>NC_072792.1:2118175-5080675 GCF_028583425.1 Eublepharis macularius
GCCTTCTAAGGTTCTGGGTTCTAGTTTGGATCACTTTTCTTCTGGTATATGAGCATAGGCCCTGCATCCAAAGACTAAGATGTTCTAAACCTGGCTGTTTGTTATGCTATAACTCAGATGGAGTTTGTCTGTAGCCTCACTTGGTAATCCGTTTCGCAAGTAAATTGTAGCCATTGCAGCTTCTCCCAAATGTTTATCATCTACACTTAATACCAAACCACCATCTGAAGACTGAAGATTTAGAGACTTCGAAAACTTGATTGATTGATTGATTGATTTATAGTCCATCTTTCTCACTGAGACCCAAGGCGGATTACAGAGTGCAAGTCAATACAATCACCTGTTGGGGCATTCAATAAACAATAGGGGAGGGACTTCCGGTTTGGGATTTATGGAGGTCTGACGCAGCTCCAACTGCGGAGCTGACCGGACTGCCGTTTTAACCGGCCGGCGGGGGCAAAATAGCCCGCGGCCGACTGCTCTGAGGCGGAGAGCAGGCAAAGAACGCTCAAGACCTCAGGGCGTGTTGATCTCGGGCGAGGGGGGGCTCTACGCGACGGGCCCCCTCACGACCCTTGAGGTCCCACCCTGTGACAGGTCGGCAAAGATCTCTGCGGCAGTTTCGGGGCCAATGCGGTTGGCATAAGACCTACGTACCCAAGCTTCAACAGGGGAAAGAGGAGTGGAGGAGAAACGAAGATTGAAACTGATTACAACCCACGGAAAGTGAATGGGAAGGTAAAGATCACTATCTCCTGATACGGGACAGATTGTTAAAAGTAAAGATTAAAAGTTGATTTTAAAACTGCAACAGGCTAATTATAACGGGGAGAAGACTCGGCAAGAGTCGAAATAGAAAAAAGACTAAGTTTAAAGGAGTTATTAAAGAATCAGGACTATTGTTTTGAATACTTGCGGTTATGGAGCTGTGAGAAAATTCTGCCATCACGAGAGCTACTGCGGGAAGTCGGGAAACAGGAAGTACGTAATAACAATAGAGTTGCTGGAGAGAAGCGGCCCCTGCCGGAGGGCAGGAAGAAGGGAATCGCCATCTTTGAAAGGGGAAAAGCCGCGGCTTCAGCGGAAGAGGAAGTAAGCCATTTTGAATTACAAAAACCATAGAAGAACCATAGAGAAAGACGCCCGACATTTTGGATTCTTTAAAAGTTTTTTCTTTGCAAAAAGACTGGGACATTTAAATTAAAAAATAAAAAGACGCTTAATTTCACGCCACGGAGTTAAGGAAGAGGGCGGACTCGTGGGAGCGAGCCAAGGCAAGCCCCACGATGTCGAAAAAAGAGTGGCAATCAGCAATAGAGAATCTAGACAAAAAACTCTTAGAAGTGATTAAAGAACTTAAGGACATTAAACCGGAGCTGATCAAAGAGGTTAAACAGACAGTGAAAAGTGAGCTGTCAGAAGTAAAGAAAGGTATGGAAATAATGCAAAATGAACTGCAAGGAACACAGCAGAGAGTTAAAGCAGTAGAAGGCGCGGTGGAGAATTTAACTGACACGCAACAAACAGAGATGAGGCTGATGAAGGGGAGAATGGCGGTTGCGGAAAGCAAACACATGGAGAAGCAGCTAAGATTTCGCGGTTTGCCGGAAGTGGAAGGAAAAACAGCGCAAGAACAGATGACGGAGGTGTTAGCTGAATACCTGGGGAAGGAGGAGGAGGAAGTTGTGGCTATCCTGGACGTGGCATATCGTGTAAATTCAAGAATTGCGACCCAGAGGAAACTACCAAGAGATGTGATTGTGCAATTTACGACCCGAAATATGAAAGAGAAGATTGTGACTAAACAGTTTCAAGATCCATTGGAGATTGACGGCAAGACAATTATCATTATGAAGGAAATACCCAGATCGGTGTTATTGGACCAGAAAAAATATAAGGCGCTGATTCAGATTTTGAAGGACATGAAAATCAGGTACAGATGGGAACTACCAGAGGGAGTGTCCTTTGAATTTGGAGGGGCCAAAAGACGCATCAGATCGGAACGAGAGATGGAGCGATTTATAAGAGACAATGAAAAGGACTTACCAGCAACAAGATTATGATTATGGAGTGTAAAGTTATATCTTGGAATGTAAATGGACTTAATTCACCGAACAAGAGAAAAAGCATTTTTCACTGGCTATTAAAACAAAAATGTGATATTGTTTGTTTGCAAGAGACCCATATTCAAAAACAAGATGTAAAGTATTTAAAATTAAAAAAATTGGGCAATGATTTTGCAGCGGCCTCTAATAAGAAAAAAAGAGGAGTAGTGCTTTACATTAAAGAGGAACTGCAGCCAAAGTTTGTAATGAAAGATGTGGAAGCCAGATTTATAGCAGTGGAATGTGTATGGAATTTAAAGAAAGTGCTGGTAGTTGGAATTTATGCACCTAATGGAGCAAAAGAAAGCTTCTTTGAGGACTTAAGGAAGCAACTAGATGAACTTTCATATGATCAGATAATACTTGCTGGAGACTTCAATGGAGTGACAAATCTGGAGTTAGACAAAAAATCATCAACTGCACAAAAGAAAAGAGGATTGCTACCAAAGTTGTTTTTTGAACTGATACAACAGGAAACTTTAGAAGATGTATGGAGAAGACAAAATCCGAAAAGCAGACAATTTACGTTTTACTCCGCAAGACACTTTACATTATCGAGAATTGATATGATCTGGGCCTCAAAAGACTTAGCGTTATGGACTAAGGAAGTGGAAATAATGCCGATGGTAGGCTCGGATCATAATCCAATTATGTGGAAATTGGGGAGAAGGAGCAAAAGGAAAGGATGGAGAATAAATGAGGACTTACTTCAAGAGGGAGAGAATATGGAGATGCTTAGAAGAGAAACAAAGTTCTTCATACAATACAACATGAATAAAGAAGTACCAACCAACAAGGTTTGGGATACTTACAAGGCGGTAATTAGGGGCATACTAATGGATTTAAATGGAAGAGCCAGAAAAAAGAAAGAGGAGAAGAGACAGGAGATTATGGAGAAAATAAAAGCCAAAGAAATACAGTTAAAGAAGAGACCGGGGAAAAAGAAAATTTATCAGGACATTAAAATACTACAAGAACAGCTAACAGCAATGAACAATAAAGAACTGGAGTGGAATCTTAAAAGACTAAAGCAAAAAGGGTTTGAAGGTGCAAACAAACCCAGGAAATATTTGGCATGGCAATTGAAAAAGAGAAAGGAAAAGAAAATAATAAACAAAATATGTGAAGATGATAAAACGTATTTGGAACAGACATCCATTAGCAGAGCCTTCTATAAATTTTATGCTAAATTGTATAACAAGAAAGAGGTCAATAAAGAATCAATAGCGATATATTTGGAGAAAATGAAGCTCCCAGTAATTTCGGAAGCGTGGAGAGACAGATTGAACAATGAAGTAACGGATGAGGAAATAAAAATGGCAATACAATCAACAAATTTGGGAAAGGCACCAGGGCCAGATGGACTTACAGCTAAATTTTATAAGACAATGGCCAATGAACTGGTACCATTCCTAAAAGAAGTGATCAATGGAGTATTAAAGGATCAACAGATTCCAGATACCTGGAAGGAAGCCAACATTTCATTGATCCCTAAAGAGGGCCAAGATCCGACTAATGTGAAAAATTACAGGCCTATATCCTTACTCAACAATGACTACAAAATCTTTGCGAAGATACTGGCAGAGAGAGTGAAGGGGTGGCTTTCGGAAATTATTGAGGAGGAACAAGCAGGTTTTTTACCTGGTAGGCAAATCAGAGACAATTTAAGGACAGTCATTAATGCTATTGAGTATTATGATAAGCGTTGTGACAAAGAGGTTGGTTTCTTCTTTGTTGATGCAGAGAAAGCGTTTGACAACTTGAACTGGGACTTTATGTTTGCCACTATGGAAAAGCTACAAATGGGAGAAAAATTCATAAGAGCAGTTAAAGAAATTTATAGAGACCAGAATGCAGCAATTGTGGTCAATGACGAGACCACCAAGAAATTGACTATAAGTAAAGGAACAAGACAAGGTTGCCCGTTGTCTCCGTTGCTATTCATTTTGGTACTGGAGATTTTGATGATACAAATACAACAAGATGAAGAAATCTGCGGAATAAAAATAAAGGACTTTTCTTATAAAATTAGAGCATTTGTGGATGACATAATGTTAATTGTGGAAGATCCAATGGAGAATATGCCAAAAGTGATAGAGAAGATTAAAGAGTTTGGAGATCTGGCAGGGTTTTATATCAACAAAAAGAAGTCAAAGATATTATGTAAAGATATGACTAAGCAAAAACAACAACTGTTAACGGAAATAACATACTGTGAAGTAACAACTAAGGTGAAATATCTGGGAATTGAACTGACTGCAAAGAATATAGATCTATTCAAAAACAATTACGAAAAATTATGGACTCAGATTGAGCAAGATTTGATCAAATGGAATAGATTGAATTTGTCATGGTTGGGAAGGATTGCAGCAGTTAAAATGAATGTGTTACCAAGAGTAATGTTTTTGTTACAGACAATACCAATTATCCGAGACTCTAAGCAGTTTGAAAAATGGCAGAGGAAAATATCAGATTTTGTTTGGGCGGGCAAGAAGCCTCGAGTGAAAATGAAAGTTTTACAAGATGCAAAGCAAAGAGGCGGAATGCAACTACCCAATTTAAGACTTTACTATGACGCAATTTGCCTAGTGTGGCTGAAAGATTGGATGACGTTGAAGAATAAGAAATTATTGGCCCTAGAGGGATACAAAAAAATATTTGGATGGCATGCATACCTATGGTATGACAAAGTAAAAGTGAACTCTATGTTCCTACACCATTATATACGGAAAAGCCTATATGCAACTTGGAAGAAGTATAGAGACTTCCTACAAGAAGGAACCCCCATGTGGGTAGTTCCGTATGAAGTAATAGATCCGAGAGCTGTCTATAATGAGCAACAGTGTTTAACATATAAGGAGATAACCCGAATAGAATTTTCTAAACTTAAAATAAAGACGCAGGACGAGTTATCTCCCAATTACGATTGGTTCCAGTACAGGCAGATCAGAGATCTCTACAATTCGGACTGTGCAAAGGGAGGCATAAGAACAGAGAATTCGGAACTAGAGCAGACACTTTTGAAAGAGGATAAGAAGGAAATTTCCAAGGTATACCAAGTTCTGTTGAAATGGTATACTGAAGATGAAATAGTCAAAGTACAAATGGTGAAGTGGGCCATAAATTTTAATAAAGAGATAACAATGGAGGCATGGGAATACTTGTGGAAAAACACAATGAAGATTACAACGTGTACTAATATTAAAGAGAACATTTACAAAATGATCTATCATTGGTACATGACACCAAAGAAGATTGTGCTAGGGAATTTGAACACTTCTAATAAATGCTGGAAATGTAAAAAACATGAGGGCTCTCTGTATCATATGTGGTGGACGTGTGAGGTAGCCAGGCAGTACTGGGGAGAAATAATAAAAGTAATAAGTGAGATTCTACAATTTCAAATTAATAAGAACCCAGAACTCCTGCTACTGAACTTGGGAATGGAGAGCATTCCAGCCCAACATAGAACACTGTTATTTTACATGACAGCAGCGGCCAGACTTTTGTATGCGCAAAAATGGAAAGTTCAAGAAGTGCCAACTATGGAGGATTGGACTTACAAATTGCTGTATATGGCCGAAATGGACAAAATGACAAGAAAATTGAGAAATCTGGACCCAGGACAGTTCAACACAGATTGGGGGAAGCTGAAGCAATATGTGCTGAAGAAATGGGAGGTGGGAAGAGAACTGTGGCAGTTCGAGAATTACTGAAATATGACGAAATGTAGAGGGGGGGTGACTTTACCGGAGGGTAGAGAGAGAAATGAAAATGTCTAAGCAGCTATTTTGTTAGATTGTTATATATAGAAAAACATATAGAATATGGATAGAAAATAATTAACTATAAGGACCGACTAATTAATATGGTTTCTGGTATAAACGTGTAACATGTTAAACTGAATAAGTCTACCTGAAGAAATATATGGATTAAATTGATTGATAACTTTTGATGATAGTTATATAAAGTAATATACGGAATATAAGTCAAATTGGTTGACTTATATAAATGTATGGGTTATATGGTATAAGGCTTATAGAAATATCTGAAACCAGGAAACTACGAAATTATGTTAAAAAGGGACAAATTGTTTGTCTAATGTGGAAGAAGGGACTTAAAGATAAGATAAGGTATAGAGTATTAAAAATAGTTAAAGAATTATTGCTTAGATTAAAGGGAAAAATACAGGCTTGTTAGATAGATGAATTAAAAATGAGTAAGAGAAGAGGGACAAAGGGTTGGAAAACTGTTGGAAGTCAAAAGAAAAGGGGGGAAAGGGTGGGGGTTAGAAATTGGGAAATGGGAATTGATTGTAATATGTAATTATATGATTCTAATTCCAATAAAAATTTTATTAAAAAAAATAAACAATAGGGGAGGGGCCACAGAAATTT
Organism: Eublepharis macularius; assembly: GCF_028583425.1. NCBI lineage: Eukaryota > Metazoa > Chordata > Lepidosauria > Squamata > Eublepharidae > Eublepharis > Eublepharis macularius. The sequence continues at coordinate 2,124,678 of NC_072792.1, forward strand.
GAAAAAGAAGCATGAATTCAAATATAGGAATACAGGAGCATAAATTTGAATACAGGAATACAGCTTTAGTTAAAGTACTTAAGTGTGATTTACACAGACAAGTTAGAACTGGGGGTGTGTTACTGGCAGAGGAAGCGGGTAGTGAAACGAGACTCCCTTTCAGCCAAGTGATCAGGGTTATGTCTTTTGGAGAAGAATAATTCCTGTCCAGTATCTAAGGCTGCTTCCACACACATTGGATAATGCACTTTCAATGTCCTTTAATGATCATTTGGAACTGGGTTTTCTTGTGTGAAACACAAAATCCACTTCTAAAGGATTGCTAAAGTGCATTGAAAGTGCATTATTCAACGTGTGTGGAAATGGCTTAAAAGTTTTTTTTTGGCCTGAGGAGGACCCTGGGTCTGGTGTAAAGGGGAAAGAGTGCTGTATTGAAGTCAGAACACTTAAGCTGTAAAGTGAAATCCATGAAGAAACCTTGTTAAAGTAACCTGAGTCTGAAACTACCAACCTCATACTGAAACTAAGCATTAAGAAGATTATTGTGCCTAATGCATGTGAAGTATTCTGTTCTACAATTAAAGTTTACCTCAGTTTTACTTTCCCTGTCTACCTATATACCAATCCTGCCTGCTTAATAAACCTGCTGTTTCCTTTTGAACTTTACTCAGCCTCTAGTGCCATTTCATTTAAAGAAGATATGGGCTCCTTCTTCTCTCCTACAAAATATTTGGGCTGGGATATAAGCCATAAATGTATCTATGTTAAAGTATGAGACAGAAAGACCTTTAAATTATACCCAGAGACACACTACCAGAGGCTGCTGCCCAGGCCCAGTAAGCAATCTTGGCCATTTTGGAGGGAAAATCTGCCTCACAGTGGGGGAGTGAGTAGGGCTTACATCATATTTGGCAAACAGATTTCCCATCTGAAATAACGATCCCAAAGAAAAAACACATGGATTTGACTCCCAAACCAGTAATATCCTACCTGGAAATAACCAATAACAGTAAAAAATTTCACCTAAAGTCCAGATCTGAAAATATAATGTGGGTTTTTGAAACATTTGTTGTTGAGCATTTAAATGCAGGCCTCTGAGGAAAGAAGGAGGGGTCTGCGGAGCCAGTTTGGGAGAGTGGTTAAAAGCGGTGGGACTCTAATCTGGAGAACCCGGTTTGATTCCCCACTCCTCCACTTGAAGCCAGCTGGGTGACCTTGGGTCAGTCACAGCTCTCTGGAGCTCTCTCAGCCCCACCCGCCTCACAGGGTGTTTGTTGTTGTGGGGATAATAATAACATGCTTTGTAAACTGCTCTGAGTGGGCGTTAAGTTGTCCTGAAGCGTGGCAGATAAATCAAATGTTGTTGTTGTAGTAGTTGTTGTAGTTGTGAATCAGCATCCTGCTGGTTCAACTACCTCTACTTTTTTTTTTTAAATTAACAAGCTCAGGGCAGATTACAATATACAAATAAATTACAATAAAAAGTAATAAAATCACAGATTCACACTCTAAATTCAGCAGCATAAAACAGGCTCTATGATCTCACTTCTAATGCCCCAGGATGGAATTCCATTCATCCTTCCCCGCAACCCATAAAAGGAGACAATGGGGTGGAGATGTGAGCCATGGATCAACTGGCCTGGCTGCTATACTGCTCCACAGCCTTCCCTGGGTGAGCAGAGCAGTGGTTGGCCAGAGCTGCAGCTCAGCTGGCCCGGCTGCTCTCCTGCTCCACAGCTGGGAGAGTGAGTGGAGCAGGAGTTGGCCAGAGCCACGGCTGTGAGCCATGACTCAACTGGCCTGGCTGCTCTCCTGCTCCACAGCCTTCCCTGGGTGAACAGAGTAGTGGTTGGCCAGAGCTGCAGCTCAGCTGGCCCGGCTGCTCTCCTGCTACACAGCTGGGAGGGTGAGCGGAGCAGGAGTTGGCCAGAGCCATGGCTGTGAGCCATGGCTCAATTGGCCTGGCCCTCTCCTGCTCCACAGCCTTCCCTGGGAGAACAGAGCAGGGGTCGGCCAGAGCTGCAGCTCAACTGGTCCGGCCACTCTTCTGCTCTGCAGCTGGGAGGGTGAGCAGAGCAGGGGTCACCCAGAGCCACAGCTGTGAGCCGTGGCTTAACTGGCCTGGCCACTCTCCTACTCGAGCCCTCCCTGGACAAGTGGAGCAGCTGGCCTGGCCACTCTCCTGCTCCGCAGCCGGGGGGGGGGGTTGAGTGGAGGAGGGGTCAGATGGAGCCACAGCTGCAAGCTGCAGCTCACCTAACGAAAGGCAAGACCCAGCTAATTTGCACAGAAACAAGAGAGGGAAAAAACCCCTCCAAATATCAAAAGCGTATCCAAAATTTACTGGCACAATTTAAAGTGGCAAGTGCTCAATTTCTCATGTGCAAACGACAATTCATAGTCAATACATATTGTGTAATTAACTCCACAGGTAATGACTCCAAGGTACAAGGTAAGTCAGTTCAGCAAACAGCCTTGAAATATAAACTTTTCTTTCTTCTTTCACTTTGCAATGCGACCAGTGGATTGGTGGTGATTGAATCCAGACGCCCAAAACCGGGGCCGGCTTTTTCTCACGCAGATTTCCGTCCCCACAGACTTCCTCAGGGGCATGTCAGTATCGCACAGTGTCTTTTACAATTCTTTCATAGTATCTGGAGAGCGACGCTGGTAGCAGCTACCGGCTAAAAGTTTAAGTTAATGTAAGGAGGAGTCAGAAGAGTCAGAAAAGAGTTCTCATTGGACTCTGTAAACTTCACTAAGAGCAGAACCACAAGTGACAAAAGGCACAGATTGGACACTAGTCAGCTTCCCTCAAGTTTTGATGGGAAATGTAGGCATCCTGGTCTCGCAGCTTCGCTCTCTGACTGCTGTCCAATGGACTTTTCAACTGTCACTTGTCCAACATTCCACCAAGCTGCCTACATTTCCCATCAAAACTTGAGGGAAGCAGACAAGTGTCCAATCTGTGCCTTTTGTCACTTGTGGTTCTGCTCTAAGACACCCTTTTCCTTAACAAGTGCCTGGATAGCTTTGTTCCAGCAGCGAGCAGCTCAACAGACAGTTTTTGATGTCCTGGTCAGAGAGAGAAATTGCCATATACACTTACACATCTGTTTCTTAGTCTTTTGGCTGCCAATGGAAGATTTTTCAAGTTCACATATATGCATCAAGATGCTTTTTGCTATCAAGATGCATTTTAGTATTGTCCCATTGTGGCCTCCAATCCAAGCCAGTTAAGTGTGTCCCTCACCCTCCCTGCTAATAAAGAAAAGTCAACAAACCACCATTTGCAACAGCTTCACAAAGGCAACCTGTGGCCTGTTCAAGCAGGAGAAATCTGAACATCAGAACTGATCATTCCTAGGCTGCACCACAGTAGCCCCCCGAAACCCAAACCAAATCAAATAAGTATAAGAAAAATGTTCCAGAGGAAAGTCACTAAAATGAGACATAATCATGGAGGGAGAGGAACTGCCAGAGTGCACACGCAACTTTTTACAAGAGCACACTTTGAATGTAGCTCTGATGCTATTAAGGGTGAAATATGAGCACAGCAAGCAGGCTAGAAAAATATTTATCTGGCGTATGGGAAGAACATCAGCAGGAACTGCTGCAAAGATTGAGCCCCCGAATGTGGATATAAATATTGCAGAAGATCCAGGAAAACAAAGAGATCAAAGAGAGCAAAAGCAGTTAATTGGAATAAACTAATGATTGTTCTGTGCAATCTATATGCTTCCCTGAGCTTAAAAGGTCCAGGATATTAACACATGTATCACTTTTCTGACACCAGAGGAGGGCTACAACATTGTTTCTAGTTATTAAGCAGGAATTAATTAACTAGAGATCACTTTAGTTGGATGAGGCAACACAGAGCTCCGGGGTGGGGGGTGTGGATCTCTTGAATGTTGTAGATGGGAAACCGAACCTTTGCAAACCCGGTGTGAAACAGTGCCGTGCTGTTTCCTTGAGGCAGTGTTTTGAAAGACATAGTGGCTGCCAATGCATTTCAAAATGGACATACTCTGTTTCTAGAGAGATAAAACTTGCATATTAACAAATTTTAGTTAAAGCAGCAGAAACTGAAATCAATTCATAAATGTAGAACTAGAACTTGGTAAGCCCTTTCTGGATTATAACAGTTTAGGCTGGAAGTAGAGAATTCCATGTTTCAAAAAAAGAAAAAAGGGAACAAAAAGAGTAAAAATACTGCCTACACATGGAAAATTAGCCTGTCAGGCAGAAACAGACTGTTAATGTGCAGATTCTTGTGTATGGGGAGTTATTAACATGAGATAGCCATCCAAGAGATAACCTACCACCTGTCCGCCTCCCAGAGTCCCAACAAGTATCCATGGACAATACTTTCCATTCTGGGAAGACAAAGAGCCAGAACACACGTTAAGAAATACCCAGGTTCAGCACGTGTTCTCTTACCTCAAGGTTTGCCGGGATCTGTAGGCGTCCTGGAAGCTTAAAGTTTAGCATTTACAGAGCAGCAGGGAGGGAAATACAGGCGCCTGTATTTCCCTTCCCCTTCCTGCTGCTCTGTAAATGCTAAACTTTAAGCTTCCAGGACGCTTACAGATCCCGGCAAACCTTGAGGTAAGAGAACACGTGCTGAACCTAGGTATTTCTTAACGTGTGTTTTGGCTCATAGAGAGGCATTTACCACAGGCTTCCTCGTTTCCTCTCATTATTCCTGTGAGAGGCAGAGAAAGGGAGAAATGTCTCCTAATGCTGAACTCAGCCCCCAAAGACTGCCAAGATGGAGGCTGGATGGCACAGGAATACAACAATGCACAGCGGATGCACCACTAACCCAATTCCCCTTGGCTGGTGGGATCTCTGCACCCGCCTGTCTCACTCTCAGCACTGGCTGAATAACATTCACCTTTCAGGGCTGAAACCTTTCCTCCTGCCAACTTAGTTGCATTTGCTTCTTTCATATTCCACTTTTCTCCCCAGTGGCTGTGAATCCCAGAGACAGCAGGTTATAATGCCACAGAGTCCACCCTCTAAAGCAGCCATTTGCTTCAGGGGAACTTACCTCCGTGGCCTGAAGATGAGTTGTAGTTCTGGGAGTTCTCCAGGCTCCTCCTGGAGGTTGGCAACACTCGTCTCCCAAATCTGCACCCAACACTCTATCCAGCATTCCACCATTGACGGATTTTTCTGTTCAGATTCTGGTTTATTGAATTAGTCAGATTTTTTAAACATGTTGCATTATTTAATTTTATGCTGTTATCTTCCTTTGGCAGGTTGTTTAGAGTTAGGGTTGTGGATGTTTTAAATTAAAAAATGTTCTACAAGGAATACATTTCGGTGTCTTCCACAGAGGCATAGGATTCGGAGGTTTCCCCGTTGCTGGTGAGGCTGCCAATAAAGTGCACGTTCTCTGAATTCCCAGCTTTCATTTTAAAAGAAGTCTCTAGTTCCTTCCCTTGTAAAGACGTGTCTTTTTCCTTGTATGTCTGCAAGTGAAGGGGTTAGAGACTTACTTTTTTATAAATTAATGCTGAGAATTCAGAGAACCTGCTACACCTATTGTTACCAATGTTTGTCAATGTAACAATAATCTAGTGCAATTAAAAAATAATAATAGAAGTTTTCCAGTGGTGGAGGGAGGAAACTGTTGCCGTTGGAGCAGGGAAAAGGGCTGCCATGTGCACCAGAACCCTCCCCTCGCCCCCCACAGAGCCCCCCAGGCTTTATTGCAGTCTTTCCCGGAACTCTGGAGCAAAGCAGGTTTGAGAAGGCTCAGAGAAAAGCCAGGAAAACCCAGGAGGTGCACAGATGCACCACAATGCTTGGAGGAAGCAGGGGGAAAAAACGCTCCCCAAAAGCACTCGTGGAAGATACTCTGTGTGGCTGCCATCTTTAATGCCTACATTGATCCATGGCAAGCATGGAGAACTAAGACAGAATGGTGAGTAAAGCAGAATTCATTGGAGAAAACTATGCAAACATATACCTGATTACATGTATGGGGACAGCTGTGTTAGTCCATTGCAGCAAAAATAAGCAGGAGTCTTGCAGTTCCATAAAGACCAACACATTTTTATTCTATTGTGAGCTTTCATGATCCAGAAAAACTCAAGCTAGAATAAAAACGGTGAGTCTTTAAATGCCACAGGAGTCTGTTTGCTTGGTTAGTTCATTTATAATCCACCTTTCTCACTGAGACTCAAGGCAGACTACAGATTTAGAAGACAATGCAATAAAAACACGGTAATTGTTGGAATACAGGCTGCCAGGTCTGGCATTCAGTCATTATGGGGTTAATGTGTTTACCCAGTGTACTTCCTGTTTGTAATGACCTGGAAGGGAAACCTGGCAGACAGCCAATAGCCTTATCTAATTCAAAGCCTGGGAAACTGAGAAACTACTATTGGTTAACAGGTCAGGTGACTTCCTCTGTAAAGGTCAAGAAGAAGCAGATTCTCCATCAAAAAGAGTCCATCAAAAAGAGTCCATGCATCTGACGAAGAGAACGTGATTCTCGAAAGCTTATGCTACAATAAAATTGGTTAGTCTTAAAGGTGCTACTGGACTCTTTTTGATTTTGCTACTACAGACTAACACGGCTAACTCCTCTGGATCTCTGACCATGGAAAGCACCAGATTCTCCATATTGCTGATGTAGATTTTGTAGAGGCAAGATGTAGGAAATAGAGGTCTTTGTTTTATAGAAATCCCGTGTACCTTTTTCCTTTACAAGTAAATGTTTTCTTAAAAACAATCAAGTGTCTGACTCTCTATTGTTCAAGATCCATTGCAACTCTGAACTTAAAACTATTTTAACCCACTTTTCCCCAACAGTAATATGTACATAAAAGCTACAGTTATAACCAAAATTAAAGCTATACTTTCCCATGATTATAAAAATTATTTTCTACAGCCTATGAGGAGTTCAGGCAATGAGATACCAATCAGAGTGTTCTCTTACAAAATATTCTGAAGACTGAGGGCTAGAGAAAAAATAAATGGATCAGCTTTAGAAAAACACATAAAAGCAGAGGAATCGGTGGATTTACACCAAGCTTCTGAAAGTGGAGCTATTACCATAATTGAAAATAAATGCTTTCAAGGATGTTGTTAAATGTAGACTTCACTGCTTGAGGGCATATTAACGTTAATGGCAAGAAAGTTCATCACCTTTCCTGTTATAATCGATGGTTCTTTGAGGCTTTGTTCTTGTTTACTAGTACGTATTTGTGTGTTTATTAAGAATTTATAATAAAAAGGGAGTTGTGGTTTATAGAAACAATTTACAAACAAATGTTACAGAAGAATTAAGAGACTCTGAAGGAAGATAACATGATTTTGAAAATCAGGCCCCTGAAAGGCAAGATTTATACACTAGCAATGATATATGCCCCAAACAATGCAAGAGAAAATTTTTATGAAAATGTTTTCCAATCCATTTTAGACTTTTAAGAAGGAGAGCTAATGATCTTTGGAAACGTGAATGGGGTAATGGATCTAAAAAAAGATAGGTGGAAAAAACCCAAAGAAGGCAAACTTCCCCAAAATGTGTTTTATTATATGGAAACTAGTAACAACGCCGGTTGTGGGGGAAAAATACAATGGGCTCTAGAAAGGGGAGGGCATGCAGGCGGGCATTGCCTCCTCGTCCGTGACTGATCCCAGCCACGTGAAGGCAGGGGGCAGACATTGCCATCTGCTCCACTCCTGATCCCGGCCGGGTGAAGTGGGGGTGGGCATTGCCTCCTGCTCTGCTCCTGATCCAACCTGGGTGATGGCGGGGGGAGAGCATTGCCACTTGGTCCACTCCTGATACCAGCTGGGTGAAGGTGGGAGGTGGGCATTGCCCCCGGCTCTGTGCCTTTTCCTAGCTGGGTGAAGGCAGGGGGCTGGCATTGCCACCTGCTCTGTGGCTGATCCCGGCCTGGGCTTCCTGCCACGGTGTGCTCTCTGGAGGGATGGGCTGCCTCTTCTGGGCTTCCCTCTAGAGCACCACCCTCTGGAGGCACACCAGGGTAGGAAGTGAGTTGTCTGGAATACGGTTAGCTTTTTATATAGTAGGATGTTACAATTGGAAGATGGTGGAGGATCAAAAATCTGAATACTAAGAGACTATGGTTGTTGTGGGTTTTCCGGGCTGTATTGCCGTGGTCTTGGCATTGTAGTTCCTGACGTTTCGCCAGCAGCTGTGGCTGGCATCTTCAGAGGTGTGGCACCTCTGGTTCCTGGCGAAACGTCAGGAACTACAATGCCAAGACCACGGCAATACAGCCCGGAAAACCCACAACAACCATCGTTCTCCGGCCGTGAAAGCCTTCGACAATACACTAAGAGACTATACTTTCTTTTCTGAGAGACACCAAACATATTCAAGGATTGATATGCGCTGGATATAAAAAATCTTAGTTATTAATCTACAGAGTGCAAAGATACAACCGAAAACCTTTGCAGATCACAATCAGTTAGTAGTTACTTGGTAACAAAACTGAGGCAGAAGGGGAAGATGGAGATTAAATTATAATCTTTTATTACAAGAAGACACAGTAAAAATGGTTGCTATTATCATATCTTTTTCTTTTGATGTAATTATAATTGTGATATTTTTATTTTATTTTTATTTTTTCTGTTCTGTTTACACTAAAAGAAAATAAATTTTTATAAAAAGAAAGAATTTATACACTGTCTTGAAATATCTGTGGCCATGGCCCACACAAAGTAGCGTAGTCCTTAAAATCCTGTCTGGCTCCGCCCACTTTCAATGTCGCAACAGTCAGACTACAAGGCCTCTATCAGGCCCCACGTACTTGCTTGGCTCCAATTTACATACGGGGAATGTTAGAAGAGGAGAACTTGATTCTGCTGACCCTTCCCTCAGGTTTCAGTGGGAGACAAACGAGAGTTAGAAAGATAAACAGGTCAGGGCATTTGTTTATTGCCTTGATCTATTCTTTGATGTGTAGATCGCGAATCTTTGGATTTCCTACCTGTGACATCCTTCTCTTCCTTTTTCACACAACTACCTCTTCTCTCCTTGTACCATGGATGCAGGACTTGTCCTGCCATCTATATCCATCTTTAGACTAGATATGTAGATAGTAATCTATTTCTTCACTTTCCTGTCAAAGTATGGAGTTCCTATAAGAACTCTTACTTCTTTTATAAACCTAAGGCAAGTCTAAGTTTGTTATTTTCTCTCACACACACCAGCCTGCACACTGCAACCACCCATCATGTTTTCTCTGCAATTGATGCTACTCTGTTAAGGGCCAGTTTCTGTTCCTTTTAACAGGGGAAAAATGAGTCTCTATTTTATTTTACTTCGCAGTTATGTTATCATTACATCGTATTTTGGGAATGGAACATTGGGGAAGGGCAGGGCCTATGTTTCCTTGTTGAAATAGCTTTGTTTGTTTGTTTGTTTGCTGTTGCTGCTGTTTTTTGCTGGGTGTGGGATGAGTCTATATATCCTTGACTGAGAACAGGTTTTTTTATGGTAGTGGAGAGGGGGGGCTGTTTCACCCACTCCTGAGCTCTGCTTTCAATTTTCATTTCATTTTTAAATTGTGAGGTGGTATCTATTGAAAAAAGGACAATTCCTAAAATGGCAGCCTGAGTGCTGTCTCTCTGAAACAATAAGAAAACCCATCTGCATTAACAAGATTGGGGGGGGGGATGAATGTAGATCAGAGGCCTTTTAAAAATGTCCTTGTGCCCTGTGTGCAGCCCTGAGATAACATTGGCAACAAATGTGCACTCTGTACATGTTCATGCTTTTCATTTTGCTGTTACCTAAAATGATGTGGTACAGTTTCAAAAGGGCAATCAACTAGCTAATGCTTAGAGAAGAAACTGAAAAACACAGTTGAGTGGCACGTTCAAAACTACAGCAAATGTATTGCTATAGGATTTGGGGATTCTTTGATAGATAGATATTTTGTGTCTTCTTCAAGCCTGTGATTTTCTGCATTTGCTGAAGTGGATGCTGAACCAGTTCCTTTTAAAGTTAATTATTGGGCTCAGCAAGCATCTTAAGCATTCTTTTAAAAATGTCTACACTCTAGAGAGTTGGTCATATAGCCAGGAGGCGCGTGTTGACAATTGTTTACCAGCTAGGCAGCTAACATGGGCTGGTTTCAAGCATAGTATTATTGCACTAAGGCTTATTTTGCATGGTGGCTGTTTGGATAAAAAGCTATAAAACATTTTGGGAAATTTAAAATGCTATTACAAAAAGTTAGAAGCTCCAAGGATTACCCAACCCTTCCTGCACAACCCAGGTAAGCCTGTCCCAGCAGACATTCGCACATATTTGCCAAGACCTAAATATAACATCTAATGTGTACAGGCCAGAATATTCAGACTGCATCCAAGATTCCTTTTTATTTTATTTCAAAACAAAATAACAAACACATTTATTTCAAAATAGACTAATATAGTATATGTATTATTTGAACATGTGCTTATACTCACTTATAGGATATTAGAAACAATGCCCGTTGTGTGAAAAAAATACAACGGGCTCTAGAAAACTGATTTGGTGGGCCTCCTCCCGGTGGCAAGCCGGCAGATCGCAGTGGCCTGGAGGCCAGAGCAGGAGGCGTGGGGGGAGGCGCGGGGAGGAGTGCTGAGGCCATCGATTTGGCAGGCCCCCTCCCAGTGGCAAGCGGGCACTTCGCAGTGGCCTCGAAGCCAGGGTCATCGACAAGGCATCTGCGCGAGGATGAAAAGTGAGGCCCCGCCAACATGGCTTGCCTTTTATACAGTAAGATGAGTTTGAAGTGATAAGAAGGAGATTGCTACTACTCTGAACTCTGTACATTGTTCAGCAATTGAGAGCACAGCAACTGTTTTGTATTCTGCTCTGGCTCAGAGACTTCAGCCATGCATTCGCCAAGTGAAGGCATCTGCGATGCCATTATTTAGCAAATTTCAGTACTAAGTCACCCTTGTGAATAAGGCAGAAACAAGACTCTAACATTATGAATAAGGCAGAAACAAGACTCCTCTAAATGACTGTCCAAGAAAACTTAAAAAATGTTCCCCTACAGGCTTTTCTGTGTTGCCTTCCTTGGTGTCAAATCTGTGACCATTGTTTTGCCCTGTGCATGTGGTATGTATATTGGCAGATCTCAAAATGACTATCGTAAAAGTGAACGTCAAAAACAGGACCCAGCAGGAGCTTGCTGAGATACCACTATAACCTCTGGCCAACTCCCGCCTTTTCCTAGGTTTGGTGCAACCCTGGAGCATTGTTAGGGGTGTCTGGGGTGCCCGCCCCCCCAATTTCTGGGGAGCCCCTCTCTAAATCCCCCATAGTCCCTTCTCCATAGATAATGGCAATGGTGGCCCCTCCCTGTTATGTCACTGGCTCCTCCCTATAATGTCACTTATAGTCTATGCCCTTGGTTATGACTACTCCATGGAGATTCTTGAGATCCTGGCTAGACGTTCCTTGCAGTCCCTGATGAAAACAGAGAGATTGTCGCCTGTGGCAAATGTTTCTAAACATTACTGATAGTGTTTTCAATAGTGTCCCCTGTAAAGAGTGTCATTTGTGCATATAGGGACATGGAATTACAGTGAACATGTGACTCTTATTTCTCCATCGTGGTTTATACCCTACCTCTCTACATTCAAGGTTCAATGCAGCAAGCATGGGGGCGGGGGGCGGGGGAAAGGCCTTGCTGGAAGGCTCACACCCCAGACCTCCCGCAACTGTCAGGTACCTTCCAGACAATGAATTACGGGGATGTCTTAAATATTCAGGTTTTGCTTGGAACTCCATGATTCCACGGCATCTGCAATCTGATACATGGTTTTGTGTCATCATTCACATCAAAAAATACAGTGAGATCTGCTGGAACGAGGTTGAGGGAAGAGAGGGAACTGGCAGCAACAGGGCAAACACCTTTTGATTCTGACTGTTCTCCCCGCTCTTGGCAAACTTGTTTGCATCGTAACTTCTGTTCAGACCTCATGGTGGTTTGACTGCCTAAATACAGGGAACTTCATATTTCTCTGTTACTTGTCCATTGAAGCAAATGGAGCAAAGAATCAAGGAATAAGCAGATCTGCAGTTAGGATTTGACCAAGGCAAAATATGACACTAGTCTCCATCCACTAAATAACATAGGAGGACAAATCTGCTGGGCAGTTCTCTTGTGAAATGAGTGGGGGCAATGAAGGAGGAGCCCCCTGCTCTTGTGGTGCTGTGGAGCTTTCAATGGGGCTCGCACAGGCGCACTCGGCAGAGGACCGACCGTGGATCAGTCCTGCCTGTTTCCCACCTGAGGCTGTTTTTAACGGCAGTTCAAATTACGGTCTCACTTTATGTCCTCTCTGTCTGTGGTACAAAATCTGGTGCCTTCTGAATGGAAACCCGGAAGTTGTCATCATCCAAAAACTGACAGCACAGGAAATAGATTCATCTGAAATTGTTTTCAATCATACATATAGACAAAATGCTTGAGTAAAGAACGTGAATAAAATAATTTTAAGACAGCAGCATTTTTAAATGGATCTAACTGCCAAGTAACACTGTTGGGATGTTTCTAAGATGACAGCCATAGTTTCTGAATGCAGATGCTCTTGTTAACCCCCCCCCCCCGAATCCCACCTCTCCCTCAGGGGCCTGGCTTTATTTTTGTAAAACTTTATTATACCTGGCCTTTCTCGCCAGTGGGGATCCAAATTGGCTGACGTTCTTCTTCTCTGCTCCATTTCTTCCTCTCAACAAACCCTGTGAGAAGGGCTAGGCCGAGAGTGTGGGCCTGAGCCGGAGGTACCACTACCTAGTGAGCTTCCATGGGCCTCCCAGATCCCACTCGGACACTCCAGCCACTACATGACGCTGACCTCGTGGCACGACCCCCCCCCCGCCCCGCCCCATACTTCTGCTTACCTCCTTATACAAAAGGCAAGGCTATCTCTCTTCATAAGGCAATTTTTATTTAGTGCAGGAATACGCTGGTTTTTGAAACATACCGAATTTTTCATTAAGGCGCATGTGGATGTCACTTCATTGTGCCGTGTTAGCTATCCCAAAGACTTCCCTGTCAAGATGAATAGCTGCTGTCCAGATACAAAACATTTAGCATTTCAAATCTACAGGACAGGTTGACCAGAGATTAGGCACAGCGCTCACGAACAGACACTTTTTCATTTATCTCATAACCATGCTGGAATCACTCTTTTACTGGCAACTGCCTATCTAATTAATATTAAATCCCCAGCTCATATTTTTGAATTGAAACCATTTCTTACAGTAAGCAGTCCAAAGAGTGAAGTTCCTGAGAAATTGGTAGGAGGCTGAGATGAACCAGTGCTTGAAGCACTTAATGAGCCATGTCAAAAAAGCATTCAGCGTGAGCTGCGGGGGAGGGGCAGGACCGCCACAGCAGTGAGTTCTCCAGCAGTATTCGCTAGTTAAAATTATCAGATGATCATAAGTCCTGCAGACTTTTAGCCTATTGGCAGACTAGGTTTTAAAAGAAACAAGACAAATATTTTCTTGATATCTTTGATGTGTTTTGTGCCGTGTAAAATGTCACCCAGTTATGCTAAGGAACATATGACATGGAAAACAAGACCTCCAAGGAGCAATCTGCTACAGAGGTATGCCGCACAGGGTTTAAAAGCCCGAGAGGACAGATACTAAATCAGCATGACGATGGGATTTCACTCATCTACCCCTTGATGGAGAGGAGAAATTATCAAGAAGGGATCCTCTTTTCAACCTAAGGTTGAAGGAGACACTTCCTGGCCTCAAGGTACTTCCAAACACAAAAAAATCAGAGAGAGGACTCTTTTCCTTTGAATCAGAACAACATCTGTAACCTGTAACAGGCACACCCAGAATGAAGGTCCCAGATCATTCTCATAGCCAGTCCGATGGCCAAACAGGCTCCCTTCTGGTGCCAGCGGCAGCCATTGTGCCCAAACAAGCTACAGGGGCCTCTCCCTTTGAAGGCCGTCCGGTGGAGTCCTGACTTGGTGCTACTGCTGGGAGCAACCTCAGAGTTCCTGTCACAGGGCAAAGCATTTTCTTGTATCCTTTTTTTGTGCTACTTAACTAGCCTTCCCTTACTTCTCATCATACTCCTGAGCCATCATCATAATCCCTCCCAGTTTCTCTGAAGTCTACACGGCTTCATCCATTCTCCCTTGTTGTCTCTGTACTTCCCAGATCATTCCGATGGCCCCAGCTCTTTCTCTTCTTTCAAATCCCTTCTCAAAGAAAGCCAAATGGGAGTGACACGACACACACACTTTTATTCCATATAAAAACATTCCCTTTCTTGGGGGGGGGGAGAGTAAGAAAATAATCACAGTGCGGCAGACAGATGCACAACTGTAGGTCCACGCCAATTCTGTTCGGGGGGGGCATATTCCCACCTCCCATCAAAATGTGGACAGTGTCATGCAGTAAGCATGGCTCTCATTCGGAACTGGCGATGTGGGGCTGTGATGTCACCATGCTTGCCACACAGCACTAGGAGATTGCTTTCTGAAGGTTCAGAGCAGTCAACCGGCAAGAGCAATCTGCAAAAAAGATGAACAGCAAAGGGGGGGGGGGGGCATTTTGGTCACTGAAAGTATTGCTGTCCTATAGATATTGTAGTGTGAGAACATTTGAGGCAGACCTGCTTCAAAAACACCTTTCCTATGAACCCTTGGCCTTGACTCCTTGCTCCCCTTATCCACAGCTGAAACCAAGATTCCCTGGGACTGCCTTCTCTCCTAGCCCTCTGGTGCCCTGGCCTTCCTTCCCTCTATCTGTGGTTTCCCTCAATTCAGAATTTAAACTGTGAGCTCCTCAGGGCAGGAGCTTGTCATTTCTTAAGATTTATCCATGTGCTCTGTAATTTTTCTTCATGGATAGCACTATATAAATAATAACTAATAATCATAACACCCCCTCTAGAGGACAGAACTGGCCAGGCAGCCAGGGAATGTTTCTGAAGATTTTCACCTGCTTTTTCTTTCACTCTCTTTCTCCATCACTTAGAATTAATTTGTTTCTATATCTTAACAGCTTCAGTCTTTTGTTTCACTTACATCAACTCAAAATTAATTGTGAAGATCTTATTTGCATATCTATTTTGTCTGTATTTCACAAGTGTAAAGTACACAGTCTATTTAGTGCTGGTCTTTCCTCTTTACTGCCACAGATTTCAAGCTGTGTATGTGTGAACTCATCTCATAAGGTAAGAATCGAGTTTGCCCCAAACTCAGAGCAATGCTGATGTAGGTACTAGTAGTAATTTTGATGCTTCTTCAGTCAATGACACTGGTTAGAAATCAATGGTCATGTTATCTTAAAGTCAGTGTATATATGCAAGAAAATCACACGGTAGCCGTCTGGTGGACTGGACTGTTTTGGATTGCAAATGAGGGAGATCTCATGTTTTAATGTTCCCCATTAAGAACAATTCATTTTTTAAAAGTGAACATGTCAAATGGAAGAGCTGAATGTTACTTCATTAGCTTTCTATGTACAGAGAGCTTTTTATGTGGTGGCAGAGTAGAGAATATTCTAGCATGCAAGCTCCAACTCTCATCTGAAGTGGTGCGGTCCAGAAAGTGCAACACCATCTGGATCTGATGCTTATAGCAATTCTTAGATCTTTACATTCATACTGAAGTTATAATGAGGGCCTTTTTGCCATTGTATGCTATTTTCTCACATAGCCAACATCTGATTAGCTTTAAAAATGACGCTGGATCATCCCATCATCAGGATTCATATTCATGTCAGTTTTCATATGGGAGGAAAGACGGACTCACGTTGGCTCACATATAATTTGATGAATAAAATGATGGCACATAAAAAGGAGACGCTCCATTGCTGCTCTTGTCTTCAAGCAAAGAACAAAGTCGGACCAGCATTCCTAAGGGTAGTGGAAGCTTTTCTTCTTGCATGACCAATGCTGTGGAAATGTGTGTCGAAGCTGCTCCTGCTCCACCTACCCTGCCTAGTGCTGTCCTGCTGATTGATCTCAGGAAACTGAATGTCCACAATGGGAGGCACACGCATGTTTAGTGGAATGTCGGCATACAGCTGATCTGTTGCAGCCAGGCACTAGACTCATGCCTGTGAGTTTGTGCCATCTCTTTAGTTTTTGTTATTATTCCCAAACTGGACTGCTTCAGTGTTCAGGGGATTGGATAAACATATGGAGCAGAGGTCCATCATTGGCTATTAGCCACAAGGTATAGATGGGACTCTGTCTAGGGCAGCGAGGCTCTGTATTCTTGGTGTTTGGGAGGGGCAATCAGTGGGAGGGCTTCTAGCATCCCTTCTCCACTGGGGAAGACCTCCTAATGACACCTGGGTTTTTTGGCCACTGTGTGACTCAGAGCCAAGCTACAATGGCAAGTGAACAGACTCACGTGTATTCCTCCCCACGTGATCAAGTGGAGCACAAGTGAACAGGCAGGAATACAGTCTGTTCACTTGCTGGTCAAGTGTCATTTGTCACTTGTAGCTTGGCCCACAGTGTGTTGGACTGGACCTGATCCAACATGGCTTCTCTTGTGTTCTTATGTTCTTATGCTGGGTTGTTCCCGATGGTTTTGTTTCATTATTGTTTCTTTTGTTATTGTTGTTTTGTTTTTATAATTCTATTTTGTTATTATTTTCTATTGGCTTCAGTGGAAGACACTCCCCTCCCTTTACTCAGATATGCTCCTTCAAAGTTTAAGCAAGGATATACGGTGGCATAAGGAGGGTAAGGCATCTAGGAGGCAGAGGAGGACCCTCAGGTAGATTTGCTAGGATGGGGGGATAGCAAATCATCGACTAGTCATTAGCTGTGACCGTTCCTGGCCAAGTCAGATCTAGCCACAGTAATCCATGCCTTAGTTATTGGACAATTGCAATGCGCTCTACTTGGGGCTACCCTAGAAAGGCATTTGGAAACTGCAGCTAGTGCGGAGTGCTGCAGCTGGACTGTTGGTTGGGACCAACTATCGGGACCACATAGCCCATAATATTACAGTAACTACACTGGCTACCAATCCATCCCGAGTGAAATTCAAGGTGTTGTTTTCAGCCTTTAAAGCTTACATGGTTTGGGACTGAGGTATCTGAAGGACCATCTTGTCTTGTATGTTCCTGCCTGGGAATTAAGATCACACGAGGAGAGGCCTTCCTGTCTGTCCCATCAGCTAAAGAAGCTCACCCGATGGGTCCGCGGGAGAAAGCCTTTTTGGTCGCAGTTCCACAATAATGGAACAGCATCCCCATGGAGGTACACCTGGCCCGCTCAGGTGCACAGGTGCTCTGGGAAGCTTCCTCATCCTGTAGATCACATTTACATTTGAATAACTGGGTTTTCACTATATTTATGTTAGAGGAGCCTCTCTGCAAATTCGTAGCTGGCAGAAGGGGAAAGTACAGGGAATGACTCATCCATCCCCCCCCCCCCCCGAGCACCCAGTACTTTAGCACTGACAAATGCAAACAGCTCTGGTTGCAGAAAGATCACAAAGTTGGCCATCTTACACCTTGCTAGATTGTTCCACCCGGGACAGAGACTATGAAAGCCATATGGCTAGATAGCTCCTTGATCAGGAACACTGAGAATGACCCCAGGGGGCAATGGATACTTGGGGGAGATGGTGAGTTCTCTGGACAGGAGGAAAAAACACTTTCATCTGGGTTGTCTTTTTGGATGGGCATGAGCCATGAAGGCCTAAGCCTTTGCCTTGGGGTTCCATCTTGTCCACGTGGCGAGGGACAATGGGACGTAGTCCCAACTCTGAGGACTGATAATGATGAACTTTTCCTTGCTGTAATTTCAGGAATTATGAGCTCTCCTAGCAAAACATCATTTTGGATAAGTACCAAGTAGGGGTGTGCGCGTCGGATTTCCGATTTGGGAAAAAAGCCTGAATCGGAGCCTATCTGTAAAGATTCAGGATTTCTAAATCGGGGGCCAGCATGCTGCCCCCTGATTCAGAAATCCCAAACCAAAGCTTCCCAAAGCGATTCAGGTTGCTTTGGGAAGCTTTGGGGCCCTTCCTGAGCTTCAGCAGGCCCACGGGGGAATCCCCCCCCCCCGCAGACCAGCTGAAGTTCCCACCACCCCACTTGCCCAACCACCCCACCAAGTTCCCACCACCCCACTTAACTGGTCCTTCCTGCTGGCTGCTGCAGCTGCAGCAGCTGCAGTGGTGGAGGCCTTCCCTGACACCCAGCTGGCTGCTGCGGTGGCGGCGGCAACAGCGCAGCAGCAGAGGTGGCAGCCCTGGCCTTCCCTGCCTCCAAGCTGGCTGCTGCAGCAGCGGCAGCGAGGCAACAGTGGCAGTGGCTCCAGCCTACCGCCCAGCTGGTCTTCCTGGCTTCCTCCCCTGGCCAGGTAAGTGGGGACAGGGGCCAAGTGGGATGGGGTTGGGTGGGGTGGGCTGGGACAAAGATTCCCCCTCACTTCAGTATGCTCCAAATCTTTATGGAGCATACTGAAGCAATTTAAACACCTGCATCTGAAGTGGCTTGCCGCTTCATGTTTCAGGTTGTTATGAGTCATTTTCCTGTTTCGGGTAAACCTGAAGTGGGAAATCCAAATTTTTTTCGGGTGCATACCCCTAGTACCAAGCATAGGGTGAGAGGGCTGTGCACTTCCATCTTTTCTGTGTATCCTTGCTCAGCCTGCCTCTTAAGCAGACCATGTATGTGCTTTTAATTTTTGCTCATTAAACTTCTATTTTGAATGCTCTGAGTCTCTCCTTTGTAAAGGTCCCATGCCTATTGAGTCTTGCTATCCAAAGGCCATTAAAGGGGAGGGGCAGTGGTTGAGTAAAGGAAAAGCTGGACATTGTCAGGTATATAGGTTGGATTTTAGAAAAACTAATTTTGACATGTTCAAAGTCATGCTGGGGAGAATCCCATGGCCAGAAAAACCCAGGGAGAAAGGAGTTCAAGATGGGTGGGAGTTTCTTAAAAGCGAGATATTGAAGGCACAATCACAAACTATTCCAATGAGAAGGAAAAATGGGCAGAACCTAAATAAGCCAGGGTGGCTCCATAAGCAGCTTTCTAAAGATTTGAACATTTAAAAAGATACATTTAAGAAATGGGAGGAGGGCTGTATAACCAAGGATGAATATAAACAACTTGCCAGTGCTTGTAGGGAGAATTTAGAAAGACTAAAGCTCAATATGAGGTGCTAAACACACAAAAATGTTCTTTGGTTATGTTCGGAGCAGGAAAAAGGATAAGGAGGTGTTTGGCCCACTGCCGGGAGAGGAAAGTGAGATTTTAATGGGTGATTAAGAGAGGGCAGGACGGCTCCCTTTGCCTTGGTCTTCACTTATAAGGGGAACTGTGTCCACCCTGGCAAAGAAGGATACACGAGGAAGAGACGGAATTGAAGCCTAGGACAGACATTGAGGTGGTACGTAAACACCTAGCTTCTTTAAATGAAATCAAGTCCTTGGGACCAGATGAATTGCACCATAGAGTACTAAAGGAACTTGCTGATGTAATTGCAGAGCCTCTGTCTATCATGGCTGAATCCACACACCCTTGGAGCGTCCCAGCACTGCGCTAAATGTTCGTTAAACACCCAGAAGTGTAGCGTCTTTCTAGCGTGATTCAGAAATCGCAGAATACTGGATACTGTAACCCTTTTCGGGGCAGCCAGCAGTTGACTCTCCATAATCCCTCATAGAGGGAGACGGGTGGAAGGCTCAGCAACAATGGACTAACATTAGCCTCCACCATATGCCTGGCGGAACATCTCTGTCTTACAGGCCTGCCTAAATGATACAAGATCCTGGCAGGCCCGAGTGTCCTCAGACAGAGATTTCCACCAGGTTGGGGCCAGGACTGAAAAGGCCCTGGCCCTGGTAGAGGCCAGCTGAGCCTCCCTAGGGCCAGGGACAACCAGTAGATGTTTTCTGGTTGAACAAAGCGCTCTCTGGGGCACATGTGGGGAGAAACGGTCCCTTAGGTATGCTGGTCCCAGTCCATTTAGGGCTTTCTAGGTCAGAACCAACACCTTGAACCGGATCCGGAATTCTACTGGGAGCCAGTGAAGCTGCTGCAAGATAGGCGTAATGTGTGTCTTACACAAAGCTCCATTTAGGACATGCACAGCAGCATTCTGGACCCGTTGAAGTCTCCGGATCAAGCCCAAGGGCAGCCCTGCATAGAGCAAGTTACAGTAGTCCAACCTGGAGGTGACTGTTACATGGATCATTGTTGTTTGGTCCTGGGCAAAGAGGTAGGGCACTGGGCCTGCCAAAGGTGGAAAAAGGCCACCTGAGCCACAGCCACGATCTGACCCTCCATAGACGAGGAGCCCAGAATCATGCCCAAACTCCTAACCGATGTTACAGGCACAAGTGGTGCCCCCCCAAAGGTTGGGAGAAGGATCCCCACCTCCGACAGCCCACGGCCCAAGTTCAGGACCTCCATCTTTGCGGGATTCAGCTTCAGCCTGCTCTGTTCTACCCACCCAGACACGGCCTCCAGAGCTCTCAACAGGGTGTCAGGGGCAGAGTCAGGTCAGCCACCCATCAACAGATACAGCTGGGTGTCATCTGCATATTGATGACAACCCAGTCCAAAACTCTGCACCAACTGGGCAAGGGGGCATATATAAAGATTGAACAATAGTGGGGAGAGTATTTCCCCCTGTGGGATGCCGCACTTTAACGGTTGGCGTGCAGACAGTTTCTCCCCCAGTGCCACCCTCTGTCCCCAACTGTGGAGAAAAGAGACAAGCCACTGCAAGGCCATCCCATGAATCCCCACATCGGTGAGGCGGTGGGCCAAAAACTCATGGGTGACTGTGTCGAACTCTGCTGAAAGATCTGACAAAGTGAGCAGTGCCAACCCGTCCCGATCCAGGTGCCGACAAAGATCGTCCACGAGGGCGACCAACACTGTCTCCATCCCATGGCCCAAACAGAACCTGGACTGGTATGGGTCCAGGACAGAGGTCTCTTCCAGGAACATCTGTAGCTGATCCACCACCGCCCGCTCAATCACCTTTCCCAGGAATGGGAGTTTTGATACCGGGTGGTAACTGGACAGGTCAGTGGGGTCCAAAGATGTTTTTTTCAAAAGAGGCCTCCCAACGGCTTCGTTTAGCATCCCTGGAGACCCCCTGGAGCTCAATGATGTATTAATAATGTGCGCGCTTTAATGTTCTTCCTTCTGCGGTACTCCATGGGAGGTTTAAGAAAATCCCTTCCTCCACAAGGTATTGTGCCTGTGGCTTGAGGGATATAGAAAGTACTGAACATGTTCTCCTGTACTGCTTATTATATTGTGATATCCATGCCCTTTATCTAGAACCTTTGCTTCAAAATCATGAAGGTCAGTCGGGCGACAGTAAGACACACCTTTTACTATCCACACATAACCCTGGGATCATTGAGTCTGTGGCTAAATTTCTTTGTTGTGCATTGAAGAGGAGAAGAATGGTTTAAGTGATGGAGCAAGGGATTCTTTGTTGTTGTTGTCTCCTTGCAGACTGTGCATATGTATGTCTTGTTATGCCAATAAAGGTATTCGATTCGTATTAATAATGACCTCCAATTGGGCCCCCAACCCATTGGCACTGGCTTTTACCAGCCACGACGGGCAGGGATCCAGGGAGGACATAGTGGGCCTCACCAGCCGCAGGATCCTGTCCACCTCCTCCCGGGAGAACAGGCTGAAGTGATCCAAAAATGGGCTGGAAGACGGCCAAGGGGCCGGGCCTCCACTTCCCTTACTGTATCAATCATGGCTGGGAGATCACGACAGAGGGACGAGATTTTATCTGCAAAAAAGCTCCCAAAAGCCTCACAGCTAATAGCTGAATTTGACGGTCTCCCTGCGATAGGAAGACCAAGGACTGAACTACCTGAAACAATTTTGCCGGCTTTGAGCTTGCAGATGCTATGGAGGCAGCAAAGTATTCCTTGTATTGTCGAAGGCTTTCACGGCCGGAGAACGATGGTTGTTGTGTGTTTTCCGGGCTGTATTGCCGTGGTCTTGGCATTGTAGTTCCTGACGTTTCGCCAGCAGCTGTGGCTGGCATCTTCAGAGGTGTAGCACCAAAAGACTTTTGGTGCTACACCTCTGAAGATGCCAGCCACAGCTGCTGGCGAAACGTCAGGAACTACAATGCCAAGACCACGGCAATACAGCCCGGAAAACCCACAACAACCAAAGTATTCCTTCTCTGATGCCTTCACCGCCACCTCATAGGTTTTCATAAACGCTTGATAAGATGTTCTTGCCTCTTCGCCCCAATTCCACTGCCACACTTGTTCTAGCCATCTCAGTTCCCACTTCATCAGATGTAGCTCGTCTGTATACCAGGGAGACAGTCTGACATAGGGATGGAGAGGGTGACGGGGAGCGATTTTGTTGATGGCTTTTGAGAGATGGTCATGCCAGTTCCCCACCAGCTCATCCAACAAACCACCAGGGGCCATTGGATCCCAAGGGCATTCTGGAAGCCAATTGGATCCATAAGTCTCCGCGGGCGAGCATAAATCTGCTCACTGCCCATGCAGGAGGGGGCCTGCACACCCAGACGAGCCCTCAGGACATGATGGCCTGACCATGGCACCACTCTAATAGCGTCCAGGTCCACGTGAATCCCTGCCCCAAAGATCAAATCCATTGTGTGGCCCGCTTGATGCGCAGGAGCTGAAACAAATTGGGAGAGTCCCACTGCTGCCATGGAAGACACCAGGTCCAAAGCCTGAGAAGAGGCGGGGTCATCAACATGGACGTTGAAATCACCCAGGACCAACAGTCAAGGATGATCCAACGCCCACTCCGACACCGCCTCTAACAAGCTCAACAGGGTAGCTACTGGTGCGCTAGGCGGTCGGTACACCAGACAGACAGCCAAACTCTCCTCAGCATCCCATGCCAGGCCAACACAATCAATACCAGGGATCTTTGGAGCAGGGAGAGTCCTGAAGGAGAAAGACTCTCGAATGAGTATTGCCACCCCACCCACCCCTACCATCCGTCTGGGACTGATGAAGGACCGAGAACCCTGGGGGAGCCAGCTCTTTCAAGGCGACCATCTCGCCATCCCTCACCCAGGTCTTGGTTTATAAATGACTCGGTTGAAGGACTAAAGGGGATGCTCATTAAAACTGCAAATGATACTAAATTGGGAAGGGTTGCAAACGCAGGAGAAGACAGAATCAAGATTCAAAGTGATCTTGAGAGGCTGGAAAACTGGGCTAAAACTAATAAAATTAATTGCAACAGAAAGAAATGTAAAGTTCTGCATTTAGATAGGAAAAATCAAAGGCACATTTATAGGATGGGGGAGACCTGTCTTGGCAGTGGTACATGTGGAAAGGATCTAGGGGTCTTAGTAGACCATACACCAAACATGAGTCAGCAATGTGATGTTGTAACTAAAAAGGTGAATGCAATCTTAGGCTGTATCAACAGAAGTATACTTTCCAGATCAGATGAGGTGATGGGATCGCTTTACTCTGCTGTGATTAGACCTCCGTTTGAGTGCTGTGTACAGGATTGGGCACCACAGTTTTAAAAGGATCTAGACAAGCTGGAACATATCCAGAGGAGGGCAACGAGGATGGTGAGGGGTCTGGAGACCAAGTCCTGTGAGGAAAGGTTGAGGAAGCTCAGGATGTTTGGCCGGGAGAGGAGACGACCGAGAGGGGATATGGTATCTCCCTTCAAGTATCTGAAGGGCTGTCACACAGAGGATGTTGTTTTCTGTTGCCCCAGCAGGTTGAACCAGAAATTACCGCTTAAAATTAAAGCAAAAGAATTTTCGGCTAAACATTAGGAAGAATTTCCTGACAGTTCGAGCGCTCCCTCAGCTCCCTGCCGATGGCTTGCCCGCTGAAGAGGAGATGCAGGTTCCCTCTCATCCCGCCAGGCCGGGGCTTGCAGGGGGCTGCTGGGCTTGCTCACTGGCCCTTTCTGCGTGGAAATATTAGTAGCTGATTTTAGCACCCCGGCTGGAGAACTAAGCAAACCGCAGAGCAGACACGTTGCCACAAAGCAGAAATGGGAAAAGTACTGCTTGGCATTCAGGTAAGCAAGGCCCTACAGAGTGGCTGGCCTGAGACCCAGGGGTGACCAGCCATGCCATTAGAAGGCTCTGCTTATACTGAAAAGGAATCCACTGTGAAAGGGAGACCAGGCGTGGTTTCGGGCAGGCAGCCTCACACAGAGCTGATTTGGATTGCGGAAGCAGGGTCCTGTTCTCACGGGCACAGGCTTGATTTTGTGTGTTGTTGCATGACATCGTTCATAACTAAGAAAACCTTGAGGCAGAAGAGAGCCTCAGGCATGTGGACATCAGCACTTTTCCACCCGGGATTTCCATGTCAGGAGTGAGGATTTCCCATGTTGCTACCCACCCTCATAAAGAGGCTGCCTTGTGTTCCTCTGCGCTTCCCTGTAAGGCTCCTGCCCCCTCCCTGGCAACGGGGTGACTCACCCAAAGTCCTTTGGCCCCCCCCCCCAGAGGAGCAGAACTGCCAACTCACTCTGACCCTAAGAAGCTTCTGCCCTCTTGCTTACAAGGGAGAAGGAGAGTCCGTTCAACTGTTCCTAATTTGTGGGTTAGTCTTACTGCGGAAGGCACTCCTCATCTTTGGCCAAAACATTTCTTCCGCTTTCCTCACTCAGGGTGAAGCTACAAGTGACGAATGACACCTGAACGGCAAGTGTATTTCTCCCTGTTCACTTGCGCTCCTCTCAATCCACTTGCCGTTCAAGTGTCATTCATCACTTGTAGCTTGGCCCTCAGACTCAGGGGCAACTGGTGCTGCGTGCTTGCAGCAGAAGCTACCTGCACACACTGCTGAATACACAGCTCGTGAGTCGTGATGCCACAAACTCTTCTGTTTCACAGAACACTTCGACAACTGGGCTTTTTTAAAGAAGGTAAAGGCTGTTCCTGCATTGGGCAGGGGTTAGACTAGATGGTCTGTATGGCCCCTTCCGGCCCTGGGGTTCTAGGAGTCTGTGAAATGGGCATGGAGCAGTTCAGACAGGAAGACAATAGTCCTCCTTAGACATGGTGGAGAGGGGCGAGACTGGTCACAGCTCTCTCAGAGCTCTCTCAGCCCCACCCACCTCACAGGGTGATTATTGTTGTGGAGCTAATAATGATATACTTCGTAAACCGCTCTGAGTGGGTGTTAAGCAGGGCTTTTTTCTGGGAAAAGAGGTGGTGGAACTCTCAAGAGGGAAATGAGGGAGAAACACAGGGGCCCCCTTACAAAACGGCCATTTCCTCCCGGGGAACTGATCTCCGTCTGGAGACCAGGGGGCGGGGCCACTGGACACAAGACAAGAGGTGCCAGAACTCCGTTCCTCTGCGTTCCCGCTGAAAAAAGCCCTTGTGTTAAGTCATCCTGAAGGGTGGTATATAAATCGAATGTTGTTATTATTATTATTATTATTTTACAGGAATTTAAAAATGCCACAATGGCCTGATCTTGACTGGGCCCACAGCTTGGCTGGCTGAGGCTCTTATTCTCCCGGCCTTTTCAAATAAAGAAACGGAAGCGTGTGTGTGTGTGTGTGTGCGCGCGCGCATGTGTGTGTGGGGCCATTTTGGGACCTGAAAAGATACGGGGAGGGGGCAAGAATGCCTTGGCCCACTGCACTATAGGCCCAATCATCATCAGGCCTTTGCAGCAGTATTTTTAAATTGCAGCAGCATCCCCACGGTGGACACGAGGACCTGGTCGCATCTTGTTTGGCCCTAAGGCACACTTCTGTTTTTTGGTCCTTAAGGTGCCTTCTCTATACCCAGGTGGACAGCCGTTGGCCATTGGTGACCCGGAAGTGATATCATGCCCTAGAGAGGACTGATGTGATGTCATCCTGTAAACTCAACAGTCATTTGCAGATGATACTAAATTGGGAGGGGCTCTCTTCCTTCTTTGGAAGTTTTTAAGCAGAGAATAGAGGGCCACCTGACAGCAATGCTGATTCTGTGAACCTGGGCAGATCATGAGAGGGAGGCAGGAAGGGCTACATCAGTGCTTAGTTTTGCCATCTTCTGGGCATGGAGTAAGGGTCACTAGGTGTGTGGGTTGGAGAGGTATTTGTAAATGTCCTGCATTGTGCAGATCGTTGGACTAGATGATCTTAGAGGTTCCTTCCAACCCTATGTTTCTATGATTCTATAAAATACGGTAAAAGACAGAGTCAGGATATGGACAAGCTAGAGTCAGGAATCAGGATACAGAATGATCTTGACAGACTGGAAAACTGGGCTAAAACAAAATGAATTTCAACAAAGATAAATGTAAAATTCTGCATTTATGTAGGAAAAACCAAACGCATAATTATAGGATGAAGGAGACTTGTCTTGGCAGTAGTACATGTGAAAAGGATCTAGGGGTCTTAGTAGACCATACACTGAACATAAGTCAGCCATGTGATGCGGTAGGAAAAAAGGCAAATGCAATTTGGGACTGTATCAACACAAGTATAGTGTCCAGATCACGCAAAGTGATGGTGTCGCTCTACTCTGCTCTGGTTAGACCTCACCTAGAGTATTGTGTTCAGTTTTGGGCACCACAATTTCAGAAGGATATGGACAAGCTGGAATATGTCCAGAGGAGGGCAAGGAAGATGGTGAGGGGTCTTATGATGAAAGGTTGAAGGAGCTCAGTATGTTTATCCTGGAGAGGAGATGACTGAGATGTGATATGATAACCATCTTCAAGTACTTGAAGGGCTGTCATATAGAGGATGGAGCGGAGGTGTTTTCCACTGCCCCAGAAGGTTGGACCGGAACCAACAGGTTGAAATTAAATTGAAAAAGTTTTTGGCTAAACATTAGGGAGAACTTCCTGACAGTTAGAACAGTTCCTCAGTGGATCAGACTTCCTCAGGAGGCTGCCCTTCTTTGGAGGTTTTTAAGCAGTGGCTAGATGGCCACCTGACAGCAATGCTTATTCTGTGAACCAAGGCAGATCATGAGAGGGAGGGCAGGGAGGGCTACATCAGCGCTTAGTTCTTGTGTCCCCTTCTTACACACCCAGGGTAAGGCCAATCGGCACTTTGGAGTCAGGAAGCAATTTCCCCCAGGCCAGTTTGGCCAGGGATCCTAATGGTGTTTTGTTATCTTCTGGGCATGGAGCAGGGGTCACAGGGTGTGTGTGTATGTGTGTGTTGTGAATCTCCTGCACTGTGCAGAGGGTTGGACTAGATGACCCTGGAAGTCCCTTCCAACATATGATTCTATCATTTAAAATGTTTTTCTCCGGCTTATGGTCTCCCCCACTCCACCAGGTTGTTTGCAAACCTAGGCTCATTCCAACTGCCCTGGAGGGTTTTCCCCCACTTCGCTAAAGGTATGTATTTCATAGGTAGGGGTCTACCCAATTACCCTTTCCAGGAAAAGGTGTCAGCCCACATACCTGCCATCCTGATGGTGTCTGCTAAATTCCAGGAAGGGGGTAGGATTGCTGACACCCTCTTTCTCTGCCTCAAGGTAGACCCAATACCCTCTGAGGTTTCCTATATTCCAGGACTCTCCAAAAGAGAATTTTTAAGCAGTTGGATTTATGTGGCTTTTAAAATGCCCTGCCCTAACACAAGATCTGCAGATAACACCTCAGGTGCCATGCAAATCATATTGTGTTAGTTGTGTCTGGTATGCTGAATGAAAAGTTGTACTGTCTGTTAAATAAACTTGGTAAAATATTTGCCTCATAAGAGAAATTCCCTGGACCTGTAAGGTTATTCTCTTGACCACCTGACTAAGTTGTTCACAGTGACTGTCTAATGTTAAAGAGAACTGGAGATGTTACAAGGAGAAAGAAACTCCATAATAACGGGTGACTTCAGCTGTCCTCAGAATGATTGACTGGATAAATGTCACCTCCAGGTGTGCTGCAGAGATAAATACTTCCAGGCAGCAGAAATGATTGCTTTCTGGAACAATTAGTTCTAGAACCTACAAGGTGTGAGGCAGACCCTGTTTTAGACCTAAGGACTGCAAAGTCATGTAAACCAAGATATAAATACAGTCACATGATGAGACAACAGAACCGGCAATGTGACATTTTTGTTGGAAGTGTGCCCAAAATTAAAAGCCTTACGTTTGCAAGTAAGGGGGGATTTGGGGCAGGGGCTGAGACAGAAACTGAAAAGTGCTGAATGATGACTTGGACCATACGAGATTTCCCGTGTTTTACACAGACAACATTGATTTGAGCTCTTGATGTTGGAAGCCCAAGAAACCCGTCATCCTTTGCCTGGCTCATAGCACATTGGACTCGAGGTGAGAGCTCACAGAACTGCGTGCTTTCCCACAGAAAATGTCAAGGCCAGCTCTCTGAAGAAGCCACACAAGCAGCCTCTTGGGCCACGTCATGGCTGGGGTGCCACCTGAGCAAGCAGAACCGGCTGGCTGTTCTTCCCCTCTTCCTTCCTACCTCCTTCTCACCAGCTCTGGAGAAATCCTCTGTCAGAGATCCAGAAGAAAAGTCACCTCTGAAGGTCCCTCAGAATTGCTGTCCACCTTTTTTTGCACTCTGTGGTAGCTAAAGATGAAACCATCAACTTCACAACAGAAAATATCGTTCCCATGTGATGTTTAAGGCCCTCTGCTTTGAAGCCTTCTTGACTATGGTGGGGGGGGGGAACTCTTCCCTTAAGGTCACTTGGGAAAGACACGTGCAGGCACCCTTCACATTCATCTCTCTGACCTTAGTTTGGTATCCTATGAGCTAAACTACATGAGATACTTGTCACCTGATGGGTTCCCACAAGTTTACCTGGGAAACGTAGTTGGACCACCACCACCAGCAGCAGGGCGAGAGGGAAAGAGCCAGCGAGGGGAGCCTGAAGCTGACAGACAGCTAGCAGCAACGGCAGAAGGAACTGCTGAGGCTGCCGCTGCTAGGCACAACCATCCCTTCTCACAGAGAGGGGACTCCTTCCCCTCGCTGTGAGAAGGGATGGTTGTGTCTAGCAGCTGTCGTGGCAGTGGTGGCAGCCTCAGCAGCTCCTTCTGCCGCTGCTAGCTGCCTGTCAGCTCTCTTTGGGCTCGGCTCGCAGACGTTTATCCTCCCGTCCTTCTGTCCCTGCTGCTGGCCCAACTACACTTCCCAAGTAAACTTGTGGGAACCCAAGATGTGTCCAGCATCTCGGGTAGTTTAACTCTATGCATACTCAAGGGTCAATTTGGAATGTTATGGGAGGGGAGACACTTCTAATTAACATAATCAATCTTAATTCTTTCTTTCTTTGTTTACTTCATTTACACTCCCCCTTTCTCCCCAGTGAGGACACAAAGTGGCTTACATCATTCTCCTCTCCTGTATTTTATCCACAGTCCACTGAGGTAAGTTAGACTGAGGGTGTGTGATTCGCCCAACATCACCCAGCAGTTTTCAGCTAAAAATTAGTAAGAGCTTCCTGAAAGACTGGTTCCACAGTGAAACAGGTGGACTCACCTTCTTTGGAGGTTTTAAAGCAGATGCTAGATGGACTTCTGTCAGCAATGCGGATTCTTTGACTCAGTCTGAACTGAGATCGGAAGAGGGAGGGGATAAAGGGATGAGCCAGTGCTAAGCTCCCATGGCCCTTTCTTACATGCCCAGGGAAATGCCCGTTGCTGCTTTGGGATAAGGAAGGAATTTTCCTCCAGGCCAAATCGACCAGGAATCCTGGAGTTTTTTTGCCTTCCTCTAGGCTTACAGCAGCAATCACGGGGGGGGGGGAGATGGTGGGGGTGGGGGGAATAGCTATGAATTTCCTGCGTTGTGCAGGTGGTTGGACTAGATAACCCTTGGGGTACCTTCCAGCAATACGTTTCTATGATGGTAAGCTTTCATGACAGAATGGAGATTTGAATCTGGGTCTTCCAGGTCTAACACTCTGACCACTATACAATTAATCCATGCTGGTTCAGAAGGCAGGAAAAAAGCAAGGCAGAGGTACAAATTTAAAAATGAAATTCAGAGAAATCACAAGGCACTTTAGACAATTCTGGAGACACAATGCAAAGTGATCGAACCATTCCTAGTATTATCAGAAGTACTCCTCCACCACTAGTGCACATGGAATATACTTGCGTATGTACAGGTTTCCAAGTAAAATGAGAGGGGCAAAGAGTAGTGATTGTTGCAAGAAGCAGAAGAGGGATACAGGGCCTCCGCCCTCTGGGAGGTAGTAAACTAGCCCGTTGGGCTGAACTGACACTTCCCCCCCCCGCCGGAAAGCCACATTGAGAGTGACCTGAGAGAGCGACACTGGGAGGGGGAAGTGTGGGTGGAGTTCCAGCAAGTACTTACGCCACGGATCAGGTGATGCTCAGACACATCTGCCAGGGCCTGCCTCTGGTACAGCTGATGGGGAGCTTTCACACTGCGTGAGAAGTAACCTGAGATACACTGGCATCTTGTGAGTCCCAGCGTCCAGTCTGGGCTCTAAGGATTCAGACCCAGACCCTGTGTGTTCTGCATCATGAGGTGAAGTTAGTGGAGTCATATAGTCAATGTCAAAAAGAGTCCAGTAGCACCTTTAAGACTAACCAATTTTATTGTAGCATAAGCTTTCGAGAATCAAGTTCTCTTTGTCAGATGCATCTGACGAAGAGAACTTGATTCTCGAAAGCTTATGCTACAATAAAATTGGTTTGTCTTAAAGGTGCTACTGGACTCTTTTTGATTTTGCTACTACAGACTAACACGGCTAACTCCTCTGGATATAGTCAATGTGTTTGTAGATACAAATGACCTACATCTTTTCCACACTGTGACACTGAGAGATCTCTGTCTTTTGGTGCTACACCTCTGAAGATGCCAGCCACAGCTGCTGGCGAAACGTCAGGAACTACAATGCCAAGACCACGGCAATACAGCCCGGAAAACCCACAGCAACCATCGTTCTCCGGCCGTGAAAGCCTTCAACAATACATCGACAATACAATGTGTTTGTGACCCACTTGCATTGCTGCTGCTCAGATATTTTCACCACCATTGTCACACTGTGTATCCTGTGGTGACGTCCTTGCCTACTCATTGCAATAATTGCCTCTCAGTGTTGACAGAAATGTTTCTAATGTGTGCACCTTGTCGAAAACCTTAATAGTAAGTTTAATAAACTTATCTCTAGGTTCATTAAAGTTTGCCCTACTAAAATTTAACGTGCACATTTGGCTATAAACATCCTTGGTATTTGGCGGAGAGTGCCCCCAAGTCAGAGTTGACTTATGGAGACCCCTGGTGGGGTTTTCATGGCAAGAGACTAAGAGCCAAGCTACAAGTGACGCCTGACACAGGTTGGACACTTGTCAGCTTCCCTCAAGTTTTGACGGGAAATGTAGGCATCCTGGTCTTGCAGCTGTAATGGAGAGCCAAGCTGTAAAACCAGGACGCCTACATTTCCCATCAAAACTTGAGGTAAGCTGACAAGTGTCCAACCTGTGTAAGGCGTCACTTGGAGCTTGGGTCTGTCAGAGGTGGTTTGCCATTGTCTACTTCTGTAACCCTGGTCTTTGTTGGAGGTCTCCCATCCAATTGCTAACCAAGGCCGACCTTGCTTAGCTTCTAACGAGATCAGGCTCACCTGGGCTATCCAGGGCAGGGAAACTCCCTTGGTAACTGTTAGGGATTTTTTAAAAATAAAGCTCCCTACCGTTTTAGTTTTGTGAGCTAGAAACTTTGCCTGGTATGTGAAAGTTATGGAAAACACCTAAACAGCACATTTCATGTCTCTTGTTGTGATTGTTGCTCTGCTGTGGGTCGGTATGACACTATACAACTTTGTAAATACATAGCTTTCTAGAATAAAGGTTCCACATTCAACCTTGGACTCTTCATATAGCAGATTGCTTATGTCCCAGCCTTACCAAAAGGAGCCAGAAAGGATTCTTATTTGTACTAAGTATTTTTGCCACTCAAAGGAATGGGGCCACCATTCTCTGCAAGCTGAAGTCTAAGCAAACTGCTTGTAATAACCTTTTTGATGTTTTGATTCATTTTGTTCTGTAAACAATTTAGCATTAAAGTATTTAGGCATAAGGATAAGGTAGCTCAGGATGCATCAGGTCCCAGGAACCGCATGCGCCTGAGTTTTGTGTAACAATAGAACTCATATTTCTTTGTATCACTGTGGTTGGTGTCTTGGATTATAATTGGGTAAGTGGTATAAGGGAAATTTATAATTGGCAGCAAAGTACTATTAGAGAAATTTCCCTACCAGTAACCCACAGCAAAAGTAATTCTAGGAGGATATGATCATTTCTCCCGAAGGTTCCCACCATATTTGCCCATCAAACAACTCTTCCTTGTTGTGGAATACCAATCCCAGCGTGGCCACGCCCCTTGCCGCTTCCTCCACCGTTTGAGAAGGGAAGGTGTCAGCCCGGCAGCTCAGGACGTTGCCTAACCCAGGGCACTTAGCAGGGCTGGTCTCCCAGACACATCAGGAAGTCGAAGTGTCCCGTAAGTATATAGTTGTGTTTCTTGGATACACTATTAACAACAACAACAACAACATTTGATTTATATACCACCCTTCAGGATGACTTAACACCCACCCAGAGCGGTTTACAATGTATGTCATTATTATCCCCACAACAAAACACCCTGTGAGGTGGGTGGGGCTGAGAGAGCTCTGAGAGAGCTGTGACTGGCCCAAGGTCACCCAGCTGGCTTCAAGCAGAGGAGTGGGGAATCAAACCCGGCTCTCCAAATTAGAGTCCCGCGCTCTTAACCACTACACCAAACTGGTCCTTCAGGATGACTTACCAGCCAGTCAGAGCGGTTTACAAAGCTGCTCACGCAGGGCAGAATGCACCTTATCACCTTGGACAGGAGGAGGTGTGTAGTAGTGCCCAGCCACAATACTGCTTCTCCTTCCCTCTCTTATCTTCACCCAGACACTTTCCACTAGGTTGTGTCACTCTGCTTTTCTAGTATTTCCTGACAATCAAGCCCTTTCCTCATATCTAGCCACCACTCCACCTGCTTTGCAACAGTTCCTGTTCCTTTTGAATAACTCGTACCCACCCACTACTGTATTCCAGTCAGGGGAGTCTTCCCACCAATCTCTGTAACGCCTACTCAGTCATATCTTTCCATCTGCATATGTAGATTAAGTTCCTCCTATTTATTGCCCAGGCACCAGAAGTCTTGTAACCAGGGATCATTTCGAGGGGGAACGCGCAGGAACGCAGTTCCGGCAGGTCCCCAAAGAGGCCACATGTCAGGTGGCCCTGCCCACTTGACTCTCAGCCATTTTGGGCCCTTCAGCCTGGATTGGGGCCAAAATGGCCCAGATCAGGCCTCTGACGGGTGGTGGATCACTCTCCCACTCAGCAGTGGCCCAATCTTGACCATTTTGGGCCCCTTTCCGGCCATTTTCAGCCCCTTTTTGCCATTTTGGGCCCAATTTTGGCCCTGAATGGCCAGGATTGGGTCCCAAACAGCCAGGATAGGTGATGTCAGGGGGTGTGGCATATGCACATCAGTTATGCTAGTGAGTTCCTCCAGCTCTTTTTCTACGAAATGACCCCTGCTTGTAACATTCCCCCTCTTTGACCCAGCTTTTCCAAGGTAGGCTGCTGCTATGTGCTCTCCTTCTTCCCTGAAATGCCTATGCCTGGTGTCTCCATTCCTCTGAGATGTCAGTTTAAAGCCCTCCCAAGGAATCTCCCCAGGTTCCTTCCAAACACATTCTTTCCTGTCCTTGACAGGTCGAGTCCACTGTGTGCAAGAAGTCCATCTTCAAGAAAACGTAGTCTATGGTCCCAGAACACAAATCGCTCCTGCTGTCGCCTTGAACACAGGCAGTGGTCCACCTCCATAAATTCCTGTCCCCGTCGCATTCCTCTTCCTCTAGCAGGCAGGACTGGAGAGAAGACCACCTGTGCCCCCATTCCTCTCAGCTGCCCCCTAAGGACTTCCTAGTTAGACTTAACATTTCAGTGGTGTTCACAGTGTGTCATTTGCTCCCACGTGGACCGTCACTAATGGGTAACAGTCTGTTGGTTTGACTAGCTTGAAGAAGAAATAACCTGTTGCAAGACAGAAGCGTTGGTTAAGGTTTTTTTTTAAAATCCCTACAGGTTTCGCCTTGAGCTTCTTCAGGGGATCTCCTGTGCAATGCTTCACATTTCGCCTTGAGCAATCTGGCCCGTGATCTCCTCGATCTTTGCCCCTGGCAAGCAACACACCTCTCGGGCCCTGGGTCAGGCCTGGACACGTGGCATCCCACACCCCTCAGCAGAGAGTCCCCAGGCACCAAGACTTCCCTTTTCCTTCTAATGTTGTTTGTTTGTGTCTTTATGGTGTCCCTACTTGTTCTTTCCGATCCTTGTTGTTGTACATTGGCCAGTGATTCTGTCACATCAACAAGGACCTGGAATCGATTTCTCAGCTCTCGTGGCCCCGAGTGCCGTCTTGCTCTGTGCCTTCTGGCTTGTGCTGTCGTATCTCTGAGGAGGTTCATGAGGAAAGACTTTGTTTTATTGTCCTTTCCACTGCTCTCCCCACCCCTTTGCAGGGCCTGAAGACTTTTATTGCTGAAATCCTCTCCTTCTTCAATCGCTTGAAGGGTACCCATCCATTCCTCCAGCCTCCTTACTATTTCTTCTGGTAACACTACCAGGCTTGCCTTATGGAAGCTGTGTAAATGGGGGGCACCATGGTCCTGCTCAGTGTTGTGAGACCGCATATCGAGGCTAGGCATCTTGGAGCAGCCAACAGCAACTACAGACACGGGCTGTCCCTCAAGAGCCATCATCTTGCCAATGAGGTGAGTTCCCGCTTCCCTGTCCTCTGGACCCTACCTCTTGGCCCATTAGTGCTCCACCCCAAGGCTCCTGCAAAAAAGCCTTCCTTACTGGAGACTTCAGGGGAGAACGCTGGCGGTGGTTGTGCAGGGCCCCACCCTGCTGGCTTGCTGGTGGTCGTGTGGCACCCGCCTCTTTCTCCCCACAAAGAAGCACTGCCTGGTGGTGCTTCTTCAAGTGGTTACTGAGTCTGGTAGTTGAGAGATGAGCCAGGTCTTTCCCTTGACTGATCCGGGCTCTACATGGCTGGCACCGTGCATAGTGGGAGTCCTCCATCTTCTTGAAGTGACCCCAAATGGTGGAGGTGTAGGGGCAGCCATGCAGCGGCAGGCATCCAGGTGCAGCCTCCTATAACCACCACCACCACCACCACCATTCAATTTATATACCGCCCTTCAGGATGACTTAATGCCCACTCAGAATGGTTTACAAAGTATGCCATTATTATCCCAACAACAACAATTACCCTGTGAGGTGGGTGGGGCTGAGAGAGCTCCTAGAAGCTGTGACTGACCCAAGGTCACCAGCTGGCATCAAGTGGAGGAGTGGGGAATCAAACCCAGTTCTCCAGATTACAGTCCTGCGCTCTTAACCACTACACCAAACTGGCTCTCCTATAAGATGCTTAGGGCAGACACATCATGTCTAAGGGGAGGGTGCAGAAAGAGATAGCCCAGGGCAAAAGGTTTGAAATGGCAGCACCTGAGGAGGCACTTCCTCCTTCTCTTCCTCTTCTGCCCCCATTTTCTCCTCCTGCCTCTCTCTCTCAAAGGCCTGCTGCTGGTCTCAGGGGGAACTGGGGAAGGCTGAACGGTGGTGAACTTCTCCTCCACTTTCTTCAGCATCTCTTGGTCCCTGGAGGGAGCTCAGGGACCAGAAGACATGCCCCCAAGTCCACCCCAAAGGACATCTCCTGCTTTCCTGCTCCTGAATCACAACCTCTGGAGGGGGGGGGGGGCTCAGCAGCAGGCCCCTGCCCAGTGCCAGCTCCTGCCTCAGGCAACTGTGGGAATGGTGCTCTTGTAGCAGCCTCAGCAAAGAGGATCTGGCGAGGCCTCTTGCTGTCATTTGCCTTGCAGAGGCTGGGCTGGTGGAAGATGGCTGTGGGGCAGGCCTTCCTGTGTGTGTGTGTGTGTGGGGGGGAGCTGTAGCACTCCCCGTACTTGTCTTGTGCTTTGCCTTCCACCAGTGCTCCACTGGACTCCTCTCTTATCACTCATTCTATCCACACTAGTCCTATTGGTAGTTCCAGAGTAGGCCTAGCGGAACTGCAGTACACTCAACAGCACTGCACTAACCCACAATATTTTCCCACCCGCCCACATTTTGGGGTTTTCCAGCATCTAGCTAACTATCAAACTTTAAAAAACCCCTCTATTCAGAGGTGTAGTGTGCAGGGGGCCAGGGGGGTGGTTGTCCTGGGTGCAAACTTTTGAGGGGGTGCCTCGTCCACGCCCCCCTTGGGCACTACGGTGAGCCAGAAAGGTGATCAGGGAAGTGGGGAGGTGAGCAGGGAGGCGGGCTGCCTCTCTGCTTGCCTCCTCGCCCCTTCACCGGTGCTGCTGGGTGCCCCGGCAGCACGGCAGGTGGGAGGCAAGTGGGGAAGTGTGTGGGGAGGTGGCCTGCCTCCCCACTTGCCCCTTACCTCTTTGCTGCAGCCGCTTGTGCAGCTGCGGCGAAGTGGTAATGGACGGTGAATGTTCCAAAGCGGGGGAGCGCTTCTGGGTGAGAGGAGAACCCCTGCACACTGAAGTCATTTCCTGGAAGTGACACCATCACACAGGGACAGAGCGCGTGTGTGCACTTCACACATGGGGAGGAGGGGGAAAGCACCTCCTTCCCCGGGCGATGCTGGACAACGCTACGCTGCTGCCTCTCTTTACTCTAAAAGCTGGCTAAGTGTTGTGGCTCCAATCTGGAGATAGAAATATGTTCTCTTATTAAAAGCCTTATTTAGTTCATGGGTCCTTTAGACACCTAAGACTGAAGGAATTCTTCAACCACTCCACTGAACAAAATGATGAACAAAGCGCTGAACAGACACCATCACAGCAGCAATCACCCTCCCAACCCAGCAATGCAGAATCCTCCTTACAAAGCTCCAGAAAAAAGAATTCCCCATGGACACCCCCAAGGGCCGCAACTCCTCGTTGGACTTTTACATTGAATGCTTCCGTCGATGTACCCAGGCAGAGATAATTGACAAACAACCCCACTTAAAGCAGAATCTCAGCCGTGCAGAAAGAGATGCCATAAACAGCCTCCAAAATAATTCTGGCATCATAATCAAGGAAGCTGACAAAGGTGGAACAGTTGTCATCATCGACAAGCATAACTACATACAAGAAGCAGAAAGACAACTCTCCAACACAACATTCTATAAAATACTACCTTCTGACCCTACGGAGCGATACAAAAGAGAATAAAATATTAAGGATACTTCCCATGGGCATACAAGAACGTATCCATACGGACACATCCCAGGAACCATGGCCAGGAACATTCTACCTACTACCCAAAACGCACAAACCAGGTAACCCGGGACACCCCATTGATTCAGGAATTGGCACTATCACAGTAGGAGTCTCAGGATACATGGACTCTATCCTCAGGCCCTATGACATCAGCACACCCAGCTATTTACGGGACACCACTGACTTCCTCAGGAAAATACAGTCCATTGGCAACCTACCAGATGACACCATCCTAGCAACCATGGATGTGGAGGCTTTATACACCAATATCCCACATGCAGATGGACTGCAAGCCATAAGGAATATTATCCCGGACAAAACCACAGCACACCTCGCCACTGAACTTTGCCACTTCGTACTCACTCACAATTACTTCACATTTGGTGACAGCTTATATCTTCAGGTTAATGGCACAGCCATGGGCACACACATGGCACCACAATATGCTAACATATTCATAGCAAACTTGGAGCAACGCTTCCTCAGCTCCCATCCACTGAAAACACTCCTGTACTTAAGGTTCTTGGATGACTTTTTCATCATTTGGACCCATGGGAAGGAAGCTCTTGAGAGATTTCATCAGGACTTCAACAACTTTCACCCTACTATCAACCTGAGCCTGGACCACTCTACACAACAGGTACACTTCCTGGACACCACTGTACAACTACATAATGGACGAATAAATACCACCTTATACCGGAAACCCACAGACCGCTACATGCCTCCAGCTACCACTCTAAACATACCACTTGGTTGATTGTCTGCAGCCAAGCCTTATGTTACAATCGTATCTGCTCCAATGCTCTTGACTGGGACTCCCACTTAAGAGATTTAGAACAAGCATTTTGGGGGCTACAGTACCCACCAAATGAAGTGAGGAAACAAATCGACAGGGCCAGACTAGTACCCAGAAACAGCCCAGGACAAACCTAAAGGAACTAACAACAGAACACCACTGGTTGTCACCTATAACTCCCAGCTCAAATCCATCCAACGTATCATCAGTGATCTACAACCCATCCTGGAAAATGATGCCTCTCTCTCACAAGCCCTGGGTGGAAGACCTCTCCTTACCTACAGACAGCCCCCCAACCTTAAACAACTTTTCACTTACAACCATGAATCGGCTAGCAGAGTCACCAGCACAGGTACCAGGCCCTGCAACATACCCAGATGCCAGCTCTGCCCTCATATCTACCCAGTAAATACAATTACAGGACCCAATGGCTTCAACTACACTGTCTCTGGCTCTTACAGCTGCTCATCCTCCAATCTGATATATGCCCTCATGTGCCAACCATGTCCATCTGCTCTGTACATTGGACAAACCAGCCAACCTCTACGCAAAAGAATAAATGGACACAAATCTGACATTAAAAATGGC
The DNA here is from genome assembly GCF_028583425.1 of Eublepharis macularius. Lineage (NCBI taxonomy): Eukaryota > Metazoa > Chordata > Lepidosauria > Squamata > Eublepharidae > Eublepharis > Eublepharis macularius. Next base: position 2,163,308 of record NC_072792.1, read on the forward strand.
AACATCCAGAAACCAGTGGGAGAACACTTCAGTCTACCAGGACATTCCATCAATGACTTAAATGTTGCTGTAGTTCAACAGAAACCTTTCAAAAACAGAATTCAACGGGAAACTGCTGAACTGGAATTCATATGTAAATTTGACTCAGTCAGGCTTGGATTGAATAGAGACTATGAATGGTTATCTCATTATCAGAAGCAAACTGATCTCATTATCAGAAGCTAGCGATTGCATCTACTCCCCCTCACCACCTATATATATCTGACCAGTTTCTTCTTACCCTCCACGCATCTGACGAAGAGAACTGTGATTCTCAAAAGGTTATGCTACAGTAAAGTTGGTTAGTCTTAAAGGTGCTACTGGACTCTTTTCTATTTTGCTACTACAGATTAACACGGCTAACTCCTCTGCCTCATGGAGAGAGGCCTCTAAGCGGAGGAAATTCATACTTGGGCTACCTGAATAAATCTCCATCCCGTTAGCCAAACAACCACCTGTGGAGTTGTTTTACAATAATTTGTGTAAACATTTGTGTCTTCCCAGAATGTTTTCCTACTGTTATAATTAAAATGAAAACTAATAATAAAGATGGTATTTATTTAGTTCCCCCTGTAATTCTATTTTTGTTTATTTCTGTAAATGAACATAATATTCTTTAATCTCTAATAAACACTGTCTCCATGAGTTCTTTCCAGTATTTCTTTTCAGGTTAGTAAAATAAGATCTAAAGATGGAACAAAATATGCAAGGTCTTAATTTATATATATATATATATAATTCAAATTAAATGAATATAACTTACTCTGTTTTATACAGCTGTAGCTCTCAGTCCAGCTCTCTGAAGTAAGGCCACCTATTACTGATTTCCTGAAATTGTATCTTGACCTTGTTACCTCAGGGTCAATAGAATATTTCTGGTCCTGTCAGGCAGGGTTAGGGTAGGAGGGGGGCTTTGGTGGAGGGCCAGGGGACAAGGGCAAGGACCAGCTTTCAAAGCCAGGAAATCTATAGATAAAAATTGAAGCGTATGAATTCTCAATCACTCTCAAATCAATATCACAATAAAATAATGTTATAGAAAACTTGGCTGGTGTGTGGCTCCTTCATTTGTTTGTTTTCCAGTTGCTGGCTCACAACCCTGTAGCCTGATGAGGTTAAAGAGATCTTCTGAGAAAGATCCTATTGATTTTAATTACCGAGAAACAGCCCACAGGGACAAAAGAACTTTGCCTGCTTATTTAGTCAGCGATGTGCTTCAGTATTGTATAAGGAGAGATCAAATCAGTTGCTCTCATTATTACAGTAATAATAAGGCAGAAAAGGTGCTTCAGGGCCTGGAAAGGCAACAACCTCCATTGCTCCTCCCCTCGTAAAAGGCAGGCTTGAGGAACAAGCAGCAATTACTGGAGTCAATATTAATTCAATTAAATTCATGTTATTTATATCATAAACGGAGCTCTTAGTATTTTCAAAATATACTAATCAGAGCAGGTGGTGTGTGCTTTATTATTGACTGATTTTTATCATTACTAAATGCATATTGAACGGCTTGACTTTCTATGGACTGAAGCTAATGCTAATGAGTTATTCAAGATAAAGCTATGGGCCCAGGGCAGCCCAATAAATGTTTATGCAGCTGATTGGCCCAACAATGCGGCCTACTTAGGAGTTCAGCAGGAAAGGTCTTAGGGGGATGAGCAGCCATTAGAAGGCTGGATTCGGTCTTTGGTGCTTGAATCGTTCTTTACCTGTAAGGGCTTATCTGTCCCATCCGTGACTTCACATGATTTCTTGGCCTTGGATTGATGTTCAGGCATGGCATTCTGGCCCTCTGAAATGCAGGAAGGTGGGGCAGCAGAGGAGACAACTTGGAGGCTAGATGTGGCGGCTACATTGCAATATGCTCCTTTGGCCTGTTTCAAAACAGCTGCCCGCCAGGATTGGCATCAGCATACTTGAGGCAGGGTAGCTGCCAGGGCCCAGGCTTCCAGCAGGGCCCACTGCTGCCAACTCCTTGCCTAGTCAGTTCAGAACAAGTTTCATCGGCACTGCCAGCCCAAAGGGCCAAGACGGAGTCTAAACACCCTACAAGGCCGGCTTCTACACTGTCCCACCTCAAGCAGCGGTCGGTATCATCCACCTCATCGCTGATACTCGAGGAGGAAGTTATTGCTCCACCAACTACTCCCTCCTCACCACCAACTCCAAGTCTCCAACATGAGGATGAGGGTGATAGCCTCATTGAGGATTTCGACACCTTTACCTTGCCGGATATGGAACCGACACAGCCCGACCCTGTCCCGGCACCGGTTGTCCCCTCAGCTCCGAACCTGTCGAGCCAAATGACATCTTTTGGGTTGACCACTAACCAAACTCTGACCCATATCTGGACCCCCTCGGTTCCAACACCCGCAGCTATTCAGCCTCCGTTCTATACTTGAACCCCCTCGGTTCCAGTGCCTACACCAATGCCGTCGGTTCCCATGCCATGGCCGTTTACTGCGCCGGTTCCAGGCCCACCTCCAAATTGGCATGAATTTATGTCTTGGCTGCAGATTGCACCATTCTTGCCCTCTGTGTCGACACAGACACCTGCGGCATTGCAACCGCCTCCTTCGGATCTGATATCAGCATCTCACTGGTTCCAACAACAGCAATAATAACTCCCATCAATTTTAGACTTGAGAGATGAGGAGGACATTGTATCATGATGCAGTGCAGTTTCTGATCTTGCCTCAGACCCTTCCCCAGAAGAAATGGTGGGCGACCCCTCTGCATCATCACCTTTGGAGGATTTTCAGCTCTTCTCGGAGCAGATGCTAAGGATGGCTAAGGCCTTGGACTTAGATGTCTCGTCATCCAGTTCCAAGCAAAGAATAAGGTCCTACAGGCACTCTACTCAGAGTCCCCATCATCTGTGGCCTTCCCCGTAGTAGAAGGCCTGCTGGACACTGCTCATTCCACATGGGAAAACCCAGCACCTACCCCTGCTACAGCAAGGAAGATTGAGCAACATTATAAGCTGAAGTAGCAGGACTGTGCCTTGCTCTTTGCGCATCCTCGACCATCATCGCTAGTGGCTGAAGAAGTACAGTCCAGACAGAAATACGGCACACATTCTTCGCCTGTCAACAAGGAGGGTAGAAAGCTGGATAACATTGGAAGGAAAGTTTACTCTTCCGTGGCCCTAAATTTCTGCATTGCTAATTTTCAGGCCATCATGGGATCTTACAATCCTTTCTCATGGGAGAGATTGTCCTCCTACATCCAGGACATTCCCAATGGCAAGAAGGCCCTACCTAGTACAGGTCGTACAGGAGGAAGCCCTGAGACTCGCCAAGCAGCAGATGTCTTCCAGGAAGCGTGCTGCTGACTGTTCAGCACGCTCAATGGGTCCAGCAATCGTCTTCTGCCGTTATGCTTGGCTGAAGTCCACCGCCTTACCTTACGACAAGAGGAGCAAAATTGAGAACTTCCCCTTTGAAGGGGCATCCTTGTTTCCCAAGAAAATAGACAATTCACTCACCCAAATGAAAAAGAACCACCTGAAAGCATGTTCTTTGGGTGTGACAGCTTCCCAGCAAAAGCAACAGCAGTCGTTAAGATACCGTTACCAAAACCATCAGCATTACCAACAGTACCAACAGCGATCAAACAGGTACTCAGAGCCAACGAAGCTACATGCCGTACCAACGTTTGAGAGGATGGCGTTCTTCTAAATCTACGAATAAGCAGCCCCAACCACAATCGCACAAACAAACACAGAGCTCTAAATCTGTTTTCTGACCCTCTGTTCCCCCAGCTGTCTCAAACTGGGGCATTTTCTATTACCCCCCTTCGTTATGTGTTGGAGCTCGATTGCTGATGGCAGCTGGGTCCTTTCTATTGGAGCATTCGGCTACTGTTTGCGTTTTGTTGAATTACCTCCTTTGGCCTTCCCAAAGGATATTCAACTGTTCCACTTATACGAGAACTGCACGCTGCTGTTTCTGAGCTGATAGAGAAGGGAGCCATAGAGAGGGTTCCCCCTGGAGACTCCCGGATGGGATTTTACTTCAAGTATTTCACAGTTGAGAAGAAAGATGGTGGGGTCAGATCCATTCTTGACCTTCGCATGTTAAACAAGTTTATTAAAGTTGAAAAGTCTAAAATATTAATCCTTGACCTTTGCATGGTAAACAAGTTTATCTAAGGGATTTCCGGGCTGTATTGCCGTGGTCTTGGCATTGTAGTTCCTGACGTTTCACCAGCAGCTGTGGCTGGCATCTTCAGAGGTGTAGCACCAAAAGACAATACATAAGTTTATCTAAGTTGAAAAGTTTAAAACGTTAACCCTCTTGAATGTCATTCAATTCTTACAGCCAGGTTCTTGGTTTGCTGTTATAGACCTTCAAGACACCTATTTCCACATCTCCATACATCATGACTGTAGGCAGGATTTTTTTCTGCCAGAATGCTCTAAAATGGCATTCTAGTAGTTCTCAGAACTCTCTCTCCCCCCCCCCCGCTCCCGGCCATTTCGGGCCCAAAATGGGGCCCGACACGGCCATGATCGGGACTCTGCTGAGTGGGGCCCAGCAGTGGCCCAATGATGGCCGTTTTGGGCCCAATCCTGGATGTTATGGGCCCCAAATGGCTGTTTCAGGCCCAAAGCATCCAGGATCAGATCTGAAAAAGCAAGGATTGGGCCTCTTCCAGGCAGGGGAACATTCCCCTGCCCAGCAGCGGCCCAATCTTGGCTGTTTCAGGCCTGAATTGCCCCCAAAATGGCTGAAAGGGACCCAAAATGGCTGAAATGGGCCTGAAATGGCCAGGATCAGGTGTCATGTCTGTACCCCTACATCCATGCCCTTGTTCTATGTGTTGAACCATTGCTAATGCTGTACCTTAATTTCATTTTGCAAATGCTGTAACCACCACTTTCGTTTCTCCCTCTAGCAGCCTGAGAATGCAGCTGTCTTATCTCTTTTCTTTGAAGCTCACAGAAGTGACCTTGAACCGTCTGAAATGTTACAGTTTTACTCTCATGCATTCCCAGACCATTTCCTGCGCAAACCTGTGGTCTAGCTGGGGGGGGGGGGAAATGAGTGGGTATTTAGAGTTGTACTTTCTTCAAGTTTCTATTCCTATCAAGGAAGCGTGTACTGTTTATATGCTTTCTTGCCTCTGAGTAATTCTATGGACATATATATGGAAATGATTGGATTTCTGAATAAAACCATTTAATCAAGAGCTTGGATTTCTTATTGTAATGGTACAGAGACCTGTCTACCATATTCTGTCATCCATAGCCTGACATCAGACCTGAAACAGCTAAGATCAGGCCTCTGCCGGACAGGGGAACACTCCCTTGCCAGGGGCCCAAAATGGTCAAAACGAGCCAGAAACGGCCAGGATCGGGCCTCTGCTTGGTGGGGGAAAACTCCTTTGCCCAGCAGCGGCCTGATCCTGGCTGTTTCAGGCCTGAATTGACCTTAAAATGGCCAAAGGAGCCCAAAATTAGGCCCAAAATGTCCAGGACTGGGCCCAAAATACCAGGCAGGGGAACACTCCCTCGCTCTGCAGCTGCCTGATCCTGGCCACTTCGGGCCCGAATTTGGCCAAAACGGTTCCAAAATATCCAAAACGCACCCAAAATGGCCAGGACCGGGCTCAAATTGGCCTGTGATGGGAAGGTGAGCGTACTAGAATCACAGGAGCACTCTCCCACGTGATTATGTCACTTCCCAGAAGTGACATCATCACGTGGTCCCGGGAGCACGTGCACGTGCATATGGTACCACTGAGTTTCACCACTTCTTTTCTCAGAAAAAAGCCCTGACTATAGGTCAGGGGTGGCCAAACTGCAGCTTGGGAGCCACATGTGGCTCGTCTAGACATATTGTGTGGCTTTCAGAGGTCTCTGAGTATCACCGTGGCCATACATTTTATTTTACTTTATTTCCCTCCCTTCCCTCCCTCTCCTTCTTTCTTTCCATGTCTTTCCCTCCCTTTCCCTTTTTTCTTTCCTTCTTTCTTTCCATGACTTTCATTTTTTCAATAAAAATGTTGAGGTTCCCAGGTCTGACTCAGAAAATACCTGGGGACTTTGGGGGTGAAGACTAGCAAGGATGTGACATCACTTTTGTGATGTCACTTCCAAGTCAAAGGTCAGGTGATGGCTCTTCCCGAGCTCCACTCCTTCTGATGATGTCACTTCCAGCATACTGCACCAAAACCCCACCCCTTCCTGTGATGTCACTTTCAGGACACTACTCCAAACCCACCTCTTCATCTGAAGTTACTTCAGTGCATCATGTCTTGCAGCTCTCAAACATATGATGCTTATTCTATGTGGCTCTTCCATTAAGCAGGTTTGGCAATCCCTGCTACAGGTAATACTTATGTTTCCTTTATGGGTCAGAAATCTATCAATCTTCCCTTTGGGTTGTCATTGGCACGACGTGTGTTTACAAAATGCATGGCACCTATAGTCGCTCCACTCAGAGCTAGGGGCTGCGCTGTTTACCCTTATCTTGATGACTTGCTCCTTGTAGCGCAGTCGCAGGAGCTCCTTTCAGAACATGTCAACTTAACTGTTAAGACTTTATCTGATTTAGGCCTCCTGGTCAATTGGAAGAAACCAGTTCTCTCTCTGACTCAAGACATACAATTTATAGGAGCCAGGTTGAATGCTATTGAGGGCAGGGCCTTTCTACCTTCAGACAGAGCAAGGTCACTACTGGGCCTGGTTGCACGCTTCCAATCTAAGCTTTTCCAACCCTCTAGATCTATCCAGAGGCTAATAGTTGTCAGGCTATGGATGACAGGATATGGCAGACAGATCCCTGTACCATTGTAACAAGAAGTCCAGGCTCTTGGTTAAATGGTTTTATTCAGAAATCCAGTCTTTTCCATATATATGTCCATAGAATTACTCAGAGGCAAGACAGCATTTAAGCAGTAAGAGCAAGATTGACAGGAATAGCGATACGTGGAAAAATCCTTTCTCTTAACACACACATTTGTTCCTTCCCCCATCCCAATAGTAAATAGGGTTTTTGGCATGAACTTGTGTGAGCACGTCTCACTTATTTGTACTATCAAGTTGAGTCACCAAGAAAGCAAAACATAGCAATAAATGGGAGTCAGTATTATACAAGGTCATGAACACTGAAAGATTCTACAGTCCGGTAGATAAGCACCTGTACTAAGCCTGTGAGAGAAACAGTTATGGCATTGGCAATATGATATCAAGTTATAGCGAGTTACAGCATGAAGCATTGGTTCAGGAAAACAGGTCTGCATTAGCATTAGCATTGCCAACAACAGCATCAGTATCGACATGGATGTGGCTCAGACATGACAGAGTGTCAGTTTGCTAGTCAGGGGAGACGAACTCTAGATAACTGGGATTCCATAGTCTGACATTTTGTTGAGAATCACTTTTAACTTCCCCGACCCCTCAACTGGGAGAGATGGATACCGGATTACCTCCGACAGACCCGTCTGGTCCAGGCGTAGAAAGTGAGGGGCCATTTACACAGCCTGACGGTGGGACCGACCAGACGTGAGTGAGCAGGGAAGGAGCCAGGTCCCGGACCAGCATGGGATGAGGATTTACCCCTCAGACGGCCAGGCCTATACCCCAGCAAGGGGCCCCCAGGATACCAGCGTGGGACGAGGATTTACCCCTATAACGTCTGTGCCTACACCTTGGCAGTGTGGCCTGTGGCCGCGGGATACCAGGGAAAGACGTGCCGGCACCATGTTTTCCCACTCTATGATGGACTTAGCCCCAGTGTCGGAGGACCTGGGAGCAACAGGAGGCCCCGTTTGGAAAACCGTCAGGAGGTCCACTCTCTCTGCGAGAGAAACCCAAGCCAGTACTAGACTGTGGTATCGTTGGGATGAGGCGGCACAGTGCCTGGTGGAAGTGAATCTGCCAGAAGAAATGGGCAGTCTCCCAGATTGGACTATGCTGTGCACGGAGCCCATGAGCTGGGACTATGCGGATGTCGGTTCGGTCGGGACTTGGGAGAGTGATGTGGAGGTTCCTGAAAGGCAGGGATGTTTGGCCGCACTACAGGGGCAGGCCCAAGTGCTACAGTATGGAGTTCTAGCAGTGACTGGAATTGCCAAAGGTTGGGTGGCTAGCGCGACTGAGATGTTGGACCCAGTCCCTTCTGGGGCAGCTGTGGCGTCTGGTCCCCAAGCCCAAGTTCAAGCAGCCCAAACCATGGAGGAGGCGGTGGAGAGAGTCGACCGTTAACAGAGAGCTTGGGAGGAGAGCTTGCTCCAGCAGCCCGGAGAGGACGAGACACAGCCCGACCTCAACATAGAGGAGGAGGACTGCTGCCAAGCCCTGGAAGTGCAAATGGAGGTGATGCGAGCAGATTTAGTGCAAGCCACCTATTTGATTGCGTTGCTGGTCCAGGGAGAGGACAGTGCTGGGCGCACCGGAGCCCAGGCCCCAGTGGGACTACATCAGTTACTTGAGTGGGCGGCAGTCAGGGGCAACGCAAGACCCGCCACCCTGCCCACGCAAGGCCCACCACTCCTGTTGCCACTGCCACCGGGAGGAGTCGCACTCACCGGAAATAGTGCTCAAGGGGGGGGGTAGTGCCCCAAGGACCAGCAGCAGGAGTCCCTCCAGCGGGCCCCCCTGGCACCTATCGTCGTAGGAACTGCCCCTGCGGGTCCAGGGCCTACTACCCCTGCGGCAGCCATGCATCAACCTCAAGGGCCAGAGCCACCGCTGCAGCTGAGGCCGCAACTGGGACCAGGGGGAGTTGGGCCGCCAGGGAGACTCCCAGCTCCACTGACACCTCAACCGCGTCCAGGTGACCCAGGAGCGCTAAAGAGACCTAGGCTGCTGAGGCCCACGCCGGTTCAGCAGCGTCCCCAAGGCATACCTCCTGCACCGCGTTGGCCACCTGTCCAACCTGTGAACGTGGGAGGAGCTGGTGAAGGTGAACTACTGATAGGATGGATTAAGCTGGAAGCTACCTTTGACGGTGACCCCCGTAAGTTAGGGTTCTTTGTCGTACAAGCCCTGCAGTTCTTCAATTAGTGGGGGTACCTGTTCCCTAACGAAGAGAGCCGGGTGATGCATCTCGCGGCCCGCCTGGAAGGCATAGCAGCTGAATGGTATGTAACCCTCTACTATACGGGGCCCCCAGAATTGGGAAGTCTACAAGCCTTTATTGCCGCGCTCAGAGCCCAATATGAAGACCCCCTAGAAGGGGAACGGGCTTGTACGGAACTGCAAACTTTGCGGCAAGGATCCCAGTCAGTGAGAGATTATGCAGCCACGTTCTGTCAGCTGGCAGCTAAGTGCCCACAGCAAGAGGAAGGAACCAAGATTGTGCTGTTTCGGAATGGGATAAACCCCAAGTTACTGGACAGAGCGCTAATGCAAGACGATCCACCAACACTTCTGGGGTGGATTCAACTGGCTTGCAAAGTGGAAAATCACATCCAAGTCGTCCGAATGGTTGAGCAACAACAAGCCACAGGGACCCGACGAGCCCCGCCAAGCCAGCGGGGAGCACAGGGTGCCCCTGCTGTGAGAGGAGCCCGGGAGACACGGTGGAGACAAGGACTATGCCTTCAATGCGGAAACAGTGGGCATTTTGCAGCCCAATGCCCTCTCCAGATGCAGGCGCTGGTGCCCCCGGCGCGTCCCATTCTGGCCCCACGATCCAGCAGGGGCCGGGGTATAGCAAAAAAAAAAAAGGTGCACCGAGACAGGCTTGGAGGCAGAGGAAGTGTGCATGGAGTTCGAAGCCCAGGTCCCGGAGGCTGATGAGCTCAGCCCGCCATCGGGAAATGAGATGGATCTGTTGTGAGGAGGCCCCAATGGCAGATCGAGAGGAAGACCACCCTGGAGGAGGTGAGGGAAAGAGGGGCCATATTGTTCATTCCCATTATGCTATTAAACCCTAAGAGGGGGACCCACATTCAAGTTCAAGCCTTAATTGACTCAGGGTGCTCCCGAGACATTATAGCACCAGCGCTAGTAAATGGACTGGGGCTATAAACGCATGAACTAAAAGTCCCAATTATCATTGAGCAAATGGACGGCTCTAACATGAACCCAGCAGTCCTAGAAATGGAGCAAGTGCCCACAGGCATGGGCAAGCATTGGGAAATGCATCCGTTCGTTGTCAGCCAAGCCGCCAAATACTCGCTCATCTTAGGCAGTAGGTGGTTATGGGATCATAACCCCTACATCAACTGGGCCAAAGGAATGATAGTGTTTGATCCAGAATATTGCCAACAACATCGTTGGAAGGCAGAGTGGGATGAAGTAGCCCCACAAATGCGGAAGTCGCCCTGTTAACCGCTGAGGAACTAAGTCTAATCCCTCCAGAGTATCAGGACGTGGCTCAAGCCTTTAGTGAGGAGGGGGTGGATAGCCTGCCGCCGCATCGGAACACGGACTGTGTTATTGAATTAATCCCAGGAGAAAAGCTTCCCAAAGGAAGGTTATATTCCATGAGTCCATCGGAGAGACAAGAACTCAGGAAATTCATAGACAAGAATCTAGAGAGAGGATTTATTCGCCCGGCTAGCTCCCCACATGCCACCCCGGTGTTGTTTGTGAAGAAAAAGGATGGGGGACTCAGACTTTGTACAGACTTCCGAGGCATCAACGCTGTGTCTATGACCACCGCCTATCCGATTCCATTAATTCGAGACCTGCTGCGTGTAGTGGCGCAGGGTAAGATCTTTTCGAAATTGGATCTCAAAGATGCATACTTTCATGTTAGAATAAGGGAGGGGGATGAATGGAAAACCACGTTCAATACCCCCCTCGGCCAGTTCGAATACTTGGTCATGCCATTTGGCTTATCTGGGGCCCCTCCAGTTTACATGTCAATGATAAATGAAGTCTTACATGAATTTTTGTACAAAGGAGCTGTTGTTTACCTTGATGACGTGCTTATTTATTCAGAAAATAAAGAGGCACATGTAAAACTAGTCCGAAAAGTCCTGGCCACCCTCATGCACCACAAGCTTCCAATTAAGCTGTCCAAATGTGAATTTCACAAAGAAGAGTTGGACTATTTAAGCTACCGTATTTCAGGGCAAGGACTAAAAATGGACCCGGCCAAAATTAAAGCAGTGCAAGAGTGGCAGGCGCCCACCACACGCAAACAATTACAGTCATTCCTGGGCTTTGCTAATTTTTACAGACAATTCATTGAAGGCTTTGTCCAGATTGCCCTCCCTCTAACAGAGTTGCTTAAGACAAAGGGGAAGGGAGAACAAGCCACCAAACCTATGGCCCAACTCCGGTGGAGCCCAAGCTGTCAGCTAATGTTCGAAACACTGAAGGATCGGTTTACTACTGAACTGGTCGTACAACACCCCGATGAGAACAAAACCTTCATAGTGCAAGTGGATGCAAGTGACTCAGCCATTGCAGGCATCTTCATGCAGAAAGGGGAGGATGGGCAGGTGCGGCCCTGTGCATATTTGTCCAGAAAATTTTCAGAGGCGGAACGGAATTGGAGTGTGTGGGAAAAGGAAGCGTTTGCTGTTAAAATTGCTTTAGACTCCTGGCGCCACTGGTTGGAGGGAGCACGTCTTCCATTTCAGGTCTGGACTGATCACAAAAACTTAGAAGCGCTCCGAACGCCCCGGCGTCTTAATGCTAAACAACTCAGTTGGGCGGAATTCTTTTCTAAATTTGATTTCACTCTGAATTTCTTACCAGGCAAGTCTGATTTCCTGGCGGATGCCCTTTTGCGCATGCCCCAACACCAGAGCAGGAAGGAGGAGACTATTGACACGGTGTTTCCCCCACCCAATTGGGGGGAGTGGTTACTACTCGTAGCCATGCAACCAGGCAGCCAGATGACCAAAAGGGGTGGAGAGCTAAAGTGAAAAGCGAAGTGGAAAAAGAGGGGGAGCAAGCACCCACAGGAAAAATGACACAAACGGCGGCTGGAGAGTGGTTTAAGGGAAACCGGCTGTACATCCCTGCTAGTTTAAGACGAATGGTGCTTCAACAATGCCATGATGCTCGGACTGCCGGCCATTTCGGGTACCTGAAAACCTTGCATTTGATTCAAAGACAGTTTTGGTGGCCCGGAATCCGGAGGGATGTGTCTCAATATGTAGATTCCTGCCCCACGTGTGTTATGGCAAAACTCAGGAGGGGGAAGCCCCCGGGACTACTACAACCCTTGGAAACTCCCAACAGGCCCTGGGAAGTGGTTTCCATGGACTTTATTACTGATCTTCCCCCATCTAAGGGTTGTACCTGTATTCTAGTAGTGGTGAATCTATTCTCCAAACAAGCCCACTTCATTCCATGCTCCAGTATTCCCTTAGCTAAGAAGTTGGCCAGTTTGTTCACGAAACATATCGTAAGACTGCATTCTTTTCCTTCCAAGGTCATATCAGATCGGGGAGTTCAATTCGTTGCCAACTTCTGGCGGGAGCTGTTACAAGTGGCGGACATTGAACAAGGAATAAGCTCCGCCCACCATCCTCAAAGCGATGGACAGTCCGAAAGAACTAATCAAGTGTTAGAGCAATTCCTCCGATGCTACATTAATTTCCAACAAGACAATTGGACCCAGCTCTTGCATCTTGCCAAGTACTCTTACAACAACGCGGTACATAGTTCAACAGGAGAGACTCCCTTTAAAATTGTCCATGGCTACGAAGGAGTAGTGTTCCCCTTTGAGATGCAACCCCCCAGCACATGTCCGGGGGACTTGGGCGAGTGGTGGACCGCCCTGGCAAAACAGTGGACAGAAATCCAAAAGACTTTGAATAAAGTCAAAGCTGACTACAAGAAGTATGCAGATCACCATTGTGTGGCACAGTGGAAATTACACCCCGGAGATAAAGTGTATGTCTCCACCAAAAACTTCAGAACAGAGCAACCTAGTAAAAAGTTGGGCTTGAAATACTTGGGACCCTTTCCAATAAAGAAAGTAATCAATGATGTGACTGTAGAACTGGAATTACCAAAGAATCTACGCCAGGTCCACCCAACTTTCCACATCAGCCTGCTCAAAAAAGCACCTCCCCCAGATGAGTGACATCCCAGCAAATTGGTGCCACACCCAACCATGATAGAAGATCAAGTTCACTATGAAATTGAAGAAGTCTTGGATTCCAAACGCAGACACAATAGGCTCTTTTACCTGGTCAGGTGGAAGGACTTTGAGGAGGGGTTTCATGAGTGGGTAGAAGCTTCTCATGTAAATGCTCCCAGACTAGTTGCTAAGTTCCATAAAAAGTACCCAGAGAAAGCAGGAGCAGAAGGGTGAGGGGAGGGGTCTTAAGGGGGGCCGAATGTCAGAGTGTCAGTTTGCTGTTCAGTTCTCGAGCCATAGCTACGCCATGTTCTTATGTTATAATCTGCAGTTGTTTAATTCTCTCCCTCCAGGCCCAGGTGCTGCCCAGGCCACGTATACCTATGGGAGCGAAGAATTCTTATCACTCCGTTCCGGCCACCCTTGATGTCCTCGCCTTCCCAGGCCTTTCAGACAGGACTAAGGGGGGAGGCTGGGAATGGGTGTTTGAAGTGTTGTTACTTTCTATTACCAAAGCTTTTTTTTGAGTTGATTCAACAAGAGACTCTTGAAGATGTATGGAGGAGAGAATATCCTAAAATCAGACAGTTTACTTTTTATTCTGCAAGGCATTCTACATTATCAAGAATTGATATGATCTGGGCCTCAAAAGACTTAGCGTTATGGACTAAGGAGGTAGAAATAATGCCGATGGTAGGCTCAGATCATAACCCAATTATGTGGAAATTAGGAAAAAGGAGAAAAAGGAAAGCATGGAGAATAAATGAGGACTTGTTACAGGAAAGAGAGAATATGGAAACATTGAGAAGAGAGACAAAGTTTTTTATACAATACAACGTGAATAAAGAAGTACCAACCAATAAAGTTTGGGATGCTTACAAGGCGGTTGTAAGGGGCATACTAATGGATTTAAATGGTAGAGCAAGAAAGAAGAAAGAGGAGAAAAGACAAGAGATTGAGGAGAAAATAAAAGCCAAAGAAATACAGCTAAAAAAGAGACCAGGGAAAAAGAAAGTATACCAGGAAATTAAAATACTTCAAGAACAACTAACAGCAATGAGTAATAAAGAATTGGAGTGGAATCTTAAAAGACTGAATCAAAAAGCGTTTGAGGGCGCTAATAAACCTGGAAAGTACCTGGCATGGCAATTGAAGAAGAAAAGGGAAAAGAAAATAATAAATAAAATTTGTGAAGACAACAAAATGTACTTGGAGCAGACTACCATTAGTAGAGCCTTTTATAAATTCTACGCTAAGCTGTATAATAAGAAAGAAGTAAATAAAGAATCAATAGCGTCATATTTGGAGAAAACCAAACTTCCAGAAATCTCGGAAGCTTGGAGAAATAAGTTGAACAGTGAAATAACTGATGAGGAAATAAATAAGGCAATACAATCTGCAAATCTAGGAAAGGCGCCAGGGCCAGATGGACTTACGGCTAAATTTTATAAGACAATGGCTAATGAACTGGCACCATTCCTAAAAGAGGTGATGAATGGAGTTTTAAGGGATCAAAGGATTCCAGACACTTGGAGTGAAGCGAACATATCATTGATCCCAAAAGAGGGCCAAGACCTGACTAACGTGAAAAATTACAGACCTATATCGCTACTTAATAATGACTATAAAATCTTTGCGAAGATATTGGCGGAGAGATTGAAGGGGTGGCTCTCGGAAGTTATAGAGGAGGAACAAGCAGGCTTTTTGCCAGACAGACAAATAAGAGACAATTTAAGGACAGTGATCAATGCTATTGAATATTATGACAAGCGTTGTGACAAAGAGGTTGGTTTCTTCTTTGTAGACGCTGAAAAAGCGTTTGACAATTTAAACTGGGACTTTATGTTTGCCACTATGGAAAAGCTACAATTGGGAGAAAGATTCATCAGAGCAATTAAGGAAATTTACAGAGACCAGACTGCAGCAATTGTGGTGAATGATGAATTGACCAAGAAATTGACGATAAGTAAAGGAACAAGACAAGGTTGCCCGTTGTCTCCATTGTTGTTCATTTTAGTATTGGAGATTCTGATGATACAAATACGTCAAGATGAGGAAATTCGTGGAATAAAAATAAAGGACTATTCATATAAGGTCAGAGCATTTGCGGATGACATAATGTTAATTGTAGAGGACCCATTGGAGAACATGCCAAGAGTGATAGATAAGATCAAGGAGTTTGGAGACTTGGCAGGTTTTTATATCAACAAAAAGAAGTCAAAGATATTATGTAAAAATATGACTAAGCAGAAACAACAATTATTAACGGAAACAACGGACTGTGAAGTAACAAGCAAAGTGAAATATTTGGGAGTCGAATTAACTGCAAAGAACATAGATTTATTTAAAAACAATTATGAAAAACTATGGATTCAGATAGAGAGAGACTTGATTAAATGGAACAGGCTGAATTTGTCATGGTTGGGTAGGATTGCAGCAGTTAAGATGAATGTGTTACCAAGAGTAATGTTTTTGCTACAGACAATACCAATCATCAGAGACTCTAAACAATTTGAAAAATGGCAGAGGAAAATATCAGATTTTGTTTGGGCAGGCAAGAAGCCTCGAGTGAAAGTGAAAGTTTTACAAGATGCAAAGGAAAGAGGCGGAATGCAACTGCCCAATCTGAGACTTTATCATGATGCAATCTGCCTAGTTTGGTTGAAAGAATGGATGACATTAAAGAACAAGAAACTACTAGCCCTAGAGGGATATAAAAAAATATTTGGATGGCACGCATATCTATGGCATGACAAAGTAAAGGTCAACTCGATGTTCCTGCATCATTTTGTACGGAGAAGTCTATATATAATCTGGAAGAAGTATAGAATTTATCTACAAGAAGGAACTCCCTTGTGGGTGGTTCCGTATGAGGTGATAGACCCGAGAGCTGTTGATAATGAACAACAATGTTTAACGTACAAAGAAATAACTAAAACTGAAGCATTCAAACTTAGAATTAAGACGCAAGAGGAACTATCACCTAACTACGACTGGTTCCAGTATAGACAGATCAGAGACTTATATAATTCGGACTCTGTAAAGGGAGGTATACGAACAGAGAATTCAGAACTAGAGCAGACCCTTCTTAAAGAAGATAAGAAAAGAATATCCAAGGTATACCAAGTACTGTTGAAATGGTATACCGAGGATGAGACAGTTAAAACACAAATGGTGAAATGGGCTATAAATTTTAATAAAGAAATAACAATGGAGGCATGGGAATACTTGTGGAAAACTACAATGAAGACAACGACATGTACTAATATTAAAGAGAACATTTACAAAATGATTTATCGTTGGTACATGACACCAAAGAAGATTGCGCTAGGGAATTTGAATACTTCTAATAAGTGCTGGAAATGTAAGAAGCATGAGGGCTCCCTCTATCATATGTGGTGGTCGTGTGAGGTAGCCAGGCAGTACTGGGGAGAAATAATAAGAGAAATGAGTGAAATTTTACAATTTCAAATTAATAAGAACCCAGAACTCCTGCTACTGAACTTGGGAATGGAGGGAATTCCAGCCCAACACAGGACGTTGATATTTTATATGACAGCAGCAGCTAGACTTTTGTATGCGCAAAAATGGAAAGTTCAAGAAGTGCCAACTATTGAAGATTGGATTTACAAATTGCTGTTTATGGCTGAAATGGATAAGATGACAAGAAAACTGAGAGATCTGGACTCAGGGCAGTTCAACACAGACTGGGAGAAGCTGAAACAATACCTGGAGAAGAAATGGGAGGTGGGAGGAAAACTGTGGCAGTTTGAGAACTACTGAAGTACTGAAGTAGAGGGGGGAGACTTTACCGGGGGGAGAAGAGATAAATGTGGATTAATAAGCAGTTAGACTAATAGATTGACATATATATAGATATATATAGGTTAACAAACAGAATATAGATAGAAAATAACTAACTATAAGGATTAAATATAAGGATTGATTAACTAACAATATTTTCCTTTTTTGGTAAGTTTTGTAAAATGTACCAAACTGAATGTCTGAAGATACAGAGGAGTCAAATTGATTGACAACGTGATGAGAGATATATAGAATTATTACAAAAAGATAGAATGAGTAATATATAGAGAATAAGTTAAATTGTTTGATCTAAATGAATGTATGATTTACATGGTCTATGATATATAGAAATATTTGAAATTGAAAAATGGGATAAATTGTTTATCTAAGATGGAAACAAAGACTTACAGTTTGGGCATACAATGTTAAAAATAGTTAAGGATGTACTGCTTAGATTAACGGAGAATATATATTTGTTTTAGATAGAGGAATCTAATAGAAGTAAGGGAAAGGGGACAAAGGGTCGGAAAGCTGTTGGAAGTCAACAAAAGGGGGGGAAAGGGAGGGGGTTAGAGATGAAAAAATTGGGGAAAATTGAATGTAAATGTAAAAATAATGGATTCTAACCCAATAAAAAAATTTTTCAAAAAAAAAAAAAGAAGTGTTGTTACTTTCACTTTGAGTGTCATTCTCAACAAAGCCTTTGTTCAGCCAAGGCTTTCCTAGTCCTTGGAATATGGATAACTGTATCCTGAGCGTTGCCTTTCAATAAACCTTTTGGAATCAAGAAACTTGTGCTTCTTGCAGAAGGGGGAAGCGAACTCTAGATAACTGGGATTCCATAGTCTGACAATAGGTTTGATGGCGTCAACCACTAGTGTGGTTCCCTTTACTCATCTCTTTATGAAACCCATTTAGAACTGGTTTCTTCAACACTTTGATTACTTTAGGGAATCTCCTGACACTTGCCTCTCTGTTCCAAGAGCAGTTATCTGTTCCCTGTGTTAGTGGACCCAGGATGAGAATATCTTTAGGTGTTCAGCCCCCTGACATTACTCTTACTACCGATGCTTCCCTAGTGGCATGGGGAGCATATTGCAGATAACTCTTTACACCGTGTATTTGGTCCCCTTCTGAGACTAAATTACACATTAATTACACATCAATGTTTTAGAATTGAGAGCAATCCACTACTCCCTTGTTTCCTTGGCAGGCTTCTTGCGCAACAGAAGGGTTCAGGTGCACACCAACAACTCTACAATGTTGTCCTATCTGAACAAACAGGGAGGAATGGCATCACTGATCCTATATCCTATAAGTGATCCTGTAAGTTGAATCCCATGAAGACGGAGGTCCTGTACTTGGGCCGTGGGCTGTCAGAGGAGGGGATCCATCTCCCAGCCTTTGGGGGGGGGCACCACTTGTGCCCGTACCATCGGTCAGGAGTTTGGACGTGATCCTGGATTCCTCCTTATCTATGGAGGCTCAGATTGTGACGGTTGCCCGGGCTGCTTTTTTCCACCTTTGGCAGGCCAGGCGGCTAGCCCCCTTATCTCTCATTATGCCCATTCATTAGCTGACCCATGTATGGGTTGCAGTACATTATCTGTCCGTTTCCCTCCCCCTGTATGTTGATGGGCAGGAATCTGGAATTGACTCCATCTTGGGACAGTTATTATCTGTTTGTTGATTTTCTGATGAACTGCTGTTTTATGAATTGTTTTTAATATTTGTATTATATTTTTATAACTAATAATAATAAATAATATATATATAGAATAATAATAATAAATAGATATATAAATAAATAATAAATATATAAAATAATAAATAAATAAATAAATAAATAAAGATGATAGATAGATAGATAGATAGATAGATAGATAGATAGATAGATAGATAGATAGATAGATAGATAGATAGATAGATAGATAATAATAAATAATATATGCTGAAACAACACAACTCTGGATGTGGGCTGTAGACAACAACATGTTACCTCAGACGATCCACACAGGCAGCACAACAAGCACCAGAGCAGACTCCCTCAGTCGCCTTTTCCATCCGCGTCACGAGTGGTCACTCAGCTTCAAGTCCATACGCTCCATCTTCCTTCAGTGGGGATTCCTGGACATAGATCTCTTTGCAGACTCTACCAACACGAAAGCCAGGAGGTCCTGCTCCCTAGCAGGGTGGGACCCTAGATCATTGGGGGATGCATTCCAAATCCCATGGGATCAGGGCCTCTTCTCTGCATTCCCCGCAATTCCGTTAATTCCTAGAGTTTTATGCAGGATCAGGACTTTCAGGACACACTGCATCTTTATTGCCCCGTTTTGGCCCCAACAGGACTGGTTTCTCACCCTCCTGGACTTGGCCAAAGGACAGTTCCTACACTTACCGGCAGAACCAGAGAGGTCAAATTCTGGATCACGACGTCCCGTTTCTCAAGCTTATAACTTGGCATACCCCCTTCTCTAGAGGTGTAGTTCAGATCCTCTTAAATGGCCAGAGACCTTCAACTAGATCCTCTTATAAATTTAAATGGGAAAGATTTACAAAATAGGTCACCAAGTCTGGACTCTCCCCCTGTTAAAATTTCCAGTTGCAATACATAAAACAGTGTTGCACCTACCTGTAACTGTTGTTCGTTGAGTGTCTTCTGTGCAGACACACATTCCCTCCCTCCTGCCCCACTGTGAGAATACTCTGTTTTTGTTCTGTGGCAGCACAGGAGAGCTGAGGGAAAATAAGGGGGTGCTCCGACTACAACGCACCTTGGCGGGAAAAAACCGCGCATGCGTTGGTGAGTCAGAGCGCCCTCTAGAGCTTTCGTGTCAGTCCTTGGCAGTTAGGTCCCTCAAGTTCTCCACAGTTAACACACAAGTATTCCAGTTGTAGCAACTTTATTAGAGATCCATACAGTGTTCACAGAAAGGTAGCAATTGGCAGAAGTGACTATTAAAAAAAAACCACTACTAATTATAGGGAAACTTCCCACCCTTTGGGTCTGTTGACATTCTGGTGTGAAAATCCTAAAGAATTACATGGTAACTGATTACTTTAGGCTAGACATAGTACAGAATGAAATCATCTCAGACTCTGAGAAAAGATACATCGCTCACTGCCTGCAGCTTGCGTCCAAGGACACTTACCATAGAAGTGAAAGTAAATACTTTCAACAGATAACAGTCAACCCCCACTGGCCCAGTACATTACATGTTAGCAGTTAACACACTCTCAGATGATTTATACAGTAGACAGAATAGAACCTTAGCACACAGTTATGATCAGCACAAAATGCAAAACACATCAATGGCAAACGTGACATTCTGAGCTTGAGAATCTCTTTCCCAGTCTGGCCTGTGCCTACACAGGAGACACTCGATAAGCAACAGTTACAGACAGGCGCAACACTGTCTATGTTTTGCAATTGGAAATTTTAACATTTTGTTCATTTTATTGTGCTTTGATTGTTGTTCTCAGGGCTTTTTTTGTGGAAAAAGAGGTGGTGGAACTCAGTGGGTTGCCCTTGGTGAAAATGGTCACATGGCTGTTGGCCCCACCCCCTGATCGCCAGACAGAGGGGAGTTGAGATTGCCCTCCGCACTGCTGAGCGGCGCGGAGGGCCATCAAAACTCCCCTCTGTCTGGAGATCAGGGGGTGGGGCCAACAGCCATGTGACTGTTTTCAAGAGGTTCCGGAACTCCGTTCCCCCACGTTCCCCCTGAAAAAAAGCCCTGGTTGTTTTATTTGTCACTATTTGGGCAGTTGTTTTTGTTACACTATAACAGCCTTTGGCCACATACAGTCGATTTTTATCTACCTACTTTACCTACCAATAAACCTCTACTTGTGCTCTTAATCTAAATATATGCTGCAAGTACTTCCCACTAATCTAGAATATGATTGTAAAACTCTAGGTCAATTCTCTGATTTCTAAGAAGCTTCTACAGGAAATTATCTGTAGATAATTTCCTGTAGATAATTATCTACATCTGGGCCACAAAAATGGGAAGCACAAATACTGGATGGGGGATACACTTCTAGGCAGTAGTATATGTGAAAGGGATCTTGGGGTAAGAGCGGACTGTAAACTAAATATGAGCAGTCAGTGTGATGCAGTGGCAAAAAAGGCTAATTCAATCTTGGGTTGTATCAAAGGGGCCATAGCGTCGAAATCACAGGTCATAGCCCCTCTCTGTACTGCCTTGGTCAGGCCACACCTGGAGTATTGTGTGCAGTTCTGGAGGCCTCGCTTCAAAAAGGACGTGGACAAAATCGAGAGGGTGCAGAGGAGAGCGACGAGGATGATCAGGGGTCTGGAGACTGAGCCCTACGAGGAAAGGCTGAGGGCCTTGGGAGTGTTTAGTTTGGAGAAGAGGAGGTTGAGGGGGGGACATGATTGCTCTCTTTAAATATCTGAAAGGCTGTCATTTGGAGGAGGGCAGGGAGCTGTTCCAGTTGGCAGCAGAGGGTAGGACGCGAAGCTAAAACTACATGCAGAAAGGTACCGGCTGGATATTAGGAAAAACTTTTTCACGGTCAGAGTAGTTCAAAAGTGGAATCAGCTGCCTAGGGAGGTGGTGAGCTCCCCCTCACTGGCAGTTTTCAAGAAGAGGCTGGATGAACACTTGTCAGAGATGCTTTAGGCTGATCCTGCACTGGGCAGGGGGTTGGACTAGATGGTCTGTATGGCCCCTCCCAACTCTATGATTCTGTGATTCTATCTGTCTTGGAATTTGCGAGAATAACCTTATGGATTACGGACTCACCTGGCTTTCATGAGCCAGGAGGAGCTTGAGAATAATTCACAGTTAATGCTTTATGAGCACCAAGAATGTATTCTGTTAATCTGCAATATCGTAGCTTGTCCAGATGAAGTGGAGAATGGTGAGCTTCAGTACCTCAGAGCCATATTTACGTATAAAGCAGAGGGTGGGAATTGTGTTTCGACATGAAAAGTGCTAACTCATCAGCAACAGACTTAAAATTGTCTGTCAGCTTCAGGTTGATGGTCACATCCAAGTTCAGATCTCCGCCCTGCCATGAACACCTGCTGGGGGACCAGGGGCCAGTCCCCGTCTTCCTCACCTTACCTACCCCACAGGGTTGTTGTAAAGATAACATGGACTAGAGGACAATGTTATAAGTCACATGGGGGGAAGGTGGCATACAATTGAAGTAAATCAATCAATCTACATTAATAGACGTCTGTTTGTGGTAGGCATAATGGATCAGAAAATATATAAAGAAGCCTTTCTACCATTAACAATTATTTTATTCTTTCATTTCCATCAAGAAGTATTTGCTACTTGTTAATTAATATTTGTAGTTTTATTACTTATTGGTTATTAATTTTTTATCCTATATATATAATTGTAAAATGGTTGAATATAATTGTTACATAAGTTAACATATTGTAGATAAACTGAACTGTTGCATTACATTATATACCAAAAATACATAAGAACTTATTACAAGTCTTAATAAAACTAATTAAACTTCAATTTAATTAATTAAAGTGTTCAAATTAATTCATTTTACAGAATATTTACTTTTAGTCAAACAAAATTTATTCAAAATACTTATCCTTATAGGAGAAAGAATAGGGCCAAAGGCAGCTTTTGGAATAGGGTGCAAAAGGACAGAAGCCTTGTAAAATAACCTCGCAAGCCCGGTGAGATGGAGCTTGGGGAGTGAAGGCAGAAGGGCAGCTCTTCAGGATTTTGATAAAAATAAAATGGAAGCAAAGATTCTCCTGTCATATTTTTTGCTGCACATGGGAAAATGTACCAAAAATATTGTTGAGGTGTACCTCTTTCCAGGAAAGCTAACTAGACACCTGAGGCTCCGGAAGTGCCTGCCTGTAGCTGAGTTCAGCCTGGCCAGAGGAGTCCCGAATGAGGCTCCTGTCACAGCAGCTGCCTTGCCTTGCAAACAGGGCTTCACAAGGCGGAACGTTCTACCGTACAACTCCCCCCCCCCAAAAAACCTTGAACATAAAAAACTAGGATTTCATAGAGAAATCTTTTCCTTAACATCTACTTTTTTGTATGCAGAATTTTTTTTTTCATCACTGGTTCAAGCAATTTTGGCACCCAAACAAGTAGTATAATTTTGGCACCTTATTACTTCCTAAACAATGCAACACAATTTCATGGAAAATAATGTAACAGTTTTCCGGGATATAAATTTTTCTAATAATTAATTTAAGTATATAATACTTATTAATTAACTGCAAGAGATCGCAGCTCCATGGCAGAATGCACTTTAAAGGGT
Source organism: Eublepharis macularius (assembly GCF_028583425.1). Lineage (NCBI taxonomy): Eukaryota > Metazoa > Chordata > Lepidosauria > Squamata > Eublepharidae > Eublepharis > Eublepharis macularius. Next base: position 2,186,434 of record NC_072792.1, read on the forward strand.
CCTGCTGTTGCTTTCCTTCTTTATAAACAAAGAGATTTTATGGCATCTCACAGACTGGCAGATTTATTGTAACATAAATAATTGCTGGGCAAGAAGTTACCTGTAGATTAATTTGTATTCATCAGAGTTTAAACAGAGACTGTTACAGCTATGGTGAATGATCACAGGGTCTATCTTGTACTTTTGAGTTTTGCATAGAAATATCCAGGGCTTTTTTTCAGCAGGAACACGGTGGAATGGAGTTCCGGAAACTCTTGAAAATGGTCACATGGCTGGTGGCCCCGCCCCCTGATCTCCAGACAGAGGGGGGTTGAGCTTGCCCTCCGTGCTGCTCAGCGGCGCGGAGGGCAATCTCAACGCCCCTCTGTCTGGAGATCAGGGGGCGGGGCCACTGGCCATGTGACCATTTTCTCCGAGGGCAACCCACTGAGTTCCACCACCTCTTTCCCCAGAAAAAAAGCCCTGGAAATATCACAAGTTGCCCCTCTTGCACCTGATGCCTTTCTAGTAGGGATGCCGCAGAGCTCACAGCATCCATGTTTGATAGCTGAACTTACCGTGTTTGACTGTGATGATCTGATGTTATCCAATCACTGGATCTGTTCAGTTCAACACCAGACCACTTGAATGCCAGCCAAACAGTTTTGCACCATATTTTTGAAATAATATGTATGTGCCAAAATGCTGCCAATCCAAACAGATGGCAGCGTTTAATATCCTAAGAACCTGGATAAACACAGGACAAGATTCTTTAAAAAACAGCTATTATTTGTGACTGATTTATATAATTTGTGATTAATTGGTTTATTTAAGCCATTTCCTGTAAAGTGGAGAGTCCAGCGGAGCGAAGAAGATGGTGATGGGGAGGGGGTGAGAACTCTCTTAGGGCCTGTGGGGATGCCCATGGACGGAAAGCCGGTTTTGTCGTACTGATAGGAAGGTATACGTTGAAGCAACTAGCAAGCAGCCACAGATGGGGGTGATGAACGTGTTTGTTTGTTTTGTTTGGAATATTTGTCTCTTCAAAGTCCTGCTTGAGGCAGCTTACATTTGTAATCCACAAGATGATGAAAAACCAGTCCCCTGTTTGGAACTGGTAAACAGGAGATGAACTGAACTGGCAGGTGTTCAAGCATCCTTGGTTAGCACAGCAACTCCGCATGGAGACAGTGTCCAGGAGTCTGTTCCCTCCCAGTGACTGGCAAGATTCAGAGCCAAGCTACAAGTGGCTCTCCATTACAGCTGCAAGACCAGGATGCCTACATTTCCCATCAAAACTTGAGGGAAGCTGACACGTGTCCTACCTGTGTAGCTTGGTTCTCAGTAAGTCATGTCACCATATGGGAAGAGAGTGTCCACATGGACGCTGCTTCCTTGTGTAGATGCTGTGCTCACAAGCGGGTAGGGTTGCCACCTTCCAGGTAGGGCCTGGAGTTCTCCTTGAATTACAACTCATTTCTGGACTGTAGGGATTGTTTCCCCTGACAGAAATGGCAAAATCTTCAAGAATTTCCCAAGCCGCAGTTTGCAGCCCTACGAGCGGTCAGGGTCAGCACATTCGCCCCTCTCTCCCTCTCTGCACGTCCCGTCACCATGCAGAGAGGTCCCGGGTGCAGAGCTTGCGTGTTTACAGACTGAAGTCACGTGGCTGATGGAGTAGGCTCGAGCTTGGAAGTTTATGCGACTGTAAATCAAATAGTCTTTAAGGCAACACAAGAATTTCCTTTTTGGTTTAGTTGCAACATATTAATATGGCTTTGCATCTGTAATTTGGACTTAGTTATTTCATTTGTTCAAATACTTCATTGCCCTGAACTGCCTAGTCCTGGTAAGCCCGATCTTGTCAGATCTTGGAAACTCAACAGGGTCAGCCTTGGTTAGTAGTTGGATGGGAGACCTCCAATGAAGACCAGGGTAGCGGAGGCAGGCAAAGGCAAACCATCTTGACTAGTCTCTTGCCTTGAAAACCCCAGCAGGGGTCGCCATAAGACAGCTCTGACTTGAGGGTATTCGATCACCCAAGACCTCATTGGGCTCAGGCGTCTGTTTTCCATTCTAGGGATGAATCTTGCAAATCACCCGCCCCACTGCTTTCAGTTGGACAGACTCCACTGGGCTTTGTCATATTGTGCCTGCATTTGTTTTAGTACTGCACCAATACTGCACTGAACACACTCGGGGACTGGAGGGCCGAGGCACAGTTTTGGACAGGAAAGAATGTACCTACGCTGCCTTCCTCTTTTACTGTGTTTGTGCACGGGAGCCCTGGTGCTTCATTGGACAGGTCCTCAGGATTAACTAAAAGGAGCCAGTTTTATGGCTGTGTAGCTTTACCAAGCTTTTCTAAGGGTACAAGAGAAATATTGTAAATATTGAAACACCGGAGGGAGAGTTAAATGATTAATGTTAATCCCTTAGTTTGGGGAATCTAATTTCACCTGTCTAGAGAACAAACTTACTGAAGACCTGGTGCAGCAGCTGGGGAGAAAAGAACAGGGGCAGCCAACACTCTTCAAATGCATGCAAAAAGAAGCATTTCTGCTGACGCGTGGATAATAGCACACTGTTGCAATTCCCTGGCTACCACTTGCTGTGTAAAAAATGCCGTGTTCCTTGCAGTGCTGTCTTCTTTACCCAGAAGGGTGTAACTCTGTCCGTTTCCACACATCTTACCTTTTGCCGGCATATTGCAGAAGACAGCGTCTTTGTGCACGAAATCGCACCAGGAAGATGCTGTTATTGCGGAAGACAGCGTCTTTTCATGCGATTTTGCGTGATAACAGCATCTTCCTGGCATGATTTCACGCACAAAGACGCTGTCTTCCACGATGTGCCGGCAAAAGTTAAGACGTGTAGAAACGGCCCTTGTTTAGAATTGCAATACTGCTTAAACCACTGTGGGGTAAGAGTTGCTTAAATGTTGTGTAAGAAAGTGGAGGTATGTCTGGCCTTGTGACAGTGTGTGTGTGTGTGGGGGGGCTGGGCTGCCGTTTGGTCCCGGTGAGCAGCGGCTCCTCTCCTTTTCAGACAGGTTTGCAATCATTCAGGCCACTGCTTTGCTTGCTGCTTCACAGACCTTGAAGCAGGCGAAGAGCAGAAGGCTGGACAGACCCAAAGTTTTGTGAACTTATGATTAATCCTGGTGGCGAATGTTTTACAAGGGTGAAAGTAACTTACATTTCTTACTGGTCCAATTTTCGGAGGGGTGGGGGGTGGGGTTGAAGCAGAAGATGGGAGCTACCATTTCGATCACTTTCTTACTAGGAATCTGTCCTCTTGCTTTCCCCATATGTGTAACATCTCCTCCATTTCTTTTAGTTGGATGCTTAGCCTGAAACTTTTAATAAATGTTTATGTTTAAGAGAGACAATTAGATAGGGCAGTTCTGGATATTCTGCTTTGATTTCAGGAAAAAACCCAAGAATTTCAACAGGAAGAAAGATTTTCTTTAAACCTTTTAACTTTGATAATATCCAGGGCTTTTTTTCTGGGAAAAGAGGTGGTGGAACTCAGTGGTGGAACTCAGGACCGCACAATGACATCACTTTGGGTCAGCTGGAACAAGGGGGGAGTTTTTTAAAGTTTAAATCACCCTAGGCAAAAATGGTCACATGGCCAGTGACCCCGCCCCCGATCTCCAGACAGAGGGGAGTTTAGATTGCCCTCCGCACTGCCGAGTGGCACAGAGGGCAATCTCAACTCCCCCCTGTCTGGAGACCAGGGGGTGGGGCCACCGGCCATGTGACCATTTTCAAGAGGTGCCGGAACTCCATTCCACCGCGTTCCAGCTGAAAAAAAGTCCTTAATATCAATTTTTTTAAAATCCTGGACAGCGAGAGTTCTGCAGAAGTGCCCAAACATGGTTGTCTCTTGACATGCTGAAGATTTTCCAGAAAACACCGCTGCTTTCAACTAAGCTCTGCTTTCAGATAACAGAACAGCAGAGTTTCTGCACCAGTTTGGGGGAAACCAGGTGGCTGGATGTTCATGATAGCTGCTTGACAGCTGGCATGGCATAGTGGTTAGAGTGATAGGCTAGGAGTTATTGCTCAGCCTGCCTCATAACGTTGTTTTTATGGGGAGAGAGGCAAGGGGAAGAGAAAGAGGTGATGAGCTAACTTTGGGGACTGAGCAGGCAAAAGAGAGGAATGTGAATAAAAATAAATAGAATAATACATCGTCAGTGTGATCCACAAATGTCTGTCTGTTAAATAGTGGGTTCACACATCACGTATTTCAACAGCTCTTTATTCAACAGGAACACAAACTGAACAGAAGCCCCCAATATATATACAGAAGCTCCACCCCAAGAATAACTGATAGCCAATGAGAACACATACTTTACAATACCATCATTTGTATAAACTATATACAATGTATGAAGTAGGCAGGCCACTGATTGGTCTTTATTATAGAAGACTGATTGGCTGCTGCATTGAGAAAGTAACCAGTGATATTGCAGGGATTATGGACCAATGAGAATGCAGGCATTGGGAGCCTTGACTGAACCTTAAGCTCAACACAGTATAGTGCATTACAATCAATACAGTAAATACCTTAGAGGCCTTGCTTGGCCAACTCAGCCCAGTACACAACACTGTCCTATTTCTATACATCAAAAGATATGTGCACTCTCTGCCCAATGCATTTTAATCTTGTCCTCCTGCCCAGGAGCTCAGAATGGTGTTTATGGTTCTACCTCCACATGTTATCCTCATAACAATCCTATGAAATATGTTAGGCTTAGATAAAGTGACTGGCCCACCCAAAACCAAGGTGCAATTTTGAGGAAAGGCGTCGGAAGCCTTGGAAAGCCAGAGCCCAGTAGCAGCAGAGGCACTTGGAGGACAATCCACTGGCGATTCCACCGAGCAATGGCTGAACATTGTAATAGCTGATCTAATAATTTTCATTGGGAAAGAACAAAATAAAACTCGGAGCTTTTGGATTTAAAACAACGCTTCTATTATGAAAATTACTTATGAAAAGTTGCAGTTAACAATTGTAGCATTGTATTCTATCACTCTTAAAGAAACATAAAACTTCATTAAAGTACATCTCATTTTTCCTAAATAATATTCAGTGGGAGGTCTTGAAATTTTTAAAAGGAAGTTTTCTCAGAATCTTCCAGAAAACCTCATTGTTTTGAGAATGTGAGAACCGTGGAGAGTTTTTCACCTCCCTTCTTTCCCAGTGTACTTATTCAATAACGTGCTAGTTCAGGTCACCCTCCAATCCTCCCTTTCCACTTGTCAGCTACCATGTCCAACGGAATGAAATTGACCTATTTAAGGCCTCTTCACTCCAACTGAATTGCTTGATCATAGCCCAGACATCTGTTTGGGGCAGTAATTGGTTGTTTATTAGAGCAGAGAAGAGCCTCGGCCAGCGGCAGCAGCTGCAAGACAATAAAGGCAAGGGACAGGCGTTGAGGGCATGTAGAGAGATCCAGACAGACCGCTGTCTGCCTGAGATAAGCAATGCAGATGAGTTATATGTACCGATCTCACCGCCAGGGCATAATAATCCCCTTTAGCACTCGTTCACATCCATGTAGCGGAAAGAAAACTAATACAGGTGAGAATTTGGTCCAACACCCGTTCCACAAATCTTAAGCAATGTCTCTGTAGTCTGGTAGGTTTTGCCATACAATTAGTTTTAAATGTCAATTTCATGGTAGCTCATGGGATGGAAAATAGAAGAATCACAGGTAAAGAGATCCCTTGCAAACTAGATGACATTTAGAGGGAAAGATGTTTTGCAAGATGCAGCTGTGTCAGTGCTCTGGCTTCCTTGTTTGACGGCAACAATACATGCCCTAAGTTAAAAACAATGACAAACATTTAGCTTGAAGGACTTGAACTATTGCACAAATGTCATGTCATAAAATAATGATTTCTTCAGCACAAAAAGACATTATAGATGCTAGTTGATTTGCAAATGATTGCTGAAATTTGTATCACAATGTGTGTATGTGTGAGTAGTTCCTTGGTAGTGAAAGGGCACTTTGCAACCATTGTTCTCTCTCCAGATGGCTTTTTTCAGCACTTCCCCTGCAACAAACCTAGCACGTGAAAGGAGACACTCCTAGCAGCCCTTGTCCAGGATGCCAGCAGTTGGCCAGAAAGCACAAGGCAGGCACTGCCTAAAACTCTGCCCACTTCCATGAGCCTCTGGGCTGCACAGCAGATTTTTTTGCTCACGCTGCACACTTGCTAAATGTCCTTTTTTATTTGGGGGGTGCTTCTTGCTAAATTTCTAAATTTGATTCTTAATATACTATCATTATAAAAAAGGCACAAGTAGGGGTGTTAAACACAATTCCCATGGGACTCTGCAAAACTGCACACATTGTCAACCCTAACAGATCAACAGTCATCAGACTTGCTCTTGCTAAGGACTTGGATGAACATCAAACGGTAGCTTTAAAAAATAGTTTATGCGTGATTTATATGCCTGGACACAGGGGCATAGATTTTCCAGGTTTTTTAGGGGGAGGGGCTGGGGCTGGGCCAGAAGCATTGCTATGCTTGGTCCTTAAAAGAATTGGGGCCCAGTGACATCATAGGGAGGAGCCAGTGACTTCACAGGGAGGGGCCTCCATTTCCACTATCTATGGAGGCGAGGCTGTGGGGGATTTAGGGATGGGGCTCCCCTCAAATTTAGGGGGGTTGGGCTGGGCCAAACCTAGGAAAAGGTGGGAGTTGGCCAGAGGTTATAGTGGTAATTCAGGGATCTCCTGCTGTATCCTGTTTTTGAAATTCACTTTTAGGATAGTCTTTTTAAGATTTGCCAATACACAGACAACGTGCATAAGACAAACTAATGGTCACAAATTTGACACTAAGAAAGGCAACACAGAAATCCTGTCGGGGAACATTTTTAAAGTTTTCCTGGGCGTTCATTTACAGGAATCTTGATTCTGCCTTATTCAGGAATGGGTCAGCAGTAGCACTGTAGCACATCTCTGATATTTTCACTTTCATTTGGTGGTAATTTAGGACTTAAGGAGAGGGCTAGAAATGTGAATGAACAGAAACAGTGGAGACTCCTTCATAGAAGCCCTGGGCTTTGGCAGACGCATGACCTCAGAACATCTAAAGAAGGTTTCCCCGTTTTTCCTTGTGTGTGGACAGTATTCTTCCAATTTAGCGCTGCAATGTTAAACTGGAAGTGGGGAGAAAATGGCTCCTCTGGTAGGGTGACCTGCGACAGCAGGAGCATCTAATGATCATGGTGGGGAGGGGGCTGAACCCCTGTCTCTGCTTAGATTACCAGGCCATTGCTTTGGACTTTCAGGGCAGAAGCAGAATGCCTTCCGTTCTCAAATCCTGGAGAGCAGTAGTAGTTTTGCCAACCTCCAGGTGGAGCCTGGTGATCTCTCAGGATTACAACGGATCTCCAACAACAGAAATCAGTTCCCCTAGAAAAAATGGCTGTTTTGGAGGGTGGACTCTGTGGCACCGTACATGCTGAAATCCCTCCCCTCCCATTTCACCCTCCGTCACCCAGGTCTCAGTCATGCATATCAGGCGTGCAACTCCTTTTTAAAATTTCAAGTTCTTAGTAAAAACACAAATACATACTAACAAACAGGAACAAAGCCCCACAGGATCATGGAAATTGCCGTGCGATATAACAGGGAGGGAGGGCAGACCTGTGCTTCTGCTGCCAGTGTAACCGAGTCCCGCATGTGAGTTGGTCACTGGTTTCCTGGGGTGGGGCTCAGCCCTTCACTCCCCCCCCCTGAGGTTTATACCTGTGCCTGGATGCTTTGCTGCGGATCAGCCCCCATAGCCTCACCTTTCCCTGCTTCCTCCTCTCCTTCTCACTCCAGGCAATGTACCTTTTATCTGCTCCCCCCATCTTCAGCTAAATGTATTAACTTCATTGATACCCCACCTTTCCCCCCATCCACCCCTGGATACAGAAAGCAATTTACACCATTCTCTTTTCTTCCATTTTATCCTCACAACAACCCTGTGAATTAGGCTTCGGAGGGAGTTAGAGTTGACAGATCCAGGTTGGGAATTCCTGGAGATTTGGGAGGCTGAGTCTGGGGAAGTGGAGCATGGAGAGTGGAGGGACCTGAGTGGGTTATAATTAAACATGGGCACGAACTGCATTACGAATGTCAAAAACCCATGAAATTGGTGATCGCGCGATTGTGATCTGGCAGTTCATGATTGTCCACGACAAACGAACCAGCATTTGGAAGAAGCCTGGTTCGGTGCATTCGGCTACAGTTCGGGAAGCCAGACGGTCAGGCACCATCAATCAATTCCCCTGGAAACAGACCCAGGGGACTGCCTGTCTGCGCTCCTTCTGTCGCCCTGGAAACCCAAATCGAAGTCTTCCTTCCAACCATGGAGCTGCAAAGTGGTTACAAGTTGGGAGAAGACACCCGGGGGAGGGAGGGGGGAGGGGGTGTTCTGTAGCCATGGGCACTCCAATCTCATCCCTGCAAACCCTGATAGGCAGCAATGACAGCCAAACACAGACCTCCTGCGTTGCTCTATGGGACCTCAGCTTATAAAAAGCACTGCGCTCCTAGGCTGGCTTTCACTTTCAGCGAGCAGTGGAGTGTGAGAGCTGTTGCTTGCTACTTGCTAGCCTTTGGGGAGAGACAGAGAGAGTATAATTGAGCTTGGATTTTTGTGGGAGTTTCCTAGGGGCCTCAGATTGGAGAGGGTATAACTCCAAGATCCCTATTGCAATCTTGACCAAACTTGGGTGCTAAGCAAACCAACAATGGCTGTTTCCACAAACACTGGCACAAAAATAGGGGAACCCCACAGGAAACAGAAAAATAACACACTCTTTCTCAATTTTGATATTAAAGTGCAAATGCTAATTGCTTTATCAATACATAAATGATCCAAAGTTCATAATACTTATTTCCTAGTACCACAATGCAACAATTCCTATACAACCATAGTGCAATAAATACAGTAAGATACAAGAAGCAAACATACAACTTATAAAATTTACTACAATTATCCGGGTGTATTAAAGAGTCCGTTCTATTGGCACTAAAGAGGCATAGTGCTTCTATTCTGAAATGCTCCCTTGGAGCCCCCGAGGTGTGGTTGAGCTGTAGAGCTGAGGCTGATGGAAGAACCGCCTCCCGCTCGATCTGAGGCCGGCTTTAATCCACAGATTTCGTTGTCCCTTCTTCAGGAGCGAGCTCTCTAGCATAAATATATGTTCATTAGCGCTTTCAATCTCCATCGTTCACAGAATTACATAAATACAAATGTTCAACATGTACTTACATGTCACACAGGAGGAATCATACAATAAACATCCCAGAGCAGGCGGCAGTGAGTTCTAACACACGCCTGATGCTCATTAACTCTTTGCTCAAATAACCATCCTAATTACCAGGTGACCTATTTCTTAAGGGAGACATCCCAAAAACGAAAGCACTCCTCAATCTTATCATAAAAAACAACTCTAAGTACTCTCATAAAAAACAGTTCATAAGCAACTCACTATTCAATCCATTTGGTTTCACTGTATCCAATTTAAAAATCCAGAACGCCTCCCGACGGAGGAGGTGCGTTTGTAAAGATTCATTGACATTTTTTACCACCTCCAGAATAATCACTGTAAGGACGTTATCTAGGTGCCCCTTCTCCCTGTAATGTAACGTGAGAGGTGCCTCCTGAATGTTATTACGGATCCTTGAAATGTGTTCAAGAACCCTGACTTTGATTGGTCTTGAGGTGCACCCGACATACAATAGCTTGCATGGGCATTCCAGCACATAGACAACGCCCCTAGTTTGGCAATTAGCAAAATGATTAAAGGTATATAGCGTGTCCTTAAGGGTGGTATCCCCACCCTCCCGTATATTTTTACAAATCTGGCAATGACCACATCTGAAGTTTCCTTTTGGCAAATGTTGCTGGCCCTCCCTCACTCCGATATCAGCACATACCAGTTGATCTTTAATATTTCTTGTTCTTCGGAATCCAAACACAGGCTGCTGCTCACATCCCTTTATGTCTGACGCCAACCCCCAGTGTTTAGAAACAACTTTTTTAATACTGTTGGCCAACGGAGTATAGTCCAATGACCATATGATTCTACTAGGTTGTTCCTTACTCTTAGGGGCAAAAAGGGATTCCCTGTTTGTGGAGCTAGCACGCTCCCAAGCTGACTGTAACACTCCCTTAGGGTAATTTCTCCTGGCAAAACTCCTGCCAACTTACGTCCATCCCTTTCATAATCCTCACGAGTTCATGAATTTCTCTTGATCCTAAGAAGCTGGCTGAAGGGAATATTTTCCCGAAGATGTCTCAGGTGAAAGGAAGTGAACTCCAAATAAGAGTTCCTGTCCGTATCTTTGTGATAAGTCTTGACCCTAATCTTCTTCCCTCCGCTTCTATAAGTTATAACGTTCAAGTAATTGATTTCATCACTATCGTGCTTCCAAGTATACTGCACATTAGGGTCCCTACTGTTTAGCCAGCAGCAGAACTCTTCAACCTTATCCATATCCCTATATATGAAATAGAGGTCGTCTATGAAGCGAAAATAAAGGGCTATCTGGTCCCGGAATGGATTCGATGGTTGTATAGGAATTGTTGCATTGTGGTACTAGGAAATAAGTATTATGAACTTTGGATCATTTATGTATTGATAAAGCAATTAGCATTTGCACTTTAATATCAAAATTGAGAAAGAGTGTGTTATTTTTCTGTTTCCTGTGGGGTTCCCCTATTTTTGTGCCAAACTTGGGTGCTGGCTGGAGGAGAGCCTGCTAAACACTCCCTGGGAATATGGGCTCTCTAAGTGCAACAGGTCCATTCTGAGCACCACGAACCATGAACCACGAACTGTCCGTTGCGGTTCGTGACTTCAGGATCGTCATCGGCACCGAACCACGAACCATGGATTTGTTAATTTTTTTTGGTTCATGCCCATGTCTAGTTATAATACCCTAGAGTCCACCCTCCAAAGCAGCCATTTTCTCCAGGAGAACTTGTCTCTGTGGCCTCCTCAGTTGTAATTTTAGGAGATTTCCAGCCATCATCTGGAGGTTGGCAACCCTATGGGGAGTATATGACAGACCCAAGGTCACCCAGTAACCTTCCATAGCAGAACAGGGATTCCAACCTGGGTCTCCCATTTCCCAGTCTGAAACTTTCACAACTGCACCACACTGAATTTTGTGCAGTGGCTGCTGTTGAACAGTAGTGAGCAGCTGGATTCGGTTTCGTTTTCGCGGCCATGTCGGACGCTTCTCTCAGCAGGTCTGAGAAGAAGCGGCCGAGCAGCCTGACCGGGCGGCTGATCAGCAAAGGTTAGCCCCCAGAGCTCCCAGGCAGGGAGTCTGGGTCTGGGACACGGCGGGAAGAGCCCTCAGACAAATCAAGGCAGGGGGAAAATTGCCCGTTTGTCCCTATGGAGGCCGGCAGACGTGCGCGGCACCTCGCGTGCTGCCGGGCCACGGAAAACGGCAAAGAACAGGACTAGGCGGAAGCCTGTAAGTAAGCGAATCCCTTCTGTCACTACAAGCGTATGTGAAGGAGTGGTGGGATCTGAAGTTTAGAAGATTCAGATTTTTCCCCCCTCGCAGAGTCTCGGAAGATTGGCGGTCCCCCCCCCCTAAAATGGCAGCGAAAAAACAGAGTCCTGCTCTGGGCAAGTCAGTTTCAGCTGCCCTGCAGGGAAGAGGCGAGTCGCTCGAGGAATTGGTGAAAAGATCGGTCATCGAAGCCATAAAACCCTTTGTTGACAAGCTGAATGAAACAGATCAAAGGGTGGGCTTAATTGAGAGCGATGTGAAAGCCATCAAGGAAGTAGCGGGGGGGGGCAGAGAAGTCTGCTCGGGAAAATGCGTCACTTATGAGAGCAACGAACAAGGAGCTAAAGTTGGTGGAAAACCAGCTGATTGGGCTGCAAGTGGAGCGAGCACAGACCATTTTGCGTCTCCAGAATGTTAAAGAGGAGGAAAACGAGGATTTAAGGGATCTTGCCTCGGAACTTTTAGCGACACCCGCGAGGGCAACTAAAGAAGAAGTAAAAAGTGCCATTTTGGGAGCCCGTTGGGCATCTTCAAAATATGCAATGAAGCAGCAGCTGCCTCGCGAGATTGTTATTGAGTTTTCATCTAGGAGGGTCAGGGACATCATCCTATATAACTCATATAATGTGGACTTGGACTTTCTGGGAAATAAAGTCAAGATACTGAAGGATGTTCCATTTTTAGTTCGGAAGAGAAGAATTAAGTATAAGAGGCTGGCAGCTCTTTTGAGGGAACGTGGCATAAAGTACAAATGACTTTTTCCGGAAGGAATCGGGTTTAGTTATAAAGATCAAGCTTACAAGATTAATTCGGAAGATCAGCTAAGGGATTTTGTGGACAAAAATCAAGAATTTGGGCAAGACACCAAGCAAAAAGAAGAAGATTCGAAGCCTGAAGGGAGGGGGGAGGCAACGAGCGCTGCGGCTGTAGCTGCTCAGAGAGAACTGCGTCCGAGGCCCGGGGGGGGGGGAGATTTAATTTGAACTGTAATTTGTATTTTGTAAGATTAACCATTCCATCATTACTTTATTAAGCTTTTTTTCAATTATGGCAGTATGAAGGGAAAGCATTGAAGTGTAGTGTTTAGTGTTTGTATGTTGCCTTCCCCTTTCTTCCACCCCCCCCTTCTCCCTCTCCTTTTTTTCTCCTTCTTTTCCTCCCCTTGTACTATTGTAGTTTTTTGTAGTTTACTGTTTTAGATGTTAAAAATAATTTTTTTTTAAAAAAAAAGAACAGTAGTGAGCAGCTGTGGCTGCTAGTGGTTGTTGCCGGGCCTGGCCCAATTAGTATCTCAAATGTCAAAATACCTCTGGAGAGAGGCTTGCCTCATCCCTTGCCTTTACTGACAGAAACCAAAACTTGGAAGGCTGGCAACATTGTTGTGGTTGCCTAGAAATCCCCTCAATCGTCAGCGCAGAGGGCATTCATTTATTAAAGGTACAGGTGCGGCTTCTAGTAGGGCTTGGGGGGCGGGGTTAGCCACCCAATGTGTTTTAGGTTTCAGATTTTTCTGCAAACATTCGTCTTTTCTCAGATTTCTAGAAACATCTGTCTTGTCTGGCTCTGGGATTTAAGTATCCACAGATGGGTGTCACATTGATAAACAGATATACTGATACACAGTTCTGCAAGAGATGGAAAAATAAGCAGACAGATGCTGCTGTGAGGTGGCTAAAACACTTCGGAGCTGCCAGCTCTCTTCCTCTGGGTAAGGTAGTGCATCTGTTGCCCTGTAGTTGTGTCTCTATTCCACCACCACTGCTACACTTGTATATTTGTAAATAAAAAATATACTACAAAAGTGCCATAAATGTTCAGCACTGTCTCCTCCTAAGGGCTCCAACCCAGGTAAGCACTACCCTTTGAACGTCTCACAAATGGGAGAAGTGGGGAGTCCATCATGGCAGACAGCAGTAATCCCTCAGCACTCCCTCTGCAGTGTTTGTATGAGATAGGAGTGGTTGGAACTCAGGGCCATCTCTTCCCAGTCCTGCTCAATGCTTAGAGGCTCGGCCAAACTGCACTCCTTTCTATCCCCTTCAACAAGTTTCTAGGCAATTTTCGTAATCAAAACTGTTCAGATTAAAAAGGATCTGGATAATTAAAATTTCCAGTTAACCCACATTATCTAGGAATTTCTGAAGCTGGCCTCCATCAGTTCTAATGCCTTGTCAAAAAGGGGGGGGGGGGATGTCAGGTTGATATAGTTACAAATATCGTAAGGGCCTGTGGAGGATTTCTATAAGGGAAACTTTACAACTGCTTCCTTCAAGGTGGCTAATGCTCATAATGGAGAATTCTCAGTGGTTCAGACTGAACCAGTTGCTCTGCTGCACTGAGAGCAGAACCACAAGTGACAAAAGGCACAGATTGGACACTTGTCTGCTTCCCTCAAGTTTTGATGGGAAATGTAGGCATCCTGGTCTCGCAGCTTCGCTCTCTGACTGCTGTCCAATGGACTTTTCAACTGTCACTTGTCCAACATTCTGCCAAGTTGCCTACATTTCCCATCAAAACTTGAGGGAAGCAGATTTCCGGTTTGGGCTTCATGGAGGTCTGACGCAGCTCCATTTGCGGAGCTGACCGGACTGCCGTTTTAAGTGGCCAGCGGGGGAAAAATAGCCCGCGGCCGACTGCTCTCAGGGGGAGAGCAGGCAAAGAACGCTCAAGACCCTAGGGTGTGCTAGATCTCGGACGAGGGGGGGCTCTACACAACGGGTCCCCTCCCGATCCTTGAGGTCCCACCCTGCGACGGGTCGGCTACAATCTCTGCGGCAGTTCTGGGGCCAATTCGGCTGGCATAAGACCTACATACCCAAGCTTCGATTGAGGGAAGAAACGGAGAGGAGAAGTTAAAATTGAAACAGCGATTACAACCCGAGAAAAGTGAATGAGAAGGTAAAGATCACTATCTTCCGTTACGGGACAGATTGATTAAAGCAGAGAGGAATAAAAGTAGATTTTCAAACTGCAACAGGCTAACGATAAAGAGGGGAAGACTCGGCAAGAGTTGTATTTGAAAAGAGACTCAGTTTAAAGAAGTTATTAAAGGAATTGGACTATTGTTTTGAATACTTGCGGTTATGGAGCTGTGAGAAAAAGACACCATCGCGAGACCTACTGTGGGAAGTCGGGAGACAGGAAGTGCGTAACAACAATAGAGTTGCTGGAGAGAAGCGGCCCTTGCTGGAGGGCAGGAAGAAGGGAATCGCCATCTTTGAAAGGGGAAGGGTCGCGGCCTCAGCGGAAAAGGAAGTAGGCCATCTTGGATTGCAAAATCATAGAGAAACCATAGAGAAAAGACGCCCGACATTTTGGACTCTTTAAAACTTAATTTTTGTAAGAAGACCGGGACATTTGAAATAAAAGGACATTAAATTTTACGCCACGGAGTTAAGGAAGAGAGCGGACTCGTGGGAGCGAGCCAAAGCAAGCCCCACGATGTCAAAAAAAGAGTGGCAATCGGCAATAGAAAACCTGGATAAAAAACTTTTAGATGTGATTAAAGAACTTAAGGACACGAAATTGGAGTTGGTTAAAGAGGTTAAAGAGGTTACACAGACAGTAAAATCGGAGCTGTCAGAAGTGAAAAAAGGTATGGAAACAATACAAAGTGAACTACAAGGAACGCAGCAGAGAGTTAAAACAGTAGAAGACGCGATGGAGAACTTAGCAGACACGCAACAAACAGAGATGAGACTGATGAGGGGGAGAATGTCAGTTGCAGAAACTAAACACATGGAGAAGCAGTTACGTTTTCGTGGCTTGCCAGAAGTGGAAGGAAAATCAGCGCAAGAACAGATGACTGAGGTGTTAGCTGAATACCTGGGGAAGGAGGAGGAGGAAGTTGTGGCTATCCTAGATGTGGCATATCGTGTGAACTCGAGAATTGCAACCCAGAGGAAATTACCAAGAGACGTGATTGTGCAGTTTACGACACGAAATATGAAAGAGAAGATTGTGACAAAACAGTTTCAAGATCCATTGGAGATTGATGGCAAGACAATTATCATAATGAAGGAATTACCCAGGTCAGTGTTATCAGATCGGAAAAAATACAAAGTGCTAATTCAGATCTTGAAGGACATGAAAATCAGGTACAGATGGGAGTTACCAGAAGGTGTGTCCTTTGAGTTTGGAGGGGCCAAAAAGCGCATCAGATCTGAGCGAGAGATGGAGCGATTTATAAGGGACAATGAAAAAGACTTACCAACAAGACTATGAGTATGGAGTGTAAAGTTTTATCTTGGAATGTAAATGGACTAAACTCACCGAATAAGAGAAAAAATGGTTGTTGGGGGTTTTCCGGGCTGTATTGCCGTGGTCTTGGCATTGTAGTTCCTGACGTTTCGCCAGCAGCTGTGGCTGGCATCTTCAGAGGTGTAGCACCAAAAGATAGAGATCTCTCAGTGTCACAGTGTGAAAAAGATGTAGGTCATTTGTATCTACTCAGGAGGGGTGGGGTTGAGCTGAGTCATTCTGTAAGAGTTTCCCAGGGTGTGGAATGCTAATGGCGGGAGGCTTCACTGAATCCTGAGGAGGTTCTTTTGCATATGGATTGGTGCTTGATGTGCTAATCTTCTCTGCAGGGCTATTGTCGGGTGTGGAGTGTTTTGTTGGCCTGGTGTTTTTCAGAACTGGAGCCCATGCTCTGTTCATTCTTAAGGTTTCTTCTTTCCTGTTGAAGTTTTGCTTATGCTTGTGAATTTCAATGGCTTCCCTGTGCAGTCTGACAAAGTAGTTGGAAGTGTTGTCCAGTATTTTGGTGTCCTGGAATAAGATACTGTGCCCTGTTTGAGTTAGGCTATGTTCAGCCACTGCTGATTTTTCAGGCTGTCCAAGTCTGCAGTGTCTTTCATGTTCTTTTATCCTTGTCTGGATGCTACGCTTTGTGGTCCCGATGTAAACTTGTCCACAGCTGCAGGGTATACGGTATACTCCTGCAGAGGTGAGGGGGTCTCTGCTGTCTTTTGCTGATTGTAGCATCTGTTGTATTTTTCGGGTGGGTCTGAATACTGCTTGAAGGTTATGCTTTTCCATAAGCTTTCCCATCTGATCAGTAATTCCTTTGATATATGGCAAAAACACTTTTCCTGTAGGTGACTGTTTTTCCTTGGTTGTTTGATTCATCCTGGGTTTGATTGCTCTTCGGATTTCATTTCTGGAGTAGCCATTTGCCTGAAGTGCGTGGTTTAGATGATTAATTTCCTCATTGAGAAAGCGCGGCTCACATATCCGTCTTGCACGATCCACTAATGTTTTCATTATGCCTCTTTTCTGTCGGGGGTGGTGATTGGAGTTTTTGTGTAAGTAACGATCAGTGTGAGTTGGTTTCCTGTAGACCTTGTGACCTAACTGAAAGTTTGCTTTGCGGATGACCAAGGTATCCAGGAATGAGAGTTTTCCCTCTCATAATGAAAACATTAGTGGATCGTGCAAGACGGATATGTGAGCCGCGCTTTCTCAATGAGGAAATTAATCATCTAAACCACGCACTTCAGGCAAATGGCTACTCCAGAAATGAAATCCGAAGAGCAATCAAACCCAGGATGAATCAAACAACCAAGGAAAAACAGTCACCTACAGGAAAAGTGTTTTTGCCATATATCAAAGGAATTACTGATCAGATGGGAAAGCTTATGGAAAAGCATAACCTTCAAGCAGTATTCAGACCCACCCGAAAAATACAACAGATGCTACGATCAGCAAAAGACAGCAGAGACCCCCTCACCTCTGCAGGAGTATACCGTATACCCTGCAGCTGTGGACAAGTTTACATCGGGACCACAAAGCGTAGCATCCAGACAAGGATAAAAGAACATGAAAGACACTGCAGACTTGGACAGCCTGAAAAATCAGCAGTGGCTGAACATAGCCTAACTCAAACAGGGCACAGTATCTTATTCCAGGACACCAAAATACTGGACAACACTTCCAACTACTTTGTCAGACTGCACAGGGAAGCCATTGAAATTCACAAGCATAAGCAAAACTTCAACAGGAAAGAAGAAACCTTAAGAATGAACAGAGCATGGGCTCCAGTTCTGAAAAACACCAGGCCAACAAAACACTCCACACCCGACAATAGCCCTGCAGAGAAGATTAGCACATCAAGCACCAATCCATATGCAAAAGAACCTCCTCAGGATTCAGTGAAGCCTCCCGCCATTAGCATTCCACACCCTGGGAAACTCTTACAGAATGACTCAGCTCAACCCCACCCCTCCTGAGTAGATACAAATGACCTACATCTTTTTCACACTGTGACACTGAGAGATCTCTATCTTTTGGTGCTACACCTCTGAAGATGCCAGCCACAGCTGCTGGCGAAACGTCAGGAACTACAATGCCAAGACCACGGCAATACAGCCCGGAAAACCCCCAACAACCATCGTTCTCCGGCCGTGAAAGCCTTCGACAATACAAGAGAAAAAATATTTTCCACTGGCTATTAAAACAAAAATGTGTTTGTTTGCAAGAGACCCATATCAGAAAGCAGGATGTAAAATATTTAAAATCAGGAAAATTGGGCAAAGAATTTGTAGCGGCCTCCAATAAAAAAAAAAGGGGAGTGGTGTTGTACATAAAAGAGGAGCTACAGCCAAAATTTGTAATGAAAGATGTGGAAGCCAGATTTATTGCAGTGGAATGTACTTGGGACTTAAAGAGAGTGTTGGTAGTCGGAGTTTATGCACCTAACGGTGCAAAGGAAAGCTTCTTTGAGGATTTGAGGAAGCAACTAGATGATCTTTCATACGACCAGATAATTCTTGCCGGAGACTTCAATGGAGTGACGAACTTGGAATTAGATAAAAAGACAACAACTGCACAAAAGAAAAGAGGACTATTACCAAAGCTTTTTTTTGACTTGATACAACAGGAGACTTTAGAAGATGTATGGAGAAGAGAATATCCTAAAAGTAGACAATTTACTTTTTATTCTGCAAGGCACTGTACACTATCAAGAATTGATATGATCTGGGCCTCAAAAGACTTAGCGTTATGGACTAAGGAGGTAGAAATAATGCCAATGGTAGGCTCAGATCATAATCCAATCATGTGGAAATTAGGGAAAAGGAGAAAAAGGAAAGCATGGAGAATAAATGAGGACTTGCTACAGGAAGGAGAGAGTATGGAGATGTTGAGAAGAGAGACAAAGTTCTTCATACAATACAACGTAAATAAAGAAGTACCAACTGACAAAGTTTGGGACGCTTATAAGGCGGTTATAAGGGGCATACTAATGGACTTAAATGGTAGAGCAAGAAAAAAGAAAGAGGAGAAAAGACAAGAGATTGAGGAGAAAATAAAAGCCAAAGAAATACAGTTAAAAAAGAGACCAGGGAAAAAGAAATTATATCAGGAAATTAAAATACTTCAAGAACAGTTAACAGCAATGAATAATAAGGAATTGGAGTGGAATCTTAAAAGATTGAATCAGAAAGCGTTTGAAGGTGCAAATAAACCTGGGAAGTATTTGGCATGGCAACTGAAGAAGAGAAGGGAAAAGAAAATAATAAATAGAATTTGCGAAGATAATAAAACGTATTTGGAACAGACTACCATTAGTAGAGCCTTTTACAAATTCTACGCTAAGTTGTATAATAAGAAAGAGGTAAATAAAGAGTCAATAGCGTTATATTTGGAGAAAATGAAACTTCCAGTAATTTCGGAAGCTTGGAGAAATAAACTGAACAGTGAAGTAACAGATGAGGAACTAAACAAGGCAATACAATCTGCAAATCTAGGAAAGGCGCCAGGGCCAGATGGACTTACAGCGAAATTTTATAAGGTAATGGCCAATGAACTGGCACCATTCCTAAAAGAGGTGATCAATGGAGTTTTAAAGGACCAGCGGTTTCCAGATACCTGGAATGAAGCGAATATATCATTGATCCCCAAAGAAGGCCAAGACTTGACTAATGTGAAAAACTACAGACCTATATCGCTACTTAACAATGATTATAAAATCTTTGCGAAGATACTGGCGGAGAGACTGAAGGGGTGGCTTACGGAAGTCATTGAGGAGGAACAAGCAGGCTTTTTGCCAGACAGACAAATCAGAGACAATTTAAGGACAGTGATTAATGCTATTGAATATTATGACAAGCGTTGTGACAAAGAGGTTGGTTTCTTCTTTGTTGATGCTGAAAAGGCGTTTGATAATTTAAACTGGGACTTTATGTTTGCCACTATGGAAAAGCTACAATTGGGAGAAAGATTCATTAGAGCAATTAAGGAAATTTACAGAGACCAGACTGCAGCAATTGTGGTGAATGATGAAGCGACTAAGAAATTGATTATAAGTAAAGGAACAAGACAAGGTTGCCCGTTGTCTCCACTGCTGTTCATTTTGGTATTGGAGATCCTGATGATACAAATACGACAAGATGAAAAAATTCGAGGAATTAAAATAAAGGACTATTCATATAAGGTCAGAGCATTTGCGGATGACATAATGTTAATTGTAGAAGACCCATTGGAGAACATGCCAAAAGTGATAGATAAGATTAAGGAGTTCGGAGATTTGGCAGGTTTCTATATTAATAAAAAGAAGTCAAAGATACTATGCAAAAATATGACTAAGCAGAAACAACAATTGTTAACGGAAATAACGGATTGTGAAGTAACAAGTAAGGTGAAATATTTGGGAATCGAACTGACTGCTAAGAATATAGACTTATTTAAAAACAACTATGAAAAACTATGGACTCAGATAGAGAGAGATTTGATTAAATGGAACAGACTAAATTTGTCATGGTTGGGAAGGATTGCAGCAGTTAAGATGAATGTGCTACCAAGAGTAATGTTTTTGCTACAGACAATACCAATCATCAGTGACTCTAAGCAATTTGAGAAATGGCAGAGGAAAATATCAGACTTTGTATGGGCAGGCAAGAAGCCTCGAGTGAAAATGAAAGTTTTACAAGATGCAAAGGAAAGAGGCGGAATGCAACTGCCCAATCTAAGACTTTACCATGACGCAATTTGCTTGGTGTGGTTGAAGGAGTGGATGACGCTAAAGAATAAGAAATTACTAGCCCTAGAGGGATATAAAAAAATATTTGGATGGCACGCATACTTATGGCATGATAAAGTAAAGGCGAACTCGATGTTCCTGCATCACTATATACGGAGAAGTTTATATATAATCTGGAAGAAGTATAGAATCTATCTGGAAGAAGGAACCCCTTTGTGGGTAGTTCCATATGAGGTGATAGATCCGAGAGCTGTTGATAATGAGCAACAATGTCTAACTTATAAAGAAATAACTAGAACTGAAGAATCTAAACTCAGAATAAAGACTCAGGAGGAACTATCACCTTATTATGATTGGTTCCAGTATAGACAGATTAGAGATTTATATAACTCGGACTCTGTAAAGGGAGGTATACGAACAGAAAACTTGGAACTAGAGCAGACCCTTCTTAAAGAGGACAAGAAAAGAATATCTAAGGTATACCAAGCACTGCTGAAATGGTATACTGAGGATGAAATAGTTAAAGGACAAATGGTGAAATGGGCCATAAATTTCAACAAAGAAATAACAATGGAGGCATGGGAATACTTGTGGAAGACTACAATGAAGACAACGACATGCACTAGTATTAAAGAGAACATTTACAAAATGATTTACCGTTGGCACATGACACCAAAGAAGATTGCGCTAGGGAATTTGAACACTTCTAATAAATGCTGGAAATGCAGGAAGCATGAGGGCTCCCTCTACCACATGTGGTGGACGTGTGAGGTAGCTAGGCAGTACTGGGAGGAAATAATAAGAGAAATGAGTGAGATATTACAATTTCAAATTAATAAGAACCCAGAACTCCTGCTACTAAACTTGGGAATGGAGGGAATTCCAGCCCATCATAGGACGTTGATATTTTACATGACGGCAGCAGCTAGACTTTTGTATGCGCAAAAATGGAAAATACAAGAAGTGCCAACTATTGAAGATTGGATCCACAAATTGCTGTATATGGCAGAAATGGACAAAATGACAAGAAAATTGAGAAACCTGGACTCAGGACAGTTTAACACAGACTGGGAGAAGCTGAAACAATATTTGGAGAAGAAATGGGAGGTGGGAGGAGAACTGTGGCAGTTTGAGAACTACTGAAGTACAATAAAATGTAGAGGGGGGTGACTTTACCGGGGAGGAGAAGTGGTAAAAGAGAATTTCTAAGCAGTTATGATATTAGATTGATATATATAGAATAATAAATAGAATATTGATAGAAAATAATTAATCATAAGGGTTAACTATAAGGATTGATTAACTAATAATATTTTCTTTTTGATTCCATACAGTGTACCAAACTGAATATGTTTATTTGAAGTTGTATATGAGTCAAATTGATTGATATCATATATAGACTTATGACTGAAGGGGAATAGAAATACTAATGTAAACAAATATAACTAAAATAGAAAGAAGAAGATAGAATGAATAACATATAGAGTATAAGTTAAACTGGTTGATTTATATGAATGTATGGTTTACATAGTTTATGATATATAGAAATATTTGAAAGTGAAATAATGAAAAATGGGATAAATTGTTTATCCATTATGGAAAATGGGACTCATAGTCAGGGTACAGAGTATTAAAAATAGTTAAAGAAGTATTGCTTAGAATAAAGGGAGAATATATATTTGTTAGATAGAGGAGATTAAAAGGAGTAAGGGAAAAGGGACAAAGGGTTGGAAAACTGTTGGAAGTCAACAAAAAGGGGGAGGAAAGGGAGGGGGTTAGAAATTGGGAAATGGGAATATTGACTGTAATGTGTAAACATTTGATCCTAACCCAATAAAAAAATTTTCAAAAAAAAAAACTTGAGGGAAGCAGACAAGTGTCCAATCTGTGCCTTTTGTCACTTGTGGTTCTGCTCATTAACTAAAGATGGGCAAGGATTGAACATGCAGGTGGTACGCCTCTTCTGAAGAGCCCTGGAAGACTCCCTGCCCCAAGGTTCCAGGAATGCTGTTGTGACAGGGTCAGGCAGTAACAGAAGTATTCATGTTTCTGGAAAACTGCCTGCCCCAAGGCCTCTGGCTGTCCCTTCATGCACCCCTCCCCTGTATTTCCAAAAGGCCTTGAAGAGACATAACAATACCACTTCGTGGGATTCTAAAAACAGGCTATGTGTCTTGGTTATAAAGGGAAGGCATTTGGGTGGGGGAGAAGATCCAGAAAATGCCCTTACCCTGTCTTTTTGGATTACAGTAGCTGTTGATATTGCTGGGACATTGTGCTCTGATATGCTCGATGCAGGCCAATAGGGGTCCCTGCCAGTTGCTCTCTGGAGCAGAAAAACTCTCGGCTGTTTGTCCCTGTAACGAAATGGTTTCCAGGGGTGAAATGAGTGCCAGTTGCTGTTATTCTGTCTTTAAAGAAAGGGGAGGAAATGTTCCCCCTGAGGGTTGATGGGCTGTGGGGCCAGGGAGAGGCCTGCAGGAGTCTTGGTGTGGGACGCCCTTCTTCCTGGACTACAACTCCCAGCTGCCCCGGGCCAAGAAAGCACGGGAAAAATAAGGGGTGGAGCCTGAATTGAGGGACTGGCTGGTCCTGAGGGGAAAAAGTCAGTTAGTCCCCTTCTTGGTTGAAGAAGGCGAGGCGCCTGCTGCTGGGTGAAACCAGGTTGCCTGGGCCCTAAGCGTGGAGGGCCTGGGAGGCAGCAGAAAGGAAAGAAATAAAGGGGGAACCTTCCCTGAGACCACCACCACCCTTAAGGCAGAGCAGGGAACAGTGTGGTAGGGAAAGCAGACAGCGGTTCTCCTCAGTTTGATTTTCTGCCCTGTGAGTTCTGAACAGGGGTGTGTTGTGTTGTGCCTTTACCTGCTCTGTATATAGTGCTCTGTATATAGTTATTAAATTATACTTTTTTGAATATAAAGGACCTTGTGGTGCTCTGACTACGTAAACTCCCCCACTTGGCACGCTACAGGAAGGGAGGGAGCCCAGGAGAACTGATCAGGCCAGACCTTGGTGGAATGCCAATCCTCCAGGGCCCACCCAAAGATTGGGGAATTCACTTCCCAGTAGGGAAATTCACCCAGAGGGGTCTCACTGCCCCTCAGTCAGGCAGTGTACAAGTCAGTGAGTGGTGGCAGCAACGAAGAGGGTGAGCCACGCCCACCAGGGACGGTGGGAGGCGGATAGCGGGGCTAGCAGGCCATTGACGGCAGCTCAGTTGCCCGGACTGAGAGCCAGCACCCGTTCCGCCACAGTCCCCACACCCACCGATTGCTGGGGATCAGCAGGAGACGGCAAGCCTCCTGGCAAACACCTGCCACCAGCACGCAACCCAGGCGAACACGTGGCATTCATGTTCTTGGAGGCGGGGTGCAATGGCCTCCGTTTCAGAAGGGACACCAGCAGGGCTTTTTTTCTGGGAAAAGAAGTGGTGAAACTCAGTGGTGGAATTCTGGATCGCAAAATGACATCGCTTTGGGTCAGCTGGAACAAGGGTGGAGTTTTTTAAAGGTTAAATTGCCCTTGGTGAAAATGGTCACATGGTCATGTGCGGAGGGCAATCTAAACTCCCCTCTGTCTGGAGATCAGGGGGTGGGGCCACTGGCCATGTGACCAATTTCAAGAGGTGCCGGAACTCCGTTCCACCGCATTCCTGCTGAAAAAAAGCCCTGGATGTGCTGATACTGGGCACGGGAGCGTTCCCGCTCTTTGTGTGGGGCCAATTTTGGTCCCAAACAGGCTGATCATTGAAGAATTGGCCCTGCAAAAAACACTCCCATGGCCAGCATGACCATGTCACTTCTGGAAATGATGTCATTGCACTGAGGCCAAGAGTGCATGTGTGCACACTGCCCGTTAAGTATGACCCCCCTCCTCCTGTCTGTTGCCTGGGAGACCTGACAACCCTAAGGCCAACTGATGCAGTGACCAGGCTGCAGATTTTGGGGCAGCAACCACCCATCCTGCAGAGACCGTGTTTTGCCCTCATGCTGGTTAGAGAGAGAGCTTCACTGGAAGGAAGGAAGGAAGGAACCTCCACGAGTACCATTCTGGGCAACAAAGGGATAGCAGTCGAGTAGATCAAAGGAAGGATGCAGGAATCGACTTATAATAGTAATAACAATAACAACAACAACAACATTCGATTTATATACTGCCCTTCAGGACAACTTAATGCCCACTCAGAGCAGTTTACAAAGTATGTCATTATTATCTCCACAACAATAATCATCCTGTGAGGTGGGTGGGACTGAGAGAGCTCCAGAGAGCCATGACTAACCCAAGGTCACCCAGCTGGCTTCAAGCGGAGGAGTGGGGAATCAAATCTGGCTCTCTAGATTAGAGTCTCACACTCTTAACCGCTACACCAAACTGGCTCTCTAGCCTTGCTAGCTCTACTTCCCCCTCTGAAGCCCCAGTGTGCTCTGAACAATGATTTCTCTTGGTAGGTACCTGCTTATGGTGGGCATTCTCCTGGCAATGATGGCCTCTACCCACCGATCCTCAGTTGATTGGCAAGTGGAAGCAGGATGGGGTGTGTGTGATAGTCAACTCCATGCAATATCACTTCCAGCACGACCCAGAAGCAACATCGTTGCACTGGGGTGGATTCTTTAGCACTCAACCAAAAACATAGCACTTTGACTGAGTGCTAAAGAATCAGCCCTGGTACGATGACATCACTTCGAGGTCAGGAAGGTGGCTTTGGGCTGAGTCATCCTGTAAGAGTTTCCCATGGTGTGAAATGCTAATGGGTGGAAGCTTCACGGTATCCTGAGGAGGTTCTTTTGCATATGGATTGGTGGTTGATATGCTAATCTTATCTGCGGGGCTATGGTAAGATGCAGAGTATTTTGTTAGTCTGGTGTTTTTCAGAACCATGCCCTCTTCATTCTTAAACTTTCTTCTTTCCTGTTGAAATTGTGCTTATGCTTATGAATTTCAATGGCTTCCCTGTGCTATCTGACAAAGTAGTTGGATGTGTTGTCCAGTATTTTAGTGTCCTGGAATAGGATACTGTGTCCTGTTTGAGTTAGGCTATGTTCAGCCGCTGCTGATTTTTCAGATTGGCCAAGTCTGCAGTGTCTTTCATGTTCTTTTATTCTTGTCTGAATGCTACGCTGTGTGGTCCTGATGTAAACTTGTCCACAGCTGCAGGGTATGCGGTATACTCCTGCAGAGGTGAGGGGGTCTCTGCTGTCTTTTGCTGATCGTAGCATCTGTTGTATTTTTCTGGTGGGTCTGAATACTGTTTGTAGGTTGTGCTTTTTCATAAGTTTCCCCATCTGATCAGTGATTCCATTGATATAGGGCAAAAACACTTTTCCTGTGGGACACTGTTTTTCCTTAGTTTTTTTATTTATCCTTGGTTTAATCGCTCTTCTTTCATTTCTGGAGTAGCCATTTGCTTGAAGTGCGTGGTTTAGATGATTAGTTTCCTCGTTGAGAAAGTGCGGTTCACATATCCGTCTTGCACGGTCTACTAATGTTTTTATTATGCCTCTTTTCTGTTGAGGGTAGTGAACGGAGTTTTTGTGTAAGTACCGATCTGTGTGAGTTGATTTCCTGTAGACCTTGTGACCTAACTGAAAGTTTGCTTTGCGGATGACCAAGTTATCTAGAAATGGGAGTTTACCCTCGATTTCTTTTTCCATGGTGAATTGTATGTTTGGGTGGATATTGTTGAGGTGGTTTAAAAGGTTCCAAGGTAGCTTGGAACAAATTGATCAGCAGCAGAGGAGGAGGAGGAGGAGGAGGAAAAAGGAGTAGAAGCTGTATGTCACACGTTGCAGAGCATTAATTCCACAAATACGGTGTGGAATGTAGTGAAAAGGCAAGTTATGGTGTCAAAATCAGCCAGGGATCTAGTGGGCATGACAACAGAGAAAGTCCTAGTGTTGTGGTACAACACAGACTTTATCCTGTCTTCATAGGGCTAACAACAAAACATCTCAGGAGGGAGTCCCGGGCATAGCTGGGATTTTGCATCGTGAAACCCAGTTCACTGCTGCTGACTGGCTGCCTAGACACTAATCATTTTTCTTAGCACCTTCCCTCGTGGCCATCCATCCACTGCCTTAATAAGATTCATTATGACCACTTGCTGCTATTTATCTTCTGCTTGCATCTATGCCATTAGATGCTTCCTTAAATAACACCACAGAGAATATGTTGCCTGCTGTTTGTGCCTGTGCAATCAACAGTATCTATTGAGAAGTGGTTGAAGGAACTGATCACAAGATTAACCAGCTTCACGGGCAGATATCAAAGGCTCACAGAGAACCTACAAAGTAAGTCTCAACATCTTACACTGATCCCCTCCTTTTATCCATGTGTCTTTAAAATAACTGAAGGTAGATGCAGACAGGTGGCAGATGATGGCGGCTTTGAGAAAGTAGGATAATAGTGCAAGCAGACATCTCTGAATATGCTCTGATACATCTGACCGTCGCAGTGAATGACTGATGCCCTGATCTTAATGGCTGATCAGGACAGAAGCCCAAATTGCAGGTTACGAAGCATTTCCAGTATCTAAGGAAATAGACAGTAGGCACATGTTGGGGAAAGGGGATTTGAGCAGCCCCAAGTACAAAGCAGAGGATTCCCTGTTGATTACCCAGATTGCGGGGTAGGTTGGCATTTTCCTTGCATTGCCAGTTGGAGAAGTAAAGGATCCACTGTTATGTCTGCTGTAAGCCACCTTGAGTGTCATCAGGTGGAAAGGCAGCTAATAAATGTTTTAAGTCAATAAAAATGCATACGTGTTCTTCTGAGCACAGCAGTGTTAGCTCACTTCAGTTTTATTTGTTGCACTCCTTGATCAGCCATGTGCTACAAACAAGTCAACAATACATAGAAGTAATACATAAAAGAATAATGCATACTGTAAGGGATTCATAGCTAGAACCTCCAAACAAGCTCAGCAGAGTTAGCAATAGATGGTTAACAACGTTTGTTCTCTTGCTTGGCTGCAAAGTGCTCTGTCTCTGTGCCATGTTACCTTTTGCATCATGCACGTACATGCACACTCACACGCACAGAGCTGCCATGTTTTCTAAGTGGGCCTGGCACGAGGCTAGGAAGATGCAGAGCCATGCTGTGCCCGCTGTCATCTGACAGGTGGGTGCCCTGGCCAAGGGGTTACACATGACTTGGGAGAGCCATGACTGCATGCAGGAACCCAGCATCCAAGGTGCCCCATGGCATGGCAGGCAGGGGGCTGCTGGGGGCAGCTGCCACGTGTTCATTCTTCCTGAAGTCAGTGGGAGAATTTCAGTCTCTGCTGGCAGCTTTGCGGACTGGGCTGAAGCTTTGTTTATTTAACAGAATTGATATCTTGCCTTTCTGCTCTCATCAGGGCCATCAAGGCAGCTAACAATTAAAACACACATGACATAACTATTAAAATCAACCAAACCACAGCATGGAAACAATTAAAACCAGAGCTTAAAAACATCAAAGCCATTAAAACAATCATTAAAACAATGGGCATGACGGAAGGATCACTGAGGGTATGCTATGTGAAAGAAAGAAGCATTCAGCTGCTGGTGGAAGATGGCAATGGAAGGCGGCAGGTGAATCTCCCTCTGTTCCAGAGTTCCAGAGTTTTGGTGCCACAACAGAGAAGGCCCTCTCCTGGGTTGCCACCCACCTAATCTCAGAAAACAGAGGCAACTGAAGATGACCGCAGTGGTCAGGGAGGCATGCCCCCTAGGCCCTGCTCCTCCCTTACTGTGCTCCCATTGCATCCCATTTCCAGCTTCTATACTGGGCCTTTACTGGTCTGGAGCCAGTGTAACGTTATGCCTCCAGATATGGACTACTCTGGCACAGGATTTCTACCACAGATAGTGGTTTTAGGATTATGTGCTTAATGGGCCTGTAAATGTAGCTTGATCAAAGTGAAATACAAATGAGGGGACATGAATCTAAATTCACATTTCCATTAGCTCTATCTGACAGGTGAAAGCCTGAGAGAGATGACATGCTTTTCTCCCCAGATGGTCACACATGGCTGAGGAGAAATTTATAAAGGTTAATACAGAATATTGTATCTAATACAACATACTTTCTAGTTCTATACCAAAATAGCTTACTTGTTTTGTCAGACTGGCAGTTTCCTCCTGAGCACAAGAAGTCAAAAGTGACAGAAGAAAAGCTGAGTGAGCACTCAGAATAGCTCCATGGTAACAAAATAAAAAAAATACTAACAATTGCTTAAGAATTTGTCACATTTGCAACAGAGGTATATAGTTCTGTTGTAAAATTATTCCTATTGATTAAAGTTTGGGGAATTGTGCTGGCTGCATAGAACAACAAGATGATGATGATGATGATGATTGTGATGATGATGATTTATCTCTACGAGATCCAAGGTGGATTACCCAGTGCAAGTGAAAATACAATATAATCAACAGCTAGGTCGTTCACTGAGCAAGTACAATAATGAACAATAGTTAGGGCATTCAGTGAAGAAGATACAACAGGATATGGTAGCAGAAAATTCAAAAATAAGCATAAAGCCAAAGCACAAAGGTGAAATCTTTCTAAAACAAAGCATGACTAATGGCATGTTTGGCAGCATGGAAACTCCCCAGTATTTATTATTTATTTATTTATTTATTTCAAATTTCTATTCCGCCCTCCCCGTAACCGGGCTCAGGGCGGATAACAACATATTAAAATGCAATAAAATTCATCTACATTAAAGCATCATTAAAACAGCAGTGTATTTCTATTAATACACATTTAAAACAGGATGGTGGACAGCCTTCACAGGGAGGGTTAAGATTTTATACACTTCTTTTTTTCAGGCCAGCGGAGGCCCAGCCTCAGCCATATGCCTGGCGGAACAACTCTGTCTTGCAGGACCGGCGGAAGGATAGTAGGTCTTGCCGGGCCCTGATCTCAGCAGACAGAGCATTCCACCAGGTGGGAGCCAGGACCAAAAAGGTCCTGGCTCTAGTCGAGGCTAGGCGGGCCTCTTTGGGGCCAGGGACCACCAACAGCTGTTTGTCCCCTGATTGGAGTGTCCTCTGGGGAATATATGGGGAGAGATGGTCCTGTAGATACGCTGGTCCCAGTCCGCACAGGGCCTTATAGGTCAATACCAGAACCTTGAATCTGATCCGGTACTCCACTGGCAACCAATGCAGCTCGCGTAAGAATGGTGTTATATGCACCTTATTTGGCACTCTAATAATAACACGCGCCGCTGCATTTTGTACCAGCTGTAATCTCCGGGTCAAGCTCAAAGGCAGCCCTGCTTAGAGCGAGTTACAGTAATCTAGCCTAGAGATGACCGTTGCTTGGATCACTGTAGTTAAGCCACGGGTTGACAGGTAAGGGACAAGTTGCCTGGTCTGCCGCAGATGGAAAAAAGAGGATCTGACAACCGCTGTGACCTGTGACTCCATTTTCAGGGAGGCATCCAAGATCACCCTCAGGCTCTTAACCCTTGGAACTGGCACTAATGGTGCCCTGTCAAGGGTTGGGAGCTGGAGTCCCGAACCTAACCCCCGTGGCTCAAGTACAGGACCTCCGTCTTTGTCAGGTCCAGTTTCAGCCGACTCTGCTTCAACGAACCAGTCACAGCTGCAAAAGCATGTTCCAGGACTTCTGGGGCTGAGTCGGACTGGCCATCCATCATCAGATACAACTGGGCATCATCTGCATATTGATGACACCCAAGTCCCAAACTTCACACCAACTGGGCAAGGGGGCACATATAAATGTTAAACAATAATGGGGAGAGTATTGCTCCCTGTGGGACCCCACACACCAAAGGGTGGTGGGATGACAATTTCTCCCCAAGCGTCACCCTCTGTCCCCGACCATGGAGAAAAGAGGCAAGCCACTGCAAGGCAGTCCCTTGTATCCACATCGGCAAGGCGGTGAGTCAGAAGATCGTAATCAACTGTATCGAACGCTGCCGTCAGATCCAATAATATCAGCAGCGCTGAGCCGCCTCGATCCAGATGTCTATGAAGATCGTCTGTGAGGGCAACCAGCAACGTCTCTGTCCCATGTCCCAGACGGAACCCGGACTGGAAGGGGTCTAGGGCTGAGACATCCTCCAGGAAACCCTACAGCTGTTCCACCACCGCCTGCTCAGTCACCTTTCCCAGGAACGGGAACTTCGAAACCGGGCGGTAATTGACCAGGTCGGTGGGGCCCAGCAATGGTTTCTTTAAAAGAGGCCTCACCACAGCTTCCTTTAATGGCCCAGGAAAAACCCCAGAGCCTAAGGATAGGTTAACAATGGCCTCCAGCAAGGACCGCAGCCCATCGGCACTGGCCTTTACCAGCCACAATGGGCATGGGTCCAAGGGATATGTGGTGGGCCTAACTGGTTGCAGGGTCCTGTCAATCTCCTCCCCAGAGAGTGGGCTGAAATGATCAAATGTCGGCCCCAAAGATGGCCAAGGGGTCTCCAGCTCATTCACTGAATCAACTGTGGCTGGCAAGTCATGGCAGAATGTCGGCATCAACAGACAATACCATACAGTGTAGCGTATCGCCCCTGTCTCTCTCTACCAAGGCACTTGAATGAGCTGCTACTTATGACACAGTCCTATAATCTGGATTGAAAGCCCTCCTGAATGACCCAGTTTGTGGGAAGCCAGGGGAGTGGGAGTTTCCTGACCTCCTCTGGCAGGCCGTTCCAGAAGGTGGGGGCTACCACAGAGAAAGTGCAAGTGTGAGCTCTGCCCAGCTGCAGGCCAGTGTCTGCAAATGAACAAAGCTTTTGTGGTGGAAAATAGGAGGAGAGGCGATTTCAAAGATATGAGGGGCAGAGGCCATGAAGGGCTTTGAAGGTGATAGTCATGACTTGAATGGAGCTCAGTAACTGATGGGAATCCAATGGAGAGACTGCAGCACGGGAGTGATGTGCATGCTCCATCCAGCTCCTGACAGTAAACGATCAGCAGCATTCTGTACCAGTTGGAGTTTCTGAGGCAACTTTGAAGGGAGACCTATGAAGCGTGCATTGCAGTAGTCTAGTCTCAATGCTACTGTGCCATTAATCCAGGTGGGCAGACTGGCTGTGTTAAGCTAAGGGGTTATTTTCCAGGCAAGTCTGAGTTGTGAAAAGGCCCCTTTCAGCTGCATCCCCACCACTGCACCTTGTTAATTTGTTTTATTATTTGTATATTGATTTTAGTTTTGTTTTTATCAATTTTAACTGTTCACCGCCCAGAGCCCCTGGGATGGGCGGTATATAAATTGAATAAATAAATAAATAATTTTATTGTTGCTCTAGCAGCAGTGCTGGATCGAGTCTAACCCCCAACTGAGTCTGCAGGAGAGTTCCAGAAGCTGCTTTGATGAGCCACACCAACAAGTTCTGCGTGTAATTTCAACTCATTTTTTCCATTATGCACACCCCTAGTTACTATCCTAAAACCATAGTTTAAGTGGCAAATAGGGCAATATGAACTCACATTTAAGGATTGCATATTACAATTATTTTTTACTCAGTCTATGGCTTTGGAAGCTGTTTATCATAGAATCAAAGAATCATAGGGCAGGAAGGGATCTCCAGGGTCATCTAGTCTAACTCCAAATACAATGCAGGAAATTCACAGTTACCTCCCCCGCAACACACACACACACCCAGTGACTATTACTGCATGCTCAGAAGATGGCAAAACACCTCCAGGATCAAAATTGCTTCCTGACCCCAAGGTGGCAATTGGCCTTACCCTGGGCATATAAGAAGGGGCCATGAGAACTAAGCACTGATGTAGCCCTTCCTGACCTCCCTCTCATGATCTGCCCAGGTTCACAGAATCAGCATTGCTGACAGATGGCCATCTAGCCTATGCCTAAAAACCTCCAAAGGAAGAGAGCCCACCACCTCCCGAGGAAGCCTGTTCCACTGAGGGACCGCTCTAACTGTCAGGAAGGTCTTCCTAATGTTTAGGCGAAAATGCTTTTGATTTAATTTCAGCCCGTTAGTTCTGGTCTGACCTTCTGGGGCAACAGAAAACAACTCCATCCTTTATATGACAGCGCTTCCAGTACTTGAAGATGGTTATCATATCACCTCTCAGTCATCTCCTCTCCAGGCTAAACATTGTGAGCTCCTTCAACCTTTCCTCATAGGACTTGGTCTCCAGACCCCTCACCATCTTCATTGCTGTCCTCTGGACACATTCCAGCTTGTCTATATCCTTCTTAAATTGTGGTGGCCAAAAATGAACACAATACTTTAAGTGAGGTCTAACCAGAGCAGAGTAGAGCGATATCATTACTTCTTGTGATCTGGACACCGTGCCCAAAATTGCATTTGCCTTTTGTCCTACCACATCACACTGCTGACTCATGTTCAGTGTATGGTGTACTAAGACCCCTAGATCCTTTTCGCACATACTACTGCCAAGGCAAGTCTCCCCCATCCTATAATTATGCATTTGATTCTTCCTACCTAAGAGCCAGTTTGGTGTAGTGGTTAAGAGCGCGGGACTCTAATCCGGAGAACCAGGTTTGATTCCCCACTCCTCTATTTGAAGGCAGCTGGGTGACCTTGGGCTCGTTATGGCTCTCTGGAGCTCTCTCAGCCCCACCCACCTCACAGGGTGTTTTGTTGTGGGGATAATAATGACATACTTTGTAAACTGCTCTGAGTGGACATTAAGTTGTCGGGAAGGGTGGTATATAAATCCAATGTTTGTTTATTATTATTATTATTATTATTATTATTAATGTGGAACTTTACATTTATCTCTGTTAAAATTAATTTTGTTTTAGCCCAATTTTCCAGCCTGTCAAGGTCATCCTGTATCCTGACTCTTTCTTCAACCATATTTGTGACTCCTTCCAATTTAGTATCATCTGTAAATTAGATTTAATTTCTCCATTTCTTTGATAAATTCCTAAAGCATCCTACAGTGTTGACTTTCTACTCTCATTTTGCTCCTGCTGCTGCTCCATTGCGCATCACTGGGAGGCCAGGGGATGGGGACAGAGGTCGCCCTCCATGGCAGGCAACTGAGCCCCCAGTTTGAAAAGCTAGAAGAGGCAAAGAGCTCATTGGGAGGGAGTCGGCTGACACCTTCTGGTGCAGCAGGACCGCTGTCCCTGGGGACTGGTTGTGGTGAAGTGGATCTGCTGCCCTCCACCAGGGTTCTTCTTGTACAGCTGGAAATAAAACATACCACAAAAACAGCATAAGTCTCCATTGTTCTCTCCACCAATATTTGCTGTCATTTGTGCTCTTTTCAATTTCTTACATTTCTTAATGCCTGTTCTTGAGCCGCTAATATAAATCTTTCTGGATTCTGGGACAATAGACTATGTTTTCTTTAATAAGGCCTGCTTCCATGCGATGGACTCATTGGAAGGACTTTAAACTGACATTGCAGGGGAACGAAGACACCAGGCATAGGAATTTCACAGAAGAAGGGGAGCAAATGGCAGAGGCCAACCTGAGAAGGCCAGGTCAAAGGGGGGGGGCATGTTTCAATGCTTCTGGAGCCTGGTATATAACCAGTGCCCAAAAAGGAGGCCAAACTTGATCTACTAATGCAGACAGAAAGATGACTTAGTAGGCATTACAGAGAGTGGGTAGATTGATTCCCATAACCAGAATGCAGTAGTGGATGGGTATGAGTTATTCAAGAAGAACAGGAAGTGTCTAGAGGAGGGGGAGTGGTGCTGTATGTGAGGAAAGGGCTCGGTTGTCAGGAAATACTAGAAAAGGAGAGAGACAGCCCAGTGGAAAGTGTCTGGGTGGAGATAACGGAGGGAAGAAAAAGCTGTATTGTGGTTCGGGTCTACTAGAAACTGCCTGACCAAGGAGATGAGGTGGATTCTGCCCTCTATGAGCAGCTTAATAGGGTATCCAAGAAACATGACCTTGTAGTTATGGGAGACTTCAACTTTCCTGATGTGTGCTGGGAAACCAGCTCTGTTAAGTGTCTAAGGTCACACAACTTCCTGACCTGCCTGGCCAACAACTTCCTTTCTCTAATGGTATAGAAGGCAATGAGCGCTTCACAGAATCACAGAGTTGGAAGGGGCCATACAGACCATCTAGTCCAACCCCCTGCCCAGTGCAGGATGAGCCTAAAGCATCCCCGACAAATATTCACCCAGCCTCTTCTTGAAAACTGCCAGTGAAGGGGAGCTCACCACCTCCCTAGGCAGCTGATTCCACCTTTGAACTACTCTGACCATGAAAACGTTTTTCTGAATTCAATCCTAATTCCTTCCCAAGTCAGTAAAACGAGTACCCAGTTTCCTGGGGATAAAGTGTAGATGACTGGGGAAGGCAATGGAAAACCACTCTAACTAAAAATCTGCCAAGAAAGCGTCATGATGCGATGCCCCCCCCCATTCGTTAGTAATGACTCGGTGCTTGCACAGGGGACTCCCTTTACCTTTATGTCTCTTTGAGGATGAGTGTGTGATTGTCTGTCATGGTTTTCTTTGTTTTGCAGTGTAGTGCATCCAATTTGGCTTGTGTATCATCATCATCATCATCATCATCATCCCATAGTATGAATTACCTTTATCTCGTTCCCCAGCAGTAATTCTTTATGCTTAAGCATCTTTTCCAGATCCTTCAAGACTACCCTTCCAAGTCTCCATCTCTGTCTGATTTCTTGGTTGTGGTCTCTGTTTTGGTTGCTGATTGAACCAATGAATAGATTTAACGAATTCTTCATTGTCACACTTGAAATGGTGTACTTCCTTGGTCGTCATTGCTTTTGCCTTCTGCTGTATCCTGCTTAACGCCTTCTCCTTTCACCTTCATCAGTAGTTGTTCCACGTCTTCATTGTTTTCTTCCAGTGATGTGGCCTCATCTGCCTATCACACCTGGTGAAAGTTCCTTCCAGCTTTCTTCCCTCCGCTTCCATCTAAATCTCATCCAGCTTGCTCTATGCAGTTTATTCCAGAGTTTTGTAGAGCAGAATTCCTCACTCTGTTAAGACTTTGCAATGAAAAACCTCTTGGGTCTGCTTCTCCATAAATGTTAAGAAAGGGCCACACAATTCAAGCTCTTGATGAAAATTAATGAATATTTCAGCAAGAATTCAAAGCACAGAAAAGATTGTTTTGAAAATGATATAATAAATGTAGGAAAGAGTTGACTCAAATCCAATCTTTATTTATTAAAAAAATTGTGTGATAGTTTAGGTCTTTGATATACAATATATCTGCTGACAATTGTCGGAGTATGTTTCTCTTTCTAAATAAAGGCTGGAAAAGGACATTGAATTACAGAGTTTACAGTAAGTGAAATCTGTACTAATCAAGCATGCAATGAATTCTAACTCTCTGCTGGGGATGTCCTTTCCTGTCATCGGATTCCTGTTTTTCTGCCTGGAACATTTGTGACCATTGCTCTCCAAAGCTGAGGGGAGAGTGGCGTAAATTGGAAACGCAACGTTCCCAGCAACAGATAAAATGGCAAGCGATGGACAAACTCAGATCCCTAAAGCTCTTCTCTTTTCAGCCCCGTCTCCTCTCCAGTGTGGCACCAGGCTGTTGCTTGTGCCAGTTTCCTTTAAAGGCGCATCCTTCTCGCTCAGCGATGAGCAGCCCGCAGTGAAACTCTTGAAGCAAGTGCTGTGGCTCTGGAGAACTCTGAGTCAAGAGATGAAATTGTTTTACAACCAAAGCTGGCCTTATCTAATGATACTCAGATGAGGTGGTTTATTTGTCTCTAACCGATGAAATATAATTTTGATGCTGCCTGCAGGAAATATGTTACAATGTTCTTCCTCTCCTCTCTGTTTTGCTCCTTGTATAAACATGCAAACATCTGGCAATGATAGCAGTCCATAGACTTCCCACTTACCCTTGCTGCTGTTGTGTAACCATGGACAATTTATCTCCGTCTCCCTCTCTTAAAACACTTTTATCAAAATTGGCGGTCAAACAGCACTGAACCATGGTGGCCTCAATCTTAAATGCTGTGGTACAGATTTTAATTTGGGAAAGATTAATGCGCTCTCAAGTGTTAATGCTACAGCCTTCTGTTATCTCTGTTGATGGGTGTCAGCTAATTTCTGTGGAAGGATTGTAAAGCGAACTATGCATGTTGATGCTTAAGAAGCCAAAGCTGCAGAATGGCCAGATAATAGAGAGGGGAATAGAACCATTTCCTCAAATTTCTTTTAAATTAGAAAATGTTTCCCCTGTCTTTCTCAAGCTGAACTACTGAGTCAATTCCACTCAGGCTGATTCTTGAAGATACGAATATTTCACTGAAAGGAGCAGTAAAAGTGTCAAAAGATACTTTATCAAGGTTGCTTTTAGATTGAAGATAGCAAGTCATTCCATAACAAACATAGACCATCGCCAGAAGCTTTGCTGTTGCTAAGGAAGAAATAAAAAGGCTAAAGTCTTCCTTCCTACATTTTACTTGGGGTGGTGGGTGGAGGTAGTGGGGTGCAAGTGCAGCAATGCAAGAGATGCATTGGCAAGGTTTTAATAAAATGATGTCTACGGATTATGAATTACATCTTCAGTGGTCCCCTAATATCCAGAAACGAGATTAATGATTTCAAAACAAGGTGGGAAGAGACACCAGAGGGAGATATGCAGCAAGAAGGAAATTCTTTTTATTTGACTAATTTACACACAAGGGGGGAGAGGTTACAATGAAGCTCATGAAATGTGCCACAGTGGTGATTCAGGTCAAGGGGTGGGAAAAAGGGTTACTTCCCCAATCATATTAAAGAGGCTTGATAAAATTGCTTAGATGAGCCAATGATTTTCATCATCATAATGAGCTGTTTTTATAATTTAAAAAAGGTTTATGTAGATTGCAAGCCAGTCAAAGGCAGACTAGATGAGAACTATCTTGCAGAAGCTTTATTGTAATCTTGTGGTCTTGGAGAGGACAGGACCATTCATTCGTTTTGAAATTCATGGATATTTCACACCTAAAGCACACCCAGACAGAACCCCGTCTACCTGTTTTTCTTGGCCTGGCAGGTAACCAGTGGGTATTAAAGAATATCAAGCAGTGTAGGGTCAGGGGACATCCATAATGCAGCCATGGAACCCCCATGGGCAGGCTTGGTGCTGAGCATGGCTGGCCAGCATGATGCTTTCCCCCATCAGCATAGGATAAACAAGTGCCCTATAGTTTGTACGTATCCCTTCACAACATCGTTTGTGGAATGTTTGTTGCCTAATAGATGACGGGGGGGGGATCTCCTTGTGAGTTGGGGAAATTAGCCTTAAAGGAGACACACAGAGAGAGGATAACTGGGAAATCTCCACCTATCTATACCAGGATTATTCCCTTAGAGAACTGTCAAATAAACAGGCAGATGTACAACAGAAAAGCTTTCTTTATTTAAAGAGGAATAAAAGCAAGCAAGCAAGCATAGAACACACATAGCACAATTACAAGACTAGCTAGAAAACAGGGAAGAAAGTGGGAGAGAGTAATTGGGTTTGGGGTAGTATTTACCAGTCCTGAAGAGTGAGGGGGGGTGTCCATGGGCACAGCAGCAAAACGACCAGCATCTCATCGAGAGAAGAGGGGGCTCAAGAGAACTTGAGGCTGGGTGTTTGGATCCAGAACATACATACACATTGAGCACATGGCTGGACAGCCCAGTAACAGAGAAAAACATGTCCTGAGGCAAAACTGACATCTTGCCTCAAAGAGAATGGCTTGATGGCTTGTTTGGAGGTTTGGACAAAAGGCGTGAATGGGCTTGATGACCCAGCAATTGCTGGAAGGGGAGAGCTCTCAGGTTTTCAGAATAGCTCTGATTAGGGTAGGTGGGTCAAGGAAGAGAAGTAGGGCTTTGATGGGATTAGGCAGGGGTTCTTGGGAGACCCCCTTGTTCTAGATATGTGTCACTCTCAAGGGCATGGGGGGGGGGGTGTCAGCTAGTCAGCTGCCTGACTCAGTTTCTGGTAGTTTTCCATGCTCCAGCTGCCCTGGGCTTAGAAGTGCTTATGGCATAAGATGTACGGGTTTATGATATTACGTTCACAAACTTCCCCTTTAGTGAGGAAGGGGCCTGACTGCTAACAGGAGGACTAGGCTGATTTGTTTTCACTCCCTTCCTTTGCATGTGCAGGTTTTGAGTGACTTAGGTCACTTCTGGAATGGGCCTAATTTATGTATTTGTTTTATCTGACTTCTACCCTGCCCTTCCTGTGAATGGGCTTAAGGTGGCTTACAACAGAGGTTATACAATGAAAACATCATAAAAATATAAAACCAATTTAACAGCTGAAATCCAGGTGCCTCTAGCAATACCAGGCCACTGTAAAACTACGATGAAACCACAGGCACAGCCATGATGACACAGGGCCAGGGCAGCTGCAGGTGGGGCCTGGCGGTCAGGAAAGGGGACAGTTTGCTGGGTCTCAGCCAAAGGCCCGGTGGAACATCTCTGCCTGGCAGGCCCCGCAGGATTGCAGTGGGTCTCGCAGGGCCCCGATTTCCATCGAGAGTGCACCCCACAAGGCTAGAGCCAGGGCAGAAAAGGGCCTGGCCCTGGTCGAGGCCGGCCCAATGTCTCTTGGACTGGGGACCACCAAGAACTGCTTCTCCGTGGAGCACAGGACACTGCAGGGGACATAATGGGAGAGGCGGTCCCATAGGTATGCAGGGCCCAGTCCATGAAGGGCTTTAAATACTAAAACCAGCACCTTGAACGGGATCCAGAGCTCGACTGGAAGCCAGCGCAGCGGACACAGCACAGGATGGATATTTGCCCTAAATGGCGTCCCAGTGAGGATGCGTGCCACTGCTTTCTGAACCAGCAACTTCCGGGTCAAGCCCAAAGGCAGCCCAGTGCAGAGCGAGTTTCAGTAGTGTAACCTGGAGGTGACCGTTGCATGGAGTACCGGAGCCAGGTCATGGGGCAAGAGATAGGGCAGCAGTTGCCTGACCCGCCGGACATCGAAAAAATGCACATCTGGCAACAGCTGCAACCAGGGCCTCCACAGAAAACGTGGCATCCAGGAGCACCCCCAGGACTTTCATGGTCAAATTCATTGTCCCACGACCCAAGAACAGAACCTCTGTCTTTAGGGGATTCACCTTCAGGTGACTCTGACACAATCATTCCACCATGGCATCCAGACACCCGGCCAAGGAATCCGGCGCAGCATCTAATTGGCTGTCCATCAACAGATAGATCTGGGTGTCAACTGCGTACTGGTGGTGATGCAACCCAGCGCAAAGCTACAAACCACCTGAGCAAGAGGGCGCATGTAGATGTCAAACAACATCAGGGAAAGAATTGCCCCCTGAGGGACCCACATACCAAAGCCTGGCGAGTGGACATCTGTTCCCCTAGTGCCATCCTAGGCCTAGTTCTGATCAAGGGGATCACCTATTAGAATGACTTTATATTTTCCTGAGCAACCTATTTGGATGAGTGCAGGGATCCATTGCATGGTTTCCAGAAATGGGCTGCAGATTTGGGGGTTTCTTTGTCTCAAGAAAAAGCATCAGGTGGTTTGCACTTCTAAGAAACTGATATGTAGCAGGAGATGTGCTGCTAAACTAGAACAGGGCTGGGCAA
Source organism: Eublepharis macularius (assembly GCF_028583425.1). Lineage (NCBI taxonomy): Eukaryota > Metazoa > Chordata > Lepidosauria > Squamata > Eublepharidae > Eublepharis > Eublepharis macularius. The sequence goes on from NC_072792.1 coordinate 2,226,465, forward strand.
AGGCTTTTGTGCACCATAGGCTAGGCACCCAAGTTGCCATCAATGCTCATTGCAGGAGGCAGGAAGATGGCACCTGCCCTCCTGGCCCCTCTGCCCCACTTTCCACCACTGCACAAGGGGAAGGAAGGGAGATGACAGCCACCCTCCTCTCTGCAGGGGGCAGGGAGGCAGCTGGGCTGGTTGGTGGCCCTCCACCTCTGGTGCCTTAGGCAACCACTTGGGGCCATATAGAGGACAGGCTGCTCCTGAGGCCATATGGGATTAGTGAGGGAAGTATGTGCTGGTAGGTGATGGAGTTTAAAGATGGAGCCCTCAAGTACACAGTCTGTTTACCATTTGCCATGTTTCTGATAGACTGTTCAGCTACTTGTAAGCAAATTAACTGTATTTTATGGACCACTTTTTCAAGGTATTCACACTAGGGAACCTCCTACCCGCTGCCCATGGGAGGAAGTAGGCAGTGATAGTTGTCACTGGTGATGTCATGCTGTCACTTCTGGAGTGACCATAGAGTTATGGGCAAATGCTAGAATCACAGAATCATAGAATCATAGAGTTGGAAGGTGCAATACAGAGACCATCTAGTCCAACCCCCTGCCCAGTGCAGGATCAGCCTAAAGCATCTCTGACAATTATTCATCCAGCCTCTTCTTGAAAACTGCCAGTGAGGGGGAGCTCAACACCTCCCTAGGCAGCTGATTCCACTTTTGAACTACTCTGACGGTGAAAAAGTTTTCCCTAATATCCAGCTGGTACCTTTGTGCATGTAATTTACGCCCATTGCTTCGGGTCCTACCCTCTGCTGCCAACCGGAACAGCTCCTTGCCCTCCTCCAAATGACAGCCTTTCAAATATTTAAAGAGAGCAATCATGTCCCCCCTCAACCTCCTCTTCTCCAAACTAAACATTCCCAAGGTCCTCAGCCTTTCCTTGTAGGGCTCAGTCTCCAGACCCCTGATCATTCTTGTCGCTCTCCTCTGCACCCTCTCAATTTTGTCCACATCCTTTTTGAAGTGAGGACCACTTCAGAGAAAATAAATTAGATGGTTTAATAAAGACATGCGAGGTTCCCATAGCTGGGCCTATATAAAGATAGCCACACCCCAAAGACATCTGAATCTCTCACATCTCTCCTGAAGGGGAGGTGAAATTGACAGAACCTTTGGGGAGGCAAAGATCAGGCACAGAGCAGGTGGCAATGCCCACCCCCTTCTCCCAGCTAGGATCAGGAGCAGAGCAGGTGGCAATGCCCACCCCCTTCACCCAGCTGGGTTCAGGAGCAGAGCAAGTGGCAATGCCCACCCCTCTTCAACCAGCTGGCATCAGGAGTGGACCAGGTAGCAATGCCCGCTCCCTCTTCAACCCGCTGGAACTAGGCATGGAGCAGGCAGCAATGTCTGCCCCCCCCTTCACCCAGCTGGGATCAGATACAGAGTAAGGAGCAATGCCCGCCCCCTTCACCTGGATGGAATCAGGCACAGAGCAGGAGACAATGCCCTCTCCCCCCTTTACCCAGCTGGGTTCAGGTTTGGTGGCAATGCCCACCACCCGCCTTCACCTGGCTGGGATCAGGTATGGAGAAGGAGGCAATGTCCAACCCCTCTTCAACCGGCCAAGATCAGGAGCAGAGCAGGTGGCAATGCTCACGCTCCACCTTTACCGGCCGGAATCAGGCATGGAGCAGGTGGCAATGTGCACCCCCCCTTCACCCAGCTGGGATCAGTAGCAGAGCAGGTGGTAGTGTACGCCCCCTGCCTTCACCCAGTCGAGATCAGTCACGGAGGAGGAGGAGGCAATGCCCGCCCGCCCTCCCCTTTTTAGAGCCCGTTGTATTTTTTCTAACAAGGGGCTTTGTTACTAGTGTGTTATATATGGTGATGTTATACAGTAACAGGCAATTGTTCAGTATTAGTCCTTGTGGCATCATCACTACCCAGAGGAGTGGCCCCTGCTCTTCCAGTGCCTCCTCTGCCCAATCACTCTGCTGAGCTTTTCCAGCCTGCCAGATGCCTTCCTATCTGTGTCTGCCATAGAAGTAGGAATATGACCTCTATTTGCCTGCAGTTTGGAAGGGGGGATTCCGTGGGCAAGAGGGGGTTCAATCTCGTGAACACCAATCCCAGTTGAAGGTGTAGTGGTGGTGCAACACTGAACAAGGGCCATAACTGTACAAAAGAATCAGGACCATAATTTTGCTGAAAAACATGAGCCCAATCTCAGTCAAATGTCTGTGCAACCTTCTTGTCTGTATTTTGGCGGTGCATTTCATTGTCCCACAGCTGGTCCTGCTCAGAGGGCAGCTTCTCTGCTGCGTTAGGGGCCTCTTGGTTGTTGAGGCAAGCATCTGCATGTGTCTTCTTTAATTGGGTATGAGGAGGTTTTTTAAAAAACCTTAACAAGGAATTAGCATCCCCCTCCCCACCACCACGTAAAATTTAAGCTATGCACGCCTCCCAGAAGACTACTGGTGAATGATAGCTTTAAAATTATATATCACTAGTGTATTGTCTGCAGTAAAACAGTTAATATTTGTGTCTGCCAGATTATGAAAACTGAGCATGTAATTCAAAGGACTCTTTGTATATGAATAAAATGCCTGGTTTTATACTAGAATTGCCAGGGGTAACATAATTGGGCTCCCTGAAATGTGTTCAGCACCTTTTTGAGAACAGAATCATTGAGCCTACAGACTAAATTTAACAGCCTAGTAGAAATATGCAGGTGAAGGAACAATTAATTTTAATTACTAGACTATACATTGTTAGTTGCACAGCCATGAGTAAAATTAAAGTGGCAATCACAATTAGAAAATTGCAACCTCATTGTGCAACAAATTAGTCACAAATTAAAAGTCTGGGAACTATTATACCATTTCCCTATAGCTTTATGACCATTAGTGCCCTGATATGGATTTTATTTCTTTACTGTGTTGTGCACCTCTTTACATTTTACCTTTGTTTAAGATCGCTGGCTTCTTCTCAGATACTGACTCTATAAAAAAAAGCAATCATACTAAGACGGATGTTGTTTCTTCTTGCCATACTCAGTACTTGAATGCATCCATTCAGAATCAAAAATCCAAGAAGTTCAAATGAATAAGAACTGATGTGTGGGGTAGAAGGAAGGTATCTGTAGGCAAGGTGACTCCGTCCTTACAGCTGCATTTGGTCCCCCTGGGGGAGAAAATATTTATTTATTTATTTACTTAAATTTATAGTCCGCCCTCCCCAACCAAGTGGGCTCAGGGCAGATCACAACAATTTAAAACACACTACACAATTCATCAGCAGTAGCCATTAAAAATATAAATAATACATATCATTCATTTAAATCATATATTAACACTATATAAATACAGCTATCAAAAATTAAAACGTAGCAGCACGTTATACATTCACCTATCTCTGTCTATAGAGCAGATTACAGCGATCGTATAAAGATGTGAGATGACTTTGGGTGGGAGGGCACAGAATCTCACCCACCCCCGCTAGGGGGGAGGGGCACTGCCCAGCATCACCCATATGCCTGGCGGAACAGCTCCGTCTTGCAGGCCCGGCGAAATGATAACAAGTCCTGCCGGGCCCTGGTCTCGCAAGACAGAGCGTTCCACCAGGTTGGGGCCAGGGCCGAAATCGCCCTGGCCCTGGTCGACGCCAGGCGGGCCTCCCTAGGGCCAGGGATCTTTAACAGATGTTTGTCGCTCGAGTGAAGAGTCCTCTGGGGCTCATAGGGGGACGGGTATAAATAAAAACACAAATTTGTATCCATGTTTAGGCCTTACAGATGTGTTTCCGGTTCTGGATCCGATTCCCAAGAGAGAAATATAGGCTTATAACGGAGGGATAGGACGGCAGCTTCTTATTTTCTCCATGGCGGCCCATGCCAGCATCTTCTCTCAGGCTGTGCATGAAATCTTCCTTAACTGAGACAGGTCCAGCCGCTGCTCCCCTTTGCCTTTTATTCCCTGAGCCGGGCCATCTTGGTGTGTCCAAGAGTGCTCTACTAACGTGTCGGGGGGGGGGGCGTTGGTCAGGACTGGTGCTTTAAACTGCTTGAGAGGTTAATGTAGGTCTAAAATATTGCCAGTGATGAGCAACCATAAAACATCATACAGGAAGCCCTTAAGACACAGACAGCAGTAGATTAATGGACAAAAGAGAGAAAACTCTGATCAGCTACTACAAGGCCTTCCCAGCAGTTTTCTAAATGCAAACCTTCTTTGCTTATCACTGAATATGTTCAGCGCAGCCCGAGGTCCGGGCATGTGTGTGACAGTTGTTGGTAAGAGAAGTCAAGACACACAGTTCCCTACATTTGCCATAACCGAAGTCACAAAGAGCTGGCTCCAAAATACAAGCTTTGGATCAGGGGAATGCCAAAGACGTAGTTTTTCTTAATTTCAGTAAGGCTTTTGATAGGATTCCACTACCCTTGTGTTAGTAAAATGTGGTTTGGCTCCTATTTCTGTTAGGTGGGTCTGTAACTGGTTGACAGATCACACCCAAAGAGTGCTGGTTAATGGTTACTCATCCTCTTGGAGAAGAGTGACAAGTGGAGTGCCTCAGGGATCGGTCCTGGGACCTGTTAAACATTTTTTAAAAATTATTTGGATGAAGGAATAGAGGGAATGCTTATTAAATTTGCAGATGATACTAAATTGAGAGGGTAGCAAATATGGTAGAAGACAGAGCAAGAGGCCAGTAGCACCTAGAAGACTAACAAAATTTGTGCTGGGGTATGAGCTTTCATCATGAGTCACAGCTCATACTCTACTACAAATTTTATTAGTCTTCTAGGTGCTACTGGACTCTCTTGCTCTTTTCTTCTGCTAACATGGCTACCCATTTGGGAAGAAGACATAGGATACAAGATGATCTTGACAGGCTGGAAAACAGCTATAACAAATAAAATGAATTTCAATGGAGATAAATGTAAAGTTCTGAATTCAGAGACATTTTTATTTTATTAGTAAGATTAAAAGGGCAAAGAAATAAAAGAAAAAAGTGAAGAGAAAAGAATGCAAAAAAAGAAAGGCAAAGATTAGAAATAACAAAGAACAATAATACATGTTTCATTTTCTATTTTTCTTTACAACACCTATCATATTTTAACAAACATTATACTTGTTTTGATATCCCCAAAACTTACTTTTTCTAATACTGTCCCCCTTCTATTTATTTTGCCCAAATTTATCTTCTTAAAAATCAAATCCACAAATCATCAGTTCATTTTTCCTTGTCTCATGCAGAAAGTCAATAAAGGGTTTCCAGTAGACATTGGCATGAACCCAAAAAAATTAACGGACCTGCGGTTCATGGTTCTGTGCCGATGACGAACCCGAACAAACGAACCAAAACAAACATTTCCCATTACCGAACCAGTTCACGGTTCATGGGGCTCAGAATGGCCCCCGTTGCACTCAGAGAGCCCATATTCACAGGGAATGTTTAGCAGGCTCTCCTCCAGCCAGCAACCAAGTTTGGTCAAGATTGCAATAGGGATCTTGGAGTTATACCCTCTCCAATCCGCGGCCCCCGGGAAACTCCCACTTGATACAATTAGAGCCACCAGTTGACGTTGGCCCAGTGTACAAGGGGTTGGCTGTCAGAACTGCCTATCAGGGTTTGCAGGTATGAGATTGGAGTGCCCATGGCTGCAGAACACCCCCTCCCCCTCCCTCCCCTCCCCCCTCCCTCCCCCGGGTGTCTTCTTCTGTGCTGCCTTTCCTCCACTGCTGGTAAGGTTGCTGGCTGGCTTGTTGCTGGCTGGCTGTCCCTGCTTCCTGTGCCTTCTCCCTCTGGTCTGGTCCCCTCCTGGTGGTTCTCACTCTCCCTGCCTGGCCCCCTGGCCTCCCACTGGAGGGTTGGGCTAGCTGGCTTCCACCTGCCCCATCTGACCCTCTGTGGCTTGTGTGCTTCTTTTCCCTCCTCTGTTGTCAGCATGTTCAGGCCCTGGGTGTCCATCGGGGCAGCTGGGTAGCTGTCCCCCAGCTACCTCCTGTCCCCTCCTCCCAGTAAGTCCGGGGGCGGAGCCTCATACCCCAGACAGTCATCTCCTTTCTATAAAATGTTTCCTGTGTTGAAATCCAAAGCAGTGTCTTCTGTGATAACCTCAGTTTGTATTTATTCCAAATTCTCAAGATGGCTCTCCTAATATAAGGATTTTTGAAGTCTGCGTTGACCTTTATCATACCACAAATACCACATCCAAATCTCACATCACCTTCCAATGTCAAGAGCCTCTCATTTTTCAGAAGCATCCATTCATTCATCCACATTAGACATGTGGTGGCATAATACACTTTTAAGTCTGGTCTAGGCTACTTCTCTCCTTTGGATCTTGTAAAATGTTATATTTTACTCTTGGTTTCCCCCCCTTGCTATATAAAATATCCTTTTGCCACTGTTTAAATGGTACAATAGCACCTATAAGACTAACAAAATTTGTGGTAGAGTATGAGCTTTCATGAGTAACAGCTCATACCCTACCACAAATTTTGTTAGTCTTATAGGTGCTACTGGACTCTTGCTCTTTTCTACTGCTACAGACAGACTAACATGGCTACCCATTTTGGCAGAAGACAGAGTCAGGATACAGAATGATCTTGACAGCCTGGAAAACTGGGCTATAACACATAAAATGAATTTCAATGGAGATAAATGTAAAGTTCTGAATTCAGGTAGGAAAAATCAAATGCGTAATTTTAGGATGGGGGATGCTTGTTTTGGCAGTAGCATGTGCAAAAAGGATCTAGGGGTTTTAGAATGCAGAACTATACACTGAACATGAGTCACCAGTGTGATGTGGTAGTTAAAATGGCAAATGTGATTTTGGGCTATGCCAAGAGAAGTATAGTGTCCAGATCATGTGGGAGGTGACATGATAACCGTATTCAAGTACTTTAAGGGATGTCATATAGAGAATTGTGCAGAGTTGTTTTCCATTGCCGCAGAAGGTCAGATCCGAACCAATGGGCAGAAATTAAATCAAAAGAGTTTTCAGCTAAACATTAGGAAGAACTTCTTGACAGTTATAGTGGTCCCTCAGTGGAACAGGCTTCCTCGGGAGGTGGTGGGCTCTCCTTCTTTGGAGGTTTTTAAGCAGAGCCTAGATGGCCACCTGACAGCAATGCTAATTCTGTGACTCTAGGCAGATCATGAGCAGGAGGGCAGGAAGGGTCACATCAGTGCTTAGTTCTTGTGGGCCCTTCTTACATGCCCAGGGCAATGCTGATTGCCACTTTGAGGTCAGGTAGCAATTTTCTCCAGGCCAGTTTGGTGATTCCCCCTTCCCCCATGCCGCATCTTCTGGATATGGGGCTGTGGTCATTGGGTGTGTGTGTGTGTGAGGAGGTAGTTATGAAGTTCCTGCATTGTGCAGGGGGTTGTACTAGATGACCCTGGAGGTCCCAACTCTGTGATTCTATATGAGCAATCATGACCACTATTCTGGGCTTAGGTGGATAATTGTGCTGCCGGAGAACCAAACCGCCACAGTCAGCAAACATGGACTTCTGATGACTTCTTAGGGCTCCAACCCTTCATTGTAGGTGGCAACGATTTCCACTGATTCTCCCTTCCAACTTCCAACTGCTCCTTTGCCCACTGTGTTGTTGCTGAGGGCCTTCTGATGCCAGCAGCAACATTTCAGGGAGGCTCTGTGTGTGCTGCAACAGGAGAGGGAAGCCAGGAAGCCTCGTTCCATGCAGACTCTGCATGGTTGGATCCACACACCGTTGTCAGCAGCAGCCCTCATGATCACAATGCCCGGGGAAAGTACCACAGTGATCGTGAGAACTGCGAGTGCCACTTACATGCAATTGCTAAGTCATATATGACATTTGTCCATATGGAGATGTCAGGACTGCTTGTGCAAATTTTAAAAAGTAGGTTTTAAACCAGCTCTTCAGTGACTCAACCTCAGCTAACTACAGATATGAACATCTATTCCACATTTTTATCTGATGTGAAGTTGGCTGTATTCACGCATCTTTTCCTTGCTGATGCAGAAATGCCTGGAGCAGATGAAATACAAACACCTTGGGATGTGGGTCAATGGTTTTGCATTAATATTTGCAGTAAGTCATGAGTGTTCCAGACCTCATGGGAAAACCCCACAAATGAAATGTCTTCTTACAGACTTTTCTTATAGGAAGCAAGGTCTGGGCCTGACAGCGCAATTAGAGAAATAGCCGGGGCTGTACTCTTTTAGCTCATCAAAGAGACTTCAGAGACTTGACATTGCTGTAGCATTAACAAAGATTAAGATTGATTGGGGTTTGTATATCATGGCTTTTGTATCTTATAGATGGTTTCTTACCCCAGATGAATCGTCCATAAACTAAAATGTGTAATTCATTCCAGTTCCAGGTATTGTACCTTTTCCTTAATTTATTCTCCAAGCAATAGTAAATACAGATCTGCATAACAAATGTTTCCATGTACTGGTGCAGGTTTAATTCAATCGAGAATCCCGCCTGACCATTCCATTCTTTAAAACACACACACACACAAATGAGGCTTGATCTGTCATTATTTTTATAGTGTTACAGAGTCCACACTTCAGTGATTCCCTTTCAGTGATTCATTGGCCGGAAGAAAGCAAAGCCTCCTGAGTATCAGATGCATGGTAAAGAGCTGGGGAAGGGTCTTGCCATGAAGGGCTTTAGAAAGGGAAGGGAATTTAATAAGTTGACATCGAACAAAAAGCACAATGTCAAGACAGCCTCCCGTTCCTGTGCGTTTCTGCTGCAATGGACGGTGCATAGAATGAAGCCCTTTCCCTGTTCACGTAAAAGTCCTGTAGGGTGTGGTGGACAGCAGAGCAGAGACTCTGGCACGATTAGGTCACTGATCTGTTGGTTTTAAAAAGGAAATTCAATTTGGCATGCATTTGTTTTTTTTAAAGAAGTGAGAAGTGAATTAAACAAATTATCCAATCCAGAAATAAAATCATGCATTGTAATCTGGAGCCTACTTCTTCCTTTACTATGGATCAGCTTTTGAATAAACAAAATGTTTCTTCCATTCTTTGGCGGTGCTTTACTCATGTTCCTTTGCATAGAGGCACACAGTGCAATCCTATGCAGAGTTACTCCAGTCTATGCATTGTCATTCTATGCATTCTTCATAGGATTGCACTGTCAGTGTTCCTAAGTGCATGCAGGGCCAAACTTTTGCTGGAAAGAATGAGACGGTGTCTGCTGGTGGGAGAGCCCCACACAAGCATTGGAGCTCCCAGTCAAGCCTTCAGTCTATACGTTTGTACCATCCCCCTCATCCCGGAGGGATCTAATCAAACTAATTATCAGGGCATTCTTGTGAGTCACATAATTTAGCCTGAGGCAAAACTGTTACCAAGTGAAGACATTTTTAATGGTGTGAGGACGGTAAAGCAAAGAGAAGATTTCAACAAACTTGAACAGCTGTTACAAAATGGTACACTTTTATATCTATAAAAATAAAATAAAAAACGAGATAAACTGAGAACGACTGACAGGTTTGTCGGGCAGCCGTTCCAGCGCAAGCACGGCTAACAGAACGATGGAGGCGTTCGCAGCGCCGTCCTAAGCAGAGTCTCACCCTTCTAAGTCCGCCACAAGTTGCATAAAGGAAGACCTCTTGAAAATTCTGGAAGGGCAAAGCAAAGTGCGCAGATGACAAAAGGAAGCAACAAGGACTGCAGCAATATATGTAAAAACAGGACAAATCCAGAAGCTGAAACTAGCAAAAGGTGTTAAGAACAAATGATTGGAACCAAAATGCTTTTCTTCTGGAGAGAAAGAGAAGAGGGGTTTCCTTTGTCTGCCCCAAAAAAGGCTGTGTTGGGGGAGCATGGGAACTACATGGGCAAATCCTTATGTGGCAAGAGCTCTCTTGAGAGAAAGAATTAGGTGTGCAAGAAAAAGCAGCTAGACTGAACTCATAAAATGTCCTACAATGAGTAGACTATCACAGTTCTCCTACTCAGAGTTACACCCATGTAGGCCCATTGCTTTAGAAGAGTGTAACTTTGCTTATGATGGCGCTGGAAAGTCTCTCTCACAAGAGAAGCTAAGATCTTTTTGTCTCTGACAAGTTTTTTTTTAAGATGTGAAAATAGCTTTTGCTGATAGAAACTGGGGCTCCCTGGCACACACCCCTGTTCAGCCAGGGGTGTGTGATCAGGGATGGGGGGGTAGACCTGTTCCACCCTCATTGCCACCATTTGGGGGGGGGGTAGAAGGTCTCAGAACTGAGAGTGGTGTGAGTTTCAGCCCCCTAGTTCCTCTTCCCCTATAGGTGCTCTCATGCCCAGCTAGTGGGAGATGCTCTCCTGGCTCCTCCTCAGCGCTTCTTCTAGCCCCTTTCGAGACAGGGCTGCCAGGTCCCCTGGTAGAGATGGGGGTCCCCTGCTCCCAGCCCCCACCACTCACCTGGCTGGCAATGGGGAGGCCCAGGGATGGGCCCAGGAGGCAAAAAACCTCCTGGGCTAGCAAGCAGCGGGCATGCTCCTGCCAACAACATCCGTTCCGTTAAGGCCCCTGTGAAATGTGGGGGCGCGCCTGCTGACTGGTGCGATGACATCCCTTCCAGAAGTGACATCATCATGCTTGCCGGAAGCACGCACAAGAACATCAGCCAGGGGAAGTGTTAGGTTCCCCCCATCTCAGGAGGGCAAGGATGCACCACCACCCTGTTTCAAGACCTCCGCAGCCCGAGCTCTGATTGGCTGTGCTGAGTTTTTTTTCAAAATTGCTTTTGGTACCACAGCAAAAGGCTGTTCACTGCTTGACTGAAGGCAAGCTTTGCGGATGCAAAATGATAACAACAACATGTTCTTTTTAAAAAATCACCCTATTAAGCAGACCTGTCTGAAATGTCACTATTAGAGTTTACTATTACTAATGAGTTTATTTTATTTAATCTCAGAGTTGGAAGGTGTAGTAACTCCAGGGCATCTGGTACCAAAGCAGTTCAAAAGTTTATTGAACACAGGCCAGGCCTGATGTAGGCACAGCCAGCAACCAATGCAACAAGTGAAAAGTGAAACTAAAACAAAAGCCTTTTCCTTAACAGATTATGTTAAAATAACGATACGATACAATAAATGAACATCACCAAATTCACAAGCCCCAAATTCACAAGCCCCATGAAAAGACCAACAGGGTCATCTAGTCCAACCTCCTGTCAACACAGGAACTAAAACTATAATACCCCTGAGAAAGAGGTATCCAGTAGATACTTGAAAATGTCCAACAATGAAGAATCTCTTGCCTCATGTACACACCGCATCATCCAGAAATCGTTCCTCAAATTTAAATAACATTGCTGTATTTTGTGTCCGTTGGTCTGAGTTCTACCATCCAATATAATCTGCTCCATCCTCTGCATGGTAACCCTTTAGGTATCAGACGGTAGCTATGAGGGGTGCAAAACAAAACAAATGAGCTGGAAAAACATCCAGAAATTACTGTTTCGTTTAGTTAAAGCAGCTTCTGGAAAAGTGAACCACATCCAGGAAAGCAAATTTTCATGACATACTCCCACAAAAAGGTTGTGTGTTTTATTTTGTTTTGGTTCTTATTTTGCTGTGGTGGCAGCACCTTAGTTTCCTTAACAGCATTCATCAATTGGATCCCAGGGGGAAAGTGTCCTTCTTTACATTATTAATTAACTCTGTTGGTGGGAAGAAGGAATGAGTGCCATGTGCATGAGCACATTTTTGTTGCTACCCAGACAATGGCATTGTCTTCCTGCCAATCAGTCCTCGTAAGGGGAGATCCCTCCCCACCTACCAACTTTGGAAATGTTTGGAAGGGGGAATATGCAGACTTCAGTCATAGGTAGCAACCCAAAAGACACTTCCATGGGAGTAAGCACTATGGAATAACATGGGACTTACATCTGAGTAGGCCTGTTCAGGGGCACATCTTGGTTTGTTTTGAGATGCTACCCAGGCACTGGTCTGTCTCCCCCACCACTATCAAGGCACTTGGATGGTCTCTGTGAGGAAAAGTGCTACTGGTGGTGGGAGAGGGGGGGAGAAGAGGAGGCATACAGGTGGTCTGTTCAATCAATCAAACCTGATAAAAGCCCTGGAAACCTTCAAACACAGGCTACCATTTGAAAGACTTACCTGGGGGTAAACACAAGGAAACATGAAATCAACAGGCAACAGCAGGATGCAAAGGTATTGACCCTATAGAAAAAGAAAAAAGTGAACATAAAGCAGGATTGTTTTTATTGTCACCACCACCCTGTGGCCACCATCCCATTGGCCAGCCAGTTTCTTGCCATAGTATGTGCCCAGCTGCTGACACTCACCTTCTTCAGGGTCTGTTGTTGTTTGTGTGTGTAGTGTAACTGAGGAAAAACTTGGTGGATAGACGGTTTAGAGGGAATCCTGTGTCCTGTGCAATTTTGGTCCTCCTAAGGGCAAAACAACTTCCCCCAAATGCTTGGAAGCCCTCGTTGCAAAGAGTAGATCCAAACTCATGCCAACCAAAACCCCAAACAGATTAGATCTGAGCCGACCATGCCACTCCCAGAAAAAATGAATAACAACACACAGTTAATTTGGAACTGCTGAATCCAAACTGAAATGGAATTTTTTTTCAGTGTACAGCCCGAGTAGCAGTCTTATCACCTCACAAGTGACTCTTTTCCAAAGTAAAGATTCCCAGCTCCCTCAGCCTCTCCTCATAGGACATGGTCTCCTATCTTCTTACTAACTTCATTGCCCTGCTGAACTTGTTTCACCTTATCAACATCCTTCCTAAACTGTGATGCCCAAAACTGAACACAGTCCTCCAGATGAGGTCTAACCAAGGCAGTGTACAGTGGCACCGATAGCTTGCTTGACCTTGAAACTACGCTTCTGCTAATGCAGTCTAAAATCTCATGCACTTTCTTTCCTGCTGCATCACATTGCTGGGTCCTATTATTTGAGGTTATGCATAATCTCACACCCTGACGTTTTATGGGGCGCTCTGCCCCCTGCCTCCTCATTGCAAAGAGTAGATCCAAACTCATGCCAACTAAAAATCCAAACAGATTAGATCTGAAGGAGGCAGTGGTGCGTCCCTTATTAAATAAACCATCACTGGATCCTATTGATCCAGCCAATTATCACCCAGTTTCAAATCTTGCGTTCCTGGGTAAGGTAATTGAGAGGGCAGTAGCGGAACACCTGCAGGTATACCTGGGTGACGCCTCTATCCTGGATCCATTCCAGTCTGGCTTCAGGCCTGGCCATGGTACAGAGACGGCTCTGGTTGCCCTCACAGATGATCTGCAGCGACACCTGGATTAGGGCGGGTCAGCACTGCTGGTACTTTTAGATCTTACAGCAGCATTCGACACAGTCGATCATAACCTTCTGACCCACCACCTTGCTGATGTGGGGATTTGTGGAACAGCCCTGCAATGGCTGAACTCGGGGTGGCACTCAGGGTGGCACTTGGGGAACAGATGTCCGCTCGCCATTCTTTAGTATGCGGCGTCCCTCAGTGGGCAATTCTTTCCCCGATGCCATTTAACATCTATATGCGCCCCCTATCCCAGTTAGCCCGCAGCTTTGGGCTGGGTTGTCACCAGTATGCGGATGACACTCAGCTCTATCTGCTGATGGAAGGCCAGTCTGATCTTGCTCTGGATTCCTTGGCCAAGGGTCTTCAGGCTATGATGGTATGGTTACATCAGAGTCACCTGAAATTGAATCCTCTGAAGATGGAGGTTCTGTGTCTGGGTCATGGGGCAATCGAGCTGGAGACCCGGCTCCCAGCCCTCAACGGGGTATAATTGAAACCTTCGTCAACGGTGAGGAGCCTGGGTGTGACCTTGGATGCCACACTTTCAATGGAGGCCCAGGTCACGACCATTGCCAGGTCTGCCTTTTTCCATCTTCGACAGGCCAGGCAACTGGCGCCCTATCTTTCACCCCGGGACCTGGCCACAGTAATCCATGCAACGGTCACCTCCAGGCTAGACTACTGCAACTCACTCTACACTGGGCCTGACCCGGAAGTTACAGCTGGTCCAGAATGCAGCAGCACGCGTCCTTACCGGAACGCCAATCTGCATGCACATTCATCCTGTGCTGTGCCAGCTGCACTGGCTCCCAGTGGAGTTCCGGATCTGGTTCAAGGTGTTAACCTTGGTGTTTAAAGCCCTTCATACCTGCGGGACCGCCCTTCATACCTGCGGGACCGCCTCTTCCATTATGTCCCCTGCAGGGTGTTGCGCTCTGCAGACAAGCAACTCCTGGTGGTCCCTGGCCCAAAGGACATCTGTCTGGCCTTGACTAGGGCCAGGGCTTTTTCTGCCCTGGCCCCAGCCTCGTGGAATGCTCTCCCGCTGGAGATTGGGGCCCTGCAGGACCTGTTAAAGTTTCGCAGGGCCTGTAAAATGGAGATGTTCTGCCGGGCCTTCGGCTGAGTGCCAGCGGGTGTCCTCCTTCTTCCATCTAAGACCACCACTTCTTCTGGGGCTGCCCTCAGCCATCTGCTATGCCTGTATACAGACTCCCAATATTTGTTTAAATAGGCTGCTCCTGGACTATTTTAATGATTTTTTAAAAAATATTATTAATTTTATGTTTTTGTGATTTTAATGTATTTTTTTTAATTTTTTTTTTATTAGGTGAGTACAGGTTACAAATAGAGTTTTTATTTAAAAACCTAAATAACAGTTTTCCCCCACCCTTTCCCTCCACCCTTTTTCTCGGACTTTCAACAGCTTTCCAACCCTTATCTTATTCTATTACTTACTTATCTATTCCCTCTATATGTTATTATATTTCCTTAATAAACTAAATAATATCCATTAAAATCAAATCTATTCAAAACTTAAACTTAGCAATAATTAAAACTTCACTTTAAATGGTAAAGATCCCTATCTCTAGTAATTCCCCCAATTAATAACTTTCAAATTGCCATAATTTCCCCTTCACGTCCCACTTTTTCTCCAAATACTCCTTCAATCTCCCCCAGTCATTGAAAAATTCTTCAGAATTCTGGCCTCTCAGCCTTCTTGTCATTTTGTCCATTTCTGCCACGTACAGCAACTTTTGTATCCACTCTCCGATAGATGGTGTTTCTTGCACTTTCCATTTCTGCGCATATAATATTCTTGCCACTGTTGTCATATAAAATAACAGTGTTCTGTGTTGCATAGGAGCATTTTCCATATTTAAGTTCAGTAGCAGGAGTTCTGGGTTATTATTGAAATCTGCAAAATCTCATTTATCGTTTCTAAAATATCTCCCCAGTACTGCCTAGCAACCTCACAAGTCCACCACATGTGATACAATGATCCTTCATGACTTTTACATTTCCAACACTTGTCAGACATCTTAGCATTTCCATAAGCTATTTTTTTGGCGTCAAATGCCACCTATATATCATCTTGAAAACATTTTCCTTAATACTGGTACAGGTTGAAATCTTCAATGTATTTTTCCAAAGATACTCCCATGCCTCCATTGTTATGTCTCTTTGACAATTTATAGCCCACTTCACCATCTGGACTTTTAACAGTTTCATCCTCTGTATACCACTTCAAAAGTATTTTATAAATTTAGAAATTTTCTTCTTACTTTCTTGTAGTAGAGAGCCAGTTTGGTGTAGTGGTTAAGAGCACGGGACTCTAATCTGGAGAGCTGGGTTTGATTCCCCACTCCTCCACAAAGCCAGCTGGGTGACCTTGGGCGAGTCACAGTTCTCTTGAGCTCTCTTAGCCCCACCCACCTCACAGGGTGATTGTTGTGGGGTAATAATAACATACTTTGTAAACCGCTCTGAGTGGGCATTAAGTTGTCCTGAAGGGCGGTATATAAATCGAATGTTATTATTATGTTATTATTATTAGTATGACTTCTTCCAATTCTGAGTCTTTCCATTTAATTCCATCTTTTGAACGATCCGACTTGTATAAGTCCTTTATCTGCCTATATTGAAACCATCCATAACAAAAAGCTAGCTCTTTTTCTGTTTTAATTCTTAACATGTTTTGTTCCTGGATGAGAATCTTTTTATAGGACAGGCATTGGTCTCTATTATAAATAGCTCTCGAGTCGATAGTTTTGAATGGTACTACCCACGAGGGGATACCCTCACCCAAATGACTTTTATATTTTTTCCAGATTGTGAAGAGACTTCTTCTAACATAATGATGCAGAAACATAGAATCAGCTTTCAGTTTACCAGTTTGGTGTAGTGGTTAAGAGCACGGGACTCTAATCTGGAGAGCCGGGTTTGATTCCCCACTCCTCCACAAAGCCAGCTGGGTGACCTTGGGCGAGTCACAGTTCTCTTGAGCTCTCTTAGCCCCACCCACCTCACAGGGTGATTGTTGTGGGGTAATAATAACACTTTGTAAACCGCTCTGAGTGGGCATTAAGTTGTCCTGAAGGGCGGTATATAAATCGAATGTTATTATTATTATTATTTACCGTGCCACAAGTAGGCATGCCATCCAAACAATTTTTTATAGCCTTCCAAAGTTAGTAGTTTACAATTCTCCAGTGACATCCAGTCTTTAAGCCAAACCAAACAAACTGCTTCATAATATAGTCTGATGATCAGCAATTGCAGTCCACCTCTCTCTTTGGCATCGCACGATACTTTCATTTTTACTCGAGGTTTCTTGCCTGCCCATACAAAATCGGAAATCTTCCTCTGCCACTTTTCAAATTGCTTACTGTCTTTGATAATTGGAATTGTTTGTAATAAGAACATGATCCGTGGTAACACATTCATCTTGACTGCCGCTATTCTTCCCAGCCATGACAGATTTAGTTTGTTCCATTTAATCAAGTCTCTATCAATCTGCTGCCATAGCTTTTCATAATTATTCTTGAACAAGTCAATATTCTTGGCTGTAAGCTCAATTCCTAAATATTTTACTTTATGCGTTACTTCACAATTTGTAATTTCCACCAATTCTTGTTGCTTTTGTTTGGTCATATTCTTACATAATATCTTTGACTTTCTCTTGTTATCCAGCCAGATCTCCGAATTCCTTTATTTTATCTAGCAGCTTTGGCATATTTTGTATTGGATCCTCAACAATAACCATCACATCATCCGCAAAAGCTCTAACTTTGTAGGTAAAGTCTTTAATCTTTATGCCTCTTATAGCATCATCCTCTCGAATCTGAATCAATAGCATTTCCAAAATCAAGATAAACAACAATGGAGATAATGGGCAACCTTGCCTTGTACCCTTTCTGATTTCCAGTTTTTTAGTTAAATCATTGTTGACTACAATTGCTGCACATTGGTCTTTGTAAATCACTCTTACCGCTTGAATAAAAGCTTTTCCCATTTGCAGTTTTTCCATTGTGGCGAACATAAAACTCCAGTTTAGATTATCAAAAGCTTTCTCTGCGTCCACAAAAAAGAAACCAACTTCTTTTTCACAGTGTTTGTCATAATATTCTATCGCATTTAAAACAGTTCTCAAATTGTCTTTGATTTGTCTATTTGGAAGGAAATCTGCTTGTTCTTCTGCAATAAATTCCACAAGCCCCTCCTTTAATCTCTCCGCCAAAATTTTTGCAAAAATTTTATAATCATTATTCAGCAATGAAATAGGTCGATAATTTTTAACATTACATAAGTCCTGGTCTTCCTTTGGTATCAATGATATAATGGCCTCATTCCAAGATTCTGGGACCTTTTGTCCTCTTAAAATTTCATTCATTACCACTTTCAAAAAAAGGTACCAATTCATTTGCCAATGATTTATAGAATTTAGCCGTAATTCCATCTGAACCTGGTGCCTTGCCTAATTTAGTCGACTGAATAGCTTCTTTTATCTGTCTCTGTAATTTCTGCATTCAGCTTTCCCTTCCATTTTTCTGATATGAATGGTAATTTAATTTTGTCTAAATATTGTTCAATAGCATCCAAATTTACTTCTTTCCTTTGATACAGTTTTGCATAAAATTTAAAAAATGCTCTACTAATCGCTCAATGTCATTCCATTTTCTTGAATCTTAGTTATCACCTTTTTTTCTTTTTTCTTTTTCAACTGCCACGCTAAATATTTCCCAGGTTTATTTGCCCCTTCGAATGACCTTTGATTTAATTTCTTCAATTCCCATTCCAACTCTTTATTCTCCATTGCTTTCAATTGTTCTTGCAAGATTTTAATTTCTTGATATAATTTCTTTTCCCCTGGTCTTTTCTTCAGTTGTACCTCCTTAGTTCTTATATTCTCCACAATTTCTTTCTTTTTTTCCTCTTTTCTCTTTTTATCCCTCGCATTTAAGTCCATTAATACTCCTCTAATAACTGCTTTATAAGTATCCCAAACTTTGTAGGTTGGAACGGTGTTATTCAAATTATACTGTATAAAGAATTTGGTCTCCTTTTGTAACAATTCTAAATTTCCCTTTTGCTGCAGCAGATCCTCGTTTATTCTCCATCCTCGTCTTTTGGTGCATTTTCCAAACTTCCACATAATTGGATTATGGTCCGAGCCTACTTTTGGCATTATCTCCACATCTTTTGTCCATACGACCAAGTCCTTAGAGGCCCAGATCATATCAATTCTTGATAGTGTCAAATGTCTTGGCGAAAAATACATATACTGTTTTACCCTAGGATTGTTCCTTCTCCAAACATCCTCCAAATTCTCCTGATCCTTAATTTCAAAGAAGGATTTTGGCAAAAGTCCTCTTTTCTTTTGTGCACCCTTTGTTTTTTTATCAACGTCTAAAGCTGTAACTCCATTGAAGTCACCTGCTAAAATTATTTGTGAGTAAGTTAGTCCGTCCAATTGTTTCTGTAGATCCTTAAAAAAATTGTCCTTAGCACCATTAGGTGCATAAATCCCAATCAGCAAAATCTTTTCCGTATTCCAAATAATTTCCACGGCTGTATATCTACCTTCCACGTCATTAAATATCATTTTAGGTTGCAATTCATCTTTAATATATAAAACGACTCCTCTTTTTTTTGCTTCGATGTAGCTGCAAATTCCCTTCCCAATTTAACATTTTTAAAATATTTCACATCTTTTTTCTTAATATGGGTCTCCTGTAAGCAAATTATATTGCAATTCTGTTTAGATAACCAATGGAAGATAGTTTTACGTTTAGAAGGTGAATTCAGTCCATTTACATTCCAAGATATGATTTTGCATTCCATAATCAAATTCTGGATCTTTTAGATAAGTCTTTCATTGTCCATAAAAAACCTCTCCATCTCATGACTGGACCTGATTGTTTTCTTGACTGTTTGGAATTCGAAACTAAAACCCTCTGGTATCTCCCATCTGTATCTAATATTCAAATCCTTCAACATTTGAACCAATTCTCTATATTTCTTCCTTTCAAACAAGACTCCCCTCGATAGCTCTTTCATTATTCGCACTCTTTTTCCAACAATTTCCAAGGGGTTTTGAAACTGCTTACTCACAATATCTTCTCTTGTTCTTTTTGTTGTAAATTGCACTATCATATCTCTTGGTAGATTTTTTTGAGCTGCATATTTTGAATTAATTCTGTACGCCACATCCAAAAGAGCCATAACTTCTTCCACTTCCTTGTCCAAAAATTCTGCAAGTATTTCTGATATCTGCTCTTGGGCTGATTTCCCCTCTACTACTGGGACTCCGCAAAATCTAAGTTGCCTTTCCATGTGTTTACATTCCATCACGGCCATTCTTCC
Source organism: Eublepharis macularius (assembly GCF_028583425.1). Taxonomy (NCBI): domain Eukaryota; kingdom Metazoa; phylum Chordata; class Lepidosauria; order Squamata; family Eublepharidae; genus Eublepharis; species Eublepharis macularius. The sequence continues at coordinate 2,246,122 of NC_072792.1, forward strand.
TTGCAAACCCTTGGTTTCTATCTTAAAAGAAGCCGACAGTTTATCAACTTCATCTTCCATTACTTTAACTTTCAACTGCGTCGTTTGTAATTCCTTCTTGACCTCATCAATACTCTTGGTTACTTCTGCCACCTCCGATTTAAGTGTCTCTTTAAAGTCTTTCGCCATATCCCTTAATCTCTTTATTTCCATCCGCCACTTTCTTATCAGGGCTCTCCAATGCTGACTGCCACTCCTTCTTCGACATTGTGGGGCTAGCTTTACCTTGCTACCACAAGTCCGCTCTCTTCCGCAACTCTGTGGCGAAAATAATTTATTATTTTCAAAGTTAAGTCCTTTATTTAAAATGAATTCTTCTCCAATTAAAAGATTCCGGTGTCCAAAATGGCGGGTGTCTTTTCTCTATGGTTTTGACTTGAAGCTTCTGCCCTTATCCTTCTCCAAGATGGCCCACTTCCACTTAAGTTGAGGTCTTGCCCTTTCCCTTTTCCAAAATGGTGCACTTCCTTTTCCGGGTTTCCTTTAACCGCTGCTTCCAACTCATTACTCTATTACTTTGATGCACTTCCTGCTCCGTCACCGCCACACAGCAGTTCTCGCGTTTCTTCAAGTTTCCCACAGTTCACTATCTCTCTTAGACCACAGGTATGTAAACAATAATTACTTTTCTGCTCTAATTCTTCTAAATAAATTCTTTTTAACTCAAGCACTTTGCCGGAACATAGCCAGTAAGTCTTTAGAACTTAGCAATCTTTATCTTCCAAATTCAGTTCCTCTTATCAAATTTCTTCTCGAAAAGAGAGATAGCAATCTTTACCTTAACAGTTCTACTTGCAGGTTGTAATCACTGTTTCATTACTCAAAATATTCCAAATTAGTCCAAATTAATTGCTGAAGCTTGGGTATGGTTATCTTATGTCAATTCAATGACTCCAAAGCCGCTGCAGAGATCTTTGCCATCCTTCATAGAGTGGGACCTCAAGGCTGGGTGGGTGATTGTTGTGCAGATCTCCCCCCACAGCCAAGATCAACGCACCCTCTGGATCCTGAGCATTCACGCCTGTTCTCTGCCTGAGAACAGGGGGCCACGGGCAATCTAGCACCCCACTAGCCCTCACAAACAGCGGCTCGGACAGCTCCGCTCCCTGAGCTGCATCAGACCACCATGATCCCAAACCGGAAGTCGTGATTTTAATGTATTTTTTAATGTTGTTAGCCGCCATGAGCCCATCTGTGGGGAAGGCGGGGTATAAATTGAATCAAATAAATAAATAAATAAATAATAAATAACAGCAATTGTGGTTGCACCCACCACCCCGTGTCAGAATTGCAAAGGTGCTCAGAGACATCAAAGGGTTGGGGAACCTCTGATCTTACATTACCACTGATGTTTAACAATATTTCATATATTTTTAAAAAGGTAAATTTTTGTTACGGGGACATCTATTCCTTAAATTTTGTAAGTCTTCTTAAAACGGGGAGGGGATTAGGGTTGCCAGGCCCCCTCGATCTCCCAGCAGGAGATTGAGACCTGGCTCTTACCTGGAGGGGGGGTGCACATGCTGCAGCCTGTTTGGGTGCAGATCGGGCCTGTTGTGGGCCCCTGTGGAGCACAGGAGCGTTTCTGTGCTCCGCAGGGGCCCACAACGGGCCTGAGCCGTGCCCAAATGGGCCTGATCTGCACCCATTTTGGCATGGATTGGGTCCATTTTGGTGCAGATTGGGCCCGTTTTAGGCCCCTGTGGAGTATGGGAGCATTTCTGCACTCTGCAGGGACCCACAATGGGCCCAATCTGTGCCAAAATGGGCCCAATCCGCACCCATTTTGGTGGAACATCTCTGTCTTACAGGCCCACCAAAAGGATATAAGATCCTGGCGGGCCCAGGTGTCCCCCAACAGAGAATTCCACCAGGTTGGGGCCAGGACTGAGAAAGCCCTGGCCCTGGTTGAAGCCAGCCAGTTCTCCCTGGGGCCAGCAACCACCAGTAAGTTCTTATTTGCTGATTAAAGCACTCGAAATAATTTTGCCAGGTGTGAGCTTGCAGATGCTATGGAGGCAACATAGAAATCCTTCTTTGCTGCCTTTACAGCCATCTCATAGGCTTTCATAAATGTTCTATAAGATGATCATGTCTCTTCGTCCCGACTCTGCCACCACACTCACTCAAGTGATTGGCAGAACTCATACTGCAGCGCCAAGAGGAAACGGTGCCCGGTCTATCTAGCACCCCTGGCAGGGGAAGGCTGAGGGACCTCAGGTGGCCTCAAAGAACCTTTACAGGAGAAAGAAAATGAGATTATGTGGAATTCTTGAAAGACTTTGAGGCAACAGAATGTCAATTCTAGGACACACAGGGTCACTCTAAACATTACTTCCATTACGAGTTTGCTATGGAGCCAGCCCTGGCTCCACACAGATACACATCAGCTCTGGGGAATGGCTTGTGTAAAAAAGGAGAGCCCAAATGGGCTTGGAAAGCTGTGCTGGGGGAGGGAAAGCTCTTGCCTTTCTCCCCAGGTTTTCCCTCTTACAAAAACAATGCTGGAGGAGGGACATTTCCCATTTCTGCTGCTACATATGGAGCATGTGTGGCAGCAGAAACAGGAAAACTCCCCCTCCCTGCACTGTTTTTGCAGGGGGGAGCTCAGGAGAAAGGCTCAGAGTTGCAATCGGGGTGGCAAACCCAACTCATAGTTAGGCTTGCCAGGTCCCCTTGCCCTCCCAGTGGAAGTGGGGGGACCCGGCGCTTACCCTTTTCTTCTTCCTGGGAGCCTCCTCATGCACATGCTTTGCACATGTGCGGCCCTGCATTGGTGCAATAATGTCACTTCCATCACTTTGGGTCTGTTTGGGGTCCAAATCGGCCTGCTGCAAAGTACGGGAACACTCTCAGGGTGGCACGATGACCTCTGTGACATCGGTGCACCCGTCCCAGGGGCTGCCTCGGAGGACCTGCCAATTTACTATGATCATTTCCAGACTCCAGCTGGAGTTACCTTATATCTGCCAGGAGTCAGGACTACCACGATGTCATCGTCAAATAAAGATTCTAATGGTGTGTTCCAATGTGTACTCCCATTATCTTCTGAGACTTCCTTATTGTAAATGCTAACACTTCCAAGGAGATATCAAAGATGATAACCGACAATTCTAATTTACTCCTCTGTTGATATCAATGGATGTGGATAAAGTGTTGTGTGTGCTTAGCTCCACAGTGGATCTCGAGTAAATTGCTCCAGCCCAATCTATGAATTTCTCTCCAAAACCAAATGCCACTGCCATAGAAAATGGTGGTCGCTGGTCAATCCCATCACAGGCCTTCAGTTTTGCTCACCGGAACAGGGTCTCCTGCAGGTGCCAGGCTGCACTCAGGTGAAGTCTGTCAGGTCCAGTGTATATCTAAACTGTACTGACTCCATTTTCTAATGCTTCTAGTGTCTAAGTGTTTTCTCCCCAGGTGCACCAGTTCCCAGGCAGCATTCCCACCGGAGGAGACTGTTTTGTCTAACAAGCATTGGCCTTGAAGGAGAGCAGCTTCCCAGGACTGAGAGATGTTGTTTTGAGAACTGTGGGGGGAGGCTAATCCAGATGGGTATTGTTACTCTGTACCTTATGCTTGCTCTTCATTGGTAACAATGATCATGTACCATCCTGAGTCTCCTATTCAGGACAGTGGACTATAATGGACCTTTTCTGCAGTAAAGCTTCCTTTTTCAAACAATGGACTTGTGTTTGCTTCTAAAGGGAACCCTGTAGTGAGAGCCTTATTTAGCCACAGTCTGACATTTTGTTACCAATCATGTCTGAGTCGGGCCCAGCGGAATCCAAGGTTGTCCCGGACAGGGATCCTTTGTTTGATCCGTATGCGTCTCCCGACAATCAACCAGTGCAAGCCCAAGACTCCCAGGAGCTGGGAGCAGCTGGGAACGGGACCGGAGCCACACCGCCTCTCATCGACCTCGGTGCTCGGGACGAGACCGAAGGCGACCTCGGGGCAAGGCCGAAAGCGACCGCTCTCCCCTTGATCTCGGTACCCACCCCGTCGGAGTGGGGAGCCAGACCCCGAGAAACGAGAGAGCGCCGGGCAGGTGGACTCCATCCACGAGTTTCGATGGACGGGCGCCGAAGCCTAGAAACCGTCCCTGAGCTAGATAGCAGCCAACCATGGCGATATTGGAACAGGACGTTCGAGCAGACGGAGGGGGACACGTCCCGCCGCGGCGCCCTGAGTTGGGATTATTCCGAACTTGCTCCGTGGAAAGAGCCAACGGAAGTTCCTGAACAAAGTTGGGAGCAGATACAAGGTCGCACCTATGCGGTAGATACCAGCATCTCGGCAGTGACGGGTATGGCCAAGGGAATTCTAGCTGCGAGATCGCGAGTCGTTCAAGGGGACCCTCCTCCTTGGGGCCCCTTTTCCCCGGTGAGTGCAACGAATGGAGGTTCCATGAGCGAGCAACCGGGGCCAAGTCGAATGCAACAGTTAGAAGCTAAACTGATGGATATGGAAGAAAGTTTGGCTCATGCCATTCATTTAATTTCTGCAATGGGAGCAGGAGAGAGACTGTCTCCTGAAGAGATGGCGGTGCAGATAGCTACCCTCCAAAGTGTCATCTCCTATCCGGTGGAGGAAGTCCAGCAACGGTCGTCACCTACCGGAGAGGGGGGCACCTACCCTGACGAATCGGGAGAACAACCCAAGGAATTTCCCAAACAGCAGGAAATTCCACCGAGAGGGGATAACCCGGTTGAGCCACCCGGAGAGGCTCCCACCGAACCTCCGAACTCGGGAGGGGATGTGCCGCCAGACGAGACTCCTGTTGAGCGGCCTACGGAAGGGGAAGAAAAGCCAAGTGATACACCGGTGATACCCCCCCGTACTTCTTCTATAACGGTCCGGCCGGACCAATCGGGAGCTCACCCGGCTCCATCCGAGGAGGAAGCCCCTCGTCAACCGCGGGAAACTGTTCCCATCGGGCAACCTTCGGGGGACGGTCTACCAGCGCCACGAGGCCAGCCTTTGCTTCCCAGAATAACGACGCCCGGAGGGGCAAGCCCGCGCGGCCTTCCACCCGTCCGACCTTCGCCGCTGCGGCCCCTCTCACCTCGACCGCAGCTCATACCGTTGCAGCAGCCACAGGACCAGCCCGCCTTACCACCCCCGAATCAACCGGGAAGGCCCGCACCACTACGACATCTCCAACCCCCTCCTCCGCGGCCGATCCCCACTCAACCACACTAGCCTCCTCCACCTCGACAGCTACCGCCAACGCCTCCCGTGTTACCAGCTAGACCAAGACTGCCGCCACCTGCTCGCCCGCCACTGCAGCCTCCGGCCCAACCGAGACCACCCCCGGCGGCCCAACCACGGCAACCTCCGCCAGCACCGCCGGTACCACCGCCGCCAGTACAACCGCCACCGTTGCCCCAACCGAGGCCCCAGTTACCTCCTCCCGCGCCCCAGGCGCAATTAAGACTGCCGATGGACTTCTACCCAGCGCCTGCTCCGAGACAAGAACTCCCGATGGGCTGGGTGAAACTGGAAGCCACCTTCGATGGGGATCCCTCCAAACTAGGATTTTTCTTGGTGCAAGTGGTACAGTTTTTCAACCGGTGGGGACACCTCTTCGGCAGTGAGGCCAGTCAAATTGAACATCTTGGATCTCGCCTACAGGGCAAAGCAGCGGACTGGTATGTAGGACTATATAATGTCGGGGCCCCAGAACTCGATACTCTCCAGGGGTTAGTGGATGCTATCCGTGCGCAATATGAAGACCCCTTGGAAGAAACCAGGGCCCGAACAGAATTGCAAGCCATCAAACAAGGCAGCATGTCAGCAAGAGACTATGTCACAAAATTCCGGCAATTGGCAGCCAAGTGCCCTAGGTGTGAGGAGTCCACCAAGATTATTCTGTTCAAGCAAGGACTAAACCCGAGACTTTTGGACAGAGCCCTCATGCAAGACAATCCCCCTACATTGTTAGGTTGGATCCAACTTGTTTGCGAAGTGGAGAATCGCATTTTGGAAGTCCGTTTGGTTGAACAACAACAACAAACGGGACAAAGAAAACCATTGACTTTACAGAAGGGAGGACGGGGAGCTGGCTACGCCACCCGTGGAGCGAGAGATGCTAGATGGCAACAAGGGCTGTGTTTGCAATGCGGACAAGCTGGTCACTTTGCAGCACAATGCCCCTACCAGCCTGTGCAAAGACCTCCGCTTCAACTACGGCATCCAACCCTTGCTCCGTTTCCTACTCTCCAACGCCCGATTCCCGCACCACGAGCGAATAGAGGCCGCGGCGCTTCCCAAAGGCCAGCCTCAGAGAGAGGGCTAGAAGCGGAAGAGGTTATGGAATACGACCCCGCTTCCCCAACCGCAGAAGTCAATCCAGAAAGTCCCCAGTCGGGAAACGAGATGGATCTGTCGTAAAAGGGCCCAAACGACAGATCCGCCCCAAGCCAGTCCCTGCACGGAACCGGCCGCCTGGGTCCATCTTATTCATGCCAGTGACTCTAATCAACCCAGAGAGGAAAATGCACATTTGGGTGCAAGCTCTTATTGACTCGGGCTGTTCGAGAGACATCATCGCCCCAGCTCTAGTCAATGGACTAGTCTTACCAACTCGGGATTTACAAAATCCAGTAATCTTTGAGCAAATGGATGGTACCAACATGAACCCTGTCACAACTGAAACCATCCCAGTGATCACAGGCATGGGACAACATTGGGAAAGGAGGTCCTTCGTCATCAGCTCTACTGCCAAGTACCCGTTAATTCTAGGCAGCAAATGGCTATGTGATCACAATCCCTACATAGACTGGGCACAAGGATGTATTACCTTCAGTCATGCCAACTGTAAAAATCACCGATGGAACCAAAACTGGGGCGATGATCCAACTCATACTGAAAGGGCCCTTCTCACCCAAGAAGAAGTCAACCAAATACCCGAACCGTATTGGCCTTTTCTAAATGCTTTCTCTGAGGAGGAGGCTGATACTCTACCCCCGCACCGACGAACGGACTGTGCGGTGGAAATTTTACCCGGAGCCTCACTGCCCAAAGGACGACTCTATCCCATGAGTCTCCATGAACGCGAAGAGCTCCGGAAATTCATCGACACCAACCTCCAACGAGGGTTCATCCGCCCAGCCACTAGCCCCCACGCCGCTCCAGTCCTCTTCGTAAAAAAGAAGGATGGGGGACTCCGACTGTGCACGGATTTCCGAGGACTGAATGCAGTGTCCACCAACAACGCCTATCCTATACCGCTCATCCGAGACCTTCTCAACGTCGTGGCCCAAGGTAAGATCTTTACGAAATTAGATCTAAAAGATGCTTACTTCCACGTTCGTATCAAGGCAGGGGATGAATGGAAAACCGCGTTTAATACGCCCCTCGGACAATATGAATACTTAGTTATGCCTTTTGGATTGACGGGAGCCCCGTCTGTATTCATGTCCATGATAAACGAAGTTCTACACGAATTTCTGTACAAAGGGGTGGTGGTGTACCTTGATGACGTTTTAATTTATTCGGATACCGAGGAAGAACATATTCAAATGGTACAAAAGGTCCTGGCCACCTTGATGAAGAATAAACTGCCCATCAAGTTGTCCAAATGTGAATTCCATAAAACCGAACTCACTTACCTCGGGTATTGTATCTCCCAAGAGGGTCTAAAAATGGATCCAGCCAAAATACAAGCGATCCAAGACTGGCAAACACCCACCACCCGTAAAGAACTGCAATCCTTCCTGGGTTTTGCCAACTTCTATAGAGACTTCATAGCCAATTTCGCCCAAATCACACTCCCCTTAACAGAATTGCTGAAAACAAAAGATAAAGGGGACCAAGCTAAAAAACCCTCCTCCAAACTACAATGGACCCCCGATTGCCAAACTGCCTTCGAATGCCTAAAAAAGCAATTTGTAACGGAACCCATCCTCTCCCACCCCAACGAACAATCCCCTTTCATAGTACAAGTCGACGCCAGCGATACGGCGATAGGGGGCGTTTTACTACAGAAGGGGGAGGATGGAAGATTGCGGCCTTGTGCGTTCTTGTCTAGGAAGTTTTCGGAGGCGGAAAGGAATTGGAATGTGTGGGAGAAGGAGGCTTTTGCAGTAAAAGCAGCCCTTAGTAACTGGAGACATTGGCTGGAGGGGGCGCGATACCCTTTCGAGGTTTGGACAGATCATAAAAATCTAGAGGCCCTCCGAAGCCCACGCAGACTGAATGCCAAGCAATTGCGGTGGGCGGAATTCTTTTCCAAATTCAACTTCACTCTAAATTATCTCCCGGGCAAAACTAACTTTTTGGCGGACGCCCTATCGCGCATGCCCCAACATAAGAGCAAACGGGAGGAGACTGTCGACACGGTCTTCTCGCCTACGCAACTTGGGGGCGTGGTGACTACTCGCAGTCGTGCCAAGCCGCCCCTCCCGGCCAACCAGGAGTGGAAATCGAAACTTAAAACTGAAGTGGAGAAGGAGGGGGATAAAGCTCCGCGAAACAAACTGACCCAATCCCCACACGGGGATTGGCTAGCTGGGAGCAAATTTTATGTCCCAGACAGCCTCAGGCTGGAGGTCTTGCAGCGCTGTCATGATGCTCCCACTGCCGGTCATTATGGGTATCTGAAAACTTTGCACCTAATCCAAAGGCAGTTCTGGTGGCCGGGCATGCGCAAAGACATTTCCCAATATGTTAGTTCCTGCCCCGTTTGCCTCAGCGCCAAAACCAGGAAAGGAAAACCTCCGGGTCTCCTGCAACCATTGGAAACGCCAAACAGACCCTGGGAAATAATATCTATGGACTTTATCACTGATCTACCCATTTCCAAAGGACATAATTGTATTTTAGTTGTGGTAGATCTGTTCTCCAAACAAGCTCATTTTATCCCCTCTACTGCTATACCCTCCGCTCGAAAACTAGCGGATTTGTTTTTAAAACACATCGTAAAATTACATTCTTTTCCGTCCAAGGTGATTTCGGATCGCGGCGGACAGTTCGTTGCCAACTTCTGGCGGGAGCTTTTGAAAATGTTGAATATTGAGCAAGGTATCAGCTCAAGCCATCACCCACAAACCGACGGACAATCCGAAAAAACAAACCAGATACTAGAACAGTTCCTTCGTTGCTACATTAATTTTCAACAAGATAACTGGGTGGACCTTCTCCCTCTAGCCGAATTCTCATATAACAACAGTGTACACGCATCAACGGGAGAGGCCCCTTTCAAAATTGTCTATGGAACCCACTTCAATCCCTTCCCGTTGGACGCTCCCCCTCTCCATTCCTCTAAAATGCCAGATGTATCTTCATGGTGGGGGGAGGCGGCGCATCAGTGGACTCTTATTAAGAAACACCTTGAAAAAGCCAAACTGGATTACAAAAAATACGCAGACCGCCATCGTGTGGCCGAATGGGAATTACAACCGGGAGATCATGTGTATATTTCCACAAAGAACCTGAAACTAGCTCAGACAAGCCGCAAACTCGCTCTGAAATTCCTGGGACCTTTTCCTGTGCGCAAGATAATAAATAAAGTGACTGTTGCTGTAACTTTACCCAAAAACCTGCGCCATGTGCATGATACGTTCCATGTCAGTCTTTTAAAAAGGGCTCCCACCGACAACAAATGGCACCTCAAAGCTCCACCCATACCAACTTTAATTGACGACCAAATACACTATGAGGTACAACAAATTTTGGACTCTAAACTCAAGCGAAATCAGCTTTTTTACCTCATTAGGTGGAAGGACTTTGATTCTGGTTACGATGAATGGGTGAACTCTGCACATGTTCATGCTCCTAGATTAACCAAAGCTTTTCATACTCGCTACCCATATAAACCAGGGGGGGATCTGTTTTAAGGGGGGCAGAATGTCAGGTCCAGTGTATATCTAAACTGTACTGACTCCATTTTCTAATGCTTCTAGTGTCTAAGTGTTTTCTCCCAGTTCCCAGGCAGCATTCCCACCGGAGGAGACTGTTTTGTCTAACAAGCATTGGCCTTGAAGGAGAGCAGCTTCCCAGGACTGAGAGATGTTGTTTTGAGAACTGTGGGGGGAGGCTAATCCAGATGGGTATTGTTACTCTGTACCTTATGCTTGCTCTTCATTGGTAACAATGATCATGTACCATCCTGAGTCTCCTATTCAGGACAGTGGACTATAATGGACCTTTTCTGCAGTAAAGCTTCCTTTTTCAAACAATGGACTTGTGTTTGCTTCTAAAGGGAACCCTGTAGTGAGAGCCTTATTTAGCCACAGTCTGACAAAGTCAGCAGCAGCCTGTACACAGGCTTTCTCTGTGGTGGCCCCTATCCTGTGGCATGACCTGCCTAAGGAAGTTTGCCTGGCTTTTCGTAAACAATGCAAAACCAAACTATTCAAAAAGGTTTTTCTGTTACTTACGAATTGTTATTAATTACTTATTACTTGCTAATTGTTATCTGTTACCTGTTACTTGTTCTCTAACTATTAATCAACAACAACAACCAAAGGTTTTTGTACTCAGATAGGAGGGCAGTATTGTAGGGAGGGGGTCACAGACGCTTCGCTAATGAGTTAGGGACCTTAGACTTCATCACTATATTGCCTTATGTATTATCTGTTGCTTTAAATATGTACTCCTATGTACCACCTGTGCTCTATGTTGTCTAATGTTAGTCCTAGAATTGATTATGTTCTGCTTCAGTATTTTTTCTACTCTGTATTGGATTCTTGCTAATACTATGTCTTTTAAACTTGTATCTATTTACCCTATGGCATTGTTTATGAAATGTCCTCGATACTGATTGTACTAATCTCATACTCTGTAATCCACCTTGAGTCTCAGTGAGTAAAGCAGACTATAAACAAACAAACAAACAAACAAACAAACAAACAAACAAACAAACAAACAAACAAACAAACAAACAAACAAACAAACAAACAAATAAATTTAGTGTCTAGGAAGAGAAATAAGGATTAAATTTTTTGAAGCTCTATTAAATTCCTCACTCACTTTCCTAATGTTGGTGGATTTCACTGGGATAAAATCTGTGGGACCAGGAGAAATGTATTTGTGTACTATATCCTTAACGTGAAAACCAATATGGAAGTCAACATTTTAAAATCACACTGTAAGAGGCAAATTGGGTGATTGCAGTTAATATGTATTGGTTCTTTCCCAACCTTAGGTATTATCTTTTATTCTGGCCGTGATTAAGTTGATTGTCAGGTCTTGGCAGTTAGATCCCCAAGTATTTCACTTCAAACACTCAGGTGTATGAGTTAAAGTTGCTTTATTAGAGATCCATCAGCATCAAGATGCTCAGACAGTAGCATTGGCAGAAGTGACGCAAGGTGGGCGAGGAAGGTTAGTTATAGGGGAACGTTCCCACCCCTGGGAAAGGGAGACCGTTAAGGTTTTGGTGCAAAGGGTCCATAGCTGAGGAGAGGAGATAGAAGGGGGGGGGATGAGCTCACCCCTGTTCTCAGGCTCCAGTCGGCACTCCAAGGCCACAGTCTCAAGCTGGCTGGGAAAGCAAAAGCAAAACACCTGCAGGATAAGCAGCTAGCAGCCAAGCAATAACCATGTCCCCTTTGCACATTCTCAGAGGACTATAATGCCACACAGCAAACCAACCATGGCAGCTATACTGAGGGGTATCTGACATTGATTTTCTTTGAAAATTGTGTTTACTGCCGCCAATATGAGTTGGGACACAATCCATATAAAAGATTATCAGTTATCCCATCACAACCTGGTGCTTTATTTTTCTGGTGATTTTTTAAAATTGCAATAGGTTTATCTAGTGCAATAGGTTTATTTAGCGATTGTTTATCATGTTCTGAAAGTTTGGAGATTTGAATTCTTGCTATTTATCTATGTCTATCTTCTTTGGTTCTTGAGATGAATGTAATTTTCTGTAATAGTTTGTGAACTCCTCCTCCACAATACAGCCCCATTAAGGTTGCCAGCCTTGAGGTTGGCCCTGGAGCCCTCACTGAATTAGAAGGGATTCCCTTGAGAACACGGCGATTTGGAAGGTGAACTCCATAGCATTATGCCCTGAAGAGGCCCCTCGCCTCCCCGAAACCCACCCTCCCCCAGATCTCCAGGAATTTCCCAACTGAGAGTTGGCAGATCTAGCTAACATAGAACCATCTCTGTTTTTAATAGTAGCTATTGGACTTTCAGCGGTCATCTTATTTAATTTAAAAACTAAATTAAGTTAAAAACACTTTCCAGCTTTGCTACTGAACTAAAATCAGGGTGGATTTTATTTAAATTGAATCGATTTAAATCACGATTTAAATCATGGTTTAAATTACGATTTAAATCACAATGTAAAAACCACTAGTCAGTAAGATCATGGTTTTCTACATGAAGTCTCATTCTTTTTTACATTAAGACTCCTCACACTTAGCTTCTTGTGCAGATTAATTCTACTCCCAACAATCTTCTATTCATTGAATTTTTTGAAACTTAGCGCTTAAGTGGTAAAAGGTTGGTTCTGTGTACAAAGATTTGCAAAGGAACCGTGGGATGAAGGTCTTTTTCTCAACTGTGAAGAAGAGACATGCGATCTCTGCAGACACAAATACACAGTTTTGAGAACTGTAAAACCAAGCGTTTGTGATATCTTCTAGATAGAAAAATTGCCTAATAATCTTACAGAAACCTCTGGAAGAGCATGACATTGTGCATGGATTAATAGAATGAGTTTATCAACAAATTTAAACATTGCATGAATAGACAGCCTCATGCTACGTAATTAAAAACTAATCCTTATTTCATGATGATAACCTTTGGACTATAATGTATATTAAATAGAAAACTACCTTTAGATAGATTTTACCTCAAAAATGTTTTATTAAAAAAATCCAATTAAAATTTTAAAAAATCCAATTTAAATTTTAAAAATCTTTTTTATTATTTTTTTAAAAAATCATTGATTTTTATCCACCCTGATGAAAATAAACACTTCTTAACGTAAATCATGTTCTTTTGAATTCTACCCAAATCTAATACATCTACATTTCTTCTGGCTTTTTAAAGCTCATTGTATCCCGTAGAAATACTTAATTTATCACTACAATCAGCCCCACCCCCCAACCCCACTATGTGGGGTCATGGCAATCAGCAGCAGGAGTCTCTGAGCATCTCACTCCTCAAGGAAGCAGGGAGTGTCGGTGCTTGATTCCAGAGGTTTTATTTTCTATTTTTACCCTCAGTTGTACTAATTGCGGTACCCCCAAAGAAGGCTTTTCCAGCCTCCTGTATTGTTGTAAGTGACGTATCAGGTTGAACTTAAAGTTAGAAAAAAAGTTCATTTTGCAGTTCCCTTCTAGTTTCAGGGTTTCCCAACAATTCATTCTCTAAATGTCGGTTATTTTGTTTACTCCTTCCCAAATTCAAAATAGAATCATGATCCACAACAAGAGCTCATTTTTAAGCTCTTAGGCATAAATATTTGCATTAATTTGCATTGATTCTTGTGTTCCTAATAGCCAAGAGGTGGATATCAGAAACATGTTGATTGAAGAATATGACTTATGTACCACAGATAAGAACGTATAATCTCTAACTGTAGCCAATTCGATGTAGTGGTTAAGGGCGGCAGGATTCTGATCTGAGAACCAGGTTTGATTCGCCACTCCTCCACTTGAAACCAGCTGGGTGACCTTGGATCAGTCACAGCTCTTTCAGAGCTCTCTCAGCCCCACCCACCTCACAGGGTGATTGTTGTGGGGATAATAATAACATGCTTTGTAAACTGCTCTGAGTGTGGCTTTAAGTTGTCCCGAAGGGCGGTATATAAATCAAATGTTGTTGTTGTTGTTGTTGTTATTGGATTGTGCTTAAATGTTTTAGTATCATTGCACAAAACAAAACCAAAAAAGCTGGGTCTGCCTACCAGTGTGTCTGGCTCTGCCTACTATCGATTGCCTGCCCCCTATACTACCAGCTGCGGTGGGTACTGGTCACTGAGCTAATAATACTGTTATGCTCTCCCTGCTTCCCTGAGGAGTGAGATGTTCAAAGAGCCATGCTACCCAGGGCCGTTTCCACACTACTCACCTTCATCCAGAACGCTGTGGAACATTGCGAAAAAAACATGTAAGATAGCGTCTTCTCACGCGAGTTTTGTGCGACATCTTCCGCAGTTTTTTCGCGACATTTTGCAGTGTTCCGGATGACAGTGAGTAGTGTGGAAACGGCCCTGGTTGCCATGATCCCACATGGTGGGGAAGGTGGGGGAGGCTCAAATTTCTGCTCAAATTTGCCTTTTTTACCAACTGGACAAAAAAGGGGAGGAATGCTGGTTAGAGGGGGATTTTGACAGGAACAATGGCTAGCAACAAAACGGTTGAGTATCACTTTCCCCACTTTCAGTGGCAGCCTCCTATGGCTGTTTTTCCAGGTTAAAAAACTGGGAGAATGTTATAGAAGCACAGAAGTGGTATTAGCTAAGGGAGCATCCTGGGAAAATGCAAGTAATGAAGTATAAACAGGAGGGTTCCCTTTGAATACATAGATGGCAGTTTTGACTTCTGTTCTATGCCCATTCTATGACAGAAAACTCTAAATAATGTGAAATTAAGATGTTATGCTGGATTCTTCCAAAATATATCATGTACATTTGAGGCAGAATCACAAACAATCCTTGTTAGCAAAACATTATAAAAATCTACATATGTATTTTCTGTATCGCAGAATGTATTTGCAAAATGGCATTAATACGCCTGAATTCAAGAGCATCTATCCTGGCCTCTCCGCTAAAAAGAAAGTACTGGTAGTGCTTTTTCAAGAGCAAAAACAAAATGTGTTTAAGACACAGAAATGAGTCCTGGGGAGATTATTTCCTTTAAAGTGTTTTCAGTAAAATGGCTCCCGCCCCCTCCCAATACACACAACTATTTAATTTTGCTCTGGCGTGAAATAATAGAGTGCTGTGTATCTGTTACAGATGTAAAGAGATTCCGGCTGCCACAGGTTTCAGTTGCACATTCAAAGCCCTAACAAAGCTGGGCATAATAGACTCTCCCTGCCATTATCCATTCAGCAAGTGTAATAAATGACTCGGTCGCAGCCTGCCATATACCACCCGGCCCAGATAACACTTGAAAGGAGAAAATTAAATTTTGCTTTTGTTGAAACATTATGATTTATGTATTTGTAATATAGGCTGCGGTGGGCAATTGGAAAAAAAGAGAGAGATTGTTGAATATACTTCATGGTTAGTGATTGTACCACAGGCTGTTTAAAATGTGTGAATGTGGCTTGTCGATGTTCTTTAATAGTAATAAAATCCTGCACATTTCCATTAACCTCTTCATTTGTGTAGACTTTTCCTCCTAAGGATTGTGGGTGCCTAAGTAACTCCTCGTTCCAAACTTGTGAAATGTAGCAGTCACTGTTTATGAAGGGAGGCAGAGAGACAACACTGTGAGTTAAAGTGATACATGTAGGTCAACAAACCTATCTATAATGTCTTAGTATTTATTTTACAATAGTTTTCTTTTCATGGAGCACTTTCCCCTTTGCCACATCTTTAGACCCAGTGACAAGATATTCCTATAACCTTTTCCTTCTAGCATCTGGAACTACAGAAATAATTAACTACTTCTACCCTAGAAATACAAAGACAGAAACGAGAATGCTCCACCTTGTAATTTATAATAAGCCAGCAACTGTCTCTTAATGCTGCAATCACAGTGCAAGTCTTATCACACCAGTGAATATAATGAACTTATTTATTCATTTAACACTGCCTTTTAATCTTAGCTTTGTCTTTACATTATTCTCCTCCCCTCCGCATGCACCATCGTAACTTAGCTATGCCAGGAACTATCAAAGAGAAGAACAATCCTTTAGCCATAAGACGTTGTTGGTATTGGACCTTTTTATGTTGTGGCTTCTGTCTTGGAAGCTCTTGATATCAGCACTTTATCTCTACATCTGGAAGTCATTTTTCAAGTAAAACGGCATGCCAAACCATAGATCCAGGCTTGTTTTCAATACAGGCGGCTTGATATTTCCCCTGTAGCTATCTATAACTGTAGGATCACAGGAGTCATTAATAACACTCCCGGTTGGACAATTTTAAATAGACTTACCGGTGTGGTTGGTCAGATTCTCTGTCAGGAATGTCGGGAGAAAAGCAGCACACAGGAGATGGGAAGTGCCAATTTCTTTCCCAATTTGCAAGAAAAAAATATGAAATCCTTTTCTGTTGTAAGTTTTTAAAAACAATATGCTGTTTCTAGACCAGCTATCTGGTGCCCAGTTTGGTCAAATGGTTACAAACTGGAGTCCAGTTAAGGGCCATCTGGAAAAAATCTCATTTACTGGTACAATTGGCAGTTCAAGAAGAGCAGCCATTTTAGTCTGCAGCAGCAGAAAGCCAGAGAACACGGTGGGACCCTCAAGATGGCTTCAAGGGGTCACATTCATCCCAAAGTATATTTTAACAGGTGCTCTTTTTAGAGCTGTGCTTGAATTTTCTGTGTTTGTAAATGGAATATATATGATTTTAAAATAGAATTTTTTTTTGCTTTTTGTGTTACTTTAACACATTCAAAAGTAACCTTAATGATGTGAGGTAAGCGTAAATAGTTTATTTAAACACTAAACTTAACCCTTCTGCTGAATTAGCATCCTAGCACCTTGCCCTGCCTCAGAGCAGCATCGCTACCAACTACTGATACGTTGCACTGTGGCAGCACAAGGGTTTCTTTTTAAGCGATGAGGAGGAAACGGTCCTCTGCCGGTTGAAAGCTGGTGGCAAGAGACGGAAGTGAGAGCAGGAGGGGAGGAAAGGCCGGGGGGGGGGCCTCGGCCCCGATGCCCTGCTGGTAGGGCTTCCAGGGCAATTGATTGGCTGCTGTTTAGAACCTGATTCTGGACTGGACGGACCTCGGCTCTGACCCAGCAGGGCTGTTCTTCAGGCTGGCCACAGTTACACAACTGGGCCATGAGCAGCTGCAGCTGCTTTCTGCTGAGTCAGCCCATCCCTCTCCAAGGGCAGTGATCTCTTCTGAGTGGCAAGTGGCAACATCTATGACCTGATCAGTTTCACTGGAGGTGCTGGGGATTGAACCTGGGACCTTCTGCAGTCTGCAGATACTCTGCCACTGCCCAAGTCCATCCTTGGCATTGATGCAGTGCTATATAGAGTTAATGTGAGTCACACCTAAAAACTGAACAAAACAGCAATGCATCCCATAGCCATGGACATCTCATGTTCCTACAGCAAGGCACCCAGCATAGGACGACACCTTCCAGCTCCGACCTATGGGACTCTTCAGTAGGCAAAAGCCAAATGTGAAAGAAAAATTTTGATTCGAAACACTGGTGAAAAGGCACACCTCGTAGTAACAAAAACCCAGCCCCGAAGGATAACAGAGCCACAGGACTAGTTCTTACTGCGGTGGTCCAGCCTACCATTGCGTTTAGCAATCTCATCTGTGGAGATGAAGCAGCAGCAAAGTGCAAAGGCAAAGGTGGTCCAAGGAAGAACGTGGAGCCCAAGGGCCCCTCTCTCTCCCCCTGTGCTGGTGGTTGAATAGACCCTTAGGGGGAAGGTGGACTTTTCAAATTATTCATGATGGTTTCCAACCTCAAGCCCATGCTCTGCCAGTTCTTTTGCTCATCTCACCAATCCTCAGCTGGAGCATGTTGAAAGGTACAAATCCTTTGTGTACTGGTTGTATGAGGTTTTATTTGTTTATTTGTTTATTTGTTTATTTGCGTGTTTATGAATATGATTTCATGCCATGTCTTCAGAGAGCATGCTGGAGACACCTTTTATGGCTTTATATTCCTACTGTGTTTTGCTTTATAGCATAGAGGTTAAGTGGTCAGGTTGCAAATCAGCACTCTGCTGGTTTGACTCCCATGACTGCCATGAGCTCTGCAGGTGGCCTTGGGTGAGCCACTCCTCTCAGCCCAGCTCGCCAGCTGTGTTGTGACGGACTACACTGACTTTGTTCACCACTTTGAGTGGGCACAACTCTGTCTAGAAGAGTGGTATGTAAGTGCAGTGATCATCGTCGTTGTCATATCATCATCACCAACAGAACTTTTTTTCTGGGGAAAGTGGGGGTGGAACTCAGTGGGTTGCCCTCGGAGAAAATGGTCACATGGCTGGTGGCCCCGCCCCCTGATCTCCAGACAGAGAGGGGTTTAGATTGCCCTCTGCGCCGCTCGGTGGTGCGGAAAGCAATCTAAGCTTCCCTCTGTCTGGAGATCAGGGGGTGGGGCCACCAGCCATGTGACCATTTTCAAGAGGTTCCGGAACTCCGTTCCACTGCGTTCCTGCTGAAAAAAAGCCCTGATCACCAATAAGCTACTAAAATGAAAAAAGCATAAAAACAGACAAAAACTTAGAGCATCTCAAAATAAGTCTTATAAAACACATCTTGGGCTATAAGTAGATTAGAAATGAGTTCTTGGGTAAAAAGAAACATTTTAGCCTGGTGCTTAACAGATAGCAGGAGAGCATTTAATCAAGTATGCAAATAGCCAAAGAGTGTCCTCCATTCAGGAAGACGGGGGAATAACTTCTCTCTGTAGAGCAGATCATAGGAACACAACTGGAGAACATGCAGTGGCAGATATAATAGAAACGAGCGATGCACTTCAGTGCTACAATCACCACTGGAAAGGTCAGCACGATTCCTTGTATCTTCTCACCCCAGGAACATGCAACCAAGAAATTAGGGAACATCCCAAGTGACTTTAAAGGTTAACAAGAGAAATGCCATGAGCTGAATTCTCCTGTTAACTCCATTGAAATGCATTGTGCTTGAAGAGATATGATGTGCAATGTTACATTTGTGTGCTGATCACACATATAACCAGTAATATGTAGCCACCTTGTGATGCACATGATTGTATGAGCCCATTTTTAGCCTTCTGCTCTAAATCCATCTTGCACTGACCATCCGTTGTTGAAACAGCAGCACTTGCCAACACGATGAAGTCGTGCCCGAGAAGGGTCCTGAAGGAAGCCCCGTCGCTCCTGGCAGATCTTGGCCCAACGGGCATCAACTGGAATCTCATCTGCAGTTATACAAAATATTAAGGCTTGGAGAAGGATGCATGGCTCTGTCCAAAGACATGCACATTTAAATCATGCTTAGGAGACCTGTGAGCCTAGCCCCAGGCTTGTTGGTGTCTGTGCCATGACTGACAGTCATGGGCGGGGCAGCTGTTTTTTTGACCCGCCGGAGTAGCACACTCAGGGTTCATGGGTGTGAAGGCTCCCCAGCAGCAGATGTGGGACTTGAGCTGAGCATGCTGAGGATAACCACCCCCACTTCTCCCCCACCACACTCCCTTCATTGCCAGTTCCTGGCTCCTGCTATGGTAGAACCATGCCGGCACTGGGTTGACAATGGAACGGCATAGCACCCGTCAGGCTTGATGCCCATCTGCTGGCATAAATCTTGATTACCTTGTCACACTTCTTAGTTATAAAGGTGTAAGGGTTAGTTGGCATTCTAAGCAGTTGACTTCAGGATTGCTCTAAATCAGCTTAACTCCACAGGAGAGTCAGTGAATTGTCAAGCAGCTATAATTTGTGCTGCAAGAGAAAGTTTCAGGTGGGTGACCATGTTAGTCTTTGACTGCAAGAGAAATGCATAGAATCACAGAATCCAAGAGCTGGAAGGGGTCTTACAGACCATCTAGTCCAACCCCTTTCCCAATTCAGGACCAGCCTGAAGCATCCCTGACTCCCCCCCCCCACACACACACATCCCTTTCAATGCTGAATTGTCTTTTCTGGGTCCTTGCAATGGAGCTTTTGGATGTGTCATTCCATGCCACCAGGCTCCAAACTGATATGACATCATCTGTACAGAGCCATGATAGGAAAACTGACAGCTATAAAAAGCAGGGAAGGTCCTGAGTAGAGATGGGCATGAACCGGAATACGAACCAAAAAACCCCATGAACCAGCCTGGTTCGTGATTCGCAAACCAGTGGTTCATGGAAGCTCGTTTCCACGAACTTCTACGAACTAGTCTACTGGTTTGTTTGGTTCGTTTTAAACAGCAATGCCCCTTTCCATGCCGCTGCAAAGCAGCAGGGAAAGGGGCATTTAAACCTGCAGATCAGCTGCTTGTCGGGGAGTTCCCGGTCAGCTAGCCAAGCCCCACCTGGCCATTTCCCCACTGCTCCAAGCTGTGAGTGGGGCTTGGTTGTGGCCGCGCCGAGCTGTGGGTGGGGTTTGGCTGGCCGGCTGGGAGTCCCGGCTGGCCAGCCAAGCCCTGCTGTTTAAATGATCAGCTGCTTGTTGGGGATCTGCCCAACAAGCAGCTGATCTGGGGGTTTAAATGCCCTTTTCCCTGCTGCTGCTAAGTGGCCAGAAAGGGGCATTTAAACCCCACGAACCATGAACCACAAACTGATTTGTGAACTTGCCCCAGTTCGTGGGAGTTTGTGGTTCCTAGTTCGTGAAAATGCCACGAACCACGAACCACACGGTTTTGTTTTTTCGCGGTTTGTGCCCATGTCTAGTCCTGAGATAGCTGTTGAAACACTACCTGTACCAACCTCTAGGGGTAGTAATTCCAAGGAAGCTTTTCCAGTGCATTTTATTATGATTAAATTGTTAATTTGTCCAAGATGTCTAACAAAGATGTAAGTCTATAAATCCCTATTTTGGCTGCTCAGTATTCAGTGGCTCTGAGGTCTGAAACTGGCTTGTCTTCTGGAAAGGAGGGTTGGTAGTGGTTGTTTCACGATGTGCTGTTCTCTTGATAAGTTATTCTGCTAACGCTTCCTAGCAGATATTTTTTGTGAAGCAATATTCAGTCTCCTTATCGACCATGCCTGGCCCCAAATGCATGCTGGCACTAGAGCACTCTTGCTTACATTTAATGCTGAAACATTTGTAAGTACTGTAAATCCTATGATCTATTGGACTAATGAAAAAGGAGGTTTATCATTGCAGTCCAGTGTAAATCTGAGGATAACCTTAGTGTGTGGCCAATTTATTCCTTTAACAGGTTTATTCCTTTATCAGGTGTTTGGGGAAGGTTTCAACATAAGTAGAGCAGAGACGTAATTTGCTTCAGGGCAGATTTATTTCTTTCATAGGGTTATTATTTTAACACTCTGATAATCACTAGGAGTGTGTTTTACCATTTGGTATTTGTGTGTGTGGGCGCATGCATGTGTGTTTATTCATTCTGTGAGAGGGTTCATTTCCTTATCAGCTATTCATTTTAAGGAGTTTTATTACATATGCAGAGTGTGTCGGGGTCTGGAGTGCAATAATTTTATTAAGAGATTTATTCAGTGTCAAATATTCACTTAGCTGGGTTCACCATAATGCAATCAGGCGCTCTCCGCCGGCCAGTTCTTTTTCACTTTCATTGTTTGTTATAAACAATGGCTTTTCTTGCAATGCAGCCAGGCCATTCCTTCTTTGCTCTGCACAGGAGATTTCCCTTTTCTTTATTCTTCATCTCACTGGTACTACTGGATTAAAATTTCTTGAGCCTTCAAGAGAATAAACACTTAAGTGTGTATTTTATGTATTTTTATATTACAGTAGGCATTCTGTCTGTGGATGAGAGTTTCACAAGGGGAAGAGGTAGAAACCTTTGTGAGAAGAACTGGTGGCAGTCCCAGCATGCCAGATCAATTAATGACTTTTTGGGAGAATAGGAAGAAGAAAGGCAACAGACCAAAAGGAGAAGAAGGTTGTGAAATGGCAGCACGTTTTTGTACTTATTTACACTCCTTGCTATTCAAGCTGAAAAACCTGGGTAAACCACAAGTAGGATTCCATCAGCTATGCCAGTTTCTCTTTTAATATTGAGTCTCTCTTGCCAGCTCACAGTCTCAACAGGTTTCAGGTTGTGATACAGGGAACCCTGGAGGTCCTTGAAAGTTTGAAGTTACTAGATACAGAAACAAATAATTGTTGACAAGATTGTCTTAGATGGAAACTGCCCACCACAAGAAATCTCCCCCGCAAAGTACAAATGTATGATGGTTCTTGTGGGTTTTCCGGGCTGTATTGCCGTGGTCTCGGCATTGTAGTTCCTGACATTTCGCCAGCAGCTGTGGCTGGCATCTTCAGAGGTGTAGCACCAAAAGACAGAGATCTCTCAGTGTCACAGTGTGGAAAAGATGTAGGTCATTTGTATCTACTCAGGAGGGGTGGGATTGAGCTGAGTCATCCTGTAAGAGTTTCCCAGGGTGTGGAATGCTAATGGTGGGAGGCTTCACTGTATCCTGAGGAGGTTCTTTTGCATATGGATTGGTACTTGATGTGCTAATCTTCTCTGCAGGGCTATTGTCGGGGATAGAATGTTTTGTTAGCCTGGTGTTTTTCAGAACTGGAAACCATGCTCTGTTCATTCTTAAGGTTTCTTCTTTCCTGTTGAAGTTTTGCTTATGCTTGTGAATTTCAATGGCTTCCCTGTGCAGTCTGACAAAGTAGTTGGAAGTGTTGTCCAGTATTTTGGTGTCCTGGAATAAGATACTGTGCCCTGTTTGCATTAGGCTATGTTCAGCCACTGCTGATTTTTCAGGTTGTCCAAGTCTGCAGTGTCTTTCATGTTCTTTTATTCTTGTCTGGATGCTATGCTTTGTGGTCCCGATGTAAACTTGTCCACAGCTGCAGGGTATACGGTATACTCCTGCAGAGGTGAGGGGGTCTCTACTGTCTTTTGCTGATCGTAGCATCTGTTGTATTTTTCGGGTGGGTCTGAACACTGCTTGAAGGTTATGCTTTTTCATAAGCTTATGACTCTCTGCTGGAAGTGCTTTGAAGGGTTAAAGCCAGAAGGAAAGCCAGAAGGAGTTCAGACAGAGTTCAGTCCCTCCCTGCCTCCGGTTACCAAGGGGATTGATTGCAGCTGCCAGACTGTCTGGCTTGATGAACAGCTGCCGAAGGCAATGAACGAGGCTTGCAATGACCACCTGTTCGTTTAGGATGGGGCCTCATGAACAGCTTGTTCGAGAACAACAGATTAGGCTGTTTGTGTTTTTTTTCTGTTCATAATGCTGTTCGTACCCATGTCTATCAGCAACCAGGCTCAATTAAAGGTATTTCTTATCACATGCTAAGGTCTTCATTGCCTTGGTCCATCATAGCTACAGGACTACTTCACTCCTTGTATTCCACCATGGCAGTTTTGTTCATTTAAACAGGGCCTTCTGCAAGTGCCACCTTGCACATGAGCAAAAGCAACAGCTGCCTGTACACATGAATTCTCTGTGGTAGCCTTCACCTTATGGAACAGCCTACCTGAAGAGGCCAGGAAAGCTCCCACTTGTCTGGCTTTCTGCAAATGATGCAAAACTGAATTATTCAAGAGGGCTTTTTACTCAGGAGGACTGTACTATAAGGAAGTGGTCTCAAAGAGATGCATAAAGGGATAGAGACTATAGACTTTACTTCTATGTACTGTCTGTTGCGATCCTACTGGGTACAATCCTATTGGATATTCTATCTATCTAACATTTTATTCTATCTACTTAAAAATATGGAACTACCTAATATGAAAGCCCAGGTGATGTGGCTACTACTGGATACAAATGATTCCATTGCTCTTTCTGTGACAAAATATATAGGGGCAATAACTAAACATCAGAGACATGATATCAGTTAAGATTCTTCCTATTTTCATTTCTGCTTAAGGCACTAGCCATACGAGCTGTATGAGATAGATAGATCCTATTGGGTATTTTATATGTTGTTTAATATGTCAGTCTTGGAATTGCTTATGCTCTGTTTTAACATTCCTGTTAGTATTAAAGCTTTGCAAATTTTCATTTATATACCGTCTTACATTATTTATTGAAGTGTCTCTGAAATGGCCTGTACTGTGCAATCTGCCTTGAGTCTCAGTCAGAAAGGCAGACTATAACCAACCAACCAACCAACCAACCAACCAACCAACCAACCAACCAACCAACCAACCAAACAAACAAACAAACAAACAAACAAACAAACAAACAAACAAACAAACAAACAAACAAACAAACAAACAAACAAACAACAGCAAGAGTGGTTATTATGTGGAGGAGGTGCTGGCTGAGGAGGTTGGCTTCAGCTGACTTGGAATAGGGCTGCGGCCCCCCCGAAGGGGCAGGCTTGGATGTCCTTTTGAACACAGATGTTCAGATGGATAGTCCAAGACATTCACTGGTTACCTGCTTGTATCCAGGCTCAACGTAGGATGCTGCTTTTGACCTTTGAAGTCATGAACTGACAGGTGGCAGGGAACCCGCACGAGCTTAGTCCTGCACTGTCTGTATCATCACAGGCCCTGGGATTTAATGCTTAGTTAGTTTCTATAGATTTATCTACTCAGTGATAGAAAACATTTATAAACCTACTGTATAAATGGGACCCAAAGCAGGTAACAACAATAAAATCAGCATAATGTAACATTTATAATATGTTACATTATGCTGATTTTATTGTTGTTACCAGCAGAATTATAACATCCAGAAAGAATACTTAAAAATGAAATCCATCAGAGAAAACTCGAAGAAACCCTTATTCTGAGCAACCAAAAAAAACCCCTCCTCTTCTAAAAATTCTCTTTTATAAACACTTGGAACCTACAAGAGGGAGATAGATTTTCTTCCGCCAGGAGACTGCTCAGTTGGGTCAGAATGGCCACAGGAAAAGCGCAAGAAAGAACAGCACCTGCATGTGCCCTCAAGTAGGTCAAGAATCCCCAGAAGGCCTCATGACAGTGTGTGAAGCTGCCCGAGGAGCTCCTGCAGGGAAAAACAGTCCTTCGGGTGTGGTCTCCAGGTCGTGAGGGGCTTTAAATGTAAGCGTCAGCTCCTTAAATCCATGTTGGAAACCTATAGGTAACCAATGGAAAGAATGCAAAATAGGTGTTATCTGTAGCC
Source organism: Eublepharis macularius (assembly GCF_028583425.1). NCBI lineage: Eukaryota > Metazoa > Chordata > Lepidosauria > Squamata > Eublepharidae > Eublepharis > Eublepharis macularius. The sequence continues at coordinate 2,271,016 of NC_072792.1, forward strand.
TGCCCCAGATATCAGAAGGGCTGCTGAATTTTTCACCAATTGCAGTTTCTGAACCATCTTCAAAGACTGCCTCATGTAAAGTGTGTCACAAGAATCAGAGTGGCTGGGTTAATAGCTTCCAAATTGGGGGGGGGGGGACTTATTGGCCAAATATAGTTGGTAAAAAGTATTTTTGTCCACAGCTGACAGTTGTTTATCCAATAATTGAGCTGGGCCCAACCCAAACCCGCCCCTCACCCACCCAGTCACAGATTTCCACACAGATTGCCTGACTGAACTAGACTTTCCCGCTTTTTCCATTGAGGCTGTGCTCATCCACAAAGTAGAACCCTCAGACTCCCACACAGTTTGCCTAACTTACGTCAAGCGAGATGTGCAGGTTTTTAAAGAGTTGAGTTCCTTGCTGTCAGTTCTATGGATGACAGGCTATGGCAGATAGATCCCTGTACCCTCACAGCAAGCACTTTATGGTCTTGATTGAAAAGGTTTTATTCAGTAATCAAATCATGTTCATAGATATGTCCACAGGTTGATCAGAAATTGACAGGAATGGTAAAAGAAGTAAAAAGCATTGTTCGTATAGGCTTCAAGCATTCTCCCCCCTCCCAGTAGGAAAACATAACTTTTGGCGCGAAGCGGTCCTGAGAACTCCCTAAATAGTTTACATGCTTTGTCTAGACATGAGAGAGGCAATAGATTAAGAATGAAACTTCTTCCCCTGAGAACTAGCAGGTTTACATGGTCAGAGACACCGAGCTCCAAAGCATAAGAGACAAGACACTCTGGATACAGCAGGCCTGTGAATTTCAAGGCAAGCTATGGCACCAGCAATATGATATCAAGGCACAGCACAGAACAATAGTTCATTGCAACACATCAGCTGAAAGTAATGGCATGGAGGGCTGCAGACATGACACTTACAGCCACACAGCAGCTTTGGGGAATGTCTGTTAAAAATAAAAGGGAGCCTAAATGGCCTCAAAATGCCTCGGGGGGGGGGGGGAGAAGGGGCTCCCCCCTCCCCCCTCAAGCTGTTTCTCCATAACAAAATAGCACAGGAAGGAAATTTCCCCCCTTGTTTTTTTCTGCTTCATGAGAAGTATTCTGCCTTTGGCGGCAGCAAAAACCTTTTGATGGAGTCGGAGGCAGCAATTTAAAGGTCACACAGACACAAAAGGGAAGGCGTTCTTCGGGTAAATGCTTGGCTAAAGTAGAGAACACCTGAAGATCTGTGACAGTGGAATTAAAAAATGCATTGGCTGTGAACAGAGTCCTTCTGAGATATAAATTTAAGGCAAAAGTAAGGAGGAATTGCATTAAAGGTCCACAACCAAAGGTGTAAAAAGGCTTTAAGATGTTATCAAACTAAGCAAACTGTTACAGGGCGGTATTAGAACTAAATAAATCATTTCCTGCACAACAGCATTTCCCCCTTCCAATTTGATCCTTGCAAGGGAGGAGCCCAGAGCAGTCCCAGCCAATGCTAGCCTGCAGAGAGCCACTTTCTCTCTCCCGCCCTTCTTTGTTGTGATTTCCACCTGAATGTAGAAAGCCTGGAGGAACCAGTGGCCACAGAACTGGAAAGTTAGAAAGCCTGGGGGATGGGTCTTGTTCAGTGTCTGTAGAACCAGAACCAGAACACTTTGTTCCAATTTGCTGGAAGCTTGGGTGGTAGTCACTCCCCTGTAAGTTTGATGTCATTTGGTTGAAAAACAGCCCACAGGCAGGAATGGCCACTGTCAGGACTTGGATGGGGGATGCAACATAAAGGAAGGCCATTCTTATCTCTTGTTTGGAATACCCCGTGGAAGGGGTCACCGTGAGACGGTTGCAACTCAACGGCACCTTCTTCTTTCTCCCCAGTGACCAGCTTCCTCTTTAGGAAAAAGTTCATCAGGTTTTTACGTTTTTTTCAAAGTTCAGACAAGAAAAGGAATTGAAGATAAAATTCACGTGCACTGTCATATATTTTCCCTCAGAGAGTGCAGTAGAGGGAGAAATTTGAATAAAAATTTGCTGAAGGGCTGCCATTCCCCATCTAATCTTCCACTAAAGACTTCTTCCTTGGGAGAACATACCCAACAGCATGTGTCTTGCTTGGTATTTCAGCCTTAGACTAGCCATAGAGAGAACTGACAATGACAAGGGAGAGGCAGCGAAGAACTAAAGTGAACAAACCCTTGCCGGAACCGATTGCTGCTACTTGTTTCTATGGACTGTTAATATTTAATGGAGACTGGTTTCAGGGCTCTGAACTGAGATTCTATAGATGGGTGTTATGACAGCCCAATAGCTGATAATTGGTTTCATCCTAAAATGCCTATGGGATAAACTATTGTCAGTCCTTATCCATTTGAAATGTAACTGCATATGGTGAAGCAAAAGAAAACTGAGGTTAAAAGTAGAAGGCATCAAGTCTGTTCATTTCACGAAATTCTAAGCAACCAATGGAAGTTGCACAGCAGTGCCTGAATTGGTGATAGGGTGTGGATGAAGAAAGGGAAACTCCAGTTTGGAGGTGTTGCATCTTAAACATCAGGACATGCCAGCTTATTATAAAATGAACAGGTTTCTATTTAGCTCTCTCCCTCTGGCTCAGCCTGCATTTCAGTCCAACATCTCATCAGCAGCCACCGGTTCACTTCCAGAAACCTGCAGAGCCAAGACTGAAGGACATGCAAGGCAGAAAGCTGTTCCCTAGAGGCTGCTTGTATACATTACAACATCCCTGCCCATAGGTTTTTACAGAACTTTTAAACCAGAATACTCTATCAACAATACTAAGAAAAACATAAAGAACCTTATACAACACTAGTAAAAAAGCCTGTTAAAATTGTGAAAATACACTGGCGCTAGAAAGGGGCGGGCGGGCATTGCCTCCTTATCCATGACTGATCCCGGTCAGGTGAAGGTGGGGAGTGGTCGTTGCCACCTGCTCTGCTCCTGATCCCGGCCATGTGAAGAGGGGTTGGACATTGCCTCCTGCTCCATGCCTGATCCCAGCCGGATGAAGGTGGGCATTGGGCATTGCCACCTGCTCCGTGCCTGATCCCAGCTGGGTGAAGGGGGTGAGCATTACCTCCTGCTCTGTCCTTGATTCCATACGGGTGAAGGGAGGCTGGCATTGCTGCCTGCTCCATGTCTGATCCCAGCTGGGTGAAGTGGGGCGGGCATTGCCACCTGCTCCGCACCTGATTCTGGCAGGTTGAAAGGGGAGCCTGCTCAGCGCTTGATTCTGGTGGGTTGAAGGGGGAGAGGGTATTGCTGCCTGCTCCGTTCCTGATCCCAGCAGGGTGAAGGGGAGAACGGGCATTGTCTCTTGCTCTGTGCCTGATACCGGCTGGTTGATGGCAGGGGGGAGAGGCATTTACTCCTGCTCCACTCCTAATCTCAGCTGGGTGAAGGTGGGGGGGCAGGCATTGCCACCTGCTCTGCCCCAATCCCAGCTGAGTGGAGGCAGGGTAGGCATTGCCACCTGATCCACTCCTGATCCCAGCTGGGTGATGGCAGGGGGTGGGCACTGCCGCCTGCTCCATTCCTGATCCCAGTAGGAGGAAGGGGGGAATGGGCATTGCCTCCAGCTCCATGCCTGATCCTGGCTAGGTGATGGCAGGGGCGGCAAGCATTTCCATCTGCTCCTCATCCCTGCTGGGTGAAGGTGGGGGGGCTGCCATTGCCACCTGCTCCACCCTGCTCCGAGCTGGATGGAAGCAGAGTGGTCATTGCCAACTGCTCTGCTCCTGATACCGGCTGGGTGAAGAGGGGTGGGCTTGCTACCTGTGCCACACCTGATCCCAGGTGGGTGAAGGTGGGGATTGAGCATTGCCACCTGCTCCACTCCTAATCCCAGCTGGGTGAAGGGAGGCAGGCATTGCCACTTGCTCTGCTTCTGATCCCAGCTCAAACCACCTGTTTGAGCTGTCGGGGAAAGCTGCCCTGAGTTAGTGATTGATTTACAATAAACCTTAGTCGCTCACTTATGTGGTCCTTACTTGAGGTTAACAGCCAGGATGGGCAAGGATTGAGCACACAAGTAGTGGTTTTCATAGATGTCAAGATCTTGTTAAGATCGGTCATTGTGATTGGTTCAAAGCAGTCCAAATATAAGCTGCATGTACCCTAGCCCCAGAGGATTTACAAATACAGGGGGACCTCAGATTACCCACTGGCAACTGGCAGAGTTCCCACCATTACACAAGCCAGGATGGTACCTACACTCTGAACTGGAGTGTGGCTGGGCCATCAGACCTGTTGGGGGGCCAGACGCCACAACCAGGAGAAGGGGAAAACAGGTACCAAACCATTGAGACCCAAGTGGCATTGATGAGAGAGGAGTTGGGACGGACTGCCCAGCTAATCAATGAAACAGTGAGCCTGCCTGTGGGACCAATGTTACAACCACTGCCAGAGGAGCAATGGAGAGCTCCACAGATTGGCCAAGAACTAAATGCAGCGGTATCAACATCTTCAGAAAGGGGAAGACCAGTTCTAATAACCCCTGAACACTTTATGGGAGCTCAAGAGGTTCTCCCAACTGCAGTTTCCAATAGTCACAGAAATAGGGAGATACGTCCCGCCTCCCACTGTAGTGTCTGCTAGGGATGTGCGTTTCGGCATTCAGAATGCCGAAAGAATGCCGAAACAAAAGTGTTTCGGCATTCTTCAAGAATCCCGAAACGTTTCGGGGAATGCCGAAACGTTTCGGGATTGCCGAAAGAAAAACCCGAAACGTTTCGGGATTCTTTCGGCATTCTTTCGGCATTCGAGAATCGCCATTTTGATTTTGCTAGCCGTTTGCCTTAGCAAGCGGCTAGCAAAATCCTGCTGGAAGCAAAGGCTTCCTGCAGGCTCTTAGAAGAGGGGAGGGGGGGAGAAGGAGTGAATCACTCACTCCTTCTGTCACCCCCCACCCCTCTTGCAAAGGAGGATAGGGAATCCTGCTTTGCCTTGCAAATGCAAGGTGCAAGCATTGCATTGCACTTTGCATTTGCAAAGCAGCAGAGATTCCCGCCAAAACTAACAGGTAGGGGAGGGGGAGCAGGAGGAGGGTGGCTCTTGGAGTGTGGGTGGGGAAAGGCAGGGGACTGGGGACTTTAGGAGTCACCAATCCCACTGCTGCATTCTCATGCCAGCCAATAGATTTAAATCTTTGGCTGAGGCTGCAGCAGGGGATTTAAATTTGGAGCAAGACTGTCTGGAACACTTCTGTTGCTGCTGCTGCTGAGCTGTGACCGAGAGAGGAGAAGAAGAGAGACTGCACCTGGAGCCTGGAGGACATCTGCCTGGAGGATCAACTGTGCTGGACATCCTGAGAGGACACCTGGTAGGCCTTTTTAAAATTTTTGTAAATTTTTTTGATGCTGGGCAATGTGCTGCTGTGGCCTGCCTCTGCAAAAAGGTGTTGCAGTTTATTCTTGGCATGGCCTGGGGGACAGGTTGGGCAGACAATGTTTGATGGTGGGGTGGGGGTTTCAGCATTGGTTGTTGTGCTTGCCTTCTTAAAGCTTGATCCACTGTTTTAAGATTAAAACAAGAGTGTGCCAGCTTTGGGCCTACACAGGCCAGAAGCCTTTCTTCTGGCTGGCTCTCACAGTTGTGCTTCACAATCTGGAATGGTGTGGCTTGCTTTTCTGTGTCTGGTCCCCTGCTTGCAAGGATTCCCAACAGGCTCCGTCCTGATCAACTGTGCCAGCCTGTGGGCCACACACAGGTATGGCCTGGGGGACAGGTTGGGCAGACAATGTTTGATGGTGGGGGGGGGGGGGTTCAGCATTGGTTGTTGTGCTTGCCTTCTTTAAGCTTGATCCACTGTTTTAAGATTAAAACAAGAGTGTGCCAGCTTTGGGCCTACACAGGCCAGAAGCCTTTCTTCTGGCTGGCTCTCACAGTTGTGCTTCACAATCTGGAATGGTGTGGCTTGCCTTTCTGTGTCTGGTCCCCTGCTTGCAAGGATTCCCAACAGGCTCCGTCCTGATCAACTGTGCCAGCCTGTGGGCCACACACAGGTATGGCCTGGGGGACAGGTTGGGTAGACAATGTTTGATGGTGGGGGGGGGGGGTTTCAGCATTGGTTGTTGTGCTTGCCTTCTTTAAGCTTGATCCACTGTTTTAAGATTAAAACAAGAGTGTGCCAGCTTTGGGCCTACACAGGCCAGAAGCCTTTCTTCTGGCTGGCTCTCACAGTTGTGCTTCACAATCTGGAATGGTGTGGCTTGCCTTTCTGTGTCTGGTCCCCTGCTTGCAAGGATTCCCAACAGGCTCCGTCCTGATCAACTGTGCCAGCCTGTGGGCCACACACAGGTATGGCCTGGGGGACAGGTTGGGCAGACAATGTTTGATGGTGGGGGGGGGGGGTTCAGCATTGGTTGTTGTGCTTGCCTTCTTTAAGCTTGATCCACTGTTTTAAGATTAAAACAAGAGTGTGCCAGCTTCGGGCCTACACAGGCCAGAAGCCTTTCTTCTGGCTGGCTCTCACAGTTGTGCTTCACAATCTGGAATGGTGTGGCTTGCTTTTCTGTGTCTGGTCCCCTGCTTGCAAGGATTCCCAACAGGCTCCGTCCTGATCAACTGTGCCAGCCTGTGGGCCACACACAGGTATGGCCTGGGGGACAGGTTGGGCAGACAATGTTTGATGGTGGGGGGGGGGGGGTTTCAGCATTGGTTGTTGTGCTTGCCTTCTTTAAGCTTGATCCACTGTTTTAAGATTAAAACAAGAGTGTGCCAGCTTTGGGCCTACACAGGCCAGAAGCCTTTCTTCTGGCTGGCTCTCACAGTTGTGCTTCACAATCTGGAATGGTGTGGCTTGCCTTTCTGTGTCTGGTCCCCTGCTTGCAAGGATTCCCAACAGGCTCCGTCCTGATCAACTGTGCCAGCCTGTGGGCCACACACAGGTATGGCCTGGGGGACAGGTTGGGCAGACAATGTTTGATGGTGGGGGGGGGGGTCAGCATTGGTTGTTGTGCTTGCCTTCTTTAAGCTTGATCCACTGTTTTAAGATTAAAACAAGAGTGTGCCAGCTTCGGGCCTACACAGGCCAGAAGCCTTTCTTCTGGCTGGCTCTCACAGTTGTGCTTCACAATCTGGAATGGTGTGGCTTGCTTTTCTGTGTCTGGTCCCCTGCTTGCAAGGATTCCCAACAGGCTCCGTCCTGATCAACTGTGCCAGCCTGTGGGCCACACACAGGTATGGCCTGGGGGACAGGTTGGGCAGACAATGTTTGATGGTGGGGGGGGGGGGTTCAGCATTGGTTGTTGTGCTTGCCTTCTTTAAGCTTGATCCACTGTTTTAAGATTAAAACCAGAGTGTGCCAGCTTCGGGCCTACACAGGCCAGAAGCCTTTCTTCTGGCTGGCTCTCACAGTTGTGCTTCACAATCTGGAATGGTGTGGCTTGCTTTTCTGTGTCTGGTCCCCTGCTTGCAAGGATTCCCAACAGGCTCCGTCCTGATCAACTGTGCAAGCCTGTGGGCCACACACAGGTATGGCCTGGGGGACAGGTTGGGCAGACAATCTTTGATGGTGGGGGGGGGGGGTTCAGCATTGGTTGTTGTGCTTGCCTTCTTTAAGCTTGATCCACTGTTTTAAGATTAAAACCAGAGTGTGCCAGCTTCGGGCCTACACAGGCCAGAAGCCTTTCTTCTGGCTGGCTCTCACAGTTGTGCTTCACAATCTGGAATGGTGTGGCTTGCTTTTCTGTGTCTGGTCCCCTGCTAGCAAGGATTCCCAACAGGCTCCGTCCTGATCAACTGTGCCAGCCTGTGGGCCACACACAGGTATGCTGCTTTGGCCAAGGTAACCCTTTTTGGTTGCTGGCCTGGCACTCACAGTTGTGCTCCACAATCTGGAATGGTGTGGCTTGCGTTTCTGTGTCTGGTCCCCTGCTTGCAAGGATTCCCAACAGGCTCCGTCCTGATCAACTGTGCCAGCCTGTGGGCCACACACAGGTATGCTGCTTTGGCCAAGGTAACCCTTTTTGGTTGCTGGCCTGGCACTCACAGTTGTGCTCCACAATCTGGAATGGTGTGGCTTGCGTTTCTGTGTCTGGTCCCCTGCTTGCAAGGATTCCCAACAGGCTCCGTCCTGATCAACTGTGCCAGCCTGTGGGCCACACACAGGTATGCTGCTTTGGCCAAGGTAACCCTTTTTGGTTGCTGGCCTGGCACTCACATTTGTGCTCCACAATCTGGAATGGTGTGGCTTGCGTTTCTGTGTCTGGTCCCCTGCTTGCAAGGATTCCCAACAGGCTCCGTCCTGATCAACTGTGCCAGCCTTCGGCCCACACACAGGCCTGCTGCTCCGGCTTTGGTAACCCTTCCCGTTTGCTGGCCTGGCACTCACTGTTTTGCTTCACATTCAGGTTGTTTATCGTTGGTGGACCTCTTCTGGACTGGACTGCACTTGGTTGACATCGGCCTGCAGATCTCTGCGTGGAGGATCAACATTGCTGGACATCTGCACTGGTGGACTGGTAGGGTTGTTGTTAAATTTGGTTTTTGAGCTTATGTCTGCTGCTGTGCCTACCTGCAAGCATATGCTTTGGCTCTGTCTTTATGGCTTGGGCCGGGGGGGGGGGCATTTTCTGGTTGGGCAAGAGGATATTGTTTGGGGGTTAGGGGGGCCAGCATTGATCGCAGTGCCTGCTTTCTTTCATGTTTCATTTTTCAAGTTTGAGTGTGGGGTGGGCATGAACTGCTGTTTCACAGGACTAAAAAATGAGTGTGCCAGCTTCTGGCCTGCACAGGCCAGAAGCTCTGCTGGGTGGATGTGTTTTGTTTTGCTGCTGGTTGGCCCTAGCCTTTAAGGGGGGGGGGCTGACTTGGCTTGTGCAACGGGGCCTTGAATTTTGGGGTTGCGTGTGCGGCGTGTGGTGTTGACTCTGCTAACATTTCCAATTTTCTTGACAGCATCGTGGAGGAGAGGAGGACCAGCTGCAAGACCGCCTGAACATCGCTGGACTGCAGGACTGGTGTTACTGTGAGCGAGTCCGGGTTCACATTTGGGTGGCCTTGGGGGTGGGTTCTTGCTAGCTTGGGAGGGGGGAGGCTCATCTTCAAAACACCACATCCACACCCCACACCGACATACCACAGAAACATCGGTCCCGCTAAATAGTGTCTCTTAGGTAGGTAGGCCAGTTGGTAGGTGATCAGTGGATAATTGCCCTCAACATAATTATTAGGGAAACCGAGCCTAGTTTTTTTTAAAAAACTAAATAGGGACTCAGCAGGGAAAGCATTAGTGAGTGAGTGTTAGGTTTGAATTCTATATATATATATATATATATATATATATATAAAAATTTGTAATAGCTGTCAATAGGGTTCCCATTAGTGCCCCCATAACTAGGGTTCCACTGCCCATCTCTGGCACCCGTGGTGGTGCCAGGCCGGCCCGGGCATACTAGTGTGTGAGTGTTTAAGGCTTTGTCACCTGTTATTGGGGTTTAGGGCCAGCTCAATTCCAGAGGAATTCAGCTGATTGGCAGGCTCAGGTTCCCTGACATAAATAGGGTTGCTTAAAAAGGCACTTGATTGTTCATCTCCAAGTCACAGAGCCACTAGAAACACAGATTTATAGCAGGTTAGTTAGGTCTTGAAAACAAAGTTGACCTTTGTTTTCTAAATCTTTTCTGATTAGTTAGGGTTGAATTTGGGAGGGGAAAGTATGTCAGAGAGGAAAGCAGAGAGGGGACCCGGGGGAAAGGCTAGGGAGAAATCTAGAGGGGAGGAGGGGAGGGGGAGGGGGACTGCTGCGGCAGCCCCTCCATCTGAGCGGAGGAGGCCCTCCCCTGCGCTGCTGCCGTTCACCAGCCTGGCTTCTGGTGACAGGAAGAGGGTTCGCAAGACTCTCTTTCCTGAGGCAGCTGCTGGAGGGCCACCCCCAACCCGGGTGCGTGAGGCAGGGGCTGGCACTGGGCAGGGGCCTGCTGCTGAGGCTCCTCCTCCTCCAGTGGTTGCGAGCCAGCTGCTGGAGGAGGGGCAGCATGTGGTGTCTCCTGGGATGGGCGCGGAGCACATGACTTTCCCTGCGCTCCCGCTCACCCCAGGAACCCGGAGGATGTTGGAGGAACTGCCCGTGAGACCCCCCCTGGGGCGGTCCACCCCAGTTTCCTCTGAGGCCAGCAGCAGGCCTCTCGCGGCTGTGCAGGAGGAGAGGACGCGGGAGGAAGAGGCAGAGACTGTGGTGGAAGAGCCCACATCTCTGCCCCTTCAGCCTCGTCCATCCCCACCTGCCCGGCCGAGAGTGGAACACGGTGTGTCCGGCCAGAGCACCTCACAGGAGGTGCCGCAGGGTGGTCCCGAACGCGCTTCTCCTGGGAAGCGTGGGATGCCCTTTTCCTCCGAAATCTGGAAGCACTTCCAGACAACGGAGGATCCCCGAGCAGCCCTGTGCCTGCATTGTAGGCAGCGCGTCAGCCGTGGCAAAGATGTGTGGCATCTCTCCACGTCTGGGATGAGGTACCATATGAAGAGGCACCACCAGGCGGTGCTTCTTCGGGAGGAGGGTTCGAGTGGCGCCGCACGGCCGCCAGCTAGCCAGAAGGAGGCAGGCTCCTCTGGTGCTCTCCCCCCAAGGGTACCTGCAGGAAAGGGACGCCAAGCCTCTCTCCCGGAGATGCTTGGTATGCAGGGCGCTAGTGTGCCCAGAGAGGGGATCCGGAGGGCGAGCAGGCGCATCACGCGCCACATCGTCAACATGATAGCAGTGGATGGGCAACCGTATTCCGTAGTTGAAGACTTCGGCTTCTCAGGGCTGCTCCAAGATTGCTTTCCCTGGTACGCCGTCCCTGCTCGCACGTCGTTGAGCAGATCGGTGGTGCCCTCGTTTTACAGGGCTGCCAGGGATCATGTGAAGGCACAGCTGTCCCGGGTTGCCGGGAGAACTGTGCACTTCACATCGGACATCTGGACCTGCCCAAGTGTGCAGCAAGCGTACCTCTCGCTTACTGCTCACTGGTGGGAACCCGAGTCGGTTCTGGGTGGGGGCCGGGGGGAGGTGCCTAGCACAGCTAGACAGGGAAGGATGCGAGACCGCCAGGCCGGCTACTGCAAGGCCTTGCTTCACGCCGAGGTGCTCGACGTGTCCCACACGGCGGAGAACATCGCTGCCACCTTAAGGAGACAGTTGGACGAGTGGATAGGCCAGGGACCCGCCACCGTGGGATGCATGGTGACGGACGGTGGCAAGAACATGAGGGCAGCGGCGCATCTAGTGAGCCGAGAGAGCGTCTACTGTGCCGCTCACAAGCTTCACCTAGTGGTGAGAGATGCGCTGGGGTTGGGCTCCTCGAAGGAACCCGTGGATACCCGGACCCGTGAACTCCAGTTACTTGTCCAGAAATGTCGGAGGCTCACGGGTCACTTCTCGCGCAGCGTGAAGGCCACGCACGAACTGCGCCAGACACAGGTCAGGACAGGTGTGCCAGAGCACGCTCTGATCACTGACGTCAGCACTCGCTGGAACTCCACCTGCGCCATGCTTGAGCGCTTGGTGGAGCAGCAGGCCGCACTCCACGCGTGGCTCTCCGAGCACCGCGGTGCGAGTCAGGTGGGTGAGTTCAACCGGGAGGATTGGCTCACCATCACCCAGACAGTGGAGGTCCTGAAGCCCTTCAAGGACTTCACTGTGGCGGTCTCGTCAGACACGGCGACCCTCGGTCTGGTCATTCCCCTGGTGCACACGCTCCAGAGGAATCTGGCCACCCTTGCAGACCGGGTCGCGCCCCGTGCTGACCTTGTTCCAGCGGTGCGCGCATTAGTGAGAAGGCTGCAGCAGGGCATAGCTGCCAGGCTAACTCCTCTCACTAAGGAAGAGTCATACATGTTGGCGACCATGTGTGACCCGCGCATAAAGGGCACTTTCGCCGAGCGGGACGGGAACCTCACCCAAGCCAGAGACGGGCTCTGCTCTTGGGTGAGGCGCAGGCAGGCCAAGAGGGGACGCCTGTCGACAGGGGGGCCGCAAGAGGGGCCCTGCCGTGCGGGTCCCTCTGACGCCCCCTCTGCGCAGGCCCCCCCCGAGGCCACCACCGGAGTGCCGATGGAGATGGAGATGCTCCGGTGGGCCCTCGTCCCCTCTGGGGTCGTGAGGACCGTGAGAGAGGATCCGGCGGAGGCGATGGTCAGGGACTACCTCGCGGAGCCCTGCGAGTCGCTCTCCACCGATCCGCTCAGCTACTGGGCCAGGAAGGAGTCGGTCTGGCCGGACCTCTCCCTCGAGGCGCAGCGGCTGCTCTCATGCCCTCCGACGAGCGTGGAGAGCGAGCGCGTCTTTTCACATGCGGGCGACATTGTCGGCCCACATCGCACTCGCCTTCTCCCATGGAGAGTCGAGCAGTTGACCTTCCTGAAGGTCAACTCTCGCCTCTTCGATTTCTCAGGACTGGACTTCCAGAGTGACTGAGGTGAGCCCAACTTGTGGCCTGCATCCTCTATGAGTCCAATCCTTTGGAATCGCGCTCTCCCCTGTATAAAACCCTGTATATACAGTTAAAACCGGCCAGTAGAGGGAGGGTGGTTAGGAACCAGTGGCAAAGGGAAAACACCCAGCAATTTGAAAGCCCCCCCCCCCCAGGGTATTCAAAACATCTCCCATCACTGAGACATACCCTGTGGGACCAAATTTATTATGAGAAATAATGCCCCAGAAACATGGATTGCTACTGGAGGGAGAAACAGGTTAGATAGGGATTGCTTAGGTGTTTTTATCAGATGAACTCCTTGTAAAAAAAAATTGTAGAAGAATTGTTGTACTGTTTTTTGCAAGTTGATGTTCCGTTCATGTAAAAAAAAGGAAAAAAAACCAAAAAAAAATGTTGTGATTATGTTTTTTAAAAGTTGATTGAATGTTCATAAAAAAAAAAAAACCCAAAAAAATGTTGTGATTATGTTTTTTAAAAGTTGATGTTCCGTTCATGTAAAAAAAAGGAAAAAAAAACCAAAAAAAATGTTGTGATTATGTTTTTTAAAAGTTGATTGAATGTTCATAAAAAAAAAAAACCCAAAAAAATGTTGTGATTATGTTTTTTAAAAGTTGATGTTCCGTTCATGTAAAAAAAAGGAAAAAAAACCAAAAAAAAATGTTGTGATTATGTTTTTTAAAAGTTGATTGAATGTTCATGTTTAAAAAAAAAAAAATTTGATGTTAATGTTGGGTTTGCATGGTTGGGGGATGCGGGTAGAGTGGTGGATGGGCACCGGCCAATGATGATCTCTCACAGATGTTCCCAGGTAAATTCTGAGGCTGGTGTGGGGGTGGGGGGAGACCTCTGCAGAACTGCTCCAGAAATACCATTGTCCAGTGCCTTGGAAGTGCCCAGTTCAGCTTTGTGTGTCTGAACTGAAAGCACAGCCACAGGAAATGACATAGGTTCTGCTGGACCCTGTTGCAGTGGTTCCCCCCCCATTTAGTCATGTTATGGAGGGAGAGTTGTATTAGGCTGGTAGTTATGATCATCTTCTGTTTCCATGCCCTGTTGTGCCCGCTCACTATGTAACCTGCTGTAATGTTCAAAACTTTACTGTTTGTCCATTTCAAAAGAAAAATTGTGTTTAAGATTCTCTGATGTGTAGTTAATTGTGTTGTGTTGTGCTATGAGGGACAATAAGTGTAATATGTTGTGATTTGTTGACCACTTGTAATTTGAAAATGAGAAAATAAAGGTTTTTTAAACTTAATGATTGTGTGTCTGTGTTCCCTTCTTTGATGGGAGGTTGGTTCCCAGCATAGGGAACAATGGGGCAGGCTGGCCAGCCTGTTCCTGGGGTACTGGGTGTGGGGCAGCTGAGGGTGGTTTTGGTTCTGAGACGGGCTGAGTGGAGGATTTGGGTCTGTGTGTGGCAGCTGGGGTGGGGGAACTGGGTTTGTGTGGGGCTGTAAGGAGTGGACTATGGGGGATGAGAGCACTGGTTGTCCCTTGTGCCCAAGTAGGCCCCTGCTACTGTCCTGGTGTGGGCTTCCATGCCTCCATCAGTTGCTGGCCCTCCTTTGCCATCTTTTTCTGAAATTTTCCTAGGGCTGCCAAACTCCTGGTTGGGCTTGAGTTCAGGTTAGAGAGAGTAGTTCCCTACAGAGAAACTGGCTGCTTCCAAGGGCAATCTCTTTAGAGGGCAAATGCGGACCATGGATTCTGGGGGAGATCCCTACTCAGATTTTCCTTTCCACAAGTCCCACCCCCAAATTGCCAGTAACTTCCAAGGCCAGAGTTTGCCACCCCAGAGAGATCCCGTTCCCACCCTCTTAGCCTTGGCATGAAAGTTGTAGCCCCCATGGAACGCTTCCAGGTTCCTGATTCCAAGCCCAATGACACCAATGTAAGACAATCCAGACCTCCATCAAAAATGGATTTTAAGTAGCAGTGGGATTGGGCTGCATTTCAGTCATTCACATATCTGGTTGTGTTCCCAAACATTTAGCTTATGTTTTTTTAAATCAGCGTATGGCACTTAAGGACACTTTTAAATGGTTCTAAAAACATTTTTTTATTATGAAGTATTTAATGTGGCATTGATCAAGGGCAGGCCTTTTGGCCAAATGAGCAGTATCAGTACAGTAAAATTTAGACTAAGCTCATAGGAGGAAAAAGCATTCACACTGTGAAGTGGGAAGAAAGTTTCAATTTACATGTACCATGGACTCCGAAAAAGACATGTAAGTGGGATCCAGACCAAATCAGGCCTGCTTTCTCCCTTGAAGATATCAATTGATGATAGTGCTTATGTCACATCATGAGAAGACAAGGTTCACTAGAAAAGACAATAATGCAAGAAAAATTGAAGGCAGTAGGGAAAAGAAGAATACCCTAGATGTGGTAGATTGACTTCGGTTTGCAATACATGGACAAGGTTTTTGGGATACTGTGGAGCTCAATATAATTCTAAAGTACACCACAAGTGATTTGAATGCATAAAACATACAGACACATACACATAAAATGTATATACCCCCTCCCCACCAAATTAAAGGTTTATCTTATGCCCCGGTTTTCTCCCCCATGGGAACCTAGAGTGGTTTACACATTGCTGTTCTCCCTTGATTTGTTTCACCCTCATCACAACCAGGCTAACAATAGACAGCTGCTCCATGCCTCACATTGGAGTGACTCCACCGATGGCCTTCTTAGTTGTTGGAGGGGGTGGAGGGGGGGGAGGAAGGAAACAACGCACTCCTGCCCACTCTATCTGGGGCCTAGGTGACCAAATTGCTTGGCCTTGGCAAGGAGCCAGTGGTGGGGCGGCACTGGTTCTGGGGCCCCGTCCAGAACATTTGTCCAGGGCCCCAAAATCACGTAGACTGCCTCTGGAAAACACAACACAATTGTTTACTTAGGCTGAGCCAAGAACATCCATCAAGCCTACAAGGCACAGAATCAGAGTCTGCCAGATTCTAGACCAACTCTCTAGCCATTGCACTACAGTGGATATCTAAAAACTGTTCATACTCCCACCAGCAACTTGAACATTTTTCTCCAAAAGGCACAACTTGGCTGGGTCTCAAAAAGGACTATGATGCATGGGCCTGTCAATGCATACTGGTACTAAGGCTCTGGCCGGGGGGAGGGGGGCATTGTGCCAATGCCACCCTGGCTTTGGAAGGGGACAGTAAAATAGAAGAAATAATCTAGCTTCAGTGCCTCCCCCCCTTCTCTGTCTCTCTCTCTCTCTATAATGTGAGTGAAAACATTACTATACCATCACTGAAGCCTACAGGATACTTAGGGTCTGTTCACACACGCATGATCATTTAATGGCAATGCTCTGGCATGATGATGTTTGTTCTAGGAGGTGATGTGATCATCACACAAGGCTGGGGAGCACGCACAATTCACAGCAGGCAGATTTGGGCCACAAGGGATCCTGCTTTGGCCTGTAGGGCCCAAATCAGCCCACTGCAAAGCACAGGCATACTCTCAGGGCAGCCAGATGACATCAGTGACATCACGGCAGCAGCCCCTGGAGCGTACCTTGAAGGCTCATTCACTGACTTTCCCCCTTCGGGGTGATAGGTGAGAGTGGGGGATCCCCCACCAAGGGGAAACGGATCCCTAATTGTGTCTGAGGTTGTGGAAATCAAATGGGTCATTACCTCCATATTGCTTCTGTCTTTGAGGGACTTACATGCACATTATATTTAACTCCAGATTTCTTGATTGTCAAGGAATGCATGTGGTGGGGGGTAGGGGGGAAGGGTGGGAGAAGGGCACCTGAGGGTGAGGGTGGCATTTGGCATGCAAAATGCCACCCCTGGCAAGACAAGCCTCTCCCAGCTGTCGGTGGTAGAGATGAGAGCAGAGCACCCACTTGGGGAGGCCATGAAATGGCCCCCCCAAGTGGGAGCAGGCTGAGCCTTGGTGGGGGGATGGGAGGAAGGGTGGGAGAAGGGCCCCAGAGGGTTGGGGGGGGGGATTTTGTTGCTGTGGTTCCCCCCCATTAAGTCATGTTATGGAGGGAGAGTTGTATTAGGCTGGTAGTTATTATGATCATCTTCTGTTTCCATGCCCTGTTGTGCCCGCTCACTATGTGACCTGTTGTAATGTTCAAAACTTTACTGTTTGTCCATTTCAAAAAAAAAAATTGTGTTTAAGATTCTCTGATGTGTAGTTAATTGTGTTGTGTTGTGCTATGAGGGACAATAAGTGTAATATGTTGTGATTTGTTGACCACTTGTAATTTGAAAATGAGAAAATAAAGGTTTTTTAAACTTAATGATTGTGTGTCTGTGTTCCCTTCTTTGATGGGAGGTTGGTTCCCAGCATAGGGAACAATGGGGCAGGCTGGCCAGCCTTCTCTGCGGGTGGTGGGGGGGTCAGGGGGGTGGTTGTCTGTGTGCCAGGGCAGGTGCTCTTTCCCAGGGACGATTTGGCACTGCCACCATTGTGGCACCCCTTGTCTGTGCAGAACTGCCCTGGGAAAGAGAGTTTAGGGGTTCCCAAAAGGGGAGGGCAGGCCAGCCTGTTCCTGGGGTTATGGTGGGTGTGGGGCAGG
Organism: Eublepharis macularius; assembly: GCF_028583425.1. Taxonomy (NCBI): domain Eukaryota; kingdom Metazoa; phylum Chordata; class Lepidosauria; order Squamata; family Eublepharidae; genus Eublepharis; species Eublepharis macularius. Next base: position 2,287,996 of record NC_072792.1, read on the forward strand.
TGGGGGTGGATTTGGGTCTGTGAGGGGCTACTGGGGGGATTTGGGTCTGTGTGTGGCAGCTGCGGTGGGGGAACTGGGTTTGTGTGGGGCTGTGAGGGGTGGACTTTAGGGGCTGAGAGCACCTACTTGGGGAGGCCATGAAATGGCCCCCCCAAGTGGGAGCAGGCTGAGCCTTGGTGGGGGGTGGGAGGAGGGGTGGGAGAAGGGCCCCAGAGGGTTGGGGGGCATTTTGCATGCAAAATGCCACCCCTGGCAACACAAGCCTCCCCCAGCTGTCAGTGGTAGAGATTAGAGCACCTACTTGGGGAGGCCATGAAATGGCCCCCCCAAGTGGGAGCAGGCTGAGCCTTGGTGGGGGGTGGGAGGAGGGGTGGTAGAAGGGCCCCTGAGGGCTGGGGGGCATTTTGCATGCAAAATGCCACCCCTGGCAAAGGAAGCCTGCCTCTTCATTTTTTCCCCATAGGAAAAAATGAAGAGAGATCAGCAGCAGCATGCTAACAATATGCTGCTCCTTTGCTTTCTTATGGGGAGGATGGGGGGACCTGCTTTGGGGGGCCATAACATGGCCCCCCAAAGTCCAATCTGTCTGAAACTTGGGTAGTTGTTAGAGAAGGGTTAGAGGAAGGTCCCCACCAATTTTGGGCTTATTTGGTGGGAAAATGCCTCCTCCAGGCGTCCTGAAAGACGGAGGCATTTTCCCAGCAAAAAAACCCGAAAGAATCCCGAAAGAATGCCGAAATAATGCCGAATCCCGAATCCCGAAAGAGATTCTTGTTTCGGCTTTCGGCTAATGACGGTAGAGAATCTTGTTTCGGGTAATCCCGAAACAAGAAAGCCGAAAGTTTTTTCCTTGCACACCCCTAGTGTCTGCCTCTAACATACCCTCCCGGGGAGTGGGAATGGGTCCATCTGGGGGAGCACAGCCTACGAGAATTTCACTTGCTACAGCAAGCACAGGGGCATTGGTTGCCGCTGCAGGAATGAGGATGCCCCAAACCGGCCAACCACAAGGAACCCCTATCATCACCCCAATGGTGACAGGAGTACAAATAGATCATCTGCAACTGGGAGGTCCCACAGTATACCCCCCTTAAAGAGGTCCAGGAGGTCAAGCGCAAGCCATTCATCCACAGTATAGAGGGGTGCCTCAAGCCACTCTGATAATGTATGGAGCAAATGGAGCCCACCAAATACCATTCATGGCCCAGGGACACATTCAACCACCCCCCAGAGCAGCCCCAATTCAACAGCAGGCAGAGCATCAAGGAGCTCCTGGAGTGGGACTGCCACAGCGTTGGTTCAGATTAGAGGCCAAGTTTGATGGAAACCCCAGAAACTTGGGATTTTTTTTAATACAAGCTATGGAGTTTTTCCAAGATTGGGGACATTTGTTTCCTATGGAACACAGTCGGTGAACCATCTAGGATTCCGACTAGGGGGCCGAGCAGCCGAGTGGTATGTAACTTTGCATAATATGGGAGCACCTGAACTGTATGACTTAAATGCTTTTATATTTGCACTAAGAGCCCAATTTGAGGACCCATTAGAGGGGGAAAGGGCTCGAACAAAGCTCAGAACCATAAGACAGGGGTCCAGAACTGTAAGAGAATATGCTGCCAAATTCAGGCTATTCCAACTCAAATCCACTTTTCCAGAGTACTCACTCAACAAGAACCATTACAATAGAATAAACTTTATATAAAGTGCAACTAGTGCTCTATTTCATCAATATGAATCACAGTCTATATCATAATAATTAATAATCAGTAGCAGTAATAATCAATAGCATGTAGTATCACAAATCTAATTGGTGGGAAAGAATCTCATGTACACTCATGAAAGAATCGAAACAGTCAATATGAAGCAGTACAGGTAATGCATAACAGTATTAAAAATCTGCTCTAAAGTGCACAATGTCCAACAATGAATTGACACAAGTAATAAAGATCAATTTGGAATTGTTGTGTGTGTCAGGTTCAGAATGCTTCCCTGTATGTTGTAACCAAAGAGACTCCATTTTAATTCTTTTTTTAAAAAAATTTTAATTCCCTATATGTTGTAACCAAAGAGACTCCATTTTAATTCTTTTAAAAAAATTTTTTAACTCCCTATATGTTGTAACCAAAGAGACTCCATTTTAATTCTTTTTTTTATTTTAATTTTAATTCTTTTAGTGTTCTGAGTGCTTTCTTCACAGGTGCCAAGATGTTCCCTAGCAGCTATCTCTCAGAGGAGGAATGTTTTCGCTACAGCTTTTCCAGTCCTGGGAAACTTTCACTTTCTCAGCTTCAAAGGGATTGTTTTGAGAACTGTGGGGGGAGGCTGGGCCTACTGAGTCTTGATACTTTGTACTGTATTCTTTGCCTCTCATTTGTAACAATTCACGTGTACCAGTTCAGATATTGCATCTGGACCAGTGGACTATAATGGTTGCTTTTTTCAGTAAATCTTTTGAAAACAACGGACTCTTGTCTGATTGCAGAAGGTAGTCTGGATACAACTATTATTTAGCCACAGATCTGACAGTGTGATTGCCTGCAGATGTCTGTAAAGCCGTGTAGCTTGTAAGTGCCATGCTTATGGGTTTTGCCAGCATAAGTTGTCCAGTCCCGTTTCGTACTTTCACTTCTTCATAGGCATTCTTTTCCTTATCTGTTGCACAACACACCACATTATACTCTGTTGATAACACAAATTAATCCAAAAGTTTGTACAAATTAGATTACTGTTTAAAAACTAAAATCCCTTAAAGGGACAGCAGCCCAATTTCTCTTACAAGCTTCACAGCTATTGATTATTACTGCTACTGATTATTAATTATTAATTACTGTGATACAGACTGTTGATTCATATTGATAAAATAGAGCGCTGGTTGCACTTTATATAAAGTTTATTCTATTGTAATGGTTCTTGTTGAATGAGTACTCCGGAAAAGTGGAATTGAGTTGGTGTTCTTAGTTCCGGAGCAGCCCCTGCAGTTGTAAGAATTCAGGAAAAGAAAAGGGAGGGGGGAGCGTGCTCCGGTAAGAAATACCAACAGGAAGAGGAGCAAACGCAACTGGAGCAGCACAATTAATGAAGAAACTGAAAACCAACTTAGCAAAAATATAGTCTAATAAAGCCAGTGAATGTGAAAATAAATATGTGTAAGCGAATAAGTCATATACATTACAGAGTGCACACAGGCACAAATAGAAAACAGAATAACGATAAATACAATGCAGTGTAAGGGTGCACGCAGGCACTCCACTAAATATTATATGGAAAGGAGCAAATCAGCAGCAGCAACCCATTCGTACACAGATAAAGGGTGCACACAGGCACTCCGCTAATGATTGGTTGGCAAAAGTCCAATAAGCAGCAGTAACCAATTCCTTCACGGATAAAGAGCTTGAAGAAAGCCGTGTGGCTGTGCTTGCAGGAAGATGTCCAACCTCCTGACGGCCACGCCTACGGGATTTGCCAGCATATGCAAATTACCCCCGTTTCGTGAGCTAGTCATTTCTTCAAAGGCACGTCATTTTCATACTGCTATGGAGCAATCTCGTTTACTCAATCTCACGCTCTGTCTCTGTTTCTGCTGCCAAGTAGGTCCTGACACTGCCAAGTAGGTCCTGACGCAGTTGTAAGAATTCAGGCAATTAGCAACCAAAGCGCAGGGCTACCATGAAGGAGTGAAAATTGAACTCTTCCAAAATGGACTGAAAGCTGACCTACTAGATCAAGCATTAATGCAAGACGGTCCGCAGACTTTGTTGGGTTGGTTACAACTAGCATGTGAGGTTAAGAAATAGAGCCCAAGTAGTAAAACTTGTAAGAATGCAACAACATGCAGGGTCAAGGAGACCAACCACCACAGACAGGGGACATGCCCCGTGGGGACTGAGAACCCCCCTTTGTAATGGAGAGAGAAGTACGTTGGAGACAAGGACTATGTCTACAGTGTGGGGGTGCTGGACATTTTGCAGACCAATGCCCCGTGCAGCCGGCACAGGGAGGAGGTTACCAAAGTGCACCCAAACCCACAGCCCCCCACAAACTGCTGGGTCGAAAACTAGCCCTGAAGCATGGGAGGCCAAAAACTGGCTTGGATGCCAATGAGAGTCCCAGAAATATTAAGGAACCCTCACCAAAAAAAGGAGAGGAGGACTTTACCCCGCCGTCGGGAAACCAGACAAACCTGCCATGAAAAGGCCCCAACGGCAGGTCACTAAAAAACCTAAACCACCAAAGTGAGAGAAAGAGGGGCCATACTGTTTATGCCCATGACATTATTGAAGCCAAAAAAGGGAACTCATGTGTGGGTGTAAGCCTTAATAGATTCCGGATGTTCCCGAGACTTAATATCACCAACCTTGATTAACGGACTAGGTTTGGAACTAATAGAACTCAAAGACCCTATAGTATTTGAGCAAATGGATGGGTCTAACATGCATCCAGCTCCCTACAAAACTGAACCAACTCATACGGGCATGGGAGATCATTGGGAAAATCGAACATATATAGTCAGCGATGTGGCTAAATATCCCTTGGTACTGGGAAGTCGCTTGCTATGGGACCATGACCCGTACATCAAATGGTCTACTGGGATGGTGGTCTTTAAGGGAGAGCATTGTGCAAAACATGCATAGACTAAAGTATGGGGCAGGGAGACACCCTCCCCATTACAGACTGTTGACCGTGGAGGAAGAGAAAGCCATTACCTCCAAATATCAAGATTTAAAACAAGTGTTTGATGAAAAAGAAGCTGATGAGCCTTCCCCCTCACAGAAGCATGGACTGTACTATTGAACTCATCCCAGGGAAAAAGTTGCCTAAGGGAAAGTTGTACTCTATGAGCCCACCTGAAAGAAAAGAAGTGAGAAGTTTCATTGACAAAAACTTAGAGCGAAGATTCATCCGCCCTGCCAGTTCCCCCCATGTTGTGGCCATTTTGTTCCACAAAAAGAAGGATGGGGGGCTGAGATTGTGTACTGACTATTGGGGAATAAATGCTATATTCATGTCAAATGCAAACCCCCTCCCCTTAATTAGAGACTTGCTCAATGTGGTGGAGAAGGCAAAATCTTTTCGAAATTAGATTTGAAAGATGCCTACTTCCGGGTGAGGATACAGGAGGGGGATGAATGGAAAACCACATTCAACACCCCTTTGGGGAAATTCCAATATCTTGTAATGCCTTTCGGCCTACAGGGGGCGCCATGTGTGTTCATGAACTTAATCAGTGAAGTGCTGCACAAATACCTGTACAAAGGTGTGGTTGTATATCAGGTTTTTGTATATCTATATATCAGGTTTTTGTATGTATATAATTTTAATTGTTGAATTTTTATTGTAGAATCTGCTATGTAATTGTATTTTATGACTGTTGTACCCCGTCCTGAGCCCACTTGTGGGGAGGGCGGGTTAAACACCGAATAAACTAAACTAAACTTGTTCACCTAGATGACATGTTGATTTATACTGCTGATGAAGAATACCATGTGGAGTTAGTAAAAAAGGCGTTGACCGCTTTAAAGAAACACAAACTGCTGGTAAAATTGTCTAAATGTGAATTCCATAAAGAACTGGTTTTTTTGTGGTACCGAGTCTCTCACCAAGGACTGAAAATGGACCCTGCAAAAATCCAAGCTGTAATGGGGTGGGAGACCCCCCAAATGAGAAGGCAATTGTAGTCGTTTGTAGGGTTCGCTAACTTTTAACGGCCCTTCATAAAAAACTTTTCTCAAATTGCCCTCCCTTTAACGGACTTGTTAAAAACAAAGGGGAAAGGACTGCAAGGAAAAAAGCCCAGTGCCAAATTAAACTGGACTCGGGAATGCCAGGAGACTTTTGAAAACCTAAAAAAGCTGTTGATTTCTGAACTGGTTTTACAGCACTCTGATGAGAACCAAAAATTTGTGGTCCAAGTTGATGAGAGTGACACCGCTTTGTGTGTGTGGCGGGGTGCTCCTACAACCCAATGATGAAGGGGAATTGCACCCTTGTGCATGCATATCTAAAACATTATCTGAAACTGAATGCAATTGGAGCATATGGGGGAAAGAATCTTTTGCAGTGAAATTGGCACTTACCACCTGGCAGCATTGGCTACAGGGGGCTAAAGTACCTTTTGAAGTATGGACTGATCACAAAAACTTAGAGGCACTATGCACCCCCCATAGACTGAACGCTGAGGTGAGTGGAATTCTTCTCTAATTTCAACTTCACGTTGAAATACCTCCCTGGCCAATCAAATTTCCTAGCAGACGCACTTCCACACATGCCCCAACACGACAGCCAGAAGGAGGAGATAATTGATACAGTTTTTTCACCAGCTCAGTTGGGAGGGGCGGTGACAACACACAGCCAAGCTGCGAAAACACAAATCAGCCCAAAACTTGATCTCTCAGAATAGGGAGAGAGAATAAAAGCTGAAACTGAAATCGAAGGGGGAAAGGTGCCCAAAGCCAAATTGAAACAAGAGGGGGATGGCCACTGTTACAGGAGGGGCAAACTCTCCATCCCCACCAGTTTAAGAAAAGAAATCTTACAACAATGTCATGATGCAAAACTAGATGGTCATTTTGGGTATCCGAAGACCCTTCATTTAGTGCAAAGACAATCTGGGTGGCCAAATATGAGAAAGGATATTTTTCAACATGTATCTTCCTGTCCAGTATGTATAATGGGGAAAACTAGAAGGGGGAAACCCCAGGACCATTGCAAACTTTAGAAATGCCTCCTAGACCATGGGCTGTAATCTCAATGGACTTTATCACTGACCTTCCCTCCTCAAAATGATGAACAGTCATTTTACTGGTTGTGGACTTATTTTCTAAGTAAGCTAATTTCATTCAATGTACTACTATCCCCACAGCTAAAAAGTTAGCCAGCCTTTTCATGAAACATGTGGTCAGATTACTTTCATTTCCCACCAAAGTAATCTCAGATCGGGGAGTACAGTTCGTTGCCAACTTCTGGCGGGATCTTCTCAAAGTTGCTAGAATTGAACAAGGACTAAGCTCCGCTCATCATCCTCAGACCGACGGACAAACTGAATGCACAAATCAAGTGTTGGAACAATTTTTAAGATGCTACATGAACTATCAACAAGATAATTGGATCGATTTCATTTATTTTGCTGAATATGCATACAACAATTTGATCCACAGTTCTACAGGAGGTTCTCCTTTCAAGATAGTCCAAGGATATGAGGGGAACGCTGTACCTTTTGTCACAACTCCTGGTTCCCAAAACCCTGGAAATTTGGGAGAGTGGTGGACCAACTTAACTACCCAATGGGAAGTGATACAAGAGACTTTAAAGAAAGCTAAAGAGGGCTATAAAAATTCGCTGACAGGAAACGTTCTGAACAATGGCAGCTGCAGCCAGGAGACTTTGTGTACATCTCCAGAAAAAACATTAAAGGAGAACAACCTAGTAAAAAACTGGGGTTAAAATACCTAGGACCTTTTCCTGTAAAAAGAGTAATAAATGATGTCACTGTGGAAGCAGAGCTTCCAAAGAACTTAAGACAAATCCACCCAACGTTTCATTTCAGCCTTTTGATAAAAGCTCCTCCACCAGACAAATGGCATCCAGGAAAGGGAGCTCCTCATCCAACACTAGTGGGTGGCCAGATCTACTATGAAGTGGAAGAGATTCTGGACGCTAAAATCAAACACAATAAACTTTTTTATTTAAGCAGGTGGAAGGACTTTGATGAATCTTTCAGAGAATGGGTAGAGCAACCTCATGTAAATGGTCCAAGACTAAGTTCAAAATTTCACAAACGTTATCCTGACAAACCTGGGCCCAGAGGGGAAGGGGGATCTTTGGGGAGGCAGAAATGTCATGTCTGCACCACTACATCCATGTCATTGTTCTAGGTGGTGAACCATTGTTAATGCTGTACTTTAATTTCATTTTGCAAATGCTCTAACCATCACTTTCATTTCTCAAGCAGCCTGAGAACACAACTCTTTTCTTTGAAGCTCACAGAAGTGACCTTGTACTGTCTGAAATGTTACAGTTTACTCTTATGCCTTCTGTCCTGTTACACTTCACTGTGTAACCTAAAGCAGTTAAAGAAATAAAGTGTTTTTGACAGCAATTGTGTTTTTGGTGATTCTCTGATGTGAAGTGAGTTGTGTTATTTTTGTGTAGTAGACTGGTTTCATGCCCTGTTGTGCCCTTCTACTGTGTAACCTAAAACAGTTAAAGAAATAAAGAGTTTTTGACAGCAATTGTGTTTTTGTGATTCTCTGATGTGTAATTTTTTGTGTGCAAGACTGCTGGTGTAATGTGTCACAATACTTTGCCTAGTTGAGGACTTCTGGCTTGGTGTTATGGCAGTCTGACATGATCCAGGGAGCTGGATCATCCGAGTTGCTGTTTCTTAGGCTGGTGAGCTGCCTCGACCACCCACAGCCTCCCGAATTCAGGGAGAAGTCAGGCAGGAATGCTCTGCAGCCCCAAGAGTGAGTGATCTCGGCTGAGGGGGGGCTCTGAATCAAGGATTCTCCCGCAGCCTTGAGGTCCTCTCGTAGAAGGACGAGCCTATATCTCTGCAGCAGCTTTGGAGTCAACGAATTGGCATAGGATGATCGTACCCAAGCTTCAGTTACGAATTTGATCGGAATTTAGCAAAAGAAACAGTTATTACAACTCCAAGGAAAGAAGAGGAGGTAAAGATTGCTATCTCCCCTAATGGGCTTGATTTTTAAACAAAGACCAAAAGTTATTAAATGAGAGACAGAGTTAATTAAAGCGGAAGAGCCAGTAAAGAGTTTGGGAGTGAGAATTGTGAGATTCTTTAACATATAAAGCATAAAAGATCAAAAAGGAACTTTTTGTTTACATACCTGTGGTTTTGAGAAAGCAACATGGAGGGAAGGAGTGTGGGAAGCGGCAGAAATATCGCGAGAAGGAGTTTGTTTGTTGAAGCAGCAAGCCGCGTATAGAAGGGCAGGAAGTGTGCTGGAGTAGCAGCGGAAGAAAAACAACAAGGAGGCAGGGAAGAGCTGAAGAGGAAGCGGAAATTTGCCATTTTGGATAAGGGAATGACTGGAGACTTCACAATAGAGTTCACCATAGAGAAAAGACGCCCGACATTTTGATTGCTGGAAAAGGTATGGATTTTAGTAACTTTTAAACCTGACACGAGTGCAAAAAGTGACAGGTGAAAACAGAGTTGAGAAAGAGAGCAGACTCGTGGGCAGGTGCCAAGGCAAGCCCAACGATGTCAAAGAAGGATAAAGATTGGCAGATGGCAATTGAGAATTTGGATAAAAAAGTGACAGAGGGCAATAAAGAATTAAATGAGACTATACAAAGGACACAGGAAATGTTGCAGGAGTCACAGAAAAATTTACAGGAGTCATAGCAGAATTTATTAAAAGATACTAAAGAGGCAATAAAGTCAGAAGTTGCAGAGCTGGTGAAAAATATTGATGAGATTAAAAAAGAGCTTCAGTCTACCCAACAGAAAGTGCAAGAGGTGGAGACGAAAACAGAGAATCTGGCCACTAACCTAAAAGTGGAGACATCAGTGTTAAGTGACAGGATGGCTGTTATGAGGTGTAAAGCTACTGAAAAACAACTGCGATTTAGAGGCGTTCCGGAGACAATGGCACAATCAACCCTGAAGCAAATTACTGAAATGATAGCAGATTTTTTAAATATAGAGAAAGAAGAGGTGGTAGCCAATCTGGATATAGCATACAGAGTTAATTCAAGATACACACAACAAAAAGACTTACCAAGAGATATTATTGTCCAATTAACCACAAAGAGAATGAAAGAACAAATTATTGGAAAGCATTTTGAGACCCCATTGGTACTTCAAGGGAAGCGGGTCAGGATTATGAAAGAGTTACCGAGGAAAATTTTGCAAGAGAGAAAGAAATACAGAGATTTGACACAGAAGTTGAAAACTTTGAATATAAGATACAGATGGGAGATAACTGAAGGTCTGAGCTTCAAATTTCAAACAGTAAGGAGAGTGGTTAAATCAAGGCATGACATGGAGGTTTTCTTGTTAGAGAATGAGAAAGACTTACCTGACACAAGTAGGCTTTAAATATGGAGTACAAATTAATATCATGGAATGTAAATGGACTTAATTCATCTTCAAAGAGTAAGGCATTATTTCATTGGTTGGCCAAACAAAAATGTAATATAATTTGTCTACAAGAGACCAACATAAAAGATCAAGATATTAAACATTTGAAAAATAAGAAATTGGGACAAGAATTTGTGGCGGCGGCAAAGCAGAAAAAGAGAGGAGTTGCAATTTATATAAAAGAAGAGCTACAACCAAAGATGATTGTGACTGACAGTAATGGCAGATATTTGGCTGTGGAGTTTAAGTGTAATACCAAAAAGGCATTAATTTTGGGAATTTATGCTCCGAATGGAGCAAAAGAACAATTTTTCAATGAAGTTATGGCCCAACTGGGTCAAATGACATATGATCAAGTGATTGTGGCAGGAGATTTTAATGGAGTGGTGGATTTGCAATTGGACAAAAAAACTAGTGTGAGTAAAAATAAAACAGGGAAACTGCCAAAGGTATTTTTTTGAGCTTCAAAAGCAGGAAAGCCTTGAGGATATCTGGAGGAAATATAATTTGAAGATCAGACAATATACGTATTTCTTGGCTAGTCATCAATCGTTATCAAGAATAGATATGATTTGGGCATCTAAGGAACTAGCGGTTTGGACAAAGGAGATTGATATCATGCCAAGAGTTAGTTCAGACCACAATCCAATTTTTTGGAGATTTGGAATGAGTCGTAAAAAGCTGAGATGGAGAATAAATGAAGATCTTTTATGCAATCAAGTAAATTTGGATGTCCTGAAGAAAGAAACAAAGTGTTTTATTCAACATAAAGTGGACCAAGGGGTGTCAATTCAAAAAGTTTGGGATGCCTATAAAGCGGTCATTCTAGGAGTTTTGATGGATTTAAATGCCAGAGATAAGAAAAGTAAAGAAATGAAATTGAAAGAAATACAAGAAACAATAAAGCAAAAAGAGCAACAACTAAAGAAAAGACCGGGTAAGAAGAAACTTCAACTTGAGATTAGAATTTTACAGGAGCAGATAAGAGCAATGGAAAATAAAGAAATGGAATGGGAATTGAAAAGATTGAAGCAAAAATCGTTTGAAGGAGCCAACAAACCTGGGAAATACTTAGCATGGCAATTGAAAAAAGAGAGAGAGAAGAAATTAATAAGTAAAATTATGGAAGACGGCAAGGAGTTGTTTGATCAAGATGTAATTGTGAGAGCATTCTATAAATACTATGCGAAATTGTACCAGAAAAAACCTATTGATATTAGACTAATTGATGAGTACTTTTGAAGATAGATTGAACGCCAAAATTAAAATAACAGAAATAATGGAAGCGATACAGGCAACAAAAACGGGTAAGGCACCTGGACCAGATGGAATATCGGCTAAATTTTATAAAGTAATGGCTGATGAATTGATACAATTGTTGCAGAGAGTAATGAATGGAATACTAGAAGGAGAGGGAGTACCGGAAACATGGAATGAGGCAAACATTATGTTGATACCAAAAGAAACCCAAGATTTAACGAATGTTAAAAATTATAGACCAATATCTCTAACAAACAATGACTATAAGATATTTGCTAAAGTATTGGTGGAAAGACTTAAAACTTGGTTGCCGGAATTTATTGCAGGAGAACAGGCAGGTTTTTTGCCGGAGAGACAGATAAAAGACAATTTAAGAGTAGTACTGAATGCCATTGAATATTATGATAAACATCCGGGGAAGGAGGTTGGCTTTTTTTTTTTGTTGACGCAGAAAAGGCTTTTGACAATTTAAATTGGGACTTTATGTTTGCTACAATGGAAAAGATGCAGATGGGTAAGATATTTATCCAAGCAGTAAGGGCAATATATAAAGACCAATGTGCAGCTATTGTGGTAAATAGTGACTTAACAAAAAAAACTGGAAATAAGGAAGGGGACGAGACAAGGGTGTCCACTCTCTCCACTGTTATTTGTGATGGTATTAGAAATTCTACTTAGACAGATACGTGAAGACGATATGATAAGAGGACTGAAAATAAAAGGTCATTCCTATAAAGTGAGAGCCTTTGCTGATGATGTGATGGTAATAGTTGAAGATCCAACTCAAAATATGCCAAGATTAATGGGAAAAATAAAAGAATTTGGTGACCTTGCAGGATTTTATATTAATAAGAATATATCAAAGCTACTATGTAAAAATACGACTAAACAAAAACAACAAGAATTGATGGAGATAACGAACTGTGAGGTGGTGCATAAAACAAAATATCTAGGCATTGAATTAACTGTGAAGAACATTGATTTATTTAAAAACAATTACGACAAGCTATGGCAACAGATAGATAAAGATACGTTGAAATGGAATAAATTGAATTTATCATGCCTGGGTCATATTGCTGCGATTAAGATTAATGTACTTCCAAGGATAATGTTTTTGATGTAAACAATACCAATCGTGAAAGATAATAAGCAGTTTGATAAATGGCAAAGGGAGATTTTGAGCTTCGTTTGGGCAGGGAAGAAGCCTAGAGTGAAAATGAAAGTGTTATATGACGCCAAGGAAAGAGGTGGATTACAATTACCAAATTTACAACTTTATCATGAAGCCATTTGCTTAGTTTGGCTGAAGGAATGGATTTTACTGAAAAACCACAAATTATTGGCTTTGGAAGGATATAAAAATTTTTTTGGATGGCATGCATATTTGTGGTATGATAAGATTAAAATGGATGCTATGTTTTTGCATCATTTTGTGAGACGGAGTTTATTTAGAGTGTGGCAAAAATATAAAAGATATTTCGAGGAAGAGACTCCATTGTGGATTATACCAGCTGAAGTCGTAAACCCGAATGTGGAACATGGTGGAGAGGAGTGGATGACATATAAAGAAATTTTAAGAGTGGAACAAAATACATATATTATGAAAACTAATGAAGATTTATCATTTCAGTATGGTTGGTTTCAGTATAGACAAATTAAAGACTTATATGATGCAGATCGTAGGAAAGTAGGATTTAGGGTTAAAAATTCAGAGTTAGAGGAGTGTTTACTTCAAGAAGGGAAAAAGTTGATATCTAAAATATATAAGATTTTGTTGAGATGGTATACAGAAGATGAGGTGGTTAAAGTTCAAATGGTTAAATGGGCAATAAATTGTAATAAAGATATTACGATGGAAGCTTGGGAACGATTGTGGAAAAATACAGTAAAAATTTCAACATGTACCACTATAAAAGAAAATGTTTATAAAATTATTTACAGATCATTATTTACCAAATCAGGCTGGCCCTGCTCACCCCTAGTCCTGTCTAGGCTGATGTATAAAATCCAGAAGAAATTCCCAGACCCTTTCCCACACAAAGTAAAATTCTTAAATGGAATGGCTGCTGATGGTGTTGGAACATATTGAGAAATTTTTTGAAGCTCTTGATTATCTTTGTACTTGATTATTACTACATTAATAACTGCCAGGATGAAGATTTGAAACGGGTGAATTTGCTGGCTTCCCATCTCGCAGTTATTACTCTTCACAAAGAATTTTACTTGTTGGATCATCCTATGAAGAATTTTGAACTTTGATATATATTGCACTATTCAGAAAGATTGTATTTGAATTATAAAATTGGTTACTTGTTTAGACATTTTTTTGTCATCTATAGGCACAAGCACTTTATATTTATATAAGAAAATTGTTATATACTTAGCACTTGGCACTTTGTTTGCCTATTGCAAAAGTGTTTTTGATGTGTTGCCTTTCACACATGTAACCATAATGGAATATGTGCTTTTAAACATTACATATAAAGAGATTTTTTATAAATTGTATAAAATTACTTTTATTGTGGTATAAAATATTCTATATAGTAAGCATATCACGGCAATAGTTGTTTTTTGCATTTTGATGCCTGAATGGTCAGACAAGATGTATGAATATGCATCAAAGGCTAAATTTACTTCCTATGTGCACGATAGACAAATATCAGAATTCTGGAAAAAATGGAAAGACTCCTTTGATTATCTAGGTTAAAACTAAGAAAAATTAAGGTAATTACACTATAGAGATAAAATACAGAAGAGGTAACTGATTAAAAATAATTGACATTAAAGTCTAGGTATAAGCAACTAAGGAGAGAGGAAGAGAGCTGTTACATAATTTAGCTGTGCTGTTATATACTTTGAATATATTTTTCAATTAGTTTAAATCTAATTCAAATGTAGTGCTTGTGTAAGTTTCTATGCACTTTTTATTGTTTTTCATAGCTTTTCTTTTAAATAAAGTCTTTACTTTAAAAAAATTGGAGTAACTCTCTGACATGTAGATCGTCACATTGGCCACTGAAACGGTGATGGTGTCCCCAGTAGGTCTGCAATAGTGGGAGATGCGGCATGATCAGAGTCCTCCTTGGTCGGTACAGCAGAAAACACAGTTTTGTCCAAATTCTCAGCGTTGGTTACTAGACCCCTGAAGAGATGAATAGTTGGACCTCCTAAGTCCGAAAGAGACACCGGATAGTTTGCTGCTTGGATGTAATGTTACGGACAGCTGAGGGCAAGACAACTTGCCTCCTCAATTGGTCCATTCATCCCATAAGGTGACAGAATAGGACACCAGGCCTGTCACTGTTCATACTGTAGCTGGCACCCACAATGGTCCTGAACCAAAGTTCTTGACATAAACTGCATCTCCTTAAAGACTACACGGCATATTCTGTTAGTCCATTTGATGCTGGATGATATGGTGCAGACATAATGAATGCCATTATGTTCCCAAATCTTTTCTTTTGTTGTCTAGAAAAGGAACGTGCATTATCCATCACAAGCATTTCAGGCAGTTCATGCATACTGAAATACAAATCTTTGACTGTTCAACTTCTCAGGGGAGGATTCAGGCTGGATTTTATCTAGAACCTGCTTATTTGTCTTTTTGACCATCTATGGTATCCATAAAACTCTCCTCCAGCACCACATTTCAAATTAATCAACTTTCTTCTGGTCAGCTTTCTTCAGTGTCCAACTCTCACATCCGTACATAGCAATGGGGAATACTATAGTGTGGATTATCTTGATCTTGGTCTCCAAAGAGATATCCTTATCCTTAAGGGTCCTTTCAAGTTCCTTCATGGCTGCTCTTACAAATCTCAATCTCCTTCTGATTTCTTGGGTGCAGTCTGTCAGAACTGTGGCTAGATAAAATCCTTACTCCAGTCTGCCTTCTGCAATTAGACAAAAGTCCATTGTTTCCAAAAAGCATTTAATGAAGAAAAAGATTATTATAGTCCACTGGCCTGAATGCAATATCCAGGTTGGTACATATGCATTGTTACCAATGCCAGACGAAGCAAGAGATACATAGTTAATACCATAGCTGACCCATCCTCCCCCCATAGTTCTCAAAACATTCCCTTTGAAGCTGCGAAAGCGAAAGCTTCCCCAAGGCCAGTTCTTGGTGGAACGTCAGTAGCCAAAACAATGCAGGTCTGTGAGATAGCTGCCTGGGAACCTCTGCACCTGGGGAAGAAAGCACTGAACACTGAAAGGATTAAATATGGAGTCGGTTAAGCAAAAGTATACAAGAGAGCATTCGGATCCTGACATTCTGCCCCCCCTAAGAAGACTCCCCCCGGTTTGTGCGGGTAGCGAGAATGGAATGCCTTTACCAGTCTAGGGGCATGGACATGCACAGCACTGACCCATTCATCAAACCCAGAATCAAAGTCTTTCCATCTAATCAAATAAAACAGCTGGTTGCGCTTAATTTTTGAGTCCAGTATTTGTTGTACTTCATAATGGGTCTGGTCGTCGATTAACGTGGGAATTGGGGGGCCTTTGACATGCCATTGGTTGTCACTGGGAGCCTTTTTTAGGAGGCTGACATGGAAAGTATCATGTACATAACGGAGATTCTTTGGTAAATTTAAAGCAACAGTCACTTTGTTGATTACTTTGCGCACTGGGAAAGGTCCTAAAAATTTGAAAGCTAGCTTTCGACTAGTTTGGGATATTTTCAGATTTTTTGTAGACAGATAAACAAGATCGCCAGGTTGTAAATCCCATTCTGCCGCACGGTGGCGGTCGGCGTATTTTTTGTAGTCTTGTTTGGCTTTGTCGAGATGCTTTTTGATCTGAGTCCATTGGTGAGCTGCTTCCCCCCACCATTCGGTGACATCTGGTGAAGCTGTTGTTGGAGGGGGAAGCGCTTCAAACGGGAACGGTTTGAAGTGGAAGCCATAAACTACCTTGAAAGGGGTTTTTCACGAATAACACTGGGGCTGCATGGGGACTATTGGCCGGGCGGATGAAACCTCTTTGTAAATTGAGATCAATGAACTTCCTAAGTTCGTCTCTTTCATTGGGGCTCATAGGGTATAACCGACCCTTGGGCAGCGTGGCCCCTGGCAAAATTTCCACAGCACAGTCCGTCCTCCTATGCGGAGGGAGGGTATTGGCCTCTTCTTCTGTGAAGGCTTGGGTGAATGCCCTATATTGTTTAGGTATTTGGTTAATTTCTTCTTGGGTGAGCAGAGCTGACTCAGACATAGTGGGATTTTTTCCCCAGTTTTGATCCCAACGATGATTTCTGCAGGATTCATGGGTGAATGTAATACTTCCTTCTGCCCAGTCGATGTGGGGGTTGTGATCGCACAACCATCGGCTTCCCAGTATCAGGGGATATTTGGCCGTGGCACTAATGACGAAGGTTCTGGTTTCCCAATGTGACCCCATACCGGTAATGATCGGAACAGTCTCTGTGGTAACCGGATTCATGTTAGTGCCATCCATTTGTTCAAAAATGACAGGTACATCCAAATCTTTTACTGGAAGCACCAGCCCATTGACTAAGGCAGGTGCAATAATGTCTCTCGAGCAGCCCGAATCAATCAGGGCTTGCACACGGACGTGCATCTTCTTGTCCGAATTTACTAACGTTACAGGAATGAATAGAATGGACCCCGGGGGTCGGTGTAACACCTGACCAGACTGACGTGCGATCTGCCGTTTGAGTCCTTTTACGACAGATCCATTTCGTTTCCCGATTCCGGGCTCTCGGGATTCCCTCCCCCAATCATGGCTATTTGATCATCTTTGGTGATCTCCTCCAACTCTAATCCTCTCTCTGGGAAACTTTTTCTTGGCGCCCCCTTACTTCTCGGGGCAGCTCTGGGTACAGGAGTAGGGCGCGGCAGCGCTGGGCTGGTTAGGGGAGCTGGGCATCGTAATTGGAGCGGAGGTCTTTGCACAGGCCGATATGGGCATTGCGCTGCGAAATGGCCACTCTGGCCGCACTGTAAGCACAATCCCTGTTGCCATCTAGCGTCTCTCGCTCCACGGGTGGCATACCCAGTTCCCCTGCTCCCTCTCAAGGATAACGGTGTGGAGGAGCATCTGTGGCTCGGGGGTTGTTGATGTTGTTCCGCTAGGCGCACTTCGAGGAGTCGGTTTTCGACCTCGCAAGTCAACTGTATCCAACCTAGCAGTGTAGGCGGGTTGTCTTGCATGAGCGCTCGATCTAGCAATTTCGGGTTTAACCCTTGTTTGTACAAAATGATCTTGGTGGACTCCTCGCACCTCGGGCATTTGGCCGCAAGCTGTCGGAATTGAGTAGCATAGTCTCTAGCTGACATACTGCCTTGCCTAATCGCTTGCAACTCTGTTCTAGCCATGGTTTCCTCTAAGGGATCCTCATATTGCGCCCGGATAGCATCCACTAACCCCTGGAGAGTTTCCAGCTCGGGGGCCCCCACATTATAAAGTCCCACATACCAGTCAGCCGCTTTCCCTTGGAGACGCGATCCCAGATGCTCTATCTGGCTGGCTTCGCTTCCAAACAGGTGTCCCCAACGATTAAAAAATTGCACCACCTGTACCAGGAAAAATCCCAACTTGGACGGGTCTCCATCAAAAGTCACGTCCAGTTTGACCCATCCCATGGGTAGATCCTGTCTGGGGGTCTGGACTGGCATGGGATAGGCGTCCAGGGGCCCCAGTTGTAACGGTGGCTGACGCGGATGAGAATGCGGTTGAGGTTGGGGAACAGGTTGTCTCGGCGTCGGTTGCGGGTGTAAAGGTTGCAGGGGTGGAGGGGCCACCGGCCCCATGGACGGTATCGGCCTGGGAATTGGCAAGGGCCCCCTCGGCGTCGGCTGTCTCGGTGTCGGCCGGGTTGGCGCTGGTCGGGTGGGGCGAGGTCCCCTCGGTGAAGTCTGAGTTCCTTGAACCACCCGCGGCGTAGTTGGATGGTTCTCTTGGGTTGTCGGCGGTTGAATTATAGGGGAAGGAGGCCCCTGTGGTTATGAAATCCTGGGACCACCGTTGGTGTGGTTGGCTGGCTCGCCTGGGTGGTTGGTGGAGGCCTTATAGGGGAAGCTGGTTCGCGTGGTTGAACCGGCGGTTCTTCCTCCTCCTCCGTTTCCTCGCTGCTGCTGCTGCTATCTGTGGTTGCGGGCTGGTCTGGATAGAGGTCATCCGGACACAGTCCTCCTCCTTCTCCCGCCATGAGGGATCCCCCTCCAGTGGCCCCAATCTCCTCGCCCGTTTCCAACGGCTGCTGCGGCCATATCTGGTCCTGCAAGTTAGCCAGGCTCTGGCTGATGCCGGGCAGGCCTGTTGGCGGGGCTCTGTCTTTGTCCCCCGCCACTAACACTGAAAGCAGATGTACTGCGTTGGCTAGACTCTCTTCCATGCTTTGTAGTCTATTCTCCAACCTCTGTACTCTGTCTGTAGGCTGCTGCGGATTCCCCGTATCCCCAGTAGTTGGAGGGATTGGCGGGTGTTCCGTACTCAGCGTCTGTTGCCACGGCAGGGGTGCTTCCACTCCTTGTTCTTCCTGCGATCGCGCCGCAAGTACACCTTTAGTTAGTCCAGTGATTGCTGAAATTCCAGAATCAATGGCAATTGTCCTGCTTTGCAGCTGTGCCCAATGATGTTCTCCGACATCGGGTTCCCCCACCCTTGGGGTGACTTCGGCATAGTCCCAGCTTAGAGCCCCTCACTGAGAGGTGTCTCCTTCCGCTTGTTCGGCCGTCCAATTCCAGAACAGTCACGGACGGCCCTCAGCTTGCTCCGGTATAGACCCCAGGCTATGCCGGCTATCCAACTGTATTTGGGTAAACATCGCGCTGATCCTCTGCTCCCTCATCTCTCTGGGCCGGGCCCCCCACTGCGTCGGGGTCGGCACACTGAATAGTGGAACAGTTAACGCGCTGGGCCTTGTTCTCTCCGAACTGGGAGCGAGGGTGAAAATGGTTGTAACCGTGGATCCTTGTGCCCTTGGTACAACTTGAGAAGATTCCGAGCCTCGAGGACCGGGAGAGGCATACGGGTTAAACAAAGGGTCCCGGGGTGGGACAGCTTTGGAGTCCGTTTGATCCGGTTGAGGCATGGGAGAGTTGATTGGTAACAAAATGTCAGAACTGTGGCTAGATAAAATCCTTACTCCAATCTGCCTTCTGCAATTAGACAAAAGTCCATTGTTTCCAAAAAGCATTTAATGAAGAAAAAGATTATTATAGTCCACTGGCCTGAATGCAATATCCAGGTTGGTACATATGCATTGTTACCAATGCCAGATGAAGCAAGAGATACATAGTTAATACCATAGCTGACCCATCCTCCCCCCATAGTTCTCAAAACATTCCCTTTGAAGCTGCGAAAGTGAAAGCTTCCCCAAGGCCGGTTCTTGGTGGAACGTCAGTAGCCAAAACAATGCAGGTCTGTGAGATAGCTGCCTGGGAACCTCTGCACCTGGGGAAGAAAGCACTGAACACTGAAAGGATTAAATATGGAGTCGGTTAAGCAAAAGTATACAAGAGAGCATTTGGATCCTGACACAGTCTCCCTTTTGGTTGATGTTTGAGCCAAGGAATAGAAAATCTTTAACAATTTCAGTTTCTTAATTGTCAGCCTTAACGTTTTGTAATTCCTCAATAGTCATTACTAGGGGTGTGCAAGGAAAAAACTTTCGGCTAAAGCCGAAAGCCGAAAGCCGAAAGAAGAATCTCTTTCGAATAAGCCGAAAGCCGAAACAAGAATCGCTTTCGGCTTTCGGCTTTCTTTCGGCTTTCTTTCAGCTTTTTCTATGGGAAAATGCCTCCGTCTTCCAGGACGCCTGGAGGAGGACTTTTACCACCGAATAAGCCCAAAATTGGTGGGGACCTTCCTCTAACCCTTCTCTAACAACCACCCAAGTTTCAGACAGATTGGACTTTGGGGGGCCATGTTATGGCCCCCCAAAGCAGGTCCCCCCATCCTCCCATAAGAAAGCGAAGGAGCAGCATATTGTTAGCATGCTGCTGCTAATCTTTCTTCATTATTTCCTATGGGGGAAAAATGAAGAGGCAGTCTTCCTTTGCCAGGGGTGGCATTTTGCATGCAAAATGCCCCCTTACCCTCAGGGGCCCTTCTCCCACCCTTCCTCCCACCCCCCACCAAGGCTCAGCCTGCTCCCACTTGGGGGGGCCATTTCATGGCCTCCCCAAGTAGGTCCCCTCAGCCCCCAAAGTCCACCCTCACAGCCCCACACAAACCCAATTCCCCCCCAGCTGCCACACACAGACCCAAATCCCCCCAGTAGCCCCTCACAGACCCAAATCAACCCCCACCTGCCCCACACCCACCATAACCCCAGGAACAGGCTGGCCTGCCCTCCCCTTTTGGGAACCCCTAAACTCTCTTTCCCAGGGCAATTCCGCACAGACCAGGGGTGCCACAATGGTGGCAGTGCCAAATCGTCCCTGGGAAAGAGCACCTGCCCTGGCACACAGACAACCACCCCCCTGACCCCCCCCCACCACCTGCAGAGAAGGCTGGCCAGCCTGCCCCATTGTTCCCTATGCTGGGAACCAACCTCCCATCAAAGAAGGGAACACACACACAATGATTAAGTTTAAAAAACCTTTATTTTATAATTTTCAAATTACAAGTGGTCAACAAATCACAACATATTACACTTATTGTCCCTCACAGCACAACACAACACAATTAACTACACATCAGAGAATCTTAAAAACAATTTTTCTTTTGAAATGGACAAACTCTAAAGTTTTGAACATTTCCACAGGTTACATTGTAAGCGGGCACAACAGGGCATGGAAACAGAAGCCCACACTAGACAAGATGATCATAATAACTACCAGCCTAATACAACTCTCCCTCCATAACATGACTTAATGGGGGGGAACCACTGCAACAAAATCCCCCCCAACCCTCTGGGGCCCTTCTCCCACCCTTCCTCCCACCCCCCACCAAGGCTCAGCCTGCTCCCACTTGGGGGGGCCATTTCATGGCCTCCCCAAGTAGGTGCTCCCATCTCTACCTCTGACAGCTGGGGGAGGCTTGTCTTGCAAGGGGTGGCATTTTGCATGCCAAATGCCACCCTTACCCTCAGGGGCCCTTCTCCCACCCTTCCTACCACCCCCCCACCACATGCATTCCTTGACAATCAAGAAATCTGGAGTTAAATATAATGTGCATGTAAGTCCCTCAAAGACAGAAGCAATATGGAGGTAATGACCCATTTGATTTCCACAACCTCAGACACAATTAGGGATCCGTTTCCCCTTGGTGGGGGATCCTCCACTCTCACCTATCGCCCCCTGTCACTGCTTACCTGGCTGGAAGGGGGAAAGTCAGGGAATGAGCCTTCAAGGTACGCTCCTGGGGCTGCTGCCGTGATGTCACTGATGTCATCTGGCTGCCCTGAGAGTATTCCTGTGCTTTGCAGTGGGCTGATTTGGGCCCTACAGGCCAAAGCAGGATCCCTTGTGGCCCAAATCTGCCTGCTGTGAATTGTGCGTGCTCCCCAGCCTTGTGTGATGATCACATCACTTCCTAGAACAGACATCATCATGCCAGAGCATTGCCATGAAATGATCATGCGTGTGTGAACAGACCCTAAATATCCTGTAGGCTTCAGTGATGGTATAGTCTGTCAGTAATGTTTTCACACACATTATAGAGAGAGAGAGAGACAGAGAAGGGGGGGAGGCACTGAACCTAGATTATTTCTTCTAGTTTACTGTCCCCTTCCAAAGCCAGGGTGGCATTGGCACAATGCCCCCCTCCCCCCGGCCAGAGCCTTAGTAACAGTATGCATTGACAGGCCCATGCATCATAGTCCTTTTTGAGACCCAGCCAAGTTGTGTGCCTTTTGGAGAAAAATGTTCAAGTTGCTGGTGGGAGTATGAACAATTTTTAGATATCCACTGTAGTGCAATGGCTAGAGTGTTGGTCTAGAATCTGGCAGACAGATTCTGTGCCTTGTAGGCTTGATGGATGTTCTTGGCTCAGCCTAAGTAAACAATTGTGTTGTGTTTTCCAGAGGCAGTCTAGGTGATTTTGGGGCCCTGGACAAATGTTCTGGACGGGGCCCCAGAACCAGTGCCGCCCCACCACTGGCTCCTTGCCAAGGCCAAGCAATTTGGTCACCTAGGCCCCAGATAGAGTGGGCTGGAGTGCGTTGTTTCCTTCCTCCCCCCCCTCCACGCCCTCCTACAACTAAGAAGGCCATCGGTGGATGTAGTCACTCCCAATGTGAGGCATGGAGCAGCTGTCTATTGTTAGCCTGGTTGTGATGAGGGTGAAACAAATCAAGGGAGAACAGCAATGTGTAAACCACTATAGGTTCCCATGGGGGAGAAAACCGGGGCATAAGATAAACCTTTAATTTGGTGGGGAGGGGGTATATACATTTTATGTGTATGTGTCTGTATGTTTTATGTATTCAAATCACTTATGTTGTACTTTAGAATTATATTGAGCTCCAAAATATCCCAAAAACCTTGTCTATGTATTGCAAACCGAAGTCAATCTACCACATCTAGGGTATTCTTCTTTTCCCTACTGCCTTCAATTTTTCCTAGCATTATTGTCTTTTCTAGTGAACCTTGTCTTCTCATGATGTGACATAAGCACTATCATCAATTGATATCTTCAAGGGAGAAAGCAGGCCTGATTTGGTCTGGATGCCACTTACATGTCTTTTTCGGAGTCCATGGTACATGTAAATTAAAACTTTCTTCCCACTTCACAGTATGAATGCGTTTTCTTCCTATGAGCTTTGTCTAAATTTTACTGTACTGATACTGCTCATTTGGCCAAAAGGCCTGCCCTTGAGCAATGCCACATTAAATACTTCATAATAAAAATATGTTTTTAAAACCATTTAAAAGTGTCTTTAAGTGCCATACGCTGATTTAAAAAACATAAGCTAAATGTTTGGGTACACAACCAGATATGTGAATGACTGAAATGCAGCCCAATCCCACTGCTACTTAAAATCCATTTTTTTTTTTGAAAATTTTTTTATTGGGTTAGGATCAAATGTTTACACATTACAGTCAATATTCCCATTTCCCAATTTCTAACCCCCTCCCTTTCCTCCCCCTTTTTGTTGACTTCCAACAGTTTTCCAACCCTTTGTCCCTTTTCCCTTACTCCTTTTAATCTCCTCTATCTAACAAATATATATTCTCCCTTTATTCTAAGCAATACTTCTTTAACTATTTTTAATACTCTGTACCCTGACTATGAGTCCCATTTTCCATAATGGATAAACAATTTATCCCATTTTTCATTATTTCACTTTCAAATATTTCTATATATCATAAACTATGTAAACCATACATTCATATAAATCAACCAGTTTAACTTATACTCTATATGTTATTCATTCTATCTTCTTCTTTCTATTTTAGTTATATTTGTTTACATTAGTATTTCTATTCCCCTTCAGTCATAAGTCTATATATGATATCAATCAATTTGACTCATATACAACTTCAAATAAACATATTCAGTTTGGTACACTGTACGGAATCAAAAAGAAAATATTATTAGTTAATCAATCCTTATAGTTAACCCTTATGATTAATTATTTTCTATCAATATTCTATTTATTATTCGATATATATCAATCTAATATCATAACTGCTTAGAAATTCTCTTTTACCTCTTCTCCTCCCCGGTAAAGTCACCCCCCTCTACATTTTATTGTACTTCAGTAGTTCTCAAACTGCCACAGTTCTCCTCCCACCTCCCATTTCTTCTCCAAATATTGTTTCAGCTTCTCCCAGTCTGTGTTAAACTGTCCTGAGTTCAGGTTTCTCAACTTTCTTGTCATTTTGTCCATTTCTGCCATATACAGCAATTTGTGGATCCAATCTTCAATAGTTGGCACTTCTTGTATTTTCCATTTTTGCGCATACAAAAGTCTAGCTGCTGCCGTCATGTAAAATATCAACGTCCTATGAGACTTAAAATCCATTTTTGATGGAGGTCTGGATTGTCTTACATTGGTGTCATTGAGCTTGGAATCAGGAACCTGGAAGTGTTCCATGGGGGCTACAACTTTCATGCCAAGGCTAAGAGGGTGGGAACGGGATCTCTCTGGGGTGGCAAACTCTGGCCTTGGAAGTTACTGGCAATTTGGGGGTGGGACTTGTGGAAAGGGAAATCTGAGTAGGGATCTCCCCCAGAATCCATGGTCCACATTTGCCCTCTAAAGAGATTGCCCTTGGAAGCAGCCAGTTTCTCTAGGGAACTACTCTCTCTAACCTGAACTCAAGCCCAACCAGGAGTTTGGCAGCCCTAGGGAAATTTCTGAAAAAGATGGCAAAGGAGGGCCAGCAACTGATAGAGGCATGGAAGCCCACACCAGGACAGTAGCAGGGGCCTACTTGGGCACAAAGGACGACCAGTGCTCTCATCCCCCATAGTCCACTCCTTACAGCCCCACACAAACCCAGTTCCCCCACCCCAGCTGCCACACACAGACCCAAATCCTCCACTCAGCCCCTCTCAGAACCAAAACCACCCTCAGCTGCCCCACACCCAGTACCCCAGGAACAGGCTGGCCAGCCTGCCCCATTGTTCCCTATGCTGGGAACCAACCTCCCATCAAAGAAGGGAACACAGACACACAATGATTAAGTTTAAAAAAAACTTTATTTTATCATTTTCAAATTACAAGTGGTCAACAAATCACACAACATATTACACTTATTGTCCCTCACAGCACAACACAACACAATTAACTACACATCAGAGAATCTTAAAAACAATTTTTCTTTTGAAATGGACAATCTGTAAAGTTTTGAACATTTCCACAGGGTACATAGTGAGCGGGCACAACAGGGCATGGAAACAGAAGCCCACACTAGACAAGATGATCATAATAACTACCAGCCTAATACAACTCTCCCTCCATAAAACAACTTAATGGGGGGCAACCACTGCAACAGGGTCCAGCAGAACCTATGTAATTTCCTGTGGCTGTGCTTTCAGTTCAGACACAAAAAGCTGAACTGGGCACTTCCAAGGCACTGGACAATGGTATTTCTGGAGCAGTTCTGCAGAGGTCTCCCCCCACCCCCACACCAGCCTCAGAATTTACCTGGGAACATCTGCGAGAGATCATCATTGGCCGGTGCCCATCCACCACTCTTCCCGCATCCCCCAACCATGCAAACCCAACATTAACATCAACAATTTTTTTTTGGTTTTTTTTTTTTAAACGTGAACATTCAATCAACTTTTAAAAAACATAATCACAACATTTTTTTGGGTTTTTTTTCTTTTTTTTACATGAACAGCACATCAACTTTTAAAAAACAGTACAACAATTCTTCAAATTTTTTTTTACAAAGATTTCAGCTGATAAACACCTAAGCAATCCCTATCTAACCTGTTTCTCCCTCCAGTAGCAATCCATGTTTCTGGGGCATTATTTTTCATAATAAATTTGGTCCCACAGGGTTTGTCTCAGTGATGGGAGATGTTTTGAATACCCTGGGGTGGGCTTTCAAATTGCTGGGTGTTTTCCCTTTGCCACTGGTTCCTAACCACCCTCCCTCTACTGGCCGGTTTTAACTGTATATACAGGGTTTTATACAGGGGAGAGCGTGATTCCAAAGGATTGGACTCACAGAGGATGCAGGCCACAAGTTGGGCTCACCTCAGTCACTCTGGAAGTCCAGTCCTGAGAAATCGAAGAGGCGAGAGTTGACCTTCAGGAAGGTCAACTGCTCGACTCTCCATGGGAGAAGGCGAGTGCGATGTGGGCCGACAATGTCGCCCGCATGTGAAAAGACGCGCTCGCTCTCCACGCTCGTCGGAGGGCATGAGAGCAGCCGCTGCGCCTCGAGGGAGAGGTCCGGCCAGACCGACTCCTTCCTGGCCCAGTAGCTGAGCGGATCGGTGGAGAGCGACTCGCAGGGCTCCGCGAGGTAGTCCCTGACCATCGCCTCCGCTGGATCCTCTCTCATGGTCCTTACGACCCCAGAGGGGACGAGGGCCCACCGGAGCATCTCCATCTCCATCGGCACTCCGGTGGTGGCTGCGGGGGGGGGCCTGCGCAGAGGGGGCGTCAGAGGGACCCGCACGGCAGGGCCCCTCTTGCGTCCCCCCTGTCGACAGGCATCCCCTCTTGGCCTGCCTGCGCCTCACCCAAGAGCAGAGCCCGTCTCTGGCTTGGGTGAGGTTCCCGTCCCGCTCGGCGAAAGTGCCCTTTATGCGCGGGTCACACATGGTCGCCAACATGTATGACTCTTCCTTAGTGAGAGGAGTTAGCCTGGCAGCTATGCCCTGCTGCAGCCTTCTCACTAATGCGCGCACCGCTGGAACAAGGTCAGCACGGGGCGCGACCCGGTCTGCAAAGGTGGCCAGATTCCTCTGGAGCGTGTGCACCAGGGGAATGACCAGACCGAGGGTCGCTGTGTCTGACGAGACCGCCACAGTGAAGTCCTTGAAGGACTTCAGGACCTCCACTGTCTGGGTGATGGTGAGCCAATCCTCCCGGCTGAACTCACCCACCTGACTCGCACCGCGGTTCTCGGAGAGCCACGCGTGGAGTGCGGCCTGCTGCTCCACCAAGCGCTCAAGCATGGCGCAGGTGGAGTTCCAGCGAGTGCTAACGTCAGTGATCAGAGCATGCTCTTGCACACCTGTCCTGACCTGTGTCTGGCGCAGTTCATGCGTGGCCTTCACGCTGCGCGAGAAGTGACCCGTGAGCCTCCGACATTTCTGGATAAGTAACTGGAGTTCACGGGTCCGGGTATCCACGGGTTCCTTCGAGGAGCCCAACCCCAGCGCATCTCTCACCACTAGGTGAAGCTTGTGAGCGGCACAGTAGATGCTCTCTCGGCTCACTAGATGCGCCGCTGCCCTCATGTTCTTGCCACCGTCCGTCACCATGCATCCCACGGTGGCGGGTCTCTGGCTTATCCACTCGTCCAACTGTCTTTGCAAGGTGGCAGCGATGTTCTCCGCCGTGTGGGACACGTTGAGCACCTCGGCGTGAAGCAAGGCCTTGCAGTAGCCGGCCTGGCGGTCTCCCATCCTTCCCTGTCTAGCTGTGCTAGGCACCTGCCCCCGGCCCCCACCCAGAACCGACTCGGATTCCCACCAGTGAGCAGTAAGCGAGAGGTATGCTTGCTGCACACTTGGGCAGGTCCAGATGTCCGATGTGAAGTGCACAGTTCTCCCGGCAACCCGGGACAGCTGTGCCTTCACATGATCCCTGGCAGCCCTGTAAAACGAGGGCACCACCGATCTGCTCAACGACGTGCGAGCAGGGACGGCGTACCAGGGAAAGCAATCTCGGAGCAGCCCTGAGAAGCCGAAGTCTTCAACTACGGAATACGGTTGTCCATCCACTGCTATCATATTGACGATGTGGCGCGTGATGCGCCTGCTCGCCCTCCGGATCCCCTCTCTGGGCACACTAGCGCCCTGCATACCAAGCATCTCCGGGAGAGAGGCTTGGCGTCCCTTTCCTGCAGGTACCCTTAGGGGGAGAGCACCAGAGGAGCCTGCCTCCTTCTGGCTAGCTGGCGGCCGTGCGGCGCCACTCGAACCCTCCTCCCGAAGAAGCACCGCCTGGTGGTGCCTCTTCATATGGTACCTCATCCCAGACGTGGAGAGATGCCGCACATCTTTGCCACGGCTGACGTGCTGCCTACAATGCAGGCACAGGGCTGCTCGGGGATCCTCCGCTGTCTGGAAGTGCTTCCAGATTTCGGAGGAAAAGGGCATCCCACGCTTCCAAGGAGAAGCGCTTTCTGGATCACCCTGAGGCACCTCCTGTGAGGTGCTCTGGCTGGACACACTGTGTCCCACTCTTGGCCGGGCAGGTGGGGATGGACGAGGCTGAAGGGGCAGAGATGTGGGCTCTTCCACCACAGTCTCTGCCTCTTCCTCCCGCATCCTCTCCTCCTGCACAGCCGTGAGAGGCCTGCTGCTGGCCTTAGAGGAAACTGGGGTGGACCGCCCCAGGGGGGGTCTCACGGGCAGTTCCTCCAACATCCTCTGGGTTCCTGGGGTGAGCGGGAGCGCAGGGAAAGTCATGTGCTCCGCGCCCATCCCAGGAGACACCACATGCTGCCCCTCCTCCAGCAGCTGGCTCGCAATCACTGGAGGAGGAGGAGCCTCAGCAGCAGGCCCCCGCCCAGTGCCAGCACCTGCCTCTCGCCTCTGGGTTGGGGGTGGCCCTCCAGCAGCTGCCTCAGGAAAGAGAGTCTTGCGAACCCTCTTCCTGTCACCAGAAGCCAGGCTGGTGAACGGCAGCAGCGCAGGTGAGGGCCTCCTCCGCTCAGATGGGGGGGCTGCCGCAGCAGTCCCCCTCCCCCTCCCCTCCTCCCCTCTAGATTTCTCCCTAGCCTTTCCCCCGGGGCCCCTCTTTGCTTTCCTCTCTGACATACTTTCCCCTCCCGAAATCTACCCTAACTAATCAGAAAAGATTTGGAAAACAAAGGTCAACTTTGTTTTCAAGACCTAACTAACCTGCTCTAAATCTGTGCTTCTAGTGGCTCTGTGACTTGGAGATGAACAATCAAGTGCCTTTTTAAGCAACCCTATTTATGTCAGGGAACCTGAGCCTGCCAATCAGCTGAATTCCTCTGGAATTGAGCTGGCCCTAAACCCCAATAACAGAGGTGACTAAGCCTTAAACACTCACACACTAGTATGCCCGGGCCGGCCTGGCACCACCACGGGTGCCAGAGATGGGCAGTGGAACCCTAGTTATGGGGGCACTAATGGGAAGCCTATTGACAGCTATTACAAATTTATATATATATATATATATATATATATATATATATATATATATATATATATATATATATATATATAGAATTCAAACCTAACACTCACTCACTAATGCTTTCCCTGCTGAGTCCCTATTTAGTTTTTTTTAAAAAACTAGGCTTGGTTTCCCTAATAATTATGTTGAGGACAATTATCCACTGATCACCTACCAACTGGCCTACCTACCTAAGAGACACTATTTAGCGGGACCAATGTATCTGTGGTATGTCGGTGTGGGGTGTGGATGTGGTGTTTTGAAGATGAGCCTCCCCCCTCCCAAGCTAGCAAGAACCCACCCCCAAGCCCACCCAAATATGAACCCGGACTCGCTCACACTAACACCAGTCCTGCAGTCCAGCGATGTTCAGGCGGTCTTGCACCTGGTCCTCCTCTCCTCTGCGATGCTGTCAAGAAAATTGGAAATGTTAACAGAGTCAACACCACACGCTGCACACGCAACCCCCAAAATTCAAGGCCCCGTTGCACAAGCCAAGTCAGCCCCCCCCCCTGAAAGGCTAGGGCCAACCAGCAGCAAAACAAAACACATCCACCCAGCAGAGCTTCTGGCCTGTGCAGGCCAAAAGCTGGCACACTCATTTTTTAGTCCTGTGAAACAGTAGTTCAAGCCCACCCCACACTCAAACTTGACAAATGAAACATGAAAGAAAGCAGGCACTGCAATCAATGCTGGCCCCCCCTAACCCCCAAACAATGTCCTCTTGCCCAACCAGAAAATGCCCCGCCCTAGCCCAAGCCATAAAGACCGAGCCAAAGCATATGCTCGCAGGTAGGCACAGCAGCAGACATAAGCTCAAAAAACAAATTTTACAACAACCCTACCAGTCCACCACTACAGATGTCCAGCAATGTTGATCCTCCACGCAGAGATCTGCAGGCCGATGTCCACCAAGTGCAGTCCAGTCCAGAAGAGGTCCACCAACGATAAACAACCTGATTGTGAAGCAAAACAGTGAGTGCCAGGCCAGCAAACGGGAAGGGTTACCAAAGCCAAAGCAGCATACCTGTGTGTGGGCCACAGGCTGGCACAGTTGTTCAGGACGGAGCCTGTTGGAAAGCCTTGCAAGCAGGGGGCCAAACACAGGAAAAAAAGCCCACACCATTCCAGTTTGTGAAGCACAACTGTGAGTGCCAGGCCAGCAACCAAAAAGGGTTACCAAAGCCAAAGCAGCATACCTGTGTGTGGGCCACAGGCTGGCACAGTTGTTCAGGACGGAGCCTGTTGGAAAGCCTTGCAAGCAGGGGGCCAGACACAGGAAAAAAAGCCCACACCATTCCAGTTTGTGAAGCACAACTGTGAGTGCCAGGCCAGCAACCAAAAAGGGTTACCAAAGCCGGAGCAGCAGACCTGTGTGTGGGCCGCAGGCTGGCACAGTTGTTCAGGACGGAGCCTGTTGGGAATCCTTGCAAGCAGGAGACCAGACACAGGAAAAAAGCCCACACCATTCCAGCTTGTGAAGCACAACTGTGAGTGCCAGGCCAGCAACCAAAAAGGGTTACCAAAGCCAAAGCAGCATACCTGTGTGTGGGCCACAGGCTGGCACAGTTGTTCAGGACGGAGCCTGTTGGAAAGCCTTGCAAGCAGGGGGCCAGACACAGGAAAAAAAGCCCACACCATTCCAGTTTGTGAAGCACAACTGTGAGTGCCAGGCCAGCAACCAAAAAGGGTTACCAAAGCTGGAGCAGCAGACCTGTGTGTGGGCCACAGGCTGGCACAGTTGTTCAGGACGGAGCCTGTTGGGAATCCTTGCAAGCAGGAGACCAGACACAGGAAAAAAGCCCACACCATTCCAGTTTGTGAAGCACAACTGTGAGTGCCAGGCCAGCAACCAAAAAGGGTTACCAAAGCCAAAGCAGCATACCTGTGTGTGGGCCGCAGGCTGGCACAGTTGTTCAGGAGCCTGTTGGGAATCCTTGCAAGCAGGGGACCAAACACAGGAAAAAAGCCCACACCATTCCAGTTTGTGAAGCACAACTGTGAGTGCCAGGCCAGCAACCAAAAAGGGTTACCAAAGCCGGAGCAGCAGACCTGTGTGTGGGCCGCAGGCTGGCATAGTTGTTCAGGATGGAGCCTGTTGGGAATCCTTGCAAGCAGGGGACCAGACACAGGAAAAAAGCCCACACCATTCCAGTTTGTGAAGCACAACTGTGAGTGCCAGGCCAGCAACAAAAAAGGGTTACCAAAGCCAAAGCAGCATACCTGTGTGTGGGCCACAGGCTGGCACAGTTGATCAGGACGGCGCCTGTTGGGAATCCTTGCAAGCAGGGGACCAGACACAGAAAAACAAGCCACACCATTCCAGATTGTGAAGCATAACTGTGAGAGCCAGCCAGAAGAAAGGCACCAAAGACACCCAGCAGAGCTTCTGGCCTGTGTAGGCCCAAAGCTGGCACACTCTTGTTTTAATCTTAAAACAGTAGATCAAGCTTAAAGAAGGCAAGCACAACAACCAATGCTGAACCCCCCCCCCCACCATCAAACATTGTCTGCCCAACCTGTCCCCCAGGCCATGCCAAGAATAAACTGCAACACCTTTTTGCAGAGGCAGGCCACAGCAGCACATTGCCCAGCATCAAAAAATTTTTCAAAAATTTTAAAAAGGCCTACCAGGTGTCCTCTCAGGATGTCCAGCAGCACAGTTGATCCTCCAGGCAGATGTCCTCCAGGCTCCAGGTGCAGTGCAGTCTCCCTTCTTCTCCTCTCTCGGTCAGCAGCAGCAGCAACAGAGGTGCTCCAGACAGTCTAGCTCCAAATTTAAACCCCCTGCTGCAGCCTCAGCCAAAGATTTAAATCTATTGGCTGGCATGAAAATACAGCAGAGGGATTGGTGACTCCTAAAGTCCCCCCTCCCCTGCCTTTCCCCACCCACACTCCAAGAGTCACCCTCCTCCTGCTCCCCCTCCCCTACCTGTTAGTTTTGGCGGGAATCTCTGCTGCTTTGCAAATGCAAAGTGCAATGCAATGCTTGCACCTTGCATTTGCACGGCAAAGCAGGATTCCCTATCCTCCTTTGCAAGAGGGGTGGGGGGTGACAGAAGGAGTGAGTGATTCACTCCTTCTCCCCCCTCCCCTCTTCTAAGAGCCTGCAGGAAGCCTTTGCTTCCAGCAGGATTTTGCTAGCCGCTTGCTAAGGCAAACGGCTAGCAAAAACAAAATGGCGATTCTCGAATGCCGAAAGAAAGCCGAAAGAAAGCCGAAACGTTTTGGCTTTTTTCTTTCGGCTAAGCCGAAACGTTTCGGCTTTCCCCGAAACGTTTCGGATTATCCGAAAGAAGCCGAAACACTTTTGTTTCGGCTTTCTTTCGGCATTCGGAATGCCGAAACGCACATCCCTAGTCATTACTTTTGACTTCTTGATGTTCACCTTTGGCACTTTCTTCTTTAACCTTCATCAGTAGTCATTTCAAGTTTTCACTCTTTTCTGCCAGTAATGTAGTATCTTCTGCATATCCCAAATTATTAATGTTCCTTCCACCAATTTTCACACCAGTTTATAGAATCATAGAATCATAGGGTTGGGACCTCTAGGGTCATCTAGTCCAATCCCCTGCTAAATCTAAATCTAATCCAGGTTTCCTTATGATCTGCTTATAGGTTGAATAGGTAGGGAGAGAATAATATGCATCCTTGTCTGACACCTTTACCAACTGGAAACCATTTCTTTTTTTTAAAATTATTTTTAATATCTAACATAGAAAACTACAAAAGACTACAAAGATATAAGGGAAAAAGGGGGGACTGGGGAAAAGGGAAGAGCAACATATGAACAAAAAATGCACACTACTCTACATGTCTTGTATTCCCTTCATGCTGCAATTTTTCTTTAAAGTTAACTTTCTAATATGCTATCAGATTGGTAGATCTTATACAATACAGACTATATTC
Organism: Eublepharis macularius; assembly: GCF_028583425.1. Taxonomy (NCBI): domain Eukaryota; kingdom Metazoa; phylum Chordata; class Lepidosauria; order Squamata; family Eublepharidae; genus Eublepharis; species Eublepharis macularius. The sequence continues at coordinate 2,321,025 of NC_072792.1, forward strand.
AGGATCAGGTCTTCTTCCCCCCCCCCCTGCATCTCGGTCTCAGTTCTCTCTGCGCAGCTGCAGCAGCTGCGCTCGTTCTCTCCTCCCCCCCACTTTCCCCTCCAGACTTTGAGCTTTCTTCTTGCTGAAACTCCTGATGGTTGAACAAAAAGTCTGTCAGCTGTACTTCCGATGTAATCTTGCAGGTTTGATCCTTATATCTAAACCAGACGCCTTCCGGAAACAACCATTTGTATTTTACATCACATTTCCTCAGGAAAGCCGCAAGTCTTTTATATTTAAATCTTCTTTTACGAGCCAGAAATGGAACATCCTTCAATATTTTAATCTTGTTGCTCAAATAGTCCAAATCCACATTATACGAATTATATAAGATGGTGTCCCGAATCTTCTTAGATGAAAAGTCAATAATAATCTTGCGAGGCAGCTGACGCTTCATTACATACTTTGAAGATGTCCAACGGACTTCCAAAATATCGCTTTTTAACACTTCTTTAGTTGCCTTTGCGAATGACGCCAAAATCAACCTTTTGCCCCATTTCGTTTATCTTCGCTACAAAGGGCTGCACAGCTTCAAAGACTGCTCGTCTGACCGTCTCTTCTAAAGTTTCCCCCTTCCCCTGTAACATTGCCATCACCGATTTACTCATTGCAGGGCTCTGCTTTCTCGTCGCCATCTTAGGGGGGGGGCGCCAGCTAAGTTCCGAAACTCCGTGAAGGGGAAGAAATCCGCACCTTCTTAGCTTCAACTCCCACCAATCCTTCGCATACGCTTAGAAATCAGAAGGGATTTGCTTACTTACAGGTTTTCACCTTAAATCTGCTTATTGCCGTTCTCCATGGCCCGGCTGCACGCGATGTGCTGCGCAAGTCTGCTGGCCTCCGTTGGAGCAAACGGGCAATTTACCCCCTGCATTGCTTTCAGGGGGTTCTTCCCACCGCGCTCCGGACCCTGCCTCCCTCACTGGGACCCTCGCGAGTAAACCGCCCGGTCAGGCTGCTCGGACGTTTCCTCCCGGACCTGCGGAGAGGAGCGTCCGACATGGCTGGGAAAACGAAACCGAATCACCAACTGGAAACCATTTCATTTCCCCATATTCTGTCCTGACAGTAGCCTCTTGTCTAGAGTCCAGTTTGCGCATCAAAACAATCAGATGTTGTGGCACTTCTTTTTAACACCATCCATAGCTTTTCATGATCCACACAGTCAAAAGCTTTGCTGTAATTTTGATTTTGTCTTCTGCTGTATTTGCAACCCCTCCCAATGTAGTGGTGGTGGTGGAGAATGCTGTCAAGTCATAGCTATCTTATAGTGACACCCTGGTGGGGTTTTCATGGCAAGACACTAACAAAGATGGTTTGCTATTGCCTGCCTCTGCAACCCTGGTCTTCCTTGGAGGTCTTCCATCCAGTTACTAACCAAGGCCAACCCTGCTTACCTTACGAGATCTGACAGGATTGGACCTGCCTGGACTATCCAGGTCAGGACTCCCAATTTAGTATCATCTGCAATTTTAATAAGCATTCCCTCTATTCCTTCATCCAAGTCATTTATAAAGATGCTGAACAACACAGGGCCCAGGAACAATCCCTAAGGCACTCCACTGGTCACTCATCTCCAAAAGGATGAAGAACCATTCACATGTGTTCTTTGGATATGATCTGTCAACCAGTTACAAATTCATATAACATTTGGAGGATCCAAACTACATTTTACTAACTTGTCAATAAGAATATCCTGTGGTACCTTATCAAAAGCCTTACTGAAATCGAGATAAACTATGTCAACAGTATTCTCCTGATCCACCGAAGTAGTAACTCTCTCAAAAGAGATAAGGTTAGTTGATGTGACTTGTTCTTGAGGAATCCGTGCTGGCTCTTAGTAATCGCAGCAATCTTTTCAAAATGCTTTTTAGTCAGAAAAGCACCAAACCTTGCTTTCATCCGAGCAACATGGAATCCCTCCTGGTGCTCCTCGACTCGCTATCTTTGGAGGACCCCTTAAGCCACAGTGAGTGGCCCTGGGGCACCCTGGCACCTAAGCAAAGGGTGGCAGCAGCAGCAAAGCCCCTGAACGGGCACGGAGCAGCTCCACTGGAACCTCCTGGCTCTTCTTCAGCCATTGCTTTTTCTTTCCAATGTTCACCCTCATCTGCATAACGTCAGACTTTGCAGCAGCCGGGGGGGGGCGGGGGGGGGGGTTCAGAGGCTGAAGGAGACCCCTCCCTCTTCTTTCCTTTTAGTTTTCAATGCAGGTGTTGTGTTCCAAGAAAGCAATATCACATTGAAAGTGGAACAAACTTTAAGTCACATTATGTTAAAGTATTAAAAACAAGTTCTTTACAGATGTGTGTTTGGGAGGGGATACAGATCTCATGAGGCTATACTAGGATGTGCAGGTGCAAACTGATCCAAATTCAGAAAATTTGGCAGTTAGCAACAGAACCAAAAGGCACACAGAGGCACTGAAGTCGTGTCACCACAACTTTAAAATGCCAAATGTTACCCCCCCCCCCAACAATGCATTGGATGTAGCGTCCGGGTCTTGGCATCCTCTGTCATGCTTCACTCCTGCTGAAAGCCAGTGTGAAGGGCTTGGACTCTAATGAGGTTTGAACTCTCTCCCTGTCCTGGGAAAGCTTATCAGTCTGTCTGCCGTTGTCATGGATACTTAACCTTGGAGCTCCTGAACTTTCTAAAGCATCTTCCTTCCTAGTTGCTTTGTTTTGCTTGTTGTGTTACCCATGGGGGATGGGAAGTGGGAACTTAGAACACCAGCAGTTTAGGGGGTGGAGACTGGGCTGTAGTATAGGCTTGGGGCTTGGTGTAGGTTTTCATTCGTGGCAATGTAGCTGTACTGAATAGCTGTACTGGATTTCTGAACTTGTGGATTATCAATACAGCTTTAACTCATGCAGTTCTGGACTAATGCAGAACCTGTCAGAACTAGACATGGGCACGAACGCAAAAAAAAAAGAACACGCTGTTCGTGGTTCGTTGCCATCCACGAACAATGAACAATGAACATTGCCGAACATGATGCTATCATGAACATGTTCGTTGTTTGTGGGGGCCTGCAGCCCCTACTCACCCCAACCCCAACCCCCCCCCATTTAGTCTCCTCTCCCCTCTAATCCACTTACCTTGCCCTTTAAAGATCCCTTTAAACTATCAGCTGGCAGGTGGCAGGGGGGATTCCCCCCTGCTGCCTGCCAGCTGATAGTTTAAAGGGCCCTGTCTTGCCACTTGCAAGTGGCAGGGTCCTTTAAACACCTTCAGTCCCCACCCACCCCTGTCCCACCCCAGTGCTGCTGAACTTCTTCTGCCCGGTGCGAGCGGGGCAGGGAGATTCTTCCTGTCCTGGTTGCACCTGGCAGAGCTGGTGCCGTGGAGCTGCTTCTGCCCGGTGCCAGTAGGGCGGGGAGATTCTCCTCGTCCCAGTCACACCCGGCAGAGCTGGTGCCACGGGGCTGCTTCTACTCTGTGTGAGCGGGACGGGGAGAATCTCCTCATCCCTCTGACACCAGGCAGAAGAAGCCCCACAGCGCTGGCTCTCCCAATGGTAAGAGGGATGGGAAGATTCTCTCCATCTTGCTCACATCCGGCAGATTGATTGGGATTTTCTTGCACTTTGCACTTTCACTGATATATTAAATTTATACTTTATATACAGTGGTCTCTTAGGACTGTGTCTCTGTACAGGGTCCACTGTGTTAACTTGCTGTGTTAAAGACCACTTTCCTCTTGTTGTTTGATATCTTGTGTCCATGTTTAGTCAGAACCTGATATTTTTCCAGGCATCATTATACTCTGATCTTTGGACCTGAGCAACCATTGAATCCTATCACCTGAGTCATGGCAGCTGAATCAGGAGAGGATACTGGTGCTCCAGAACTGTCCGAGGACAAATTTAAAGACTCCACAGAGGAGCGTGGGTCATGTTGGCTGAGGGAGGGATGCTGCCCCAATTAATTCTCCCGAGAAGTGATCTCCGCTGCCCAGGGTTGTTGGAAGGCACCTCAGGGGCGTCAGCCCCTCCAGTGGCACCGGCCAGGGGGTGGGAATAGAGCAATGGGACCGTTGACAGGTTCAACTGTTTTAACATCCATTAGATTGGGGAGAAGGTATACTCGAGGGAGAAGAGGACCTGGACAAGGAACCAGAGACAGAAGAGTAGCTGGGGACAACCTCCAGGGAAGAAATACAAAGACTTTGGGCCAAGGTGGGAAGGGTGAGGAATGATGTGTATGCAGCAATGGGAAGTCTCATTTGCATGTAATGCTTTCATACAAAGTATACAGTGGCAACTACTAGCTGCCATCCTGCCAGGACAAGCCGTTCACCAGCCAGGAGACCAGCAACCAACCCCACCTGCTTCCCCAAACAGGCAAGGAGCCCCAGTGCCTCAGGATGCCCAAGTGCCAGGGCAGCCACGGATCCAACCTGTTCTCCCAGGAGGGGAGCTGCCGGGAGAGATTCTGATACAGCCACCAGGACCTCTATCCCAATAGCCATTGGGCTAGAAGTTTGCTTTGAGGGAGACCCTGAAAAACTGGGGTACTTTCTAGTGCAAGCGGTAGAGTTCATGAGAGAATGGGGCCAGCTGGGTGAGTTACCTAAGTTCCCAGTTGGGGGAAGTGGTTGCAAAATGGTATGTTACGCTCTATACGGCCAGAGCACCAGAACTGCAGAGTGTGAGAGCTTTCCTATGTGCACTTAATGTGAAGTATGAAAACCCCCTCGAGGAGGAGTGGGCTAGGACTACACTGAAGAACACGAGACAAGGAAATCGGTCAGTGTGAGAGTTCGCAGTGGATTTTAGAGCACATGCAGCCAAGGTGCGAGATCAGATTGAGTCGGTGAAGCCAGCTTGAACCTAGACTTGGTGGCCAAGGCAATGATCCAGGATGTCCCACAAACCCTGCTAGTGTGGATTGAAAACAGAGAAGAAGTGGTGAAATTGCTTCATCTCCAACATCAGGCAGGCCAGTGATGAGGGGCCCCCTCATACAATCCTTGTTCCTGCTCCCTGCCCAGACAAGCTAATTCCCCAGACCAGTCTGGAGCTGCATGTCCATGTGTTTCTAGGGCTGTGGTAACACAGTCAGCCTGTTCCCTGGATTTACCTCACCTCACTCAGCTACTGCCAAGGGCTATTGGGGAAAGGGAACTTAGAGTTTATTTTTCCTATATACACTGCTACCATTTACTTAAAGTTGACCCATTTAATGTTACCAGAGCATTTGAGTTCTGCGAGTGTGTTATTTTCCCTCAGCTAATGATTTTAAGCCAGCTAGGGTTAAATAGAACAAAAAGAGACTTTATTTACAAGAGGAAACATAGGAGTAAATGGTTTTAAACTCATAAGTATACTGGAGTTAAATAGGGAATGTTTCAATGTAACAGAAAAGATTTGTAATCAGCCAGCAAATATCTCTGCAGCCTTCTCTCAGCGGCATCCAAAACTCTCTCTCTCTCACTCTCTCCAACAGACTCCAACCGTCCCTGGCTCAGCATTCTGCCCCCTGTCATTGGTTCTCAGGAGAGGTGGATCTGTCCACCACACAAGGCCACACTGACACTAAACAGAGGCTTCTGAAAACCTGGTGGACCACCCAGCTTTGCAGAAAAATCTGAAAACCTGAAAAAAAATGCATTGGGGCATTTAATCCCACCCCCCACATGAGCATTGTCTGCACTTGCACATGCAATGCACTCACCAGTTTGTCCAGCATCACTGAGGCTGTGAGTGGACAGGTGAGTCCCTGCTGGGCCTGATGGACTCTCTGCCTCACCACTGCACCCAGTCAGACTCCCTGCTCTGGCAATGAAGCGATCAGGGGGCCAGGAAGATCCCCATCACTGGGGGGGGGGGCAAAACTAGAGGCAAGTGGGCAGGCAGGCAATTGTGGGGTGGGAGAGCGATCATTGCGACCATCCCAGCAAAGCTGTGGGGCAGCTGGGTAGCCAGGAGAGAGCAGTGGGCTGAGGAAATTGCGGAAGGGGGAGTCCATTCTGTGGGGCTGGCTGCAGTGAAATTTGCACCAGGCAGCCCTCTTCTGCTGCCACATGGCAAGTGTAGCCCCTTCTCCTGGTGCCACCAAAGTTGGGTGGGCCACTATGGCTCCTGGCCTCTTCGCCATGACCTTCCCCGCTCTGGCCCTCTGACTTGCTGGGCAGCAGTGAATTGCAGGTGGGGGGATCTGTACAGGGAGTGGGGAGGGCTCCCTGCCTCACTGTGATGGACAGTTCCCATTACGCCCTCTGCTGCCGGGCCGCCTGCCCTGCATCACTACTGGGCTGCCTCCACCCCACTGTCCCCACCCCCTGGTGTAGCTCTCTGGCCCCATCACTGCTGGGTTTCCTGTCCCCCCCACCATTTCCACGCCCCCCACAGTGAGGCTCCCTGCTATTGTTGCTGCCAGGCTCCTTGTCCTGCCCCCCCCCCCATTATCCCTGGCCTCAGAAGTTCCTTGTTGGTCTTCACTTGTAATTTCCTCTCATTGAGATTGTGCGACCACCTCATATTCCACAATGCTATGTTGGTTTTTAATTTACAATTCTAGAGAGACCAAAGTTTTTCACTTTTGTATCCTGCTCTTTTGGTTAAAGCACCTTTCACACAGTGATGTTCTTAATTCTATTGCCATCAGATATTAAATGCTAACATTTTAAAAATCTTTTCATATTATGAGTCTTACTGACCTGTGACCTTTCGGCCATTTAGGTGAAGATTTTAGTGTTCCTAAGAAGCTTGTTGCCTCCTGAGGGCTACCCAGAGCATCCAGCTGCAGTCTTCGGCTGTGATCCCTCAGCAGAGCAAATCAGCAGCCGCTGCTCGCCCCACTCCCCAAGTGCTACAATTTGGCTGCTAAACAAAGAGTGCAATATGCTTATCTTTAAAGAACTACAAACAGGTGCTTGCAAGCCAAGCCTTTGCTTCTGCAATGGGTTAATGTGTCTGTTGTTATGTTAATTGTTCCTATTCATCCTTTGATAAGTCTTTTCAGTGTAAGCTGGGATAATTACATGTAATTTAGCCCATGACAATGAAACAACAACAAAAATACTCCTTAGGTTACAAAGGAAAAGACATTAGTATCAATGCATTTGTTTAAGTAGGGAGACAACATGGTATACAGCACTATTGTGTACTGTAGCAGCTGTTCCTGGGAGTGTTGCAGCGTCCTATGATATGTCATGGGAAGACAACAGCAGAGTTATTTTCCTCAATCCAGAGGAGGAGATCCACGCATAAGAGCAGCTTTTTACTTGCAAAGCCAGTGCGTAGGCACATCTGGATGCAAAAAGTCTTGCTCATGCAGGCACACCACGCCGTATCAATGACTTGTTCGATGTCCACGGAAGGTGCACATCCCCATCACAGGACACGTTCCTACATGCAACTAGTTGTCTACAAGGATAGCTGAGCCATGGTCAAAACGGTGATTGTTCATTAGAAAAGAGCCAATGCTTCACAGAAGTGGAAATGATTGATCATTGTAAGAGTCTTGCTAATGCCATTGTAGCAGAGGCAGCCAGGACTGCAAGGCACTCTCAGGAGCAAAGCAGAAAATAGAACATTTCCACGTACCAGGGGTCGACATGGGGTGGCCAGCCTCTACGTGGTCCACAACAACAACAGAGCGACCCTCACAAGAACTGGACCTAACAATATAATACAAGGGCAACCAATATAACAACCAGTAAAACAAAACTGAACAAGATTTAATGTAACAATAATGAATTAAAGTCCAAGAATTGAACCAGACATGAAAGTCAGCCCCCCCTCCCCCCACAAGGGAGAGACAGGCAGCAATAGTCAGGGACACACAGCGGCGTAGTAAGGTGCAAAGTAAGTGCAGTCGGGATCTTAAGACATCTTGTTGGAAGACAAAGCCTGGAATTCTTCATGTTGCTTGACTTGTGTGTTTTCTCTGCAGGTGTCCACGAGCAAACAAGGGGTACAAAGACCCCAACGACGCTACAAGGAGCCAGCAAAGAACTCGTTTCAACTCCTCTTCCTCAGGAGTCGAAACAACAGAGGGCCACCTTGACTCAAAATAAAAGCATAAGGATAGTAATGAACCTTTACCAATATTCCTAATATGTCGCATTCACTTAGCAAGAACAGTTTGACAAAGTAAATAAACCCAAACAAGGCTACTTACACACAATGAAGCACCTAGAATCTCTGCCGTGGCAACGTGATGCCCACAGAGCCAAAAAGCCTGTGGAGAGACGTCCGACACTCTCACAATATATAAAAAAAAGTTCTTAAAGGAACAGCATACATCCAAAAACAGCAATACCAAACTTACAAAAAGCAAGTCATGGATAATTCAGAATTGAGGCCAACAGCTTTTAAGGACTTCAGTCTATATATCCAATAAGATTCTTTACGCGCTAATTCTGTCCGCTGACAGACGGAGTCCTTAGAAACCTCCCAAAGCCCACCGTCTCCAGGCTCCAACCCCCAAATCTCCAGGGATTTCCCAGCCCAGAGCAAGAGAATTTTTTTTTGGTTATCCTGCCAAAAGAAAAAAATAGATAGAAAAATGATAAACAGCAAAATTAGTGTCAGACTGTGGCTAGATAATGTGGTCTCCATCCTCAGCCAGCGAAACATCCAGCGGGGGGAGACAGAGGGCTACCAGCTCCTCTGAGCCGGGATCAGTGGGAGGGTCACCGGAATCCACCCCAAGCAAGAAGCCTTGCCCCGAGGGTGCTGCCTGTCAGACTGTGGCTAGATAATGTCCTTCCTACAGGTTTCCCTTTAGAAGCAAACACGAGTCCATTGTTTGAATAAGGAAACTTTACTGTAGAAATGACCCATTATAGTCCACTGTCCTGAATAAGAGATCCAGGATGGTACAAGAGCATTGTTACCAATGAAGGGCAAAGCATGAGGTACAAAGTAACAGTTCCCAGCTGAGCCAGCCTCCCCCCACAGTTCTCAAAACAACATCTTTCAGTCTTGGGAAGCTGGACTCTGTCAAGGCCAATCTGGGATGGAACGTTGTTAGACAAAACAATCTCGTTCGGTGAGAAGTCTGCTTGGGAACTTGTGCACCTGTGGGGAAAGCACTTAAACACTAGAAGCATTAGAAAATGGAGACAGTACAGCTCATATACCCACTGAACCTGACAATTAGCATCCAAAACTTTCTATTCCAGAGAGTCAGACCCTGTTGGTGCAACTATAGCCCGCAGCACCTTTCTCCCTGCCTCACCTTCATTTGTTGGATGTAAAAAGATGTACATATTCTTGATCTTATTCTATTTAATATCCCAATGTCTAAAAATCATTCCCAACTTTCTTTATAACTTCCGTTCTTTTGCAGATCTTCCTTTATCTGAATATTTATTTATAAAAACATTTGTATGCCTCCTTTCCACCCAAACGGGGTTAGGCATTGCATGGCTAACAAGAGCGACACCAGGCATTTCCAGGACCCCTGCGCTTCCTGGTGGTGAGGAGCGCATGGAACAAAGCAGCACACAGACCTAAGAAAATCCCAACTCACAAGAATGAAATGGGAAGTCCTACCAGGTCTTCCCGTGGGGGCAGGGGATTTCTTGCTCCCAACCTCTTCCCCCACCCATCTCCACTCACCTGGCCGGGGGTGGGGGGTGGGGTGGGGGGTGGGGAACAGTTCTAGGAGGTGAAAAGCCTCTTGGGCCAGTACACAGTGGGCCCACTCCTGCTGGTGGTGACATCACTTCTAGCGTAAAAACTGAGACCTGAGACTAGTTCTGTTCAACATTTTTATAAATGATTTGGATGAAGGAATAGAGGGAATGCTTATTAAATTTGCAGATGATACTAAATTGGGAGGGGCAGCAAATATGGTAGAAGACAGTCAGGATACAGGATGATCTGGACAGTCTGGAAAACTGGGCTAAAACAAATAAAATGAATTTCAACGGAGATAAATGCAGAGTTCTGCATTTAGGTAGGAAAAATCAAATGTATAATTATAGGATGAGGGAGACTTGTCTTGGCAGTAATATGTGTGAAAAGGATCTAGGGGTCCACATTAGATGTTTATTTCAGTTCACGACCAGCTTTAAACTAGTAAAATAAGACATTCCCTTATTTGTTAAGAATTATACAAGTTAAAACTTCAGTTAAAATAGTACAAATATAAATATTATAAAATCTAATTAGCATATATCACATATCTTACAACAATTATCATATAAATATAGCCCCGCATAAACACTTAAAAATTAGAAAGCAGAGATCTTAAACAGCCACCATATGGTAACCTCCTAAAATGGTCTGAATTAAAGCCCAGATACGCCTAGTTGTTGTTTGTTGCATAATTTGTTCACCATCGCACAAAATTTAGCTGTTGCCTTAGTAGTGGCTAAAGATTCGTCTTTTAATAGATTATCTAAACATGCACTGTCCGTTACTGTGTCAGCTCTATTTATAATTGAAAAAATCGTCTGAACTCAAATTTCTTTATAGAGGGGACTGTGCAAAAAACATGTCCCATGGTTTCTACCTCAGCCAGAGGGCAGGGACAGATCCTCTCAGAGTATGGAATCTTTTTATATCTCCCCTCCAAGATCATTGAAGGCATGACACCACATCTGGCCAATGTAAAAGCCCTCCTAGGGGTCTTAGTAGACCATACACTGAACATGAGTCAGCAGTGTGATGTGGTAGCAAAAAAGGCAAATGTGATTTTGGGATGTATCAACAGAAGTATAATGTCCAGATCATGCAAAGTGATGGTATTACTATAGTCTGCTCTGGTTAGACCTCACCTAGAGTATTGTGTTCATTTTTAGCCACCACAATTTAAGAAGGATATAGACAAGCTGGGATGTGTCCAGAGGAGGGCAACGAAGATGGTGAGGGGTCTGGAGACCAAGTCCTATGAGGAAAGGTAGAAGGAGCTCAGAATGTTTAGCCTGGAGAGGAGATGACTGAGAGATGATAGAATAACCATCTTCAAGTACTTGAAGGGCTGTCATATATAGAGGATGGGACAGAGTTGTTTTCTGCTACCCCAGAAGGTCAGGCCAGAACCAACGGGCTAAAATTAAATCAAAAAAGTTTTCAGCTAAACATTGGGAACAACTTCCTGACAGTTAGAGCGGTCCCTCAGTGGAACAGGCTTCCTCAGGCGGTGGTGGGCTCTCCTTCTTTGGAGGTTTTTAAGCAGAGCCTAGATGGCCATCTGACAGCAATGCTGATTCCTTGAACCTGGGCAGATCATGAGAAGGAGAGCAGGAAGGGTTACATCAGTGCTTCGTTCCTGTGGCCCCTTCTTATATGCTCAGGTTAATGCCAATCACCACTTTGGTGTCAGGAAGCAATTGGTTTTGGTTGTCCAGTAAACATCCTTCAGTGCTATATACAGCAACCGGTAGACACATTGTCTGTTGACACAGAATGTATCATAACAAAGATTTACAATTATTTCTCTATATACAGTAAGAACAAAAACATCTCAAATGTTACTGTGAATTCATTGATATAAATTACAAACACAGCAGAACATGATGGCTGTCATTCTTTCCTGCCATGAAATTCTGTCCACCCTCCTTATTGAAGAAATTCTTTAAAAATGTCTTAGTAGAAGCATATTTGTGGCACTTACATTCATTTATATTAATGTTTTATGCAAAATGTAGGAAATAGAAAGGGCAGTGGAGTCAATTTTGGAGGCTTTCACTGTATCACAGTCAGTTTGTCAAAAGCTGCAACATAGAATTGAAGCAGCCTTCCTCTCACTGAAAACAAGAGATCCTAAGCAAAGGAAAGATGGACCAGAGAAAGAAGTTGCTCTGTTCATGAAAGATGCTTCTTCCTTGTATAAAGTGTGTTGGGAATCTTACAAAACTGAACAGTTTCTTCTAATGAGCTTGACTGTTTTCATTGGATGACTTTAATACTTTTTCATTTGATGATGTTCAGTCTATAATAAATTCTTGAGGGATCAAGATGTAATAGTGGATGATGTAAAATGTTTGGGCCAGTTCTGTAATCTGAAGACTTTTGCTGAAAGTGCTTAAATTGACGAAGACTTCAAAAGTGCACCAATTTGTGACAAGTGGCTTAAATACTTTCAAAAGAGCTGTAACACAGACTGCCGTTCTGAACTGCTTCAAATAGCAGAATTTTTCTTTTGCATTCCTGAACATAATGCAAATGGTGAAAGAATGTTTTAATGAATGCCCGGTGGACAGATGAAGGGAACAGATTTACCACTGAACCTATAAAAGGTGCTCAGTTACTGCCTGTGTGACTATTCATGCTTTTGGTTCTACAAATACCAACCTGAAAAAACAACTCAGGGAACTAAAATCTTCCAAAAGTACTCAGGGGCCTTGGCATCATAAGTATGTAGGTACTGTTGCTGAAAGAATAGAAGTACTTTGTGACTATTATTTGCTTACTTAATCATTTCTTTCCTGCTTCAGTGTAAACTTGCCATGTTAGTAAAAATAAACACTTATATATATAAATCCTACTATATAAAAGGCTAACTGTATTCTTGACAACTCACTTCCTACCCTGGTGCACCACCAGAGGGCACTGTTGTAGAGGGAAGCCCAGAGAAGGCAACTCAGTGGGAAGTGCAGCACAGTGGGAAGCCCAGGCTGGGATCATGAATGGAGCAGGTGGCAATGCCCGATGACTACCTTCACCCAGCTGGGATCAGGAGCAAAGGGGGTGGCAATGCCTGCCCCCCCACACCTTCACCCAGCTGGGATCAGGAGCAGAGCAGGTGGCAATGCCTGCCTACCACCTTCACTCAGCTGGGATTAGGCACGGATGAGTGGGTGATGCCCGCACTCCACCTTCACCCAGTAGGGATCAGGTGCCAATGCCTACCCCCCCCTTCATCCAGCCAGAATCAGGCGTGAAGCAGGAGGCAATGCTCACCCTGCCCTTCACCCGGCCAGGATCAGGTGTAGAGCAGGTGGCAATGCCTGCCCCCTTCACCTGGCTGGGATCAGGCATTAAGCAGGAGGCAATGCCTGCCCTCCCTTCACCTGCCCAGGATCAAGAGTGGAGCAGGTGGTAATGCTTGCCTCTCTTCACTCTGCTGGAATCAGGAGCGAAGTGGGGGGCAATTCCTGCCCCCAACTTCACCCAGCTGGGATCAGGAGCAGAGAAGGTGGCAATGCTCACTCCTTCACCCAGCTAGGAACAGGAGCAGGTGGCAATGCCCACCCTCCACCACCCCACTGGGATTAGGAGCAGAGCAGGTGGCAATGCCCTCCCCTTCCTTCACACAGCAGGGATCAGGAGCAGAGCAGGTGGCAATCCCTGCCTCCCTTCACCCAGCCAGAATTAGGCATGAAGCAGGAGGCAATGCCCACCCCGCCCTTCACCCAGCCTGGATCAGGAGCGACGTATGTGGCAATGCCCACTCCCAGCCAGATCAGGCATGGAGGAGAAGGCAATGCTTACTCCCCCCTTCACCCAGCCTGGATCAGGCACAAGCAATACAAAGGGCAGTTACAGGTAGAGAATAACGACCAAAGCAATAATCCCCGCAACACTATACCCACTATCAATCAATGTTCTTCACACAAATGCAAATACAGCAGTGTAACTACTTATGTTTATCATACACAAGCCCCTAGTCCCGGGCAAAAAAACTCAATACAATGTTTCAATGTTTGCAAATTCACAGAACGGAGTACCTAACTTAATATACATAAACATACAGGAGGTTATTCACAAATAACAGTCTGTTATGTCCCAATATCTTAGGGAAAACAATTTATAGTCCCAATTCCTCAGGGAAACCGCAGAAAGCCTCCCTCCTGAGCAATTCTTTATTAAAGTCCTTCGACCGATCCGCCAGAATAACCTGCAGCACCGAGAAATTTCTGGATTTTTGAACTGGACAGTATTGGAAATGAGGGGCTGGCTGAATGCCTCGATAGACTACTCATGCTTTTTGTGAAAGGGTTTCTTCCTTCAAGTGCATAAAGGGAGCCTGTACCTTTAAGTACTTTCAGTTTTTGACTAATGAGAGAAACGACTGCCTCTTTAAGTAGACACCTTTGGGGTATTCCACACCATCTGAAGACCAAGCGAGAGAAGCGGTCGTGAACTTGATGTGCTGTGTATTAGAGAGTGGAATGCTGTAGAGGGATGTAACATATACTGTAGAAATAATTTGGATGGTATTGTACATATTAATGTTTATTTTACAGAAGAACATAAGTTTCCCGTGAAAAAGACGTGTGCCGAAACAGGAGAGTATCCGGAGTCCTGTTGGGAAATTCTGGAGGGGGATTTACCCGTGTTAGAGTCTACGGGATTCCCCAATTTACAAGTTCTTCGTTTTTTGAAATTCAACGTTGGGCTGAAGACGAGCCTTATATGGACTAACTTACAGTGGCTACCCCACTAAGAAAGAACTGCACTATAGGGGGTTTCCCTGAGGAATTGGGACTATAAATTGTTTTCCCTAAGATATGGGGACATAACAGATGGTTATTTGTGAATAACCTCCTGTATGTTTATGTATATTAAGTTAGGTACTCCATTCTGTAAATTTGCAAACATTGAAACATTGTATTGAGGTTTTTTTCCCAGGACTAGGGGCTTGTGTATGATAAACATAAGTAGTTACACTGCTGCATTTGCATTTGTGTGAAGAACGTTGATTGATAGTGGGTATAGTGTTGTTGCGGGGATTATTGTTTTGGTTGTGGATCAGGCACAAAGAAGGTGCAATGACTGCCTCCACTTCACCCCACTGGGATCAGAAGGGGAGCAGGTGGGAATGCCCAACCCCTGCCTTCACCCAGCTGGGATCAGGAGCAGAGTAGGTGGCAATGCCCACCCCCTTTCACCCAGCTGGGATCAGGAGTTGAGTATGTGGCAATGCCCACCCCCAGCCTTCACCCAGGTGGGATCAGATGCAGTGCAGGTGGCAATGTCCGCCTCCCGCCTTCACCCAGCTGGGGTCAGGAGTGAAGCAGGTACCCGAAAGAACACTAATACTTTGGTGGCTGAGCAAGCATTCCTACTGGATCGTAATTCAATGGACCCAATAATTAATAAGCCTGGCTTAAAATTTTTAGACTTGCTCTCTTCATTTAATTTGTATAACTTGCATGGGTCAAAATTTGACAAATCTGACGGAGCGTATACCTATTTATCTACACTCTATGCGAGCACTATAGATTACATAGAGGTCTCTTCTGCCCTATTAGCGCAAGTCAGCTCTTTGGAGATTGTTCTGCAAGTGACCACTGCCCTCTAAGGCTTGTAATTAACTGCAATAACCAAGTTTCCCTGCCCCCTTCTCCTGAAGCCTCAGTGGATGTTTCCTCGGGTTTCAGGAGACTTCGGTGGACCGAGCAGTTGCACAGTACCATTGCATCAACCTTGAATAATGCCACTCTTATAACCACCCGACAATTGTTACTCCAACCAGCCGGAAATGTGATGGAAAATTATGAAAAGATAATTCAGACCCTCAAACCCCTTCTTGTGAATAATGAAATCCCTAAACAGCATTCTTACCCTAATAATGGCTGGTTTGATCAAGAGTGCAGAGCCTTTAAAAGGAATCTAACTAAGCAGACAAGACTAACCCATCACTACAAGGATGCTCCTAGAGTCCAACAACTAATAAAGCTTAGAACTCAGTACAAATGCTTGCTTAAAAATAAGAAAGCTTCACATGCCAGTCTTTTATGGGGAGAATTGGCTCAAGCTGTTTCAGAGAGGAAGGAAGCTCGCTTTTGGGAACTGGTATCTCCAAGCCTAGGCAGATCTTCTCAACTTGAGGCTCAAATTTCAGGGGAAACTTGGCATGCACACTTTTCTAAAATGTACGAATCCATTCCACCTACTCATAAGAGGTCAGATAATAAGAAGCTGGTGAATGAGTTTAAGAATTCTGCCTTAGTCTCTTTACCATCACCTGAGTGGCCCCCTGTGACGGAAGCTGAGGTAGAATCTTTAGTTTCATCTCTGGCCTCTAGTAAAGCTCCAGGTGAGGATTTGATTCCCATTGATCTAATAAAGGCATTTCCCAGTTGGTGGAATCCGATTCTAGCCAAATTATTCTCTCATATTAACAACTCGGGCAAATTTCCTGTAGGTTGGAAAACCAGCATGGTGATCCCCATCCACAAAAAAGGAGACAAAACTAATCCGCATAATTATTGTCCCATAAGTCTCCTTGATACCACATCAAAACTTTATGGAAGGTATTTGCTTCAAAAATTAGAAGACTCGGCTAATGATAACCATATTTTATATCCCCACCAAGCTGGATTCAGAAGAGGCCAAAGTACAGTGGACCACTGTCAAACACTTTACCAGTTAGCCCATTCCAGCATGAATGGCCCAACTAAAGCCTTGTATGCGGTTTTTGTTGATTTAGCTTCGGCCTTCGATTCCATTGACAGGACCCGTTTATGGGAGAAGCTTGAGAAGACTAATATTGACAAGAGACCATTGCTCTTAATTCAGGAGTTCTACACAGACACGTTTGCTAAAATCAAAGTGGGCACTTCGGGCTCACTAATGTGGGATATCCCTGTCAGCAAGAGAGTGAAGCAAGGGTGCGTTTTAGCCCCCCTACTTTTTAATTTATATATTAATAACATTGTTCAGAGACTGTCAGGCCCTGAATTTATTGCTCCCTCCTTAGATCAAGCGAAAACACTAGGGGATATCCCTGTTGACCAAGGTAGACTAAAGAACAGCAGGGATATAAAGTGCAGTCAAAAACTCTTCAATTAATGAATTTAGAATGTGTTAAAGTGCAAAAGTGCAATACAATACATTCAATAAATACAATAAATATATCAATAAATATATCAGTAAATATTGCTATGCAAAATCAATTCATGTTTGTCTGTCCAATGAATTTCAAAAGTTCTGAAATGTTTTGTAATCACAGAGAGCACCAGGAAGTAAGGGGGATGGAATTCTGACTCGCTGGTCTCCACTAGGTGAATATAATGCCAAGAGGCAGAATTGCCGACGGGATGGTGCAGGCACCATCCCGTTTCGTACCAATTCCCATTTCGTACCACGTCTTCTTCTTGGGCAATATCTCTAGTGGTTCAGACCTTCCCCACGTTCCTCTGTGAAGTGCTCCAAGAGGCAATCATGTTGTGACAGACTGCGTATAATCTTAGGAGGACCTTTACTTCATTGCGCTTTCCAACAATGCCTACGGAGATGCTAGCAGGTCGATATAAAAAGACGCCAGTTGACCAAAGCATCTGTATATGTGGTCATTCAGTGGAGGACCTCCCTCATTACATCTGGGCTTGCCCTTTATACACAGAACCTAGGAATAAATTCCTGGCCAAGATCTCGCTCGCTCTACATCCCTCGTCTGTCTCTGATAAGATGGTCACGATGCTCTCCGACAAGGATTCTTTTATTTCCCTAAGACTGGTGCTTTTTGCTTTAGCTGCTAGGAAGATCAGAGCAAAGGAATCAGCCATTGATTCGCTGTGATTGCTTTTAGAAGTTTTTATTAATTTTAAAGGGTTTTTTAGTAGGGCATTTTATGCGGTTTTGAAGTGTTTGATTACCTGATCATTTTGATTATGTTTTATACTGACATTCGAGAGTATTTTGATATTGTGAAGGCCAATGGCCATATACAATAAAACAAATCTGATCTGAGTGAAGCAGGTGGCAATGCTCACCGCTGCCTTCACCCGGCTAGATCAGGTGTGGACGAGGAGGCAATGCCCACTCTCCCCTCCACCCAACCTGCATCGGGCACAAAACAGACGCAATGCCTGCCCCTTGCCTTCACCCAGCTGGGATCAGAAGAGGAGAAGGTGGCAATGCCCACCCCCTTTCTCCCAGCTGGGATAAGGAGCAGAGCACATGGCAATGCCTGCCTCCAGCCTTCACCTAGGTGGGATCAGGCACGGTGCAAGTGGCAATGTCCACCCCCTGCCTTCACCCAGCTGGGATCAGAAGCGGAGCAGGTGGCAATGCCTATTCCCCACCATCACCTGGCTGGGATTAGGCATGGAGCAGGAGGCAATGCCCACCCAGCCGGGATCAGGAATGAAGCAGGTAGCAATGCCTGCCCCTCCCTTCAACCTGCTGGAATCAGGAGCAGAGCAAGTGGCAATTCCCGCTCCCCTTCACCCAGCTGGAATCAGGCGCATAGCAGGAGGCAATGCCCAACCCCCCTTCACCCTGCAGGGATGAAGAGTGAAGCAGGTGGCAATACCTGCTCTCCTTCACCCAGCTGGGATCAGGCATAGAGCAGGTGGCAATGTCCGCCCCCCACCCAGCCAGAATCAGGCAGGGAGCAGTAGGCAATGTCTCCTCCTTCACCTGGCTGGGATCGGTAGTAGAGCAGGTGGCAATGCCCACTGCCCTTCCTCTGGCCAGGATCAGTCACGGAGGAGGAGGAAGCAATGCCTGCGTGCCCAGCCTCCCCTTTCTAGAGGCCATTGTATTTTTTCCTACAACAGGCTCTTTTACTAGTTTATAATAAACAGTTTCCCATACCTATGTTGTATGTATCTATCCATCTGTCTATAAACTTAAAACCACCCAGGTTTTTGCAGCTCTGTTTCATTTTCAAGCAAGAAATTCTTACTTGTCTGGGCACCCAATGAGAATTTTTGTTGTTGGTAAACATGTCCTCTTTTTTCGCTTGCAAAGTCTGGTCACCCAGATTTTGCTAAGACATATCCCCACTAGTATAAATATTTTATAACAAATAAATGTATGGCTTTCTTTCTTTCTTTCTTTCTTTCTTTCTTTCTTTCTTTCTTTCTTTCTTTCTTTCTTTCTTTCTTTCTTTCTTTCTTTCTTTCTTTCTTTCTTTCTTTCTTTCTTTCTTCTATAGTAAGTATGCGTGTAAAGATGTGCACAAGAAAATTGCTAGCTGTAGAATTCAGTATGAGTAAATTATTTATAACAAGTGGCAAAGATCTGAGGGTACTTAAATCCAGAGACTGAAGCTGTGAATGGATAAGACAGATCTTCCTACACACCTGGAAAATACCCCATATTCACAGAAAAATCTGAAATTTAAAAAAACTTTAAAAAAAAGAAAACAAATGATAAAAGGAACACCTAGAGTTTTAATTAAATGCCCTCAGTGGCTGTTGCTAGGCAACCATAACAATTCTGCCAATATTTAAGCCTTGGTTTCTGTCAGTAAAAGACACAAAAGCAAGTGTAGTATTGTGTTTCAGATTAGGATCTGGGAGACCCAGGTTCGAATCACCACTCTGCTGTGGAAGCTCTCTGGGTGACTTTGATCCTGTCATACACTCTTACCCTGACCTACCTCTCAGGGTTGTTGTGAGGATAATATGGAGGCTTTGGGGGATGTAGCTGTGAAGTTCTACCCTTCACCCCTATGAGCTGTGAGCCACCACTCACCTCAGGCCTTCTGACAAGCATGAAGAGTGAGCATGGTTTTGCCCGGATGAATGACATTGTCAGCTCGCACCATTCAGATCTTCTCCCCATGGAGGGTTGATCAACTTGTCTTCCTGAAGGCCAACCTGCTGCTCTTCAACACCCCAGCTTTGGATTTTGAGAGTGAGTGTGATGAGCATGTGCTATGCCTGCATCTTCTTAGTCCTTGTTGGGGAATCAGGAGGAAATGCTCATTCCCAAACTTGAAACTCAAAAATGGAAAGAAAAAAACCCAGCAGGGATGTTAGCCAATTTGACTGGCTCTAGATAAGATCCACATTTCCAGTGGTGGGCTTTTGCCAGTCCCCAGCCTCTGCAGTGTTACCGGTGGCTGGACACCTTTGCAGCAGTGGCCCTCAGGACTGAGTTTAAAAAAGGAAACACCAAGTTCACGCAGATGACAAACTATTAAACCTTTTCACTCTCTCAGTGGTTCAAGCTTGCTGCTTTTTTTCTTCCCGTTTTATTCCTCTGTCTGTCTTCATTAGGCCACAGGCATTGTGCTAGGATTAGTGAGCTAGTTTCCATGGTTTCTAATTTTCACCTTCTATCTTTCTTTGCTGTACTCATTAAATTACTCATTACTTCACTGCATTTTACAGGAGACATATTTATTGTATTAGCTACACAATGGCTAGATTAGTAAATGATAGGCAGTATGCACTTTGAATTAGTATAATCTGAGAACTGAGAGGAAATGCAAGATATATAGGTGTTATCTACCAGGTGTAGTATAACCAGAAAGAAAATGTTTTTAAGAGCTTATTCTTTATCATCAGGATATGCAATATAGCAAAAAACACGCCGGTTCTTGTTTGAATAAGAAATTAACACCAGCTATCATGAGTCCCCCAAAATATTCATGTTGCTCTGGGTGGAGAACTTACAGAAGAATTTTGCTTCACAAAAAAGTTAAAAAGAGTTGGGGGATGAAATTAAAAATTTGAATATTATTCTAAAAATATATATTATACCAAAAATCTACTTTCTATATTATATATGAAATTATGTATTTGTATATACGAAATTAAAAAACAAACAAAAGAAGCTTCAGATGTCATTGGAGTTAAGCATGAGGAAGGCGGCTGAAAATCACCTCCCAAGTGTGAAGCCTCCCTTAGGAAATCCCAGGGGGCTGACCTTGTGGCCCCGCTTGCCAATCC
This sequence comes from Eublepharis macularius, assembly GCF_028583425.1. Classification (NCBI taxonomy): domain Eukaryota; kingdom Metazoa; phylum Chordata; class Lepidosauria; order Squamata; family Eublepharidae; genus Eublepharis; species Eublepharis macularius. The sequence continues at coordinate 2,341,605 of NC_072792.1, forward strand.
ATGCCTCACTGTGCTGGCAATATTATTTTCTAGGGGTGCTGCCCCTGCATGCTCCCTGGCTAAACCTGAAAGAGGTGGTTGGCCATATTGTTTCCCAAATTGGGGGGGGGTCCTCTCCTTGCGAGTTGGGGGGATTAGCATTAAAGGAGATGCAGTGAGTGGGGGTAACTGCTATTTCCACCAATGTATACCAGGATTGTTCCCTTAGAAAAACTCTTAAATGAACAGGCAAATGTTCTAAAGGAAAGGTTTCTTTATTAACAGAGCAATAACAGGCAAACACACAGAAAATCACGCACAGCAGACACCCAGGGCTAAACAGAAAATCAGGAAGGAAGAGGGAGAGAGATTCAGGATGGGGTGATACTTACCAGCCTAGGAGAGGGAGGACGTCCATAGAGGTGGCAGCATGAGTGGCCATCGTTTCACAGCAAGAAGAGCAAGGCTCAGGCACACGTCTGAACATGTACATATGGATCCAAGGAGCACACACAGAGAATGACATCTTCTGCTCCTGAAACAATGGTTTCATGGCTTGTCCAAAAGTGAAACAATAAAGGGGGAAAGGCTTGACCGTACATATTTGAGAGAAACTATAGGTGCAAAGGCTGCTTGATGTCCTGTGATTGCTGGATGAGAAGGACTTATCAGGTCCCTGCATAGCCCTGACTGGGAAGGTGGGTGAGGGAAGAATGGTAGGGTGTTGATGACATAAAGTAGAAACTCCTGTCAGGGTCTGTTATCCTGGGAAATGCAGCCTAAGTAACGCCATTTTAATGTCGTAAAGGGACCCGACCGGCAGATCAAGGGAAGATCCACCCACAAAGAGGTGAGAGAGAAAGGGTCTGTATTATTTCTTCTGGTGATTCTACTAAATCCCAAGAGAGGAACCCATATCTGTGTAGAAGCATTAATTGATTCGGGTTGCTCCAGAGACATTATAGCACCAGCGCTAGTAAACGGCTTGGGTTTAGAAACCAAAGAATCAGAAACCCCCATCATCTTTGAACAGATGGACGGGTCTAACATGAATCCGGTAACTCTTGAAACGGAGCAAGTACCTACTGGCATAGGGGAACTCTGGGAAAGCCGATGCTTTGTAGTCAGCCAAGCAGCCAAGTATCCCCTCATCCTAGGCAGCCATTGGTTATGGGATCATAACCCTTACATAGACTGGGCTAAAGGAATTGTCATGTTTAACAAAGAATATTGTAAACAACATTGTTGGCAAGTGAAATGGGAAAAAGTAAAGCCGCCCCGGGTGGAGGAGGCTCTCCTAACCCAAGAAGAAATCAACCACATTCCAAAGGAGTATAGAAACCTAAAACAAGCCTTCAGCAAAGAGAAAGCCGACAGCCTTCCCCCCCATCGGGCCACGGACTGTGCTATCGAATTGATTCCGGGAGAAAGTCTGCCTAAAGGCAAACTATATTCCATGAGCCCCTTGGAAAGAGAGGAGCTACGAAAATTTATAGACAAAAATTTGGAAAGAGGCTTCATCCGCCCCACAAACAGCCCCCATGCGGCGCCAGTGCTTTTCGTCAAATAGAAGGATGGAGGCCTAAGACTGTGTACAGATTTCAGAGGGATCTTTGCTGTATCAGCCACTAATGTCTATCCCATCCCGCTGATCCAAGATCTGCTCAACGTCATGGCTCAAGGTAAGATCTTTTCAAAATTGGACCTGAAAGATGCCTACTTCCATGTTAGAATCAGAGAAGGAGATGAGTGGAAAACCGCGTTCAATACGCCATTAGGGCAGTATGAATACCTTGTTATGCCTTTTGGCTTATCTGGAGCCCCATCTGTATACATGTCCATGATCAATGAAGTATTGCACAAATATTTATATAAGGGAGTGGTCGTTTATCTGGACGATGTGTTAATTTATTCAAAAACAAAAGAAGAGCATGTGAAATTGGTGCGGGAGGTGTTGACCACCTTAATGTGCCACAAGCTCCCTACCAAACTCTCTAAATGTGAGTTCCATAAAAAGGAACTGGATTCTTGGGCTACCGTATATCAGGACAAGGGCTGAAAATGGATCCCGCCAAGATCCAAGTAGTACAAGATTGGCAAATTCCTTCCACTCATAAACAATTACAATTCTTCCTGGGATTTGCCAACTTCTATAGAGACTTCATAGAAGGATTCGCTCAAATTGCCCTTCCACTAACTAAACTCTTAAAAACCAAAGGAAAGGGGGATCAAGTGAAAAAACCTTCCTCCAAATTGGAGTGGAGCCCAAAATGCCAACTGGCTTTTGACGAGCTTAAAAATAAATTTACGTCCGAGCCTGTCCTGCAACACCCCGATGAAAACCGCCCCTTCATAGTGCAAGTTGATGCCAGCGATACTGCGGTTCAGGGGGTGCTCCTGCAGAAAGGGGAGGATGGAAAAGCCAGACCGTGTGCATATCTGTCCCAAAAGTTTTCGGAGTTGGAACGGCATTGGAATGTGTGGGAGAAGGAAGCATTTGCCGTTAAGATAGCTCTAACAGTATGGCGCCACTGGCTGGAGGGGGCACGAAATCCATTTGAAGTTTGGACTGATCATAAAAACTTGGAAGCCCTTAAAAGCCCCAGATGACTTAACGCCAAACAGCTTCGCTGGGCAGAGTTCTTTTCAAAATTTAATTTCACGCTCAACTTTCTGCCGGGGAAAACCAACTTCTTAGTGGACACTCTATCACGCATGCCCCAACATCAGAGCAAGAGGGAGGAGACCATCGACACTGTCTTCTCTCCCCGTCAGCTAGGAGGTGTGGTCACCACTCGTAGCCAGACAGTGAAAGCCCAAACCGAGGAAAAGGGGTGGAGAGCAAACGTAAAAAGCGAGGTGGAAAAAGAAGGGGAGGGAGTGCCCAAAGCAAAAATGTCTCAAACAGAGGAGGGAGATTGGGTTAAAAATGACCGGCTGTATATACCTGCCAGCCTAAGGAAGGACGTTCTGCACCGTTGCCATGATGCCCGCACTGCCGGCCATTTCGGCTATTTAAAAACCCTTCATTTAATACAAAGGCAATTTTGGTGTCCAGGCATCCGGAAAGATGTGTCCCAATATATCTCCTCCTGCCCAACCTGTATAAGTGCAAAATCAAGAAAAGGAAAACCTCCGGGACTTTTACAGCCCTTGGAAACTCCCAATTGACCCTGGGAAGTGATATCCATGGGTTTTATTACAGATCTGCCTCCCTCTAGGGGCTGTTCCTGTATATTAATGGTTGTGGACTTATTCTCTAAACAAGCACACTTTATCCCCTGCACAACCATCCCAACAGCCAAAAAACTCGCTGAAATATTCATGAAACACATTGTGAAGCTACACTCTTTCCCCTCTAAGATGATTTCGGATCGAGGTGGGCAATTCGTTGCTAACTTGTGGCAGGAGCTTCTCCAACTGACTGGGATAGAACAAGGAATTAGTTCTGCTTTCCATCCGCAGAGTGACGGGCAATCGGAAAAAACAAACCAAATCTTAGAACAGTTCCTGCGCTGTTATATTAACTTTCAACAAGACAATTGGACAGATCTCATTTGTTTCGCAGAGTACGCATACAACAACGCCATCCACAGTTCAACAGGAGAAACACCCTTCGAAATAGTACATGGATATGATGGTAAAGCGTTCCCCTTCAAAATGCAGCTAGGAAGCACACCCGCTGGAGACCTACAGCAATGGTGGACCACTATTGCTAAGCAATGGGCAGCAATCCAAACAGCTCTGGACAAAGCCAAAGCTGACTACAAGAAATATGCTGATCGCCACCGTGCGGCACAGTGGGAATTGCACCCTGGAGACAAAGTCTACGTCTCTACAAAAAACCTCAAAGCAGAGCAACTTAGCAAGAAGCTAGCTTTGAAATATTTAGGGCCTTTCCCTATCAAAAGGGTGATTAATAAAGTGACCGTGGAAATCGACCTCCCAGCAGCAGTTATGTTTTGGCGCGCAGGGTTACACTGGTTCTGTGAGAACCCATTATAGTTATGGCTAAGCAGTGAGTACACAATACTGAATTCCCAGCATCTGGGCAAAGTAACAAAGGCAAGCGTTTGGAGTCTCCAAGGTTGTTTCTAGCTCAGAGATGCATAGTTCTGTAAGATAACAGGAGGCCCATCCTGGCTGGAGGAATAACAGTTATAATATGAAAAGAACATGGCTTCTGAGAGAATACAGCAGGTTAAACATTAGACATTCTAAGTACTGTGGCATCAGTGACAGAACAAACAAACAAGCATGGCATGGATATACAGAGACATGACACTCTGTCAGGTCTTGCCAGGTGTTTCCTCAAACACTGCATCACTCCAGTGTATGAGTTAAAGATGCTTTATTAAGGAAAGATACCAGTATCAAGGGAAGAAGGGAGGGGGAGGAAAAAGCTCAGCTCAGTCTTTGTGTTAAGTCCAAGGTAAGGTTCTCAGGCTTCTGCAAGAACTCATAACCAAAACACCTTGCCTGGAAGATAAACAGTTAGTAACAAAGCAACAGACCCTCTGGTTCCACTCTGCGCAGATTCAGAGGCACTAAAGCACAATACTACATCACAATACACTTGAAGTATGGCAGATATACCCCCCCCCCAAGGAACTATCCAGCCCTTGGCTTCTCCGGGTACTTTCTGTGAAACTGGCGTACCAATCTAGCTAAAGGGCTCTTGGCCTGGGGACCTGCCAGGGGACCTGAAACTCTGCTAGTATACTGGTTCTGCTGGTACTCTAGGTATATATCTGGAAGGCAATCATGTCTACTGAAGCCCCCTTCGTAGTCACTTGCATGGAGTGTGCCATGTTTGTTTTCCTCCAAGAAGAGAAGACAGAGTTCACTTGCCAGAAGTGTAAGCTGGTCAGAGGTTTGGAAGAAAAGGTTCAGAGCCTGGAGGACAGGATCACCACCCTTTGGGAGATCAAGGAGGAAGAGGATTTTATTGACAACAGCCTGGGGGCTCTGCACAGCCAAGAAGAGGAAAGTCAAGGAGGAGGAGAAAGAGTCGATCTCCCTTCTGAGCCTCCTCTCAGATCTACGGTACAAACCCGAAGACATGAATGAAGTAGATGCGCTGGTCCACTTGAGCTCAAGAATCGTTTTGAAGTGCTAGAGATGGTGACGGAGATGAGAGTGGAAGGAGAACCACAAAGTGCTGGAAGAGGGTGTGCAGAAGACATGAGGCCACATGAAAGTGGAAAAAAACGGAAGGTGGTAGTCGTCGGGGACTCTTTGCTCAGGGGTATGGAACGCCATGTCTCTGGGCCAGATCCCCTATTCTGAGAGATGTGTTGCTTGCCGGGGGCCAGAATTCAAGATATTACCGACCGGCTGCCGAAACTCATCAAGCCTGCTGATAAGTACCCATTTGTGCGACATGGCTGCGAATACTGTTGCAAGAATTAAAGAGGATTATGAAGCTCTTGGAAGGCAGTTGAAGACATTGGGAGCTCAAGTGGTATTCACTTCTATCCTTCCAGTCACAGGAAGAGAAACACGCAGGGAGCAGACCATACTTGAGGTGAATCGTTGGCTGAGTTCGTGGTGCCGGCAGGAGCGCTTTGGGTTCTGGAACCATGGGATAGGTTTTCTTAGAGAAGGCCTTCTAGCACATGATGGGCTTCACCTCTCAAGGGCAAGGAAGAAAACGTTTGGAACGAACCTGGAGAACTTCATCAGGAGAGCTTTAAACTGATGCCGCAAGGGGAAGGGGACGATCGACATGGTGATTTCAATGACGAAGTGAAAACAGTGGGGACCCAAGGTTGTTGTGGGTTTTCCGGGCTGTATTGCCGTGGTCTTGGCATTGTAGTTCTTGACGTTTCGCCAGCAGCTGTGGCTGGCATCTGAAACGTCAGGAACTACAATGCCAAGACCACGGCAATACAGCCCGGAAAACCCACAACAACCATCGTTCTCCGGCCGTGAAAGCCTTCGACAATACAGTGGGGACCCACCTGGATAAGAAAGGTCAAACAAAGGTACAAGGCTACAAGTGTCTATATACCAATGCCCAAAGTATGGGCAATAAGAAAGAAGAGCTTGAGCTTCTATTGCAAACAGAGGGCTATGATATAGTAGGAATTACTGAGATTTGGTGGGATGATTCCCATGACTGGAATGTGCTAGTGGATGGGTATGAGTTGTTCAAGAAAAACCGGAAGGGTAGAAGAGGAGGTGGAGTGGCGTTGTATGTGAGGAGAGGGCTTGATTGTCAAGAAGTTATGGAGAATGGGGTGGATAGCCTGGTGGAAAGCATATGGGTAGAAATAAGGGGAGGAAGGACAAAGGGTATTATTGTTGGAGTCTGCTACAGACAACCTGACCAGCGAGAAGAAACGGATGCTGCCCTCTTTGAACAGATTGGTAGAGTATCCAGACATCAGAACCTTGTAATTATGGGTGACTTCACCTTCCCTGATGTGTGCTGGGAGACAGGCTCAGCAAAGCGTCATGAATCACGAAATTTCCTGACCTGCCTGGCCGATAACTTCCTTTTTCAAAAGGTGGAGGAAGCTACAAGGGGCTCGGCCATACTAGACTTGATATTAACCAACAGGGAAGAATTGGTTGATGAGATGAAGGTGGTGGGAACCTTAGAGGGAAGTGACCATGTCCTCCTTGAATTCCAGTTGCTGTGGGGAGCCAAGGAAGTTCATAGCCAGACTCGTAGGTTAGATTTTCATAGGGCCAACTTCGATGAACTCAGAGGCTTGATGAGAGTCATTCCATGGGGGAGTGCACTGGAAGGGAAAGGAGCGAGTGAAGGGTGGGCCCTTCTCAAACACGAGCTTTTGCATGCTCAAGCCCTCACTATCAAAGCAAGACAGAAACATGATAAGGGCTCCAAGAAACAGATGTGGATGTACAGAGAGCTCCAGAATAAGCTAAGAGAGAAAAAGGAAATGTTCAGGAAATGGAGAGAAGGACAGACCTCTAAAGAGGAGTATATGAGGGTTACTAGGCACTGCAGATCAGCCATCAGAGAGGCCAAAGCTCAGTACGAGCTGGGTCTGGCCAGGAGGGCTCGCTACAACAAGAAAAACTTCTACAGATATGTGAGAAGCAAACGCAAGATAAAAGAGGCAATTGGACCGCTGTTCGGAGTAGATGGAGAAACTCTGATGCAGGACAGAGAAAAAGCAGACAGGCTTAATAACTTTTTTGCCTCTGTTTTCTCCCTGAAGAACTCAGGCACACCTAGAGTTAGTAGAAAATGTGGCAGGACACCTGAGTGGCTAATTGACATTGACAGAGAGGTAGTGGAGAGGCATCTGGCTGCATTGGATGAATACAAATCCCCTGGGCCGGATGGGGTGCTCACAAGAGTGCTGCAAGAACTTGCTAGAGAACTTGCAGAACCCCTGCCCATCATCTTCAAGGCCTCCTGGAGGACTGGGGATGTGCCACAACATTGGAGAAGAGCAAATGTTATCCCAATCTTTATGAAAGGGAAGAAAGATGACCCGGGAAACTACAGGCCGGTCAGTCTGACTTCTGTTGCTGGGAAGATATTAGAACAGATTTTAAAGGGATCAATCTGTAAGCATCTGAAGGACCGATCAGTGATCCGGGGAAGTCAGCATGGTTTTGTCCCCAACAGATCTTGCCAGACCAACCTAGTTTCCTTCTTTCATCGAGTGACCAGCTTACTGGATCGGGGGAACTCTGTTGACGTGATTTATCTGGATTTCAGTAAAGCTTTTGATAAGGTCCCCCATGACATTCTGATGGGCAAACTGGAAGACTGTGGACTGGACTATACGACAGTTCGGTGGATAGGGAACTGGTTAGAGGACCACACTCAAAGAGTGGTGGTCAACGGCATTTCATCAGATTGGAGGGAGGTGTCCAGTGGAGTGCTGCAGGGCTCGGTTTTGGGCCCGGTACTTTTCAATATTTTTATCAATGATCTGGATGAAGGAGTGGAAGGGCTGCTCATTAAATTTGCTGATGATACCAAATTGGGAGGAGTAGCAAACACCCAAGAAGATAGAATTAAAATTCAACAAGACCTAAATACACTGGAGAAGTGGGCAGCTGTGAATAGGATGCAATTCAATAAAGACAAGTGCACAGTATTACATCTGGGCCACAAAAATGGGAAGCACAAATACTGGACGGGGGATACACTTCTGGGCAGTAGTATATGTGAAAGGGATCTTGGGGTAAGAGTGGACTGTAAACTAAATATGAGCAGTCAGTGTGATGCGGTGGCAAAAAAGGCTAATTTAATCCTGGGTTGTATCAAAGGGGCCATAGCATCGAAATCGCAGGAGGTCATAGCCCCTCTCTATACTGCCTTGGTCAGGCCACACCTGGAGTATTGTGTGCAGTTCTAGAGGCCTCACTTCAAAAAGGATGTGGACAAAATCGAGAGGGTGCAGAGGACAGCACACTATTTACTGAACTATATCTACATGCCTCCAGCTACCACCCTAAACATACCACTCGGTCTATTGTCTACAGCCAAGCCTTACGTTACAACCGTATCTGCTCCAATGCTCTCGACCAAGACTCACACTTAAGAGATTTACAACAAGCATTTTTGGGACTACAGTACCCACCATTTGAAGTGAAGAAACAAATCAACAGGGCCAGACTAGTACCCAGAAACAGCCTACTCCAGGACAAACCTAAAGGAACTAACAACAGAACACCACTGGTTGTCACCTATAGCTCCCAGCTCAAACCCATCCAACGTATCATCAGTGAACTACAACCCATCCTGGAAAATGATACCTCTCTCTCAGAAGCCCTGGGTGGAAGACCTTTCCTTGCCTACAGACAGCCCCCCAACCTTAAACGACTTCTCACTCACAACCATGAATCAGCCAGCAGAGTCACCAGCACAGGTACCAGGCCCTGCAACAGACCCAGATGCCAGCTCTGCCCCTATATCTACCCAGGGAATGCAATTACAGGACCCAATGGCATCAACTACACTGTCTCTGGCTCTTACAGCTGCTCATCCTCCAATCTGATATATGCCCTCATGTGCCAACAATGTCCTTCTGCTCTGTACATTGGACAAACCAGCCAACCTCTACGCAAAAGAATAAATGGACACAAATCTGACATTAGAAATGGAAACGTCCAGAAACCAGTGGGAGAACACTTCAACCTACCAGGACATTCCATCAAAGACTTAAAGGTCGCTGTAGTTCAACAGAAACCTTTCAAAAACAAAATCCAACGGGAGGCTGCTGAACTGGAATTCATATGCAAATTTGACTCTGTCAAGCTGGGACTGAATAGGGACTATGAATGGTTATCACATTACCACAGGTAACAGATTTCCTTTACAGAGGTGGGGTCTGGGGGAGCTCAGTGGTACCTGGCGTGGGCTTTCGGGAACCACAGATCTCTTTGTCAGATGCATCTGGCAGGGAGAGCTGTGGTTATCGAAGGCCCATACTGCATTGGAATTGGATGGTCTAGCTGTTTGGCTTCTACAAACTAACAGGGCAAACTCCTTTGAAGCCAACTGATACACACACCAAAACTGATACACACACCAAAATACACACACAACTGATACACACACCAAAAGGAGATGTTTACATATACTAGCAAAGGAATGTTTTGATTGCTCCCTCCCCCTCCCCCCCTAATTGCCTCTTCCCTCTGCTCTTCTGTGTTTGACCAGTCTCTGTATCAGGCATCTGAAGAAGAGAACTTGATTCGCGAAAGCTTATGCTAAAATAAAATTGGTTAGTCTTAAAGGTGCTACTGGACTCTTTTTGATTTTGCTACCACAGACTAACACGGCTAACTTCTCTGCATCTATGACCATGGAAAGCACCACATTCAGCCGAATGGAGAGGAAATCCATCAACCTCATGAAGAAACTGGCACAAATACAAACAGACATCATGTTCCTTTCTAAATGCAAGAAACTGGACATTCTACCCAAAGGACTGTGTGTGAAGAACCCATTGAAATCCACTTACCACACAGACTACAGTGAGAAACTATGTAACACCTTATCCAGAAAACTCTTAATTCACCTCATTGGACTGATGTACAGCAAGCAACAATGGATCAAACAAGAGATCTCTGAACTAGACTCTTCCATTAAAAACAACCCCTCTACACAGACCAGGAACTGGCAGATGTTTACCAAAACCAGAGGAAGTATTTATTGCACACTATTTACTGAACTACAGAAAAAAAAGGAGAAGAAATTCTCAAAAATCCTGCATGCAACAGAGAACAAGAACACTCTGGATCCACCCAGCAACATCATCAATCTATCCAGTCATAAACTGACCCCGGCAGAGGAATCTGTCCTCTCACGTGGACTATCATTTTGCCCAGCCAGACCCACACAAACCATACAACTTTGTGGAGACCTGGAGGCCTATTTCAGACGCCTAAGACTGAAAGAATTCTTCAACTACTCTGCTGAACAAAATGAGGAACAAAGCACTGAACAGACACCATCACAGCAACCATCACTCTCCCAACCCAGCAATACACAATCATCGTTACAAAACTCCAGAAAAAAGAATTCCACATGGACACCCCCTGAGGGCCGGAACTCTTCATTGGACTTTTACATTGAATGCTTCCGTCGACGTACCCAGGCTGAGATAATTGACAAACAACAACACCTAAAGCAGAACCTCAGCCATGCAGAAAGAGATGCCATAAACAGCCTCCAAAACAATTCTGGCATCGTAATCAAGGAAGCAGACAAAGGTGGAGCAGTGGTCATCATGGACAAACAGAATTATATACAGGAAGCAGAAAGACAACTCTCCAACACAACATTCTATAAAATACTACCTGCTGATCCTACGGAGCAATATAAAAGAGAACTCAATAAAATATTGAAGACTCTTCCCTGGACATACAAGAATGCATCCATACGGACACACCCCAGGAACCACGGCCAGGAAAATTCTACCTACTACCCAAAATCCATAAACCGGGTAACCCAGGACGCCCCATCGTCTCAGGAAGAGACACTATCACGGTAGGAGTCTCGGGATACATGGACTCTATCCTCAGGCCCTATGCCACCAGCACACCCAGCTGTTTACGGGACACCACTGACTTCCTCAGGAAAATACAGTCCATTGACAACCTACCAGATGACACCATCCTAGCAACCATGGATGTGGAGGCTTTATACACCAATATCCCACATGCGGATGGACTGCAAGCCATACGGAATATTATCCTGGACAAAACCACAGCACACCTCGCCACTGAACTTTGTCACTTCGTACTCACTCACAATTACTTCGAATTTGGTGACAACTTATATCTACAGATTAATGGCACAGCCATGGGCACACGCATGGCACCACAATATGCTAACATATTCATGGCGGACTTGGAACAACGCTTCCTCAGCTCCCATCCACTGGAACCACTACTATACTTAAGATTCCTGGATGACATCTTCATCATTTGGACCCATGGGAAGGAAGCTCTTGAGAGATTTCATCAAGACTTCAATAACTTTCACCCTACTATCAACCTAAGCCTGGACCACTCTACACAATAGGTACACTTCCTGGACACCACTGTACAACTACATAATGGACGAATAAATATCACTTTATACCGGAAACCAACAGACCGATACTCATATCTACATGCCTCCAGCTACCACCCTAAACATACCACTCGGTCTATTGTCTACAGCCAAGCCTTACGTTACAACCGTATCTGCTCCAATGCTCTCGACCGAGACTCACACTTAAGAGATTTACAACAAGCATTTTTGGGACTACAGTACCCACCAAATGAAGTGAAGAAACAAATCAACAGGGCCAGACTAGTACCCAGAAACAGCCTACTCCAGGACAAACCTAAAGGAACTAACAACAGAACACCACTGGTTGTCACCTATAGCTCCCAGCTCAAACCCATCCAACGTATCATCAGTGAACTACAACCCATCCTGGAAAATGATACCTCTCTCTCAGAAGCCCTGGGTGGAAGACCTTTCCTTGCCTACAGACAGCCCCCCAACCTTAAACGACTTCTCACTCACAACCATGAATCAGCCAGCAGAGTCACCAGCACAGGTACCAGGCCCTGCAACAGACCCAGATGCCAGCTCTGCCCCTATATCTACCCAGGGAATACAATTACAGGACCCAATGGCATCAACTACACTGTCTCTGGCTCTTACAGCTGCTCATCCTCCAATCTGATATATGCCCTCATGTGCCAACAATGTCCTTCTGCTCTGTACATTGGACAAACCAGCCAACCTCTACGCAAAAGAATAAATGGACACAAATCTGACATTAGAAATGGAAACGTCCAGAAACCAGTGGGAGAACACTTCAACCTACCAGGACATTCCATCAAAGACTTAAAGGTCGCTGTAGTTCAACAGAAACCTTTCAAAAACAAAATCCAACGGGAGGCTGCTGAACTGGAATTCATATGCAAATTTGACTCTGTCAAGCTGGGACTGAATAGGGACTATGAATGGTTATCACATTACCACAGGTAACAGATTTCCTTTACAGAGGTGGGGTCTGGGGGAGCTCAGTGGTACCTGGCGTGGGCTTTCGGGAACCACAGATCTATGGTTGTTGGGGGTTTTCCGGGCTGTATTGCCGTGGTCTTGGCATTGTAGTTTCTGACGTTTCGCCAGCAGCTGTGGCTGGCATCTTCAGAGGTGTAGCACCAAAAGACAGAGATCTCTCAGTGTCACAGTGTGGAAAAGATGTAGGTCATTTGTATCTACTCAGGAGGGGTGGGGTTGAGCTGAGTCATTCTGTAAGAGTTTCCCAGGGTGTGGAATGCTAATGGCGGGAGGCTTCCCTGTATCCTGAGGAGGTCCTCCTGAGTAGATACAAATGACCTACATCTTTTCCACACTGTGACACTGAGAGATCTCTGTCTTTTGGTGCTACACCTCTGAAGATGCCAGCCACAGCTGCTGGCGAAACGTCAGAAACTACAATGCCAAGACCACGGCAATACAGCCCGGAAAACCCCCAACAACCATCGTTCTCCGGCCGTGAAAGCCTTCGACAATACAACCACAGATCTCTTTGTCAGATGCATCTGGCAGGGAGAGCTGTGGTTATCGAAGGCCCATACTGCATTGGAATTGGATGGTCTAGCTGTTTGGCTTCTACAAACTAACAGGGCAAACTCCTTTGAAGCCAACTGATACACACACCAAAAGGAGATGTTTACATATACTAGCAAAGGAATGTTTTGATTGCTCCCTCCCCCTCCCCCCCTAATTGCCTCTTCCCTCTGCTCTTCTGTGTTTGACCAGTCTCTGTATCAGGCATCTGAAGAAGAGAACTTGATTCTCGAAAGCTTATGCTAAAATAAAATTGGTTAGTCTTAAAGGTGCTACTGGACTCTTTTTGATTTTGCTACCACAGACTAACACGGCTAACTTCTCTGCATCTATGAGGATGATCAGGGGTCTGGAGACTAAGCCCTACGATGAAAGGCTAAGGGCCTTGGGAATGTTTAGTTTGGAGAAGAGGAGGTTGAATGGGGACATGATTGCTCTCTTTAAATATTTGAAAGGCCGTCATTTGGAGGAGGGCAAGGAGCTGTTCCAGTTGGCAACAGAGGGTAGGACCCGAAGCAATGGGCTAAAACTACATGCACAAAGGTACCGGCTGGATATTAGGAAAAACTTTTTCATGATCAGAGTAGTTCAAAAGTGGAATCAGCTGCCTAGGGAGGTGGTGAGCTCCCCCTCACTGGCAGTTTTCAAGAAGAGGCTGGATGAATACTTGTCAGAGATGCTTTAGGCTGATCCTGCACTGGGCAGGGGGTTGGACGAGATGGGCTGTATGGCCCCTTCCAACTCTATGATTCTATGATTCTATGATCTATTAACATCAGAAGACTCAACCCATTCTATATTACTCTTGTCAAAATGAGTCCATTGGATTAAGTAATACAGCTCTCCACGTTTCAATTTAGAGTTCAAGATAGCCTCCACTTTGTGGTGAAGTTGCCCGTCCACGATGGGGGTGGGTGGGAAATCTCAGGTTCCGGGTGCCACACATCGGGTAACTGTGCTTTCTTCATGAGGCTGAAATGGAATATGGGATGGACATGTTTTAAGTTCTTTGGCAATTTAAGTTCCACAGTCACTTCATTCATCACTCTGAGGATCTCAAAGGGCCCCAAATATATCTACCCTAGTTTTTTACTTGGTTGCTCCCCCCTCCAGATTTTTTGTAGACACGTAGACCTTGTCCCCCACTTTCAGTTCCCAGGGGGATCGCTTTTGATCAGCTTGATTTTTGTAATCCTCTTTGGCTTTGTCCAACGTTTGCTTAATCACCTCCTACTGGACGGTTAGCTTAGGGCTAAGCTACAAGTGACGCCTTACACAGGTTGGACACTTGTCAACTTACCACAAGTTTTGATGGGAAATGTAGGCATCCTGGTTTTACAGCTTGGCTCTCCATTACAGCTGCAAGACCAGGATGCCTACATTTCCCATCAAAACTTGAGGTAAGCTGACAAGTGTCCAACCTGTGTCAGGCGTCACTTGTAGCTTAGCTCTCAGTCCACCATTCAGTCAGGTCTCCCCCTTTGGTTGGAGTTGGGTTACTTATAAAGGGCATCGCTTTGCCTTCAAACCTCTGGGTGATTTTAAGGGGGGATGCTGACATGGAGCTATGGACACTGTTATCGTAACAATATTCTGCAAAAACCAAAAAGTTGGTCCAATCACTCTGCTGATAATTAGTGTAACACCTTAAAAATTGCTCCAACACGTGATTAACCCTTTTGGTTTATCCACCAGTCCCAGGATAATAGGCCAAACTTAATCCCTGTTCTACCCCCACCACTTGCATCAGCTCCTTCCAGAATTTAGCCACGAACTGGGATCCTTGGTCGGATTTCCGGGTGGCTGGTGATGGTCAGCGTAGATGGGCTACGGGATGCCCTGGAGGCCATTGTCAACATGTCTCTGAGCTCCAGGATTTTTCCTGAAGCGTTGAAGGAAGCTGCGGTTAGGCCTCTCTTGAAAAAACCATCTTTGGACCCTGCTGACCCAGCCAGGGGTGGCATTTTGCATGCAAAATGCCCCCCAACCCTCAGGGGCTATTCTCCCACCTTTCCTCCCACCCCCACCAAGGCTCAGCCTGCTCCCACTTGGGTGGGGCCATTTCATGGCCTCCCCAAGTAGGTACTCTTTTCTCTACTACTTACAGCTGGGGGAGGCTTGTCTTGCCAGGGGTGGCATTTTGCATGCAAAATGCCCCCCAACCCTCAGGGGCCATTCTCCCACCTTTCCTCCCACCCCCCACCAAGGCGCAGCCAGCTCCCACTTGGGGGGGCATTTCATGGCCTCCCAAAGTAGGAGCTCTCAGCCCCCAAAGTCCACCCCCTACAGCCCCACACATACCCAATACCCCCCCCCGGCTGCCACACAGACCCAAATTCCCACATTAGCTCCTGACAGACCCAAATCCACCCCCAGTAGCCCTACACCATAACCCCAGGAACAGGCTGGCCAGCCCTCTCCCTTTGTTCCCTATGCTGGGAACTTCTAAACTCTCTTTCCCTGGGCAATTCTGCACAGCCCAGGGGTGCCACAATGGTGGGCACACTTCTGAGTGCCAACTGGTCTCTGGGAAAGAGCACCTGAACCACAGACACCCTCCCTCAAATTCCCCCACCACCTACAGAGATGGCTGGCCAGCCAGCCCCATTGTTCCCTATGATGGGAACCAACTGCACAACAAAAAATAAAACACGAACAACACAAAATAAGTTTTTAAAAAATTATTTTCTCCCTTTCAAAGTACAAGTAGGCAAAGCATTATGACACATTACACCAGCAGTCCCCCACACAGAAAAATTAACACAACTCACTTAACATCAGAGAATCACAAAAACACAATTCCTGTCAAAAACACTTTATTTCTTGAACAGCTTTAGGTTAAACAGCAGGGGGGCACACCAAAGGGCATGGCAGCAGTATCTTACACAAAAATAACACAACTCACTTCACATTAAAGAATCACCCCAAAAATTGCTGTCAAAAGCACTTTATTTCTTTAACTGCTTTAGGTTACACAGTAGGAAGGCACAACAGGGCATGAAAGCAGTGTACTACACAAAAATAACAACTCACTTCACATTAGAGAATTACCCAAACACAATTGCTGTCAAAAACGGTGAAGTGGGTTGTATTATTTTGTGTAGTACACTGCTATCATGCCCTGTTATGCCCTCCTACTGTGTAACCTAAAGCAGTTAAAGAAATAAAGTGTTTTTGATAGGAATTGTGTTTTTGTGATTCTCTGATGTTAAGTGAGAGTTGTGTTAAGTCCAATCGGTCTGAAACTTGGGGGGTTGTTAGAGGGGAGTTAGAGGTAGGCTCCCACCAATTTTGGCTTGATTCGGTGGGAAAATGCCTCCCCCAGGCTTCAGAGAAGCCTGGGGAGGCTTTTTCCCATTGAAAACGCTTTCCCGAATCGCCCCGAATCGATTCGGGGCATGCCGATTCAGGATTCCCCGAATCGATTCGGGATTCCCCGAATCACCCCGAATCAGGGTGATTCGGGATTTTTTCAGGATTCGGATTCCCAAACTGCACACCCCTAACGGAGACTTTACTGGTCACCCTGATGGATGGTCCTCCGTAGACAGCTGGATCGAGGTGGGTCGGCGCTACTGATATTGTTAGATCTATCAGCAGCTTTTGATACAGTTGATCATTACCTGTTGACCCACTGCCTTGCCGATGTGGGGATACAAGGGACAGCCTTGCAGTGGTTTGTCTCTTTTCTCCACGGTCGGGGACAGAGGGTGGCACTGGGGGAGAAGTTGTCATCCTGCCATCCATTGATGTGTGGTGTCCCTCAAGGGGCAATACTCTCCCCCTTGATATTTATCATGTATACGTTCCCCCTCGCCCACCTGGTACGGAGTTTCAGACTTGGGTGCCATCAATATGCAGATGACACCCAACTGTATCTGACGATGGATGGCCAGCCTGACTCTGCCCCAGATGTCCTGGAACGTGCCTTTGAATCTGTGACTGGATAGTTGAAGCAAAGCCGGCTGAGATTGAATCCCATAAAGATGGAGGTCCTGCATGTGAGTCTGGGGTCCATGGGTGTGGGACTCCAGCTTAGAGATGGGCACAATCTGCATTACGATCGAAAAAACCCCACGATAATGGCGATCGCGCAATCGTGACCCGGCGGATTGTGATCGTCCACGGCCAATGATCCAGCGATTGGGAGAGGCCTGGATCGTTGCGTTTGGGCTTGGATCGGGGATCCAGACACTCAGGCACCAGCCTGAGCTCTGTTTGCCCTCCTTCTGTTGCCCTGGAAACCCGAATGGAAGCCCAGCTTTCCTTGATCAGCAGGGCTTCCTTCCAACCACAGAGCAGCAAAGAAGTCACAAGTTGGGAGAAGACACCCAGGGGAGGGAGGGGGAAGGGGGTGTTCTATAGCCATAGGCTCTCGAATCTCATCCCTGCAAACCCTGATAGGCAGCTCTGACGGCCAAACACAGACGAGCGGCCAGACCCCCCTCCCCATGAGGGGAGGCGGCTCGTCGCCGCCTCCCCATGCCCACCAGGCCCGGCGGCCGCTGCCACCACCCACCTTCCCACATAATACCAGCACGCCCCGCTTTGACCTCCACGATCCACGGCTCAGGAACGGGAGATGATCGGTGTGGATCATTAATTCAGGATCGTCGCCAGCACCAATCCACGATCAGCTGGATCGTTAATTTTTTTGGATTGTGCCTATCTCTACTTCCAGCTCCCTGCTCTCGATGGAGCGCTGCTTACCCCGGTGTCGAGAGTGAGGAGCCTGGGGGTGGTCCTGGATGCTTCCTTGTCTATGGAGGCACAGGTTGCAGTGGTTGTCCGATCTTCATTTTTCTACCTAAGACAGGCTCGGCAACATGTCCCTTACTTGTCGACCCATGACCTTATGACAGTGATCCAGGCAATGGTCACCTCCAGATTAGACTACTGTAACTCTCTCTACGTGGGGCTTCCAGAAACTGCAGCTGGTTCAGAACGCAGTTGCTTGAGTGGTTGCCGGAGCTCCAGTCATGGCACATATAACACCCATCCTCTGTCAACTGCACTGGTTACCAGTTGAGTACAGGGTCCGGTTCAAGGTTTTGGTGTTGACCTATAAAGGCCTATGTGGACTGGGTCCAGCATACCTTTGGGACTGCCTCTCCCCATATGTTCCGCGGAGGTTGCTTCGATCAGCTAATAAGCTGATCGCCTGGCCTCTACCAGAGCCAGGGCCTTTTCAGTCCTGGCTCCGACCTGGTGGAACTCTCTGTCTGAGGAGACTAGGGCCCGGCGGGATTTGTTATCTTTCCGTCGGGCCTGCAAGATGGAGATGTTCTGCCAGGCATTTGGTGGGGGCTAGGCTGTCCTTTTGCCAGCCATACCACTGAAGACCATCCACCACCCATGCAGGAGCTCATAAAGTGTGACACATACTTATATCCGCCATCTGAGAAATTTTATTGCACATGGATAATGTTTTTAAATGTTTATTTATGATGTTTTTATTGTTTTAAACTGTATGCTATAAATTGTATGTTGTTACACCGCCCTGAGCCCGTCCGACGGGGAGGGCAGTCTAGAAATGTAATAAATAAATAAATAAATAAATAAATAAATAAATAAATAAATAAATAAATAAATAAATAAATAAATAAATAACGAATAAGTAACGAAGTCCATGGAGACTGTGGCCCACAGCTGAGCTGGGTTTTCAAGGGACCACAGCAAGCCGGGAGGCTTCCCTCCCCTTTTCTTCCCCATTAAGCACATTTGGCAAGTGGAAACATATTGCGACACATCACGCCTCATTTTAGGCCACCTGGAAGAGAAACAGTTAGGAACAAAGCAACAGATCTCTGGTTCCACTCTGCATGGACTCAGAGGCACTACAGCACAATACTACAACACAATACACCTGAAGCATATCTGACATTCTCCAGGGTGTCAGCACAAAAGACACTACTGGGAGGAAAATGTATATAAATTCAAATTGTAATGTTCATAAGAGCAAAGTGCTAAGTGCAATAAATAACAATACAATTTCCATAGAAAAATTCATACAACAATTACAATATAATTCATACAAACTGTGGTGATCTGTATCAATGCTCATATCAATATTACAAAGACTTTTAAGCTCACATGAGCCATTGCACTAAATTGCAGGATAGCGCGGCAAGGTGGAGGTCTAGTATAATCACCAGTCCAAACCCATATAGGGAATAATAAAGCCAACAGGCACAATTGCCGATGGGGTGCTGCAAAGCAACTTTTTCCAATACCCGTTTCGTGCGTCTTCTTCTTAGGCAATTATCTGGTGAAACTAGAAACACCTGCGCTTATTCTGCCATACAATCAATAGGAAGGAAAGATACAGACCAGGGTGTGGAAGGGCAGCTAGTCAATCTGGCACGCCTTCTGGTAATTTTCCAACTCCAGCCAAGGTTGGCATGTGTTCTGCCTGGCCAGGCAGTGTTTTGTGTTTAAGGAGAAGGGGTTTATGATATTCCATATTCATAAACTGCCCTTACACTGAAAAGGGTTATGATTACTAACAATATTTTTTTCCTATAATGATAAATTATAATACAGTTTCTCACTGAGACTCAAGGTGGATTACATAGTGTGAGATTAGTACAATTAGTATCAAGGACATTTCCATAAACAATGCCATAGGATAAATAAATACAAGTTTATTTGTATTTATTTGTACTTGTAAACTTTACAAAGACATAGCATTAGCAAGGATCCAATACAGAGTTGAAGAAATGCTAAAACAGAACATAACCAGTTCTAGGACTGACATTAGACAACATGAAGCACAGGGGCACATATTTAAAGTAAATGAATAGTACATAAGGCAACATAGCGGTGAAGTCTGTCCGGGGTCAGCAGCCCAACCCCCGGACTTGCTGACAGGCAGCAGCAGGGGGCAGCCGGAAGACAGCAGTTCAACTGCTCTGTCTGGCAAACAGAGCCAGAACCTGCCTACTCCAGGGGGAAGGGGCGAAAGGCCAAAGCCTCAGAAGGCTGGAGGGAGCAGGGAGAAGCCAGCTAGTCCCACCCCCCAAGGGGGAGAGAGGGGGCTAAGTAGGCTAGAGGAAAAGGGCCAAGGCAGGGGGAATAGGGACCCAGCAGCAGCCCAAACAGAGCCCTTACCAGCCAAAGAGGAGAAGCAGCCACTACAGCCCAGAGACACACCCCAGCCAGAGGACAGCAGCCTGGCTCAGGAGGTGCTAGGAGCCAAGCCCCTCCAGGTGGAGCTGCCACAGGCATTCTGGGGGAGGAGATGGGTAGCCCAGCCCAGCATCAATGAGCAGGCAGCCCAGAAGCTGGCCAGGGCAGCTCCTCGTGAGCAAGGCCAGGCAAGCTCAGCAGCACAGAACCTGGCAGGGGCAGCTCCTCATGAGCAAGGCCAAGGAGACCTCAGCTGGGGATGGCTCACACTCAACCCCACCCTGCCAGCAAGGCAAGGAAGCCAAGAAGGGATTAGTGGTAGGAGGGGAACACCTGAGAGAAGGCACAGCTGGGCCAAGTCAGGAGAGGGAACAAGCCTAGAAGGAGGGCGGGGCGGAGAAAGGAAACCCTATAAAGGGTGGCTAGGAAGAGCTCTGAGGTGGTGGGTGTGAGTAAGGAGTGATGGTGTGGAGTGAGAGCAGAGCAGTGTGAGATTGGAGGCTTGGAGGAGAGTTCTAGGAGGAGGAGGAGGAGGAGGAGGAGGAGGAGGAGGAGGAGGAGATGATGATGATGATGATGATGATGATGATGATGATGATGATGATGATGATGATGATGATGATGATGATGATGATGATGATGATGATGATGATGATGATGATGATGATGATGATGATGATGGAGGATGCAGAGGGTAAGCAGGCCAGGTTGAGCAGGCCAGTGAGTGGACTGAGAGGGAGTCTGGATGATGTATACTGCTCCTCCTTCCACAGAGCAGGGTCCTGCAGTATCCCTGGCGCCCCTCTGGTGTCAGGGCCAGCCCAGCTGGGGCCCCACCCAGCGGCGGCAACGACAAGCCTTGACAAAGTCTATGGTCCCTAACTCATTAGTGAAGCATCTGAGACCCCCTCCCTACAATACCACCCTCCCATTTGAGTAAAAAGCTTTCTTGGCTAATTCAGTTTTGCATTGTTTGCAAAAAGCCAGGAGAGTGGGGGCTCAGTCCTGACCTCCTCAGGCAGGATGTTCCACAGAGTAGGGGCCACCACAGAGAAAGCCCGTGTATGGGCTGCTGTTGATTTTGCCCATGTGCAGGCTGGCACCTGCAAGAGACCTTGTTCAAATGAGCGAAGCTGCCATGGAGGGACATCAAATGATATATTAATTTATATAACAATGATATCCAAGCACTTTCAATATATGTGTGAACTGTAAGAAATCATAGTAACTAATAACAAATAAGGAATTAAATTATCAATATTAATAAATAAATTATAGAAACCAAGCAAAAAAGGTAAGGCTTCATTATATACTACCATGACATTTTCTGATAATTTTTTTCCTGCAACAGATATATCCTTTCATTATTATAATAGATTTATTGATCACATGGGGATTTATTTATTTAATTTGATTTATATTCTGCCCTCCCTGCAATTGCAGGCTCATGGTGGCTTACATACAATATAATACATTAAATATATATATACTTTAAAATCAAATAAAATCACATAAATATTTAAAACAATGTAGCAGCCCTTTTTGAGAAGATCCACCACCCAGTCCTCTCCACAGATGTTTAACGGAAGGCTGGGTGGAAGATATATCTTGTAGGGAGGGCACATTTTCCTCTATTTGGCCAGTGGGGAGACCTCAGCCAGCATCAACCATATGCCTGGCGGAACAGCTCCGTCTTACAGGAACGGCGGAAAGATAGCAGATCCGGCTGGGCCCTAGTCTCTTGAGACAGAGCGTTCTACCAGGCAGGAGCCAGGACTGAAAAGGCCCTGGCTCTGATTGACACTAGGCAGGCCTCCCTGGGGCCAGGGATCATTAACAGCTGTTTGTCACTTTATCAAAGCATCCTCGTGGGCTCACATAGGGAGAGGTGGTCCCACAGATACGTTGGTCCCAGTCCGCATAGGGCTTTATAGGTCAGTACCAAAACCTTGAATCTGATTTGGTACTCCACCGGTAACCAGTGCTGCTCGCACAATACCAGTGCTATATGTGCATAAGAAGGCACTCCAGTGATGACACGTGCCGCTGCGTTCTGATCTAGTTGCAATCGCTGGATCAGGTTCAAGGGAAGCCCTGCATAGAGTGTGTTACAGTAGTCCAGCCTAGAGGTGATCATTGCCTGCACCACTGTAGTTAGGTCATGGGTCGAAAGATAGGGAGCAAGCTGCCTGGTCTGCCAGAGATTGAAGAAAGAAGACCTGGCAACCACTGGAACCTGGGCCTCCATTTTTAAGGAGGCATCCAGGATCACCCCCAGGCTCCTAACCCTCAGTGCTGGTGTAAGCACCGCCCCATCAAAAGTAGGGAGCTGGGGTCCCAAATCCACGCCCCCATGACCCACATACAGGATCTCCATCTTTGAGGGGGTTCAACTTCAGCCAACTCTGCCTCAACCATCCAGCCACGGCTCCAAAAGCATGCTCCAGGGCAACTGGGGCTGATCTAGGCCAGCTGTCCATCAACAGATATAGCTGGGTGTCATCAGCGTACTGATGACACCCAAGCCCGAAACTCCGCACCAGCTGGGCAAGGGGGCACATATAGATGTTAAACAACAGCAGGGAGAGTATTTCCCCCTGTGGCACACCATACACTAGTGGATAGCGGCATGACAACTTCTCCCCGAGCACCACCTTCTGTCCCCAGACGTGGAGAAAAGAGACAAGCAGTGGCAGTATTGCTGTCCCTTGTATTCCCTTGCTGTCGATGAGGCAGTGGGTCAAAAGGTCATAACTGACCATATCGAATGCTGCCGAGAGATCTAATAAAATCAGCAGCACTGATCCACCTCGATCCAGGTCTCTGTGGAGATTGTCCATGAGGGCGACCAGCAGTGTCTTGGTCCCATGTCTTGGGCGGAAGCTGGACTGGAAGGGATCCAGAGCCAAGGTCTCCTTCAGGAAGTTCTTTGGCTGTTTCTCCACCACCCACTCAATCACCTTACCCAGAAACGGAAGGTTTGAAACTGGGCAGTAGTTGAGCTGGTTGGTGGGGTCCAGTGATGGTTTCCTTAAAAGCGGCCTCACCACAGCCTCCTTCAGTGCCCTGGGAAATACCCTGGAGCCCAGGGATGTGTTAATAATAGCTTCCAAGGAATCCCACAGTCCACCAACACTGGCCTTCAACCAGCCACGATGGACACGGGGTCCAGGAGGCATGAGGTAGACCTCATCACCTGTAGATTCCTGTCCACCTCCTGCATGGAGAGAGGGCTGAAATGATCAAATACCAACGCCGAAGATGGCGAAGGGGCCTCTAGTTCACATACGGTATCAACTGGGGCCAGCAGGTCACAGCAGAGAGACAGGACTTTATCAGCAAAAAAGCTTGCAAAAGCCTCACAGGTAATGGCCGAATTCAAATTTTGGTGCGCTCCACCCGATAAGGAGACCAATGAACGTACCACATTAAACAGTTTAGCTGGGCATGAGCTAGCTGACACAATGGAAGCTGCATAAAATTCCATCTTCACAGCTTTCACTGCCACCTCATAGGATTTCATAAGCAACCTATAAGATGCTCTTTCCTCTTCATCACGAGATTGCTGCCACACGCGCTCTAGTCGTCTTAGCTCCTCCTTCCTCTGCCAAAGCTCCTCCATATACCAAGGAGCCTGGCGACTGCAGGGGCAAAGAGGATGACGGGGTGTGATTTCACTGATGGCTTCGGAGAGCCGGACCTGCCAGTCCTTCACCAGATCATCTAAGGAATCACCATGGAGCATTCTGGAAACCAATCGGATCCATGAGTCTCCACAGGCAAGCATAAATTAGCTCCCTGCCCTTGCAGGGTGTGTGTGACATCCCCACCCAAGCCCTCAAGACTGCATGGTCTGACCATGGCACCCATTCTATCCCATCTAGGACCACGTCCAACCCCATCCCGAAGTTCAGATCTAGCGTGTGGCCTGCTTTATGTGTGGGGTCGATACAAATTGGAGATTAAATGAAGCTCTATTACAAAATGAAGGGACTATCAAAGACTAAAAATAAACTAAAAGACTATTTTGAATTAAACTTAAACAAAGGTACAGATATGAGAATGGTCTGGGCTGCAAGTAAAGCATATATTAGAGGTTACCTAATTCAATATAATGCTCAACTAAGAACAAAGAACCAAGAGAAAAAGCAACTTATTTTGGAGGAGATAAAGAGCAAAGAAGAACTCAAGAGAGCTCCTGGAAATACTAATATACTGCAACATATCAAAATCTTACAACAACAACTATCGATGTTAATGTCAAGAGAAATGGAAATTAAATTGAATTATGCTAAACAAAGAACATTTGAATATGCAAATAAGCCAGGAAAATGGTTGGCTTATAAATTGAGAAAGGAGAGAGAAAAGAGAATGATACTGAAAATACAAGAGGCAGATAAGGCCCGGCGGGATTTGTTATCTTTCCCCTGGGCCTGCAAGACAGAGATGTTCCACCAAGCATTTGGTGGGGGCTAGACTGTCCTCTCGCTGGCCATACCACTGAAGACCGTCCACCACCCATGCAGGAGCTCATAAGTGTGATGCAGGGCTTGATGTAAGAGCCAAGCCCCATGCCTAAAATGCTGTATTTTAATATTTATATCCGCCAATTGAGAAATTTTTATTGTATATAGAATAGTGTTTTAATGTTTATTTATAATGTTTTTATTGTTTTTAAACTGTATGTTATTAATTGTATGTTGTCACACCGCCCTGAGCCTGTCTGACGGGGAGGGTGGTCTAGAAATGCAATAAATAAATAAATAAATAAACAAATAAATAAGGCATTAACAGACACTGCAGATATACAAAAGACATTTTATCAGTACTATACAAAACTGTAGAAGAGTTCTGATGTGTCAGTGGAAAAAATAGATAAATATATTAATAAACAGAAGTTACCTAAGATCACGGAACAACAAAGACAAATTATGAATGGACCTATAACAGTAAGAGAAGTGGGAGAAGCCATAAAAAGGAGTAAGTTGGGGAAAGCTCCTGGACCAGATGGCCTCCCAAGTAGCTACTACAAGTGTTTTGAGGATGAACTTATTCAGCCTTTACAAAAGACGATGAACTCTATTTTAGAGGGAGGGAAAATGCCAAACTCATGGAAGGAGGCCAACATAACACTTATTCCAAAAGAGGGACAAGATCACACATTGACAAGAAACTACAGGCCAATATCACTATTAAACAATGACTATAAGCTGTTTGCATCGATCTTGGCAGGAGGAGTTAAAAGTATCCTGCGGGACATTATTCATGAAGACCAAAGTGGATTCCTACCTAAGAGGCATCTAAAGGACAATGTAAGAACAGTATTGGACATTCTGGAATACTTAGAAAAACATAATGAAAGATAAGTTGCTTTGATTTTCCTAGATGCTGAGAAGGCCTTTGACAACTTAAACTGGACATTTTTGTTTAAGATATTGGAAGATACGGACTTTGGGGACAATTTCATTAAATGGACTAAGTCAATCTATACAACCCAGACTGCACGGATAGTTGTGAATGGAGAGTTAACCAAACCACGTGGAATACAAAGAGGCACAAGACAAGGTTGCCCATTGTCACCTTTGTTATTTATATTGATGTTTGAAGTTTTGAATAGGGTAATAAGACAAGATGAGAGAATTCGAGGTGTTAAGGTGACACAGGAGAACTACAAACTGAGAGCCTTTACAGATGATTTGGTGTTGATTTTGTAGGACCCTTTGAAAGGAATTGAAACTCTAATGACAAAACTGAAAGAATTTGGTGTAGTGGCTGGTTTTAAGGTTAATAAGCAGAAAACCAAAGTCTTAACTAAAAATATGAAAATACAAGATCAAATGAAACTTGAGAGCAAAACAGGGTTTAAAGTTGAGAAAAAGGTAAAATACTTGGGTATTACTTTGTTAAATATGAACTGTATGTTATTCCAAAATAATTATATTAAGATTTGGAAATAAATTAAAAGGGATATGCTAAGATGGGATAAAATTCAATTATCGCTGTTGGGAAGAATAGCTACAACTAAAATGAATGTCTTACCTAGAATGTTATTCCTATTTCAGATAATTCCTGTATTGACACCATTTAGGCAATGGTAGAAGGATTTACATGGAAAGATTTATATGGCAAGGCAAAAAGCCAAGGGTTAAATTTAAGGTTCTACAGGATGCAAAAGAAAGAGGAGGTTTGTTGCTATTTTACATGATTACAGCAGCAAGACTTTTGTACGTGCAGAAATGGAAAGTGCAAGAAATACCAACTATTGAAGATTGGATTTACAAATTGTTGTACGTGGCAGAAATGGACAAAATGACAAGAAAACTGAAAGATCTTGATCCGGGAGAATATATTGCAGACTGGGGGAAATTGAAAAAATATCTAGAAAAAAAATGGGATGTGAAAGGAGGACTGTGGCAGTTTGAGAATTATTAATGTGTGATTTTACAAAGGAGAGAGAGAAGTAACTTTACCATTAATGGGGAAATTTAATTATTAATCAATCTAAGCTAATATTAGTATTAAGAAGAATGTATTAAAAATAGATAGGTTAAACAGGGAGATGTAGATTGGATACATCAGTAAATTGGAGATATAGAAGAATTTGAATATGCTTAGAATAAGTGATATAATATATATAAGATTTAGAAAAATTATAGTAAAGAGTAATTTAAATAATAAGATGGCTAAGGGTTGGAAAGCTGTTGGAAGTCTATAAGGAGGGGGGGAAAGGGTGGGGGTTGATATAATTTAGGTAAGATGGGGAATTTGTGTAATATTTTATGTACTCACCAATAAAAATTTTTTAAAAAAGAAAGAAAGAGGAGGTTTGGGCCTCCCAGATTTGAGATTATATTTTGTGGCTGTTTGGTTTGGACGAAGGAATGGATATTGTTAAAACATAGAATATTACTGGACCTGGAAGGGCATGATCTAAAATTTGGGTGGCATAGGTATCTATGGTATGGCAAAGTTAAAGCCAATGCAGAGTTTAATAATCATTATGTAAGGCGTGCAATCCTGAGAGTGTGAAATAAATACAAACTTCGGGTTTGTTCGAAAATACCTCTCTGGCTGTCATCGCAAGAAGCTCATTTTAGAAGGGAAATGGTTAGTCCACCTAAATGGTTAACTTATCAGGATTTATTGGAATTCTCTCAGGACCAAGTTAAAATTAAATCAAGAGAGGACTTAGCAGCAGAAGGGCACACCTGTCAGTGGTTTCCATATGTGCAAATTTTGGAGAGATTCAAACTAGACAAGAGTCATTATGACTTTGAGAAATCTAAAATTGAATTTGAAATAGCCCTTTGTACAAATGATGAACATGTTCTAAAATGTATAAACTTTTGTTGAGATCTGAGACGGAAGAAGAGCAAGTAAAAGAATGTATGATTAAATGGGCGAAAATTGTGGGCATGAAGTATTAATGGAGCAATGAGAAAATATGTGGACAAGAGGACTGAAATTTACATTAAGCTCCAGTATTAAAGAAAATTTTTACAAAATGATGTATCGTTGGTATATGACTCCTGAAAAATGGTGTCTAATGTATGTTGGAAATGTGCTAAATAAGAAGAGACATTTTTTCATATGCGGTGGACATGTATCTGCAACCAAAGAGTTTTTGGTTGCAGATACAATCATCGATGCAGAAGATTTTGAAGATTAAACTTCAGCTGAAACCAGAGACTTTTCTGTTGGGAATAATGGACAGCCAGTTGGAAAAAAGTTTTAGAACACTGTTTTTATACTTTATTACAGCAGCAAGAGTACTTTATGCGCAAAAGTGGAAAACTACAGTATTGCCTACAGTAGAGGAATGGTTGACAAAAGTTTTGGAGCTTGCGTTAATGGCAAAACTTGCTACATTAATTAGAGAAAGGACATTAGTTAACTTCTTGACTGAATGGAAACCGTTAACAGACTTTTTGCATGAAATGGATAACAAGGATTTGATGACATCTGGTTTTATGGATTAAGAAACATGAACAATAGAAAAAAGAGGGGTTTTGTGGGACACTAGAAATGGTATATACTCGTTGCGGAGAAAATCAGAACTCAACTTGTAGTGTAATTTAGTGGGGGGTTGTTTTCTTTTTTCTTTTCCTCTTAATTTTATACATATATGTATTGTTAGTGTGTCATGTTTAGAATTGTGTGGTTTTTTTATTCTCTATGTTTATTGTTTATTATGTTATGGTGTATAGTTTATAGTTTCAATAAAGAAAATTCAAATTGGAAAAAGAAAATTGCAAGTCTTATGTCAGGAGCCACGCTGTCAGATGTAGTCTGTTCAAATCATGGTGACGAGTGCGCTCGTATGTAAGTCCTGCACCAATGGTAGATGGACATAATGTACCTTGGCCATCCGCTTCAATGTATGAAACCAATGCTAATGCAGCCCAAACGGGGCTATAGGTATTCATTTGGCTTGATCTGTTTGTGCCTTGCACACTACTTTATGAATCAACAGAATAGGAGGGAATGCATAGAACAGCTCCCCTGTCCACTGTATCTGGAAGGCATCCCCTAGGGAAATCCTTGTCCTTTCCTCCCCTGGAACAGTATCTGGGGCCTTCTTGTTTTCCTCTGTGGCAAAGAGATCGACCTGTGGAAACCCCCACTGATGAAAAAGGTAGCATGCATACTTGTCCGTCAGGATCCATTCGTGGTGTGATTTTCCTAGTCTGCTTAATTGACCCGCTTTTGCGTTGTCTACACCTGCAATATGGAGAGCAGTGTCAGGATCTGTTTGTATATTGCCTGACAGGAAGCAACCTGACTAACGCCATGTTTAATTCTTTAGTTGTTTAGTCTTCTTTTCCTTCTAGGCACCACCTGCAAGGAGCCGAGTCCATGGGAGAAGACACTGTCTTATCTTTTCTGGAAGCCGAGTCGACCTTGACCAGTGTTCCCACCGAGAATTCGCCTGCTATGTGAACTCTGGGGGGAGGCTGGGCTCTGGGAGTGTGAAATGTAACAACTTCTATTCTGTATCTCATTCCTAACAATGCCTTGTTCAGCTAGGATCTCAAATCCTAGAGTATGGCCGTCTGGGCCTGAATGCTGTCTTTCAAAATAAAACCTTTTGAAACCAAAAGACCTTATTCTCTTGCAGAAGGGAGTTAGACAGACTATCGTTTCTGGAATGCCATAGCCTGACAAGCAGAAAGTGTGATATCATGGGTGATGGCCCATTCTCAGAGACGAATAGCCTCTTCACCAAGTTTCCTTGAGGCAGACCGACCCTGTTTGTTTATATAGTACACTGTAGTTGTATTGTCCGATAGGACCTGTACCCTTTTGTTCAACAGTATATCTGATAATGAGTTAAGTGTATAATATACTGCACTCAACCCTAGAAAATTAATATGGATAGTCCATTCGGATTCAGACCAGATTCCATTAACAGGCAGATCTTCCCAATGACACCCCCCACCCTGGCCCTCCAGGGAGGTGTCTGTCATAATAGTGGTCTCATGACAAGGTACACCAAAGGCTACACCCTTAGACAAATTGTTATGGTCCTCCCACTATGCTAAGGATCATAAAACTCTCCTAGGTATGGAGAATATGGTATGTGTGGATTGAATTCCTGTATGGAAGCATTTAACAAACCAAAGCTGTAGTGTCCTCATCTTCAGGCACGCCAGAGGAACTACAGCAGTGATAGAGGCCATCAAACCTAACAGGACCTGTATGAATTGAGCTGACTGAAACCTGTTGGCTTGAACACGTTGGGCTAGATTAGTCAAGCGAGTGAGTCTATCCTGTGGCAAGAACACTCAGTTGGATCTCAAATCTAGTAATGCCCCTATAAACCTTATGGTTCGACTAGGTACCAATTCTGATTCTTTCTGGTAATTACCAATCCTAAGGTCTCACATGTGCTCTGAATGATACTTATGTGATCTTCTAACTCTCTCGGTGAGCTGGCTGTAATTAGCCAGTTGTCAAGGTAGGGGTAAATAGAGCAACCCAAACACCTTAGATGAGTGACAACTATCGCTATACATTTGGTAAATACTCAAGGCACTGTTACCAACCCAAATGGCAATGCCAAGTATTGAAAAACTTCACCATTAAAGACGAACCTAAGGTATCTCCTATGTTCTTGAAAAATTGAGATATGGAAATAAGCATTTTGCAGGTTCAAGACTGCAAACCAAGAATCCAAACAGACCATATTTATAACCCAATGGAGCATAACCATCTCGAACTTGCAGTTTTCAAGTAGTGATTGAGACCCCTCAGGTCTAAGATGGGTGTTTCCCCCCCCCCATCCTTCTCTGTCTACCAAGAAAAAATGGGAAAAGAAACCAAATGGGGTATCTGCATCGGGTACCCTTTGAAGAGCCCCTTTCCTCAGTAGCATCTGAATCTCACCCTGTAACTCAATCAGCGTACCCTTAGGGGCTTGGGATGGTAAAAAAGTTGGAGGCAGGGAGTAGAATTCCAACCTGTAACCCGTTTTAATGATAGTCAGGACCCAGGAATCAGAAGTAACGTCCTGCGATGCTAGAAAGAATTTTAACAACCTGTTATCAAATAACGTTATAGCCAATGGGTTGTGCACTTCTAGTCAGAACTGGCCCTTCTGAATCTGACCTTGCTCTTTGTTGGTTGGATTCTGATGTGATGACTTGGAATGTACAGCCTGTTTTCTTCTTGGTTGGACTTGGCCTGTATAGGGTGCTCTATACAGATACTGTTGGTGATATGATTGGTGCTGGTATGACCAGTAGTCTCGTCTCTGTTGATAATCTTGTCTACTCAGGCATCTGTATGGAGGTCCCCCAGTAGTGGCAGGTAAGACACCATATGAGCTGGCCATCTGCCTATCTTTTTTCCTTTTTTGAAAGGTACTCATCGGTCTTTTCAGCAAACAGAGAGTTGCTCTCAAAAGGCATGTCTTCAATCTTAGAGCAGGTTTCAAAGGGCAGAACTGTTGACCTTTATGCATGCCTGCATAACACCACTGCCGTGCCTAAACCTCTCGCTGACACGCCTATAACATGCCTGCGGGCACTAATTTGCTGTTTTGGCAGCACTATTGCTTCCGCATGTAGCAGCTTTGCAATGGGCTTCTTCTCCTCGGGCAAAGCCTCCAAGAACACAGCCATCTTCTGCCATAGAAAAGTCTGACACCCTCTCATGATAGCTAAATAGTTTGCCATCTTGATGGTTAAAGCCAACCCAGAATACAGTTTTCCACCTACTGTGTCCAATTTTCTCCCTTCTTTGCCAGACTACCTTGCCTATGCCTGGCTTGGAGATCTTTGAAGAGGCCGGAGAATGTGTAAAAAGGTAAGGACACTTGTCCTGTTTGATTCTATATAAAGACTCTACTTTCTTTGCAGTCACAGGGGGCGATGCCAGTTTCCGAAACAGGCTATCTATAATGTCAACAAAACCTTGAATCATCAGGAAGTCTATAATATCCGGAGTATTCAAAATAAATGTACTGAAGGATGCTGTCCTTCAGTTTCGCTGAACCTTCAAAACATCAATATTCAGTGACTTTGCCTTGCGGAGCATCTGTTCCGAATACAGCTTGGAATCAATATTAGGAGAGCTCCGTTCTTCATCTCCCACAGTCTGTCCCGGGGACAGATCTGAAATCCCTGTTGGGCTATATTCAGATGCTTCCATCTCCAGTTCCAGTCCTGAGTCTGACCTCTGCTCTGAGGCGATGATATGAGACCGAGTGTGCCAGCTTGAATCCGAGTGGAGTGAAATCCTCGGTGGAATGGAACAGCTCAACGTTGATGCTGCATATGGGTAAGTTGGATACATATCCCGGTAGCTTATTGGTGGGTATGGAGGACCCCATGGCGGCCCAATAAATTGGCGGGTAAGTCTGTCATTGGAAGCCTATTCCCCTCCTCCCCCCGTTGTCATCTGCAGACAAAGGGGATCTCAAGTGGGAGCTCCGTCGGGGAGCGTGCGTCGCTTTCATGTGTCGTTCGGGTGCAGTCTCCAGAACTGATTTAGTATGGATCCGAGCCATCTTTTTTGGTTTCTCTCTCTGTTTGGACTAGTTTCTTGGGTGGCAGATCCGAAGGGAACTCCAGTTCCGGTAGGTGCTGGGGTTCTCGATGTCCATTCTGTAGTCATTGGAAGACTACTTTCAGTCAAAGGCACACTCCCTACAGAGCGATTCGATGCCATGGGTTCTTGTGACTGAGAACGCTTCCAGTGCCGACCTTGAGGATGGGCAGTCGGATCCGATAGTGCTTCCGCTCTCAGGGCTGATGTCGATGCTGACTCTCGTGCTGGTTCTGACTCGACTGTGACTGAGTGCTCTGCCAGGGCAGATATTTTTGCTGCCGGGCTACTGGCACTTGGCATCACTTTCTCCCAGAGCATTGCTTTTAAATGGGAGGCTCGATCCCCTCTTGCTTTGGGGGGTGCTGGCAGTGCTTACACTTCCCCACAACATGAGGCATGCTAGGCAGAGCGAGTGGCCATCTGTCTTTGCCATTTTTGTGCTGCAGTCTGCACATTTCTTAAACAGGGATTTGTCTTCCATTTTCTTGCAGAAGGGGAAGTAACGGTACGGTAGACAAGTCTTGACTTATCGATCTGATCTATGCAACGAAAAGTTTTTTTAAAAAAATAAATAAATGATGAAACAACATACTATCACTAAAAAACTAACTACAAAACTACACTAAACGCTAACTACTTACAAGAGTTCAGACAAATGCCTGATCAAAGAGACAGCGATCCAAAGATGTCTATTCCTCACGGCAGTAAAGAAGCAACTGGAGAAAGGAGGGGGTGACCTCCTCCATCAAGCGGCTGGCCGGCAGGAAGAGCTGCCTCAGAGTGGCTGCGGGGGAGGTTGCCCCCCTCAGTAGCCTGCAAGCTAGGAAAGGTCCTGTTCAGAGCAGCTGGCAAGCACAGCCCCCATGTGGGACTGCAGCGAAGACCGCAGATGAACAGTCAGTGGGCTGCGTTAGGAGGCTGTATTGTTTTCTATCAGGTCTAGGGTGGCCGGGGCCCCTTATCCGCCCAGCAGGAGGGGGGAACCTGGCGCCTGCCTCTTCTTTGCTCCTCGCACACGTGCCCTTCACAGCAGCCTTACGTGGGCCCCACCCTGGGAGCACCCAGCCTTCCCTCGCCACTGGGCAGGGGGGTGGAGGGTGGGAGCAAGTGATGCCCCGCCCCCAGTGGGGGACCTGGGATCCTTAGCCGGGTCCTTTAGGCATTCATTTTGCCTTATTTGTTCTAAACGGATCCCCTCTTAAACTGTTTATGCTAAGCATTTCCCCACACCTGTTTAGAGATTACCCCTGTTTAATAAAGCCATTTGATTTACTTTGTCTGGGTCCTCATGCCTCAAGCTCAACTGGTCACTTGGCAACCCCCTCACCAGCAAAGGGGGGGGGGTTGTTAGGAAGGAGGAAGGGGGGGTGCTCCGGGCCCTCCCTGGTTGAATCCCCAGAGCGGCGGCAGCCATTACGGCCCTGCCTGATCCAGGGCTGAAGGGAGCAGGAAGGGGAGGTGGGGGGGGTGGGGGGCTAAGGAACCCTGAGAAGGGACACCCGTGCCAGAAAAGCCTTCGCGTGACCCCTCTTACCCACCACATAGGGAATGAGCAATTATTTTTATCATTTTGAGTTATGACAGCATCAGTTTCTAAACACAGTTTCTAAACACAGTAAAATATGTTAGGGAGAGAAGGGGTGGTGAAAAATAAGCGCTATTTAAAAAGCTCTTATTGAGCCCATTTTTACTTACAGAAAAGAACAGTCTCGCCAGTGTGGGATCCACGCACACACACACACACGCACACCCTGATTCCACTCCTGAAAGTCCCCAAACTGACTGGGTATAGTAGACTGGATGCAGACTGAAATTTTCACAGGTGCAAATCTTTGTGCCTCTGGGAAATGCATTGGAAGAGATGCCCACGGGCCAACTAGAGGGGTAGAGACTCTGGACTTGATTGTTAGTGGGGCTTGAGACCTGAACGGGAACAGCTGCGAAGTTCAGCTGCGAAGTTCAGGAGAAAGTGGCCCTCTAAGTCCCAAACAATCACCTTTGCATTCAAAAGAAAAAAACGTTACAAAATTGAGGGGAACAGTCAGAAATTTATTTCACTTAAAACATTTATATCCCTCCCATCGCACAATTAAGCTGACTTACAAAGAAAAAACAAGTTGCAAACCAATAAAGCACAATATACCAATCTACCAACAAGATAAAAACAGAAAAAAAGTGGAAGGCTTCCCTGAACGAGATGAACAGAAGACAACATAGGTTGTGGCAAAGCGACTGCCGGTTAATAACAGGGACTTCAGGAGTGGAAATAAGCAAATTAACACGGATTCTTAAAAGGGGTGATGCAGATCTAGTGATGCAGGAAATTACAGGCTAGCTAGGCTAACATCTGTTCCGAGTAAATTAGTAGAAACTGTTATTAAAATTGGAACAAGCTGGGACCCCTCCTCCTGAGACTCGCAGGGGGGATCCCATCCTTTTTGTTCCTCCCTCCAGTGCTGGGCCGCCCACTGCTTGCACCGTGAAGCTGGGCCTTCCCTGTCAGTATCTCTGCTCTGCCGAGAGAAGATAGAAGGTGGACAAGGCTCGTTGGCAACAGCGTTGGCAAGCGGCCGAAGCCCAGCATTGAGGATTACACTACTCATCTGATACTTCATCCAGCTTTTTATACATACATGCCCTAAAAATTATCCAGAGCTAGTTTTAACTGAGAAAACCACTCTAAAGGTAATGAAGTGCCCCACTACAACAAAATCCAAGCATAAGTGGAGTGAGAGCACTCAGAGCGCACACTTTAGTCTGGATTTAGATGCTCATCGGCACTTAAAGACTTCCTGTAGCGGCCTTTTATTCATAATTGCTCGAGTATTCTATAGACAGCAAACTTCAATAATGCTGAGCCTTTTCACATGCCCTTTCATTTGATTGCTGTCAGATACAGAACTCCATATTACACAGATCATTGATCTGATGTACTATGGGAGCTCTTGTCTTTTTCCCCCTGGATAGCAAATATTCATAAGCGTCAAGGGGACAAGAGAGAGAATTTCACCAAAAGAGCTCCAATAGACGCCTGCAGCCTGGGAATTCCTTTATCTGCAAATCTGGTCCATTCAAAAGAATTTTAACATCATCTGAAGAGATTTTAACATCAAAATCTAGGCATATATTGGCCCGGATAACTTTGGTGTCCTTCTGCACGAGTGACTCAAGCAGCCTTTGAGGTGCCTCTGCAACACTACTGAGGCAAGCCTAGCTATCATTTTCATTGTTACTCCTTCTTTCTTTCCCTCTTACATTGAAAGCAGACTGTCTAGCCTGCTGGAGGACTCCTCTATGTCTACTCTCCAGCTTACCTTCCACCCTGATCCTCTCCTCTCCTCTCATTAAGGCTGAAGCCAAGAAATTCATAAATGCTATTTTCCCCAAATGGTATTTATACGACCCTATAATTCATGCATGTCTTTGCTGAGAAGCAACCTCAGTGTGCAGGGAGGCAGGAGACAGCAAGTATAAAATACGGCTGTACTGGGCACTGCCTCACCTCACACTGGGTTTAGGCAGGTTGAGCCAAGTGCCACCTCACCATGGGTTTGGGTGGGTTGAGCCTGGCATTGCCTCCTCTCTCACCTCACCTCAGGCAGACTGAGCCAGGCACTGCCTCCTCTCTCACCTCGCCTCAGGCAGACTGAGCCAGGCACTGCCTCCTCTCTCACCTCGCCTCAGGCAGACTGAGCCAGGCACTGCCTCCTCTCTCACCTCGCCTCAGGCAGACTGAGCCAGGCACTGCCTCCTCTCTCACCTCGCCTCAGGCAGACTGAGCCAGGCACTGCCTCCTCTCTCACCTCGCCTCAGGCAGACTGAGCCAGGCACTGCCTCCTCTCTCACCTCGCCTCAGGCAGACTGAGCCAGGCACTGCCTCCTCTCTGACCTCGCCTCAGGCAGACTGAGCCAGGCACTGCCTCCTCTCTCACCTCGCCTCAGGCAGACTGAGCCAGGCACTGCCTCCTCTCTCACCTCGCCTCAGGCAGACTGAGCCAGGCACTGCCTCCTCTCTGACCTCGCCTCAGGCAGACTGAGCCAGGCACTGCCTCCTCTCTCACCTTGCCTCAGGCAGACTGAGCCAGGCACTGCCTCCTCTCTCGCCATGCCTCAGGCAGACTGAGCCAGGCACTGCCTCCTCTCTCACCATGCCTCAGGCAGACTGAGCCAGGCACTGCCTCCTCTCTCACCTTGCCTCAGGCAGACTGAGCCAGGCACTGCCTCCTCTCTCGCCATGCCTCAGGCAGACTGAGCCAGGCACTGCCTCCTCTCTCACCTCACCTCAGGCAGACTGAGCCAGGCACTGCCTCCTCTCTCACCTCGCCTCAGGCAGACTGAGCCAGGCACTGCCTCCTCTCTGACCTCGCCTCAGGCAGACTGAGCCAGGCACTGCCTCCTCTCTGACCTCGCCTCAGGCAGACTGAGCCAGGCACTGCCTCCTCTCTGACCTCGCCTCAGGCAGACTGCGCCAGGCACTGCCTCCTCTCTCACCTCGCCTCAGGCAGACTGAGCCAGGCACTGCCTCCTCTCTCACCTCGCCTCAGGCAGACTGAGCCAGGCACTGCCTCCTCTCTGACCTCGCCTCAGGCAGACTGAGCCAGGCACTGCCTCCTCTCTCACCATGCCTCAGGCAGACTGAGCCAGGCACTGCCTCCTCTCTCACCTCGCCTCAGGCAGACTGAGCCAGGCACTGCCTCCTCTCTCACCATGCCTCAGGCAGACTGAGCCAGGCACTGCCTCCTCTCTCACCTTGCCTCAGGCAGACTGAGCCAGGCACTGCCTCCTCTCTCGCCATGCCTCAGGCAGACTGAGCCAGGCACTGCCTCCTCTCTCACCATGCCTCAGGCAGACTGAGCCAGGCACTGCCTCCTCTCTCACCATGCCTCAGGCAGACTGAGCCAGGCACTGCCTCCTCTCTCACCTTGCCTCAGGCAGACTGAGCCAGGCACTGCCTCCTCTCTCACCATGCCTCAGGCAGACTGAGCCAGGCACTGCCTCCTCTCTCACCTTGCCTCAGGCAGACTGAGCCAGGCACTGCCTCCTCTCTCACCTTGCCTCAGGCAGACTGAGCCAGGCACTGCCTCCTCTCTCACCTTGCCTCAGGCAGACTGAGCCAGGCACTGCCTCCTCTCTCACCATGCCTCAGGCAGACTGAGCCAGGCACAGCCTCCTCACCTGGCTTCAGGAGGGCTGAGGGCTGCCTCCCTGACCTTGTGCAGAGCTCAGATGGGCTGGACTCTGCCCTTCTATCTAGGGTGTTTAGGGGAAGTCTCTTAATTCCGCTTTGCTGAATATCTCCCCCAAAGCCAGCAATCCATTTCTAGTCCTCTTTTCAGGAATTGGAGTCAGTTTCAAATCAATTCCACTTTGTGAAGAGGAAGATTCGATTAGATCTCAGAAAAATCATTTATTCTAACCACTACACGACACTGTCTCTGAAAGCTCAAAAAGATCAGATAGATCAGAGAAATCCTGGTTAGGCTATGTCACGGGACCAATGTTACCCAGGAATCTTCCTTGGCCGAGGTGGGAGTCAGCCCAGTCCAACATCCTAACTATTACACCACACTGTCTCCTTTTTTATCCTCACAACAAACCTGAAATAGGTAAGGCTGAAAGGGCTGAAGTTATAAAAAGGTGCATAGAGCACCATTGTGTGGTATAAACAGAAACTGCACTATCAAATGTTTTTAAAAATCCCTCAAAGATGTTAAGGAGAAATCAAAGAGAATTCCTCTTTTGAAAGAGGAAAAGAGAATAAGAGGAACCAACTGCTATATCCAAAAATGAAAATGTTGGAAAAAGAAATTCCAGCCCCCCCCCATAACCCCCTCCTTCTGTCACAGGAGTGGGGGCATTTCATTGTTCTTAATGGCCAACCCTCCCCTACCTCTGAAGTAAACTAGGCTGATAATGTTCAACTGGACAAAGTTCATCCAGTAGGTTTCCACAGCAGGATGGGGATCTGAGATCCTAGTCTGAGACTCTAACTAGGAGTGTGCACCAAAACAAAACAAACAAATCTAGGAAATACAGCTCTGGGAATGTGCCCCCCCCCCAAATCCAGGATTTCCAAAATCTGGGAAAGATTCTCTAATCCAAAGTCAAAGCCATAGGCCATCACAATTCACCAAACATTGACTAATAAACAATTAAACCCCTTATCACAGTTTGTATAGGTTACTAAAATTAATTCTCTAACTGGATTCTCTAATCCAGTTTGGATATATCAGAGAAATCCTGGTTAATTTGGCCATTATTCCCTATGAGGGAAACTATCCAGGGGGCTGAGGTGGCATTTTTCAACCAAACTCCACCAAATTTGCAGGGAACCTACTCCAGATTGTTCTCTAAAGACCCTCCACGTTTCAGGTAGATTGAACCCTGGAGTCCAATTCTATGGGCCCTCAAAGAAGGCGCCCCCCGACCACTCCATTGTTTCCTATGGGAAAATGTCAAAGCTGATCCCCAGTGCAGAAGCACACTGGGGCCAAGGCTGCCGTGGCCAAGGCAGAACCCCCAACGCAAGCTCACCCCAGAGAAAGCCTGCTTAGGTGGCAAGGCCAAGAAATGATTGTCTTTGAGTGCTGCTGACGTTAAGCCCTGTCTCCCTGGCTGTGCGGTTTTGTTTCCCCAACGAGGGGCGCATCTGTCCTCCTCATCCAGGTTTGCTTGGCAGCCCCAGGGACCAAAATGGATCTCCCACTTCTGCTGACACCTCTCACTGCTGGGCTGCTGCATCATCACCATCATAAGACATTCAAACGAAGTACTTAGTATGGCTCCCTTGGATTTTAAAAAGATTTTTTTAAAGCCTTATGAAAAGAGAATGTTTTGTGTTGTGTTGAATGTGTTGGCAGCAGAGAATAGAACTTGAAGCAATGGGCTTAAATTACATGCACAAAGGTACCGGCTGGATATTAGGAAAAACTTTTTTCACGGTCAGAGTAGTTCAAAAGTGGAATCAGCCGCCTAGGGAGGTGGTGAGCTCTCCTTCACTGGCAGTTTTCAAGAAGGGGCTGGATCAATATTTGTCAGAGATGCTTTAGGCTGATCCTGCACTGGGCAGAGGGTTGGACTAGATGGTCTGTATGGCCCCTTCCAACTCTAAGATTCTGTGTGATTCTGTGATTCTGTTCTCCTGTTTCGAGAATGGATGAAATTTTTGGTTAAAAAAAGAGATCAAATATTTCTCTTCATGAGATGGGGCTCTGGCACATACTGATAGAAAAATCTAAACTATTTTGTATGTTTTATACATGACTAGGCAGATAATGTTTTATATGTTCATTATTTGGCTT
This sequence comes from Eublepharis macularius, assembly GCF_028583425.1. Lineage (NCBI taxonomy): Eukaryota > Metazoa > Chordata > Lepidosauria > Squamata > Eublepharidae > Eublepharis > Eublepharis macularius. The sequence goes on from NC_072792.1 coordinate 2,381,139, forward strand.
ATGGTCAACTATTGACGTTTTCTACAACAATGTACAGCAGAGGGGAAGGCACAAAAATCTAAATAAATGACATTTTAATTTTGGGCAACCCTTTGGAGGAGTAAGATTAGAAAAATAGAGCAATGCCTAAATCCAAAGTCAAAGCAGAGATTTAGAAAGTATTGGGCACATTTAAGTAATAAGGGATAAAATATTCAGTTAGTTTTCTAATTTATCTCTAAGGTTGGTAACTGATATTGGACTACAATTTAGATATGCTTCTTTCTAGACAAGAATATCACTAATGTGAGTACCAAAAAATAAAGTTAAAATAATTTTGAAAATAAAGCATTTTTAAAATATAGGATTGTGACAGACAGGAAGTTTGTCCTGCCCCAGGAGGTAAAACAGCCACTTGCTTCCTCCCTGGGCCTATGGGGTGCTACTCCAGCATCCAGCCCCCTGCCAGATGGGGGAAAGAAGGCTGGAGGGAAAGACAGCGGCTGTTCTAGTTCAGGTCTTTTTGAGGGGAGACCAGACAAGACCAAGCGTGGATGTGGCTGGCCTGCCTGAGGAGGTCAGGACTGAGCCCCCACCGTCCTGGCTTTCCGCAAACGATGCAAAACTGAATTATTCAAAAAGGTTTTTTTCTCAGATAGGAGGGCTGTATTGTAGGGAGGGGGGTCTCAGATGCTGTGCTAATGAGTTAGGGACCATAGACTTCACCACTATGTTGCCTTAAATATTATCTGTTGCTCTAAATACGTACTCCTGTGTACTACTTGTGCTTTATGTTGTCTAAGGTCAATCCTAAAAGTGATTATGTTCTGTTCCAGTATTTTCTTCTACTTTGTATTGGATTCTTGCTAACGCAATGTCTTTTAAAATTTGTATCTATTTACCCTATGGCATTGTTTATGGAAATGTACTTGATACTGATTATACTAAGCTCGTACTGTGTAATCCGCCTTGAGTCTTCATGAGAAAGGCAGACTATAAATGATATAAATAAATAAATAATATTGTGCCAGAGGGTTTTAACTCTGCCTCGGGGAGAGGGACAAGTTGTGAGGCATGTCTCTGGGGATAAGCAGCCCTCATACCCTTGAGTCTGACTCTTGGGAAAGGGCCGGCTGGTGTGGATGGGAGCTTGTATGTGTGAAAGGATTTAACCTGATAGCTAGTCAGTGAAAACCTATTTGTACTGGAAAACATTAGAGGGAATTAAAATCACAATCTGAAGCTATAACTAGCTTCAATTGATGTGCCCTGGCCAGGTTTCTCCTTTGACTGTTGAGAGCCCTGGGTCGTTGATCTGTTCTTTAAAATCCACTTGTACATAAATAAATCTTTTTTGTTACTTTTATAAACTTCTATAGAACTCAGTGATCTCTGAGTTCTTCTTACCACAAAACTTACTTCATGGCAGAGAACCCAAAGCCTTTAAGCTCTCTGTCATAAGAACATCTGGCAACTGAGGGGAAAGGTTCTATTTCAAAACAGACCTAGTTCCCAAAATGTATAGGAAGTTGTGTGGGTTCTCTCAGTTGAAAGAAAAAGCCTGTCACACAAGTGGATGCATATTTGATATATTAAATTACAACACTATATGATTAGAAATGGAATGATCACCTGTATGGTTGTTTATTTACTTAAAAGAATCATATCCTTCTTTATATCCATATACTCCAGGCAGCTGACAAAGCAACAACAAATTGCAAATTGCACAATAGATGAACATTACAATTGAATTTCATTGTTTAAAATACTAATTTTTAATCTTGAAAGCCCTTCAGCACCTGAATCCCTCATACCTGAAGGACCGTCTGTCCCCGTGTGAACCCCTATGGCAGCTCTGTCATTGAAGGCACTTAAGTCATGGCTGCACATGACTCCTGTGCTTAAGGGAGCAACCGTAAGCAGGTCTACTCAGAGGTAAGTGCCATTCTAGTCAGTGTAGTTTGCTTCCCGGAAAGTCTGTTTCTAAGTAGACCCGCTTAGGATTGCTCACGAAGTCTTTGAATTGGCTGCCACAGGGCTGTGGCGGTTGTACCTACAGAGCATGATAATGCTGTCATCATTATAAGTAGATTTGTGCTCTCAATATTATGACACTGGGGGGAGGGAGTTAAAAGCAACGTAGCAAGTGTATACATATAAATAGTAGTTTTATATTAGCGTGAAAATGTGGAAGCCACAATGAACTCCACAACCATTTTAAAGGGAAAAGGGGCAAAACAGATCTGAATCCGAATTCAGCTAGGCTCCATATATTATATTTCCAGTCACACATGTTTATCTATTTGTAACGCTGCCAATGACTGTAGAATAAAAGTAATGTTGTCGTTTGTATGCTGTTCTTTAAGAGGGCCTTCGGCTTTCCAGACTTGGGGCCAGGAAGAAGACCGGACTCTTGTGGCCTTTTCTAAGAAATCTACACCGCCAACCCCACGCTGCTTGTGAGTGTGTTTTCAGAAGAAGTGCGCTGCTGCTGCTGACTCCTTTGCCAGGAGCTAGCCATACATGCCCTTCAGCACATCATCGTGACCTTCCACCAGTTGAGATAAAGGTCCAGAACAAATTTATTGAATAGGGAAATGATTTCTCAGACAAGAGAAATACCACGGTGAGAATGAAAGGAATGAGGTTTGAATGAGAGGAGCTGTCCAGTGTGCAAAATATGGAACTCCATAATAATTCCTTATTTAGAGCACCTCAAGACCCCCCTAACTGAGGATCAAATTGTAATGGCTGTTTGTTCTTCCATTAAACATGTGACGCTTTGCCTCATATTTGTCACTGATGGCATCTGCAGCCATTTGGAGAATGGGCCTGTTATCGGCTTGGCTCTGGCCTGCTACTGAACAAGGCCTGCTGGGTTTATTTACAATGCAGTGCAAGTTAATATTAAGCCATCCGTAAAACATATTTTCTCGGACTGGACAGTTGGCATATGTAGGAGCAGGCTTACATGGATCTCTGGACTTCTTTAGAGAAAGAGCACAGAGTCTCTCCCATTTGATCTGCTTTGTAGACCAGAAGATCTGTTGACATACCTGTTGGACAGGAAAGGCTCATGAAGGTCAACAGCATTTTGTAAGTTTGCTTTAAGGGATGGACCTTAGGGATGGCTCTCCTCAAGCCGCTTCCTGCTATCGGTCCCAGTGAAAGAGCAACTGCATTTCTAATTGAGCTCACCGGAGAGGAGAACTCTTTGCTGTGGGAGGATCCCCTTTCATTACAACTTCAGAGTAATAAGGTGAGAAATGAGCAAGCAAGCAAGTACTGCTGGATGTGGCATGAGAAATCAGTTTCCCCGGGAAGCACATTTGTGCCAGACCCATCCCAACAGCCAGCACGCTGCAATTGTTCTTACCTCAAAAAGTAACTCTTGTGAAGAAATTTTAATTGCAACTGGTTAGGTGGAAGTCAGTGTGCACATAATGAACAAAGCGAGTTCTGACTGAATTCCTTCTCTTCATGCATTTCTTTATTGCTCACGTTAATTCCAAGGATGACCACCGAATGGTTCCTCCTTACTTCACACACCGCTCGGCTGTTTTTTGTCTCTTCTTGGTCACGTGGGGATTTTTCCATGGGGGAGCCCCACTACTGCTATGGCTGCTTCTGCAGTGCAGTGACAGCCAGGCTTCCAGGTCTCTGGTCTCCCCACAGTTCCCCTGCCCTGTCTCCACAGTAGCTGTCTCCCACACACACACACACACACCAATCATTGGAAGGGGGTGCAGGGGGGGGGGGAAAGAATATTTTAAACCGGAAATTGTTGTAGAGCTAGGCCATTATATTGGTATGTGAGTATGCCAGTCACCAATTTATTTTTAAAACCATTCCCAGGGGGTTGGGGGGGGGACTGGTCATTGCAGGTGCTGAGGCATGGAAAATGACTGCTGTGTGAATGGGACCTGGAAAATCTGGGCTTTCCCACCTCCATAGCAGCCATTCTGGCTTTGCTGTATTCTTTCACAAAACATTGCAGGAAAACAAGTATGAGGGAAATCAGGTAAAAGCCTGGGGAAAACGGTATGCATGCGGGCACATGAGCATACTTGTACCATGACGCTGTGAGGAAGTAGCAGGGAGCTCCCCAACAGCATTGAGCCTGGAGCAAATAACCTGTGCAGAAAAGCTCATAAAGGCTACTGGGGTTTCAGACCAGAAACTCTGGAATTCCATAGAAAACACACCCTGCTTTCTAAGCTGCCATTGTTAGGATCATTTGAATTTCAGTCTCTGATTGATTCTATGATTCAAAGCAAGAAAGAATCCACTTTAAATGCTGGGCTAAGAGAATAGCAATATATCGGATTACTTTCAAACTTCAGAAGTATTTTCAACAACATCTGCTAGTAATAATAATAATAATAACAGTAACATTCCATTTATATACCGCCCTTCAGGATGACTGAATGCCCACTCAGAGCAGTTTACAAAGTATGTTATTATTACCCCACAACAATCACCCTGTGAGGTGGGTGGGGCTGAGAGAGCTCTGAGAGAGCTGTGACTCACCCAAGGTCACCCAGCTGGCTTCAAGCAAAGGAGCAGGGAATCAAATCCGGCTCTCCAGATGAGAGTCCTGCCGCTTTTAACCACTACACCAAACTGGCTCACTAGTAATGTTTGGCACTGTCATTTTTTAGATTTGTGTAAGGCTGTAGAACTCTTTCACAATTGGGTTCACCAGCATTTTGACACATTATACAATAGTGTTATATATTGCATTTATGCATATATTGGCTCAGCACGTGTCTCCAGCAGGAATGTTTACCTACTAAAGACTTTTAGTTGTTTGATCATCTATCTGCCTTTTAACCAATTAATTAATTAGTTATTTAATTATATTAAAATAGAAAGCCCAGTGGTTACGTGGCAGGGGTGCAAATCAGCACGTTGCTGGTTCAACTCCCACTCCCACTCCTGAATATCGAATGTTGAGTACAAAATTGGATATAAGCAATTGCGAAGAGGAGCAATATTATGAAATTTAGCCGTGTCATTATATATCTTGCTTATATTTTTGTCGTAGCTTAAATCTATCATTCTGTACTCTGTTCAAGATCCTTTATGCCCTGCCAAATGTCGTTTTTTCTTTTAAATACAATTTTTAATTTTTTTTTTTTTAAAAAAACCCTACTCCTGCCATGGGCTCACTCAGCAGGCGGCCTTGGGTCAGCCCCTCCTCTCAGCCCAGTTCCCCAGCTGCATTGTGGGGGTAATAATAAAGCTGGCGTTGTTCACTGCGCTGTGTGAGACATGAATCTGTCTAGAAGAGTGGTACATAAGAGCAGTTATCATTATTATGTATGCTCCTTTGTCAAAGTGTAAGGCACTTGTAAAAAAAAAAAAGTAAGAAAGCATGCCTTTAACTCAGTACCCACATTTCAGAATTATGCACCACCAGTTAACCATCTAAATCTTGAGTTAATTAATCCGTCATCCAAGGTGAGCACAACTAGTGCCGAGGCTCTCAAGGTGATCGAGCCCTGAGGCCACTGAACATGCAGGGCAGCTGCAGCAAGTGTGAGCGCAGCTCATATTCCCTGCAAGTGAATGAACAGAGCAAGCAAGGACCTGGGAGCTGCTCACTTTTTTCTTGTTCATCTGATGGCACACCCAGCTATACTGAAGGCTATACATGAGGCAGGAAACACAAAGGTGTAGCGACCAGCTCAGAGAATCCCCTTGCCCTTTTGAATGCTGAAATAAGGCACACGCCGGTCATGCCCAGGCGGACTTCAACATGTTGAAAATAAACAATGGAGCTGTGGATAATGCAGCACCTGCTGGGGATGCTGAACTTCTGGATTGTCCATTATTTCCCAGAATACACCCTCTGAATGGGTATCTGTGAGGATGAGGGAAAGACGAGGAGTGAATGTTCAGCACAGAAGACTGCTTCTTTAAAAAGTGCATGTCGAGGGTGGAGTTTGCAAGCCCTGAGCGTTTGTCCCCAGTAGTGACTCTATAGCATGGTCAGGAAGGGGGCACGAGGGAATCCCTCTTTCTTGGCATCGTTATTCAGGTTGGAATTAGGCTCCTGTCCTGCAGGCCCATTTTTTAAAGGAAAAAATGGATGCCGTATATTCCCAACATCTTATGTAGCTGCTGTTCTCGGTGTTCCACATGTTACCTCTGCCCACTCTATTACTGTTGCTTGTTTTTCTTTTTTTAAAATTAATATATATATATATTTATTATTTTTCCAAATAGCAAAGAAAAGAAGATAGATATAAGATAAAAGGAGCAAAAAGGTTTTCAGTACAATTTCAGTAGGCTTGCTTATATCAACATTATAGTTCTCCAAGTCTTCTAATTAATCTCAGTACAATTATAACTGTAAGTTCTGGTATTTCATACATTATTGCCATCTTGTTGGATTTTATTCTGTACATTTATTATTTATCCATTTGTAAAAAGGCTCCCAAGGTGTAAAGAAGTCTTCTTCCACTTGTCCATTCAATATGGAAGTTAATTTGTCCATTTCTGCAGTTTCCATTATCTTCTCTATTAATTCCTCCTGTTTAGGTATTGCTTGTTGTTTCCAGTAGGACGCAAGTAAAATTCTAGCTGCAGTTACTACATGAATAGTGGAATGCATCTGTTCTTTGTTTATGCCCAGCATGCAATTTAACAAAAAACTCTGGTTTGGGAGCAATTGAAATTTGTAACACAGTTTGTATCAAGGCATGCACCATTATCCAATACTTATGCACCTCTTTACAGGACCACCACATATGAAAAAATGTCCCTGTATGTTTCCCACATTTCCAACATTTATTTGATACATTTTGGCCAATCTATCCAGTGTTGCTTGTTTTTCATGGGTGCCAATTACATGCAACTGCACAGCCTAAAATGACCTGCTCTCTTGGAGGATGTCAGATGCCTTGCTCTCCTTACTCCATTTTGCTGCCTTCCTGGCAGCCTTGGGGTGGGAGCCCCTGTGTAACGTCCTACTTCCTTGGGGCAGCGGAACACTTCCCCCTGCCTGCTTGTTTGTACGGCCTGCGTTCTGGGCATGTTATATCCTGGGTGGCTGCAGGTCTGACCAGCTCTTCTCATTCGATCTCCCCATTTCTAAATTTATTCATTCATTCTACGGGACCAATTCTTCTTTTCTGTAAAGGTTAATGCTGTCTTTCTTTAGGCACAGAAATAAAGTATAGATGTTATGTGCTAGATATTCAGGGTTGGTGGATTTTATAGTTCATATTGATGTGTACATTAAGGAAAGAGAGAAGGGCTCGGTTAAAAAGCCTTATAAGATCGATGTAGTGATGAACATGCAATAATTATTTTTTGAGTGTGCCTGTGAAACTTTCAAAAGAAAATTATTTTTGTAAAATGCCAAGTCCATATCATCTGAAAACCTAACTGTAGTTGAACACTCAAAAAATGTGGCTGCCACCAGCACAAGTTTTTTTATTGCGGAATCTCACCAGAATTTGGGAGGTCCCGCGGCTCCCGGGCAAGTGCCGCCCGCCTGAGTGGTTTCGTAGAGACCTGGCGGGAGTGGGAGCAGCCAGGAACTTCAGCTCTGGCCTTGACAAAGACGGGAACTGGCAGGCGGCATTTGAGGCAGATGAGCGAGGTCTGCAGAGAAGCACCTGCCCCGCCCCTTTAGGCTAAAAACTCTTCAAAATTATGTATATATTTCTCCCCCTATTGCTCCCTTAAATTTCCTAATTTTTTCCCTGGAAATTGAGAAAGTCCTCAAACTTTTACATTCTGTGAAATGCTCTGAAAGACAGTTTTTCTCACTCAAAACCAAAATATTTCATAGGAGATTTTTTTTTCAATACTTTCCCAAATTTCCCAATTTTCCCACTGGAAAATTTGAACAAATTATTGTTCTTATGCTATACATTTTGACTGTGAAAAATCTTGCTTTAAGAAGTATTTTACTTATTCCAAAAGAGAAAACATACCACAGAGGGTTTTTTTCCCAGTGCTGCCCCAAATTTTCCATTTTTTCCCACAGGAAAAATTGAAAAAAGCTGGAAAAACTCATGTTCCCCCAGTTATTTTCTGGGCTTTAATATTTCTCATTTCCACACAGCGCAATAAGATTATTCAGTATCCAGGCTTCAGATACCATCCATATGTGATAATATTAAAAAGGTATGAGATTAATTACAGCTAAATTGCACAATTAATTTTAATTATAGCAGTGGGCCACACAGCCCAGTTTCTCTCCTTGAGAGGTGCTACTCTTAGGTCAGTGATGGAACTTGCTGTCAGGCACATGTACCACATCCCATTCCATAGCTACGAATGAGTTTTCCTAAAGGCTTTACACAGAGCTTGAATACCATGGGGGATAAGATCGTGCCTTGTGTAACTTCACAAGGTAACGCCCACCACGAGGACAGGAGGTCTCCAACAGCAACCCTTTGAGTTTGCCCCGTGAGAAATGATTCAGTCCAGTCCAAGACACACCCCTTGATGCCTGCTTCTGCTTCCAAACCCCTCACCAGGACGGCGTGGTCTCCTGTATCGGAGGCTGCCAATAGATCCAGGAGGAGCAACCATGAAGCCTGGCCTTTGTCTACATTCAGGCAGAGGTCATCAGCTAGAGCTACCAAAGCTGTTTCTGTCCCATAGCCTGGTCTAAAAGCAGGCTGAAAAGGGTCTAAAGTACCAGAGTTGTCCAAGAAGGCCTGGAGTTGGCCAGCTATTGCTCTCTCACTCACTTTGCCCAGAAAGGTAGGGCTGTAACTGGCTGCATCATTTTTGTCTAAGACGGTTTTGTTAAGTAGCGGGTAGGTGACCGACTGCCTCTTTAAGAGGCTGAGGGAAGGTGCCTTGAGTTAGTGACTGCTTATGATGGACATCAAGGTCTCCTTTATGAGGTCTTTACAAGATCATTTGGCTATTTGTGTGCAGGTCATTCTCATTTGTTTGGCTGCTTTTGGACTATTCACACTGCGCACTATGTAACAGCATGGTGCAATTTGCAGTGTTTCATGCATGCATGTGCTACCACAACCCAGTGAGCATTCTAGTTTCCTCCCTCCCCACAGACAGGCAGTCACTGCAGAGTGCTTGACAGCCAAGTGTATAAATCAATCAATCAGTCAGCTAGTGATTATAGATGAAGCCCTGTTTTTAAAAAGTCTCACTGTGCGGTATTTCTTTAAGTCTGTGTTGTCGAGAGTATTTCATGCACATGCATTCTCACATAGCCCTTTGAAGGGTGAGGCCCCCCTCCCATGTCAGTTAATTACCTGACCCGGCCATCCATGACTCTGGGGGAGAATTAATTTCACCTACTATCCAGATGCAAAAGCACCAGCAAAGCAAGGAAATGAGCCTCCACCACTGCCGTTACAGTGGCAGCAGCCACAAAGTGTCCAACAGTGGTTCAGCAAAGAGAACAGCAACTAAACAGATCCAATGCTCTACACATAATGTGATCACGGCTGTCAAACATGGCATGGTTGCCTGATGAACCTGTTAGCTGCAGATTTCATGGCAGTTCTAGCACCAACAACCCGTGCCGGATCCTCTCTTAAGCTGGCAGATCCATAGCAATGAACGCCTCTGCATTCCCAACCAGCAGCACCACTCGCACCTTGTTTGGATTCAAATTCAACTTATTCACCCTCGAGGCACTGGCCTAGGCCATCACTTCTGGAGATGTTGATAAAGAAATATGGAGATGGCTGTCATGAGCCTTGTCAGGTCCAGTGTATATCTAAACTGTACTGACTCCATTTTCTAATGCTTCTAGTGTCTAAGTGCTTTCCCCACAGGTGCACCGGTTCCCAGGCAGCATTCCCACCGGAGGAGACTGTTTTGTCTAACACCGTTCCACCAGGCATTGGCCTTGAAGGAGAGCAGCTTCCCAGGACTGAGAGATGTTGTTTTGAGAACTGTGGGGGGAGGCTGATCCAGATGGGAACTGTTACTCTGTACCTTATGCTTGCTCTTCATTGGTAACAATGATCATGTACCATCCTGAGTCCTCTATTCAGGACCGTGGACTATAATGGACTTTTTCTGCAGTAAAGTTTCCTTATTCAAACAATGGACTCTTGTTTGCTTGTAAAGGGGAATCTGTAGGAAGATCATTATTTAGCCACAGTCTGACAAGCCTGAGGACAGCTGGCTCCAAAGCGACCGATGATCTAGCCAAAAGCTTTATATAAACATTACAGAGCCCTGGGGACAAAATGGATCCCTTCGGAAACCCTGCCAATCAGGCCTCACCTGGCTTATTCTGACTCTCCAATGGAAACTCTTTGCCTCCTATCAACCAATGAACAGCTGTCCCTTTCATGTCAAGTATAGACTTTGGCTGACCAAACAAAATATTATGGTTAAATTCTGCTTTCAAAACCAGCAAAATTAACAAAGGTGAATTGCCCTTATCCAACTGTAACCAGATACCTTCCACCAGAGCCAATAATGCCATTTTGGTCTTAAAGGCGACTCTGAAACCAGACAGAAATGGCTGCAGTTACTCTGCCACCACCTGCTCAATCACCATACCAAAAAAGAAAGGTTAGGCACTGGTTTATAATTGCTCATATCCCTCTTATCCAATGATAGTGTCTTAAGGAAAGGTTTATGTCAGTTCTCGGGATGGCAGTCCATGACAGATAGATCCCCAAACCCCTCAGAGCAAGTACTCCAGGGTCTTGGTTGAAAAGGTTTTATTATAGAGATCCAATAGGTCCACAGGTACTTCCAAAGATGACTAGGAATTGGCAGGAATGAGAATACAAGCTAAGGCACTTGGATATAAGGAGCAGGATTCCCCCCTCCCCTGGGGCAGTTAGCAAAAAGGCACGAAAGTCCCCATTCTCATGAGAAACACAATTTAATCCCTTCATCCTTCATCTGAGAACACACCTTGGACTAAAGACATATTAATAATGTGCAGAACAGAGTTGCCGTCTTCTCTCAGCAACCTCAGCCATTATGGACATGGGCCCAATTTGTAAGACGTGGCCTTCATCACTCAAAGCACCCTGTCAATCGTATTCAGAGATAACAACCAGAACACACAGAGAGTTATGACAAACAGATGCCACTGACACCAGGGTTGCCAGGCAGAGCCCTGGGGACAAAATGGATCCCTATGGAAATCCTGCCAATCAGGCCCCACCTGAAGAAGAAGAAGTATGATATATACGAAACAGGAATTGTATAACATGCACGCATAATCCCGTCGGCACATTTTGGATTTTCCTTCAGCTTGGACTGGGGTCACCCCCACTTCTAATATTGTGACTTTCCGTTTGCTTATTGCCGAGTCCCCATTGTGGGTTTCTACTACATTCCCTTTGGACATTGTCATCATCATAACGACTTGGACAGAAGAAACAAGAAATTTGATTGTATTTATTGTATATTATATTTATTCATTTGCACTTTTGCACCTTTGCACTAATACGGTGTTTATATAAGAAAAAAGAAAAAAAGAACTGTTGGTTTATTGTACATTCCCGGACTTTCTGTTCACAATCAGGCCCCAGCTGGCAGATCCTGGCAACCAGCAAGAGGATGGGGGAGCAGAGAACATGGCGGGGTGGGGGGAGAGCATGAGAAGTCAATGATGTCTCTATATCACTTCCATCTGGAAGTGACTATGGTCGCTCTAGGAATCACCACAACTCTATGGTAAAACTATGGTGATTCCTAGAGTGGCCATTGTCACTTCAGGGCTGTAACGGGAAGCGACGTACTGGCGACCTGATTAGAACCTTCCTTTCTTTATCTTCCACTGCCATTTAGAGCAGCAGCAGGCAATGGGTAGAATCCCTGGGGGGGGGGGTTGGGGGGTTGGGCTGCCTGCCATAAACGTGCAAACGGCAAGCCCAGTAACTCCCAACTGACTTCTAACTTGGACCAGACGAGAGATTTCAGTAAAGAATCAAGCAAAACTGTGACAGATCACCTCCAAACCTTCTATATGGGTGTTGGCCCCAGATGGCAAAAGACCTTAACCATGCTGGGTGAGATTCTGCCGATGTAATGGGAGTGGGAAAGAACATATTCTTTGCCGCCATCTCTGCCACTTCCTTGGCCTGCCAATACGTAGGCTCTATAGCGAGTGTTATCTGATACAGCACAACTTTTCACCCAGGGCTGCTCAGCTGTCTCCCCACCCTTTTCATACCACCAGCTCCCTGCTAAATGGGAAGGACCAAGGTATTATTTGATGGGGTGGTGGTGGTGGCACTGCAGGGTGAATACGGCCATTGCCCCTTGCAAATCTACACTTAATGTGGAGTCAAGGGCTTCCTTCAGAGTCACTGTTCAAGCTCACAGAGCCTCTTATGTTCTTATGTCTCTCACCCAAGCTGCTTGAGGAAATTGTTTCAACATCCTAGTGGCTTCATGATGCCGTGGCATTGCTGCGACGCTGTCAATGCTCTCTTGGCAGCAGCATGGTGAGGTGTGTCTAATGCGGGTGGGTCAGCAGCACGACTCCTGCTCTGAGTTCCCCAGCCGCAGCTTGGGATCCCTGCAGCCACACAGCAGCTTTGGGGAACGGCAGTTTAAAAATAGAGGACAGCCCAAATGGTCATGGAAAGCCACGACGGGGAGAGGAGGGGCTCCTCCCGCTTCCTCAAGCCGTTTCACCATGTCAAAATAGCAGCAGTAAAAACTGTAGCGACATGGGGAAGCCGCTTTCTTTGTTTGGGCTTTGCTTAGATTTGAGTCCCTCTCTTCAGGAATCCCTAGGGATTTGGTAGCAGGAAAGCTCTTACTGGGTGCACCACAGTGGTTCGCGTAGTTGTGGTTGCAGTTGTTTCTGTCCCTTGTTCTGTTTCATATGTGTGTTATGAGGAATGGTGATATCACTATGTGTTGCCAGGGCTTTTTTTCAGGGGGAACGTGGTGGAACAGAGTTCCGGAACCTCTTGAAAATGGTCACATGGCCGGTGGCCCCGCCCCCTGATCTCCAGACAGAGGGGAATTTAGATTGCCCTCCGCACTGCTCAATCTCAACTCCCCTCTGTCTGGAGATCAGGGGGTGGGGCCACCAGCCATGTGACCATTTTCTCCAAGGGCAACCCACTGAGTTCCGCCACCTCTTTTCCCAGAAAAAAAGCCCTGTGTGTTGCTAGCATTCTGCCTTGTAATTGATTGGTGTTTCTATGGACGCCAGTGCTATGATTTCATTTTCCAGGGTACAAGGGTTTATATTTACTGTCTTCTCTGCTGGGGGAGCATAGGATATCTACTGGGCCAGTATACTAGCACCAGTGGCAAAACTTAAGAATTGTCTTATACATAACCTCCAAGTCTTGTATAGAACCCCAATTGACTTCAATGGGCTTATACGGTTGGAACTCTCCTTAAGATTTCACTATAAATCATTTTTCTCTTATTCGTGTTATGCACTCCAGATCCTCCACTCCCCAAAAGATTTTCCCAAGATTCTGATGGCTTCTACCAATTTCACTTTAAAAGCTGCTGCATGATTATTTTGATGTAAAGTTCCAGCAGTCAAGATTTTCTGCAGTTCAAGTGGAGATTTCCTCTTGTGTACAGACTTGGCTGCATACCTACGCATCACGTTCTGAACTGAGCCCTAGAACGTGGATCAAAAAGTCTGCACAATTGGGCCAGAGACAGATGGGGGGGGGGGATTTTTCTACAAGCCTGGGTGAAGCCCCAGATTTGCAGAAAAATACGAAATGTACCACAACAAATACAATCAGGAGAGTGCGTGAGCAAGTGGCTCTGCAATCAGATGTGCCTTTCCTGAAAATCCACCACAGTAAGGTAATTCTTAGAAGTGGCCTAGACTTTCGATCAAAAATTATATGTAAGTTTCACATGTCACAGCAGAGAGTCCTCCTGGTTTTCTTTCCATCACCCAAATCTCTAGAGGAACAGACGCTACATGCCTTAGATGTCCTCAGAGCTATTCTGTTTTATCTGGATCGCACTGCACTGTTTGGGAAGGACAAACAGTTACTAGTTTGTTATGCAGGTCCTAACAAAGGTAAAAAAAAGCCACTACCACTATTGCTAGGTGGGTGGTACAAGCTATCCAGGTATAACAACAACAGCAACACTTGATTTATATACCACCCTTCAGGATGGCTTAAGTTATCACCCACTCAGAGTGGTTTACAAAGTATGTTATTATTCATAGAATCATAGAATCATAGAGTTGGAAGGGGCCATACAGACCATGTAGTCCAACCCCCTGCCCAGTGCAGGATCAGCCTAAAGCATCTCTGACAAGTCCCTACAACAATCCCTACAACAATCACCCTGTGAGGTGGGTGGGGCTGAGAGAGCTGTGACTGACTCATGGTCACCCAGCTGGCTTCAAGGGGAGGAAGTGGGGAATCAAACTCAGTTCTCCATATTAGAGTCCTGCCTCTTTTAACCACTACACCAAACTGGTTCCCATGTTATGAAGCAGCTAACTTACCTTGTCCTCTAGGAATTCATGCTCCCTCCAGTAGGTTACAGGCATCCTCAACGGCACTGCTGAATGGAGTTCCCTTGCAGGACATCTGTAAAGCAGCAACATGGTCGTCATCAGACACTTTCGCCAAACACTTCGCATTAGACACGCTGGACCGAAAAGAAACAGCAGTGGGACAAGCAGTTGTTCAATTGTTATTCCAATGAAGAGCAGGCCTACCACCTGAAGTAAGTGGCTTGTTAATCTCCCATGTGGGACTACACAGAAAGACGGACAATGAAAACAGAATAGAAAAGAGTCCAGTAGCACCTTTAAGACTAACCAACTTTACTGTAGCATAAGCTTTCGAGAATCACAGTTCTTGTCAGATGCATGAAAACAGAGTTGCACTTACCTGTAACTATTGTTCATTGACGTCTTCTGTGCAAACACACATACCCTCCCTCCTACTCCACTGTTGCTCTTCACTGATACTTAAAGAGGAGACGGTGGCTTAGGAGAAACTGAAGGTAAGGGAGCGCCGCCTCCCAGATTCTAGCCATTTCGGTGGGGAAATGCCTGTGCATGTGCTCTGGGGAGACGAGCATCCCCTAGTGGACAAAAAAAGCTGTAGAAACCTCAGTTTGGCAGGCCTGCGCATGCGCAGTCCCATGTGTGCCTGCACAGAAGACGTCAACGAACAACAGTTACAGGTAAGTGCAACTCTGTTTTCTCCTCTCCTCCATTTATCCTCACAACAACAACCCTGTGAGGTAGGTTAGGCTGAGTGTGTGTGACTGACTCAGTGTCTCCCAACAAGCTTCCATGGAACAGTAGGGATTTGAACCAGGGCCTCCCGGAGTCCCACGCTCTCGCTGCTCCCTATCAATGGGGACAGCCTGCTGTTTAAGGCCGTCTGAAGTCGTTACCTGCTTCCTCTCGGAAGAGGCTTCTGGGCAACGCTCCTGCTCACTGTTGGTAAGAAGGGCATGTGACTGCACTCTAGAATTACTTACGACCAGGGCTTTTTTTCAGCAGGAATGCAGTGGAACGGAGTTCCGGAACCTCTTGAAAATGGTCACATGGCTATTGGCCCCGCCCCCTGATCTCCAGACAGAGGGGAGTTGAGATTGCCTTCCGCGCTGCTCCAGCGGCGTGGAGGGCAATCTAAACTCCCCTCTGTCTGGAGATCAGGGGGCGGGGCCACCAGCCATGTGACCGTTTTCTCCGAGGGCAACCCACTGAGTTCCACCACCTCTTTCCCCAGAAAAAAAGCCCTGCTTATGTAGTATTAATGAATGGTAGTGTTCTTTTAAGTTAGTATTAGAGGTGTTAACGGTTATACTTGAATACAGGATAAAGAAGAAGCAGAGTTTTTCTAAGGTATTCAGTTCTGTATAATACCCCAAACATACCATGGCTGTTGTGGGGTGTACTCTTGCTAGAAGATTAACGATCTGATTTAAGAAAGCTAAGTAGAGGTCTAGGGCCTCTTAAGGGCACACTTATGCCTGAATCAGGCCTATAAGTATCATATGAAACAAGCAGTCTTCAAAATTCCTCTTAAACTACATTGTGCATTTTTCAGTCCCTCTATGATACAAATAAAACTCTATGCCAATAAAACTTTCAAAATGTGCTCCATTGTTCTTGGCGTTGCCCTTTGCCCTTGTGCAAGAGAAGCACATACTTGCGGTGAAGAATATGCAAAACTAATCCTTGCCAGGGCATTTCCTAAATATAACGTGGCTAGTTTTCATTTGTAATAGAATATACAGAAAGACCATAACTGTAGCTCAAACTGGCAATAGTATAACTCAGTTTCACTTTAAGGCAAGACTGCCTTTCCTATTGTTATCATTATTTCCCTGTCTAATCATCTCTTGGAATAGGCAATGTATCACTGAAGTCAAGAATGAAAGTTGCATTAGTTAAAGGGCACAGGAAATTTGGGGGGGGGGGACATCAGTGGGAGGGCTTCTAGTGTTCCTTCCCCACTGGCAGACCTCCTGATGAGACCTGGTTTGTTGGCCACTGTGTGACACAGAGTGTTGGACTGGGTGGGCCATTGGCCTGATCCAACATGGCTTCTCTTATGTTCTTATGAAAAAGATTGGGACTGAAAGACCAGAACCACGTTAGGCACATGGGCTGTGGTTTTCCTAAAGCATGAAGTGATGATGCTTACGCTTGGGCAAAGGGATGTGTAACAGAGATTGTATCTGATCCTGAATGGGTTCGAGAATTCTTAAGGAAAATGAGCCAAAATATTGGACCAAAGGAATTTTAGAAGAAACGGCGGGTACAGAACGGAGGCATATTTTTGGTTCCCACTGCAGATGAGAAAGACACTTCTTATGAACCTACTTTTGGCTAAAGTTTGCCAAACAAAGAATGTTCATCCTTCCTGTTGTTTCATTAGATGTAGCTGTAGCTGCCATGCTAGAAGGATATCACGCAGGGCTTTAGATATCAAGCTGGCCTCTGATTCACTTCTCTGACCAAACCCTGGGAACGTTGATCCCTTCTCAGGACGGAGGTCACCATAAAGCTGGCCGTGCATATAGCCATTTGCTCAATCCATAACAACCCAGTGAAGTTTGAGTGGGCATTAAGTTGTCCTGAAGGGCGGTATATAAATCGAATGTTATTATTATTATTATTATACTGTCACCCTGTAATGGAGGAAGGGATGTTTCTGTAGCCCTTTGGCCTGTCATAAAACCAGCTCCTTGCCCTATGGACTGGTCTTAGCTCCCCAAAGGGGGGAGGGGGGATCCCCCTGAAGAGAGAGTTCAAAAGGC
Organism: Eublepharis macularius; assembly: GCF_028583425.1. Lineage (NCBI taxonomy): Eukaryota > Metazoa > Chordata > Lepidosauria > Squamata > Eublepharidae > Eublepharis > Eublepharis macularius. The sequence goes on from NC_072792.1 coordinate 2,398,323, forward strand.
TCTGCAGTCTTTTGTGTGGTGTGGTTCATCTGCAATGAATGAAGGGGGGGTGGTAGAGGAATCTTGTCCCTATCCCTAGAGTCTCCAAAGGGATTTGCATCCATCCTGAAGGGATACCCAGGTACCTTCTGTAACTCTCAAGTGCTGTAGTTAGACATTAGAGCTTTTCAGTAGCTGCTAAGCCTAGTGTGAAATATCTTCCTACGTAATGTCTGCTCGTTGTATTTTATATTCTATTGTAGTACAATAAAGATCTTCCTTTGGGTTAGGAACCTGCTTTGTCAAGGCGTCCTCACTCATCCACCTAACCACTCAGCCACGCTAGTTCAGAGGTTCACCAGTGTCCAAATGGCTGGTGAGGCATTAAGCCAACATGTTGGGTGAGTGGTAGGGAAATGAAGTGGGATTATGGCTAGGAGGGAATGAGAAGCGTCCCCTTCCGGTTGTAATATGGTGGTAGTGGTGGAATAAGAACTGAGGACTTGGCACAGTCTGAGAAGTAATCAGAGCACAATTGTTGGGAAGAATATAAGGTGCGGAGGCAGTCTTTTGTTTGTTAGAGATTTTTCTGGCTAGGCTGGTTCAGGATTAGGCACACCACTGCCTCAGGAATTCCAGCAGGCAGGATGATGAGAGGTGCAGCGGTGAGCCAGGGGAGCCGGATGGTGCCCAGCAGCCCCACTGTTAGCAGGTCTGGACGAGCAGAAGCTGGAGTGGCTCTCCAGAGATGCCTAGATCGCCAACGAAGGAAACAGAGCTGCAGATTCTTAGACTCCAGAGGCTGGAGAATGAAGCTAAGAGGACACATGAGCTGGCCTTGCAAGACAAGTAGACGAGAGGGGGAGCCATGCAGAATGCACTCATCCCTTCCGGTGCTGCTAAAGTGGATTTCAAGGGCATGCCTTGGTTCTTGGAACAGGCTGATGTGGAATTGCTCTTTGTGAGTTTTGAACAGGTGTGCACAGAGCAAAACATTCTCCAAATGGACTTTTTAGAAGAGTTGAGAGAGTATCCAAACATCCAGATAATTAATGGAGCATGAGCAGAAGAAGATCCTGCTCAGCTAGGCAACTTTAACCAGTTCAGAACAAAAGCCTTGGTGCGTTTTAGGCTGTTCCTTGATTTGTGCCGGCAAACAATGTACCAGATGAGAAAACAGCCAGAGGAAGCTTGGGTCCTCCTTGCAATATGCACGAGAAATCTTCTTAAGAGGTGGCTTGTTGGCAAAAATGCCCAGGATCTGCACTGTATTGTGAATTTGCTTGCCTGGGGAAAGCTGTATGACAGTTGGTGGTGGCAGGGAAATGAAGAGGAATAACAGCTAGGAGGGAGTGAGAAGCCCCTCCCCTCAGTCATAATAGCAGCTGTTTGGGCAGTAGGAAGAACTACTCATTCAGTATTCATAGAATCATAGAATCACAGAGTTGGAAGGGGCCATACAGACCATCTAGTCCAACCCCCTGCCCAGTGCAGGATCAGCCTAAAGCATCTCTGACAAGTATTCATCCAGCCTCTTCTTGAAAGCTGCCAGTGAGGGGGAGCTCACCACCTCCCTAGGCAGCTGATTCCACTTTTGAACTACTCTGACCGTGAAAAACTTCTTCCTAATATCCAGCCGGTAGCTTTGTGCATGTAATTTAAGCCCATTGCTTCGCATCCTCCCCTCTGCTGCCAACTGGAACAGCTCTTTGCCCTCCTCCAAATGACAGCCTTTCAAATATTTAAAGAGAGCAATCATGTCCCCCCTCAACCTCCTCTTCTCCAAACTAAACATTCCCAAGGCCCTCAGCCTTTCCTCGTAGGGCTCAGTCTCCAGACCCCTGATCATCCTCGTCACTCTCCTCTGCACCCTCTCGATTTTGTCCACATCCTTTTTGAAGTGAGGCCTCCAGAACTGCACACAATACTCCAGGTGTGGCCTGACCAAGGCAGTATAGAGAGGGGCTATGACCTCCTGCGATTTCAACGCTATGGCCCCTTTGATACAACCCAGGATTGAATTAGCCTTTTTTGCCACCGCATCACACTGACTGCTCATATTCAGTTTACAGTCCACTCTTACCCCAAGATCCCTTTCACATATACTACTGCCCAGAAGTGTATCCCCCATCCAGTATTTGTCCTTCCCATTTTTGTTTCCCAGATGCAATACTGTGCAATTGTCTTTGTTGAATTGCATCCTATTCACAGCTGCCCACTTCTCCAGAGTTTTCAGGTCTTGTTGAATTTTAATCCTATCTTCTTGGGTGTTTGCTACTCCTCCCAATTTGTTATCATCAGCAAATTTAATGAGCAGCCCTTCCACTCCTTCATCCAGATCATTGATAAAAATATTGAAAAGTACCGGGCCCAAAACCGAGCTCTGTGGCATCCCACTGGACACCTCCCTCCAATCTGATGAAATGCCATTGACCACCATTCTTTGGGTGCGGTCCTCTGTCCAGTTCCCTATCCACCGAACTGTCCTATAGTCCAGTCCACAGTCTTCCAGTTTGCCCATCAGAATGTCATGGGGGACCTTATCAAAAGCTTTACTGAAATCCAGATAAATCGCGTCAACAGAGTTCCCCCGATCCAGTAAGCTGGTCACTCGATCAAAGAAGGAAACTAGGTTGGTCTGGCAAGATCTGTTGGGGACAAAACCATGCTGACTTCCCCGGATCACTGAGCGGTCCTTCAGATGCTTACAGATTGATCCCTTTAAAATCTGTTCTAATATCTTCCCAGCAACAGAAGTCAGACTGACCGGCCTGTAGTTTCCCGGGTCATCTTTCTTCCCTTTCATAAAGATTGGGACAACATTCGCTCTTCTCCAATCTTGTGGCACATCCCCAGTCCTCCAGAAGGCCTTGAAGATGATGGACAGGGGTTCTGCAAGTTCTCTAGAAAGTTCTTTCAGCACTCTTGGGTGCACCCTATCTGGCCCAGGGGATTTGTATTCATCCAGTGCAGCCAGATGCCTCTCCACTACCTCTCTGTCAATGTCAATTAGCCACTCAGGTGTCCTGCCACATTTTCTACTATCTCTAGATGTGCCTGAGTTCTTCAGGGAGAATTCAAACTACCACTACATATGTGAACTGTTGAGTAACCAACTTATAATAATGGCAGAGGAATAGCAAAATTACAATGTTACATGAGTGTAAGCTCATAAGCACCTCGTTTCACAAGGCTGCATTAGAAGCATTAGGCCACGTGTTGCAGGATTTGCAAAGAAATGACTATGGGGGGGAGACACCCCCAGAACGTGTTTTCATCTGGTCGCAGGCCACCCTGCCCCAAGGATCTGCCTGGCGGATTGCGCAATATGTGCACGACTGTTTTAAATTGATTTTATTGACTGATGTTTTAATCTATACTACCATGTTTGTATTTATTGTGCTTTGTGATCCACTCTGAGCCCACTTACGGGGACAGCGGAATATAAATTTAATAAAATAAAAATAAAAAACTAAAATAAGACATATTAAACACTTCTCATATAAATTGGTGGAACTCAAATACACAAGTATTAGATAAAACATTTGATCTAACTAGTTCAGAACTTTTAAAATTTAAATTCAAAACACCTCCATATCGCCCTTCCCACCACCACCTTCTCCTCCCTACCCCTCATTGTGACTGCTGCCATTTTGGTCATATTTATGGGGTTGCTAGATTGCTGAGATACCATGACATAATATCACAGCCCCCCCCCCCTTCATACAACCATCCCTCCAGGAGTCGGGGGCAGGCCAACCTCCTCATCTACTTCATTTGCTTCATTTGCTTTATTTAGGGAGCTCCTGGCTTGTGCTCTTGCTTGGCCAGCCCTCACTGACGGAGGTTCCTTACCTGAGGTCTCTCTGTGTGCAGAGCACTGAAAGGGCGCATTGCAGCCCCCACAAGTTCTTCTGGCTGACAAGTCCTCCCTTCCCCACATATTTCTTATCCTTCGTAACAATGAACATTTCACTAGTTTCTGGTAATGGAGACTGGTAGTGAAATAGCTATATTAGTATTACTATAATAAAAGATTGGTATGGAGTTGTAACAATAGTCAAAATATTGGTTATTTGGGGGGGGGTCGTGGCTGACTGACAGAAAGGATCGTGCAGCAGCCTCAATTTTCCATGTTACGGAATGAAAACAGAAAAAAAGAACCATTTCTCCTGTTTTCCAAGAGTCATTGTATCACAAATCTCAAGTGGGTAGAGAGAGGATGGCAAGAGATTGAGGGGGCCGCAAGAGGAGCCTCTCTGGTATGTGTTGTTTGAATCCTGAAGACAACTAAATGGCACAACAAACGCTTTCTGGGGTCTGACCTTTTCCACTGGTTAAAATGGCTGGGTTGGACTAAACTGGAACCAGCCTCAGTAGAGGATTACTGAGCTTGGTGGGGCAATATAATATCAATTAAAATGACAGTGAAAATGACTTTCCGTGTTCAAGGCTGTAAGACACCCAAGTGGGCCTGGTGGTATTTTTTGTGCCTCGTTTCTTTCCTGGTCTCCGTATTCCTGGGGAAAGGGACATGGCCCCCTGCCAGGAGATGCAGGCTATTTAAATGCTCCATTGGAGGGGGATTAGAGTTGATGCAAGGTCACTGGGGATGTGATAATTATAATCACAGGTTTTTGGCTCCACAATGACAGCCATTTGTTATTTTCGCTCGAGTAATTCTGCAGCTTGGAGCTGTTGACAAGCATGCACTGATTTACTGCCCTCCCCACCCTCCATACCACCCCCCCCCCCCTCCAAGCTCCCAGGGCAGCCTGTGCCTCGAAATCTGACATCCCACCCTGGCTCCTGCTGATTTCAGTATCTTTTCTGCTGTGAGCTTCAATAGTGACTGAAAATTGGAGAAAAATATTGTGTTAGTTTATAATAGGATTGGAGTGAAAGAGTGAACATAGTAAGGAGGGGGGTCGGAGGGGGGCCCTTTTCATTCCTATGCTGCTTCCCCCCTCCAGTTCTTCCCACATGTATCATCATTTATGTAGGGGGATTTAATAAGCTATTGATGTGATTTGTATTTCAAGATCATGTCAGTATTTTGCAGGAATGGGGAGGAGGGTTGAGGTCAGCAGACGTGGGAAAAGGCAGGGCCGGAAAGCTTTTTGATCACCAAGCAAAGCCTGCCTGTTTTAAAATATAACCATTAAATTTATTCATGCAGATATTTTGAATGAGGGATGTCTATGCTTAGATAGTCCAAGGGCCTAAATCCGGGGCGGGGAGGGATGCCTAGGAAGACCTGTGAGAAAAGCCCCGTCCTTGCAAATAAATGCCAGGCCCGCCCTCCGCCCATCGTCTTTCTCCTTTTTGCCTCCTTTTACATTCACCTTGCAGTTGCCAGTGTTTGGGCATCCACTCACCCACCTCCGAGGCTGAAGTTCCAACACGGGCGGTACACGGCCCTGCCTGTGCAAAATGTGCTCTGCTTCCAGTGCTTTTGAAAAGGGCTTCTAACAGGTGAAATCAAAAAGAGTCCAGTAGCACCTTTAAGACTAACCAATTTTATTGTAGCATAAGCTTTCGAGAATCACAGTTCTCTTCATCAGATGCATCTTTTTGATTTTGCTACTACAGACTAACACGGCTAACTCCTCTGGATCTCTAACAGGTGAGTTGAGCTTCGGGGTTCAGCCAGGGAGGCTGAGCAGGAGCAGAAGAGGATGAGTTCCCTGAGAAAGGCCGTGCAGGCTCCAGGCCAGCAGAAGGAGGGGGCATGCTGTGATTAGACATGGGCACAAACAGAAAAAAACCCGGACATGGTGTTCATTGTTCGTTGCCATCCACAGATAAGATAATAAGATAATATGGAGGCAAGGAGAATGATATAAGCTGCTTTTCATGGTCATCGATCCAGAGGAGTTGGCCGTGTTAGTCTGTAGTTGCCAAATAGTAAAGAGTCCAGTAGATGCACCTGACGAAGAGAGCTGTGGTTCTCGAAAGCTGACGATGTATCTGATGAAGAGAGCTGTGGTTCTCGAAAGCTTATGCTACAATAAAGTTGGCTAGTCTTAAAGGTACTACTGGACTCTTTATTATATAAGCTGCTTTGGGTCCCCATTGTGGAGAAAGGTGGGTATAAAGGGAATAATAAATATAGCAGAAGATGGAGGGAAAGGTAAAAAGTAGGTGGGTGGGTGGGTGAGAAGGAGAGAAGGAAGCAAGAAAAGGTGAAGGTATGGGGGCTGCCAGGAGGAGGGAAAGAGGAAATAGCATAGGGAAGGGAATGCAGGGATAAATGAGGTCCCCCCCCCCTTAGAAATCTTTGGAGTTTCCCCACTGCACAACTGGCCTGGCTACGTTGTCACCATAGAACTGGTCCTTAGCTATCCCAGAGAGCGGCTGCCAGGGGTAGAGAAGGAGGGAAAGCTGAAGGCGGGGGCCGCGGCAGGTAAAGATATGTTGGTGGGTGGGTGGGTGGGAATGAGAGAAGGAAGCAGGAAAGGGGAGGGGTTATGGGAGATTTCAGGGAAGGGGAAGAGGAAATGTGATGTCCTCGCAAGTCCCCCACTAGTAGTTTTAGAATAGTGAATGGTGATCCTGAAAGCTACACACACACACGTAAAACAGAATTAGTTGAATGCTTACGGCATGCACAAATATGTCAACAAATAACAGTTAAGTTTCTGTCATAATTTATGGCCTGTATCTCACCTACTTGTCCAATTAGCAGATGGAGATTCTTCCTTCCTATTTTGGTGTTCTTGAAAGCAGTCTGGAAATGAAACATCTGAGGTATGTTTATAAGGTTAAAGGTGACCAATTTTCCTGCTACATTGTTGCTCACACATTTAGAAGATGCATCAAAACAGAAGTGAACATAGGAATCTATAGCAGATTTAGAAATTCAAGAGTTGTCTATTGAAAGCAATTTGCCCTTTTTGGCTGCTGCTCCCTCTTTGTTGCAGCTGAAACTAATTGTTCTCTGCCTAAGACTACTTCGGATAATCAACAAGAAAAAATATAAACTGCTAATTGTGACCAGGTCATTGTACTAATGATCAAACTCTTATCTTAGCACGGTGCTTAGCACATGCATGTAATTGTCAATGACTGCGTGAGCCCCAGGATGTGTCGGTGCAGGGGCAGGATGGGGAGGGGGCTGCATTCCCTTCCAGTGTCAAGGTCGTCCAGGTCAGAGCTGCGGAAGCTGCTCTAGTGGCAGTCTGAGGGCGATTCAAAGGTGAAGTCTTCTAGTAAAGGGCTCATCGGATCAGACACAAAATTGGAATAGCAAAGTCGATAACTGTTACTAGGGACAAAATCTTCATTTGATCTCTTGCATGGCAGATTAATTAAGTGTTATCAATTAATGGCCTGGTAAAAGTTAACATCATGTTAGCTGGTTTTCTAAATAGCACAAAGCATACCCAAACACAATGTGCGTGGGTGTCTGTGAGAGGAAATTACTGAAAACTGAAGTAAGCTACTGGCTTGGTGTACAATAAGGAACTCCTTATAATTCTTTATTATAGACTAGCAACAAAGCCCGTTGTAGGAAAAAATACAACGGGCTTGAGAAAAGGGAGGGTGGGCGGGCAGGCTTTTGCTCCTCCGCCATCACTGATTCTAGCTGGTGAAGGAGGGGGGTGGACATTATCATCTGTTCCACACCTGATCTGCCTGATCTCGGCCATGTGAAGGGGTGGTGGGCTTTGCTACCTGCTCCTTGCCTGCTACCTGCCAGGTAAGGGGGGGCATTGCCTCCTGTTCTGCGCCTGACTACGGCTGGGTGAAGGGGGGCAGGCATTGCCACCTGCTCCGAGCCTGATCCCACCTGAGTGAAGGGGGGTGGGCATTGCCAACTGTTCCATGCTGGGTGAAGGGAGGAACAGGTATTGTCTCCTGTTACACACCTAATCCTGACATTTAAAGGTGGACAGCAGGATTAACTACTTGCTGTGCTCCTGATGCCAGCAGGGAGAAGGGTGTGTGGGCATTGCCACCTGCTCCGCTCCTAATACCAGCTGTGTGAAAGCGGGGGGGGGGGCATTGTCACTTGCTCCACTCCTGATCCCAGCTGGGTGAAGGGGGGTGGGCGTTGCCACCTGCTCCGCTCCTAATACCTGCTGGGTTAAGGCAGTGGGTGGGCAAAGCAACTTACTCTGCTTCTGATCCCAGCTGGGTGAAGGGGGTGGGCATTGCCAAGGACTCCGCTCCTAATACCAGCTGGGTTAAGGCGGGGCGAGGGCATTGCTTCCTGCTCCACTCCTAATACTAGCTGGGTTAAGGGGGGGGGGGCGAGGGCATTGATTCCTGCTCCACTCCTAATACTAGCTGGGTTAAGGGGGGGCGAGGGCATTGCCACCTCCTCCACTTCTGATTCCAGCCGGGGGAAGGGGGGGCATTGCCATCTGATCTGCTCCTGATCTCAGCTGGGTGAAGGGGGTCGATTTTGTCACCTTCTCTGCACCTGATCCCAGCTGGGTTAAGTTCGGTGGTGGGCATGGCTACCTGCTCTGCTTCTGATCCCAGCGGGGTGAAGGGGGGAGGGCATTGCCAAGTGCTCTGCTCCTAATACCAGCTGGGTTAAGGTGGGGGTGGCATTGGCACCTGCTCTGCTCCTAATAACAGCTCTGTTAAGTTGTGAGGAGAAATTTCACCTGCTCCACTCCTAATATAATCTGGGTTAAGGCAGGGGTGGGCATTGCCATCTGTTCCGCTCCTAATACCAGCTGGATTAAGGCAGGGGGAGAGTATTGCCACCTACTCCACTCCTAATACCAGATGGGTTAAGTGGGGGGTGGGCATTGCTACTTGCTCCACTCTTGATCCCAGCTTGCTGAAGGGGGAGTGGGCATTACCACCTGCTCCACTCCTAATACCAGTTGGATTAAGGCAGGGAGTAGGCATTGCCATCTATTCCACTCCTATTACCAGATGGATTATGGCAGGGGGAGGGTATTGCCACCTACTTCACTCCTAATACCAGCTGGGTTAAGTGGGGGGTGGGCATTGCTACCTTCTCCGCTCCGTATACCAGCTGGGTTAAGGCAGGGGGCAGGTGTTGCCATCTTATCTGCTCCTGATCCCAGCTTCCTGAAGGGGGAGTGGGCATTATCACCTGCTTCTCTCCTAATACCAGTTGGATTAAGGCAGGGAATGGGCATTGGCACCTGCTCTGCTCCTAATACCTGCTGGGTTAATGCGGGGGTGGGCATTGCCACCTGCTCTGTTCCTAATACCATCTGGGTTAAGACCGGGGGCTGTCATTGTCAACTGCTCCACTACTGATCCCAACTGGTTCAAAAGGGGGGCGGGCATGGCCACATGTTCCACTGCTGATACCAGCTGGGTTAACACGGGGGTTAGGCATTGCCACCTGCTCCGCTTCTCATACCAGCTGGGTTAAGGCAGAGGGTGGGCATTGCCACCTTCTTTGCTCCTGAAGGCAGCTGGGTTAAGGTGGTGGTGTGTGGGCATTGCCACCTTCTCCGCTCCTAATACCAGCTGTGCTAAGGTAGGGGTGGGCATTGTCACCTGCTCCACTCCTAATATCAGCTGGGTGAAGGCAGGAGGTAGGCACTGCCACCTGCTCTGCTCATTATACCAGCTGGGTTCAGGTGGAGGGTGGGCACTGCCACCTGCAACACCACTAATATCAGCTGGGTTAATGAAGGGGGCAGGTATTGCCACCTTCTCCACTCCTGATCTCAGCTTCCTGAAGAGGTAATGGGCATTACCATCTGCTCCTAATACCAGTTGGATTGGGGCACGGCGTGGGCATTGCCACCTGCTCCGCTTCTAATACCAGCTGGGTTAAGGTGGGGGGGCAGGCATTGCCAACTTCTCCGCTCCTGATCCTAACTGGTTCAAAGGGGGGTGGACATTGTATGCTGTTCCACTGCTGATACCAACTGGGTTAATGCGGGGTTTAGGCATTGACACCTGCTCTGCTTCTAATACCAGCTGGGTTAAGGCAGGGGGTAGGCATTGCCACCAGCTTTGCTCCTTATGCTAGCTGGCTTAAGGTGGGCAGAGGGCATTGCCACCTGCTCCGCTCCTAATACCAACTGGGTTAAAGCAGGGTGTGTGTATGGCAACGCCACCTGATCTGCTCCTAATGCCAGCTGTGTTAAGGTGGGAGTGGGCATTGCCACATGCTCTACTCCTAATATCAGCTGGGTGAAGGCAGAAGGTGGGCATTGCCATCTGCTCCCATCCTGCTCCCGGCCTGGGCTTCCCAACATGGCATGCTTTCTGGAGGGAAATGGTGCCTTGCCTAGGCTTCTCTCCATGTCAGAGCCCTCTGGTGGTGCACTAGCATATAAAGTGAGTTGTCTGAAACACGCTTACTCAATTATATAGCAAGATATTATTTACACATTTATATGAAAAGCACAGAGTGTTGATTTAAACTTTACAAAATTCCTTGGAAAAATACACAATTGAGTCTGCAAAGGATCCAGAATTTTTTTGCACTCTAGATATAGATCCAGTGTAGAGAAAACTAGTCTTTTCATAAACACTGCTGGTTTAAGTGTTCAAGACGGTTACACAAATTGCAATGTCCCGATCAAACATGAGGAGAAAAGCATGTGCTAGCTGCATAGCGATAGATTCATTCTGACTGTACACTGCTGTGGTAAGGATATCATACTTTATATGGCTATTTAGATGGAGTTGGTTTCTTTATTTTTATTTTCACCTGTCCATTTTGTCTGCTGGATCAAAATCACCTCGTCGTTACTCTTTTGCACTTTTCTTTGTCCTTCTGAAGAGCAGCAGAATTCTTTCCCAGTTCAAGATAAGTCCATTTTGTGTTTACTTCAGAGATGTTGATAAAAAGATTGCAAGACTCCCAGTTGTTTGGGAGTATAGGTAGGGCTATTTATGAACTTGATCTGTCTCTCCCCCCCTCCCCCTCCCTCCTCATATATGTGTTTGTGTACCACTTTTCTTTCAGAATAGGTCTGGATCGAGGCTCCAGGCTAGGATTTCAAGGCCGTAACCAGCATCTTGAACTGGATTGAGAAGACGACTGGCAGCATCACTGCAGGACAGGTGCAATATGTTCAAAGCAGTTTACTCCAAATAACAACTGGGCAGTCACATTTTGCACTTTTGAGAGTCATGTGTTTCCATATGGAAAGAAATTAAGTTAAATAAAAAACAGAGAGAGAAATTAAATCTTGCATGTGCCATTAAGATTCCATATTGTTATATGTTGCATGATAGGACATTTCAGAGCTTTTCCAGTCATTTTCTTTGTCAACAGAAAGTCTTGAAGATATCCATACCCCACTTCAGATCTAGTTGGCATTGCAAGAAATCTTTATTTCAGCTGGGATCTGCCTTTGATTGTGCATTCATTGAAAGCAATGGATCCACAATGGGACGTGTATTTTGATGTGGCTCCAGCAAGCTGTAGACACACAGATCATCTTGGCTGGAGGGGAGGGGTAGTAAAAAGTATTCCTATAATGCATAAGCAGAACACAAACTGCCTTAAAAACAGGTGCCTGGAAAGTAACAGCACATTGATTCTCCCCCAGCTGCATCAGCAAACCACAAGCAAAGCCTCTTCCTCTGGGAGGGGCCAAGGCTCAGCGGAAGGGCGCCTTGCAGGAGTGCCAGGTTCAGTTCCCAGCATCTCCAGTTAAAAGGGTCCAGAAAGACATGAGGAGAAAGATCAGTGCCTGGAATGACCACCAGATATCAAAGGCCCTTAAAAACTACCTTCAGCACCACCCAAAAACTTCTCCAGTCGTCTGTCCCAGGACACCACAGTCGGGAAGCATTTAATAGTCCACTTTGTCATTGACTGTCAAAGTTTCAAATGTTGAAGGTGGCCTGCTTTAAATGAGGCAAAATGTCTCCTGTCAGTGAAAGACTTATGCATTGGGCCAGTGGAGATGAGAAGCAGGGCTCACGTGCGGGTGGAGCTCTCGGGTACTCTGGTCCAATCTTCGTGGCTTCCTTGACTATATTTGCATTTGTGTCAGGAGGGATGGATTGGCCATGAAGTCTACCAGGAAAGGTCCCAGTGAGCTGATGGCCTTGGAGGATGCCTCGCCAGGCCTAACCCCAGGCAGGGCAGGGCAGGGCAGGGCAGGGAAGGGAAGGGCAGGGAAGGGAGGCGCATAGGGTTGCCAGGCCCCCTCAATCCCCCCTCCCGGTGGGGGCTTGGGACCTGGCACTTACCTGTGGAGGCGGGGGATGTGCGTGCACAAAGCGCATGCGTGTTCCCGCAAGAGTGATGATGTCACTTTCTGGAAGTGACATCATCACGTGGCCCCCTGGGAGCGCGCCCATGTTCCACAGGGGCCTGGATCAGGCTTGTTTTGGGCCCATTTTCGTGAGGATCATGCCCATTTTGAGCCACTGCAGAGCATGGGAGTGCCCCTGAGCTCTGCAGTGGCTCAAAACGGGCCTGATCCACACCAAAACAGGCCCAAAACAAGTCCAATCTGGGCCGAAACAAGCGCGTTTTAGGCCGCTGTGGAGGGCAGGAGCACTCCTGCGCTCCGCAGCAGCCCCAATCCAGGCAGATGCAGTGCACGGGAGTGTGCACCTTCTCCCACTGGCCAGGTAAGCGGGGGTCGAGTGTGTGGGGCAGGGGCCGGGGGATCCCCCAACCCCAGTGGGGGTCTAGCATCCCTAGAGGCACATGACCCAGCCAAGCCCTTATCTGAGCAAGGAAAGAGGCATGCAGCCTGGACAAGCCCTGGGTGAGGTGGGGAAAGAGGTCCACAGCTGGCTGAGCCCCATATAGGGTGGGGAAAGGTGCATGACTGGCTGGGCAGACTTTTTCTCCCTCTAGCCCTCTTGGGGAGGAGGTGCCCTTTTCCAGGGCCGTTCCCCCCGCTCAGACCGCCTCTCTGTGCCATTCTATCAACTTCTATGAAGCCAATAGAGCCGTGTGATGCACAAACACTCTCGGTAGGCCTGGCAGCCCTACTGAGAGCATTTCTGTTGGCTTTACAGAAGCTTCACAGTCATGATTTCATTCAACAAAATCTTGGAAATACGTTTTCACAGATTGGCTGAAAAATCTCTTAAAAATTCCTAGTTTTTCCCTTCTCCCAAACTAAAACTCCCAAGATGCTCTGGGGAGAGACTCACTAAGAAGAGGCTAGTTGTGTCAAGCATGGGCGCCATCTTGGTCAGCATTGTTTCCTCAACGGTAGCTACATGGACACTTTGATGTGTGATGCCCTGAGACGGGGGTCCCCAACCACTCTGAGCCTGATGGCACCTTTCGAATTCTGACACAGCAAGGCGGGGGCAAAATGTTGCCACAGGAGGAAGAGCCAGCCACAAAATGGCTGCCATCGGATCACCCCGTGAAGATCCTTGTGTGTGGTGGCAGCTGCTGCCAGTGCATCATTTCTGCCCAGCCAATCAAATCTTCAATAGGTGTTGGCAGGTGCCAGGAAAGGTGTTGGCAGGTGCCTCGGTACCCACGGGCCAGCTGAGTACCCACTGGGAACACCTGCCCTTAGATACTATGAACTGTGCCGGGGAGAAGAACAATGTAAGTTGCTTCAGCTCCCCATTAGCAAGAAAAGTGGGGTGTAAATGAGGTCGATAAAGAAATCCTCTTCTCCACAGCTGGCACAACTTTTACTAAATTCTGCTTAGCAATTTCTGATCTGTGACTAACTTCCCTAAGCCCTGAGCAATGTATGCTGTTAGCCATAATTTTTAAAATGTTGCTTGATGGGACACTTTGTAATAAAATTGCTGCTAAAAATGCATTTTAAAGTCACAACAATCATATTTTTTAAGCCAAACAATCTTCTGTGGTGGTATTTTGTCTCAGTGATGGAGCAGCAATGTTTATTTCATCTATTTTGTTTTATGCAGGTTAGCATAAGCAAAAGAAGCTAGTTTTGAAAACCTCACTTTTTAAAAAGAGATTTTGACATGTGATTTACTGGTGTTATCTGATGAATTTCAAAACAAATATATATCTTTCCTCCTTTCTACAATGTTAGGTGTAACAGCTATGAATATCCATGTATTTCCAAGTTGATAAGATGAAAAATGTAGGATTTCCAGACACTCTGTATTTCACTAAACGTAATAGGGCAATCCCTTTTCTGCTTCACACCCTTCCTGGATTGTAACTTCTGCTGTTTATCTCCCCTCCCCTCTTGCCCCTTTGTTTTCTTATTATGTTTCTTTCCACAGAGGCAAAAGATGCTGGTATGGAGAGTGCCGTGTCATATGACTTTTCATCTGACACCTGGGATCTTTTTCCTACTGACAGATTCAGTGCATGATGATGTACCACAAGGGTCAAAAATAAACATCACACAAATAGCATATCATGAGTACCAGACTGGAAGACAGTCGATAGATTCGGGAGAAGAGAAAGCAACTTGATTATAAAGAATGTTACAAGCAGGGTAACGAAGGTCGTTGGGAATCCAGCAGAGGCTATTGAGAACCTGTGATCTGGGTCAGTGGGTCACCGGTATTGAGGTAACTTTATATTCTGAAGACGCTTTCAGCTGAGTAGCCATGTTAGCCTGTAGTAGTAGAACAAAATCTGAGTCTAGTAGCACCAACGAATTTTCCAGGGTATGAGCTTTCATGAGTCAGAACTCACTTTGTCACAGGCAAAGAGGATGAAGATCCATCAGCCCTTATAAACCAGTCAGAAAGTGGGAGGGTGTTTACAGAGACACAATGAAAAATTGTCTGGGCAGCCGCAGCCTGTTCACAGGCAGAATCGGATTCCCTGGTGGCACCACACATGACCCAAGTGGTTTCAACCATAGCTGTAGACGTTGTGTACAGCATGCATTTGGAGATGTGTCAGTCCCTGCCTGTTATCTGCCCATTTTTTAAATTCTGAGGCATCTGTATCCCTCAACAGCTGGCTGGTATCAGTACTGGAGCATGCCGTCTTGGCCACCAGGCCTTGACCAACTTTAATTGATCTATCATAAGTTATGAAGTTATGTAGCTTGCGGGACACAGAGTGGGACACCTGACACTCCTTTGGGGATGTCTGTTGGGTCTCCTGGTGGTGAGGTCTCCTCTGCAGGGCTGGAGCAGCACGGAGGGCAATCTAAACTCCCCTGTCTGGAGATCAGGGGGCGGGGCCACCGGCCATGTGACCATTTTCGCCGAGGGCTATTTAAACTTTAAACCACCCCCTTGTTCCAGCTGACCCAAAGTGACGTCATTGTGCGGTTCTGAGTTCCACCGCTGAGTTTCACCACCTCTTTTCCCAGAAAAAAAGCCCTGCTTCCCGTAAAGAGGAGTCATCCCCTCCCTCGTGGTGTCCAGAAGGTCCAGCTGAGGGGCCCCAGTGTGGGTTCCAGTGGCATCGCAGGCACTTCCTCCCAAGTGTCCGGCTTCCTCCAGCCCTCTGTTTGCTCACGAGGAAGAGGATGCTCTCCTGGACCTCCCACCTGCCTCGGAATTGCTGTTCACCCACCAGGTCCACAGGGAGCTGCTCAGGACTGGGCTGTTTTTGCCCAAGATGTGGATTCTTGCCCGGGTGGTGTCTGCAGCTTTGGCAGTTGCAAAAGCAGCATGGGGGGGCGGGGGGGGCTCCTTGAGCTGCCCATGCCAAAGAGCTTTGTTGTCATGGCCTGTGAAAGAAACTGGGAGGACTTGGAGCCAGAGGAGTGAGCTGTGTTCACCTGTAGTAGCAAAATAGAAAAGAGTCCAGTAGCTCCTTTAAGACTAACCAACTTTACTGTAGCACAAGCTTTCGAGAACCACAGCTCTCTTTATCAGATGCAGGGACCAAGGCTGTGGTGAGCCAGTCAAGGCCACGGGCAGTCCAGGCAAGGACTGTCCCTCAAAGCCATCCCAAGAGCAAGTGGGTGGGCCTCACTTGGGACAATTACCATGGCAGATGGTGGCTCAGCAGACCAGCATGCAGTGCTGAGACGACCTGAGCCCAATTGCTTTGGTGGGGGGAAGGCAATGCTCACGATAAGGGCGTGGGCAAAGAGTGACTGACCACGGGGCGACCTATCCCAGGGCCTGTTTGCTTTCCTTTGCTCCAGCCTCCCTCTGAAGGCCATTTCTTTGGCGGAATAAGGTGTTTGTGTAAACTCCATTGCTGAGAGCGTGGCCTGTTTCCCCTGAGCCGTGATTCGTAAGAGCTGCCGTGCCAATTGTCCTTTAAGAGGGCGAGGGTGGAGAGTGGCGTCTGTTGCCAGGGAGAATCAACCCCAGGGGCCAGGGCAGGTGAGGGAAGGCAAGAGTCGTTCCGATGTTGAGCTATTCTCGCCAGGCATCTCTGTGGCTGGGGCAGGTTGGCAAGGGCAAGGGGACAGTGAAACCAGCAGTAAGCCAGGGTGCTGTGTTCGGATGTAGCACAAAGCCTTGGTTAAATGGCACCTAAATCAGCTCCAGCTTTAAGGTGCCCTCCCTAACCCCGGCAGGTGTAGTGGCGCACATTGAGATGACCTGTTGACTACGGCTGCTTGAACGAAACCTTTCTGTCGTGCCTAAAGAAGCCCCTGTGAGTCCGTCTTGCCAAGGCTGCCAAGAGAACTTCGGCGCTGAGCAGGGATTTTAAGGCAGGTCTCCCCAAATCACGGGCAAGAAGTTATCACAAAGGAGGTCTCATGAAGCTGAGCTACAAGCAACATCATTTTTATATATTACAATGAAAAGAACCTTCCCTTGACTTTGCATACAAAGGAGTCCTTTCTTCTTTTTTTCTTTTTTCTTTTGTTGCCGACTAAGAGGAGATAAGTGGTCTCTTTAATTGTGTACCATTGATTTGGCTTGGCTTGGCTTTTGTGGAATAAGCCTTGTTTGCTATAATGAAACTTTTGTTTTCCTTAGCACTTCCATATTCTCTCCTTTAAAGAAATTCGCCATTTATGTTTCTGAGCTGAACAAAATCCTTTCCTTAAATTGAGGAAGGCACAATCCCCTCCATTTCTGAAATCATTAAAATTGACTTTTAGGCAATCAATGTGCTAAATGATGTAATTATCCAGTGATCTTTTCCCCATTTAAACCAGTTAGAAAATTGAAGGTTTGTTTTAAATCACTTCTGACCACCTTGTGTGCAAATTATGCAACAGCCTTTTCCTTAACTTATCTCATAGGTGTCCACTTAAACATCTTCTTTGGCAATCAGTAACTGTTATTTCATAGTTATATAATAGTTATATATAATAGTTATTTGGTTAAACCTAAAAACATGTGAAAAGGAAGACAGAAAAAGTAACAGTTATGAATAAAGTCTTGATATATTAACTGTTTGATGAAGATAAATACTGGACATGGCAGAACATTTCCTGTTTTCTCTTTCCAAGGACTGAAGCGTCACAAGCCTTTTGTTTTCTCAGCATCTAGACATGAGCCTCTCTTGCCGACAATCTGATTTCCATTTCTTTCCCCTCCTTTATACAGATGGATCCCATTTAAGATCCAAAGATTAGGCTAAATTCACACAATTTCCCCCAACAACACAACCTACCAATTGGCCTGATATACAACTGCCTTTTAGTGTTTTAAAGTCTCTGTAGGGTAATTTGTGGTCTAGACAAGTGTAGATTCTTTTACAGATCCAAGATTTTCATATATGAAGAACAGTTACATAAATCGGAGAGATGTTACTGAGG
The DNA here is from genome assembly GCF_028583425.1 of Eublepharis macularius. Lineage (NCBI taxonomy): Eukaryota > Metazoa > Chordata > Lepidosauria > Squamata > Eublepharidae > Eublepharis > Eublepharis macularius. Next base: position 2,415,869 of record NC_072792.1, read on the forward strand.
TATTAGCAGAAAAGACACAGAGGTGATCAGTAAAGCTCTGGAACGCAACTGAGGGCCAAGCTAGAAGTGATGAATTACACTTGAACGGCAGGTGAACAGACTCATGTGTATTCCTCTCTCCACTCGATCAGCACAAGTGGAGCGCAAGTGAACAGGGAGGAATACACGTGAGTCTGTTCACTTGCTGTTCAAGTGTAATGCGTCACTTCTAGCTTGGCCCTGAGTAATCAGTAGACTGAGGTGGGGCGGGGCATAGGGACTCTATCACTCCAGTCCTGGCTCATCTACATTGACTTTCAATTTGTCATTGGACACCATTCAAGGTGCTGGACTGCCCTATATGGTTTGGGGCCAACATACCTGAAGGACTGCCTACTCCCTTACGAACCTGCCTGAACACGGCAGTCATCTGCGGTGCAGCTGCTGCAAGACCGTGCTTTCCACTTCTAAGATTAGGCAGGTAGCGATCTGGGAGAGGCATTCTCAGTTGTGGTACCAAAACTCTGGAACTCTGTCCCCAGGAAAGAGATTTGCCTGCTCCCCATCCTAACCCAGTGGAGCATGTGGCAATGCCCACCTTCACTCCACTGCAATCAGGAGTGGAGCAGGTGGCAATGCCCGCCCCACCTTCACCCAGCTGGGATCAGGAGCAGAGCAGGTGGCAATGCCTGCTCCCCATCCTCACCCAGCTGGGATCAGAAGCAGAGGGGGGGGGTGATGCCCTTCTGTTGCCGTCTTCTGCCACGCAGTGATGACTTTTCTGTTTCACTTGGCATTCCCTCAGTGAGCCCTCCTCCCTTCCCAATGTTTTAACTGTTGTTTTTATCTTTTGTATTTATTTTACGCTCTGGCTTTAAATGGTTTTAATGATGTATTTGTATACTGTTTCTAATGGTTTTAAGATGAGATTATAATCTGTATGTTTTAATTTGTTAGCCACTTTGGTGGCCCTAGCAGGACAGAAAGGCGGGATATAAATCTTAATAAATAAGAATCAGGTAAAAAACGTATAAACACACAACACAAAAAACAAGAAGGAGAGCCGATAAGTGTTATTGGGGGGGGGGGGTGTTATACCAAATCAAATAAAAAGCAAAGGTGCCCCTGGCCAGAGCTGCCAATTTTTTATCCAACAGGGAGTCTGGGTCCAGCAGCACTCTCAAGCTATGAACCTGCTCCTTTAGGGGGAGTGCAACCCCATTTAGAACAGGGGCTATTTCCTGGGGCAGACCTCCCCCCCACACACACACACCAGTGGCACCTCTGTATTGTTGGGATTAAGTATCAGCTTGTTATCCCTTGTCTAACCCAAAACTGCCTCCATGCACCGTTCACAGATTCCATGGCCTCCATGGGATCTGTTAGAAGTGCAAGAGAGAGCAGAGGGTCATCTACATATTGGTGGCAACTCACCCAAAGCTGCGGATGACATCTTCGAGCAGCTTTACGTAATTGCTGAAAAGCACAGGGGACAAGGTAGAGCCTTGTGGAACTCTTTAGGCCAGAGGCTTGGGGGGGGAGGGAGCTGTCCTTCAGCACCGCACTCTGAAACCAACATTTGAAGTAGGACTGAAGTGGCTGCGAGACCGTACTTTCCACTCCTAATCCCAAAAGGTGATCCAGAAGGATACCATGGTTGATGGAGAATTAACGGAACGGCACTCCTCCTTTCCATCTCCTGGTGGAAGTCATCCCCCCGGGTGACCATGGCTATTTCAGTCCTATACTGAGGCTTGAAATCAGACTGGAAAGGATCCAAACAATCTTCTGTTGTTGTTGTTTGTCCTGTTGTCTAGTTGGCTGCCCATGATTAACATATCGGTTGCATTGTTCCTACACCCACGCTGGATCCCACAGCTGAAGATGTAGCTTATAAAACCAGTTTTCCTAGCCCTCGTTGTAATGCCCCCCTTCAGCTGTGGGCTCCTAGGTCGGAGCACTCACTCAGGCACCAATTCTCAGATCCATTCAAGCTGGCTCAAAACAACCACAGTTTATTTGCAAGAAGACAACTCCAAAAACTAACAACTTTAGCTAATAACTTTAGCAACTTTAGCCAATAGTCAATGAGGTCAACGATTGCCTATTCCGCCAATCGAGAAATTTTATTGTATGTGGAATAGTGTTTTAATGTTTATTTATAATATTTTTATTGTTTTTAAACTGTATGTTACAAATTGTATGTTGTTACACCACCCTGAGTCCGTCTGATGGGGAGGGCGGTATAGAAATGAAATGGAAATGAAATAAATAAATAAATTGGGAAAGAAAATGAAATGTCTAGGAATAACAAACAATATGGGCCATTTTCACATCTTTAAAATAGCACAATATTCACAGAAGGCTGCTGGCTTCCTTGCACGATTTTTGACGCCATCCGTGATGATGGAGCTTTCGTGGCTGCCTGCCTCCGATTTGTAAACGTATGGCATCCCATTATAATTTCTGCTTAAAACAAGATAGATAGATAGATAGATAGACAGACAGACAGACAGACAGACAGGCAGGCAGGCAGGCAGGCAGGCAGGCAGGCAGGCAGGCAGGCAGGCAGGCAGGCAGGCAGGCAGGCAGGCAGGCAGACAGACAGACAGACAGACAGACAGACAGACAGACAGACAGACAGACAGACAGACAGACAGACAGACAGACAGACAGATAGATAGATAGATAGATAGATAGATAGATAGATAGATAGATAGATAGATAGATAGATAGATAGATAGATAGATAGATATTATACAAAACTGGAAAACTGGAACAAGAGATCCACCCAACAGTAAAAAACAAAATCACACAGATATCAGGGGAGGGGCAGAGTGTTCCATTACAGACATACATACAATACATACATGCAATAAATATACCACACTTGTCCTATCAGGGAAGGCTGTTTTGTACTCGACTTGTTTATTAGCAGAATGCAAATTAAATATTTTGTTTCCAAAGTTATTCCATCACACACATATTAGCAAGCAGCTACATCTCATACAGATTGTCAAATGTAACTTCCCCTCCTGCTCGTCCCATTCTGTCCATGATAACCCCTCCCTGCAAGCTTTCTGGAGCATGTCATTTCCTCCTATTGCTCACCAAGAAAATGTCCAGTTACAGGGCAGGCAACTTCTCCCAAGACCCTCACCCATAGAAGCAGGGCTTTTTTTTCAGCTGGAACACGGTGGAACGGAGTTCCGGAACCTCAGAGAAAATGGTCACATGGCCGGTGGCCCCGCCCCCTGATCTCCAGACAGAGGGGAGTTGAGATTGCTCTCTGCGCCGCTTACCGGTGTGGAGGGCAATCTCAACTCCCCTCTGTCTGGAGATCAGGGGGCGGGGCCACCAGCCACGTGACCATTTTCTCCGAGGGCAACCCACTGACTTCCGCCATCTCTTTTCCCAGAAAAAAGCCCTGCATAGAAGTATGCATGTACCTGGGCACCCAGTTCACGGTGAAAGCACCAAACTGTCCTAGCGGTGCTGTGTTGTTCACAGTCCCTCTTGTACCCTAGTAGGCTCCTTACGTTTTGTGGGAATTAGAAGTGGCGGAGTTAGTGTTAAAGAAATCACAACATGGGTCTGTGCGCGGCCTGCTGTTCTCTCAGGCACACTGGAAACATGGACTTCTCAGAAATCAGGGCTCCTGTCCAGCTGCCTCGGTCAGCAGTCATTGCTGGCTGATCTTATCGAGCTATAAGCAAGGGAGGGAAGGGATTTTACTGCAGCTGCATTGCTGGTTTTTTTGTGTTTTTGTGGGGGGTTTTGGGGGGGGGGTTACATATTGCTTAAATATGCTACTCATCTTGCTTTTTATTGTCATTTTCCTTTCCCTCTACACCTATTTAATAGACATATTAATTACATTTCTTTCCTTTAATGAGCTACATACTTTGGGCTTTGGGTCACAAAACTAAGTTTTCAAATCAATTATACAATTACACATTAGTAATCAGAGAGCATAGAACTAATTGTCTGTAGGGCAGGACTGTAACCTCCTCATAATGCAGGTTTCATGAGGGTAAGGTCTATTATTACAAGGAGTCATGGAAATAAAGGGGGTGGGTGTATTCAGCAAGAAATAATAAATGAGGTTTTGTGATAAGGGAAGCTGTTTTCTGGCTTGAGTGTGATAGCAGGCCCCCGTACTGTATGCAAATAGATAGGGTTAACTTTCTCTGCTGTGCATAGAGCACATTGTACAAGAATTAATTTTCATCCATTCTGGAAAGTGACAGGAGGGGGGCTTCTAATTATGCTTCAAGGCTGGATACGGCCAAGAAGGCTACGTAAGAAAAAATGTACCGGACCTGATCTCTTGCTCACAAGCGAGTCTATGAGGAGTCTACAAATATAAGGGAGCAGGGAGTTTCCTCATATATGGCCTGACTGCCTCAAGCACAGCGTCCCTTTGATGCTGCCTGCGACTCTGTGGTTTCTTCTTTTTCTTTGTGTCCAGTAAAAAGTCTTGCTCTTTCCATAAAGTCTCTCTAGCACCATATTCCATGGTTCTATCTCTCATGGTATCTTTTCCTGAAAACCCAGTTTATACTATTTTTCTCCTTGTTTGCTTCTCAGTCTCCTGCACTTAAACCTGATTGTGTCTGTTCACTTCTCCATGGCACAATGCATTCTAATGGGAGTTACAATTATAAACCAAATTTTTCAGATGCATGTTCACATGCATCTGATGAAGAGAACTGTGATTCTCAAGAGCTTATGCTACAATAAAGTTGGTTAGTCTTAAAGGTGCTACTGGACTCTTTTTGATTTCGCTACTACAGACTAACACGGCTAACTCCTCTGGATCTATGTTCACTTTTGCTACTCCTGATGCTTAGAACATTCCCTGTAAGTTTCACTGTACAAATGCCATCACGATAGCTTATTTTCCACAATGCTTTCCTTTATTGTATGTACTCCTGTACGTGATAACTCCAGCTGGTTTCAGGTATTCTGTCACCCCAAGCAAGGTACAATTCTCTTCCCACCTCCATAGTTCCTAACAATGTGGCATTGATTCCTGGGAAACAGCCTAACCTACATTTTCCTGGAATATAATTTTCTTTTTCTTTTGAATTTATTTATAATACTTAATAGGTCGTTGAAAGGGGTCAGAGCTCCATGGCACAATGCAATCTAATGGGAGTTACAATTATAAACAAAAAGGAGTGTTATGGCATCACAAACACAAGGAGATTTATTGTAGCCTTAATAATTGCCAAATTAGAGTGTAATGACGGTTTTCACTGTCTTAAGCAGCACTTCAGTGGGCCCTGTTATGCCTGTTGTGAATGGTCACTGTGTTTATTTTAAAACAAAGCCATGGAAGAGCTTTAAGGCCAGCTAGCAGAACACAAAGCATTGTGAAAGCTTCCACATTCTCCAGTACTCTTCATCAGGCTAGATGTGAAGAGGGGGGGAGAGAAAAGCATGCCTCAGGCCATCATCTTAAGGCCCCTTGGGTTGCATCCAGCGATCATGAATTTTCCCTCTCCACCACAGGCCTTTCTGGCCCTGGACATGTTGTGGGGCTTTTGCATAAATACCTTTTCTTTAGGTTTCCTTCAGTGTAATATATTTCTCTGGGATATTTCTCTCAATCTCTGCCTTGTGGGAGGGGTTGCCAGCTTCTGCTTGGGCGGGAGGCTTGAGGCCTGGCACCTCCCTTGAGTGCTCTCCTTCATACATGTGTGTGCTCCTGGCCTGCGGAAGTGACGTCATCGCGCAGGTCGCCAGCCACCCTGGGAGCGCCAATTCGGGTCTGATTCGGGCCCAACTCAGGCTGGTTCAGCCCAGATTGGGCTGCTGCGGAGTGCAGGAGCACTGCTACACTCTGCGGCAGCCCAGTTCGGGCCTACTCCAGGCTGATCTGGGCCTGATCCGGGCAGTTGCAGCACGCAGGAGCGCGCTGTGCCACCCAGGAGTGTGCCCAAAGGTGGTTTCCCCACCTTTCCCCCTCACTGGCCAGGTAAGTGGGGGCAGGGGGTGGAGGGCAGGGGCAGGGTTCCCTGCCCCCAGTGGGGGGCTGGCAACCCTATTTGTGGACTAGGCCGCATGGACGCCTCAGGTTTTGCTATAAGATGTTGTTCAGGGTTTTCAGCCTGTTACTGTTATCAGTACTGTGCTAGAAGGCCACCTGCTTTGTGGGTCAGTCTGGACAATCTCAAGAGCTACCTGAATAGTGGCAGGCGGTCACCAAGGGCTTACCAAGGGGCTCATGGGCCTAGGAAGTTTCCCAGCAAGGAAAGGCACCTTTCCCCCCTTCCTTCCTTAGCAACACTGAATTGGACAGTATTTATTTATGACTGATGGATACGATTTGTGAATGATTTATCGGTCTGAAGAAACAATCGTCTGCGGAGTGCAACATCACTGCAGCAATTAACAGTGGGGCTGATGTGAGAATGCACATGTGCAAAAGGCTAACTGTGTGCTGTTAGGAAGGAACACGGTGAAGAAACAGTCCCGAAGTCACTAACTGCTCGACGAAGAGTCTGTCCAAAAGCTCTGATCTCTATTCATCACAGAATGGGAGCTAAAGCAGCAGATATTGGCGCGTCCCTGCTTCTGGACCTGCTGAAGTTTCCCACTTTGTTTCTGGAACATTACACTCATTCACAGGTCCCACACGTGGGGAGGGGAGAGGATACTCCACTCGGGCTTGGAGCACCAAATGGGCCCAGCCCAGGTTGCAATCCCTACTACCATGGGGAAAAAATGAGGATAACCTGTACAGCCTGCTTGAGATTATTTATAAAAATTTACTTCCTAGATCTTGTGAGAGTTCCTGGAGCCAATCAGAAGCAATGGCAGAACAGCGGCCTCAAGCGACAGGCTGAGCCGCTGGGCCTCCCGGTGTATCATATCAAGAACCGCCAGTCCCAGCGGGAAAGCGGGAGAGAGGAAAAACCTGGTGGGAAGGGCGAAGCAAAGCACCGTCAGGCAGTCGGACCAAGAGCTGCTGTTTGGTATGGCAGAGTTTGCAGGCCCAGAATTAGGGTTGCCAACCTCCATGTGGGGCCTGGAGACCTCCCAGAATTCCAACCAAGCTCCAGACCACAGAGATCAGTTCCCCTGGAGAAAACGGCTGTTCTGAAGGGTGGGCTGTATGCGTTACACCCTGCTGAGGTCTCACCCTCCCCAAATCCCTTCCTCCCCAGGCTCCACTCCTAAATCTCCAGGAATTTCCCAACGCAGAGCTGGCAACCCTGCCCAGAATACATATAAGCATCTAATTTCCTCTCAGTCTCTCCCACAAATGCTCCTACTGTCACGTCTGGTGGTGGCTATAAATACAAACCAGGCAGCCAGAAATGCAAATGTTTCAGCCAGAAATGTAGGAGGTAAATGAAGGAAGCCCGTCTGCCCTCCAGCTTTTCAAATCAGATAAGGTCTTTCTGCAGTCAGGCAGTAATACAGTAAGCAGGGAATGCGGTTGTCAGGCACCCTGACCCTCTGGGCGGGAGGCTGGAGACCTGGCACTCACCCTGGCACTTACCATGTGTGCACATCCTCCTTGCTTCTGTGATGACATCACTTCCGGGAAGTGGCATCCTCACGCAGGCCACGTGCCACCCCTGGGAGTGCTCCTGTGCTCCACAGCGGTCCAAATCGGGACCAAATCAAGAGCAATGCTGGGGTGGCGTGACAGGCCTTGGAGTGCTCCTGCACTCTGCAGCAGCTCGATCTGGGCTGAAATCGGCCTACTGTGGTGCACAAAGCACACTGCTGCACCCGGGAGCGTGCTCTGGGAGGCACGTCCCCCCTTTCCCCCTGCTGGTCAGGTAAGTGGAGGTGGGGGGTGGAGGGTGGGAGCGGGGAATCCCCTGCCCCCAGCAAGGGACTGGCAACTCTAGTAGGGAAGCAGTTGAACAAAATCAAAATAAAGATGTTTTCATTATGGCAACTGAGTCTGTGGCAATTCATTTTCAGTGAAATGTGCATAGCTTCATGGATTCTTTCCACACTGCATGTGACTATGAGCAAAGCTGAAAAAAGTTTCAGCAAACCAACTCTCATCAAAACTGTAGGAGCTATGATGGGGCAAGCACCTAGCCATCTTGTCTATTGAGTGTGAACTGGCAAAGAGACGTGGATTTGGGGGTTATAAACAAAGTTATGGGGTCTTTCAGATAGGAAGAAATCAATATTTAAAGGAAGAACATTCCTGTTAATTTATATAAAGATATTCATACCCCACCTCTCTATACTAGTGCTTCTGAGGCCAACCAATCCAGAGAGAGAGAGAGACAGAGAGAGAGACAGAGAGAGAGCCCATGGCTGAGAGAGCATCAAAATTCCCCAAATGCTCCAGGAGAATCGCCAGGGACACTCTGTTAATTAGGAGTGTGTAAAATGAACCAATGAGCTGGAAATATACCCAGAAATTGCGGTTTCGTTTTTTTAAAGCAGCTTCCACAGTGGTGAACCCAGTTTGGGAAATGGCACAGTCCCACCCCAAACTTTGTGTGTTTCGTTTTGGTTCATACCTCGCAGCAGCAGCACCAGCAGCAGGCAGGCACTGGGCTCACCTCGCAGGGCCGCATTTGCCAATCGGCTCCCAAGGGGAGAGAGCCCTCACGTTAACTCTGCTTTTGGAAGGGGGGTTAAGGGAAGACTGTGTTCTGTGCAATTTTGGTGCTGTTAAGTGCAAAAACAGCTGCCCCAAAGAGCTTGGAACCTGCATTGCGAAGAATGGGGCCCAAAATCATGATAACAAAAAAAACAGATTACGTCCAAGCCAGCAAAGCCCCCAGCTAGAGGGAAACAGTAACAATATATAGTTGTTTTGGAATCCCAGATCCAAAACTGAAACAGATTTTTCAAGTGCACATCCTTATTGTTAATGCTCAGTATCATCAGCCAGAGTGACACAGTTCCAAAACCAGGCCTGAAGCCCAACTGAAAGAGGTCCGGGCGATCTATTTCATCCTAGAGAGCATGAAGTTGTACAGTCACCACTCAACTAAGCATCTTGTCCAGGAAGAGGATATTAACCACAGGCTGAGAGTTAAACATGAGAACACAGGAGTTGCCCTACCGGATCACACCAGCTCAGCCTCCTGGTAGCCAGCTCACTTGTCCATAGGGCCCACAAATGGGATATTTAAAATAATCTGTGCTAATAGTTTTTAGGAATCGCTTGAGAGTTTTTGAGAGAGAGGTCACACAACGTCCAGGTGGGCAGTGAAGCACGGATTGTTCTCGTGACTAAGCCAGGCAATTCCTTTCAGTTGGGGTCGAGAATAGGTGTCAGCCACACCCTTTCTCTCCAAGCAACTTCTCCACATCCTCTAGCTGTAATCGCTGCCATTCATCCCAAACAATCTGATAAGACTGTATTCAGATAACAGATACGGTTTACTGAAGAAGTGGCTCAAGAAGCCGGTGTGCTAAATGATTTAAATTCAATCATTAATAAATATTGCATTTATGTATCATTCTCATCCTGTGATTCTTTCATCAAGTCCCTTTCATTAGCTCAGAGTGGAAATTCGAGACAATGTTTTGCAGCCCCAAATCAATTAGTTCGTTGAGATCAGCTCCAGGAAGGCAACGGTATGACTGAAAGAACCCTTCTTCCTTTCTGTCCCCCTCACAGAGTGAGCATTTGCCTGACACAGAAGGAATTTTTTGGAGGGAGGTGAATCACAAAATCTTATTGAGCTAATCCGGGATCTCAGCAACTCACTTCTTACTCCTAGAGACCGAGAAAATGTTCATTGAGTATTCTGCCCATGTTAATTTTTAATTTAAAACCTTAACCAAAGTACAATAGATTTCTGACATATAAATATTAAAAATTAAATTTCCTGAGTTCATTATCTGATAATTAGGACTAAATAACATCTTAACTGAGAGACAAACCCCACGCAAAGCAAGTCAGTTCCATTTAAGATTCCATTAGAAAAATGTTTGAGCTCATATGTAATGGACCATAAAATTTAATTTGGAAATGATATTACCAAAATGATGGAATGATACCAGTCACAAAGGGACATGCAGTCAGACCTCATCTTTTCATTTTGTGTGATGCTCTTCTATTGATTGTGTAGAATTAAAAAGGAAATACTTAATTTTGCCCTGAATAACACATGTAAGGTTTTTCTGACTTTCTTTTCTCTGGAAACCTTTAGCATTCAAAAGTCAGAATTGACCACTGTAGCTCCAAGTAATTACAAAGATTTCCTTATCTGAGCCTATTTGCTGAAGTCATCCTAAAGAAAAGCTCCCACAATCCACTGGCTGTCTCATATCTCATTTACATTGGTGGTAATCCCTACCCTATCTCAGCATTTAGGTAATGACTTTGGGATTAAATTGCATTTCTAGCAATTCTTCACTTTCAAAATCTACACAACATCTTAGAAGGGCCTTGCTGCTGAAAAGGTCTTTCAGGTTTCTGGGTAATGCCGCATCCTAGGGAAGGTCTCCAGCTTCACACTGAAATGAGCTTTTCTCAGAATAGCTGTTCAGTATTGTGAAGGGTAGCAGAAATATGAAGACAAGAAACCCCTCCGGCGGCATTTCCCCTGTTCTTGAAGGGGTTATATTCACCCTAAAAGATCAGGGCCGTGCATGGAGAGTGCATCGGAGCCCATACGGCGACCGAATCCTCAAGTGGCACGTCTTCTTGCCTTGTTACACCAGCTTTGACTGGTAAACTAGTTGTGTGTCTCCTTTGGGACAGAGATTATGTTGTCACTATTCTCCATGCTCTAGTTACATCCCAACTTGATGACCAGGGCCCAAGCATGATTTTTTCAGGTCCGGTACAAACTTGTAGCTCCCAGGTTGCCAGGCCCCCTTATGGTCCCAGCAGGAGGGGGGCCTGGAACTTACCTTACTGATTCCCTCGTCATTGGTGGAAGTGACTTTATCACGCAGGCTCCGGGAGCGCTCCTGCGCTTCACTCCAGGCTCCTTTGTGCTGCCACTCCCGGGAGTGACATCTTCTCACCACGCCAGGAGCAGGCCTGGGAGGTCTGTTCCCCCCACCCTTCCCCCCTGCTGGCCACATGAGTGGTAGTGGGGGACCTGGCAGCCCTACTACACACACACACACACACACGCACACACACACACACACACACACCAATTCCTCATCTCAAATTTGTTTCAGTTATGAAATTATCATTACATATTCTGCATTTCTGAAAAATGCCTGCTTTTGCCAAGAACACTCTACAAGTTTGCTAACTGTTTTGAAATTTTTGGTCACTAAAAAGGGTTATCTCTTTTCTTAAACATTCTAATGGATCAACATGGCTGCAAAGATTAGGCCGTATTAAAGCTCTCATTTTCTGCCCTTTTTCATTGCAAAATCATGAACTAGAATAGATTTGAACTTTCCCGTCAACACTGCCTGCAAAGCAAATTCTGGAAAGAAAAATATCGAAGTTCAGCACATTCTGATTTTACTGGAACATCACTGGTAATAATTTCTAGTGACATGGAAACAAACAAATAGTGGACATGATCCACATTTCTGATTTCCACTCTTCCATGCAGTGAGTTACGTGAATTTCAAATCCACAATGGAACTGGAAGGAATTTCAAAAGGGGACAGATGTCCAAATTCTTTTTCTGTCCTGGCTTCCATTTGGAAGCCGGTCTCAGAGACAGGCCTGTTGAATGAAGTGGTGGGTGGCTTCCCTTACGTATGGCTTTGCATTGACTAAGACTGCAATCTTGGTTTTAAAATAACACTCTTTTAAAATCAGCAAATAAAGGAAACCACTTAAAGCATTTGTTATATTTTACCTGCTATTTCCATGGTGCTTTTATTACCTGAAAAGGGTGCATGTTAGCATTGCCAGCTAGCATCATAATGGAACTTTTCTAATTCACTTCTTAATTGAATAGTAAATTAGTTTGATTAATAAATACTGCAGCATCTCTAGAGTGTGAACTAAAGCAATCATAAATTCCCATAAATATGAGTTCTTCCTAACAGGACTCTTTCAAAGTGTTTTTTCCTCCTGTTTTCTCTTGAGTGGTTGAGTAGATAATAATACTAACACAAATGCTACTACTGCTACCCAATATTTTTAGAATCTCAAGCTACAATTGATTAATTGGTGTGATTAACTATTTAATTCATCACAGATTGCCTCTGCTCTTCTTCTCATTAAATGATGGCATGTGACAACAGCCAAGGTGCCGCCACCCCCACCCTGTCGCCTGGCAAAGGCATGCGCCAAGCCACTGACTAGCTTGAGGCTCTCTTGCCTGCCAGTGCAGTGGGGTGAGTTGGGGATTGTGTCCAAATCTGGATGTGAAACCCCCCTAGGACTCTAGGAATGCCTGCTGGAGCAGTGGGGCTGGGGCTTGCAGCACCTCTGCCCCTCTAGGCAATAGCCTAGGGCTGTCTAGGCTGCCCTGGGCAGCAACAGAAGACTTCTGAAGTCAGGAGGACTTGGAGGGCTGACTGACTCCTTCTGCTTTACTCAGCTGGCATCACAGGCTATATAATTCATAGAATTATAGAATCACAGGCTTGGAAGGGACCTCTAGGGTCATCTAGTCTAACCCCCTGCAGAATGCAGGAAATTCACAACTACCTCCCCCTACACACACACACCACCAGCGACCCCCTGCTGCATGCCCAGAAGATGGCAAAACTCCATCAGGATCCCTAGCCCAACTGGCCTGGGGAGATTGCCGTGCTCTGGGTTGCTCTCTTTGGGAACACAAGAGAGGCAAAATGAAACCGGCAAAGCAGTGACTTGCTTCCTGGGCTGCTTTTACGCACAACTTGAAATAGCAGCAACAACGACAGTAGGGTGGATCCTACCCTGATATAAAGTTTAATAGGAATACATAGATTAGATTAAAAGCATCGTATGGTACCCAGAGCAGCATGAAAAGAAGTCAGGACGCTGATACGTAGCAGGGGCCGTGCTTCCTGTGCCCTTCGCTCTGGAGCAGAATTCTAAGGAAGTCACTTTATTGATGGGCTGCTGTCTTTGATATTTATGTTCCACTGAGGAAGGCCTTTGGGCTGAAACGCATCTGGTTTTATTGGTCTTGTACACATGGCTATTAGTTGTACTACTATGCCTGTATATTAATGATTTTATTTTACAAGGTTTTAGTACATATATATACAACCAAATGATGCTTTTAATCTAATCTATGCATTCCTATTAAACTTTATGCCTGTGTTTTGAATTTATATTTTTGGTTATTTTCAGTGATATATACATTTCTGTTGTTCCAGCCTCCTTGGTTACCCTTGGTTTGCAGGGCTGTTGTTTTTCACTCCCCGTTTTTGTTGTCATTACCAGTGGATCTTACCCCTCCAATTGTCAGACTGTGGCTAAATAATGTCCTTCTTACAGGTTCCCCTTTACCAGCAAACAAGAGTCCATTGTTTGAATAAGGAAACTTTACTGCAGAAATGGTTCATTATAGTCCACTGTCCTGAATAGGAGATTCAGGATGGTACAAGAGCATTGTTACCAATGAAGGGCAAAGCATGAGGTACAAAGTAACAGTTCCCAGCTGAACCAGCCTCCCCCCACAGTTCTCAAAACAACATCTTTCAGGCTTGGGAAGCGGGACTCTCTCAAGGCCGATCTTGGGTGGAACGTTGTTAGACAAAACAATCTCTTTTGGTGAGAAGTCTGCTTGGGAACTGGTGCACCTGTGGAGAGAGCACTTAAACACTAGAAGCATTAGAAAATGGAGTCAGTACAGCTCATATACACACTGAACCTGACATTCTGCCCCCCTTAAAATAAATCCCCCCCAGGTTTATATGGATAGCGAGTATGGAAAGCTTTGGTTAGTTTAGGAGCATGAACATGTACAGAATTCACCCACTCATCGAATCCAGCGTCAAAGTCCTTCCATCTGATGAGGTAAAACAACTGATTGCGTTTGATTTTAGAGTCCAATATTTGTTGTACCTCGTAGTGGATTTGGTCATCTATCAAGGTTGGAATGGGTGGAGCTTTGATGTGCCATTTATCATCTGCTGGAGCTTTTTTCAATAGGCTGACATGGAAGGTGTCATGGACATGGCGTAGATTTTTGGGTAAATTTACAGCAACAGTCACTTTGTTAATTACTTTGCGCACCGTAAAGGGTCCAAGGAATTTTAAGGCCAGTTTGCGGCTGACTTGTGCTAGTTTTAGATTCTTGGTGGATATATAAACATGGTCTCCAGGTTGCAAATCCCATTCGGCTGCACGATGGCGATCTGCGTATTTTTTGTAATCCTGCTTGGCTTTGTCTAGATGGGTTTTAATGAGCGTCCATTGTTGGGCTGCCTCCCCCCACCATGAAGACACATCTGGCGAAGTCGGGGAAAAGGAAGGGGGAGCGTCCAGCGGAAAAGGGTTGAAGTGGGTTCCATACACTACTTTGAAAGGGGCTTCTCCTGTAGAGGCATGTACACTGTTGTTGTAGGAGAACTCTGCTAGAGGGAGGAGGTCTACCCAGTTATCTTGTTGGAAGTTGATGTAACAACGAAGGAATTGTTCTAAGATTTGATTAGTTTTTTCCGACTGCCCGTCGGTTTGTGGGTGATGGCTTGAACTGATTCCTTGCTCAATATTTAACATCTGTAAAAGCTCCCGCCAGAAGTTGGCAACAAACTGTCCGCCGCGATCCGAAATTACCTTTGACGGAAAAGAATGTAATTTTACAATGTGTTTTAAAAATAGGTCTGCCAGTTTTCGAGCGGTGGGTATGGTGGTACACGGAATGAAATGGGCTTGCTTGGAAAACAGATCCACAACCACTAAAATGCAGTTATGTCCCTTGGATACTGGTAAATCGGTGATAAAGTCCATAGATATCATTTCCCAGGGTTTGCTGGGAGTTTCCAAGGGTTGCAGCAGACCCGGAGGTTTTCCCTTGCGGGTCTTGGCGCTGAGGCAAATGGGACAGGAGGCTACGTATTGGGAGATGTCCTTGCGCATGCCTGGCCACCAGAATTGCCGTTGTATTAAATGTAGTGTTTTCAAGTACCCATAGTGTCCTGCGGTGGGGGCATCATGACACCGCTGTAAAACCTCCCTCCGTAGACTGTCGGGTACATAAAATTTATTTCCCGATAACCAATCCCCCTGCGGAGACTGAATCAGCTTGGATTTGGGCACTTTATCCCCCTCCTTTTCCACCTCAGCCTTAAGTTTCGATTTCCATTCTTGGCCGTGTGAAAGGGGCTGGATTGTGCGGCTGCGTGTGGTTACCACGCCTCCCAGTTGCGTAGGTGAGAAGACTGTATCTATAGTCTCCTCCCGTTTGCTCTTATGTTGGGGCATGCGCGATAGGGCGTCTGCAAGAAAGTTAGTTTTGCCCGGGAGGTAGTTCAAAGTGAAATTGAATTTGGAGAAAAATTCTGCCCACCGTAATTGCTTGGCATTTAAGCGGCAGGGACTTCGGAGGGCCTCCAAATTTTTGTGATCCGTCCAAACTTCAAATGGGTGGCGTGCCCCCTCTAACCAATGTCGCCAGTTCATAAGGGCTGCTTTTACTGCAAAGGCTTCCTTCTCCCAAACGTTCCAATTCCTTTCCGCCTCAGAAAACTTTCTCGATAGGAATGCACAAGGCCGAAGCTTCCCTTCCTCCCCCTTCTGCAATAACACTCCCCCAATCGCAGTATCGCTGGCGTCGACCTGCACTATGAAGGGGTAATTCTCATCGGGGTGGCGGAGGATGGGTTCTGATACGAACTGCATTTTTAATCGTTCAAAGGCTGTTTGGCAATCAGATGTCCACAGTAATTTGGAGGAGGGCTTTTTCGCTTGGTCCCCTTTATCTTTGGTTTTTAAAAGTTCCGTCAGGGGAAGGGTGATCTGTGCGAAGTTTGCAATGAATTCTCGGTAAAAGTTGGCAAATCCCAAGAAAGACTGCAATTCTTTACGAGTAGTGGGAGTTTGCCATTCTTGGATCGCTTGTATTTTAGTTGGATCCATTTTTAAGCCATCTTGGGATATACAATAACCCAGGTAAGTGAGTTCAGTTTTATGGAATTCGCATTTGGATAATTTAATAGGCAATTTGTTTTTCATTAGAGTTGCCAGGACTTTTTTGACCAGCTGAACATGCTCCTCCTCCGATTCTGAATAAATCAACACATCGTCAAGATACACCACCACTCCTTTGTACAGAAATTCATGTAGTACTTCATTTATCATGGACATGAATACAGATGGGGCTCCAGTTAATCCAAAAGGCATAACTAAGTACTCATATTGTCCGAGGGGTGTATTAAACGCGGTTTTCCACTCGTCCCCATCTTTGATACGAACATGGAAGTAAGCATCTTTCAAATCTAATTTTGTAAAGATCTTACCTTGAGCCACGACGTTGAGAAGATCTCGGACGAGTGGGATGGGGTAAGCGTTGTTGGTTGATACAGCATTCAGTCCTCGAAAGTCCGTGCATAGCCGGAGCCCTCCATCTTTTTTCTTTACGAAAAGCACTGGTGCCGCATGGGGACTATTGGCTGGACGGATGAACCCCCTCTGAAGATTGGTATCAATGAATTTTCTGAGTTCTTCCCTTTCATTGAAATTCATAGGGTAAAGTCTGCCTTTTGGCAGCGAGGCTCCCGGTAAAATCTCCACTGCACAATCGGTCCGTCTGTGCGGGGGTAGGGTATCGGCTTCCTCTTCGGAGAAAGCCGGTAAGTAAGACCAATAATGTTCGGGTATTTGACTCATTTCCTCCTGTGTAAGGAGAGCTGTCTCAGTGTGGGTCGGATTGGTACCCCAATTTTGATTCCACCGGTGATTTTCGCAGTTGGTGTGGCTGAAGGTGATGCTCCCCTCTGACCAATTTATTTAAGGGTTGTGATCACATAGCCATTTACTGCCCAGAATTAACGGGTATTTGGCTGTGGTGCTAATAACAAAGGATCTTTTTTCCCAGTGTTGGCCCATGCCCGTCACCACTGGGATTGTTTCTGTGGTGACAGGGTTCATATTGGTGCCGTCCATTTGCTCGAAAATGACTGGGTTTTGTAATTCCCGCACTGGTAATACTAATCCATTGACCAGGGCTGGGGCAATAATGTCTCTAGAGCAGCCTGAGTCAATTAGGGCTTGTACACGGATATGCATCTTCCTCTCAGGGTTTAACAAAGTCACTGGTATGAATAATATGGACCCGTGTGGCCGGTCCCTTATTGGGACGGACCGAGAGTGGATCTGCCGTTTGGGCCCCGTTTGGGCCCCCTTTGGGATCCATTTCGTTTCCCGACTGGGGGCTTTCCGGATTCTCCTCTCCACTTAAGGCAGTAGGGTCGTATTCCATAAGTTCTTCAGCCTCTAACCCTCTGTCTGGGGCATTTCGTTGTGATGTACCGCGACCCCTACCCGACCTGGGAGCTGGTGTCGGGCGTTGTAATGTGGGAAATGGAGCAGGGGTTGGACGCCGTAGTTGGAGCGGAGGTCTTTGCACAGGCCGGTATGGACATTGTGCTGCAAAGTGACCAGCTTGTCCACATTGCAAGCACAAACCTTGTTGCCATCTAGCATCTCTTGCTCCTCGGGTAGCATATCCCGTGCCTCGTCCTCCCTTCTGCAAAGTTAGGGGCCGTCTTTGCCCCGATTGTTGTTGTTGTTCAACTAACCGGACCTCTAATATGCGATTTTCAACCTCACAGGTTAGTTGAATCCATCCTAACAGCGTAGGAGGATTGTCTTGCATGAGAGCCCAGTCTAGGAGTTTCGGATTTAGCCCTTGCTTAAATAGTATTATTTTGGTGGACTCCTCACACCTAGGGCATTTAGCGGCCAGCTGTCGGAATTTTGTAACATAGTCCCTGGCCGACATGCTGCCTTGTCTAATAGCTTGCAACTCTGTTCTGGCTCTGGTTTCCTCTAAGGGATCTTCATATTGCGCCCTTATAGCATCAACCAACCCTTGTAAGGTATTTAGTTCTGGGGCCCCAACATTGTATAGTCCTACATACCAGTCTGCCGCTCTGCCTTGAAGCTGTGAACCGAGATGTTCGATCTGGCTGGCCTCACTTCCGAATAGGTGCCCCCACCGATTGAAGAACTGCACCACTTGTACCAGGAAAAATCCCAACTTGGAGGGGTCTCCGTCAAAAGTGGTTTCCAGTTTCACCCAGCCCATGGGAAGATCCTGTCTTGGGGCTGGTGTGGGGTAATAGTCCGTCGGGATGGTTAGTTGGGTTTGCGGCTTGATGGGAGGCTGCTGGGGTGGGGGTAGTTGCGGCCAGGGTTGTGGCTGTGGTAACGGCTGCCCGGGAGCCCCCGGCTGTGGCGGCAGATGCAGGGTTGGTTGTATTGGTGGTGGTATCACCGGTTGAGCTGGCGGCGGCCGTACCGGTTGGGTTGGGGGTGGCCGAACAGGTTGGGCCGGAATTGGTCGCTGGGGTGCGGGCCGATGTGGTCGAAGTGGGGGAGGCCTTACCGGTTGATCCAGAGGTGGCAACACCGGTTGAGTTGGAGGTAACCTTACCAGCTGTTGTAATGGTATTTGTTGAGGTCGAAGCGGAAGGGGCCGCTGCGGCAGGGTCCTGGTAGGTGCTGGGCCGCGCGGGCTTGCCCCTCCCGGCGTCGTCAATCTCGGACCCGGAAGGAGTCCCCGGGGTACAATCTGCACTGGTTGATCCCCCCTTGGGGGTTGTTGTACAGGGGTAGTTGTAGGCATTTGGTGCGGTATCTCCCCCCTTGGACACGTTGGAGGCTCTTCGAGCTGATTTGGTTGGATGACTATCGGAGAAGTTGGAGGGGGTATTACCGGGGACTCCGTCGGACGACTCGGTTCCTCCCCGTTCCTTCCTGGGACCTCCACCGGAGCGTCCCCGGGATTTGGATTTTCGTCCGTTTTTGGGATTTCCGTTGGCGTCTCTCCGGGGCAAGAATCCCCCTCTTCCTCCGAATCTGATGTATCATCAGCGCTGGAATCAGAGCAGGAGTCCCCTTCACCTCCTGTCCCTGGGTTAAGCGTGGGCGGCAGCTGCGACGGAGCGGACTCCCTTGGGTTAGAAATAACGCTTTGTAGAGTAGCTATTTGTACAGCCATTTCTTTGGGTGAAGGTCTCTCTCCCGCCACCATTACTGAGAGTAGATGTATGGCATGAGCTAGGCTTTCTTCCATATCAACTAACCTAGCTTCTAGCAATTGAACTCTACTTGGACCCAGTTGGTCCGTCGTAGAGTCCCCAGCGGCGGCAGCCACCGGGGTATTCGGCCTCCAAGGTGGAGGGTCTCCCCGATCATCTTGCGATCTCGCTGCTAGAATTCCTTTGGCCAGTCCAGTAACTGCTGAAATGCCGGAATCCACAGCCAGGGTACGATTTTGCATCTGTACCCAACTTTGTTCGGAAACCTCTGGTTGCTCCGTCCACGGAGTGAGTTCCGAATAATCCCAACTCAGGACGCCGCGGCGGGACGTTTCCCATTCAATCTGTTCGGTCGTCCTGTTCCAAAATAGCCATGGTTGGCTGCTGTCCATTTCAGGGACTGTTTCTAGGCTTCGGCGCCCATCCATGGGTAACGAATGGGGCACCCCACTGGCCCTGCGCTCTCTCGTTTCTCGGGGTCGGGCTCCCCACTCTGAGGGTGTGGGTACCGAGAACAACGGGATGGTAACGGCCGTCGGCTTTTCACCCCCACTGCTGAGATCGATGAGAGGAGGGGTGGTAGTTGAAGCTCCGTTCCCTGCCAGTGCAGGGCCTTGAGGTTGTAACTGTTGATCACCGGGAGAAGCATACGGATCAAACAAAGGATCCCTGTCCGGGACTGCTTTGGATTCCGATGGGCCCGGGTCAGACATGATTGGTAACAAAATGTCAGACTGTGGCTAAATAATGTCCTTCTTACAGGTTCCCCTTTACCAGCAAACAAGAGTCCATTGTTTGAATAAGGAAACTTTACTGCAGAAATGGTTCATTATAGTCCACTGTCCTGAATAGGAGATTCAGGATGGTACAAGAGCATTGTTACCAATGAAGGGCAAAGCATGAGGTACAAAGTAACAGTTCCCAGCTGAACCAGCCTCCCCCCACAGTTCTCAAAACAACATCTTTCAGGCTTGGGAAGCGGGACTCTCTCAAGGCCGATCTTGGGTGGAACGTTGTTAGACAAAACAATCTCTTTTGGTGAGAAGTCTGCTTGGGAACTGGTGTACCTGTGGAGAGAGCACTTAAACACTAGAAGCATTAGAAAATGGAGTCAGTACAGCTCATATACACACTGAACCTGACACCAATGAGCAAAGTTTATTCATTCATCTAGTAAAATGTTTATTCCCCACCTTACATTTTAAATGTGAAGTCTTCGGCCATTTTCACACTGCTTACCAGCCATGGAACATCGTGTCAAGCTCCCAGAACGACAGCGTCTTCCTGGCGCAATTTCACGTGAGAACTGACTTCCTCCAATTTCAGTGGCTCTTGCACTGGAGGAAGAGCCACTCCAGGGAAGTAGCTCCTATGTAGGTGTGACAAAGGCACCTGAAACATGAGACTGAAAAGCTGAGAGACAATCCTGAGGTCACAGAGCAGACCCTCATAGAGAAAATCCCTGCTTGTCCAACAACAACGCCAAAAGATAAGGCTGTTCCTGATTACAGTCACTAAATAAAGGTGGTCAAAAGACCACCGGGAAGGAAAATTCTACAATATACTATATACAATACAATATACTACAAGATACTATAGTGCAACAGTTTATAAACCTTTTCAAGTGATTTTAACAATAATACATAATTACATCATATTACATATCATGTCATTTTTCAACATTTTTCAGCAATCTTATTCATAATACACAGAAACAAGAGTCCTCTGCAAGAGGACCTGAGGGTGTGACGGCAATGCAGCAGGAAAAGTCTTTGAAGACTCAAAATAACGTGTCTTCTTTAGCTTTTTTCTTTTTTCAAATTTTTCAAATGCCAAGATGGAAAAGTACGTGGCTGGTCCAAAGATGAAAGTTGGAAAGCCCAGCGGTGCCCGGAACTAAGACCGGCAGATTTTCCTATAGTTCTTCGTCCATAAGGACTTCCTCAGGGGCATCCAGCTATTTCTATATTTCAAAAAATAAATGCCATACAATATAAGCCACTCCTGGCTTTACGTGTATTTCTTTACAATGATAATAGCAAACATAATACATGAACATCCAGCTTACCCGTACACAGTTGCATCATATACGCGCCGAGAGAACACCCATGGACGTGGAGATAATCCTACGTACTATGAGTCTGGGCATTCTAGCTTTCGTACATTAGAACCATCCTGATCCTGAGAAAACTTACAGCACATTATCCCCAAATGGCAAATATCCGTCTATACCAAAAAACATTTCAAAGACAGTTCATTGTTCAAGCCCCGTGGGTGCATGGTATTTAAAGAATGAATCCATCTTGCCTCTTTCTGGAGGAGATGTAATTGCAAGTCAGATCCTCTAATGGTAGTATAGAGACCTGCCATTCTCTAATGCCATTCCTGCCATTCTACGTTATTTTGAGTCTTTAAAGACTTTTCCTGCTGCATTGCCGTCACACCCTCAGATCCTCTTGCAGAGGACTCTTGTTTCTGTGTATTATGAATAAGATTGCTGAAAAATGTTGAAAAATGATATGATATGTAATATGATGTAATTATGTATTATTGTTAAAATCACTTGAAAAGGTTTATAAACTGTTGCACTATAGTATCTTGTAGTATATTGTATTGTATATAGTATATTGTAGAGTTTTCCTTCCCGGTGGTCTTTTGACCACCTTTATTTAGTGTCCAACAACAACAACAACATTCAATTTATATACCACCATTCAGGATGATTTAACATCCACTCAGAGAGGCTTACAAAGTATGTCATTATTATCCCCACAACAAAACACCCTGTGAGGTAGGTGGGGCTGAGAGAGCTCCAGAGAGCCGTGAGTAGCCCAAGGTCACCCAGATGGTTTCAAGTGGAGGAGTGGGGAATCGAACCCGGCTCTCCAGATTATTATTTATTTATTTGTTTGTTTGATTTATACCCCACCCTCCCCACAGATGGGCTCAGATTAGAGTCCCGCGCTCTTAACCACTACACCCAATGGGTTCTCCAAATCCTCTGGATGAGACGGAAGAAGGCACAGTGCCAACTGAAAGCAGCATTATTATGTCTGAACTGAAATAGGTTCTGAGGCACCATTTTTCCAGCTCTGTCATTATACAGAAGTTGTTTTTTTCTTGTTCCTCTGTGTGTGTGTGTGTGCGTGTGCGCGTGCGTGCACAGGTGTGCGCATACGCAGGGGTGCGTGTGTCTGTATTCATGCATGTTCTGGTGAGGGAAGCCATGTCTTCCAGATACTCATCCAGCCCATACAGCGTTTATACTCAGCTGCTACTGGAAAATAGTTCAAAAAAATCTGCATGGGTATGTATTGGGGTAATAGTCTTGCTTGGTTTAGCACTGAACATGCTGTAATCCTAGTCCAACTGCATTGTTTATTAGAAGTTTGTGCTGTCTGATTGAATGATCTTTAAAGTCTATAATCTACTTTTGAGTCTCAGTGAGAAAGGTAAGCTATAAAAGAAGTAAATAAAATAAAATTAAGTATCCAACTGACTTATTACTGGGAGTGCCTTTTAAAATGTCGTGGTGACATAGAAACGAAGCTTTTGGTAGATGCATCCTTTCTCACTACTACAGAAATGGAACTGTCAAAGGTCTCCCACAAACATCATTGGTGGCCCTCTGGAAGTCTAGCAAACTTGGCTGCTGGTAGATCCTTTCTACACTTCTTCAGTGGTCTACTGAGCTACTCTGCTAAATTCTCCAGTGGCTACTAGCAGAGATCCAATCATAAATTTTGTTTGCAGAGCGTATGGTTTGTTCCATGAGCCCCCTGTTCATAGATTGTAGTGCTGTAGTGGAAGATTGAGTTTGGGGACAAGGACGGCTTGAGTGGGCTAGAACTTCGGGATTCCCATTTGGGGAGTGTCTGCTACTAGAGATGCATTTTGCGTCTGAAGATGCATTCTGTAATGGGGGTCCATTGCAATATAGTGTTTGGGATACCTGGTCTCAGTTATCAGCCCTGAAGCTGACAATTCCCCCTGCCCCCACAGCCACTTCTACCTCCCAAGGACTGCAGGTAGCCACTTTGTTCCAAAGGCAAAAGGGTTGTCAAGCCTCGTGTTTGGACCAACTGAAATAACAGAACAGTAGGCAGGTTCTCCAGAACTCTTTATCGAGCTTTTACCA
Organism: Eublepharis macularius; assembly: GCF_028583425.1. Classification (NCBI taxonomy): domain Eukaryota; kingdom Metazoa; phylum Chordata; class Lepidosauria; order Squamata; family Eublepharidae; genus Eublepharis; species Eublepharis macularius. The sequence goes on from NC_072792.1 coordinate 2,439,054, forward strand.
ACTGGAAATATAAAACAGCAGCTGGTTAAATGTCTCTCGAGCACCAAAGGGATCACACAGCTCCCATGAAAGGTTAATATGAGAAGGGGAAACACGATAGTCATTCAAGAGATTAATTTAGACACTGCAGTAGGTAGAGAGTCAACGGGGCTCGTACTGATATCTCACCTTCTGGAATTCTATGCAGGGTGCAGAGAAGAGATCTTAAGAGCTGGGCCAGCCAACTTTATTCTGACATGAAAGCTGCCTGCTGTTTCGTGATTTTTCAGTTGACCACAGTACGTGATATTCTATTCTATACATTTTGGTTTGGGATTTTACTAAATGGAGGAGATGAGGTCCCTGTTGGGAGAGTAAAGAGAGAGGCCCTCCTGAAGCCTCCAGGTGACATCACTAAACAGGCCCTACAAAGCAGTTCTCTCACGGGGAGGCAGCTATTTTTGCCTGACCGGAGGCTGATGGGCTCTGACTCGGTGGTGGTGGAGGGGGCAGGAGAGGTGGCTCGAGCCCCCCCCCCCCGATCTCATGCTCTTCTGCTTCCTTTGCTCGAGCCCTGAAAAGCTCCACATCTTCCAGCACAATGTTTGTGGCCCTGTGAATCCCCTCCACAGGCTCTGGGAAATGTGCTCAGTTTGCCATTAGCTTAAGATGTATGATTGAACAAACCAACAAATTATCTTTCCATTTCTAATTGATTTAAAAACAATTGCTTTGCTGTTGCTTCACAGGAGGCTGGATCTTTAATTGTCACAAGGTCACTTTGTAAGTTTTAATTGCTGGGTGCTGTTCTGTCCTTTCATGGCTTTCAAGGTGATAAATGGCTCCTCGGTTCAAAAGCTAGTCTATATAAACAAGCTTATCTCTGCCCATAGTCTTTAATGAAAAATGAGTTGTGAGTATCATTGTTAATCATGGTAATTGTTAATGTTAAGAGGGCTGGTATGATGAGTTTTCCTATTAGACTTTCAATTCATTATATAAAATGAACAATCTAGTAGGCATCTAGAGCATTCTGATATTAATTATCCAGCGGCTGCATTTCAGGGGACCCTTTTCTTCATCAACATTAACAAAACTTGAAGAGAGAACCTCAACGTTTGGCTTGCCAAGGACTGGCACTTGTTTTTAAAAATCGGGGCCAATTTGATAGGTGCAGGTTTTGTTAGCATTAGTACAGTTATGAAGGTTTAGAGCCAATACATGAATGGTCTTGAAGGGTATCAGAAAAGGGAGCTTTTAAAAATAAACAGTTTGAGAAAGCAATACAGATCTCAATTATTCTCCCCACCCAGCCCCTTTTTGTAAAATTCAGGACAGCAAGATCCTTCCTCTGTTGCAAAAGCACGATTTTAAAAGTCGGGGGGGCGGGGGGGTCACTCAGGGCTGAATCGCCGGCATCTCCAGTTAAAGGGTCTGTCAGGAGGTGACGGGAAAGGCCTCGGCCTGAGACCCTGCGGAGCCACTGCCCGTCTGAGCGAACAATTCTGACCTCGGCGCACCTGACTTGGTAGAAGGCAGCTTCTTCCTGTGTTCCTGTTTCCAAGACATCCAGAGCCCAAGAAGCAGGGACTGGCCGCATATGAGCATCTTTGCGGTTATGAAGGTTCTGTGCCTGTGGAAAAACAATGTCATTAATTGTATATGCTGTAAAGATGGATTCTTCAAGAGAGGCTGCACCACTGCTTGCTTCAACGCTCCAGGAAAACCCCAGAGTTCAAGGAGAGATTGACAATGGCCTCCAATGGAACCTGAAGCCCGTCCACGCTGACTTTCACCAGCCAGGATGGGCAAGTGTCCAAGGGGCAGGTGATGGGCCTCACTGCTCACAGGATCTTGTCAACCTTGGCTATATAATGAGGGAATGTTCTTCAAACTGCAGTACCGAGAAGGAACAGCCAGTCCAAAAAGACCACGTAATACGCACGGTCATGTAAATTTAATTGGTAGTCAATGTACAATTTAAAAATCTAATCCACCAAACAATTAATTACAGCATATACAGCTGAATCTGAGAGTTAGAGCTCTGCAGTAGGCAGCTGAGTCCCAAGCCTCAGAAATCAGGGGCATGGTGGATTCCAGCGTGTGCTGGCATAGCTATCTGGTAGCAATCTCAGAGCGTGGAAATTGTACTGAGAGTCCATAGTGACCCCCCTCCCAAACCAATGGGGCATGGATGGCATGCTGTCAAGCCCCCCCCCCCCCCTCGATCAGCCATGTACGGAAGGAGCTAAGCTCACTGGTACTGATGTGCCTCACCCTGACCCACCCCTACACCCACCCACTGAGTTCATACAGGGGACAAAGGCAGCACTGTCGAATGCAGAAGACTGTGGAATGCCCAGCCGGACCCCTGTGCCCTCCCCCCACACACACACACATTCCTGGGACCCTGGCAGGTGGGGGCTTGAATCCCCTCCCGTGACTGCCTTTTGGATGCCCAGAGAATACCACTTCCACAGCACCACCTGGACCCCTCCAGAGCTCTGCCAGGGCCTCCCCCAGACGAGAATTCAGGAAGCACCTTGGATTCTGCCACCCTTAGCCAGGAAATATTCTGCTACTGCCAGAACACGGCAAATCAGCACGTGCGCCTGTCCTCCTCTCCTTTGACCAGTTTTAGAAAAACACAGTTTCAACTGCATCCAAGGGATGGGTTGGCAATAATCTAAGAACCACGGACATATTGCACATGCAACCTTGAAACTACTCACAATGTAGATATTCCATTTTCCAGCTCAGAAGTCAATGCATCATCTCTAGCTGATTTTGCTGCAGCCGGAAGTCCATCTGATTAGGGCTTAAATATAAAATGACACGCAATTAGGCTTCCTACCCTCAAGAGTATTAAAGGGACCTGCACTGCCATAAGAAAGCAGTGAAAACCATTTCCTGATTTAAACCCTTCAGGGCCAAGGTGTTAAGTTTAAAAATCCATTCTGTCACCAATCGCAAAAGTGCTTTGTGGGCATTCGTGATCCATTTATTATCTAGCACCCTAAGTACCAGAGTACTTCATTTTACATTCATTCTGGTGGAATTGGGAAAAATTTTGTGTAAGTGGTGCCTCCATTGCTCGCTTCGAGGGAAGTGGGGTCCGACTTTGAGACTACGGACCCGTCTGATAATGAGGTGTCAGGTGATGAACATCAACATGTAAGAACTCTCAGGAACAGGATTGTGCCCTATGGGGGCCAACAGACAGGTAAGGGAGGTTACAGATCCAAACGGGGGGAGTTTCGAGCTTAGTCTTTAATCTCTTGGACAGAAATCTCACAGACACTGAAATTAAGGTCCTGGATAAGGGGTGGGGCTTCATCCCCACCCCACAATACAATGGCTTCAAAACGAGGGTAGACCTCTTTAAGTTAATCAGGTTGATTAAGCTAAGAAAACTTTTTGGTGATCAGCAGGTTCCAAATAGGATGGGAGGTATTAAATATTGGTCCACCTTTATCCCCAGAATAAATGACGGCTTTATAGAAACTTTTGAGCGTTTGGTCTTCATGGAAATTGATAGGCTAGAAAAACAACAAATAAGGCCATGGCAGAATTTAACCACTTTAGAACGTAGAGCATTGTTAAATTTAGATAGGGATAACTCTATAGTACTAAAGCCAGCTGATAAAGGGGGTGGAGTAGTGATCCTTAACACTGTAGATTTCCTTAAAGAGGTTGAGTCCCAGTTGAACAATGTAGAGAATTACAGTCCTATTGGGAAAGATCCCTTACTGGACATACAGAGGGTTATAAGGATTGTGTTGGAGGTGGCTTTGTTAGCTGGAGATATAGATGATAAATCCTTCAAAGCCTTGATAAATGATTCCCCGCATACTCCAGTGTTTTATACACGCCCGAACATACATAAAAATAAACACCCACCGCCAGGATGCCCTATTATTTCTGGAACCAATTTGGTTTTGGAACCGTTATACTTTTTCATAGATTATGTCTTACAGGAAACTAACACCTACATTAAGGACACAACCTCATTGATCAGTTCGATTGAACAATTGTGGATCCCATCTCAAGCTTGTCTGATAACAATGGACGTAGACGCACTCGATACTTAGATTCCACATGAGGGAGCAAGAGCAGTAATAGAAAATGCCTTTCGTTCTAGACCCTTAAACAGTCCTCCAACCAATTTACTTTTACAACTTGTAGATATAGTGCTGGATAGAAATTACTTCCGGTTTAGGAACACATTCTATTATCAGCGTAAAGGGGTTGCCATGGGGTGCCCAGCAGCACCCAGTATAGCAAATCTTTATATGGCGGATCTAGAAATGAAATCTTATTTGAATCCTATTGTGAACCCCTTCCATAATGAGATTATTGAATTTAAGAGGTACATTGATGACATGGTCTTGATCCTTAAAGGGAACAGCCACGTTGAGGAATTGGGTAATTGGATGAAGTCCGTGGACAATAATATCAGATTTACGTGGCAGGTGCACTCTCAGTGTATACATTTTCTAGATGTAGTCATTTACAAGAAATCCAAACATGGTCTGGGGGTCAGGCCCCTCAGGAAAACAACTGACAGGTGGTCTTATCTGCACTATACCTCATTCCATAATGTTAGCCTAAAACACAATATCCCTTTTGGGCAATTTTTGAGGATTAAGTGCAACTCTGGTAATATCAGGAATGCAAAGAGAGAGATGTGGAGAATGAGAGAGGCATTTATCAACAGGGGCTACCCACCCAGGGTGGTAGAACAAGCTAGGAAATGGACTTTGGGGATACCTAGTAGTTCACTCTTGGACCCTTCCACCAGGGAGTCTGCTAATAACATTATTTGGTCCATAGAATATTCCACTCTGGCACCACATATAGTCGATATTGTCAAATGGAACTGGCAAGAGATGAGTAGAGCTGGATGTGAAAACCCACCAGTAGTGGGCTTCAGGAGGACTAGAAACATCAAAGACATAGTAGTACACTCCGACTTTAGGGAAAGACCCTTACCAAGGTCTACACCTATTGGACACTTCCCCTGTGCCCACTGCAACGTCTATCCCCTATCAGTGAACATAGACACCTGTGTACACCCAGGAACAAAGAAGAATTTGTACACAAAGGATTTTTCCACATGTATAACACCTTTTGTAGTTTACGTTATTATGTGCTCATGCGGACTACTGTATATAGGCAGCACAACCCAACCTCTTAAACTTCGCATTCAGGAGCACTTGTATAAAATTAGGAACAGAGCAATGGAGGCATCACTTACACAACATTTTACCCAATTCCACCAGAATGAACATGAAATGAAGTACTTTGTACTTAGGGTGCTAGATAATAAATGGATCACAAATGCCCGCAAAGCATTTTTGCGATTGGAGACGGAATGGATTTTTAAACTTAACACCTTGGCCCTGAAGGGTTTAAATCAGGAAATGGATTTCACTGCTTTCTTATGACAGTGTAGGTCCCTTTAATACTCTTGAGGGTAGGAAGCCTAATTGAGTGGCATTTTATATTTAAGCCCTAATCAGATGGACTTCCGGCTACAGCAAAATAAGCTAGAGATGATGCATTGACTTTTGCGTTGGAAAATGGAATATCTACATTGTGAGTAGTTTCAAGCTTGCATGTGCAATATGTCCATGGTTAATTCGCTGGAATTAACAGTTAAAATATTCAAAATATTTGAAATAATATATATTGTACTAATTGCTGTTTTAAACATAATGATTGTAGATGCACCTATGCACTTAATGAATTATTGCACGCACTCAAGCACTTTAATGTTGAACATATAGGAACTTCATTAAGTACAAGTCTTGCCACCATGATTTTTAAGAATGCTTATATTTCTCAGGCATACTTTAAAGGCTGGTGAAGAAGCAAGGTACAGTGAAACAGGGTACCACCGAGGCCGGTATGCCCGTTGCCATTCTCCCGGTAGGAGCCTCCCTTTTAGAGCAACTCAGCAGCTAGAAACATCATTTGCCACATATGAGGATCTTTGTGGTTATGAATGTTCTGTGCCTGTGGAAAAACAATGTTATTAATTGTATATGCTGTAATTAATTGTTTGGTGGATTAGATTCTTAAATTGTACATTGACTACCAATGAAATTTACATGACTGTGGGTATCACATGGTCTTTTTTTAATAAAATTTTTATTGGAATTAGAATCATATAATTTCACATTACAATCAATTCCCGTTTCCCAATTTCTAACCCCCTCCCTTTCCCCCCCCTTTTTTTGACTTCCAACAGTTTTCCAACCCTTTGTCCCTTTTCTCTTACTCATTTTAAATTCATCTATCTAACAAACATATACTTTCCCTTTGATCTAAGCAATAATTCTTTAACTATTTTTAATACTCTATACCTTATCTTTGAGTCCCTTCTTCCATATTAGACAAACAATTTGTCCCTTTTTTACATAATTTCATAATTTCCTGGTTTCAAATATTTCTATAAACCATATACCATATAAACCATATAACCCATGCATTTATATAAGTCAACCAATTTAACTTATATTCCGTATATTACTTTATATAACTATCCTCAAAAGTTATCAATCAATTTGATCCATATATTTCTTCAGGTAGGCTTATTCAGTTTAACATGTTACACGTTTATACCAGAAACAATATTAATTAGTCTGTCCTTATAGTTAATTATTTTCTATCCATTTTCTATATATTTTTCTATCTATAACAATCTAACAAAATAGCTGCTTAGACATTTTCATTTCTCTCTCTACCCTCCGGTAAAGTCACCCCCCTCTACATTTTGTCATATTTCAGTAGTTCTCGAACTGCCACAGTTCTCTTCCCACCTCCCATTTCTTCAGCACATATTGCTTCAGCTTCTCCCAGTCTGTGTTGAACTGTCCTGGGTCCAGATTTCTCAGTTTTCTTGTCATTTTGTCCATTTCGGCCATATACAGCAATTTGTAAGTCCAGTCCTCAATAGTTGGCACTTCTTGTACTTTCCATTTTTGCGCATACAAAAGTCTGGCCGCTGCTGTCATGTAAAATAACAGTGTTCTATATTGGGCTGGAATGTTCTCCATTCCCAAGTTCAGTAGCAGGAGTTCTGGGTTCTTATTAATTTGAAATTGTAGAATCTCACTTATTACTTTTATTATTTCTCCCCAGTACTGCCTAGCTACCTCACACGTCCACCACATATGATACAGAGAGCCTTCATGTTTTTTACATTTCCAGCATTTATTAGAAGTATTCAGGTTCCCTAGCGCAATCTTCTTTGGTGTCATGTACCAACGATAGATCATTTTGTAAATGTTCTCTTTAATATTAGTACACGTTGTAATCTTCATTGTGTTTTTCCACAAGTGTTCCCATGCCTCCATTGTTATTTCTTTGTTAAAGTTTATGGCCCACTTCACCATTTGTACTTTAACTATTTCGTCTTCAATATACCATTTCAACAGTACTTGGTATACCTTGGAAATTTCCTTCTTATCCTCTTTTAAAAGTGTCTGCTCTAGTTCCGAATTCTCTGTTCTTATGCCTCCCTTTGCACAATCCGAATTGTAGAGATCTCTGATCTGCCTATACTGGAACCAATCATAGTTGGGTGATAACTCGTCCTGTGTCTTTATTTTAAGTCTGGAAGATTCTATTCGGGTTATCTCCTTATATGTTAAACACTGTTGCTCAGTATCGACAGCTCTCGGATCTATTACTTCATATGGAACTACCCACATGGGGGTTCCTTCTTGTAGGAAGTCTCTATACTTCTTCCAAGTTGCATATAGGCTTTTCCGTATGTAATGATGTAGGAACATAGAGTTCACTTTTACTTTGTCGTACCATAGGTATGCATGCCATCCGAATATTTTTTTATATCCCTCTAGGGCCAATAATTTCTTATTCTTCAACGTCATCCAGTCTTTCAACCACACTAGGCAAATTGCGTCATAGTAAAGTCTTAGATTGGGCAGTTGCATTCCGCCTCTTTGCTTTGCATCTTGTAAAACTTTCATTTTCACTCGAGGCTTCTTGCCTGCCCAAACAAAGTCTGATATTTTCCTCTGCCATTTTTCAAACTGCTTAGAGTCTTGGATAATTGGTATTGTCTGTAACAAAAACATTACTCTTGGTAACACATTCATCTTAACTGCTGCAATCCTTCCCAACCATGACAAATTCAATCTATTCCATTTGATCAAATCTTGCTCAATCTGAGTCCATAATTTTTCATAGTTGTTTTTGAATAGATCTATATTCTTTGCAGTCAGTTCAATTCCCAAATATTTCACCTTGGTTGTTACTTCACAGTCCGTTATTTCCATTAACAGTTGTTGTTTTTGCTTAGTCATATTTTTGCATAATATCTTTGACTTCTTTTTGTTAATATAAAACCCTGCCAAATCTCCGAACTCTTTGATCTTCTCTATCACTTTTGGCATATTCTCCATTGGGTCTTCCACAATTAACATTATGTCGTCCGCAAATGCTCTAACTTTATAAGAAAAGTCCTTTATTTTTATTCCGCGGATTTCTTCATCTTGTCGTATTTGTATCATCAGTATCTCCAGTACCAAGATGAATAACAGCGGAGACAACGGGCAACCTTGTCTTGTTCCTTTACTTATAGTCAATTTCTTGGTAGTCTCATCGTTCACCACAATTGCTGCATTCTGGTCTCTGTAGATTTCTTTAACTTCTCTTATGAATTTTTCTCCCATTTGTAGCTTTTCCATAGTGGCAAACATAAAGTCCCAGTTCAAATTGTCAAATGCTTTTTCTGCATCAACAAAGAAGAAACCAACCTCTTTGTCACAACGCTTATCATAATACTCAATAGCATTGATCACTGTCCTTAAATTGTCTCTGATTTGTCTACCAGGTAAAAAACCTGCTTGTTCCTCCTCAATAATTTCCGAAAGCCACCCCTTCACTCTCTCTGCCAGTATCTTCGCAAAGATTTTATAATCATTGTTAAGTAAGGATATAGGCCTGTAATTTTTCACATTAGTCAGATCTTGGCCCTCTTTGGGGATCAGTGAAATGTTAGCTTCCTTCCAGGTATCTGGAATCCGTTGATCCTTTAATACTCCATTGATCACTTCTTTTAGGAATGGTACCAATTCGTTGGCCATTGTCTTATAAAATTTAGCTGTAAGTCCATCTGGCCCTGGTGCCTTTCCCAAATTTGTTGATTGTATTGCCATTTTTATTTCCTCATCCGTTACTTCATTGTTCAGTCTATCTCTCCACGCTTCCGAGATTACTGGGAGCTTCATTTTCTCCAAATATGTCGCTATTGATTCTTTATTCACCTCTTTCTTATTATACAATTTAGCATAAAATTTATAGAAGGCTCTACTAATGGATGTCTGTTCCAAATACATTTTGTTATCTTCACATATTTTGTTTATTGTTTTCTTTTCTTTTCTCTTTTTCAATTGCCATGCCAAATATTTCCCAGGTTTGTTTGCACCTTCAAACCCTTTTTGATTCAGTCTTTTAAGATTCCACTCCAATTCTTTATTATTCATTGCTGTCAGCTGTTCTTGTAGTATTTTAATGTCCTGGTAAATTTTCTTTTTCCCTGGTCTCTTCTTTAACTGTATTTCTTTGGCTTTTATTTTTTCCATAATCTCCTGTCTCTTCTCCTCTTTCTTTTTTCTGGCTCTTCCATTTAAGTCCATTAGTATGCCCCTAATTACCGCCTTGTAGGTGTCCCAAACCTTGTTGGTTGGTACTTCTTTATTCATGTTGTATTGTATGAAGAACTTTGTTTCTCTTCTCAGCATCTCCATATTCTCTCCCTCTTGAAGTAAGTCCTCATTTATTCTCCATCCTTTCCTTTTGCTCCTTCTCCCCAATTTCCACATAATTGGATTATGATCCGAGCCTACCATCGGCATTATTTCCACTTCCTTAGTCCATAACGCTAAGTCTTTTGAGGCCCAGATCATATCAATTCTCGATAGTGTAAAGTGTCTTGCGGAGTAGAACGTAAATTGTCTGCTTTTCGGATTTTGTCTTCTCCATACATCTTCTAAGGTTTCCTGTTGTATCAGTTCAAAAAACAACTTTGGTAGCAATCCTCTTTTCTTTTGTGCAGTTGATGATTTTTTATCTAAATCCAGATTTGTCACTCCATTGAAGTCTCCAGCAAGTATTATCTGATCATATGAAAGTTCATCTAGTTGCTTCCTTAAGTCCTCAAAGAAGCTTTCTTTTGCTCCATTAGGTGCATAAATTCCAACTACCAGCACTCTCTTTAAATTCCATACGCATTCCACTGCTATAAATCTGGCTTCCACATCTTTCATTACAAACTTTGGCTGCAGCTCCTCTTTAATATAAAGCACTACTCCTCTTTTTTTCTTATTAGAGGCCGCTGCAAAATCATTGCCCAATTTTTTTGATTTTAAATACTTTACATCTTGTTTTCGAATATGGGTCTCTTGCAAACAAACAATATCACATTTTTGTTTTAATAGCCAGTGAAAGATGCTTTTTCTCTTATTCGGTGAATTAAGTCCATTTACATTCCAAGATATAACTTTACACTCCATAATCATAATCTTGTTGCTGGTAAGTCCTTTTCATTGTCTCTTATAAATCGCTCCATCTCTCGTTCCGATCTGATGCGTCTTTTGGCCCCTCCAAATTCAAAGGACACTCCTTCTGGTAATTCCCATCTGTACCTGATTTTCATGTCCTTCAAAATCTGAATTAGCGCTTTATATTTTTTCCGGTCCAATAACACCGATCTGGGTATTTCCTTCATAATGATAATCATCTTGCCGTCAATCTCCAATGGATCTTGAAACTGTTTAGTCACAATCTTCTCTTTCATATTTCGGGTCGTAAATTGCACAATCACATCTCTTGGTAGTTTCCTCTGGGTCGCAATTCTTGAATTTACACGATATACCACGTCCAGGATAGCCACAACTTCCTCCTCCTCCTTTCCCAGGTATTCAGCTAACACCTCCGTCATCTGTTCTTGCGCTGTTTTTCCTTCCACTTCCGGCAAACCGCGAAATCTTAGCTGCTTCTCCATGTGTTTACTTTCCGCAACCGCCATTCTCCCCCTCATCAGCCTCATCTCTGTTTGTTGCATGTCGGCTAGATTCTCCACCGCGCCTTCTACTACTTTAACTCTCTGCTGTGTTCCTTGCAGTTCATTTTGCATTATTTTCATACCTTTCTTTACTTCTGACAGCTCACTTTTCACTGTCTGTTTAACCTCTTTGATCAGCTCCGGTTTCATGTCCTTAAGTTCTTTAATCACTTCTAAGAGTTTTTTGTCTAGGTTCTCTATTGCCAATTGCCACTCTTTTTTCGACATCGTGGGGCTTGCCTTGGCTCGCTCCCACGAGTCCGCCCTCTTCCTTAACTCCGTGGCGTGAAATTAAGCGTCTTTTTAATTTTTAATTTAAATGTCCCGGTCTTTTTGCAAAGAAAAAACTTTTAGAAAATCCAAAATGTCGGGCGTCTTTTCTCTATGGTTCTTCTATGGTTTTTGTAATCCAAAATGGCTTACTTCCTCTTCCGCTGAAGCCGCGGCTTTTCCCCTTTCAAAGATGGCGATTCCCTTCTTCCTGCCCTCCGGCAGGGGCCACTTCTCTCCAGCAACTCTATTGTTATTACGTACTTCCTGTCTCCCGACTTCCCGCAGTAGCTCTCGCGATGGCAGGATTTTCTCACAGCTCCATAACTGCAAGTATTCAAAACAATAGTCCAAATTCTTTAATAACTTCTTTAAGCTTAGTCTTTTTTCTGTTTTGACTCTTGCCGAGTCTTCTCCTCATTATAATTAGCCTGTTGCAGTTTTAAAATCTACTTTTAATCTTCTTTACTTTTAACAATCTGTCCCGTATCAGAAGATAGTGATCTTTACCTTCCCATTCACTTTCCGTGGGTTGTAATCACTGTTTCAATCTTCATTTCTCCTCCACTCCTCTTTCCCCTATTGAAGCTTGGGTACGTAGGTCTTATGCCAACCGCATTGGCCCCGAAACTGCCGCAGAGATCTTTGCCGACCTGTCACAGGGTGGGACCTCAAGGGTTGTGAGGGGGCCCGTCGCGTAGAGTCCCCCCTCGCCTGAGATCAACGTGCCCTGAGGTCTTGAGCATTCTTTGCCTGCTCTCCGCCTGAGAGCAGTCGGCCGCGGGCTATTTTGCCCCCGCCGGCCGGTTAAAACGGCAGTCCGGTCAGCTCCGCAGTTGGAGCTGCGTCAGACCTCCATGAATCCCAAACCGGAAGTCCTGTATCACATGGTCTTGTCAACCTCGACCTGAGAGAGCAGCCTGAATTGTTCTAACACAGATCCAGAAGACAGCCAGTCGAGGCGACGGAGAGACAGGACTTTGCCCGCAAAATAGCTTCCAAAAGCCTCACAGCTGATAGCTGAATTTGAAATTTGACGATCTCCCTGAGAGAGGGAGACCAAGGACCGAACTATTTGAAATAATTTTGCTGAGTGCGAGCTTGCAGATGCAATGGAATCAGCATAGAACTCTTTCCTTGCCAATTTCACTGCTCTCTCGTAGACTTTCATAGATGCCCTATAAGGTGCTCTTGCGTCTCCTTGCCGCGGTCTCTCCTCCACACTGACTCGAGCTGCCTACGCTCCCGTTTCATCCACTGCAACTCCTCAGACTACCAAAGAGCCAAGCGGGGACAGGAACGGAAAGGGAGACGGGGGCAAGTATGTCGATAGCTTTGGAGACACAGACATGCCAGTCCTCCACCAGCATATCCGATGAACCACCAGAAGGTGTGAGGGTGGCCCTATGTGCCACTAGAGGGAGGAGGAGGTAGGTGGCCTAAGCTGTCAGCTGCTGCTCTGGCTGTGGATGTCTGCTGGTCAAGAGGGATGGGGGGGTAGCTGGGCTTGAAAGAGCCCCCCCTTCTTGCTCAGTGCTTTCCCGCTGCTGAATGGGAAGCTCAGGCTGAGGGACAGATCAGCTGTCAAAGGCTGCTGACGTGAAGAGGGAAAAGAGCACCTGGGGGGGGGAATGGACTAAGCAGATAAATCGTCTTCCGCAACAAATAAATAATCAATGGACAAAAGGTCCCAAACGGAAATCAAGAAGAAATCCAGTGTCGTAGCTACATTAGAAAAATTAAATAGATATGACTTGAAATTTGGATGGCATGCCTATTTGGGGTATGACAAAGGAAAGGTCCATGCAGACTTCAAAAATCATTATATTAGGAGAACTATTTTGAGAAACTGGAATAAATATAAATTGAGACTAACTCAGAAGACACCACTTTGGATTTCAACACAGGAAGTGTTCTATAGAAGGGAGATGACTTTCAAACAGGGATGGTTGACTTATGGAGATTTATAACAAAAACAACAGCAATAACATTCGATTTATCTACTGCCCTTCCCGACAACTTAATGCCCACTCAGAGCAGTTTACAAAGTATGTCATAATTATCCCCACAACAAAACACCCTGTGAGGTGGGCGGGGCTGAGAGAGCTCCAGAGAGCCGTGACTGGCCCAAGGTCACCTAGCTGGCTTCAAGCGGAGGAGTGGGGAATCAAACCTGGCTCTCCAGATTAGAGTCGTGCACAAGGGAGGAGTTAGTAGCTAAGGGTTATAAATGTCAATGGTTTGCATATGCTCAGGAAAGATTTAAATTAGATAAAAACTATGGGGCTTTGGGCAGGAAAAGGTAGAGTTTGAAAAAGAGCTGTGTTCAAATGATGAACATGTTATTTCCAAAATGTATAAGTTGTTACTGAAATTTGAAATGGAAGAAGAATCTGTGAAAGACTGTATGGTAAAATGGGCAAAAAAAATTAAGTATAATATCATGATGGACCAATGGGAAAATATGTGGGTAAAGGGGCTTAACTTTATGTTGAGTGTTAGACTTAAATATATTTTTTATAAAATGATGTATCGGTGGTATATGTCTCCTCAGGGCTCATTTTGAGGGGGAACGCACAGGAACGCAGTTCCAGCAGTTCCCCAAAGAGGTCACGTCAGGTGGCCCCACCCACCTGACTCTCGGCCATTTTGGGCCAGTTTCGGCCTGGATTGGGGCCGAAATGTCCCTGATCGGGCCTCTGACAGGTGGTGGATCATTCTCCTGCTCAACAGTGGCCTGATCCTGACCATTTTGGGCCCCTTTTCAGCCATTTTCAGCTCCTTTTGCCATTTTGGGCCCAATTTCGGCCCTGAATGCCCAGGATTGGGTCCAAAAAGCCAGGATAGGTGATGTCAGAGGGTGTGGCATATGCAAATCAGTTATGCTCATGAAACACTTCCGGTGATGGCAAGGGGTGTGGTATATGCTAATGAGTTGTGCTAATGAGTTATGCTAATGAGTTCCTCCAGCTCTTTTTCTACGAAATGACCTATGTCTCCTGATAGATTCGCCGAAACGAGCAAAGATATGTCAAATAAGTGCTGGAAATGTGAGAAACAAGAAGGAACATTTTATCATCTCTGGTGGACTTGCCATAAAGCTAAAAAAATTTGGTCTGAGATTCATATGGTCATACAAAAAACACTAAAGACTACCATACAGTTTAAACCAGAAGCTTTTTTATTGGGATTAATGGACAGTTGGAAAATCTTTATTTCTATATATGATTACTGCAGCCAGGCTGTTGTATGCACAGAAATGGAAAAAATTGAATTACCTTCAATAGAGGACTGGACTATGAAAATGACAGAGGCCGATTCCAGATGACTAACCTTAAGGCGCTTCATGCCGCCCTCTTCCGGATCACGACGGGGAAAATGCGAAATAGCGCGTTTCCTCGCGCGAGTTTTGCGCGTCGTCGCGCAGAACTCGTGCGAGGAAACGCGATATTTCGCATTTTCCCCATCGCGATCCGGAAGAGGGCGGCATGAAGCGCCTTAAGGTTAGTCATCTGGGATCGGCCAGAGTTAGAGGAGATGGTGAAACTTATAGCTTTGATCAGAGACAAAACATTGTCTATCTTTTTGGCTAACTGGAAACCCTTTATTGACTTTCTGCACGAAATGAGGAATAGTGACTTGATGATTTGCTGGTTTGATCATTAAGAAGATAATGGGGGAATATAAAACAAGTAGAAGAGAGGCAGTAGTGGGGGAAAAAAGATAAGTGTTGTAGAGAAGAATGGAAATGAAATATGTATTATTATTCTTTTTCCTTTCTAAGTTCCAAGTTCTGTAACTGTCTACTTTTTCCTCATTCTTGTTTTCTGCCCTCTCTATGGGCTTCTATTTCTATTAATAAAATAAAAATTAAAAAAAGAAAAAAGAAAAATTAAATAGAAAGTATTAAAGAACAAGTGGGGACATGCAAGGACTTGCAGAGGACATCTCGTTTCCCCTTCTCCACTATGTCCTCTTTTCCTTCCTTGCCCCCCATAGCCTCTCCCCCTTTTCCTGCCTCCTTCTGTCCTTCCCACCCACCTTTGTCTGACCCCTTGTCTTCACCTTTCCCCCTCCCCCCAGGTAGCCTCTCCCCTGTGACCGAGATGCATGATGAGGAACCTGCCAAGACTTGCTGAGGCTATTTCATTTCCCCCTGCATCCCCTTATTTCCTCTTTCCTCCTCCTGGCAGCCTCCATATGCTCACCTTTCCCTACATCCTTCTTCAAACCCACTAAACAACTTACAACTGGCCTGTTATCTGCCCCCATCTTCATCGTATTTCTTAATTTCCTTTATATACTGCCTTTCTCCACACGGGGACCCAAAGTAGATTACATCCTGCTTCCATATTATCCTAACCCTTGAGAGGTAACTTAGGCTGAGTGTGTGTGACTGGATCAAAGTCTTCCGTGAGATTTCACAGCAGTGTGGTGATTTGAACCTGGGTCTCCCACATCCTACTCTGAAACTCTAACCACTACTCTACACTGACTTTTGTTGCCAGGGCTGCTGTTGTGCGGTAGCGAGCAGATGAGCCTGGGTGGGTCATGCAAATGATGTGGTGTCAAGTAAGCCAGTGGTTGCTTCTGGGTCTGGCCCCACTGAGTCCTCCCTCAAAGGCCAAAATAGCCCCGGGATTTTCCCAACAAAAACCAAGCCTGGAAGAGAGACCTAACTGTTACTTGGTGGCCAAGCAATAGCCACTGAGGGCATCTCATTTGGGAGGGGAATCCGCCCATTTCTTTTTCTTTCTTTCTTGTTTTTTTAAGATTTCAGATCTTTCTGCAAACCTGAGGCATTTTTAAATAAACTTTATTTTCAGTTTTAATTATTTTTTTCAAAACAAAACATATAACATGTTATCATCTGTCTATGATAACAGATGCAAACAGTACAGATATATCATATATCAATAGTTTGAACTATTGAGGCTAGAGTAGAATAAGTGAATAGATCAGGTTATAAAAAGAACAACTTATTTTTAAATCCTTACATGGCTATTCCGGAGAGATTCTGTACCTAGATGAAAGTGTGATCTGTTTTGATTCCCAAGATATTGCTAAAACGCTATAGTCAAATGGATCATCTATTTTTGGGTGATCTTTACTGGTTATATAGTGTATAAATGGGTACCGTTGTTCAAAAAATGTAGATTGAAATTGGGTGTTATCAAGTGACTGTAACTGATCAGATATTTTTTCAATTAGGAAGATATCCCATATTGTTTCGTACCAAGCTGTTATTGATAGTAATTCACTCTTTTCCCATGAAGATGCAAAAAGCATTATAGTGGCAGCTAGGAAAAAGAAGATTAAATATTTTCTGATGTATGGAATAGTGGGATCTTCCCATAGATTCACTAGTATTATTTCTGGTGGCAGAAGAACTGTCTATCCTGTATTTTTCTGATTTGAGAGATGATTTTTTCTCTCTCTAATATATTTGGATTGTAGGAAAATCCCACCATCGATGAAAGTATCTTTCAATGGACTCATATTCCTTCCAACATTGAAAGTGTACCATAGAGTTGATATGGTGTTATGGCAATAGAGTTTTTTCTTCCTTTGTGTTTAAAGTATCATAGATTTTAGAAATTAGGCCTTTGCAATTAAGTTTGTCTTGTTTTAATATTAATTCAAATTGGGTTAGTTCCCTCTTTAAACTAAATTTAATTTCCTGACTCTCTAATAGATGTTTAAGTTGAAGATATTGGTACCATGGAAGTGTTAGAACCTTTTTCAAATTGTGCCTTATTTAACATTTGACCATGCTTAAATAATTGGATTAATCTTGTTATTTGATGGGTTCTCCATGCTTCTTTGTCTGGTTCAAACTATGATTGATCTAAGTAGGACGACAAGGGAAAGATGCCTGGAGCTAACCATTTTCTTTCCCTGTCCAAGACTTTCAGCGTAGTGTAAAGAGATTAGTTCTGAGAGATCTGAGTTGGCCTTTCTTTTGGTTGATTCCATATTATGTCTCCAATATTAGATGTCCCAATATAGGTTTTTAAAATTTGAATATGTGCTGATGCTTTTAGAAGAATAATCAAATTCACTATTTGGACTGCTTTGTAGTAATTTTTTAGGTCTGGTATAGCCAGGCCACCTTTCTTAGAAGGACGTTTCATTATTATGTGATTTATTCTTGATCTTTTGTAGCCCCATATGAATTTATTAATATTTTGCCACATTTGCAGTTCTTTTTCTGAGATTATAATAGGGAGCATCCAGAAATGAAATAAATAATGTGGTAGTATTATAGATTTGACTATGTTGATTATTTTCAAACCAGGCCAAATTGAGTTTGTGCCAATCTTTAAAAAGAAATGTAATTTTATTATTAAGATATTTGAAATTAACTTTTTAAAGCTCCTTTCAGATTTAGTGGTATTTTGATTCTTTAGTAATTTTATAATTTATCAATTTGCCTTAAAAAAAAGGAGTCTGCTAAATATTTAGGGAGCTGAATAGGAAGTCTAATAGGTGCTGAGCTAAAAATTGTGATTTCCTTTTTTAAGGCCTTAATTGACAATTAGGTTTTAGTAATATATATCACCATATCATCTGTGAATAAACTTATTTTGGA
The DNA here is from genome assembly GCF_028583425.1 of Eublepharis macularius. Classification (NCBI taxonomy): domain Eukaryota; kingdom Metazoa; phylum Chordata; class Lepidosauria; order Squamata; family Eublepharidae; genus Eublepharis; species Eublepharis macularius. The sequence continues at coordinate 2,456,990 of NC_072792.1, forward strand.
TGTTAGCATTCTGTCTTATGGCATCTGCCAAATGTTCTATGGATATGGCAAACAATAGTAGGGAGAGTGGACAGCCTTGATGAGTACCTCTAGTGAGTTTAAAATCAATGGATTTCAGTCCATTTGTTATAACTTGGGCTTTAGAAGCTTTGGTACAAAGCCCATAGCTGATAGAAGATGTTTTAAATAATTCATTTCAAGTCTGTCAAAGGCTTTTTCAGCAACCAATGCCAAAATTATCACTTCAATGTGGTTTCTTTTACAATGTTTTATAATATTTAATGTTTCCCTTATAATATCAACTATAATCTTTAACTGGGCTAAATGTAAAGTTCTGTGTTTAGAAATCGACTATATTTCTTTTTGGCATGAATCCTGTCCGATCACTATGGATATAGTGTGTTATGAATTTGTTTGAACTGTTAGCCAGTATTGTGGTAAATATTTTAGCATCTTGGTTTAGTAAAGATATGGGTCGACAAGATTCCGGATATGTTGTCTTTTCCTTTTTTGGGAATGACAACAATATTTGAATCATACCATGTTTGGGGAATTATGCCTTGTGTCAATACAGAATTGCACGTAGATGTTAGTGGATCAACTAATGTATGAAGGTTTTTCTCGTAAAATTCTGCAGGGAAGCCATCTCTGCCAGGGGTTTTAATGGTCTCAATAACTTCATGTTTAGAAATAAGCTGTTCTATGTAGCCTTTGTGTTCTGGTTTAATTTTTTCCCAAAGTTTTAATGGAATATATGTATTCCATTATATGTAGTCCACATATATATAAAAATTCTGTGGCTCTTTTGATTTATATAGATTTTTAAAATCTAAAATTATATAAAGAGAGCCAGTTTGGTGTAGTGGTTAAGAGCATGGGACTCTAATCTGGAGAACCAGGTTTGATTCCCCACTTCTCCACTTGAAGCCAGCTGGGTGACCTTGGGCTAGTCACAGTTCTCTGGAGCTCTCTCAGCCCCACCCACCTCACAGGGTGTTCATTGTTGTGGGGATAATAATGACGTACTTTGTAAACCACTCTGAGTGGGTGATAAGTCATCCTGAAGTGCAGTATATAAATCAAACGTTGTTGTTGTTGTTTTCGTTAAGTATTCAACAAAGATATCTAAAATGTCTTTACTATCAGAAGTAAGAGTACCTTTGTGCTTTCTTAATGAACTGATAGATTTATTTGTGACTTTTTTGAGGATCTTCAAAGCTGTTAGATGCAGAGTTTTAGGACTCTTAGGTCAACATTTTTGCTTTATGAAGAGTAGATTTGTAGGAATCACTTTTATCTCTAATGCATCTAACTTTTTCCTTTCTCTTTGTAGCTTTTTGTGTCTCTTAGGGCCACAGAATTTTTTATGTTTTTGTTCCAGGTCTTGTATTTTGGCTAGAAGTTTCTTATAGTGCGCAGTGAGAGAGATAAATTTTTCCCTGATGAAAGCCTTCATAGCATCCCAGACAATATTTTGAGAGACTTCACCATCTGAGTTAATTTCAAAGTAGTTCTCCATTTCTGATTCTATTTCTTTGGAGATTGTAGGATCAAATAAAAGAAATGTATTAGTATCCAATGAAAATTTTATTTGGCATTTTTTATTTTGATTCAATAGACATTCAACCACCCATGATCAGACCAAATTTTAGGAACTATATTTGAGGAAATGATTTGTTGGTACAGTCCCTGGGATGTTATTATATAATCAATTCAGGTATGAGTATTATGGTGTGGGGAAAAGTAAGTATAATCTCATATGGTATAAGTACCATATGTTACACAGTTAGAATTTGTTCAGGGGAATGCTGTATCTTTATTGCAGTAAGGCTTTTGATAAGGTTCCACATAAAATTGTTGACAAGTTGGTAAAATGTGGTTTGGTCCCTATTACTGTTAGGTAGATCTGTAACTGATTGACAGACTGCACCCAAAAGTGCTGGTTAATGTTTCGTCATCTTCTTGGAGAATAATGACAAGTGGGGTGCCTCAGGAATCAATACTGAAACATGTTTCAACATTTTTATAAATTATTTGGATGAGGGAATCATTAAATTTGTGGATGATACTAAACTGTGAGGGGTAACAAATATGGTAGAAGATAGAATCAGGATATAGGATTATCTTGACAGGCTGGAAAACTGGGCTAAATGTAAAGTTCTGCATTTAGGTATGAAAAATCAAATGCATAATTATAGGATGGGGGAGAATTCCCTTGACAGTAATATGTGAAAAAAGAATCTAGGAGTTTTAGTAGACCATACACTGAACATGAGTCAGCAGTGTGATGTGGTAGCTAAAAAGGCAAATGTGTTTTGGGCTGTATCAACAGAAGTATAGTGTCCAGTGTTATTATTGTTGTTATTATATTTCTAATTCACTCTCCCCATGAATGGGCTCAGGAATGCTCTAGGAAAAATCCCAGAGTTTAAGGAGAGATTAACAATGGCCTCTATGGAAAATATGTAGGTAAAGGGGCTTAAATTTACGTTGAGTGTTAGACTTAAATAAATTTTTTATAAAATGATATATCAGTGGTATATGTCTCCTCAGGTCTCATTTTGAGGGGGAAAGCACAGGAACGCAGTTCCAGCAGTTCCCCAAAGAGGACACATGTCAGGTGGCCCCACCCACCTGACTCTCGGCCATTTTGGGCCTGTTTCGGCCTGGTTTGGGGCCGAAACGTCCCAGATTGGGCCTCTGACAGGTGGTGGATCACTCTCCTGCTCAGCAGTGGCCAGATCCTGACCATTTTGGGCCCCTTTTCAGCCATTTTCAGCCTCTTTTGCCATTTTGGGCCCAATTTCAGCCCTGAATGGCTAGGATTGGGTCCAAAAAGCCAGAATAGCTGATGTCCACCTATCTTCGGCCTGGGATGATGTTCAGCAGTGCTATCGGGCATGGCCTGGGCAGCATTGGGACAACTGCCCCCCTCCCCCTCGGAGGATGAAGTCCTGGTCCCAGGGCCAGTATTACAGATGGTCCTTGTCAGGGTCCTATAGTTTGCCTAGCAGTAGCTGGCACCCTGGTGGGAGGAATGGGATCAGTTCTGATAGCAACTGATCTAATTGTCTGCTGCACTGGCTGCAGCGGGGCCTGTGGTGCAGGTGGCTGGGGTGGCAGTAGGAACCAAGGCGCAGGCTGTGAGGGCTGAACCGGTGGCATGGGTTGCGGCGGCGGCGGTAGATCCAGGGGTGCCTCTCCATCGCCAGCCATAGTGAGTGGTTGCACCAGCTGAGAAATCAGGCACTCCATGAGTTGGGCCGCATGTAGCAGGTCTCCTCTCATTGCTTGTATTGGGCCTCCAGTGCGGCATAGCATTCGTCCTCAGTTGGTACCTGCGGCCTTTCTTCATCCCCAGGAGCCCCTGGACCAGGGTCCATGGCTCGGAGTATTTCCTCCTCCCAGGCCCTTTGCAAGTTCCATGCCCGCTCCCACTCCTCAGCTGAGAAGTCTGGCTCTGTTGGGGCACCCGCATCTTGAGAAGTGCCCCCTCCAGTGATTTCTTGGGAAGCATCCTGGTACTCACTCGCTCCCGACACACTCCCTTCCACAGGAGGTTCTTCACTGGCTAATTCCAGTATTTGTAAATCCCGTGGCACCGACTGTGCCGTATTCAGGGGAATTATGGGGACAGCAGGTGCAATGTCATGCAGCCCCTGACCCAAGGGCTGTTGCACATTGCAAGCGCTGTCCACCCACCCCTGAGCAAGGCCAGTAACCGCCAACATGTCATGATGCATTATCCAGACCTATTCCATGAGGGCATCCAAATGGTTCCCCCATCGCTGGAGGGAGATTGACTGCTCCAGTTTCTGGCACTTCCACATAGCACCCAGCTGTCTCATCCCACCATAGGTTGGGCAGATCGCTGAGCGTTGCTGGGTGAAGAGCCGCTGTAGAGGCTTGAAGTGACTCCCAAGCAAAGTCTTCCCCTGTTCCCCACTCAAGCCTGGACTCGAGGATAGTGAATAGTTGGGGGTCCAGACTGCTGCTGAGTCCCATCCCAGTAGAGTAGCGGGTAAACAGAGTCCCTCTGCACCACTTCTTCTCCACTCTGGGCCTAAGGGCCCACTGCCTCAGAGTAGGCAGAGTAGTCCATGTCAGATGTGAAACCCCAGTCCTGGGGATCGCACCTAGGTCAGCCCAAGACCTTCCTTCTGACTGAATTGGATCACCACCCAACCTGGGTGGTAGATTTGTAAGATCCTCCACCTCCTCTCCCAGGGGGTACAACTCAGTTGGAGTGAATCCGGTAGCCATCTCTCTGGGGTGTAGGTTGAAGGGAAAATTGAGGATTCTCAGCAATATGTCAAGCTATGGAAAACAGGATACGTAGTAGCTGATTCCCCCCCTTGCAGCAAGAAATCCAAGCTCTCTTGAATCAAGGTTGTTTATTGGAAAATCAAAACTAAAGCGTATATTATGTCCTTAGATTCTACAGAAGCAATATAAGCAACTGGCTGTACATAGATCTCTTGCTGAGAATGATGTAGGGGAGGCTTGCTACAAAGTTCCAGTCCTTCCCTGGGAGCCCCCCACCCGCAGAACCCAGCTGGGCATAGTCAGTCAGTGAGAGAATAGGAGAGAACCATCCCAAGGCCACTGTGGTGAGCCATTTGAGATAAGCACGCTGTCTTCCCAGGAGCGAACTGGCCTGTGTGAAAAACTACACACACACATACACTCAATAATTACAGCAAAACAAGAAAGATGGAAGGACTGTGGATGACAGACCTGACAATATGTGCACTGATTTTTTTTAACAAATTGTATATTGATGTTTTTATACTGTGTTATGCTATCATGTTTTAATTTATATAATATATATGGTTGTAATCTGCTCAGAGCCCACTTGCAGGGTGAGCGGACTATAAATCAAATTAAATAAATAAAAATAAATAACAGTGGAAGAGGCAGTCCTGCCTGTGACTTCTAAGCAATTAAGAACTTTGTAGGAACCTTGAATTGAACTCAGATCCAGAGGAGTTAGCCGTGTTAGTCTGTAGTAGCAAAATAGAAAAGAGTCCAGTAGCACCTTTAAGACCAACCAACTTTACTGTAGCATAAGCTTTTGAGAATCACAGTTCATGCATCTGATGAAGAGAACTGTGGTTCTCGAAAGCTCATTCTGCAATAAAGTTGGTTAGTCTTAAAGGTGCTACTGGACTCTTTTCTGAATTGAACTCAGTAACTGATCAGTAAGCAGTGGAGTGACTGTAGAATGAGTGTGATGGGTGTTTCTTTTGGTCTGGATAGTGAACAGTCTGTGGTATTCTGCATCAACTGGAGTTTTTGAGTTGCCTTGAAGAGCGTACCATTGTACAGTGCTTTATAATATTCTAGCATCAAAGTAACCATAACATGAATCCATGTGGCCAGATCAGCTGAATGAAGGTGGTGGTGGGGACATCTTCTATTGATGAAAATGTGTTTTCTGCAGCTACATTAACTTCCTTCTCCAGTAATAGTGATGCGTCCTGTATTACCCCTCAGCTCTTCACTGCCGGTGAGCATCAGTGGACCAATCAAAAGTGTGGCATACAATGTCCTTCAAGACTTCAGCCTTACAACCAACATTTCCTCCATCTTGTCAACATTCAGTTTCATCCTTACCTATTTAATCACAGTAGTATTGCAGTTCAGGATCTCTACAGCATCATCAGGTGATTGGTTAAAGAAAAATAGAGCGGAGCCTCATCAGGCCTACTCAAAACCCATTAATGATTTTTCCTAAGGGTTTTACAAGAGATTGAATACCATGGGGGTAAGATAAAGCCCTGAGGAATCCCGAAGGCCAAGTCCCACCCAGACAACTGTTGGTATCCCATGGAAACGCTCTCAGTCTTGCCCAAAAGTAACAAATTCAACCAATCCAAAGCAAAAGCTTTAATCCTTGCTTCTGTTGGGAGTTGGCAAGATCTAAATTCCGGTCATTATTATTGGGTTAACACATTTGTTTTGATCTCGTGAGACCTAACCTGAAAGACCTAACCTTGGTTTAGAGTCAGTCCTGGTTAGAAACCATAAAAAGGTTAATTACCAGCAAGCAGGCATGAGAGCTGATGCAGATGCAAACGCGCAGCCTTACTACTGTATATCTTCGTTACTTTTTCTTATCTACTAGCTAGCTACTTGTATGTATGATTTAACTTATTTATTGAAGGACTTAATTTACTGTTACTGATAAAGACTTTATTTTTCCACAAACAAACGGCTCTTCTTTCCATGCCTCTACCTTTTATCCCACAGCTTCTACCTCCAGAGACCTTGACAAAATAGCAGGGTCCACAGCATCAAAGGCTGCTAATAGATCACGTGAGAGGAGCACAAAGGTACAGCCCTTGTCCACCTTCAAACAAAGGTCATCAACTAAATCCACAAGTGCCATGTCTATCCCACAGCCCAGCCAGACTGAAAGGGTTCTAGAACAAATGGCACAACCAGGTCAGGCAGCTCCATAATAAATCAAAGTGCCGGGTTGTGCTTCAAGGACAGGAAAGGTTGAAGGAAGGCAACTGTGTTGATAGCTCCCACCACTGTGTAAATGGAAGTGTTGTCAGGCTATGGATGACAGGATATGGTAGACAGATCACTGGACCATTACAGCAAGACACAGGTTCTTGGTTAAATGGTTTTTATTCAGAAATCATAGAATCATAGAATCATAGAGTTGGAAGGGGCCATACAGACCATCTAGTCCAACCCCCTGCCCAGTGCAGGATCAGCCTAAAGCATCTCTGACAAGTATTCATCCAGCCTCTTCTTGAAAACTGCCAGTGAGGGGGAGCTCACCACCTCCCTAGGCAGCTGATTCCACTTTTGAACTACTCTGACCGTGAAAAAGTTCTTCCTAATATCCAGCCGGTACCTTTGTGCATGTAATTTAAGCCCATTGCTTCGGGTCCTACCCCCTGCTGCCAACTGGAACAGCTCCTTGCCCTCCTCCAAATGACAGCCTTTCAGATATTTAAAGAGAGCAATTATGTCCCCCCTCAACCTCCTCTTCACCAAACTAAACATTCCCAAGGCCCTCAGCCTTTCCTCGTAGAGCTCAGTCTCCAGACCCCTGATCATTCTCGTCACTCTCCTCTGCACCCTCTCGATTTTGTCCACATCCTTTTTGAAGTGAGGCCTCCAGAACTGCACACAATACTCCAGGTGTGGCCTGACCAAGGCAGTATAGAGAGGGGCTATGACCTCCTGCGATTTCGACACTATGGCCCCTTTGATACAACCCAAGATTGATTTAGCCTTTTTTGCCACCGCATCACACTGACTGCTCATATTTAGTTTACAGTCCACTCTTACCCCAAGATCCCTTTCACATATACTACTGCCCAGAAGTGTATCCCCCGTCCAGTATTTGTGCTTCCCATTTTTGTGGCCCAGATGTAATACTGTGCACTAGTCTTTGTTGAATTGCATCCTATTCCCAGCTGCCCACTTCTCCAGAGTATTCAGGTCTTGTTGAATTTTAATTCAATCTTCTTGGGTGTTTGCTACTCCTCCCAATTTGGTATCATCAGCAAATTTAATGAGCAGCCCTTCCACTCCTTCATCCAGACCATTGATAAAAAATATTGAAAAGTACTGGGCCCAAAACTGAGCCCTGCAGCACCCCACTGGACACCTCCCTCTAATCTGATGAAACGCTGTTGACCACCACTCTTTGAGTACGGTCCTCTAACCAGTTCCCTATCCACCCAACTGTCCTATAGTCCACTCCACAGTCTTCCAGTTTGCCCATCAGAATGTCATGGGGGACCTTATCAAAAGCTTTACTGAAATTCAGATAAATCACGTCAACAGAGTTCCCCCGATCCAGTAAGCTGGTCACTCAATCAAAGAAGGAAACCAGGTTGGTCTGGCAAGATCTATTAGGAACAAAACCATGCTGACTTCCCCAGATCACTGAGCGGTCCTTCAGATGCTTACAGATTGATCCCTTTAAAATCTGTTCTAATATCTTCCCAGCCACAGAAGTCAGACTGACCGGCCTGTAGTTTCCCAGGTCATCCTTCTTCCCTTTCTTAAAGATTGGGATAACATTCGCTCTTCTCCAATCTTGTGGCACATCCCCAGTCCTCCAGGAGGCCTTGAAGATGATGGACAGGGGTTCTGCGAGTTCTCTAGAAAGTTCTTTCAGCACTCTTGGGTGCACCCCATCCGGCCCAGGGGATTTGTATTCATCCAGTGCAGCCAGATGCCTCTCCACAACCTCTCTGTCAATGTCAATTAGCCACTCAGGTATCCTGCCACATTTTCTACTATCTCTAGATGTGCCTGAGTTCTTCAGGGAGAAAACAGAGGCAAAAAAGTCATTAAGCTTGTCTGCTTTTTCTCTGTCCTGCATCAGAGTTTCTCCATCTACTCCCAACAGCGGTCCAATTGCCTCTTTTACCTTGCGTTTGCTTCTCACATATCTGTAGAAGTTTTTCTTATTGTATAGCGAGCCCTCCTGGCCAGACCCAGCTCGTACTGAGCTTTGGCCTCTCTGATGGCTGATCTGCAGTACCTAGTAACCCTCATATACTCCTCTTTAGAGGTTTGTCCTTCTCTCCATTTCCTGAACATTTCCTTTTTCACCCTTAGCTTATTCTGGAGCTCTCTGTACATCCACATCGGTTTCTTGGAGCCCTTACCATGTTTCTGTCTTGCTGGGATAGTGAGGGCTTGAGCTTGCAAAAGCTCGTGTTTGAGAAGGGCCCACCCTTCACTCGCTCCTTTCCCTTCCAGCACACTCCCCCATGGAATGACTCTCATCAAGCCTCTGAGTTCATCGAAGTTGGCCCTACGAAAATCTAACCTACGAGTCTGGCTACGAACTTCCTTGGCCCCCCCCCCACAGCAACTGGAATTCAAGGAGGACATGGTCACTTCCCCCTAAGGTCCCCACCACCTTCATCTCATCTACCAATTCTTCCCTGTTGGTTAATATCAAGTCTAGTATGGCCGAGCCCCTTGTAGCTTCCTCCACCTTTTGAAAAAGCAAGTTATCGGTCAGGCAGGTCAGGAAATTTCGTGATTCATGACACTTTGCTGAGCCTGTCTCCCAGCACACATCAGGGAAGATGAAGTCACCCAAAATTACAAGGTTCTGATGTCTGGATACTCTACCAATCTGTTCAAAGAGGGCAGCATCCGTTTCTTCTTGCTGGTCAGGTGGTCTGTAGCAGACTCCAACAATAATACCCTTTGTCCTTTTTTCCCCTTATTTCTACCCATATGCTTTCCACCAGGCTATCCGCCCCATTCTCCATAACTTCTTGACAATCAAGCCCTCTCCTCACATACAACACCACTCCACCTCCTCTTCTACCCTTCCAGTTTTTCTTGAACAACTCATACCCATCCACTAGCACATTCCAGTCATGGGAATCATCCCACCAAGTCTCAGTAATTCCTACCATATCGTAGCCCTCTGTTTGCAATAGAAGCTCAAGCTCTTCTTTCTTATTGCCCATTCTTTGGGCATTGGTATATAGACACTTGTAGCCTTGTACCTTTGTTTGACCTTTCCTACCCAGGTGGGTCCCCACTGTTTTCACTTCGTCATTGAAATCACCATGTCGATCATCCCCTTCCCCTTGAGGCATCAGTTTAAAGCTCTCCTGATCAGATCATTTCCATATATATGGCCATAGGACTACTCAGAAGCAAGGTAAGCATCTAAGCAGCAAGAGTAAAAGTTGACAGGAATGACATCATGTGAGAGAGACCAATCATAAACAAGATTTTGACGCTCTTCTTGTGTGAGAACGTTTCACATACTTGTAATATCCAGTCACTAGAAAACAAGACATAGCAAAATCTGAGAGGGAGTAGCATACAAGGTCAGAATCACTGGGAGCTGGTGTAGTTTGTTAGATAAATACCTGTGAAAGCCTGTGAAAGCAATAATTATGGTATTGGTAAAATGACATTGAGTTACCGTGGGATACATAGGTTCAGAACAACAGGATCAATAACATTGGCATGGATGGGGCTCAGACATGACATTCTGCCTCCCTAAAGATGGCCCCTCTCCTAAAGATGGCCAGGTTTGTCAAGTTTGTGGAAGTCTGAAATCAGTCTGGAGGCATTCATATGGGATTGCTCTACCCATTCTCAGTAAGATTAATCAAAGTCTTTCCACCTGACCAGGTAGAAAAGTCTGTTGTGTTTAATTTTAGAGTCTAGGATTTCTTCCACTTCATAGTGAATATGTCCATCCAACAGCATTGGAAGTGGGGGTCCCCTTTCTGAATGCCACTGATCAAGGGGGGGAGCCCATTTTAGAAGACTGAAGTGGAATACTGGGTGAATTTGTTTTAAATTCTTTGGAAGTTCAATTTCTACAGTCACTTCATTGATTAATTTCTTTACAGGAAAAGGGCCTAGATACCTAGATTTTGTTAGGTTGTTCCCCTTTTACATTCTTGGTAGAGAAGTATACAAAGTCTCCTCGTTGTAGTTTCCATTGCTCTGAGCGTTTCTTGTCAGCAAATTTTTTGTAGTCCTCTTTTGCTTTGTCCAGAGTCTTTTGGGAAGTTAAATTAGTCCACCGCTCCTCCAGGTCTCCCACCTGTTGAGAGTTAGGGGTTGCAGAGAAAGGCAAAGCATTTCCTTCATATCCATGTACTATTTTAAACGAGGTACCTCCTGTTGAACTACGTACTGAGTTGTTATAAGCATATTCGGTGAAATCAAGAAAATCAAATTAATTATCTTGTTAATAGTTAATGTAGCATCTTAGAAACTGTTCAATCACTTGATTTGTGAGTTCGGATTGTCCGTCGCTTTCGGGCGGAGCTAATTCCTTGTTCTATCCCCACAAGTTTAAGAAGCTCCCACCAGAAGTGGGCAACGAATTGTGGACCTCGGTCAGATATTACCTTATTAGGAAACGAGTGCAGTTTCACTATGTGCTTTAGGAACAGGCTGGCTATCTTCTTTGCTGTAGGAATTATAGTACAAGGAATAAAATGAGCCTGTTTTCAAAAGAGATCCACCACTACTAAAATGACTGTGTGTCCTTTTGAGGGGGAGAGATCAGTAATAAAATCCATTGAAATCACAACTCACGGTCTAGGAGGGGTTTCTAAGGGTTGTAAAAGTATAGGAGGTTTCCCCTTCCTCGATTTTCCCATTATACATCCTGGGCAGGAGGATATGTATTGAGACATATCTTTTCTTATTGCTGGCCACCAAAATTGTTCTTCTACTATGTGTAGAGTTTTAAGATATCCAAAATGTCCAACGGTTTTGGCATCATGGCATTGGTGTAAGATTTCTTTTCTTAAACTGGTTCGGATGTAAAGTTTGCTTCCCTTGTACCAGTGGCCATCCCCCTCCTGTTTCAGTTCGGCTTTGAGCACATTTCCCCCTGCCTTTTCAGTCTCAGCTTTTATTCTCTCTCCCATTCTGAGAGATCAGATTTCGTGCAGTTTTGCATTTTTGCGGCTTGGCTACATGTTGTCACCGCTCCCCCTAACTGAGCTGGTGAGAAAACTGTGTCAATTATCTCCTCCCTCTGGCTGTCATGTTGGGACATGTGCGAAAGGGCATCCACTAAGAAATTCGACCGCACTGGGAGGTATTTTAATATGAAGTTAAATTTTGAGAAGAATTCTGCCCACCTTAACTGTTTGGCGTTCAGTCTGCGGGGGGTACGTAGTGCCTCTAAGTTTTTGTGATCAGTCCATACTTCAAAAGGTACCTTAGCCCCTTCAAGCCAATGCCGCCAGGTTCTAAGTGCTAATTTCATCGCAAAAGATTATTTCTCCTATACGCTCCAATTGTGTTCAGAGAACTTTTTAGAAATGTATGTGCAGGGGTGCAGTTCCCCCCACATCATTGAGTTGTAAGAGCACCTCTCCCACTCCATTGTCACTTGCATCCACTTGGTCTACGACTTTCCGGTTTGTAGTCCAAGTGGAATTTTTTTCAGGTCCATTTTTAGTCCTTGGTGAGAGACTCGGTACCCCAACAAATCAAGCTCCTCTTCATGAAATTCACATTTAGACAATTTTACTGGCAGTTTCTGCTTCTTTAAAGTGGTCACCACCTTTCTGACCAACTTCACATGGGATTCTCTATCAGCAGAATAGATCAACACATAGTCTAGATAAACAACCACACCTTTGTACAAGTATTCATGCAGCACCTCATTGATCAGGTTCATGAACATACCTGGCGCCCCCTGTAGGCCAAAAGGCATTACGAGGTATTCAAACTGCCCTAAGGGGGTGTTGAATGCAGTTTTCCACTCATCCCTCTCCCTTATCCTCACTCGGAAATAAGCATATTTTAAGTCCAGTTTCAAAAAGATTTTGCCTTGTGCCACCACACTAAGCAAGTCTCTAATTAAGGGAAGGGGGTAGGCATTCGACATGGATACCACATTTATTCCCTGGTAGTCCGTACATAGTCTCAGCCCCCCATCTTTCTTTTTGTGAAACAACACAGGTGCTGCATGGGAGGAGCTAGCTGGGCAGGTGAATCCGCACTCCAAGTTTTTATCAATGAACTCTCTCAGTTCCTTTCTTTCAGCTGGGCTCATCAAGTACAATTTCCCCTTAGGTAATTTTCCCCCAGAATGAGTTCAATAGCACAGTCCATGCCTCTATGAGGGGGAAGCTCATCAGCTTCTTTTTCACCAAACACTTGTTTTAAATCCCAATATTTGGAGGGAATGGCTCCTTCCTCCTCTGTGGTTAATAACACAGTCTCTAAAGGGGAGGATGCCTCCCTGCCCCGCACTTTAGTCCATACATGTTTTGACAACGATCTCCCTTAAAGACCACCATTCCAGTGGAACATTTCATGTATGGGTCATGGTCCCATAGGCAACGACTTCCTAGTACCAAGGGATATTTAGCCACATCGCTGACTATATATGTTCGATTCTCCCAATGATCTCCCATTCCCATAGGTGTAGGTGCAGTTTTATAGGGTGCAGTATGCATATTGGACCCGTCCATTTGATCAAATACTATAGAGTATTTGAGTTTTATTAGTTCTAAGCCCAGTCCATTAACCAAGGCTGGCGATATTAAGTCCTGGGAACATCTGGAATCTATTAAGGCTTGCACCCGTAAATGAGTTCCCTTTTTGGGATTTAGTAGCATCACGGGCACAAACAGTATGGCCCCTCTTTCTCTCACCTTTGGTAGTTTTGGTTCCTTAGAGACTTGCCGTCGGGACCTTTTTACGGCAGGTATGTCTCGTTTCCCACTGGCGGGGTGAAATCCTCCTTGGCTTCTCTTTGTGTGGGTGTTTCAGTATTTCTGGGACTCTCACCGGCATCCAAACCGGTCTCCGGTTTTCCACGTTTCTGGCCCACAACCCAGCAGTTTAGGGGGGCCTGTGGGTTTGGGTACACTTTGGCTCTTTCCCCCCTGCACCGACCTTGTAGGGCATTGTGCTGCAAAATGTCCCATGCCCCCACAGTTGAGACATAGTCCTCGTCTCCATCGTGCTTCTCTTCCACTCACGGAGGTAGGGGTTTTGGACCCAGCGTAGCATGGCCCCTGTCTGCAGTGGTCGGTCTCCTTGCCCCAGTGTGCTGCTGCATTCTAACAAGTTTTACTACTTGAGTTCTATTTTCGACCTCACATGCCAATTGGATCCAAGCTAATACAGTCTGTGAGTTATCCTGCATTAATGCTCTGTCTAGCAAGTCAGCCTTTAATCCATTTCGGAAAAGTTCAATTTTTACTTCCTCATGGTAGTCCTGTACTTTGGTGGCTAGTTGTCTAAATTCGGCAGCTTATTCCCTGATGGCTCTGGGCCCCTGTCTGATGGTTCTGAGCTTTGTTCCAGCTCTCTCTTCTTCTAGTGGGTCATCAAATTGGGCTTTGAGTGCATATTCAAAAGCATTTCAGTCATGCAGCTCAGGTGCTCCCATATTATGCAAGGCTACATACCACTCGGCTGCCGCCCCTTCCATTCGAGATCCCAGGTGACTCACCCGACTGTGATCTGAAGGAAACAAATGTCCCCAATCTTGGAAAAACTCCATGACTTGTACTATAAAAAATCCTAAGTTCCCGGGGTTCCCATCGAACATGGCTTCCAATTTGAACCATCCTTGCGGCAGTCCCGCTGTGAGAGCTCCTGCTCCCTGGTACCTCACCGCCTGGTGGATCGAGGCCACTCCAAAGGGGAGTGGTTGAACGTGTCCCTGTGCCACGTAGGCTCCATTTGCTCCATAGCCTATTGGAGCAGCTTGCGGTATCCCTCTGTACTTTGATTGAAAGGCTTGTGCTTGCACTCTTGGGGCTCTCTGAGGGAAGTTTATTGGAGGACCCCCCACTTGCGGGTGTCCTGTTTGTACTCCTGTCCCCATTGGGACAATGACGGGGGTTCCTTGTGGTTGGTCTGGTTGGGGTATGCACATCCCTCTGACGGCAACCGATGCCCCTGTGCTTGCTTGAACTTGAACTGGTAGGTTCCTTGACACTCTCATCCCCATTGTGGCACTAGATGCCCCTGTGCCACTCACGATCAGAGGTATGGTCAAAGGCTGTGGGTGTCACGTCTGAGCCTCATCCATGCCAATGTTAATGATCCTTCTGTGTTGAACTGCTGTATCCTGGTGTAACTCAATGTCATTTTACCAGTGTCATAACTATTTCTTTTACAGGCTTCCACAGGTGTTTATCTGATGGACTGTAACAGCTTCCAGTGTTTCTGACCTTGTACTCCCTCTCAGACTTGCTATGTCTTGCTTCCTAATAACTCAACTTGATATCACCAATAAGTGGAACGATATATTGTCGAAGGCTTGACACTGAGAGATCTGTCTTTTGATGCTACACCTCTCAAGATGCCAGTCACAGCTGCTGGTGAAACGTCAGGAACTACAATGCCAAGACCACAGCGATACAGCCCGGAAAATCCACAACAACCATCAATATGTGGAATGTTCTCACACAAGGAGAGCGCCAAAACCTTGTCTATGATTGGGAGGAGGGAAAGGAGCAGACTTAAATGTTAAAAGAGAAGTCTCTCTCACATGATGTCTTTCCTATCAACTTTTACTCTTGCTGCTTACATGCTTACCTTGCTTCAGAGTAGTCCTATGGACATATATATGGAAAAGATTTCGGCGCTCTTCTTGTGCAAGAACGTTTCACATACTTGTAATATCAAGTTGAGTCACTAGCAAACAAGACATAGCAAAGTCTGAGAGGGAGCAGCATGCAAGGTCAGAAACACTGGAAGCTGTTGCAGTTCATTAAATAAACACCTGTGAAAGCCTGTGAAAGAAATAGTTATGGCATCGGTAAAATGACATCGAGTTACAGCAGGATGCATTGGTTCAGAACAAAAGGATCGTTAAAATTGGCATGGATGGGGCTCAGACATGACACTGAGGGCCAGCTTGGAGGGGCTGGATTCAATCTGAGAAGCAGTCAGGCGGCTTTTCCATCCTGGGCCTGGGATTCGTGCCTCAGTCACAGCCTCCCTTGCAGCAGCAGCAGCAGCAGTAGTAGCAACTCTTAATTTCCCACCACAAGGCTTGGCAAAAAGCAAAGCTCAGCTCAGCTCAGCCCCACTCCTCCTTAGCCTGGGGTTCTGTGTATGCCCTTGCGAAAGCATACACGAAAATTAAAGCCAGGATCCTTTTGAGTTCTTTGTGGGAGAGTAGGAAAAATGGGACAGTGAGACACAAGAGGAAGAGCTGGAGTAACTTTCTCAAAAAAAGAGATAAGGTTAGTCTGGCACGACTTGTTCTTGTGGGAGCCCACGCTGGCTCTTTGTAATCACAGCCATCCTTTCTAAATGCTCAAGGACTGACTGAATGATGATTTGTTCTAAGACTTTTCCAAGTATAGATGTCAAGCTGATGGGTCGGTGGTTACCTGGATCCTCCTTTTGCCCCTTCTTGAAGATGGGGACAATATTTGCCCACCTCCAATCTTCTGGCACCTCGCCTGATCTCCAAGAATGCTCAAAAATAACAGACAGAGGCTCAGAAATTACATCTGAGAGTTCTGTTAGTACCCTTGGGTGCAATTCATCTGGCCCTGAGGACTTAAGTTTCATTTAAAGAAATTAGGTGCTTGTGTACTACCTCTATGTCAATCCTAGGCCGCAACTGCCTTCCCCTTCATGTGTTGTGTTTTTGCCATGTTGAGCACCATCTCCCTCGCAGGAGAAGACTGAGGAAAGTAGGAATTAAGTAGTTCTGCCGTCTCTTCATCGCCTGTTACAGTTTCACTTCCCTGTCCCTGCAATGGGTCTGTAACAAAATGGTTACCAGGGGTGAGATGAGTGCCAGTTGCTGTTAATCTGTCTTTAAAGAAAGGGGAGGAAATGTTCCCCATGAGGTCTGATGGGCTGTGGGGCCAAGGAGAGGCCTGCAGGAGTCTTGGTGTGGGATGCCCTTCTTCCTGGACTACAACTCCCAGCTGCCCTGGGCCAAGAAAGGGCGGGAAAAATAAGGGGTGGAGCCTGAATTGGGAGACTCAGCCGATCCTGAGGGGAAAAAGTCAGTTAGGCTCCTTCTGGGTTGAAGGAGGAGAGGCTCCTGCTGCTGGGTGAAACACGGGTGCCTGGGCCCTAAGTGTGGAGGGCCTGGGAGGCAGCAGAGAGGGAATAAAGGGGGAACCTTCCCCGAGACCCCCCCCTTAAGGTAGAGCAGGGAACAGTGTGATAGGGAAAGCAGACGGCGGTTCTCCTCAGTTTGATTTTCTGCCCTGTGAGTCCTGAACAGGGGGGTCTACCGCTATGTGTGGTGCCTTTACCTGCTTTGTATATAGTGTATAGTTATTAAATTATACTTTTTTGGAATATAAAGGACCTTGTGGTGCTCTGACTACGTAAGCTCCCCCACTTGGCACGCTACAAGAAGGGAGGGAGCCCGGGAGAAACAGATCAGGCCAGACCCTGGTGGGTTGCCAGTTCTCCAGGGTCCACCCAAAGATTGGGGAATTCACTTCCCAGTAGGGAAATTCACCCAGAGGGGTCTCACTGCCCCTCAGTCAGGTGGTGTACAATTCAGTGAGTGGTGGCAGTGACGAAGAGTGTGAGCCACGCTCACCAGGAACGGTGGGAGGCGGATAGCGGGGCTAGCAGGCCATTGACGGCGGCTCAGTTGCCTGGACTGAGAGCCAGCGCCCGTTCCGCCACAGGGCCTACCATGTCTTTGCTCTTTTTCTGACCAAAGAACATAACCAAAGAACACTTTTATTGTTTTTAGCATCTCTTGCTAGCCTAAGCTTCCTTCCGAGGGAGTACTGATGAACAACCTGAGAAGTGATTCTGCTTCTCTGTCAGAACCAAAAAGTGTGCAGTTGGAATAGCAGTCTTGGTTCTCAGAGAACCATCTCTTAAGTGCCAGGTTCAGACCCCCTCAAACACCACGGAAAAAGTGGGAAGGGAAGGGGGTGGGCCATTCCCTCTAATACTGGAGTTCTGCTCCTTCCACATCCACAAACATTGATGGAAGATCTGATCATATCTGCAGAAGTTGAGAGGAACTAGATTGTAAATGGGATGGTGCTGCAGGAGTCCCCTCACCCCTACTTTAAACCCACCAGTTGTAGGAGGAGGGAGCTGTAGGTGGGCCCGGGTGATGTCTTGGAGGTCAGCAGCAGCAGGGAGCTTGGGTCATTCGCTAGGCTGCTCCTAGTCCAGGCAGCTGAGCCCCTGGGCACTTGAGCTCTGCTTCCAGCCAGGCCAGAGAGCAGGGAGGGGGGAAGCAACTCAGAACTAGGAGCATATCTGAAAAATCCAGCCATTGTTTTCTGGGGGGAAATCATTCTGGGGCTTATACAGTGGGCCGGAGGGGGGGAGTCATTTTTCAACTGAACTTCGCTAAATTTGGAGAGAACCTACTTCTAACTATACTCTAATGACACACACACACACCCCAAATTTCACAAAGATTAGACCCTGAAGGCCAATTTTATGAGGCCCTGAACAAGGTGTCCCCAGCCACACTTGGTTATTTCCCAGGAAAAAAGTCAAAACTGATTCCCGTTGCAGAAACACACAGGGGTAAACATGCCATGGCCAAGGCAGAATCCCAAATGCAAGCTGAGCTCATCCCAGAGAAAGCCCAACAGAACCAAAGTGAAGGAAGGGGACCAACTTCACACCAGAGAATCGCATCCATTGCACCCAAACCAAACTGAAGCAAAGGACACTCTTGCAACTTAGCACAACAGAAGCAAATGAAGCAAGTGAATGTCTTGCGGTTGGATGCTGCTTGCTTCTGTACTGTGGTGTTTCCCCACTGGCTAAACTCAGTACGTGGCTGCTGTGAATGACCCTGGTTTTGTAATGTAATGCAATAATGTATACCAAGATTGGAGTATCTATGAAAAACAATAAATCACCTAAATTCAATACACACTAATTGGAGAATAAGCAATGAACAAGCACTAGAGGTGGGCATGAATCGTGAAAAAAACGAACCATGTGGTTCATGGTTCGTGCATTTTCATGAACCACGAACTTCCACGAACTGGGGCAAGTTCGCAAACTGGTTCGTGGTTCATGGGTTTAAATGCCCCTTTCCATGCCCCTTCGTAGCAGCATGGAAAGGGGCATTTAAACCCGCAGATCACAGTTTAAATGGCCATTTCCCCGCCACTCGGAGCAGCAGGGAAATGGCCATTTAAATTGCAGGTGGGGCTTGGCTGGCCAGCCAGGAACTCCTGACCAGGCAGTCAAGCCTCGCTGTTTAAATGATCAGCTGCTTGTCAGGGATCTCCCCGACAAGCAGCTGATCCTCAGGTTTAAATGCCCCTTTCCATGCCACTTTGCAGCGGCACAGAAAGGGGCATATCAGTTTAACACGAACCAAATGAACCAGTAGACCAGTTTGTGGAAGTTCGTGGAAAATGAGCTTCCACGAACCGCTGGTTTGCGAACCACAAACTGACCTGGTTTGTGGTTCTTTTTGGTTCGTGTTCCGTTTCTTGCCCATCTCTAACAAGCACTTTCCCCAATCCATAGTGAAAGCCAGAATTAGCTTTCTGCTGTCAGATTGGCGAAAGGACAGCTGAGAGGTAGAATTGGACTAGAAATATAAAATTTCCAGAACCTTTGAGATCCTGGGACAAAAAAAAGTTTTTTTCTATTTTTTTCCAAAAATAAGCAAAAACCAAAAGGTGGCAAAGAAAGAATAGACGGGACCTCCATACTGCCATGTAGAAACAGAAGAAACTGATCTTTGGACCTGCAGGGACACAGTGTCGCGCCCAGCGGCAGAACATTAGCCAAGGGCTAGCTTGGGAGCATCTGGTAGACAAAGTAGTGCACCAGCATATCAGGCAGTTCAAGAGTAAGTCCAACAGTCCGGGTCAGTTCACAGGCAAGGCAGTCCAAAAGCAGGGCAGGCAGGTACAAGTTCGAGAGTCAAGCCATGGTTGTGAGTCAAGAGTTCTGTCCGTGGGGACCAGGAAGGCAAAGAGGGATCAGGAGCCTCCAGGCACAGGAGTGCAGGTTGCAGGGAGTGGCGAACAAGGTTGCTTCCACGCTGAGCCCTGGTCGACACCCTCCTTTTATCCTCCTGCTTAGGCTGCAGTGCAGGTGTTCCTTCTTCATCTGATTGTAGCTCCTCATTCTCAGAGATCAGTCCCGGCTGGCGCTGAGCTGGCAAGTGTGCGCTCCTGTGTCTCTCCCAAACTGCCACCCTTTCTCGGGTCCTTCATCTCGAGGTTGGCTCGAGAGGCTCAGGCTTCTCTGGTGCCGGTTTCTTCTTTGTCCTGCGCGAGCCCTCACCCTCGGTGGCTTCTCCAGAGGTCCCAGGCTGTGTTTCTTGCTGCTCCTTTAAGGGCTCTTCTGGCGCCACAGCTGGCTCTGTTACAGGCTCCTCGGGTGTAGAGGCCGGCTCTGCTGGCTCCTCTAGTTCCTCATCCTCTGAAGAGGACTTGACAGCAGAGGGTGTGGTGACGGGCTGAGGCCAGGCCATGACACACAGCCAGTTTGGTGTAGTGGTTAAGAACGCGGGACTCTAATCTGGAGAGCCAGGTTTGATTCCCCACTCCTCCACTTGAAGCCAGCTGGGTGACCTTGGGCTAGTCACGGCTCTCTGGAGCTCTCTCAGCCCCGCCCACCTCACAGGGTATTTTGTTGTGGGGATAATAATAACATACTTTGTAAACTGCTCTGAGTGGGCATTAAGTTGTCCTGAAGGGGGGGGGGGTATATAAATTGAATGTTGTTGTTGCCTACAATGGCCTGAAGAGGTCCCTGAGTATTACTGGGGGGGAGGGGGAGCCCTCTTCAAACCTTAGTGCAGCAGTTGGGCACCCCCGGGAAACTCCAGTTGATGTGTGGGTGACTTTTACACAGCTGCTTATGTGGTGTAACACCACAGGCAGGGGACTCCTAAGCAGAGGTACCCTTCTAAGCCCGCTGAGCTGGCTCTCATTAAGACAGCATCTGAAGCCACCCACATGGTTAGGACAGTTTTACCCCTACCCAGAAACCTCCTCATTTTTACAGACCTCCTTCTATACCACAGTTTTTTCAGAAGGACACATTTTTGTTGCCCCTCATCTTCTCACGGCCAGTATCGCCTTCCCATGTACTACAGTAAGTTCTTCCTGCCTTCTCTATTCCCTATTCAGAGACTGGTCTTGAACCAGGGCATTTTCTGTGGTGGCCCCTTGCTTTTAGAACCCCCTCCCCATTGAGGCTCACCTGGCGCCTATTTCACTTTCTTTTAGGCACCAAGGTAAAACACGTCCTTTTGCCCAGGCTTTTAATCTTAATTAATTAATCTTATCAGCTTTTTAATGACCAGCGTCTGATCTGTGGCTATTTTTTTTAAAATGAATAAATTTTTATTGGATGGGTCAATATATAGTCAGATTAAAACACAAATACAATCCATTTCAATTCCCACAAGTATATTTCCCCACCCCCTCCCCTCCCCCTTTTCGATGTTGACTTCCAACAGCACTCGAACCCCCCACTATTAATATCACATTATTTCTATTTTATAGTTGTTCTTACCTTGTTATTAGTAAAGATCTTAATAATATCTTATCTTACTTAGTACCATTAAAACCCTTCAAAAGACCATAATTGTCCCTTAACATCCCATTTCTTTTCCATATATTTTTTCAGCTTTTTCCAGTCTTTCAAAAATATTTCTGGTTCTTGATCCTTCGAGTTTCTTGTTAGTTTGTCCATTTCAGCCACGTACAACAATTTGCTTCTCCATTCTTCAATTTCAGGTATTTCTTCTTTCTTCCAGTATTGAGCATATAATATTCTTGCTGCTGTCATCATATAATATAGCAATGTCTTGTCATTTCTATTACCATCTTCTAAGTGCAAAGATAATAACAGCATTTCTGGATTTTTAACAACATTATACTGGAGTATCAAAGACATCTCAGCACATATTTTAGCCCAAAAGTCTCTAGCCTTACGGCAAGTCCACCACATATGAAATAGAGAACCTTCATGCTCTTTACATTTCCAGCACTTATTAGAAAGCTGCTTATTAGCTATGGCTAATTTTTTCGGTGTTAAATACCATCTATATAACATTTTATAGCCATTCTCTCTAATACTGGTACATGTTGATATTTTTAACGTATTTTCCCACAATTGTTCCCATGCTTCCATCATTATTTCATTGTTACAGTTTATTGCCCACTTTGCCATTTGTACCTTGACTGTTTCATCTTCTGTGAACCATTTCAATAACAATTTATACATTTTAGAAATTGCTTTATTACTATCTCCTAACAAAAGTTCCTCAAATTCTGAATTCTTAGTTCTAAAACCTGTCTTCCTTTGATCTGTATCAAATAGGTCTTTAATTTGTCTATATTGTAACCAACCATATTTAAATGGCAACTCCTCATTTGGTTTGAGTTTTACCTCCTTATCTACTACTTCTGTTAAGTCCTTGAGGGTAAGCCATTCTTTTCCTTTATATTCTAGGGTTGGGTTGATCACCTCAGCTGGTATCTGTGGATATTTTTTTCCGTGCTGTATAGGTGAAATGGCTTGTGCCTTATACTTTGGATTTTAATTTAAGCCACATAGAAACATAGAAAAATTCTAAATAAATTGAACCACCTTGAGAAAGAATTACGGGTGCTTCCAGGCCACGTTCAGTGGAGAAACATTCTAAACACCCAGCGCTTTCAGCTCCTGGGGTGAGGAGGACTCACAGGTCCCCGGGGGGGGGGCAGGGGGGCACAACTCCACCTGCTAGGCTGCCAGGCCAGCTTTGAGGGACAGTGCAGAAGCAAAGCACATCTGATGCCAGGGAGCCCCTGGCTGTCCTGCCACCCCCTAAAAGGCTTGGGGGCCAGGCTGCTTGAAGGGCCGCCTCCTGCCGTGCAGTCCAGCCCACCAGTTAAGATCGGTCTAACAGGCCCTCCTCTCTGGGCTCCCACCTTGGGCGGGGAGGGGAGTGGCAGCCAGAGGCGGGGCTTTGTCCGTAGTAGCGCTTCCCCTTGAAGTTGCCTGACATCTGTGCCATTTTCTTTTAGGCACCAAGACAAAATGGTTCTGTTCACCCAAGCTTTTAGTAAAGGGATTGCTCTTTTAATGCTCTTTTACCTACAAACTGCTAATTTTGTTTTAAGCTGTTCAGTGATCAGTGTTTTTATGCTTGGTTTTAATTAACAACTTTTAATGTTTCATGTTTTTATTATATTTTATTTTGTAAGCTGTGGACAGGTTCCCAGAGGTGGCACAAAAATGTCTAAAAAATTTGTCATCAGGCTTTGTTATAGTTCTTAGAGTGCAAAATTGTGTAGCCAGGATATGCAGCCAGCAGACGTGTCCTCTAGAAAATCCCCTGCAAGGAAGAAGCGTGCAGAACAACCACGTCAACAGAGTTCTTCTCTTATGCAGGGCAAGGAGTATGTGTATTGGTTCATACTTTTCCAGCCATTTTTTGAATACTCCGCAGAGCTTATTTTCAAAGGTTGAGCGTCCGTAATATGAGATCGGACTTCACTTGACAAGGCTCAGTCGGTCTAGGGCGGACTGCTTTTCTCCACGTCAGCACTTGGCAGCTGCCTTTGGGCTGAGGCCTTTCCCTGCCTGGCCCGTCTCTTCTCTGTGAGTTGTGCCCCGTGGCCCTCCTCAGAGCCCGCAAGGGTGCTGGCTGGCAGGCCCTGCTGATCAGAGGAGCCTGGAGCTTTCTTAGCGGCCTTTCCCCCACTTTTTCCTTAGAAAAGTTTTCCACAAACATGAAGTCTGTTCCCAGAGTAACACAAATGTATTTCCTTTTATTTATGTTATTTATAGTCCGCCTTTCCCACTGAGAGTCAAGGGGGATTACATAGAGTAAGTCAACACAATCAACAACTGGGACATTCAATAAATGATACAATAGAAATGTGAAAACAAGCAAAAAATTGGATACAATGCTGAAACAAAGCAAGCAGATCCAGGAAGAGCAACAACAAACGATGGCCTTCAAACAGGTTGTCATCACATGATGACCAGTGAAACCAGATGTGAGGGTTTTGCCAGGTAACTCTCAAAAGACTTCACTGCATGAGTTAAAGAACGTTATTGATAAGCTTCCAGTTCAGCACTTCCTCCGTCCACACAGTTTGGTGCACTAGTTAAGAGTGGTAGTGTCAGGCTATGGATGACAGGATATGGCAGACAGATCCCTGGACCATTGCAGCAAGACACAGGTTCTTGGGTAAATGGCTTTTATTCAGAAATCAGATCATTTCCATATATATGTCCATAGGACTACTCAGAAGCAAGATAAGCTTCTAAGCAGAAAGTGTAAAAGTTGATAGGAATGACATCATGTGAGAGAGACTTCTCTTTTAACATTCAAGTTTGCTCTTTTCCACCCACCCAATCATAAACAAGATTTTGGCGCTTTTCTTGTGTGAGAACATTTCACATATTTGTAATATCAAGTTGAGTCACTAGGAAGCAAGACATAGCAAAGTCTGAGAGGGAGTAGCATACAGGGTCAGAATCACTGGGAGCTGGTGTAGTTCATTAGATAAACACCTGTGAAAGAAATAGTTATGGCATCGGTAAAATGACATCGAGTTACAGCAGGATACATTGGTTCAGAACAACAGGATCAATAAAATTGGCATAGATGGGGCTCAGACATGACAGGAGTCAACTGGAATAATAAAATCCCCGATCCATACATTTCTGCAGGTAGATGCTATCAGATATGCCTTCAGCTTAACTGCCATGCTTCAGGTGTATTGTGATGTAGTATTGTGCTGTAGTGCCTCTGAGTCTGTGCAGAGTGGAACCAAAGGTCTGTTGCTTTGTTACTAACTGATTATCTTCCAGGCAAGAGTGAGGGAGAAAAAAACCCGGAGGTGAGAAACGAGGACGACTTGCTGTAAATGGGCCCCACCAGCAGGTCACAGAGGATTCAGCACCACAGGAGGTGAGACCAAAGGGGGCCTTGATTTATTTGCCATTTACTTTAGTGAACCCTCGGAGGAGGACCCACATCTGAGTGAGAGCCCTTATTGACTTGGGATGTACTGGAGACATAACCCCAGCATTGGTGACGGGACTGGTGCTGGATGTGAAAAGGTTAGCACAGCCCCTTGTATTCGAGCAAATGGATGGATCAAGAACGAAAGGGACTCTGGCCGGGTTTGAGACTGAGCTTACTCCTATGGGGATGGGAAACCACTGGGAAGCCCAGACATTTGTAGTCTGCACTACTACTAAATTCCCTTTGGTGTTGGGAATTCACTGGCTGTACGATCACGATCCCTATGTGAGTTGGCAAGCAGGAGAGCTCTGTTTCCCGGGGGAGGAGTGCCACAACCATGTGTGGGATACGATGTGGGGAAAAACGGCTCCTGTAACCCCAGAAACTGTCCTGCTGACCCGGGAGGAGATGGAGCTAATTACTCCCGAACACAGAGTCTTAAACCAATTGTTTGATGAGAGAGAAGCAGACAAACTCCCCCTTCATTGGGCAACTGACCTCACTATTGAGTTAATCCCCGGGCAGAAGTTGCCAAAGGGGAAACTTTGCTCCAGGAGTCCCGGGGAGCTGGCAGAGTTGTGAAAGTTCATTGATAAGAATTTGGAAAGAGGCTTTATTAGACCAGCGAGCTCTCCCCATGCCACTCCTGTGTTCTTCTGCAAGAAAAAGGATGGCAGGTTGAGACTGTGCACGGATTAGAAGGGGGTCAATGTGGTGCTGATGTCTAATGCCTACCCCCTCCCCCTCATCTGAGACTTGCTGGGACTAGTGGCCCAGGGGGAAATCTTTTCTAAGCTGGACTTGCAAGATGCGTTCTTTAGAGTAAGGATAAAGAAGGGGGTGAGTGGAAAATGGCGTTCAACACCCCGTTGTGGCAGTATGAGTACTTAGTGATGCCTTTCAGATTACAAGGGGCTCCGCCTGTTTTCATTAATTTGATCAATGAAGTTCTCCACAAGCACCTTTACAAAGGGGTGGTGATTTACTTAGATTATGTGTTATTGTATTCACAAGACTATGATTCACACGTGAAATTGATGTGGGAAATATTGAAAATCCTGCTCACCCACCAGCTACCTGTCAAACTGTCCAAACGCAAGTTTCATAAGAAGGAGCTGGAAATCTGGGATATTAAGTATCTGGCAAGAGGTTGAGGATGGCCACCGCCAAGGTCCGAGCTGTGGTGAAATGGGAAGCCCCCCAAACCAGACAACAATTGCAATCGTTCCTAGAGTTCTGTAATATTTACCGACCCTTCTTAAAGAACTTTGCACAGATTTTGCTACTGTTAACAGACTTACTGAAGACAAATGAACAAAGCCTAGTGCTAAATTAGCCTGGACAGGAGAGTGCCAGGAAGCTTTTGAGAACTTAAAATGGTTGTTCACATCTGAGCTGGTCCTGAGCCACCCCGATGAAAATCGCAAATTTGTGGTACAAGTAGATGTCAGTGACATTGTGATGGGAGGGGTCATCTTACAGGAGGATAATGAGGGGAAGTTGCACCCCTGTGCTTATGTGTCTAAAAAAAATTCTGAGGTGGAATGACACTGAGCGGTCTGGGAAAAAGAGGTGGCCGCCATCAAATTAATGTTGCACCTGGAGACATTGGCTGGAGGGAGCTAAAATGCCATTTGAAGTGTGGACAGATCACAAAAATTTGGAAGTGTTACGCGCCCCTTGTAAATTGGGCACCGAGCAGTTGCGGTGGGCAGTATTTTTCTCCCAATTCAATTTTGTACTCAAACACCTTCCGGGCAAATCAAACTTCTTGGCACATGCCCTCTAGCGCCTCCCCCAGCATGACAGTCAAAAAGAGGAGGTGGTAGACACTATGTTCTCGCCCACTCAACTGGGAGGGGCTGTTGTCACTAGGCAACAGGCTAAAGTCAAAGCAACACAGTCTGACCTCACAGAGTGGGAGGAAAACATGAAAGCTGAAGTGGAAAAGGAGGGGGAGGAGATGCCCAAAGACAAGCTGGAGGAGGGAGGGCATGGGGGGCTGGTACAGACAAGGGAAATTGTACCAGCCTGATGGGGGAGGTCTTAAAGAATTGTCATGATGCCAAACTGGCATCATACAATAACATACAATAACAGTAATCAAAGCTCCACGGGAGCATCCCCCTTTAAAATTGCCCAGGGGTTCAAAGGCAAAGCCTTTATAAGTAACCCTTTATAAGTAACCCAACCTCAACCAGGGCAGGGGGACCTGACTGAATGGTGGAGTAAGCTAATGGGCTAGTGGGAGGTGATTAAGCAAACGTTGGACAAAGCCAAAGAGGATTATAAGAAGCAAGCTGATTAAAAGCGCTCCCCTTGGGAAGCCAAGGGCTGGGTAGTTCTTTGGGGGGGGGCAGAATGTCAGGTATGTCTTTTGGTTATGAGTTCCTGCCGAAGCCTGAGAACCTGACCTTGGTCTTAACACGGAGACTGAGCAGAGCTCTTTCCTCCCCCTCCCATCTTCCCAGGCGATGCACGCCAAGACGTCTAAAGGCCTCTCCTTCCCACTGGAGGGGGGCGGGGGAGACACCAACCTCTAATTGATCCCATTTCACTACCTTTAGGCATTCCAGTCAATTTCCATTGCTACAGCTTCTTGATACTGGTACTGGACTCTTTTTGATTTTGCTGCCACAGACTAACACGACTAACTCCTCTGCATCTTGATACTGGTATCTTTCCTTAATAAAAACATCTTTAACTCAACACCAGAGTGATGCAGTGAAGTGTTTAGGGAGGTACCTGGCAGGACCTGACAGATCCATTTTAAGTGAGTCTTAAACCCATGGAACATTAGTGCCACGTTTACCCATTTCTTAGAAAATAGAACATAGGAATACAACGCTGGAAGAAATCCCAAGGAACATCTTGTCTAACCCCCTGCAGGAGTCCACAGCTATCTGCCCGTCTCCCCAGTAACCTCTGGTTTTTGCTCAGAGGAAGACAAAAAACCTCCAGGATCCCTGGCCAATCTGGTGTGGAGGAAAGTTCCTTCCTGACCTCAAAGTGGTGATCCGCATTGCCCTGGGCATGGAAGGAAGGGTCTCGAGCCTTGGCTAATAGTTGTTGTTCCAGTAGTCCAGAGCCAGTGTCTACGTGGGTGGTCCTGGAACTGATGCTCAGCAATAAAGGCTCAGACTGTCTCATTTTCCTTGCTCCTGTGGGTCAAGTTCTTAGCCTTGCCCTCTTCCTGTGTTGGGTGCTCTTCCTTTCCTTGAGATACCTTTTCTTCCCCCTCCTGTTGCCCTCCCAAGAGTGCTTCATGAGTTCTTTCCAAAAACTCATCACCTTCCATGATAAGCTGGAGCGTGGATACCCGTGCCTCAAGCCCCCGAAACTTCTCCTCTAATAGGGCTACCAGCTTATACTTGCTATAACTGTAATTTCCATTACCTTCCAGTAAGAAGACAAACATGGGCACAAGTTGTGTAGGTTGTGAGCAGGTAGTGGCCAGGCAGGGTTGCCAGGCCTCTTCACCCTCCGGGCAGGAGGCAACACTCACCTTTTCAGATGTCTTCTCCGGGACTAAGTGATGATGTCACTTCTGGGAAGTGATGTCATCATGCAAGGCATTGCGCCACCCCTGGAAGTGCTCCCATGCTCTGCAGCGGACCAACTTTGGCCCATTTGGGGCTTAATTTGGCCCACTGTGAAGCACAGGAGTGCTCCAGGGCCCTCCAGGCAGTGTTCCTGCACTCCAAAGTGGGTCAAAATTGGCTCATTTGGGGCCAAAATCAGACCACTGTGCAGCGCAGGAGCATTGCCAGGGTGGTGCAATGGGCCCTGGAAGTGCTCCTGTGCTCCACAGTGGGCTGATTTCGGCCCCAAGCAGGCCT
Organism: Eublepharis macularius; assembly: GCF_028583425.1. NCBI lineage: Eukaryota > Metazoa > Chordata > Lepidosauria > Squamata > Eublepharidae > Eublepharis > Eublepharis macularius. The sequence goes on from NC_072792.1 coordinate 2,485,244, forward strand.
GATTCGGCCCACTGCAGAGTGTGGGAGCCCTGCCAGGAGGGCACAGTGGGACCAGACAATCTTGTTTCCCCCACATACCTGCCTTTTCAAGTGCCAAAACACCCCTATAGCCATTTCCACACTTGAAAAGCACAGGAGGGAACAAGATCGCCTGCTACCACCACTCTGAGGCCCTCGTGGCATTTTTAAATTCTTCCTTAAAACAGTGTTGGCATTCATGCATTGGACCTGTGGACACCATAACACCTAGTCTGGCCATAAGAAGGTTGCCCAATTTATCCCTGGAAGCTGAAGTAATGAACAGATAATCTATTCCAGTTATCTTTTGCACACAGAATCTGTGGAAGCGGAAAGAGTCATGGAGGATTATAGCTTAGTATCGGCATTAGTTTCAGTATCAGTACCCTGACCTGGATAGCCCAAGCAAGTCAGATTTCCAAAGCTAAGCAGGGTCAGCCTTGGTTAGTAATTGGATGGGAGACCTCCAAAGAAGACGAAGGTAGCAGAGGCAACCAATGGCAAATCCAACTGAACATCATCGTTTATTCTTTGTCTGTTGCTTTTGGTTTGTGTCCAACAAGGTTCCTTTGTCTTAAAATACTTATTCCAATTTTTCCTGAATTTCCAATTTCTCCTCCATGTGCCATATTTGCAGCTGGGGATGCTTGTAAAAATGCATAACCATGTTGGCTTTGAGATTTCCTGTTCCGCAGAAATGTAGTCATAGCTCCCCTCAGCCCACACCCCACAAGTATTTAGAGAGAGAATGAGACTTGGGCTGGAATTAGATGTGGTGTAAGAGGGACTCGCTGTTGCCAAGAGGAATTGGCAGATTAAAGTAATAGCATGGCAAGTGCCTGCACAGTTGCAACAGTGCTGACTGACCAAAATGAGCAGAAAGGAAGTAGAAGGCTCCACACCGAAGCAAGAAGGGCGAGCCAGTGGCCACCAAGGGGGCAGCAGGAGGCTTCTGCATAGGCCAATCATGCACGTGTGCAAGTTGAATGAGTTTGTTATGAAAAGAACTGGCAAGAAAGCAGAGCACAATCAATGGCAGCTCGTGGAACGGGGCAGGATTTGTCCTCTCCTTGAGAAGTACTTTGTCAAGTAGAGTATGTCAGGAGTGGCCAGCCGGTGCACACCTTAAAGTGACTGCAACACGTAATAGAAAGGAAATAGTGTAATAATTCAATATTTTCATGCTGGCTGCATTACAATTATGATGTTAATTAATTATCTGCCTGGCAGTTAACACCATCCCGAGGCATGGTTGCGGTCGACTTGGTGCTGTTCTGCTAGGAGTGAGTAATTAACCTCTCCTCTTCTCTGGGATTCTCTACAAGATGATCATCGTGTTGATGATATAATTATTATTAATTCAGTTTCTGTGTTTCGTTGACATTGTTAATTACTTGTCGGTAATCAGCTAATGTTTAATCTTCATTGCTGGATGGCTCCTTAAAAGGCTGCTTGAAATGGTTCGGCGGGGCTTCCTGGCACCACCTTTCTGCCTCGAGCATCAGCAAGATCAGTCCTCAGAATGAATTACTAGAGGAATGCGGCAAAAAGATCCCCTCCAAATCAGGATTAAAATCAGGATTAAAAGAGGATGTCGTTTCCTCGCCATACAGAGGACTGAGAAACCATTGCCAATAAATCAAGGAAACATGCAAAGGTGCTTTTTTTGGGTGACAACTTGAACAATTGATCATATATGGGGACTTGTCAATATCACTTAAAGAGCCAGGTTCGACTTAGGGGGTCATTTTTGTTTTGTTTGTTTAGTGGTACTTCTGAAAGTAACTGGCCGGGGCATAATCAAAAAGAGTCCAGTAGCACCTTTAAGACTAACCAATTTTATTGTAGCATAAGCTTTTGAGAATCACGTTCTCTTCGTCACATGCATCTGACGAAGAGAACGTGATTCTCGAAAGCTTATGCAACAATAAAATTGGTTAGTCTTAAAGGTGCTACTGGACTCTTTTTGATTTTGCTACTACAGACTAACACGGCTAACTCCTCTGCATCTTTGGCCAGGGCATGTTTTCCAAGTCAAGTGGCAACAAACAAATAAATACAAAAAGAGTTTCAGGGAGTGTAAAACTTTCATGGGCGATGAGGAGGAGAAGGAGGATCCATGAATATCAATTTTTAGTCCATTTCCCCAGAAAGTTGGACTACAGTTTGTGAATCTTGATTCGCTATTTCAGGCCATTTCCAAATGGGTTATTTGCTCCAGGTTCTGTGTTTTTTTGAAAAAAAATTATTAGGTGAGAATATTAATACATACAACTTTCAAATAACATCTCAATATCATTTTCCCCCACCCTTTCCCTCCCCCCTTTTTCAGGACTTCCAATAGCTTTCCAACCCTATATCTTAATCTATTCCTAATCTATCCCCCTTTTCTATAACTCATTATATCGTGTTTACATTCTGCTTTGTTAAGCTAAGCTCTATCTGTTAGCTTCAGATCTATTATTATTAACTTAAAATCTGTTATCTATTACTATCTGTTAACTTCAGATATATTTAAATTTAAGCTAACAATTAAATAAAATATCTACTTTATTAATTTTACCAATATCTATTAACTCCAAATCCACTTAAATTTAAGCTAACAATTAGCTAATACTTCACTCCATATGGTAAAGATTCCATCTCTTCCAATAAAAAGAAACCCATTCTAATAATTTTTGAATTGCCATAGTTCCCCTTTCACGTCCCACTTCTTTTCTAAAAATGTTTTCAGTCTTCCCCAATCAGTAAAGTATTCTGCCAGATTCTGATCTCTCAGCTTTCTTGTCATTTTATCCATTTCTGCCATGTACAGCAATTTATATATCCAGTCTCCAATAGTTGGTATTTCTTGCACCTTCCATTTCTGCGCATATAAAAGTCTTGCTGCCGTTGTCATGTAAAATAGCAATGTTCTGTGCTGCATTGGAACATCTTCCATACTTAAATTCAGTAGCAATAGCTCTGTGTTTTTAGGAACGGGGTGTTTCCCTGCTCCCTCATTGCCTTGTGGTACTTCTCAGCTTTTCTCCAATCTATCCTAAACCTGCTTCGCTGCAATGTTTTGTTAAAGATTTCAGCAAAGCTTAAATAGCTGCCGTGTGGCTGGGAAAGTTTGGATTTTCCTGGATAAACCCACGAGGCAGCCATTTCCCTGCAGCAGCCATTGGGTGGCCACTGGAGGGTTCTTTGGATTGACTCTTGAATATAGTTACAACATCATAATGTTATAGCAAACTCTGTATTGAGCTTCCTGAATTCCCAGCTGTCGGTTTTTTTTAAAAAAGTCCTTAGCTCCTTCCATTGCAGACATATAAGGTAAAACAAAGGCATATCTCTGCAATGAAAGGAGTTACAGATTTTTAAAAAATGAAAGCAGGGAGTTTTAGAGAACTTGATAGCACTGCCTGTTGTAAGTTATAGTGATATTCAAGTGCCAAGTTTTTAAAAAACACTGAAAACGCCTGGGGGAAACCTGCCCACGTGGATGCCCCGTTGCTGCTCAACTACATCATCACTTTCAGCCTCACTTAAATTTTCAAGTGAGAAAAATCTGTACTTTAGACAGTGGGCACTGTGACATTATAAACAATCATCCCTAGAGTTGCCAACTCTGGACTGGGAAATTTCTGGTGATTTAGGGGCAGGGCCTGGGAAGGATGGAGAAGGGAGGCACCACAACAGGGAGGTGATGCCATCAAGTCGACCCCCCAGAGCTGCCATTTTCTCCACAGGAAATGATTTCTGTAGCCTAAAGATGAGCTGTAGTTCTGGGAGAACTCCATGTCCCACCTGGAGGTTGGCAACCCTAGTCAGACCAACAAGAGGCTGGAAGAGGCCGTGGGGAAGTGCCAAAATCCCACTTCCTTCCTTCTTCAGCCCTCATCAAGTTTTCCTGTGGCTGATTTTAGCAACAAATCATGCTGGATCTCTGCCCTCCCTCTGGTTTTGCTATGAATATAACTTTTGCGCTCAATCTGTTGGAACGTAGTACTCATCCTTGCTGTGTGAGTCTAGAATAACTGGTGGCAAAGACTGTTACTGGGAGAGCGTTGTGCTACACACTACAGACATTTCTAGTACATGGATTCTGTCAGCCATAGAGTGTATAGCACAACACACCTCGACATCCCTTTATCTTTCCAGCTGAACATATATATATATATATATATATATATATATATATATATATATATATATATATATATATATATATTATACCATTGAAGCTGTATTTGGGAGCAGAAGCAAATCTGGGACTCCGTTTAGTCCCAGAGGGTCTGACAGTCTGATGGGGCGAGGGAGCCGGCAAAGATTTTCCGCGCGAAGTGCTTCCTCGTGTAATCTTTCAGGAGGGGAGGGGCCTGGAAAGCCAGTCCGCCGTGTGAGAGCTGCAGTTGGCGCTTTGCTCCCTTTCTTGCAGGGAATCCTTTAAGTCTTTGAAGCTTGAGCTGGTCCAAAGCCCGGGGCTCACAGAGCAGGGCAGCCAGGCCTGCCGGGCAAGGAAAAGGCAGTGCCCCCCCCAGCAGGGGGTCGCAGCTCTGGCCTGCTTCTTGTCTGAGGAATGGGTTCTTGTAAGGAAGGTGGTCTGGGTTGGATTGGCCTATATCTGTGCACTTTATCCATCCCTGCCTGTGGTTGTAGAAGGTTGTTAATTGGGGCTGCGGCTACTACGGCTGCCAGGTGTCTGGTATTTACCACGACAGTCCAGTATTTAGGGGGACTGTCCGGGGAAAATGTTACCCAAATACTTTGAGCTTGGTGCTATAGAATGGTAAGGAATAAAAGAACCCTTTGATTGATGGAAGAGAAGGTGGATTGGCATTCCTGATTGATGGAGAGAATTATGGGGCATGGAGAGCCAGTGTGGTGCAGTGGACTACGGTCTCACAGGCTCAAATTCAAACCCACGCTCTGCCACGGATGGTTCCTGGGTATCTGGGGCCAGTCACGCCCTCTCAGCCTAACCTTCCTTACAAAATTTCTTGTGAGAAAAAAACAGAAGAACTCCAAAATTGACAGATCGACAAGGTGGGGACGAAACCTTCCAAAGTATTTAGTGTATTTAGTTATATGTCAACTCTGGAAATAGAGGATGCTTGGAGATTCCTACATAAAAAGGACAAAGATTATACATTCTTCTCAGATAGACATCAAACATACTCCAGAATAGATATGTGTTGGATATCCAAGAGCCTTCTGACACAGGTAGACAAAGCAGTAATCCACCCCAGGGTTATAGCAGATCATAATCCAATAGAGATAGTATGTCAAACAGGCAACAAGAGAGAGAAAGAAGACAGAAATTAGATGACACCTTACTTCTAAATGAGGATTTACTCCAAAAATGCTGGGAAGAATTGATTATTTTAGAATAAATACGACAAATGATGACAACCTCATAACAATCTGGGAGGAATACTGATCTAAAAGGAATACTGATGGCAATAGCAGCCCAAAAGAAGAAAATTAAGTCTGAAGTAAGAGACAATTTAATCCAAAAACTGGGAAAAAAATGGAACAAGACCATAAAGGAACAAGGGATAGAGAAAAATGGGAAGAAATTAAACACCTAAAGAATAAACTGGATTTACTGGAGTCAGGAAATTCAGAAAAAATTGAAGTACCTGAAGCATAGACATTTTGAAGCTGCCAACAAGCCTGGAAGATACCTGGTGTATTGTCCGAGGAAAGCGTCTGAGAAGAGAAGGATACCGGGAATTAGGGGAGGCAACCAAGTAATTCACAGAGACCAGCAAATGAAGGAGCGAATTAGAGTTTTCTTCTGCAATCGCTACAAAGACGAAACAGTAAATGTATCCATGGTAAAGGGACAGAACAATATTGCTTCAGCTAATATTATAAGCAAACCAACTGCAACTGGTATTCAATGCTTTCAGCAATGATAACCGATCATCTTTGCTAAAGAGTTTTTTAGACCTATGATAAGAAGCATAAGAGAGAGACAAGTTCTCCTAAAGGCTTTACATAGAGGTAGAATAACATGGGGGATAAGATTGTGCCCAGTGGAAACCTGCAAGATAATCTCCCACTCTGGAGACAGCTGGTCTCCCACAGCAATCCTTTGAGTCCTTCCCATGAGGAATTATTTAAACAGAGACATAGTGCACGTGGTCAGTACCTTGCTGGTTGCCCAGAGAAAGGCAGCCACAGCTCAGCAGGCCAGGCTTGCAGCGAGAGACTGCGTCTCGCTCTTCCCTGCCCAAGCACCCTCTGCACATGGAGCTTGGCACTCTGGCGTTGGAGGATGCCCTGAAAGGGCACTTAGTGCCCCAGAGGCAGCATGTAGGCCAGTCTCTGCTCCAACCCACAACTAATGGGCACTCTTTGGTCACACCAATCCCAGGTACAGGACCCCCCCCCTGAGAAGACCCCCAAAGAGAGAATACACCCTCACCACCCACCAAGCCAGGCTGCAGCACACACGGCAGGGAAGTCAGGGAGGGGCTGTGGCCTGGATCAAACATGGGTAGCCGGCACACGGCATGCAGAACTGCCCTCTGCACTTGGTGCCCCCTTAGCAGGGTTAGCAACTCAGGTTGGGAAAATCCTGGAGATTCAGGGGTGGAGCATGAGGGTGAGGAGGGGAGGGACTTCAGCAAGGTGGCATGCTGTAGAGTCTGCCTCCAAAGCAGCCATTTTCTCTGCAGTCTGGAGATCAGCTCTGCCTGGAGGCTGATAAGAACACAAAACTCCTGCGGTAAGAATTAAGGTATTTAAAGTGCACCGTGCAAATAAGCAATTTCAGTGTATGATGTAAACACTACTTACAACTCAATCCAGTACAAAATAAACAATGCAATAAATCTTACATAAAGTGCAAATGCAAGATGCATGAACAATGCTTACAAAGTGCAATCATAGAATGAAAAGTTCCTTCCACAATATTGCAGTTCCAAAATCTATATGAGGTACACTTAAGAGAAGAGAGTAGGGCGTGTCCTTCTGCTACCCTGCTGGGGTGTGGCACAGCCCTCAGAGCCTCTGCAGGATGGTTTTTAATCCTCTCTTCTTCTCAATATGAATTGATGAGGCCACGCTGTAGAGGAGGGCCACCAACGTTAGATGCAGACAGGGTCCAAAGGCTGCTGAGACCCACTCAACAGGCACCAGCAATTCTCCTGTTTCGCAGGGCTTTTACCAAGAGGGTCCAAATTCAGCCAATCTGCCATGTCTGGCCTTCCCGTGTATTCCTGTCTCCACAATCAACATCCACAAGGGGTTCCCAGGAGTTTTGTGTTCTTATCATCCTGGTTGGTACTCAGTGGCATCCCTCCTTTTAGTAGTAGTACCACCTGCCTGGAGGCTGGCAACTCTACCCCTTAGCACTGTGCTGGGACTCTGTTATCGGCAGGGAGCAGCCAGTGCAGTCCGTGGGCCAGGCCTCAGGCACTGGAGGCACTTCAATAAGCATGATCATTGCCGGGCAGGTGTACATTTCTATGATGCCAGCAGAGGAGGGCCAAAGAGCTAAAGTATCCCACCTGGTCCCCAGCTGTGGGGCGGCATCAGGGGGGCAGCCCAGGGTGGGAGGGGGAGCAGGGGGAACAGCACCTCACCAGCCCACTGCACCTCTTCCCCCAGGCCTGTCATGAGCCCCACTCCCTGTGCCAGGCCCTAGGTCTGTTTCTTATATGGGGTGCCCCCAGGTTTACGGCACAGCACCCAAGAGCTGACCCCTGCATTGCTGTGAACACAGACCCCAGCGCCCCTCCCCCCCAGTCATCCAGAATGCAGGATCTGGCAGACTTACACTGTAACAGCCTCTCCAAACATAGATCCAGAGGAGTTAGCCGTGTTAGTCTCAAAGACTTAAAGGTCACTGTAGTTCAACAGAAACCTTTCAAAAACAAAATCCAACGGGAAGCTGCTGAATTGGAATTCATATGTAAATTTGACTCTGTCAGGCTGGGACTGAATAGGGACTATGAATGGTTATCTCATTATCAGAGGTAACTGATTTCCTCAACAGAAGCAAACTGATCTCCATATCAGAAGGAGCTGATTGCATCTACTCCGCCCTCCCCTCTCCTCCTCCATATCTGACCAGTTTCTTTTTGCCCTCCATGCATCTGATGAAGAGAACTGTGAGTCTCGAAAGCTTATGCTACAATAAAATTGGTTAGTCTTAAGGGTGCTACTGGACTCCTTTTGATTTTTCTCCAAACATACAGCACCAACAGAAGGAAAATGTGGCCAGGACTTTTTTGCTGGAACTCAAGGCAGATGACAAGAACGACAACTATTCAATCAGTAAACTTATCACAAATCATTTAATAATAATAACATTCGATTTATATACCGCCCTTCAGGACAACTTAATGCCCACTCAGAGCGGTTTACAAAGTGTTATTATTACCCCACAACAATCACCCTGTGAGGTGGGTGGGGCTGAGAGAGCTCTGAGAAAGCTGTGACTGGCCCAAGGTCACCCAGCTGGCTTTGTGGAGGAGTGGGGAATCAAACCCGGCTCTCCAGATTAGAGTCCCGTGCTCTTAACCACTACACCAAACTGATAACAATTTTTGAACCAAACAGCAAGGATGGCAAGTAAAACAAAACTATTCAGTCAACCTGCAAGTGGATTACAAAATACAACAAAACAGCTCATCATTTGAACCGAACAGCAAAGAATCCATTATGTAACAACAACATAATGCAGTCAGGCTGGGATTGGAGAACCGGAAGAAAAGAGACAGTATCTCTAACAGGGGCCACCTCCTGAGCTGCTCCATACATCACAGCTTTATTGTATGTCCTCTACTCTTTTATTGAACTGCTTTCTAATTTTCTAATCCAATTTGCTTTGATGCAATGTCTATCCACACTCCCACCATATGTGACTTCTTCGATGTGAAGTAAGATTTCCACTCTGACAGAAGCTTTTTTCTTAATTGTTGAAAAAATATTTACCTTTAAACAAAACATTCTTGAAAATGTTGTAGACATCTACTAGGGTTTCTACCCCCTCCTTATCATCAAAGGGGGGTGGGGAGCCGAGGGAGAGTCTTCTTACACATGCACGCTCTGGAGGCCTCCTCTGACACCACTTCTGGTTTTAAATGGATGTGACCGGAAGTGACAACACTGGAGGACTCCAGATCATGCACGTGCCATGTGCTCCTGGGGCTCCAGCCAGCCTCCAAACATTTTCCCACCCTGCCAGTCAGGTGTGCAGGAACAGCAGTGGTGGTAGGGAATTCCCTACCCCAAGCAGCGGGCTGGCAACTCTAACATCTACTGTATACAGAGGAATTATCATCTATATTTCGAACTCCACCATCGTCAGGGTTGGGCCTGGTGAGTCCTTCTTGGAGGATGAGGATGCTATGGCAGTTGCTACCATGCAGGATGAAGCCCGGGCAGACTCTGAGATTCCTGGCCCTCTGAGGGGCTGTCAGGGACCCCACAGTCTGCCACAGCTACTGGGCCAGAAGCTCAGGTGACCTTTGATCAGAAGCCAGGGTCAGAGACAAGGAGCGCAGGTGAGGCGGCCTGTGAGGAAACTCTCCTCCTATCAACAGCCCCGGTTCAACCCCACCTGCCCCTCTGTGAAAAAGCTCTGGATTACTTCAGAGAGCTTTGCCTTGACCTTGCCGGGAGTATATAGAACCTGGCCCAGACATTGAGCTCCTGCGCTGGGCTACAGCCTGGGCTACAGCCTGGGTGGATTTGTTTTGGCTATTAGTCATAGCTGGCTTTTCTTTTCCCCCGGGGTGTGTGTGTGTGTGGGGGGGGGGAGTTAGTTATGAAGGGAACACACTTGTGTTTTCTGGGTGGGGTGGGGATTTGTTGTTAGTATACAGTCCTTATTTTAAGTTTTGTTCATTTGTTATGTTTTTTGTGGGGGTGCCATTTAGTTAAAAATAGCTGCTCCTGAAATCCTTCTTGCCTATTTGGGAAGAAGAATAGCTGAGGGCACCCTCTTCAGGGTTCTGTAAAATGGGGCAGCTTTGTCCACTTCACTTGACAACTGGGGGCTCTTTATAAAGGGAGGGTGACAGGCAGAAGACAATCTCCTACAATTCTGGTGACATTTGGGTGAAAAGCAGCAGCTCCACCCCACACCCCTCATAGGAAATCAGGCTGCGGGGCAGCTTGCTCAGATGCCTGCAGAATTCAAACACTTTGCTCAGAACCAAGCTACAAGTGATGCCTGACACAGGTTGGACACTTGTCAGCTTTGATGGGAAATGTAGGCTTCCTGGTTTTACAGCTTGGCTCTCCATTACAGCTGCAAGACCGGGACGCCTACATTTCCCATCAAAACTTGAGGGAAGCTGACAAGTGTCCAACCTGTGTCAGGCGTCACCTGTAGCTTGGCTCTCAATCTGCTTGAAATGTGGGGTTCTTGGAAGGACAGCCAGAAGACACTCTGCTGCAATTTTGGTGATGTTCAGTTGAAAAACAACTACTCTACCCCAGTCCCCCATAGGCAATCATGGAGGGAGAAAACTGCTGATCTCATTCCTTATTTTGTTAAGCAGACCACCATAAGGGACAGCAAAGGGATAGTTTTCAGCAGAAAGGAAAACAATTTTTATTGTCAGTCAGGAAATGAACGCGGACTCGGGAGTGGGCGGAAGTTACAAAGTTATGCTTAAGCCTGGTCTGGACGGAGCTCTCCTTCTAGGCTGCTACGTTTGACCTGTAGTTTCCGCATCACGACATAAAATGACAACAGGTGAGCGTGGGAGCATGGGTGCATTTTGTGCACGTGCAGTGAATTCCCACTACCTCATCGCACAGTTCGGTCCCTGGGGGGAACTTGACAGCCCTAATTCTTATGCCTAAGTGTCTTTCAATTCTTGTATGTCTGTGTTTCTCTAAATGGAATCTAAATGGAATCTTTGTTTTGGAAAATATCTAGTTTAGGGATGCTATGGGGTAAGAAATGCCTTTTTCTGAAATTCACTTTTTTAGATATAGCTGTTGGTTTCTCTTATTGTCTTTTTACTCTTTTACATGGAAGGGTTCCCCCCCCCATTTCTCTTTTATTTCTTTTTGAGGAGTAATCAAGGTGCCTCTTTGTAACTTCAGCCCTTGCAGTTGTTTTATGTTATACACCCCAGGGTAGTGCTCTAGCAGAAAGATAAGAAGGTTTGGAAAGATCAGGGCTTTTTTTCAGGGAGAACGCGGGGGGAACGGAGTTCTGGAACCTCTTGAAAATGGTCACATGGCCGGTGGCCCCGCCCCCTGATCTCCAGACAGAGGGGAGTTGAGATTGCCCTCCACGCCGCCGAGCGGCGCGGAGGGCAATCTCAACTCCCCTCTGTCTGGAGATCAGGGGGCGGGGCCACCAGCCATGTGACCATTTTCTCCGAGGGCAACCCACCACCTCTTTTCCCAGAAAAAAAGCCCTGGGAAAGATAATGCCTACCTCTGAGCAACTACAGAGTAAAATTGTGAAAATTTGCAGGAGCTGCTTTCCCATCCCTTCCCCTGTTCAAATTTTTCTTCAATCAAAAAGGAATTCCATAGAAGCTGACTTCAAATTCCTCAAAAGAAGGAAAGAAAAGGATTGCCGGATTTCAGGGAGAGGCTGAATTAAAAGAATTTATTTTATGGTTATTGGTAGCTTAATAGAGGTTGCTTGCACTCTGTCCAGGTAAACATTCCTAAACCACATGTTCTTCTCCCTCTAATTGGTGAGTTTGTTAGTTTTCCAAACTAGGCAGACTGTGGAAGCAGGAAGAGATTTCCCCTGACACTGGGCTTAAATTCTCCCGAACCAGTTCTAGCACAGGGGTGGTCAAAACTGTGGCTCGGGAGCCACATGAGGCTCTTCAAGATGTATCGTGCAGCTCCTGAAGGTCTCTAAGCATCACTGTGGCTGTACAGTTTATTTTAGTGGTGAAGGAGGAGGAAATAGGCAAGCTTGCAAGCTCTTCCACTCCACCAGAGGTCACCAGGAGAAAAGAGAGAGCAGGAAAGAAGAGTCAGCAGCCACATAGCTCAGTGAGGGATCTCACGTCCAGCGGCTCCCTGTGCCCAGCTGCAGCAACAGCAGCAGCAAGAGGTGAACCGGGGAGCTAGATGGCTGGCCGGCTGAGGCACTCATGTACACCCCATGTGCACCCCCTGGCTGGCTGAGGCACTCATGTGCACCCCTTCCCCTTCCCTTGGCTGGGCAGCTAGGCCAACAGCAGGCAGGCATGGTGCAGGGCCAGCGTGGTTGAGTCGGACTAGAGACGTGGCCATGGTGCCAGGCCAGGAGGCTGCTGGCAGGCGGGAGGGCAAGGCAAGCAATCCCAATGCTTCCCTCCCTGGCTGTTTAATCACATTTTACAGCTTGAATCCTTTGCACAGTGGTTTACACAGGAGGAAGCCCATCTCTCCTTCCCTGGTATAGCCTAATATGAGGGGAGTGAGGGGGGAGAAAGAGAGAGAAATGCCTGTGGTGTGTGTTGGTGGGGGTTCCTTTCCCTTCCCTCGGGGAAGTGCTGGGAGGGGGTCGAGTTGGTGGCTGGGCGGCCTTTGTAGGAGCTGGGAGGGAGGGAACTCATCTGTGGTTTTGTGTTGCTCTCACTTTTATATCCCCACCAACTATGCCTTTTGATCTTCTTTTATATCCCATTTCCAAGCCTTTTCTATTCTTTTCTTCTCCCAGAATGCATGCATTTTAATATCCTCCCGCTTTTCATGTTCAGCCCTTCCTTTTCTCCTCCCCCCAAGCCTCACTGTGTATTTCATTTAAGAGTAGCAAGGCAAGCGACCCCAATGCTTCCCTCCCTGGCTTCCCTTCCAAGCCTTTTCTGTTCTATTGTCTTCTCCTCTCACCACACATGCATTCATGGGAAGGGTGGAGTAGAAACTGAATAAATAGAAACAGAAATTTTAATATCCCCCTTTTCAGATTGCTTTCTTGCTTTCTCATTCAATATCTTTCCCTCCCTCCCTCCCTCCCTCCCTCCTTCCCTTTCTCTCTCTCTCTCTCTCTCTCTCTTTCCCTCCCTCCCTCCCTTTCCTTTTTTCCTTCCTTCCTTCTTTCTTTCCATGTCTTTCATATTTTCAATAAAAACGTTGGGGTTGCCAGGTCCAATGTGGAAAATGCTGGGGGACTTTGGGGGTGGAGCCCAGAGACTTTGGATGTGGTGTCGAGCAAGGATGTGGCATCACTTTTGTGATATCACTTCCAGGACAAACATCAGGTGATGACACTTCCCAAGCTCCTTCTGATGATATCACTTCCAGCATACTGCACCCAACGCCCACCCCTTGCTGTTATGTCACTTTCAGGGCCCTCCCCCAAACCCACCTCTTCCCCTGAAGTCACTTCAATGCATCATGTCTTGTGACTTGCAAACATCAGATGTGGCTCTTATATTAAGCAAGTTTGACCACTTCCCACTTGCAGGAAGGGCGGGGTATAAGTCAAATAAATAAATAAATAAATAATGAGCCCTCCTATATTACAAGTTACAACAGAAGAGATCTAAGACAAAAAGCCTTTGGTGACAGTAAAAACTTTTTGGGAGGCAGCAATATATGGGTCACACAAACAAAAAAGGGGATGTGTTCTTGAGTTATAAGCCTGGGTACAGTAGAGAACATCTAAGCAATGTGTGAGTGGAAAGATAAGGAGTGTTTATCAGGATCAGGGTCTATAAGTTTAAGGTAATGTAAGGAGGAGCTGAACTAACGGTCTGAAAGTCAAAGGTTTAAAAACAAATAGCAAATCATTACAGGGCAAAACTCAGCAAAATGTTACACCCCCTCTCTCTTGGCTTTCCACAAACTGCAAAACCAAATTATTTAGTTGGGCTTTTGTACAGGGCTGTACTGTAAGGAAATGGTTCAATAACAGAAATGTCTGTTATTGTCATTTATTATGTCATGTCAGATTGTTTGTTTTATTTCAGCATTGTTTCAGCTCTGTATTGATCTTCTGCTTGTTTTTGGGTTTCTGCAATCTACACCCTCTTGCATTGTTTATTGAATGCCCCAGCTGTTGATTGTATTGGATTATACTGTGTAATCCGCCTTGAGTATCAGTATGAAAAGCAGTCCATAGACAGACAGACAGACAGACAGACGTGACATTTTGGTAACAACCTCCAATGTATTTCAGCAATATCTATTTCAGAATAGGAACCTCTCACTTTATTTCCGCAATCTGGAACCTAATTCTAATCTCACAGGTGCATAGGAGTCACAGCTACAAATGTTTCATCCAAGTAGGTTCCTCTTCCATTTTTCATTCTGTTTTATCTAGGAGGACAGGTGGCATTTCTGCCTTTTCTTTCGTTTACCTCTGTCACAACCTGCTACAACAATAGTTTAGAAAATGACAGAAAAGCCATGTTTGCAAAATGTCACGATCACAAACCATCATAAAGATGGCATGCTACATTTATTGTACTTCACGTCTACATTTCCTTTCCTCTCTACTAGCAATTGTTTGGAAACTTCAGAAAGTCCATGAAGTGCAGATGGAAGACTTTGAATGGTGTCTTGTATATATATATCATCCCTGAACTCTTGCTAATGATGCTATTTATAAAAGCTAAATATATATTATGTGAGAACCAAGGCCAAACATGATTTTTTGCTGTTTTTTAAAATCTGAAAATCACAACAAGGGAGTAATCTGTTGCCAGTTCTTCAAATGGATGTTTAATCGTTGCCTTCTGCTGTCCAGCATTTGGAAATCTCTTCTGTTGTTCCTACAAACAAAGTGTATCCTTTCTAGCATACAGCCCAACGTAGCATAAGTAGGCAAAGAAGTTTCAAAGACAGAAACAAATTAACACAACAGGTATAACCATTTTATTTATAAATCGTCTTAGTTAGAATTAAACAGTCAAGATAGGGTAAAATCTGTCTAACCTGGGGTTACCAACAGACTTGAGTTGCACTGTTCTCCATGTCTCTGGAGCAGACTCCAAGATGGAACAGGTAATATGGCATTTCTGCCACACCTGGCTTAGAGGAGCAGCAGTCAATCCCCATGCCCCTCCAACCGAAGGCAAGGGGAGACAGGGAAGAGCAGGAACTAGAATGGTCCCCCTGATTGGAGAACTGAGGAGTCACAGTTGCAACGCCATTTTTAAAAAATCCAGAAAATATCTGCCTACCAGCTTAACCTCTGTCCAAGACAAATGAGTAAAGGTCTGTTAAATAATAAACCATACAGAGGAAATTTCAAGTGGGTAGCCATGTTGGGCTGTAGTAGAAGAGCAAGATTCAGGTTCAGTAGCACCATAGAGAGCTGCTAGATTTCCAGGGGATGAGCTCATACCTTGGAAATCTTCATGCAGAAGAAGAAACAACACACCTTCTGCAGAGAGTAATGTTGCCTCATTAAACTTTCAGACTTATTTAGGTTTTTTTAGGGATATAAACAAGCACATTGATAGAAAGATCTGGCAGCCATGCTTTTTTTAAAAAAAGGTTTTGACAAAATTGTTTGAAGTCTCCTAAGAAATGTTAACAATTTGCATAAGAATATTGGTCAATTTATGTATTGTTTCAGGTAGGTAGCCATGTGGGTCTGCAGTAGTTCAGCAGGAGTAGAGACAGCGCCAACTCTTCAACAGGCAACCATGGAAGGGACATGAGTACATGGAAACCCAATGACTGTAGACCAGGGCAGATGGATTTACCCTGTTTGAATCAGAACACTTTTAACTGGTGGGATAGTGCCCTGAAAAATCAGCTACCAATTCAATGCCTCCCCCCCCCCACCTTCACTTGGCCGGGATCAGACATGGAGCAGGAGGCAATGCTCACCCCACCCCCCTTTGACCCACCCATGATCAGGTGCAGAACAGGATGCAATGCCCCCCTTCACCTGGTCAGGATCAGGCACAGAGCAGGCAGCAATGCCCACCCCTCACTCAGCCAGGATCACACCCAAAGCAGGCAGCAATGTCTGCCCCCTTTGACTCACCTAGGATCAGGTGCAGAGCAGGAGGCAATGCCCCCTTCACCCAGCCAGGATCACACCCGGAGCAGGCGGCAATGTCCGCCCCTCTTTCACCTGGCTGGGATCAGGCGTGGAGTAGGTGGCAATGTCTACCCCCTTCACATGGCTGGGATCAGGTGCAGAACAGATGGCAATGCCCTGTCAGAGTATGTAAATAAACTCAGGTAAGATTCAAGCCTGTTAGATCTTTCACATCTAGGTTGACAGTTAAATCACATATTATTCAAGGCTGGCTAGGTTGCATCAGCCAGATGTGCAGTGTGCAAAGCTAGATGCTGGTTGGTTGAGTGATATCTGTATCTGTATAACTGTGTTCACTGTAAAGTATGATGTGAGCCTGTAAAGGTTTCAGTGCTATGCGAAGCACTTTGTCACTCAGAATGGCAAAGGCTGATGGACTGTATGTATATAACTGTAAATAAACTGTAAATAGTTCACCTCAACTGGAGTGGTCTCTGCTGCCTCCAACCTGCTATGGGTACATTGCGCATTAAAACTTTGCGTCAGGGTTATGGGCCCAGCCTGGCGGTTAGCAGCATAGTGGAGTGCAGACTGGCGGATTACAGCCGTGTGTGCTGAGCTCTGGAGGCTCCGGTGGAGTTTGGTGCCAGCAGCTGTGAATGTCAGCCAGAGAGACCGTTGAAAGTGAAGGAGATACAGAGGAGATACAGTCCGGTGCCGGCAGCAGTCCAGCTCTCTCTGACCTTGAGGAGACGGAGGAGGAGGTGGAGCAGGAGGCAAGTGTGCAGCCGGTGGCAGATAATGATGGCGTCATGGCTCAAGCAACGATGTCCTTGCTGGTGAAGAAGCTTACAGACACCAACTATCTTGTTTGGTCATGCAGGATGTGGCATCTGCTTACACGGGAGTCATTGTGGCCTTGTATTGAAGCACCCCCTCAAGCCCCGACAGCTAAGGACACATTGAAAGACCAGAAAGCTTTAGCTCTGATAATATTGAGTGTTGGAGATTCGCAACTCCTCCATGTAGTTGACAAGCAGACCGCAAAAGCGGCGTGGGATGCATTGAAAGCTGTTTTTGTGCCAAGTTCTGCTGGGTTGCTTATCTTGCTGATGAGGCAGCTGTACAGAACTGTGATGCAGCCTGAACAGTCAGTGAGAGACCATTTGAACACACTGACTAACTATTTCCAGTTGTTGGCTCAGCGTGGGAAAGATATTTCGGAGGAAGATAAGGTTTATCTGATTCTGAGCTCACTGACGTCATGGTTTGATCCTTTGATTTCTGCTCTTGAATCAGTGGAATGTACGAAGTTGAATCTAAGTTACATAACTGGCCGAATATTGGATTATGAAGCAAGGCATGTGCAGTGTGAGTTGGAGGCTGTCCAGTTTGGGAATGAAGCCAAGTCCAGGAACGGAGCCAAGTCTGGGCATGGAGCCAAGTCTGGGAGTAGTGCCAAGTCTGGTGGAAGTCTTGCAGCTGGAGATAGCTGTTCGTCTTCACAGAGTTCTTTGGCATTACAAGTCAAGCGTTGTTTTGAGTGTGTTTCCTCTAATCACCTTGTCAAGTTCTGCACAGCCGGTAGGAAGAGTCAAGGGAAGAAGAAACCCGTCTCTGCACAGAAACAGTTGGCTACCTTGGTTGTTGCCACTGAATCTGCAAAGCAATCTTCTTGGGTTGTTGACTCAGGAGCGTCCCAGATATTTGTAAACGACAAAAGTTTGTTACAAGAGCCAAGGTCTTCAGCTCTGAAGTCCGTGAGTATGGCAGATGGACGCTGTGCTGAGGTGACCTACCAAGGACGTGTGGTTTTTCCTGCACTGAACTATGTATTTGACAATGTGCTGTGTGTTCCCTCACTAGAAAATAATTTGCTAAGTATATGTGTGTTGGATGAAGCTGGCTTTAACGTACAGTTCCAGAATAAGGGTTGCAATATCCTGAAAGATGGTAAGCAACTTGCTAGAGCGGAATTGAAGAATGGCCTATATGTGTTAAAAGTAGACACAGGGAAGGCACAGTCAGTGGTAAATAAGGGATTACATGATAAATGCATTCATTTGCTGCATAGGTGTTTAGGGCATGCAAATTTGGGGGCAATACAAAAAACGCTTGCATTATTAAAGAATGAAAAAGTATCTGACTGTAAGGTATTTTTAGATTGTGATATCTGTAAGCAATGTAAGTCTCAAGCAGTCCCTGTTGCCAAAAAGAGTCAAAGGGTTACTGACAAACCACTGAGTTTAATCCATTCTGATGTAATTGGGCCTTTTCCCAACAGCCATTCAAAACGAAGGTACCTGTTACTTCTGGTGGATGACGCTAGTAGATTTATGTGGTGCTATCCTTTGGTACACAAGTCTGAAGTGTGTAAAACAATTAAGACATGGGCTAAAAGGGTAGAGAAACAATTTCAAAGCCAGATACAAGCGTTCCAGACAGATATGGGTGGTGAATATATGTCCAATCAGTTGGCACAATGGTTTACCAAAAATGGCATTGAGCATAGGATTGCCAATGTTTCCTTGCCCGCTGAGAATGGAATTGCAGAAAGGAGGGCGGGGATGATACAAGTAATGATGCATTCAATGTTAACTGATGCTGGGTTACCCATGACATTCTGGGCAGAAGCTGCAAGAGCAGCATGTTACATAACAAATAGAATCTGGACTCAGGAAATTGATGATGTTTCTTACAGAGTGTTGTATGGTAGAGATCCAAGTCTGAACCATCTGAGGGTGTTTGGAACAAAGGCTTGGGTAAATATTCCTCTAGGGAAAAGGAGGAAAGGAGGCGCTAGATCACGTAAACTGACATTCTTGGGGTATCAGCCAGGAATGAAAGCATATAGGTTTGCCAATGGTGAGAACATATTGAGCTACAGTCGCTCTGCACAGTTATGTGAAGATGTGAATTGGCAAAGGATACATGCAAATGATCTACCTCAAACTGTAATGGTGCCACTATCTGCTGATGCAGAATGTAAGGTAGAGGTTAAACAAGAGGTTCAGACACCTGTACAATCAACCTCCGATAGTGGGCAAAGTCCAGTACCTGCACCCAGAGTATCTACAAGGATTAACAAGGGTGTGCCGCCTCAAAGATATTCTCCTTCTGCTAACATGGTTAAAATACCTGAGAGTTATGAGGAAGTGTTAACTCTAGATGCAGATGAGAAACATAGCTGGTTGAAAGCTATGGAGGCGGAGTATGAGTCTCTAATGAACAATGAGGTATTTACTGTAACTGAACTGCCTGAAGGGGAAAAAGCACTTGGTTGCAGATGGCTGTTCACTCTGAAAAATAAACCTGATGGTGGAAAACAATGTAAGGCGCGTCTTGTGGCAAGAGGTTTTGCACAAATTGAAGGGCAAGATTACCATGAGTCTTTTGCACCTACTGTTAGGACAGAAACTATCAAGGCAGCGCTAACTGTGGCAGCCAAGAAGGGTATGAAAATTGACCACTTTGATTTTCAAACTGCCTACCTACATGCAAACATTAATGAGGAATTGTACATGGTACAAATACCTGGGTTTTTGTGTGACAAGCCACAACAAGTATTAAAACTGAGGAAAGCGTTGTATGGATTGAAGCAGAGTGCTCATGCATGGAGTGTGTGTTTAACAGATGCATTAAGACAACATGGATTTAAACAATGTATAGCTGATCCATGTCTTTATGAAGTCAACATACATGGGAAGATATGTAAGTTGTTGGTTTATGTAGATGATGTCTGTTTTTTTTTATTATTCGGAATCTGAATTAAATTGGTTCATTGACACTATTCCAGGGTCTGTTCAAAATAAAACATCTAGGACCTATTCAGCAGTATCTAGGTGGACAAGTGTTTAAAAATAAAGATGGATGGTATGAACTATGTCAAAAAGACAAAGTTGAACAGATGTTGGTGAAATACAACATGTCTGAGGCACACAGTGTTGAAACTCCTATGACAACCAGTTACTGCAAAGAGCCAGATGATGAGGTGTTTCCACATAAGACATTATATCAATCTCTGGTGGGATCATTATTGTATATTGCAGGATGGACACGTCCTGATATAAATGTAGCAGTGAACTGGCTCTGCCAGAAAAATGCTAATCCTTATAGGAAAGATTGGGAAGCAGGAAAAAGAGTACTAGCTGATTTGTTCACAAAGTGTTTGTCAATTGAAAGATTTGTAAAACTCAGAGAAGGACTATGCTTAACATACTGAAATCTTGGGAGGCGTGTCAGAGTATGTAAATAAACTCAGGCAAGATTCAAGCCTGTTAGATCTTTCACATCTAGGTTGACACATTAAAACTTTGCGTCATGCCCGCCCCCCCTTCACACAGCTGGGATCAGGAGTGGAGGAGGTGGCAATGCCCTCCCCCCCTTACCCTGCTGGAATCAGGCACAGAGCAGGCGGCAATGCCCGCCCCCTGCTTTCACCCAGCTTGGATCAGGAGCAGAGCAGGTGGCAATGCCCACCCCCTTCACCCAGCTGGTATCAGGAGCAGAGTGTCAGAGATGTGGCTAGATAATGTCCTTACTCCAGACTACCTTCTGCAATCAGACAACAGTCCATTGTTTCCAAAAGGTTTTTACTGAAGAATTAGTTCATTATAGTCCACTGGCCTGAATACAATATTCAGGATGGTACATATGCATTGTTACTAATGACAGGCAAAGCATGAGGTACAAAGTAACAGATCCCAGCAGGCCCAACCTCCCCCCATAGTTCTCAAAACAACCCCTTTGAAGCTAGGAAAGCGAAAGTTCTTCAAGGCCGGTTCTTGGTGGAACAGCAGTAGCCAAAACAATCCTTCTCTGTGAGATAGCTGCCTGGGAACGTTGGCACCTGTGAAGAAAGCACTTAAACACTGAAAGGATTAAACATGGAGTCGGTTAGGCAAGGACATACATGAATGCATTCTGAACCTGACATTCTGCCCCCTCTAAGATGCCCCCCCCCAGGCTTATGTGGGTAGCGAGAATGGAACTCATTAACTAATCTGGGAGCATGAACATGTACAGAATTCACCCACTCATCAAACCCAGAGTCAAAGTCTTTCCACCTGATGAGGTAAAATAGCTGATTTCTTTTTAATTTAGAGTCCAAAATTTGTTGTACTTCGTAATGAGTTTGATCATCAATCAATGTTGGAATGGGAGGGGCCCGGATGTGCCACTGGTTTGCAGGAGGAGCTTTTTTTAACAGACTAACATGAAAAGTATCGTGTACGTGGTGCAAGTTTTTCGGTAAATCCAAAGCAACAGTCACTTTGTTGATTACTTTACGAACAGGAAAGGGTCCAAGAAATTTTAACGCAAGCTTACGGCTGGTTTGAGTCACTTTCAGATTTTTCGTGGAAAGATAAACAAGGTCACCGGGTTGTAAATCCCAATCAGCCGCACGGTGGCGGTCGGCGTATCGTTTGTAATCCGCTTTGGCTTTGTCGAGTGTTTTTTAATTTGAGTCCACTGGTGAGCAGCTTCCCCCCACCATTCCGTTACGTCTCTGGAAGTTGCAGTAGGGGGGGGGGAGCGCTTCGAACGGGAAGGGTTTGAAGTGGAAGCCATAAACGACTTTGAATGGAGTTTCTCCTGTTGAGGCGTGCACGCTGTTATTGTAAGAGAATTCTGCTAGGGGGAGTAAATCGACCCAATTATCTTGTTGGAAATTGATATAGCAGCGAAGAAACTGTTCTAGGATTTGATTAGTTTTTTCAGACTGCCCGTCGGTTTGCGGATGATGACTTGAACTCAGCCCTTCTTCAATATCTAGTATTTGTAAAAGCTCCCACCAGAAGTTGGCAACGAATTGTCCGCCGCGATCCGAGATCACCTTAGACGGAAAAGAATGTAATTTCACAATGTGTTTCAGAAAAATATCCGCCAGTTTTCTAGCTGAAGGTATAGTGGTGCAAGGTATAAAGTGTGCTTGCTTGGAGAATAAATCCACTACGACCAGAATACAGTTGTGACCTTTGGAGGGGGGTAAATCAGTGATAAAGTCCATGGATATTACTTCCCATGGTCTGCTTGGTGTTTCTAGCGGTTGTAATAATCCGGGAGGTTTGCCCTTGCGTGATTTGGCACTGAGGCAAATGGGACAGGATGCTACATATTGGGAAATGTCCTTACGCATGCCTGGCCACCAGAATTGGCGTTGTACTAAATGAAGCGTTTTTAAGTAACCATAGTGTCCTGCTGTAGGGGCATCGTGACAGCGCTTCAAGACTTCTTTTCTTAAACTGTCGGGAACATAAAAGCGGTCCCCCCAAAGCCATTCTCCTTGTTTCGATTGTTGCAGTTTGTCTTTGGGCACCTTTCCCCCCTCCTTTTCCACTTCAGCTTTCAGCTTTAACCTCCATCCCTGATCGGGTTGAGGGGGATGAGCAGTGCGACTGCGCGTTGTTATCACACGGTGTCTATAGTCTCCTCCCTTTTGCTTTTGTGTTGGGGCATGCACGATAGGGCATCAGCAAGAAAGTTCGTTTTGCCCGGCAAGAAGTTCAAAGTGAAATTGATTTTGGAAAAGTATTCTGCCCAGCGCAGCTGTTTAGCATTTAGCCTCCGAGGGCTGCGGAGGGCTTCCAAATTCTTATGGTCCGTCCAAACCTCGAATGGGTGACGGGCTCCCTCTAACCAATGCCTCCAGGTAGTGAGGGCTGCCTTTACTGCAAAAGCCTCCTTTTCCCACACGTTCCAATTTCTCTCCGCTTCAGAAAACTTCCGGGATAGGAAGGCACAGGGCTTGAGTTTTCCGTCCTCCCCCTTTTGCAAAAGTACGCCCCCAATCGCGGTGTCGCTGGCATCGACTTGCACTACAAAGGGGCAATTTTCATCGGGGTGTTGGAGTGCGGGCTCGAAACAAACTGCATTTTGAGGAGATCGAATGCCTCTTGGCATTCTCGTGTCCAGGGCAATTTGGCACTCGGCTTTTTGGCATTGTCCCCCTTGTCTTTAGTTTTTAACAGTTCGGTTAGGGGAAGTGTAAGTTGAGCAAAGTTGGCAATGAATTCCCTATAGAAGTTGGCGAAACCTAGAAAGGATTGTAGTTCCTTGCGAGTAGCAGGAGTTTGCCAACTTTGGATTGCTTGTACTTTGCCCGGATCCATTTTTAAACCATCTTTGGAAATGCAGTAGCCCAAATAAGTGAGTTCTGTTTGGTGAAATTCACATTTCGATAGTTTGATGGACAGTTTGTTACACATCAGTGTGGTCAGAACCTTTTTTACAAGATCTACATGTTCCTCCTCAGTTTCTGAATATATTAAGACATCATCTAGGTAAACCACCACTCCTTTGTACAAAAATTCATGTAATACTTCATTAATCATAGACATGAAAACCGATGGGGCCCCAGCTAAGCCGAACGGCATAACTAAATATTCAAACTGGCCGAGGGGCGTATTAAACGCGGTTTTCCATTCGTCCCCTGCTTTGATACGAACGTGGAAGTAGGCATCTTTTAAGTCTAATTTCGTAAAGATCTTACCTTGAGCCACGACGTTGAGAAGGTCTCTGATGAGCGGGATGGGGTATGCATTGCTGGATGACACAGCGTTAAGTCCCCGAAAATCAGTGCACAGTCTTAAGCCCCCATCCTTCTTTTTTACGAAGAGCACTGGCGCAGCGTGCGGGCTGTTCGCAGGTCTTATAAATCCTCTTTGGAGATTAGTGTCAATGAATTTGCGGAGTTCTTCTCTTTCGTTGGAGCTCATGGGATACAGGCGGCCCTTAGGCAATGAGGCGCCCGGTAAAATTTCTACAGCACAGTCTGTCCTCCTATGTGGAGGTAGAGTATTGGCCTCTTCCTCTGTGAAGGCTTGGAGGTAGGCTCTATATTGTTTGGGTATTTGATTAATTTCTTCCTGAGTGAGGAGAGCTGATTCTTTGTGGGTAGGATCGTTACCCCAATTTTTATCCCAACGGTGACTTTTGCAGGCATTATGGCTGAATGTGATGCTTCCTTCTGCCCAGTTTATATAGGGGTTGTGGTCGCACAACCACCGGCTTCCCAGGATCAAGGGGTATTTGGCAGTGGCACTAATGACGAACGATCTTACTTCCCAATGATGCCCCATGCCGGTTATGACCGGAGTGGTTTCAGTAGTGACCGGGTTCATATTAGTGCCGGCCATTTGCTCAAAAATGACGGGCGTTTCCAATTCTTGTACAGGAAGCACTAATCCATTCACCAAGGCGGGTGCGATAATGTCTCTTGAGCAGCCCGAATCTATCAGTGCTTGCACGCGGATGTGCATTTTTCTATCTGGATTTACTAATATTACAGGTATGAAAAGTATGGAGCCTGGAGGTCTGTTCAAAGCAGGAACGGACTGAGGTTTGATCTGCTGTTTGGGTCCTTTTACGACAGATCCATTTCGTTTCCCGAAGTGGGACTCTCAGGATTCTCCTCCCCGGTTAGAGCTGTTGAATCATATTCCATAACTTCCTCCAGCTCTAACCCTCTCTCGGGGAGGTTCTTCCGAGGAGCTCCTCTGCCCCTCGCTGATCTGGGAGCTGGTGTTGGGCGCGGTGGCACCGAGTAGGTTGCGGGAGCTGGACGTCTTAGTTGGAGTGGAGGTCGTTGCACAGGCCGGTACGGACATTGCGCTGCAAAGTGACCCCTTTGGCCACACTGCAAGCACAAACCTTGTTGCCATCTAGCATCTCTCGCTCCGCGAGTAACGTATCCAGCCCCTCGGCCTCCTCGAACGAGAACTGAGGAGCGCTTTTGGCCCGCGGGCTGTTGATGTTGTTCCACTAAACGAACTTCTAGCATGCGATTTTCTACTTCACAAGTTAACTGGATCCATCTCAGCAGCGTAGGAGGGTTATCTTGCATGAGAGCTCTATCCAACAATTTAGGATTTAATCCCTGTTTGAATAAGATGATTTTGGTGGATTCCTCACACCTTGGGCATTTGGCAGCAAGTTGTCGGAATTTTGTAACATAGTCTCTAGCCGACATGCTGCCTTGCCGAATAGACTGCAATTCAGTCCGGGCCCTAGTTTCTTCTAGGGGATCTTCATATTGGGCTTGGAGCGCGTCCACTAGCCCTTGAAGTGTATTCAATTCGGGGGCACCAATATCATAAAGTCCTACATACCAGTCTGCCGCTTTGCCTTGAAGTCTCGATCCAAGGTGTTCGATTTGACTGGCCTCACTTCCAAATAAATGTCCCCATCGATTGAAAAACTGTACTGCTTGTACCAGGAAGAACCCCAGTTTGGAAGGATCTCCATCAAAAGTAGCTTCTAGCTTAACCCAACCCATGGGAAGTTCTTGTCTGGGGGCTGGTGCAGGCAGCGGGTAGTATTCGAGTGGGGGCTGTTGCGGTGCGGGCGGTGGTGGTAACGGAGGTTGTTGGGGAAGTGGTTGAGGATGAGGTTGGCGAGGAAGGGCCCCGGGAATCGGCCGTGGTGGGTGTCCTCTCGGAGCTGGTAATCTAGGCGAGGGCTGTCCTGGCGGCGGCCGGAATGGCGCGGGTAGGACCGGCGTATCATGAGGCCCCATCCCACCGGGCGCTGGCAACCGAGGAAGGGGAGTCAGTCCTTGGGGCACCGGCTGTAATGGCGGTGGATGCGGAGATGCTGGTTGGAGAGGAATAGGGGTGCCTCTAGGAATTGGTTGATTCGGGGTTGGTGTCCCGCTCGGCCCCGGTGTCTGGAGTGGTTGAGGAGTGGTGCCCACTCCAATGGAACTCGTCACCGGGATGAGAAGAGGAGTAACCCCACTCGGTATTACTGGTACTTCCTCTTGAGAAGTTGGCGGTGGTGCCACGGGGGAAGCTGCTCCTGTCGGGCGCTTCTGTTCGTCCCCTGCACCTGCCCCCCCCTGTAGCACCTAGCTCATCTGGGCGAGGATCTGTGGGGCAGGGGTCCTCTGGGCAGGGATCTTCGGGTCCCGGCCCAGCTCCTGTTTCCGAATCGGTATCCCCGGTTTCGTCGGGTTGCTGTGGCCATGGTTGAATCGGTCCCTCGGGCCGTGGGACGATACTTTGTAGTGTAGACAGACTTTGAGCGATATCCAGGTAGCTCGTCGGCGGCTCTCGTCCATCTCCCACTACGAGTACTGACAGCAGGTGGACCGCATGGGCCAGACTTTCTTCCATGTTCGCTAGTCTGGACTCTAAAACTTGAACTCTGTCTGAGTTCCCTACCTCTTGCTCCGTATTTCCCGTGGCCTGCGAGGTCGGCATATACTCAGCATGTGGTCTTGTGGCTGTCGCCCTTGGCCCAGGTAGGGGGTCTTCTACGACTTGCTCTTCTTGGGATCTTGCGGCTAGAATCCCCTTTGCTAAGCCGGTGACCGCAGAAATCCCGGAGTCAATCGCAATAGTCCTGCTTTGCAGTTGCACCCAATGGTGTTCACTTACATCCGCTTGCCCCGCTCCCGGGGTGACTTCTGAGTAATCCCAACTTAAAACGCCATGGTGGGACGCCTCCCACTCTGTTTGCTCGGCTGTTCTATTCCAGTAAAGCCACGGCCGGCTACCGGCATGTTCCGGAATCGCTTCTAAACTCCGTCGGCCGTCCAGCGATGATTGCGTGAACATTATGCTGGCCCTTCGTTCTCTCATCTCCCGAGGTCTTGCGCCCCACTGCGAAGGAGTGGGCATAGAAAACAGTGGTTTGGCTGTAGCTCTGGGCCGATTATCCACACTGCTGGGAGCGATGGTGTAAATAGTGGTAACAGAGGAGCCGTTCCCTCTTGGTACGGGTCCTTGAGGTTCCAATCCTTGAGAGCCGGGAGAGGCATACGGGTCAAACAAAGGGTCCCTGATAGGGACTGCTTTGGAGTCCGTTTGATCCGGCTTAGGCATTGGAAAGGTCATTGGTAACAAAATGTCAGAGATGTGGCTAGATAATGTCCTTACTCCAGACTACCTTCTGCAATCAGACAACAGTCCATTGTTTCCAAAAGGTTTTTACTGAAGAATTAGTTCATTATAGTCCACTGGCCTGAATACAATATTCAGGATGGTACATATGCATTGTTACCAATGACAGGCAAAGCATGAGGTACAAAGTAACAGATCCCAGCAGGCCCAACCTCCCCCCATAGTTCTCAAAACAACCCCTTTGAAGCTAGGAAAGCAAAAGTTCTTCAAGGCCGGTTCTTGGTGGAACAGCAGTAGCCAAAACAATCCTTCTCTGTGAGATAGCTGCCTGGGAACGTTGGCACCTGTGAAGAAAGCACTTAAACACTGAAAGGATTAAACATGGAGTCGGTTAGGCAAGGACATACATGAATGCATTCTGAACCTGACACAGAGCAGGTGAGAATGCCCATCCCCCATCCCCCAACTGGGATCAGGAGCAGAGCAGGTGGCGATGCCTGCCCCCTGCCTTCACCCAGCCTGGATCAGGAGCGGAGCAGGTGGCAATGCCCACCTCCCTTCACCCAGCTGGGATCAGGAGTGGAGCAGGTGGCAATGTCGGCTCCCCTTTCAACCCGCTGGAATTAGACATGGAGCTGGCAGCAGTGCCCTCCCCCACTTCACCCGACCAGGATCAGGAGCGGGCAACAGAAACTACCCAGTAGGAACATACTACAACAGTAGTATAGCCTACAGTTTCTGTGAACCATTTCCATACAGTACAGTCTTCCTACCTGTATAAAAAAGTCCTCCTGAATAATTCAGTTTTGCTGCCGGTTTATTTCTATGAACACTGGCAGATCTTCAGGATATACCGTTCTAATCCCAAGCTTTGCCAGCATAGGCCTTTGTTTCTACCTGTTGCTCTTGCAGGCTGTGGTTTAGGATGGGCTGTCATTGTACTTGGAATTCAATCCCATTGAAGTGACTTGATGCTGAGTAAAGCTAGTTCAGATTGAACGCTCTGCTGCTTTCTCAGTCAACATGCATAGAACTAACCACCTTTGCCCCAACCCACCTGCTGAAGCTGGGCATTGGGGACTCTGTACCCTTTTACTACCTGAGCAGAGATAACCCAACTGCTCTGACCAGTCCATTGTCCCTGGATGAATCAGGCCAATGGGCTGTGCCTTGATCTTTCTCCTCCAGCTGTGATAGTGCCTCAGCCGGTACAGTGGGGCTGAGTTAAATGGATTTTCAGCTCTCAAGATCTGACTTCACTACCAAAAATTCATCTATTTTTATAGCTCAGTTATACAGCTCTATCTCCATAATTACTTTTCTAGAAACACTAGACCAAAAATGACTGAAAGTTAAATTTTGTGGCTGTGCTCTGGGAAAATCCTTATCTTGGAATTCATATTTAAGCAGTTATTGTAATCAATATGCTATGAAACTGATTTCAGTCAAAACCATATTATCTGCTATAAGAATAAACTACAATACTGATTATGCAAATATTCTGTACCAAGAGCAGTTATTTCAATGCCAGCTGTAGTTCAGATCAGCATTCTGTAATAAATACAAAGTATAGGAAAGCCTTAGTAATTACCATTTTAAAGTATAATAAACACTTCACAGTGCATTATAATATAAATCACACTGTTATAGCTAGCACCATATCTTGTTTTGGATTTTAATTCTAAAGCCTGTATTGCTTTTCATCACAATGCTGTTGCAAATTGTTTATGCCAAGCACTTATAGGGTATATACTGAAACTATAAGCTTTTTGCAAAAGTGGGCTACGAGAATTATCACTGGGCTAATGTACTATCTGATTGCCAGGTTATTTTTGGACATAACCAATAAAGATTTTTTAAAAACCTATCCCCAAACCCACATATGATGACATTTATGTGGTTCAGGTTAGGTTGTTTAAGCACCAAATTCTATAATTTTAAGGATTTAACTCTGAATGAAACATATCCCCTGCTGTGCAGAAATCTATTCATTTTTAAAATCAGCTTTCTTTGTGGGCAGTAAACAGGCTCCCACTAAAACTTGTGCATGATTTTAATTACAGATAAGTTTCTCTTTAAAGGCCAGAGCATTCATGCTCAGGCTGCTAAGCTGAATTCAATACATCTATATGTTAAAGGTAGAAAACTAATGTGTAAACAGGGAAAGTATTGGAACCAATTGCAGTTAATTTGGTTTTGATCAATTCACATTGAGTGCACTTTACATGCAAATGAGAAGTGTGCTAGGTTAGCTCAAATGAAAATAGCTTAGGCTTTACGTGTTTTTGTAAACTGCTTCAACTAGTAAAGAAGGGAAAGCAACAGGCAGTTCTGAGCATGGAACAGGCGGATTAAGCCTCCAACCATGCATCCAATTGAAACCGATATTCAGTTGTATACAGAGCAAACCAAGAATCACTGCAAAACCTCAACTATGCTTGCAGAGAGTGATAACAAGAATGACAACAACAACAGTGTGCTTTTATACCGCCTTTCTGGCCAGATTAGTGCCCACTCAGAGCAGTGAACAAGATCAGTGTTGTTATTATCCCCACAATACAGATGGGGCTGAGAGGAGTGGCTGACCCGAGGCCACCAGCTGAGCTCATGGCAATAGAGGGATTCAAACCAGCAGAGTGCTGACTCACAGCCCAATCGCTTAACCATCATGCTAGTATAGTAGCATTATGCTACTATTTCTGAAACAATTAACTATGTTTCCAATAGGATTGTTAAATGGACTTCTCTTAATTCCTCTTTGCCAGATTTCTCCCTGAAATCCAGCCATCTGTTTCTATTCCTTTTTTTTTAGGAATCTGAGTCAGTTTTGAATCAATTGGATCTTGTATCATTTAGGCGGGCCTGTAAGACAGAGATGTTCCGCCAGGCATATGGTGGAGGCTAATTTTAGTCCATCAGTGCCGAGCCTTCCACTGGTCTCCTTCTATGAGGAGCTACGGAGAGTCCATTGCTGGCTGCCCTGAAAAGGGGTACAGTGTTCTATCTGTCCGCTACTACCTCCCCTTTTCGTATGCTGACGGGCAGGAGTGCAGGACTGCCCCGTCTAGGAATGGTTTTATTAATTGCTGTTTGTATGATGTGATTATTGTTTTTATGTTGTATTTTAATCAATGTTGTACCTTGCCCTGAGCCCACTTGCAGGGAGAGTGGGGTCAAAAATATAATAAATAAATAATCATAAATAAATTCCTCTACAGAGAGAAAGATCTGATTTAGATCTCTAAGAAGTAATGTGTTTATTTATTTATATACTATGAACATAGCTGAAAAATTAAGAACAAGGTGAGCCCATTAAAGAAACAATTAAACATGTGCTGGGACTTGTCTGAACATATCCGGCAAAAATCCACAAGAAAGGAAATCTACAGTATCGCATGCTTGAAAAAACCTTAAAGGGCCAAGCTACAAGTGACGAATGACACTTGAACGGCAAGTTTATTTCTCCCTGTTTACTTGCCCTCCACTTGATCCACTTGCCATTCAAGTGTCATTCATCACTTGTAGCTTAGCCCAAAGATAAATTAATGAGAAATCAAAGAGAATTCCTCTTTTGAAAGAAGAAAAGAGGAATGAACCAATTGCTATATCTAAAAAAGAAAATTTGGAAAAAAGAAATTCCACCCCCGGTAACAATCCTTTCCAAAGGTTTCCTGCCCAACCATAAATAGACCCGGATTTTCAAAGGCTCCCTGATCATCACTTCGCTTGCGCTTTCTCTGCCCGCCTGTGTCGCTGCTTCACTTTGCAGCCAAACACAAGAGAGTTGTATCCATTGTCAAGCATATCAGCTGCTGGCAAATCAATGCTGTGTTACTGTCGTTTTTAAAAAGAACCCTACTCTTCACCGGCATTTCTATATTCATCAGTGATGGCAATG
The DNA here is from genome assembly GCF_028583425.1 of Eublepharis macularius. NCBI lineage: Eukaryota > Metazoa > Chordata > Lepidosauria > Squamata > Eublepharidae > Eublepharis > Eublepharis macularius. Next base: position 2,515,914 of record NC_072792.1, read on the forward strand.
GCTGCCAGTCTGTCCAAATCAGGAAGGCGACTGCACATAGTTTTGCAAATTGCCGTGGGTGCTGTAGTCCCCCCTTGAGTCTGCTATGAGTGCAGCACAGAGAGAAACACCCCCCAAAAGACAAAGAACATTCTGGAAACAAATCCACCGTGACCCTGCAGGGCAAGAACTCTGCCCACCAGTTCCTGTAACGGATGGCCTGTTCTGGAAAACCCCTCCCTCGCCATCAGGCAGCCAATTGCATCATGAGCAATGACTGCACTGATTGGCTGCCTTCAGGCGCTGCAGGTTTCCCTTGGCAGAAAAATGCCCACAGCAAAACTAGCCCCAGCCCAGGCGTCCACAGCAATACCTGGAGGAGGCTCCTGGGTCAGTTGCTGAGAAGCCCCCCCCGCCCCGCCCCGCCCCGCCCCTGGACAGGAGCAGCAAACACCTTCTCAGCCTGCAGAGTCTTCTTGCCTTTCAAAGTTAGACAATGTGCTTCGTGAAGCCAGTTTTTACTTTGGAGGGGTCACTTTAAATCTCTTTGATATCCCCCCCCCTCCCGTGGAACTTTACAGTGACAACTTTTTAATATATTGAATGGATCGCTACAGATCTTTTTTCCCTGAGAGCCCTTTTTTTTAACCATGGGGATCTTCATTGTAAAGAGATGTTTTTTCTTTGATATTTGGGGAATGCTACTTTTTAAAGTAGGTGCTTAATCACGAGCACTTCTTCTGCAATTAAATTTGTTTTAAAATTGACTGACACAATGATTTTAATGTTAATTTTGCCTTTTGCATATAAGGCACACCAAAAAAAACCCTGGTGGGTTTGCAATTTATGTTAGTAACATAAATTGTGTTTGCCTAAATTAATGCCATTCATTGTGCAAGCCAAGGCTGAGTTATACCGTTCTAAAGCCATTGACTTCAACAGACTTAAAAGGGAGCACCTCTGCTTACCACTTGAAGCCAGCTGGGTGACCTTGGGGCAGTCACAGCTCTCTGGAGCTCTCTCAGCCCCACCCACCTCACAGGGTGAGTTGTTTTTTTTTTGTTTTTTTTTTGAAAAATTTTTTATTGGGTTAGAATCCGTTATTTTTACATTACATTCAATTTTCCCCAAATTTTTCATTTCTAACCCCCTCCCTTTCCCCCCCTTTTGTTGACTTCCAACAGCTTTCCCACCCTTTGTCCCTTTTCCCTTGCTTCTATTAAATTCCTCTGTCTAAAACAGATATACATTCTCCATTATATTAAGCAGTACATCCTTAACTACTTTTTTTGTTATATACCCAAACTGTAAGTCTTTGTTTCCATCTTGGATAAACAATTTATCCCACTTTCCAGTTTTAAATATTTCTATATATCATAAACCTATATATCATAAACCATAAAAATTTTACATTTAAATCAAACAATTTGACGTATTCTCTATATATTACTCATTCTATCTTTTTATGGTAATTCTATATAACTCATCACATAATCAATCAATTTGACTCTTCTGTACATTCAGTTTGGTGCATATAAATCTTATCAAAGAAAGAAAATATTATTAGTTACTCAATCCTCGTATTTAAACCTTATCATTAATTATTTTCTATCAATATTCTATCTATTAACCTATATATATCTATATATATATCAATCTGTTAATCTAACTGCTTATAAATTCACATTTATCTCTTCCTCCCCCGGTAAAGTCACCCCTCTCTATTATACTTTTATTATACTTCAGTAGTTCTCAAACTGCCACAGTTTTCCTCCCACCTCCCATTTCTTCTCCAGATATTGTTTCAGCTTCTCCCAGTCTGTGTTAAACTGCCCTGAGTCCAGATTTCTCAGTTTTCTTGTCATCTTGTCCATTTCTGCCATGTACAGCAATTTGTAGATTCAATCTTCAATAGTTGGCACTTCTTGTACTTTCCATTTTTGCGCATACAAAAGTCTGGCTGCTGCTGTCATATAAAATATCAACGTCCTGTGTTGGGCTGGAATTCCCTCCATTCCCAAGTTTAGTAGCAGGAGTTCTGGGTTCTTATTTATTTGAAACTGTAAAATTTCACTCATTTCTCTTATTATTTCCCCCCAGTACTGCCTAGCTACCTCACATGACCACCACATATGATAGAGGGAGCCCTCATGCTTCTTACATTTCCAGCATTTATTAGAAGTGTTCAAATTCCCTAGCGCAATCTTCTTTGGTGTCATGTACCAACGATATATCATTTTATAAATGTTCTCTTTAATATTAGTACATGTCGTTGTCTTCATTGTAGTTTTCCACAAGTATTCCCATGCCTCCATTGTTATTTCTTTATTAAGCCATCCGAAATTTTTTTTATATCCCTCTAGGGCTAATAGTTTCTTGTTCTTTAATGTCATCCACTCTTTCAACCAAACTAGGCAGATTGCATCATGATAAAGTCTCAGGTTGGGCAGTTGCATTCCGCCTCTTTCCTTTGCATCTTGTAAAACTTTTACTTTCACTCGAGGCTTCTTGCCTGCCCAAACAAAATCTGATATTTTCCTCTGCCATTTTTCAAATTGTTTAGAGTCTCTGATGATTGGTATTGTCTGTAGCAAAAACATTACTCTTGGTAACACATTCATCTTAACTGCTGCAATCCTGCCCAACCATGACAGGTTCAAACTATTCCATTTGATCAAATCTCTCTCTATCTGAGTCCATAATTTTTCATAGTTGTTTTTGAATAAGTCTATATTCTTTGCAGTCAGTTCGACTCCCAAATATTTCACTTTGCTTGTTACTTCACAATCCGTTGTTTCCATTAACAATTGTTGTTTCTGCTTAGTCATATTTTTACATAGTATCTTTGACTTCTTTTTGTTAATATAAAAACCTGCCAAGTCTCCAAACTCCTTGATCTTATCTATCACTTTTGGCATGTTCTCCAATGGGTCCTCTACAATTAACATTATATCATCCGCGAATGCTCTGACCTTGTATGAATAGTCCTTTATTTTTATTCCACGAATTTCCTCATCTTGACGTATTTGTATCATCAGAATCTCCAATACTAAAATGAACAACAATGGAGATAACGGGCAACCTTGTCTTGTTCCTTTACTAATCGTCAATTTCTTGGTCAATTCATCATTCACTACAATTGCTGCAGTCTGGTCTCTGTAAATTTCCTTAAGTGCTCTGATGAATCTTTCTCCCAATTGTAGCTTTTCCATAGTGGCAAACATAAAGTCCCAGTTTAAATTGTCAAACGCTTTTTCAGCGTCTACAAAGAAGAAACCAACCTCTTTGTCACAACGCTTGTCATAATATTCAATAGCATTGATCACTGTCCTTAAATTATCTCTTATTTGTCTGTCTGGCAAAAAGCCTGCTTGTTCCTCCTCTATGACTTCCGAGAGCCACCCCTTCAATCTCTCCGCCAATATCTTCGTAAAAATTTTATAGTCATTGTTAAGTAGTGATATAGGTCTATAATTTTTCACGTTAGTCAGGTCTTGGCCCTCTTTTGGGATCAATGATATATTCGCTTCACTCCAAGTATCTGGAATCCTTTGATCCCTGAAAACTCCATTCATCACCTCTTTTAGGAATGGTGCCAGTTCATTGGCCATTGTCTTATAAAATTTAGCCGTAAGTCCATCTGGCCCTGGCGCCTTTCCTAGATTTGCGGATTGTATTGCCTTGCTTATTTCCTCGTCAGTTACTTCACTGTTCAACTTATTTCTCCAAGCTTCCGAGATTTCTGGAAGTTTGGTTTTCTCCAGATATGATGCTATTGATTCTTTGTTTACTTCTTTTTTATTATACAACTTAGCGTAGAATTTATAAAAGGCTCTACTAATGGTAGTCTGCTCCAAGTACGTTTTATTATCTTCACAGATTTTATTTATTATTTTCTTTTCCCTTTTCTTCTTCAATTGCCATGCCAGATATTTCCCAGGTTTATTAGCACCCTCAAACGCTTTTTGATTCAGTCTTTTAAGATTCCACTCCAATTCTTTATTACTCATTGCTGTTAGCTGTTCTTGAAGAATTTTGATTTCCTGGTATGCCTTCTTTTCCCCTGGTCTCTTTTTTAGCTGTATTTCTTTGGCTTTTATTTTCTCCTCAATCTCTTGTCTTTTCTCCTCTTTCTTTTTTCTTGCTCTGCCATTTAAGTCCATTAGTATGCCCCTTACAACCGCCTTGTACGCATCCCAAACTTTGTTGGTTGGTACTTCTTTATTCACGTTGTATTGTATAAAAAACTTTGTCTCTCTTCTCAGTATTTCCATATTCTCTCTTTCCTGTAACAAGTCCTCATTTATTCTCCATGCTTTCCTTTTTCTCCTTTTTCCAAATTTCCACATAATTGGGTTGTGATCTGAGCCTACCATCGGCATTATTTCTACCTCCTTAGTCCATAACGCTAAGTCTTTTGAGGCCCAGATCATATCGATTCTTGATAATGTAGAATGCCTTGCAGAATAGAAAGTAAACTGTCTACTTTTAGGATATTCTCTCCTCCATACATCTTCGAGAGTCTCTTGTTGAATCAATTCAAAAAAAAGCTTTGGTAATAGTCCTCTTTTCTTTTGTACCGTTGTAGTCTTTTTGTCTAGCTCCAAGTCTGTCACTCCATTGAAGTCTCCAGCAAGAATTATCTGGTCATATACAAGATCGTCTAGATGCTTCCTTAACTCCTCAAAGAAGCTTTCTTTTGCACCATTAGGTGCATAAAGTCCGACTACCAACACTCTCTTTAAATTCCAAATACATTCCACTGCTACAAATCTAGCTTCCACATCTCTCATAACAAATTTTGGCTGTAGCTCCTCTTTTATATACAACACCACTCCTCTTTTTTTCTTGTTAGAGGCCGCTACAAATTCTTTGCCCAGTTTTCCAGATTTTAAATATTTTACATCCTGTTTTCTAATATGGGTCTCTTGCAAACAAGCAATATCACATTTTTGTTTTAGTAGCCAATGAAAAATATTTTTCCTCTTATTCGGTGAGTTTAGTCCATTTACATTCCAAGATAATACTTTACACTCCATATTCATAGTTTTGTTGGTAAGTCTTTTTCATTGTCCTTAATAAATCGCTCCATCTCTCGCTCAGATCTGATGCGTTTTTTTGCCCCTCCAAACTCAAAGGACACTCCTTCCGGTAGCTCCCATCTGTACCTGATTTTCATGTCCTTCAAAATCTGAATTAGCACTTTGTATTTTTTCCGGTCCGATAACACTGATCTGGGCAGTTCCTTCATTATAATGATCGTCTTGCCATCAATCTCCAATGGATCTTGAAACTGTTTTGTCACAATCCTCTCTTTCATGTTTCTTGTTGTAAACTGCACAATCACATCCCTTGGTAATTTCCTCTGGGTTGCAATTCTCGAGTTCACACGGTATGCCACATCTAGGATAGCCACAACTTCCTCCTCCTCCTTCCCCAGGTATTCAGCCAACACCTCAGTCATCTGTTCTTGCGCTGACTTCCCTTCCACTTCTGGCAGACCACGAAAACGTAGCTGCTTCTCCATGTGTTTAGTTTCTGCAACTGACATTCTCCCCTTCACCAATCTCATCTCTGTTTGTTGCGTGTCTATTAAATTCTCCATCGCGTCTTCTACTGTTTTAACTCTCTGCTGCGTTCCTTGTAATTCACTACGAATCGTTTCCATACCTTTTTTCACTTCTGACAGCTCCGACTTTACTGTCTGTGTAACCTCTTTAACCTCTTTAATAAGCTCCAATTTCGTGTCCTTAAGCTCTTTAATCATATCTAAAAGTTTTTTGTCCAGATTTTTATCCAGATTTTCTATTGCCGATTGCCACTCTTTTTTCGACATCGTGGGGCTTGCTTTAGCTCGCTCCCACGAATCCGCTCTCTTCCTTAACTCCGTGGCGTAAAATTAAACGTTTTTCTTTTTCAAATGTCCCAATCTTCTTGCCAAAATTAAATTTTAAAGTGTCCAAAATGTCGGGCGTCTTTTCTCTATGGTTTCTCTATGATGTTGTAATCCAAAATGGCCTACTTCCTCTTCCGCTGAAGCCGCGACCCTTCCCCTTTCAAAAATGGCGATTCCCTACTTCCTGTCCTCCGGCAAGGGCCGCTTCTCTCCCGCCACTCTATTGTTGTTACGCACTTCCTGTCTCCCGTCTTCCCACAGCAGGTCTCGCGATGGTGTCTTTTTCTCACAGCTCCAAAGCCACAGGTATTCAAAACAATAGTCCCATTTCTTTAATAACTTCTTTAAACTTAGTCTCTTTTCAAATACGACTCCTGCCGAGTCTTCACCTCCTTTTCACTAGTCTGTTGCAGTTTAAAAATCTACTCTTTTTCCTCTCTGTTTTTATCAATCTGTCCCGTATCAAAAGATAGTGATCTTTACCTTCTCTTCACTTTTCTCGGGTTGTAATCGCTGTTTCGATCTTAAATTCTCCTCTCAGCTTCTTTTCCCAATCGAAGCTTGGGTATGTAGGTCTTATGCCAGCCGAATTGGCCACAAAACTGCCGCAGAGATTATAGCCGACCCGTCGCAAGGTGGGACCTCAAGTATCGGGGGGAGACTCGTTGTGTAGAGCCCCCCCTCGTCCGAGATCTAGCTCACCCTAGGGTCTTGAGCGTTCTTTGCCTGCTCCCCGCCTGAGAGCAGTCGGCCGCGGGCTATTTTCACCCCTCCGGCCGGTTAAAACGGCAGTCCGGTCAGCTCCGCAAATGGAGCTGCGTTAGACCTCCATGAATCCCAAACCGGAAGTCCTCACAGGGTGAGTTGTTGTTGTGGGGATAATAATGGCATGCTTTGTAAACCACTCTGAGCGGGCGTTAAGTTGTCCTGAAGGGCGGTATACAAATCAAATGTTGTTGTTGTTGTTGTTGTTGTTGTTACTGTACCATCACAGTGTTTTATAAATAGCAAACACGCTATAATCACCCTCCCTAGGAGTTTTCAACTAGGAGCCTTTCCCCCACTTTGAAGGGTGTGGTGGTGGCAGCAGCTTTGGGGCTACGGTAGTGCCGAGGCCCTGGAGGTGCTAGGAAGGAGACGTGGGGCATTTCCAGTCACACAAGTAGTGCACTACTCTATTTTCCCACTTGGGCAAAGAGGCTCTTGTGGCTTCCCCCCAACTATTGTCGCAGCAGTAACAGAGCTTGACCAGCAACCTGTTGAGTAGGCAAAACTGGCCTTTTCAATTAAAATAAATTGTTTTAATTTTTTTATAAAATATATGTTTCCTGCAATAATTGACTTTTTATGTTTTTGCGTTTCTGGGTGGCTTTAAAAAAAAAATTCTTGTACCTTTAAATAGTTCTAATTTGTAATTCGTTAAAGTTGTGTTAAGGTTCTGTTTTTACTATTGTGCAAATATTTTGGCAGCCAGCTGGTTCATGTCTTTTCCTAGTTTAGATTACATTTTTGCTTAAGTGTTAGAAAAGTTCCGAGCCAGCAAGGTGCGGAGGATGGAGATTCAGTTTCGTTTTCCTGGCCATGTCGGACACTCCTCTCCACAGGTCTGGGAGGAAGCGGCCAAGCAGCCTGACCGGGTGGTTGACCTGTGAGGGTTAACCCCCAGGACTCCCAGGTAGGGGGTCAGGGTCCGGAGCGCTGCGGGAAGAGCCCCCTGAAGTCGATTCAGGGGGTAAATAGCCCGTCTGCTCCTATGGAGGCCGGCAGACTTGCACAGCACATCGCGTGCTGCCGGGCCATGGAGAACGGCAACAAGCAGATTTAAGGTGAAAACCTGTAAGTAAGCGGATCCCTTCTGTTACTTTAAGCATATGCGAAGGATTGGTGGGAGTTGAAGCTGAAGGTTCAGATATTTTCCCCTTCATTGAGTTTTGGAACTTAGTTGGCGGACTCCCCCCCTCCCTAAGATGGCGACGAAAAAGCAGAGCCCTGCTGTGGGCAAATTGGTTTCGGCTGCATTGCAGGGGAAGGGAGAGACTCTTGAAGAGGTGGTTAAACGGTCGGTCGTTGAAGCTATGAAGCCCTTTGTTGATAGGCTAAATGAAATCGGACAAAGGGTTGGTTCAGTTGAAAATGAAGTGAAAACAACTAAAGATGTAGCGCTCGAGGCAGAGAAATCTATTCGTGAAAATGCAACACTCATGAGAGCTACAAACAAAGAAGTAAAGCTTTTGGAGAATCAACTGATAGGACTACAAGTGGGTCGTGCTCAGACGGTATTGCGTTTACAGAATGTGGAGGAGGAAAGTGAAAATTTAAAGGATCTGGTGTCGGAACTTTTGGCGTCATTCGCAAAGGCAACTAAAGAAGAGTTAAAAAGCGATATTCTGGAAGTCCGTCGGACATCTTCAAAATATGCAATGAAGCATCAGCTGCCTCGCGAGATTATTATTGACTTTTCATCTAAGAAGACTCGGGACACCATTTTATATCATTCGACTAACGTGGACTTGGACTTCCTTGGCAACAAGGTTAAGATATTGAAGGACGTTCCATTTCTAGCTCTGAAAAGAAGATTCAAATACAAAAGGTTTGCAGCTCTTCTGAGAAAGCATGATATAAAATACAAATGGTTATTTCTGGAAGGTATCTGGTTTAGATATAAAGACCAAGCCTACAAGATAATATCGGAAGTACAGCTGAGGGATTTTGTGCTTAATCATCAAGAGTTCAAGCAAGAAGAAGATCCAGAATCTGAAGGGGAGAGTGGGGGGGAGGAGGGAGTGAGCGCAGCTACTGTAGCTGCGCAGAGAGAACTGAAACCGAGACGCAGTGGGGGGAAGAAGACCTGATCCTGACAGTAGTCTGTACTTTATAAGATCTACCAATCTAATAGCATATTAGAAAGTTTAACTTTAAATAATTGTATTATGAAGGGAATTCAATACTTGTAGTTGTAATCTGTGTTCTTATGTTGTTTTTTCCCTCTCCCCTTGTTTCTTTTTTCCTTTTTCTGTTTGTAGTTTGTAGTTTTGTAGTTTTGATGTTAGTAATTAAAAAAATAAAAAAATATATTTTTTTAAAAAAAGGTGCGGAGGATGGAGTGGTGGCCTGGAGTCTCGGAGGCCCAGGTCGGAATCCCGACTCTGCCACGCGTGACCTTCCTGGCTGACTTTCAGGCAGTCACACACTCTCGGCTGAATGCTGCTTTATAGGGGTGCTCTGAAAGCCTGCCAGGTCCCCTGGGGCTGAAATCAGAGGATGGGAACTTGTTGTTGTTGTTGTTGGGGGGGCTAGTAGAGCCTTACCTCATGCACACAGTGTGCATGTGCTCTGGATGATGTCATTTCTGATGCAACGCAGGAGCATTCTGTTCGTGAGCATCCCACCACCAGCAGCCCATCTGCCAGGTCAGGGGCGGAGGGGGGGGGGTGGCTGCTGGTAATCGTAACTTTAAGTTTACACTCTTGTAAAATTTTAGATTTTGTTGCTCTTCTACCAATATAACAAGATGGTTAGTCAGCAGCTGACATATTCAACAGTAGTTGCAGCTGTGCAAAATGTTTATGCCTTAGGCACTACTTGTTTCCTTTACAAACCATTCAAACAGACTGCCACCTTTTCCCTCTGTGTAGCTGTGGCTGAGGCTTCTGTTCAGCTTGCAGGAAGACTCTGATCTTGGCACAAGTCTGTCTAAACAGATGAGCTGAAGAGATTCAGTGGCTGCCAAGACAACCTTTGATTAAGGGATGGCATATCCTGTCCTCTGATGGGGACGAGGGATCCCCCCTGCTCCCAGCCTCTGCTCACCAGGCCAGTGCAGGGGGAAAGACATGGGAATGGACGTCCTGGGGCACACTCGCAGTGCAATGACATCACTTCCAGGAATTATGTCATCATGCAAGCTGCGGGAATGCTCACGCGTTTTGCACCGGGCTGATTTGGGGCCCAAACAGGTTGATTCTTTAAGAATTGGCCCAAGCGGGATGTGACATCATCACACAGGAGCACGAGCACATTTTGCACATGCACCGACTTCCCAAAGGTGAGTGCTGGGTCCTTCCCACTCACCGACCCCCTGCCAGGAAAGTAAAGGGACCTGGCAACCCTATTAAGGAAATACACAGTCATAGAGAAACTCAGAGAAGTTGTTAAGCAAGCCCCCTTGGTTTTGTATCGGAGGAGATAATATCCACCCTCTGCTTTTATCTTCCTGGTTTATAGTGAGTACCGTCCCTTCTATTGCAAATAGCAGAGAGATAATCCAAGCCAAGATATTTGTTCTGATTTTCAGTGCAGTGTAGAGGTTAGAGTGTTAGACTAGGATCTGGGAGGCACAGGTTTGAATCTCCAATTGTAAGCAGTTGTCCCGGCCTCCGCCATCTTTAATAGCCATTTAATATGGCTACTTGTGATATGAAATGTCACCAGGCCCCTGAATTTAAAATGGCAGTTTGGATTGCAGCAAAGGGAATTCCAGCTAACAGTTGCTGTGTCCCACCTGGGACACCCAGGCATGAATGGAATGCCACATGTAAATGTGGAGAGTTTCATGGTGATTAGTTTTTGCAGTAACCCTAACCCAGCTCCTAAAGGAATCCAGAACAACAAAGGTCTCGCAGTCATCCCCACTTAACACATTCCTTTCCCTCCCTCCGTAATGAGATCTCCTGTCCCTGATTGAGGAGCTAATCAAATGGCATTCATATCATAAGTATTTATAATTCATTCCTGGGAAGGTACATTCCCCAACTAAATTCATCAACTTAGCTCTGGTGGACTTCATTAGCAAACTGCCCCTTTGTGCAGCACTAGAACAAATTCTGCATTCTCTTTCACATGCCCTGGCAGCTACCAATCAAGGTAATCAAACCTTTTGTTACTCCCAGGAACTGACCATTGGAGTCTTTGTTCTAACAGCTCGGTGAGCTATCCCACCTCATGGCACATTTTACCCTATAAGAGTAGTGCCCTGACCCCATTCAAATTGTGCACACTTATTGGATCCAAAGTGCTGCTCCCTTGAGGTTACTCTAAGCCTCTTGCTCTCCTGGCCGAGGACGCTGGATGTTTGAAACTACTCTCTCTCACCCTCTGTGGACTGGACTACTCTTCAGGCTAGGTAGATATACTTTGCCCTCCCTCACTGTATTCCAACTTCTGCCTAGCTTCCAAGGGCTCTGTGTGTGTGTGTAACCATTTTTATTATTTACTCTGTGTGTTATGTGCATGCATTTTCCTCTTTCAATAAAATATCCCTCTTTGAAATTTAACCACCAGCCTTGTTTGCTATTTTGGGAAGGGACTCCATAAAAAGTGGGGTATAAATAAAGTAAATAAATGTTTGGCACTGCAACTTCTGAGATCCTCCTGAATCTAGTGGTCAGTCATGAAACACCTCACTTTATTTTCTGATGTGTTATGCCTGCCACAGACAAACCAACATGAACCCTTTTCTTACCATAGATGCTCACCTTTCTTGCTGAGTGTCAAGACACATACAAGTGTGAACTGGAGGATATGGGGTGGGACTTTAAATCAGGTAACAGCAGAAGTCACAGGCTGAAGTGTAGCACTAGCTACCTTTCTTTTTTAATGTAGCGTCTGTTCTCTCTGTGTTGTGTTCTCTGATCTTTCTAAAGCAGTTTACTGCTTTTAGCTGGGGTGTGGCCCACCTAATTCTTTAGTCCTTTAAGCATTATTTTTCGTGGCTTTCTTCTATTTATTTCTTGCTTCCTTCAGCCACTACTGACCTTTCAAAGAAATAATAATCCTTGTTAGTCTTAATTGCTTTATTAGTTTCTCTTCTTTATGAAGTGTTTCTGTGTATGATTCACTCTGATGATGTGTTACCTCTGTGTGTCCTTGTCCTCTACTTACACAAAACCCTTTTGCTTTTTAACTGTGCCTCTCCCCCTGGTAGCTGTTGTGTTTCTTTGAGAATTACAATTAATTTGAGATTTATTTAAATAGTTATTTCTTGCTAAAATTTGGATGTTTTCTGCCTTGTGCAATTCATTCAGTCTGTGCTAGGGTTTCCATTCACCTAGTGGGCATGGGGGATGCCCCGCTCCCAGCCTCCCCACCACCACCACTCACCTGGCCAGCAGGGGAGAGGCGTGTGGAATGGGCCCAGGAGCTCATCCTTGTCACATTCCCAGCACGACATGGGAGAGGTAAGTCCTGCCCCACATGCCTCCCCCCAAGTATAATTTAAATACAGCATTTAAAAAGCCATTTTTTTAAAAAAAGCATACACTGTCCAATCGTGAAAAATATGCACCTTGCTCCTCTTGCTGCCTGCCTGCCTAGGTGCCTCGCACACACTTGTGCAAGTGACCACTCTCGTCTTGAACATCTGCCTCCTCCTGGCGGTGCTGCTCCTCAAGCTCAGTGGTTGCAGTGCTGTCTGTGTCACCGTCTGGGATCTTTCCAGTAGACTTTAATGTTAAATATGGGCCCCTTTCATTTCCTCAGAGGGAGGGGGAGGGGCTCTTTATTCTATCTGTCTGAAATTTGACAGCATGGATGTCCTAGAGGAACACTGCAGTCACCATGGGATTTGTCCAGTTTAGATGGAAAACTGTAATGGTGCTGATCAGAAGGGAGGGGGCATATTCGACTGAAACCAATGGGAAATAATAACAAAATAGAATTATGGAAATGAAACCGCAATCATGGAAGAAGCAATAACAAGACAAAGCCGCGTGAACTAGTCCAATAACAAAATAGCCCCTTTGGAATTAACACAAACAAAAGAAATGAAACAAACTTCCGCGCATAAACCAAGCGGCATACCTAGTGGAGTGTGGAAGAGTGACAGGCTTGCCTTCCCTGGCTACAGCCAATCGCCTTTAAAAGGGGGAGGAGGGGAGGCTGGGATATTAGAAGAGGAAGGGGAAGCAACAGTTTTAACGGCTGACCGCCGTGGAGTGTGGGGAGAGAGGCGTTAGAAGGTAACCCTCTTTAGGCTGGGAGTCCAGCAAGGATTTGAGGGTTTGGGCAGATAGGCAAGGCTGTTCCACTCACAAACAGTTCAAAGCCAAGCGCCTAGCTGCACTGTGGTTGCTACTCGTCTGTACTCTCAACACTCCCCTGCCCCAGTCTCAGTTACTCACTTGCTTTGTGACACTATTCTCTGAAGACGGTTGGAGAACAAGGGACACTTTCCAGTTAAATAAACTTGTTATTTCGTGGCTGCCCACCCCCCTTCAGTGTGTGCTACAGTTAGTAATAAAGCCTGTCCTTAGTAACATCTAGAGAGACGGTGAAAAAAATCCTGTCCCTGTCATGTCAGGAAATACTACTACTATTACTTCTACTCAATGCGACATCACCAGGCCCCACCCCATGATATCACCGGACCTCTCCATGACATCATCAGGTCAGGCCCGAGGATGATGGGGGCCGTGAGTCACGTGACCCAACCCTGCTGTCCTCTGTGTAGCCCTCACAGTTTCTGGTTACAGGCTTGCAGTTCTCTTCTGTGACAGGCTAGAGGATATGGAACTGGCCAGGCACATCAGTTGCGCTTTCACCCTTTTTTCCTTTTCTTGTGGCTGAGAAAAACACCAACATAACAAGATGGTTACAGAAATAGCAGGTTCAACTTTGGTAAGGCTCAGATATCTCAAGGTGTCTTATTTTATTCCATGTATAAAGTGCTTCAAAAAGTTAGAACCTGAGCATGGAAATTTCTAATGTGAAGCCTTCTAGGCATACACACACCCCTATATTGCAAATCTTCCCTTTCTTTTCCAGTGGGACACTTTCATTCCCCTGTATGGAGAGAGAAGCTTGTCGTAGCAGTTGATTTTTTCCCAATAGACTGTCTTAACAGAGCTATCTCAAAACCACTCCAATGGTTTAAAATGATATGCTTTCTAAACAGTTAAATTAACCATAGTTTTAAATAATTTTACTCCAAAGTATCGAGTTGATTATTAACAATGAAGCTGTGAATGTTACATTACGCTGACTTATTTGTTGGTACTGATTTATTTTTGTGTCATTAGGACAACTTATTTGGCTTTTGTCCTGGCATAATTTCACAAAGCGTCAAGCTATTTTTATAGCAGCATGAAGCTAATGTGTTGCTTATTGTGTCATGTAGCGCCAGACTTGCCTGTTTGAGATTGGACTCAGTGGTTATTTTATAATGGAATGAGGCAACAGTCAGATTTCATGCTACGCAACTGGTGCCACAATTTTCTGCTGCTGCTCAGCTATGAATAAAATTTGTTTTCAGCCATTTTGAGTAATTTATTACATGGGCACTTCCATCCAAAACACTAATGCAGTGGCCAGCACCACAGACTTCAGTTTGTACGTGTGCACGTTTGTGTGCATGGGTGCTTAAACTCACAGCAGATGGCTTGTGGCACAAATGGCGTTGCCTCTTTCCAGCAACGGCGCCCTCGTTAGGTAGCTCTCGCCTCAGAAGGCCCATAAAGCTCATCGTACCTGAGTTGTCTTTACAAAACGGGTGAAGACGACGCTGTTCCTGAAAGCATTTATTACGCTTGAAGTTACTAGAAAGGATAGCTGTGCTGCTGCTGCCGCTGTTGACTGATCTGCTATGATTTATATTTTATTTTAAATTCTGTTTTAGAATTTGGCTCACACAAAGGGAGCACTCTCGATGACTTACGTAAGAGGGGAAATCCCATTTTTTTCAGCCTGCACTGACAAGTAGCAAGTTCATATGTTGTCCTTTGGTTGTGAGAACTTGACCCTACAGCAGACCTTGGGCTGAGGATCTATGGGCCAAGCTAGAAGTGACGAATTGCACTTGGATGCCCCCCCGAGTGATGCAATGTAAGGACTCGGTCTGTTTTAAGACCATCTTTGGGGGGGGGGAGGGGTAGAATCTCAGCCAAATCAGATCTCTGCTTGTTTTCAAATCTCTGTAAGTTTGCATACCTTAATTGCTTTGCTTATTCGATTCTGTGCTGTTGATTGTGTTTACTTATAATATGTAATCCTTCTGGAGTCTCAGTGAGAAAGCAGGCTCTAAATAATGCAAATAAGTAAAACAAACCCTTCCTAACATCTCCATAAAATGCTCACTTCGCTGTTTATTGCTGATCTCTGAAACGGAGAACATCAGAGGCACCCTGTGGGATCAGACCAGTGAGCCATCTGGCCCAGAATTCTGTGGCAGGCAGTGGCCAATGAGATGCCCCCAGAAGGTCCCCAAGCAGAGCACAGGGGCCAAGACCTCCCGCGGATGCTGATGTGCCCAGCTTCCTTCCCGATCCAGATTCCAGCAGATTCCAGTTTTTTAAATCCTCTTCGTCAGAGCTATGGCCACTCCTCCCAAATCCAGTAAACCATTATAAAGCATAGGCATATGTCTACATCTTTAATATGTCTAAATCTTTTAAAAATAGTTTTCCAGATTGCAGTCTAGGAGCCTAACATAGGCTGCTTCCACACACGTTGGATAATCCACTTTCAATACTATTTAGTGAACATTTGGAACTGCTTTTCCATGCGTGGAACAAAAAATCCACTTCCAAAGGATTGCTAAAGTGCATTGAAAGTATATTATTCAACGTGTGTGGAAATGGCCACACACTGGAAAATACTGAAGAGTGTCATGGAATGAGTAGCTCTGGAAAGCGCAGAGTATGCAGGGGATGCTGCAAAGATGGACAATGAATCAGTCATAGCCCTGAGTGAGTGGGAATGTCTCCCCAAGTTTAGGAGGCAATCTACAGCTCACCTGATGTTTCTGGGGTCACCCTGAATCTGCCCTTCATCCCTCTTCTAACGAGAGGCCTGGGGATGGTTTCCATCCAACAATTACAGCTGATCAATATGATAATATATTGTCATTATATATGATAAATTATCCCACAAGGTAAGGAGGCTGAAGAAAAAGGAAGAGTCTGTGGAGTTGCACGTGAGTGCTTGGCTGTGCTGCTGAAGGATCCCTCTTCAACTTCCAGCTGCAAGCAGAATTGACCGGAGGCTTCCGCACAGCACTTAAGAAAGCCCGATGCAGTCCATAAATATCTGGCAATGCCTGCCCTAAGGGCAAAAGCCAACTATGTGCCTACTCAGAAGTAGCAAAGGCCCTGCAATCCCTGGATGTTTCCCTTCATTCCTTTGTTTTTAGCTTAATTATTTTCCCCTAGTCGTTGTCCTGGAACTCATGAATGAATAGTTATCAGCTCTTGTGAAGAGGCTGACATTTGAGCGTTCTGCTGTGAAGCAAACACCACTGCCTGAAGAGCAGGTGAAGAACTTGGTGGTGCATTAGGGTTACCAGGTCTCCTCAGCCACCAGTGCAGGACGGGGGACTTACCAGGTTGAGGAGGGGCTTGCCAGCCACATCATCACATCACTGGCAATGTGCTAATGTCACTCCTGTGAGCCCAGAAGTTGCATCAGCGTGTCACTGGGCGACACTGGGGATGCTCTGGTATTTGGGCAAATTCCCAGGAATTCCTAGAATTCCCTAGTGACGTGTGGGAGCTGGCTCATAAAGTAGCAGTCTGATTTATTGTCAGGGGCTAGCCAACAGAAACACGTCTCACCATTGTGTTCCAAGTCCTAAAATATCATCACAAGTATGCTTTGGAAAAAAAGAAGAAAAACTCAAAATCTGTAATGCTATGAGGCTAGCTAAGAAAATTAGTTAAGCTGTTGCATTTCCTGGTCAAACCCACCTATCTTTGTAAAGTTCAATCAAAAGGTACATGTGGAGATTTCTAAATTTCAAATAGGTATCTAGCAAAGTCTCTATTAAAGAGTGCATGTGAGAGTGCACGTGTGTGCGCACACACACACACGCACACACACAGAGGCCTATATGCAAGGCAAGGCTGCTTCTTTCTGTTCCTGCATTTGGGAAGTGAGGAAAACAAGGGGCAAAGCATCCAGCTGACTTGCCCTCAAGTCATTGGATAATTGCAGGTATCTGAAGGAACAGAGTTGGGGGGGGGCAGTTGTTGTTCCTGTGGCCATGTATCATGCCATGTTCCCCTAACATCCTGCCCCCAGCTAGAACATCCTCCTTCTGGTCCCAGGCTGTATGTAAGTTCATGCCTCTTTTCCCTCTGGAAAGCAAGAGAGGAATTTTACCAGGGAGCTTTGCAGCAAAAGCATTTCTCTAAAGATAATGAGGACTGACGGGCCTCAGCAGAATGCCTGTTCTATGTCTCCCCCCCCCCGCCCCCTTCCCAAGATCAGCATCACCCTACAGGGCAGTGACCACAGTTTGACTTTCAGTCTTCCTCGCCCTTCTCTTGGTCTCCTTCTTCCTCGGCTGTGGTAGTGTAATTTCCCCTGTTGCTGCCTTGCCTCAGACGGACCAGAATCAGGATTTTACACAGCAGTCATCCTTGAAACAACTTAAAAGGGTCTCCTCCTTCAGGTGTTCAGCTTTCATATGGCCCAACTGGTATGATTTGTACAGACAGGTGCAGCTAATGACCTAAATAATATTGGAAGCATGACGAGATATAAAACAGTGCTTTCCATGCCAGAAAATGGGAATTTTTAATTCCCTTTGTGAATTATGTCGCCTGTGGCTGAATATGTCACCTGGAATC
The DNA here is from genome assembly GCF_028583425.1 of Eublepharis macularius. Lineage (NCBI taxonomy): Eukaryota > Metazoa > Chordata > Lepidosauria > Squamata > Eublepharidae > Eublepharis > Eublepharis macularius. The sequence continues at coordinate 2,533,350 of NC_072792.1, forward strand.
CACATCTATTCATGAATACAGAGAATTTCCCTGACTCAGTCCAATGGAAATTAGAAAGGGCAGGGCTTTTTTTCAGCTAGAATGCAGCAGAAAAGAGTTCCGGCACCTCTTGAAAATGGTCACATGGCTGGTGGCCCCGCCCCCTGATCTCCAGACAGAGGGGAGTTTAGATTGCCCTCAGTACCGCAGCATGGAGGGCAATCTCAACTCCCCTCTGTCTGGAGATCAGGGGGCGGGGCCACCAGCCATGTGACCATTTTCTCCGAGGGTGCACACGCATGTGGTACCAGGGGCACCACCTCCTGCCAAGAGTTGCCCCCTGTGCTGGCAACCCACTGAGTTCCACCACCTCTTTTCCCAGAAAAAAAGCCCTGAGAAAGGGACAAGTGTTGATCTTGAGCCAGTGGGAACTGATCCATTCAGACACAAAAGTTTCTCACAGGACTGGTTTCCTTTGTTTTGCTGTATTTGAGGAGACTGGACTAAACAAAAAGGGGAAATTGTTCGCTTGTTTTCAATGGATGATGGAAGAATCTTGTTTGGTTAACTTACACCATGCACTAGAAGGTTAAAAATTAGTGGGGTAGTCATGGTGTTGGAAAGAAATCTGGCTTTCAGCCATGCTGTTCTTCAGCTTATTAATCAACAAATTGATTTTTAAAATAGAAAATGTGTGGAAATATGCCATTTTTGCAGAGCTGTCTAACTTACAGGACACTGTCTCCTCCACAGTCAAGCCATTCTTATTCCTGAATAGGGTACTCTCATCAGGGTTTGAAAGTGTAGAAAAATAGTATTATAAAGGAACAGATGCGAACAAAAGGGGTGAAATTGAATGTATTAGTATTCAGCAGTCTGTTTTTGATTACCTCTGACTGGAAAATATTTGGAAGCCACCAGGGTCCCCTCAAGGGTTATGATTTGGTAAATTCAACCCTCATGTGTTGAGATTCATCCTCCCTTTATTGAAATTGAATTGATATTTTGTAAACTTCATTTGTGAATAATGTGACCTGACAGGGACAAATGCAAGGGAGAATTGTTTTCAAACCTCCTCCAAATGAAACTTATTATTGAGTAAGTACAGATTTCTTTGTCTTTTTCTCCCTTCCCTTCCACCGAGAGCATCTTCATGGCCTGAATATGTATTTTCTGAGGTAATTGAATTGATTCAATCATGTGTGGGCAACAGAAATGGGCAACAGAATATATTCCTGAATGTGGGGAGGGGAGGGGGGAGAAATGGAAAAGAGGAGGATTTCACCTCTGCTCCAAGGCGGTGGGAAAGTATTCCGTCCAGGCTTCTTTCTGATTACCTGGGCCTTGGCGGTTCTTCCCCTCAATAATCGCCCTCTGATATAACGTAGCCTTTCCAATTTTACCAGCCTGCACCAGGCCTCAGATGTGCTACATATTAATTTCCCTTTGCAGAAAATTTACCAAGCTTTAGCTCAAATTCAGTTAGCTGGATTGATGAAAGTGGCAAAAGGATACGACACTTACTGATTCTCCCTTTTCACCTTTGATTAGCTCAACCGGAGGATTGTTCTGGCTCTGTCAGTGCACCATTAGAGGAGCCAGGGCCGAGGCTGAGGGTTCAGGCCTCCCAGCGTAGCAGAAAGAATGCAGGTTGAGCCTTGATTTGTCTGACAGGGACCTAGGATCATGTCTGTGGCGTCCTGGTATTATTTTAACTGATCAGTTGCTCTGTGTGTGTGTGTGTGTGTGTGTGAGAGAGAGAGAGAGAGAGAGAGAGAGAGTATAGGATCACCTTGATTCAAGTGGGGTAGAAATCAAGTCTTTAGTAACAAATGCGCTTAAAATCTGGCAAAGCCTTTATTAACAAATGTGCTTGAAACTCCCCGAACACTCGTTCTCCTCCTCCTGTGTCACCAGTGGAACACCTATCATGCGGTCACCTGATGCTGGACTTTGGCTTCTCTCCACTCCTTCTTTTGTCTTTCTGTGGGCTGTGTCCAGCCTGGGGAGGGTCTTCAGTGTTGTAGTGATTAACCTGCTTTAACTTCTGTTCCGCTGTAGGTTCAGATTGCCAGATGTGGCTGTTTGGCTGCTGTCAGCTGCTTCCCATAGACAGCGGAGCCTTTGTCCTTGACCCATGAGGCCTTGAGCTGGACTCCCATCTAAACTGTGTCAAGGTATGTCATGGTGGTCAAGGACAGTCAGATGTGGATCAGTCCCTGCTTCCTCTGCTTTGAAACGTAACCATATTGACTTCTTTCTCATTTCCCCCCCCCCATTACTCTTGGGGACAGGCAGCAGGGATGTCTGGTGAACAAATTCCCACTAAGTATGAAAGGGTCTGAACTCTTATGACACAAATTGAGGCTCATTATCTGATAATATATTATCATATATTCCTAGGGCTGCCGTCCCTCTGGTGGGGGCGGGGATCCCCTGCACCTTGCCTCCTCCCACCCCACCAATCTTCTGGCCCCTGACAAGTACGGTTCCCCTGACAAGCCCATCTATTCCATCGCAGGCAAAATGCCTCTTAAGCTTCCTAATAACTACCTGAGATCTGTTGACTGGTCTATCTCCCCAAAATTTCAGTAGTAATACACCATTATGAGATAATAGTTCTCTTGCCATGTAAACAGGTGTACTCCTACTTTTACCTCAGGTTGGCTTGGTACCTCATGTGAGTGTAGAGGCACCTTTTACTAAATGAGATAGAGATGTCACATTATTCCATTTTAGCTTTCAGTTGCCCATTTATGCTAGGCCAGTATACACATTCTCGTGGTCTCTTTGGGCAACTCTTAATTCCTATGTGTGAAGATTGTCTCCATTTCATTATGTCCAGTCCTGGTGCCTCAGGGATGACAGCTTTGTTACCCTTCCTTAAAGAGAATCCTGTTGCCCCATCACTGCACACATCTTCAGAATTCAGAATGACTGGGAATTAGCTTGCTTGTTTGTAGGGAGTGGGAACAGTCAGGGATCTTTACCACATGAGGAGGCTGCAACCATGAGGAGCGTGGTTCAGTATGAAAAAGACAACACAAACAGATTTAAGGAATGAAAGAGAAATACAGAGATGATTAAGGGATAAGAACAAATTGATGGATTCTACCTCTGTCCAAGGGATTTTAATGGAATTCCAGGAAACGCTAGACCAAATAAAACCTTTATTGGTGAGGAGGGGTGGTAATAAACCCAAATGAAAAAACAAAAAGATTTGGTTTGATGCAGAGTGCAAAAATAGCAGGAGGCAAGTTAGGAAGGACTATGATAAATTTGAGAAATCTAGTAACATTGTTTTGCAAACAATATGCCTTAATTCAGAGTGGAGATACAGGATTCTTCTTAGGCACAAGAAATATTACGGTATCTGACAGTCTGATCTGAACGAGGTACCCACCAGTAAGGACAGAAGATCCTTTTGGAGGATAGTTAACAGCTCATTAGCTCAAAGAAAACAAAATATGAATAATTGTATCTCCTGTAACAAGTGAGTGGAACACTTTAAGGCTTTATACATAGCTGATGCCTCTTCCCCACCATCGACTATCAAGGCTATGCTGGGCTATAAAGACAGAGATATTACTTGGTCCTCAGCTACAGAAGCTCACATCTTAAACCTTATTGCTGCTGGTTTAAAGGCAGGCAAGGCGGCAGGGCCCAATGGGATACCACCTGGTTTAATCAAGAATTTTACCACGTGGTGGTCCCCAATTTTTACACACTTGTTTCAGACCATTGATTATTCTGGACAATTTCCGGTGACCTGGCAGGAGGCTATAGTGGTTCCTATTTACAAAAAAGGGGGGAAACTCAACCCAAAGAATTATAGACCTATAAGCCTGTTGTCATCTTTTGGCAAACTTTTTGCAAGCCGCTTACTCACTAAGTTGAAAACTTGCATGGACTCAGAACATCCACTGAGCATGGAACAAGCTGGTTTTCAGAGGAGTATAGTGTTGCCAGGTCCTTTTGTACTCCCGGTGGGAGGTGGGGGACCCGGCACCTACCTTTTGATTCTCTCCTTCTGGGAAGTGACATCATCACGCAGGCCATGGCTGCCCCAGGAGCGCTCCAGTGCTCCACAGGGGGCCTGATTCAGCCTGGACCACAGGAGTGAATTGGGCCGAATTGGGCCAAACTGGGTCCCAAATGACCCGGATCGGGCCTAAATTGGCCTGGAACAGGCTGCTGCCATGTGGGGGAGCACTCCAGCCTGGGCTGTTGGGGGCCCGCGGGAGCGCACCACGCTGCCCAGGAGCGTGCCTGTGAGGCTTGTACCTCCCCTGCCAGCCAGGTAAGTGGAGGTGAGGGTGAAGGGTGGGATCGGGGGATCCCCGCTCCCAGCAGGGGAATGGCAACCCTAGAGGAGTATGTCAACCATTGATCATAGTGTGGCTCTTGTGCATATGGCTGAGAAATATACTAGAACCAAACAGGGTAGGTTATATGTTGCTTTCTTTGACCTAAAATCTACATTCAATATGTATTGTCGAAGGCTTTCACGGCCGGAGAACGATGGTTGTTGTGGGTTTTCCGGGCTGTATTGCCGTGGTCTTGGCATTGTAGTTCCTGACGTTTCGCCAGCAGCTGTGGCTGGCATCTTCAGAGGTGTAGCACCAAAAGACAGAGATCTCTCAGTGTCACAGTGTGGAAAAGATGTAGGTCATTTGTATCTACTCAGGAGGGGTGGGGTTGAGCTGAGTCATCCTGTAAGAGTTTCCCAGGGTGTGGAATGCTAATGGCGGGAGGCTTCACTGTATCCTGAGGAGGTTCTTTTGCATATGGATTGGTACTTGATGTGCTAATCTTCTCTGCAGGGCTATTGTCGGGGATAGAATGTTTTGTTACCCTGGTGTTTTTCAGAACTGGAAACCATGCTCTGTTCATTCTTAAGGTTTCTTCTTTCCTGTTGAAGTTTTGCTTATGCTTGTGAATTTCAATGGCTTCCCTGTACAGTCTGACAAAGTAGTTGGAAGTGTTGTCCAGTATTTTGGTGTCCTGGAATAAGATACTGTGCCCTGTTTGAACATAGCTGTGGCTGAACATAGCCTAATGCAAACGGGGCACAGTATCTTATTCCAGGACACCAAAATACTGGACAACACTTCCAACTACTTTGTCAGACTGCACAGGGAAGCCATTGAAATTCACAAGCATAAGCAAAACTTCAACAGGAAAGAAGAAACCTTAAGAATGAACAGAGCATGGTTTCCAGTTCTGAAAAACACCAGGCTAACAAAACATTCTATCCCCGACAATAGCCCTGCAGAGAAGATTAGCACATCAAGTACCAATCCATATGCAAAAGAACCTCCTCAGGATACAGTGAAGCCTCCCGCCATTGGCATTCCACACCCTGGGAAACTCTTACAGGATGACTCAGCTCAACCCCACCCCTCCTGAGTAGATACAAATGACCTACATCTTTTCCACACTGTGACACTGAGAGATCTCTGTCTTTTGGTGCTACACCTCTGAAGATGCCAGCCACAGCTGCTGGCGAAACGTCAGGAACTACAATGCCAAGACCACGGCAATACAGCCCGGAAAACCCACAACAACCATACATTCAATATGTTTTTTTTGGGATAGACTCTTGGAGAAGCTATATATCAAATATACAAATATACCAGTTAGGTTATTTTTTTATTAGTCATCTTTATTCTAATCAGGGCTTTTTTTCTGGGAAAAGAGGTGGTGGAACTCAGTGGGTTGCCCTCGGAGAAAATGGTCACATGGCTGGTGGCCCCGCCCCCCTGATCTCCAGACAGAGGGGAGTTGAGATTGACCTCCGTGCCGCTCAGCGGCGCGGAGGGCAGTCTAAACTCCCCTCTGTCTGGAGATCAGGGGGCGGGGCCACCAGCCGTGTGACCATTTTCAAGAGGTTCCGGAACTCCGTTCCCCCGTGTTCCCCCTGAAAAAAAGCCCTGATTCTAATACTCAGATTAGAGGTCAGGAGGGGTGTAAGACAAGCCTGTGTCCTTGCTCCTACCTTGTTTAATCTTTATGTTAATGATTTAGCCCCTAGACTGAATATGCCATTTTTGCACCCTCTGTGACTAGGGACTCATTTGATCCCCGTCATGGTTTATGCAGATGACAGCAAGGCTCTGGTATCAGTAACCAGAGTGGGACTGTGATGATCAACCGAGATCTTCATTCAATATTGTGCTGATGAACACCTGATAATTAATTTTTGAAAATTCAATGTTTTAGTTTTTGCTAGATCCTGTAGGCCAAAATTATTACCCTGGAATAGCTCACGTCACATTACAGAAGAAGTTCAATCTTATATAAATATCTAGAAGTATATTCCAACATTCACTCTCTTGGACTTTGTACACTAAAGAGGTATCTATGAAAGCCGAGTGTACAGCTGCAATTTTGATTAATTTTTTTTTCACCACCAGTGCTCAGTATGTCCCTGTAGCTTTGGATGTATTTTGGGCAAAAATAACCTTACTGTTTTTGTATGCTATTCCCATGCGGATTGGTAGCCTGGGTACATGCCCAGATGTAATCCAGACAAATTTCCTTAAATCAATTTTAGCATGCCCTAGATGTTTTCCTCCTCCTCCTTGCAAATAGAAACTGGGCAGAAGACAATTTCTCTCATAGCCTGATTAACAGTTATTAAATATTGGCTTGCAGTTAACTTAGAGAGTAAGGAATCACTAGTGTCACTGTCGATATCAGATGCTTTTAAACCTTGATGGATTTACCTGCTCACAGATAAACTGAACTCGCTTGTGACTCTCTGCAGGCCTTAGGAAAGACAGATGCTTACAGTTTGGTTAGAGCCACCTTTTGGTAGAAGAATGGCGAGGTCTCCAGGAAGGGAAGTGGCACATATGTTCACCCATATATTTTGAATAATCATATTTTAAACTATACCAGTTACCATATTACTTATGTAGTATTACAGTACCATGTCATCAGACATTTTTTTTCCTTGCTAGAATGAATTCACTACTGCTTGCTGTCTTACACAGACGATTTATAAGCCAAGAAAGGGGATCCAGAGTTTGTATCTGTGATAAGTCTTTGGTAGAAATTATTGAGCATTTCTTCTTTGTTTGTATAATTTATTTGGAGCTGAGAAGAAAATGTTTGGATCCTCATCTGAATAATAAGCCTATTCGCTCTTCTAGCTATCATTTACTGACTCTGTTAGTGGGCCTGGATTTTAATGTAACATTAGATATGTGCAGGGCTTTTTTTCAGCTGGAACGCGGTGGAACGGAGTTCCGGAACCTCTTGAAAATGGTCACATGGCTGGTGGCCCCGCCCCCTGATCTCCAGACAGAGGGGAGTTTAGATTGCCCTCCGCGCCACCAAGTGGCGTGGAGGGCAATCTCAACTCCCCTCTGTCTGGAGATCAGGGGGCAGGGCCACCAGCCATGTGACCATTTTCTCCGAGGGCAACCCACTGAGTTCCACCACCTCTTCTCCCAGAAAAAAAACCCTGGATATGTGTAAATATATAGCTGCTGCAATTAAACGCCATTTGTTTTTAATGAATATTGAACAGCAATAACTTTTTAGTTATATTGCAGTCTTTTTCGGGTTGAACAGCCTATTGGCTCTAAGACCTAGATGGGATGGGATATGGATCGAGGGACTGGGAACAATATTGGGAGTGGGAACTTATCCTGAATAAATGTGAGCAGATATTAAAACAAAGCATGAGCAAACAGCACATTTCCTAACAACACCCAGAAAACATCAACCAGACCTCTTATAATTCCAGTTGGAGCAGGAGTTACCTCTAAGCTTAAGGTGTAAACGTGGGGGGAAACAGGGGGAAAGGCAGAAGTGAATGTGTAGTCTTTCTGACTAGCAGGAAGAAGCAGAAGGCTGGCTCTATGTGTGGTGCAGTGTGAACTGAAAAATAATGGGAGATAGATAAGATGGAGAGCACAGATGTATCTTTTCTATTCTGTGTAGACATCAAGAGAAGAAGGAAGGATCCAGGGCACTGAAATACTGCTGCAATCCATGGGAAGCTCAGAGGAGACTAAGTGATTTCAGCAAGAGTATATGGACTGTGGGGCTGTGGTAGCAGGTTGGATCTAGAAATCAACTACCAAACTTTGAGGACTGAGAGGTGGTTTTTATGCCTATTTAGATGCATCGAGAGGAGGTCAGTATCTCTGCTGCAGTGGGATTGGCTTGAGCCTAGAAACTTTGGAGCTGATCGGAAGATTTGCATTTTAGGGGAGTGGAGAACGCCAAAGATGGACGTGATTTAAAAAGTATGGGAAAATATGGAAAAATCAGCCTCTCTTGTGATTAATTAGTTCAGGGAACTCTACATTGTAAGACAGATTCCTTGATCGTCCTGGAAGGTCAATTGTTGCCCAGTAAACGATTTTTAATCTTAATTTTACATAAGGCCTCAATTGTGATGACCCTCAATAAGGCAAAGAATAGAAATATTGTCAAGGGAAGGCCCAAGTCCCCAGGGGAGCCCGGCTACCTTCCGGTCATGGAGTCAGCTTTTCTGTTCTGCTGCCTGATGTCATTTTAATGTCATTGTAATATCAAGCATGGGCCAAATCCACATTACCCCTTTTTTCCGCATTTTCCCCGCATTCTCCCCGCAATCCCGAGTGCCGGTCACATTACCTCATTAAACAGACGCATTTCATTCGCATTTCTCCCGAATATGTGGTCACAGTTTTTCAACAGGAGTTTCACGGTGGCCGTGAACGGTCCAATGTGCAATTTACGCGGTTTTTTTAAAAACCACCCCCCTTCCTGTCTCTCCGGCCATTCCAAGAGTTCCTATTGGCTGATTCAACTTGCAAGTGCTCCGTAGTCTGCAAAAGACTGTTGACTTCATAGCATTGGATTTATTGATTATGCTGTTTCTGAATCAAATCTCTCTCTCTCTCTCTCTCCTGCAATCCCAGACAGCCTGAGAAGTCATGGAGGTAATCAGAAAACATGACTCTTGCCCAGGGTTGCTTTCAGGGCTACACTTGTTGGGGGCAGGAACTGCTCCGTTCAGGCTAATCAGGATCTTTTAGTTGCTTGGCCTCTGAGAGCCATAGTTAGTCAAAAGGGCTAACTTCTAAGTACAATATGGGATAGCCTGGTTTTCAGGAAAATAATCAGAGGGGTGGGGGCTTACAAGGGGGAGGGAGACGTGGTCTTTACTCTTGCTAGAGACAGCAGAGACTGAGAGAGAGAGAGAGAGAGAGAGAGAGAGAGAGAGAGAGAGAGAGAGAGAGAGAGAGAGAGAGAGTGGAAGGAGTAAGAGCGGGAGAGTGTTCACCACAGCTGGTTAGTCCCCCACTGGAATCACGCTAAAACATTTGTACTACTAAAACTTACAAACTTATTATTAAACTCTTATTAAACTTATCAAAGAATCCTCAGGTGTGCCTGTACAACCAATCATAAATATACAAGTAATTCTGATTAAAAAGGCGCACTAGAAAATCACACAGAAAAAATCTTATAGCAAAAGGAGTATGGTTGAGGAAGCAAGTAAAACTAGTCAGAGTTCAGAACAGAGAGTTATTTCAGAACATCAGGGATCGGTACAGAGACGGCATTGCAAAACTGAAGGGATGACCCAGAGTCATTACTGGGGCTGCTGTGTTTGGGAACAGTGGGTAGCGCTGCATAAGGGGTCCTCCTTAGCTGTGGCAGAGCACTTAAAGTCCAGATTACATTAACGGTCAGTGATTGCGTACCAGTTGCATTCCTGTGTCCATACAGGAAGAGAGGCCTTTGTCTTCTGATCTGGTGGGACTTGATTTCATGAGTCCTGCTTTGCACCTCGCCCTTCCTAATTTCTCCTGCAAAAAGGCTTTTTCTTCAAAAGCTGTCACTGCTGCAAGATTATTGCTGTTGCTGGCAGTATCATTGCTGCACGATCCATGGAAGATAGCATCTTCTCGCGAGAGTTTTGCACGATGTTGCGCAAAACTCTCGCGAGAAGACCCTGTCTCCCGCGGTTTTTGCACGATGTTTCGCAACGTCCCGGGAGCAGGTAAGCAGTGTGAAAAGGGACCAGGTGTTTCCCTGTGTGGTGCTGAATGTAGTCATAGCAACATTTTGTAGTTGCAGCAACATTCACTTTGGGGCACTCAACAGTGGTTTCTGTGTAATGATTTCTGAAGTCTTATGGTCTGATTGGACATGGCCAAATGTGAAGAGTTCCTTTCCAAACAGTACAGCTAAAAGTTCTTTTTCAATCTGAGTATGTCCTCTTTCAATTTCTGTGAGTGCTCTGTTGGCGAATATAATATTGTAACAGGGCAGCTCCTAGTCCTGTCTCAGAGCCAAGCTACAAGTGACGCCTTACACAGGTTGGATACTTGACAGCTTCCCTCAGGTTTTGATGGGAAATGTAGGCATCCTGGTCTTGCAGCTGTAATGGAGAGCCAAGCTGTAAAACCAGGATGCCTACATTTCCCATCAAAACTTGAGGGAAGCTGACAGCTGTCCAACCTGTGTCAGGCATCACTTGTAGCTTGGCTGTACGCTCCCACTCCATCTGTCATAGCTCCTCCATATACCACGGGGCTAGTCTGGCACAGGAACAGAGAGGGCGATGGGGAGCGATTTAATCACTGGCTTCAGAGAGAGAGGCATGCCAGTCCTCCTTCAGCTCATCCAATGAACCTCCAGGGGGCACCAGATCCCACAATTGGAAACCAATTGGATCCATTAGTCTCTGCAGGCAAACATAAACCAGCTCGCTGCCTATATGGGGGTGGGGGGAGGGCAGGTACACCCAGATGAGCCTTCCAGACAAACTGGTCCGACCCTAGCAATGCTTCAGTAGTGTCCAGGTCCACCTGAATCAATGCCCCAAAGATCAAATCCAGCGTGTGGCCCGCTTGATGCGTAGGAGCTGAAACAAATTGGGAGAGTCCTAGTGCCGCCATGGAAGACATCAGATCCACAGCCTGTGAGGAGGCAGCAGCATCAACAGGGACGTTGAAATCACCCAGTTGTCCTGAAGGGCGGTCTCTTGCAGGTGCCAGCCTGCACATGGGCGAAATCAACAGCAGCCTGTACATGGGCTTTCTCTGTGGTAGCCCCTACCCTGTGGAACAGCCTGCCTGAGGAGGTCAGGACTGAGCCCCCACGCTCCTGGCTTTCCTCAAACAATGCAAAACTGAATTATTCAAAAAGGCTGTTCTACTCAGATAGGAGGGCTGTATTGTAGGGAGGGGGTCTCAGATACTTCGCTAATGAGTTAGGGACCATAGACTTCACCACTATGTTGCCTTACATATTATCTGTTGCTCTAAATATGTACTCCTATATACTACCTGTGTTTCATGTTGTCTAATGTCAGTCCTAGAATGGATTAAGTTCTGTTTCAGCAATTCTTCAACCCCGTATTGGATCCTTGCTAATGCAATGTCTTTGTAAACTTGTATTTATTTACCCTATGACATTGTTTATGGAAATGTCTTCAACACTGTATGGAAATGTCCCTGATACTGATTGTACCAGTCTCACACTATGTAATCCGCCTTGAGTCTCAGTGAGAAAGGTGGAGTATAAATGACATAAATAAAATAAATAAATAAATAAAGTGCAGGCCACACTGCAAGGCGGATGTATTGTTCATAAACCTAGAAAGAAAAATGAAGGTGGCCTTGAATTTCTTCACCACGTGTGATTGACTTCGGCAAGAGCTTGAATGGGTATTGCAGTGGGACCCAGAACAGCCTTCCCGGAAACGGTCCTTACTCTTGCCTTCTTGAGGAGCAAGCAAGGCAGTTTTGTTTCAAAGGACAGACATTCCACTGAAATTACTTATGAGAGAAGATCTTATTTGGCTGTTTTCCTGGTTTGTTTCAATGTAAATTTGTGGGTTTTTAAAAAATCTTTAATCCCATGTTAGTTGCTTTGGAACACTGGGGGAAGTGGTAACTCATTTAAACATCTAAATAAATCAGTAGTCGGGAGGGATGTTATCCTTTTGTTTGGTGGACAGTGCTGAATAGAGGCAACGCAAATGTCAGTCCTGGACCAGAAGAGTTGGAAATTTCCACTCGGAAGTATTATATCTGGTGGCAGAAATGAAATCTGTTTTATCATTTTCATAGGGAATCCCTTTTAATTTTTTATAGTTTTCAAACTAATGACTTATGAAATTGTGAGATAATAAAAGATTGTTAAGAGTGCTTTTGGCTAGTACTTTATGTTCTACATTTCTAAGGGCAACTAATAATTGTTGCTTACAGAATATGTTAATCATTTCCCCCTTCGCAGGATTCCCCTGTGCTCTCTCGAACAGCTGAACAGTCTGTGAGCAGGTGCTCTTTGGCACTAATTAACTGATTGGAGTCAGGCTATTTTCTGTGGCTGCAGACAGTCATTGTGCTCATAAAATGTACTTGTTTGTTTCACATTTCCCTGCCGAAGTCATAAAACTATCGCCAGCTCCAGTGTGCCCATCTACATACAGACCTCTATTAGCACGGACAGTCGCATTCTGTGATAAAATGCCTAATTGCTTATTGACCAGAGCACAGAATTCAGTCAAAATACTCTCCCTGCCCTTGCATCCATCTTCATAGAGGAGGAAAGGCCTCTATCACTGGTCTTTATCCGCACTGATGCCCCCCAAATCCAAATGGTGTAATCAGAGAACCAACAATATTAGAACGGAGGGGAAAGGACTGGGAGCTGTATTGGATGATCCTGGGCCTGAACATTCAGCAGAAAAGCTCTGGGCTCCAGCCTCGCCGTGCACACCCTCAGCACACTGGCTTGTCTCTATTCTTCCTTTCTTCCTTGGACAATGATTAGGAGGTGGCGCAATTAGGCTTCCAGAGAAACAACTCGCAATGCGGTTATAGGGCGGAGGAGCTAACCTAAGCCTACATTAGGCCACCTCTGACTGCAGTTTAACTTGTTTAACAATTTAACAGTTTAATTAACAGTTAAGTAGGTTTAACAATTTAATGTACTCGTTAACAGTATTTGTATACAACCTTACAATGAGAAGTTCATCAAGCAGGTTACTCACAAAACTTAAAATCAGTTAAAATTTGCAGCAGCAGGCGGAAGACAGTTTCCAGTCATTCCAGTTCCTGAAAGACTTACCAAAAAATCCCCCTTGCTTCTGGGGGGTTGCAAAAGAAGGCAGGAAAATATCCCAGAAAAGTGTTTCCCACCATTACAGGAGCAACGCAGGCAGCCGGTGGCTCCCTCTGCTTCGTAAGCAGCTGATAAGAAAAGCTCTGCCGGACTAGACCAGCGGTTGATATCTGGGGTGGCCGTCATGTCCCCTTACTCTCGGGGCTGGAGGGGGAAGACCTGGCACTGACCTAAGTGGGCGCCTCATGCACACAAGAGCGCTGCTGGGGGGGGGGCGGGGCGTGACGACAGGCCCTGGAGTGCTCCTGCGCTCCACAGCGGCCCGATTCAGGCTGTACCTACCCATATAGTCCAGCCTCCTTTCTCACACGTATGGATGCCAAGACTCCCATAATAGCAGGAAGCCCGCCAGCCATTCCCATAATAGCAGGAAGCCAGCCAGCCATTCCCAGCAGTGCCTCAGGCACAGGCAGGAGGAATTGGGAGGAGGAAAGGCCTGACATGTAGGCATGTCAATGCCATTTCCAGTTTAAACTGGCAGTGAAAGAGGATGCTCTAGCATTCAGCAAAAACTCTGTGGTAAAACTATAGAGTTTTGCCACAGAGTTGCAAAACTCTATAGTTTAACAATTTAATTAAAAGTTAAGTAGGCTTAACAATTTAATGTTTTCAGTCCTGGCATCGACCTGGTGGAACTATCTGTCTGAGGAAACCAGGGCCCGGTGGGATTTATTATCTTTCCGCCAGGCCTGTAGGACAGAGATGTTTCACCAGGCATATGGTGGAGGCTAGGTTGGGCCCCCACTGGCCACACTAAAGATCTGTCCACCACCCTACCTAGGAGCCAGGGCTTGAAAAGCAGTATTTTATCATTGCCATCTGAAGAGAAGCTGTATTGTATAAAGTTGTTTTAATGTTATTTGTATACTGTTTTATCTGTTTTTAACTGTATTTACATAATTTGGAATGTTGTACTCCGCCCTGAGCCCGCCTGGCGGGGAGGGCAGACTAAAAATCTAATCTAAAATAATAAAAATGCTAAAATGTACCTCTGTCACTTCTGATGTAAGCCAGTACAAAACCAGCATGCCGGGCCCAGTTTCAAATCCAAAAGCTGACATACATGAATAGGGAATAGGACCTAGAAGTAAAAACTCTTAATAAGGAAAATCGGAAGCCAAAGAGCAATTCCCAGACTACACAAAAGACAAGGGGCAACTCCAGAAGGAGCTTCCTAAGATGCAGACTCAGCTGGAGGCGCAAAGGGCTGGAGGTGCCACCTTAAAGCCACAGCGCCCGACTTCATAGACTCCCAGAAAATCACTGAGACTAGAACAAAAACTTCAGATCGACCAGCAATGGAACCAGGTCTAAACCTTGCGAAAGGCAGTGGAACAAGTAATCAGCCTTTACCGCCTTCAGTTCCTGCCTCAGCTTCCATGCCCAAGAACACAAAATTCAATCCCACCTCTGAGCATGGGCAGAGTCTAAAGGCCATTCTCCATGCACTTGACTTGGCCCTGGTGGACCTCTGGATGTGTCCCTGGACCTCCATCCAGCCCACCCTGATTCTGCCTCCCCTGCAGTGACACGCCAGGTACCTCCTACTCCAGCAGAAGTACGTCCATCTGGCCCCGCTCAGCATTCGGACTGGATCCAGGAGTGGGAAAAGCCTCCCTGAAGTGACTTGGGACAGAATCGCCACAATCCCTGCCCCTTTTTGTGAAGATGTTGTTTGTTTTGTGTGTGTGTGTGCTCCAGCTTTCCAAGGCACGCCACCCTCTTGTCCAGTTAATCCAAGCACCTGGCGCAAATACTTCCATTGCTCTCAGTTGATGGAGTGGAAAGAGGGGGAGCAACCTCCGGGATGCCCACCGGAGTCCGCAGCCCCTGTTCCTCCCAACCAGCTGGCACTGGCTCAGTGGCCCCAAGCATCAGCTATAACCATCCGGAAGGTCTCGTTGAAACTAATGCCTGCCCCGCCTTTAATTAACTGGGAGGACACATTTGTGGCCCATTCAGCCCTCTCTCTCCCTCGCACAACCTTCACTTGGCCTCTGAAACGGGGGGGGGGGGGCGGGGAGAGAAAACATTGAGGCACGGTTCCTCTCCAGACCATCACATGCCAAGCGACTGGGTAGTACTGCAAATGTATGCTAGAAGGCATGACCCCTCCCCCCTCCGGGTTTTTTCTTTCCTTAAAGTCACAGCTGTAAGAATGGGTAAGTATGGCTCCCTTCTTATTATGAGTGGTGGGCATCTCCCTCCTTGCAACCCTTACCGCTTAGCCAACTACTCCACAAACGACCATTCCAGTACCCTATTGGAGCTGTCAAATACAAGGAACCCCAAAGGAAAGCATTTTGTGTAAAATGACAGGATATTATGCTAATGCCCAGAACTCCACTGTGTATAAAAGACTACACAATTTCCACAGCTGGGCCCCCTCTCTAAATTGCTCTCCCTCCCATGAAGCCAAGAGCACCCACAAGACTACAGGCGTGGAAGAAACCTTTTGTTATAGACCAGAGGAAACCTCCACCACAGCCGTTCCAGCTTCTTGCAAGCCATTGCCACGACAAGCAGCAGACACTCCTAAAGGGGGCTTGCCAGAAAAGGAAGCCCACCAACACTGTGACCTCACCCTAGTCACAGCAGCCACATGGAGCGTGGGAGATCATCGATCCCCTCCAAATTGTCATAGCGGTTGTAACATATGAGCTCCGGGAAAAAGGAGACCAACTGGCTATTTCTCTTACAAATCCTTCAGACTCCAATCAAAGCTTGATCATCACTAAATGGCAACAAATATCTTGGGCACCAACTGGGCAAGATCTTGTACACCAAGATCCCCCAAACTGGATAGTTGGACTGACCGGATCTCCCTTCAATCTTTGTTCTCCCCAAATACCCTTTAAATCATTGGGAACCCTCACTATAAATGTTACCCACCAAGAAGGTAATTACACCCTCCACATAGGATTAAAAAGCCCTGCAACTTTAAACCCTCTCATTGCCAATGCGGAAGCCCTCAAAAGAGGTGCCTTCCTCGTACTTGGATCTCATGTACTTAAGATGGACATCCAGGAAAGAGTGCTGATACGGCCCCAAATGTCGATGAAAGAGGTTTGTGTAAGCTTAATTGGACTCAGCACCTCTCTCATGCTTCCAGAATGCGCCCCCTCCCTGCGCCCGAGCAAGCAAGGTTGGGAGGAATGGGCTAAAATGTGGCAAAGTGCTGATAGCCCTTCAAGGGGGAAGTGCGACTTGAAAGACTGGGTCGCTCCAGTCGGAATGGGGATATCTCTCATAGATGCCGCCAACAAAGAGATACTAGTAAACAAACTGTCCTGTGCCACCACCAACAGGGTAAAGTTGGGTGATCCTTTAACGCAATCCCTCACCTCAGTGACGGACGTGCAGCATTCTATTAGTTCCCTTTTCATCACTAATGGAAAAAGATTTTTCGATGCTCTTAAAGGGAACACAATCCCTGCAGCACAAAGTCTTCATGGCATTGGCCTGCACCCACACCCAAGTTTTAGACCTGGCTACAGCCATGGAAATCGCCCACTATTCCACGGACAGAAATATCCCAATGGAAGAAAAGAGGCTTATAAGAGCTAATTTAACTAAAGCAGAACGAGAACTTGAAGAATGATGGAGACTAGTTAATGCCTCATATGACTCCGGCCATCACCAATTGTGCCTCTTTATAAACACCGCTGCAGCTCAAGAGTCCTTCCCCATTTACCCCACCCTACACCCCTGGCTTGCAAACAAGCACCAGAAATGTTCTTTGCTCTGGAGACTGGAATCATTGGGCTAGAGCTTCCCCACTCAAATGGCAGACGGTTAATGTGGAAGGTTGCCGACGCAGAGAGAACAGCCTTCCCCTGCAACAGTGATGCCTTAGAGGCACATCAGCCCTGCCTAGTGCCTAGAAGGAATCAGCAAGGCCAATGTTCCTACAATGTAACCAGAGAGGAGAAATTGGCCATTCTGTCCATAGGAAAAGGATGTGTATGTATTAGAGCCCCTTCAGCACAATCCTCATCAACACTAATAGAATACAGCTCATGGTACCCCTAATAAATAGGTGCTTTTACAACCTGACTGCGACTTTGAGTTCACTGACCCGGAGTGGACTTGACAAGAAATAAATTTATCCCCTGTTCTGTACCAGTCAGTATTCCCCATATTCTTAGGCATAGGCCTGGGACTTATCAATGAACTCTTTACTCATCCGTCCCTTAGCAGGAACTCCAGAAAGTAAAAGAAGCTGGGGAACAAGCCATTCTCATGGTTTCCCACAACAGTGCCGAGATTGTTGACCTATCCACCCTAATTGCCTCCGCCGGCCACCATACCTGGTGGAAAATGCTCTTTGGATGGTCAGAACATGCCACTGGAATGCTTAACATTGCTGTGGTCCTGATTTTCCAATCACTTTTCCAGGTCTCCTTGCCCTCCTGGCAAAAAGGGAGGACCCGACACTCACTGTCCAATCAGCAAATGGTGGAACTTGGAAGGGGAGGGGAATGCTGAGCAGCTGACGTAGTAACATTGCAATGTTACCACACATGCAAAAAAATGTTTAAAAAGTGACATGAATTACAAAGTCCCAAAAGCCCAACACTACATCAACACTTCCTATTACATGTAGAATTTAAAACAAGACACCAAATCGAATCTGCTTCAGGCAGTGGGGAAGGTAGGAGTCACATGATGCAACCTATGTTGATTGGAGTGAATGCTTATAAAGGCTGGTTTAAACCACGTGTGCAGAAAACACCCAAGTCTCCATCACTCTTTCTTCTAAGAGGAACTAACCTAGGTGAGCATTGGCCAACACAACTTCTCAGCACTTGGGTGCACACATGTAACACTGTTCTTACATTCCTGGGGCCTTTAGGATGAAGTATATTGGTAGGGTAGAAGCCTTCACAAATTGTAGTTTTTACAAGGTTATTCTAGATATGATGCTGTGGGAGCCCTCCCCGTTTTGTCTTTTATATTTCCTGGAAGTGATTTACTACAGAGACTATTACCATCTCAGAAATGTAAATGGACTGCCAAGCGCACTTTCTTTTATCCTTCACATTCTTTCTCCTTGCCCCTCCCTGCACTTTGATTTTTATCTAGACACTTTAACCATATAACCATATTTAATAATTACATTCTTCATATTTTTGAGCTGGTTGCCTGCTTTCTTTTTCAGACATTCAAGCCTCGGGAATTGTTCCCTAAAGCCAAATCTATACTTTTTATTGTTATGTGAATATTCTGCTCAAACTAGATATTGCACTTTTATTTCCTATTCAATAAATACTCCTGACATTTGCTGCATCTATGGGTATTAGTAAGTCAGACTATTAATTTATGACCAGAATGTTACAATATCTAGAGGGTTATTATCAATCAGAAATGCACAAATATGTGTTTCAGCCAATGTTGACTGTGAGTTAAACTCTGTCTGAACAAACATCAGTATTCTCTAAAAAAAATAACTTAGTAATCACGTTTATATTTCGTTTCCAGCTGATTTCAGAGGCGAAGTGATTTATGTATCTGAGAAGCTTGTTTTGCTTTGGATTCCTCTTGATGTTTAACCAAGAATTTAACTCACCGGCCGGTAGGAACGAGAAGACCTCCGTCCCTTTATGGAGGAGGCCAGAGCTCAGCTTTCTGAGCTGCAGTGCTTGCTGCTCTGTCAGTTCATTTAGAGACTGTCATGGTACTGGGAGCTTTAAAGGGGTTAATGAGGTATTTACTCCATTATTGTTATTAGAAATTACAGTGTCTAGAACACTTACGCAAGAAGATTAAAGAGAAATGCTTCAGACAACTTTCTGTAGTCTGATAGGCCGTTGCTTTCTGGTTCATAACACAAAATAGTACTTTTCATCCAAGAGCTCATATTCTCTAGATGATGCAAAAATTCACAGACCAAAACCAATGTGAAGAAGTTTCTGAAATACTTCTAAACCCCATTCAAGTTACAAAATACATATTTTAATCAAGCAAAGTGAATGTGAAACACGTTTTGAAAAGAGGGGTGTCAAATGGATATTTTTGTAAAATCTGTCCTCGTCTCCTCTAAACTGGCTTAAGCTTGTGTTTCAGCTGGGATGAATGGATAGCGGGATGCCATTCATCCACATGACGCCCCTGACTAAAAATACTCAACATTGATGGGTATCCTGAGTGATCCCGATTATTTGGCTTACAACATATACCTATTGCACGCATTTAGAAAGACATCTCTAGTAGCCCGTATGATCAGCCCTTTGTGATCATCTCGGACTGTCTGCATTACATTCTCGATCATCAGCAGAAATGGAGTAGAAGGATAATATAGTGTTGCCTGGGTAACAACCAGAACTAAACCCATCCCAGCATATAAATAAATGAGATTATTGGACAATACATTCTTCTATTCTAGGATTTCATTCGTCGAGTATTTATTACACAGACAGAAGATATTCTAGGAGAATAGTCTGATACTAAGTGCAGTTGATAATATTTACATAGCACAACTCCATTATGACATGGGGAAAGAAGATTTGTCAAATATATAAAAAATAATCTAGTGCATCTTCTCAAGGTGGGGTTAACATACAAATACTTGTGAGAAAAAATATTTGGAAGGCTAAGAAAGAACTAAAAATACCTTTGGGTTTAGATGTTTTTCTTCTTTAATGCCAAGAGAGGGTATAAATCAGACACACAACCCCAATCTTACACGAGGTGCGCCACTAACAGTAATGCATTCCGTTGGCCAGTCTCTGTCTGTGACTATTCCATCTTCCATGGTGACTTAAGCACAAGGGGGGGGGGAAAGTCTTTACAGTTCAGGGCACTCCTGCACGGCCAGGCTAGATGGAGTGAGCAAGCAATAATTCAGAGACCTTGCATTTCCATTGTTCTAGTGCTGCTAAGGAATTCCATTCTGCTACTAAAATGCTCTATAAATGTCTTAGTTAGCTGTATATATTTTCCCTGTTCAAGCACACGAACTTTTGTGGTGCCAGGAGTGTTTCATGCCAAATATTCCAGAGAACCTGGACTAGCACAGTTATCATTGGAATGCATTTGTCGGACTAACAAGTCTTATTGATGCCCAGTTTGCGATTTCATCTTCAATGAAATGATAAAGGCAACAAAAATGGAACAAATGCACTCCCTCTGTTCCGCTACAGAAGCTTCTCGCGTCTGAACAGGGCCTTCTGCAGGTGCCCCCCCCCCGCCCCCCGGGCACGTGGGCAAAACCAACAGCTGCCCAGACATGCACACTCTCTGTCGTGGCCCCCACCTTATGGAATGGCCTATCTGAAGAGGTCAGGAAAGCTCCCAGTGTCCTGGCTTCGCAGAACTGGATTTCTCTAGGGGGCTGGACTGTAAGGAAGTGGTTCAGAAAGATGCTTTGGTAGAGTGATAAGGAGGACTACAGACTACTATGTATCATCTGTTGCTGCAAGTGTGATCCTACTGGGTCATTTCTGTGTTGTTTAATGTGTTAGGTTTATGCTCTGTTTTTGGATTGTTTCAGACCTGTGTCAGAATTCTGCTCGTTTTCAAATCTCTGCAAATTTGCATTTGCATACTCTATTGTATTGTGTATTGCATGTCTCAACTGCTGGTTGAATTGACTTGTATTACACTATGTAATCCCCCTGGAGTCTCAGTGAGAAAGGTGGAAGAAAGATAGATAGATAGATAGATAGATAGATAGATAGATAGATAGATAGATAGATAGATAGATAGATAGATAGATAGATAGATAGATAGATAGATAGATAGATAGATAGATAGATAGATAGATAGATAGATAGATAGATAGATAGATAGATAGATAGATAGATAGATAGATAGATAGATAGATAGATAGATAGATAGATAGATAAGGAGGGAACTACCTATTGCAAGCTGGCATCCTGGCCAATAGGGCATGTTGGAAAGATGGTTATTTAAACCTCTGACAAAAGTGTGGGATCAGCTGGTAAGTTTGGGGCTAAGCAAGAATGTAGGGGGACAGGAGACGAGCCTTTTATCATGTGCTTCACATTGAGTGCCAAATATTCTTGGTCTAGACTGGATAGGCCCCAACCAGGTGTTGGCAATGTTCACACCATTTTGCTTTTCTGTTTTGAATGTAATATTTTAATAAAAGTTTAAACCTCTGCCAGGGTGCTATTGTGTCTCAGACTCGATCTCTTATCCAGATGGTGCCCGCTTCACAATAAGGAAAAGAGGGGGCTACACCAAGTTATGGACATTCCCATAATCAGCGTAGTGGCAGCAACACCTCTAACCAATCTGTTCAGGTTTATTTGGAATGCATGGAAAGGTCTGCAAGGGGTCTGAGAGTATACAACCCCCTTCCTCTAAGCAGCATCTGTGACAAATACACAATTTATAAGGTGAAGTGAAAGCTTCTTTCTGTGAACCCCCCCCCCCCAGCGTGCACACACCCACAACCCTCACTCCCCAGTTTGGGCCCTTGGGGGACCTGGCAACCCTAGTGCCAGGCCTGCTGGACCCCACAGGGGCTGGTGGGGGTGGACACAGCTCTGTCTCTGGACTAGAGATGGGCACGAACAGCAATACAAACAAACAAAAAGCCACAAACAGCCCAATCTGCTGTTTGCGAACAAGCTGTTCGTGAGGCCCCATTCTAAACGAACAGGTGGTCGTCACAAGCCTCGTTCGTTGCTGTTCATCAAGCCAGACAGTCTGGCACCTGCAATCAATTCCCTTGGCAACTTAGCAGGGATTGTCTGTCTGAACCCCTGCTGTTGCCCTGGAAACCCCAATCTAAGCCCAATTTAGCTTGATATTTTATTTATTTATTTCAAATTTGTCTTCCATCCCCGCGAGCGGGCTCAGGGCAGATAGGCAGGTCTTCCTTTCAAGTGTGGAGCTCCAAATTTATTACAAGGGAGCAGGGGGGAGGGGGCTCCCAGCTCTGGCTTTGGAGAGGGAGAGGCAGCTGCTGTTGGCATTTTGATAGAGAGTGTGCATTGGAGCTTGAATTTTCTTTGTGTGTGGTGGGATAGGGATCTACCCCTTCAAGTTCCAGGGCTGCTGCCAGGCTCTGGGGCCAAGCTATTATTTATTATTGGTACCTTTCCTGCTGCCTGCTCAGGTCAGGTTTCTGGGAGTGGTGCAGTAGGGATCTTGACTTGGATGATGGCTGGAGGAGAGCCTGCTGGCCCCCATGAACATCCAGCCACAAACATGTTCTTGAACTGGGCCATGTTCATGGTTGTTTGTGAGTCCCTGTTCGTGGATGGCAACAAACAACGAACATCATGTTTGTGTTTGTTTTTTTCTGTTTGTGCCTACCTCTACTCTGGACACTATTGTCGTGGATTGTAAGTGTAAGCCATTTGTGGAGCCAGCTTGGCAGAAAAGTTGGGTATAAATACAGCAAGCAAGAAACTAAATGCCACACTTGTAGCATTTGGTGATATGTGCAATTCCTCTTCCATGCATGCAAGTGCCAGGTGATGTTGCAGCCACTGACGGATGAATACGCATGTGTGAACTCATCCAAACTGCATTTGAAAAGTGTCTCAATATATGAATAAGGGTGTAAATGTGTATATATATATATATAAACAAAGTGATAGTATAGAGGGGAAACAGAAAGAAAAAAAGGGATTGTATAAAATAATTGTATAGATCAGAAATAATTATATATAACAGAGTATATAATACAAAAATATTTCTCCCCAAGAACCCCTTCATTATACTTTTGCTGACACTCTCTATAAAATACAATGGCACTTTCTTGTGTTGGAATATTGCAATATTTTAGGTTTCAAATGTCATAACTAATCTGTTTTGCCACTACAATATTGGTTTCATCCTTACTACATATTCAATATTACATATTTTTGCCACTTCTACATGCCTGCTATAACTTTTAACAAATAAAGTTTAACAATTTTTAACAAATATTTTGATAGATACATCAAAGTACAAAAGGAAAGTCTATTATATATCTCATAATAAGAAAATAAAGGATGTTTCTGTTCAAAATCTACTTCATTATACATTTATCTTCAAGATATTACATTTAAAATTTATTCTTATTCTGCTTCTAAAATGCAATGCATCTATGTACATTTTTAAAAACTGTTTCTCATTCCCAATTTGTCTCCTGCTTGCATAATACTCGTTCCATCTCTCCTTAAATCTCGTGATCGATCTGTTTCTCAGTGTTAGGGGATGTCTGATCATTTCTCTATTCAGATTGCAAATTGTGAACCCTTAAAGCATGAAAGAATGAGTTCTGAACATTTGTAACTGTGAGGAAAATGGTCTGCATGTGTGAATTCTCATTCTGCATCACAGCTCATCTTTGTTATATGTAAAAAAAATTGAGGTATTTCAATCCTGTGTGGTGACGGCGACAAACTGCACGGCTTAATCCTCTGCCGTGCAGTTTGCCTGGCCTGCCTCTCATGTTCCAGTCTTGGTCACTTTCCTGCCTTACTGGAAAAGCCAAGTATGTTTGTGTTCAATTGTCCTGAAGGATTTACCTCCTCTCACTGTGCCACCTAGGAACTGTAGCTCAGTCTAGCCAGTTCTGAGCATGTCCCTGGCTGATTAATACTGCTGTGCTGATTATACAGCTGCAAAAGTTGCACATACAGCATTAGTTGTGAAAAACCACACACTTTGTAAAACCAGGATTCAACTGGATAGAATCCTAGCTTTTCTTGGCAAACCCCGGTTTCGGCACCTTTTCTCTTTCCTCTGCCTCCCCACCAGAAACCTGGCTGCTATCCCACTCTGTTTGAGGGTACTGGATGAATATAAACATAAGAAGACCCCTGCTGGATGAAGCCAGCAGTTCATCTAGTTCAACATCTGTTTCACACACTGACCAACTAGTTGCCCTGGAGGGCCAAACAAACAGGGCCTAGAGGCCAAGGCCCTGCTGCTGCCTCCCAGCGGTGGCATTCAGCGGTTTGCAGCCCGTGTAGACGGAGGCTCCCTTCCGTCACCATGGCGAGGAGCCATCAACGGGCCTCTCCTCCATGAATCTGTCTAGTCTCCTTTTAAAGCCGCCTGTGCTTGTGACCTTCACAAGCAGTCTTATTGCCCACTGAGGAAAGAGGAGTTTCCTTTGTCTGTCCTGTCCCTATTGCCCATCAGCTGCATGAGTCACACCTGAATAGTACAAGCTTGTTCTAGGATGCTCATGAGCTTCACCTCCACCCCACTGACCATCTGTGCCTGGTTGGAGAAGACAAACCCTAAAGCCAGCTTGTTAGATACTACAGAGGTCCTTTGTCATGCTGCCTGCCAGATATGCCGGCATACACATGTATAAACGGTCCCTCGGGGTCCACGGCTGCTTGGAGTGCCTGACCACAGCAGTCCTTTCTGTTTCGGCACTCCAAGGGCATCCCTAGGGTCCAGTGCCAGGTGGGCCATGACCCTAACCCTAACAACAGCAGGTGCCGCTGCACCACTGCCTTCAGCAATGAGCTTGAGCCTCCATCCAGGCCCAAATTGCTCTGCAGAACTGAATTCTTCTTGTCACCTCCTCCATCAACACCTGCTGAGATGCCTACACACACTGAGAGGAACTGAAAGACAGAGGAGTACTAGACAATGGGAAATCCACACGGTGTAGCAGCAGACTCCAGAGCCTCGGAGACCCAGGTGCAAAGAGCAGAGCCTGTTCTTGCCCCTCAGCATCACCCTTCCAGGAGCTCTTCCCACTCAGCTTACATTTAAGCAAAGTTTTGATTTTAATGAAGCTCTGCATAGTTTTTAGTCAGGATGTGAATTTTCTTAGCAAACAAGTAGTACAGGAGTAGACAAAGCTGGGAAGAGTTAATTCAGAGGAACAGTAGAGCTAGGAGGACACTGAGCCGTTTTCTTTTGTTCCACACAGGTGCTGGAGAATCCAATTGTGTTGCCACTCTTCCACACTATATTCCTTTCTGACCTCCTGCAACATAGTGAGATGGGCCCCAAGGTACATTCCATGCATAAGCCAGAAAAGGAAGAATGAGGAAGGAGAAAGAAATGAGTGGTGATTGTTCTGAACTCATCTTCACCTAGACTTAGCTGACTTCTCAGTGTAGTGCTCTATCCACCCTGGTTAGGAAAAACAGTTCCCTGAGTTTGAGATCCCTCAGATATGGAGGCATGTTCCAAAATGGAGCAGAGAAGATCCAGGCAAGGACCCTCAAAGAAGTCCATTTCTGAAAAGCAGTAGCCATCTTCCAAGATGGCGCTCAGGTCAAATTATGGGGCATAGTTTGGCAACCTAGATTTTTTTTACATTTCAGCACATTTTTTCATGAAGAAACACTCATTTCCCCCCATGCCTCTATGGAACAGCTTCCTGCTTTGCATGTCCTTCAGTTTTGGCCCTGCAAGGCTCTGGTAGATAATCTTGCCACGCCCTTGCCCCCACCTCCGCCCCCTGGCCCCGCTCACCTAACTGATGCGGAGGAACAGGGGTGGGGAGAAGCAGGTGCCTGGGATCCCCACTTGCACCAGTGATGGAGGAATCCTGCTGCACGCTGAAATGGAGCTGAGTGAAAACCACCCCTTGGGGAGCAGTTTTCACTCAGCTCATCTTCAGTGACAGCGTGCACGCAGTGTGACTCTGTCCTTCATCACATTGGAAAATGAGCATGACCAAGGAGCTCACAGTGACCCCTGCCTCTTCGGTCGTGCTCTTTTGCCACCAAGGTGAAGGAAGGCGTCGAGGTGAACACGCGCGGAAGAGGAGCTGAGTGAAAACAGCCCTCAAAGGGTCAGCTCCATTTCAGCGTGCACCGGGATTGCTTTGTTGCATCATTTTCTGGCATAAGGGGGGGGGAGCATGGAAGCGTGTGCATGGGAGGCTGGTACCCCACTGGCCCCCACCCACTGGCCCCCTGAACCTCCCCTGGGGCCCCTGGGACCCCTGGCAATCTGACCTACAGGTCAGATTGACAATGGGGTGCTGCTGAGGGCAGGGCTGGATCGAGGGGGCAGGGGAGGTAGTCTGCCCCCGGTGCCACCAGGGAGGGGGCGCCGGGAGCAGCTGCCAGCTGCCGGAGCGCGCAGATGGCAGCATGGGCAGCCTTGCAGCCCCCACCCTGCCTTTCGCCTGCCCCGCGGGACAGGGGGCGGCTGGCTTGCCATGCACCCCCTGTCCTGCAGGGCAGGAAAAGGGCAGCGCAGCCACCCAAGCCATTCGCCGGCCCCGCAGGAGAGGGGGCAGCCGGCCGCCCCCTGTCCTGTGGGGCAGGTGCATGGCGCGGGCAGCCTTGCAGCCCCCCGCGCTGCCTTTCGCCTGCCCTGCAGGACAGGGGGCATGCAGCAAGCTGGCTGTCCCCTGTCCCACGGAGCAGGTGAAAGGCAGCGTGGGGGGCTGTGAGGCCGCCCACGCCATTCGCCTGTGGAGAAGCGAATGGCGCAGGCGGCTTCCCAGCCCTGCACGCTGCCTCTGGAGCCCTGCGTGATGACATCACCAAAATGACATCATCACGTCACTCCAGGAGCGCAAGGCCAAACTAGGGTTGCCCCAGGTGCCGGCAACCCTAGATCCAGCCCTGGCTGAGGGGAGAGCGGCAGAGAGATTGGCTGGGGGTAGGCCATGCAGACAAGAGCTAAATTGAACCTGTTGTTGCTATAAACCGACATGTCCTGATGTTCACAATACTACACCCCCTAAATGCCTTCACTGCCCAAATTTTCCAGAAAGATGATTGAGGCTGATACAGTTTTTGACTTTTCAATATCAGACTCCAAAGTACAAGGTAAGCACAGAGACCATTCACAGCAGCCGTCATGTTATTTGTTTAATCCCTTGCTAGTGTCCTTGAGAAAAGCCCCGTGGCGCAGAGTGGTAAGCATCAGTACTGCAGCCCAAGCTCTGCTCACGACCTGAGTTCAATTCCTCACAGAGGGAGGCCTTTTGGTACAGCACCCTGGGGGGCAGCTCTTTCTCATGCTCGAGCTCCTTGGCCAGGAACTGGTTGAGCCCATAGATTAGGGGGATGACCTGACCCAGACTGGCCTCATACGAGTACAAGAGCTCAGTGGCATCCTTTAATGTTTAGTACCTCTGGAATGAGTGCAATCAAAATTCTGAGAGCCGCTCTCCAATTGCCTTGTTGCATTTCAAATGCTAACTTATATTTGGAAACTGGCATGGCAAAAGTGGAGGCCAGTGTGTGCCTCGCTTCATTCGATCGCTGGTTAAATTTAAATCCCCAGGGCCTACCTCCTTTGATCCTTGATGACAGCTATGAGTCTGCATGGTTAAGGGCAGTCAAAAATAAGTAAGAAAGTTGGATTTCTCTCCTCATTCTGTTCTGAAACTGGGGTATGAACAGACAAAACAAACTCTGAAGCAGAAGATGCTGAATATTGATGGGCAGACAGATTTTGAGAGCTTACCGACTTTTTTGGCAGCAGACAGTTCTAGCTATTTGTTTGTTTGTTTGTTTAATTTGATTGCTACCCCACCCTCCCCACAAATGGGCTTAAAAAGCGGCTTAAAAAACATAAAAATATACATTAAAACATCATAAAAATATAAAACCAATTTAACAAACTAAATCCAGGTACCTCTAACAGTACATGGCTACAAAACTACCATAAAGACCATGGGCACAGCCATAATACAGGGCCTAGGGTGGTCCCAGGTGGGGCATGGCAATCAGGGAAGGAGGCCATTTGCTGGCTCTCAGCCAAAGGCCCAGCGGAACATCTCCATTTAACAGGTCCCGCAGGGCCCAGATCTCCACTGGGAGTATGTTCCACCAGGCTGGAGCCAGGGCAGAAAAGGTTCCGGCCCTGGACGAGGCAAGACGAATGTCTCTCAGGCTGGCGACCCCCCAGAGCTGCTTATCCACGGAGTGCAAGGCCCTGCAGGGGACAGAATGTGAGAGGCGGACCCGCAGGTATGCAGGTCTCAGTCCATAAAGGGCTTTAAACACTAAAACCAGCACCTTGAACTGGATCCAGACCTTGATTGGGAGCCAGTGCAGCTGGCACAGCACAGGATGGATATGCACGCGAAATGGCGTCCCAGTAAGGATGCATGCCACCATGTTCTGGACCAGTTGTAACTTCTGGGTCAAGCCCAAAGGCAGCCCAGTGTAGCGAGAGTTACAGTCGTCCAGCCTGGAGGTGACCATTACATGGATTACCAAAGCCAGGTCCTGGGACGAGAGATAGGGCGCCAATCACCTGACCTGCCAAAGATGAAAAAATGCAGATCTGGCAACAGCCACAACCTGAGTCTCCATAGAAAATCTGGCATCCGAGAACACACCCAGGCTCTTCACCAAGAACACACCCAGGCTGGTCACCAAGAACACACCCAGGCTGTTCACCAAGAACACACCCAGGCTGGCCACCAAGAACACACCCAGGCTCTTCACCGAGAACACACCCAGGCTGGTCACCAAGAACACACCCAGGCTGGCCACCAAGAACACACCCAGGCTCTTCACCAAGAACACACCCAGGCTGGTCAACAAGAACACACCCAGGCTGGTCACCAAGAACACACCCAGGCTCTTCACCAAGAACACACCCAGGCTGGTCAACAAGAACACACCCAGGCTCTTCACCAAGAACACACCCAGGCTGGTCACCAAGAGCACACCCAGGCTCTTCACCAAGAACACACCCAGGCTGGTCACCAAGAACACACCCAGGCTCTTCACCAAGAACACACCCAGGCTGGTCACCAAGAACACACCCAGGCTCTTCACCAAGAACACACCCAGGCTGGCCACCAAGAACACACCCAGGCTGGCCACCAAGAACACACCCAGGCTGGCCACCAAGAACACACCCAGGCTGGTCACCAAGAACACACCCAGGCTGGTCACCAAGAACACACCCAGGCTGGCCACCAAGAACACACCCAGGCTGTTCACCAAGAACACACCCAGGCTGGTCACCAAGAACACACCCAGGCTGGTCACCAAGAACACACCCAGGCTCTTCACCAAGAACACACCCAGGCTGGTCACCAAGAACACACCCAGGCTCTTCACCAAGAACACACCCAGGCTGGTCACCAAGAACACACCCAGGCTCTTCACCAAGAACACACCCAGGCTGGTCACCAAGAACACACCCAGGCTGGTCACCAAGAACACACCCAGGCTCTTCACCAAGAACACACCCAGGCTGGTCAGCCTTAACTGCACTCCATCGAGGGTTGGGAGCCAGATTCCCAAATCCGTCATGCCACAACCTAGGTACAGAACCTCCACCTTCATGGGATTCAACTTCAGGCGACTCTTCAGGCAACTTCCGCCATGGCATCCAGACCCTTGGCCAAGGAATCCAGGGCAGCATCTGGCTGGCTGTGCATCAACAGATAGAGCTGGGTGTCATCCACGTACTGGTGACAACCCAGCCCAAAGCTATGGGCCACCTGGACAAAGGGGTGCTTATAGAATCGCCCCCCAAGGGACTCTGCTCATCAAGGAATGGCGAGCAGCCACTCTTCCCCTAGCACCACCCTTCGTCCTTGACCATGGAGAAAGGAGATCAACCATTGCAAGGCTGTCCCATGGATCCCTGCAGCGTTGAGGTGGTGGGTCAAGAGATCGTAATCGACTGTGTCAAATACAGCTGTAAGATCTAAAAGTACCAGCAGCCCCACCCCGCCCTGGTCCAGGTGTCGCCGTAAGTCATCCATGAGGGTGACCAGGGCTGTCTCCATATCATAGCCAGGCCGGCAGCCAGACTGGAATGGGTCCAGACTCCAGGGTATGTAGTCTCTCCAGCCGCCTATCTGTCTCGATTGGAGATACTCAGTCATAGGAGGGCATTTTCACTTGCAAGATACCAAGCCCTCCCCTTTGCAGTTTTAGAGGGGCAATATAAAAAGGTTCGGATGGAAAATAGATTATGCCCTTACTGTACTGGGGAGATTGAAACCCCAGAACATGTTCTATTCCATTGCCCCTTCTATCAAAAAATTGTGTGACATGAATCCAGAGGAGTTAGCCGTGTTAGTCTGTAGTAGCAAAATCGAAAAGAGTCCAGTACCACCTTTAAGACTAACCAACTTTACTGTAGCATAAGCTTTCGAGAATCACAGTTCTCTTGCATCTGACGAAGAGAAATGTGATTCTCGAAAGCTTATGCTACAGTAAAGTCAGTTAGTCTTAAAGGTGCTACTGGGCTCTTTTCGATTTTGTGACATGAACAGAGCTGGTGATTTCCTCCTGGCCAGCCCCCTGAAGATGCTGGATCTGTATTTACACACTGCCCTGTCGTCATTACACTGACCATTTCTGTCAATCCCCTCCTAGCTAGTCCTGTCCACACAGGAAGATTAAGTGGGAAATGACTGCAGCTGCCGCACAAACAGTGTGCGGACACAGTCCTGAGGAAGACTCTAGCCTTGCCTCAGCAGACCCTCCTCGGCTCCTCTCCTTGCAGCTTCCGCCGCCTTCTCAGCTCCTCTTGCCAGTTCACTTTTTCCTTCAGATTCCTCTTCCTCGGTCTCTGCGTTATGTGCCATCAAGACCTCCAAAACATCCTGTCATTAACAGACATGCTCATATCTTGCAAACTGGAGGACATGGTTTATGTTATTGAGTCATGCCATTTTGTTTTAGGTCTTCCTCTTTCCCTGCTGCCTTTTACTTTTCTTTAGCATTTTTGACTTTTGCAGATAATCTTGTCTCCTCATTATGTGACCCAAGTACAAGAACTTCAGTTTTGTCATTGTAGCTTCTAGGGAGAATTCAAGCTTGATTTAATCTAGCTTCAATTTGTCTTTTTGACCATCCATCGTATCCATAAAGCTCTCCTCCAGCATCTCTTCCTCTACTCACCTCTTTCTGTTGCCTCCACCAGCAACTGCAGAATATTCCTGTTCACTCTCCCAGAGTAACTCTCCAATGGACCTCTGCTCTCAGACTCCCCCCACCGGCTGGAGCAGCCCTTTCCTTCTCTCCAAGTAACTTCATTAGCAGTTCATTTCTTGAATTAATCCTCCCCCCTTCCTGAAAATTAACAATGCATGTTTATATGGCTGTTGGGTCATCACAGGCAAATTAGCACCTGGTTCTTCCCTACTTGGCTCTAAGGACATTAAAGACTGGGGGAAAGGACTAATATTTAGAAATGGAGAGTAATATTGGGTATGGAGGAGCGGGTATCGGAGGTATAGAATTTCCTGATGCTTGCTGTAAACCACTATAAGCCAGGAGCAACAGCACTGTAGACAGACAGACGAATTTATTGTATGTGGCCTTTACAAGTTAAAAACACATTGATTGATTGATTGATTGATTGATTGATTGATTGATTGATTGATTGATTGATTGATTGATTGATTGATTGATTGATTGATTGATTGATTGATTGATTGATTGATTGATTGATTGATTGATTGATTGATTGACAGTTCTAGAATTTTAAAATTTCTAAAATTATATTTTTCTCTAAAATTTCACATCCGGACACAGAAATTACCTTTCATTTCAACTGACTACTTTCATAAGAACCACATTTGCTCTAATTTTTCTGGCGGCTAGAGCAAAAAGTGTCATCCCGTTGGAAACAATGGGATCCACATCAGACAGCATAAATTTTAGTTTGTCAGAATTAGAAAGGGAATGTAAACTCTCCAATGTCTTTGCCAGAAATTTATTTCTGGGCTCCAAGTATAAAAGGCAAACCAAAACATAGTGGGGAAGATCTTCTACTGGACTTCTGCATATACAAATGTGTTGTTGTTGGGGTGTTTTTAAATATTTTCCAGTGAGTAGCTCTGTTGGCATGGTTCAGAAGCGCAGCAATATAAATGCTGTTATAGCTACCAAGTACGAGGTTCTGAGATGATCTTTTAATGGTATAGCGAGAGATAATATTGTTGGAAAATTCAGTGCAGGCTTTGTTCTTACTTTGCAGCAGATTAAAACTAGGTTTCCTAAATGAATCAATATTTGTTGGTAGGTGTTTTTTCCATGAATTTAAAATTGCTAAGTGGGTACGAACCCTGATCGAGGGGAGGCCAAGCTCTGTCCAGATCAGAGCCGCTGGTGACTCTTTGATAATGCTAAAATTTGCCTCAAAAATGGATTTTGAATTGTTTTCAGACTTGTATTTGTTCTTTCCAACCCCACACCTCAATGCCATACAATAGCTGAGAAATGACTTTACTAACAGAGTTTTATGACTGGATCTATATGAAGACCTCTGCTGGTACAATAGTCTCATTATTATTCCAATCGTCTTAAAGGCTGAGGATTTTACAGATGCTAGATGGGCGTTCCAATTCAAGGTTTCACTATATATTAAACCCAGATATTTATAGGTTTTGTATTGCTCAATGGGAGTGCCATGTATACTCCAAAGAAACCTTTTTGGCCTTTTCTGGAAAACCATTACTTTAGTTTTCATGTAATTGATAGTAAGTTTCTCTTCTTTGCAGTATTCACCGAGATTATACAAGAGCCTCTTTAGACTGGTTCTTGTTCTTGTATTGTATTCTATTGTACACGTCATCCACATACAATAAAATTGAAATTGACAGAGCCTTCGAGTGTGTCGGTGCGTGTGTGTGCGTGTGCCTGGTGGCAGTAGGGAGCTGCCAACGACTCAACTGCCCTCCACCCTCCTCCTTTCTGCTCCGAGCCTGCTGCCTGACTTACTCAGAAGCAAGTCCCCCTAAACACAAGACTTCTAAGTAAATGTTGCAAAGGATGGCGGAGCTCTATGGGATTTATTCTCAGGTGTGCAGAGGAGGAGGGAGGAAGAGAACAGCCACTCTCACGTTTACTTAGAAGTAAGTCCAACTGATCCTACTTGCTCCCGAGTAAATGTGCGCAGGCTGGCCGGGGCAGCAGTGAGAGTCTGTAGGCATTAAAATGGCTTGTGACGCCAGTTTATCAATACTCCCCCATTCAACGCCCAGCTGGGTGACAATTTCTGGAGGACTCGAAAGCTAGCACATGCTACTTTGGTTGTTCTTCTGTTCTGAGGTTCTGTTTCGGAACCAGCCATCTGCTGCCATTTCAGAAGTAAGTGATTCCCAAGTAATCGTGTCCTGGATTGCTCCCTGAGAGGGAGGAGAAAAAGAGGAAGATGTGTGTGGATGTCACACAGCCTCATCCCGGGATAGATGGCTTAAGGGCAGGCGAACTCTGCCTAAGGTCATGAGGAGCAGGCTATAAGCCTATGCATGGCTACTCAGAAGTAAGTCCTATTGAAATCAATAAGCTTACTTCTGAAAAAATATAGAGATTATTGCAGTCTTGCATCCTCTGTCTTGCAAGCGACCAAAGCTTTGTTCAAAGTTGCAATAAATCTGATGCATATTCCATGAGGAAGGGGACCACACTGAAAGCGGGAGAGCCGACTTTTGAGCAAAGAGCGATGGGATTGGGCTCTCACTCTGTGGATGGGAGAGGAGGAGGATGGAGGGCGGATGAGCCATTTGCAGCTCCCCACTGCCACCAGGCACACACGCACACACCGACACACTCGAAGGCTCTGTCAATTTCACTTCCCCTTTGGGGAGGGTAAGATGACATTAGTAAACCCTCTGAGGAGCAATCTCTGCCCACTCTGTCTTTTTAAACTACCCTTTAATCCAATCTTGTCATTAAGAACAGTGCAACATGTGCAGGAAAAGAAAAAAATAGTAGTGAAAGGAGATGAAAAGTTGAAAACTAAGAATATCTGGCATATGTCTTAGTGGAGGGGTCCTCAAGCTTTCTAAGTCTGTGGGCACCTTTGGAATTCTGACACAGCTACAAAATGGCTGCCTCAGGAAGCAGAGCCAGTGACAAAATGGCTGTTGCAGGAGGCAGAGCCACACAGAAA
Source organism: Eublepharis macularius (assembly GCF_028583425.1). Classification (NCBI taxonomy): domain Eukaryota; kingdom Metazoa; phylum Chordata; class Lepidosauria; order Squamata; family Eublepharidae; genus Eublepharis; species Eublepharis macularius. Next base: position 2,567,247 of record NC_072792.1, read on the forward strand.
GGAAGCCCAAGGGCAGTTTTTTTAAAAAGGTAACTTTAAAAAATACACTAAAAAGGGGGACAGAGAAAATAAAACCAACTCTACAGTGAAACCATAAACTGAACCATGTTATTTTATTCTGCACAGCCAATCAAATCTCCAGTATCCATTCAGAAGGCCTGTCGGGCAACAACCACATATAGCTGTACCCACTTTCTACAAAGACTCGGTGGGCACCAGGAAAGGTGCTGGCTTGCCCCATGCCAGTCACACAGGCACCATTTCAGGGACCCCTGCTTTACTATCATCATTGGTGATTATAAAAGTTGGGTTTTAGCTTGCTTTTTGAGGCCATTGTGTAGCCATTCTTGAAAATCACAACTTCGCTTGGAAATAGATGCCGCAGGTGCTTCCTTTTAAAGTTTGCTTCTGCTCAAGCAGTGAAGTGCTGTGCAGAAGACCAGACAAGTGACACAGGCAATATTTGTGCGGGTCTTCAAGGAAGCCTTCAAGGAAGCATTTGCTCTGCCTTTAAAAACTCCCCCCCCAACCCCCCGCTGTCTGGCTATCACTGGCTGAGTCGTTCCAGGGATTCTTGTGCGGCAACATTTTAGTGAGCATTCAGAGAATTTCTTAAATGTCTATGAAAACAGTGGGCTGCGGAGATCAAATACGCTCCAGTTCTATTCAGTTCAATTCCATTCTGAAACTTTAAAAAAGTTCCAAATGAAGTAAATTCCCCAAACCTGTTGATGCAGCAGGATATTTCCCCCTGATCTTAGTACAGGCAACCATGTACGAATAGCAACACATGGGAATGTCTAATTTAGGAAGGCAGAATCTTGCGCAGATAGGACAGAGTGGGTGAACAAACTGTATGAATGTGAATCTATGGCCAAATTAACTTCTTATATACATATAAGAATTTCCAAAAAAAGGGACTTTTTTGACTATGTAGTTGAAATTAAGAAATTTTAAGACATTTTTAGAAAAACTAAGAATAACTATTACCAAAGTAGATCAACTGTAAAATTAACATTTTAAAATTTTGAATATAAATGTTGAATGTATGCAAATAAGAGGATGGAGAGGAGAAACAGTTGGTAGTATAACATGCTGTTATATATAGTCTTTGTACATTGTTATATATTTTGCTTATGCTATTTTACGCACTGTTTACTGTCTTTACTGTTTACTGTTTTTTCCCCCTCTCAAATAAAATTTTAAACTTGAAAAAAAAGGAATGTATAATTTGTACAGCTAAGGCTGAAAGCTTTAATCAATTAATTGGTGCAATTAATCAACTTAAGCTTTAATCTCAGGTTTAAATCCCATCCTACCCCCCCCCCACCCCCCAGGCACACAATTAATCAGTTGGCTGACAACTAGCAACACAGGTTGACTTTGAAAACATGCTGGCTACCATTTGTAGGGCATCTTTCCTGCAACAGGAATGTAAAGACGCCTTTTCCCTCCTTCACCTGAACAGCTGTGGGAGAGCGGCGGTGAGGGAGGCGCTTGCTGCTCGCGGTCACCTCTCAGACCTTGTGCTAGCTCTGCAAGCCAGCTCAAACTGTAATGTCTTGTATGCAGATGTAATCCGCAAGTGCAAACAATTCATTTGAACTGAGAATGTTTAGCAAGACCTGTGTTATTATGCCATTTTCCTGACCTTGCCAAATCAACTCTGCATTCAACAGTTGCAAAATAAGACAGCACCTATTGAGTTGAATGACTGTATTACGAAGTCTTCACTTTTTAAAGCAGGGTGGTTCAACAGGTAGAGATTAGGGGTCTCAAAGCATAGAAGAGAAAGTGGTGTTAGGAGGAAGAGTTTAGATTTGTTAGGCACTTTCTGGAACAAGCCAAACCTGTACAAAAGAGACTAGAACCAAAAGGGAACCACATTGCTGGCACTTCATATCAAAAAGGTGCCAAAACAGCTTTTAAACGGACAGGTGCCTATGTGCCAATGCTAGAAGTCCCTGAGCCAAGATCAAGGAGCTGGGGTGTGCTTGGTGTTAAATAACAGTGGGATGGGGAAACTGAGTGGGACAGTCATTCCTACAAACAGGGGCTCAGTAGGAGGGGCTATGGCTTAATGGAAGAGCCTCTGCTTTGCATAGGTCCCTGGTTCAATCCCCAGCCCCTCCCGTTAAAAAAAACCTAGCAATAGCCAATGGGAAAGGCCTTTGCCGGAGTCTCTGGAGAGCTGCCGTCTGTCTACGTAGACCATACTGACCTTGATGGACCAAATGGTCTGATTCAGTATTAAGACAGCTTCATGTGATATGTCGGGGACAATATTACCCTGTACATCAACCAGAGTATCAAGTCAAATAAGCTAGAAAACACTAGGAGCAGATAAACTTCCCTGGGGAATCACTGTGAGTGGAGATACAGACTCCTGAGTTATGTAAGTGGGGATGTCTTATTGGCCTCTAATCGGAACCAAGAGGCAGATCTCAAGACGGAGAGCGAAACAAGGGAAGTGACCAACGGGTAGAAGGTTGGAATACCCTCACACTGACTGGGCAAGTGTGTTCTTGAGTCATGCCCTAGAAACAAGCTTTCTAGACAACATACATTACTGTGCACTGGAGCAGTTGGTCACAGAGCCAAATAGAGCTGTGGCAACTCTGGACTAGGTTCCGAGCATGGCTTGAGACCTGGTGCAAGATGTAGCTGTTGTTGCACCAATTAGAACCACAATCCTGTTCAAGGTCAGTGTTCATGTTTACGCCCCAAATTCCAGAACCATCACTTTTGATTTCAAAAAAGGAAACTTTGCAAAAATGAAGGGACTTGTCAGATGGAAGCTAAAAGGAAAACTCAAGAGAGCTGAATACCTCCCAGATGCCTGGAAACTGTTTAAAACTACGCTGCCTGAGGAGCACGTAGAACACATACCTCAAATCAGGAAAGGTACTACTAAAAGGATGCCTGTATGGTTAACAAGGAAGCCATAAATGGCAAAACAGCCTCTTTTAAAAGTGGAAGGACCGTCCCGAAGAAGTGAACAACAGGGATATGGCAAAGGAAGTGTAAGTTAATCATTAGGCACGTGAAAAGAGAATTTGAGGAGCGGACTGCTTTTTTCTCGCTCTGTCATCATAATACTTGGGGGGCACCCAATGAAATTGTTAGGAAATAGGTTCAGGGGAGACAAAGGGAAATGCTTCACTCAATGAGTAATTAAATCCTGTGTCACTCACAGGTATAGTTAGAAATAGAACTCAGGCCAGGTTTGACCGAGAAGACCATAGAAGATGCCTTTGCACACAGAAACAGGGCTAGCCCTCCCCCAACCCTTAGGCATGCCACACGGGGAATCTGGAGGCCGACAACCTTGGAGAGGGGCATGAAAGAAACAAAGGAGTAACACAAGGTAAGGATCCGCCAAGCCACTCTCAAAAGACTTCACTGCAGGCAGTAAAATAACTTTATCGAAAAGCTGCTAGTATCATGAGCTTACTCCATCCTTGCCAGGAATAATGTTCACATGCCAGCACCAAGCATATGCAGGCTTCCAAAGCACAGGCAAATTCTAAAAGCACCCTCCCCCGCCAGTCTAACAGTCAGCTAAGCTCATTGGGAAAGCATCTAAGCAGGGAAACAGCCGAACTGATGTATGGGATTTTCAAGGTCGTGGTGTCTGTGCAGGCCCCTCTTCCCAGACTACGAAGAGAGAGCCCTGGTGCAGTTCAGAGGAGCACACAGGTAACAGCAGGAACAAACGCCTCCCTTGCATAGTTTCGCATCGTGAGTGCAAAAGACCCAAAAGGCGAGTAACATCTGCAGTCCAGTCAAAGAATAGCCTCGGCATTTAACCATAACCATAACATAAAGCATGAGACTGCATTCATAACAGCAGGGTGTTGCTGGGTACGACAGGTGACGCTAAGCACCTGGGACACAATTGTATGGCCTTGCATTGATTAGAAGAGCTGTCTAACTCATATCTATAGGCACTGTGTGTTGAAGCCCAGGTGCAGAGAGAGTCTGAGAATGGCAGGAATGTAGAGCTTCAAAGGAGTGAATTTAAGATTCAAGGATAGATATATTGGTTGAGGACCAAAGATATTCATATGTATGAGAAACTTGTAATCACTAATTTTACATAGACTTTGTTAAAATAAAATGTAGTAAGAATTAACTAACAATCTTTATATATTGTCGAAGGCTTTCACAGCCGGAGAACGATGGTTGTTGTGGGTTTTCCGGGCTGTATTGCCGTGGTCTCGGCATTGTAGTTCCTAACGTTTCGCCAGCAGCTGTGGCTGGCATCTTCAGAGGTGTAGCACCAAAAGACAGAGATCTCTCAGTGTCACAGTGTGGAAAAGATGTTGGCAGGTCATTTGTATCTACTCAGGAGGGGTGGGGTTGAGCTGAGTCATCCTGTAAGAGTTTCCCAGGGTGTGGAATGCTAATGGCGAGAGGCTTCACTGTATCCTGAGGAGGTTCTTTTGCATATGGATTGGGGCTTGATGTGCTAATCTTCTCTGCAGGGCTATTGTCGAGTATAGAGTGTTTTGTTAGCCTGGTGTTTTTCAGAACTGGAAACCATGCTCTGTTCATTCTTAAGGTTTCTTCTTTCCTGTTGAAGTTTTGCTTATGCTTGTGAATTTCAATGGCTTCCCTGTGCAGTCTGACAAAGTAGTTAGAAGTGTTGTCCAGTATTTTGGTGTCCTGGAATAAGATACTGTGCCCTGTTTGAGTTAGGCTATGTTCAGCCACTGCTGATTTTTCAGGTTGTCCAAGTCTGCAGTAGCATCCAGACAAGAATAAAAGAACATGAAAGGCACTGCAAGTTGATTCCTGGGGACATTTCAGGGCCAGAATACACCACTGAGCGTAAGCCCTACCTAGTCTAGCAGTGATTGCTAGATTTGCCAGATTGCTAGAATCTAGCAGTGCGTTTCTTGATTTAGTTCAGGCCGCATGTGCTTAACTTTTAGAGGAGGAAAGTGCTGCAACTGCTGCCCAGGAGATTCTGTGACACTCTCCCGTCTAAGGCGGGTCAGGGAGGGCAGGGGGGGGCCCGTTTCCTGGGGTGATTCTCTGGCCCCTTCCGGTGGAGTGCCGTGGGTGGAGCCGATGTCAGTAGATGCTGCTTTACTCATCCCCGTGTGCCAAACCCCTCCCTTGGCTTAAAACAGAGGCGCCCTGTAGCTGCTTTTGCATTCTGCCTCCTGAAGAGTGACTCAGGCTGAGACAGAGCACGGAGTCACCTCCACGGCTGTGCTCCCTTCCGAAACAAGAGCCTCATCCGTAAAGGGCTCAAGCCCAGGAGGGGAGTGGTCGCTCTCCAGCTTACCTCCCCCTCCCCTCCCCCCCATTTGTCTCAGAACTTTCTGGATCCTGTGAGCCACTCTCCCCCTTCCCCTGCCCCATGATGATCACCCCTTTATTCCAAGCTAATTTTGCCCTGCTAAAATATTCTTTTCACACCCATAGGTTCCCCCACAAAGTCTGTCAGTTCCCCTTCTGAGCCGTCTCAATTTCCTGTGCCCTGTTAACACAGACTCTTAGTGCAGCTGGTGAGTTTGGAAATCATTTTGGAGTGCTTCAGTGGGCTGAAGAAATAATTAATTGAAGGCTCCCCGCACGTGCTAAGTAGCTTGGATGAGCCCGGAGATCTGAGCAATGGCTTTGTTTTTCCCCCTTTCCTTATCACCATTAGCCATTTTCACTGGATAGAGATACAAAATAACTAGCCTTTACAGTGAGCCATTAAACTGTCATTTAGGCAACTGTGCATGAAGAGGCATCAGATAACGGTCAGTGCTGGAGCAGAACACAGTTTGTGAATCATGGCTGTCTCTCCTGGGCTTAAATCACATTCACCAGTGGAGCAGTCAAGGGTTTCATTAAAGGGAGAGGCACTCGGCTAGAGAAATATATCCAAAAAATGAGAGTAAATAAAAGCCTCACACTTTTCTCTATTTCTCTTCATGTTTTATTTACCACACTGGGGGCTTAACAAGGTAGCAATTGTAAAAGCAATAAGATAGCTGTGCAGATGGGAACGCTGGAAGGGGATGCCCTGACACTTTAACATGGATGTTCTACATTCATCTAGACTTAAGAGACTCGTTCTATTTATTTATCTGAGGATGGGGCAGTTGGTGGTTGCAACGTTACTATATTTAGGTGTAACTTAATATAATAAATGTCTGGAACAATGAGAATGGAGACCATCCGTATAAGCAGGTGCATTTTTCTCTATTTGAATGCCTGTTGAAAATAAATATAGTAAGCATTACGCTCCTCGCTGCAGTTTCGAATATATATCATGGTGGTATCCAGAACAGTATGCCTAGAGAAGAGAAGAACTACAGAGTATTCTACAGCCAAAATTAAAAATTATTATGAAACTAAACTGAAAGCAAAGTCCAAATGGGCTCCAGACCAAACAAATTTGCAAGATTGCCCTAAAACGTCGTTTCTGAAGGATGGGCAGTCTTGAAAAAGCTCATTTCCTCCATCTGATCCGAAAAGCAAGACGTGATCCTGTGGCTATTGCTAAGACGAACCTGTGTCATCTTCAGGGGGTCAATGATTTCCTTCACCAACTCATTCAGCTTCCCAGTACTCTTAGAAAAGGCTTCCCTTTCTCTGCCTTCAGTCTCTTAACACCTTCCGCTCGCTCCTGTTGTTAAGAAGACAACACCTAAGCAAATCAGGATAGAGAAGCAGAGAATGTCCACGGAACACCTCCACTGACATGTGTGTGCTCAGCTGTGCCAGTGGCAAGTCACTGTATGTACCTTGGCTGCTCATTGGAGCACAGGGAATATTCACACCGGCTTGCGGCGTTATTGCTTTGAAGTGGCAATTCGTAATTTGCACATGGAAAGTAATGTTTTTTCATGCTTCCTCTTTCTGAAGCATTGAGAAGAATGCAACACTTTTACAGAGTTAGTTTCTTTGAGGAAGAGACTTATGAAATATTTCTAATAACTGGTAGGCATTGTCAGTGACCAAGTCTAAACAGCAAACCAACAAAAGGAACCCCCTGGCTATACAGACAACACAAGTACAACAACCAGGGTCACAAAAATTAATCATGCAAGGTTGATATAAATTTTTGTATTAAATCCAAAGTGCAACAGTGCAGAGGTGTAATATATCTCAAACAAGATTTAAAGTGCATATATATACAAGAAGAGGTAGTCTATCGGGTAGACAATAAATATATTTCTATATACAATGAATATTCTGGTGGTGGGAGAGTGTAGACAGATGGAAGGATGCACACAGGAAATGTCCATATGTCCAAGAGTGGAAAAAGGACGTGTCCAGAGACACCTAGCCGACGGGCTACAGCTTGCTATTTCCAATTCCCGTTTCGGTCTTTCTTCATCCTGGGCTAGACTCTATGGAAATCAACCAGTCAATGTTTTTCTTGAGATTCAAAGTGCATAGCAATGGTTTGCACAATGGCAAAACATTGACTGGTTGATTTCCATAGAGTCTAGCCCAGGATGAAGAAAGACCGAAACGGGAATTGGAAATAGCAAGCTGTAGCCCGTCGGCTAGGTGTCTCTGGACACGTCCTTTTTCCACTCTTGGACATATGGACATTTCCTGTGTGCATCCTTCCATCTGTCTACACTCTCCCACCACCAGAATATTCATTGTATATAGAAATATATTTATTGTCTACCCGATAGACTACCTCTTCTTGTATATATATGCACTTTAAATCTTGTTTGAGATATATTACACCTCTGCACTGTTGCACTTTGGATTTAATACAAAAATTTATATCAACCTTGCATGATTAATTTTTGTGACCCTGGTTGTTGTACTTGTGTACTCTTGTAGTGACCAAGTCTAGCCAAGAGTAGACCCTGGGAAGTATGTGATACTTTGGATGGAGCTCGGCTGCTTTTGTCTGAATGAGCATGGCTACTTTGGAGCCCTGCTCTGTTGTTAGAGGAACAAGCAAGTGCCATTGACAAAAATGCCTTCTTCCATCTTCAACTGGTGTGGAGGCTGGCCCCCTAACTGGACTCAGTTGACCTGGCTACACAGATCCACGTCTTGGTAACTTTCTGACCAGACTGTTGGAACACTGTCCACATGGGACTGCTCTTGAAAACAATTTGGAAAGGCCGGTTGGTACCAGCATGGCACTTTTCTATTTTCAGGGACAAAGTATTATGTTTCAAGCTGTTCATGATGAGTGCCAATTCGTTTCTGGGATCGGTCCAAAGTCCTTTAAAGTCCTCAATGGCTTGTGACCCACATTTCTGCAGCCTCTCCAGGTATGCCCCCTGAGGCAGCGGCTCTGTTCAGTGGATAAAAATCGAATCCTCCCAACTGGGTGAAAAGGGTGTTGCTTCTTTTAGAGTTTTTCCAGTTCTGAGAGACAGCTGCTTGGTAGAACAGCTTGCCGGTTCCCGTCAGGGTGCTCCCTCCCACATGGTAGGCTTGTAGCAAGCTCCACAAAGTGGAACTGCCTAGGCAAGAATTTTTGTGTGTGGTTCTCTTTTGCAGGCTGATTCATTGGTACTATTTTAATTGTAACATTAGTTTTTTAGTAATCTTTGTGTGTGTTTTAATAGATCCGCCTTGGTTTTCTTTGAGGAGAATGGCTGAAAGGAAAGAATGTAAACAAATAAATAGGTAATTGGGAAGAATTCTATGTCTAAAATACTATGACTCCAGAGATGTGACTCCTTTGCCTTATATTATGAATCCCTGCAAGTAAGAAATTCCTCTTCTGGATTCAAAAAGGCACATGAGAATTAGGGGTATATTTGTAGTCCGTATGTAAAAACCATACATACACATGACACCCATAAATATGCTGACAACGTACAAACAGATAGTTTCAAGTCTATATTTCTTAGTTTTTATTTTGTCTTGTGTTTTTTTTTAATGAAATACAGTTGAAATTGCATTTTCAAGATGAAGTGAGAAGTATAGGTATGGGATTGGAAAGATCAGGCCTAGAAAGTATATGCCATTGGACTGCATTGTTTTAAATTGTGTAATGTGCCTTGCATCTCAGTAAGAAGGTGAAGTATAAATAAAGTCACTGTGAGATGGCTCACTGCCAGGGCCTGAGCCTTGCAGGCCCGTTGTTGCCCGTTGTTGCCAGGTGGACAATGCCGACGGGTCCAGGAGTGGAGACTCTAGTGGGCTGCACTAGCGGCACGTGTGCTGGCAAGGGCTCCCCAATTCTCCTCTGCTTGGCCTCAGCTGGGCTGGGACTGCAACAGTGGGTATAGTGCCCTGGCTCACAGTTCCTTCCCTTCGGGGGGGGCCACCCTGACTGCAAGTCAGCCTCCCCATTCTCCTCCTCAGCCAGGAGATTCTGAGCCCTTTTATCCCCTCCCCCTAAGGAAAGCTCAAAAGTGCCCAAAACATCCTCTGCAAACGATACAAAATATTCAAATACAATCAAATTCTTATACTTCATACATATTAGTAGTGCAAGACACTCAGAGACAAAACACTCCCCCTGTATACATCAAAAAACACCTTAGAGCACTTGACACTTTAATATTAGAAAAGTTTGACTTTAATAGTGTTGTTTTTCCCGGGTGGGTTCCCCATTCCTTTGCGTTCTGATTGTACCGGGATTGCCTTGGATGTTAGTTTGTTCTACAACCTTGGTCCTACAACGCTGCCAGCGTTCCCCCAGTCCTGCAGGTGAGTTGGGGTGCTGCTGCTGGGCTCTGTGGACCCCGGGAGGGGGGGGTCGATGGGGAAGTCCGGGACGCCTGCCCCAATGGTGGGGAGGCCCGTCTCCAGACAGTAACTTCATCTGTCTGTCTGTCTGTCTGTCTGTCTGTCTGTCTGTCTGTCTGTCTGTCTGTCTGTCTGTCTGTCTGTCTGTCTGTCTGTCTGTCTGTCTGTAATCTACCCTTCTCACAGGGACTCGAAGTGGATTACACAGAGTAATTCAATACAATCAACAGGCTGGGACATCCAGTAAATGATGCAACAGGGTTTGTATTGCAGAAATCTGAAAACAAGGAGAAATCTGATACAGAGTGGAAACAATGCTGAAACAAAGTATAGGCAACTAAAACATGACATGTTAAATAGTGCAGAAATTACCTAGTAGGAACACACTTACAGCAACAGACAGAATATATTACTATAGTCTACGCTCTCTGTCCCTTTACTAAAGCATCTTTCTGAACCATTTCCTTAGAGTTACAGCCCTCATTTGCGTGTGTGATGTGCCATCAAATAGCTTCTAACTTATAGCAACCCTAGGAATGAATGCCCTCCAAAACATCTTATCACTGACAGCCTTGCTCATACCTTGCAAATTGAAGGCTGTGGCTTCCCTTATTAACCCGTCAATCTGTCTCATGTTGGGTTTTCCTCTTTTTCTACTTGCTTCAACTTTTCCTAGCATTACTATCTTTTCAACTGAGTCTTGTTTTCTCATGATGTGACCAAAGTACAATTGCTTCAGTTGAGTCATTTTAGCTTCTAGGGAGAATTCAGGCTTGGTTTGATCTTGCAGGTCTGTGGTATCCATAAATCTCTCCCCCTGTCATGTATGCCAGCATACCTGCCATGACTGTATTCTGCATTTTGTGCTGGTCAACGCTGTTTGCCAGAGTTATATGCTGTATTCTGTGTAGATCATCAGAGAGTGTCTTAACTACTAATATTAATTGCAGGAGAGCCAGTGGGCCTCTCGTTATCTGTTGAAAATATGTACTTTCACTTCTTCCTCCAAGTGTCCTTAAAAGAGAGCTGCTAGCAGTGGACACTGCATCTCTTCCCAGAGACTGGGATATTTCCTTTGTACTTCATGTAGTCTAAACTAATCTGTTCCCATGCAACCTCTTTGGGGTTTCGCGCTAGAATGTCAACGGACTCCGAAGGGCAGGACGTTTCCCTGTAATTAGTTATGCCTTTGTTTGAATTATCACTTCTGCAAATTGCCACCTTCGGGTGAACAACTGTACTGTATGGATCTCAATAAAGCTACTTCAACTGGAACACTTGCGTGTTAACTGTGGAGGGCTTGAGGGACCTAACTGCCAGGGACTGACACCCCCAATATCACATTCCAAATGAATCCATCTTCTTCCTGTCAGCTTTCTCTGTTGTCCAACTTTCACATCTATACATAGTTACTGGGAATACCATCGTACAAATTATTTTGACCTTGGTCCCCTGCAATACATCTTTATCCTTATGGATCTTCTCTACTCCCTTCATGGCTGCCCTTCCATTCTAATTTCTTGATTGCAGTCTCCTCTTTGGTTGATGACTGAGTCAAGGAATAATAATAACAACAACATTTGATTTATATACCACCCTTCAGGACAACTTAATGCCCACTCAGAGTGGTTTACAAAGTATGCCATTATTATCCCCACAACAAAACACCCTGTGAGGTGGGTGGGGCTGAGAGAGCTCCAGAGAGCTGTGACTAGCCCAAGGTCACCCGGCTGGCTTCAAGTGGAGGAGTGCGGAATCAAACCCGGCTCTCCAGATTAGAGTCCTGTGCTCTACACCAAACTGGCTCTCTTCAATTTTAATTTCTCCATTGTCAGTCTTAAAATCATGCAATTCCTCATTAGTCATTACTTATGTCTTCTTGATGTTCAGCTGTAATTCTGCTTTGGCACTTGCTTCTTTAACTTTCTTCAGTAGTCATTTCAAGTCTTCACTATATTCTGCCAGCAATGTGGTGTCATCTGCATATCTCACTTTTATTATGTTCACTTTCTTCTAAATCTAATCCAGCTTTCCTTATGATTTGTTATGCATATAGGTTGATCAGATAGGGAGATAATATGCACTGTTGTCTGTCTGCCATTTGGAAACCACTCCATGTTTGCATATTCCATCCCAACAGTAGTCTTCTGTCCAGAGTAACGATTGTGCATCAACATAATCAGATTTCTTTTACCGCCTTTCATAGCCTTTCATGATCCATGGAGTTCAAAGGTTTTGCTATAATCTATAAAATGTAGGATGATTTTCTTCTGAAATTCCCCAGTATATTCCATTAGCCATCATAAATTTGCAATGTGATCTCTGGTGCCTCTTCCTTTTCTGAATCCAACTGAACATCTGGCATTTCTTGTTCCATATATGGTAAGGGCCTTTGTTGTAAAAACAACACGTCCCTCCCAAATAATTCAATTTTGCATAGTTGGCAGAAGAGTGGCCGCTTTCCTGTTCTCAGCAGGCAGGCTGTTCTGTATGGTGTGGGCCTCAACATAAAATGCATGTATGTGGGCAAATGTTGATTTTGCCCATTTGAGCGAAGCTGTTCAGATGAGTGAATCTGCCACGGTGCAGCACAGGGGCAGAGGAGGTCCTGCAGTTAGGAAGGACCAAGACCATAAAAGGCTTTGTATGTGACAGCCAATCCCTTGAACTGAGCCTGGTAACTGATGGATAGTCAATGGAATAACTACAGAATGGGAGTAATATGCATACTCTGCCTAGCTCCTTTTAATAATCGAGGTGCAGCGTTCTGCACCAACTGGAGTCTTCAAGTTGACTTTGAGGGGAGACCTATGTAGAGTGCATTACAATAGTCTAGTCTTGATGGTTACCATGACATGGATCCAGGTGGCCAGATCAGCCGTGTCAAGGTAAGGACCATTTTCCTGGCTAGACTGAGTTGGAAGAAAGTATTTTTTGAAGCTGTATTAGCTTGCTTTTCTAGCAGCTATGTTCAATCTAGTTTTTAAATGTTGCGATTTTTGATATATTTATGTCGGACAACTCTGGATGGCCTCCACCTTAGATTGTACTGGTCGTACTCATAACTCCTGTCAATTTACCATGTCACCTAAATATCGGACCTCTATATACCCCAACTTGCTTTTGGTTGGGTTCACATGGATCCTGGCTTCCCTTAGAGCTTGTAAGACCATCTGCACGTGTTTCACATGTTCTTCCCAGGAGGTACTGTATACTAAGGTGTCATCAAAGCAGGCCATTGAAAAGTGGTGACAGCTAGGGATGTGCACTTCAGGTTCGGGATCCAGGTTTGTAACCCAAATCAGGCCTGATATGGGATGTTTTGGCATTCCCGAATCAGCCTCAGCATTGCTGAAGAAATTCAGGAATGCCAAAGCAAAGCTTACCAAAGTGCTTCAGAATGCTTTGGTAAGCTTTGAGTAGTGTGGAAGCAGTTTTTCCTTTGCTGTTCCTAAAGAACAGCAAAAGGAAACTGTGCTTCCACGGCTAGTGGGGATTTCTAGGTGGCTGGGGATGGCATTTTGCAAGCAAAATGGACCAAACCTGCAGAGGACCCTCTCCTAACCTTCCTCTCACAATGACCCAAGTTTCAGGGAGATTGGACTTCAGGCGGCCATGTTATGGCCCCCCAAAGAAGGTACCCTATCCACTACCAATCTCCATTATTCCCTATGGGGAAAATGGGAGGGGGTTTCCTAGGTGGCTGGGGTGGTATTTTGCAAGCAAAATGCACCAAATTTTCAGGGGACATAAATCTACCTGTCCTCTCATGACAACTCAAGTTTCAGGGAGATTGGACTTTGGAGGGCCATGTTATGGTCCCCTATCCTCCGCCAATCTCCATTATTCCCTATGGCCGATGGGAGGGGGAGGAGGGGGGTTGGAGTAAAGTGAGTCAGAAGACAGAGGAGGGCAAGCGATCTGGGAAGGGAGGGCTGAGACTGAGAGTGGCCAATCCTGCAGCAGCTCTCCTTCTAACCAATGGAGTTCCTCTGGAAGGAGAGTGCTTTTTAAAAAATGCTGCAAGGATTTAAATTGGAGGATGGGGCACCTTCTTTGGGGGACCATAACATGGCTCCCAAAGTTCAATCACCCTGAAACTTGGGAGATTGTGAGAGGACAGGTAGGTGTGTGTCCCCTGCAAATTTGAAGCACTTTGCTTGCAAAATGCCACACACACACCCGCCAACTAGAAACCCTTCCTTTTCCCCATAGGGGAATAGCCATCAATAAATAGTATCAGGGCTTTTTTTCTGGGAAAAGAGGTGGTGGAACACAGTGGGTTGCCCTAGAAGAAAATGGTCACATGGTTGGTGGCCCCGCCCCCTGATCTCCAGACAGAGGGGAGTTTAGATTGCCTTCCGCGCCACTGGAGCAGCGCGGAAGAAAATCTCAACTCCCCTCTGTCTGGAGATCAGGGGGCGGGGCCACCAGCCATGTGACCATTTTCAAGAGGTTCCGGAATTCCATTCCACTGCTTTCCAGCTGAAAAAAAGCCCTGAATAGTACAATCCATTGTGAATTTCAAAGGTCGCTCCTAGTTGTTTCTTCCCGTGGCGCCACAATCAATTACAAAAAATAAAATCCTTTAAAAGCAAGGTTGTCTTTCAAAAAAGCCACAGTGGCATGTATATTTTCGAAAATCAGCTGCAGCTTCGGTACCATTGGCATTCCATGGAGATACTCCGGATTGATATAAGAAAATATACACAACACTGGATAAATGAATAAATATTTCACTCTGGCCGGCAGACTGCCTTCTCCTGGAACAACCAGGAAGAAGGGAGGCTGACAGAGCCCATTCTCACTTGCCCGTGCAGCCTCTTCCAGGGTAAGGGGGCCATGGCAGCTTCGCTCATCTGAACAGGGTCTCCTGCAGGTGCCAGGCTGCACATGGGTGAAATCAACAGCAGCCCATACACGGGCTTTCTCTGTGGTGGCCCCTACCCTGTGGAACGGCCTGCGTTCCTCGGCTGCTCCAGCTTCTTAATGGCCTTTGAAGGTTCCTCCAGGTTCCTTTGAGCCTTTCACCCTCTCTCTGGATCTTCCACTCTCAGCCCCAGGCAGTTGGCGGTGAAATGGTCCAACCCCCCGCACTGCAAGCAGAGGTCCAGTTTAAGGGAGAGGGCCCACTCAACCGCTGAGATACATTTTCTGGAGTGCTTCCTCTCTCGCACCCCAGCATCTGCACTGACCCACTTGGTGCTGCATCTGCAACCACCTGGTCCCAATTCTCGATCTCACAGGTGAGTTGAATCCATCCCAGCAGGGTCCAGGGGTCGTCTTGCACCAACGCCTTTGCCAACACAGGGCCGGATCGAGGGGGGGCAGGGGGTAGTCTGCCCCCAGCGCCACCAAAGATGGGGCGCCGGACGCAGTTGCCAGCCCCAGGAGCGCGCCTGGGGAAAGTTGAATGGCGCAGGCAGCCTCCCAGCCACCCACGCTGCCTTTTGCCTTTCCCGCAGGACAAGGGACGGCCGGCTTGCGGGAAAAGCAAAAGGCAGCGCGGGTGGCTGGGAGGCCGCCTGCGCCGTTTGCCTTTCCCCAGGACAAGGGGCGCGCAGGCAAGCCAGCCACCCCTTGTCTTGCGGGGCAGGTGAACGGCGTGGGCAGCCTCTGAGCCACTCGTGCTGCCACCTGCTCCACAGCACACCGGGACAGCCAGCTTGCTGCGTGGGTGGGGGGGCGACCCAGGAGGGCGCGCGCAAGCGCAAGAGCCTGACTACGGTTGCCCTGGGCGCTGGCAACCGTAGATCTGGCCCTGGTCCTGGGGAAAGATGAACGGTGCAGGCGGCCTCCCAGCCACCCACGCTGCCTTTTGCCTTTCCCCAGGACAAGGGGTGGCTGGCTTGCCTGCGCGCCCCTTGTCCTGAGGAAAGACGAATGGCGCGGGCAGCCTCCCAGCCACCTGCGCTGCCTTTTGCAGAGAGTGACAGACAGAAAAACACTCATTCCTCTTACAACGGCCCGTTTTTAAAAAAAGCAAAAAACCTTTGTGCCCATGGCTTCAGAACACCCCCTTCCCCCTCCCTCCTCTGGGTTGCTGCTCCGTGGTTGGAAGGAAGCCTGCTAATCAAGGAAAGCTGGGCTTCCATTTGGTTTTCCACAGTGACAGAAGGAGGGCAAACACAGCTCAGGCATTCCCCTTGCTCTGTTGCTAGGGGAATAGATTATTGGCGCCTGAGTGTCTGGCTCTCCGATTAATCACGATGGCCCCCCAATCAAGCCCCCCCCCCGAACGCTGGATCGGTTGCTGTGGACGGAACCAATTAGCTGAGTCCCGATGGCGCAAACAACATTATCGGGGGGAGGGGGGTTCACATCGTGATTCCGATCGTGCCCATCTCTAGTCCATGCCCCCAGTGGGAAAGAAGGGCCATTAGGATTTTGGCGCACTGGGCCAGGGAGCCGGGAGAGAGGGGAGGAGGGAAAGGATGAGCTCTGCTCAGTCTCTCAGGAGGTTGATGTGGTCTCGGCTGGAACTTCAAGGGCATGTTCTCAAGCCGACCAGGAAATGATAACCAAAGCTAGCAACCATTCAGCAAAACAGGTTCTGTACCTCTGCATGTTCTGCAGAGGTACACTACACACTGCAGCAAAACATTCATAACACATGGCAGATAGAGGCTGGAGGCGTATCTGACGGAATTGAATGTACAGGGAGAGGAAGGGGGATCCTGCCTCCTGGCCCTGCCCTCAGCCTCCACCTGTTCCATATCTTGGTTGTACAGAGCCCCCTCCTGGGGGCAGGCAGGGTATTCTATGCATTTAGTTGGATGCTTGAATGTCTGCATGGTGCTAGAGCATTTCAGCATTGGGAAGCTACTCAGGCCACTGAAAAATATCTGGCCAATACGTCAACTAAGACTGGCCCTCTTTCATTGTTGAGAACCAGATCCGTCGGCAGCTGGAGGTTGAGAACCAATTCAAAAGCTATCACTGCCGGGCTCCTCTCGGGGCTTTTCTCATGAGAAGTGGCTCCTCTCCGTGCCCACTGCTGGAAGGCGCCAGTGCTCGTTCCTCTGTGCTCCGTCCAGAGTGCTGCTTTAATTCTATTCTGCAGCATTTCAAGGCTCTGAGACCATTGTGAAAAGTCGGCTCAAAGATGATCGTTTTCCATAGGAATGTGTTAAACAGGCCATGAAAAGCCGGCACGATCAAAAGATGTTCTACAAAGTATTGATATTTCGCTGCTTCTTACCTCCAGCTTCTACAGTAATTCACCATATCAAAAATACAATGTTTGCAGGTTTTTCTTCATAAAGGTCTTTATATGTTTGGAAATTTAAACACCATACAGCTGAAGTTGAATTGGAAACCAAAAGTATCTAAGCTTGTACAATTTATAAAAAAAAATTCAATTAAGTGGGATTTTAGCTGTTTCAATAACATTGGACTCTCCCTTTTCAAGATAAGCACCCTATAGAGCTGGAGCAACCTTTATGTGGCAGGAATATCCACTTCTACTAAATGCATAATCCTAGATCAGGACACAATACATACAACAGGAAATCAATATATAGTAGAATCAATTTGAAAATATAAAATAAACTAATATATGACTTCCTATGGATTAAAAAGAGAGCAAATGGTGGAAAATCTGTCTTTTAACCGGATGAGCTGTAATCATGCAGCTGATTAAGTATCTACTATCAAACTGAGGAGGATTTTATTTTCCCTGGATAAAAGGTCTTCAATGAGGAAGTTATGTATTAGTACATTTTCCTCTGTATTGTGGAAAGGTTTAAGTGTGTACAACACTACAAAAAAGGATCAGACAGAAAGAAATATGCTACATGCTATTTAAAATATCAGCAGCATCAACAGATGTTGTGTGGTTCCTATATGAGCAATTTACTGTTAGGATTGTATAAAAGCATAACATGCCAATCGTAATTGGATTGATTTCCTTTTTAAAAAAATAAAAAATAGGGGAACTGCACACTTATAGTACTTGTTGGTTTAAGATACAAACTGTTGAGACGTGAGATCTCTTGTGCTGGATGCTGAATGAGGTTCATGGTTTCCAGATAGTCCAAAGTCTAAGAAGCAGGTAGAGGTCCAGTCTGGTGTATTGGTTCATGTGTTGGACTAGGAACTGGAGGCCCTTTGCCATGAGGATAAAACAGAGGAGGAAGAACTACTCTGCCCTAAGCTCCCTGGGATAAAAATGGGATTGGTCGAAGCCTAGGTGAAGATCAATACAGGAAGACTCTAAAGTAATAGGAACCCTAACCCTTTCTCCACAGTACACAACTGAAAGAAAAAGAGTACTACAGAGCAGAAAATTCAGCCCAAACCTCAAAATTTATATGAGCAATCAGAGCTTTACTGACGTCCTGGCCCTAAAAAAATATTTGAAACTGGGTTGTGTAAAAAGAAAATAATTATGTATGTATCATGTATTTAGGACACTTAAATGTCACCTCTCCAGGGAGCTGCTCAAAGTAGCTCACAAAGTAAAAGAATATAATAAGTATATATAAATAGCATAAAAATTTAATAACAAACCACCATAAAGAATACAGGCAGGGTATAAAAACAGAACAAAAAAATCCCCTCAGTTAACAGGCTGGTGCCAGGCAACTGGAGGGCTTTCCAAAGGTGAGGGGCCACCATTGAAAAAGTCCCATGCCTGGTAGGCACCAGCCTGTGACCTCTGCAGGTGGGAGTCCAGGGCCAAACCACACGTGTTCTTAAAGAATTGGGGCTGGGGAACCTGGATCCAATTTGTTCTCCCTGCAGCCACACAGCAGCCACAGGGAATGGCACCCTGAAAAAGTAGAGTCCAAACAGGCTTGGAATGCCATTGCAGGACGAAGAAGAGCTTCTGCCTTCCCCTTCAGCCATTTTCCCGTGCGAAAACAACATGGGGAAAAGGAGTTGTGTCCATGATTTTTGCTATTTCTTACGCAAAAACACTCCACATGAAGCAGCAAAACCAGGAAAACAACTCCCCCTCCATGCTTTACATGGGAAAGTGTCTTGGAGAGGGGAGTGCAGAGCGTCTTCCCTCCCTCTGGAGCAGCACTGTGAGCCCCTTCGGGCTCTTCTTTTTAAGAAACCATTCTCTGCAGCTGCTGTGTCGCTGCAGGGAACATGAGGTGGGTCAGGGGAACTCGGACCTAACTCATTAAAAATATGAATGTGTAGTTTGGCCAACAAAGAACAGGCCTTGGGGAGTATCATGTCCCTTTCTGAGCAAATGGCTTTTTTCTGGTGCCAAAAGTGGTCAGACACCTTCCTTCCCCTGGACCACTAGGGCTTTCATAGTTCTTCTTAAGAATTGGTACTTTAATATCCCCTGTAATGATGACACACTAGTGTAATGATAGATTTAGCAGTTTCTCCGAATTCCCAGTTTTCTTTTTTTAAAAGTCTCTAGCCCTTTCCCTTGTGGAGATATAAAGAAAAAGGCATATCTCTGCAAGAGAAGGGGCTAGAGACTTTATTTTTCAAAAAAAAAAAAAAGAAAGCTGGGAATGGCTATATAAATATATGGGTTGAATATTCTAATAGATCAAAAATGGAACCGCTCTTCTTCAAGGCCAACGGGAAGGAGGGAGAAAGAGACGTTTGATTATTACATCAGTCCCGTCATTGTAAAGTGGGTGGGAGGAGGGTGGGAGTGGGATGGACAGACAAAACCAAAAGAAACATTCTGCACGAGGAAAAATATCAACTCAAAATCGGCTTCCAAAAAAAGAGGTCACAAAAGAACCAGGAGGGGAAAAACAGGGGAGTGGTGCCTGTAAAAAAAAGAAATGAAAACTAAAGGTACAAAAATGCATGCAGAAATCAAGGATAAACTGAAGCAGCCTGTGGCCAGAACTGATGGGAAAAACCTGTTCACAAAAGTCCTCTTTGAGGCTAAACTGCTGATGGTCGCCTCAGTTTCCTTCCCTGTCAAAAATATCCCTCACAATAGACACCTGTCTGGTAACCAAACCCGACCAAGCCATTCAGCCACAGGGTAAACTCATCCCTGCCTCATTAGCATCTATCTTGAAATAGCGTATCTTGAAAATCGGGTTCCTGCCAATGCCAGAAAACAGTATTAATATATAGTACTTAATAATACCTGTGGGCTGGCATTTTAGGCTCAATTCTGCCCCAGGACTGCCACTCAGATCCAAGGCAAGACATGTTTCAGATCCAGTCATGCCACATGCCTGTCCTTCTGCCGCTGCCACTGAAGCAGACCACCGCCTAAGAGAATGGAGAATTACCAGAGGGAGCCCGTTTGAAGCTAGTTGAGCTGTAAGCTCATACATGTATCCAAGTTGTGTAGCATGATGTTAGTTAACCAATGACAAGTCTGTAACTATGGCATGTGATTTAGTTACGTATTCTGCCTGACAAGAATGTATTTAGGCAAGTTAATGTTTGTGTTAGGGGGCTCAGTTTCTTTTTCAGTGGCAGAAGTCACGCTGAGTCCTAGCCGGCTAATAAAATTGCTTTCCTTCCTGAATCTTTGTGGGTCTCAATCCTGTACGACTCCTGTGGCTGCAACACAACAGGAGAAGTTTCTGTTATCACCTGGCTTGTTGTTCCCCTGCCCTCGCACCTCCAAGACCACATCCACGCTACAGGAGTCAGGAAATGCCAGAACCTTCCTTCCTGCTCCCTCAAACTCCCCCCCCCACCCACCTCCCTCGCATTTCTCTTCTTAGCCATCTGTGCTCTGGACCTGTCTTTCCACCCCCTGATTCCGATTCTCCCTTCCTTGGGACCCTGCTTGGTGGAACTCGTTCCATCCTCCACAACTTCACCAATAATGTCCCCTTCTCTTCCCCTGCGAGGACCTCTCCAGGACTAGACTAAGACCAAGGAAGAGACTTCTCATCGAAGGATGAACGGAAAGATCCAGGGACCACCCCAGGAAAAGACTAGGAGATTCAGGAAATGCATAGCACAGGGGTCCCCAACCTTTTTTTGCTTGTGGGCACATTTAGAACACTGACACAGTATGGTGGGAGCAGCAACAAAATGGCTGCCAAAAAATTGCTGCTCCAGGAGGCAGAGTCAGCCACAAAATGGCTGCTACAGCTTACTTTCAGTCACAAGTGAAGATCCTCGTGGAAACAGCTTCTGCCAAAGCAGTGGTTTTAAAAATCTGCACATCCAATCAAATCTCCAATGGCCAGTCAGAAGCCATGGTGAGCAAAAGCCCCACCCACTTTCTAAAAACACTTGGTGGACACCAGGAAAGGTTTCAGAGGGTACAATTGTGCCCACAGGCACCACATTGGGGACCCCTGGCCTAGCATATCCAGAATCCCTCCCACATAGTCCCTGGATTCTAAGCAGGGGTCCCATTCCCCCAGTGGGGGCAGGGTTCAGCCTCCACCCCCGCCTCCACTTACCTGGCCAGCGGTTGAGGAAGGCACGAGGTTAAGCCTCCTGGCCATGCTTCCAGGGTGGTGCAACAACGTCACTTACGTCATCACTCTGCCCCGAGAGCACTCCTGCACTTCACTGCAGGACAATTTGGGCCCCAAACAGGCCAAATTGAGTGAGGCTCAAACCGGCCTGCTGAGAGGTGTAGGAGCATCCTGTGCCTGTGTGGTGGTGACATCACCAGAAGTGACATCATCGCGCAGCCGTGGGACCACACTCGTGCAGTGTGCGCAATGACAACATTAAGAGTGGAAGGAGGAGGTAAGAGCCAGGGAGGGCAAGGGGACCTGGCAACCCTAATTCTAAGGCCCTTGCTGAGGGCCTTGCTCTGAAAAAATCAACTCAGTTTACCGGGCCTGGGGGCAGCCACCTTTCTCCCTCATGGGCCAAATCCTGGCCCACCAGCCTCCCCCTCCTGGTTCTCACTCCATGTGTGGGAGAGGTAGATGTGGCAGGCCCATAACACGAGTGGAAGAGGCGACGGGCTTCTGCCCCTGAGCCAGGTCCATGGAATTCCTTACAGTATCAGACCCGGCTGGATGAAGCCCAGGAGCAGTCGGGGCTTCTCCCCCTTGGAGGGATGTAAGCCCCAGACACAGCAGAAAGCTGTATTGGTGAATCAGTTTATAGGGGCTAGTGTGGGCATGCTACAAATCCCAGCCTGCTGCCCTGAAGGAGGCCTCCAGCTATGGTGTGGCTCCTGGCTCCTGAGGAGTCTGCTCCAGCACTCTGCTGGAGTGTCTGAAGACGCTATCTTCCGTGTTTTTTTCGCGACGTTGCACCCCATTCCAGATGAAGGTGAGTAGTGTGGAAATGGCCTATGATTTGTCTAAACTCTTTTACGTCTCCTCCAATAGTGTCCTGCTTGCCAGTTAAGATCGTCATCTCAAGTCCTGTTACTTGTGCCCATGCCAGTGGAGGTGAGACAGGTGGCCCCAAAAGATAGGGCTTACTCACTGGTGGCACTCCATCTTTGGAATGCTTCCCTGCCCCTCAAAAAAGTCCACCTACTTTGTTGGTACTCAGACATCAGCTCATTCCTGTTGGCCCAGGCTTTTGCTTGACATCACATCTGATAGTTGCCTTTTTAAATAGCCTTTATAGATTTAATTTTTTTTGCTGTATGTCACCCTAGGCCCTTTTCGCACTTACGGTTTAAACCGCCATTTATGAGCATTCGCCCCGATCACAGTGGCTTCGGCATTGCACCTGTTCATTTCACACTGTCCATTGCAATTTCGATTTGGTGTTTGTGCTTCATTTCAAAACCTCGGTGCAATTTTGGGCTTTTGGGGCCTTGCAATTCACGTCACACTTTTTTTAAAAAAAAATTGAGCATGCGTAGTAACATTGCAATGTTGGAACCCTTCCCCCCTTTTTGCTGATTGGGCTGTCCCTTGCCCACTGGAGAGGCAATTGGTGGCAGAGTTCTGGGGGAAAACATGTACCACTCTCATTTTTTTAAATCTAGCCAGGAAAGGGTTAAAATGCTGCCGATTCATCTCCTCCCAGGAAGCAGAGGCTTGTTTCCAAAGGGCTGTGCAAAATGCTTGGGTTTTTCCCCCTCTTTGGCAAAGTCTGAAACATACCTGGGAGGGAGGGAAAAGCAGCCATTTAATCCTTTCCTGGCTTTTAAAGCCAGGAAGAAAGTGCAGTAACATTACAACGTTGCAACCCATTCTTGTCTTTAAAAAAAAAATGAATGTGTGTGCATACCCTAACGGAGGAAGGAGAAAGCAGCTATTTAACACTTTCCTTGCTTTTAAAGCTAGCAGGGAATTAGCAGCAAGCTTAGGAATCATTCCTGGCTTTTGAAAAAAAAATAAAAGAGCACGCATACCGGGAGGAAGGAAACCAACGAAGAAGCAGCCTTATGACCCTCACCTCGCTTTACTAAAAAAAAGGGTGGACAAGGAGTTCAGAGAGCTGAGGAGGGTGGGAGTGGTTAATTCTGCACAAACCAATCAGCTCCCAGGGAAAAGGAGGGGGGGGAGAGAAGCAAAAAGAGGGCAAAAGTGTTCACATTAGCAAAATGCGGGCCAGCTGCCAGTCGGCAGCGGACTTAAAAAAACATGGGGGTATGTCCACAGGGGGAAAAATCAGGGATACAGCGGACAAAAAGTGGGACTGCATCCCATGACTGCTTTTAAGTGTGAAAACCTTGCAAACGTGGGATGTGGAACAGGTACAAACGCGCTTTAAAAACCGAATGCGAAATGTACGTTAGTATACAGGTTTTAACTTGCTTGGTTTTTATGCTTCTGCTGCTGCCAGTGGCTGTTGGATTTCTTTTGCTATCCAAGCATTTTACTTGGTTGGGTAGTTTTAATTTCATTTTATACTGTAATCCACCTTGAATGTTTCGCTGGAAAAGCGGTGTACACATTTTTAAAATAACATTGTTGTATTATTTCCTTTATCTAAGGTGAAGGCACATGCTGCAGTGGTGGATTTCTTTGAGCGTTATGAAATATTTCTGTTTTGTCCATTCTGGGCCTACTGGCTAGTCAGTGCCACTCTTTTTAGCCAGGGCAATTTGCATTATATCTGCGTCAAGCATTAAAAATAATCACATTGGTTCATGATCCTAAACTTTGTAATTCCATATACCCTTTTAACTTTGAAAAAATAAAACAGGCCAAAAGCTTTTATACTGACTGGGGGAAAAAACCCTTTTGTTTTAATGGAAGCTAAATCTGCTGAAAGAGCCACCTGTGAGGTGATTAAAGCCCGTCTTGGTACCATAAACCACCCAGATAAGCAAAGCAGTGGAAAGTCTCCACGTATTATGGACACTACTGAGAATTGTCGCTTCAATTTATGTTACCAGCATGTGAGGCATCTGTATAAGAAACGTCTTTCCTTTGCCTTCAACATGCCTGGTACGTCAGTCCAGAATGTGTGATTCTCCAAGAAGATACGATTAAAGAAGGTGTGAGTGGGAATAATGAGGCCCCAAGTGCATTTTAACAAGGAAAGCAACAATCATGCCCAGGGAATTTGTGGGCAGGAGATGTTAGTGCCACAACTGCCAAGTGAAAAAGAAGTAGTAAAACAATTCAACTGGCTCCTTCCAAAGTGTTTCTGCTTTCGGGAGGCTCTTCATCCTTCCCAGTTTGGGGCTGAATCCACACGTATCTGCTAAACTGTCGGAATGCCAGCGTCTTCCTGGCGCGATTTCTGACATCATTGCGCCATGAGAGCGGCATCATGGCATGATGATGTCAGAAATTGCGCTAGGAAGACGCTGGCATTCTGACAGTTTAGCGCTATGCAGGTACGTGTGGATTCAGCCAGGGACTGTGCATTTTGCCGAGTTGGTTGCCAACCTCCAAAAGGGGCCTGGAGTCCTCCTGCAATTACAATCGATCTGCAGTCTGCCGAAAACAGTTCCTCAGGAGGAAATGGCAGCATCCGGGAGTGGCATCTGTGGCCTCCCATCCCTGCTGGACACTCTGCCCTCCCCAGGCACCCCTCCCTACACAGTCAGGTGTTTCTTAAACCAGGGTTGGCATTCCCAGTGCTGAGCTGTGCCAGTATGACCCTGTCACATCAAATTCAACCCACTCTTCAGCAGGCAGATGCAAGGCCACAGGGGGCAGGCACCCTCACAACACGAGCCTCCAAGTCCACTGCACCCTCCCCCCTCTACACACCCCAGGCACGCCAGGCACAGCCAAGATTGACCCGCCGGATGAGATCTGTCTAGGTCAAGCAAATGATGGAGGGGGGGGGCTTGAAGAAAGGCTCGTTACAGCAGCGGATTTAAGAGAACATACATAATAACAGTAATAATAATAATGCTCTTACATACTGCCCTTCTGGACAGATTAGGGCCCCACTCAGAGCAGAGAACAAAGTCAGTGTTATTTTCATCCCCACAATACAGCTGGGGAGCTGAGCTGAGAGGAGTGGCTGACCCAGGGCCACCTGTTGAGCTCACAGCTGTAGTGGGAGTCAAACCAGCAAAGTGCTGACTCGCAGCCCAGCCGCTTAGCCACTGTGCTACAGCAGCTGTATGGTGGCTGGCAAAGGAGAAATGGGGCGGTGGCAGCATTGAAAACATCCTTCTAGGTTCACTTTTCCTTTTTCTCCTGTTGTGCCAATGAATTATTACCTTTGCATTCTGCTGTTGCCCGTTGGCGCCCTGTTTCCTTGTGCTGTGCCGCTTTGTTCCCAGGAGGACTCATTGATCCCGCCCATCTCCATCGCCCAAGTGCAGGCAGCATGTTTGTCCGAATCCCGCCTCCCACACACAGCTAAAAAGACCCGTGTTTCCCCCGTAAGTTTTCCTTTTGCTGTGGGCAGGCAAGATTGTTTCTGAAGGGGCAGGGTAGTTGAACGGCTTGTGGGGGAGGGGGGGGGCGCAAGCCTAAACAAGTGTGCTCCGATGTAAGCCCCATGTTTTTCAATAGTGCTTACTCCCAGGGAAGCGACTTTCAAATTGTATCCTGTGATTGAAGACTTCTGGGGCTTTTATCAAGTTTGACTGATTGAACAGACAACTTGACCCCCCCCGCCCCCCCCAGCAGCAGCACATCTCCTCACGGTGATGAATCAGCCAAGTGTGCTTATGGGGTGATGGGGAGAGAGACCGGGGCCTGGAAAGCGGCACAAGACTAACCAAGATGCAGCCTATGGTGGAAGTCTGCACATTCCCCCGTTTCCAAATGTTTCCAAAGCTGCTAGGTGGGGCGGGGTCTCCCAATTGGCAGAGAGAGAACCCCATTGCCCAGGTTGTGATGAGAAAGAAGATGCCCTCATGCACCCCAAAAGCATACTATGTGTTGGTGAATGGTTGGAGCAGCCCTATTATATACCCAGTGCTTGGATCCCAGCTCTTTTAAAGCTCTTTAAAATAGATTTGCGATTGGATGGGAAATTTCTTTTTCCAAAATTCACTTTCTCAGACATAGCCATTGATTCCTCTTATCCTCTTTTTTCTCTTTTCAGAGCAGCATTTTTCTTCTCTCTCTCTTCAAAGAGAAATCATGGCTCTTTTTTGTAACTTCAGCCCTTGCGGTTGTTTTATGTTACACACCGCAGGGTGCTGCTCTAGCAGGAAGGCTTGGGAAGGAAGCACTTGCCTCTGAGCATCTGCAGAGTGAAATTCTGAAATTTCGCAGAACCTCCCTTCCTGCACCCTCTCTCTTCAAATTTCTCTTCAATCAAAAATGAATTAACTAAAAACTGACTCAAAATTCCTAAAAACAGGGAAAGAAAAGGATTGTTAGATTTCAGTGAGAAACCGAGTAAAGAAGAATTAAGAAATTCTTAAGAGAATTTTGTTTGAATTTGACAACATATATTTGTGCTTGCTTCTACCCTAATCTTACACTCTGGTTGCAATAACTGTTTATTAAAAAATCTTACAATGAAAATGCATAACGCATCACAGTCCTTTAACAAAAAATGTCAAAAGAAAACTATATAAGTAAGCTTATAGCATTCTGTTAAGTTTTAACACAATTTGGGGGGAAATCCCTGACAAATTATTTCTTTTAAAGTAAGTTTAAGTTACCAACAGTGCAATCCTAGGGGTGGGGCAGGGGGTGCTCTGGAAACCAACTTGGAGTTACGCTAGTGTAGCTGGTCCCTCCGCTGTCATAACCTCCAGTTACGATGGCGCAGCGCCCAGGCACTGCTGCACCCAGATCCCCAGCCTGTGCTTGGTGGCCACAGCCAGGCACAGGCAGACTTGCAGCGTAACCCCTTGCGCCAGTGGGCTGGGGGGCATGGATGGGGAGTGGGTTAGTTGGCTCACTAAGCTGTTCCGGGCCTGGAAATGCCTCCCGCAGCTGCAGAAAATTACACAAAGAAAAAAGGTGGCATAGCTCATAGGCACCCAGGCTACGTGCACATGGACAGACGGATACAGCCAACCTTACCTGGCAGAGTACTCAATAACATTCCAAAAGGGAGCTGCAATACCAGTGTTGTCGGCACTGTGGCGCCTGCTGCTCCCTATCATGTGGCAAAATTTTGGCAACTGTGATTGTGACTGGCCAATCCATGCCCCCACCATTGACTGGGGGAAGCAGATGGAAAGCAGCACTCGAGTGGCATGTGAATTCCCTCCCAGCCAATGAGGTGAATGCTCAAGGAGCATGAACCGCACCCCCCCCCCCCCAGACTGTGGTGGGCTCGTGAGGAGTGCAGACCGGCTGCTGATGGGGTAGCGAGTGTGAAGTTGATTGGTCCATCCCACTGCCTGGCCCATCCTCCCAGCCGCGGCACGTTCAGTCATGAGACGCAGCACACACAGGGGGGTGCAGGCCTGGGGTGGGGACTCGTCCAGCCGTTCCCAGTAGTCACTCTGACAGTCAAACCAGCAAGTTGAGAGTGGAAACGCAGCCCATTTCATACACAATGGACACCCCTGTGGGGACCAGATCAGCCTCACCAATCAGTCAGTATCACGCCATAAGTCCTCCCGCATCCGCTCACATTCAGACGTGCCCCTGAGACTCTGGGGCACCACTGGCTCAGGTCCCCAGGTGAGGGGTTATTCCATGGTTCCCCCCATCATGGGAAGAGGGTGCTGCTGCCAGATGGCCATGTTGTGGAGCACGACACAAACAGCCTCCGCAAAGAGCTACATGGCCTGCCATCTGCGCATATAGTGCAGGCACCGAAAACGCATCTTCAGCTGTCCAAACACCCTCTCAATTGCCATTTGTGTCTGCCAGTGAGCTCGATTGTAGGCTGTGTGGTCTGCAGGCTTGTCCGAGGGATATGGAGTCAGCAGGTATGGGAGGAAAGGGTAGCCTTAGTCATCTGGGGGGTGACAAGTGTCAGTGCCCCTTGGTCTGGGAAATCCCCCTGCCTGCCCTCCCCAAGTCTACCAAACCAGCCAGCCCTTGCCCACCAGCCACATGGCCAGGAAGCAGCTGAGGCTGAACACAGCAAAGATCTAGGCATTGTGGAGGCTTCCTGGGAACTTGGCCACCACATCTGTGAAGATGTCCAGGTGGTAGCAGGATGCTTAGATGCTGAGGCTGTAGAAGCAGTGGCAGTTCTGGAGACCCAGGGCTCCTCCCAGTGGGTGCAGAGAACTATATGCTGGCCGCCCACAGCGTCCATGACATTCAGGATAGCTATCTGCATGCTGTCCACAGTACCCACGACATTTGAGAATCTCACGAGGGAAGCAAAGCTGGCTCGGATGTGGCCGGCTCAGCCTCCCCTGTGGAGAAGTGCACGTCCCAGCATGGCATCCAGGCAGCTGTGCAGGCCCCTGCTTGCTGACAACTGGGAAACCTCCAGGACTTCAGCCACAACTCCCTGGAAGGACCCTGTGGCCAGGAACCAAAGGGAGAACAGGTCCTTCTGATGGACAGGGATGGCCCTGCTGGCTGTGGCTTGCCCTCAGAGGACTGGCCCAAGCTCCTTGCACAAGGCTTGGATAGCGGGCTTGTCCAGGAAGAACTGGAGCCCATGGATTGGCCTTTGTCTGGCAGTCATGGAGCTGTCAACAGCAGCTGCCCTCCCATTGACAGCCAGGGCTGGCAGTACCAGGGGAACGCGGGGGGGGGGGGGCTCTCCTGGCTGGACCCTGCTGCACCTGCCAGCAAAGCATGCTCGTCAAAGTCCTTAGGAGGACAACGAGCAGCATGGGAAATCCACAGCCCCCAGCTGCCGAGGCCAGGATGGGGCTTAGGATTGCACTGTTGATCAAATAAAATACTGTAATTAATTTTTTAAAAGAAAATGAAAAACTGGCCATCCCATTTTAGTTATGTGTCTCTGCATTGCCAATTTAGAATAGCAGCCAACAGTATTCAATTAGAAACACAATTTTGCATTTGATTTATGCTAATAAAAGCAGTGATTAAAAAGCACGTTGCAATTCTTACTTCAAAGAGTGCAACTGGGAACCAAAAATTATCTTTCAAAAGAACAATTGGTGCCATTTCATATTTAGCATAATAGCAGCCCTTATTTACAGAGGCACAAATGTTGTCTAAATTGGCCTTTAAATAGGTTTTAAATGGCAATAGTTTGGTAGGTGTTTTGAGAACTGCTAAATAAAAAAAATAGTTCTTGGACAATATTGTATAAATGAGTAGTTTTAATGGGCCATTTTAAATTGAATTGACTATTACAACAATGAAAGCAGAAAATGACAACAGTTATTTAATCTGAAATATACCATAACATTTTAGAATTGTTCAGCATTTTAGAGTCAAAATAATATTTGAGTAAGTCAGGGCAATGCTCATTATGCCCTCTGAACTCCTTGAACTGTGAAGGGAAAAATGCTCTGTGTTTGGGAGAACGCTGAAGAAGTAATAACAAAGCCACTAGGTTTGTGTTTGTTAGCAAATGAAAAATCTACTGCAGCTTTACTACCAGGCCATCACTGCTGGAATGCCCAAAATACTGGCTGCAGTCAACAACATGCCTTGGACCGGTCTTACTGAAACATTGTTCCCAGCTGAGGCCTGGCCTCAGGGGCCTGCGGATGGACTGGCCGCCACTCTGCAAGGCAGAGCCTCAGTTTTCCCAGCACCGGAATAGCTTTGTCATTTGGGGCATGAGTTCTTCCCCTCAGACTTCTTCCTTGAGCTACCAGCCAATTATATGGGACCTCTATTTGCACAGTTCACCCCGCTCCAAAAGCAGGAGGGGTACATGGACATCACCTCACCATGATCTGCTAATGTGTTGAGAGGCCTAGGTGTCTGTGTGGCGGAGAGTAGCATATGCCACTCATTCATACATTTTCAGTACTGGCTGCGGGTGAACTTAGGACCCAGGGCAGATTTTCCAATAGGAATTTGGCAAAGTATAATTTGCAGCAGTGACTTTACCACATCACTGCTGATTAAGGGTCACTCACGGGCGGAGAACGTGCTTCGTGATGACTGAACCATTATCTCCCTGCATACTCCAATGCATCTACTGTGTTCTTCGGAAAGCTTTTTCCGTGCAGCGCTACCTCTGAGGACAGAGACCCTGCTGCAAAGTCAGGCCCTGGGCTTCTTCGGTAGGTCCCGCTCTTTGCAATGGCTTCCCGTTGTAGATGCAGTGAGCGCCTTCACTTTCTGCACTCAGGAGCAGTTGCATTTTGGAGGGTGAATTCTTTGGGTGTGGCTGTTGTTATTTTGTGTGATGTTTCTCCCTTGTTTTTTATTTTTTTAACTTTTTAATTGATAAGTTACAAGATACATATAATAACATAATAACATTCGATTTATATACCGCCCTTCAGGACAACTTAATGCCTACTCAGAGCAGTTTACAAAGTATGTTATTATTATCCCCACAACAAAACACCCTGTGAGGTGGGTGGGGCTGAGAGAGCTCTGAAGGAGCTGTGACTGGCCCAAGTTCACCCAGCTGGCTTCATGCAGAGGAGTGGGGAATCAGACCTGGTTCTTCAGATTAGAGTCCTGCGCTCTTAACCACTACACCAAGCTGTCTCTTATGAGACTTTTTACAAATTTTAAATTTTCAAATTTTTAAACAAAACACATAAAACAACTTACAACTATTTACAATGCTATTACTATTCATAATGTCTACTTTCTGTAGGCATGCTATGCACTGTAATATCAATAAGATGTTGTTTTCTATAATACCTTATAATCTTATAAATGATTGATAGGTGCTTAAAGGTAGTTGAATGTTATTAATTGTAATATACTCAAAAAAGGAGAACCATTTTTCTAGAGAGTCTGTTGTATTAGGATAATGTTTGGTCTGATATATATATTTGTTTATTTTAGCAGAAATGTAATGACCCCAGGTTTTTATACACCAACTGTCTATTGTTGGTGGATTATGTGATTTCCAGTTTGCAGGAATTGTGTAAATGTTTCTCCCTTGTTGATAGACTGTTACTGTACATTGTTCTTATGTGTTCAAAACTTGCTGATTGTTGACCACCGTGAATCCAAGATAAGGAATGAGACGACATTTAAAACAAGACCACCCCTCTATCCTGGAAGAGCTGGAATGTGCTGTTCTAAACGTTCGTGGCTGCAGGTGGCACCAGAATTCAGAGCATTGTGAGAGCATTATTAGCAACTCCTCCGTCCCCTCAAGACAATGATCCCTCTCTCAACTCTCTTTCCTTGAGCAGGCTTCTAGAGTTGTTATGGGAAGGGGAGGAATTGCTTTTTTTTTAAAAAATCTTTTTTAGATATAGCAATTGAATCCGCTCATTCTCTTTACCTCTTTCAAAAGAGGAATTATTTTTGATTCCTGATTATCTTTGAGTTTTTTAACCTTATGATAGTGTAGGTTTCCGCACCTGTGGATTTCTGCCAGTTGTGGTATCACTGCAATATGACACAAAGGATAAAAGGCAGTCTGATGCAGCAAGGATATGTTCAAACAAGTCCTAATTTGTGTTTAATTGTTTCTTTAATGGCCTTTTTCTTAGTTTTTCTTCGATGCTCATAGTACATAAACAAATAAATACATTACTTCTTAGAGAACCAAATGTGAATCTTCATGAAAGAGGAACTGATGCTAGAAAAGCAAGTTAAGGCAGCTTCAAAAAATGCTTTCTGCAACCTCAGTCTAGCCTGGAAGACACAGCCAATCTAGCAACCTGGATCCATGCCATGGTAACGTTGAGACTTGACTACTGTGATGTGGTGTACATAGTTCTCCCCTCTAAGCTAACTTGGAGATTCCAGTCGGTACAGAATGCTGCAGCTCAGTTATTATTGGGAACTAGAGAAGAATGGATGTTACTCCCATTCTGCAGTCACTCCAGTGGCCATCTATCAGTTACTGGGCTCAATTCAAGGTGTTGTCTACCACATGCAAAACTCTTCATAGCCTTGGTCCGCCGTATCTACAGAACCGCCTCTTTCCCTATGTTCCACTACAGCAGCTTTGCTCATCTGAACAGGGCCTTCTGCAGGTGTCAAGTGCACATAGGCAAAATCTGCTGCGTTCTCTGTGGTGTCCCCTACATTACGGAATGGTGTACCTAAAGAGGTTTGGAAGCTCCCACGCTCCTGGCTTTCCACAAACAATGCAATGCAGTGCAACACTGAATAATTCAAGAGGGCTTTTTTTGCTCAGATAGGAGGGCTGTACTGTAAGGAAGCGGTCTCAGGTGGATGCATCAGGAGAGGGACAGGGACTTCACTCTTAAGTGCTACTGTGAGTTATCTGTTGCTTTGGGTATGATTCTACTGGATAGTTCTATGTTTGTTTAATATGTCCAGCTTAGAATTGCTAATGCTCTGTTCCAGCATTGCTTCAACTTTCTACTAGATTTCTGCAGGCTTCAAGTTTTGCAAATTTGCATTTATGTACCCTGTTACATTGTTTACTGAAGTGTCGTTGAAATTGACTGTACTGACTCACACTCATAATTTATCGATAGCTGGTTAAGTGTCACAGAAGCAGCCAAACTCTTTCAAGGCCCTTCTGAGGCACATAGGGTCTTTGATAACAAAACATATCCGGGTAGAGCAAGGCAGGAGTATCAGACCTGCCTAGGTTACCACTAGTCAGGTCATTTATATAAAAAGTGAAAAGGGAAGAGGCCCCAACGCAGTCTTGCTTTACGCCTTTCGTAGTTATAATCAGGGCTTTTTTTCTGGGAAAAGAGGTGGTGGAACTCTCTATCATCATCATGTGTGCATGCGAAGTGTGCGCGCACTCCCAGAAATGCATGATTATGTCACTTCCGGAAGTGACGTTACTCCCGGAAGTGACGTCCCTTCCCGGGACCCAGCACAATGCATTACAACAAGATAAAAAGCTTGGGAAATTACACTTTTATGGGAAAGTGTTTTTTCCTTTCTGTATCTTCCACAAGAAGTGAAATCTTCCATTCCCTTTCCCCAACATTTTATTTCTGTGGAATCATATTTTAAAATATGCAAGAAGGAGGGGGCCTCTAAAAATGCAAAACCCATCTCACAAATCTAAATTCTAACGGATTCCCTCTGCCAGCATAGAAATTTTTTTTCCAAAATTCTTTCTCAAAATTCCACAGAGTCTGAATTTCCTAATATAATGAATATTGAATTTTCAGATTTTCAGGGAGGGTTTTGCTTTACTGGAGCAAATCAAAATTAGATACTCAACTTTAGCTGCATTAGATCTATGCTTAGTTTAAAATGGCTCTTTTTTGGTTGCCTGCTAACTCTCCCTTACCAATGGCTAAGCTGTTGTGACCTTGTGAAATGCTCATAAATATTCCAGTGTCCCAGGCAAACAATATTCATAAAAACTTCCTTAACACCCATATGTCCACTGCAATTTCAGTGATGTTAATCAGTTGGGGGGGCATTTGAATTACAGCTATTAAGACATAAGAACACCTATATGCTGATGAATATATTGATGAAAGCATTCTGTGACTTGGACACAGCTATCCATTCCTAGCATAAAACTGGAATAACCATAACTGATATTATAACTAATACAGATAACCATAACTTATATATTTAACTAATGCAGAACCAATCTGCATTCAAAAGCTGTGGGAACCATAACAATGTCAACTTCAGTCAACAAAAGAATTAAAGCAACACACACACACACAAACACACACACAGCCCCACCTACCCCTGAAAAGAAAGCAGAATGAACTCAAAGCAGCACACATACACACACAGCCCCACCCACCCACTCCCCCAATAAAAATGAACTCAAAGCAGCACATACATAGACAGAAACCCCTGAATGAAATGAAAGTAGAATGAACTCAAAGCAGCGTAGCCCTCCTTTGCAGAGCCCGCACCGGGGACCCAGCTGTCGCTCTCTCTCTTGCTCACTCACCGAGGAATGGGAAAAAAGCAGAATGAACTCAAAGCAGCTAAGCCTCGTCTGCAGAGCCTGCGCTGGGCCCCAGCTCGCTTGTTCTTTCTCTCTCTCTCTCTCTCTCACTCGCTCACTCACAGAGGAATGAAAAGAAAGCAGAATGAACTCAAAGCAGCTAAACCTCCTCTGCAGAGCCCACAGGGCTGAAGGAGGAAGGAATCACATGGGCAAATTCTAGAGCTGCTGGAACAGCGTTCCGGAGCGTTCCCCCTCAAAAAAAAGCCCTGGTTATAATATTACTAGTTAGGAGGCCATTTTTATTGCCTCCTAAATGAGGCAATAAACATGTTAGTATACAACTCCCGGATCAGGTATAAGAGTCTCCTATTGATGTGGCGCCTAGTTTTTCCCATAACCTTTCCCGGGGAATGGAGTCAAAAGTGGTTTTTAAATCAATAAAGGCTACATGTAACAAAACTGTGTTAGCAGCATGTTTCTCTATTAGATGAGCCAGAATCTGATTATGCCCCATGGTGAAGCACCCTTCTCTGAAGCCCACCTGTTCATCAACTAAAAGATTCTCCTGATCCAACCAGCACTTGAACGTTTCAAGAAGATGATTTGCATACAGTTTACCAACTACACTCAGTAAACTAATAGGTGTATAATTTGCTGGATTATCTCTCTTCCCAGTTTTATAGAAAGGAATTATAATCGCCTTCTTCCAGTCATCAGGAATTTCCCCAGACCAATTGATGTTAGTAAAGAGGGAGGCCAAAGGAGAGGCCCACCAATCACTATTGTCTTTTAGAAGTTCTGGTGGGATGTCGGCTGTGCCAGGGGCTTTGCCTCTCTTAAACTGGCCTATAAATTGGCAACTCCACAGTTCACATGGACGTGCGCTGGATTCCTTGCTATAGCACTTAGAACATGCACGGATCAGTTACAGAGGGTATTCGACATCTGATACTGGAGTCCTTCATGTTTTATTTGTTTATCTCTGAGCTTGGCTTTTAAATTTTTAAATTCTTAACTTTAAATTTTATATTGTTTTTATATTTATATTTTTATATTTACACCTGTAAATCTACTTGAGTCAATTTGTCGCAGCACAAAAACAGAGATTTTCATAGCCTATGTCTTTTATGTTCATTTTAAGCTCTCTTTGATACTAATACCGTTCTTTTATGTACTTTGTAGATTCATTTAGGTTGTTATTGTGTTGGATATATACTGCAATAAACATTTCGGACTGACTCACACTGTCTAATCCACTTTGAGTCTCAGTGGCAAAGGTGGACTATAATAATGTAAATACATTTCTAAAGAGAGGAATAGAAATAGATTGCTGGATTTCATGGATAAATTTGGCAAAGAAGAGTTAAGAGGGATGCCACTTAACAATCCTACTGAGGCTCCCCAAAACTGCAGGTCGCCTAACACCTCTTGGTAGTGCCAGTGTAACCCTTGGTCCACTAGAGGGAGCGAAAGAGTTGGGGGATCACACTGTCATAGATGAACTCTCCCAGTTCTCAAATTAGATATATCTATTTATTTGATGTTGTTCCTTGAACAAAACAGGCTACACAAGCATAGGCCCTAGTGCACGGGGCAGCTCCATGCCAGCTCCATTTCTGCCAGGAGTAACTGCTACGTCCCCTAGCAGCAAGAGATGCGTGCACCATGCTGGCCTGATGAGTTGGCTTGATACGCCTTGCGTACCCAGAGAGGAATGCTTAAATTGGTTCTGATTCATCAGGGTTTTGTGAGATAAATGAGAAAAGAAAAATGTGTTCCAGTGTGTACACGCCGGCGGATCTTGTCAGCGTGGTGTTTCGTGCGCCTTCATCTCCTGCAGAGGTGCCTTGGCGGTGGCACCCTTATGAAGAAAATCATTAAATCTTAGAAGGCCTTAAGGGAACATTTTGTCAGAGCAAAATTGGTTCTTCAGGAAAGGAGGTGGCATAAGGGCTGCTGATTCTCTTCTCATCAAATCTTCTTGCTTTGAAGCCATTGCTCTACTCATGGTTTGCTTACTTCTTATACAACCAATAGTGTGGTTTCTCTGCAACGCAAATATTATCCCTTCTTATGTCTCACAGGATATATAATGGTGGGACGGCTGTTGGACCTCTATGCCGGTTTCCTGCTCACCCGTTGGGTACTTGGTGGTTCTGTGGATCTTGCAGACTTATTGTGAAGATAAATTAGAAACACATTATAAAGCACTTCATGCACTGAAAAATACACCAGAAATTATTAATAATACATTTCTCCGTGTTTAACTTCCTAAGCATTTAGTCTTTCAAAAATTCAGGATGATTCACTGTTGACTCCTTGTTTAAAGAAGCTTTAGAAACTTTAATCCCATTTGTTTCCATTAAGCTAGAGAACAATGGAAGGAAACATAATGAAACATAAAACAGAAGCTATATTTCTACCATTTTTGCCCCTGCCAACAATACCTAGAGTAGCTTTACAGTGCTGATTCTGCATGACTAATTGATTGCTTCAGCTGGGGGTTAATTAATTAATTAGTAGCAGCGCTGCATTAAAGATTGGAGGAATTCAGAACTCCCCTAATGGACACAATCTACAAAAGCTTTATTAGTACATAAAATGAGTGTTTAAAATCCACAAAGCAACTAATATGCTCTTGAGGCTTTCATTTAAAAAAACCCCTATAAAATTACTTGCTTCATTATGTATTTTAGTTACTTTCTTCACATTGTGTGGTATCTCTTCACCTTTTTTTCTTTTGCCAGCCAGTTTTAAGTGCCTATTTGAAATCAATTTCTCTAATAATGGGCTTAATGAGCTCATCAATTAAGGCTGCCATAATGGAATGTAACTCTGTGGTTTCAGTTATCAGTTAAACTCTGGAACTAATTTCCATGCTTCATCTATCAAAAATGATTGGCTAATATTGTTTAGCTTCTGCTTCAGCCCGATAGGGAGACCCCGGGCCCTTCCCCACTAATGTCCGAAGGCCTGCATTTTTCTTGGGAGAGAAAAAGGGTGGGAGTTGGGAGGAGAGACTGGGGGAGAAGGAAAGAACAATGGAGAGAGAGGAACAGGGAGAAATCTGGCCCCTGCCTCGCCTTGGAGGAACTGTGATTCTGTTTTTCAAAGCCATTGTGGTAATTAGTAGTAATGGATTACATATTCAGACACAGTAGATAAGATGATCGTTCCACATGAAAAATCCTATTATGAGCTTCTTTCACTCTCTTTCTTAGTCTTAATAAGCATTGCCCTCTGCTGCAACCCTTTTAAATAAAGGTATAATTAGCAAGCACAGGTAAATATGTAAATATTTATTTTCCATTATGCCCTATCAGATTTGGATGTAAAACAGATCTGCAAACCGGCTCGATATCAAGGTGGCACTTTGACCATAAAAGATGAATCCACACCTGCATTACTGAGAGTCGAGGGGCGAGATCAGTCATGTCATATTTTTTTTCTAGAAGTGTAATCAAAATATGTGCACAGCATTTATTTATTTAAATATATGCAATATGGTTTGATTTTACCTCTGCAGATCATGCTCAACACCAAGATACTTCCAAATATTCTCAAGTGTTTGATTTGATTGCTTCAGTGGCATTCAGACTAAATAAAACTCATTAGCACAATCTGGGAAGTAAAAATGAGAATGTCAGCACAACTATTATGATCTTTCTGAACAACAGATGCCTTTTGAAATGTTAACTTCATAGTTTATTTACGTCAGGACCTGAAACTTTTATAATCATTTAGATTTCAACTCTAAATTCTAGATTAGAATGAACCACCAAGGAGGATAATTGGCAATAAATGTCAGTGTTAAATTTTAATATTCTGCTTAGGTAATTAGAACAGTACAGAGCATTTCAGAAATCCACAACTGGATCCACAGAGATCCACAGTTGCCTTTTGCAACTAGCAGGAGGTTTGGAGGCAGGGACACGGGCGGGAGGGGGGAGCAAGCAACTGCATGTATGCTGCTACAT
The DNA here is from genome assembly GCF_028583425.1 of Eublepharis macularius. Lineage (NCBI taxonomy): Eukaryota > Metazoa > Chordata > Lepidosauria > Squamata > Eublepharidae > Eublepharis > Eublepharis macularius. The sequence continues at coordinate 2,605,064 of NC_072792.1, forward strand.
CACTTCCAGGGGAAATCTGAAGCTCTAGGATTCACCAGAAACTTTATGGTTTTGTGTCACTTCCAGGTTTTCCCTAGTCTCTATACTGTCCTGCCCGGGGGGGGGAGATCTGACACCTTATGCCGGAAGTGACATCATCATGCTGGCCACAGGAGTGCTCCTGCACTCCGTGTAGGGCCAATTTGGCCCATTTGGGGTCCAAATTGTCCCCAAATGCAGGAATGCTCCAGCAGTGGGTGCAATGACATCACTTCCGGAAGTGACATCACCATGCCTGTTGGGAGCGTGTGTGCAGCACACATTCCTGAGGTGTCTGTCAGTGGCAGGCAGCTTCTGGGAGCTCGCCACCTCCCACCAACCACTGGCAGGGCAGCAGGCAAGGTGGCAAACCCCTGGGAGTTTGCCCACCACCAGTGGGCACCTGGGAACCCTAGTTTTCCCTGTAAGTGACATAGCAACACACATGCCGATCTGATCTACATTATGAGTTTGCATGACAAATTTAAATAGAATTCAGGAGCTTGAGAAAAGATTTGAATGTTCTTTGATGGTTCAGGCATTTAAAATGCAGCATTTGAGGGAGGGCCAGAAAGGCAGTTGGAAGGACTTGCCCTAAAAGAAAAAATGGCAGATAAGACAAGCCAGGCCCAGTTAAAGTACGACTGCCAATACTTGCAGTGTGAGGCAAGTGAAAAAAGGCCCTTCTGACCGCTGTGAGAAAGGCCGAAAAAATCCTTCTTTCAGTCATCATCTGAAAAGGAGGGAGGTGTCGACAGCAAAGGCTAGCCGAGTGGTATTTAAACAGCCTTCCGTCCCACTCGCCCCACTGGTCAGGATGCAAGCCATCGCAGCCAATAGCTGGCAGCCATTTGTTAAAGTGAGAAGTGCTCTTCTCTGAGAATAGCTACAGTTGCCAACCTCCAGGTGAGAACTGGAGATCTCCTGGAATTACAGCTGGTCTCCAAGCTACAGAGACCACTTCCCCTGGTGCCCCCCCCCCTGGATGCTTTGGAGAGTGTACTCTATGAAATTATAACCTGCTGAGCTCCTGCCCCTACCCAAACCCCACCCTTCCCAGGCTTCCTCCCCAAAATCTGAAGGTCTTTCCCAACCTGGAACTGGCAACCCTAAGAATATGAGATACTGCCTACAGCAAAACAGTAAACATTCCATCAGATAATATAAAAAACAAAGGATAAGGAAATCCTGGGTGTTATTTTTTAAACCTAAAATGCTCCACTGGCTGCCTACAGAATTAGCAGGTTTATTGCAACACACATCGTGTTTGCATGTTACACTTGGAGGGGGGAAACAGTTGGCATCCATATTGTGCCTCTTGATTTTCATGATCTTGTGAATGCAGAGGAGAGGTAACTTTCTGAAGGGGGAATTAAACCAACATCCTTAGCCAATTGTAGATTTTGCCACTTCACTACTAGTCTGAGAAACTAACTCAAGGCATAAACATGAAAATCACGGAATGAGAAAAGGTTTATTTAGCAATAAGTCTTTGATACAGTCAGTTAGATACTAAATGCATACAGTGAAACATCAGCACCTGTGTTTCATACCTTTCAGTCAACATGTAACAAATTGTTTAGAGTACAAATGGTCTCATGCAGTTCTACAGCAAGAACCTTGTTAAAACACGGCAACTTACAACACAAAGGCTTAATATCCAAAATCTACCAAATAGTGAATGACAGAGGTGAGGATACTCCCTTGGCCTATCATAGCAAATGGCATAAATATTGCAATCATACTTTTACAGATGCCCAGTGGAATGAAATGTGGAACTCTAAGACTTTGAACTCCAGCGCCATCAATATTAAGACCTTATCATTCAAAATCATGACCAGATGGTACATGTCACCCCTACAGCTTCACCACGTTAGGAACACCAATAGCCCCTTCTGCTGGAGGCAATGCAGTACTGAAGGTTCGTACTTCCACTGTTGGTGGCCCTGCCCCAAAATTCAGTCTTTTGGGGAAAAGATTTTCTCACATATTTATTTGATTACATCATCCTATTAAATTTGTGGGAAGATAATGTTGTTCCAAGCATCAGAAAGGACCACATCTTCATTCTTCTCTCAGCAGCTAAAGCCCTTATTGCCTCCTCTTGGAATAGACCTAATCTCCCTTTATTCACTGACTGACATAAAAGAACATGAGATTTCTTTATTATGGAGAAGATCGCCAATCACCTCTATTCTTTGGACAACCCCCAACTCCAATCTAACTTCTCAATCCTATGGCACTCATTTCCGAATTTTATAACTCTTCAGGATGAAGCACAGCTACCTACTTTACAAGTCTGTAATGTTTTTCCTATTCTCTTAAAATATTCTCTTAGGGCCAAGCTAGAAGTGACGAATTACACTTGAATGGCAGGTGAACAGACTCGCGTGTATTCCTCCCTGTTCACTTGCGCTTCTCTTGCACTCCATTCGTCACTTCTAGCTTGACCCTTAGATACCATACCTGTTGTGTTCAGTACACTAGTTTAACCAACTTCAATCTTTGTGTGGCGAATGACTCAACGACGATGATTGTTTATTGGGGGGGGGGTGTTTGTTTATTGTTCATTGTTAGTTACACTGTTATAAAAATGTTAAAATCAAAACAAAGTATTTTTAAAAAATCAGAAGTACATGGTCTTAAGAGAATGATGGATTGACAGATAATAGTTAACATTTAGAAATGAGAGCAGTCAGGCTAACTCCTGCAAACCCATGATAAGACTGAAGAGGCAGGCCTTCAAGGCTCGAGCTGGAGGATGCGTATGTAACCCTTTTGTTCTCTCAGAATAAGATAGAATAATAAGTCAGAGATCATCTTTGAGGAGGTACAAACAATAACAGTGACTCTGGTAGTTATCACGACATTCTTTGGAACGCAGCTTCTCAAGGCTGAGACTAGTGCAGCTTTGCATGTGTGTAGAAAAACTAGCTGACTGCGACTCTTAATGACCTTCAGGCTGTAGCAGCTTAATGTGGCAGCGTAAATGGTGATCAGAAAGTGTGTGAGAGATTTATGGGTAGAAATTGAACAATTTAGTTCAATGAAATAGTGTGCCAATAGGGTATTTCCAGATTTTCTCTAACACTTTCCTGCCATGGATCTGTACCTTTTCAACTACATTGTTATAGTAGTAGTGGGTGAGAAAGAGATTGGAAGTTTCCACAGCCCACCAATGTTGTAGTAGTCCAGGATCTAAAACACCTCAGGGCACATTCAATGACTCCCAATAGCAACTGCATACTGTTTAGAATGTGGGGGGTGAAGACCAATCAGGCCACAGACAAAAATGACCTTGAAAGGCTGGCCAAATCAAGGAAAAGTGGCTGAGCTGGCAGTGGGCAGGGGTGCAAGCAGGCAGCAGCCTGCCAGCCACACAGGGAAGTTGTATCCCTTTGGAAAAATGCATTTGACCCCTTTTGACCTCCTTAGGGGGCAAATTTCCTAAAATCCCTTCTTAGTGGGTGTTTACATCATGAAAGGGATGTTCTCCCCAAATTTCATATTTCTAGGTCCAGGGGTTTGGGCTGGGCGTTGATGAGTCAGTCAGGACACTTCTCTTTTTATATATATAGATATATATCCGCCATTTTCCTATATGGCGACCATGGCCTTTCAATATTTAGAATTCACATAGGATGCTCCTCTTGGTGTCAAAATATGTATTTTTGAGGTCAATTAAACCAAATACACTATTACATTTGTTGCAGAGACAGCCATTTTTCCTGTAGCCACCATTTTGCAAGATGGCGAATCTTTTTTCATGTTCTTGTAGGATGCTCATCTTGATGTCAAAATGTATGTTTTCGAAGTTAATAAAAGCAGATATTTTTGTCATACAAACAAAATAAAGTATTGCCTTTTAAGGTTTGTAACAGTAAACAAAATAGTAGAGTGAAGGTTAGTCAGTGTGATATTTATAATGCTTACATATTGATTAATCTCTTATTCTTAAATGAGCATTACAATCCTAATACAAAAAATAATTTGCTATGCAAGCTGCTATAGCATAGAGGTTAAATGGTCAAGAAGTAAATCAGCGCTCCGCTAGTTCGACTCCTGGTCCTACCATGAGCTCAGAGGTGGCCTTGGGTAAGCCACGTCTCTCACCTCCAGTTCCCAGCTATATTGTGGCAATAATAACTCTGACTTTGTTCACTATTCTGAATGGACACAAATCTGTCCAGAAGGGAAGTATATAAGCACACTGTTATTTATTCACATTTTTTTTGACATTTGCAGAATGAAGGCATGATATCCAGTGCTGTACAGGCATGCTTGGTCTAGTCTCCCCTGGAGTAGAGCCATAGGTTTGGCTAATGAGACCTGGCAGGCTGTACAAGAGCTGGAGGCCCAGAACCAGAGCACAGGTAGGGCCGCCAGGTCCCCTGGTGGGGGTGGGTGATCCCCTACTCCCACCCTCTGCCTCCTGCCACTACTCACCTCGCCAGTGGGGAGGAGGTGGGGGAACAGGCTCCTGGATACACTTCCGGGACAGCACAACAAAGTAACTCTTGGGAATGACATCATCATGCAGGGCCTGGGAGCACTACCATGCTTCACAGTGGACCGATTTGGGCCCCTTCGTGATGACATCACTTCCTGGACATGATGTCATCACGCTGCCCTGGGGGCACACACATGCAAACAGGAAGAAAAAGTTGAGTGCCAGGCTCCCCTCCCACAGGAGCATGAGGGGACCTGGCAATCCTAAGCACAGGGCTTGTGCCCAGTTGACCCATTGATACAGCACTGCAGTGTTTCCAAGCTTCAATCCAAATAGGCTGGGAGTTAATCAGGCTCAGCTGCACTTGCTGACAGGTGTTGAAGCTCCTGAGACTATATTGGGCTTTGATCAGGATCCTGCAAAGAAATACTATCCCAGAGCCCTGTTCTGGATTCAGGCCGGGGTTGCACACAGCCGGCGGGGGTACTTCTCCTTCACACTACCTCAGCCTGCCACCACCGCTGGGACTGGGAGCAGGCCCTGAGGGCCGAGGGGCCTGAATTTGCATCCTGCCTGGTAGAGGCCTGGCGGCTTTCTCAGAGGCCAGTGGCAAGGTCTCCCTGGCAGGTTTGGCAAGGTGGCCTCTGGCGCTGCTGGGGTGTGGTCGGCAGGTGCCTCTGCAGCATCAGGCCCTCCTGCAGCCCTCTGGTCCTCCTGGTCCCCTGGCCCCGGCTCCTCCGGCTCTTCCTCTGAGCCCTCCAAATCAGGGTCACTGGGCAGGTCAGAGGGGGTCACGACGACACAAAGAAGTAGTCTAGCCTTCTTGCGCCTGCCTGCGTGAGCTATGCCAGTTTTACAGCTTCACAATGTCAGTAATTCCTACGGTATAGGTGTGAGACTCTTTACTGGTATCAAAGTCCTGTTTGCCTCTTCCTCGCTGTTGTCCACAAGGTTTAGCATTGAATAGGAGAGAGGAGTGTAAGCGACTCTCTGATGACTAGAAATGCCTGTTAATGTGTCCTCTGGCTGAGTCTGAAGTAGGTGGGAGCATATCTAGGGCTGTGATCATTTGTGTATATGAAATAAACCTCAGCTCATCAAACATGTCCATATCAGTATTTAATAACAATAATTACATTTGATTTATATACTCACCCTTGAGGTCAACTTAACACCCACTCAGAGTGGTTTACAAAGTATGTCATGATTATCCTCACGACAATCACCCTGTGAGGTGGGTGGGGCTGAGAGAGCTCTGAGAGAGCTGCGAGTGACTCAAGGTCACCCAGCTGGTTTCAAGCGGAGGAATGGGGAATCAGATTAGAGACCCAGGGCTCAACCACTACACCAAACTGGTGATCCTTTGAATGAGAGACCTTCGAAACGTCCTATCATTAACAGTCTTGCTCAGATCCTGCAAAGTGGAGGACGTGGCTTCTTTTATTGAGTCCAGCCACCTCGTTTTAGGTCTTCCTCTTTTCCTACTGCCTTCCACTTTTCCTAGCATTGTTGACTTTTCCAGAGAATCTTTTTTTCTCATGATGTGACCAAAGTATGATAGCCTCAGTTTTGTCATTTTAGCTTCTAGGGAGAAATCAGGCTTGATCTGATCTAGAACCCACTTATTTGTCTTTTGGGCCAAAATTGGAGATAAATTGTGGCTACAGAAAAAAATGGCTGTCTCTGCATGAAGTTCAACAGTGGATTTATCATCCTCAAAATATATATTTTAACACAAAGATGTCATGAATTTTAATTATTGAAACAACTATATCCACTATCTTGAAAAATGGCAACTACAGGAAAAACATCTCAAGACTGAAATGCTTACCCAAGAAAATTTTAAAGCAATAGTGCCCTGGAACATGAGAAAAAAATATTCTCTGTATATATATTTTTGTGGGGGTCTGTTGTGGATTCAGGACCAGAAAGCAAGGTAGAAAAAAATTATATTTAGATTAGTGTGACTGTACTTTTGGTTAATGCTGAGAGAAAGAAGAACAGGCTCGAAAGCCCCAGTTTTGCTACACTCAAAAAAAGTGAATGCCAGCCCTGCTGTGGTTCATTCCAAACAAGGAGCTGCGTAAATGCAGAGCAGGCATCAATAGATCTGATGCAGTCAGCTATGACTTACGAACGATTGTGGTGGAATAAATTTCCTAGTGTTTAAGGTGCCACTAGACTCCAGCTATTGGAACCCCATAGGGGTTTTTTTTTCAGCATTAACTTTATATAATACATATTAATCATAGAAATCAGTGAGAAGCAAACTATTCATAACAGTACATCAACTCATAGTTCAGTGAGACAAGTAGAATATAAATATCACATGTAAGCTAATCCTAACATAAACTATATATTACAGATCAGCCAATCTCTTCAACTTTACATTGAGAATTTTACATAGTTTCCAGAATATGTTATCATTCCAAATTTTCACTTTTCTATGGTGGTCCTTAGTTTTCATTAACCAATCTTTTCTAGAAGAAATTCTCTTCTATTTGCACATTGGCACAAAAACTAATCTAGTCGCTGCAAAACAACCCCATGTTTTTATTATGGAATAAGTGGGGGAGAGGTTTAGATCCATTCCCATGTATATGAAAATGGGGGCAATCTTGTGTACTTGTTGTCACACGTCATTCTCTCAGCAAGGGTCACTCCCTGAGCGCGCACACGCCCAATTATACTGATGAAGCATTTTTCTGTCTCCTGTACATTTACTCAGTAATAGCCAACTCTTTTTAGATGTGTTATGTATCACTGATAAAAAAGGAAAGAAAGCACAGCAGAGTTTTCAAGCATGTTTGAAAGAGTTTGAAATTTTGCCATACAAAACTTGGGTTGTGCTTTTTGCCCTGGAGACTTGTGAAATTTCTGGAGAGTAGTCAGAGTAATTTTGATACTTGTCGTGATCCGCTGCTTTATCGCCAACTTGCAATGCAGACTTGCGTCTCAGGTACTTAAACTCAGAATTAGTTCATATGAGGGGTCTCCCAGATTCCTTAAAGGTCTTTCACTTTCTGAATGATTCCCTGCCTAAAACCACCAAGAATGTAGCCCTGTTTCTTTATCTGGCTATAAAATTCCATCAGAAGTGGTTCCGGAAGTAACTTTGTTTTTTCTGTTTTCTGCATTGTGTACATTGTGCCAACTGATACCAATAAAGGTTAATTGACTGACTGACTGATAATGAGGACTCTAGGAGATGTGGGCATGGAATCGCAAGGCAAGACAGAGAAATGTTCTAAATGATGCTCATGGAGAGGTCATGACATGACATGGGATGCAAAAAAATTTGATTTGGAAAAAAAATCAGAACTTTCAATTTCGTATGATCGATATGAAGATAAACAGATTTATGATAAAGTGAGAAATGCCCCCACTGGAATTTCAGAAATAGCTTCTTGAGCCCCCCCCCCCAGCATCATCTGTGTGGATGTTTATGCCTTGAAAATTCTGAAACAATCACGGTGGGGCTCCTTTTGATGTAGTTCCTGAAGCAAGATGTGTTCACATACTGTTCGTAGGTATTTTTTTCTTTTCTAAACCTCTTATTAAAAAGTCTGTATAGTTCAGATAAAACATAGGGTAACCATCCATACCTCCAGGGCGGGGGGGGGGGCGGCAATCAGCCTTAAAGGTGGGGAACAAACAGTCTGTCTTCCCTTCCCCCAAAAGCCAGTCTAAAATATTAAAGGCATACATAGAAGAGTTAAAGATCCGTAAATTATATCAATACTTATTTTGTTGTTTAATAGAACTTTTTTATGCTGACTCTCCAGGAACCTACCACAGGAGGCTTACAAAATGCAAAATAATAATGCAAAATAATAATGCAAAATAATAAAAAACAAAAAGATATTCATTAAAAACCAGCATTATACAGTACTTAAACAGTAAGAAATAGATACTGTAAAATTTAATTAATTTAATTGACCTGACATCTTTGTTATAGCAATAGGATATATGCATATGTAGCCGCAAACCCTAAGGTGCAGTAAAAACAGATAAGTAAACTTACTGTGGTGTGTAATCATCTGAATTATAAGAAGAGGTGTACTTTGAAATGAAACATTTTCAAATTATATTACGAAAGGCAATACGGACACATTTTTTTTCTTTTCCTTTGCCCATCTCCGTAATCCTCTACAACAGACTGATCTTGTTATCCTGTTTTACAAATGAAGACCAAGCGGGAGTGGAGGGGGAGAGAAGAAGTGGCTGGCCACAGGATGGACAGCCAGGCGGCTGACTGCAATGGGCCTTGAACCAGCGACGCCCACCTTTCTCGCAGTCCTTCTTTCAACATCTGTGTATCAGGGATAATAAAAGGAAAGAAAACAGGGCAGGTTCTTCCAGAAACAGTTTGACATCTTTAAAGCACACATCCTCTGCCTGGATGTTTGTGCCTGGGAAATTCTGAAACAACAGCAGAAAGACTTCTTTTGCTATGGCATGATCCAAGCAAGGTTAAACATTGTTCCTTCAACAGCCATTTCTTTCCAGCATCCATGGTGAGAGAGGAAAATTGAGATAAAGAAGTGTTATTAAAATTGTGACATGTGGCTCTCTGAGTATGTTGTGAATAGAAGGAGCCAGGACATCGGGAAAGGAATAATGAAATGCAAAAATCCCCCAGACTGACAATTGGGAGCCTGTGTAGCAGCTTAGCCTGTTGGTCTGAGGCGATTTGTCATAATCAGCAACACTTTTCTCATTAGCAAAAAGCCATTACCACTGGACTTTATCAGCAGCTGCGAGTTATCGTGGGGCACGCAGCAATCCTAGCGTGTAGTCAGGAGGTTCAGCCGGGGTCCCGCAGCTTTAATAAGCCGCCAACTCTTTCCCTAAGTTCTCAGTCAGGTGTCACTGCCCTTCTCAGCGAGGCAGCTGAGAGCCACCTCTTAACCACTTCCCTGCTGAATCCCCCCCCCCCCCGTCACAAGCGGGGAAGCCTTTGCAGCCGCGCTCTCCTCCTCCTCCTCCTCCTCCTCCCCTCAGAGTCCCCAAGAGGAGAGGCGCTTCTTGGCCCAGAACTTCCCATCAAGTGGTCAGAGAGAATCCTGCCATTCTTTTCTCCGTTGTGCCCTTCCAGCCAAGGAGGCCTGTTTCGCTTTTGCTCCCCGCTTTCCCCCCAAATGTGCTGTAACAACTCCTGAGTGTGGATGCATTTAGTTACTGCACCACATAGCTTCGTAGTCCCAGACATTTCATTTTACACACAAAATACTCATTCTCGCTTTGTTTTCCACCACGCCTCAGGGTCAATTAGTTGTGGGGACAGTGCGAGTGTCTTCCCACTACAGTGGGTAATGTATCTGGGTGCCGTGATGAGCATCGGTGTTTTAACACAAGTTGTGCCTCACTGTACAGGGTGTGCTAGAATGGACCGCTGAAGTGCTTCTGCAGTTGTATAACGGGCTTCAGCCAAGGCAGCTGGACTGCAGAGAAAAGCTTCCCCTTGAGGGATAAGTGGTACACTATCGAAGGCTACCCTGGGATGAAGGCCCAGGCTTTGGTTTAGTTGTTTTCTTGTTTCATTTTGTTTTAAATTCCTCAGGCTCAAGGTAGACAAAAAATTAAAAAACAAATATTAAAAACAGAATACAGAAAATAGCTAAAATATTCTTATAAAACAGCAGCATTTGAGTCCCGTGGGACCTCAGAAACTAACAAGATTTTCAGGGTAGGAGCTTTCAAGAGTCAGCGCTCCCTTCTTCAGACTTCTGGTATCCATGTCATGTCACACACATGTGAGAAAATGTACGCCCCACAACAAAGCCACAACTTTGCTTCCCATCTCCCCAATTGTTACTTCTCCCTCGATACAAGTTGTCAGTGTAAAGTATGTATTGGGACATCTCAATGGGGCAAAACTGGGGACTCCGGGGGGGGGGGAATCAGCAGCCTGGGGAAAAGTTCAGCATCCAGATCCTCTGCTGCCTGTGCACTCCAAATGGCCTCCTTTCCATCACAGCCTTCGCTGTTGTTTGGAAAGTGAACAGAAATGGAAGAGAGCCATTTCAAGGGGACTCCTTTGACGCCTTCATTGGATTTGTTTATTTGAGGCAATCTTGTACAATCAAGAGTGAAAATATTGTTTACATGCTGAGAGCAATATCCTTCGTGGATCAAGACTGTTTTTAGTGGGATCTAACGCGTCTTGGCATCATCTCTTGAACTCAAGTCACTCAGTCGTGAACAGGCTCTGTCGCTTTCTCCAGGACTGGTCTGGGGTTGGCAGGGAGGAGAGTCCCTTAATAAGAAACTGAATCTGTTCAAGGTAAATGGCTGTGTACACAACACAATAGATCCAACAACCCTCCAAGGATCCCTCCTCCAGCCTAAAACAGCTTTTGTCATCTTAAGCGGATCTCCCTCCAAGCCGGAGAGAGGCATTATGACCTCCCTCAGTGGAGTGGGAGAACAGAGGTAGGGTTCTCCCTAATTCTAGGATTTAATCTCTTACAGGTCATAGCAGGCACCATTCAGGTTTCTGGGCACCCATGTTGTCTGTCAGGCACTGAGGCATGCAGCTCGTTGGCAGGAGAGCGAAGTCCACAGGCAAGACAGGAGTCAGATAGCTGAAGATAGACCACAGGCTCACTACAGGACACAGCAGACTCAGGGCCAGTCCAGAACTCAGGATCCAATAGGAAGTCCAAAGCTAAACAGGTGTAGCTGGGAGCAGGCAAGGAGTCACAATTCACAAGACAGCCTGTGGCAAAAAGGCAGAGACAAAGAACCAGGACCATTGGAGTCAGCACAGCACCCCTGCCTCAGACAAGTTGCTCAGACCGAAGGGCCTTGTCTGGAAGTAGCAGCTTTATACCTCCAGGCTTCTTCTCATTGGAGCATTCAATCAACTGACCCCAGTAGCTCTCATGGGTCCCTTTAGGTTTTATTTCCTCAGCTGGCTCTCAAGGATGTCAATGTAGTGCAGAAGACATCCAGCATGCAGCCTTCCCTGTGTGGTATATTGTGGTATATTGTTTGCTTACTTTATAATGGAGCAGTCTGCTTCCCTCCTGATATGTGTTCGAGTTGGTTTAGTCTGTTGGTTGGCTAGAAGAACTGCATGAGCTCCCTTGTTCTGAAACCGGTTGCTCACTTCCCAGTATTTCCTCCTTAGTAAACAGATGTTGTTTTGAGCGCACCCATCTCTGCTGTATAAGCCTGAAAGCTGGAGCCTTGGTGAATACTGATGATGATGATAATGATGATGATGATGATGATGAATACCCTAATCCTGATCTACAAATAAGAAGGAACATTATACTTTGAAAGCTATCTGCTCAGGTGGCACTCAGAGAAAACTCCGGAGCTATGTCCCCATGATACCCGTCACCAGGACTGATTTCTGTCCCATCTCATCCATGAGATTTAGGGCAGATGTTAGATGTTGCTTGTTTCTTGCTTTTGCCAAAGGAGGGAGAAAAGGCCAGTTCCCCCCTCACTCCTGTGACAAAGAGTTATGTAGAATGATACAGCTAAGAAACAGCAAATGTTTGGAGGGGAGACCATCTTCCTCTTGGTATCTGGGAGGAAGAGTTGTGAAGACGGCTGCTGGTGTTGGTGCAGTTAGGGCCTCTAGCTCCATGGTGTATATATGTAAATAAAACCTGTTTCTTTTCTTCTCAAGTGGCTGGGATCAGTTCTTTGTGGAACTTGGAAGGATCTTTCCAGGTGAGCAGGAGGAGACTGGGCTGACTGGTCCCTCCTCTGGTGCTCAGACAGGGAAGCGAGACTGCTGCTTCCCAGGTGCACAGAAGGAAGCTGGGTGCTGGAAGCAGGAGGGAGGGAAGTGAGGTGGAAGGCCTACTGGCACTGCTGCCAGCTCATGGGTACCAGCAGCCAGCCACCCCTCCTTCCTCACGCACAAAGATATCAGACATTTGCAGGTCCAGTATTGTAACTGTGTTTCCTCCAGACTGTGTCCCGGTAAAAAATGGACGGTCTTGAGGAAAACCAGATACCTGGAAACCCTATGACATTATACCCCCACTGAAGTGCCCCCCCTCCCCAAACCTCCCCTCTCATAGAATCATAGAATTATAGAGTTGGAAGGGGCCATACAGACCATCTAGTCCAACCCCCTTTTGCAGGCTCCACTCCCAAATCTCCAGGAATTTCTCAACCCAAATTTGGCAACCCTACACCTGTGTAGGGCTCTGTGCAGGCTCTGTGTAGCAACTAGCGAGAAGGAGCACAGGAATGTAGTGGTGTCAGCATCACTGTGTCACTTCCAGAGAAAACCTGGTAGGGTTGCTCTAGGAATTGCTGGAAACTCTGTGGTTTTACATAAATTCCTATGGTGATTCCTAGAGCTACCCTACATCACTTACAGATTTTCCCTGGAAGTAACATAGCAACATAGATGCTATGTTGCCAAGGGGTGTCTTTCTCCTGCCAGGACTGGCAGTAGGCAACTATGCCTGTGGGAAGCCTGCTACCATAGGGGGTGACCTTTTCCTGTGCAGCATGAGAGATTATCAAAATATCAGAATTTATCAGAATAGGAGGAAAATCTGAGTAGTTTCCCATGGAAAATGTAGAACAAACTTACCTGTTGAAGATAATGAGTCGCACAGGTAGACAGGGATAAAAAAGCAAGCAAAGAAGGTGACGGTGCAAATCAGAAAAAATATTTGTGTGCTCAGATTAAAAATTCTCTACCTATTTTGCCAAAAAGATTCTTCAGGAGAATCTTGTTTGTCTTTCGATATTCTTTCAGTGGGAATGCAAATGCGATTGAAAGAACATCAAAAGACAAATCAGATTCCCCTTAAGCCTTCTTGGCAAAACACATAGGAAATTTTTAATCTGAATAAACACGTATTTTTCCTACTTATGCCATCAGCTTCTTTGCCTGTTTTTTAAAATCTCTGTGATTGAACAGCCCTCTGTTTTTCTCCTCTACACAGGTAGGTGGGACCACAGGAGAACAGGGACCAGTCCTTGAATGGCCAGGATGAGGAACCCAGGTCTGTGTCTGCATGTGTGTCACGGGCCGGAGAAGGTTTCTTACAGCCCTTGTTGATCATTCATCTTTAGTGGCCAAGCTCCTTCAGATTTTGTAGTTTCTAAGCAGCCATAACACAGTATGAAGTTGGGGCAGGACCTGGAGTCCTGCTGTCCTGTGCTGCCAGTCAGAACACGGAGCTGCCAAGTTTTGTACCTCTCAACATTCATGACACCTGTTTAGACTATTGTAGTCTTGTTTGAGAATACAGAGTACTGCACCCACTCTTCAAAGAACAAGGGCTGTTAGCTTCACTTCTGGCCACTACAGCAACCTGAACAGCTGCTGTGCGTCTGGGCTCCCTTGCAACCAAGGCTGAAAAAGAGTGGAAGCTGAATTCCAAAATATACCCTCTGAGTAGGCAAGTAACGCTGCCTGAAACAGATACAAATAATGGGATTCCGCTGAGCCTGACAGCACCAAATTCAGTGAGTGCCGAGCCAAACCAAAGTACCTCTTTGTCTGTGAAGTTATTTCAGCTCATCCCAGCAGAGATGTTCAGGTCATTCACATGTGGAACAACACTGCTTTGATTTTGAAGATACAGAGATCTCTTCACTGCTAAAACTTCCTGTTTAAAAACAAATCTGTGTAGCCATTGGCCAGCATCAGCACAGGTGGAAATCTAGTAGTCTTTTCCCCACTCGCCCAGCCAGGCTGACTGATGCTTTCAGTGCAGTGGGACAGAAACCCTAAGAACAACTTGGTCAACGACCTTAGTCAACATGCTAGTTCAGACTTGGATGACAGACACGGCAGGGAGTTTGGCCATTCAAGTGATATGCAATGAGACTACCATAAAGTAGCAGAATTCTGGATGATTTTCTCCCATCAAAATGTCCTTGCATATGAGGAGTCTATTTGGGGGGTGGGATTTAGAGTCCCATCTTAGGCCATTGACTCCAGTCGTGTCCCATTGTTAGAATGGCTCTCTTTCTGACATGCTAGTCTATTGTGTACAGGGACTTTTAATACTGAGGAGCATTCAAAAACATGACACCCTCTCCCCCAAGCACTTTAAAGTACTTCCAGACTTCCGCTGCTTCTGCAATATGTCAGATCCCCTGAGCAGTTCTGAAAATATCTATGAAACCAGGTACATCTCTGGGTCATGATGAGAGCTTACCCCCAGGAATTCCCCCCACCTCAAAGGAGAAAGGGGCTGTGCCTTCCACAAGAGTTCGCTAGCCCTAGAGAGGCACAGATGAAAGGGCTTGTGTTTTCTATTTTTTTTATTTTATTTATTTGAAACATTTATTCGCTGCCATTCTACCTTACAGGAACTCAAGGCAGCTTACAGTATAAATAAAATGATCATCTACAGGGGTTCTCTAGCCCAAGGGAGGCAGAGATGAAAGGGAGGAATGTTTTCTAGATGGAATAGCCAACCAAACCATCTCTTTCCAATGAAAAGGGGGGTTAGACCCTTGGCCCCTCATGGCCAGCGTTGCCTACCGAGACTGGCAGTGGTTCCCCAGGGTCTTTGACTTCACATGCCGCCTGGTCCTTTGAACTAGAGGTGCAGACGGCAGGGACCGAACCCACGAGGCCAGTGTTAGGGGATTTTATAACCTTTCAGCATTATGAGTGCTATTGAAGCAGACCTGCACCCGCACTTGGAAATTATTCCTACTTAGCTAAGCAGTATTATCATATCATAGTTAAGCAGTCAGTTTAACCTCACTGTAGCTATAAGAATGTCAACATCTCTTATTTTCCTTTCCTCTAACCAAAATATAGCCTTGGAAAAGCAGTCTGTACAAACCAAACTGTAAGAGAAGGCGCCAAACCTTTTAACATGTTTGTATCAAGAAGTATTTACTGTCTTGTCATCCAGACCCGTCAGGTGCCATAATTGCTCAAGACAGCCTTTCCAAAGAATTGTTTGTTTAAACCCTGTGTTAACCTTTGATCTCTTATTCTGTAAACAATTAAGCTGTACCCGGTATATAAGACTCTCTTCTGCAACTAATTTTTTTATGTGTGTGTCTTAATGAAGGCGTCTGCATCTGGGTTTTTGTTATCATAAAACTCATTATCTCCTTGGATCACTGTTTTCAGTGTCTTGGTTAAAGTGAGTGTTGGCTATTGAGAAATATAATCAGAATGCAGAGTACCTTTAAGGATTTTTTTCCTTAACAGCCAGCTGTCTCCCCCACCCCCCACCCCACAAACAGTTTTTTACTGTTAGGGCTCTTGGGGGGCAGGGGACCCACAGCACGGCAAGTTGTGTGAGTCTTCAATGAGAAGGAGAGAGGGGCAAAAAAAAAAGATGCCACTTTATAAAATGTTGTATACCTCTTTCCTTATGTTTTTGTGAATTTTAACCTAAACTTTCTTACCCTGTCTCAAAAGCCAATGTGCTGTATAGACTTTCTGATTTTTTTCTTGTTATGAGTGTTCTATCAGATATGAGTAGCCATAGCTCCATGCAGATAAGTAACAGCCAAGTCACTGAGGCTGCAGCCTTAGAGTTGAGCCTACAAGGCCTAAAAGTTATGCCATGGATCGTAGGACCTGCATGGACAAAACGTCACACATGGTGGGAGTGCAGTGAGGAGAGGAATCAGACAATATTGCCCCCCTTTTCTCTTGTTCCAGTGGATGATCTGGTAGGATCCATCCAAAATGAAAATCAGGGTTTCTGCTTCTGCCGTATGTACATATTTAGATCTTTCACCTGCAGCACTGAACTATGCTCTTTAGCAGCAGCAATAGTAACGCTTTCTCTTTTTCCTTATTAGCACCAATGGTCCTACTCCACAGGGGCGCTCTGGGAGGCCCCTTTCCCACCATGCCCCCCTCCCCTGATGAGGGGTGAAGACCCAGGGAGAGGGAATGGAGGCCCCGCCATGTTCCTCTGCACTGGACCTACCACGTGGGGGTTGAGGGGCTCTGGGATGGAGGGCTGCAACCCGCCCGATTTTCTCCCAATAAACGGCCAATCCCCTCCTGCTTATCCGTTATTCAAATCTAGTCATCAAATCAAATCATCCAGAT
The DNA here is from genome assembly GCF_028583425.1 of Eublepharis macularius. Lineage (NCBI taxonomy): Eukaryota > Metazoa > Chordata > Lepidosauria > Squamata > Eublepharidae > Eublepharis > Eublepharis macularius. The sequence continues at coordinate 2,621,557 of NC_072792.1, forward strand.
TAGCAAAACAGGTCTGAGAGAGCAACTGGCCAATGGCATGTTTGATCCAAAGCTGTTCACTGATTGGGAAGATGGTTTGACTACACACTAACAAATTGAACCTGTTGGATGTATTTGATACATGCATTGATTTTATGGCTATTGTCTTGTTATTTAGTTAATGGTGTTTCCTTATTAGGAATGAACAAATCCTCTTTGACAAGGAACAAAAGAGAGTGGGAAGATAGCTGATAACGGCTTCTCTTTCTTTCTCTGCCGACTCTCACTTCAGAAGCAAGCAGGAGAAAAGGCTGATGGGAGCAGCAGGGTTAATAGTAAAGCCTGTTTCTCCCCCCCCCCCCGCCCCCCACTTTTGAAATGGCTCTATGGTTCAAGAATGACTCTTTGCTTCCCCTCTTAATCTGTATTTTACGAGTGAGAAGCTTTGCATTATGCAAATCGTTAGATAGGAACAGGTGACATTTCAGCAAAGAACATGATCAGCAGCCCAGGCCGGGATTGGGCTGCTGATTTCTACATTAGTATTTGTCACAAGGATTGCAAGTGCTTCAGTCGGCACTCGGCAATTTGCTTTTTTCTCCCCCTGCTCCTGCTCCTTAAGGTGGACTCTTCGTGGAAGTGTTGAACAGGAGGCCGCTTCAGTCCCGATGATGCCGGCGCTTAGTGGGCTTGCTAGGAATGGCTGGGCTGATTTTGCACAGGGGGAGAAAATGTCAATGGTCGTTTTGTCTTTCGATTTTAACCAAAGTGCGTAACTTTGCAGAGGGGCTCAGCAGCAAGTGGGACCTGAAGCCTCTTGGGCCGTCTCACAAGCTACCTCAATGCTGGATCCGATTCCCTTTCTTTGCCTGCTCTCAGACCTCCTTTGGGTTTTTATGGAGGTGTCAGTCTCAATACAGATTGATTTGCATGCCGTGAAATACATTTTACACAGTAAATTAGTCCTGGGAAACTAATGTGGATGTGGAGTTGATTGCTTTTGAACTGAACAGAAATAAGTTGAGATGTTCCCACGCTGTATTTTCTAACTATGTTGGTCGGCAGGTAGGAAGATGTTCCCCCAAAGGGAAGCTCCGCTGCACTGCCTCCTCTCTCCTTTGTGAGGAGTTTGTTTATGTTGTTTGCAGAGTCTCACAGAGACTCAAGGCACATTGCAGGACCTGTGCATGGCAACTTACACACTTGCGCCCTGTTCCTTTGAGCGTTTCCCTATCTGCAGCAGTCGGCCACACTGAGCTGGAGCCAGGGAGTGTGGAGGAGCTCAGGCTTCACCACTAAAAGAGATCTGCTCGCACCCAAGCCCTGAATATCAGATTGGTTTGAAAGACGCGGCATTTAGGGGCTGTTCATCACCCTCATCTATTGTAAGTAGTGCAATACTGTGGCAATTACCCAACTAGTATTTACCAATGCAAAACGGTGACAAATTCTTCCAAATGCAGATTGATTGCACAATTTTATTGAAGTCTTTAGTCCAAATTTATTCTGTTATCCCTTTGTTGAAATACCTTGCTGCCGAAAGGCAATAGAATAATGAGGTCTACATAGCTAGAGCACAGCACCCAGCAACTTGGGCAAGTGGGATTCGAGATTAAATGTGGTGCTGTCACAGCCCAGGACATCTGCTCTTAAACGCATGGTGGAGGTGACAATCTTAATACATGCGCTGGCTGAGTGGAGAGGAGCTGGCCGCAGTGCTGAGCGCTGAGCCTGAGCTTCCAGCTGGGTTATTTGCCCGTGCCCCTCTCGTGGCTGCATCTCCCTTTCAAAGGTGGCTTCGCACCACACACAATTTCTTTTAAAGCCTTCAGAATGTTTTTTTTGTATAGGAGAATGCATCAATATTGCAATCACTGAAGAGTGGCTGGGCAGGGGGGGGGGCTCCCTTCCCAAGTATCTAGAACAGGCAGCTGCTGAATATGTTGGCTGCTTGATCCACATGACTGCAGTAGAAAAAGAACACGCATGGCTTTTTCACACAGGACAATATTTGTTCATTTTCAAGCAATGAAATTATCTCCATATGGTGCAAAAGTACCCGTGGAACATCAAAGTAATACGCCCATCCCAATCTTACACACTGGAATTAAAGTCTATAGGGTTTTCTTCGTGCCACATCTTTTCACTGTTATGGATCATGGCTTGAGACAAAGTAAAGCTGTCTTACTAACAATGAATGGCTTCTTATGAGACTTTTTGAACAACTGATAATGTGCGGTATATGCAATGCAAACTCAAAAGCAAGCAAAAAGCCTCAAGCTCATTCCAGGGCAGCCATGGCGTTTCTTGGGAGCTTGTCAGACGTTTTCCAAACAGCCTTCTGTGGAAGGCTCACAGACTCCTCTCAGCTCACAAAATGCAATCCAGAGGTCCAGCAGGTCCCCATTTAACCGGAGTGTGTATCTAAAACAATTGTGCAACGTTCTGGGCTCCCTTAGAAGATAAGCAAGTGTGCAAAGACAGAAAGTCTGAGAAGCAATAGATCAATAGTGCGTGCTATGACTAAAGAAAGCCAAGGTGCAGGATCTGCCCCTTCCAGGGGTCTCGGGCAGCAGGTTGTGGGCAAGGCCTTTTTCTGCCTGACCCTGGAGAGTCACAGCCACCCAGTGCTCTCCTGATAAGGCCTGTTCCTATGAAAACTGCTTCTATACATCTACGTATCTAATACTCAGCCACCCTGCAATGGTTTGCTTGCTTGTTTTCTTTTTAAACCTCTGCTTTGGGGATCTTTCATTCAGCTCCTCCTTATGTTACCTTAAACTTATACTGTAGCAAGGCTCTGGTCACAACCAACCCTCTTTCTCATTCCATTCCCACAGAGTTTCAGGTGTTCTCTACTTTACTCAGGGATTTGCCTTCCTTTTTGTGTCTGTGTGACCTCTATATTGATACCTCCCTGACTCCCTCAAAAGGTATTGGCTGCCCCCAAAGGCTTTCGTCTTAGAGGTCTTCCATTGAACTGTCTTCCCTGTTACTTCCATTTAATTAGGAAGGCTTGTTATAGATGGTAGCTTGACAGAATGGTCAGGATATGAGGATAGCTGTGTGAGAGAAAAGGGGATCTTTCTTGCTTAAACAAAAGGAGAATACATCAGAATAAGGACATCAGTGTGACGGTTGCAGAGTTTTCATAAGTGTATCAGTTTCAGAATGCTTCTTAAGCTTAGCAAGTTTCAGATATTTCACAGACGTGGTCATGCAGACTAACTTTCCACGCAGATCTTCGCTAACAGACTAACAGATACACACAGCCTCATCCAGGCTCACACACAGTTTGAGTGACTTAGACAGAATTTGGCTCTCAGGCTTCCACATATTCTGCCTGATGCAGCCAGAATCCTTTCTCTGAGACACCCAAAGACTGACTGGCCGAAACCCTTTTCCGCAGCACTGACAAAAACTGCAGTTGACTCCGCCCTCTAGGGAATGGCCACCAGCCAATCAGAGCAGACTCCATTCACCCATCCAGCCTGCCTCCTCCTTTCCTCAGAGGCCTGCATCAAAACCCACATTAGCAAGCAGAAATAAAATCCAAACTATTTAGATGCAAAACTCTATATAACTCTCTATAAGGATACTTAAATCCAAAGATGGAAGCATGAACAGGCTGGACAGAAAAGCCCCAGATTTGCAGAAAAATCTGATATCTAACACAAAAAAAATTTAATCCCAAATAATAGAAGCAATGCCTGTACCTTTAGGAACTGGATGCCCTCTGAGATCTCAGTGGCTACTGTGAAGACTGCTACGCAACCACAACAATATTGCCAGCCTTCAGGTCTTGGTTTCTTTCAGTAAAATGAAGGGGGAGGGCCCCTTGCATGACTATTTTGTCCTCTCAATCCTCCCCCATCCCTTCCCTCCTACACTGGAGGAAGGACTCTTTGGAGCCAGGCCCAGCTGCAACCACTGGGAAACTTGCTACCAGGCAATTTGCATTATTAACCCAGATGTGGCGGTTGCAGCCACACAACTTTCCTGGACCCAGCATCTTGACAGGGCCTGGCAGTAACTGCCATACAAGTCACTTGAGCAACTTGCTAAAAGTACTACTTTTGCAATTTGGCTAACTATTTCCCAGGGAGAGGCTGCCAGAGTAAGGGAAGGGGGGAAGTCAGTGTGATGTAGTTGTCGGAGTATCAGACTAGGATCTGAGAAAGCCTGGTTCAAATCCCCACTCTGCCATAGAAGCTTGCTGGCTGACCTTGGGCTCTTAACCTAATCTACCTCACAGGGTTGTTGTGAGGATAAAACAGAGAAGAATGAATTGAGCTGCTTTGGGTCCCATGGGGAGAAAGCTGGGGTACAAATGAAGTAAATAAATAATACTGAAGACTAGAGGGGCGGATAAAATAAAGTTTGGCTGGTAGGTGGGAAGGAAAGAAGGAAGCAGGGAAAGGGGAGAGGATATGGAGGCTGTTAGAAGGAAAGGAAATTGTGTGAGGAACAGGGTATAGGGGAAATGAACTGACACCCCGCTCCCATTCCTTGCATGTTCCATGCTTTTAATTACATAGAAGCACATTTAGATTGATGGCCCCTATGCCAGGGCTTACCTGTGGATTACTTCTTCTCATCTGTGGTTGGCCAAGTAGCTCTTGCTGTCTTATCCTTCCACGCTGTTGGATAGCAGAGATGCAAGTTGTTGACACAAGATAAGACCCCTCACATAGAAAAGGGGTCAAAGAGCCCTAATCTCTATCTATCAATTCCATTTTTATCACACATTTTCCCCAAGGAGCTCAGGGTGGCATGCATGATTTTCCCTTCATCTACATTTCTGTGCTCACTTAGGAACCCTTGTGGCTAGCCAAATGACCTTCCCATTACCTGGGACAGTGTCTTTGAATGCACAGGGGAAATATAAGGGTGAGTCATTGAGAGTCAGTTTGAATGTTTGAATGTGCAAATCCCTGGAGCTGAAATCAAGAAACATTGCTCATCAGGCCTTTAAAAATAAATAAATCATCTTTTCTAAAGGTTGAATGTATTTCTATTAGGAGACTATCTTTTGCAAATGCCCAAGAGTTATGGGTTCATATTCCCCAAATGGGAACTAATGACTAAAAATCCTGTGCCTTTGGAAGAGGCTCCTGTCTTTGGAAGATGATCTGTTGGCTAGTGGGAGGGCCGGAGAAACTGTTATTTCCATGTTGTGGTTTAAGTGGGGGAGAGGGAGAGGTGGGAGATTTCGAGCTGATGTTAGCTAAAACTGCAGCATCCTACAGTTTTGGAGAAATCTTATGCAGGACCAGGGATTATGCTGTGTATTTAAAATTCCTTTTGCTCCCAGTACATTTGCTCCCAATACATTTACTTGTATATTGGTAAATTAAAAAAATTACAAGCGCACCATTCATCTCCAGTGCTTGATCCCAAGGAAACAAGATCTGCTTTGGAAAGCTCTGCAAACAGAACCATTGCATACCTCTCCCAAAATGCTAACTTTGAAGGCTCCTTCCGGCACCACAACCGAAAAGGCCCTGGCCCTGGCAGGGAAGGCTTGCTTTAAGCAGGACTTGGCTAGTAGCTATCTATGGGCAGGGGGAGTTCATTCTTCTTCCTGATGGTTTGGTTCTTGTGATTCAGTCCTGCAGTCACAACAACCCCACCCCTTGCTGCATTCAGGAAACTGGACCCCATTATCATTACTCTGTGCGTGGGGGGGGGGGTCTTCCCCAAACCTGCTTTCCAGCAAGGCAAGTGCCCACAGAGAATATTACAAAACTGTACATGGGAAAGATGTGTCACTCACCTTTGCCCACCCCACCCCACCAGCAAGGTCTGGTATTTGCTGATAGGGATATTATTATGATTCTCTTTTTCATCAGAATGCAAGAGGGTCTGCACCCTGAGTTGTTAAACAGGTGGTTGAGGGGGTCAGTTTGGAAGAGGCTCTCATTGTAACCATCCTAAATGAATGGCTTGTTGATTAACTGTTGCATATTAAGATTGTTGATTGGTATCTTATATCTCTAAACGTGGATTGGGAATGTTAGCAGTTGATCTTGACCTTGAGAGTGCAATATCCCCCCCTCCCATCCCCGTCCCCTGGTGACTTGGAAGTAGCCAAAGGACATGAAAAGGACTACGAGGATATTGATGGAATCAAGTTGAGTGTTTTGAAATCCATGGTAGCTCCTCAGTCTTACTCTGTCTAGGCCTAGCAGAACACCCATTCGTCGCAGAAAAATGAGTGAATATGCGCTTACCGTGACACCTCACAGCACAACATATAGGGTGAAACAGGAATTTTATAACTGTATTACAGGCATGTGCAGCAATGCAAGCTTACATGCATGTGCAGGAGAGACGGAGACGGAAAGAATCCAGCACCACCTAAAGAACAGGATTAGACAGAAGAACATGGAAAGAAGGGTTACTTTATGTTGTTGTTGTTGTTGTTGTTGTTTTAAATGTGCATTCCATTGACACACCAATTAAACAAGAATTAATGGATTTTATTATTTATTTATATAATTATTTAATTAATTAATTTATAGCTAGCCCGCCCTGCAAGCGGGCTCAGGGCAAGTTACAGCAATAGATAAGAATTACAATAGATAAAACAATAAAATCAGACTCCGTTATCACAAACATAATTTTCAGTAACCTAGATGGGGCCCCTTCCCTTTTCCCTGCACATAAGAGTGGAGGTGTGAGTTAATAACTCTGATTATAACTCATCATGCATGGTGGGGGCGATGATCATATGGCCTCCCCCTGGTAGGAGACCAGCAGGGAGGCTGATTAGATGGATCCAGTGCTGGCCTCAACCATATGCCTGGCGGAACATCTCCATCTTACAGGCCCGCTGAAAAGATACAAGATCTTGGCAGGCCCGAGTGTCTTCCGACAGAGAGTTCCACCAGGTCGGGGCCAGGACAGAAAAGGCCCTGGCCCTGGTCGAGGCCAGTCGAGCCTCCCTGGGGCAGGGACCACCAGTAGGTGTTTATGTGCAGATTTAAGCACTCTCCGGAATACATAAGGGGAGAGGCTCAGCTCAGATGAAAGAACTTGGGCCACATGGTTGTTTTCTTTTCAGCTGGCAAGCGAGTTAATTGTTCAAATACTGTGTTGAAGATGATCCACCAAATCTACATCCACAAAACATAACAGCATTGGATGCTTTTTGCTATTGGTCTTAACAGGAGTTAGGGGGAAATAGTAAAACAGCAAAGGCTGTTTTGAGATGCACTTTGGTTTATTGATTTCAGTGGCTTCAAATCGGACAAACTGAGCACTGCATTGATGCCGCAATCCCCTAAACCTTTGTGATTGTATTAAAGTTTAGTATTGCAAATTGGTTGGCTCATGCCAATCACAACAGCAGCAAAACAACCACCTTGGTCAGGGTTGCCAGGTTCCTTGAGTCCTCCGGTGGGAGACTAGGAGCCCGGCACTTACCCCTCTCCATCTTCTTATGCGTGTGTGTGCTCCCAGTGTGTGTGATGATGTCACTTCCGGGAAGTGACATCATCACATGGGTCAAAGGGCAGCCTGGGAGCACTCCTGCACTTGCCAAAGGGCTGAATTGCCCCCCATGGGCCCAATTCAGCCTGAAATGGGCCTGTTGCAGGACGCAGGAGCACACTGCAGCAGGTTGCGAGGGCACGGTGTGGTTCGCCGCCCAGGGGGGCACTGCGCCACTGGGGGCACCTTGGGAGTGTGCCACCCGCTGGCCAGGTAAGTGGGCGTGAGGGGGAGGAGGTGGGAGCAGGGGATCCCCCACCCCCCAGCCCCGGCGGGGGAATGGCAAGCCTAACCTAAGTCGGTCTCTCTATATTTGGGTTGTTCTGTATCCAGAAAAATAGGACTTTGTAAATGAAACCTGTGGCAGAAGAGCGAACACTTTCCCCTTTCATGCCCTCTGGAGTGTCTAAGGTTCACCAGTGGTAGTCCCAGTCTCTGCCTGGCATGTGCCACCCACATTTTTAAGCACAGCTATGAAGCAAGCAAGGGAACTCAGAAAGAAATAGGTAAAAAACCCCAGTTCCTCTGTCCCTCAGTCTGTAGATGCCTAACTGAGATCTTCTTTTGAGGCAGGCTCTCTGCCTTAGCAAGCTCTGGCTTACTGAGAAGTCCTCCTCATACCTTTCATGGTTCAGGCCTCCAGCCTCCACGTGGTCAGCGGCCACCTCCTGCAAGGGGCCCATTCTCAGCTCCTTCTGTTTCCAGATAAAGTCAGCCAAAGAGACCCTCTGACCTGCGCCAAGAGGTTAGCTTCTCTCCCTTTGCCCACTCCCTGGGCAGGTCAAAGGTGTAGGTCAGCAAGGCTTTTCTTGGAGGTTCCAGGAAGAAGCCTTTCTGGCATTTTAGTCTTCCAAGTCTCTGCTTCCCCCTATAGGGTCAGCTTCTAGCAGCAAGCCTTCTGTCCACAGCTGCAGTACTTAATCCCAAGGCTGGGTGCAGCTTAGAAAGCATCTGGCATCCCCCCCCCTTCCTATTTGTTCTTAGATAACAGACACATTTAAACTGGGGGTGAAGATTTTGACACAGTCCAAAGCTACAAGTAAAAGCAGTTTTCCACAAAACAGGAAGAAAAAAAATATTCTGAAGGCTGAGGAAGCGCCAGAGATCATCAAATGTTAAGAGCAGTTAAGAGTCAATTAAAAGAGGCTGGGGGACAGAAATCAGCTTGGTCAAGGCCCTCGGGGTTAACGGCATCTTGGAATATAAAGTTTGGAGCAAAAGATTTTCAAATCATTTATTACACCTACCCATTCCCCAACATGGACCTCTTAGCATCTTCCAGTTTGAATGGGAAATTTTCCCAGAAAATTGTCCAATGACCTAAATAGAGCATGATCTGATTTAGCATGTTTATTTTTACTTATATGTAATATACAAAAATTAATCAAGCGTTCAATATATTGTCGAAGGCTTTCACATGACAACATCTTTTCCACACTGTGTCACTGAGAGATCTCTGTCTTTTGGTGCTACACCTCTGAAGATGCCGGCCACAGCTGCTGGCGAAACGTCAGGAACTACAATGCCAAGACCACGGCAATACAGCCCGGAAAACCCACAACAACCATCTTACAGGATGACTCAGCTCAACCCCACCCCTCCTGAGTAGATACAAATGACCTACATCTTTTCCACACTGTGACATTGAGAGATCTCTGTCTTTTGGTGCTACACCTCTGAAGATGCTGGCCACAGCTGCTGGCGAAACGTCAGGAACTACAATGCCAAGACCACGGCTATACAGCCCGGAGAATCCACAACAACCATAATCAAGAGTTGTTTAAATGTTATATTCAAACAAGTTCACAGCTTTCCATGGAAATTATTTTTACTGAAATCATACTTGTGTAAATTTGAAGATAACATATATTGTACTTTCTTAATAGTGTTTAAATTTTGAACTGTTTCCGCACAGCCACCCTTCTCCATTTAGCTCTCATTGCCACCGTAAACGCCTTCATAGCATCAGTGGAGTGTCTACATGGGCAATTCTCCCCACACTTTCCTTGCCTCAACCCTCCATTGTCTCCGCCACTCACACCTCTCAGCACCAGATGTTTTTTTTAATTAGCAATTGTTAGATAGCTATAGCGCAATAGATTATAACGATGTATTGCCATGATCCACCCGCCCCTCTGAATACCCAGCTTTCATTTTAAAAAAAAACTTTTAACAATCAAAGGTGGAAATGCAGAGGAACTAGCAGCTCGTGGCAATACATCTTTATAATGCTATTGTGCTGTTGGCAGTCTTTTAATAAGTCCAGAAAAGCCCTGCAGTGGCATAAGAGAAAAGGCAGCCAGAGGAGGGGAAAGCAAGGAAAGAGAGCTACTGTGGGTGGGACTTTAAATGTATTTATTTAATTAAATTTATAACCCGCTTTCCCCGCAGGCGGGCTCAAATGAACAAACACACATTCACGCATCATGCAAATATGTTTTGACTGTGATCTTTTTTGCGGGGGCGGGGGTGGGGTGGAGGATCACATCAAGGCAGGAGAAAACCCAGAGAGTGGGCAATTCGGACACCCAGTCCTGGGAACGTTCCAAAAACATTCCTTGCTCCAGTCTAGGTGCCAAACCCAAGAAAAACTTCCATGTGGAAGCAACCTGAGGTGGGGGGGGGGAGCATCAAGAACTGTTGACATAATAACATTAGCAGATCTGAAGGCCTGCACATGATGAGTCTTGAATCTATTCGAACAGGAGGTCAGTGGGGGGTACTTCGGTTTGATTGTCGCTCTGCAGCGTCACTGGCATGACTTATGTCTTAGGTTACCATTAAAGAAATAAATTGGACAATGCAAGCTTGTCAAAGTGTTGTCTTTTTTGGCCTTCTTTCAATGATTGGGGGAGTTCTCCTTTGCTTTGAATTCTGCGTATATCTTCTAAGAAAGGTGCTCTCAGTTTGTCCCCCACACCTTCCCAAATGAAGCCAGGAATCATGTATGTTTAACTAATTTATTTACATGGCTGATTTACATTATAAATCTATTAACATATTCCACCCTAACGCCACACTTAGCCAGCCACTTGGATGGTTGTTTTTATCTTTGTAACTCAACAAGGAAATAATCCACTGGAAGCAATTACCAAAGGTGCAAATTTATCTACTTAAAGTGCCCGCACTCAATAATCATATAGGTGGTAATTACTAAAAGTCAATTCAAGAATATCTAATACAGTTATAAATACAACAACAATTAATTTCAGTATTCCATATTCTGATAGGCTAATACTTTTTTCTTTTTGTCTTCAACAGGGTCAGGTTGCCAGATGACAACGGGTACACATCCAGGCAAGTCCGCTGAAAAGATTTAAGTCCAACGGGTTAAATAAATGTTTTTTCTATTGCAGGTATATATGTGGACAGATTGTCCTTTCGGAGATGTTGGTATGACACCCTGAAGAATCCTCCGTCGCCTACGAGCTTGCTAGCTTGGAACTCAGAGCTCGTTTCGCGTGTTCTTCTTCCTGGGCCATTTATAACACAATAAATACTGTCCAACTTGTCTGTGTTACCCTGGATGTTCACGCAACACTCGCTTGGCAAGCTGACAGACCGACAGACTATCTGTCTTCAGGGTGCCTGTATTCATCTCACACGCACGTCATCGGCGTCATCGTCTAACGTTCAGGCGGGAAGCCATGATAGTCTGCAGTGAAGGAGCAAGATAGGAGTCCGGGAGCACTTCAAAGACCAGTAAGTCTCAAAGACCAAGTCCTTTGAGAAAAAGTTGAAGGAGTCCTGAGTGCTAGAGTTGCTTAGCCACCTTAACGAGGGGGCACAGAGGGGCAGCTCCCAGCCCCACCCTGACCCAAGTTGTGCCCTGTCCTCTGCCCAAAGGGAGGGGAGTCCAGTTGAGAAGGTCTGCAAACAGCCAGGGTGGGTGGATCCGCTGCTTTTGCTTACCTGTCAGCGTGTCCTCGCCCCTTGGAGCCGAGCCCCTGAAGATGGGGTGCCTGCTATGGGTCTGCAAGGAGAGATGTCAGTCAAACATTTTGGACTTTGTTCCCCCTCAGGGGTGTAAGTGCAAAGCGCCCACCCAATTTTGCAAAGTGCCCTCTCTGCGCTTTACCCATCACCGAGGTTCCTCGCACTCTAAGTCCAGATAGCAGGAAGCTCTGAGGCAGAGCCCCAAGCTGCACCTCCTACTTCCTGAGTTCATGGGTGCCGCTCGTGACCAGAGTTTATGCAGGGTGAGGGGGCCATGGCTGGATGCAGGGGAGGGGGCTTGGCTGCTGCCGGGGCACAAAGAGACCGGTTGTCATTGGCATCCTGTGCTCCTCTGGGCCATTTGAGCAGGGCAGCAGCTGGCTTCCCCCTTTGTATGGGCTCCTATGGGCTACATCTCTTTTTCGTGGTGTAACTGACCGCTTTACACAAACTGGAGCAGCTCTAACTCCCACCCGGCACAGGGATGTACACCCGAGACTCACTGGCAACCAGCCGCAGCAAGGCTCAGCTGGCGCACCAGCCTGGCAAAGCAGCGCTGGGGAGCTGCAGCAGAATAACTTGGGCTTACATCCACTTAAGAGCACAAGACACTGGCCTAAGGGCTAGTGGGCTCCCTGAGCACTTTCAGCCCCCCTCCCCCCCCCCAGGATTGCTCTGTAAATCATCTAAAAAATAAATTGTTGAGGTTGCACGTGAGTTTTTTAAATTTGTATTTATAGTCCTTCTCTCATTGAGGCAGATTATACAGTGTAAATTAATGCTATCAATAGAAAGTGATATCAAATAAAGAGAGTAGGAGTACAGAAATTTGAAACAAAGCATAACAGTGTAGAAAATGGTATTACATAAGAAGAAGGTAATGCTGGGGAGCAGGTAATACATACAGCAAACATGTAATACATACCAAATGCAGTAGTACAGTCCACACTCCCATTCCCTTTATTAAAGCACCCTCCTGAACAATTCCATTATAATATATCCCTGACCTGGATAGCCCAGGTGAGCCTGCTCTTGTCAGATCTCAGAAGCTAAGCGGGTTGGCCTTGGTTATTATTTGGATGGGAGACCTCCAATGATACGTCCAGGGTTGCAGAGGTAGGCAACGGCAAATCACCTCTTACAGTTGAAACACACGAGATGAAATACCTAGGTTCAACTCGTGTTCTCTTACCTAAAGGTTTGTCGGGAAGTGTAGGCATCCTTGCAGCATAAAGTTTAGCATTTACAGAGCAGCAGGGAGAAGTGCAGGTGTCCTTGCAGCTTAAAGTTTAGCATTTACAGAGCAGCAGAGAGGGAGGTGCGGGGGTCCTTGCAGCTTAAAGTCTCCCGGTGCAGCCAGGCGTCGCTCTGCAGGGTCAGGCCGGGTGAGGGGAAGGGAAAATGCCGTGATGCACCTTGAGAGTGGGAGGAAAGGCGCCCCACGCCTGCACTTTCCTCCTCGCTGCTCTGTAAATGCTAAACTTTAAGCTGCAAGGACGCCTGCACTGTAAATGCTAAACTTTAAGCTGCAAGGATGCCTGCACTGTAAATGCTAAACTTTAAGCTGCAAAGACGCCTACACTTCCCGGCAAACCTTTAGGTAAGAGAAGACGAGTTGAATCTAGGTATTTTGTCTCGTGTGTTCTGACTCTTAGTCTCTTGCCATGAAAACCCCACCGGGGCTCGTTATAAGTCAGCTAACACTGGAGGGCACTCTCCACCACTCCATATCCCTATTACCATTATTAAAAAATGCCCTTCTGAACAAATCTGTTTTACATTGTATGAAGGATGATAGGAACATGGGAGCCTTCCTGACCACCTCAGGCTGGCCATTCTCAAAATAGCTTTTTTGCTTTACTGAAAAGTGATATCAATGTTTCCTTACAGTTTCCTCCTCCATGTTCAATTTAACTATTATTTATGACACAATTCATCTGTCTCTCTCTCTCTCACAGAGAGAGAGAGAGAGAGATCTTCAACAAGTTGAACTAGGACACACACAAAAATATTCCAATATCATAGTTGATCCACATTTGGGACATATATGGAAGCTAAGGTGAGCTTTTTAACAGAAAAGAAACTTCTAACTGGATTGGATTTGTATGTTGTGTCAACCAGAAAATCATATTGTATATATGATATTTCTAACAAAAGTTGCTTTTTGGCACAAAGCCATCAATATGCAGATGACTACTAGCTCTATATCTCACCCTCCAAATCTCCTGGGGATGCAGTAGAGGTACTGAGTCGCTGCTTGACAGCTGTTGTCAACTGGCTGAAAGCAAACAAATTGAAATTGAACCCAGACAAGATGGAGGTGATGCTAGTTGGAAAAGCAGAGATCTGAAAGGGCACTGTCCTTCTGACCTTTGATGGAGTTCAGTTGACCCTGGCTGACTCAGTTAAGAGCCTAGAGAAGCAAGTGAATGCAGCTGCAAAACAGGCCTTCTCCCAACTCAGACTAGCCTGGAAGATGGCCCCCTACCTTGGCACAGTCAATGTGGCCACTGGGTTCATGCCACTGTAACACTGAGACTGGACTACTATAATGCACTTTACATAGGCCTCCCCTCGGAGCCGATTTGGAGCTCCAGCTGGTGCAGAGTCCTGCAGCTTGTTTACACTCAGGAGCTAGACGGAACAATATCACCCCCTTCTGCAGTCACTCCATTGGCTTCCCATCAGTTATTGGGCTAAATTCAAGGTAACTGCGACACTGAGAGATCTCCGTCTTTTGGTGCTACACCTCTGAAGATGCCAGCCACAGCTGCTGGCGAAACGTCAGGAACTACAATGCCAAGACCACGGCAATACAGCCCGGAAAACCCACAACAACCATCGCTCTCCGGCCGTGAAAGCCTTCGACAAGGTATCACATTCAAACTCTTTCCTGGCCTTGGCCCCTCTTATCTGTGTAACAACCTCTCCCCCATTTTCTGCCACAGAAGTTTTGCTCATCTGGACAGGACCTTCTGCAGACACCACCCTGCAGCTGGGCAAAAGCAACAGCTGGCTGCACATGAGCTTTCTCTGTGGCCCCCACCCCACCCTCCCGGTATGAAATGGCCTACCTGAGAAGGACAGGAAAGCTCCCATTCTCCTGGCCTTCCGCAAACTATGCAAAACTGAACTATTCAGGAGGGCTTACTCAGAATATAGGACTGTTGTAAGAAGTAGCTCAGAAAGATGCATTGGTGGGGACAGAGACTGTACACTCCTTCCCTGTATGTCTGGCACGTGCAGTTGGCACCCTGTAACTATCACTGCCCCGGGAGTTCCGCAGGCCGGAGTTCAAATCCCCTACTGAAATGCATACTCTCCGAACATGTGGAAAACCAGGGAAGAAAGTATGGCACCTCCACCCATCGGGAAGTCCCTGTGCCAGTCATAGCAGGCTGGGCCACCCTTAGACAACAAGGAAGTTTTCTTCAGGTGTGCAGAAAAACAAAAGTTTGTAAATTAACCACAAGGAAATCACCTTAAAAACTGGCCTGATGAGGACTGAGCAGGCCCCAGGAAGCACAGGGTGCTGAAAGCAGCACAGGGTTACTTAAGGGAGGACCGGGGGTGGGGGGAGAGATTATCCAGCTTAAGCCACAAAGAAAATCATGGAAGGAATGACGAGGGGGGAGTTCCAAACTCTGTACCCCCCTGTAGAGAAATGCATTTTGTTTTGGAAGTTTAGATTGTACCAAAACCTTCACCTTTAGTTTTAAGAAGTGTATCACTCCTAGCAAGTGAAAGACAGGAGGGGGGGAATCAAGTCACTTGCTGTCCAGCCTCACCCCAGCCACGCTTTAGAAAGGCTCCTGGCCTGCCTGGCAGGAGATCATGAAATGGTTAGCTCAGCTCACATCTACTAGGTGGGGACAGAGACTTGGGAGGTGGAAGAGGCTAGAAGGTCTCTTCCTGGAGATTTCAGGAAAGGTTTCTTTGACACCCCCCCCCCGGGGGATGGGTAAACAGCGACAACTCCTTGGCATGGAGGGAAGGACACTCTTTGGCTGAGCCCATGACAGCTGGGCTTCTGCTGAAGATGGCCAATAACATGTGGAGGAGGAAGGGGGCTACAGGCCTGAACAAGCTAATGGGAAGTTTTTAGAACACTAACTTTGAAGTGAAAGGGCCTGCCTTAGAATAAGCTCAGCCAGGGAATTACAGGGTGAGGGACAGAGCAATTGTGTGCTTGCACCTTTCTCTTGCGACCCCTTGACCAATCTGTTGCTATGCTGAGAATATGTGTGCAAACATTTTCTTTTCAATATTTATTTATTTGTTTATTTTATTACATTTCTAGACCACCCTCCCCATCAGACAGGCTCAGGGCGGTGTTTAAAGTTTAAAAACAAAAACATTATAAAAAACATTAAAACACATTTCCATATACAATTAAAATTTCTCAATTGGCGGATATAAATATTAAAATTCAGCATTTCAGATGCAGGGCTTGGCTCTTGCATCATGCCCTGCGTCACACGAGCTCCTGCATGGGTGGTGGAAGGTCTTCAGTGGTATGGCTGGCGAGAGGACAGCCTAGCCCCCACCAAATGCCTGGCGGAACATCTCCATCTTTCAGGCCTGGCGGAAAGAACTAATCCTTCCGGGCCCTAGTTTCCTCAGACAGAGAGTTCCACCAGGTTGGAGCCAGGACCAAAAAGGCGGACCTCCTTGGGGCCAGGGACCATCTGCAAGTGCTTATTAGCTGACAGAAGCGACCTCCGGGGAACATATGGGGAGAGGCGGTCCCGAAGGTATGCTGGGCCCAGTGCACCTAGGGCTTTAGAGGTCAGCACCAGAACCTTGAACCGGACCCAGTACTCAACCGGGAACCAGTGCAGCTGACGGAGGATGGGTATTATATGTGCCATGATTGGATCTCTGGCAACCACCCGTGCAGCTGCATTCTGAACCAGCTGCAGTTTCTGGATTAAGCCCAAGAGAAGCCCTGTGTAGAGCAAGTTACAGTAGCCTAATCTGGAGGTGACCGTTGCCTGGATCACTGTCGTAAGGTCATGTTTCATAATTTTTAAATGCTGGTATCTGTTCTCTGTACCACATAGTCCTCCGCCATTCAAGCACGTCATTTAAATGGGCGCCAGGAGAAGAGGGGTGGTATACTGGCAAATTGCTAATCCCCCACTGGTGCAATAAGCAGTCCCCGTGGAGACCTGACACCAGCTAGAAGGAGTCTCAAGTTCAAGGTGGGGCCTTAGAAGGGCATCACAGAGAAGGGGAATTGGGAGCCCTGGTCCCTTCAGCAGGTAATTCCTATTAAGTCCAGATGGGGCTGGGATGTACCTAGAGGGAGAGAAACCCCCTCCAAGGGCCTGGAGAGTTGAGAGAGTGGCGCGTTGCCAGGCAGACACTTGGGTGGCTACTGATGCCCAGTTGCCTCAAAGGGCAAAAGGGCACAGTTCGGCCACACCCCCGTCATGTTTGTGTGCAGACGTGTGTCGCCTTCAAAGAGACAACTTTCTTTTTAAAGTTCTGGTCAAAGCCAATTTAAGAATTCACACCTTGACAATATTCCATTATCTCAGAAGAATGCAACAAGCACGTTCTGAGGCTGCAGGATATGGAATTTTGTGAATGGGCTACAAAGGAAAACCGTTCCCTTCATGCCTGTCCAAGCAGGTATCCAGCAAGCTGCTTTTGGAGCAATGGCCTCTTTACCCTTTAAAAAAAGCCTGCAGACGGTCCTCTCCCCCTTCATCTTTTTTGAATGTTCCCTCAGTTTGAAAAGCCATTTCCCTTGTGAAACGGGAGGGGGGGGTGCTGCTTCCTAAAAAAACAACATGAAAAGCCCCCACGAGTACTCAGGACTAGGCAGGGGGCTCTTTACATCCCAGCCCGAGCCAGGTATTTGTGACTGCAACATCTGCTGGGGTATAAAGCAAGCAGTTAGCTGGTCTGGTATGAAGTATTGGTAAGAAGGTGGCTGAAGTGACCCCTCTTCTGAGACAGAAAAAGAACCAGTAAGAAATGTATGTTACTTTCTCCAGTAGCAAGTGTCAAAGGTCTAATTGCACGGATATCTATCGAGGTTTCTGCTTGAAAATAAAAAGTTTACAATCAATAGTACTTTGTAAATCCCTCAAGTACCTAAAAAATTTAGGATCCAAATATAATTATTAGATTATAATTAGTTCTACTTAGTGCGAGAAATTCCAGTTATTAAATGTGCCCTGTGTACAGATCTGCTGAGGAAAAAGAAGTTCTCCAAGGTCTAAAATGCTTCTGCACATTCCACCTTAAATGGATTTTATCAGACCGTGCGCTGGCAAGCCCATGCTAATATTGGCTCCAATAAAGAACAAATCAGCACCCAACTCGACTCATCTTATCGCACAGTCAAAACTGATGGCTGAAGAAGTCATAAAGATCCCATTTAATCTCTTGCCTATCTATCACTGTGAATGTCTTTATCCTCTTTGTGCAGTGGTAATATCTGCTCATTATGAAAGCAAAATAGATCTGGCATGAATAAAAGCGGAATGAAGTGCTCACTTGGATTTTGACAGCATGATCAGTAGAAGCAGTAATCTGTGAGAATCAAAAGGGCTAAATTATTCCATAACCGTAATTTGAGGGAACAGCTCAGAGCATCCACATCTGCTTTCATATATTGTGACGTGCGCTGATAAAACATCCTTCCCAATTTACTCTCTCTGTGCTTGACTAATCTTCAACAGCTCTCACAATGTCTAATCATGCCATCAAAAAGGAGAAGAAGTTCAATTGTGGCTCAAATGAAAGAAGATTGGAAAACTATCTTCAATTGAAATTACATTTGTAAATGAACCATCTTTTTTGTTAGTTTTTTTCCCCCTTCTGCTCAGACTGTGTTATGGTAAATCTGCCTAGAGAAGTGGTTACGCGGAGAAAGGAGTAATGTGGTGTTGGACTGTATTTATTCCATTAATGCTGGTGTAAAATCCCAGGGCCTCAGGAATCACGGGGTGTGTTTTCAAGCACAATATGCCAAAGTCATAATTGGATTCCACTGGTATAATTAATTATTCCATTCCCAGACAACAGAAAGACCCTCAATATACGGTGTTCTTTTTGTAGGCAATTTACAGGGGCAGGAGTTTCTTTGCACATTGTGGATATAAAGTATTTCTTCTCTTTTGCATCGTAGGATTTTGTTTTTCATTTATACCTTATTCTACATATTCATAGAGATGGCTGTTCACACGCTACAAAACGCAAGCAGTGCTTCCCTGGTGTTAAGAAATAATACATATAACCCACAGGAACTGTGCTCCTAAACTGATCCTTAGCACAGTCCATTTTACAATCATCTGAACCTGAAGACAACCTTGGAGGACCATCTTCCATCAGTCACCTCCTCATTCCATAGAGCAATTCCGTAGCTGCAGCTTTCACATTACTGTCACATATGCGAGTGGAAGAAGCAGGTTTCTTTTGAGTCTGCACCTGTTACTGTTCCTCAGACTGACACATATATTTCTAAAACAATATATTTCTAAGCTTGCTTTAGTATCCTTAATTTTTTAGTAAATCGACAGACTCCACTGTTTTGTTGGATTGTGGCTGTAGAATCGTGTAGGGAACAGATGTCAGCTAGTGCAAAAAAAGGCCAACCACCCTCAAGCCATCTATTCAATCCAGACCACAATTAGGAATGCTCAGACATTCCCCATGTCCTGTTCATGCATGGCAAACAGGGAGCCAGTTTTTCAACTGACTATTTCTTATTGATTGACCTTTTATGGCTGTTCAGCAGGTTGCTTCACTGTTTTCCTTCCTAAAAGTGCAATGCGGCATAACTGGCTTTTTGTGTAACTGTGGCCACTGTTTCTCTAATCACACCATCAGCTTTTTGAGGGTTTTTAAAAAATCAGTAATTGCTATTACACTATTGTGCACTAACTTTCCAGTCATTTATCACCCTGATCTCCGAAGTTCCAACTTTCATTTCTTTTAAAATTCTCTACCCCTTTTTTGATGCAGAGTTATAAAGGAAAATGTGGAGCACCATGCACCAGCTATCACTCATTTTTAATTTCTTTCTTTTGCTAACTGGAAACTACAGGTTTTCCCCCACTGTGGGTCATTGATGTGAATGAAGTGCAAGTACGAGGAAAGGCAACATAGTGGTCAAAATGAACTGGAATCATATACTCAAATGGTTTCTAACCAAAGGAAACATTATGTTGCTAATCTTCACAATAAGACAGTAGAAAATAGCTGCTTTAGGCACCATGCAGGGTCCACTTATGATATTTGCATGGATTTGAGACAACTGATTCTCCCCCATTAAAAGTATGAATTACTGGGAATCAGCGATGGTTCAGGCTGCATTTCCACACTGGGTGGCCAGTCAGCACCCACCAGCAGAAACCCTACAGATGTAAGCAATATCTCACTTCCCTTTCCAGAGTTATGGTGGAGGCAACCTATTCGTGAAAGGGGAAGAAGATCTGCAGAAAATTCACTTCTAGATTAGGGTGGAGAGGAGCATTGCTTTCTTTTTAAGCCTGAAAACAAAACACTTTTGTGCCTAACCATCACTGCAACAACTATGAGAATTACCTCCTAAATGAATCCTGCACAGAATAAAGCAAATTGCACCTGAGAGAAATGTTGGGTGTAATAGCCCTGCTGCCTCTTCAGATATTTATTTTTTAAAAAATTTATTTTATCGTATTTGTATTCCGCTCTCCCCACGAGCAGGCTCAGGGCGGATAACAGCATTAAGAACATTTAAAACATTCCATATAAAACATTTAAAAGCATCATACAAAAATATAAAAAATAGCAGCACTCTTTTTCCTGATGGTGGCAATACAGTTAATAACAAATAATGAAACAGTACAATTGAACACAGCAGCAGCTTAAGAACAGTGGTGGGCAGCTCTCATAGGGAGGGGGTAGCTGTTGTATCCTCCAGCCAGTGGAGGCCCAGCCTCAGCCATAAGCCTGGCGGAACAACTCTGTCTTACAGGCCCAGCGGAAAGATAGTAGATCCTGCCGGGCCCTGGTCTCAGTAGACAGAGCGTTCTACCAGGTAGGAGCCAGGACTGAGAAAGCCCTGGCTGTAGTCGAGGCTAGGCGGGCCTCCTTGGAGCCAGGGACTGATAACAATTTCTTTCCTCCTAATCGGAGGGTCCTCTGGGGAATATACGGGGAGAGACGGTCCCTCAGGTACGCTGGCCCCAGTCCGCACAGGGCCTTATAGGTCAATACCAGGACCTTGAACCTGATCTGATACTCCACTGATTTCAGACAGAGTTGTTGTTATTTCTTCCACTGAGGGATAGGTTCATCAAGGAGTACCCTTAGAATAGGCTGGTCTCAAGTAGAGATGGGCACAAACCAGGAAAAAAATGGACCATGCAGCTCGTGGTTCATCGCATTTCACGAACTACAAACTTTCACAAACCTGCCCTGGTTCGCAAATCGGTTCATTTGGTTCGTGAAAACATCACATCCAGGTCAGCAAATCATAACTTCCGGGCCAGCAGAAGGCCACTTCCGGGTCAGCAGAAGGTCTGCAGGAAATCCATCCTGTTGCCTAGGAAACTAATTGATCAGCACCAGGCTGTCCGCAGTGACAAACCAAAAAATGAACCAAACGAAGCAACCAGTTCATGGTGCTTCATCAAAAATGGGCTCTGATAAACTACTGGGTTGCAAACCACAAACCAGCCTGGTTCGTCACAAACTTTGGTTTGTGCCCATCTCTAGTCTCAAGTCATTTAAGGCTTTTAAAAATTTCCTGCACAGAATTGTGCCAAGAGGTGCTGAGGCTCACCTCTCTATCTCTAATGGCACAGCTCCTAGTTTATATGCTGGGAGCTAACCACGCTAAACTGCAAAGCAGAATTTCCCTTTAAAATATTTTATTTTCTGTAATTTGTTTATTTACTCTTTCTTTAGATTCTCCTCATGTCCCTTATATTCAAACAAACCCAAAATAAATTTCACTACTGGGACTATAATAGCTGGGTCAACACCACCAAGCAAAAATTGGAGCTTTTTTCTATATGCATGAATATATTGGGAACTAGTGGATTGATAAATTGTGCTCTTAATTTCTTATATCGTCGACAGAAGAATAAGACAGGCTCCATAATTTCACTAGAACCAGTTCCACATGCACGTTAGTGCTTGGCGTAAAACGTTTTAGAATAGTGCCCACTCAGTAGGGCAGTGGGTAGTACATTGAATCTGGTTAAGAAATGGGGCTAAACCCCACCAACATCTCTTGCCCAAGCTGTACTGCAGCTAGGGTTCAGCTGAATGCTGCTCAGCACCAAGGGAGTGCCCTCCCCAAGTCCCCCAGCTATATTGCCAACAAGTCCATGACTTAAGCAACCACCTTTCATCAGCACACGCCTCAAGTTTCGCGGCAAATTTTCCTTCATTTTTTCAAAAATTCTCTTTATCTGTTTTTAAACTTTCAAAATAAGTAATCATACAAAGATGCAAATTTTTACTTATTTATTTCCAAATGAACAACTATTGCTCTGGTGTGAGCTGCATCCAGAAAGTGGCAGAACAAAATGTGGAGTGAGTCCACCCTGCCTCCAAAGCTGGCTCCTATGTTCTTCCCCTCCCTTGATTTTCTGGTTTATTTTGATACCCCCATTGTGAAATAATCACTTGCCATATACTAATAAAAATAACTTTCTATGCCGATGCCCAATTTAGGGTTTAGAAAAGCTTGAATATTTTCTATAGAGTGAATAAAACAAACCTAATACGAACGTTTCTAATAGTGCAATCCTAAAATGAGTAACTCTGCTTAGGACTGCACTGTAATTCTCAGCATGGCCAAATTCTAGTGTAAAATGGATTTGTCAATTTCTGATGTGATCATTGGACATACCCGTAACATGTGTGTCAAATTTGCTCTTAGCTGTTTACATCTCCAACACCAATCCAGTCTAATAAGGAATTTACTAGATGTTGAATTATTGCAGAGAATTTTTTTGTATTAATTAGATTACAATTAAGGTTTTAAGATGTTTAACATCATGCAGTATTTCCTGCCGCATTGTTTTCTGAATTTGAATATTGGATCTCACGTTCCAGTCCTGGAATATTGGATCTCAAGTATATTGAGTCTCACATTCCAATCCTGTCATAAGATTATGATGAAGTATGTGCCTTTGGTCATGATGCTAGAGAGACATCAAAAAAGGCAGCATGTCAAGGAACTACGAAGAGGCGGGTGCATCTGGGCCATATTTTGGAACATGGGCAATGACCGGGGGGTGGGGGGGTATTTCTTACCTCCTCCTCAGAACCCCGTGGTTGTTTGATTTGGGGGAAGAGGGCAGGCTTGGCCACTTGCTATGCCTAGCAGTGATGGATAGGCTGCGGCAAAAGATGCAACATTCCATACCTCCCCATCTGTCAGAGTTGATGGACCATTCGCTTGTTAACACTAATAAACAAAACTAATCCCTGTTTCTCGGGAGCTCATATTTGAAGACTAGGGGCCAGCCCCTGTTCGCTCCACTTGCCAAACCTGTAGCTCACTGACCTTGGAGCATTATATTGTAGGGCTGCCGCCCTATTTTTTTTCGTATAATGACGAGCGTTTTCAGTATATTTTGTTTGACAACAAATACTCAGTCTTTAATGAAATCAATTCGAATACGTGAGTGTGAAAACATACAGCACTGGGATTTTAATTAATTTTATTAGTTGTATACACACACTTTTCTTCACATAGCATTTTTGGACACTATTCCAAGTGTATAATGATTTCGTGTAGGCCTGCTGCGACTCGTCCACTTTAGTTCCCTGCAGAACTAAGGAAGTGCTTGTCAGAAGTCCCCAGCTAATACCATGGAGGCTCCCCTCACAGTCAAATTATTTCTTTATTATCCTGCAACATGCAGTCTAATAATAATAATAATAATAATAATATTTGATTTATATACCGCCCTTCAGGACAACTTAACACCCACTCAGAGCAGTTTACAAAGTGTGTTATTATTATCCCTGCAACACTTACCCTGTGAGGTGGGTGGGGCTGAGAGAGCTCTAAGAGAGCTGTGACTGACCCAAGGGCACCCAGCTGGCTTCAAGCGGAGGAGTGGGGAATCAAACCCAGTTCTCCAAATTAGAGTCCCACCACTCTTAACTGGCTCTAAAGCTTCTAACCCAACCTGGTGAGACACAGTACACTTATCCCATGCTATCAGCCTAGTCACCTGTAAAAATTTAGGTTTTGCTGTTCTTCTACCAGTACAGTTAGTCAGCAGCTGACATATTCAACAGTAGTTGCAGCTGTGCAAAATGTTTATGCCTTAGGCACTACTTGTTTCCTTTACAAACCATTCAAACACAGACTGCCACCTTTTCCCTCTGTGTAGCTGTGGCTGGGGCTTCTGTGCAGCTTGCAGGAAGACTCTGATCTTGGCACAAGTCTGTCTAAACAGGTGAGCTGAAGAGGTTCAGTGGCTGCCAAGACAACCTTTGATTAAAGTGCATAGTCATAGAGAAAGGAGTGGTTTTTGAAGCATAGCTCAGAAAAGTTGCTGTTAAGCAAGCCCCCTTGGTTTTGTATCGGAGGGGTTCCCCTCCCTCCCTGTCCCGCTTCCACCTTTCTGGCTTTTCATGAGGAAACCTTTGATTTCACTTGGGATATCTGGGAGGAAACTGGGGCCAGTTTTCTAATTCCCTTCATTTCTGACACTGCGAACAGTCATGGTCACCTTAGAGTTAGTGGATGATTTTGAAACTCCTGTGTTTATTTTCTGTTGAGCTATGCGTGCCACAGACACCTTTGCTTCCATTACAAATAACATGGAGGAGGGGCTTTCTCAAGATAACAATTCCCATTAGGGTCCAATCCCCTTCCATTTTGGCACTGCAACCCACAATCATCCTGAAGTTGGTGGCCAATTCTGAGACTTCATTTTCTGACTAGTAACAAAGACATTGTGGGGAAAATACAATGGGCTCTAGAAAGGGGAGGGCAGACATCGCCTTCTCCTCCGCACCTGATCTCGGCCGGGTGAAGGCGGGAGGCAGACATTGCTGCCTGCTCCACACCTGCTCCAGGCCTGGGCTTCCATCCACAGCAGCGCCCTCTGGAGGCGCACGAGGGCAGGAAATGAGTTGTCAGAAACATGGTTAGCCTTTTATATAGTAGGATGTTATGCCTGCCACAAATGGACGGATGGACACATACACTCCTTTATTATTATAGACAAAGAGGGAATAAGAAGATAACATCAAAATGTACATATATAAAATCTGAGAAGTTCGATCCCTCCATGCCCACAAGCATGTTCTTGATCTGCTATCATTCCCCCGCCCCCTCCCTTGTCTAGTCACAGTCCTTACCCACAGGACAGGTAGTTTTTCCAGGCTTCCAGCGTGACTATTTTTTAAATCCTGGGCACTCTGTTTTTAACAAGCAGAAAATGTATTGCAGTTGGGCTTGGACCATTTTTCAGTGAAGGCACAATTTTAAGTCAAGCAATCTTCTTTTCCTCCTGTGGTTTGTCACATCAAGTCACCTCCCATTTATGGCGACCTTCATGACCTCTAAAACATCCTACCATTAACATCCTTGCTCAGGTCTTGCCATGGCTTCCTTTATGGAGTCCATCCGTCTTACGTTGGGGCTTTCTCTTTGTCGACTGCCTTCCACTTTTCCTACCGTAGTTGTCTTTTCCTGTGAGTCTTGACCAAAGTAGGAACTGGCATTCAAGCAGCATTTTGGGCTAGTGTGCAAACAGTGGCAGTGGCCAGGACCAGGGAAATGGCGGAGGGCCAAGAGTATGGTGTGGTCTTTGTGTCCTAAATGCGAGCCAGTCTGAGCTATTGCTTCAGGCATTCATCTCACTAGTCCTCCATCCCAGTAACTGCTCTTAACTACAAGATCCGCAAACCAGGAAGCAATTGACGCAACTCCAAATCCCAAGGTTTCACCCAGCTTTCAACTCACTCTAGCAAGAAATTCCAAGCTCTCAAGTTGCTCATAAACTATACACTGTGAGGATCTGCCTGGTAACTCTCAAAAAGACCTTCACTGCATGAGGTAAAGAACTTTATTAACAGGCTGCAAGTTTCAGGATCTTACTCCATCTTTGACAGGAATGGCGTTTCTCTACAAGCACAAAGCATATATAGGATTCTAAGCGCAGATGAATTCTCAAATCCCCACCCCTTAAGGTAATGGTCAATTAAGTTCAAGAGAAAGTCTCTACGCAGGAAAAAGCAGAGTTACTGTATGCAAATTCTCCAAGTTGTGAGCGTCTGTGCAAGCACCTCTTCCCAGGCTCAGGCAAGAGGAAGGAAGGAGAACAGACAGATAACAGTAGAGACAGCCCCTCCCTTGCATACTTTCACCTCCTAGTCATAGAATCATAGAGTTGGAAGGGGCCATACAGACCATCTAGTCCAACCCCCTGCCCAGTGCAGGATCAGCCTAAAGCATCTCTGACAAGTATTCATCCAGCCTCTTCTTGAAAACTGGCAGTGAGGGGGAGCTCACCACCTCCCTAGGCAGCTGATTCCACTTTTGAACTACTCTGACCGTGAAAAAGTTTTTCCTAATATCCAGCCAGTACCTTTGTGCATGTAATTTAAGCCCATTGCTTCGGGTCCTACCCTCTGCTGCCAACTGGAACAGCTCCTTGCCCTCCTCCAAATGACAGCCTTTCAAATATTTAAAGAGAGCGATCATGTCCCCCCTCAACCTCCTCTTCTCCAAACTAAACATTCCCAAGGCCCTCAGCCTTTCCTCATAGGGCTCAGTCTCCAGACCCCTGATCATTCTCGTCGCTCTCCTCTGCACCCTCTCGATTTTGTCCACATCCTTTTTGAAGTGAGGCCTCAAGAACTGCACACAATACTCCAGGTGTGGCCTGACCAAGGCAGTATAGAGAGGGGCTATGACCTCCTGCAATTTTGACGCTATGGCCCCTTTGATACAACCCAAGATTGAATTAGCCTTTTTTGCCACTGCATCACACTGACTGCTCATATTTAGTCTACAGTCCACTCTTACCCCAAGATCCCTTTCACATAGACTACTGCCCAGAAGTGTATCCCCCATTCAGTATTTGTGCTTCCCATTTTTGTGGCCCAGATGTAATACTGTGCACTTGTCTTTGTTGAATTGCATCCTATTCACAGCTGCCCACTTCTCCAGAGTATTCAGGTCTTGTTGAATTTTAATTCTATCTTCTTGGGTGTTTGCTACCCCTCCCAATTTGGTATCATCAGCAAATTTAATGAGCAGCCCTTCCACTCCTTCATCCAGATCATTGATAAAAATATTGAAAAGTACCAGGCCCAAAACCGAGCCCTGTGGCACCCCACTGGACACCTCCCTCCAATCTGATGAAACACTGTTGACCACCACTCTTTGGGTGCGGTCCTCTAACCAGTTCCCTATCCACCGAACTGTCCTATAGTCCAGTCCACAGTCTTCCAGTTTGCCCATCAGAATGTCATGGGGGACCTTATCAAAAGCTTTACTGAAATCCAGATAAATCACGTCAACAGAATTCCCCCCATCCAGTAAGCTGGTCACTCGATCAAAGAAGGAAACCAGGTTGGTTTGGCAAGATCTGTTAGGGACAAAACCATGCTTACTTCCCCGGATCACTGATCGGTCCTTCAGATGCTTACAGATTGATCCCTTTAAAATCTGTTCTAATATCTTCCCAGCAACAGAAGTCAGACTGATTGGCCTGTAGTTTCCCAGGTCATCCTTCTTCCCTTTCTTTCGCTCTTCTCCAATCTCGTGGCACATCCCCAGTCCTCCAGGAGGCCTTGAAGATGACGGACAGGAGTTCTGCAAGTTCTCTAGAAAGTTCTTTCAGCACTCTTGGGTGCACCCCATCCAGCCTAGGGGATTTGTATTCATCCAGTGCAGCCAGATGCCTCTCCACAACCTCTCTGTCAATGTCAACTAGCCACTCAGGTGTCCTGCCACAGTCAAGAAATAGTCTTATTGGATATGACCTGACATCTACTGAGAAACACATTTTTTTTTTAAGAAAAGAAACTAACAAGCAAGTGAAGCAGTTCCCGCTCAGAAGAGGCTAGAAGGTTACTATGAACAGGAAGCATCAACCAGGAAAAGCAGAACATCCACATCACTTGTATTCCAAAACAGAAAAAAAACACCATAAATTGAACAGTAAGTGTAATAGGGAAAGAATGGGGGAACTATGGGATGCCCCCCATGTAGTCCGGAATCGTCACTATCACTGCATGTATGACTGCCACAATTTACTCGTGGGGAACCTTCTAATATATCAGATTCTGAAGGAATTCAAGCCCCAGACCAGTGCCTGGGGGGGCTCTGGCCCTCAGTCCTTGGGTTGACTCCAGCTTGCGTCACACTTTGGCCCTGGGACACCCAGCCTAGATGTGACCCACTGGGACAGCTTCAGTTCAGCAGGATGGCCGTTCTGTTTGTCACATTCTACAAACTTCTTCCATATAAATCATCGGTTAGTTATCCCCACTCTGCCATTTGCGTTGAATATCATTTTTGTTTTAATTACCAGCTTTGTCTTAGACCAAGCCTGCATGCCTGTTGTTGAGCCAATTATCATAAATTCCCCTGTAACAATTAAGAATATTGGTACAGAGCTGTGTGTATTTTAAATGTTATAATTATGCTCAGCTCTTTCGTTAATTGGCCTATCTGACTCTTTACTTTTTATGCTGCTCATCTGCTCATTACTGCAGCCATTTAATTCAATTAGCGCCTTAATTAGAAGAACAGCCGTGTCCAATGTCGTAGGACTTGTCAGAGTGCGCAGCTTGATTAGCAAAGACAAACACACCAAGCAGATCAGGCGGGAACGTTTGGGGGAGGCAAGAATGGAAGGCAGCCAGCTGCTGGAGTGGAAAAGCTGCATGTCTTCATCCCCCGAGTCCTAGGACAGAAGAGAGAACATAAAGAGAGCATCCAACTGAGGAAGGAGCATCATAATTCACGGCTCACGACCTACAGCACCAACATCAATTGTGTATACCTCCTGAGTACCGGTCCACCACTAAATTATCCCCTGCTCCTCCATGTTCTCTAAAAGTGCAGATTCTACATAAACATCATAGAATAATCTCCTGTAATGGTAAGAGATTACATAGCATAATCTCTTCGCAAGGCAGAACCGGCTCCTTCTCTCCGAATATATAATGGGCCTCTTCCATCTTGTCCTCAGGGCACTACTATAGAAAGTGAATTTAGGGGCATGTCCGTGTAAGGTCTGTTCCGGAAATTCTCCCAGTTATTCCTGCATCCTGCCTGTAGCAAAGAAGACGGCTTTACTGGGAAAGACCACGCACACAAGTCTTCCGTTTGTGAGAGCAGCTGAAAACTCAGTTTTGTTTTCTGCCAGTCCATTTAAATCTTTATTCCCTACCTATTAATTCTCCTAATTAGAATTAAATGAAGCATGTTAAATTGCTAGATTAACCAATAATTAAGCAGCCAAACCACCAATAATTAGGCAGCAAAAGCACTAATGTTTAATATACACTGCCAGTCCTTTCTTTTCTGTGACAGTGCTGAATGGTGCCTGTTCATTTTGCCTGGAAGAAATTAAGTGGCTTGTCGTCCTCAGTCAACCTTCGACCCTCCACCCACCCCTCTTTCTACAAAAAAGTATGCCTTGTGGATAGGGCTTTTATAGCTTATCACTAAGTCCTTATGGAAGCTTTCTGATGTCATTCTGATTGGAAAACCCCACAGCGATCCAGATATTTAAAACAGGTCACAGGCTTTAACTTATTAAAGATTTTACCAAAAAAACCCAACCACCCTTGCTTATCTGTGCTTCCCAACGATGCATATTCATTCTACTCTTCTTGTAGATCCTTGTCAAAGCATCTCAGCATAAAACACCCTCCTTTCTGGTAATCTGGGGGGAGCGGGTTCCCTTCTGACCACAGCACACGGAACACAAGATGGCCTCAAGAAGGGCTATTTCCATGGACAGCAGCCAAGTAGCATTTGGTGTACTGCCTCCAGGGTCAAATCCACATTCACCCATTACCCGCATGTTTATCGGATATCTTCCGTTTGCCTCCAATCTGTGATTTTTTCCTCTTCGTTCACATCCCTGCTTCCAATCCGTCTTTCTTGCGCGTCCCTCCGGTCACATGGCCGCTCAAAAACCGCTTTTTTGGGCAGGACCTTTTTTTCCCCGCCCATTTTTTTTAAAAAAAATTTAGCACACTTTTCCGTTATTTCGATCTTACCTTATAAAGAAACATCATTGAAGATAATGATGCCTCTCTTTCCCCCACTGACAGCACTGATGGCTCTCTCCCATTTCTTTTTTGGAAATTTGGAAGCATGTGGGAAGCTTTTGTGGGCATTTCCTATGCAGGACAGTTCAGTGCCTGAAGTTTACTGAAGTTTCACTTCCTTGGAGTGTCATTATTTTGATATTTCGTAATTTCGATATTACAGTAATATAAAATAAAAAAATAAAAAACAGTTAAAAAGGAAGTTTCACGAGTCCGTTCTGAGAATGGATTCACCCCAAAATGATTTTTCAAACTACCAGATTTGATTCAGAAACAGCACAATCAATAAATCCAATGCTATGAAGTCAAAAACAGTCTTTGCAGACTACGGAGCACTTGCAAGTTGAATCAGCCAATAGGAACTCTCAGAACGGCCGGAGAGACAGGAAGTGGGGGGGGGGTTAAAAAAACGCATAAATTGCGCATTGGCCCGTTCACGGCCACCGTGAAACTCCCGTTGAAAACCTGTGACCACATATTCGGGAGAAATGCGAATGAAATGCGTCTGTTTAATGAGGTAATGTGACCGGCACTCGGGATTGCGTGGGGAATGCGGGGAACATGCGACTTAGAATGAGTAATGTGGATTCAACCCAGTATGCTGAAATCTATATTTGTTTCAGTTGGAATACAAGCATTCTTTATTTTGTTCTAGAAGTAATCTTGCTAAAGAAAAGTCTTGTCTGTAATTGTATCCAACCATAGGTGGAGTTTTTGAGCCTTGCCATCCTTGCTTCCGTGACCACATCAGATTGTCATACCCAGTAACAGAGCAATTGCCTACATATATTAGATCCTGGACTGAGTTCTCTAAGAAGTGCACTTATTTGTCCTCATACTTGCTGAGGTTTGCCTAGCGCCAGAAAGGAGCCCTAGAAGTGGGAGGGCTACCCCTGCTTCCAGGCATGATCATACACCCACTGCTCCCCCACCCCCATCCTCAACAAACTAACTTGTGTGTTGCCACTTAACATCAAAGCAAAGCAGGGATTAGCCTGCAGAATAAGGAACCCCATAGAATCCCAGCAGGGAAATGCCAGATCAGACGTGCCCTCAACACTCTGCATACTTTTATTGGCATTTGTGACATGCCGGATTTGATATGAATCCTATGAATCTCAAATGTCTGTCTTTAGTTGTTTTTTTGAAAGATACTCTCGCTTTACAAAATACTAACACTGTTTCCATTATTATATTGTAATGCTTTTCCTAACAGCCTAGTAAACGTAATTACTACATAAAGCACAGGGAAAACTGGGGCCATGCCGTGGTTTCCTTCTCTCAATGGCAATCGTTGCGTTTCCATTCCCATCCCTATGGCTGCAGGCCCGCAGCTCAGCTTCAGCTCACTTGCCTCCGTAGCACTGGAGGCCGCTCCTCTCTGTCGCATCAAACCATTAATGCAGCAAGCAATGCTGGTCATGCAGCAACAGATTATTTTCTGCAGAGCCAAGAAGTTTCCCTGTCATCGGTGATGTTTTTAGTGAATTAGTTGCAGAGGCGTCTATTCAGCTGCGCTCTTTCCATGGCCGTTCCCTCCAATGCTTTATTATATAAAGAAGCCTAGGAGATATTTTTATACGTAATCATTTTTTGACCTGAAACTATCTGCTCTGCTATATTTTGAAAAAGGTAAATAGTTTCACAATAGAATCTTTCAAATGTGTTAATCAGAACTGTTCCTCTGGTGCATCTATGCAATATTTTTTTAACCAACCAGCATCTAGTTTCAAACCAAGAAGGAAAGGGTGTTTTACCAAGGTTAGAATGGTTTAGCAAAGTGTTTCAGAGGTGAAGGTTGTTGAATAAGAGTTCAGACTGCAGTTATTAAAGACCTGAACTGGCTCAACAGATAACTTATGGATGCATTTTCCTTTTAGGTACAAACTCAAGTGATACAGTCCTTTAAATTGTGTATGCAATCAATATTAACTGGTGTGCAAACAGTTTGCATCTAGATACCAGCATAATTTACTCAGTTAAACTTTGCCAGACTCTGTTTTAAAGATCAGAAGGTGCTTTAGTGTTTCTGTATGTAGCATTTTATTCTGCATAGCTGATAACAACATAACCAAGAGAGGAATTAAAAGGGGGACAGAATAAAGCTGCAACTTTGGAGATGCCTACTTGGCAGCACAGTCCTGAGGCCGCCGTGCCACCAGCAACTCCCTAAGGACTTGCGTGGGGGAGCTACACCAGCGGCCGAGCCTGGCAAGGAGCAGCCAGGACCGCACGTCCCTCTGTTCCTCTGACCCCCCACCAGCACCCCCCAATGGCTGTGCCACCCCCATGAGAGACAAGCAAAAGCCAGCCAATGCACAGGCCACAATCCCCACTGCCCATCGACACCCCCTTTTCCCCAGGCAGCCCAGCTGTACCCCTCCTTTGAGGCCATGGACTGCAGAGTCAGCCCACATCTCTGATCGCTCCAGTCTCATGCCTGCAGACCCCCCCACCCCCCCAGCACTGCCGAGGGTGCTGAGCCGCCCAACGGGGCTTGGGTCACTGGTCCCCTGTGTGGCTGGGGGCTGTCTCCCAGGCTATGTTGCCAGACAGAGCTGGCCTCCCCAACCTGGCTGCACCCACATGGATGGGAGGGGGGTGAGCTCCCCACGCCCATCCCCCATCCCCCACAAAGTCTCTCTCCGTGCAGATGAGGGAGCCATCCTGGCGAGAGCTGCACGCGGCCACCCCCTGCCAGGGAAGTGCTCTCAGGAACCTTGCTCCAGCAGCTGTTGTGGCCACCCCAGGATCCCCCCCCCCGTGTGGCTGGTGGTCGGCATCCCTGCACCCGGGCAGGTGGGCCACACACCCCAGCCCAAAAGTCCTCCTGGAGATGGTAAGCAGGGAAGTCGCAAGCGGGTGGCCTCTTCAGCTTGGGTGGCCTTCAGGCTACCTGGGACGTTTTGACTGAAACTGTTAACCCTGACAATACCACTAGAGGGCTGGCATGTGCTTGCACTACCACACACATGCACCCTTTTTCCTAGACCGGTATTTCATGTAGAAGCACCAATCCGGAGCGGGGGGGACACAATCCCCCCCTCCGCTTTTTTCTTTTCTTTGGTACTCCCTGGGATTAAGGTCCCAGATGGAATGGGGGAATGATGGCAGCCACCTGTCCATACCCCCACTTTTTACTAGTGAAGAGAAGAACCCCCCCCCGCCCCAGGGGTGGGGAGTTCGCCTCCTACTGGTATGCGTACATAATGCACGGACTGGCCCGCCTCCTCATGGATCATCCCCGCTCCCTGGCTGCAAGCAGCAGTGGCTCCCACGGGATCCACAGACCACCACCCCTCTCCATTTGGGAACCTAGCCACCTAATGTGGTCAGAGGCGCCTGGTGGATCCTCAGGGCCATCTCTTCCCTGGAGGCCCAGAGTCAGAGACCATCCCTGGGGATGTGCTGTGGGGCTCCTAGGGGGGTGGAGGAAGCTACTGTCAGCTGTGTGTGATCAACAAGGCAGGAAGGGAGTAGTTGGAGCCACAAGTGCCATTCTTCATGCTGCCTTCTCAGGAGTGGGATCGAGTCATGGGCTGCCCAGGGAATGGCTCTGTGAGCAGGGCTTGGATGGCATCTGGGAAGGACTGCTGGGGGCTGGAACAGCCACGCACCCTGGCCTCCCTGACAGGTCGCATCTTGCCTGGAAGGGAAACAGCGATGTGTGTGGCAAGGGGATGGGCCTCACACAGGCCACAGCCAAGTCTGCCATGTCCTGGGAGGGTGTCCATGGCTAGAGGCGGCTCCATCACAACAGATGTTGCCAACAACTAGATGAGGCCACACACTCCAGCAAGTCTCAACTGCAGAGGCCAGCACTGGGGGGAATGGGTGGGGGGAAAGGGAGGCTGGTTTGAACGAGCAAGCTAGGGCAGCCGCTGCCCCAGCTCCTTCTTACATGTCGGTAAGCCCTCACCCCTCCGCAAGCCAAGACTCCAGATACGGCTAACTTACAAGGGAACTTGAGTGGTCATTGACAGTCAGACATTCTGGAGTTGGCTTTCCTCCCAGATGTGTGTACGAGGCACACTTTGAATTTCACTAAGTTCCCCCTGTGCACTCTTGCCCCGCTAACACAAGCACCCTCTCCTGCCTTGCACTCTGTCCCCACAGGCAGAGCCTCTGGCCGAGTCCCCACTTTCCTGGGGTCACATAGGCACCCCAGCCGGAGGTTATGCAGGGTGCCCGGGAAGCTGATTGGCCACAGGGGAGGGGACTCAGCTACTGCGGGGGGGCATGAGCAGATTGTCCCCTGCAGAAGTTGGCATCCTGTGCTCCATCAGGCCGCTTGGGCAGGGCCAGGCATGGTGGGGGTTGACTTTTCCAACACAATGAGCACATTATGGGGGGGGGTGTAACGTGCCATCAAGTCACCTCTGACCTATGACAACCCTATGAAGGAAAGACCTCCAAAATGTCCTATCGTTGACAGACTTGCTCATGTTTTGCAAACTGGAGGACGTGGCTTCTTTTATTGAGTCCAGCCATCTCGCTTTGGGTCTTCCTCTTTTCCTGCTGCCTTCCACTTTTCCTAGAATTATTGACCTTTCCAGAGAATCTTGTCTTCTCATAATGTACCTAAAGTACGATAGCCTCAGTTTTGTCATTTTAGCTTTTTAGGGAGAATTCAGGCTTGATTTGATCTAGTACCCACTTATTTGTCTTTTTGGCTGTCCATGGTATCTGTTTAACTCTCCTCCAGCATCACATTTCAAAAGAATCAATTTTCTTCCTGTCAGCTTTCTTTAACGTCCAACTTTCACATCCATACATGGCAATGGGGAATACCATAGTTTGGATTATCTTGATTCTCAGAGAGATATCTTTAACAATTTTTTCTAACTCCCTCACAGCTGCTCTTCCAAGTCTCAATCTTCTTCTGATTTCTTGGGTGTAGTCTCTCATTGTCAACTTTAAACTGTGTATTTCCTTGGTAGTTACTTTTCCTGTCTTCTTGATGTTCAGTTGTAATCCTGCTTTGGCGCTTTCTCCTTTAACCTTCATCAGTAGTCATTTCAAGTCTTCACTATTTTCTGCCAGTACTGGGGTGTCATCTGCATATCTCAGATTGTTAATGTTCCTTCCACCAATTTTCACTCCACCTTGGGTTGAGGCACCCCCATTTCTTTTAACCCTCTCCATAGCTTTTCATGATCCACACAGTTTTTTTTATTTATTTATTTATTTATCTATTTATTTATTTATTTATTTATTCAATTTATATTCCGCCGTCCCCACACAAGCAGGCTCAGGGTGGATTACAGTATTATAAAAAGCATTTATAGTATAGCTTATATTAAAACAGTTAAAATAACAATATAAAACAACATAGTATAAAAATAATATAAAAGAGACAGCAGAACTCAGTAACAAGGTTCACCACCTGAGCTACCATTTAAAATATAACAGAGCTAGATGGTCAAAAGCTTTGCTATAGTCTAGAAAACACAGGCTGATTTCCTTCTGAATTTCCCTGGTATGTTCCATTAACCTTCCTAAATTTGCAATGTGATCTCTGGTGCCTCTTCCTTTTCTGAATCCAGCTTGAACATCTGGCATTTCTTGTTCCATACCTTAATGTGGTGAAGGGGTTTAAGTGTGTCAGTGAAACTGAGAGCAACACTGTCAGGAGCACAGGCTTGGTCAAGTGTCTAAACTCCTGAAAGGTGGAATGGTCAAAGCTGAGGCACCAGACTAAGATGCCTCCACCCCTTTCAGGAATCAACGGTCACATCAGCAGAAGAGAATTGGATGTTCCAGTGGTGATGGGAGCAGAGGAATTCTTGAAGGTTAGCTACTGGGCAGCAGCAGTAGTGGAAGGTGACACCAGCGGAGCATCTTTCAGACAACAGCAGTGTCACTTCAACTAACCCAGGTTAGTACTGCCCAGAAGAAGACAATGGTAAACCACTTCTGCTAATCTCTTACCTTGAAAACCCTATGGTGAGAGCCTATGGGGTATGCCATGATTTTTCGAGCCATAACTTTCTGCTGCTGCTAGGGGTGTTCCTATGCCTGGAACAACTTAGGGAGCTAACTAACCCACGCCCCAACCTCCCAGACCACCCTCCCCAGCCCGCTGGCGCAGGGACTTATGCCCGGTTATGCCTGCACCCAGCCACCAAGGCTGAGCACCGACAGGGGACCCAGGCAGAGCGGTGCTGGGCCACTGCACCATCATAGCGGGAGTTATGCCAGCATAAGTCCAGGAGACGCCAGCATAACTGCTAGTCAGCTGCTAGTCAGCTCCCAGGGCACTTTCACTTCCTGCCCCGGGATAGTGCTGTTAATCAGATAATTACATGACATGGTGGACAAAATGGTTTTCAGTGAGCTCACAGCTTTACAGATAAATTAATACAGTAGATTATCTGCTGTTTTTGTTATTTAGGGGATGGCAATTCAGTGTTGCTGAGATATATTTTTATTCCTTTGTGGTTAGTGAGTGAGTACCTTTATTAGAAAATTGAGTGAATTTCTTGACTGTTCCAAGGTTGGTAAAAACTTTTTGGTTTGGCTGTCACCTTTTATTCATTTATTATTTAATTTTTGGGAAAAAAATAAATTCTTTATTCTTTATTTTTTAGAACATTGAAAACTGATCTGCAAAGGGGAAATGATTCATTAGGGTTAATGGAACAGCTAGAGCTTACCAGCAGTTTTGAAAATTGCTTTTAAGGATTTATTGTGGTTACAAGATCCATCTGTGTGTGTGTGTGCACGCGCGCATGTGTCTGTCTGTCTATCTGTCTGTTTCAGTTAACTGACCTAAAACAAGAGGAAAACAAGGAAAGAACGATTGAACGGATCAAATGATCCCTAGATATAACACCAAGTATTTTAAAAACATTGTCAAAAGATGAATTGCTGAAAACTCCAGAAGCACATAAAAGGCGCAAAACAAACAAACAAACAAAAGCTAATGGAGAGGCTTTAACCCAAAGCAAATGGCAGAGCAATGTCCAGACTCCAGTACCCAAGCCAGAGCATCTGGTGATGGCCAGTGGCCCGAGATGGACGTCCAGACCAGTAGCCAAGGAGTCCGGGCCAGAGGGCTGGCAGGAGCTCCGGGAGAGACGTGTACCAGCCACAGGGGAAGAAGAGGGACCTACCTGTGCAGAGAGAATCCCGCAGCATCACATGCCTGCTGCACTGCTAAATGGATGCCGCACGCCCTGCCCTTCTGGGAAAGTGACAGTTTTCTGCTACAAAGAAGGTGTGTGGGACTGTAATGTTTTGCATTTAAATAGTTTAGAGTCTCCTGGCTAATGTGGCATTTTTTAAGTTGTTGTCACTTAAAATCAAGGGTCATCTCATAGAAAAAGAGCTGCAGGAACTCATTAGCATAACTCATTAGCATAACTCATTAGCATATGCCATACCTCTTGACCAGGCCGAAATGGCCGGGATTCAGCTGCTGCCAAAGGCGGGAGTGTTCCCCCACCTGGCAGTGGCCCGATCAGGGCCATTTTGGCCCCAATCCAGGCTGAAAGAGGCCCAAAATGGCTCAAAATGGCCATTTGGGGCACGTTTTGGCCTGGATCAGGCCCAAAATGGCCCAGATTGGGTCGGTGCCGGGCAGAGGACGGGTTCTCCACCAGTCACCGACCCAATCCAGGTGGTTTTGGCCTTGATCCCAGCCAAAATGGGTCACAAATGGCCAAAAATGGTTCCCCTGCCCGGCACCGACCCAATCCCGGCCGTTCTGGTCCCAATCCCAGTGGGAAAGGATGAGGGCTGAAATGGCCGGAACCAGGTCGGTGCCAGGGAGGGGAGGCTTCGTCCGCCCAGCACCAACCCAATCAGGACGGATTCGCCCAATCCAGGCCGAAATGGGCACTAAACGGCTGAAAATGGCCATTTTGGGCCCGTTTCGGCCTGGATTGGGGCTTCCCCCACCCGGCACTGACCTGATCCAGATGGTTGCAGCCCCAATCCAGGCCATTTCGGCCACGATCCAGGCCGAAACAGGCCCAAAATAGCCGGAAATGGCCATTTGGGGCCCATTTTGGCCCGGAGTGGGGCCTAAACAGCCGGGATCAGGTCAGTGCTGGGCAGGGGAGCGTTCCCCCACCCAGCATTGACCCAATCCAGGCCGTTTTGGCCCCAATCTGGGCCATTTCGGCCCTAATCGAGGCCTAAACGGCCCAAAATTTTTCAAAGTCAGCTGGGTGGGGCCACCTTACTGTTGGGGGAACTACTGGAACGGTGTTCTGGTGCATTCCCCCTCCAAATGAGCCCTGGGGGAGAGTGAAATACTTGGGCTGGAGCAGAATATCAATCAAGAGGGTAATCTAGGGTTGCCAGCTCCAAATTGGGAAATTCCTGGAGAACTGGGGGGTGAAACCTGGAGAAACCTGGAGAAAGTGGGGTTTGGGGAAGGAAAGGACCTTGGCATGGCATAATTCCATAGAGCCCACCCCCCAAAGTAGCCATTTTCTCCAGGTGAACGGATCTCTGTGGCTTGGGGGCCCAGTTGTAATTCCAGGAGATCTCCAGCCACTACCTGGAGGGTGACAACCCTAGGATAATCCCTAAGAAGAGAATCTGGACGCTGATGCCTGAGTGACTCTATGTCTGTGTGGATGAAAACTGAGTTTATTTTGTTAGTGAAGACCTGTCTAGAAAATTAGTCTGTGTGACTGGGCTTGTGAATATATAATTCTTTGAAACCAGCAAGCTTAAGAATTATTCTGAAACCGATACACTTATCAAAACTCTGCAACCATCATACTTATGTACCTATAAATAAATTCTACTTTTGTTTAAGAAAAAAGGATCCTTTTTTACCTCACAACCACCCTCACATGCTGACCACTGTGTCAAACTACCATCTATAACAAACAAAATATTCCTGTAGTACCAGTTAAGCAGAAGAAATGTAAGGTGAAAGCCTTTGGTAGCAACAAAAACTTGTGGGGTAATATATATCATTACGCTAGATCAAGATGGATAGCCGTGTTAGTCTGTCTGTAGCAGTGGAAAAGAACAAGAGTCCAGTAGCACCTAGAAGACTGTAGGGTATGAGCTTTCTTCAGACAGTATCTGAAGAAGTGAGCTGTGTCTCATGAAAGCTCATACCTTACCACTTACTTTGTTAGTCTTACAAGTGCTACTGGACTCTTGCTCTTTTCCATATAATATTACCTAATTTAATATAACATGCCTTGACCTGGATAGCCCAGGTGAGCCTGATCTCATCAGTTATCAGAAATTAAACAGGGTCAGCCTTGGTTAGTAACTGGATGGGAGACTGCCAACGAAGACAAGGGTTACAGAGGCAGGCAATGGCAAACCACCTCTGTTAGTCTCTTGCCATGAAAACTCCACCAGAGGTCGCTATAAGTCAGCTATGACTTGAGGGCACTCTCTACCACCAATATAATATAAACAACAATATATAATTATTTAATATTACCCAGTAATATATAGGTCACACAAACAAAACAGGGAATACGTTCTCAAGGTTTAAGCCTGGGTAAATTAGAGAATACCTGAAGCTCCGTGTGAGTGGAAATAAAGAGTGTTGGTTGTGACCGGAGCCCTCCTGAAGTATAAAGTTTAAGGTAATGTAAGGAGGAGCTGAATTTAAGGTCCCAAGTCAAAGGTTTTAAAACTTTTTAAAAACAAACAACAAATCATTTCAGGGTGGTATCAATATAAGCTATATGTTTTGGCAAAATTTTAATCAGTGGAAATTTTGGTTTCAAGCTCTTGGATCCAAAGGTGCCCTTCCACATATGGAAGAATTTTCCATTGAGGAAAAGAATCTTTCATTTATCTCTGCCAGTTGAAGCTTCCTTCATTAACAGGTGGGTCTCTCTAGAGCCAACCCTCACTTTTAAAGAAGAATTCAAGCATCAGGGGCTGTGAATGAAATTATAAATGCTAGTAGCACAATCTAAGCAACTGACTGTGAGCTGTGCCCTTCTAATGACCTTAGTGGACTTAGTAGGGGGTAACTCTGTTATTCTCCTCTGTTACTGGCTAGCAGTTGAAGAACACCTGCCATTGGCACCCTCCTGCTCCCCGGCACTATACCTGCTGTCAGACCAGAGCAAAAAAGCACAGGGGCCAAAATTGGAATTGTCCTGTCCAGATTAATGCAGTGTATCTTTTCAAGAAAAAAAAATGACAGAAAGAGAACAAAGCTCTCAACTAGCAAGTAACTTTTTTACCCTAACAAGATATAGATGGACTAATGGAGGCTTATGAGAAGTAAAGATGTCCCCTCACTGGCCCAGAACAAACACGTGTACCGTGGGGTATTTAAAAGCAATATTTTGGGACCTTTAACCAGAATATACCAAGGTCTAGATCCATCACAGAACTAAGAGTAACTAGGAGGAATAAGCACTCTTAAAGTGAAAAGGGGTTTTATTGAGATCACAGGTGACAAATTAAACAACTGTTACAAGAAATAAGAAAGAGCAGCAAACCAAAAGCTATCTGTCTATAAGGGAAAACGAGGGAAAACAGCAAAAAAGAGAGCTTGTTGTTATCCACAACAAATAAAAGCTCTCTTTTTTCTAATGTTGGCACGTTTTGCATGCACACACTCCTGGCAGATGTGATGACATCACTCCTGGAAATGACATCATCGCACATGGTGGCAGTCATGCTCCTGCCCTTCACAGGGGACAATTTGGGGCCCTGTGAAACACGGGAGCATGCCCACTGCCTGGCAGGATGATGTCACTTGAGGAAATGACATCATCGCACCAGCAGGGAGAACGCCCCATGTGTGCTGGCCTGGGGCGTGTTTGGTCTTCCGGGCCCATCCCCTGGGGCCTTCCTGCCCCGCCAGCCAGACGAGTGGTGGCAGGGGGGAGAGGCTGGGAGCAGGCAGTCTCTCACCACCACTGGGGGACATGGAAGCCCCAATCCCTCCCTCAGGGCCACTCCTGTCCTAACATTTCTGGAGCAAGGCTGGGCAAAGCTCCCCTTCCTGCAACTGTTCATCCACCGCCAAACTGCCCTATTGCTGTCTTAGCCTTGTCCAGCTGTGGACTGGCAGGTGGAAAAGGTTGCTGGGCACAACCCCTCATCAGCTGCAGGCATCATCCAGTGACGGAAACTGTCCAGCAGTGGCTGAGACCTGGGGAGGCTGCTGGGCAGCAGCAGAGGCCCATGGAGACTGCTTGATATCAGCACAACTGCAGCCTGGTTGTTCACCCCCATCGGAGCAGGTAAGTAGGGGGCCAGGGGTGCCTCTGCACCCAGGCAGCTTCCCAGCTCCAACCTCCAGTGCCTCCAGTTACGAAGTAGCAGGTCCAGAAAGACCTGGAAGGACCTGCTGTCAGTCAGGATAAACAGTGCTGATGCAGGTAGACTAATGTTCTGCCACAGTATAAGATGGGTTAAGAAATGAAAGTAGGGTTGCCAGGGGCCCCAGGGGGCAAAATGCGGGGGCAGGTGGTTGGGGGGGGCAGCAGGGTACCTAGTGCCTGCCCATGTGCAAAGCACACAAATGCTCCCATGCTCCCCCATTGCACCAGAAAATGATGTCATTTTCTGGCACGGCGTACCCTGCAGTTTCTCCATCACATTGGAAAATGAGAGCGATGGAGGATTCATGGTCCACGCTGAAGCCGAGCTAAGTAAAAACCACCTCCGACAGGGCAGTTTTCGCTGAGCTCATCTTCAGCATACCCTGTGTTGCTAGTGCAATGGGGAGTGCCAGAAAGCATGCATACGCTCCTTTCTCCCCCACCCCATGCCTTCCCCCCCCCCACTGGCCAGGTGAGCAGGGCCGAGGGGGCAGCAGGTAGGAGCGGGGGGCCGGCGATCCTTGGCGCAAGCCAAACGGGAGCGGGAGAGGCTCCCTTGCTGTGCTGCTTGGTCTTTGCAGCCCAGTTGTGTGTGCGCCAAGTGCAATGTGCATGTCAGTGCCCACACAAGTCTCTGTGGTGTCTGGAAATTACTCAGGGCTGTCAAAGAGGGGACGTAGGAGAACTCACGGCAGGAGGACGTATTTCCTCTCTCCCCTCTTGTTGCCTGCTCTGTTACTTTTTAATGGCTTGGTTTGCTTTATTTACACCTCCCCTTTCTCCCTGATAGGGAACCACGGCAGCTCACACTGTTCTTGCCTCCTTCATGCTATCCTCACAACAACCCAGTGAGGTAGGTTAGGCCGAGAGGGTGTGCCTGGCCCAAGGGCCAGCCAGCCAGCTTTCATGGCAGAGTGGGGGTCTGAAGCGGGGTCTCTCAGACGCTACGCTGCCACCGCTGCACACTTGCCTCCTCTAGCATTCTTATGGGAAGTGGGATTTCTTTTTCTGAAATACCTTTTTTTCCAGTTAGTTAGTGAGACTAAGGTTTCTCTTATTCCCTTTCAAAAGAAGAATTACTCTTCAGTTCCCCTTTGATTTCTCTTGTAATAATCTGTTACACTTCTATGAACTCTTTTGTAACTTCAGCTCTGGCAGGGATGTGAGGCTTACCACTCAGTCGCCCACTGGGGCTCTGGGGAAGCCTCTGGGGAAGCCTCAGTCGGTTGCCCACGGCCACTACGTGCCGCGGCGGGAAACACAGAAAGAAAAGGCCCCGCCCTGGTTGCTGGTGTGGCCTGTTCAGAACAAGGAGCAAAATCAAATAAATAATTATATATCTAATTTGAGAACTGGGAGAGTTCATGTCTATGACAGTGTGATCCCACCTTGTGACACTTGCATTTATAAAAAATAACAATGAACCGACTTGGGGGGAAAAACCCCATCTTATTTGGAACAATAGTACAGCATACACAACAACGATCGTCCAACAATTCAGGCCTGTTTTGCTCAAGCAGAGCCGGGGCTCGGCCTTTCTGACTTGTGTCTAGCCAGTCCCTTGAAATGCAGCCACTTGTAGCTGCGCTCTGCGTGGGGATGCCTTCCGTTCTTTACAAGAGTTTCTAAAATATTAATATGGGATTTTCCTAGAAAGGAGCGCTTCTGAGGCGCGAGAGGGCTTCTCCCTGCAGCTTCAGGCCCTCCCTGCTCTCAGGGAAAATATAGATATAACATGCATTTCAAATAGTCCAACAACAATCAAAATACAAACTAACAGCCAATGAATATAAACACAATCCTCCCTTCCCGTAATAAGTATATGAAATTCTCATACCTAAAGCATTAATTGAGAGTGTTCATAGAAAGGAGCGCTTCTGAGGCGCGAGAGGGCTTCCCCCTGCAGCTGCAGGCCCTCCCGTCCCTCAGGGAAAATTGCGCCTTTTTTTCCTTATGAGGAAGACCCCCAACTCTTTCGCTCCCTCTAGTGGACCAAGGGTTACACTGGCACATCTCTTCTGGGTACAAGACGGGCACATCCCGGAAGTGACTGTGCAGCTCTAGGCACTGCCATTTCTTTCTAGGAGTCGCCGTGATTCCTAGATCCACCACAGTCACTTTCTGGTTATCACATGCCCCTAGGGTTGCCAGCTCCAAGTTGGAAAATTCCTGGAGATCTGGAGAAACCTGGAGAAAGTGGGGTTTGGGGAAGGAAAGGACCTTGGCATGGCATAATTCCATAGAGTCCACCCCCCAAAGTAGCCATTTTCTCCAGGTGAACTGATGCCTGTGGCTTGGAGACCAGTTGCAATTCCGGGAGACCTCCTGCCAGTACCTGGAGGCTGGCAACCCTACATGCCCCCCCAACCCCTCTTGCTGGTTGCCAGGCTGAGTCAAGCAACTCTAAGTTAGTTGATATTACAAACTGCAGGTTGTTCTAACAGGAGGGTAAGAAGGTTTGGGCCTCTGAGCACCTGCAGAATGAAATT
The DNA here is from genome assembly GCF_028583425.1 of Eublepharis macularius. Taxonomy (NCBI): domain Eukaryota; kingdom Metazoa; phylum Chordata; class Lepidosauria; order Squamata; family Eublepharidae; genus Eublepharis; species Eublepharis macularius. The sequence goes on from NC_072792.1 coordinate 2,665,001, forward strand.
CTGAAATTTTGCAGAGCTTCCCTTCCTGCCCCTTCTCTTTCAATTTCTCTTCTGACCCGAACGAACTGATTTGAAACAGACTCTAAATTCCAGAAAAGAAACAAGGATCTCTGGATTGCAGGGAGAAATTGGGCGAAGAGGGCTGACAAGAATTCCTCCTAACAACGCTGGCCTCCTCCCCGTGCCCAGCCAGCTCAGCTCCCCTGAGAGCCGCACGGGCTTCCCCCCAACCCTCTCGCTGTCTCCTCCTGGCCTCTGCCCCCATTGTCTCCTTTTCATGAAAGACACATTTTTATGCTCCATTTTGGGTTCCTGTAGCCCAAAATGCTGCCCAAACCCTACAAAAGGTTGGGTTTGGGAGGGGTCAGTTTTTAAATAGGGGTGTGTGGAGTTTAACTTTCAGGTGGAATCCTGTAAGTAGTTTTTGTGAGGAGAAAACTGAGATTTCCCTGCAAAGCGGGCGTTTTCGTGAATTTGCTGATTCCTCAGTGGTCATTGTGGGATGGCTCCACTGCATGGAATTCTCTCTCTAAACAGAGGCCAGTCCTTGGCCGTTTGGTCCGGTGCTGCTGGCTGGGCACTCCCCACCCCACCCCACCCCACCCCGAGCCTCTGTCACATTTTTGACACTTCTGCCCTGCAAAAGCACCTTTCAGGAAACTCCTTGCTGTTCCCCACTTCTTATACCTTGCTGCTGGGGCTTTTTTTCAGGGGGAACGCAGGGGAACGGAGTTCTGGAACCTCTTGAAAATGGTCACATGGCCGGTGGCCCCGCCCCCTGATCTCCAGACAGAGGGGAGTTTAGAATGCCCTCAGCGCGGAGGGCAATCTCAACTCCCCTCTGTCTGGAGATCAAGGGGCGGGGCCACCAGCCATGTGACCATTTTCTCCAAGGGCAACCCACTGAGTTCCGCCACCTCTTTTCCCAGAAAAAAAGCCCTGCTTGCTGCAATCCTGTGGTACTCTGATTGCCTTCAGGGTGCCCCATTTTAAGGGCTGTTCGGATGTATGTATTCTTAGGAATATTTGAGCTTTTAATCCACCAGCAGCAACTAATCAGCGAGTGAACGTCTGCATATGCGTTTGAACGTGCACCAAGTGGACATATGTGCAGAACGTAGCATGGGCCTGCTGTACAGAACATTTCTTTTGTTACGTGCTATGATGTCTTGGTGGTATGTGCCAGGCCAGCTGTAAACTTCTATTGCTGCAACTTGAAGATATTGACTCTGAAGGAAAACAATGGCATGAATAAAATAAAAATAAAAATGTTAATTATCCTTTGTGTTTGCAATTTAATTAAAGGTGCAGTAAAGTTTTACTGTTTTGCCAGGTGATGATGTTTAGAGCTCTGAAAAAGCTATTTGTGCTGGTGAGATTAAAGTGCATTTTAAAATGTTCCTCGAGCACTTTCACATTTGTTGATAGATTTTTAAATTAAACTTTAAATTGTAATCTAAATTACCTCCAACAATTCATGGTCCCTATAATGAACTCCCACCATTCCTGCTGTCATCCAGCTATGATATACTGTAAATGGTAACTGCTTGCAGTTTTACTGAATAGGGTTCCAACATTACTGAGCTGTATTAGTTGTGTATAATCCTCAAACGGAAATCAGGCCACAGAAGGCAGATTTCCTTTAGCCCAGTAACAGCATGGTATGATGGTCTTTAGTCACACAACTGCACTGTTGTCCCTTCTCATTGGGTAGACTTTACCTAATAAAGCTTTTAGTTTGTTCCTTTCTTTTAAAATAGAAGCATTTGCTTTCGTGCAGTCTCTGAACTCTTTTTTTCTTTTGGAAAAACTAGAAATATATGCAAAATACAAGTCATAGGACTTCAGAGGTAAAATCTTTGTTTTCTCCACCATACACAGATACAAGCAATGTGGTCAATAGCACACTCTGGCAATTTTTGCTGACACAATCCCGGACAAGTCCCTGGAAGATTTAAGATTGCTGGAGACCTGGAGCAGGGCGGGGGGGGGGGGGAGATAGTGAAAGGCCAGGAGGGTGTGAAGAGTCTCCTTTCTGATGGGGGTATGCGCCAACCCCAGACTTAAGCCAGGGGTTCTACTTTCCCAGAGCTGAAAGGGGCTAATATTGGCTCCTTCTTCTTCCTGTTGGAGGAAGGACGACCAGCCCAAAAGGGTTGCTGACTGTCAAAGTTGTGAGGACATGAGGACCTGGGATGGGACTCAAAACCGCTGTCACAGTTGTGGTCAGATTTACACTGAGGCTTGCCTTCATTGCATTCCCAACATACGTCCCTGCTGGGACCCCGTTTTCCGCTAAATTTTCCTGCCTTGCAAGGGTCAAGCCTCCCCTTGATATAGGGGCCCACCAGCAGCAGTCAAGGCTTCCAGCTGATCAGGCCCCACCTGGCTCACCTGGCTGAGAAGCATGCTTCCAGAAAGCCTGATTGCGTTCGATGGCTGCTGAGTCACCAGCAAGGGTGCGAGCCCCCAAGACATTCTCTAGATGATGTATTGTCGAAGGCTTTCACGGCCGGAGAACGATGGTTGTTGGGGGTTTTCCGGGCTGTATTGCCGTGGTCTTGGCATTGTAGTTCCTGACGTTTCGCCAGCAGCTGTGGCTGGCATCTTCAGAGGTGTAGCACCAAAAGACAGAGATCTCTCAGTGCTACACCTCTGAAGATGCCAGCCACAGCTGCTGGCGAAACGTCAGAAACTACAATGCCAAGACCACGGCAATACAGCCCGGAAAACCCCCAACAACCATCATTCTCTAGATGGTTTGAGAAGGGCCAGCCCTGCTCAGGGTATGCAGACTGCACTGACCCCATGAAAACTGTGTACCCCTCCTACCAACTGTTAAAGGTGCACTCTGCCTCCACCTCTTTGGGCTCTCTTTTATCTGAGGGACGGACATTCCTCCAATCCTCAGATGCCAGCTTCAAAAAGGAGAACACGTTCACATGGAAGCTGTCAAGGATCCTTTCCCACATCTTGCAAGCATGGTGGATACGCAGGGAGGGGCGGCCTCATAATCAACACAGGTATTGGGGAGTGCAGGAGAATGTCCCAACCACTAGCGTGCCCTAACTGTCCCTGAACCACCCAGCCACCCGTTGCCCTGCACTGCCCTCCTATATAAAGCTTAAGCCCAGGTCCCCGGAGTGTGCAGCCACTCAAGCACCCAAATACAGGAGACCTGAGAGATGGGCTGCTATGCCCCATAGCCCTCGGGGGGGGGGGCCACCTGTTCTTCCAAGGAAAACGCACCTGAGGATCCCCCCTTGTCTGAATCCTCTCTACTGTGAGCCGTCTTCCTTAACTTTCTGCAGGGCATACACGCCTCCTTCTTGGCTGGTGGGCACCTCCAGGAGGAGCCCCCATTGCTGGAGCTGCTGCATACAAGCAGAGCCCCTGCTGCATCCAAACCCTCCACTGCCCCCTGGCTGCTTTCCTGCCCCTGTCAGCTTTTTCAGCACCCTTGGGCATCCCGTTAGCCACTAGCGGAACAGTCAACTCTGTCGCCAACCCAGGCCTGGAGGTCCCCAGAAGCTCCACCCACTCCGTAAGGATCTCCATGGCCTGAGAGAGGGTGCAGCCCCTCAAGCACCCATATGCAGTTGTAGCTGACTGTGAAGGGCCCTTCTCCCCACTCTGAGGCACAGGCTTATCAGTGTCATCCTGGCCCCCTGCTCTGGGGAGGGGAAGCCTTTGGAGCCTGCTTAGGACCCTTAGCCAGGTTGGCTCCTGAAACCACCCCCCCCAACTCAGCCGGAATCCTTTTTGGGAAGCTTTGTCAACACCAGGCATTACAGTTAAGCAAGTGATCCATCAAGTTTCTGTTGCCAGGGAGGGGCCACGTGGCAAAACAGGGAACTGCTATAATAATAATATCTTACTAAGTTTGTTTCAGACAACTCACTTCATACCCTGGTGCACCACCAGAGGGCACTGCCATGGAGGGAAGTCTAAGCAAGGTACCATGTCCCTCCAGAAAATGTGCCATGGTGGGAAGCCCAGGCCGGGAGCAAGAGGGGAGCAGGTGGCAATGCCCACCACCCACCTTCACCCAGTTGGTATTAGGAGCAAAGCAGGTGGCAACGCCCACCACCCAACTTAACCCAGCTGACATTAGGAGCGGAGAAAGTGGCAATACCCACCCCCACCTTAACACAGCTGGTATTAGGAGTGGAGCAGGTGGCAATGCCCACCCCACCTTAATCCAGTTGGTATTAGGAGCGGAGCAGGTGGAAATGCCCAGCCTCTGCCTTAACCCAGTTGGTATTAGGAGCACAGCACATGGCAATGCCTAACCCTCGCCTTAACCCAGCTGGTATTAGGAGCAGAGCAGCTGGCAATGGCTAACCCCCACCTTAACCCAGAAGGTATCAGCAGCAGAGAAGGTGGTAATGCTCACCCCCTTTTGAGCCAGCTGGGATCAGGAGCAGCAAACACAAAATGGAGATAAACCGGATAGTAGATCTGAAAACTATGTGGGTCTGGGAATACACAGTCAAGGCAATATATCCAAATGTTTATAATTCATATATTAGTGCAATGGTGCAAAAGTGCAAAGTGCTATCGAATAAACATAAACAGTGAATACAATATAAATAAATACAGTAAAACATCATATACATGTCTGAGTCATTCTTTAGTTACAATGTCCATAAAGGATGAATAGATGATCCATGCAACAACTGCAATAGGAGTTCGCCAACATGCAGATGGAGAGGCGGAGTAGCAAATAGGGGTGACCCCAGTCCAAGCCGAACTGAAATCTGGGTATGCCGACCGGATTATGCATGCATATTTTACCATTCCCGTTTCGTAAAATATACTTCTTCCTGGGCACAAATTACTGGACTGCAATATAAAATTCATATTTACAATGCATTACACCAAATAAACTACATTTCTTCCTATTATTTATATATACAATACTCACTAGTCACCAAACCCTTGGTTTCTCCGGTATCGCTGCTCACATCATATTCATTTCAACATAAGGATTCTCCAACAGACATTAGACACTGAGTGAGAGGTCTCACCATTAATACCCAGCCATGAGCCAAGCAATTCGTCAAGCAATTAGTTTGTTAAAGTGCAACAGACATATTTAAAGATACAGATTTAAAGATACAGATCTCTTTTCTGGAAAACGATTGTACATACATATACATCTACTCAGCAATATACATATACAACTACTTAGCAACATAATGCCTATATGTACCAATCGGGGCAAAGCGTATACCAACTAGAGGCGATGGTGAACCTTAACCAAGGAAGCATGAATAATCAATCTCATTATTGAGCCCCCCCCCCCCCCCCCGGAGCCAAACTCTTAAGTTTGAAAATTCATTTGGTTTCGAGCTGTAATAATCTCCTTGGACTGTCTGGCGTGAAAGGTTCCTGTAACATATCCACTACTGTAATTCTAAACTCATGAATGTTGTGATGGCATGCCAAGTAGTGCGACACCAGCAGTGCCTCACTGACCTGATTCCTGATTCTCGAAATATGTTCTTGTATTCTTATTTTAAGGGGGCGTATGGTGCTGCCCACATAGTATAGCAAACAACTACACCGAATTGCATATACCACATAAGACGTCTTGCATGTAGAAAAACCCCTGGGCGTCCCCACTCTACCGGTAATTATGTCTTCAAATTTCACAATCAGACCACAAACATTACAATCCCCGCATTGGAAGTGTCCCCTTGGGGCAGCTCTGCGGTCGCTGCCACCGGGAGTCTCCTGTTTAAACTCCGATTTGGTGAGTATCTCTTTAAGACACCTAGTGCGGCAAAAGCCAATGGCTGGGCTTTCTTCACATCCCGCAATTTCATTGAGCAAATGCCAGTGCTTCCTAATGATATTACAGATTGGCATGGCCAGCTTGGTGTAATCTATTGCCCAGTTCAATCGTTTACTAGCCGCATGTGTCTTAGGAGTGAGTAGCTCTTCACGTGGAGTCCTAACTGCCCTGTCTCTAGCAGAGGAAATAGCCGAAGGTGGATATCCCCTGTTTGTAAAGGCATATCCTAGGCGAATACTGCTTTCATTCAAGTCTCTTGCCTGGGAGGAATTCCGCTTAAGCCTAAGAAACTGGCCGACGGGGATGTTATACTTTAGCCGTCTGGGGTGAAAAGATGTATAATGGAGATAGGAGCACCTCTCCGTGGGTTTTCTAAAAGGGCGCACTCCTAATTTTTTATCACTAGATCTGTAGATGGTAACGTCCAGATAATTAATGCACTCGCTGCTCCCTTGCCAGGTGAACTTAATATCTGTACTGATCGTATTGATCCACTGGCCAAACTGATCAGAAATAGCTGGATCATCCAAAATCGTGATCACATCATCTATAAAGTGCCGGTAATACAAAATCTGGTCTCTAAATGGATTATGGTCTTTGTTCAGGATGTAGTCCCTTTCCAGTTGCGCCATGTAGAGATTGGCGATACTGGGGGCAGCGGTGCAACCCATCGCCACCCCCCCTTGATCTGGTAATAATAATCACCATCAAATTTAAAATAATTGCGCTCTAATATGATGTCAAGTATATTCAGGAGGAACGGAGTAGAGGGACTCTGGGGTCCCCTAGTTAATAAGGCTGACTCCACCACTGTCCTCGCCCCCTCATGGAGGATCGTGGTGTACAGTGCAGTGACATCAAGTGTCATTAAGTATGCAGAGCGGGGAATCTCCAGGGATTCAACCGATGATATAAGGTGCATAGTACCTTTAAGATAAGCATCTGTCTGAGCAGAAGCTCAGCTATTTCGGGCACATAATGCGGGCCAACTCACTAGAAACATCAATGATGCTAGGAATGGTGAGTGGAATGAGGAAGAGAGGAAGACCAAAAACTCGCTGGCTGGATACCATCATGAAAGACACAGGACTGAACATGAAGGAATTGAAAGAAGCAGTCAGAGACAGAAAGGCCTGGAGGGATACGATCTACAGAGTAGCCAAGGATCGGACACGATTAAATGGCTAGGATTGGATTGGATCTGTCTTAAGCATGAAAGACACAGGACTGAACATGAAGGAATTGAAAGAAGCAGTCAGAGACAGAAAGGCCTGCAGGAAGTGGTTGCAGGAAAGGTTGCAGGAAGTGATCCAAAAATACAGATAGCAGTTCGAGCACCGAGTTGGTGCCCGAAATGATGGGTCTTCCTGGAGGAGGTGAGCCACCCTTATGGATTTCAGGGAGCATGTAGAAGGCGGGGGTGCGGGGGTTCTTATTTAGCAAGCCCTCATAGGTTTTCTTATCAATCTCATTGCTCATTAAACCCTCATCCAGAACAACCTTAATTATTCTCTGGATGCGGGGGCAGTGGATTGGCACTCATTTTTCTGTAATCTGGAGTGGCTGATAATTGTCTCACTGCTTTCTGCACATAGTGGGCTGTATCCTGCACCACTATCCCCCCACCTTTATCAGCTGCCTTGATGATGACGTTCTTATCCGTCTTGAGGGAGTTTAGGGATCAGGAGCAGAGCAGTTGGCAATGCCCACACCCCAACTTAACCCAGCTGGTATTAGGAGCGGAGAAGGTGGCAATGCCCTCTCCCTGCCTTAACACAGCTGGTATTAGTGGCAGAGCAGGTGGCAATGCCCACACACCCCCAACTTAATCCACCTGGTATTAGGAGTGGAGCAGGAGGCAATGCCCATCTCCCACTTTAACCCAGCTGGTATTAGGAGCAGAGCAGATGGAATTTCCCCTCCTCCCCTTAACACAGCTGTTATTAGGAGTGGAGCAGCTGACAATACCTACCCCCCCTTCACCAATCTGGGATCAGGAGCAGATCAGATGGCAATATCTGCCCTCCTTCACCCAACTGGAATCTGGAGTGGAGCAGGTGACAAGGCCATCCCCACACCTTAACCCAGCTGGTAATTAGGAGCAGAGCAGGTGGCAATATCCACCCCCCTGCCTTAACCAAGCTGGTATTAGGAGTGGAGCAGGTAGAATTTCCCTCCACCTTAACACAGCTGATATTAGGAGCCAAGCAGGTGGCAATCCTCACCCTCCCTTCATACAGCTGGGATCAGGAGCAGATCAGATTACAATGCCCACCCCCCTTCACTCAGCTGGGATCAGAAGTAGAGCAGGTGGCAATGCCCACCCCCCACACACACACCATCGCCCAGCTGGGATCAGCAGGTGGCAATGCCCACCTCGCACCTTCACCTGGCTGGGATGAGGCGCTGAGCAGGAGGCAATGCCCTTCTTCCCTTCACCCAGCTGGGATAAGGAGCAGAGCAGGTGGCAATGCCTGCCCCCTTCAACCTACTGGAATAAGCCACTGAGCAGGTGGCAATGCTCACCCTGTCTTCACCCTGTCGGAGTCAGGAGCCAAGCATGCAGCAATGCCTCCCCCCCCCTCAACCTGCTGGAATCAGGAGCAGAGCAGGTGGCAATGCCTGCACCCCCTTCACCCAGCTGGGATCAGGAGCAGAGCAGGTAGTAAAGCCCACCACCCACCTTCATCTATCAGGATCAGGTGTGGAGCAGGAGGCAATGCCTGTTCCTCCCTTCACCCAGTGGAGAGCAGGTGGCAATGCTCACTCCCCTTCACCCAGCTGGGATCAGACTCAGAGCTGGTGGCAATGCCTGCCCCCCCTTCACCCAGCCGTAGTCAGGCGGAGAACAGGAGGCAATGTCCCGCCCCCTTTACCCGGCATGTATCAGGCATGGAGCAGGTAGCAAAGCCCACCACCCCTTCACATGGCTGGGATCAGGCAGATCAGGCGTGCAGCAGATGACAATGCCCACCGCCCTCCTTCACCAGCTGGAATCAGTGACGGAGGAGGAGCGAATGCCTGCCTGCTCACCCTCCCCTTGCTAAAGCCTGTTGTATTTTATCCCACAACGGGCTTTGTTGCTACTAACATAATAATAACATTCGATTTATATACCGCCCTTCAGGACAACTTACTGCCTACTCAGAGCGGTTTACAAAGTATGTCATTATTACCCCCGCAACAAAACACCCTGTGAGGTGAGTGGGGCTGAGAGAGCTCTGAGAGAGCCATGACTGGCCCAAGGTCACCCTGCTGGCTTCGAGCGGGGCTCAAACCCGGCTCTCCAGATGAGAGTCCCTGCCACTCTCTTCACCACTACCCCAAACTGGCAGCCCGAAGTAATTCAGGCCAAATTGAATGTGCGTATATGTAATAATAAGCTTAAAAATTTCTTTCCTTTGGTAAGTGATCAGCCTGAGCTTTAAACGCCTTTCCTTGTTCAAGAAGATCCACTCATCTTCTCTCCTCCCAGATGAAAACGACAACAAAATCCTATGGAGTCTTTAATACCCACTCAATCAATTTAGAACAAATGATGTGCATTTATGCTCCAATATTTTACATCACAGAGGTACAACCAGGGCTTTTTTTCAGGGGGAACGTGGGGGAACGGAGTTCTGGAATCTCTTGAAAACGGTCACATGGCTGGTGGCCCCGCCCCCTGATCTCCAGACAGAGGGGAGTTGTGATTGCCCTCCACGCCGCTGAAACTCCCCTCAGTCTGGAGATCAGGGGGCAGGGCCACCGGCCATGTGACCGTTTTCTCCGAGGGCAACCCACTGAGTTCCACCACCTCTTCTCCCAGAAAAAAAGCCCTGGGTACAATATTGGTTAAATTCGAATTTTGACTGCTCAGAATTTGTGAGGTGATTGCTAGTCACTCAGAACCTGGGGAAAAGGTTTCGAAATATGGTAGTTAGTTAATGGAACACAACGCTTGTGTCAATGACATTATTTGCACCTCCTGTAAAATATGTAAGCCTCTCACCCCAGTTCTTGAGGTCCAGTGGCTTTAGTTCACCATGAAACAAAGATACCAAGTTTGACTAAAATATGTTTAGGCCAGTTATATGCCATTCTTATATTTTAAAAGCATACTTTGACTGTACAGGATAGCTGTGACTGTTCTCGCTGCTGAGTTTCCATATGTACACTACAAATGTTTCAAAAGCACCTGGTAGCATGTGCTTTCTTCTTTTACTAAACTGGCCCACAAAGAACAGTGAAGAATATGTATCCCCATTTTGCATGCTCTGATGTACAGGCAGCCATTGCTCATTTAACAGAGGACACAGATAGATAACTCTATAGTGTAAAACAGGATACCATCTGCTAATACAAATTCATATTCCACATGGTATATCAGGCTGCTAAAGTTTAGAATTCCATGCAGTTACTGGCATTAGAATTCCAGAGATATTTGTTAACATTTCTCTTGAGACTGTTCATAGACACACACACTCTAAGAGATAGCACTGGGCTTAAAATGAATTTGTCGGGGAAGCTTCAGAGACCCGTTCTATTCATATGGGGTTTCATTTTTCTCAGTATGACCTTTGGTTCTCAACAGCGGCAGCTCTGGTTCAGTGTTGGTTTAAAGGCAGCAGCTTTAAGGAAAATGAGTCCATGTCTTTTTTAGCTTTTAACAAAACTGTGGGCTTGCAGTGAACACAGCGATCGTATCTTTCTTGCCAAGTGATACATGCAGGTTAAAGGACGGCTGCCCCTTTTCTCAGCAAATACAGGTCTCTCGGATGGCTGCCTGATTTCAATAAAATAAATGGTAAATAGAAAAATGTGCAGTGAGTCAGAAACTTCATGGGCAATAGAATTTTACTAGTTTTATTATGTAGTCAAGCACATGAGAGAGAGGCAAAACGAGAGCAGTTGGCAAATCTTTACCAGCTGATAGTATGCTGCGGGGGGGGGGGGGGGGAATTACCAGCTGGCCTAAAAATCCCATGTGTTTGGATATAAGAGTGAAACCCTTCTATTGATGCTGTCTGCTTGTGTGTTTGGGATTAGTTCCCTCATTTACCTGTTAATACGGATTTCCAAAACTTATCTGTAACAGCATTGGCTCAACATTGTGCATGATCAACACAGTGGGCTTCACCATCAAAGTTACACCATTTCACGTTGAAGCTGCAATGCGAAACATATATAGTCCCATGCCTGTGGCCGTTGTTTGAAATTTCTGGAACCAAAATCAGGGAAATGGAGGAGGCCGCAGGCCAAATGCTTTGCCTTGGTTGTGTTGTGTTTCCATCTGTGTATTTGTTACTGATAGCAGAGAAAAGTCTGAACCTTACTCTAGTTCCATTTATGCTTCTTTAAAAAGCTACTATACATGCATATTGGCTCACCTCCCCTTTGTTTCAGTTAAACAAGTAGTACTAGAAGGGCAAATATTAACAGGACAAATAATAATTTTGAATACAGTTTTCAGCTGTTAACAGTTCATCCCTGAGAAAATGGACCAAGTTCTACCTATAGATATGTAGATAAGAATAATTCTATTCAAGGCTTTTTTTCAGAGGGAACGCGGGGGAATGGAGTTCCGGAACCTCTTGAAAATGGTCACATGGCCGGTAGCCCCGCCCCCTGATCTCCAGACAGAGGGGAGTTTAGATTGCCCTCCGTGCCAGTGGCGCGGAGGGCAATCTAAACTCCCCTCTGTCTGGAGATCAGGGGGCAGGGCCACCAGCCATGTGACCATTTTCTCCGAGGGCAACCCACTGAGTTCCACCACCTCTTTTCCCAGAAAAAAAGCCCTGATTCTCTTTATGTGAGGTACTTCACGTCAGCAAACAAAGTCTGCTTGATATGAACAAGGATGTGACTATAAATATATGTTACAGGTCTGGACTGATCCTGTCGAGGGGTAGGTGGCCTTTGGATTGCAGGGCTCCTTACTCCACCTGCACTTGGCGAAAAAGCAGCAAGAAGAGCAGCCCCACGGCTTTGGAAGTGAAGAGGGGAAGGTGGAGGTCCCTGGCCAAGGGAGCCTTGCCATCTGCCTCTGCAGCTCCACTTTCATGTCTAAAAACAAGGATGAGACAAGGACGGGCGGGTGCAGCAGAGGATATAGAAAGGCTACCATTGTGGTGAATGGAGAAGACTGAGGCACGCACCAGGTATGTGGTGTCAGGTCAAAATGCAGGGCTAACAGAGGAAGACTCGCTGCAGTTTGGGTAGCGAAGGAAAGGAAAGCGTTCATCTGACACTCTCCTCACAGATCCTGAGGACAGCACCAATGAGGAGGAGACATGCGGAGTTCTCCAGAGATGCCCTACTACAAACGGCATGGTTTCAAAGACTGCCCGGTTTGAGCTCTAAAGCTGAAAAGGGGATCCACAGTCTCCAAATCTTTGGGAAATGAGACAAGATAATCAGCAGTTTGCTCTTGGTATAATAACAGGTTGTGCGACCATATTTCTTTACTGCTCCCTAAACCCTTTAGCCAACTAGTGACCAGAGAAGGATATCTGGATTCTCATGACTTCACAACTCATGCAGAGGAGGAAAAATGATCCCGTACATCCAGTCACTGAGCTGCATCCAGCTCAGATTCCTTCTCTCTCCTGCCTTCCTGTGCTTCCCTTTGTCCTCCTCCCCTGACCCCAGTTCAACACTTCGGAGCTCCCCTGACCCCAGTTCAATACTTCGGAGCTGCCTGGTGATCCTCTCCCGCCCCCTCCCTGGAAGGCAGGACTTGCCTCCCCCAGCTCCTGGCTGTGCTTCTCACCATGTTGCCCACCACAGCCACGGGAGGCTAAAGGCAGGGGGTCCGTGGCCCCCTCTTGCTGAAGGTCTTATGGATCCTCCCAAGAACAACCAAACAAAGGAAGCCCCGGGAAGGTGTGAGAGGCCTCTGCTGCTGGCCTCTGCCTTTCAAACACTATGCTAAGAAATGCCAGTACGTGGCTGAGGCCCCAAGATGCCAGCCAGATTTATACTGCAATCCAGCCTCGGTCTCTAGGGACCTGGGATGTTGCTGCGGTTCTTCTTTCCAAGAAATATAGAAATAACCTATTATCAAACATTCTACATAGTAACATGTAGCTAAGGTTTTACAGGACTGTTGCTCTTGCGATTTCAGTAGTTTTGCTTCATCTTCAGGCAGATCAATAGCATTAGGAATCTGAAAAGGTTGCCGAAGAAGCTAAACAAAGAAGCAAGCTTGTAAGTACCCTGCTTGTATCACCACCTGATAAATGGTCCCCTCTTTAAAGAACTTATCTCTTTAGGACTTGCCGTATGAGGAATGGCATCATTTGTACTGTTTGCTTGGCTGGACGACTGAAGCTGGATCCATTTAAAAGATAGTGAGATACTGTCGACAGGAATAGACAGGGTAATTGCAGAGCCACTACTGTGGTATAAATTACATCTCTCTAAGTGGTGGAATGGCCTGAAGAGAGCGGAAAAATTTCTGACAATTTACTTGTCCTGCTGGCCCTTTGACTGCTTATCACCAGTCAGCAGAAGAAAAGAGCTCGAGGTGAAAAAATTAAGTATTGATCAAATTAACAGTTTTTACTGATCTCTTTAAGAGAAAAAAGGACTGGAACAATTAAATTTAGAACACAAAAGACTAGGCAGGATAACTCTTGACCTCAGGATGGCAAAGCTCCCTGACACTGACAAGCACAAAATACAATCTTGCTATGGAATTGTCTTTCTATTAGATTGGAACAATCATGAGCTGGCAGAGGAAATGGGGGAGGAAGGGTGGGAAGAGGAAGCACAGTGGCCTGATGGGCTTTGTCCATTTCTAATTTTTAGATTTTTGTTAGGAAGCTAAGACATGGTGACCATTTGCTACAGTTAACTAGGGAAGAGAGAGGCAAGGATTTTAAAACTTCCAACCACTTTTGATTAATATGTTGCTGACATATAAGAGATGACGGCTGCCAGAAATGCCGTTCTGGGCCAGGTGTTCTTTATATGAGTGGAGGAGGGGGGCAAACTAAAGGAATAACCCAGAACAAACTAAAGCTTGAGGGTCTAATTTAATGCTATATTGGTTGTCTATCAATGGCACGAAGGAAATCCTATATCTTTACTGCCTTTGCAAAGAATTCTGTTCCTGAAATCTTTTGTATATTGATGTGCCTTGATTGTCAGACTCCAAGTGAAACAGAAATAACAAAGGAGCTTACGGCACCTTAAAGACTAATGCATGTGTTAAGGCATAAGCTCCTGTGAGCCACAGTCCACTTCGTTAGAGACAGGGGTGCATAGATATACATCAGACAAACGCAGATACCATCTGAGAAACTGGACTCTGGCACATGGAGGCTTCTGGCACAATCAATGCGTTATTTTTTAAGGGGTCACATGGCTGCAGAAGACTAGCACGGCTGCCCTCGGAGTGAAAAAGGAAGCAGCTCTGAGGAGGCATTTTGCCCCATGCGGTGTGATGATGTTTGCTGTCCGGGGCACACCAGCAAATGGAAGATGAGGTGGGCACGTACCAGGGGGTGACGGCTGGGATGTTATTCGAATGCCCTTGACATTAATCCCCTTGTTATATAAGAGAGAGAGAAGGACAGCCTTTAATTGAACCCCCCCCCCCCCCAGGAAAACATCCCCTGGGAAGAAGACTCCCTTTTTAAGGAAGAGATGGCAAAAAAGATCTCACATTGCCACTGGGGGGGGTGAGCTTCCACCATTTGGCTTAACTATCAAACTAGGCTAGAAGGATGATTGTTTGTGACCTCTGATGGTCAACAGAGCCCGAGGCGAGCATGGGTGACAGGCTGGCTACAGAGGTCATGAGGATGCTTCCAAGCCCAGGACTGGAGGGGGGGCTCCCCCACCCCCCCTCAGGAGATCTGCTGTTCCGTCGGGTGCATGCTCACTCCAGGCAAGGGGGTGGGGGTTGCCTCTATCTCCTGTGCCGTGGGGAATGGGCCATCCATCCCACCGGCTTGGATTTGGGATGCCAAGGTAACAACAGGGTAAACCTGAAATTAGACTACTTAGCAAGTTTTATTTTTCTTTCTTTAGTTCTGTTCAGCCTTTACACCATGATAGCACCTTCCTAGCATTTTGCGCCCTGCAATGTATTTTGTATAGTATACTAAAGATCTTTGTTTAAGAAAAAAGCTGTGTCAAAGTGCCTCCCCAAGTGACTCACACTTATTCATGCTTGGCACTTGGCATGTGTTCAGAGGTTCCTCAGTGTCAAACTGCTGGTGAAAGGGAAGCCTAAAAATCAGTTTAGTCGTGGCAGGCCTGAAGGGTATGTAGCCAAGAGGTGTGGCAGTATGGGGCCTTGCCCTTCCGTATGCAAGCGCAAGCACAGGCCTCTTTCCTGGGGCTAGAACAGCCTCTGCAAAGAGTTCTGTTACTGCCCAAATTCCATGCAGTGTTAGGATCTGAAGCAGAATTGGGACAACGGAGCAGCGCCTGGTTTCTTATCGGTGGGCTTGAATTCTAGGTGAGCAGAAGGTGGTTTGTACCTAGAGGGATGTGGAAGTACAAATTCAGGCAGGCAGGATCAGTGAGGGGGGGCAGGGTGAGTGAATTACCTGAGGGGCAGGCAGCCAGGGCCTGCTGGACAGTGGTTTGATGGCCTTCCTTGGCCTGAGATTGAATTACTGGAGGAGGCGGCTCTAGGGCCAGAGTTTCTTGTCCTTCAAACCTTTGCTATAGCCCTGGGAGGAAGGGAGGGAGGGCTCAGCCAAGGGGCCTTGCTACTGTCTTCCAGGCTGCTGGGCTGTTCTCTTTCAGGAGCATCTGAGGGGAATTCCTGCCTGGCAGACCCAGTTTAAATATCAAACCTGATCAATTTCACTCCTACAGTTCTGACCCATCGAGCCACGCCTTGGTAATGAATCACCCTGAGAACAGCTGAATTCAACAACAGATATTTTTAAGCTGGCAGGTGTGGCAGTGCTGAGCTTCTTTCAGTGGGGGTTGGGTCAGAAGGGGGCAGGCCCTTCTTCCCTTCAGCTGACCCATCCTATTCTCCCCACCATGATTGCCTGGCATCAGGGAGGGATGCTTTCTGCCCGGCTGCCCCCCCGCCCCTGGTTCGTATTGTTCCCACCCCTAAACCCTCTTTCCCCCACCGGTAAGACTTTTCTAGTAATAAAACAGGGCCAATGAAGGCAGGTCCGGCTGCAGGAAAGCCTGTCAGAAAACAACCTGCTCACAACCCTAAGAAAGAAAATGTCCCACAGCTGTCATAGATAATAAAACCTTCAAAGCAATAAGGATTAAAAAAATACAATCCGCTTCAAAGCCCAAGACACGAGGACAGGGCGTCCAATACAAACCCCCCGGAACGTACCATGTTCAACACTCAAGAGCAGATTGTGAACCAGTAAGTTTGGATTGCATCAAGCGACTCAAACCGCCGCCCAACAAGTTTTCAGCTGCCTGCAGTTCAGAAGAGACACACAGCTGACCAGGGGAAGGAGCTGGGAATCACTTCTGAGCACTACCACCCCTCAGAAAAGTAGCTACACTGTGAAGTTGCAGCAGAGAGAGGAGAAAAGGCTTGTTTCTCTCCTTTTCTCTGCAGCACAAGACAACAGAAGGGAAGGGCTTCTGGCCACTTCCCACCCCCCCCACCCCCCCATCTAAATCTGTTGCATCTCAGCAAGTCCAAATAAAACTTTGCTGGGTACAGAATAGCATTTCCCTGGCAGAAGATCAGAAACCAACTCCCAGCTGATCCCAGAGCCTTTAGGAGCTGGCTTCTGATGGCTGCAGGTAGTGCAGACGGAAATGACCTCAATATAGGGACTGAGTCTGTGGCATTGGCAACCGATGACAAATAAAAGCTGCCGGAACAGGCATCATGTGACTCCAATGGGATGCTTGCTGATAGCCAGGCAGCTCCACCACCACGTTCAGAAGGTTTACAAAAAAAAAAAAACTTTTTGATTTTGCTACCACAGACTAACACGGCAAACTCCTTTGAACCTTTACACAAGCAAACTGATCCCCACACCAAAAGGGAGCTGTCTGCATCTCCATATCAAAGGAGGTGTTTGCATCCCCCCCCTCCTCCTCCCCCCTCCCCTCCCCTCTCCTCCCCTATATTTGGCCAGTTTCCTTCTGCCCTCCATGCATCTGACGAAGAGAGCTGTGATTCTCGAAAGTTTGTGCTACAATAAAACTGGTTAGTCTTAAAGGTGCTACTGGACTCTTTTTTATTTTACAAAAAGCAGGAGAGAGAAGTCCTATACTATCCGGTTCTTTTATTTTCAAAGCCCAGGCTTGTGGCCCAAAAATATTACAGATTCCATCTGTCAAAAAATTCTTCTGCCTGATGTCCTGAACTTTGAAGAACCACGGAAACTGGCAAGGTCAGTGGCAAAAGATGTTGATGAGCATAATTCTCCTGAATTCCTTCTGAACTGTAAGACTGCACAGGAGAGGAAAGATGCCTAAAGCTAAAGACTGGCTTGTTTAGGGTACTACCAACCAAGCACTATATTGTTTCCGTGTTACTTTTTTCCTGAACAAAGTTATAAACTCTGCAGCGTGCCGGCAAAAAAGGCCGGGTATTCACCCACAGTGAAAAAGGGGCATAAACTATATCCCAAATCTTCCTGAACATGAAAAGAGCACAGAACGTAAAACACTATGGCTAGTGGAAGCAATAACAGCAGTCACTCACTATCAGTAGGCATGATTAGACAGTGAGATTCAAAAACAAATATTAATAGAAGCTACAAGATGGAAAAAAATATTGGAAAGATTGTTGGATGTTACTTAATTCCTTGCATCAAGAGGTCTAGCATTCCAAGGAGATAATAATCTGATAGGCACCCCTTATAAATGGTAATTTTCTTGGAACTCTTGAGATTATACCCCATTATGACAGCATCACTATGATTAAAGTCAAACAAAAGCAAATTAGAATTTTTTTAAAAAATTGAGACATTGACAGGATAAGTCACAAAACAGTAAACACGTAGGCCCCTCAGGCTGGGTGTTATTACAGCAAAGGCTGGCCTTTTTCAGAAATGTAGAACACACAAACAGTAATTTCAGAATTAAAACAAACTTTTTCCAAGGCTGATGAGATTGCATGTACAGAATCAGGGGTTGTGGCGGCACGGCAGTGATGGATCTGTTTTGGGGATATATCATTCTGAGCTGGATCCTGCACAAGAGAAATACCCTTTCTATGTTGCAAGGCTGGTGTGGATAACGTTGTGAAAACCTCTTTGGATTGTGTAAAATAAATTGTACTTTCTTGTGGGCAGTGTTTACAAACGGCCATACTGGGATCCTATAAAATACAGAGTCCAAGGAGTTCATTATGCCCATCAGTTTCTAATCTCTGGAAAGAGGTTTCACAGCTAGCTATGTCGCTACTGCTGTATCTTAGGCTCTGTGGCAGTGAACCACTTGAGGTGCCCCATCTATGCACTTCCTTGGCTTCGTAGCTGAATAGATGCTGTGATGATATGCTGAGTGCTGAACAGCCAGTGTGAGATCTTGTTCTGTGATTTGGAGCTTGGTAAAAAGGCTGTGAGGGAATGCAGCACAGGATTTTTTCAACTGGGTGGAACTGTAATATGGAGAAACAAAATGCATTGAATCACAGAATCATAGTTGGAAGGGGCCTTACAGACAATCATTCTAGACCAACCCCCTGCCCAATGCAGGAACAGCCTAAAGCATCCCTAACAAGTCCAGCCGTTCCTTAAAGACTGCCAATGAGGGGGAACCCACATCTATAGGCAGCCAATTCCACTGCTGGATTACTCTTTTAACATGAAAAAGTTTTTCCTAACATCCAGCCAGTACCTTCCCTCCTGTAGTTTAACCCCCCCCCCTTTTTTTTAAGTTATGACATAAGCCCCACTCACTCCCCCATTGTGAGGCAGATTTTCCCTCCAAAACTATCAAGATTACTTGCTGTGGCTGGGAAGCCTCCGGTAGCATGTCTCTGGGTGTAATTTAAAGGTCTTTTTGTTCCACACTTTAACCTTATGTATTTATAGCTTATATCCCAGCCCAAATATTTGGTAGGAGAAAAGCAAGGGCCCATGTCTTCTTCAAAGGAAATGGCACTAGAGACTGAGTAAAGTTCAAAGCAGGTTTATTAAACAGGTAGGGTTGGTATATAGGTAGGCAGGGAATGTAAAGCTGAGGTAAACTTTGACTGTAGAACAGAATACTTCACAAGCATTAGGCACAATAATTTTCTTAAAGCTTAGTTTCAGTAGTCACAGATCTTGAAAGTGAGAGGTTGGTAGTTTCAGAATTAGATTGCTTTAACAAGGTTTCTTCATGGATTTCACTTTACAGCTTAGGTGTCCTGACTTCAATACAGCACTTTCCCCCCTTTACACCAGACCCAGGGTGCTCCAAACCTCCTTTTAGACACTGGTCAGGAATTATTCTTCTCCAAAAGACATAATCTTGATCACTTGGCTGAAGGGGAGTCTCCTTTCACTACCCACTTCCTCTGCCAACAACACCCCCCACCCCAGTTCTAACTTGTTTGTGTAAATCAGTGCTGGCTTTCATACTTTAACTAAAGTCTTCTTTCAACCTAAAGTTGTCGTAGGGCAAACTTTTCCTTTTTCCTCACACAGAGGGTTACTAGTCTGACCCTCCTTATCAGGCTCCAAACTTCAACTTCTCCAACTATCCTGTCAGCCCCAATTGTTACCTTCTCACTGGCCAATCACAAATTGGGGAGGAGAAGCCTGTCAATCATTTTCCCTTCAGGCAGTTTTTTAACTCTTTCCCTTTCACTTTCTGGGTGCTGCACCTAGTACCTTTCATTTAAAAGCCCATTTCATCTCACGAGTCCTATCCTCTGTTTCCAACAGGAACAGCTCCCTTCCCTCTGTAAGTGACAGCCTTTTAAATATTTAAAGAGAGCAATCATGTCACCCCTCAACTTCCTCTTCTCCAAATTGAACATTCTTAGGTCCCTCAGTCTTTCCTCATAGGGCTTAGTCTCCTGGCCCCTGATCATCCTGACTAAGATTTGAGTCACTTTGGGGCCAGCAAATTCTGTATTAACCCCGTTGGGTTCCATCAACCACACTATCACCTGAATTGCCCATCCACATGGAAACATGGAACTGCCACCCCACCAATCGAGAGTGCCCTACACAAGTAAGGACTATTCAGGCAGAGGTGCAGGAAGACTGTATCACATTTCAAAGCAAAGGGTCATGATTTGGATTAAAGGCAATGAAATGCCATTTCATGATGAGATAGTCTACATGAGAAAATAGCTCACCCTTAGTCAAGGGCTTGCTTTGTGACTATATGGGATTGTCTCACACCCAAGCCAAGATGAGGGATTGGTATTTGCAAGACATTCCTTCTGCATCAAGAGAAGGACTCACAATACTGAGCTGCCTGGTTACCTAGTCATGTCCTTCATCAACAGGATAACTTCATCTCCTGCTTTATGAGCATCTTCCTTGGGTTTCATCAGAGCCAAAGCCAGGAACAAATTTCAAGTATATAAGAGCACACTTTCAGCTGGTATTTTACGCTCAATTCTATCCAGATACGTCCCCTACCACCAGGGCTTGAGTTAGGACACTTTTTAAAGGCTCAATTCTGCCCCTGGACTGCTCCTCCACCTCATGGAGGAACGCTCTCCCACCATTTCAGAAACCTGAAACTATGCTTTCCCCCTCTTCTTTTCTCTGCTCCCCGAGAGCTCCACTCCAAAGGTACTCTCTCCTCTCTTCCACAAGCCTCTCCTCCCCTTTTCTTCTGGACTTCAAGCCACTTCTCTCCTCACTAAACCTCAAAAACCCATTTGGCATCTTTTCACTCATTCCCCTTTCAAACCTAATCCACACACATACACACACATCCATAGCACCCCCCTTTCCACCTCTTCCTCTTCTGCTGTTCTCCTGGGCAGTTGCCAGCCACTCTTGGAAGAATAGATCCAGAGGAGTTAGCCGTGTTAGTCTGTAGTAGCAAAATAGAAAAGAGTCCAGTAGCACCTTTAAGACTAACCAACTTTACTGTAGCATAGGCTTTCAAGAATCACAGTTCTCTTGCATCTGACAAGGGACATGGTGCCTTGCCTAGATGTCCCTCCATGGCAGCGCCCCCTGGTGGTGCACCAGGGTATAAAGTGAGTTGTCTGAATTACACTTACTCAGTTATATAGTAGGATTCTCAAGATGGCTCTCCTAATATAATGATTTTTGAAGTCTGCAGTGACCTTTACTTCATCATACCACAAATAAGCATGCCATCCAAATCTCAGGTCATGGCCTTCCAATGTTAAGAGCCTCTTATTTCTCAGAAGCATCCATTCCTTCATCCACATTAGACATGTGGCGGTGTAATACACCTTCATGTCCGGTAAACCTAGGCCGCCTCTGTCCTTTGCATCTCATAAAATTTTATATTTAACTCTTGTTTTTTTTCTTTGCCATATAAATGTTGAAATGTTTAAATGGTACATCTGAAGGTAAAATAGGTATTGTCTGGAAGAGGAATAACATTCTAGGTAAAACATTCATCTTAATAATGGATATTCTCCCCAACAAGGACAACTGTACTCCATCCCATCTTAACATGTCTTTTTAAATTTCTTTCCATGTCTTAATATAATTATTTTGAAATAGCATACAGTTCATCCCCTTCAGCGTGATACCTAAATATTTTACCTTTTTTTCAACCTTAAAACCTGTTATTTTCATCAGTTCTTTCTGGGTTTTAATATTCATATTTTTGTTAACATTTTTGTTTTCTATTCATTTATTTTGAAACCTGCCACAGTACCAAACTCTCTCAACTTCTCCATCAATATTTCAATTCCCTCTAATGGGTCTTCCAGGATTAAAATTAAATCATCTGCAAAGGCTCTTAATTTGTATGACTCTTTTTTAATTTTTACACCTCTAATCCTTTCCTCCTGTCTAATGTCTCTATTCAGAATCTCCTACACCAAAATGAAAAGGAGCAGTGACAACAGAAATCTTTGATGTGTTCCATTTTGAATCTCACATGGTTTAGTTAATTCTCCATTAACAATAATTTTGGCATTCTGTGAAGTGTAAATCAATTTTACACATTTTATAAAATTCTCCCCAAAATTCATCTTTTCTAAAATTTCAAACAGGAAAATCTAGTTTAAATTGTCAAAGGCCTTTTCAGCATTCAAGAAGATTGGAGCTGCTTGTTTTTCATTATGTTTATCTAAATATTCCACTATAACTAATACAGTTCTGACATTGTCTTTCAACTCTTTTGTGTAAGAAACCACTTTGATCTTCATGAATAAAATCTTTAAGAACATACTTAAGTCTGTCTTTCTGCTAAAATCGTGGTAAATTATAGTCATTATTCAGCAATGATATAGGTCTATAATTTTTTGCTAACGTCAAATCTTGCTCTTCTTTAGGTATCAGTGAAATGTTAACATCTTTCCAAGTCTCTGGCATCTTTCCTCTCAATAAAATAGAATTCATTGTATTAATCTTCAAAGCATTTATAATATCAGCCAGATAGTCCATCAGTGCCTGGTGACTTCCCCGTTTTCATCTTTTTAATTGCTTCCACCACTTCTTGAATCATTATTGGGCCGTTCATCACCTGATGTTGTTCCTACATAATTTTAGGTTATTTCTGTTTTGTTAAGTAATCATTATTCAATTTCTTTAAAGAAATATCCTGTCTTCTATACAAGTTTGAATAATACTGAAAAAGAGTCTTTTGGATGGCCCCATTTTCTGTTAGCATAGTATTCCCATCCTGCAATTTTAAGATAATTTTATCTCTCTCTTTTCTCAGTCTATAGGCCAACCACCTTCCTGGTTTATTAGCAAATTCAAAATTTCTCTGCTTAGCATAATTCCATTTTTTTCTATAAATCCCTTACTGTTAACATTGATAGCTGTTGTTGCAAGCATTTTATCTCTTGTTGCACCTTTAACATTTGTAATATTTGTACTATATTTTTGTAATCTGTTGTACCTCGCCCTGAACCCGCTTGCAGGAAGAGCGAGTTAGAAATGTAAATAACAACAACAACAACAACAACAACAACATTCCCTGGCAGAGTTTTTAATTCTTCCTCTTTTTAAAAAAATGTTTGCAGAATATCTTGCTTTTTTCTCTTTAATTCCAAATTATGACGTATAAAGTGGCCTTTTATAAATGCTTTGCTTGCATCCCAAACCATTCTCAAGTCTGTACCCTTGTTTGTTTAAATTTGAATTTAAAAAATTCTTTCAGCCTTTTTTTACACTCATCAACAATTGCCTCTTTCTGTAGTAAAGATTCATTTAGTTGCACCTAAATGTATTAGACTTGGTTCTATAACTTACTCTTATAGGATTATGATCTGAAAAAGACTTCGGCAGTATCTCCACTTTAACCATTTTAATCACTAAATTTTTCGGTGATCAGACCATATCTATACATGAGTAAAAGGTATATTCTCTTGAATACCCATTTTTTGTCTCCAAACATCCACCAAACCCATATTATCAATCATATCAAAACAAACCTTTAGTAATTTGCCTAGAGTATCTTTTATGTTTTTTTTTCAGAGCGCATATCTATTTATGGAGAAACTACACCATTCCAATCAACCATCAGCCAACAATTTTCATAGGACAAATTAGTCAATTTTTCCCAAAGATATTTGTAGAATCTCTCCTCCTCATTTGGTGCATAGATTCCCACCATCAAAATTTTACTCCCATTTAATGTCACCCCCACCCCAACAAATCTACCATGGATGTCAAATATAACAAGTTCTGGTTTCAATGCTGGCTTTAGATACAATACCACCTCATTTTTCTTTTTGTTATCTGAAGAGACAAATTTCCCCCCAAAATGCTGTAATCCAAATACTTGATGTCTTTTTTCCTGATATGAGTTTCTTGTAAGCAAATGATGTCAGTTCTCAATTTTTTCAAATAATGAAATATTTTCCGTCTTTTTTGAGGAGCATTCACCCCATTTATATTCCATGTAATGCATTTGTAATCCAAACGGGCAGCCCAATCCTAAGAAGGGCACGGAAAGTGAACAGGAACCGAACTAAGGCTTGCGAGGGCGCATCTAGCCCGTACGCCCGCGTAAGTGGCCCTCCGCCTGCGCTGGGACGCGGCACTGGCCCGCCGGTGGGCCAGAACCGGTGCAAGCCACAGGCGCCCGGGCGGCGGCGCAGGAGTGGCGTAGAGCCCTACGCCGACGCAGGGGGGGGCGGGGAGCAAGGCGGGGTCGGAGTTAGTCCGCTCCCTAAGCTCCTCCAGAAGCGGGAACGCCCACAGCGGCGCAAAAAAGCTACGCCACGGAAAAAGAAGGCGTAGCCCATAGGCGTCCATGGAACGGCGAAAAATCAGCCCCCTCTCTGAGCGCCCCGCCCCGCCCCTATGGCCCGAAGGAGCATAGGATGAGAACTATCCCGGGGACCAATCAGCGTGCGCGCCCGGCATGGACGACCCCCCTCTCTGCACCCAATCACCTGCGACCGCGCCCTACAAAACATCCGGCCAGCGCCGCCCAAACCCCCAGGTAAGTGAGCACTCGGCCGGAGGCTCTGCCCGTCTGCTGAGTGGCATTGCCCCTTTGAAAACCGAAATGGGCTGAGGGCATTCACATTGGCAGGCGCAGAATGCACTCGGGGGACTTTGCGAAAAACTGGGGGAACTTCGCATAAAGGGGAAGAGGTGCAAATGTCTGCCTAACTCTCTTTCTACCGTGATAGAAAGAATGATTCAACAGCTAACTGGACTCATGCATGCTAGTTGCTTCTAACTAAGCACAAACAAACTAACCCTTCCGTGGCAGAAGGGAATGACACTTTGCAAATTAACCGCATGCTCTCCCGTTTCCTTGCAGGTGCCCTGACTCTGGCACTCCCACCTGGTGATGACCGACAGAGCGCTGACAGGTAAGGAGGAGGTGGGGGGCATTCCGCAGATTAGTGCAAACCGCCCATTCACCTGAACCCACCCGCTCACTTGCCGCTTTGGGTGAGGCCCAGCAGGGGTGGGGGGCAACCATGGCCGCCCCTGGCTGCCTCAGAGGCAGGCGCCTCGAAAACCACATGTGGCCAGGTGTTTGTTGTGACCAGCTCATTCCCTCCCATAAAGGTAAAGGCTTCCCAAGGCTGAGTGCATCCTCGCCAGACCGTCAGGCATCAGCTGCTGCCCTCGACCATGTGCAACCCCCCCCCGGATGGCGGAGTGTGGGGCTTGCCTTGCCAGTGGAACGAGGCAAAGCCCACACGTGTCTTTTTCCCCCACAGGCACGTCCAGGGCATGGCTGCTCCCCCGCGCCCCGCCCTCCCCAAACATCTCTGACGGACGGTTGGCTGCAGCCCAGGAAACACCGTCGCGCCGTGGCCTGCATCCCAGCCCCGCCCCTCCGAGCGGGAAGGAGGGCTGTGTGGAATGCTCCGGCTCCCTCGCCAGCCTAAACGCAAGCCCGCTCTTTCCAGTGCAATAAAACGAGATGTACAACAACTGTCTTCTGTGTCTGCGAGTCTGACTTCGTCCTCCGCCCCTCCCCCAACACTCCCGTCACATCTCCCCACCTGCACATTGCCACAAATGTATCCGACACACCCCGTCTTGCCTCCCCGCCCCCTCCCTCCCTCCTCCTCCCCCCCCTCCTCCTCTGTATTTGACCAGTGTCTGTACCACCCATCTGCCGAAGAGAACTTGATTCTCAGAAGCCTATGCCACAATAAAACTGGATAGTTGTAAAGGTGCTACGGGACCCTTTTTGAATTCGCTACCACAGGCTAACACGGCTAACCCCCCTGCATCTATGGCCAGGTAGAGGGTTGGGGCGGGGCATGTGAGCGGGGAGGGGGATCAATCCCCGGTGGGGAGAGTAGCTGGCACCCGATAAGCCAGGGAGAGGGTGGTGTGAGCTGCCGCTGCAAGGGGGCGGGAGATGGCAGGGGAAACGGTCCGCTCGCTGGAACCCTAGCCCCCACCAATGGAGAATCCAGGGTGGTGGCAGGCGGATGCCATATCCCGGGCAGGAGGTCTCGCGCGCCTGGGGAGGGTCGCCCCCATCGCAGCCGCAGCCCCAGCAACACAGTCCCATGAGCGGCCGCCTCCCAGAGTGGGTCCAGCCCCTCGGGCGTCTGCAGCAGCCCCATTGGTCATTCCAACACCTTCCACCCCAGGGCGTCCTGCCTCGCATCCAATCCCGTGGAGCAGTTGCCAGCCTCCCACGCCAACAGGCCATGGTTGTTGGGAGGGGTGGGGTGTGTCCGAGGCTGCGCGTGGCTCCGCCCTGGCTCGGCGCCGTCTCCTGCGTTCAGCAATTGTGGCCACTCGCGTTGCCCTGCCGGGGGGGGAACCACTCTGAGGCTGCCAGCCCCGCCAATCCTGCAGGGAAGGCCGCTGGCCCCGCCCACAGGGGCAGTGGAAGAGCGCATCAGCTGCGCAAAGTGGCTAAAATGCGGGAGCCCGAGGCCCCCCAGCTGGCTGCCACAGCGTGCCCCTTCCCCGGCCGGGCCATGCAGGCTGGGTGGCCACCCCAGGCCCGGGAGGGCCCCCCGATGGCAGGTTGCGTGACTGCCCCAGCTCAGGGCGGCATGCCAGGCAGGGCAGGTGCGTTAGGGCAATATGGAAGACATGCCAGAGCGGCCCCTGGCCAGTCCTTGTGCATCCTAAGCCCCCCCCCCCTTGGAAGGGATGCGCTGTCACCGCGGGCCTGGTCATGCGCTCATGGTGCCAGGGCAGGATATGGCTGGCAGTTCACCAAAGTATCGCAGGCAGACATGGGTCCATGTGTAGATGAGCTTTATTCCCAGTCCCACGGCGCAACGTACAGCCAGGCCCAAGGGTTCACGTCCCGCAAGGATGCACTTGAGCAGCACAGCATCTTCGCAAGGGAAGAGGGCCCTGGGGCCATAGGAAGCCAAGCACCACGGCCCCCTCCCCTCCAACCCACAGGTCTGAGACGGGGGGGGCCTGTGCTGAATCTATCCATGAACTATGCAGCTGCCAGACAGAAGATAGGGAATTGTTACATCTCAGACCCTCCAAGGTCATGCCGGCGGGCGGTGTAGTTTGGTGGGCAGCACAGAAACACTATACCCACAGCGGTCCCGGCTGCATGGAGGGCGACGGGTGGCGGGAGCAGTGGGCGGCCAGGCTCGGGGCCCAGCTCATTGCCAAGGCAGCCGGGAATGACCTCCTGGCAGATGAGGGTGCGATGACTGCGCGGCCAGTTTACCTGGAGGAGCTCTTCCCTGGCCGTGCGGAGGAGGCCCACCTCATACGAGCGTGGCTAGACACGGCGCTGTGCGAGGTGGAGCATGACCTCCTGGAAGAGGAGGTGGCTGCGGGCCCTGCGCGCAGTAAGTCAGGGTCCTCGGCGCCATCCAGGGAGCCTCCTCCGCTGCCACAGAGGGCAGGCCATAAGGGCCCGGAGGCGTCCCAGCCACTTCCGTCGAGGCGCAGGTTGCAGGTGCTTGCAGCAGATGCCGGGCTGCCACCAACGGGTGCCCCCCTCCCTCTCTCCCCCCTCTGCAGGGACCATCAATGACAGGTGGATGGCTGCCATGGACCGGGTTCACGGGGCATTCCAGCAGGCGCGGGCAGCGGCACCATGTGAGTCTTGCCAACAGGAGGGGCACGGGCATGTGGGGTGGGGCAGCCTGCGGCCGCGACAACAACCCCAGAGCCCACAGGGGCCCTGACGCTCCCATCCCCCACCTCTTGCCCCCACAGCGGCGCCCGCCCGGAGCCCCTCGCCAGATGAGGAGGAACTTGGGAGGGGCTTCACCGCCTGGTCTCCACCCTGCTACCCGCCACCCGCTGAAGACCCAGAGGGTGACCCAGTGGAGGGGCCTGGCAGGAAGCGGCCGAAGCTGGAGCCCGTCCCCGCAGACGGCCGGGCAGCTGCCAATATGCCATCCCAGGCACAGGCATCTTGGACCCCAGCCGGGCCCCTGCTCTGTAACGGGGATGCCGTGGCGGGGCCGCTGGCCTCCCCCTGCTCCGACGCGCTACCTAGCCCTCACCCTCCTGGCTGCTGAGGCCGGGGTTCTGGGTTGGCAAGCTGCTCTCTGGGCGCCTGATGCGGCCCTGGAATCGATTGGGAATAAAGCCAAGTTCGTTAACCGCTTTTCCCGTGCAGCCCGTCCATGGGGGGCGGTGGCTGCTGGCCGGGGCGGCTTTCCCATGCTCTCTACATGCAGGGGTTGAGGGAGCGGGGACTCGGAGGGGCCGCCTGGGACACCATAGGGGCGTAAAGGGCGAGTGTTTGGCCGGCCGAGCCCCCCATGGCCAGGCATGGCCCTCAGCGCACAGCATGCCACAGGTGCTCCGTGACCCTGTCTCGCACAGCTTGGTCATGCTCCTGGGGCTCTGCAGGGGCGTCAGGAGAAAGGCGACCGGCGGGCAGCAGCCAGGGGTCCTCACCTGGGCCCTCTGTGGCTGGCAAGGGGAGCTGCTGGCGCACGGCAATATTGTGCAGCATGACACAGGCAGCCACGAGCTTGGCGACGGTGAACGGCTGCATGGCCAGGCGGCCGCCCGTGTGATGGAGGCATCTGAAGCGCATTTTCAGCTGACCGAAAGCACGTTCGATCACCATCCTCGTGCGCCGGTGGGCCTGGTTGTAGTTGGCTCTGTCGGCGGGCTCATCCGCAGGGTATGGCGTCAGAAGGTAAGGCAGCAATGGATAGCCACGGTCACCTGCAAGGGGAGGCGGAGTTAGGATCTCCCTTCCCATCCCCGTCCCCTCACAGCTCCCCCACCAACTCCTGACCTAGGAGCCAGCCTCTCCCCTCAGGCCATGATGACAGGAGCCTGTTCAGGCCAGAGGTGGTGAAGATCTGTGCGTCGTGGACGCTTCCCGGGAACTTGGCAACGAGGTCCGTGAAGATCCCCTGGTGGTCACAGGCTGCCTGGACGTTGATACTGTAGAACCGGTGCCGATTCCTGTAGACCTGCGGCTCCTCTCTGGGAGCGCATATGGCCACATGCGTGCAGTCGACTGCTCCAATCACATTGGGGAAGCCTGCAAAGGAGGAGAAGCCAGCCCGGATGGGTGCCAACTCTGCCTCCGAGGTGGGAAAGTGGATGTGCTCGCGGATCCGACCAACTAGGGCGTCCAGGAAGGCATGCAGGCAGCGGCTGGCGGATGACTGGGAGACCTCCAAGGCCTCAGCCATGACTCCCTGGAAGGAGCCGGTCGCAAGGTAGCGGAGGGACAGCAGGACCCTCTGGAGGACGGGGATGCCCCGGGGAGCCGCAGCTTGCCCCTGAAGGGCGGGCGCGAGCTCCTCGCACAGAGCCTGTATGGCTGCCCTGTCCAGGCGGAAGCGGTCCAGGCAAGTCATGTCGCCCAGGAGCAGGGATGGCACCCTGGCCTGGAACTGGCAGCGGCGTCTGAGGCGGCGCCGCCTGAGGGCCGCTCGGACAAACACGGCTGGCAGGAGGTGGCTGGTCCGGATGGCTGGGAGCCGCGGCGGCAGTGGCGGGCACCAGGCGGGGATGATCAAGGTCCTGCCTGGAAGGAACGCAGGTTGAGTTCCAGCACCCTGAACCCCCCCCCCACGCACCTGGAAGCAGCAGGCCTACCGGTCTCAGCGGCCCGTTGCAAGTGGTACTCAGGAGCAGGTCCTCTGTCCGCTGCATGGGCCGTCCCAGCCACCCTTCCCGGTCCTGCACCCCCTGTGCCCTCCTCCATCTTGCCGAGGGGATGGGTGAGCACATGACTAGGTGGCTGGTTCCCACCACTTATCTCGGGGACCGGACTTTCCAGCGGGCACTACCCCCATGTCTGCTGAGAGCACTAGTGGCGGCGGAAGCCAGCGCCAGGCAAACTG
Source organism: Eublepharis macularius (assembly GCF_028583425.1). Lineage (NCBI taxonomy): Eukaryota > Metazoa > Chordata > Lepidosauria > Squamata > Eublepharidae > Eublepharis > Eublepharis macularius. Next base: position 2,694,586 of record NC_072792.1, read on the forward strand.
GACAGAGGCCGAGAGAGTGCTGCTTTTTGGGCTTGTGGTGGAGAATGCCGAGGTCGCCCTGAGCACGCACAGGGGCGCCTCGTCCCGGTCTCGACGACGGGCATTCTGGCAGATGGCAGCTGACAGGGTCTCGGCTGTGGGCAACGCGCCCCGCACTGCTCACTCGGCAATGAAGCGCTGGAATGATTCTTTCGGGCCCGCGCACAAACGAGTGCGCCTCCTCATGTCTCAGGGGGTTCCTTATGAGCGGGCCCTTGACGAGGGGCTCCCAGGCCCAGAGGCGGTCATGCGAGCGGTCATCCCGGAGGCGGTGGTGGGCGGCCTGGGCGTTGAGGTCCTGCCCGGTTAGTATTTGTGGATTCAGGGAGGCGAGGGGGGGGGATGTATGGATCGTGGCACATGTGTGACAGGGCCTCTCCCGTGAGTAGGCACGGCCCCTGAGGGTCCAGACCCAAGCCAGGCGGAGGCAGAGGCAGCGGAGTCTGTGCCCCCCCTGGCAGAGAGCGGGGCCCAGGAACCGGCAGCCCTTCCACCGCCACAGCAAGCCCCTGCTGCCAGCGACGAGGAGCCTCAACCGGGCCCGTCGGGGGGCATGGATCCGGAGCACGGTATGTATCTGTGGCCCTGCTGCTGGTGGGGCCAGGGACTGGCTCGGCCGCCGGCCTCGGCCACACATCCAAGGCCACTCATGGCGCCGACCGGTCTCAAGACGAGGGGCTGCGGCCGCAGTTGGAATGGGTGTGCTTGGCCCGGCTCGGTGGCCTGTGGCAGCCCATGTTGGGCCGCTGCTCTTCCCTCCCTGGGGCCTCTTCCCACCCATGTCTCGCTCCAGCAGGGACCATGCGCCTGGAGATAGGCGGGGAGGTGATTGCCCAGCTGCGCGAGCTGCCACCCTCCCGGAGGACCTCTGCTGCCGGAGCGGCTCTCCTGCAGTCGCTCGGCTTCCCTGTGTCGGTGGAGGGTGAAGGTGGCCCTGGGACTCCGCCGGTTCAGGACACCTCATCGACAGAGCCGCTCGAGGAGCTGTCCCAGCCTGCAGCACCATCCCCTCCAGCCCCCCCACCCCCGGGTGCCATGGGCCGTGTGCGGGAAGGACCTGGCTCCGCCTCTGAGGGGGAGGGGCCCATGGAGGGGATCCTTCCAGGCGCACGGGCTCGCGGCCCCCCGCCCTGCCCAGCAGCTTTCCCCGACACTAGCCGCAATGTGGGCGGCGATCGAGAGGGAGCGGCTAGAGGTGCACGCTGCATGGGAGGAGGCGAACAACCGCGGCCGGGAGTTCATGGCTGCGGTACTGGAAGTGGGGGAAGGGGTCCGTGCCTCTCAAGTCCGTGCCGAAGCCCTGCTCGGGTGGCTCGTCGCCATCCTCGACCCTCCGGCCCCACCCGCTGCAGCAGCTCCACCCGCCCCAGAGGCACCCCTCCCTCGGGCCCAGTTGCGTGCGAGAGGCCAGGCCCGTGGACGGCCAAGGGGGTCCGGCCGCCGGCCTCGCCGGTGACCGCCGCTGCCGCCTTGGGGGTGGGGTGGGGTGTTTTGCTGCACAGACGGCTCTCCTACACGCCTCCCCTTCCTCACGTCTGCTGGGGGAGGTGGGATGATATAATAATAAAGGCTGATTTCTGTGCAATGGGTGTCTGTGTTCTTTGCCTTGGGATGGGGACGAGGGGGCAGGCCCGCTGTGTCTGCCTCTTGGTGGCGGCCTCAGGCCAGCCCTCCCCTTCGGCGCCACTTGGGGGCTGTCCCCTGCTGCCAGAGACTGGCTGCTGCCCTGGATTCCTCATGGCAGGGCGCCTGCCAGTCCCATGCCAACCTCTCTGGACGCGGCCGCCACGGACTTGGTGCTACATTGGGCAAACGGGGGAAAGGCTTCTCAGACTACGCCCACCCCTCTCCTTCCCGACTGCGAGCCCCGCCCGACACACGAGCCGAGGCAGTCTGCCGGCATGGGCGCGGTTTGCCTGCTGCTCTGGGGCCTGGCCGGGATCGCGTGCTGCCCATAGGCTGCGCCTTTCCTGGCCCCTCCCCCTGACGCTTGTCAGGAACAGCGCCCTTTGGCTGCGCCTGGCGGCGGCCGTGCATCAGACCCGCCCACAACACTTTCTGGTTCTCCAAAATTGCATCTCTGCGCCGCTGCGGGCGCCGCTGCGGCCACACTTTGCTGGCACAGGATCCGGCCCGGCGCCGCCGCCACACCACCAGTGCAGCCGCGTCGGCGTTGGGGCCGGCCATAGGATTGCGCTGTTAGTTTTTTAATTAGTATCAGAGTCCATATCTTTCTCGTCTTTCTATTCCAATGAGGGCTGTTGTAGCTCTTCTGAAGACTCTTCTGAATCTTTCTTGTATCTTTCAAAAAAATCTCTTGCTTTTGGAACCAAATTCAACCTAAACCTCTGTTGTTTGAAAGTGAAAATCACTCCTTCCAGCTTGTCCCATCTAAATGGGATTTTCTTCTGTTTCAATTTTTCAGTTAAGAATACATAGTCTCTTCGTTTCCTCAGGATTCTGAGTGGTATCTCCTGTAAGATAATAACTGCTACTTCCTGTATTTTCAATTTCTTCTTATAGTGTTGTTGTAGAATTTGAACTCTTATCGACTTTCTGACAAAATGTACTATGATATCTTTCGGTAGCTTGTTGTGTGTTGCATATCTGTATAATTTATTCAATTCCATGTCAACTCTTGGGATGTCCCACTGCAGAAGTTCTGCCAAGGTCTCTCCTACCCGGTATCAAATATCTTCATCTTGTGTTTCCTTAACTCCTCTTAGCCTCAGAGCATATTCTTTCCCCCTTAGTTCCAATAAGGCTAAATTATCTTGATGTTTCTCCAACTCTTTATCAAACACTGCTGTTCTACTGTCCAAGATCTCCACTTGATTATTCAACTTCTTTACCTCCTCAGTGTTTTTTTAACAGCACCTTCAATATTTTTGATTTGCTCAGTTAAATCTGTTTTGAATTTCATAAAATCATCTTCCATTCTCTTTTCAAATGAATATAATTTATCACCTAATTGATCAAAAAGCTTTTGCATCAAATCTGTGGATGTAGGAGTATCTATAAATGCAGACCACATTCTTGTACCTTGAGACATTTTTCTGCTAGGTGGCTCTGTTAATCTATGAATAATCTATGAGGCCTTTCTACAGATAAGATGGTTGACTTTCAGTTGTGTTCAGCATTGTTCAACTTTGTTTACAACTTTGTTCAGCTTTGTTTACATTCCACAAAGCTAAGGTCATTGCTTCAACCTTAGCTTCTTCTACAGAGTTTTATTTTAACCAGTCCAGCAAAAGCACTTTCTCCCAATATAAATTCAAAAATTACAGAAAAAAACAAACAATAAGCTTTTTGATTCCCCTTAGTCCGTTAAATCTTTCTTTCTCATATGTAGTTTAAGAGCTTCCTGCTAATGATGTATCATTATTCTTATCTCAGTTACAAGGGAAAAAAGAAAAAGAGGGGGGGAGACAGGAAAGCAGAATATTATCTCACCACACAGTAAATAATTGTGTCATAGAGTTGGTTAATTCTTTGAAGTTAGTAGATTTAAGACTTGAGGGTAGCTTGCCTTCAAACTCCAATAGTAGCTGTCAGTCTGTGTTTTCTCCACATCTCCAGACAGCCTCAAATTTCCAGCCACTACCCAGGACAAACCTGGGCAGTAAGACCTTCAGCAGAGCTGTCAAATGGAGCACAAGTGGATGAACTCACAATCCCTCTTTATCCAAAGCGATTTGTCAACTGGAGTTGTGTCTCCAGCTGTTAATCAAAGCTGCACTGTCTCTCCCAGCCGGGAAAGCTTCAGGCAGCCATGCCCTCACATCATATCCAATTTCAAGCTTATCTTGATCCATACTTCTCACATTCCATGATGCCTGGAATGTGCATGTGAAAGCAAAGGACTAGGGTGATTGGATTTACTATCTTCCCAGCAACTGGCCTGAGACCACAACAATAGCGGGCTTTGCCATGTCACCGCATTAGCACATTCCAGTGTCCTCTTCCCATGATTACATTTCCCACCCCAGACTTGTGAGCAATCAATCAGCATCAATTAGTTAATTTCTCTCTGGGAACCTATATTTCTTCATATCTAAATTCATCAACTAACATTCAGTAGCAAACTGCTCCTTTGTGAAGCTCGAGGAGAGACTTTGTATTTCCTTTCACACACCCGGCAGCAAGTAATCAAGATAATGAAACTTTTGTAATTCCCAGAGACTGACCTTTACAGTCTTTGTTCTAATGGCTGAGGGGACTCCCACAGCCTCAGGACACGTTTTGCCCTATAAGAAGCAGGACCTCTTCCCATTCAAACTGTGCATACCTCCTGACTCTAAGCACTGCTCCCTTAGGGTCCCTTCCCTAAGACTCTCTCTCTCTCTCTCCCTCCCCCCCCCCGGCCAAGAACACTGGACGTTTGAAGCTCCCTTCCTCCGTCGACTACTTTACTCTCCGAGATTGGTAAATATACTTCCCTCCTCCCTCACTCTATTCCAATTTCTGGCTAGCTTCCTAGGACTCTGTGTGTACCAACCATTTTTAATTCCCTCTTGTGTGTATGTTCGTTTTTCCTCTTTAAATAAAAATACTCTTTGACCTTAAAAGCACCAAGTCTCATCTGCTACCTTGGGGAAAGGAACCTGTAAATACTAGTGGAGACATCCCGTTGTTACCCCTCTTGCTTAGCCTTTCTCCTTGCTGCTAATTCCCCCCACTTACTCACAAGGAGGCCTATTCCAGGTAACACACCCACAATAAAAACAAAGTTAAACCTCAGTTGCATTTTACAACTACAACTCCAGACTCCATAGACGGGTCTACTGCCCATTGTTTACAGTGCCCCCCCCCCAGCTATTTGGTGGCACACATGCCCTTTACATTTTAAAGGGGTATTGTTTTGGAGCCCACGTCGTCCCATAGATAATAGTGACTGTTTAAAATGTAAAGAGCACTTGTGCCACCAGGTCTGCTGCAGTGACCTTCCTCTCTCCCCCTTCCTCCCTCCCAGTTCCTGCAGCCTATGGGGGAAGAAATGGTGGGAAGGCAAAAATAATGGTCCTGAAATTCTGGAATCCAAAAGACTCAAGACAGAATCCTGAACCAACACCCCCCAAAATTCAAAATAATGAAAAACATGCCCTCCCCCAAAATCCAAAAATGAAATTACATTTTTTTAATGCACACTACTAAATGTAACAAAGAGCAGGCCAGAGGTGCCTCACTGACAGATCGTGTGGCATTTGGATCAGACAAATAAATCAAAAACATATACCTTTGGTGCTGCAAAGGTATATGTGGCTTTAAAAGTTCTTAAACTTGTTTATGAGTTACAATCCAGCTCCTGAAGTTTGCTTCCAGTCCTAAAACTAGAACAACTGGACGTCACAGAGGCTGACTCGTCCACTTTCTCTTTGGCAGAGTTTTCCATATCTGTGACAATAACTACAAAAAAAGAGAAGAACAGAAACCCGGCCTTGTGGAGCTGGATGGGGAAACAATTGGTGACAAAACAATGTCGGTTTCCATCCACCCCAGCTTTGACACACCTGCATACACCAGTTCGGAAGCATGTCATTTTGTACAAAAGCCTGTTGCCCAGCGCCCTCTACAGGAAGATCTCATAACAGCTCTGCATCCTCGGCTTGCCTGGGCTCCTCATTCACGCTGGAGGAACAGAAGCTTATTTCTCAAGAGGTTCTTCTTAGTTACTGTTATCAGTGTGGTATTTTTATGCATCACTGGACTGAATTACATTTTAAGTAGCTGTTCCAGGTTTGACGACATTCATTCAGGCTGGAGTAATTAAATCAATGAGACCCGGCCACAATGTAGCTTTTCTACTGTGACATGAGCCAAAGTGTAAAGGAATGCCACTGCGCTGCTTAATAGGAATTAAAAACAGGAGAATAGCAATGCAGTATCGGTTGGTGGCGGCAAATGATTTAAACAAGAAGTTTTAATTGTATACTTTTCAAGAGACAGGTATTACATTGCAAAAGATGTTTTAGAATTCTTGCATACTTCCCAGTCACTCTTGTGTGGTTCACACAGCTGGAGTTCCTAGTAGGTTCTGTCTTCATGAATTTTTTTCACTGTAATCAAAGTAAAACAAGGATTCTTAACCATAGACAAATGCTTTGCAGTGACCGATCAGCTTGATCCAGACATGCTTCTTCTCAGTCCAATGTAACCCCTTAATTGTCAGGACTGGCCCTCAGGATTCCTCATCAGAGGAGGCAGCCATAGGGGTAGATCCCATAGAGGGCTGAACTGTGACAGATCCCAAGGGGCCTGGGCCATCCTCCAAACAAAGTTTTTTGGTTCCTGCAACTGCAGTGGAACAGATTCCCCCCTTCCCACCCACCCACCCACCCACCCCCTGCCCGCCACCACCACCTTTAGTCAAAATGTTTCCTGCTCCAGGCCTTTTGGGTTTCCATGTAAAGAGCCGAGCACATTGATGGTGCTGCACACATGAGCATGAATCTCCTCACTGACAGTGATGCCGCCTGCCTTCCCTCTGACATGCCTCAGGGGGCTGTTCCCACAGGAAACGCCACAAAAGAGAACATGGGACTGAAGGTGCCGTCTGGGGCTCACGGCCAGCAGGAGCCAGCACCAGAAACTGCGATTGCAGAGGGACCTAGGAAGGAAGACGGAAGGAAGACCTAGGAAGGAAGACGGAGACCCCACAGTTGCCTCCAGGACGCCAAGAGCAGAGAAGACAGAAAGCCCAGGCAGAAGGACAGCTCAGGTGGCATGACTGGCTGCCTGAGGCCTCTCTGCTGCCCACAAGGCATCTGCAGACCTGGATCTACTGTAAGGCTTTGCAAGGTCCTCGACAATGTCTGGCTGTGAGTGCCTGCAGACCCCAGGCCCTGCTACAGCAGCAGCACTCTCTCCTACAAATAGCCTCTAGGCATCGTGGGATCTGCGGCTCCAACAGTGGCTGCTCTCCCTGGTGGAGGCCCCTGGGTGTGAATGAGGCATGAATCACTCTTCCTTCTTCTTCTTTCTCGTCTCCCTCCCAATGTCTAAAGGAAAAATATGTGAGGAACCAAAAAACAGAGCACAGACGCCAAGGCCTTCTCCTGCCCTTGGCTCCTAATCGTGATATTCAGAGTTTTACTTCCTCCCACATCCTGATGAAGCAAACCTCTGAATACCAGTTGTGAAGGAACGGACTTGCAGATTCTTCCCTGCTCCTTCCGGTTGGTGCCCCAGAGTTGCCTATCCCAAGTCTCCGCTTGGCAATACTGCCCCTTCCCCAGGGTGCCAAAAGAAACTGGGCAACTACCTGCTGCCACCAATGATGGAGAGCACCTCCTGTCAGGCGGAGTCATCCATCTGGCACGCTGTACCTGTGTTGCTGCGCCTGCCCACTTTGCGCCACTCGCTAGCGTGGGGATGATTCACTGCTGCCTTACCAATTCAAGCTGTCAGGCTACAGGGATGGTGAGCTGACCTGCTGCCCTTCCCTGTTACCCTACTTCAGATAGCAAGACCAAACCGGCATGGTGTGCTTTCCAGAGATCAGACTGAGAACATTTAAGATACAAGAAAGGTTATTAATGAATTTGGGCCAGGGCCAGGTTTGGGAAGGGCCTGCACAGAGTGCTCAGCCTTCCCATGCCCACGACTAGGCTGCCCTGCTTGCCCTCCCACCCACATGCCCCCACCTGCCTGTACATCCTTCCTTTGCCTGCTTGCAAGTTCCCCCACCATCTGCAATCACAGCTGCCCCTGCTGCATGCACCCCCTTTCCCCAATGGCGCTGGGCAGTAGGCGCAGCTGGGAGTGGCTCTGCCCTGGCCCCCGGCAATGCTGGCGCTTTGTGCGCCACCCACACGTCCTTCTCCAGGCAGCATATGTGGCCGGGAGTAGAGGCGACAAAGCACCCACGAGCAGGCAGCAGGAGGGTGTGAGGGCAGGCATCAGGGGAGATGTGTGAGCAGCAGTGGCCTCCACCAGAAGCTGCCCCACCTCGCCCTGTGCTGATACCAGCTCTGAAATGATCGCACCTGTTCTGTTCAAGCAGAGCACTCAGTGCTTCCTAGATGGTGCTTAGACAGCTTTACGCGAAGTTGCAGTAGTTTAAAGTTCTTTGTTACCTGGGTGGGACTTCTCTCCATTGTCCCTGGCCCCGTGGACAAGATGGAGTCCCTAGGTGAAAGCTTAGTCTTTCTTGGCCTGTACCCATCCAAAGAGCCGCCCACAATGGACAAGCAAGAGCAAGTGATGATCTATTTTGGGGAATCCATCCCATCTGGGAGTCATTTTGATTTCCTGCCTCCTGGCCCTTTGGCTCTTAGCAGTTGCTGCCCGTTGGGGTGTAATTTGGCAGCAGCATCTTGTTTGGCCGTTGCCGCTGGCATAACTAAGAATGTGGGAGCTCTGTGCCAGCAGCTGGATGGCCCCTTACTTCAGTGCCCTCCTCCTCACCAGCTACGCGTCTGCAGCTGAGCTCCTGTGCATGAGCAGGCAGCAGTCACAATAACTGAAATTTTGGAGTGAATTCTTGGGTGGCGAGCATTTCTCCATGCCTGTGTTAAAAGGCAACATGAAGACAATCTGTTGGCCTCTGTGCCCTTTTTATTGGTCCTGCAGGGCAAGTGGTCGGCCACTGTGTGAGACAGGATGCTAGACTGCTGGTCCCAGCAGAGCTCTTCTCATGTTCTAACCTAAAGGTGAAACACCCCTAAAGGAGTTTCATCCCCATCAGAAGTTTGTGAAAGGTCACTGGCTTAGATGGGACATTGGCTTAAACAAGAATTTTGTTGTTCATGCACTCTGATAGTTAAAGAGTTAAGAGCCTCCAAACAGCTCTATGTGGCAAGTTAAGTGGAAAGACTATCTTGTTTGCACTCTGAACTGATTTGCAGTTGGGCATTCCTCTTCCATATTCTGGGCTCAATAGTATACTCTAGGGTGGCTCTCCAACTAGCACTGGACAGAGGTAGATTTTATTTTTTATCTTTTATTTATTTTCTCGGTCGCAGCTCTCAGTCGCAGCTCTCTCTGAACAGCTACAGTAGCTGTGCTCACTCCCTCCTCCCCCCGCTTCAGCTTCTAAGTCCTCTTCTTGTTGGAATTCTTGATAGTTAGACACAAAGTCCCTTAGCTGTGCTTCTGACGTTATCTTGTAGGCTTGGTCTTTATAACTAAACCAGATACCTTCCGGAAATAACCATTTATATTTTATTTCACGCTTCCTCAGAAGAGCTGCAAACCTTTTGTATTTGAATCTTCTTTTCCGAGCTAAAAATGGAACGTCCTTCAATATCTTAACCTTGTTACCCAGAAAGTCCAAATCCACATTGTACGAATTATATAAGATGGTGTCCCGAGTCTTCTAAGATGAAAAGTCGATAATAATCTCGTGAGGCAGCTGACGCTTCATTGCATATTTTGAAGATGTCCGACGGACTTCCAAAATGTCGCTTTTTAACTCTTCTTTAGTTGCCTTTGCGGATGTCGCCAAAAGTTCCGACACCAAGTCCTTTAAATTTTCACTTTCCTCCTCCTTCACATTCTGGAGACGCAATACCGTCTGAGCACGATCCACTTGTAGCCCTATCAGTTGATTCTCCAAAAGCTTTACTTCTTTGTTTGTTGCCTTCATGAGTTCTGCGTTTTCCTGAGTAGACTGCTCTGCCCCCGAGGCTGCTTCCTTAATGGTTTTCACTTCGCTCTCAATTGAGCCAACCCTTTGACCGATTTCATTCAGCTTATCAACAAAGGGCTTTATAGCTTCAACGACCGACCGCTTAACCAGCTCTTCAAGAGACTCTCCTTTCCCCTGAAAGGCAGCCAAAACAGATTTGCCCACAGCAGGGCTCTGCTTTTTCGTCGCCATCTTAGGGGGGGGTGGGAATCCGCCAGCTAAGTTCTGAGACTCAATGAAGGGGAAGATATCTGAACCTTCTTAGCTTCAACTCCCACCAATCCTTCACATACGCTTGAAATGACAGAAGGGATTCGCTACTTACAGGTTTTCACCTTAAATCTGCTTTTTGCCGTTCTCCATGGCCCAAACCAAAAGAGGCTATCAAAGATGCTCACCCACCCAAACTTGCCAAAAAACACAAATGAGCACTGATGCAGTGAACTAAATTCTTCACACAATGTTCACAAAAATAATTTAGTGAATTTGAAAGTAATATACAAGAGTGAATACAACATGTGAAATTCTAAAACATCATAATCACTATAATATCATCACAATCAATCACACACAGCAAGGTGTTACAACACCGAGTAGCATGTGTATCCTCAGAAAAGGGAAGAATCCCAAGAGTTCTCTTATGAGCTGTCTTCAGTCAGTACACTGAGGATTCCCGCTGAAACCGCGGGGGCAGATGAAAAGTCCCTCCGGACAAAGTGGAAAGGAGCTGGAAGACTGGGAGGAGAATGGAATGTGCAGGTGGAGAACAGCAACCGGGAGCCCCCGAGGGGGACCTCCCCGCCCGACAAGCCTCCGGGTATCTCAAGCTTGTTTCATGAGCACTTCCTCACGGAAGTGCGCAGAGTTTCAGCACGTGAAAGAGTTTGTGGGAGAGTCGGAGAAATACCATCGTGGTAGGAGAAACCACGCTCCGTGAGGAAGTGCTCATGAAACAAGCTTGAGATACCCGGAGGCTTGTCGGGCGGGGAGGTCCCCCTCGGGGGCTCCCGGTTGCTGTTCTCCACCTGCACATTCCATTCTCCTCCCAGTCTTCCAGCTCCTTTCCACTTTGTCCGGAGGGACTTTTCATCTGCCCCCGCGGTTTCAGCGGGAATCCTCAGTGTACTGACTGAAGACAGCTCATAAGAGAACTCTTGGGATTCTTCCCTTTTCTGAGGATACACATGCTACTCGGTGTTGTAACACCTTGCTGTGTGTGATTGATTGTGATGATATTATAGTGATTATGATGTTTTAGAATTTCACATGTTGTATTCACTCTTGTATATTACTTTCAAATTCACTAAATTATTTTTGTGAACATTGTGTGAAGAATTTAGTTCACTGCATCAGTGCTCATTTGTGTTCTCCATGGCCCAGCAGCACGCGATGTGCTGCGCAAGTCTGCCAGCCTCCGTAGGAGCAAACGGGCAATTTACCCCCTGCATCAACTTCAGGAGGCTCTTCCCGGCACGCTCCGGACCCTGACTCCCTCACTGGGAGTCCTGGGGGTTAACCCTCGCAGGTCAACCGCCCGGTCAGGCTGCTCGGGCGCTTCCTCCCGGACCTGCGGAGAGGAGCGACCGACATGGCCGGGAAAACAAAACCGAATCGATGTGCTAATCTTCTCTGCAGGACTATTGTTGGGTATAGAGTGTTTTGTTAGCCTGGTGTTTTTCAGGACTGGAAACCATGCTCTATTCATTCTTAAGGTCTCTTCTTTCCTGTTGAAATTGTGCTTATGCTTATGAATTTCAATGGCTTCCCTGTGCAATCTGACAAAGTAGTTGGAAGTGTTGTCCAGCATTTTAGTGTCCTGGAATAGGATACTGTGTCCTGTTTGAGTTAGGCTATGTTCAGCCACTGCTGATTTTTCCGGATGGCCAAGTCTGCAGTGTCGTTCATGTTCTTTTATTCTTGTCTGGATGCTACGCTTTGTGGTCCCGATGTACACTTGTCCACAGCTGCAGGGTATACGGTATACTCCTGCAGAGGTGAGGGGGTCTCTACTGTCTTTTGCTGATCATAGCATCTGTTGTATTTTTCTGGTGGGTCTGAATTATTATTATTGTTGTTTATTTATAGTCTGCCTTTTTAACTGAGATCCAAGGTAGATTACATACTGCAAGTGCATAAAATATAATCAATAGCTAGGACATTCACAGAACAAAAACACAACATGATCAACAGATAGGACATTCAATTAAAACAGATACAGTAGGGTATGGTAGCCACAAATCTGAAAACTAGCAGAAAGCGAAACACATAGACGAAACCTTTCTGAATTAAAGAGTAGGTAATTAACATGACATCTTTAGCAACATTACTCTTTAGTAGGCAGATGTCTACATCAACAGACTGTACCCAACAGAGTAGCGTATAGTCCCTGTCTCTACCAATGCATCTCTCTGAGCAACTTCTTACAACACAGCCTTTTAATCTGGGTAGAAAGCATTCAGTTTTGCCTAGTTTGCGGAAAACCAGAGGAGTGGGAATTTTCCTGGCCTCCTCCAGCAGGCCATTCCATAAGGTGGGAGTTACCACAGAGAAAGCACGTGTGTGGGCTGCTGTTGATTTTGCCCAGCTGCAGGGTGGTATCTGCAGAAGACCCTGTTCAAATGAGTGAAGGTGCCATGATGGAACATAGGGGGAGAGGCAATTGTACAGATATGAGAGGCAGAAGCCATGAAGGGCTTTGATGCCATAGTCATGACCTGGAATTGAGCCTGGTAACTGATAGGTAACCAGTAGTGTGACAACATAATGGGACTGATATGCAGGGCTATTTTTCAGGGGGAATGTGGGGGAACGGAGTTCCGGAACCTCTTGAAAATGGTCATATGGCTGGTGGCCCCACCCCCTGATCTCCAGACAGAGGGGCATTTAGATTGCCCTCCGCGCCGCTGGAGATCAGGGGGCGGGGCCACCAGCCATGTGACCATTTTCTCTGAGGGCAATCCACTGAGTTCCACCACCTCTTTTCCCAGAAAAAAAGCCCTGCTGATATGCATGCTCCATCTAGCTCCTGAGAGTAAACGAGCTGCAGTGTTCTGTACCAATTGGACTCTCCAAGTTGAATTTGAGAGGAAACCTATGTAAAGTGAATTACAGTAGTTTAACAACAACAACAACAACAGTGTACGTATATATCTCCCTTCTGGGCAGATTAATGCCTGCTCAGATCAGTGAACAAAGTCAGTGTTATTATTATCCCCACAATAACAACTGAGAGGAGTGGCTTACTCAAGGACACCTTCAAAGCAGAAGTGGGAGTTGAACCAGCAGAATACTGATTCATAGCCCAATCACTTAACCTCTATGCTACAGCATCTCAGTGTTACCGTGGCATGAATCCAGGTGGGCAGATCAGCTGTGTCAAGGTAGGGGGCCATTTTCCAGGCTAGTCTAAGCTGGAGAAGGCCTTTTTTGGTGCTGCATTTACTTGCTTCTTTAGCAGCACTGAGTCAGCCAGGGTCAACTGAACCCATCAAAGGTCAGAAGCGCAATGTCCTTCAAGATCTCTGCTTTTCCAACCAGCATCACTTCCATCTTGTCTGGGTTCAGTTTCAATTTGTTTGCTTTCAGCAATTTGACAATAGCTGTCAAGTAGTGACTTAATACCTCCACTGCATCACCAGGGTATTTGGATAGCGAGATACAGCGCTATCATCTGCATATTGATGGCTTCCAATTTCATAGCTAAGATGCGTTCTCCTAAAGGTTTTATACAGAGGTTGAATAACATGGAGATAAGACTTCACCTCCAAAAGGTGATTCCCACACTGAGGACAGCTGGTCTCCAAAAGAAACCCTCTGAGTCAATTCCATGAGGAACTATTTAAATCAGGCCAAGGCATGTCCCCTGATATCTATTCCTGCCTCCAAATACCTCAACAGTATGGCATGGTCTACTGTGTCGAAAGCTGGAAGAGGAACAATGAAACCTGGCCTTTGTCTACGTTCAAGCGGAGATCATCAATTAGAGCCACCAGAGCTGTCTCTGTCCCATAGCCTGGCCTAAAACCAGATTTAAAAGGATCCAGGGCACAAGAGTTGTCCAAGAAGGCCTGGAATTGGTTTGCTACTACTCTCTCAACTATTTGCCCAGAAAGGGCAGATTAGAGACTGGGTGATAATTGGCTACGTCATTTTTGTCTGATGCTTTTTTAAGTAGTGGGTGGATGACAGCCTCTTTGAAAAGCTGAGGGAAGGTGCCTTGAGTTAGTGACTGATTTATGATAGATATCAACAGCTCCTTCATGTGGTCTTTACTAGAGATGGGCACAAACAGCAATACTAACTTAAAAAAAACCACGAACAGCCCAATCTGCTGTTTGCAAACAAGCTGTTCATGAGGCCCCATTCTAAACGAACAGGTGGTCGTTGCAAGCCTTGTTCGTTGTTGTTCATTGCTGTTCGTCAAGCCAGACAGTCTGGCACCTGCAATCAATTCCCTTGGCAACTTAGGCAGGGATTGTCTGAACTCTGTCTGAACTCCTGCTGTTGCCCTGGAAACCCCAATCTAAGCCCAATTTCGCTTGATAGGCAGGTCTTCCTTCCAAGTGTGGACTGGATCTCCAAATTTGTTACAAGAGGAAAAGACCAGGGGGAGGGGGGCTCCCAGCTCTGGCTTTCAGGGAGAGACAGCTGCTGTTAGAGAGACAGGGTAAGTGCATTGGAGCTTGCATTTTCTTTGTGTGTGTTGGGATAGGGATCTACCCCTTCCGGTTCCAGGGCTGCTGCCAGGCTCTGGAGCCAAGGTATTATTTATTATTGGTACATTTCCTGCTGCCTGCTCAGGTAGGGTTCCTAGGAGTGATGTGGTAGGGATCTACCCCTTCAAGTTCCAGTGCTGCTGCCAGGCTCTGGAGCCAAGCTATTATTTATTATTGGTACATTTCCTGCTGCCTGTTCAGGTAGGGTTTCTGGGAGTGATGTGGTAGGAATCTTGATGGCTGGAGGACAGCCTGCTGGCACGAACATGTTCGTGAACAGGATCATGTTGGTTAATATTCATTGTTCGTTGTTCGTGGATGGCAACGAACAACGAACACCATGTTGGGGGGTTTTTTCTGTTCATGCCCATGTCTAGTCTCTACACAAGTGTAGTAGCCAGGACGGGCAGGGGTCCAGTGTACAAATAGTGGCCTTTACAGATGCCAGAATTCTGTCAATATCCATCACTCTAACTGGGTCAAAGACGATTCAGAAGTGAACCAGATGGTGTGTTAAGCATTACTTCTGGTTTGCTTATATTACAGCTGGCATCCAGATCAGAGCATATTTGAGCTATTTTATCGGCAAAAAAACTTTGCAAAGGTGTCACAGCCAGTTATCCGCTCTTGGGTCAGTGATGGTTCAGATGAAGGAGTCAAAGATGGTGTGGCTCCTTCTCCCCTTGAGAGATGTGGCCTCTTTGTAGCCGGAATGACTCGATTATGAGCAGGAGGAGTGAGGACAGTTAAGCGGAGGGAACGCCCTCTGCTGGCTGCCATATTATTTGTATATTTGTTTACTTCATTTTATACCCCTCCTTTGGTCCCAATGGAGAACGAAGTTGGCTTTCATAATTCTCCTGTCCTCCAATTTACCCCCACAACATCCCTGTGAGGAAGGTTAGGTTGAAAGTGTGAGACTGGCCCAAAGTCACCCAGTAAGCTTTCAGGGCAGAGGAGGGATTCCAACTTTGGTTTCCCAGGTTCTCGTCCAATACTCTAACCACTATATAACACTGTTGTTTTGTGCTTGAAGACAAGCACACCGAAGCATCTCATCAAGGGGGAGGTCTTGCTGAGGCAGCTTCTGATATGCATGGGGGGGAGTGCATGTTGACATGAAGGCCCAAACTTCTCTCCTATGTGGGGTGCTTAGGGAGATAAGGTATGAACCAGGACACTGGCTGCTAAATCCAGAGGGTCTGTTTAAAATAGTAGTCTACATTCTATAATGTTGCCAGATTATATTCTTTGAACATATAATTTATCACTCAGAGATTCCGTAAGACTTGAGGGAAAGCCAAGCAGCGAGTAAACTCTGTGTTGGCCAAGAGTATGAAAAATGGGAGCAGCCAGATAATTCTGAAATCTCCTGTGCCTGCTGTATTGGATGACTTTCCCCTGCATAGTAATGTGTCTTTTAAAAAAAGAGGAAAAACCTCTGATATATGTTACAAGGAGTGTATCTCTTTCACTGAGACAGAACATTTTAATTTCCTGACACCTTTTAGTGATTGCTTCAATTTCCAAAGATTTTGATAAAATCATGTGGTTTAAGAGGATCAGGATTGAATGCCTGCTCCAGCAGCGATTTAATGAAATGCTGCGGCTTCACACTGTTTCATTTGACATAACCTAGCTCAGAGGTCTAATAAATGCCGTGTGATAAATGCTGGAGCTACAATTGTAAAAATACACTTGTAATTGGGTTAATATGCCTTAAAATACTACCTATCAGTTATCTTTCTTCTTGCCCGTTCTATGACTTGTACTGCAAAGACCATGCAATGTAACTTGCTCTGTTTTAACCTATTTCTGCACTTTAAGTTGAAGAGAACTCAGGAACTCCAGCTCTGATGGAAACGTAAGAACAGCCCTGCTGGATCAGACTGGGGGTCCACCTAGTCCAACATTAACTGAGAGCCCCAGACTCTTTAGAGTTCCCTCATGGGAAAGGTGCTCCAAACCTGGAATTATTTTGGTTGCTCTCTTCTGCACGTCCCCCTGCACTGCAAAATCTTTCTTGACATACAGCAACCAGAATCGTACACCATATCCCAAATGAGGCCAAGAATTTCTGTTTTGGCCGCTTTATTTTCCGTTCCTTTACTACTAATCTCCAGGATGGAGTTTGCCTTTTTCACTACTGAGATGACATTTTCATTGAGCTATCCACTAAAACCTCAAGATCTCTTTCATTATTAGACTGTTCAGGCCGCATCAGCAGATACTTAAAGTCAGGATTTTTGATCCAATGTGCATCACCAACACAGATCTTCAGTTGCCACATTGTTGCCTACTTACCCACGTTAGAGAGATCCCCCTGGAGCTCTTTGTAATCCTTGATTTTCGGTATCCTGAATAATTTGGTATCATCTGTAAACTTGGCTACTACCCTGTTCACCCCCAATTCCAGGTTATTTAGGAACAAATTAACAGTACCACTCATAAAACTAATATCTGTGGGACCCGACTGCTCACTTCCCTCCACTGTGAGATATGGCCTTTATTCCTATTCTCTACTCCCTGTTGTTTAACCAAATTTTTAACCCATAACTCTCTTATCCTTTAACTGCTAAACTTACAAGTTTTTGGTGAAGTACCTTGTGAAAGACTTTTGGAAGCCCACCATATGTAACAGCTACTGAATAACCTTATCCCCCACGCTTGTTAACCCACTTAAAGAACTCCAGAAGGTTTGTGAGGAAGGATTTCCTTTGGTAGCTGCACCACGTTGATTTCCTCTCAGAAGACTCTGTTGCTATATGTGCTTAATAATTCTCTCTTTAAAAACAATTTCTACTAATTTACCTGGGCAAACTAGCCTGTAATTTCCTGGATCCCCTCTAACTCCTTTCAAAAATTGGTGTAATATTTGCTATTTTACCTTCCTCTGGTACAGAGGCTGATTTTAGTGACAAATTGCATATAAATGGCTTTCTAAAGATTTAAGAAATAAAAAAAGACTCAGTTAGGAAATGGAAGAAGGGCCTCATAACCAAGGATGAATATAAACAAATAACCAATGCTTGTAGGGAGAGTGTATGAGCTTAGGCTAGCAAGATATGCTAAAAACAACAAAAATATTTCTTTGCTTATGTTCAAAGCAAGAAAAAGAGCAAGGACATGGTAGGCCCATTGCAGGGACAGGGAAGTGAAACTGTAACAGGCAATGAAGAGAGGGCAGAACTGCCCAATTCCTACTTTTCCTCAGTCTTCTCCTGCGAGGGAGATGGTGCTCAACATGGCAATAATAGAAAACATGATGAGGGAAGGAAGTTACAGCCTAGGATCAGCATAGAAGTAGTACATAAACATCTAGTTTTAAAAAATGGAACTGAGTCCTCAGGGCAGATGAATTGCACCCAAGGGTACTAAAAGAACTCACAGATGTAATTTCTGAGCCTCGGTTCATTAGTTTTGAGAATTCTTGGAGATCAGGCGAGGTGCCAGAAGATTGGAGGCAGGCAAATGTTGTCCCCATCTTCAAGAAGGGGCAAAAGAAGGATCCAGGTAACTACCGACCCATCAGCTTGACATCTATACCTGGAAAAGTCTTAGAACAAATCAGTCAGTCCTTGAGCATTTACAAAGGATGGCTGTGATTACAAAGAGCCAGCATGGGTTTCTCAAGAAAAAGTCATGCCAGACTAACCTTTTTTTTTTTTTTTGAGAAAGTGACTACCTTGCTGGATCAAGGAAATGCTATAGTTTATCTCAATTTCAGTAAGGCTTTTGATAAGGTTCCACGTAATATTCTTGTTGAAAAGTTGGTAAATGTGTATTGTCGAAGGCTTTCACGGCCGGAGAACGATGGTTGTTGGGGGTTTTCCGGGCTGTATTGCCGTGGTCTTGGCATTGTAGTTCCTGACGTTTCGCCAGCAGCTGTGGCTGGCATCTTCAGAGGTGTAGCACCAAAAGACAGAGATCTCTCAGTGTCACAGTGTGGAAAAGATGTAGGTCATTTGTATCTACTCAGGAGGGGTGGG
Source organism: Eublepharis macularius (assembly GCF_028583425.1). Classification (NCBI taxonomy): domain Eukaryota; kingdom Metazoa; phylum Chordata; class Lepidosauria; order Squamata; family Eublepharidae; genus Eublepharis; species Eublepharis macularius. The sequence goes on from NC_072792.1 coordinate 2,712,957, forward strand.
GTTGAGCTGAGTCATTCTGTAAGAGTTTCCCAGATTAAGGAACTCCTGGACCCCTCCACCTACAAAAAACTAAAACGAGATCCCACTTGCAAAATCACCAGGCTAACAAATGCGCTGATCAAGAATTCCTCACTACATCCCGACACGCACAGAAAACTATGCAAGACTGAAGCACAGCCACCTAGACTATATGGACTCCCCAAAATACATAAAGATTCAGTCCCACTCCGACCCATTGTGAGTGCCATTGGTTCACCGACATATGAATTAGCTAGACATCTGGCAGATCTCCTGCAGGACCACATCGGGAAAACCTCGTCTTACATCAAAGATTCAGCAGATTTCATCAACAAAATCAGTTCTCTGAAACTCAATCCACAAGACATACTTGTCAGTTTTGATGTTGTATCCCTGTTTACCAAGGTTCCAGTAAAAGACACTATTGCACTGATTAATCAGATTTTCCCAGAGGATGTAACAGCCTTATTCCATCATTGTCTGACAACCAGTTACTTCCAATGGGACAACGAATTCTATGAACAGATGGATGGGGTGGCCATGGGGAGCCCACTCAGCCCAGTTATAGCAAACTTCTACATGGAACATTTTGAAAAAACAGCTCTAGAATCAGCACCCCACAAACCCAGTGTATGGTTCCGGTTTGTGGATGATACATTCATCATTTGGAGCCATGGGGAGGAAGAATTGAGGGAGTTTTTGAATCATCTCAACAACATCCACCTGAACATACAATTCACAATGGAGAAAGAAAGTGAGGGAAAACTCTCATTCCTGGATACCTTGGTCATCCGCAAAGCAAACTTTCAGTTAGGTCACAAGGTCTACAGGAAACCAACTCACACTGATCGGTACTTACACAAAAACTCCAATCACCACCCCCGACAGAAAAGAGGCATAATGAAAACATTAGTGGATCGTGCAAGACGGATATGTGAGCCGCGCTTTCTCAATGAGGAAATTAATCATCTAAACCACGCACTTCAGGCAAATGGCTACTCCAGAAATGAAATCCGAAGAGCAATCAAACCCAGGATGAATCAAACAACCAAGGAAAAACAGTCACCTACAGGAAAAGTGTTTTTGCCATATATCAAAGGAATTACTGATCAGATGGGAAAGCTTATGGAAAAGCATAACCTTCAAGCAGTATTCAGACCCACCCGAAAAATACAACAGATGCTACGATCAGCAAAAGACAGCAGAGACCCCCTCACCTCTGCAGGAGTATACCGTATACCCTGCAGCTGTGGACAAGTTTACATCGGGACCACAAAGCGTAGCATCCAGACAAGAATAAAAGAACATGAAAGACACTGCAGACTTGGACAGCCTGAAAAATCAGCAGTGGCTGAACATAGCCTAACTCAAACAGGGCACAGTATCTTATTCCAGGACACCAAAATACTGGACAACACTTCCAACTACTTTGTCAGACTGCACAGGGAAGCCATTGAAATTCACAAGCATAAGCAAAACTTCAACAGGAAAGAAGAAACCTTAAGAATGAACAGAGCATGGGCTCCAGTTCTGAAAAACACCAGGCCAACAAAACACTCCACACCCGACAATAGCCCTGCAGAGAAGATTAGCACATCAAGCACCAATCCATATGCAAAAGAACCTCCTCAGGTTACAGTGAAGCCTCCCGCCATTAGCATTCCACACCCTGGGAAACTCTTACAGAATGACTCAGCTCAACCCCACCCCTCCTGAGTAGATACAAATGACCTACATCTTTTCCACACTGTGACACTGAGAGATCTCTGTCTTTTGGTGCTACACCTCTGAAGATGCCAGCCACAGCTGCTGGCGAAACGTCAGGAACTACAATGCCAAGACCACGGCAATACAGCCCGGAAAACCCCCAACAACCATTGGTAAATGTGGTTTAGATCCTATTACTATTAGGTGGATCTGTAAACTGGTTGACAGATTGCACCCAAAGAGTGCCTGTTAATGGTTCCCCATCCTTATTTATTATTATTATTTATTATATTAGATTTTTAGTCCACCCTCCCTGCCGAGTGGGCTCAGGGCGGAGCACAACATTTTAATTTACATAAAAACACATAAAAGCAGATAAAAACATTACAGTAAAATTTAAAACACTACATACAATAAAAACTTCTCCTCAGATGGCAATGGAAGAGTTACTTCATTTCAGACATGGCCCATATATCCACATCTATAGATATATGTACGGTGGTGGACAGATCTTTTCAAGTCAAGTCAAGTATGGCCGGCGGGAACCCAGCCTAGCCTCCGCCATATGCCTGGCAAACATCTCTGTCTTATAGGCCCAGCAGAAGGATAATAAATCCTGCCGGGCCCTGGTTTCATCAGACAGAGAGTTTTACCAGGCCAGTACCAGGACCGAAAAGGCCCTGGCTCTGATCGAGGCCATGCGAGCCTCCCTAGGACCGGGGACCACCAAAAGTTTTTTCTGTGTAGAACGAAGTGTCCTCTGGGGTATATATAGGGAGAGGCGGTCCTGTAGATATATCCTCTTGGAGAAGAGTGCCTCAAGGATCAGTCCTGGAACCTGTTTTGTACAATATTTTTATAAATGATTTGGATAAGGAATAGAGGAAATGCTTATTAAATTTGCAGATGATACTAAATTGGGAAGGGCAGCAAATACGGTTCAAGTCAGAGTAAGGATACAGGATGATCTTAACAGGCTAGAATGTCAGGTTCAGAATGCTGTGTTGTGCTGCTTTGCTTAACCGACTCCATCTTTAATCCTTTCAGTGTTTAAGTGCTCTCTCCACAGGTGCCAAGGTTCCCAGGCAGCTATCTCACAGAAGAGGATTGTTTTGGCTACCGACGTTCCACCAAGAACCGGCCTTGGGAAACTTTCGCTATCCTGACTTCAAAGGGAATGTTTTGAGAACTATGGGGGGAGGTTGGGCCTACTGTGATCTGTTACTTTGTACCTCATGCTTTGCCAGTCATTGGTAACAATGCATATGTACCATCCTGAATATTGCATTCAGGCTAGTGGACTATAATGAACTATTTCTTCAGTAAAAGCCTTTTGGAAACAATGGACTGTTGTCTGATTGCAGGAGGTAGTCTGGAGTAAGGACATTATCTAGCCACAGTTCTGACATTTTGTTACCAATCAACTTTTCCAATGCCTAAGCCGGATCAGACGGACTCCAAAGCTGTCCCTGTCAGGGATCCTTTGTTTGACCCGTATGCCTCTCCCGGCTCTCAAGGTTTGGAATCCCTTGAACCTGTACCGTGGGGAGACAGCTCCTCGGTTACAACGATTTATACCCTCGCTCCTAGCAACGCAGATACGTGGCCTAGAGCCACAGCCGCGCCACTCTTCAACGTGCCTACCCCGACGCAGTGGGGTGCAAGGCCAAGGGAAACGAGAGAGCGGAGGGCCAGCACAATGTTTACACAGCTACAGTTGGATAGCCGGCGCAGTTTGGAATCCATACCCGAGCAAACCGGTGGCCGACCGTGGCTGTTTTGGAACAGGACGACCGAACAAATGGAATGGGAAACGTCCCGCCGTGGCGCCCTGACTTGGGATTATGCGGAAGTCACCCCGTGGTCGGGGCAACAAGATGTAAGCGAGCACCAATGGGTGCAGCTCCAGAGCCGGACGATTGCCATTGACTCAGGGATCTCGGCAATCACTGGTCTGACGAAAGGAGTGTTAGCGGCGAGATCTCAAGAGGAACAAGGGTTAGAAACACCCTTGCCGTGGCAGCAGACGTTAACCACGGGACCGCCGCCCGAAACTATACCGACTTCACAGACAATGGGAGATGTGGGGTCTACAGAAATACGGGAGGAGGAAACTACGGATAGAGTACAGCTGTTGGAGAATAGACTCTTAAACATGGAAGAAAGTTTGGCGAATGCCGTCCACCTGCTGTCGGTGCTAGTGGCGGGAGACAGAAGTCGTGTTCCGCCAACTGGTCTACCTGACATCAGCCAAAGTTTGGCTAACCTGCAAAATCAACTGTGGCCACAACAGCCACCAGAGACGGGAGACGGGGACCCGGTCACCGGGGAAGGACCCTGCCCAGATGATCCTTGCCCCGATCAACCGATTGTACCAGGAGATGTCGGCACCGGCGGGAGAGGTGGAGAGCCATGCCCAGAAGACCCTCGTCCCGATCACCCTATAACTCTGGTGGTTAGTGGGACTGGAGGAGGGGAAGAACCAGGGCGACCACTAGAGCCAGCTTCCCCGGTCACCCCGCCACCCACAATGCAAGCAAGCCAGCCCCCAAGCCTTCCGAGAGGAACCACACCACCAGTCATCCCAGGAGCGGACAGGCCTCTTCCGACACCGGGGCCGTGTGGGGATACGGTTCCTCTTCAACCCATCTCTCCTCACCCACCTCCGTTGCGGCCAGCCCCCACTCCCCTTCAACCAGCACCTGGGGCCCCACCGAGGGAGCGTCCAACACCTTCTCGGCCAACACCAGTACTCCCGGCTCCGAGAGGACCCCAGCCAATCCCCCAGCCAGTTCCGGGGGCACCGGGGATTCCTCAGCCGATTCCGGGAGCGCCTTTGCCGCACCAACCTCAACCCTACCCTCAGCATCCTCCGCCACAGCTACCGCCAACGCCGCGACAGCCTCCTTTACAACTCGCTCCGCTTGATGCCTACCCAATGCCGGCACCAGCTCCTAGACAAGATCTTCCCATGGGATGGGTCAAACTGGACGCTACGTTTGATGGAGACCCTTCCAAATTGGGATTTTTCCTGGTACAAGTGGTGCAATTTTTCAACCGATGGGGACATCTCTTCGGGAGTGAGGCCAGTCAGATAGAGCACCTGGGATCACGTCTCCAAGGTAAAGCTGCCGACTGGTACGTGGGACTTTATAATGTGGGGGCCCCTGAATTAGATACGCTCCAAGGGCTAGTGGATGCGATCCGAGCCCAATATGAAGACCCCCTAGAAGAAACTAGGGCTAGAACGGAATTCCAGGCAATTAGGCAAGGCAGCATGTCGGCTAGAGACTGCTACAAAATTCCGACAGCTCGCTGCTAAATGCCCAAGGTGCGAAGAGTCTACCAAGATTATTTTGTTCAAACAAGGGTTGAATCCTAAATTGCTGGACCGGGCTCTCATGCAAGATAACCCTTCTACGCTGTTGGGGTGGATACAATTGACTTGCGAAGTTGAAAACCAGCTACTAGAAGTTCATTTAGTAGAACAACATCAACAACCTCCGGGCCAAAGACGGTCCTCCACTCCCCTCAGGGGAAGCCGGGGGGCTGGATATGCTACTCGTGGAGCAAGAGATGCTAGATGGCAACAAGGGCTATGTTTGCAATGTGGCCAAAGTGGTCATTTTGCGGCACAATGCCCATATCGGCCTGTGCAAAGACCTCTGCTCCAACTAAGACGACCAGCCCCCGCAGCCTACCCGGCACCATCGCGCCCAACTCTAGCTCCAAGAACCGCTCCAAGAGGTAGGGGAGCGTCGAGAAGAAATCTTCCCGAGAGAGGGCTAGAATTGGAGGAAGTCATGGAGGACGATCCGACTACCCTAATGGGGGGAGAGAATCCAGAGAGCCCCGCATCGGGAAACGAAATGGATGTGTCGTAAAGGGGCCCAAACGGCAGATCAAACCTTCGGAGGTCCCGCTTATGAACCGACCCCATGGGTCCATACTCTTCATACCAGTAACGTTGGTAAATCCGGACAGGAAAATGCATATCCGTGTACAAGCTCTAATTGATTCGGGCTGTTCCAGAGACATTATCGCACCAGCTTTAGTTAATGGACTAGTGCTTCCAGTAAAAGATTTGGAAATACCAGTAATTTTCGAGCAAATGGATGGCACCAACATGAATCCAGTCACTACTGAAACCACACCAATCATAACCGGCATGGGACACCATTGGGAGGTAAGATCATTCGTCATTAGTGCCACAACGAAATACCCCCTGATCCTAGGAAGCCGATGGTTATGCGATCATAACCCCTATATCAACTGGGCAGAGGGGAGCATTACATTTACCCATGACTCATGTAAAAATCACCGTTGGGATCAAAACTGGGGCAATGACCCAACTATAAGTGAATCTGCTCTCCTCACCCAAGAAGAAATCAACCAAATACCCAAGCAATACAGAGCATACGCCCAAGCCTTCACCAAGGAAGAAGCCAATGCTTTACCTCCTCACAGGAGGACGGACTGTGCCGTAGAAATCATACCGGGCGCCTTGCTGCCCAAGGGCCGTCTTTATCCCATGAGTCCCAACGAAAGAGAAGAGCTCCGCAAATTCATCGATCTCAATCTTCAAAGGGGATTCATTCGCCCTGCTAACAGTCCCCATGCCGCGCCAGTGCTCTTCGTCAAAAAGAAGGACGGGGGCTTAAGACTGTGCACCGACTTTCGGGGACTTAACGCCGTCTCCTCCAGCAACGCCTACCCCATCCCGCTCATCAGAGATCTACTCAACGTCGTGGCTCAAGGTAAGGTCTTTACGAAATTAGATTTAAAAGACGCTTACTTCCATGTTCGTATTCGAAAAGGGGATGAATGGAAAACCGCGTTTAACACACCCCTCGGCCAATTTGAATATCTAGTTATGCCTTTTGGCCTGGCCGGGGCCCCATCGGTTTTCATGTCCATGATCAATGAAGTACTGCACGAATTTCTATATAATGGCGTTGTGGTGTACCTAGATGATGTGTTAATCTATTCGGAGACCGAAGAGGAACACGTGGACCTTGTAAAAAGGGTCTTAACCACTCTCATGAATAACAAACTGCCCATTAAGCTCTCCAAATGTGAGTTCCACAAAACAGAACTCACTTATTTAGGCTATTGTATTTCTCAAGAGGGCCTAAAAATGGATCCAGGCAAAATACAAGCCGTATTAAATTGGCAAACCCCTGCGACCCGCAAGGAACTGCAATCTTTCTTGGGCTTTGCCAACTTCTATAGAGAATTCATTGCAAATTTCGCTCAGATCACACTCCCCCTAACTGAACTGTTAAAAACCAAAGACAAGGGGGACCAAGCCAAAAAGCCGAGCGCAAAACTGTCATGGACACCAGAATGCCAAACAGCGTTCAGTCACCTTAAAACGCAGTTTGTCTCAGAGCCCGTTCTGCAACACCCCGATGAAAACCGCCCCTTCATAGTACAGGTCGACGCCAGCGACATGGCGATTGGGGGCATGCTCCTACAGCGGGGGGCGGACGGACAGCTCAAACCCTGCGCCTTCCTTTCCAGAAAGTTTTCAGAAGCGGAAAGGAATTGGAATGTATGGGAAAAAGAGGCGTTTGCTGTAAAAGCAGCTCTCACTAACTGGAGACATTGGCTAGAAGGAGCCCGCCATCCGTTCGAAGTCTGGACGGACCATAAAAATCTAGAGGCCCTTCGCAGCCCTCGCAGATTAAATGCCAAACAACTGAGATGGGCGGAATTTTTCTCCAAATTTGACTTCACATTAAACTTTCTCCCGGGCAAAACGAACTTCTTGGCTGACGCTCTATCGCGCATGCCCCAACACAAAAGCAAAAGGGAGGAGACAATTGACACAGTCTTTTCACCTACGCAATTAGGGGGCGTGGTGACCACCCGCAGCCGCACAAACCCCTCCCGTCAACCCAACCAGGGATGGAGAGAAAAGCTGAAAGCTGAAGTGGAAAAGGAGGGGGGGGAGGCGCCCAAAGACAAGCTGCAACAGTCCGCCCAAGGGGAATGGCTTTGGGGAGATCGCTTCTATGTACCCAAAAGTTTGCGGAAAGAAGTTTTACACCGTTGTCATGATGCCCCCACGGCGGGGCACTACGGGTACTTAAAAACGCTTCATTTAGTGCAACGCCAATTTTGGTGGCCGGGCATGCGCAAGGACATTTCCCAATATGTTGCGTCTTGCCCCATCTGTCTCAGCGCCAAATCCCGGAAGGGCAAACCCCCAGGACTCTTGCAACCATTAGAGACGCCAAATCGACCGTGGGAAATAATCTCTATGGACTTTATCACTGACTTACCCCCTTCAAAGGGGCATAACTGTATTTTAGTCGTGGTTGATCTGTTTTCCAAGCAAGCTCATTTCATACCGTGCACCACCATTCCTTCCGCTAGAAAACTGGCTGACATTTTTATCAAAAATATTGTAAAAATACATTCTTTTCCATCAAAGGTGATCTCGGATTGCGGAGGACAATTCGTTGCCAACTTCTGGCGGGAGCTTTTACAACTGCTGGGCATTGAACAAGGTCTCAGTTCAAGCCATCGCCCAGAAACAGACGGACAATCAGAAAAAACAAATCAGATATTAAAGCAATTTCTACGTTGTTACATTAATTTCCAGCAAGTTAATTGGTTTGACTTGCTACCCTTGGCAGAATTCTCATATAATAACAGCATCCATGTTTCCACGGGAGAAACTCCCTTCAAAGTCGTCTATGGCTTCCACTTCAAACCATTTCCGATTGAAGCGCTCCCCCCTCCTACTACAGCTTCCAAAGACGTCACCGAATGGTGGGGGGAAGCAGCTCAACAATGGACTCAAATCAAAAAACACCTCGACAAAGCCAAACAGGATTACAAAAAGTATGCCGACCGCCACCGTGCGGCGGAATGGGATTTACAACCAGGCGACCTCGTGTATCTTTCTACGAAGAATCTAAAAGTAACCCAAACCAGCCGCAAGCTCGCATTGAAGTACCTGGGACCTTTTCCTGTTCGCAAAGTAATCAACAAAGTAACTGTTGCCTTGAATTTACCAAAGAATCTCCGCCACGTACATGATACCTTCCATGTCAGTTTATTGAAGAAAGCCCCTCCTGCAAACCAGTGGCACACCCGTGCTCCTCCCATCCCTACCTTGATTGATGATCAAACCCACTATGAAGTTCAACAAATATTAGACTCTAAAATAAAACGTAATCAGTTGTTTTATCTCATCAGATGGAAGGACTTCGACTCTGGGTTCGATGAGTGGGTGAATTCTGTACATGTACACGCTCCTAGACTAGTTAAATCCTTTCATTCTCGTTATCCACATAAACCTGGGGGGGGAAGCATCTTAGAGGGGGCAGAATGTCAGGTTCCAACTGCTGTATTGTGCTGCTTTGCTTAACCGACTCCATGTTTAATCCTTTCAGTGTTTAAGTGCTTTCTCCACAGGTGCCAAGGTTCCCAGGCAGCTATCTCACAGAAGAAGATTGTTTTGGCTACCGACGTTCCACCAAGAACCGGCCTTGGGAACTTTCGCCATCCTGTCTTCAAAGGGGTTGTTTTGAGAACTATGGGGGGAGGTTGGGCCTTCTGTGATCTGTTACTTTGTACCTCATGCTTTGCTAGTCATTGGTAACAATGCATATGTACCAACCTGAATATTGCATTCAGGCCAGCGGACTATAATTATCTTTTTCTTCATTAAATGCTTTTTGGAAACAATGGACTATTGTCTAATTGCAGAAGGCAGACTGGAGTAAGGATATTATCTAGCCACGGTTCTGACACGGGCGAAAACAAAATGAATTTCAACAGAGATAAATTCAAAGTTCTGAATTTTGGAAGGAAAAGTTAAAAGCATAATTATAGGATGGGGGAGACTTGTCTTGCCGGTAGTATGTGTGAAAAGGATCTAGGGGTCTTAGTAGACCATACACTGAACATGAGTCAACAGTGTGATGTGGTAGCAAAAAAGACAAATGCAATTTTGGGATGTATAAACAGAAGTATAATGTCCAGATCACACGAAGTGATGGTATTGCTATAGTCTGCTCTGGTTAGACCTCACCTAGAGTACTGTGTTCATTTTTGGGCACCACAATTTAAGAAGGATATAGACAAGCTGGAACGTATCCAGAGGAGGGCAAAGAAGATGGTGAGAGGTCTGGAGACCAAGTCCTATGAGAAAAGGTTGAAGGAGCTCAGTATGTTTAGCCTGGAGAGGAAACAACTGAGAGGTGATATGATAACCAGGTGATATGCTGACCAGGGAGGCTACTCCATCGAGGGCTGAGCTTTTCCACCTGCTCAGCCCCGCCCCCTGGGTGCTCTGGCCTCAAAGGAGCTGCTGCCGGGGACTGCTGCTGCTGAAGCTGCCTGTGCCCTGCTGACCAGGGAGGCCACTCCATCGAGGGCTGAGCTTTTCCACCTGCTCAGCCCTGCCCCCTGGGTGCTCTGGCCTCAAAGGAGCTGCTGCCGGGGACTGCTGCTGCTGAAGAACTGGTGCTGTTTATTGTTGCTTAGGATGTTTGTATGCTGTGATAAGGGGATGGATATGAGGAAGGCATCTGAGATAGGGCCAGGGATACCAGTCCTCTGGGGACGGGGTAGGTATGGCGGTGGGGCCTGGTTTAAAGGGAGAAGGTCACGGAGATGTGGAGAGGCTCGGTGCCCTTCTCACCTACGCCCCATCCCGAGGCACGCCAGTGTTGGAGCTAGGAAAAATCCTTCTTCGACACTGATGTTGTGCAATGCCACGTCCATAAATAATAAAACCAGTATGCTGCATGATACTTTTATGGCAGCTAATATGGACCTGGTATGTGTGACCGAGACTTGGGTGAGGGAAGGTGAAACAGTTGCTCTTGGTGAGCTGACCCCCCCCCCCGGGTTATGCAGTCCTTCATCAGTCACGAACTGAGGGTCGGGGGGGAGGGGTGGCAATCCTTGTCCGGGAGGGTTTCTCCTTCAAGCCGCTTCCCGCCCTGAAGATCTCTGGCATTGATTGTGTGGGCCTGGTGTGGAATGCCAAGGAGAGTTTGGCTGTCTGCTTGGTGTACCAACCGCCCAGCGCACCAGCTGACGCCTTACCGCGCCTGCTAGACGTGGTTGCTGGGTGGGCCTTGGAGTACCCCAGGTTGATGGTGCTGGGGGATTTCAATGCCCATGTAGATGATGCCACCTCGATACAGGCTACGGACCTGGTGTCAGCCATGGCAACACTGGGACTCTCCCAGTTTGTATCGGCTTCCACACATGAAGCAGACCACACGCTAGATCTGATCTTCGGGATGGGATTGGATGTGGTTCTGGATAAAGTAGAGTTGGTGCCATGGGCAGACCACGTGGTTGTGAAGGCCCAGCTGGGCGTGCCACCCCCCCCCCCAAGGGCGGTGAGCAAATTTATGCTCGCCCGCGGAGACTTATGGACCCAATTGGGTTCCAGAATGCTCTGCGGGAACCAATGCTCCATGGTGGTTCATTAGATGAGCTAGTGGAGGGCTGGCAAGTCCGGCTCTCTGAGGCCATCGATGAAATCGCCCCCCGTCGTCCTCTTCGCTGCCGGAATCGCCGGGCTCCTTGGTATACAGAGGAGCTGCAGCAACAGAAACGGGAGCTAAGACGACTTGAACACGTGTGGCGGCGATCTCGTGATGAGGAAGCAAGAACATCTTATAGGCTGTTTATGAAGTCCTATGAGATGGCGGTGAAATCTGTGAAGAAAGAGTATTATGCAGCTTCCATCGCATCCACTAGCTCACACCCAGCTAAATTATATAATGTGGTCCGTTCATTGGTCTCCCAATCAGGTGGAGACCATCAAAAGTTGGATTTGGAGATAAGCTGTGAGGCTTTTGCGAGCTTTTTTACTGATAAGATCTTGCGTCTCCGCTGCGACTTACCAGCCACAGTTGATACGGTAAATGAACTAGAGGCCCCTTGGCCGTCTTCGGGACCCATATTAGATCATTTCATCCCTCTTTTCGGGGAAGAGGTGGACAGGATTCTGCAGATGGTACGGCCTACCACGTGCCCCTTGGACCTGTGCCTGTCATGGCTGGTGAAAGCCAGTGTTGATGGGCTTCAGGATTCCTTGGAGGCGATTATAAACCTGTCCTTGAGGTCTGGGGTTTTCCCCAAGGCGCTGAAGGAAGCTGTGGTACAGCCTCTTCTGAAGAAATCAACATTAGATCCTGCCGACCTGCTCAATTACCAACCGGTTTTCAACCTTCCGTTTTTGGGGAAGGTGATTGAGCGGGCGGCAGAGAAGCAACTGCAGAATTTCCTGAAGGAGACCTCGGTCCTAGACCCCTTCCAGTCTGGTTTCCGCCCGGGACATGGGATCGAGACATTGCTGGTCGCCCTCACAGACGATCTCCGCAGACATCTGGATCAGGGCAGATCAGCACTGCTGATTTTGCTGGATCTGTCAGCAGCGTTTGATATGATCGATCATGAGCTTTTGACCCACCGCCTTGCCGATGTGGGGATTCAGGGGACAGCACTGCAGTGGCTGGTCTCCTTTCTCCATGATCGGGGACAGAAGGTGGCGCTTGGGGAGAGAGTGTCATCTCGTAGGCCACTGGTATGTGGTGTGCCACAAGGAGCAATACTCTCTCCATTATTATTTAATATCTATATGCGCCCCCTCGCCCGGCTGGTGCGGAGTTTCGGGCTTGGGTGTCACCAATACGTGGATGACACCCAGCTTTATCTGTTGTTGGACGGGTGGCCTGGATCGGCCCCTGATGCCCTGGAGCATGCTTTTGAGGCTGTGGCTGGTTGGTTGAGACAAAGTCGGCTGAAATTGAATCCCACAAAGACAGAGGTCCTGTATGTGGGTCGTGGGGAGATGGCTTTGGGACCCCGGCTTCCTACACTTGATGGGGCAGCACTTACACTGGCCCTGAGAGTTAGGAGCCTGGGGGTGATTCTGGATTCTTCCCTGAAGATGGAGGACCAGATCACTGCAGTTGCCAGGTCTTCCTTTTATTATCTTTGGCAGGCCAGGCAGCTTGCCCCTTATTTGTCTCCCTGTGAATTGACTACAGTGGTCCAAGCAATGGTCACCTCTAGGTTAGATTACTGTAACGTGCTCTACGCTGGGCTTCCCATGGGCCTGATCCAGCGGTTACAGCTGGTACAGAATGCAGTAGCGCGGGTCATTGCTGGAGCACCGGTGTGGGAGCATATTACACCGGTGCTACGCCAGCTGCATTGGCTGCCAGTGGAGTACCGAATCAGGTTCAAGGTTTTGGTGTTAACCTACAAAGCCCTACGCGGACTGGGACCGATGTATCTGAGGGACCGTCTCTCACCATATGAGCCCCGGAGGACTCTCCGGTCTGGTGGAAAACATCTTTTAAGTGTCCCTGGCCCTAGGGAGGCCCGCCTGGCGTCGACCAGAGCCAGGGCCTTTTCGGTCCTGGCCCCGACCTGGTGGAATGCTGTCTTGCAAGACAAGGGCCCAGCAAGATTTGCTTGCATTTCGCCGGGCCTGTAAGACAGAGCTATTCTGCCAGGCATATGGCTGATGCCAGGCAGTGCCCCCCGTGAAGGGGGGGTTAAACCATTGCCCCTATGCGAACACAGAGGCATGTATGAACCACTATGCAGCATGAACTGTAATATTTAATGTTTTTAAATGTTTTTAAATGTATTATTTAATGTTTTTAAATGTTTTTAAATGTATTATTTAATGTTTTTAAATGTTTTAATGGTGTTTGTATTTGTTTTCCACCCTGAGCCTGAGAAAGCAGGGAGGGCAGAATATAAATATAATAAATTAAATTAAATTAAATAACCAACTTCAAGTACTTGAAGGGCTGTCATATAGAGGATGGCTCAGAGTTGTTTTCTGCTGTCCCAGAAGATTGAACTAGAACCAACAGGTTGAAATTAAATCAAAGTTTTCAGCTAAACATTAGGAAGAACATCCTGACAGAGTGATTAGAATAGGCTTCCTTGGGAGGTGGTGGGCTCTCCCTCTTTGGAGATTTTTAAGCAGAGACTAGGTGGCCATCTGACAGCAATGCTGATTCTGTGAAGCTGGGAAGATCATGAGAGGGAGGGCAAGAAGGGTCACATCAGTGCTTAGTTCTCGTGGCCCCTTCTTACATGCCCAGGGTAAGGCCAATCGCCACTTTGGGGGCAGGAAGCAATTTTCTCCAGGCCAGAGGAGGGAAAGGAAGATGGTAGAAGACAGGGATCCTGGAGTTTTTTTGCCATCTCCTGGGCATGGAGCAAGGGTCTCTGGGTGTTTGTGGAGGGGAGGTAGTTGTGAATTTCCTGCATTGTGCAGGGGGTTGGACTAGATGACTCTATAGGTACCTTTCAACTCTATGATTGTATGATTCTATATATTGGTTAATAGACCAACAATTTCATATTTTAGTTAAGAACTCTTGGGAGTATGCCAACCAGACCCAGTGACTTATTAATTTTTAATTTATCCAGTATTCCTACAACTTCACCTTTTGTTATCTCAGTGACATTTATTTCATGACTGGTTCCAGGTTTCCAAGGGCCCTGAGCAACAGAATATAACCAGGGGCTTTCCCCCCTTTAGTATACTCCCTTTATCCCCATGCCCTCCCCTTTCTTTATCCGCCCTGAGCCTGCTTGCGGGGAGGGTGGAATATAAATATGATAAAATAAATAAATAAATAAATTTCTTCTTTGATCACATCTTCTTCTGTTTCAATGTACTTATTTGGGAAAAGAGAAATCATGCAAAATTTTGTTTTCTTGGTTGTGTGAAAGTAATAGAGAAAATTGTCACCCCGTGGATGCAGCCCTAGCATAAGTGTTTGGCTTTTAGTGGGAAAGCAGTTTATATTACTACTCTGCATAGTTCATGTGGGGAAAGAGCTCGTGTTGTTTCCTAAGCAAGGCGGTCCCACAGTTTGTCACAGTTTGTTTAAAATTCCACAGAAACAATCCAAGGAAAAGAACATTTTGGTCCCTCCTCACTCCCCTTCTGATTGACCACTTACATTCATAAGACATTTACAGCTGAGAAATCCTTCCCATCTCTCTTTATAATAAAGCTGGCCATTACTTTTCATTGTAAACCACTTCTGCCATTCAAACTCATTAGTCTTTATATTACTGTTCCCAGTTGTACACCTCGAGCTATGGATCAGCAGCTGAGCCTTTGCCTGGACAGAGGCCGGGTGGTTCCCTGCACTGCTCGCCTGGGATCTCCCAGGTCCTGTTCTGTTCCCTTCCTTGTTTTGAGGCACAGCTGGCACATATCAGGAAGGGCCCGGCAGCAACCCAAAGAGAATTTTTTTCCCACAGGGCAGACAAGAATGACAGGGTCTGCAGCGGAAAGGGGGAGTTTGTGGCTATTGCCACTTTAGTCTGGATCTAACCCATACAGTCATAAAAATGATCTAAAGTTAGCACATTTATTCAAATCAAAGAGAAAATCTTCTAACATAAATCCACTACACTCATGACTTCAAATAAAAATCTTTTCATTTCCAGAAGAAACAGTATATAAAGAAGAACACACTGTGCCCTGACTCAGAGCTCTAAATAATTTGTGAAAGCCTAAAGTAAGGGTGTCCAACACACAGCCCATGGGCCGAATCCGGCCCTTCCAGGGTTTGTTACTGACCTGAGAGCAACCCGCTGGCCTGCAACCTCTTTCTGGAGTGCTAGTTGTGCAGCTCCTGCTGCACAGGGGACAACCACATAAATCAAATGTCTGGGTGGTGGTGGTGGTGGTGGTGGTTGTTAAAACAGAAAGGGGGATGCAGAAAAAGGTACAAGAAAAAGGGACAAGAAAAAAGAATACAAGGCTGTGGGCTACGTGGATTATCAAAGTACAAAGTACAAAAGTTTTAAAACATTTAAAAGTGTTAGAATAATATTTGACACTGTTTAAGGTATATATTTTCAAATAAACAACAGGTACAGAATTCAAACTGGTTTCTACTCCTTATCTTAGAAAAATGAAAAACTCATTATTACCCTTATCATTACCTTTTACTTATATATTTCTTAGCAATATTTCAGTACTCTTAACAGTATTTCAGTGTTATTTATCATACATTCTATTCTACCAGTTATCTTAATTCAACTAATTATCTTAGTCAAAAGACATATCAATATTCAAATTTGCAGAACTGATACATCCTATTTCTACCTTTCTTTCCAAATGTTATCTGTGGAAGCAAAGTAAGTCCCCCATTTCTCTTCAAATTCTCTTCTGTTTATATAACTCGTCAATTTTGCCATTACTGCATATTCTGACATTTTATCTTTCCAGATTTCCCTGGTTGGACATTCTTCTTCTTTTGCCACCATCAGCAGATATCTAAGTAATTCATGTAGTGTTCTGTCAACATTATCTGGTATTATTCCCAACAACATAGTCTGAAGTTTCATAGCAAAATCAATTTTTAAAATGTTCGGAATCTCAGTGTGTATATCTTTCAAAAAAAAAATTGGTTTTTTTACATGTCCACCACATATGAAAAAAGGAAGGATCTTCTTCCTTGAGTTTCCAGCACATCCCTATATACTTCTTATCCATTTTTTCAATATATTTTGGGGAAATGTACCATTGAAAAAACATCTTATACCAATTTTCTCTCAATGTTTAGCTTGCTGTAAATTTTATGCCATTAATCCATTTCCCACTGTTGGAATGTTATTTCTTCTCTCAAGTTATGCATCCATTTTAGCATACAAGTTTTAACTTGTTCTGTTTCTGTATCACATTGGTGTAAAAGTTTATAGATTTGGCCTAGGATGTGATTTTTTTTTCTCTGAATGATTATCTTCTTAAAATCAGGCAAATCCCTCAATTGGCCTCTGTGATCCTTAAGTGCTTCCTTTAATCTGGAGACTGCCTGAAGATATATCCGCTATTGTGGTTCCTTTCCTTCGTCCTCAATTTCTTGCCATGATTTTATCTTCCCTTGAAAATTTGTCATATCTTGATAAGTTATGAAGTCACTGATATTTTTCAGGTTCTTATCACAAAAGGCATCAATGGATGACAATATCGGTGATATCAAAGGATTTATTCTTACTGAGTCCCAAATTTGTATCAAACTGTCTGTTATCACATGGCTTTTTGTTGTATCCTGTTCTTCTCTTCACACAGAAGTAATTATGCAGTTCTTCAGTCAAATCAGCTGCTTTTAATCTTATTAATCTATTCTTTGGGTTTTAAATTCAATCTGTAATCCAAACCAAACCAGCCCTCCTCCTCTTTTTTCATCTTGTAGTACCTTATTCTTGCATTTTTGCCATTCCAGAAGAATTGATTTATCTGTCTTTGCCAGCTTTTCAGTGTCTTCTTGTATGCTGATTGGGTAGCATTTGAAATAAAAAATTAATTTTTGGTAAAATATTCATTTTGATTGTAGAAACTCTTCCTATCCAAGACAATTTAAATTTAGACCAGCTTTCAAGATCTTTTTTAATTCTCCTCCAAAGTGCTTCATAATTATCTTTAAACTAGTAACAAAACCCATTGTGGGAAAAACAATGGGCTCTAGAAAAGTGAGGGTGGGCAGGCGGGCATTGCCTCCTCCTCTGCACCTGATCCCGGCTGAGTGAAGGGGGGCGGGTATTGCCAGCTACTCCTCTCCAGATCCCAGCCGGGTGAAGAGGGGTTGGACATTGCCTATTGCTCCATGCCTGATCCCAACCAAGTAAGGATGGGAGGCAAGCATTGCCACCTGCTCTGTGCCTGATCACAGCAGGGGGGGCAGGAATTGCCACTTGCTCTGCACATGATTCTGTCCGGGTGAAGGGGGTGGTCATTGCCACCTGTTCTAGGCCAGATGCTGGCAGGTTGAAGGGGGAGGAGGCATTGCCACCTGCTCCGCTCCTGATCCCAGTTGGGTGAAGGGGGGCAGGCATTGCCTCCTGCTCCATGCCTGATTCTAGCTGGATGAAGGCAGGGGTGGGCATTGCCTCCTCCTCCACTCCTGATCTTGGCTGGGTGAAGGTAGGGAGCAGGCATTGCCATCTGCTCCATGCCTGATCCTGGCTGGGTGAAGGGGGCGCACATTGCCAACTGCTCTGCTCCTGATCCAGGCCAGATAAAGGGGGGTGGGCATTGCCTCCTGCTCCATTCCTGATAATTCCTGGGTGAAAGAGTGGGCATTGCCTCCTGCTCTGTGCCTGATCCTGGCTGGGTGAAGGGGGTTGGCATTGCCACCTACTCCACACCTGATCCTGGCCAGGTGAAGGTGGGGGAGGACATTGCCACCTGCTCCACTCCTATTCTCAGCTGGGTGATGACAGAGGGAGGGCATTGCCACCTGCTCAACTCCTGATCCCAGCTGGATGGATGAGGGCTGGCATTGCTACCTGCTCTGCTCCTGATCGCAGCTGGGTGATGGCAGAGGGAGAGTATTGCCACCTGTTCCACTCCTGATCCCAACTGGGTGAAGGCAGGGGAGGCAGGCATTGCTGCCTGCTCTGCGCCTGATCCCAGCCTGGCTTCCTGCCACGACCTGCTCTCTGGAGGGACGGGCTGCCTTGTCTGGGCTTTCCTAAACAGCAGCGTGCTCTGGAGGCACACTAGGGTCGGAAATGAGTTGTCAGGAACACGGTTTGTCTCTTATATAGTAGGATAATGTTTCCTTTTGTTGCAGATTGTTAGTGTCTCAATTGTGAGGAAATTTTGTGTCTCTTACCTTGTATTTTTTCCTACTTTTTTTACTTTATTTATCCCTCTCCTTTCTCCCTGTGTGGATCCAGAGCAGCTTACATTATTTTCCTCTCCTCTACCCACCCACCCCTTACAACAATTCTGTGTAGTAGATGAGGCTGAGAGTGAGTGGCTGGCTCTATTTTCCTTCCCCCATGTAGCACCTTTATGTTTTGTGTCTCACTATATTTGGTGGGGCTTCTTCCCACCAATAATTTATGCCTCATGTAGTAGGTAGCAGTCTTCTAGGTAGATTCCTCAGCTGGGGAGTCTGCATGATCATTTTTTCCCTGTAACCCTGTAATTTTTTCCTCTTCTTCATATGTTTTGAAGTTTCTGGCTGCCTTGAGCCATGGAGGAAGGTGGGGGGGGGGCGGTTCCAGCAGACTCAACCTCAGATCTCAACTATGCCTGCATTAACTCTATGCTCACCTTGTATACCTATAGACCTATGTAAGCAACACATTCTTCTTAATTTAATAAATGTTTGAAACGGAGACTTTTTTCTGTACGTTCTGAACAGATTTGTTTCTAGTCAAGCTGTGAAAGGTTTATGGCAAAGTGTGATACCGTTTATTTTCATTTCATTTCTGGACGTGTGTCATTTTGCTCTGTGTCCTAACAGAGCTTCAGAGCTGTGATAGTTTAATGTTATTGGTAGCTTTATCAGTGATATGAAAAGATCAGGGCAAAAGTCTGAGATGTACAAAATTCTTTGGAACTGACTTTAAATTAAATTCTGCTTAGGGGAACCTACTTTTTCTGGAAGTGCATCAAGATATATGATAAAGTAATGATAATAATGCCAATTCTCTGTTTGTTGGGCCTCAAATAAGACGACAGAGCCTGTGTCACTTCAGTGGCCTATCACTGGGAGAAAGCCAGCCCTGTGAATGAAATGGTATTTGCCTGTTTGTGTGAAGAATGATGAAACTTTAAATGAATTGTTGACCTTTCTTGAATGACATGTGACCTGTAAGATATCTGAGCTGTATATCATGAGCTGTTCTTGAAAATTGCCGTCTGCTGACCGAAAATAAACAATAAGATATCAAATATACTTTGAAAAAATTGACTTGGTTTAACACTGGAGAAAAAGTGAATTATTTTGATTCACCAGTCAGAACACATCAATTCATTTCAAATCATCCTTGATCTGGAGTCTGGAAGGGCTACCACTTTGTTTTAAAGCATCTTTTTGTTTCAGCAATTGGGGCTTGCTGGACTGCATGCTTTATTTAGACAGGCATCTGCTGTGACAAAAAAGATCTCAATGGAAAGATTACTGGAGTAAAATGGATTTTAAAATACGGGGAAAGACTTTCAAGTTGGGAAATGTGTGTGTGTGTGTTTGCATGTTATCTGTGGCAATCCAGGTTAGATTGAAAGGTCAGGATTTTTTGTTTGTTTGTTTGTTTGTTTGTTTGTTTGTTTGTTTGTTTGTTTGTTTGTTTGTTTGTTTGTTTGTTTGTTTGTTTGTTTGTTTGTGTACATTATTTATAGTCCGTCTTTCTTAGCGAGACCAAGATAGATTACACAGCGTAAGACAATACAGTCATCTGCTGGGACATCCAATAAACAATTCAATAGGATGTGGATTGCAAAAATATGGAAAATAGCAAAAATATGATGCAGAGCTGAAACAATCATGGCCATTTTCTCACTGTTTACCAGCCACAGAACATTGTGCCAAGCTCCCGGAATGGCAGCGTCTTCCTGGCGCAATTTCAGTAGTTCTTGTGAGAAATTGTGCCAGGAAGATGCTGCCGTTCCGGGAGCTCGGCGCGATGTTCTGTGGCCGGAAGGCAGTGTGAAAACGGCCCATGAAACAGAGCTTAAGCAATTAAACCTGGCACGTTGAATAATGTTCACCCATGAATTTTGTATTCCATTGAAACGAGATTCATAATCAGTAGCCAAGAACGATCCTGAACAGTTACAAAATTCATTGTCCTCAAGTTCATGTTCTTTTTGAAATTGGGATAAATCTCATCAGCGCAAATTCTAATGGTATTGTCTCTAGTATGAATAAACTACCATGGTTTCTTTTGCAATGCTTAAAAAAAAATTCACTAATATGTGCTAAAGGTCAAAAAGTTTCAGCTAAAATACGGCCCTCCCAGCCAGCAGTTTCCACTGATAAGGCTGGGGGGCACTCTTTGCCCCCCTGGAAGGAAGAGGAAACAGAGCATCTCCATGGTATCTGGGTCTCAGGCTGGGGGGCGGAGACAGGAGCCTTATGAGGCAGCTCCACCCAGCCAGCTGGCAGTTGCTCTGCGTGCTCGGCCTGAGCAGAGTACATCTCAAGCTCTCTCAGCCAAGCTCTGCTGAGGCTGTTTTACCAAAGGCCCTCAGTTATGCAGTGATAGCTGCCTTGGAGAAGCTGTGATATTCCCCTGCTGGCTACCTTCAAACTCCAGGAGGAGAGCCAGGGCCCAGCACCAGGCTCAGTGGTTTGGCAGAGACTTTTTCTTATTTATATTTGGGACCTGTTGTCTACCTGAGCCTGCTAGTTGGGGAAGGCAGAATAGAAATCGAAAGTAAATAAATAAATAATCAGTCAGGAGGGCTAAAGCAGGATCATACCCAGCCCTTGCAGGCCTCTGGCCTACCTAGGCTCTTCTCCCCTCCTCCCCACATTTTACTTCATTAGGAGAGAGTACTTGAAGTGGCAGCAGCAGCAACAGCAGCAATAGGCTTGGCTGTAGGCCACAGGGGTGAGTTGCAGCCATCTGAGGGGTGGATCAATCAATATTTTATTGCTACTGACCTAGCAGGGTGGATGCTGGTAGCCCCCCCTCCCCCCATCTAGGTTTTTGCCTCCCCTGCCGTTACACTTACTTTGGAGGGAATATTTCCATCAGCAATAGTTTGGCCTAAGACCTTCAGGCAGCAGGGGCCATTTTGTGGGAGAGCTTGGCAGCTTATTCAGTTACGTGTGGCCATTTTGAGAGTGGCACCCGGTGTCCTGCTTAGTCTCCTGGCAGTAGTGGCCATGTTGTGAAGGCATCTACAATATGCACAGTTCTGGGGGTGGCCATTTTGAGTGTGGCATTTGTGTGACCTGATTTGCCTCCTGCTTACTGGCAGTAGCAGCCATTTTAATGAGGCTTTTGCAGCTTATCCTGTGCTAGGGTGGCCATTTTGATAGTGGCACCCAGTGGTCTGCTTAACTTCCTGGAAATGGCAGCCATGTTGTGAAGGCATCTGCAATATGCACAGCACCAGGGGTGGCCATTTTGAGTGTGGAGTTTGTGTGGCCTGATTTGCCTCCTGCTTACTGGCATAGTGGCCATGTTAAGGGCTTTTTACACCTTTTCCTGTGCTAGGAGTGACCATTTTGAGTGTGTCTCATGGTGGCTTGCTTAGCCTCTTTGCACTGGTGGCCATTTTATAGAAGCCTCTGCAGCCTAGGCAGTGTTTGGGCTTCCATTTTGGGGGTGCTGTGTTCCTATTGGGCTTTGAAGCTCTAAAGCAGTCATTTTACATTACATTACTGTATGTTTCCATCATGCCACCCAGAAAGGCTGGTAGCCCTGCTAAGGGCAAGCAGCCAGCAAATAGGCCTCCTGCAAAGCGGCCCTGCAGACTCTTCCTTTGAGGATGATGAAGTGGCCAAGGGGAGGAGGAAAATACTGCTATCAGTGTCTCTCAGTCAGGAGGACTAGAGCAGGGTTAGGCCCAGCCCCTGCAGGCCTCCAGTCTATCTAGGCCTCGCTCACTGTTTACACTTTATTTGGAGAGAGTACTTACAACAGCAGTAGCAGCAGTGAAGGCCTGGCTGAAGCTCAGGTAGGGGGGCTTGCAGTCATCCGAAGGGTGGCTTGCTGCACACATTATTTCTACTGGCTTAGCAAGAATCTACAGTCCCAGGGTGGTGGCTGGTTAATCTCCCCCCCCCCCCCGCTTTTCCCTGCTCAATTTGCAGCCTCTGTGGGCCTAGAGAGCTGGGTTTTTTAGGTTTCATCACTCAGGCCACCTAATGGCATGCTGTATTATTGCATCTGCTGAAATCGGCAAAGCTGTCACACAGGGCACCAAAGTCTAAGATGTGATCTGATCTTTCTACCAGATTAGCACAATTGATGGCCGGTAGCCAATCTGGCCTCAGCTGCTGTAATCCAGTTATGTTGAGGTGACAGTGGCACCTGATTGACAAGGTAGGTAAGTCCACTGGCCTCTAGTGCCTGGCTGTGGGGGCTCCCAGGGGGGTCAGGCAACAGTGTCTCGACTCCCATGTTTAGGCTCTTGGGTTGTATCGTTTTGGGTCTTGCCTTTGGGTTTCGCAGTTTGGCCACTGGGTTGTTACTTGACGTTGTCCTAAAGGGAGCAGCATGTTGGGGGTTTACTTTCTCTTCAGTGAGTGGAGGAGAAGGATGGGGTGGACCTGAGGAGGGGACAAGTAATTAAGACTTAAGGTTTACTGCTCCTGGCCAGTTGGCTGCTAGCCGGCCTTTTTTATGGGAGCTCCATCAGCTGGTGGGGCACCGAGCCTTGTCTCCAGGATGTTGGCACCTAGAAGTGGAGTTTCCTTAAAGTTTCTGCTGCCTTGGGGCCCAATGGCTTCTGGGTTGGCTCCTAGAAGTGGAGTTTCCTTGGAGTTTCTGCTGCTTTGGGGCCCAATGGCTTCTGGGTTTAGTTCAGGGGCACTGGTGGGCTGAGCAGTGGAGTTTCCTTGGGGTTTCCGCTTCCTTTGGGGCCCAATGACTTCTAGGTTTAGTGCAGGGGCAGTGGTGGGCTGAGCAGTGGCCCATTGACCAGTCTGTACAGGAGTCTTACTATAAACCGTATATGATTGGATTTTTCCAATCCTTGAGGCAGTTGGATTGTGGCAGAGAGAACTAGATAACCCCTCAGCCCACTTCATGTGGACAATTAGGCAGTGGTGCCCATACCTAACCCTCTTTCATCCAAGTGGCATAGGATTTTGAGGAGGGTTCTGGAGACTAGTCCTGGCATTCATGTTTTAAGGCAGCGCCTGGTCTTGCCTGCAGATGGGAAGGTGCAGCTTATCCCTCAGATTTCCTCTGAGCTATGCCTCCAGGGAGGACTATTGTTTCTTGGCAACCTGGTGGCATCACCCCCAGCATGTGGTGAACCTATGACCAAGTGTCCGGCAGTCTCTAGGCTGGGGTACCAGTTGGTTTGTAGGAATTATGGCTGAGCTGGTGGATCTCTCCCAGTTATGGGGCTTTCCTCATATTCAGTGGCAGCCATCAGGCAGCATAGGCAAATTTAGTTTCACCAGTAAACCTCCCAGTTTGATGTAAGCCCAGGCAGTTTCCAGAGTCACACGACATTAATGGTGGGAATGAGAGTTAGATCCTGAGTGCTAGTGCAGTGATGACCCAAGCCCGTAAGGAAGGGTCTGGTTGACTCCACATTAGCCATGGGGAAAGTGATGGCTGAGCTGCTACTTCTGTTTGATGGGATGTGGGGTCCTTTGCCTCACTCCTGGTCATTCACTTGGAGGTAATGAGCTGGACTGCCCTTCCGTTGCAGGCCCCACAGATGTACATGCATAGACAAGGTGGCCCAGCAAGCTCAAGGGGAGGAGCAGTCCTCCGCCTCATGTACTGGTCATTCACTTGGGCAGTAATGACTTTGGCTCTGGGGCATGGACGTTCCAGTACAGGCTTACACAGGTTTGCACACATAAGCATGAAGATCGTGAGCTGGAGGGGAGGAGTGGCCTCCGTTTCACGTCCTGGTCATTCATTTGGGTGGTGTTGACCTTGTCTCACAGGGCATGGCTCTTTCCTTACAGGCTCACACAGGCTTGCAGCCCCCAGGCAAGTAGCGGCCTGATGGTTTGAGGGGAGGTGCGGTCCTCCGCCTCACGTCCTGGTCATTAACCGCATGGTAATGACCTTGGCTCACTGGGCATGACCTTGGCTGCAGGGCATGGCCCCCTTTCGTTGAAGGCTCACACAGACTTGCAGTGCATAGGCAAGTAGTGGCCTGGTGTGTTGATGATTGGTCTGCAATGCTTCTGTGTCGGTGCGGCAGGAAGCTTGGGACTCATTAGCCCCTGAGAGGGCTAGGTAAGAGGTTAATAGAGCCGTAGAGAAAGCTCTGGGGGAGGGTCTGGGCATTTATTTGCCACACCCCTACATACTGGCCTGAATTTGCCAACCTCTACCGAGGTAATGGGGGTTCACTTGGCCACTAAAGGCAAAGATCTTCCTCAATGACCTACGGCAAGGGCTGAGGTTGGCACTAGGCCTCCTGTGGGGCACTAGGGCCTAAGCAGAGGCTTGGCCCTGGTGGTGGCAGGATAGAGTTTGGGGATAGGGAGCGGGCTGGTGAGCACCCTTGGAGACAGGTCAAGGCAGAGGTCCAGGGGTGACCCCGTGGCTTGACCTGTACTGCTAGTTGGCCCTTGCCGTATTAATGGTTGATGTTATGTTTAATAAAGTGGCCCTTTAGTTCCAAGCCTTGTGTCTGTCTCATTATTCCAACTAGGGTGGCAATGTATGATCATCAAAACAACAGGAAAAAACATTGTTTGAATGCTCTTTTTAATGGCTAGAAAGCTGCAGTGGGTGGTGACGTGTTTGTATTCTACCCCTTCACAATTTAATTTAGGTTTCCCTAACATCCTTGAGCCTGTGGGCATTTTTGACATTCACCATCCAAAATTAGCTTGGGAGGGGAAGCAGGGCCAAGCACAAAGTACCTGCCTTTGGGGCGGGGCCCTCAGAACAATTGCGGCAGGGTCTGTTCTTTGCTTTGTGTCCTCCTAGAGAGGTTTCTCCTTCAAATATGGGAAGAGCTGGGCAGCAGATCTGTTCTTTACAAATCCAGAGGAGATAGCCGTGTTAGTCTGTAGTTCCAAAATAGTAAAGAGTCCAGCAGCACCTTTAAGACTAACCAACTTTATTGCAGCATAAGCTTTTGAGAACCACAGCTCTCTTTGTCAGATGCATCTGAGGAAGAGAGCTGTGGTTCTCAAAAGCTTATGCTACAATAAAGATGGTTAGTCTTAAAGGTGCTGCTGGACTCTTTACTATTTTGTTCTTTACAAACAACTTGTCCTTTGTTACTGTTATAAATCTCCAGTTTCAGTGATCTCTGAGTTCTTCTCCCTCACCACAAAACTTCCCAACAGAGAACCCAAAGCCTTTACACTCACTGCCATAAGAACATCTAGCAACTGAGGGGGAGGGTCACATTTCAGAATTATAGGAGGCTTTTGTGGGTTCCCTCAGTTGGAAGGAAAGCCTGTCACAGACTTCCTTACGCTCCACTACACCAGAGCTCCCACGTGGTGGGGAGAGGGTACACTTTCCTGGGGCCTGGCGGTCCAGAGAGGCCCAGGCCAGGCTGAAATCCCTGGCCGATTCCAGACGGCCAGAAATAGCGTTTTGCCCGCGCTATTAATCGCTTACCGGCCACGCGGGTATTTTCGCCTCCATCCGACTTGTCCCGTCTTCATCCGTCTTCATCCGTTCTGAGCCATGCCGTTCCGCCTCCGCATGTTCGCATGGCCAAGAGAGGGACCCAGGGATTGGTTCTCTTCTCCCCGGCACAACTGACGTGGGGGGCCTTCATTTGCTCGCGTCTCGAAGTTTTTTTTTTTATTTCTTTCCCCCCGTTTTGCGCAAACGCGCAAATGCGCACATGCGCGAAGCCGCGGCATCGACGATGCGGTCAATGATTGGTCCTGTCAGACTGTGGCTAGATAAGGCACTCTCTGCAAGATTCCCTTTAGAAGCAAGAATAAGTCCAATGTCTGGCAAAGGAAGCTTTATTGCAGAAAAGGTCCATTATAGTCCACTGTCCTGAATAGGAGACTCAGGATGGTACATGATCATTGTTACCAATGAAGAGCAAGCATAGGATACAGAGTAACAATACCCATCTGGAACAGCCTCCCCCCACAGTTCTCAAAACAACATCTTTCAGTCCTGGGAAGCTGCTCTCCTTCAAGGCCAATGCTTGGTGGAACGGTGTTAGACAAAACAGTCTCCTCTGGTGGGAATGCTGCCTGGGAACTGGTGCACCTGAGGAGAAAACACTTAAACACTAAAAGCATTAGAAAATGGAGTCAGTATAGTTTAGATATATACTGGACCTGACATTTCTGCCCCCCTTAAAATAGATCCCCCCCTGGTTTATATGGGTAGCGAGTATGAAAAGCTTTGGTTAATCTAGGAGCATGAACATGTGCAGAGTTCACCCATTCATCGTAACCAGAATCAAAGTCCTTCCATCTAATGAGGTAAAAAAGCTGATTTCGTTTGAGTTTAGAGTCCAAAATTTGTTGTACCTCATAGTGTATTTGGTCGTCAATTAAAGTTGGAATGGGTGGAGCTTTGATATGCCATTTGTTGTCGGTGGGAGCTTTCTTCAAAAGGCTGACATGGAACGTATCATGCACATGGCGCAGATTCTTGGGTAAAGTTACAGCAACAGTCACTTTATTTATTACCTTGCGCACAGGAAAAGGTCCTAAGAATTTCAGAGCGAGTTTGCGGCTGGTCTGAGCTAGCTTTAGGTTTTTTGTGGAAATATACACATGATCTCCTGGTTGTAATTCCCATTCGGCCACACGATGGCGATCTGCGTATTTTTTGTAATCCAGTTTGGCTTTTTCAAGGTGTCTCTTAATAATAGTCCACTGCTGCACCGCCTCCCCCCACCATGAGGATACATCTGGCAATTTAGAGGAATGGAGAGGGGGTGCGTCCAATGGGAAGGGATTGAAGTGAGTCCCGTATACAATTTTGAAGGGGGCTTCTCCCGTTGAAGCGTGTACACTGTTGTTATAGGAGAATTCGGCTAGAGGGAGAAGGTCCACCCAGTTATCTTGTTGAAAATTGATGTAGCAACGAAGGAACTGTTCTAATATTTGGTTTGTTTTTTCGGATTGCCCGTCGGTTTGTGGGTGGTGGCTTGAACTGATGCCTTGTTCAATATTCAACATTTTCAAAAGCTCCCGCCAGAAGTTGGCAACGAACTGTCCGCCGCGATCCGAAATCACCTTGGACGGAAAAGAATGTAATTTTACGATGTGTTTTAGAAACAGATCCGCTAGTTTTCGAGCGGAGGGTATAGCAGTACAGGGGATAAAATGGGCTTGTTTGGAGAACAGATCTACCACAACTAAAATACAATTATGTCCTTTTGAAATAGGTAGATCAGTGATAAAGTCCATGGAGATTACTTCCCAGGGCCTGTTCGGCGTTTCCAATGGTTGCAGGAGACCCGGAGGTTTCCCTTTTCTGGTTTTTGCGCTGAGGCAAACAGGGCAGGAACTAACGTATTGGGAAATGTCTTTGCGCATGCCCGGCCACCAGAATTGTCTTTGAACTAGGTGCAAAGTTTTCAGGTACCCATAATGTCCAGCAGTGGGAGCATCATGACAGCGCTGCAAGACTTCCAGCTTAAGGCTGTCTGGGACATAAAACTTGCTCCCAGCTAGCCAATCCCCCTGGGGGGATTGGGTTAGTTTGTTTCGCGGAGCTTTATCCCCCTCCTTTTCCACTTCAGTTTTAAGTTTCGATTTCCATTCTTGGTTGGCCGGGAGGGGCTGCTTAGCACGGCTGCGAGTAGTCACCACGCCCCCAAGTTGTGTAGGCGAGAAGACCGTGTCGACAGTCTCCGCCCGTTTGCTCTTATGTTGGGGCATGCGCGACAGGGCGTCCGCCAAAAAGTTAGTTTTGCCCGGGAGATAATTGAGGGTGAAGTTGAATTTGGAAAAGAATTCCGCCCACCGCAATTGCTTGGCATTCAGTCTGCGTGGGCTTCGGAGGGCCTCCAAGTTTTTATGATCTGTCCAGACCTCGAAAGGGTATCTCGCCCCCTCCAGCCAATGCCTCCAGTTAGTAAGGGCTGCTTTCACTGCAAAGGCTTCCTTCTCCCACACATTCCAATTCCTTTCCGCCTCCGAGAACTTTCTAGACAAGAATGCACAAGGCCGCAATTTCCCATCCTCCCCCTTCTGTAGCAAAACCCCCCCTATCGCCGTATCGCTGGCGTCGACCTGTACTATGAAGGGGGACTGTTCGTTGGGGTGGGAGAGGATGGGTTCCGTTACAAATTGCTTTTTAAGGCATTCGAAGGCCGTTTGGCAATCGGGGGTCCATTGTAGTTTAGAAGAGGGTTTTTTGGCTTGGTCCCCTTTATCTTTGGTTTTCAGCAATTCTGTTAAGGGGAGTGTGATTTGGGCGAAATTTGCTATGAAGTCTCTATAGAAGTTGGCAAAACCCAGGAAGGATTGCAGTTCTTTGCGGGTGGTGGGTGTTTGCCAATCCTGGATCGCCTGTATTTTGGCTGGATCCATTTTCAACCCCTCTTGGGAGATACAATACCCAAGGTAAGTGAGTTCGGTTTTATGGAATTCACATTTGGACAATTTGATGGGCAGTTTATTCTTCATCAAGGTGGCTAGGACCTTTTGTACCATTTGAATATGTTCTTCCTCGGTGTCAGAATAAATTAAAACATCATCAAGGTACACCACCACCCCTTTGTACAGAAATTCATGTAGAACTTCGTTTATCATGGACATGAATACAGACGGGGCTCCCGTCAATCCAAAAGGCATAACTAAGTATTCATATTGTCCGAGGGGCGTATTAAACGCGGTTTTCCACTCATCCCCTGCCTTGATACGAACGTGGAAGTAAGCATCTTTTAGATCTAATTTCGTAAAGATCTTACCTTGGGCCACGACGTTGTGAAGGTCTCGGATGAGCGGTATAGGATAGGCGTTGTTGGTGGATACTGCATTCAGTCCTCGGAAATCCGTGCACAGTCTGAGTCCCCCATCCTTCTTTTTCACGAAGAGAACTGGAGCGGCGTGGGGGCTAGAGGCTGGGCGGATGAACCCTCGTTGGAGGTTGGTGTCGATGAATTTCCGGAGTTCTTCACGTTCATGGAGACTCATGGGATAGAGTCGTCCTTTAGGCAGTGAGGCTCCGGGTAAAATTTCCACCGCACAGTCCGTTCGTCGGTGCGGGGGTAGAGCATCAGCTTCCTCCTCAGAGAAAGCATTTAGAAAAGGCCAGTACGGTTCTGGTATTTGGTTGACTTCTTCTTGGGTGAGGAGGGCCTTTTCTTTATAAGTTGGGTCTTTGCCCCAGTTTTGATTCCAACGGTGATTTTTACAGTTGGCATGACTGAAGGTAATACATCCTTGAGCCCAGTCTATGTAGGGATTGTGATCACATAGCCATTTGCTGCCTAGAATTAACGGGTACTTGGCAGTAGAGCTGATGACAAAGGACCTCTTTTCCCAATGTTGTCCCATGCCTGTGATCACCGGGATGGTTTCAGTCGTGACTGGATTCATGTTGGTACCATCCATTTGTTCAAAGATTACTGGATTTTGTAAATCCCGAGTTGGTAAGACCAGTCCATTGACTAGAGCTGGGGCTATGATGTCTCTTGAGCAGCCCGAGTCAATAAGAGCTTGCACCCGAATGTGCATTTTTCTCTCTGGGTTGATTAGAGTCACTGGCATGAATAAAATGGACCCAGGTGGCCGGTTCCGTGCAGGGACGGGCTTGGGGCGGATCTGTCGTTTGGGCCCTTTTACGACAGATCCATCTCGTTTCCCGACTGGGGACTTTCTGGATTGACTTCTGCAGATGGGGAAGCGGGATCGTATTCCATAACTTCTTCCGCTTCCAGCCCTCTCTCTGAGGCTGGCCTTTGGGAAGCGCCGCGGCCTCTGTTTGCTCGTGGAGCTGGAGTCGGGCGTTGGAGCGTAGGGAACGGAGCAAGGGTTGGACGCCGTAATTGAAGCGGAGGTCTTTGCACAGGCCGGTAGGGGCATTGTGCTGCAAAGTGACCAGCCTGTCCGCATTGCAAACACAGCCCTTGTTGCCATCTAGCATCTCTCGCTCCACGGGTGGCGTAGCCAGCTCCCCGTGCTCCCTTCTGTAAGGTCAATGGTCTTCTTTGTCCCGTGTGTTGTTGTTGCTCAACCAAACGGACTTCTAAAATGCGATTCTCCACTTCGCAAACAAGTTGAATCCAACCTAACAGCGTAGGGGGATTGTCTTGCATGAGGGCTCTGTCCAAAAGTCTCGGATTAAGTCCTTGTTTGAACAGAATAATTTTTGTGGACTCCTCACACCTGGGGCACTTGGCTGCTAATTGTCGGAATTTTGTGACATAGTCTCTGGCTGACATGCTGCCTTGTTTGATGGCTTGCAATTCTGTTCGGGCCCGGGTTTCCTCTAAGGGGTCTTCATATTGTGCTCGGATGGCATCCACTAACCCCTGGAGAGTATCAAGTTCTGGGGCCCCAACATTGTACAGTCCTACATACCAATCTGCTGCCTTGCCCTGTAAACGAGATCCAAGATGTTCAATTTGGCTAGCCTCACTGCCAAAAAGGTGCCCCCACCGGTTGAAAAACTGCACCACTTGTACCAAGAAAAATCCCAGTTTGGAAGGATCCCCATCGAAGGTGGCTTCCAACTTCACCCAGCCCATCGGGAGCTCTTGTCTCGGAGCAGGCGCTGGGTAGAAGTCCATCGGCAGTCTTAATTGCTCCTGGGGCGCGGGAGGAGGTAACTGGAGTCTCGGTCGGGGCAATGGCGGCGGCTGCACTGGCGGCGGTTGAACCGGCTGTGCCGGCGGAGGTTGCCGTGGTGGAGCTGCCGGGGGTGGTCTCAGTTGGGCCGGAGGCTGTAGTGGCGGGCGAGTAGGTGGCGGCAATCTTGGCCTGGCTGGTAACACAGGAGGCGTTGGCGGCAGCTGTCGAGGTGGAGGCAGCTGGTGTGGTTGAGTGGAGATCGGCCGCGGAGGAGGGGGTTGGAGGTGCCGTAGAGGTGCAGGCCTTCCCGGTTGATTCGGAGGAGGTAAGACGGGCTGGTCCTGGGGCTGCTGCAACGGTATGAGCCGCGGTCGAGGTGAGAGGGGCCGCAGCGGCGAGGGTCGAACGGGTGGAAGGCCGCGCGGGCTTGCCCCTCCAGGCGTTGTTATTCTGGGAAGCATCGGCTGTCCTCGTGGCGCTGGTAGACCGTCTCCCGAAGGTTGCCCGACGGGAACAGTTTCTCGCGGTTGATCAGGGGCTCCCTCCTCGGATGGAGTCGCGGGTGCTCCCGCTTGGTCCGGCCGGACCGTTATAGGAGAAGTATGGGGGGGTATCACCGGTGTATCACTTGGCTTTTCCTCCCCTTCCGTAGGCCTCTCAACGGGGGTCTCGTCTGGCGGCACATCCCCTCCCGTGATGGGAGGTTCGATGGGAGTCTCACCGGGTGGCACAACCGGGTTATCCCTTCTCGGTGGAATGTCCCGCTGTGTGGGAAGTTCCTTGGGTTGTTCTCCCGATTCGCCAGGATAGGTGCCCCCCTCGCCGGTAGGTGACGACCGCTGCTGAACTTCCTCCATCGGATAGGAGATGACACTTTGGAGGGTAGCTATCTGTATCGCCATCTCTTCAGGAGACAGTCTTTCTCCTGCTCCCATTGAGGAAATTAAATGAATGGCGTGAGCCAAACTTTCTTCCATATCCATCAGCTTAGCTTCTAACTGTTGCATTCGACTTGGCCCCGGTTGTTCGCTCAGGGAACCTTCATTCGTTGTACTCACCGGGGAGAAAGGGCCCCACGGAGGGGGGTCCCCTTGGACTATTCGCGACCTCGCGGCTAGAATTCCCTTGGCCATACCCGTCACGGCCGAGATGCTGGTATCTACCGCATAGGTGCGACCTTGTATCTGCTCCCAACTTTGTTCAGGGACTTCCGTTGGCTCTTTCCACGGAGCAAGTTCGGAATAATCCCAACTCAGGGCGCCGCGGCGAGACGTGTCCCCCTCCGTCTGCTCAAACGTCCTGTTCCAATATCGCCATGGTTGGCTGCTATCTAGCTCCGGGACGGTTTCTAGGCTTCGGCGCCCGTCCATCGAGACTCGTGGATGGAGTCCACCTGCCCGGCGCTCTCTGGTTTCTCGGGGTCTGGCTCCCCACTCCGACGGGGTGGGTACCGAGATCAAGGGGAGAGCGGTTGCTTTCGGCCTTGCCCCGAGGTCGCTTTCGGTCTCGTTCCGAGTACTGAAGTCGATGAGAGGCAGGGTGGAAGTGGAGGCTCCGGTTCCGTTCCCGGTTGCTCCCAGCTCCTGGGAGTCTTGGGCTTGCACCGGTTGATTGTCGGGAGACGCATACGGATCAAACAAAGGATCCCTGTCCGGGACAACCTTGGATTCCGCTGGGCCCGACTCAGACATGATTGGTAACAAAATGTCAGACTGTGGCTAGATAAGGCACTCTCTGCAAGATTCCCTTTAGAAGCAAGAATAAGTCCAATGTCTGGCAAAGGAAGCTTTATTGCAGAAAAGGTCCATTATAGTCCACTGTCCTGAATAGGAGACTCAGGATGGTACATGATCATTGTTACCAATGAAGAGCAAGCATAGGATACAGAGTAACAATACCCATCTGGAACAGCCTCCCCCCACAGTTCTCAAAACAACATCTTTCAGTCCTGGGAAGCTGCTCTCCTTCAAGGCCAATGCTTGGTGGAACGGTGTTAGACAAAACAGTCTCCTCTGGTGGGAATGCTGCCTGGGAACTGGTGCACCTGAGGAGAAAACACTTAAACACTAAAAGCATTAGAAAATGGAGTCAGTATAGTTTAGATATATACTGGACCTGACAGGTCCGGGAGATTCTCGCGAAGTACATTGGTCGATGGTTCCACTCTAGATTCTCAATTGCTAATCTGGTACGTGCTGACTGTTGGATCCTGAAATGGCGCCCGGGAGAGAGCTTTTACTCGTGATGGCGCAAGTGGTGATTCTCCTGCTGCAGAACACGGTCACACTTTGCCATGCGCATCTGCGGCACATTCTGAGGCGCAGAAGGGCTGCCCAGCTGATTTTCCACAGCGAAAGATTGGGTGCAGCTTCACGTAGGTCAACTATGCGAGGGATCCGTCTGCGGCAGCGATGGTATGTGCTGGCGGACACCAGAGAGCACAGAGACTGCTGGGTATACCCCCGGAGCCAGGACTGGTGGGAGCGCATAGCCCTGCGTGTATGGGACGACACCCATTGGATTCAGTGTTTCCGGATGACCAGGGGGACCTTCAATGAGCTGGTGGATGCCCTGAGGCCGACCCTGGCACGCCAGTCCACCAACATGCGTGAGCCCGTGTCCGTGGAGAAGAGGGTGGCGGTGACGTTGTGGTGCCTTGCCACTGGGGCATGCTACCGCGTTGCAGCGGATCACTTCGGCCTGGGGCTGTCCACCGTTTCAGATGCTGTGCTGGAGGTCTGCTTCGCAATTGAGAAACAGCTACTCTCGATTTGGTTTCGTTTTCTCCGCCATGTCGGACGCTCCTCTTCGCTGGCTCGAGAGGAAGCGGCCGAGCACCCTGTCCGGGCGGCTGATCTGCGAAGATTAGCCCCCAAAACTCCCAGTGAGGGAGGCTGGGTCCGGGACGCTGCGGGAAGAGCCCCCTGGAATCAATGCGGGGGGTTAATTGCCCGTTTGTCCCTACGGAGGCCGGCGGACGTGCGCGGCGCCTCGAGTGCTGCCGGGCCATGAGAAACGGCAAAGAGCAGAATTAGGCGAGAGCCTACAAGTAAGCGAATTCCTTCTGTTATTACAAGCGTACGTGAAGGAGAGGTGAGATCTGAAGCCAAGAGGGCTCACTCTTCCCCTTTGCTGAGTCTCAAAATTTGGTTGGCGCCCCCCCCCCAAAATGGCAACAAAGAAACAAAGTCCTGCCCTTGGCAAGTCAGTTTCGGCTGCCTTAAAGGGAGAATCG
Organism: Eublepharis macularius; assembly: GCF_028583425.1. Taxonomy (NCBI): domain Eukaryota; kingdom Metazoa; phylum Chordata; class Lepidosauria; order Squamata; family Eublepharidae; genus Eublepharis; species Eublepharis macularius. The sequence goes on from NC_072792.1 coordinate 2,747,070, forward strand.
TTGGAGGAAATTGTACAGAGGGCGGTTGGTGAAGCTATAAAACCCTTTGTTGACAAGCTGAATGAAACAGATCAAAGGGTCGGCTTAATTGAGAGCGAAGTGAAAACCATCAAGGAAGCAGCGGGGGGGGCAGAGAAGTCTGCTCGGGAAAGTGCGTCACTCGTGAAGGCTACGAATAAAGAGCTTAAACTGGTGGAGAATCAGTTGATCGGGCTACAAGTGGAACGAACACAGACAATTTTGCGCCTCCAGAATGTGAAAGAGGAGGAAAACGAGGACTTACGGGGTCTTGTCTCGGAACTATTGGCGACACCCGCGAGGGCAACTAAAGAAGAAGTTAAAAGCGCCATTTTGGAAGCCCGTCGGGCTACTTCAAAGTATGCAATGAAGCGTCAGTTGCCGCGCGAGATCATCATCGATTTTTCATCTAAGAGGATCCGGGACACTATCCTATACAATTCATACAATGCGGATTTGGACTTCTTGGGCAACAAAATTAAGATATTGAAAGACGTCCCATTTCTAGTCCGGAAAAGACGTTTTAAGTATAAAAAGTTCGCAGCTCTTCTGAGAGAACGTGGAATAAAGTACAAATGGTTATTTCCGGAAGGAATCTGGTTCACCCATAAAGATCAAGCCTTTAAGATATTATCAGAAGATCAACGAAGGGATTTTGAGGACAGGAACCCAGAATTCCAGTGCACCAAGCAAGACGAAAAGGAGAAGTCTGAGGGGGAGGGGGAGGAAACGAGCAATGCGGCTGCAGTTGCGCAGAGAGAACTCCGTCCGGGACCCAGGAGGGGAAGAAAAATTTAACTTGAAATTAAATTGTAATTTGCATTTAGTAAGGTCAACCACTCCATCAATATAATATAAAGCTTTAACTTTTGAATAATGGCAGTATGAAGGGAAAACAGAAATGTAGTGTTTAGTGTTTAGTGTTTGTAGGGTACCTTCCCCTTTTTTCCACCCCTCCCTCCCTCTCTCTTTTTTCTTTCCTCTTTCCTATCCCTTGTGTTATTGTAGTCTTTTGTAGTTACTGTTTTGTAGGGTATGTATGTATGTAGTAGTTGTATGTTAGATATTGAAAATAAAAAATTATATATAAAAAAAAAAAAAGAGAGAGAGAAACAGCTACTCTCGAAGACAGTGTGTCTCGGGGACGAGGTCGGGAAGGTGAGTGATGGCTGCAGGAGGGGCAGGCGGTTTGCGCAGGCTGGAACAAAGGTGGTTTGTGTTGTTCTCTGTGTACCCGATGTTGCGCGACTGCGCATTTCCAATCATGCGTGTTTCTGGTCTCTGTTTCAGATAATGGATGGGTTTGCAGCGCTGGGGTTCCCTCATTGTGTTGGGGCGATTGATGGCACTCACATCCGCATCGGTCAGCCCCGTGGGAAGCCGGACCAATATGGTAACCGAAAGAACTACTCCTCCATCTTGCTGCAGGGTACAGTCGATCACACCGGCCGTTTTGTCGATGCAGAGGTGGGTTGGAGTGGCAAGAACCACGATGCCTTCGTCTTCCGCAACTCGGCTCTCTGTGCTGCAATGGACAATGGGGCTTTTGTGCCTGGGAATCCCTCCCTGACAGTGAATGGTGTTTCAGTGCCACCGCTGATGATCTCGGATGGTGCTTATCCAATGCGCCGGTGGTTGATGAAGCCGTATGGAAAATTTGCTGTCACACCACAACAGAAATACTTCGACCGCTGCCTGGCACGGGCCAGGAACCGGGTGGAATGCAGTTTTGGTCATCTGAAGGGACGCTGGCAGTGCCTCCTCCATCGGCTGAAGGCCAGAGAGGAGAACGTGGTGACCATTGTTACCGCGTGTGTGATCCTGCACAACTTGTGCGAGGCCAAAGGACATGCAGTGCTCGGGTCACTGACGGATCCCACGCCCTTGACAATGCCTGGGGATGGACTGGAGTATGGGGAGAACGACAGGGGGATGCTTGATGAGGGGAAGAGGGTTCGTGACGCGATGGCTGAATTCATGTATTCAAGATGCGGACGGTGATGCCCTGGCTTTCTTTGGGGGGAGGGAAAACTCATATCCCCAAAGTGCCAATATTGCGAGGAAAAGTTTGTCCTGCCAATAAATGCTTGTTATTGCACTCGAACAGTTGTCGTTTTCCTTGTCCGTTCCTGGGTGTGGGGGGGGGAATGCAGACCCGGCAGGTTTTGGTATTGCCGCATTTGCGCACCAAGTGGCGATCATCTGCAACTGCGCAATAGCAGCCGAATGCACAGTCCGTGCCACCGCACGTTTTCTGGTGGGCCCCGCCATGACCGCTCCTGCCGTGGGGGTAGTGTTACGGGGGTGGCTTTATACGGGTCACCGGCACATCTAAGCCGGTGACTACAGAAAGTGGCAAAGCCGTGTCGGTCACCCCCTTCTCAGAGTCGCTTGAGTGTTCTGCTTTGCGGAGATGCGCAAATGCGGCGATACACTCATGTTGGCAACCCTTGGGTGAACACTCTCGGGAAGTGTGGGGGTGATCGGGAAAACATTAACGAGAAATACTGTGGGCTGCTGCACTATGGGGGGGTGCTGCCGCGGCCCTCGGTGGACGGGAATGCTGGGTGGCCGGCAGCAGCTGTCCGGCTAAGCGGGGCAACGGGTGCCTGCACGGATTGCCGCTTCTAAAGTTGCGCATGCGCAGTCGCGCTTTCGCGCGTTAGCGCATATCCTTACACTCGCAGCTGAAAAAATGGCCGCCAGTAAGGGCCGCTACTGGCGGGATCTGGAGGTCGAGGCCCTGCTTGACCTCCTTCTGCAGAGTGGGCGTGCCAGCCGCATAATGGGCAGCCACCACCTGCCCACAAAGGCCATTTTCGCCAGGGTTGCCCGACAGCTCGCTGCGAAGGGTTGGCCCAGGACCGCGGACCAGTGCAGGTCCAAGTTCAAGCGGGTCAAGGCCGACTTCTTTGCAGCCATGGAGCAGTGGCAGGGCATCCCTAGGATGAGCGCCAGGCCGCCGTTCTTTGCGGACATGCGACGGCTCTGGGAGGCGGCTGGCAGGCCTAGCTGGGAGGACCGGAGGCAGGCAGGTAGGTGGAAGGGGGGTGGTGGATTGATCTCGGCCTGGTTGCAGTCTTGCCCTCCCGTTGGCGTTCTTTGCCCTGCCACAGATTAGGGTATCAGTGGTGCTCTGTTGAGGCCCCCCGCACTGCCATCAATCCCCGGTGGCCATTCCTGAGAGGCCAATGATGCCCAGGTTGCAGGCAGACTTCCAGGTGGCACGCAGACAAAGTCACAAGCCCTCCCCCCCCTGTCTGCCACAGCGGCCCTGTGAAGAGTGCTCCAAAGAGTGTTTTTTTAAGAAATAGCTGCCCCGGGGTCAAGTAGTTCTTATCTCTAGTAAGCGTTTTTGGGATTGCACCTGCAGTACTGTGCCCACATACTTGGAATTAGGACCCATTGAACGCAGTAAGCCTTGTGCAAAAATGCACACAACTGCAGTCTGAAGACAAGGTCACAACCCCCCCCTCCCGCGTCTGCCACAGCGACAGGGTGCCTTGAGGGGCGGAACACCATTGTGCCACTGCATGCCAGCTGGGCACCAGAGATACCAACAACCCTCCCCAATCTCTTGCAGCTGCGTTGAGGGCGAGGGCACGCCCCAGAACTGCGGGGCAGCCCGAGGAGCCGGCAGAGGCGGAGGAGGAGGAGGCAGGAGAAGCCGTGGAGGAGGAGGCTGGTGAGCGTGGGCCCAGGATCCGCGAGGAAGAGGCGGAAACTACGGAGGAGGCGCATGGAGGTGAGAGGTGCAGCAAACATGAAGGCGGTGAGTGCTGCCAGGTTGAGGGGGGTGGGGTCTCTGGCCGGTTCACTGATCCATCACGCCCCAATCTCTTGCAGCAGGGCAGGGGGAGCAAGGGATTCCGCCAGCCGAGCCACCAGCAGGCGAGGAGGAGGCACAGGAATCGGAGGCGCCACCTCCACAGGGAGAGGAGTGGCTGGTGGAGGTGGAGTTGGAGGAACCCGCAGGTGAGCGGTGAGCGGTCGTGCCGACATCGCCGCAGCTGTCCCACGGCACGGCACATTTCTGCGGCAAAACGTGCGCCAAGATGGCGTGGTGGGGGTTGAATGGGGGGAAAGGAAAGAAAAGCGTGTGTGGTGTGGTGGTTCGGGCCCACGTTATCACCCTCACATTGCCCCCTTTCCCATCTTGAGTGCAGATGCACGGGGGCGCGAAGGCCGTGGTGTTCCCGAGGAAGCACTGGAGGGGGCGGCCAGAGGCTCTTTCGTTGCCGGGCAGAGCGGGCAAGCACCTTCCGCCGCAAGGCAGCCGGCAGAAGAACCGGGTAAGAGCAGCTCCCGGCGCACCCCCCAGCCACCTACGCAGCACCAGAAATGGCCGTAATGTGCATTGTGCGCATTTGTGCGCAGCTGGTGTGGACCAACTGTTCTTATGTGCTGTTAACAACAACATATGTTTCAAATCTATTTATTTAAACGAAAGAACACTAGAGTACAGAGGCCCGCCACCAATGCTGGATTAACAGCTGTTACCATCTTCTCGCCGTCCACAGTGTTGGCCCCTGGCGAGGGGACTCCCGCCACCATGGAGGAGCCAACGACGAGCCGAGCGGCGGCCCGTGCACCGGCTTCCCAAGAGGGGGACGGCACCATCCTTGAAGCCATCAAGGGCCTGGAGGGGCGGATGATGCACTCCCGTAAGTGAGTCCATGACTGCCTTTCAGGGAGGCCTGAACTCACACTGAGGCATTCCTCACCTCTACCACCGAGCGACAGAGAATTCCGCACGCAGCTCTCCCCAAACCCCTGTGGTGTTGAAGGAGCAGCCACAGGCTGGCAGGTTCCTCCCGTCATCTGCCAACTCCACTTGTGTTGACAAGGGACAGACCGCTCCCTGACAGTGTGTGGCTTTATTAACCACTGGACAACAAATTAGACACATGTGGCTGCATTTGTCCATGTCCCTGGCTTGTTTGCAATCTTAGGTTTTCCCCGGCTCCCATTTCAATTGAAATCCCCCCCCCCGGTGATGGGAGGCCTTCACCTGTGAAGAGAGGGGCAACGAATTCCAGGCATGATGGGGATGTGGAGGGCGGATGCGTGAGAGTCCCAGGCATAAGAGGCAGTGATGGACTCTGGCAGGAACAAAGGACAGCAAGGGAGAATGGCCGGGAGTTCCAGGCATCAGGGGGAGTGGGGAGCGTGGGAGGGAGGCCAAAACATGAGGGGCTGTTAGGAGACCGGTGGGAAGTTCCAGACGTGAGGGGCAGAGAGGGGCACGTGCAAGAGTCCCAGGCAGATAAGGGAGTGAGATTTGAACCGCAGCATATCTTTGTTTTGTCCACAGTGAACACGCTGCAGGGCAGGATGGACACGGTCGAGCGCCTCCTGCTCTACCAGGGACGGAAACACCGGGCACTCGAGAGACGTGTGCGGGCCTTGGAGGGACAACTGTCCGCACTACTGCCAGTGGCCACCGAGCAGTGATGGGACTTTGGGGGGGGGGAGGTTTCTGTTAATGTTGAGTTCACTAAAAGTTAAAGTTGAAAACATCGGTTTGAGTGTCCGTGTTTTCTCGATAGGTGGCGGTGTGTCTGGGGTGGTGGGGCTTTGCGGTCTTCTGTCCGGGGGGGGGGCTGGGGAAAGGTTGGGCAGAGCTAAGGAAAAGGGCAAGACTCGTCTACAGGGTTAGCCGATCCCTGGACCTGCCCACACAGGACCGCTTGGGGACACCCTGCCTTGGCTGAGGACGGGGGGAAGGTGGTCGGATGATCGCCCCCTCATCCACCTCCCCCTCATTCAGCGCTGGAGCTGTGGGGGCATTGGATTCAACCACCAGGGGCGGCCGCTCTGGAGCTGCTGCTAGCGGTTGCTGCATCCGGAGCATGGCCTGTCCAAGTGTTTGCAGCGTGCTGACGGCGGCACGCATCACCTCCAGGTTCTGGCCCCAAGCATTCTGAAACATCGCCTGCTCCTGACGGGTCACCTCCATGAACTCTTGGCGCCACCTCTGTGCCTCGGAATGCTGCCTCTGCTGTTCGGCGATATCCTCGCGGTGCTGAGTGTCTGCCTGGCTCATCATCCTGTCCGCAGCCTCAGCACCACCGTGGGCCCTCCGCTTGCGGTTCCTTATTGCTGAAAGTCGTGTCCCAGGGGACAGCTGGGCCGGATTTTGCGTAGGGCTGCCTGGGGGGGGGGGTGGAGAAACAGCCAAGAGGTGAACACAAGGCCCCACCATTCCCCAGCCATGGTCCCCCCATCAAGCCCTCGGAACCAGAATTTCCCAGGCGTGCGGCATTGCATGTGTGCGGTACCTGAGACGCCGAGGCCTGGCGAGGGCGGGCTGTTCTCCTTATCCAGATTGTCCTCCGTGCTGCTTCCCGAGGCGGACTCGTGCTCATCTGCGAAGAAGGCAACATTGTCAGAATGCACTTTGGGTTACCGGCAGAGGGCATAGGGGGATAGGGGGAACAGCTTGCTGGTTTCAAGGATGCAACCTTCCTTAGGAATAAATGTGTCCCCTTGTAGCATGCATAGAATTTTGCTGCATGCCTGCTATCCGAGGCTCAGCCGGCCATCCTCCGAGTAACCTGGATTGCACTAAAGTGCTGCAATTCGATGCCCTTGAGTTAATACTGCTGCCACCCTGCCTGCCCTACAACAGTAGTGTTTGCTCCCCTGCCTCTGTGCATATGATTTAGGACCCATGGAAAAATTACATTACATTACAATGTGAGTTTGCTGAACTTGAGTTTATTCACAAATTCACAACAACAAACCCCTTAGAATGCTACAGGGATGTAGCATTCCTGTCTCACTACAGATGCTAGTTTTCTGCCTTTCCTCCCCTGCTCTAAGCAAGCTGATTACATTTTGTATTGTCCCTTTACATCCTGAGTCTTTTCTTTGCAACATTCCTCCCACCTTCTAACTGGGATATACGGGCTCAGAGATCTCCATTCCTACTTGCATCTGACGGAGGAAGCTTGAAAGTGTATTCTCTGGAAAATCTAGTTGGGGTGATCCCAGCCCTGGTGCACCTGACCTTGCTCAACTCTGGCAATCGAAAACCAACATCCCTGTTTTTGCCATCCCAGCGGGGTTTTTGGTTCCATCCCCCCCCCAGGACCCCCTGCAATGGTCTCCCGAAAAGCCGGCAGCAGCACGAGCACAAGCGTGTGTGACTGTGCCTGCGTGCTGTGGTGTCTTGGCCGACGGGTTTCCCCCCCCCCAAACGCCCGTCCAATCGGGACACCAGTCTGCGGGGCAAAGGTCAGCGAAACCTCCCGGGGTTGGATTCTCTGGGAGACAAAATGGCAGTCGATAATAAGGCCTCAAGTATTCAGTTCAGGAGGGTGGCACCAATGCAATTGCGCAGATGCGGAAAATGGGGCTGGACACCGCTGCACGCCTCGATTATGCATCTGCGCGCATTTGTGCATTTGCGCGGTTGCGCAAATGGTGCCAGCCCCTTCTCTTAGGCTACATGTGGCCTCAGAGAATCCAAGGGCTGTGTGCCTGACCTGCGGACTTCTCGGTGCCCCCCCCCCCGGACCCCCAGCAAGGGACTGACCGGCCTGTGCCCTGAGCCAATGAACAGAGCACCCATGCCCCACAAAATCCCAGGGTGCATAACCCTACCCAGCAGAGCTGCAGGCGCGCCCCCCCTGCCCCCCTGCCTGGGAAAGCACGGACCATTATTGCGGCGGATTCCCAGACCAGCCCAAGCGAATCCCGCGCCCCCCTTGCCGGCCCCCCCCCCCACGTACCCGGTCCCGCCAGTCCACTCAGGGTCACATCATGATCTCCACCGCTGTGCAAGTGGTCATCGTCCACGAAGCCACCGTGCCCTGGGAACAGAAGTAGGGCCAGCCTCGTCATATTGCATGCTTTGATTACACCCCCGAAGCACCACCCCGGCAGCAACCGCGCTTGGACCAGGGCCCCCACCGACCTGATGGAAAGGGTGTCGATGTCCTGAGATCTTCCGCATTGATGGTGACGAGGTCATGGCTGAAGAGCTCCTCCGACCCCTCCTGAAGCTCCAGAGGGCCTTCCCGGGCCCTGCCCTCCACCTCCAGCACTATACTCCGAGCCAGCCTCTTGGGGTTAACGCTTGCATCCCCCCTCAAAATGCTGTCCAGCTCTCTGAAGTACGGACAGGTTGTTGGCGCGTTCCCTGAACGGCCGTTGTGGGCCATAACCTTTTTGTACTCCAGCCGCATGGTTTTGGTCTTGGTGCGGCACTCTGTAGCCGACCGCTTGTGGCCCCGCTCAGCCATCTGCCTCGAGATTTTTTGGAAGTAGTCCATGTTCCTGTGGGTGCTTCGGAGAGCTTCCTGTATCTTTTCTTCCCCCCAGAAGTGTAGCAGATCCACAATCTCTCTATGCCGCCAGGACACCCCCCGCTTCCCAGCCACATCCCCTCCACCAGCCATACTGCCCCCGACAAGGCGATATTGCTCTAGCACAAGCGTGTGTGACTGTGCTCGAGTGCTGTGCTTTCTCAGCCACCGAGATTCCCCCCACCCGCCCGATCACCCGTCCAATCGGCACGCAAGTCTGCGGGGCAAAGGTCAGCGACACTTCCCAGGGTTAGATTCTCTGGCAGACAAAATGCCGGCCGGTAATGAACGCTCAGTTCGCATTTCATGAGGGATGCAGTAATGCAATTGTGCGTATGCGCAAAATGATTCGAAAAACCACGCACCATGATCATGATTATACTTTTGCGCATTGGTGTAAATTCATGCCCGCAAACGCGCGATTGCGCAAATCGCTCCAGCATTTTAAAAAAAAAATGGCGATATTGTGGCCGGCTGGCCGGCCGGCCGGAAAAAGGGGAGTTCCTCTTCCCCCATGATGGATCGCCATGCTGCGGCAAAACCCGCCATGCCGTGTTCCCACTGTCCGCTTATATAGCGCGACGGAGCGCCATGAACCGCAGGTAAGCAGGGACGGCAACTTGCGGGTTTTAACGGGTCTTCCCGCTTGAAAAGCGAAATCACTCGCTTTAATTTTGCCCATCTGGAATCGGCCCCTGTTACCATGAGGAAAAAATTAAGGATAAATTGCCTGAGAATATTCATAGAAACGTATTTCCTTGTATCTATTGTGCGATTTGCTGGAGCCAATCAGAAGCAGTGTTAGAGCAGCAGCCTCGAACATCATGCTAATTTGCTAGGCCTCCCGGATCGACCATATCCAGAACGGCCAGTCCCGGAGTTCTTTTTGCACAGGCAGGAGGAAGGGAGGGACGGCTGGTGGGAAGGGCAAAGCAACGCAGTATAAGAGCAATGGGAGCAAGGCAAAAATGAATATGGTCACAAAAAATGGGGGGCCTGTTAACATGGTCCACCCATGTAGGCTAATGGACCCTTCTAGATTCCAATATGCTCTGGGAGATTTTAAAATTCCAAGCACGATCTCTGTTGAGGCTGCGGTGGGAGCCTGGAATGTGAAGCTCCTTGAATACGGCTCCTCCTTGACCTCTCCTGTGCTTCTGGTGAATCCAGCCCTGTGGTTTATCATAGAGCTGGGTGACCTAAAGAGGGCTGGATGATATCAAGAAAGACACGGGAGGAAAACTTGCACAGAATCTGATACGAAACAGCACAGCAGTGATAGCATTTCATCACCACCATCCCAGTTGTTTATGGTATCTCAACATCTTCTAAATCTTTATTTATTATTTATTTCATTTTATTTCCATTATTTATAGTCTGCCTTTCCCACTGAGACTTCAGGCGGATTATACACTATGGGTTAGTATAGCCAATTTCAAAGACATTTCAATAAACATGTAATAGGGCATATACATGCAAATTTGCAAAGATTTAAAACCAGCAGAAATCCAATGCAGAGTTGAAGAAATCCTGAAACGGAGCATAAGTAATTCTAAGACTGACATATTAAACAACATAGGATCTACCCAGTAAAATAATATGTGTATATTTAGTCTGCAAGGAGGCTGCTGTAGAACCAACTGGTGTGACAACAGAACAAATAGAGAAGAGCAAGAGTCCCAGAGCACCTATAACAAAATTGTGGCAGGCTATGAGCTTTCTATCTGATGAAGTGAGCTGTGACTCACAAAAGTTCATACCCTACCACAAATTTTGTTAGTCCTCTAGGTGCTACTAGACTCTTGCTCTTTTCTACTGCTACAGACAAACACAGGTACCCATCTTGAACAGAACACATCATTAGCTTTTATAAATCAAATGAATCCTCTGTGTTTTATTTGGATTATTAAAACTACTTTCAAGGATGCTTCTGCCGATCAGACGGGTCAATGGAACAGGAACAATAACTGGTTATCACCACTAATTGCTCGGCCGTTAGTACCGATAAGGCAGGGATGTCAAGAGCCGGGGGCAAGTGACAAGGGGGAAGGGAGCAGTGCTGGTTGCCCTGTTCAGAAGACGCCCAGGTTATGAGAAAGCCACCAGGGAGAGAAAGTCCAAAGTAGGACTGAAAATTAAAGGAAAAGTCCAACTGCTGTCCTGGATAATCCAACACAATTGCTGGTACTGCTGTTCCAGACAGAGTTCTTCAGCTCTCAGGGTTTAGACTAAATTCCATTCTGGGTAAAAAAGTATATTTTGAATTATTTTACATACATACATACATACATACATACATACATACATACATACATACATACATACATACATACATACATACATATTCAGTCTTAATTTCATTTTGATGTCACAAGCTTCCCATTTGCTTTAGTTATGTGTGTTCCATTAAAACAGACCAAGAGCCCCTCTAGTTCAGGGGTCCCCGGCATGGTGCTCTTGGACACCAGTGCGCTCACCAACACCTTCCCTGTCACCTGCCAAGTGTTTGTAGAAAGTGGGTGGGACCAGGTGGAGCTTTTGGACTGCAGGTCTTCTGATGGCTGCTGGAGATCTGATTGTCTGTGCAGATTTGTAAAAACGTTGCTCTGGCAGCAGCTGCCCCCATAGCACAAGGATCTTCACAGCATGACTGAAGACAAACTGTGTGTATGTAGGGTTGCCAGGTCCCTATACCTTTCTGCCAGGAGGGGGGCACCTGGCATTTACCTGGAGCTGGCAGCGAGGTCTTCTTTGCGCATGCGTTGGTGTGATGATGTCACTCAGACTACAACAAGGGCACAAGCCCTAGGAACCCAATAAATCTATGATTATTATATCAAAATATTTTGTTATTTATGTCTTACTCACCAAGTGAATACAAAAAATGTACAATCAGTCAAATATTTACAATGCATACATCTATAAATACAACAAGTACACACATCTGTCCCATAGTTGCTGCAAAGAGTCAATGACAATTCTATAATCTAAATATGCTGGAGTAGTCCTTGGAATGATTCTTCCTCTTGTGTTCACATCAGGATGGTCAATGTAAAGGTAAGTGTCCAAAACAGCAATATCAGAAGAGCCTAATAGGATCCCTCTGGATCTCCAGGTAGGTGGCAACGAGCCTGCCAGCTTAGAGTTGCTCGTTTCGGTTTCCCTTCATCCTGGCCTCCTCTACACACATAATAGTCCCAATCACACTCTCCAGATGGATATTTTCGTTTGGATATTTTCCGTTTCTGATCAATGCTAATTCACAGCACCTGCTATTAGGCTCTTCTGATATGTATGCCAAAAATATTTTAAGACAATATGCTCATTTTAAAAGGCATCATGTTAGAGCTTCTGCCTGAACTATTGAAGAGTTACTGTTAGAGTGACACATCGTCTCATCCCTGACATTTTGTGGTTTGCCCAGTGGTAGCCATTTTGTAGTTGGCCCACTACCCTTTGTCAGAAAGCCAGAGGTTCCCACAGGCTCAGAAAGATTGGGGCGGTAGCTTTAGCTCTGGGCAGTCCATTTCCAACAGTGGCTGGTCAGAATGTCTCTGATGTCTATGAAGGTGGTGGCTGTTTCCTAGTCTTTGTCTCAGCGCCTGACATCTAGAGGTTTACTTTTTACTATAATCCCCTTACGGTAAACAATTATTGGAAGACCACTATTTCATGAATTCAGACAATCCTTTAACAATTTATTTAAGCTAGTGGTTACCACCACAACTTGTCATAACAAATTTCATAAATTAATTATGTGTTGTATGGACTGCTTCTTTTATCTGTCCTGAATTTGTGCTAACCATTTCCATTGGGTAAGACAATGCAAAGTGATGATATTTTGAGGGGGGAGGGGGAAAAAAACCCTTTCTGCTTCACATGATATATCATTTTATAATGTTTAAAACTCTAATCTCTTTTCACTTCCATTACTTTTGTGCAATTAGATATAGCCTTAAAACATCATTTAGAATGCAATCTAATTACACAGAAATCACAAAATAGTAAAAAGTCCAGTCGCACCTTTAAGACTAACCAACTTTAATATCAATAAAATTGGTTAGTCTTAAAGGTGCTACTGGACTTTTTACTCTTTTGCAACTACAGACTAAGACGGCTAACTTGTCTGGATTAGAGATGGGCACGAACTGGGAAAAAACCAAACCATGCGGTTCGTGGTTCATCAAATTTCACAAACAATGAACTTTCATGAACCTGCCCCTGGTTCGCAAACCAGTTCCTTTGGTTCGTGAAAACGTCACATACGGGCCAGCAGAAGGTCACTTCCAGGTCAGCAGAAGGTCACTTCCGGGTCAGCAGAAGGTCTGCAGGAAGTCCATCCCCTGTTGCCTAGGAAACTGATTGATTGGCACCAGGCTGTCTGCAGTCACGAACCAAAAATCTGATTAATCTGAACAATAGACGGAGAGGAGATAGAGAGAAAGAGCGGCGAGGGAGGTCAGGAAGAGTAGGAGGACCCAGAAGAAAAAGCTGGAAGAGGAAGTGAAGTACCCACCATTGAAAGTAAGGGAAAGGAAGTGGAAGTAGAGGATTCACCATTGAAAGTAAGGGGAGATCATCGGTGTGACTGTATTACCATAGAGAAAGATCGCCTGACATTTTGAACCATAGAAAAACATCGCCCGACATTTTAAGGGTAAGGGAAGCCTCAATTGCCATTTTAACTGAGGGCAAACGTCAAAATTTTTGATATATAAAAGCAGAGATTTGAATTAAAAAGAAGACGGAGCTAAGAAAGAGAGCTGATTCGTGGGGACCTAAAGTCATCTGCTTGTTTTCTAAAGGAGCCAGCAACGTTTGAAAGAACTTCAGGAGGCTGGTTGCCAGGTCCCCATACCCTCCTAGTGGGGCAAGGTACTTATTGTGGGAGAGTCTTCTTTGCGTGCCCAACCCCAGCACTGCCATGACGATGTCACTTCCGGAAAGTGACATCATCACAGCCACAGATGTGCTCCCGTGCTTTGTACTGAGCCAATTCAGCCCATTTGGGGCCAAATTTGGCCCCAGAAAAGTGCAGGAGCACACCTGCGGCTGGCATGATGATGTCACTTTAGGAAGTGATGTCGTCGTGCCCAGCCAGGAGCTTGCCTGGTGCGCGCTTTCCTGGGTTGCCTGCTGGTGCAGGCAATTGCCAGAGGTTTTGCTGGAAGGGTTGTCCATGGCTGGCTAGCAATGGGGCAAACGCCCAGGAGAGGGCCCAGCACCAGCGGGCAACCGAGAACCCTACTCAGTAGCCAGACAGGTGGTTCCTGGCAAAATCCTATTCTATCGACTGAAGAAAACTGGAAAGAGAAACTTTTGCCAATCAGCTTGCCATATTGGTTCCAGCTGATTGTGGGGGTAGATGGTGGTAGGATTGAAAGGAAATGGAAAAACAGATCTGGGGGGGGTCATGGTGGGAAAAAAGGATGATGAATTTGGAGACAGCAAATCCCTCAGAGGTTGGTACGTGGAGAGGGAGTCTTGGTTGCGTTTTTATCTTTTGCGCAGCCCTGGCAAGCAACTACAGGTGCTTTACTACTAATAAGTAATTTAAGGCTGCAAGATTATGCACACTTACCTATAAGTAAATGCCATTGAGCTCATTGAGGGTTACTTCTGAGTAAACAGGGTTAGGATTCCATGGTAATTCTCCGAGTAATTTTAGTGGGAAGGTTAAGCACTCGGCTTTTTTGTGGCGATACTCACCAGTAGAGGTGGGCATGAACAGGGGAAAAAACGAAGATGATATTCGTTGCCATCCACGAACAGGGAGTCACAAACAACCATGAACATGACTCTGTTCATGAACATGTTCATGGTTGGCTGTTCGTGGGAGGGAGGGGGGAGACTTGGAAGGGAAGAAAGTTCCCTGCCCTTTGCAAAAGGCGTGGGGAACCTCCTTCCCTTCAAAGTCTCCCTCCTTCCAGCCGGCTGGAGGGAGGGGGGGAGACTTTGTCAGGAAACCCCTGACAAGCAGCTGGGTCGGGTGAAGTGCCCCTCTTCCTGCTGCTATGTAGCAGCAGGGAGAGGGAAATTTAAACCCCGGCAGGCTGCAATCAGCCCTTGTCAGGGTTTTCCCTGACAAGCGGTTGAGTTGGGGTGTGTGTGTGAAGTGCCCCTGGACTTAGATTGGGGTTTCCAGGGCAACAGGAGTTCAGACAGAGTTCAGAAAGTCCGTGCCTACTGTTGCCAAGGGAATTGATTGAAAGGCACCAGACTGTTTGGCTTGACGAACAGCTGATGAACACCAGGAACAGGGCTTGGAATGAACACATGTTCGTCGGGAACAGGGCCTCACGAACAGCTTGCTCGCGAACAGCTGATGGGGCTGTTCGTGGCTTTTTTTGGTTTGTATTGCTGTTCATGCCCACCTCTACTCACCAGTTCCGAGAAGTGGCACCTCCCAAGTCCTGAGGGGGGAACTGGTGAAAACCAGTGCAACCTTATATATGAATACCGGCACCTCTTTTAAAAACAAAAAAGCACTGGTTAAGCACATGCTGTTTCCCTTTCAATACAATGGTTTTTTAAAAAATGCTTAGCTTTGAATAGATTGTCTCTTATTATGCCCCTTTTATGCTGTATGAAATAGACTTTGCTAGACTATCTGTGTGAGCCAGTATAGATTTACTCCTTTCTAATTATTTCATTGATTTCAATGGGCTTAGACGAAAAGTAACTGCATAGGATCGAACTGTATTACTATCCTAAATATAATCATGATGTTAGAAATGTTAGATGTTTTACATTTAGAAGTATAATAACAAAGCTATAATAGCTTTGTTAGACTTTTGCCACCGGACTCTGGCCAAGATCTCACAGATACCATAAACCTGGGTCTGGACTGTACCACTTTCAGAATAAAAATGGAATGCTCATATGAAAAAAGCAACAAATAGAGAGAGCTAGTGTGGTGTAGTGGTTAGAGTGTTGGACTAGGATTTGGGAGACCCAGATTCAAATCCCTGCTTTGTCATAGAAGTTCACTGGGTGACTTTGGACCAGTCACACAGACTCTGCCTATCCTACCTCACAGGGCGGTTGTGAGGATAAAATGGAGGAGTAGAGAATGATGTAAGCTGCTTTGGGTCCCCATTTAGGGGGAAAGTAGGACATGAAATAAATAAATAAATAAAATAAAACCAATAAACCCTTCTGGACATAGAAAAATGAGCTCCCTCTTAGTTTCCCTCTGCCCCTGGCAGACTAGTTTTCTGTGCATGTTCTGTGTAAAGCTCTCTGCACAGATGCTGGAGCCGTGTTAGAGCTGGCAGGGGAGGGGAACAAGATGAAAGAGCCTACAGTAAAACCAACTTGACCTGGCGGCTGTGACAAAATATGCGCTGCACAAACATACATTTAGATTCTATTACTTGCTTCCTGGAACTCAGTGGTTTTGTTTTTGAGAAGATATAAAATTGCACTATAAAGAAAACTTAACCTATTGTTAGCTTTGTCTGTTGAATTTCTACCTGCTGCACATCCCTGTACATATTAAATTGGGCTGGGGGGTGCGGGTTATGGGGTAGCAGAGCTCAGACGGGATAGGTTCTGATTAGGGTTTCCAACAGCCTGGAGAAAATGTCTTGGCTCATGAATAGAGGCTTAATAGGATCTTATTTCCTTCCATGCCATCAAAAGCTTCAATGTCTCATTTGCACACATAAACTGCTATTAAAGGGACAGGGCATTTTTTTTTTTTTTATCATGTGTGCGTGCGTGTGTATGTGTGTCCAATTTTTATGTTAAAATTTTTGTCATGTGTGCCCAATATTTTTGTTAAAAGCATCTGGCAATCCTAGATGGAGCTTGGGGAGAGCAGCGCTTAGGAAAGGGGAAAGAGGCGCCAGCCAGCCAGGTTTGATGCCAGCGAGGCCACCCGCGAAAGGAGCCTCTACGAAGAAAGACTCGCTGGAGTCTGGAGATCAGTTCTGATTCTAGGAGCGCTCAACAACAACAACAACAACAACAACAACAACAACAACAACATTAAATGTATATGCCGCCCTTCAGGATGACCTAACACCCACTCAGAGCGATTTACAAAGTATGCCATTATTACCCCCACAACAACAATCACCCTGTGAGGTGGGTGGGGCTGAGAGAGCTCTGGAAGAGCTGTGATGGAGCCAAGGGCACCCAGCTGGCTTCAAGAGGAGGGGTGGGGGATCCCACATCCAGGTCCCACATGGAGCTTGCCAGTCCTAGGAGAGAAGGAGGAAGACGCTACAGCCAAGGAGGTCTCATTGGGATCCCAGAACTGAAGCAGGAAGAGAGCCTGTAGGGTTGCCAGGCCCCCTTTCGCTCCAGGCAGGCAGGGGGGCCTGGCACTTACTTCAATGATCTTTTTGTGTGCGCACATTGCGCACGCATAGTTCCAGCAAAACACGGTAATGTCCCTTCTGGAAGTGACATCACTGTGCCTAGCAGCGGGCATCCTCCCGCCCTCTACAGAGACCAGTTTGGGCCCCTGTGAAGGGCGGGAGCGTGCCCACAGCCAGGTGTTGAGACGTCACTTAAGGAAGTGATGTTGTCTCAGTTGACAGGAGACCACCCGCTGCACACTGGCCAAGGAGGTTTCTTTGCCTCCATCCCCCAGGGCGTTTCCCCCTGCCAGCCAGGGGAGAGCCAGTGGGGGGCAGAGGCTGGGACTGAGGGATCCCCCACCCTCACCAGGGGACCTGGCAGGCCTACCCAGGGCAAGAAGCTTGCCTCTGCGTCTTTTTCACAGACGTTGCTGGGAAAGCCTGGAAGTTGCTCTAGTGCCCGTTATGCTGCTAGTTTCTGCAATCTTGCACAAGCCACACAACTTGGTGAGGGGGCAAAGCTGAGTGGGAGGGGGGCAAAGGCACCCACCAGGGCGCTCTTTCTCCTAGGCCACAAGGCTCACAGATCCTACAAGGCCAGAATTAGCCCCGCCAAGCCAATCGCAGCTGTTTTTGCAGCAGGCATCATGGCAGAAATGCTCTCTGTGCCAGGCCAAAGTGTGCTGCCGCGTCTGCCACACGCTGTGCCAGATTTGGGTAGCCTTCAGGGCATTTCCAGGTGGAGTCTGCCAAAGATGGCCTCCTCCCTCAACAGGAACACACAACGGCCCTTGCAAGCTGCCAAATGAGCATCTTCTAATTAATATTTTATTAAATGCTCTTTTCCTGACTTATCGTGCTCTCGTACATGCTGCCTACCAAGATTTAACCATTATAAACAATTAGGCTGTCCCCCTCACCTAGCAAAGACTCTGTGCCTGAACATGTGGGGTCCTTGAGTGGGGACAGCACACGTGACCCCCATGCAGCATGTCCGAAGTCCCTTGCTCATCCAACCACTGTCTCCAGTCAGTATCTGCTGCCCTCCCTAAACCTTAGTGCACTGTCCTAGTATTTTTTCCATTATTGTGCCAAGTTGTGGTTGCAAAGTAAAACCTGATCAGCATCGAGTCAACTTGTGTAAGAAAATGTATATATTGTCCACAAGGCTTTTGAATTCATTAGTTTTCTGTAGGAGGGACATACAACGAAACATGCACAAACCTACTTTCCTGTACACTTGGAGGGAAAGTTTTCAAGAGTACATTACACACTAGAGCAAGCAGGAGATTGCTTAAGATTGCCCTGACATCCTGGACCAGTCGGAGCAGTAATATCTTCATGTTTGCTGTCAAGGCCTGTCACCTCTGCTGACCGGCCGGGATGCCAAGCCAGCCCACATTACTCAATCAGCTCTAAGTGTTATAAATACTGAGGTCCATAAAAAAGTACAATGTAATGATGGCTTTAAACAAACCCAATTCATCATCCCTCCGGCGCACATATCATTTCCCTTAGGGTGACCAACCAACCAGCAGAAGAACGAAGCCAGGCCAGTTTGAGATTCCATTTCTCTTCATCAGCGTGACTTTTTCGTCTACTCCTTTCAAAGGAAAAGGGGAAAAGCCATAAAAATGAATAAAAATCTTGCAAATCAAACACAGCTGAGCTGTTCAGGGCCTTTCTGTTGCTGTTGTACGTCCGTCGTCGTGTCCACACATTTTGCCTCTAGTGATATAAAGGGAAACCCTTCAATTTAAAGGTCAAATGGGGGCCGTTTGTTTTAAGCCAATGGACCGTGGCAGCAGGATCCACATATATTATCTTTTGTCCTTCAGCAGTTGTTAGACTTCTAGCCAGAGAAAGGGCTCAGGAGAGCTGCTCGCACAGGGTTTTTCTGAAATGTAAAAAGGTTATATATGCGCAGTTAAGATTATTATTAGTAGTATTATTACTCTGTACCTGGCAAAAACCTCATTCTGGCCTTTAAAGGAGTCTGAAAATTACCAGCTCTCTGCACCAAAGACAAAGTGGCCTTCCAGAACACCTTTCAGTTGCAACTCCAAAGACTCTCACATGAGAGCTGTGCACACAACTGCGTCCCTAATGCGTGTGGACCTGGGAGATTTGGGGTTTAAGTGCCAGCATCCAGACTGGTTGACAAGCAGAGCCAGAGGTTTGGCCAAGCCCATTCAGTAGAGACATGGGACTGGACTGGGAGGCAAATGCCAAAGGCAGAGGGCCAGAAGGGAAAGCCTGGCCCACACACAGCCTGACACTTCAGGAGCTGCCCGGTGGGGTCCTGGCTAGTGCTCCCCCCGCCCCCTCCCTAGCGCTGCTGCTTCCAGCTTCCACTCCCCAGGACCGTGAATGGTCAGCTGTCCTTCTGCCCCCAGCGGGCTCCATTACTACTGGAGCCTTCAACGCAGGTTTCCTGATCCATCCCTTGCACGTCTGAGGAAAAACAGTCTGACCTCTATGAACGGCTGCTAAAGAGACGCCTCTGCTCGGGCCAACCACTCTGCTATGCTATGGGGAGTGCAGCTATGATGCTTTTGGTACCCTGAAGTCAAAACCTGCAGGCTTCTTCTACTACCTGACCATCCGTGACTCCAGAAGAAGATGAGAAGGTGGTCAGGCACACTAACTCCATGTCTTGGTCAGGCCTGACTGAGCAACACAGATGCGCAGTCAGGAATTTCTTAATCAAGATTGACATGAAATAAGCACATTCATAAACATAGCATGTCCTCCACATCAGAACAGAATTACTTCCAACGTACCAGAGTGACCAGAAACCTTATATTCTGATGCACCAGTTTTCCAAGATGGAGGAGCAGCAGTAAGGAGAGAGAGTAACTCAGTGACAGAGATGTGCACCTGACAGAGATGTCGTCCAGCCAGAACTGTTTGCTCATCTTCCTTTCACAGAATCATCTCAGTTGGGTTTCTTTTCTCAGTGTTTCCACTTTCTGCTAGCCAGCACACATTGCATCTCACTGGCTTTGGTCAAGGTTTGTAGTTCTCCATAAACATTTATTATCTTAGTGTGGTGTAGTGGCTAGAGTGATGGACTATGACCGGAGTGACCCAGGTTCGATTCTCCCCTCTGCCATGGAAACATGTTAGGTGACCTTGGGCCAGTCACCCCCTCTCTGCCTAACCTACCTCACAGGATTGTTGTGAGGGGAAAAATGGAGGAGAGAAAAATGACGCAAGCCTCTTTGGGTGGAATATAAATGAAGTAAAATAAAAGAAAGTAAATCCTGTGGAGCTATTTCAGTCTTCAGAGTTGCATCTGCTCAGGCTTTGCACGCACGCATTGGAGGAGCACATTGAGAGAGGGGAAATAGAGGAGGAGACTAGAGGTGCAACCCTAAACTAAGCCTGGTGCTGCCATAAATCCAAGGAACTCTGGTCTGGCTGTTGCCATGCCAGTGGAACCTCAATACTGGCACAGAAATGGGTGCGGCCAGGGATTTGGGATTTGTGCCTTGCAGAGGAAAGAGAAGGCTTGGCCTGCGTACTGTGCCTCCCTGGCCTATGCCCCATTCCCCAGTGCCGGCTTAACATTATGCCAGCAGAATAAGTCTAAACACTTGCATGGAATCATGGGGGGGGGGAGTTGAAAGAACAACTCCCCCACGTGATCTTAGAAAAATGGCTAGCTCTTCAGCCAATCACAGCTCTCCTAAGCACCATAAAAACTCCAGCCTAGTGGCAGGAGGGCTCTCTCTTTGTGGCTTTGTGTCAGGCACACTTTGAAGACATACAGGGACGTTTGGGTGATGGGAAGTCAAGAGACAGGGTTCTTTTGTAATAAAGGAAATAGGTTGCAGAAAACGCCACGGAGGACAAGAAACATATTTACAACTGATGGTTAACAGTGCTGTACTCCGAACACTCACAGGCACTGAGCCGCAAGGCACAAGTACCAGACTGGCTCCTCCACTTCTCCAGCACAGGGTGCAAGAACAAGGCATTCCACAGACATAAGCAAGGGGAGGGAATCCCCTCCTCAGATCTTGAATGCTCAGATACGTCTGCACCAGCACACACACAAGGTGCAACTGGGCTCGAATCTTGCTCTTCTACTCCAGACCAAGAGGGCTTTACCCACCTGAAACAGCGAACCTCCTAGGTATTGGCTCAGTAAATGTTCCCCCCTCTAGAGTCGCTAGCAGAGTCTCCTACACAGGGGCATGGCATAAGTATGCACTGTGCAGAATGGAGGAGATGGAGAGAGATGCTGGCAGAAGATCAGCAGGGTCAGAGCCCCCCAGGGTAGCTCCAGCAGGACGTGCCAGTGCAGTGACCAGGCTCCCTTCCCCAACAGATGAATCCACCAGGCAGGACGCGGCCTGGCCAAGGGGGTGGCAGCAAAAGCAGCAGGGGCAGGCTGCTTGAGCTCACTCGCCGTGGCTGCTGCTGAACGTGACTCATCAGGACTGGCCTTGTCTCTCGTGGCTCTTTGCAGGTAGCCTTCCAGCGAAGGTGCAAGCCAGGATGGCCCCTCTCGTCACAGTGCAGTGAACGTCTTCTGGCGTCCTCCTGATACCACCAGTACCACCTTAAAAGGAAAAAGGAACTTATTGTCAAGGACGTGTACATACAAATAGAAGAATATAATACTTACCTGGTTTCTGATTGTGTCACACTGTGGAGTTTCTTGCAGCACATGTTGAATTGGAAGCTTACCTTTTTTTTTTTGAAAAAAATTTTATTGGGTTAGAATCCGTTATTTTTACATTTACATTCAATTTTCCCCAAATTTTTCATTTCTAACCCCCTCCCTTCCCCCCTTTTATTGACTTCCAACAGTTTTCCAACCCTTTGTCCCTTTTCCCTTGCTTCTATTAAATTTCTCTATCTAAAACAAATACATATTCTCCATTATACTAAGCAGTACATCCTTAACTACTTTTCTTATTATATACCCAAACTGTAAGTCTTTGTTTCCATCTTAGATAAACAATTTATCCCTTTTTCCAATTTTAAATATTTCTATATTTCTATATCATAAACCTATATATCATAAACCATAAAAATCTTACACATTTAAATCAAACAATTTGACTTATTCTCTATGTATTACTCATTCTATCTTTTTATGGTAATTCTATATAACTCTCGTCACATAGTCAATCAATTTGACTCGTCTATACATTCAGTTTGGTGCATTATACAAATCTTATCAAAAAAAGAAAATATTGTTGGTTACTCAATCCGTATATTTAATCCTTATCCTTAATTATTTTCTATCAATATTCTATTTATTAACCAATATATATCTATATATATATCAATCTGTTAATCTAACTGCTTATAAATTCACATTTATCTCTTCCCCCCCCCGGTAAAGTCACCCCCCTCTACATTTTATTATACTTCAGTAGTTCTCAAACTGCCACAGTTTTCCTCCCACCTCCCATTTCTTCTCCAGATATTGTTTCAGCTTCTCCCAATCTGTGTTAAACTGCCCTGAGTCCAGATTTCTCAGTTTTCTTGTCATCTTGTCCATTTCTGCCATATACAGCAATTTGTAGGTCCAATCTTCAATAGTTGGCACTTCTTGTACTTTCCATTTTTGCGCATACAAAAGTCTAGCTGCTGCTGTCATATAAAATATCAACGTCCTATGATGGGCTGGAATTCCCTCCATTCCCAAGTTTAGTAGCAGGAGTTCTGGGTTCTTATTTATTTGAAATTGTAAAATTTCACTCATTTCTCTTATTATTTCCCCCCAGTACTGCCTAGCTACCTCACACGACCACCACATATGATAGAGGGAGCCCTCATGCTTCCTACATTTCCAGCATTTATTAGAAGTGTTCAAATTCCCTAGCGCAATCTTCTTTGGTGTCATGTACCAACGATAGATCATTTTGTAGATATTCTCTTTAATATTTGTACATGTCGTTGTCTTCATTGTAGTCTTCCACAAGTATTCCCATGCCTCCATTGTTATCTCTTTATTAAAATTTATAGCCCATTTCACCATTTGTGTTTTAACTGTCTCATCCTCAGTATACCATTTCAACAGTACTTGGTATACCTTGGATATTCTTTTCTTGTCCTCTTTAAGAAGGGTCTGCTCTAGTTCCGAATTCTCTATTCGTATACCTCCCTTTACAGAGTCCGAGTTATACAAATCTCTGATCTGTCTATACTGGAACCAATCGTAGTTCGGTGATAGTTCCTCTTGCGTCTTTATTCTAAGTTTAGATGCTTCTATTTTAGTTATTTCTTTATAAGTCAAACATTGTCTTTCGTTATCAACAGCTCTCGGGTCTATCACCTCATATGGAACCACCCACCAAGGAGTTCCTTCTTGTAGGTAAATTCTGTACTTCTTCCAGATTGTGTATAGACTTCTCCGTACAAAATGGTGCAGGAACATCGAGTTGACCTTTACTTTGTCATGCCATAGGTATGCATGCCATCCAAATATTTTTTTATATCCCTCTAGGGCTAATAGTTTCTTGTTCTTTAATGTCATCCACTCTTTCAACCAAACTAGGCAGATTGCATCGTGGTAAAGTCTCAGGTTGGGCAGTTGCATTCCGCCTCTTTCCTTTGCATCTTGTAAAACTTTCATTTTCACTCGAGGCTTCTTGCCTGCTCATACAAAATCTGATATTTTCCTCTGCCATTTTTCAAATTGTTTAGAGTCTCTGATGATTGGTATTGTCTGTAGCAAAAACATCACTCTTGGTAACACATTCATTTTAACCGCTGCAATCCTACCCAACCATGACAGATTGAGCCTATAATCAAGTCTCTCTCAATCTGAATCCACAATTTTTCATAATTATTCTTGAACAAATCTATATTCTTTGCAGTCAGTTCAATTCCCAAATATTTCACCTTACTTGTTACTTCACAATCCATTGTTTCCAT
Organism: Eublepharis macularius; assembly: GCF_028583425.1. Taxonomy (NCBI): domain Eukaryota; kingdom Metazoa; phylum Chordata; class Lepidosauria; order Squamata; family Eublepharidae; genus Eublepharis; species Eublepharis macularius. The sequence continues at coordinate 2,770,609 of NC_072792.1, forward strand.
TAACAATTGTTGTTTCTGCTTAGTCATGTTTTTGCATAGTATCTTTGACTTCTTTTTGTTAATGAAGAAACCTGCCAAGTCTCCAAACTCCTTGATCTTATCTATCACTTTTGGCATGTTCTCCAGTGGGTCCTCTACAATTAACATTATGTCATCCGCAAATGCTCTGACCTTGTATGAATAGTCCTTTATTTTTATTCCTCGAATTTCCTCGTCTTGTCGTATTTGTATCATCAGAATCTCCAATACTAAAATGAACAACAGTGGAGACAACGGGCAACCTTGTCTTGTTCCTTTGCTTATAGTCAATTTCTTGGTCAATTCATCATTCACCACAATTGCTGCAGTCTGGTCTCTGTAAATTTCCTTAATTGCTCTGATGAATCTTTCTCCTAATTGTAGCTTTTCCATAGTGGCAAACATAAAGTCCCAGTTTAAGTTGTCAAATGCCTTTTCAGCGTCAACAAAGAAGAAACCAACCTCTTTATCACAACGCTTATCATAATATTCAATAGCATCAATCACTGTCCTTAAATTGTCTCTTATTTGTCTGTCTGGCAGAAAGCCTGCTTGCTCCTCCTCTATAACTTCCGAAAGCCACCCCTTCAGTCTCTCCGCCAGTATCTTCGCAAAGATTTTATAGTCATTGTTGAGTAACGATATAGGTCTGTAATTTTTCACACTAGTCAAGTCTTGGCCCTCCTTTGGGATCAATGATATGTTCGCTTCAGACCAAGTGTCTGGAATCCTTTGATCCCTTAAAACTCCATTGATCACCTCCTTTAGGAATGGTGCCAGCTCATTGGCCATAGTCTTATAAAATTTAGCTGTAAGTCCGTCTGGCCCTGGCGCCTTTCCTAGATTTGCAGATTGTATTGCCTTACTTATTTCCTCATCCGTTACTTCACTGTTCAGTTTATTTCTCCACGCGTCCGAGATTTCTGGAAGTGTCATTTTCTCCAAATATGACGCTATTGAATCTTTATTTACTTCTTTCTTATTATACAATTTAGCGTAGAATTTATAAAAGGCTCTACTAATGGTATTCTGTTCCAAATACGTTTTGTCATCTTCACAAATTTTATTTATTGTTTTCTTTTCCCTTCTCTTCTTCAGTTGCCATGCCAGGTACTTCCCAGGTTTATTTGCACCCTCAAACACTTTCTGATTCAGCCTTTTGAGATTCCACTCCAATTCTTTATTACTCATTGCTGTTAGCTGTTCTTGCAGTATTTTAATTTCCTGGTATAATTTCTTTTTCCCTGGTCTCTTTTTTAACTGTATTTCCTTAGTTTTTATTTTCTCCTCAATCTCTTGTCTCTTCTCCTCTTTCTTCTTTCTTGCTCTACCATTTAAGTCCATTAGTATGCCCCTTATAACCGCCTTATAAGCATCCCAAACTTTATCAGTTGGTACTTCTTTATTCACGTTGTATTGTATGAAAAACTTTGTCTCTCTTCTCAATATTTCCATATTCTCTTTTTCCTGTAACAAATCCTCATTTATTCTCCATGCTTTCCTTTTCCTCCTTTTCCCCAGCTTCCACATAATTGGGTTGTGATCTGAGCCTACCATCGGCATTATTTCTACATCTTTAGTCCATAACGCCAAATCTTTTGAGGCCCAGATCATGTCAATTCTTGATAATGTGGAGTGCCTTGCAGAATAAAAAGTAAACTGCCTACTTTTAGGATATTCTCTCCTCCATACATCTTCAAGAGTCTCTTGTTGAATCAACTCAAAAAAGAGCTTTGGTAATAGTCCTCTTTTCTTTTGTGCCATTGTAGTCTTTTTATCCAGTTCCAAGTCTGTCACTCCATTGAAGTCTCCAGCAAGAATTATCTGGTCATATGAAAGGTCATCTAAATGCTTCCTCAAATCCTCAAAGAAGCTCTCTTTTGCACCATTGGGTGCATAGATTCCGACTACCAACACTCTCTTTAAATTCCAAGTACATTCCACCGCTACAAATCTGGCTTCCACATTTTTCATTATGAATTTTGGTTGTAGCTCCTCTTTTACATACAACACCACTCCTCTTTTTTTCTTACTTGAGGCCGCTACAAAGTCTTTGCCCAATTTTCCCAGTTTTAAATATTTTACATCCTGTTTTCGAATATGAGTCTCTTGCAAACAAACAATATCACATTTTTGTTTTAGTAGCCAGTGAAAAATATATTTTCTCTTATTCGGTGAATTTAGTCCATTTACATTCCAAGATAATACTTTACACTCCATATTCATAATCTTGTTGGTAAGTCTTTTTCATTGTCCCTTATAAATCGCTCCATCTCCCGCTCAGATCTGATACGCTTTTTGGCGCCTCCAAATTCGAAGGACAAACCCTCTGGAAGCTCCCATCTGTACCTGATTTTCATGTCCTTCAGCATCTGGATTAGCGCTTTATATTTTTTCCGATCTAGTAACACTGATCTGGGTAGTTCCTTCATTATAATGATTGTCTTGCCATCGATCTCCAATGGATCTTGAAACTGTTTAGTCACAATCTTCTCTTTCATGTTTCTTGTTGTAAATTGTACAATCACGTCTCTTGGTACTTTTCTCTGGGTTGCAATTCTCGAGTTCACACGATATGCCACATCTAGGATAGCCACAACTTCCTCCTCCTCCTTCCCCAGGTATTCAGCTAACACCTCCGTCATCTGCTCTTGCGCTGTCTTTCCTTCCATTTCCGGCAGGCCGCGAAATCTGAGCTGCTTCTCCATATGTCTACTTTCCGCAACCGCCATCCTTCCCCTCATCAACCTCATCTCTGTTTGTTGCGTATCTGCTAAGTTCTCCATCGCTCCTTCTACTGTTTTAACTCTCTGCTGCGTCCCTTGTAATTCACTTTGTATTGTTTCCATACCTTTCTTCACTTCTGACAGCTCCGATTTTACTTCTGACAGCTCCGATTTTACTGTCTGTTTAACCTCTTTGATCAGCTCCAATTTCATGTCTTTAAATTCTTTAATCACCTCCAAAAGTTTTTTATCCAGGTTTTCTATTGCCGATTGCCACTCTTTCTTCGACATCGTGGGGCTTGCTTTGGCTCGCTCCCACGAATCCGCTCTCTTCCTTAGCTCCGTGGCGTTAAATTTAGTACCTTTTTTATTTCAAATGTCCCGGTCTTCTTGCATAAATTAATTTTAAAGGGTCCAAAATGTCGGGCGTCTTTTCTCTATGGTCTCTCTATGATTTTATAATCCAATATGGCCTACTTCCTTTTCCGCTGAAGCCGCGGCCCTTCCCCTCTCAAAGATGGCGGTTCCCTTCTTCCTGCCCTCCAGCAAGGGCCGCTTCTCTCCAGCCGCTCTATTGTTGTTACGCACTTCCTGTCTCCCGTCTTCCCACAGCAGGTCTCGCGATGGTGTCTTTTTCTCATAGCTCCAAAGCCACAGGTATTCAAAACAATAATCCGATTTCTTTAATAACTTCTTTAAACTTAGTCTCTTTTCTAATACAACTCCTGCCGAAGCTTCCCCTCCTTTTCGCTAGTCTGTTGCAGTTTAAAAGTCTACTTTTTTTCCTCTCTGTTTTTATCAATCTGTCCCGTATCGGAAGATAGTGATCTTTACCTTCCCTTCACTTTCCTCGGGTTGTAATCGCTGTTTCGATTTCAAGTTCTCCTTTCCACTTCTTCCCCCAATCGAAGCTTGGGTATGTAGGTCTTATGCCAGCCGAATTGGCCCCAAAACTGCCGCAGAGATTGTAGCCGACCCGTCGCAAGGTGGGACCTCAAGGATCGGGAGGGGACCCGTTATGTAGAGCCCCCCCTCGTCCGAGATCTAACTCACCCTAGGGTCTTGAGCGTTCTTTGCCTGCTCTCCGCCTGAGAGCAGTCGGCCGCGGGCTATTTTCACCCCGCTGGCCGCTTAAAACGGCAGTCCGGTCAGCTCCGCAAATGGAGCTGCGTTAGACCTCCATGAATCCCAAACCGGAAGCGAATTGGAAGCTTACCTGATGGATGTCTTCCTAGCGTGAGTTGTTTACTGTACCTGTTGAACTTTCTTGTTAATAATTAATGATCACACAAAAGTTTTTTCAGTGAATTGTTTATTGGTTTATAATGGTCCATGTAGTGTAAGTGCATGTATAAGAAGGTAATATGAATTCTATACTATACCTTCACTTTGACCTTCATTGCTTTTTCATTTATTTGATTTATTTTTGCCTTCCTACACGTGTGGCTTTCCACCTTCTAACAGGCAGGAGCCTCTTTGTATTTTTGTCTTCGGCATCAGCGTCTTAGCAGGCCGCTGCTGAAGAGGAAGAAACTGCAGATAAATCTGCCATGGATTTAAGCCTCACTAATGAACCAGAAATATAAAAACACCAAAAATCTGAGACTGAGCTTTCACTCAAGGTGGCAGATCTTGGAAATGGATCCAGAGGGAACAATATTATTTTGGTCGCTCTTCTGGGAAAAAATTAAGTAACCTAATCTAGGCGCCTTCCTCACCATTTGGTCGTGTCAATGAATGCCACGTCAAGATGGGCTTGCTCCAGGGACACCACACAGAAGAGTGCTGACGCTGAGCTGAGAGAGAAGATTGCAAATGCTTTACAGAAAGTAATTCTTAAAGAAGCGAGGTGGAGGGGGGCCCTTCCTTGTTGTCAACTATCGTAGGTGACAACCAGTGATGCCGCTGTTTCCTTTGGGCCTGTCTTCAGGAGGCTATTTCTGGGTATTTTTCTGCCTTTGTCAATCTGCCTGTTTCCTCCACAGGGTGGGTGTTTTCTGGAAGTACAGCAAGATAAGTGATAAGGTCAATTCATTGTTCCCTGAGCCTCCATTAAGACTACATGATCTGGGTCATTACGGAAACCTGTTACACAAGGCAATAACAGGCATGTCACACAAGGCTTTGGAAAGTGGATTATCGATGGTCTGTTTTATGTGTGGTAGACTGGGATCAAACAAGCATAGTTTGGTCACTCCTCCACTTTAGGAGCATTCAGTTTCCCCCAAGGTCGCCACTCACTAAATGGCTGCAGTTTACAGTGCAAAGTGGAGTAACTCTGGTCTTATAATGTAGCCCTAAGCAGAGCTGCCCCCTTCTATGTCCATTCAGTGGACTCACAATCAGGGCTTTTCTTCAGCTGGAACGCGGGGGAACGGAGTTCCGGCACCTCTTGGAAATGGTCACATGGCCGGTGGCCCCGCCCCCTGATCTCCAGACAGAGGGGAGTTGAGATTGCCCTCCGCGCCGCTGAGCGGCGCGGAGGGCAATCTCAACTCCCCTCTGTCTGGAGATCAGGGGGCGGGGCCACCAGCCATGTGACCATTTTTGCTGAGGGCGATTTAAACTTTAAAAAACTCCCCCCTTGTTCCAGCTGACCCAAAGTGCCGCCATTGTGCGTTCCTGAGTTCCACCACCTCTTTTCCCAGAAAAAAAGCCCTGCTTAGAAGGGTATCACACTGGCGTAGTTACAGTAAAGGCCACTGGCGATCACTCTGCCCGTCTCTTTTCACTCTGACGGTGCATCTCCCCCCCCCCGCCCTCGATGGTGTAAGGGAGTGCCAATCAAAGAGCAGACTGAGAGAGAGGTGGTGTGAGGCTTATTTGCCCCTTTCTGTGCAAAGTTCAGCATACCAGATTTCAATGAAGCTGGGACTATTTTGTACAAAGAAGAGAGAGCCTCTGAGCAGATGCAGAGTTTCTTTTACTACTGAAGAACCATTGTCAGCCCAGACACATATAAGTACAGAGGACAAGGTTACCTTGCCCATTTCCCCACATCTTAAACACTCATGGAATGCTGGCGGCTGTTTTGCACAATTTCTGACGTCATCTTTTCCAAAACAGAGGCAGGCAGTTATGATTCTGTTTTCATGGCACCATGAAAATGGAATCATAACTAGACATGGGCACAAACAGCATTACGAACGGAAAAAACAAACGAACAGGCCGCTCGGCTGCTTGCGAACGGGCTGTTCAGGAGGTGCCATTCCAGCCGAACAGGTGGTCGATGCAAGCCTCGTTCGTTGCGCTCAGCTGCTATTCGGTTAGCCAGACACTCAGGCACCTTCAATCAATTGCCTCGGCAACGGAGGGATGGAGTGCCTGAACTCTGTCTGCACTCCCTCTGTCTCCCCGGACACCCCAATCATAAGAACATAAGCAAAGCCATGTTGGATCAGGCCAGTGGCCCATCCAGTCCAACATTCTGTCACACACAGTGGCTAGAAATCCAGTGCCATCTAAAGGACTGTCAGTGAGGCCAGGACACCAGATGCCCTCCCACTGCCTTCCTTCCAGCACCAAGACAACAGAGCACCACCTCCCCACAAAGAGAATACCATCTATCTCCTGTGGCTAATAGCCACTGATGGACCTCTGCTCCATATATTTGTCCAGTCCCCTCTTGAAGCTGGCAATGCTTGTAGCTGCCACCACCTCCTGTGGCAACGAATTCCATGTGTTTATCACCCTTTATGTAAAGTAGTATTTTCTTCTATCTGTTCTAACCCGACTGCTCAATAATTTCATAGAGTGCCCACGAGTTCTTGTATTGTGAGAAAGGGAGAAAAACACATCTTTCTCTACCTTCTCTAACCCGTGCATTATCTTGTAAACCTCTATCATGTCTCCCCTCAGTCGTCTTTTCTCCAGGCTAAAGAGCCCCAAGTGCCTCAATCTTTCCTCATAGGGAAAGTGTTCCAACCCTTTAATCATTTTAGTTGCCCTTCTCTGTACTTTTTCCAGTGCTATGATGTCTTTTTTAAGGTGTGGCGACCAGAACTGTACACAGTACTCCAAATGAGGCCTCACCATCGATTTATACAGAGGCATTATGATACCGGCTGATTTGTTTTCAATCCCTTTCCTAATAACCCTTAGCATAGCATTAGCTTTTTTTATGGCAGTCGCACACTGTGCTGACGTTTTTAGTGAGTTATCTATCATGACTCCAAGATCTCTCTCTTGGTCAGTCTCCGCCAGTTCAGACCCCATCAACTTGTATTTATATTTTGGATTTTTGGTTCCAATGTGCATTACTTTGCACTTGGCTACATTGAACCTCATTTGCCCAACTTAGCTTTTTTTTTTTTTTTTGAAAAATTTTTATTGGGTTAGAATCCATTATTTCCACATTTACATTCAATTTTCCCCAATTTTTTCATCTCTAACCCCCTCCCTTTCCCCCCCCCCTTTTTGTTGACTTCCAACAGCTTTCCAACCCTTTGTCCCCTTTCCCTTACTTTTATTAGCTTCCTCTATCTAAAACAAATATATATTCTCCATTATTCTAAGCAGTACATCCTTAACTATTTTTAACATTATATACCCAAACTGTAAGCCTTTGTTTCCATCTTAGATAAACAACTTATCCCAATTTTTCAATTTCAGGTATTTCTATATATCATAAACCATATAGATCATACATTCGTTTATATCAAACAATTTGACTTATTCTCTATATATATTACTCATTCTATCTTTTTATAATAGTTCTATATATCTCTCCTCACGTAGTCAATCAATTTGACCCATCTATATCTTCAGACATTCAGTTTGGTACAAAACTTGTCAGAAAAAAAAAGAAAATATTGTTAGTTAATCGCTCCTTATATTTAGTCCTTATAATTAATTATTTTCTCTATGTTCTGTTTGTTAACCTATATATATCTATATATATATATATCTATATATATGTCAATCTATTAATCTGACTGCTTATTAATTCACATTTATCTCTTCTCCCCCCGGTAAAGTCTCCCCCCTCTACTTCAATACTTCAGTAGTTCTCAAACTGCCACAGTTTTCCTCCCACCTCCCATTTCTTCTCCAGGTATTGTTTCAGCTTCTCCCAGTCTGTGTTGAACTGCCCTGAGTCCAGATCTCTCAATTTTCTTGTCATCTTGTCCATTTCAGCCATATACAGCAATTTGTAAGTCCAATCTTCAATAGTTGGCACTTCTTGTACTTTCCATTTTTGCGCATACAAAAGTCTAGCTGCTGCTGTCATATAAAATATCAACGTCCTGTGTTGGGCTGGAATTCCCTCCATTCCCAAGTTCAGTAGCAGGAGTTCTGGGTTCTTATTAATTTGAAATTGTAAAATTTCACTCATTTCTCTTATTATTTCCCCCCAGTACTGCCTGGCTACCTCACACGACCACCACATATGATAGAGGGAGCCCTCATGCTTCTTACATTTCCAGCATTTATTAGAAGTATTCGAATTCCCTAGCGCAATCTTCTTTGGTGTCATGTACCAACGATAGATCATTTTATAAATGTTCTCTTTGATATTAATACATGTCGTTGTCTTCATTGTAGTTTTCCACAAGTATTCCCATGCCTCCATTGTTATTTCTTTATTAAAGTTTATAGCCCATTTCACCATTTGTGTTTTAACTATCTCATCCTCGGTATACCACTTCAACAGTACTTGGTATACCTTGGATATTCTTTTCTTATCTTCTTTAAGAAGGGTCTGCTCTAGTTCCGAATTCTCTATTCGTATACCTCCCTTTACAGAGTCTGAATTATATAAGTCTCTGATCTGTCTATACTGGAACCAATCGTAGTTAGGTGATAGTTCCTCTTGTGTCTTTATTCTAAGTTTGGATGCTTCAGTTTTAGTTATTTCTTTATACGTTAAACATTGTTGTTCATTATCAACAGCTCTCGGGTCTATCACCTCATATGGAACCACCCACAAAGGGGTTCCTTCTTGTAGATAAATTCTGTACTTCTTCCAGATTATGTATAGACTTCTCCGAACAAAGTGATGCAGGAACATCGAGTTGACCTTTACTTTGTCATGCCATAAATATGCGTGCCATCCAAATATTTTTTTATATCCCTCTAGGGCTAATAGTTTCTTGTTCTTTAATGTCATCCATTCTTTCAACCAAACTAGGCAGATTGCATCATGATAAAGTCTCAGATTGGGCAGTTGCATTCCGCCTCTTTCCTTTGCATCTTGTAAAACTTTCACTTTCACTCGAGGCTTCTTGCCTGCCCAAACAAAATCTGATATTTTCCTCTGCCATTTTTCAAATTGTTTGGAGTCTCTGATGATTGGTATTGTCTGTAGCAAAAACATTACTCTTGGTAACACATTCATCTTAACTGCTGCAATCCTGCCCAACCATGACAAATTCAATCTATTCCATTTAATCAAGTCTCTCTCTATCTGAGTCCATAGTTTTTCATAATTGTTTTTGAATAGATCTATGTTCTTTGCAGTTAATTCGACTCCCAAATATTTCACTTTACTTGTTACTTCACAATCCGTTGTTTCCATTAACAATTGTTGTTTCTGCTTAGTCATATTTTTGCATAATATCTTTGACTTCTTTTTGTTAATGAAGAAACCTGCCAAGTCTCCAAACTCCTTGATCTTATCTATCACTCTTGGCATGTTCTCCAATGGGTCCTCTACAATTAACATTATGTCATCCGCAAATGCTCTGACCTTGTATGAATAGTCCTTTATTTTTATTCCACGAATTTCATCATCTTGACGTATTTGTATCATCAGAATCTCCAATACTAAAATGAACAACAATGGAGATAACGGGCAACCTTGTCTTGTTCCTTTACTTATCATCAATTTCTTGGTCAATTCATCATTCACCACAATTGCTGCAGTCTGGTCTCTATAAATTTCCTTAATTGCTCTGATGAATCTTTCTCCCAATTGTAGCTTTTCCATAGTGGCAAACATAAAGTCCCAGTTTAAATTGTCAAACGCTTTTTCAGCGTCAACAAAGAAGAAACCAACCTCTTTGTCACAACGCTTGTCATAATATTCAATAGCATTGATCACTGTCCTTAAGTTGTCTCTTATTTGTCTGTCTGGCAAAAAGCCTGCTTGTTCCTCCTCTATGACTTCCGAGAGCCACCCCTTCAATCTCTCCGCCAATATCTTCGCAAAAATTTTGTAGTCATTGTTGAGTAGCGATATAGGTCTATAATTTTTCACATTAGTCAGGTCTTGGCCCTCTTTTGGGATCAATGATATATTCGCTTCACTCCAAGTTTCTGGAATCCTTTGATCCCTTAAAACCCCATTCATCACCTCTTTTAGGAATGGTGCCAGTTCATTAGCCATTGTCTTATAGAATTTAGCCGTAAGTCCATCTGGCCCTGGCGCCTTTCCTAGATTTGCAGATTGTATTGCCTTACTTATTTCCTCGTCAGTTGCTTCACTATTCAACTTATTTCTCCAAGCTTCCGAGATTTCTGGAAGTTTGGTTTTCTCCAAATATGACGCTATTGATTCTTTGTTTACTTCTTTTTTATTATACAGCTTAGCGTAAAATTTATAAAAGGCTCTACTAATGGTAGCCTGCTCCAAATACGTTTTGTTATCTTCGCAAATTTTATTTATTATCTTCTTTTCCCTTTTCTTCTTCAATTGCCATGCCAGGTACTTCCCAGGTTTATTAGCACCCTCAAACGCTTTTTGATTCAGTCTTTTGAGATTCCACTCCAATTCTTTATTGCTCATTGCTGTTAGCTGTTCTTGAAGTATTTTAATTTCCTGGTATACCTTCTTTTTCCCTGGTCTCTTTTTTAGCTGTATTTCTTTGGCTTTTATTTTCTCCTCAATCTCTTGTCTTTTCTCCTCTTTCTTCTTTCTTGCTCTACCATTTAAGTCCATTAGTATGCCCCTTACAACCGCCTTATAAGCATCCCAAACTTTATTGGTTGGTACTTCTTTATTCACGTTGTATTGTATAAAAAACTTTGTCTCTCTTCTCAGTATTTCCATATTCTCTCTTTCCTGTAACAAGTCCTCATTTATTCTCCATGCTTTCCTTTTTCTCTTTTTTCCAAATTTCCACATAATTGGGTTGTGATCTGAGCCTACCATAGGCATTATTTCTACCTCCTTAGTCCATAATGCTAAGTCTTTTGAGGCCCAGATCATATCAATTCTTGATAATGTAGAATGCCTTGCAGAATAAAAGGTAAACTGTCTGCTTTTAGGATATTCTCTCCTCCATACATCTTCAAGAGTCTCTTGTTGAATCAACTCAAAAAAAAGCTTTGGTAATAGTCCTCTTTTCTTTTGTGCCGTTGTAGTCTTTTTGTCTAGTTCCAAGTCTGTCACTCCATTGAAGTCTCCAGCAAGAATTATCTGGTCGTATGCAAGATCGTCTAAATGCTTCCTTAAATCCTCAAAGAAGCTTTCTTTTGCACCGTTAGGTGCATAAAGTCCGACTACCAACACTCTCTTTAAATTCCAAATACATTCCACTGCTACAAATCTAGCTTCCACATCTCTCATAACAAATTTTGGCTGTAGCTCCTCTTTTATGTACAACACCACTCCTCTTTTTTTCTTGTTGGAGGCCGCTACATATTCTTTGCCCAATTTTCCAGATTTTAAATATTTTACATCCTGCTTTCTGATATGGGTCTCTTGCAAACAAACAATATCACATTTTTGTTTTAGTAGCCAGTGAAAAGTATTTTTCCTCTTATTCGGTGAGTTTAGTCCATTTACATTCCAAGATAATACTTTACACTCCATACTCATGATCTTGTTGGTAAGTCTTTTTCATTGTCCTTAATAAATCGCTCCATCTCTCGCTCAGATCTGATGCGTTTTTTGGCCCCTCCAAACTCAAAGGACACTCCTTCCGGTAACTCCCATCTGTACCTGATTTTCATGTCCTTCAAAATCTGAATTAGCACTTTATATTTTTTCCGGTCCAGTAACACTGATCTGGGCAGTTCCTTCATTATAATAATCGTCTTGCCATCAATCTCCAATGGATCTTGAAACTGTTTTGTCACAATCCTCTCTTTCATATTTCGTGTTGTAAACTGCACAATCACATCTCTTGGTAGTTTCCTCTGGGTTGCTATTCTCGAATTCACACGGTATGCCACATCTAGGATAGCCACAACTTCCTCCTCCTCCTTCCCCAGGTACTCAGCCAACACCTCAGTCATCTGTTCTTGCGCTGACTTTCCTTCCACTTCTGGCAAGCCACGAAAACGTAGCTGCTTCTCCATATGTTTAGTTTCTGCAACTGACATTCTCCCCTTCACCAATCTCATCTCTGTTTGTTGCGTGTCTGCTAAATTCTCCATCGCGTCTTCTACTGTTTTAACTCTCTGCTGCGTTCCTTGTAATTCATTTCGTATTGTTTCCATACCTTTTTTCACTTCTGACAGCTCCGATTTTACTGTCTGTGTAACCTCTTTAACCTCTTTTATCAGCTCCAATTTCGTGTCCTTAAGTTCTTTAATCATATCTAAAAGTTTTTTGTCCAGGTTTTTATCCAGGTTTTCTATTGCCGATTGCCACTCTTTTTTTGACATCGTGGGGCTTGCTTTAGCTCGCTCCCACGAATCCGCTCTCTTCCTTAACTCCGTGGCGTAAAATTTAACGTTTTTCTATTTTAAATGTCCCGGTCTTCTTATAGAAATTAAGTTTTAAAGAGTCCAAAATGTCGGGCGTCTTTTCTCTATGGTTTCTCTATGATTTTGTAATCCAAGATGGCCTACTTCCTCTTCCGCTGAAGCCGCGACCCTTCCCCTTTCAAAAATGGCGATTCCCTACTTCCTGCCCTCCAGCAAGGGCCGCTTCTCTCCAGCCACTCTATTGTTATTACGCACTTCCTGTCTCCCGTCTTCCCACAGCAGATCTCGCGATGGTGTCTTTTTCTCACAGCTCCAAAGCCACAGGTATTCAAAACAATAGTCCCATTTCTTTAATAACTTCTTTAAACTTAGTCTCTTTTTAAATTCGATTCCTGCCGAGTCTTCCCCTCCTTTTCACTAGTCTGTTGCAGTTTAAAAATCTACTTTTTTTCCTCTCTGTTTTTATCAATCTGTCCCGTCTCAGAAGATAATGATCTTTACCTTCTCTTCACTTTTCTCGGGTTGTAATCGCTGTTTCGATTTTAAGTTCTCCTCTCAGCTTCTTCCCCCAATCGATGCTTGGGTATGTAGGTCTTATGCCAGCCGAATTGGCCCCAAAACTGCCGCAGAGATTATAGCCGACCCGTCGCAAGGTGGGACCTCAAGGATCGGGGGGAGACTCGTTGTGTAAAGCCCCCCCTCGTCCGAGATCTAGCTCACCCTAGGGTCTTGAGCGTTCTTTGCCTGCTCCCCGCCTGAGAGCAGTCGGCCGCGGGCTATTTTCACCCCGCCGGCCGGTTAAAACGGCAGTCCGGTCAGCTCCGCAAGTGGAGCTGCGTTAGACCTCCATGGATCCCAAACAGGAAGTCCATTTGCCCAACTTAGCTTGATGGGCAGGTCTTCCTTCCAAGCGTGGAGCTGCAACTTGGTAACAATTGGTAATGTGGGAGCAGACATCGAGGGGGAGAGAGGGAGGAGGGGGTGTTCTGTGGCCATGGGCACTCCAATCTCATCCCTCCAAACCCTGTTAGGCAGTTCTGACTGCCAATCACAGACCTCCTGTGTTGCTCTATGGGATCAGTGGTTATAAAAGGGCACTGTGCTCCCAGTTCTGGCTTTCACTTTCAGCAAGCAGTGGAGGGGGAGAGAGTTGTTAATAGCGTTTTGGGAGAGTGCATTAGAGCTGGTGGGGTTTCTGTGTGGTTAGATAGGGATCTATCCCTCCACTCGTTCCAGGGCTGCTGCCAGCCACTGGGGCCAAGCTCAGTGGGCACCTCGGCTGAGGGCTCACAGCGTTGTCCCCTTTTCTTTCCTCCTTCTTGTTTGCTGGCAGAATGAGGCTTCGGGTGGGGGCAAAGGGTGGTCGTGGGGGGAAGTGCAAAGATTGTCCCGGTGGCCCCTCAGGAAGCAGTACTGGGCAGGGCTCTGCGGCAGCAGAGACTCCCACTCCCCAAAAATCACCTGTGGGGGCTGTGGAGGAGGCCAAAGAGCTCTTGCCACCGGGGGAAGAGGAACTCTTTCAAATGTTTGAGGAGGAGGAGGAGGCTGAGGGATCCATGGAGGAATGGTTGGGGTTCGATGAAACATCCATCCCGTCCCCATCCCAAACTCCTGGTGCTGTCCCTGCCTGAAGTCCACCCCTCACTCCGTCTTCCATTGCCTGCTCTGCAGTGCAGCCAGCAACCCTTCATCCTCCCTCCCCGGGAAGAGTTAGCGGGCCACAGTTCAAATTGGCTGCATGGAGGCACTTCTGGTCCCTTCCAAATGACCCACGTGTGGTGCTGTGCCGTGTCTGTGATGGGCCGGTGTGCAGGGGCAATGACCCAAAGCACCTGTCATCAACAGTCCTGACTAGGCACCTGAAGACGCACCACCCAAGACTGGTCTCCGTCCTCAGCCAGCAAAACATCCAGCGGGGGGAGACAGAGGGCTACCAGCTCCTCTGAGCCGGGATCAGTGGGAGGGTCACTGGAATCCACCCCAAGCAAGAAGCCTTGCCCCGAGGCTGCTGCCGGTGGGAGCAGAACAGGCAGGCAGGCTGCCCTTGGGGAGGTTGTCCCATCAGGGTTGGGGATAGTGCCGTTGAAAAGGGTGAGGTCAAGGGCTCAGGAGGCGGGCGTTCATGTGGTGGCAGAGACAATTGCCCTGCAAGGATTCCCCCTATCTGTCGTGGAGGGTGTGGCTTCCAAAGGCTGCTTCAGCACTTTGCCCCATGGTTCTCCATGCCATCATGGTGCACCATTGGGCGTCAAGCCCTGCCTGTCCTCTACCAGTCCATGCAAGACATGGTGCTCAGGGAGCTGTCGGCCACCAAAGGCCATACCATACACTTCACAGCCAACCTCTGGAGTGGCTGCTATCATCACCTTGGCATCACCGCCCACTGGTGGCAACCAGAGGACCTCCAAAGCCCCAGGCCACGAAATGGTCCCCGGAAAAAGGTGCCATGCTTGACACTGAGTGACAGGGTAGTTCTTCTCCAGGCCCGGGGGATGGATGAGGTCCATACCGGGAAGAACATCGCCACCACCATGAAGGCGGCTCTGAGGGAGTGGATGATGGGGGCAGAAGGGTTTGTCTGTGGCTTCATGGTGATGGATGCAGGAAGCAATATGTTGGCAGCCCTGAAAAAGGTGTCCCTTCCTGGCCTGGTGTGCCTGGCGCACAAGCTGCACCTGGTGATGAGGGATGTGCTCACGCTGGGGAGCAAGCCAAGGGACAGCTGGGATGAGGGAACATTGTGGACGTGCAATTTGCCGGCGCATTGCTTCCCACTTCTTCCGCAGCATCCATTCTTCCCGCGAGCTGTTCCAAAGGCAAGGAGAGGGGGGAACCCCGAGCACCAACTCTTCCAGGACCTGCCCACCTGCTGGAACTCCACCTACGACATGATATGTCATCTGGTGGCGCAGAGGGGCCCGTTGCAGGACATTCTGTCATCCATGGACGTTCTGAGGAGGGGAGAGGAGCTGAGCCTCAGCTCCATGGAATGGAGAGTCCTTGCCCAGATGTCCCAGATGCTGAAACCTTTTAAGAAGGCCGCCGAGCTCCTATGCTCTTATGAGGCCAGCCTGGGTCAGGTCATCTCCCTGATCCATGGGCTCGACCAGTTCCTGGCCAAGGAGCTCGAGCATGAGAAAGAGCTACTCCCCAGGGTCCAGGACTTTGTGAGGAGGATCCAGGTGTGCATGGCTGAGTGCTTGCATCCTCTGTTCCATGAGGTGCTGTACCAAATGGCCTCCCTCTGTGACCCCAGATCAAGGGAAGTATCGCCATGCGGGCGGGTCAGATGCTGCGCTGGAAAAAGGAGCTCTGCACAGCAGTGCTCCATTACCAGAAAAAGAAGGCTGGCCTGAGGGAACCGGGCAGGGGCGAGGGGCAGGTGGCGGAGAAGGAGAAGCAGTAGGAGGGGCAGGGGGAGTTGGGAAGAGAGCCATGCCAGGAGAGACCCTCCCAAATGGCCCCATTTGATCTCTGGGCCTCTTCAGTGGGCTGCACGGTTGGCCACAGCACAGTGGGCGCATCGCTTATGGTGGAGGACTCGGTGGGGGCTATGGTGCGAGAGTACCTGGTGGAGCCCACTAAGCCCCCCACTCTAATCCCTTGGAGTATTGGGCAAGAAAATCTTCCATATGGCTAGACCTGTCCATCATGGCAACCAACATCCTGTCCTGCCCTCCCACCAGCGTGCAGAGCGAGCGGGTGTTCTCCTACCTGGGAGACCTCCTCCATCCCCGCCACGCACGTCTGCACCCGGACCTGGTGGACATGTTGACCTTCGTGAAGGTCAGCCTCAACCTCCTAGGGCATCCCTCCTTGGACCTGGACCTATCGGCCGTCTGAGCCTCCCCAAGTCTACTGTGGCTCTTGGCTGAGGTGCTGTACTGTGGGCTCAGCACACCTCGGTTTTGGGGCTGCCTCCATGGCTGGCAACCTCTGGTCCTCCTCTCCCAGACAAGTTCCCCAACGGTCCCTCTGTCTACCTCTCCCCCTCTTGATGGCAACTCTACGACCCCCCCCCCACCAACTTGCCCTGCCCATCCCGTCCTGTCCACGACAGCAGGAGTGTGGGTGATGTGAGCTGACGCAGCCTTTGGGCACGGGGGACTACCATGGCACTACCGTCACATTTGGGCCTTCCCAGTCCCGCTCTGCAATGCGGCTGTGACAAGCAACCCATTGTGCTCCTCTGCCTGGCAAGGTCCTGGACGTTCCCTCTTTCGACCTCTCCCTTTCTGGAACCCTCCGACCCCTCCCAACCTCTCCTTTCCTGCACACCCTGTTCTTTCCGCGAAGGCAGGAACGTGGGTGATGTCAGCTGTCTCCATCGTTGGGCATGGGGGAATACAACACTTTGGCCGCCATCTTTGGACCCTCCTGGTCCTGCTCTGCAATGCAGCTGTGACAACCCGTTGTGGTCCTCTCCCTGGAAAGGTCCTAGATGTTCCCTCTTTCGACCTCTCCCTCTCTGGAACCCCCTGGCCCCTCCCAACCTCTCCTTTCCTGCCCACCCTGTTCTTTCCGCGAAGGCAGGAAGGTGGGTGATGCCGGCGACAGCCTCCACTGCAACACAGGAGGGGTGGACAAGCCTCTCCAGCAGAAGTCTGCACAATACAACACGGTGGATGTTGGGATTGTCCGTCCCTGTCATGCTGCACAATGCAGCCAGGAAGGTGGGTGGTGTAGGGGGCAGCCTACAGCTGCACACGTGGGCACCTACCTGTCCCCCACGATGGGGAAAGGGCATCCTCCACCGCCTCAATGGCCAGCAGGTGAGCCTCCGCTTCTACATGTTAGGGGCGGGCCCCACCTCCCACCCTTGGTTCTTTCCTTCCAACTTTCTAATGAAGGGATAATGCAGTTATTTATGCAATCCACATCTCCCCGATATGCCCGTACACAGTATCTGTCCCTCCTGTCAATCCAATACAGGTATTCTAGGTATCCATGCATCCCTCTATCCTATACGCCTATCCCATACAGCTATGCACCTGTCTATTAAGAAACCTATCTTTCCCATGCACCTAAACATCCAGTGCTCCATGTCCAGCCGGTGTGTTTGTGTGGTGACAGCCTCTGCACCACGTGCGGTGTGGACAAGAGCATTGGCTCCAATGCCATAATGTCCCCATCTGGTGGACATGTGTTGGTGTCTCTGATCCACCAGGGTGTGTGTTTGTGTGTTCAAGGCCTCCATGCACGCCATCATGTCTTGCTGGAGGGTTTTCTTTGCAGACTGTTGCTGGGTCATTTGGTTATGCGGTGGCTGCAGGCATGCTGCATTGGTGGAAAGCAGCCTCGGGGAGCCTCAGGCGGGCACATGGGGGGTGCCGCCAGCCAGTGGCCAGACCTCCCGCCCTCAAGAGGGGAGGCAGCCCACCTTCAGGTCCACCACATGACGTCAAAGTGAACTGGAGAGGGAGGGTGGCTCCATTTGTATTGAATGGGAGTTTCCTGGGGGCATCGAATTTGGGAATGTATAACTCCGAGATCCATACTGCAATCTTGACCAAACTTTGCTGATGGCTGGAGGAGAGCCTGCTGCACATTCCCTGTGAATATGGGCTCTCTAAGTGCTAAGGGGGCTGCTCTGGCACCGATGAACACCAAACACCAAACACATTCATTAATGGAATATGTTCAGTTCCAGTCGGCTGTTTGTGTTCGTCGTCGGGAATGAACACCAGACAAGCTGTTTGGGGGTTTTTTCCCTTCCATGCCCATGTCTAATCATAACTGCCTGCCTCCATTTTGGTAACAGTGATGTCAGAAATCACGTGAAGAAGCTGACAGTGTTCTGTGAGTGGGGCGTAGAGAAACCGCCCATGTCCAAAGATTGACCTGCAGAGAAATTTAAACCATAGCACCGTGGCATTATGTGGCTGATCTTAGACAGCAGTGAGGTGAATGCACTCATTTCCCATTTTGCTTTAGTACAAAGTAGGTCCATTTTCTCTTCCCAGCCATCCTTTGGGAGGTCCAGCTGCCGTCCTTAAAACCATCCGTGACTGAGTAGGCTTTGAAGCCACATGAAGCCCAACCCACAGGGAATGTCCTCTATGGCTGGACAGTGAAACCCTGGCCATAATTTCAAGCGTAACAAGGAGAGCGGACTATTTGAATTTTAAAGCCCTCTTCATTTTTTCAGACTCCCTTCCTCCTTGCACACTGTGAAGTCAAAGTTCACTGATATGTTCTCAGTATTTGGTATGATGGTGGCTTTATATTAGCCATTGACTCGGCTCGCATCGATCCTTGAGAATGTATCGCACAAATCATTTTGCACTAAACTGCTGAATCAATGAAGAAATCTCTTGGAAAATTTATATTAAAAGTCGCTGTTTGCCTAAATGAGTTCCCTGTGCCCCATATTGAATATTTTGCTGATGAATTGAGTGAGTTTAAATTTGAGCATTGCAGACCCATTAAAGAATGAATTCTTAAATCAAATTCTGCCATTTATGATTGAAATGAGATTTCCTCTGCAATAGACTAGCTGCTATATAAATCAGTTGTGCATTTTATACTGTACTATAAACAAGATATAATTCTTTTAAATACACAACAAGTGCCTTAAATCTTTTGATGCATCTTGCTTTTATCTGATGCTGTTGTTGCTATACTTAAATCAGGCAACTAACACAGCTTTATGAAAGAAGAGCACTTTTGAAGGTTAAAGAAGACATCATTTTTCTTATTAACTCTGTAATCAGTGTTCAGGCACATTTAATCAAGAACAAATAATTCCCATCTCACCACACACCTATTTGAAGAGAGTTGCATGATCTACATGGCAACTGTTACAGAAACTGAAGACAAGATTTGTGTCATACAAATTCAAGTGCTCATGTCTAAGAGTATTGTTTTATTTTTTTAAAAAAATTAGACCATATTGTTTATCATTATTTTCATGGGGCCTTCTAGCATTTAAAAGAAAACCAAGCCAATAAATGTCCAAACATGCTACAACAGCAGAAACAGTCTTGAGTTCCGTGTGTCGTCAAGAGGATCTGTTCCCACATGAGCCTCCCCGTGACCAGAACCAGTTCGAGAGGCCTGCGGGCAAGTTTCCTCTTGCTGGGAGGCCAGCAGCACCATCTGAAGCCAAGCCCCTGGCCTTGGAGACCTCTAAGCAGTCTGCACAGGCAGCTCCTTTATTTACCGCAACGAAGGGAATGGAGAATCCACGTACAGCCTGGGCAAATGTGGGCTCTGGTTCACATGTTCAGCTGTACGTTCATCAAATGTAACAGGAGAACCGATCATTGTGTGTATAAAGAAAAATCAAGTGTACAGCGTACGTGGATTGTACGTGTGTTTGTTGTAACTTGTGAACGGAGACACCAGCTCCTATGCATATGAGAGGAATTCCAATACATCACTTCTGATTGGTCAGTTCATGGACAATCTTTTCATTCTCATTGGTCTTTAGGCATACCAATTAGGGGTTGGCTGCAGGGGCTGGCCAGGCAGGGGAAAAAGGCCTGGAAGGGGGGCGGGGGGGTACAGGCAGCTGAGAAGTGGGCGTGGCTCTTCGTCTATTTACTGAGTACATTTTTATCGCGATCTTCCTCCGTGGAGATCTGGGCAGTGTATGTGGTTCTCCCCTCCTCCATTTTATCCCCACAGTAAACCAAGATTAGGCTGAGAGTAACTGACCTGAAGTCACCCAGTGAGAACGGCAGAATGAGGATTTGAACTTGGTTTGTCCGACACTCTGACCGCTACAGCAGAGGGGCGGGAAAGACAGAGGCTGCAGGGGCAGGGGCCGGAAGCACTGGGGCTCCCTAAAAGCAGCCAGGAATGCCTGCATGGCGAATAACCAAGTGTCTAAGGACCACTCCCGCTGGGTGGGGCATTCAGAAACTCATTTAAAAACCACGGCGTCCAGGGGTTAAATCACCCAACTGTACCCTCCCCCCTCAACCTAGAACCATTGACAAAGTTGTGACATTCATCTGAGCATAAAACTTTTAACCACACCATTCAACGTCTCCTCTTGAAAAAAAGGCTCATTGATTCCTATGTTCCCAAAGGTGACTTCATTGTTCTAAGAGAAAAAGCCTCAGGAACGCATTGTGTATAATGCGCCACTCCCAGGATAAGCCAGGCTCCTCAGGAAGTCTGAGGCAAAGGACACATGGCCCCAACACCCCACAAAAAGGGGGGGGGCACATCAAAACGGTCAACTCGCAGGGGCTCATGGATCCTTCTGGATTCCAAAATGCTCTGGCAGGGAGGGGTTAGGATTCCAAACACATGCGCTGTTGCGGCTGCAATGGAAGCGTGCAACAAGGAAACTCCTTAAAGCCACTGACAAGACTGCCCCTTGTCAACCTCTCCTACCCTTGCAGCTAGGGCTGCCAGCCCCTGCTTCCAGCCTCTGCCCCCCGCTGCCACTCCCTTGGCCGGTGGAGGGGAAAGGTCCCAGGAAACTGGCCTGGGAGACAAGAAATCTCCCAGGCCAGGGCACAGCGGGTGCACTCCCGACGGGTGCAATGACGTCACTTCTGGAAGTGATGCCATCTCGTGTGCTGGGCGCACGTGAGCACATTGCGTGTATCCAGAGGGGTTGCCAAGGTAGGGGCCAGGTCCATCCATCTCCTTGCTGCCAGGAGGTTAAGGGGACCCGACAACCTTACTTGCAGCAGAAGCCGGGCCCACGGGTTACTACAGAGCTGGCTGATCTAAAGAGGATTAAAAGGCACGTAGAAAGATACTGGCCAAAAACTTGTGCTGAGTCCTACAAGGCATGTTATAGGGTCCTTTGGAAGAGTTATAGAGTTATAGAGCCCTATGAAACAGCAGTGATAGTGGCAAAGAAATGTTACCTCCATTGTCTCAGCTGGTTCACAACCATCCCAGTTGTTTAAGGTCCCTCGACATCTCTGATTCCTAAATCTGAACTTTTGTTGGCTCAGGAACAGACAATTAGCTGTGACCCCCATTGCAAAGTTTTTTGCTGATAAAAGAGGCTCTAAGAGAAATCCTTTTGTCAATAAGCAGATGATATCCAGCTCTACATCTCACTGTCCAAATGTGTGGGTGGCGCAGTAGAGGTTCTGAATTGCTGCCTGCAAGCTGTGATCAAATGGCTGAAAGCAAACAAATGAAAAATGAACCCAGACAAGACAGAAGTGATGTTTATTCGGATGGTGGAGGTCTTGAAGGACGCTGCACATCCCAGTTTTGATGGCATTCAGCTGATCCTGGCAGACTTGGCTAAGACCCAATGGGGTTATGCTGGAACCAACATGGCTACTAGAAAAGCAAGTAAATGCAGTTGCAAAGAACAAAAACAAAAAACCTTTCTCCCAACACCGACTAGCCTGGAATATGGCCCCCCACCTTAACATGGCCGATCTGACCCCCTGGATCCATGCCGCTGTGGCATCAAGACATGCCCTTTGTAATGTGCTCCACATTGGCCTCCCCTTTAAAGTCAAGTTGGAGACTCCAGTTGGTACAGAATGCTGCACGAGCCAGGCAAAGCGTGCGTATCACTCCCATTCTGCCACCACTCCATTGGCTACCTTTCAGTTACCAGTTCAAGGAATCGGCTATCACATATAAAGCTCTTTGTGGCCTTGGCCCCTCATATCTACAAGACCACCTCTCTCCCCATCCTCTGCCATGGAAGTTTCACTCATCTGAACAAGGCCTTCTGCCGGTGCCACCCTGCACATGGGCTAAATCAACCAATTCTCACACACGTGCATTCTCTGTGTTGGCCCCCACCCCGTGGAACGGCCTGCCTGAAGAGGCCAGGAAAGTTCCCTCTCTTCTGTCTTTCTGCAAACTAAGGGGGCTTCTTATGCAGGTAAGAGGCCTGTGCTGTAAGAAATGGCTCAGAAAGATGTTTTGGTAAAGAGACAGGGACTGTAATACCGGGTAATGTCTGTTAATGTAGATATGCTCCTACTGGGAACTTCCATGTTGTTGCTCCACCCACCTTCTGACTGGGATATAAAGGCTCAAGGATCTCTACTCCTCCTCATATCTGAAGAAGGCAGCTCTGACCCTCAAACGCTCATGCCCTGAAGCTCTTGTTGGTCTCTGAGGCGTTACTGGACTCCAGTAAGAGCCCAAGGAGAGCCCTACTGCAGCGGACCGTCCAGCATCCTGTCTCACACGGGACCAGCCAGCTTCTCTGCATGGCAAACAACAGGACACAGCCCCAGAGGCCTTCCGGTGATGTTGCTTCCTGGCACTGCTCTTCGGGGTTTTCACTGCCTTCTTTGACTTTTGAAAGCTCCCATTCTAGATAGCGAGTTGGCCTTTAGGGTGCTGCTGGACCCAAACCTTGCTCTTCTACTACAGGCCAACGCAGCTGCCCCCCTGAATGCCTCTGAGTGCAGAGGTTCCATTTAGTCACCATGGCCAGTAGCCACTAATGGACCTATTCACCACAAACCCTTTTAACCCCCCTTTTAAAACTATCTGTTCCCATGGCCATCACTACATCCTTAGGCAGCAAACGGCACATTTTAATCACTCATTATGTAAAGTAGATTTCCTTTTGTCCATGTTGAATTGACTATCTATCAGCTTCATTGGCTGCCCTCAAGTTCTCATATGTTGAAAGAGAGAAAAGGTTGTCTTTATATACTCCCCCCCCCCAAGCATAATTTTATAAATCTCTATGATGTCTCCCTTTAGTTACCTCTTCTCTAAACTGAAAAGTCTCAGACTCTTCAGCCTTTTCTCTTGGAAAAGTGCTCCAGCCCCTTAATCTTCTGGGTTGCCCTCTTCTGAACTTCTTCCAGCTCTGCAATGTCCTTTTTGAGATACAGTGACCTGTTCCCAACCATCTCTCTTAACTTGCGAGAATGCTGGCCTCTGTGTGTGCATTGAGGGGGAGCCCTGCCAATCGGCAGACGTCCTGCCCTCAAATATCAAGCCCCCCCTTCTGCTGGGGGTGGGATGCAGTTAGGGACCCACTGCTTCACTGCAATTCTTGACACAAAGACCAAGGGCTGCCAGTCCGATGGGCCCAGTTCCCCCTACCTCAGAGGCCTTGTTGCATGTTATGGCACATCTGTTGTTCTTATTTTCAAGGTGCAATGAATTGGGAGGTTCTTGGGCAGGTACGTTATGGCTTTCCTCAGATTTAAGATATTTCTGTCAGTAAGTGGGCTTTAGAGCAGCTTCCAGCATAAAGATGCCTCTAAATCACCAACACTGCAGAAGGGCCAGAATCTCTCACTTTAACCAGGTTGTAAAACCTCGGTATTGATGCCCTGGTAACTAATGTCTCATCCCAGGGCTGCTAATGTTTTTATGGCTCTGAAGGCCTCTTTCATCCAAGGACAAATACCACGGGTTTTATAACTATCACTTGATCATTTCTGCTAAAGTAGGGGAGGTGGATTCTCAGCAAGATAACAAAAGTGTTATCTCTACACAGGGAGGAAAGAAAGGATATTAGGAAGATAACATCTAATTGAAGTTTCCATTTTCCACGTGCCAAATTGTTTTCATGACTAATTGATTTACATCAACTGGATTCATTGGCAAAGCAATTTTTAGATCATTGCCGCTCTTCTTCTCTTCAATTAGCTATCAAGAGGGTGAACAATTTTTGGACATTTTGAAATTCTCACAAGACAAACTTTCACGGAGCTTGCTAATATACAGATATCAGTGTTATACATCATGTAGTGAGCTTCAAGGTTCAAGAAATTTGAATTAGAAAAGGTATTTAATTTAAGCCTAGGAAACAAGTTAAGCCTTGAATCGCAGCCTTGATTCTCTTACATTCCCACTGATTTCAGGACAGCAGTTATTCCATTTTTGCAGCTGTTGAAATCTGATGATCTTGGGTTTAAAATATTCCATGTCATCTACAGGTATTCTGTAAACTGAATTTGGACATTTTTGATAAACAATGGCTATGGGATTTCTTTGGCTTTTCGACTCTTCTCACAGCCTATGCCCTCTCCTCGCCTATAAATCCAGCTCCATTTCATCTTTCATATTAATGCCTTCATTCCAGTCCACACTGTATACTCATTTCTTCTGTACCATTCACCTTCCTTGAGTTGGCAGATTAGCATGGTGAACATAATAGACCCAGAATTTAATGTCTTAGGTAGTTCACCTAATCACAGTATTGGATAATTACATTTGCGTAGCTTGGCTATATTATAACTTGAGTAGAAATTTCAATAACTATCCCTGTTTCTGATTCCTTTTACTGTAAATCTATTGAGACATGTTCTTTTCTATTCCTTCTTAATTAAGAAAGAGCATGTATTTTGAGAAGGAGTTGCTGACAGGTAATTGCTTTCATTGGCTTAGACCAATATATTTCCTTTGCCCATTTAACTTTCCAAATCATTTTACATGTATAGAGTATTTGTGTATAATTGGACGACGGCTCTTAATTCATGTTACAAAAAATATTGTTAAATTGATATTACTTCATTGATTTTAATAAAGCATTAGATGATCTGAGAATAAAGAGGCATATTGGTGCTTTAATTAGTTAAGAATTTATGCAATAAGTTCTTGAACGAGCTAATTTACATAACTTAATTTTGCCGTTTAAGACTTTGGCCACCTTCCCTCCAGAACTGGGACAGCGGACCCCGTGCCGGTGCTGTGAAGGTGATAACCTTGTGATAACCCGAGTGCTCATCAGTCACGTCACTGTCCGCAGTAATGGTAATGCTAAAGCTCTGGAACACAACACCAGGGCAGCTAATCTGTATTCAAATTACACTCAGCGAAACAGCCAGCGCAATCCAAGCAATAACTCACCGGCAGGGAGAGGTGAAGGGGAGAAGCTCAGACCCTTCGTACAGATGGGACATTATCATACATTTCATAGGTGCTGGACGGGTCTGCACGAGAGGGTTGTTAATGAAAATATCAATCAAAAACTCTGCTGACTTAATGGTCAATTTAAATTAATTAATTGGAAAGGGAAAAAGTTGAGAAGGACAGTACTGATTGTTTAGCTAAAAGCTGTTGGCAGGTAATGAGAACTAGCAGGCTCTCCACATAAAACGACGTTTCCTTCTGGAAGAAAATGGGTGTGTTCAAAACACCACGTCCACATAGAGGAGAGGAGAGGGAAAAGCAGGTGCCTGCAGCAGAAAACCTAGCAAGCTGACTGTGGCCGCCTCGAGGGGAAAGTCTCCCATCCCTGGAGCAGCTGCGTCAGTCCCAATGTTTCCTCGAAGCTGAGGAAAAAGCCGCACGAGTGGATTGGTTTTAGGGCGGGGGGGAATGGTACACCACACTGACTGCAACATACAACACGGGGGGTGGGGAGGCGGACTCAGGGTCCAGCCTCTTTTCTTGTCATGTCAGGCCCGGAGAAAGAGGGTGTCCCACCAGCACGCCTTTCTCCTCTGCTTCTAATAATGCATGCATTGACTCTCACTTCGACTGGGATAAGAACATGAACTCCATCTTGACTCTTATCCAGGATCTCTGCTGTTCTTTATACTATGATTGATATAGTGAACCACAATTTATCATTTAGAGTTCAGGTATGGCCAAAAAATGAACATTTCTGTCCTTGGGGGTGAGGAGGGAGGGGCACCTACTATATTCCTTGGCGTGGTCCTCCCGCTCCACCCATGGCCCAACTCCAGCAATGCTCAGTTTCCGTGCTGGTGAAGCAGTTATACCCATGCAGCATTGGCGGGGCTTGCCCCCCACCAGCATATTTCCAGACACATCGCTGTCTTTTCAGGGTTGTCCCATGTACACCCGGCGTGGGAGACTACAGAGCTACACCAGAGGCAGGAGGGCCCGAAGAGCTGCAATCAGCAGCCAGCCGGTCAGGCAGTAGATGAAGCCTGTTGACAGGAAACGTGGAACCAGCAAAGGCTGGGATAAGAATACTGTAGGAAATCAGCAGAGATTGTGGAAGTAATGAGAATAGACACACACTCCAGTGTAGCTCTGTAAGAATACTTTACTAAGAGGATAAAAATATTGTTACTTTGGAAGAAAATAATAAAGTGCTAATAGAGTACATCTTGCTAGTATAGATAGAAAGAGAACTGAAGGAAGACTGAACTGAAATCAATTGAAGACAACAACTGAACAAAGAGCAATAAAACTTCAGTATATAGCATCACTTAATTGCACCCCCCCCCAAAAAAAAACAAGTCACCCAATAGAAAATACTAATTCTACTGCATTATGCTTAGAGACTCCCCCTTCTGTGGCGGTAATCCTTGCTAGAGGCCCTAGTGGTTACATGCAAAGTAGGTTCACTAATTAAGTAAGTAACACCAATAGTTTAACTCTTGCGTGACTGAAACGGAAACACTTGCAAATCCCCAACAAATATATATATATATGAAAAAGAGAAAGTGAGATTGACACTCACCTCCTATGGTCCCAGGGGAGATGCTGAGGGGCGGGAGGCAGACGGGTCCCCACAAGGGTTTCCTGGTTTGCAGTATCTGAGGAAGCCTGAACAGAATACTCTGCCATTGGAGAGGATCCAGGGCAGCGTGCGACGCCTTGGACGCGGTGGCGACCATGGCGAGCTCCTCTTTGGCCGCTGAGTCTGCTTCTCAGGTGCAGGCCTTAGCAGGGATACACCAGAGTGGCTTGGGTAGGGCTTAGGAGTCATCCCCTGGGCCCTTTGTTTGTCTTATTTATGTGCTGTTCATTCATTCATTCATTCGCTGAGACTCAAGGTGGCTTACACAGAGTAAGTCAATATGATCAACGACCGACCGGGACATTCAATAAACAGCTTCCTCTCTCAGGAGGGCTGGAGAAAAGAACAGAAAGATGTTTAAGATGTACATTATTGGTGGTTTTATCATCTCAGTGTTTTTAAGGAGCTTTCTTTCTTTTAATGCTGTTAATGATTACAGAACTGAGGTAAATATCAACAGACAGCCCGGAGCAGGGGGAACTGCAGTTCGTAAATCTTGTGTGCTGGAGTGGAGTGGAGCTTCCCAGGCCGGCTTCACACTCAGTTACACTCTTGCCAAAACCTTCCACATCTCCCTGTAACTCCAGATTGATCTCGGGCTACGATGACCGGCACCCATCATCCCACCCCCCTGTACACAGGCGAGAACTCCGGCTGTTCCAGTCTTCACTCCCCCCTCCCTTATGGGCTGTTTCAGAGCCCCCCCCCCGCACACTCCTCTCCTTGGCTCCAGCGCGGCTTTTCTGTTTCAAGAGTCCGTCAGCTTCTCATATTGTGGAGCCACTGAGAGCCGCATGCAGGGATCAGAGCATGTGGTTTCCAAAAGATCTTGTCATTTAAAGACACCTCCTTGGACACTAGTTCCACTGACAGGGAGGCCTATGTGCAGGATCCTGCCTTGAGCTGGAGGATCCCCCTCTGGCATAGAAAGCCTTCCCCCATCTCCAGCGGCCTTGCCATGGGAAGAAGTCTTCTCAGCCAAGAGCCAGGCTTCAGGCTCCGCTTCCTGGGGTGGGAGGATACAAGCCAGCGTGTTTGGGGTGGGCCAGTAAATGACAAAAGTATCCAGCTCATCTGTTAGCCTTCCCTGCTCCTGGGGAAGAGCAAGGGATGGCCTTGAACCGGGGCCACGGCTGTGCCTCCTCGCTGGGCAGTCCTCCCTCCCCTTGTCTAGATGGCTGCTGCTGGCGGCACTGCCAGGGCAGCGGGAGGGCTCCTAAAGCCCTCGGCAACCTGTCCCGACTGAGTGCTGGGCTCAAGCTCGCCCTTCTGTTTCGCTGCTGCTGCTGCTGCTGCTGCTGGGTCTGTGAGTGGCCCAGATGTGAGCCCGGCCTTCTTGCCTTCTCCGTCCCCCATAACAGGATCCCATCTAAAGGCCCTGAGCGCATGGGTGCCTTCCCAGAGGAGCGGTTGGGGAGCTGGCAAGAATGCCTCTTGTGTCAGGGGAGGTTACGCGTCCCTTGTTGCTGCCTGCATTCCCCTTGTCTGGCTCCAAGCCCTGAGCCTACTCGCCCCAAGTCCGCTGAAGCCGTGTGCCTGCCGTGGGGCTTGCTTCTGCAGGGCGAGCGACAGGGGGCTGCCCTAAACTTTGTGCACCGTATGAGGTTCCAGGACTTATGGGGAAACGACTTGTGAAAGGCTACGGCAAATGAGGGGCTGCTTCAGGCAGACGGTGGCAGGTTTCCTGTTTGAATCCTCCCAGTCTAATGAATGCCTCGTTTGTAGAAAATTAGGCTAAACCAAATTAGTTTAGCCTAAATCTCTGTCTTTTGGTGCTACACCTCTGAAGATGCCAGCCACAGCTGCTGGAGAAACGTCAGGAACTACAATGCCAAGACCACGGCAATACAGCCCGGAAAACCCACAACAACCATAAATTAGACTAAGCTTTCTATATGACAGGGGGGTTTTGATGGGGGAATAGTCAAATATGCAATTCCCCACCCACAACCTGAAATGATAGAGTAAAAGAAAAAACTTTTCTAATTAATTCTGCTGAAGGTTTAAATTGTTCTCCCTTTTTTAAAAAAAACAAAAACCAGGAGGCTCCACAGATTTCAGCTAACAGACTTAGAAAGGCCTTTGGACAGATTCCAAGGAGAAGAGTGATATGTGCATACACAATAAATAAGTGTAACATGATACAGTAGTTTATGGTCCTTCTAGCATTTGCTTTATTAAGTCATTGGAAGAAATACCCACTCTGGAGTTTACCCACAAGTGGAGTTCTGGTCCCTCGCAACTCCTTCCAAGCTAATTCCTGTTAATGTCATGCATGGTGAGTTGATGCCCATTTGATCTGTCTTTTAGAGATTTATTTTATCAATAAACTTGTTATTATGCCTTTGATGATAGTTAATATCATTTATATGAATTGTCTATTGACGGACACATTTACCAAAGGGTGTTTATGTGATGAACAATCACATATTTTATTTATCCAATAATCTCATAATTGATTTTTTAAAAGATCGAGTTGAACAACTTCTTTGAGATGTAAAGGTTTTCCAGTTTCTATCTGTGTCTAAAACATTCAATTTGTGTCAGATTTTACTACTATTGTTCATACAGAGATCAAATATCGACACTGACATAAAAACCCCAAATCCAGCATGCTGGTTTAAGATGGCCTGCATGTTCTTGACAAGGAAAGAAGGCATCCAAATTAATACACCCCATATAAACCTTATCAGGCTGGAACGAGTTCTAGGTACCTTCTTATGTATAGCGGGACACCGCTGGGGTGGTGTTGTGTGTACCATGCAGCCTTGCATTGGGCCGTGTGGCTCTGACGTTGCCATGGGACAGCGACTGTGTGGTCCTCTGTTTTTGTTTGAGTTCTGGCCTCTGGTCTGCACTCTTCTCCTGAAGCCCTAAAGTGGAGCTCTGAAGAGGAAATCTACATTAAAAACGGTGACTGACAAAGCCACAATGCACAATTGTGGGCTGCCAGGATCTGGCGCTGAGTCACTCCTGTGTATCCAGAGAGTGCCGTCCCTAGCTCTGTCTCCATGGGCAGGAAAGGGCTGTTTCCTCAGGCACTTTCCAAGGGTGATTTGCCCGTTTACTTGGGAAGGATTCAGGCTTCCTCTTCTGCACTGGCCTTCACTCATTCAGTTCATCAGACTTGTGAAGAGAACAATTGGGTGGGGTGCCAAGCTCCCTCCTAATCGGGCATCAGGCACCCCGTCCTGCTCGGGCTGCTTCCGCTGTTGTCAGTTCACTGGAAATCTCTGGCGCTGTGTGAGGTCCAGGGATGTCTACTCAGCCACTCCAGAGTGTGTGTGTCTGGGAGGAAAGTTCTGTCCACATCTTCCTGCTGCAAGTTTTCTATGGGCTTGTCAAGCTCCAAGTGAGACCACAGAGAGGTTCTCATAAGGACTATGAGTGTGAAACATTATCCACAGCCCGGAAAACCCACAACAACCATTATCCATGCTGTCTTGCCAGTTCCTCAGAAGCCCACAGTGCTGAGCCTCCCTACTTCACAAACCACGGGATGTGATACCAATGTTATGACCTTGCATGGTGCTTTACTCTAAGATAGTTTGCAGCTTTAGAGATGTCCACAGTCTTCTTTAATGGACACTCTCCTGAATGTGGCAGTAGGTCACTTGTCCACACCCGTTCTTTAGCAAGGAAAACTTAGAGATCAGCAACTGAGAATCAATTAACTGAATAATGCTCTCCCTCCGTCTCTCTTCCCCCCCACCCCACACACACACAAAATGGTCCTCTCTCCCTCATAAAGTGTCCTGGGGGACATCCTGTCGAATGCCTTGTTGCCTGTAAATGTATACGTTTAAATAATCTATCAATAGAAGTAATAAGTACAAAAATGCATCTGTTCAGCTGCCTTGGGACACATCTTCTTATGGTCATAGATCCAGAGGAGTTAGCCGTGTTAGTCTGTAGTAGCAAAATCAAAAAGAGTCCAGTAGCACCTTTAAGACTAACCAATTTTATTTTATTGTAGCATAAGCTTTCGAGAATCAAGTTCTCTTCATCAGATGCCTGATCCGAACTTATGCCTGATCAGATGCCTGATCTTCTTATGGTGTCAGCTGTCTTGCAATTCACTCCGCTGTTCTTTTATGGCTGGTGTGATACCTCCCCAGTAAATCTCTCCGCTGCCTTTGTAACTCTGAAGGATTTAAACCCATCTTGATGTCTGAAGCAGAGTCTCCAGCCCGACCAAAATGATCGTTTCAAGTGGGTAGCCATACTAAGCTGTAGGAGCAGAACAAAAATCAAAGACCGACAGAATTCTCAGACCAACAAGATTGCCCAGGTTATGAGCTCTTCTGATTAATAATTAAAACAAGCAATAAAATAATTAATTAATAATTAATAATTAAAATAAGCAATAAAAACACCATAGCGTGAAACCAGGTTAAAACAATGGACAGCAGCCTAAACGCTTCATAAAACCGACCTCTGGATAGAAGCAGAAGTAAAAACAGCTAAAAGAGATGGAACCCCCTCACTCGGCCTCACTAAAGTGATCCCTAGCCCTAGGGAGGCTCGTTTGGCATCGACCAGGGCCAGGGCCTTTTCGGTCCTGGCCCCAACCTGGTGGAACTCTCTGTCTGAGGACACTTGGGCTCGCCAGGGTCTTGTATCATTTCGGCGGGCCTGCAAGACGGAGATGTTCCACCAGGCTTACGATTGAGGCCAGCGCCAGGACCATCACTGAGCCCCCTACCGGTCTCCGGTATTCGAGTCCAGCTCCTGTGCCTGTCTGTCTCCTCTTCGTATGCTGGGGGCAGGAATGTGTAGCCAACTATATCAGGTTTTTGTATATATATAATTTTAATTGCTGAATTTTATTGTAGAATTTGCTATGCAATTGTATTTTATGACTGTTGTACGCCCACTTATGGGGAGGGCGTGTTAAACACCGAATAAACTAAACTAAAAGGAAACGTTTTGTCCTGGTGCTTAAAAGAGGCGTCTGGCTCTAGAGCTAAATTATAATATATTTGTTTGTTAATACATTTTTACCACACCTTTCCTCATGGTGCAAGGCAGTTTACAATAATAGATTGAAAATATTTACAGTTAAAATCAAAATAAAATAACAGTTTTCAATCCTTTCCCCCTCACCTTAAAACATGCCTGTATTCATTCACAGGGCAGGACAAAAACTGAGATCTTAATGGAGTGGAACTATCACCACGAGGCCATCTGAGCTTTAAAAAAGAAAAATTAACGTGTATATATATAGTTCTTTGCTCCCACATCTGAAAGGGAAAGTCCTCTGACAGTTTTCTCAGCTCCACAATCAGACAGGGGCTCTAGAGCAGTACCGCAACACTCACAAAAACCTGACCTGAGCTGCCGCGGGACAGGTGATATCAGTAAGTAGCTTTGGCCCCGGAGCCAGGCAGTGGACCAGAGATCTTGAGCACACTGCAGAGGTGCTTGTCCTAGAACCACAGTAGACCAGGGTGGCTCAGAGCCCAGCTAGGTCAAGGTCCACGGAGGGATATCCCAGCAGGTTGAGGTTGACCTTAATGGAGATCAACATGTCCACCAGATCCGGGTGCAGACGAACGCGGCGGGGACAGAGGAGGCCTCTCAGGTGGGAGAACATCAGCTCGCTCTACACGCTGGTGGGTGGGCAGGACAGGATGTTGGTTGCCACAATGGACAGGTCCAGCCATACAGCAGATTTACTCGCTCAATACTCCAAGGGTTTGGAATGGGGGGGCTCGGGGGGCTCCGCAAGGTACTCTTGCACCATGGCCCCCTCTGAGTCCTCCACTGCGAGAGACGTGCCCTCTGTGTTGCGGCCAACCAAACAGCCCACCGACAAGGCCCAGAGATTGAGTGGGCCCATTTGGGTGGGTCTCTCCTGCCGTGGCTCTCTTCCCACCTCCCCACCTCATCCTCCTTCGCCTCCTGCCCCTTGCCCCTGACTGCTTCCCTCCATCCTGCCTTCTCTTTCTGGAAATCGAGCACTGCTCTGTGGAGTTCCTTTTTCCAGCGCTGCATCTCCCCCCCGCCCGCGTGGCGATGTTGCCCTTGATACAGGGGTCGGAGGGAGGCCATTTGGTACGGCACCTCATGCGCAGAGGATGCAAGCACTCAGCCACGCATGCCTGCATCCTCCTCGCAAAGTCCCTGACCCTGGGGAGCAGCTCTTGCTCGTGCTCGAGCTCCTTGGCCAGGAACTGGTCGAGCCCGTGGATCAGGGGGATGAACTGACCCAGGCTGGCCTCGTACAAGCACAAGAGCTCGGTGGCCTCTTTAAAGGGTTTTAACAACCAGGACATCTTTTCAAGGACTCTGCATTCCATGGAGCTGAGGCTGAGCACCACTCCCTTCCTCAGAATGTCTGGCGATGACAAGATGTCCTGCAATGGGCCCTTCTGCTCCATCAGATGACTTATCATGTCATAGGTGGAGTTCCAGTGGGTGAGCAGGTCTTGATAGAGGTGGTGCTTGAGGTCCCCCCTCCCCCTGCCTCTGGAGCAACTTGAGGGAAGAGGTGATGCTGCGGGAGAAGTGGGAAGTGATGCACCGTCAGCTGTTCATCAGGTTGCATGTCCACAATGTTCCCTCATCCCAGCTGTCCCTCGGCTTGCTCCCTAGCCCAAGAACATCCCTCATCACCAGGTGCAGCTTGTGTGCCATGCCCACCAGGCCCAGGAGGGATGCCTCTTTCAGGGCTGTCAACATGTTGCTTCCCACGTCCATCACCATGAAGCCATGGACAAACCCTTCGGCCCCCGCTGTCCACTCCCTCAGAGCCACCTTCACGGTGGTGGCAATGTTCTTCCCAGTATGAACATCATCCATCCCTCGGGCCGGGAGAAGAACTACCCTGTATCCCGGTGTCAAGCATGGCACCTGTTTTGGGGGGCCAGTTCTTGGCCTGGGGTGGCGGAGGTCCTCTGGTTGCCACCAGTGGGCGGTGATGCCAAGGTAGCCATGATGGCAGCCGCTCCAGAGGTCTGCCGTGAAGTGTACAGTACGGCCTTTGGCAGCCGACAGCTCCCTGAGCACCATGTCTCGAATGCACTGATAGAGGGCAGGCAGAACTTGATGGCCAACAGTGCACTGTGACGGCATGGAGAACCATGGGGCGAAATGTTGAAGCAGCCTGTGGAAGCCCACGCTCTCCACGACAGATAGGGGGAATCCTTGTAGGACAATCATCTCTGCCATGACGCGAATGCCCGTCTCCTGAGCCCTCGACCTCACCCTTTTCAGCGGCACTGTTCCCAACTCCCACGGAACAACCTCCCCAAGGGCAGCCTGCCTGCCTGTTCCGCTCCCACCAGCAGCAGCCTCGGGGCAAGGCTTCTTGCTTGGGGTGGATTCCAGTGACCCTCTCATTGATCCTGGCTCAGCGGAGCTGGTGGCCCTCTGTCTCCCCCCGCTGGATGTTTCGCTGGCTGAGGATGGAGACCACAGGCTCAGGTGGTGCGTCTTCAGGTGCCTGGTCAGGACCGTCGACGACAGGTGCTTTAAGTCATTGCCCCTGTGCATTAGGCCATCGCAGGCACAGCACTGTACCACACGGGGGTCATTCAGAAGGGCTCGAAACTCTCCATACGGAGAGTTTGAAACGTGGCCTACTAACTGTTCCAGGGGAAGAATGACAAAGGATTACAGGCCACGCTACAGAGCTGGCACTAGAAGATGGAGTGAAGGGTGGACTGCAGGCAGGGACAGCACCGAGATTTTGGGATGGGGATGGGATGGATGTTTCATCGAACCCCAACCATTCCTCCACGGACCCCTGGCCCTCCTCCTCCTCAAAAAGTTTATGGAGATCCTCTTCCCCCGGTGGCAAGAGATTTTCGGCCTACTCCACAGCCCCCCACAGCTGAATCTTGGGGAGTAGGAGTTTCTGCTGCCTCCAAGCCCCACCCAGTACTGCTTCCCATGTGGCAAGCGGGACAATCTTTGCACTTCCTCCCACAACCACTCTTGACCCCCGCCCGAAGCCTCATTGTGCCAGCAAACAAGAATTAAGGAGGAATGAGGAGAGCCCTCAGCTGAGGTGCCCACTGAGCTTGGCCCCAGAGCCAGGCAGCAGCCCTGGAACCAGAGAGAGGCGGGTAGAGCCCTAGCCCAGCACTCCCAGAAACCTGACCATACCAGACACTAATAGTAATCAGTGTGAGCCCTCCGCTGAGGTGCCCACTGAGCTTGGCCCCAGGGCCTGGTAGCAGCCCTGGAACCAGAGGGAGGGGGTAGAGCCCTAGCCCAGCACTCCCAGAAACCTGACCAGATCAGGCACTGATTGTAATCAGAGTGAGCCCTCATTCGAGGTGCCCACTGAGCTTGGCCCCAGAGCCTGGCAGCAGCCCTAGAACCAGAGGAGATAGATACCTATCCCACCACACACAAAAAAAATTCAAGCTCCAATTCACTCTCCCTGTCTCTCTCCCAAAATGCTAGCAAGAGCTCTATCCCACTCCACTGCTTGCTGAAACTGAAAGCCAGAGCTTGGAGCACCCTTCCTTTTATAACCAGAGGTCCCATAGAGAAAAGCAGGAGGTCTGTGGTTGGTAGTCAGAACTGCCTAACAGTGTTTGCAGGGATGAGATTAGAGTGCCCATGGCTACAGAACACCCCCCTCCCCCCTGGTGTCTGCTCTCATGTAACCAATTGTAACCAATTTGGAGCTCCACACTTGGAAGGAAGACCTGCCTATCAAGCTAAGTTGGGCTTTGATTGGGGTTAGGGGTGTGCAGTTTGGGTTTCAGATACCCGAAACAAACCCGAAACAAACTTGTTTCGGGTTGTTTCGGGTTATCCGAAACATTCCGGGAAACCTGAAACATTTCGGGTAACCCGAAAAAACAAAACCCGAAATGTTTCGGGTTGTTTCGGGTTTTGTTTCGGATACTGAGAATCGCCATTTTGATTTTGCTAGGCGTTTGCCTTTGCAAGCGTCTAGCAAAATCCTGCTGGAAGCTAAGGCTTCCTGCAGGCTCTTAGAAGAGGGGAGGGGGGGAGAAGGAGTGAGTGACTCACTCCTTCTTTCACCCCTCACCCCTCTTGCTTAGGAGGGAATCCTTTGCTTTGCAAATGCAAGGTGCATTAGCATTGCACTTTGCATTTGCAAAGCAATGCCAGCAATCTGAGATTCCAGCCAAAATTAACAGGCAAGGGAAGGGGGACTTTAGGAGTCACCAATCCCACTTCTGCATCCTTCTGCCAGCCAATAGATTCAAATCTTTGGCTGAGGCTGCAGCAGGGGATTTAAATTTGGAGCAAGACTGGTCTGGATGGAACAGTTCTGTTGCTGCTGCTGACCAAGAGACTGCACCTGGAGGACATCTGCCTGGAGGATCAACTGTGCTGGACATCCTGAGAGGAGACCTGATAGGTCTTTTTTTAATTTTTGTAAATTTATTGATGCTGGGCAATGTGCTGCTGTGGCCTGCCTCTGCAAAAAGATGCTTCAGTTTAGTCTGTCTTGGCATGGCCTGGTGGGACAGGTTGGGCAGAAGAGGACAATGCTTGGGGGTGGGGGGGGTTCAGCATTGGTTGTTGTGCTTGCCTTCTTTAATGTTTCCTTTGTCATGCTTGAGTGTGGGGTGGGCTTGATCTACTGTTTCCCAGGCCTAAAAAATGAGTGTGCCAGCTTTGGGCCTACACAGGCCAGAAGCTCTGCTGGGTGGCTTTGGTGCCTTTCTGCTGGCTGGCTCTCACAATTATGCTTCACAAACTGGATTGGTGTGGCTTGCTTTGCTGTTTCTGGTCTCCTTCATCCAATCCTTCCCACCAGGCTCTTAAACAAGTGTGCCAGCCTCTGGACTTCACACAGGCCTGCTGCTCTGGCTTTGGTGCCTCTCTGCTGGCTGGCCTGGCACTCACAAGCATGCTTCACAAACAGGTTGCTGACCGTTTGTGGACCTCTTCTGGACTGCACTGCACTGCACTTGGAGGACATCGGCCTGGAGACCTCTGCGTGTGGAGGATCAACTTTGCTACTGGAAATCTGGAGAGGAGGACTGGTAGGTTTTTTTTTAAATTTTGTTTTTTGAACTTATTGCTGCTGCTGTGGCAATCTGCTAGTATATGCTTTAGTTTGGTCTTTATGGCTTGGGCTAGGGGGGACATTTTCTAGTTGGCCAAGAGGACAATGTTTGGGGGTTGAGGGGGTTCAGTATTGATTGTTGTGCTTGCTTTCTTTAATGTTTCCTTTGTTATGCTTGAGTGTGGGGTGGGCTTGATCTACTGTTTCCCAGGCCTAAAAAATGAGTGTGCCAGCTTCGGGCCTACACACAGGCCTGCTCTGCAGGGTGGATGTGTTGTGCTTTATCACTGGTTGGCCCTAGCCTTTCTGGGGGGGGGGTTCCTGCATGCCACCTTACTTTTAAGTCTGGCACCGCTTCCTCACAATGGCT
Organism: Eublepharis macularius; assembly: GCF_028583425.1. Classification (NCBI taxonomy): domain Eukaryota; kingdom Metazoa; phylum Chordata; class Lepidosauria; order Squamata; family Eublepharidae; genus Eublepharis; species Eublepharis macularius. The sequence goes on from NC_072792.1 coordinate 2,807,730, forward strand.
TCATGACTGTCTAGGCCCAATGCAGATCCCGGGCCTTGACTTTTGGGGGTTGTGTGTGCAGCGTGTGTTATTGACTCTGTTAACATTCCACCTCTCTTGACAGCATCGCCGAGGAGAGGAGGACCAGCTGCAAGACCACCTGAACATCGCTGGACTGCAGGGCTGGTGAGTGAGTCTGGGTTTACACTTAGGTGGGCTTAGGGGTGGGTTCTTGCTAGCTTGGGAGGGGGGAGGCACATTTTCAGACCACCACATCCACACCCCACACCGACACACCACAGAAACATTGTTCCCGCTAAATAGTGTCTTAGGTAGGTAGGCCAGTTGGTAGGTATTCAGTGGCTAATTGCCCTCAACGTAATCAATAGGGAAACCAAGCGTAGTTTTTAAAAAAAAACTAAATAGGGACTCAGCAGGAAAAGCATTAGTGAGTGAGAGTTAGGTTTGAATTCTATATATATACAAATTTGGAATAGCTGTCAATAGGCTTCCCATTAGTGCCCCCATAACTAGGGTTCCACTGCCCATCTCTGGCACCCGTGGTGGTGCCAGGCCGGCCCGGGCATACTAGTGTGTGAGTGTCTAAGGCTGTCTGTCACCTACTGGGGTTTAGGGCCAGTTCAATTCCGGAGGAATTCAGCTGTTTGGCAGGCTCAGGTTCCCCAACATAAATAGGGTCGCTTAAAAAGGCACTTGATTGTTCATCTCCAAGTCTCAGAGCCACTAGAAGCACAGATTTAGAGCAGGTAACTTAGGTCTCGAAAACAAAGTTGACCTTTGTTTTCCCTTGGTTTCTGAGTAGTTAGTGTAGCTTCCATGAGGGGAAAGGATAGCAGAGAGGAAAGCAGAGAGGGGCCCCGGGGGAAAGGTTAGGGAGAAATCTAGATGGGAGGAGGGGAGGGAGAGAGGGGGACTGCTGCGGCAGCCCCCCCATCTGAGCGGAGGAGGCCCTCCCCTGCGCTGCTGCTGTTCACCAGCCTGGCTTCTGGTGACAGGAAGAGGGTTCGCAAGGCTCTCTTTCCTGAGGCAGCTGCTGGAGGGCCACCCCCAACCCGGGTTCATGAGGCAGGAGCTGGCACTGGGCAGGGGCCTGCTGCTGAGGCTCCTCCTCCTCCAGTGGTTGCGAGCCAGCTGCTGGAGGAGGGGCAACATGTGGTGTCTCCTGGGATGGACGTGGGGCATGTGACTTTTCCATCCCTCACGAACACCCCAGGAACCCAGAGGATGTTGGAGGAACTGCCCGTGAGACCCGCCCTGGGGCGGTCCACCCCAGTTTCCTCTGAGGCCAGCAGCAGGCCTCTCGCGGCTGTGCAGGAGGAGAGGATGCAGGAGGAAGAGGCAGAGACTGTGGTGGAAGAGCCCACATCTCTGCCCCTTCAGCCTCGTCCATCCCCGACTGCCCGGCCGAGAGTGGAACACGGTGTGTCTGGCCAGAGCACTTCACAGGAGGTGCCTCAGGGTGGGCCCGAAAGCGCTTCTCCTGTGAAGCGTGGGTCGTCCTGTTGCTCCGAAATCTGGAAGCACTTCCAGACAACGGAGGATCCCCGAGCAGCCCAGTGCCTGCATTGTAGGCAGCACATCAGCCGTGGCAGAGATGTGCTGCATCTCTCCACGTCTGGGATGAGGACCCACATGAAGAGGCACCACCAGGCAGTGCTTCTTCGGGGGGAAAGTTCAAGTGGTGCCACATGGCCGCCAGCTAGCCAGAAGGAGGCAGGCTCCTCTGGTGCTCTCCCCCCAAAGGTTCCTGTAGGGAAGGGACACCAAGCCTCTCTCCCGGAGATGCTTGGTAAGCAGGGCCCTAGTGTGCCCAGAGAGGGGATCCAGAGGGCAAGCCGGCGCCTCACGCACCACATCGTCAACATGGTAGCGGTGGATGGGAGACCGTTTTCCATAGTAGAAGACTTCGGCTTCTCAGGGCTGCTCCACGATTTCTTTCCCTGGTACGCCGTCCCTGCTCGCACAACGTTGAGCAGATCCGTGGCGCCCTCGTTTTACAGGGCTGCCAGGGACCATGTGAAGGCACAGCTGTCCCGGGTTGCCGGGAGAACTGTGCACTTCACATCCGACATCTGGACCTGTCCAAGTGTGCAGCAAGTGTACATCTCGCTTACTGCTCACTGGTGGGAACCTGAGGTGGTTCTGGGTGGGAGCTGGGGGAGGTGCCTAGCACAGCTAGCCAGGGAAGGATGGGAGACCACCGGGCCGGCTACTGCAAGGCCTTGCTTCACGCCGAGGTGCTTGACGTGTCCCACACGGCGGAGAACATCGCTGCCACCTTGAGGAGACAGTTGGAAGAGTGGGTAGGCCAGGGACCCACCACCGTGGGATGCCTGGTGACGGACGGTGGCAAGAACATGAGGGCAGCGGCGCATCTAGTGAGCCGAGAGTGCATCTACTGTGTGGCTCACAAACTTCACCTAGTGGTGAGAGATGCACTGGGGTTGGGCTCCTCAAAGGAACCCCTTCATACCCGGACTCGTGAACTCCAGTTACTGATCCAGAAATGTCAGAGCCTCACGAGTCACTTCTCACGCAGCGTGAAAGCCACGCATGAACTGCGCCAGACACAGGTCAGGACAGGTGTGCCGGAGCACGCTCTGATCACTGACGTAAGCACTCACTGGAACTCCACCTGCACCATGCTTGAGCACTTGGTGGAGCAGCAGGCCGCACTCCATGCGTGGCTCTCCGAGAACCGCGGTGCGAGTCAGGTGGGTGAGTTCAGCCGGAAGGATTCGCTCACCGTCACCCAGACAGTGGAGGTCCTGAAGCCCTTCAAGGACTTCACTGTGGCGGTCTCGTCAGACACGGCGACCGTCGGTCTGGTCATTCCCCTGGTGCACACGCTCCAGAGGAATCTGGCCACCCTTGCAGACCGGGTCGCGTCCCGTGCTGACCTTGTTCCAGCGGTGCGCACACTGGTGAGAAGGCTGCAGCATGGCATAGTTGCCAGGCTAACTCCTCTCACGCAGATCGAGTCATACATGTTGGCGACCATGTGTGACCTGAACATAAAGGGCAATTTCGCCAAGCGGGACGGGAACCTCACCCAAGCCAGAGACGGGCTCTGCTCTTGGGTGAGGCGCAGGCAGGCCGAGAGGGGACACCTGTCGACAGGGGGGACGCGAGAGGGGCCCTGCTGTGCGGGTCCCTCTGACACCCCCTCTGAGCAGCCCCCCTCCCCCGCGGCCACCACCGGAGTGCCGATGGAGATGGAGCTGCTCCAGTGGGCCCTCGTCCCCTCTGGGATCGTGAGGACCATGAGAGAGGAGAGCAGAGGCAATGGTCAGGGACTACCTCGCGGAGCCCTGCGAGTCGCTCTCCACCGATCCTCTCAGCTACTGGGCCGAGAAGGAGTCGGTCTGGCCGGACCTCTCCCTCGAGGCGCAGTGGCTGCTCTCATGCCCTCCGACGAGCATGGAGAGCGAGCGCGTGTTTTCTCATGTGGGCGACATTGTCGGCCCACATCGCACTCGCCTTCTCCCATGGAGAGTCGAGCAGTTGACCTCTCGCCTCTTCGATTTCTCAGGACTAGACTTCCAGAGTGACTGAGGTGAGCCCAACTTGTGGCCTGCATCCTCTGCGAGTCCAATCCTTTGGAATTGCGCTCTCCCCTGATTAAAACCCTGTAGTTAAAACCGGCCAGTATAGGGAGGGTGGTTACGAACCAGTGGCAAAGGGAATCCACCCAGCAATTTGAAAGCCCCCCCCCAAGGGAATTCAAAACATCTCCCAGCACTGAGACAGATAATAAAATAATGCCCCAGAAACATGGATTGCCACTGGAGGGAGAAATAGGTTAGATGGTGATTGCTTAGGTGGGGATTAGGGAATGGGAAAATGTCAGATCCTGCTGTTTGGAATGTTTAAAATGTTTTTCACAGTTGAAATCCTTGTTTTAAAAAAAAACCCCAAAAATTGAAATGTTTTTTAAGAGTTGATTTTCTTAAAAAAAAAAAAAAAAGTTGTAATAATGTTTTTTCAAAGTTGAAATGTTCATTTATAAAAAAAAAAAAAACCAAAAAAGTTGAAATGTTACTGTTTGGTTTGCTTGGGGGGGGGAGAATGCGGGAAGAGTTGAGGCTGGGCACCAGCCAATGATGATCTCTCGCAGATGTTTCCAGGTAAATGCTGAGGCTGGTGTGGGGGTGGGGGGAAACCTCTGCAACACTGCTCCAGAAATACCAGTTTCCAGTGCCTTGGCAGTGCCCAGTCCAGCTTTTTGTGGCTGAACTGAAAGCATAGCCTCAGGAAATGACATTGGTTCTGCTGGACCTTGTTGCAGTGGTTTCCCCCCATTAAGTTTGGTTATGGAGGGATGGTTGGGAGATGGGCTCATGCGCATAGACATAAAGAAATTTTGAAACAGAAAAAGTCTTTGTGTGGTTTTTTGTTGTTATGGCGGAGGTGTTGAGGGGTTAAGCAAATAAGTTTTTTATTTCATGATAGTTGTGTTGTTTTCTGACCAAGACAATGCTGACCTGCCTGTGGGTGTGCCCTGCTACTGTGTAACCTAAATCTGTTCAAGAACGAAAGTGTTTTTGACCCATTTTGCCCTCCCGCTGTGTTACACACATCTTGTACAGATGTTTTGAAGCTTTGGTGATTGTCTGATATTTATTGAGTTGTGTTATGTTTGAGTAGTGTGACTCACTGCAAGCATGCTGTTATCATGCCCTTTTGTGCCCTACTGCTGTGTAAATTTAAGCTGTTCATGAGGAGTTTTTGAAAGGTCTTGTGGTTTTGTTGTTTGAAGCTAGTAGTTATGTTAATTTTGTCTAGTGGACTTCTTTTTCCATGCCCTGTTGTGCCCTCCTACTATGTAACCTAAATCTGTTCAAAAATTTAGAGTTTGTTAAAAAAAAATTTTTTTAAGATTCTTTGATGTGTAGTGAATTCTGTTGTCCTTTTGGGGGACGGTTAGTGTGATTTGCTGTGATGTGTTGACCTATTTTACTTTGAAAGTGAGAAAATAAAGTTTTTTAAACTTGAATCATTGTGTGTGTGTGTGTGCTTCATTCTTTGATGTGAGGTTGGTTCCCAGCATAGGGAACAATGGGGCAGGCTGGCCAGCCTTCTCTGTAGGTGGTGGGGGTGTCAGGGGGTGGTTGTCTGTGTGTCAGGTGCTCTTTCCCAGGGACAAGTTGGCACTCAGAAGTGTGCCCACCATTGTGGCACCCCTGGGCTGTACGGAATTGCCCTGGGAAAGAGAGTTTAGAAGATCCCAGCATAGGGAACAAAGGGGGAGGGCTGGCCAGCCTGTTCCTGGGGTTATGGGTGTGGGGCTGCTGGGGGTGGATTTGGGTCTGTGAGGGGCTAATGTGGGGATTTGGGTCTGTGTGTGGCTGCTGGGGGGAAATTGGGTTTGTGTGGGGCTGTAGGGGGTGGACTTTGGGGGCTGAGAGCACCTACTTGGGGAGGCCATGAAATGTCCCCCCAAGTGGGAGCAGGCTGAGCCTTGGTGGGGGTTGGGAGTAGAGGTGGGAGAAGGGCCCCCGAGGGTTGGGGGGCATTTTGCATGCAAAATGCCACCCCTGGCAAGACAAGCCTGCCTCTTCATTTTTTCCCCATAGGAAATAATGAAGAAGATTAGCAGCAGCAAGCTCAAAAGATGCTCACTTTTCCCTTTCTTAGGCGAGGATAGGGGGACCTGGTTTGGGGGGGTCATAACATGGCCCCCCAAAGTCCAATCGGTCTGAAACTTGGGGAGTTGTTAGAGAGGAGTTAGAGAAAGGAACCCACCTATTTTGGCTTGATTCGTTGGGAAAATGCCTCCCCCAGGCATCCGGGAAGGCGGAGGCATTTTCCCATTGAAAACAACCCGAAACAATCCGAAACAACCCGAATCGATATCCGAAATGCTAAACTCGAAACGGCTAGCCGTTTCGGGTTTTGCTGTTTCCGAAATGGATTCTCGTTTCGGGTAAATCCGAAACGAGAAACGAAAAATGGTGTGCCTTTGCACACCCCTAATTGGGGTTTCCAGGGCAACAGAAGGAGTGCAGACAGAGTTCAGGCAGTCCCCACCTCCGTTGCCAAGGGAATTGATTGAAGGTGCCTGACTGTCTGGCTTCACAAACAGCGGACAAATGCAACGAACGAGGCTTGCGATGACCACGTTTGTTTACAATGGCGCCTCACGAATGGCTTGTTCGCGAACAGCCAATCGGGCTGTTTGTGGTTTTTTTTAGTTCGTATGGCTGTTCGTGCCCACCTCTAGCCAGGAATCAAGATAACCTGCAAGGGAACTTGAGTGAATGTGGTTAGTCGGACATTCAGGAGCCAGCTCTCCTTACCTGATAGAATGCTTGGTGCTCCCCTAATTTCATTAAGTTCCCCCAGTGCATTCTTTCCCCACCACCTTGTAAGCTCACTCCCAGCTTGTGCTCTAAGTCCCCACAGCAGGGTGTTTACAGGCAGGGCCTCCCGTCAAGCCCCCACTTTCCTGGGGCCATGGCCATCCTGAACGGAGGTTATGTAGAGTGTGCAGAGGACAGATTGGCTGGTGGGAAGGCGGCTTGGCTGCCATGAGGGCACGAGCAGATTGGCCCCCACAGTAGTTGGCATCCTGTGCTCCGTTGAGCCACTTGGGTGGGGCCAAGCATTGGGGCTCCATTCAGCGGGAGTATGGTTATACTCTCTAACTGATTTATGTTATTTGTAGTCTGCCTTTCTCACTAAGACTCAAGATGGATTATATAGAGTAAATCAATATGATCTGCAGCTGGGACATTTAATAAACAATGCAATAGAGTACTGGATAGCAGGAAATTTAAAAACAAGCAGAAATCTGATATAAACCCAAAACAATACTGAAACAAATTGCATATGCAATTTAAACGCTTGTTAAAACAATGCAGAAATTATCTAGTAGGACCATACAGTAACAGACAGTAAGCAGTAGTATAGTGAACAATCCCTATATCTTCAACCAAAGCATCTCTCTGAAGCATTTCTTTACACTGCAGCCTTCCTATGTAAAAAGAAAGCCCTCCTGAATAATTCAGTTTCTCATAGTTTGTGGAAAGCCAGGGAAAGGGGAGCCCTCCTGAACTCTTCAGACAGGCCATTCCAAAAAGTAGGGTCCACCACAGAGAATGTATCACACTCCCAGAAGCCTTGTTTCCTTCCCTCCGGCTAGCTTTTATGTCCATTTCAAGATACATAGTGTTGGCATTGCAATGTGTTCCAAACCAAGGCATCATTTGTTCTGTCACTCTGGCCGATTCCAGACGGCCCCCCGCCTCGCGAAACGTCGTGCATCGTCGCGCAGAAAACGCGAAATATCACGTTTTCTCGCGCGAGTTTTGCGCAACATCGCGCAAAACTCGCGCGAGAAAACGCAATATTTCGCGTTTTCTGCGTGACGACGCGCGACGACGCGTGACGTTTTGCGAGGCGGGGGGCCGTCTGGAATCGGCCTCTATTTAAAAAGATGTCCTGCAATGATTCAGAAAGACTAGACCTTCTGCATCTCATTGTCTTCTTGAAGATGACCGAATTAAACGGGGGTGGCTTTGGCAAATAGCACGATGACTTACATTACAGTGGCTATTTTTGCCAGTGTCTTTATTCTTTCCTTCATTGTGTATTCTAAAGTTCTAAGCTAGACGGATTGTCCAAGAAAGACAACCAGCTGAACAGGAGTGGTGGTGGCTGTTGCCAACTGAATGGGAAAGGGGAAAATGGACCACAGATCTCAAGAAGCAGGTGCCTCCACGGATACTGGGATGGCACTGAAAAGGAAGGTGCAAGAGCTTCAAAACATATCTTACAAAGAGAGGATGACAGAACCCACCTGGGAACAGAGAATATTATATATAGAGAGACAAGTGTGCAGACTGACTCATCAACGCCCAGCCCAAACTCCTGAACCTAGAAACATGAAATTTGGGGAGAACATTCTTTTCATGATGTAAACACCCACTAAGAAGGGATTTTAAGAAATTCACCCCCTAAGGGGGTAAAAAGGGGTAAAATGTGTTTTCCCAAAGGGATATAACTTGCCTGTGTGGCTGGCAGGCTGCTGCCTCCTTGCAGCCCCGCCCACTGCCAGCTCGGCCACTCTTCCTTGATTGGGCCAGCCTTTCAAGGTCATTTGCATATGAGGGCTGATTGGGGCTCCACACTTCATTCCCTCCCCCCACATTCTAAACCGTCTGCAGCTGCTACTGGGAGTCATTAAATGTGTCCTGAGGTAAAATGCACCTCCCAGTCTTCCCCTAAAAGTTCACTAGGGTTGCCAATCTCCCTGTGGGGCCTGGCTTTTCTGTGCGGCTGGCAGGCTCCTGCCTGCTTGTACCCGCCTCTCTCTAATTGGTCAACTGTGGAACTATGTGAATGTGGGGGTGGTCATTGTCACCTGCTCTACTCCTGATCCCAGCTGGGTGAAGGTGGGGGCTAGGCATTACCCTCTGTTCTGAGGTAAAAATTAGGTAATGGAAACTGCAGACAGTTGAAGAGAGACGGTGCAAGACTCCTGAATAGGGATTTTATATAAAAGTCAGTATGGCCACTGAGTTTTTAAATGTTCATGGGGAGATGGTGCATGACCTTTCTAAAGCCATTTCGATGCAAGCCTCTCACATGAACCTGCCAAAGTGCCCACCACACCATCTCTCCCTCAGTCCAACTCCAACTCACACATATTGCAGGCATCACCTCTTACTGCCGCCAAGAAGCCTTCTGGCAGACATCGTGCAAGATACTGACGCTAAAAGGAGGAAGAAACTTAGAGATGCAGCAAAGAAATATGTACATTGTTTGAACTAAGGGAGGGCTGCTTCTATCATGAGTTCTACGTGGCCTGCTCCAGAGTGAGCTCACCCAGCAGCCTGGTGATCCTTGCACCTGAGGGGAAAAACACCAATGTGGTCTACAAAGAGGTCCTTCAGTAGAAAAAAAAAGTTGTACATATTTTTTACTTTATTTATTGCACTATAATCTTTTCCTTTTAAAATCTCTTCAATAAATGATACATTTCGAAATTCACTTCATTGCTTTTCAGCATCAACAAGATTCGCTTTATTCAAGCACCTTTGTGAAGCTTGGGTAGAATACTATTATACTACAAAACCAACTCAACCCCCGCCCCCCCAATTTTACATACTAATAAATATTACAACTGGGTTTAAAGTAGTCAAATACCATAGCAAAGCATGGGTATCAAGCTAGTATAGATATAGAGGCATGTAGAGATCAAAGAGTCTGACCTGGTCAGCCCAAGTGAGCCTGATCTTGTCAGATCTCAGAAGCTAAGCAGGTCGGCCTAGGTTAGTAATCGGATGGGAGACCTCCAATAAAGACCAGGGTTGCAGAGGCAGGCAATGGGAAGCCACCTCTGTTAGTCCCTTGCCATGAAAACCCCACCAGGGGTTGCCATAAATCAACTATGACTTGAGGGCACTCTCCAGCACCAGTGCCCAGGGAGAGAGAGAGAGAGATTTGCAGCATTCAGAAATGCCAAAATAACCATACTGTTGTATTAAAAGTTAATATTTGTGATTTCTAAAAGCACTCTCTTTTACTCATGAAACAATCACCTAAAACTCAGAGATAAAAATGACTTCATCTGTAGTGGAGCTCTGAGAGACGGTCATGTCAAGGACATCCCAGAGGCTGCTGTGCGGACAGTCACTCCTGCGTAGGACTCTGCAGAGGATGGTGCAGGAAGAATCCTTTTGCAAATATGGATCCTGTTTCTAAATGGCGATGCTTAGGCCTGTGCTGTGAGGAGAGAGAAGGGGTTCGACGTGGACATGCACATGGCACCCTGCTGGCAAGGCCATCTTGCAGTCATGTATATTTTTTAAAAAACCCTGAGAGCAATCTTCAGTTGCAACAAATTTAGGTTCAGTTAGAAACTACTTCTGCAGCCCTTCTTCAAAAAATAGCTGCTAATTCTCCCTAGAGAAGGGTGGAGCAGGAAGAGAGAAGGGGAAGGAAAAAGAGAACCACTGCCGGCTCAGGCTCTGCCATGGGTGGGCTGGAGGGCAGCAGTGCTGTGGCCATGTTCTCCGGCACCATCATGTGAGAGAGTCAGGCTGGAAGGACAAATACAAGGGCTCCTGTCAGCGCTGCCACCAGAGCTTCTCCTAGTGAGCACCAGAGAGGCATTCTCTTTTGTTCAGAGCTCTCACAGGAGCAGAAGGCAGGCAGGCAGGCAGGCAGGCAGAGGCTCCAGCGCTGGTCCCGTTCGTCTCTTGCAGTTGAACAAGGCCTGAATGAGGATTGTACCACTACAGACTGAATGAGGAGGGGGGCACAAAACCAGTTTTAAATTTTATGAACCAGAAATGAGAAATGTTCTCAACCAGCACTCCTTGCTAGGTTAGTTTTCTATTAGTAGGAAAGTGCTTTTAATATACGTTCAAAAATCCGAGTCCTCCCCAATATGTGGGCAATCTAACGTGGGATTGTCCTTTCTTCCAGTGCACTCCCAGCCTGCCACACTGCTGAATGTCAGCATCTACCAGGCCAGAGGCCGATCTGTGCCATAAAACTCTCTGACTCTGGAAACGTTGAAGCGATGGGGGAAGGCAGGGTTCTGTCGAGGCTTTTTTCAGGAGAGAAAAAGAAACAAATGTTTTTTTAAAAAATATATACAAATAGCAACAAAGCCCATTGTGGGGGAAAATACAACGGGCTCCAGAAAGGGGTGGGTGGGCAGGCAGGCATTGCCACCTCCTCCACGCCTGATCCTAGCCAGATGAAGGGGGGCGGGTATTGCCTCCTCCATGCCTGATCCCGTTCGGGTGAAGGCAGGGGGGCAGGCATTACCACCTCCTCTCCTCCTGATCCCTTCTGGGTGAACAAGGGGAGGGCATTGCCTCCTGCACCACGCCTGATTCTAGTGGGTTGAAGGGGGTGGGCATTGCCACCTGCTCTGCTCCTGATCCTGGCTGGTGAAGACGGGGGGCAGGCATTGCCATTTGCTGCACACCTGATTCCAGCCTGGTGAAGTGAGGCAGGCATTGCCAACTGCTCTATGCCTGATCCTGGCTGGGTGAAGAGGGGCGGGCATTGCCTCCTGCTCTGCGTCTGATCCCAGCCAGGTGAAGGGGGGTGGGCATTGCCACTTGCTCCGCTCCTGATCCCAGCTGGGTGAAGGTGCATGTGGGCATTACCACCTGCTTCACTCCTGATCCTAGCTGGGTGATGGTGGGGGCGGGCATTGCCACCTGCTCCACTGCTGATCCCACCTGGGTGAAGGCAGGCGGTGGGGCATTGCCTCCTGCTCCATTCCTGATCCCACCTGGGTGAAGGCAGGGGATGGGCATTTTCACCTGCTCCACTCCTGATCCCACCTGGGGGAAGGCAGGGGATGGGCATTGCCACCTGCTCCACTCCTGATCCCAGCTGAGTGAAGGCAGAGGCAGGTATTGCCGCCTGCTCCGCACCTGCTCCCAGCCTGGGCTTTCCCCTGCGGTGTACTACGTGGAGGGATGGGTTGCATCGTCTGGGCTTCCCTCCATGGCAGCGCCCTCTGGAGGCCCACCAGGGTAGGAAGTGAGTTGTCAGGAACATGGTTAGCCTTTTATATAGTAAGATATTTATATTCATATCAAACCTAAGCATTTTTAATGATTTAACTACATAAAATGCATCATTCATAACTTAATAAGCATATAAACTTGTACTTTGGCATATTTATGAAATTTAAAATTATGCTTTTAAATTTATTTAAACTTTAATCTTTAGTTTAAAAGTGTTGCTGTAGCACAGTAGTTAAGTTGGTTGGGTTGTGAATCAGCACTCTGCTGGTTCCACTTCTGCTGCTGTCATGAGTTCAGCAGGTGGCCTTGGGGAAGCCGCTCCTCCAAGCCCCAGCTCCCCAGCTGTATTGTGGGGATAATAACAACACTGACTTTGTTCACCACTCTGTGAGGGCGCTAATCTCTCTAGAAGAGCGTTATATAAGTATAGTTATTAGCATTATTATCACATGTGTTTTCTATAAGAAAATTTGCAAGTATACCCAGCACTCGAAAAGGAGTTGTAGACTGCTACAGGTCATGCTCTATTAGCACCTGTATCTTAATTTTGGGAATCTGAAAAGTAGGGGAAAATGAAAATTGAATGTACTAAACAAAAAATATTGTTTGGACAGAAACACTAATAGTCACATTGCGTAGGACTACCGTGGTTTGGGTATTGATTTATTTATAACATTGGAAACAATGACATCTAGAATAATGTATTATCTTTTTATATAGCAAATTAATTATTTCCAAAAGTATTCAATTTAAACAATACACATATTATTGAAAGTATGTTGCATATGTCTACAGTATAACAGGAATTATTTTTTACATAACGACACAAAACATTTTTTACATAACGACACAAAACATTTCACTCATTCCAAAAGGGGAATAATCCATAAGGGAAGGAGCCTCATGAGTGAAGGACAAAGTGCTGCAGTGGAGGAGGGTTTGCGACCAGAACATTCCTTTGCACAAGAAAGCACCCGTGGCTGTAGCAACCACAATCATTGCTGGCGGGGGGGCGGGGCAGGGGGGGACTGCACCCCGTCTAAACAAACTTGTTTCCCTAAGGATCTTTACAAATCAGGAGATGCGGTGGGCCACTCTGCGGAAGCACTGGAAACGATCCGAGAGCCTTGAGCTTATGATAGCCGGCAACACCCCAGCACCATAGGGCATATTTTTCTAGACACCTGCTGCATTCCCCCACTTTGACACTTACTTGGTGCTTTTCAGTCATGCTGTGAACTGCTAGCATGGCTGCAACTGAGCGGCCTCGCATTCTCACATATTTCGGTATGCCATTCTCAGACAGGCACAAGAATCCTGGCACATCTCGCCTCACTGGAAGGCAGCACCGACCTGCAAGTGCAGACGGCAGAGCTGCAGTTTGCATTTGGATAAGGTGATGGACCATTCCTGCCATCTAGTGCTGAATCATATACTAACATGGGGGTTTGCAGGCAGGGTTGCCATGGACACCAGTGCCATTGCTAAGCTACCTGCATCCTGCTTCCTCTCAGCAGAGCGGGCTTAGGAGAGTGGAGCTGTGCCAGCATCACAGGACGGGGCTCTTAGTTACTGAACTCTCTTTTTCAAAATGCCGTGGCTTTATGAGATGAGCAAAAGCAGTGGGAATGCTACGGATATGAGGTGGTACATTAACAGTGCAAAGATGCTCCAGTCTAAACCCATTAACATCAATGGCCTTAGACTGAAGTAACTCTGCACAGCATTTCCTCAGTGCCGGAACCCTTTTTTCGACTTTTGGGATTGAGAACTGAAGGTACATTTTCATTTGGTATAACTGAGCAATGTTGATAGAAAAGGGGGCACATAAGGTGAAGTTGAAGTCACTAAAAGGTGATATTAACCAGTTCTGTGTGTGTGTGTGTGCGCACGCATGCACACGTGTAAGCACTGTTGATGTTACTACATTGAGTTCTCTAGTGAATCAGTTTGTCAACATGAGCGATATTATGAAGGTAAGCATTATATTTCTATAAGTTTTATATGTGTTTTATTTATGAGCATTATAGTTGTATACGTTTTTGTTAAATGAAAATTGTATCTCCAGGGTTACGGGGCCAATTAAAATAATCCACAACCAGAGCCAGATGGATCCCAATGACTTTCTGATGATTTTCCTGTTGAATGGTTGGTGCTCTTGTCAATGCCATGGCTGACCTCTGGAATGAGGGGATGACCGGGTGGTTGACATGATTGCTTCCAGACGTCCTCTCTCAAGTGTTAGAGCCCATGTAGCCCTTTGGATTACTGAGGGGCTGTTACCCAAATGGCTACCCCGGTTTGTCCCCTGGCCTCTGGAGGCATTCCTCTGAGCATGCCTGAAGTACAAACCAAAACAAATCACCCAGTGAATGTTTGCACTGTGTATTCCGGGGTCCGGGGAAAGGGAACTGTGCCTGGTTGGGAAAAATACAATTTACAAGGGAGAGAAAGATCTCATAATTTAATTTAATTTAATTTAATTTAATTTAATTTATTACATTTATATTCCGCCCTCCCCGCGGGTTCAGGGCGGATAACAAAAATACAAATGTTAATTCCATTAAGAACATTAAAAACACTGTATCTAATCATTAAAATTACAGCTATGTATATAAATGTCATATATTTACATACAAATAGATAAAAGCAGCACATAATTGAGATTTGATGTTCCATACAGCGGTTTTTTCAGAGCAACTATGTACAGTATCAAGTGTGGACAATAATAATAACATCTGCATCCGCATAGGAGGGCGTATGGTTTGATCCTCCCCTCCACAGAGAGGGGTGGAGCACTGCCCAGTGTCAGCCATATGCCTGGTGGAATAGCTCCGTCTTACAGGCCCGGCGAAATGCTAACAAATCTTGCCGGGCCCTGGTCTCACAAGACAGAGCATTCCACCAGGCCGGGGCCAGGACCGAAAAGGCCCTGGCCCTGGTCAACACCGGGCAGGCTTCCTTAGGGCCAGGGACCCTTAAAAGATGCTTCCCTTAAAAGATGCTGACCGAAGAGTCCTCCGGGGCTCATATGGTGAGAGGCGGTCCCGTAGATAACTCTCCTGTTACTACTGCATGGAATTAACACATGACCTGACAAACTTCAAAAGAACCACTTAAACAGCTCAGGAGTCTCGGGTATAAAGATGTTTATAACAAAAGCAGTAATCACAATCCATACTACGACAAACACTAAACAAGACCAGACAAATAGATAAAAGCAGCACATAATTGAGATTTGATGTTCCATACAGCGGTTTTTTCAGAGCAACTATGTACAGTATCAAGTGTGGACAATAATAATAACATCTGCATCCGCATAGGAGGGCGTATGGTTTGATCCTCCCCTCCACAGAGAGGGGTGGAGCACTGCCCAGTGTCAGCCATATGCCTGGTGGAATAGCTCCGTCTTACAGGCCCGGCGAAATGCTAACAAATCTTGCCGGGCCCTGGTCTCACAAGACAGAGCATTCCACCAGGCCGGGGCCAGGACCGAAAAGGCCCTGGCCCTGGTCAACACCGGGCAGGCTTCCTTAGGGCCAGGGACCCTTAAAAGATGCTTCCCTTAAAAGATGCTGACCGAAGAGTCCTCCGGGGCTCATATGGTGAGAGGCGGTCCCGTAGATAACTCTCCTGTTACTACTGCATGGAATTAACACATGACCTGACAAACTTCAAAAGAACCACTTAAACAGCTCAGGAGTCTCGGGTATAAAGATGTTTATAACAAAAGCAGTAATCACAATCCATACTACGACAAACACTAAACAAGACCAGACAGGAGTACAACTACCCATTCACTAGGCAGATGTAAATTCTACTCTCAGTCGCTAAGATCTAACATGAGGCTTGGTTAAAATCACATACAACATCAAAGGAAGAGTCACTAAGATAAAGATTAATAAAAAATACCACAAGAAAAATTTAAGCAAAGAGAGGAATGTTGACTGGCACTTATTCCATAAGCTAGAGAAGTTAGTTTGCACCATACATGTCACCTGTGCTGCACATGATTATGTCTGAGTGAAGGAGGGCGGGCATTGCCACCTGTTCCATACCAGATTCCAGCAGGTTGAAAAGGGAGAAGGCTTTGCCACCTGCTCTGCTCCTGATCCCGGCCGGGTGAAAGTTGAAACTAGCATTGCCTCCTGCTTTGTGCCCGATTCTGGTCGGCTGATGGTGGGTTGCTGGCATTGCCACCTGCTCCGCTCCTTATCCCGGCTGGGTGAAGGCAAGTGCAGGCATTGCCACCTGCTCTGCACATGATCCCAGCTGGGTGAAGGTGGGGGCTTGCATTGCCACCTGCTCTGCACCTGATTCCAGCCTGGTGAAGAGGGGCATGCATTGTCACCTGCTCTGCTCTTGATCCAGGCTGGGTAAAGGGGGTGGGTGGGCATTACCTCCTGCTCCGTGCCTGAATCTGGCCGAGTGAAGGGGTGGTCATTGCCTCCTGCTCCGCGCCTGCTTCCGTCTGGGTGAAGAGGGTTGGCACTGTCGCCTGCTCTGCATCTGATCCCGGTCAGGTGAAGGCGGGGGAGGCCATTGCCACCTGCTTTGCCCCTAATTCCAGCTGAGGGGGGGGGCAGGCAGCTCCACCTGCTCCGCTCCTGATCCCAGCTGGGTGAAGGTGGGGCACAGGCGTTGCCACCTCCTCTTCTGATCCCAGCTGGGTGAAGGCGGGGGAGGCAGGCATTGCCGCCTGCCCCACGCCTGATACCAGCCTGGGCTTCCTGCCGTGGCCTGCTTTCTGGACAGGCTGCCTCGTCTGAGCTCCCCTAAACAGCAGCACCCTCTGGAGGTGCACCAGGGTTGGAAGTGAGTTGTGAGGAACATGGTTTGCTTTTTATATAGTAGGATAAGATCTCTAATTACTTAAAATTGCCAGCTTAATCTTCATGCCCTTATGATAGATGTGTTTGGATGATGAGGTGGAGGGCAGACCAAGTACACAGTTGTATCATTGCAAGAGTTGTTAAGTCCCTTACCCAGCACTCACCTTTCTTGTTGTCATCGTGCAAGGCTGGGAAGTGCTCCTGTGCTTCACAGTGGGGCTCAAATTGGCCCAATGTGAAGCGCAGGATTGCTCTGGGATGGTGTGATGACATCACTTCCCATGTGTGATGTCATCACATGCCCCGGGAGCCCACCCAGGAAGCCTGTTTCCGTGCTCCCCCCTAGTCAGGTGAGGGCAGTAGATGGTTGGAGTGGGGGATTCCCCACCTCCCACTGGGGGAATCTGGCAGTCCTATTCATTGCAGAATCTTTTCCCAGTTGTGCAAAGCAGCTGGGAGTTGAAGTGGTTCCCCTTCTCTTGGGTGCTTCTCATGCTGAATTCCTCCATAGTTCTTTACAGTCTGGGGAAGGGGGGCGGGTAGTTGCAAACAGGCCCGATCTCTCCTTTTCCCTGTATATTTTGGTTGACTACATGATCCCCTGGGGGGTATGAGCTCCAAAGGCACTTTATTAGGGTTGCCATAGGCTCCTAGCGGGGAGGGGGACTCAGTACTCAGCAGAGGCACGTCCTTCTCTCACGCACCAAGTGCGCACATGGTCCCAGGCCCCAATCAGTCTGAGGATGTGGACAGGATCCTTGGGAGTTTGAGGCCTACCACCTGCTTGCATGACCCTTGCTTGTCCAGACTTCTTAAATCTGCTGGGCATGGGGGCTGGCTGACTGGATCCAAAAGGTAATCCATGTCTCCTTAAGAGAGGGATTGCTCCGCATGAGGCTGCCATGAAGGTGTGTTCAGTGACTTCAATTAGTGCAGAATGGAGCAGCCACGATGCAGACTGGGGTGGATTGTAGGGAACACATCGCTCCAGATTTCGCCTATTCACACTGTTGCCCGATTTGTTTCTGGGTTCTATTTGAGGTGCTGATGCTGACCTTTAAAGCCCTGTACAGTTTAGGGCCACCACTTATGAGCCTACCTGACCACGAGGGTTGCCAGGTCCCTATCCCCTCCTTGGTCCTCCTGGGAGACTTCTCCTCGCATGCACGTGCACGCTTTGACATCATTTGTGTGCCACATACAGGCTTGCGTGATGATCAGTGCAATCCTAAGGCCCCATCTGGCGCCTGTGGCCATGCACCAGTGTAAATGCAGCGCCGCTCATCTGCTTCCTAAGTACCTTTGTGGGAGAACTGGACCAGCCAGCCAAGCCTGGCAAGGAACAGCCAGGAGTGAATGCACCGTTGTTGCCCAGGCAACACTTCCAGGATCGACCAATTGCAGGGTGGTAGCTGTTGACATTGCCGTGAGTGGCAGGGGAAGGCATAGCCAGTTCTGAGCTGCGTTTCCCATCCCCAGCTGCCAAGCCCCCGCCCCCACAGGGAGAGACCCCCACAATCAGGTCTGCCGCACCCTAACAGAGGCACCTGCCCTGAGAGAATCCCCACCTGGGGGGTGGGGGGGGTGGGACACTGACAGTGCAGACAGGGTGCTTGCCCACCCGCTCATCCAACCCCGTTCCTAAGAAGCGGCAGGCTGGCACCAGAAACACCACTCGCTTGCAAACTCCACCACTGCTGCCGCTGCCCAAAGGGAAGACGCACCCCCTCCCTGAAAAGTGAGCCCAGAATGGCACCAGGACCTGCCAAGAGCCACACTCGCAGCCTGCAGCATTTGGAACCAGCCCCCAGGTCCCGGAGAGGCAGGTGGGAAGGGTGGGTCCTTCAATGAGTGACAGGAATGCCCACCGGAAAACACACAAGAGGCCAGAAGGCCCATTGGAGATGATGGGAGCGATAAATGCCCACACACTTGCATGGTGGCACCATTTGATCACTGCATCACAAAGATGCTCTGGTCCTGGGGTGACACCCCCCCCTGAGTGGACTGACGGCCTGTGGGACCAGAGATACTGCTCCAGGGGTCATCGTCAACCCACACAAACACCAGACTTCCCAAGACCATCCCTGTCTCTGCAAACAGTGAAAAGGAGGAGGAGCCCTTCCTGGAGGAGGAGCCCTAGAGATCCCAAGATATTGCTCCACATCCCCCACCTCCCGGCAGCAACCCCCCTTCCCCTGCACGTAGTGGTCATCTGCCTGGCTTATCAGATGCCAGCAGCTCTGTCTGTCAAGAGAATGAGAATCCTCAGTGGTAGCCACCCTCCTGCCCCACCAGACATACACGGGCCACACTACAATTCCCACCCCACTGCCTGAAGTTACACTCCACTGCCTGATGAACCCATAGCAGTGCCATGGTGAGACCACCTCATCCTGAGGGCTCGTCTGGGCACCGTGACCCTCCCCTGCTTGGGTGATGAGCTGATTTATGGATCCAACTGGATTCCAGAATGCTCTGCAGGATCCAATGCCCCCTTGGCGGCCCCCTGGCTCCTTGTTATACCAAGGAGCTACAACAGATGAAATGGGAGCTAAGATGGCTAGAGCGAGTGTGGCGACAGCTTCCATTGCATCCACTAGTTCTCACCCAGCACAACTTTCCAGAGTGATTTTGTCTTTAACGTCCCTCATACATGGGGAAAATAAAAATGTAAATTTGGTAATAAGCTGTGAGGCTTTTAGAGGCTATTTTGTGGATAAGATCCTGTCCCTCCGTCAGGACCTGTCTACCACCGTCAATGCAGTATGTGAACTGGAGCCCCCTTGGTCATCCTCAGGGTTCATACTAGGTCAATTCAGGCCACTCTCCCAGGAGGAGGTAGACAGGGTCCTGCGTGCTGTGAAACCTACCACATGCCCACTGGACCCGTGCCCATCATGGCTGGTGAAAACTGGCGATGCTGGAATTCAGGTCTCATTAACTGACATCATTTATCTTTCCTTGAGTTCTGGGATTTCCCCAGACTTGTTGAAGGAGACAGTGGTGCGGTCCTTATTAAAGAAACCATCACTGGATCCTGTTCCCGCAAAAGAAACAACAGCTGCCTATCTATGTTTGAAGCAGCCAGCTTCATCCAGAGGTGTTCTCTGTCAATGGAGTCAAAAGCGGCTGTTAAGTCAACAAAGGCCACATACAGAAATTTAGTGGGGCCCTTGATACTTTGGGACGCTAGTTGGTAGAGGGTTTGATAATGGTAGATAGTACACTGGATCCTGTTGATCCAGCCAATTACCTTTCAGTTTCAAATCTTCCATTCCTGGGTAAGGTAACTGAGAGGGCAGTAACAGAACAGCTGCAGGTATACTTGGATGACGCCTCTATCCTGGATCCATTCCAGTCCAGCTTCAGGCTCAGCTTTGGTATGGAGACAGCTCCAATTGCCCTCACAGATGATCTGTGGCAACACCTGGATTGGGGCGGGTCGGCACTGCTGATACTTTTAAGTCTTACAGTGGCGTTCAACATGGTCGATCACCATCTTCTGGCCCACTGATTCGTGGGACAGCCCTGCAATGGTTGAACTCCTTCCTTTGTGATCGGGGACAGAGTTGCACTCGCGGAACAGATGTACGCTTGTCATTCTTTGGTATGCAGGGTCCCTCAGGGGGTGATTCTTTCCCCGCTGCTATTTAACATCTATATGCGCCCCCTCGCCCAGGTAGTTCGCAGCTTCGGGCTGGGTTGTCACTAGTATGCGGATGACACCCAGCTCTATCTGTTGATGGACGGCCAGCGTGATCTCACTCGGGATTCTTTGGCCGGGGGTCTTGAGGCCATGACGGCATGGTTACATCAGAGTCGCCTGAAATTGAATCCCCTGGAGATGGAGGTTCTGTGTCTGGGTCATGGGGCGATGAACCTGGGGACCCGGCTCCCAACCCTCCACGGGGTAGAGTTGAAACCTTCATTGATGGTGAGGAGCCTGGGCATGACCTTGGATGCCACCCTTTCAATGGAGGCCCAGGTCACAGCCGTTGCCAGATCTGTCTTTTCTCATCTTTGACAGGCCAGGCAACTGGCACCCCATCTCTCATCCCAGGACCTGGCTACAGTAATCCATGCAACAGTCACCTCTACTACTGCAACTTAACTCAATGCTGGGCTGCCGTTGGGCCTGACCTGGAAGTTACAGCTGGTCCAGAATGCAGCAGCATGCATTCTTACTGGAACGCCAATTTGAGTGCACATTCATCCCGTGCTATGCCAGCTGCACTGGCTCCCAGTGGAGTTCCAGATCCAGTTCAAGGTGTTAACCTTGGTGTTTAAAGCCCTTCACGGACAGGGACCTTCATACCTGCTGGACCGCCTCTCCTATTACATCCCCTGCAGGGTGTTGCGCTCTGCAAGCAACTCCTGGTGGTCCCTGGCCCAAAGGACATTTGTATGGCCTTGACCAGGGCCAGGGCTTTTTCTGCCCTGGCCCCGGCCTGGTGGAACGCTCTCCCGCTGGAGATCGGGGCCCTTTGGGACCTGTTACAGTTTTGCAGGGCCTGTAAAACGGAGATGTTCCAGCGGGCCTTTGGCTGAGGACCAGCCGGTGTAACCGCTCTTCCACCTAAGACCACCACTTTTTCTGTGTTATGCCCATATGCAGTGCTTTTTTTCAGCAGGAACATGGTGGAATGGAGTTCCGGCACCTCTTGAAAATGGTCACATGGCTGGTGGCCCCGCCCCGATCTCCAGACAGAGGGCAATCTAAACTCCCCCGTCTGGAGATCAGAGGACGGGGCCACCAGCCATGTTTCTATTTTCACAGGTGATTTAAACTTTAAAAAACTCCTCCCTTGTTCCAGCTGACCCAAAGTGACATCATTGTGCAGTCCTGAGTTCCACCACTGAGTTTCACCACCTCTTTTCCCAGAAAAAAAGCCCTGCCCATATGTATGGCTTATACGCGGACTCCTGTTTATTTAAATAGCCTACGGATAAGGTGGCTGTACTATTTTAATGACTGTCTTAGGATTTACTGATTTTATAGCTTTATGATTAATTTATTGTATTTTATGGATGTTGTGAGCCATTCTGAGCCCATTCGTGGGGAAGGTGGGGTGTAAATCAAATAAATAAATTTGGCCTACAGCAAACCACAAGACCACATCCATGGACAGCATAACATCACTTCAGGAAGTGACATCATCATGCCCTGCTGGGAGCACTCCTGGTGCATGCTTTCCCAGGTTGTCTGCCAGTGATGGACAATCACTGGGGGGTTTGCAACCTCCTGCTGAGCGCCAGCGATAGGCGAGCAAGGGGGCAACCCCCCCGCCCCGATTGCCCACCACTGGCAGGCAACTGGGAAGTCTACTGACCACTGTAGCCCTGCTTCAGTTGCCTCTACTTCCTAAGATTAGATGGGTGACAACCTGGGTGAGGCCCTTTTCAGTAGCAGCACCAAAGCGCTGGAACTCTCTCCCCAAGGAGATTCACCAGTCCCCTTTTGTTGCCATCTTCCATCAGCAGAAGAAGACCTTTTTTTTTTCATTCGGCATACCTGCCCCCTTCATGTCCTTTAAGTGATTAAAATCGTTATTTTTATGTTTTTTAAGCTCTAGTTTTAATTGATGTGTTTTGGTTTTGGTTGATTTTATGGGTCTGTTGTGTGATTTTAATATGTATGTTTTGTTAGCTGCCCTGGTGACTCTTGTGAGGGCAGAAAGGCAGGGTATTCTATACTATTGATAATAGTATTTTAAAGGTTTGAACTGGAACAACAACATAAATTAAGTCATTTAAATATCTGAATAGTTAAATCCAGATTGTATAATTATGATATAAAAATTAATACACCATGTTCTTGTTCTGTAAAGTTACTCTTGTAAAATGTTTGCACATAATAAAAAACTTAAAAATAATATTATGACGTGAATGAAAATGTGAATCCAGTGGTACTGAGGCAGCATCCTTGCAGAATGGGGAGAGCATCGCACTTGCGCCAAGGTCTTCATAACTGAAGGAGTGGTGGCGCTGTTCCCAAAATGAATTTTAAAGGAAAGTCAGATAACGGATCACAGTTTGCCAGTAGAGTTTCCCCAATTTGGACAAGATGGGGATTTTCAACACGTTAATAGCCCTGCACCTACAACAGTCAACCCATAAGCAAAGCCTAATCTGCGATCAAAATTATCTCCCTGGTTCTGAAAGATCTACACTGGCTGCCCCTCTGTTTCCAAGCTCAATTCAAAGTGCGGGCTGTTCCCTTTTATTCCTGCCAGCTCAATCCTGAGGGCCATTGCGGTGGCAGTGGTGAGGTGC
Source organism: Eublepharis macularius (assembly GCF_028583425.1). Lineage (NCBI taxonomy): Eukaryota > Metazoa > Chordata > Lepidosauria > Squamata > Eublepharidae > Eublepharis > Eublepharis macularius. Next base: position 2,830,336 of record NC_072792.1, read on the forward strand.
TGGCATAACAGTAGCACGGCTGGTCCATTGCTGATGGATGTTCCACAGGATACAAAAAATGTGCCCCCCTGCAAGGCTGAGATAGGGTTCCCGGACACGGTCGGGCAATGAGTGGGAGTCGGGGGAGGGGACACGAGTGGTGCTCTTGGGTGATTAAGTAACGTCACTTCTGAGGAAAACCTGGCAGTCATGTCAGTCTGCTCTAAGGATTGCCAGAAATCAGAGGGGTTTCTGGTGATTCCAAGAATGAAATGACGACATCTGATTTTTTTTCTTCCTGCTGGCTGCCAGAGCAGGGGTGGGAAACAGGAGCTAGAGGTGGGGAATCCCCCTCCCCAAGTGGGCACCTGAGAACCCTTGGCCCAGAACACCGTATTAAGTGCACCACAGTCCCTAGCAACCCCAGCAATATGCGCCAATCAGGTAGTGGCACCTGATGACCTCGCTGCACAGCAGACACAGATGCAGCCAAACACTGCCTGCCCTGGTAGTCACAGCTCTTCAATGCCTTGCCTATCCATCTCCGACTTCCAGAAGACAGGGAGGAAGACCCAGTGACAGCGTAACCTGCGTCTTGCAGATCCAAGGCAGACACCAGAACCACTGAACCATATTGGGTCTAATATGCTTTGCATCAGAAATTTTCCACCCTCCCTAGTTTCTCATGAGTAAACTAATTGCACTTCAGTTGCAATTAGCAGAGGGATGTCCTGGAGATAATCTGTCCCGGGATGTTCCGATCCCCTTCATTTTTGGCACTGCAACTCCCATGATTATCCTGAAGTGGGTGGCCAATTTTGAGACTCATAATTTTATTTTCTGTTGACTTATGCCTGACACAAATGGACAAACATACACATCCTTTTATTGTTATAGATTATGAAGGAAGTATGGCAGGTAACTGAATTATAAAAATTGAGTGAAATAGTTTGGTTGATTCAAGATAAACAAAATCTGTTTTTGCAAGGAACTGGAAACCTTTTATTGATTTTTGTAAAATGAAAGTTTGCTTTGATACTGATGTATATAATTATTTTTCCTTAATGTAGCTCATTGCAAGAAATCCAATAGTTCTGATACGGATGTAATTTCTAATTGTTATTTGTACAGAACGGTACCAACCATTTGCTGAGCCAGCTTAGCCAACCGCTCCAGTGACCAGTGTACATCTAGCGTAGCTTGCCTGGAGGGTTGCCACTCTCAATATAATCTCTTGTTCTAGCCCAGCTTAACTAAAACTTGTTTGATAAGTTCAGTTGAGCCTCTCATGGATGTGCAGTGATTAGGACACCTCTGTCTGTGACTGTTATCTGTCAGTACTGCTTGCAAAGGCACAGGAGCCTTGCTGGAACAGAACTGGCAACCCTGTTCATTGGCTTGCTGGGAGTATTCCTGATGCTGTCGAATAAAACACACTGACTGCTTTACAGCTGTGCCCATAGGTGAGTAGGGTTTGATGGAGAGGGGCCAGGTCCCACTCCTGCGGGTTATTAACCTCCACTGTCTTCTGCATCCAGCTCACACTGGGAAGGAGCAGAGGGGCTGGTCTTCCTCAACTATCTTTTTCCTATCTCATTGTGGGAAAGGATGATGATGATATGTCACCAGGATCCTAGAAAAGCTACACCCCCCCCCCGCCCCTTTGTGCTTAGGATCCTTGTCCAAGATGGTTACTGGAATCATTTAAAGATCACATAAATGAATCCCTGATGGCCATCATAAATCCTATCCTAAGAACACTTTCCTGGGAGTAAGCCTCACCGAACAGACTTTAGTAGGATTCTGAGCAGACCTGCAACGGATTCCCTCAGTCACTAAAACAGACGGTGACCTGACTGCTAGTTTGAAAGCAACCCCTAGAGGAGAAGAAGAAGAAGAAGGTGGCCCATCATCGCCCCGTTTCTCCCCTTCCTGGAGAAGATGGACGCGCAAGCACGGGGCAGAACGGCGGCAACGTGTCCGCGGAAGGCCCCGCTCGGAGGAGACGCTGCTGCGGGGGGTGCAGCGGAGAACTGGCTCGGGAGGGCAAGGCCGGGGGCGGCACTGGGGAAGCCCCTCCCGGGAGCTCCAGGTTTAAAACCTTTGCGAACTCGCATTTCTGGACCGGCTCAGGGTTTCGGGAAGCGTCCTCGAGGCGGACTACAGATCACGTGGATAACCCGGGCCGGGCGGGGGGGGGGCAACGCAGGGGCGCGCCCGCCGCGGGAGGGCCCAGGCCGGGAGGAGCCCCGCGAGCAGCGACGGCCCATACCTGCAGCTGAGCCCGGCCGCTGAGCGGCAGGCGACGGAGCGACTGCGGGAAGCCCCCCCGCCCCCCCCCCCCGGCCTCGAGCCCTCCCCGGGACCTGCGGCTGCCCGTCCCACGCCGCTCCGAGGCAGGCGGCGGGGGCCGGGGCGTCTGCGGCCTCCGCAGTCAGTCCACGGCCACAGGGGTCGGCGGCCAGACGGGGCATGCGCGGGAACGGCTTCTCGAGCACACGCATGCGCGCAGGTGGCGGGGGCCGCGCAGGAGGAGCCCAGCCGTGGGCGGAGCCGAAGCGGGCGCTCTGCGTGCGTGGTGGCGTCACAGCTTTGAGCGCGGCTAGGAGCGCGGGGATTGGTGGCGCACAGCGGCCCAGGACGTGCCCTGCTGGCTATATGAGCTCCGAGGAGGCGCCGCCTCGGCCTTTTCCGCCTCGCTCCTGGTCGGCGCTGGGGCTGCTCCTGAGCCGCTCCGTTCCTTGAGACCGCGCACCCGCTTGGCTCGGCTCCGCCGCCCGCCCGCCGCCTCCGCCATGATCATTTACCGCGACTGCATCAGCCGTGAGCGAAGCGTCCCCGGGAGGGGAGGGGAGGGGAGAGGGCGCGGGGCGGGCGGGCGGGCGGGCGGCCTTTCCGAGCCCAGTGCCGCCTATTGCGCCTGCGCAGCACCCGCGGCCTGAGCGAGTTCGTGCCAGCGCTCCCCTCCTACTGCGCCTGTGCGGCCCGTGGGGGTGCGGGCGCGGGGAGGGGAAAGGCCGAGACGTCCGAGCCCGGGGGCCGCCGACTGCGCCTGCGCCGCCGCGCAGGGCCCGAATCGCCAGCGGGGGGGGGGCTGCCGAGGCCTCTGCGCCTGCGCGGCGAGGGGCGCCCTGAGGCGGCGGCGGGATGGCGGGCGGGACGCGACCGGGCCCGGGGCTGACGGCGCCTCTCCCGCTGCCTCCGCAGAGGACGAGATGTTCTCCGACATCTACAAGATCAAGGAAGTCGCCAGCGGCCTCTGCCTGGAGGTGGAGGGGAAGGTGAGCCCGGCGGGGGGAGGGGCGGCCTGGGCGGGGGGAGGGGCGGGGGGGCGCCGGTCTGCGACCCCCTTGCGCCGGGGCTGCTGCTGCTGGCAAGGCCGGCCCGCCCCTCTGCCTTGGACAAGCGCCCGGGGCCTCCGCTGAGCCTCCTCTCCAGCCCTCCCAGATGTGTGGCTTTGCTGATTGGAGGCTTTTGAGACTCCCGAGTCTCATCTTTCAATTCGAAGCTGACATTGCAAAGATATGAAGAATTTCTACTTAGCCTCTTTCAGCAACTGATAGCCTGAGTTGTGTATTGGCAGCTGATACTTCCCTGGTGGCATCTCAGTGGAGGCCTGTTTCTTTCCAACAGATGGTAAGCAGGAAAGAAGGGGAGATCGATGATGCTTTAATTGGAGGAAATGCATCTGCCGAAGGGCCCGAAGGAGAAGGCACAGAGGCCACGGTGGTGACTGGCGTTGACATCGTAATGAATCACCACCTGCAGGAAACCAGTTTTACTAAAGAGTCTTACAAGAAGTACATCAAGGACTATATGAAATCGTGAGTAGTTTGGGCCTTTGTCATGGGGCAGGTAGGACGCTGCCACGAGGGGCTGTGTGGGGCTGGCAGCTCCGTTCTCGAAGACAAGCTGAGCAGCCTGGGACCCCAGTTGGGGCTTGTCTGTGTGGGTGGACTGTTTTCTTCCAGATACATTCAAGAGTGTGGATTACAGCTTGAGCAGCAGGTGTAATCTAGGTGTGCTTCAGATGGTGTCATTGTGACCATCACAATCCCCATCTGTGCTCTTGTTGACTGAACTTGATCCACTAAAATTCTCTTTTCTCCCCACCATATAGAAGTTTTCCTTGTCTGCCCTGAATCTTCAGGTTGGCATAGCTTGTGAATCTAAAATGAGGTTTCTGTATTACTCCAACTACTAAAATTTGAATGTTAAATCCCTATAATTTGATAATCATAGTTAAGTTTGTGCTGCAGTAACAAATAAAAGCATACAAACTGCCAGATTAGTACAAGATGGCAAAAGTCGCATCCCGTTGGCAGCCTAATCCAATGATGATGGTTTTTCCCCTGGTATTTGTCCTTGCAGAGTGCTTGCATTCCTCTTGCCAGCAGGCTCGTAGAAATTTAGTTATGAGATATTGGTTGCCTTGATCCACAGGGCCATCCTAAGCAGTTACACATTTTTAAAAGAGGGTAGTTATGCTTTAGACAGCACTGCTAATCAAGGGCTTACTTAGCCAAAGACTGTTTTGATTGAGAGGAGAAAGACATTGGCTGACTCCAGGCTGTTTGGATTCTTGCGTATTACTAGTACCAGAAGAATAGTAGCTACTACAGATGTACCTAAGGAATTTCTGACAGATACTGGCAATAGAAATTTAAATAAGGGCTTGCTCTATTTGCCAATCCCGCAGCTCACTATATTGAATGGTAGCTTGAATAGTGAATGAGTAAGTTCTGTTCTTGTCAAGAGTTGCAGTGACATGGGATGGAGCTGGAGTGATCACACTTTTGTGGACTCTGACCAACATTAGGGTCTTGTGTGATTCCCCCATGGGGAGTCACACTGGCTTACGTCATTCTTCTATCCAATTTCACCCTTACAACATCCCTGTGAGGCTGAGTGGCCCGAGGTCATTCAGCAAGCTTCCATGGCAGAGGTGAGATTCAGTCCTGGATCTCCCAGATTCTTGTCACACTATTAACTGCTATCCCGCACTGCTTTATGAGAGTCCAGTGTGGTTCTTAACCGTTTTTTGTCTTGTAAAGGAAGAGTTGTTTTCCACTCTTTCTCTTGGTGCTCCCGCCCCCCCCCCCCCCGCATGTCACCCTCAAGCAGCTTACATCGTTGTATCCTCACAATAGCAGGTCTGTGAGATAGGTTAGGGTGCAAGTGTGTGAAAGGCCCATGGTCTCCGAGCAAGATTCCATGGTGCAGTGGGGTTTTGAACCTTAGTTCCTAGTCAGTCACTCTAGCTCTTAGTTCTAGGTGCTTCCTAATAACTCCAACTAGCACTGCACCATAGGCTCTGGTAGATCAGGGAAATTGTTGAGCTGCTTCCTCTTTTGTAATAGAGGGGCTTATTTTTCCCCCTCCCTGTCCCTACTTCCTGCGCTTCCCTCACTTTGTGCGAATAACATTTGCTTCCATTGCAAATAGTAGAGGGATGCGCGGGATTAACCTATGCCCGGGTGGTTGAGTTTCCTTCATTCTTCACACTGCAACACCCACAATCCTAAAGCTGGTGGCCAGTTGTTAAGTTCCTGGGTTTATTTTCAGATGAATTATGCCTGCCATAGGCAGACAGAAGAGGGATCTTTTTGTTCTGGAAGAAAGTGATAGACTAAAAAATTCAGCCGCTCATAGCCATAAATAAAACACCATCTCGATGTTCTTAATGGAAATTGCCATCCTCAGAGCACAGTTGCAAACACCAGAGTTTCTGTATATGTATTTTAAACTCAGAAGGGATTCGTTTGGATAAAACTGACAGTTGCCGGGGACTTTCTTGCTTACCCTCCCTTTCCCCCCAGTACTCTGAACGAACAATCTTTAACAAAACCATGTGAAACTAACAACAAGTTAGGCTGAGGGTAGAGATGCAAAATTCCTAGAAATTTTGAAGCCATGGGAAGAGGTTCTTTTGGAGGAGAGGTGGAAATTTGTGTGTGGGGGTGTGTGAGATATATGCAATACTTACTTTCCTTTTAAATCAAAATTTATTTTATTGATTTGACAGGATGAAATAGACTTAGCATTTAAAATGGTAATATTTGGCACGTTTATGGTATTCAAAAAATAAACATACCCTGTACTTGAGAGAGAGCTGCTCACTATGCTACCATAGCACACGTATCTTTAATTTTTGCTGACAGAGAGGTAGGCAAAATAAAAGTTGAGGGTAGAAAACAAATTCTTTAGTAAAGGAAATTATATTGTTTGGATGGAAACTGATTACTACTTACTACAGTAAGTAGAACTGCCAACGTGTTTGGATATTAATTCTGTGAAAACACTGAACTCCTTAGTAATGTGTTAGCGTATGAATCATTGTCAATACTACTACATTTATACAAAAAATCCTGAAAATCCTGTATGTGGTTACAGTGAGGTTTTTTTCCTAGTGCCTCTTAACATTTCCCAACTTTCACCCTGGAAAAATGGAAGAAGTCCTCCAACTTTCAGGTTATGCATTCAGCATGTAGAAACCTTGTTTTTAAGATAGTTCATAGGAGTTTTTTTTCAGTGTTCCCCCTCCCAATTTTTCCATAAGAAATTGAAAAAAGAAAAACAACAAACAGAAGAAAAGCAATTTTTTTCGCTTCCTGGGCCCTCTGAGGGTGACTGCCAAGAAAATGTTTTTATGTCAGAGTGAGAATTGGAATCTGGGTCTCTGGTTCTTGTTGGACAGTAATTACTTCTGTGTAGTTCTATCAAGGCACTGGGCAGTGGCCATTCTGTGCAACAGTCCAGTGCTGGTGCAGTCCTCACTGTTAGTTTCTCTGCTTGTAGCATATTCCTCTGCTTCACTGCAGATTAGGGGTTTTTAAGGATTGCTGTTTTTTTCCCCTTAGAATCAAAGCCAGGCTTGAGGAAACGAAGCCAGAGAGAGTAAAGCCATTCATGACAGGTGCTGCAGAGCAAGTCAAGCATATCCTTGCAAACTTCAAAAATTACCAGGTAAGCTTCAAAGCTTTTCCCCAGCAATTACATCTGTAGGATGAATGCTGCTGTTTTTATCATCTATAAAGCAAAGTGGAACTCATCATTTTTACTGTTGGCCGGAGCTTGACATTTTGCAGGAAATATGATCCTTGCGCAAGGAAATATATTTTAGTATGGATGGGAGAATGAGTTTGATTTTTCTCTGTCCCGAAGTTTTTTGTAGGAGAGAACATGAATCCTGATGGCATGGTGGCGTTGCTGGATTTCCGTGAGGATGGTGTAACCCCATATATGATTTTCTTCAAAGACGGATTAGACATGGAGAAATGTGTAAGTCTTAAGGAGAGCAATGGCTGAGGCTGCCTGGTTAGGCCTTTGCTTGGTTGTGGAAATAGCGAGCAGCCATGGGAGAGCCCTGCAGGCCACTGTGTCCAGCACTCTGTCTGTGACATTCCTGAGCCAGACCCTCGTCGGACGCCCACCTGCCAAAGCAGCACGGCAACAGCCTTCTCCAGCTCTTGCGCCGCCCCCCCCCCCAGCAGCTGGCGGTGGAAGGTGTCTTATCTGGTACGGCCAGCTAAGCACAAGTTGTGTTAGCAGGTCCCAGATGTGATGTAAAGAACCTGAGTCTTTTTTTTGTATCCCGTTCAGTCTCTCTCAGGCCTTCCCTGTGGTTCTGTTTTTCATCCAAAAGACTTAACCCACTCCTTAATCACTTCTGTTGTCTCTTTTGGTTTCCTTTTTGAACCGGAAAGACCAGAAGCAGATGCATTTAACAGGTCCTATTCATTCTTTCGCCCTTCAGCCAGTCCTTGGTTCAAAAGAGGCACCTGTGGTGTTGTGGGGGGCAGGTTTTCTCCTCAGCCGCTGGCAAGGGGCTTTTTGTGAGTTTGTGTCCCTGTGAGAAAGCGTTTAACTGGCGTTACGGAAGTGATGCCGAAAGGCTCATCCATCCCTGGTTTAGATGAGGGACTTCTGGGGCAGCACCAGGTCCCACTCTGCAGGCCTGCGTATGGCATGAGGTCGCGAAATGCAGGTTCTGCAGTCGTCTGCTAAGTGGGTCGTCATCCATCACGTGTGGCAAGGGTGACCCTGGTCTTCCTTGGAGGTTTCCCATCCCGTCAGTAACCGAGGCCAGCCCTGCTTAGCTTCCAAGATCTGAGGCGATCAAGCTTGCCTGGGCTCTCCAGGCCAGGGGCACCCTGAAGGGCCAGCAAGATTTTCAGGATAAATGTGCGCTGTGTGTGTGTGTGTGTGTGTGTGAGAGAGAGAGAGAGAGAGAGAGAGAGCCAGTGTGCACTTGATTGATAAATTTATCTAGATAAATGGGGTTTCTGTCACACATTCAGCTGTACATACGTTCACTGTAATAGTAGAATTGGTGATAAGTGTACATTGTACATGTAGGTTCACAGTAACTTGTGAACAGGACTTTCGTAGTGGATGGAAGGAAGAATAGGGATGGAGAAGATTGTACAAAGAGCCCCTTAAAAACATTCAGGTTTCCACTTGCACTGAAGCTTAATTTCTTGTATGACTTGCACAAGGATTTTTGAGGGCTTTGATTGACAGCTTTCCTTTGCCACTGATAGCAGGGCCCTAAATATGGATTCTTTCCAAGTAGCCTCAAGGAAGGCTGTGCAGTGTAACATTTGAACATTAAGCATCTGCTGATAGGTCAGGAGCGACTCCTTTTTGCTCTCTGGCTTGCATCAAGATGCAAGAGCAACTTCCTCGCGCTTTCTGCTTGCCTGATAAAATGGCAGTTCAGATTGAATGGGGGAAAACAGTTGAAGAGGCCAGCTTGGAATATCGATCGAAGGGACTGGTATGATCCTTGGCTAACTGTGGTTCCTTTCTTGACAGTAACGAGAGGTCTTCCCTTCTGGATCATCTGTTGTCATCATCTTCATCCTCATAATTGGCTGCTGCTCTTTCCTCATCCACAAACCATCATGACTCAGCAGTGTCTGACAACTGGGCTGCTGCCACTTTGAGCTTAATTTGATTTTTTTGACCCTGAATTGATTGGAGTGGAGGCATTGTTTTTAAAACGTGTCATGTAGGCTGTCTAAAATAAAAACTCATTGAAACCCAGCACAGGTGATTCCTCTTGGTTTAATGTGTAGAGCTTTCTGTAGCTCTTGTACACTTGAAATGTTGACATCTCAGTAGCATAGCCTGGCCCTGGCCCTCTTGCATGCCTCAGACTTGTCTCCATGAAAGAGAAGACCACCCAGCTGTCCTGGACTTGCTGCTTAGCCACCTGAATGTGACTGAGAAGGAAAAGGGGAAGGCTTTCGTTCGGAAGTGGACAATTGCATCTCTGGCTGCTCAAGAAATGACTGTAACTTTCTGGAGTACAAGATTGGAAGCCCTAATACGGAGTTCCTCTGAGTTCTTGACTAGTCAAGGAGAGAGGGATGTTTCTTGAATCTGTCATTGCAAAGTTTGGCTGAGGCAGAGGGAGTGGAAAAAGAATCCTTATCAGCAGAAAGAAACAATTAGTCAAAAGAATCTGCACATGTGAAAAATGAGTGTATGCTGTAGTATGAAAGAACTGTAATTCTAAAACACACAAGTTTAATACTAGCTTAACAGGATACTAAGTGGCAGTGTGCGTATCAGTTTTGAATTTGCTGAGCTACAGTTGACTGCAAGAAGTTTTTGGTGTTCTCTGCAATATGTTCCTCTTCTTTACGTAGCCATGGACTTTGATAGGCAGTTAACAGAAAGGGAAAACCCTGAGGTGCCTTCAGCAGGGCTTCCTCGGTAGCATTTTTAGCAAGCTCAGAACAAGTTGCCGGATTCTTCTAGGATCCAAAGTCGAACAGTCTGCTTTCCAGAGCCATTTTATGTTCTGCCTTCCTCACATAAGATGGTTGAAATAAAGATGGTGATTCTTGCTTCACGCAAGGGTCAAGAAACATAGAAGTCAGTATTGAGATGAGAATGGCGCAGTGAAGAGGAGAACCGGTAGCAGGAGCGTGGAGGTGGCTACCGGTGTAGGTGGGGCTTCTGCTTTTGCGATACTGCTGAGTTGTTCGTGACAAAATGAGAAGCCCGTTTTTCTCAGGCAGAGTGACAATGGCAGTCGGGGAATATTCCCTCCTGCTAGCCTAGAGCAGTTGATCGCTGCAGGCCTAGTTTTTTGTGCAAAAAGACAACTGTTGCCTCTTAATTGGAAGTGCTGACAGCTGGCACACGCAGGAAGTAGTGCCCAAGAAACCGGTGAGCAGTTTGCTGTACTGTGTACCAAGATTGTAATAAGAAAACGATCTCTAATGTGTCTCCTGTGATTTCATTCCTGGTCTTGCGTGGGGGTTCAGTGGAATGATTTGAAGGAATTGGTGTTGCCAAATAAGCGGGCTCTTTCTTGACAACTTGTACTCTGGTTCCTTTGTAGGTCTCTTCTCAGATCTGACCTCCTTTTCTCGCCCCACCCTCTGCTCCTCAGTCTTGGTTGGAATTTTGGCAGGCGGTTACTGTCCTGTGTTTGGGGGTGCTGCTGGGGGGCGAGGGGGACCTGTGTCGCCTGATGTGCGTGTGAACTTTTGTCACCTAAGACAACTGGCTTTGGGGGGTGTATAGGTTGTCCTACGTCAAAGATTGGAAGTTCAGTAGCTGAGAGGCTTGTTCAGGCAGCAAGTTCTTGAAAATAGAAACTCCTGGCTCTTGCCAGATGCTCAGGACACACAATGCTATTAACCCTGGGGGTAGGGGTTGCTAATCTGTGGGAGGAGTCCACTGTTTCACTGTACAAACCTTGAGTAATTTCAAAGTAGAACTAGAGGCTTGTAAAGAACTGCTTGTGTAAAGTGGTATCACTTTGTCTAAAATTGACAGCGTGTAGGTTTATGTTGAGGGCAGTGGAGTGTGGGGGAGGGCACAGGAGCTGTTTGTGCTGGAGGTCTTACTCCACAACCTCCAGATCGTATGATTTCCTCAGGTATTAATGCCCTTCTTCTCAGTAGCTTGTGGATTTAAGGGCTAGAAACTCCACAGGCATTCTATTCTTCCAGCAACAGAAGAGCCACTTGAATTCATCTTTGTTTAGCGGGATGGTTAGGACCAGAGATACAGAATTTCAGAAATTTGGAAGCTCTGAGGAAAAACTCAGGTTTTTACATTTTTCCCTTAAAGGACTGGGAAAAACTGAAATGTATGCAGTATTTTCATATCGGAGCTAAGCCCACTGTACTGCTTTACCAATATAAAATGCGCTGTCACTTAACCATTGTATTAATTTGCATGTTTATAGTATTCAAAAGTATAAATGCCTTAGTTTTCTACAAGCAACATTGAAAATATATCTAACATTAAAGCAAGAGAATTTATGCTATTTTAGCACCTATCACTCATTCTAAAAAGGGGGCGGGTGAAATCCCGGTTTTCAGTTGGCAGGGCCTCACCTCTCTAGGTAGGAAACGGGTCAAAAAGCTGAAGATTTTTTTGTCAACATCGCAAAAAATGCATCCTGTGGGTTTTTTAAAAAGTTCATTTGTGAAATATGGGCCTAACTAACTAGTAGCATCCGCTTGTTTGTTGAATGCAGGCACTTGAGATGCAAAATGTGGCTATAAATGTAACTTTAATTGCTACATTACAGCAAGCAGCGGAGTTGGGGCAGCTGGGACCGGTTCACTTGGCACCTACGGGGAGGTATAAGGAAGATATCTCTCTGACTTTAGATGTAACCTGCTGACTAGGACAGTGCACCCCCCCCAAAAAATCTGGGAAATCCAGTTTTAGGGGTCCCATAAAAATTCAGGATTCCAAAAGTTCAGGACAGACTGATTCGCTGGTTTGGGTATATCAGAGAAATCCCACTTAATTGGGTCATTATTCTCAATCTGGGGGCTGGTGTGGTCATTTTTCAAGCAAATACCACCATATTTGCAGGGGAGCTCCTCGTGATTGTCCTCTAAAGACCCCCCAAGTATCTGGGATGTTGGACCCTGGAGGCCCAGTTCTATGCATGTAGCCACTTTACATTATTCCCTATGGAGAAACTGGAGCTTTCCACGGAGCTGGGGGTGGTATTTTTCAAGCAAACTCCACCAAATTTGCAGGGGAGCTACTCCTGACGGTCTTCTAAAGACTCCCCAAGTATCTGGAAGGTCTCTGCAGCCATTCAATTTGTTCCTATTATGCAGGGGAAAAGTCAAGGCTGACTTGGACTGCAGAAACATGCTGGACAAAGGCAGAATCCCAAATGCAAGCCCATCACAAGAAAGGCCCAACAGAACCAAACTTGACATCAGAGAATGGAACCCCCCGCCCCCCGCCACCGAACCAAAATGAACCAAGGGTTCCAACATCACATCAAAGAATCATGTCAAGCCAGCAAATTCTGCCGAAACCAAAGTGAAGCAAGGGGCTCCTGCAACTTAGTCTCTTGTAAGCAGTGTCATTCACAGCAGCTGGGCAGAACCCAGAAACAGCACCACAGTGGGGGAAACCACCACAAAACAGAACCAAACAGGGTCCCAGCCACAACCACAGGCTGTATATGATGGATCCCACAGCCTCAGGTTGAGAGTGATAGGTAATTTGGGGAGACTAAAGTTCTGTGTCTGCAGCTAATCTCACGCCGGCTCAGGAGAGCTCTTCATCCCTGGCCATCCCTCCCACCCCTGCACTGGCATTAGAATAACACATCACAGCAGAATTCTGTAGCTTCATCTGTGCGTTTGCCTCTGCGTATGGTGTGTCACTCACACGTCCCTAACATCCCTTTCATCTACAGTCTTCAGTGCAGTTCCAGATTGGGACTGTGCTTGTGCAGGCCAGCCATCCGGAGCAGGATTCTCAAGCTAAAAGGCTAATGGTGGGGGGGACTCCCCCCATGGACCGCTCCAAGCCGGTTTTTCCTGCCCGAATGGTCATGCGGTGAGGGCCCCCCTTCTCCCTTAGTTTGTTTTCTGCCGCCGCAAGGAGCAGACATCTTTCTCAGCTAGGCTTTGTGTTGTAGTGATTGTTAAAAGTTTAGAGTTGTTTAGAGTTAGTTTTGTAGTTTAGGAATTAGTAGTTTAGTGTTACATAGTTACAGTAGTTAGTATAGTTTGATAAGTAGTTTCACATATTTGAATATGTGGAGTTATGAGGGTACTTGTACCTCCCCTCCCCCTTCCCATCCGTGGCTAGGCACAACTTTTTTTTTTACTGCCCTGATGGCGGACAAGTCACTTTTTAAGAAATATGATGGCTGTGGAACGAAGATGGCCAGGACAGATGGCCACTCACTGTGCCTGGCCTGCCTGGGGGAAGGGTATGTGGTCGAATGCTGCAAACATTGCCAATTGTTCACCCCCAAAGTGTGAGCGGACCGAGCGTTGAGGCTGAAGGCAGTGTTGTGGAACAAGGCGATGTCCGTTCCCATGAGCCTGGCAGTGAAGAAATCTGCCCTGGTGGAGTGGCCTAAGCATTGGGATCTGGGGATCCTGTTGGAAGCAGCGACGTGGGACCCCATGCCATCAGAACAGCCCTCAGATCCATCAGTTCTGAAAGACCAGAACCATCTGAGATCTCGGTCCTAGGATACTACGGTTTCAGCCCGTTCTGGAGCCAGCATGATATGGCTGGATGGAGATACCTCGATGCCAGTGAGTGGAAAATGAGGTATGATAGATTCCGACTGGAACGGAAGTATTGGCCTCAAGGCCCTGTAAACACAGGGATAAGACTAAGCATATCTCACAAACAACTCACCTAGACAAGCCCTTTCATGGTTTCGAAATGGAGATCGAGTTTGGCATTGATAGCTTCTACTGATGCTTCCGATGGAGTTAAGCGTTGGAGGCAGCAGTCTAGTTTGGATGAGAGGGCTTGGGGTACCCACCCTACCCTATGCCTGGCTACCCGCAGGACTGGGACTTTCCCCCACTGTATCCATTTCCAAGATTGCCCAGGTCTACTCAGAGCATGTCACACGACTTGGATCTGGTGTGGTACCCAAGGGCCAGACCTTCAACACAGATGGGGCTCAGAATCGGAATCAGAGGTGAAACTCTCGGATCCAGGAGGAGCCCCAGTTTTACATCTGAACCACCCCCTGAGGAGGTATTAGGGGAGTCTAAGAGGAGGTCGCCTGCAATTGATTACAAGCTGTACGCCGAGCAAATGTTGGGTATGGCTAAGTCGCTGGACATAGATGTATCAGCTCCTTAGCCAAAGTCTCAGGATAGTATCCTGAAGCACATCTCTTATGACACCCCGGATGTTGTGGCCTTCCCAATGACAGAGGGTTTCATTGAAATCATGGATGAGCTGCGCCAAAAACCAGCGTCCATTCCTGCTACAGTGAAGAAGGTGAAAGCCTTGTAGAAGATTAAGAAGGATTACTGTCCATATTTGTTTGTACACCCTCTTGCATCCTCCATAATAGCGGAGGAGCACCGAGCGCCCCAGAGACAGGGGAGTCTTGCTACACCAGCAGGTAAGGAGGGTCGTAAGCTGGATATGATGGGCAGGAAATGTTACTCAGGTTCTGCCCTCACGATTAAGATGGCTAATTTTCTTGCCATCTTGAATGGCTACCAGATCTTCCTGTGGGATAAGGTGGCCACTTACCTTGAGGGGTCACCTGAAGAGAAGAAGGTATTAGCCAAACTCATCCGTGACAAGGCCCTTGTCTTACAAAGCAACAGATCAGTACCAGTAGACACATTTTGGATACTGATGCTAGGGGCCTGAATACAGCTGTTGTTCTCTGAAGGCATGCATGGCTACAGGAAATGGCTCTGCCAATGGAAACGAGGAACAAGATAGAAGACATGCCATTTGAGGGGAATACTTTATTTTCGGAGGCTACTGATGACTATATCAAAAAAGAAAAATGACAGGCAGACCATGAGATCTTATGGGGTACTGTCGCAATTGTCAGATTGTACCTCCTTATCTTGCAGCCCAAGCAGGAGGAACTACCAGCCCAGGAGGGAGTACCGTTCTTATTGGTTCCAGCTGTACAGGAACCAGTATCCCTATCATTCCCCTTATTTGCCCCACAGTCAGTCCCGTAGGCGGGCCTCGGGGAAGGCCAAATAGACTCTAGGGCAGTCGCAGAAGGATTAGTCTCAAGGTTGGAGGGAGCAATTATGACTAGGAGAGTCTCCTTTGACCACCCAGTTGTTCTTTGACAGATTATCACAATATTTTGAGGCCTGGGAAGCTGTATGTGAAGATGCCTGGGTGTTATCCAGGGGTCATTTAGTAGAAAAAGAGCTGCAGGAACTCATTAGCATAACTCATTAGCATATGCTGCACCCCTTGATCGGGCAGAAATAGCCAGGATTTGGCTGCTGCAAGACAGGGGAAACAATCCAGGTCGAAACAGGCACAAAATGGCCAACTTGAACATGTTTTGGCCTGGATCGGGCACAAAATGGGCAGGGGACGGATCTCCCGCTAGGCACTGACACAGTCCTGGAGGTTTTGGTCCTGATCCGGGCCTAACAGGCCCCAAATGGCCAAAAATAGCCGTTTGGGCCTGGATTAGGGCCAAAACAGCCAGGACCAGTCAGTGCCAGGTGGGGGAGGGTTCCCCCATCTGGCATCAACCCAAACCCAGCTGTTCTGGCCCCGATTCCGGCAGAAAATGGCCCCAAATGGCTGAAAGCAGCCATCTTGGGCCTTTCAGGCCCAGATCAGGGCCGAAATGGCCTGGATCGGGTAGGACCCTCCCTTGTCTGGAACTGATCCAGCCCGAGCTGTTTCAGCCCTAATCCAGGCTCAAAAGGCCCTTTTGGACCTGGATTGGGGCCAAGTTGCTGCTGGGTGGGGAGGCTTCCCCCACCCGGCACCAACCCGATCTGGGCCGTTTCGGCCCCGATCCAGGCCCAAAATGGCTGAAAATGGGCTGGATAAGGATCAACACAACCCGGATGGGGCTGAAAAAGCCAGGACCAACCCGATCTGGGCCATGTCAGCCCTTATCCAGGCCAAAACAGCCCCAGATCAGGCCATTTTGGGCCCATTTCGGCCAAAATCGGGGATGAAACCACTGGGATCAGGTCATTGCTGGGTGGGAGAAGCCTACCTTACCTGGCACCGACACAATCCTGGCCATTTTGGCCCAAATTTGGGCCATTTTGGCCCTAATTGAAGCCTAAATGGCCCTAAAGTCAGGTGGATGGGGCCTCCTGACTTGAAACTGCTGGAACGCCATTCTGCTGCATTCCCCCTCAAAATGAGCCCTGGTGTTATCTATCATTAAAGAAAGTTATAAGGAAATATTCAGAAGCAGTAGATGGAAGAATTAACCCAAAAATCAGAACTTGTAGTTGAAGATAAAATACCTAGGAATTTGGATGACTAATAGATGCAGCTCTCTGTATGAAGACAACTATATGATACTACTAAAAGCAATCAAAAAAGATTTGGAACAATGGAAGGATTTGCAGATATCATTGCTGGGAAGAATTGCAGCGATAAAAATGAATGTCCTTCCAAGAATTCTATTTCTGTTCCAAAACATACCAGTAGGGGTACCCCAAGCATTCTTTAACAAACTTAATCAGGCTGTACAATCCTTTATTTGGCAGAATAAAAGACCACGAATTAAACTGAAAGCGTTGCAGGATATAAAAGAAAAAGCTGGTTTTGCCCTACCGGATTGGTTTTTATATTATAAGGCTTGTGCCTTGACTTGGCTTGAAAGACTGGATTACTTTGGAAAATGAAAGGCTTTTAAATCTGGAAGGACACGATTTACTGATAAGCTGGCATGCATTTCTCTGGTATAAAAAATGGGAGTACCATAAATACTTCAAAAACCACTGGATAAGGAAGGCATTAGTTCTGGTCTGGGAAAGAGTAAGATACATTTTCTATGACCAAGTCCCACTATGGGTCTCCCCAATTGAAGCATTTACACAGCCCACCTTGAAAAAAGAAGGGAACGCCCCTACTTATAAGGTATTATTGAAGCCAGGCAGTTTGTTAAAAAACGTAAAAGAAATGGTAGATTTGGATATTGAATTGGGATGGTGGGGTCAGGCACAACTGAAATCCAGATACAAAAAAGATAATGAGGTTCTATGAAACAGACGAGAACATTGACACGATAATGTGTGGCTCTAATGTTAAAATGATAAAATATATGGTACTCTTTTAAATGTAAAACTGCAGGGGGAAGAAGTTAAGGAAACTATGATTAAATGGGCAGAGAACGTGGGGGGCACACAATCGATTTAGAGCAATGGTCGCAAATGTGGAAGGGTAATTTAAAGATGACAAAATCGGCTTCTTTGAAAGAAAATATATACAAAATGTTTTACAGGTGGCATTTAACTCCCATCAGGATAGCTAAAATGTCTTCAAATATGTCAAATAAATGTTGGAAATCTGAAAACGCTCCAGGCTCATATTTCCATATGTGGTGGACATGTTAAAAAGCGGCGGAGTTCTGGAAGATGGTCCATAGAATGATTCAACAGATACTTAAGATCTCCATACCCTTGAAACCAGAACTCTTTTTATTAAACCACATACTGGTTTCAGTTAACAGAAACCAAAAGCATCTGATTTTGAACATAATTACAACAGCTAGGATTCTTTACGCAAGACTTTGGAAAATGACAGCTACCCCAACACAAGAAAACCTGATTGAAAGAATACTTGAGACAGCTGAAATGGACAAACTTTTAAATTTATTGAAAGCTGAAATGGACAAACTTTTAAATTTATTGAAATATATCGATAGCATAACATATAATGACATTTGGGAGCCATTCTATATCTGGATACAAAAGAAGATTGAAGAAACTTAGTTTTTAGTTATGGACAATACCAAAAATAAATGGAAAAACTTGTAAACAAATAGCTGATCTGCAGAATATAATGATGTAATAAGAAATATATTAGAATGAATGGTGCAATGTATTAGATTTATAAAATATGAATTTTTCTTCCCTATCCCTTCTATTCTGTACCCCTTATCTATTATTAAAATAAAAAACTTTTTTTAAAAAATAAGGTTTTAAGTTGGAGTTTGACACCTTGTCTCCCACTTACTTACCTGAGTATGCTCCCATGAATGAGCTGCCTGAGTTGCAACAGGAAATTGACTCCTTATTGAATAAAGGAGTCCTGCAGACGGTCCCCTCTTGGGATAATCAATTTGAGTTTTACTCTTGGTTCTTCTTGGTAAACCAGAATGACAGGGAGAAGAGGCCCATCCTAGAACTTAGAGAGTTAAATGAGTATTTGCAAATATCAAAGTTCAGGATGGTCACCTTGCCTTTATGATTAATATGATTCCAGCATTAATATGATTCCAGCAAATTCTTGGTTTGCAAAGGTAGATTTGCAGGACACTTACTTGCATATTTCCATCTGTCCTAAATACAGGAGGTTTTAATTTTAATAGCGAGAACTTCCAATATACGGCATTACCCTTCGGGTTGGCTACGACTCCAAGGGTGTTCACCACGTGTATAGCGGTGGTGATAGCACACTTGTGGGGTGTGCAGTCTATCCCTACGTGTATGGTTGGTTGGTTACAATGGGTTCCTCAGAAGAGCTGCACTCACGTGTGGAGCTTGTCCTTGCCACTTGCAGGAATTTGGGCCTGATTATTAATATGAAAAAGTCTAACTTAGAGCAGGACACTTTATTGGTGCAAGGTGAGATGCCACCACTAATAAGGCCTTTTTACTCTCGGATCGTGGTGAAAGAATAATGCCCCCGGTATGCTTGTTTCAAAAACGTAGGTACCAGTCGGCACATCTCATTCAGGTTCTATTAGGTCTTATGGCCTCTACCACGGCGGTGGTACCCCTAGCATGGTTGAGAATGAGACGCCTACAACTGTGGTTTATTAAGAGATTTAACCCACAACTGCAGTCTCCCCATATTAGGTTTTCCATTCTGAGGCAGGTCTTACATTCCTTGTCTTGGTGGGTAGACCCTACTAATCTGAATAAAGGGATACAGTTTGGTATGTCTTCTCATGATATCACTGTCACCACAGATGCCTTGCTGGAGGGTTGGGGAAGACACTGTGAAGATGTATCCGTGAATGGAGTGTGGTCAGAGAGTGAAAAGGAGCACCATGTTAATTTTCTCCAGGACAAATATGCTCGGCAGATATTCCAGAGGCGGGGGTACCCAGATATGGACCTTTTCGCCACACAGGAAAATACAAAGACGCCACAGTTCTGTTTGAGAGGGGGGCTTGGCAAGAACTCGAAGGGGGATGCCTTTCAGTTGAAGTGGGTGGAGGGACTTTTTTATGCCTTCCTTCCAATTTGCAAGATCATGGCGAACCGAGCCACTTATATCTTAATAGCTATCTTCGGGCCACATCAGCCGTGGTTTTCCTCTCTCAAGAGCATGGTCCAGGGGAGCTATGTGCATCTTCCAGCAGTGCTGGACTTACTGCGCTTTGGCAGGACGTGGGCACCACGACCTCGGCAGGCTACACCTGACGGCGTGGTTCATAAGACATTAAACTCTCAGTTTTCAGAGGAGGTGGCAAATATTATTTTGAATGCCCAAAAACCTTCTACTAGAAGTTCATATGCATTGAAATGGAATAGATTTCTGTCATGGGCTGGGTCCCAGGGAATATCTTCCGAGACGTGTCCTTCGAGTAACATGTTCGATTATCTAGTGTCTCTGCATAACGCTGGCCTAGCCTCCTCTTCTATTAAAGTTCATTTAGCAGCTATCTCTGCATTTCATGAAAATGTAGATGGGAAGACGGTTTTTTCCATTTCCTTTCCAAGCTGTTCCTTAAAGGTTTATACAATTTGTACCCTCCACGAACTCAAATAATGCCACAGTGGTCTTTGTCCCTAGTCTTATCCAATCTTATGTTTAAGCCATTTGAATCACTGGAAACCTGTAGTTTGGCGTCGCTCTCAGCTAAGATGGCCTTTTTGTTAGCAATCACCTCGGCCAGGAGAGTTAGAGAGTTGCAGATGTTGCAAGTAGACCCACCTTTTTGGTAGGTCTTCAAAGATAAGGTGGTGATGCGCACTAGCTTTCAGTTTCTGCCTAAGGTGGTTTCCCAGTTCCATGTTTTACAATGTCTGTCTTTGCCAGTGTTTTTCCCAAACCCCAACTCCGCTCAGGAACAGACACTCCACACTTGGGATGTTAAGAGAGCAGTTTTGTTTTATGTGGATAGGACAATGGCATTTCGAAAGAGTCAAGCATTTTTTGTTTGCCATACGGGCCAAAATAGGGGCAAGGTAGCTTCAGCTCAGACCATTTCTAGGTGGGTGGTTTTGGCAATTAGACTTAGTTATAAAACAACTAGGGTCCCCTGCTCGTTCAGTTTGAAAGCGCATTCAACAGCAGCTTTTCTGCATGGTGTGCCACTGGGAGATATTTGCAAAGCTGCGCCTTGGTCTTCGGAATAGACATTTGTCAAGCACTATGCGACGGATGTCAACGCTAGGAAGGAGACAGCGGTGGGACAGGCAGTTCTGCAATCTCTGTTCACACGAGAGCATCACCCCACCTCCTTGGTGAGTAGCTTGCGAGTCTCCCAATGTGGGACTGCACTGAAGACCGTAGATGAAAACAGAGTTGCACTTACCTGTAACTTCAGTTCATCTAGGTCTTCGTGCAGGAACACATTCCCCTCCCTCCTGACCCGCTGTGAGCTCTCTGATGGTTGTATCACCTGAAGCTTGCGGCGGCACAGAACTGAAGGAGACGGGGGGGGGGCCTCCTCACCACGTGACCATTCGGCGGAAAAAACCAGCTCAGAGCGGTCCATGGGGGAGTCCCCCACCCCGTTTAGCTTGAGAATCCTGCTCCGGATGGCTGGCCTGCACAAACGCAGTCCCAATGTGTTCCTGCACAAAGACCTAGATGAACAGAAGTTACAGGTAAGTGCACCTCTGTTTTCTGAATCTGCCTTTTCTGTCCCAGAAAGAACGTTTCCGGTACCTCCTTTCTCAATTTTCTGCTTGTGTACTTTGGGTGTGGGGGTGGGAGGAGGGGTTCAAACTGGAGAGTGCATTTTATGTTGTGTCAACTGGATCAATGGGCCCTCCTGCTGGTGTTCTACTTAACTTTTAAGTCTAGGGAAGAGCGCCTTTCCCCACTTTCGCAACACAGACTTGCAGAGGATGCAAGCCACAAGGTGGGTTCACTTCATTCCTTCTGCAATTAAGGCAATTAAGGAAACAACCCACTGCAATTCCCAAATTTACCTGAAGTAAGATGAATTTATTTGGGTTAAAAATTCAGGAACCAGAATCGGATCTGGGATTCTTTAATGTGATCTGGGAATGCCAAATTTTGTGCCGAATCTGCAAAAACTCAGTCCCCCCCCCCCGCCAGTCCTAGATTGCATACCCCCTAGTCCTGCCTGCTTGGAGCGTGGGAGTTTCCATGTTCAAGACATGCTGGGGCAATTTTCCTCTCCTACAGTGTTTCGAGTAACACGTCCTGACCTTCCTTGAGAGTGCTCGCATACGGCTGTGATGTGCTTAATGAAGCAAGCCCCGTCACTCAGCCGGTATGGTAGACCTGAATTCCTTTCAGTCTCAGGGCCACATTAGGCATCAGATGATGACCCCATTTTACAGCCATCTAAAAATGTCTCAAGGGCCTGGCCTTAAAAGGCCTCGAGCATGCCAGAGAAATCCCCACTGGGCTGAGAAAATGGGGGCTGTTGAAATAACAGGAAGAGGGTTTGGATGTCGGTCGCTCCTGTAATTCTTGCTTTGCAATCCTGCAATATGTAGTCTAAAATTTACAGCCCAAGGTTAGGAGTCAAGCTACATTCTTTGAGTCTATTTTTTTTTTGGCTGTTCTTTTACCAATAGGGCAAGTTTGGTTGGTTGGCAGGTGGCATATTTAAAGGCAGCTCTTGGAAAATGTGTATCTTAGCCCCCTTTTTCCTTCACCATTCAGTCAGCCTGACTCTTCTGTTCGTGTAGCTTTGGCTGAGGTTTTGCTTGCAGGAAGACTTACCTCAGCAAAAATCTGTAAAAGCGGCTGACGGGCAGAGGCTCCGTGGTTTCCCAGACAACGGTTGCCTGAAGTACAGACACAGAAAGGGGTTCTGAGAAGTTAAATCATTATTGTTTGGTAAAGGAGGAAACACACTGTGGTCCTCCTGTCTGCAACCAGAATTGGTCTCCTTGTGAGTAAGAGAATTTGTGGGAGGGAAGAAGCAAGCAAGGAAGATAGCTACGTGAAAGGCTGGTAACTACGGGATCTTGTTCACCAATGTTTACGGAGTCCCTTCCAAAATAGCAAACAAGGCTGATGCTTAAATTCAAATAATCTTCTACTAGAAAGGAAAATGCATGCACATACACACAGAAATGCAGGGGGAAATGGTTACACACACAGAGAGACCTAGGAAGCTAGCCAGACGTTGGGGTAGAAGAGAGGGGAGTAAGTATATCTACCTACCCTGAAGACTAGTCCAGTCCATGGGAGAAGAGAGTAGCTCCAAACGTCCAGCGAGAGAGAGCAAGAGGCTTGGGGTAACCTCAAGGGAACAGCACTTAGGATCCAGTACGTATGTTCAGTCTGAATGAGGCCAGGGCACTGCTTTTATAGGGTGAAACGTGCCCTGAGGTGGGGTGGCCCACCTAGCTGTTGGAACAAAGACTCCAACGGTCAGTTCCTGGGAGTAACAAAAGGTTTGATTACCTTGATTGGTAGCTGCCAGGGCGTGTGAAAGAGAATGCAAAATTTGTTCTAGCGCTGCACAAAAAGGCAGTTTGTTAGTGAGATCCACCGGAGCTAAATTGATGAATTTAGTTGGGGAATGGAAGATTTTTTCACTTACCGTGAAGCTTCCTTTCTCGGTGGTCCAGGAGTGGGGCAGTCAAGACCTCTGGGGTAGCTCCTCCTCCGTCTCTTACGCAGGGCCGGACAGATCTGCGATCCTAGGGGGAGGGGCTCCCAGGCAGCTCAGTTCCTTTTCAAGCCCTTGTTGACTCCCCATACAGTTCGTTCCCAGGCTGCCACCAACCTGCTTCAAAACACTATAACAGCAACTGATGAACTATCCAATAACGTAACAGTGTAAACCACACACTCACAACAAGTAACCTAGACCAAGTTGACAACTTGCTCCGTCTGCTCTTGT
The DNA here is from genome assembly GCF_028583425.1 of Eublepharis macularius. Taxonomy (NCBI): domain Eukaryota; kingdom Metazoa; phylum Chordata; class Lepidosauria; order Squamata; family Eublepharidae; genus Eublepharis; species Eublepharis macularius. The sequence continues at coordinate 2,853,332 of NC_072792.1, forward strand.
GTCCTATATGACTGCTTCAACTAACCCCTTTCCTGATTGGGTGGGATTGTGACTGCCCCACTCCTGGACCACCGAGAAAGGAAGCTTCACGGTAAGTGAAAAAATCTTCCATTCTCCAGTGGTCCGGAGTGGGGCAGTCAAGACCTCTGGGATGTATGCTTAGCAGTGTTCCATTTGGGCGGGTAACTTAGGAGTCTAGTACGTGCTGTAGCACCCTCCTGCCGAAGGCCGCGTCGGAAGACGCAATCTGATCTATTCTATAGTGCCTAGTGAAAGTGTGAACTGACTTCCAGGTTGCAGCCTTACATATCTTCTCCAAGGATGGAAAGGATCTATACGCCGCTGAGGCGGCCGTCCCTCTAAGGGAATGAGCCGTGATGCCTTCCGGGGGCGAAAGGTTCCTGGCTTTGTACGCTAACCCTATGCACTCCCTGATCCACCTACTGAGTGTCGAAGTTGTGACTTTTCCGCCCATGGAGTTCCGCCTATATGAAACAAACATGCTCTCCCCTTTACGAAATTGCTTAGTCCTGTCTATATAGAAGCTCAGAGCCCTTCTCACGTCTAGCCTGTGCCACTCCTTTTCCTTATCATGCTTGGGATTAGTACAAAAGGAGGGCAAAACGATGTCCTCCCCTCTATGGAAGGAGGAGTTTACCTTAGGAATAAAGGCAGGATCCGTTCTCAACACTACCTTATCCTGGTGGAAAATACATAGATCCCTGTTTACAGAAAGCGCCCCTATCTCTGATACCCTTCTAGCTGAGGTCAGACCCACCAGAAAGACTGTCTTAAGAGTCAGATTCTTCAGAGAACAAGTTGCCATTGGTTCAAAGGGCTCTCTAGTGAGTGCGTTCAACACTAAGTTCAAGTTCCATGTAGGAAAACGATGCACTTGAGGTGGATTCAGCAAAGTAGTCCCTCTCAGGAACCTCTTGACGTGGGGGTGTGTAGTCAGAGATGTCCCGGACTTGGTTCCCCTAATGGCCGAGATCGCTGCCACCTGCCGCTTCAGCGTGCTTGTACTAAGTCCTTTGTCCAAACCATCTTGCAGGAACAGGAGGACCTGCTTCACTGTAGCTGACATGGGGTCTTTGTCATTCTTAATGCACCATTCATTGAAAATTTTCCATGTTTTATTATAGCTCTTGTTAGTAGATACTTTCCTTGAAGCTAACATCGTGGAAATCACCCTTTCTGAATATCCTAAATCCCGAAGTTGACCATGTTCAATCTCCAAGCCGTCAGCCTTAGAGATGCGGGATCTGGGTGCCGGATCTTCCCTTGTGTCAGAAGATCTTCCCTGCACGGCAGAGACCACGGTTGCCCCCGAGCCATCCTCTTGAGGTCCTGGAACCATGGCCTCCGTGGCCAGAACGGCGTAATCAGAATGACGTCCGCCTTCTGATCGAGGATCTTCTGAAGCACCCTGTGTATTATCTTCGGAGGGGGAAAGGCGTAAAGAAGGCATTTCGGCCACTCCTGAGTCAGCGCATCGACTCCCATTGCCTCTGGCTCGCTGTACCTCGAGAAGAACTGAGGCACCTGCCTGTTCCCCACAGAAGCGAAGAGGTCCACTCCCGGGGTGCCGAACCTCTGGCAAATCAGTGCAAATACTTGTTTGTTCAGAGCCCATTCTGATTGGTCGAGTCTGTTCCGACTCAGCCAGTCCGCCGTGGTGTTCTGTTGTCCTGCGATATGACTGGCTCTTATTGACTGCACTCTGCTTTCCGCCCAGGAGAAGATCCTCTCTGCCTCCTGGTTCAGAAGCTTGGACTTGGTGCCTCCCTGCCGGTTTATGTAGGCCTTTGCTGTCATATTGTCGGTGAGTACCATCACGTGACTGTCCTGTAGGGCGTTTTCGAACTCCAGTAGCCCGTTCCTTATGGCTTTGAGCTCCAGAAAATTTATACTTGCTTCTTTCTCCTCGGGAAGCCACTCTCCTTGAGCCACTCTGCCCTTTATGTGGGCTCCCCAGCCTAACAGACTTGCGTCTGTAGTCATGGGTATCCTGCTCGGTTCCCTGAGCGGAGATCCTTCCGCAAATCTGCTTGCATCCAGCCACCAGTCCAATGCCCTGGACAACGACTGAGGGATCCGCACCAGCCTGTGCTGTTTGTGGCAAATCACGCGTTGGTGTGGACGTAGAAACCGTTGCAGTGGCCTGGTGTGGAATCTGGCCCATTGCAGTGTGTCCTGGCAGGACACCAACATGCCTTGCAGCTTTGCCAGTTGCATTATCTCCACTGGTTTGCCCGCTTGCACTTCCTTGATTAAGGACAGAATTTTTTGTTGTCTCTCCGGTGATACAAAGGCTTTGTCCAATACTGTGTCCACTGTAACTCCCAAGTGGACGATCCTCTGAGTAGGGAGCAAGATGCTCTTTTGCCGGTTCACAATAAAGCCGTGATCCTCCAGGCAATCCAAGGTCCTTGTGACCGCTGTCTGTGCTGCTTGTAGGGACGGCGCCTTTATCAGGATGTCGTCGAGGTACGGGGACAGGGCAATGCCCTGGACTCTGAGGAAGGCCACCAGCGTTACCAGCACCTTGGTGAACACTCTTGGTGCAGATTTCAGGCCAAAGGGGAGAGCCCTGTACTGGAAATGCTCCCCGTCGTAGGCGAAACGTAAGTACCTCCTGTGAGATGGTCGCATAGGGATGTGCAAATAGGCCTCTGACAAATCGATGGATGCCAGGAAGTCCCCCTGCTGTATGGCTCCGGTGGTGGACTTCATCGTTTCCATTTTGAACTTTCTGTCCTTTATGTGAAGGTTCAGCCACTTGAGGTCCAGAATGGCCCTGATCTCCCCGTTCTTCTTCGGGACGATGAAGAAAATAGAATACACCCCTTGTCTCTTGAATTGTGTGGGTACTGGTTCTATCGCCTCGATCTGCAACAGGTGCTTGATAGCCTGTTTCATTTTCTGATGTTTGTGTTGCGACCGGCTGCGAAACACTTGAATGAAGCGTCTGGTTGGCACCTCCTCGAATTCCAAGGAATAGCCCTTGGATACCGTCTCCAGTACCCACCTGTCGGATACTGTTCGTCTCCATTGGGGTGCAAAGGCTTGAAGACGACCTCCAATCTGGTTTGACTTCCCCTGACACGGATAGTCATGCTTGATTGTTCTTTTTCTGTCCTTTGGATTGGGTGACTGATTTCCTGAAGGCAAATGGTCTGGCATCCGATCTCGGCTTGGTTTGCCACCTGTTCCTGAAAGGTCTTTCGGAGTTCTGTCTGGATGTTCTTCTGAAGTCTCGAAAGGAATGCCTTCCTTTATACCTCGTGTCCCTTCTCTTGGATGGCAGCACCTTCTTCTTTTCAGCGTTTTCCACTAAATATTTGTCCAAGGCTTCACCGAAAAGTTTGGAACCCGTGTACGGAATCGCTGCCACCCTGCTACAAGCTTGTTGGTCCACATCCCAGCTCCTCAGCCACGTGTTCCTACGGGCTGCCACGTTGAAGCCCATGGCTCTAGAAGACATTTGGAATGAGTCCAAGGTGGCGTCCGCTGCGAATGCTGCTGCCAGGGCTATTTTCTTCACTTCATTTTTAATTTCCTTAGGGACTTCTCTGCCTGCCGCTGCCAGATCTGAGGCCCAGGTATAGGCCGCCCTAGCAAACAAGGACCCAGTTGCTGAGGATCTTAGAGACGCTGCTGATGCCTCGAAGTCCCTGCGCAGGGCCTGTTCGATCTTCTTGTCTGATGGGTCCTTAGGCATGCCCTCAGCATCCATGGGCAGAACCGAGGTGGTAGCTAGACTGGTAACTGGGTCATCCACGATCGGCAGCTTGATCTTTCTAGCATCCTCTGGGTTCCAGGAGTAGAATTTGTGAAAAACTGATTGATACAGTTTAGGTTTTGCTGGATTATCCCATTCCATTTTCAAGACGTCGTGGAAAATAGCAGGTAAGGGCACCCCTGAGTGTTTAGGCCCCATCTTAGGTAAGGCTCTCTCCAGACCTTGGGGGTAGGAGGATTCCGTCTCCTCTTTACCTGCAATAGACTGTGATATCTCCAGAGTTCTTAATACCTTTGAAAGCAACTTAGAATACATATCAGGAGGGAAAAGCCTAGATTGCATTTGGCTAGTATCCACCTCCTCCTCCTCAGATAGCTCCCCTTCTTCACTCCCTGAGGACTTGTGGGATGATTCTGAATCTTCCAGGGGGACATCTGAGTCACTGGAGTCTTCATCCTCCCACTCCCTTAGTTTTCTCTTTTTGGTTTTAACTAGGGTAGTGGGTTCTGCACGCCTTTTCCCTTTGGAGGTACTTGGCTGTTTGCCTTTCTTATGGGAAACTGGCTTCAGATTCTTGACTGCATCGTCTATTCCTTTCTTAATCTCAGCTTGCAGCCAGGCTAAGATATTTGCCTTTGCATCTGGGCCTGCAAGATCCGGGTCACTGCCCCCCAGGCTTTCCCCTTGAGAAGGGTGTAGCTGCCTTGTTAACTTTGGGGACTCCATGCTGCTTAAAGCGGATTCAGCCACTTGTTGCTCTGCTGTACTGGCCTGTGACGTCATTCCCGCCAAATCTTCCCGCCTAAATGGAAGAGAAGCGTAGGCGGGCATTACAATGCAGCCAGAGCCTAATAACCCCACATCCCTCAATCCGCAGGAATTAGGGGACAAATAAGCAAGCATTGACCCTCCTCAGCTTCCAAAGGCTACAAAATGATCAGTTTGCACCATTCAGGCCAAAGGCAATCAGGCTGCCATTAACTGGACCGGGCCTAAGAAGGGGGAACTCAAGGGAAAGAAACCTCCGGTTTTCTCTTTTATATAGCCGTTTCTGTCCCCGTGCCGTTTAAGGGCTTACAAGTAGATTCCCCCTCCCCCCTCCCCCGCTTCCTCGAGGTTCCGAGGCCTCTCCACGGGGTCCATCGGAATACTCACGAGCAAGACGCTAAATACGAGGCCGCCGCCGCTCAGAAACCGCGCCGGGCGTCCTTCTCTTCCCGCGGCTTTTCTACGGCGTTTCCAGCCGTTTGCAAAGTGGCGCCTCCGCAGAAGCCGGGTCCTAGCTTCCTAGGATCGTCGGCTCTGCTGCTCGCTCCCGAGGCCTTCAAGCCTTGCACTCGGAACAGGAGGGGGGGGGAGGGGTTGGAGGAATACTTCCTTCCTTTCCCCAGCGAGCCTGCGTCTCTTTTCTTCTTCCTAGGATCGCTGCTCCCACGGAGCAAAGAAAACTATGTCTGCCTGCAGAGCAGGGCCGGAAAAAACTGAGCTGCCTGGGAGCCCCTCCCCCTAGGATCGCAGATCTGTCCGGCCCTGCGTAAGAGACGGAGGAGGAGCTACCCCAGAGGTCTTGACTGCCCCACTCCGGACCACTGGAGAATGTACCTTACCAGGAATGAACTGTAAATACTAATGAATGCCATTTGTTTAGCTCCGCAATCAAGGATAGATCTCATCACAAGAGGAGGAAAAGGATTGTGCTAAGTGGGGATGACTCTGCGAGACCTTTGTTGCGCTGGATTCCTGAGGGGCTAGGGAGCCTGTAAATCCAATCACCACTGATCACGCCGCATCCCTGTGCGGCATTCCATTCATGCCTGGGTCTCAGCGACTGTTAGCTGGAGGTCCTCTGGCTGCAAGATAAGCTGCCATTTTAAATCCAGAGGCCGGGTGCCATTTAATACCACATGCAGCCAGGATGAAATGGCTATTAAAGATGGCAGAGGCCAGCCCGAGTGCTTACACCTCCATTTCCCTTCCGTCATGCTATTTAACCACCAGAGCCAATGTTTTGGAGCTAATCTGGGCCTGGATGTTCCAATTTCCTACATTTTTGGCAGTGCAGCTGGTGGCCAATTTTAAGGCTCCTAGCTTTATTTCCTGTTGACTGATACCTGCCACAGTTGGGCACATGCATCCTTTTAGTAAAGGTATTCTGTGCTACCTTCCAGGGCAGGTATCAGGTGCCATTTCCCATTGGGTCTTCCCACAAAGTACTAACTAGGGCTGATCCTCTGAGCGCTGATGGGATTGGGTGAGCCATAGGCGCATTATAACCTTCCGCGTGTGATTGTAAACTCAGCCTTGCGCAAGGCCGCTAATGTTGCAATGACCTCCTTGCCCCCATAAAGCTGCCTCATTTGAGCCCCCCAGTTTAAGGGGGGGCACCTTCTGTTCTGTGTGGGCACGCTGGGGGCACTCTAATGCTTAGACCTCCCGGCCAAGATGAGAAAGGAGTATCACCATTGCATAGTGCTCTGTCAGGCCTCTCTGATGCCAAATGCCCCTGCAGGCTTCTGTTGGAGCTCTGAGCCTAAACAGAGAGCCCCCCCCCCGGCATGGGGCCTCTCTTGCTGCTCTCTCCATTTTTCCTCCTCTGGTGGTGGTAGGGGGAAGCCTTGGGCTAGGGGGAGATGGCCTCCGATAGAATCAGGCTTTCTCCAGCCCTTTCACCACCTGGGGGAAGAAAAAGGGAAGATGTGAGGAGGAGTGCAGCCACTCCCGTAAGAGCCAAGCACACATCCTCCTGTCTGCTAGCCAGACAAGGCGTAACTGCCTGGAGGCTTTTCTAGGGTGTGGCCTGAGAGAAGTTCCTCATGAAAGCCCCCAAAGCCCTGCCTGAGTCCCTGGAAGGCACTTTCCCAGCAGTATAGTTTACCTCCCCTGGACCAAAAGGCTGTGATGGTGATTCTCCCAACTCCCACTATGACCCTTATCACAATTAAGTATCACATACTTATCACAATTTCACACTTAAAATGCACACACTGTGGTCTAGCCATTGAAGTTTGTATTATGAGTCTTCGAAACACTGCTGAGGGCACACATACCCCGCCCCTGACATTTACTTCCTCCCCCTCCCCCCATTATCTCCAAGACCTGCTGTCATGACAGGGAAGGGCTTTGGGGGCACATCCCAACTGGCCAGTTCATCCCCAAGGTCCAGTATTGTGTTTCCAACAGCGGCTGGCCAGCCGGATGGCAGAGCAAGACAGCAGCAGTCCTCTCCCACTGACGGTATGCACTGCAGACTTGAAGGTTCTGGTTAGTTAAGCTGGCTACTAACCCAAGTGAACTGCGTGTTGCATAAGGAGCGCTCTCTCATTCTGAGCATATGAGTGGAAACCCATCTGTGCCGGTATGCAGCACAGACATCCCATCTCAGCCTCAGAGTCTCTTTCTGCCCATTTCTTTTATTGACTGTGAACAACTTTTATGGTGCTTTCTGTCTGTCCAGAGCAAGTTCGCTGGAGAGGCCGCGTAGAAGTTCTCTGAAATCTCACTGCCACTGCAAACTATACCAGGACTGTATTGCTTCAGGCTGCAGGTAACCAAGTGCAACTAACCAAGTGCAATTAGGTTAATTTATTTCATTATTGTTTTGTATATTGATTTTAGCATTGTTGTTTTTTTGTTTTTATCGATTTTAAACTGTTCACCGCCCAGAGCCCCTGTGATGGGCGGTATATAAATTGAAATATAAATAAATATAAATTATAGGACTGGATGTTCTTCCATATAAAATGCTCTTTGCACACAAAAAAGCATGTGAGGGACAGAAGTAGGCAAGAACCTTTTTCTCTGGCATGCTAGCTTTCTAAGAGCGGGGAGTTTTCTTGGTATGGTGAAGCATCCGGCCATGCATGTCCCCACCTCCTGTCCCACGTGGCACAGCCCCCTGCGCCACACCACCAACAGCAGTGAAAGCTGTAAAAGAAATAAAGCAAAAAAACCCTCTTAAGGTGGAAAAGAAATGGGGTGTGTGTGTGTGTGTCACACCCTGACCCTAGCATTTGGTTCAGTTTGTACAGAACTTTGTCTCCTCTCTGCTGAATGAGGTAACAAGTCAGTCTCGAGCTGTACCTGTTACATCCGATGGATCCAAAAGGCAGGATAACTGGCAAACAACTTCACCATTAACGCATGCCTGGCTGTATTGAATAGAGAAGTGTTATCCCTTTCAAGGAAGGCAGCCACGAAAGCAGAGACATTTGCATTGATCTAAATGAAAAAGCTGCTTTTATTAATACAATGGCTCGAAACATTTGTTTTTTCACAGGGAAACACATTGCCAAGGACCCTGCCCAGAATTTCTGTGGCGACCGGGTGGGTTGGTGGGATTTCCCATTGTTCTTCTCACCTGCAAGAGCCCCAACATTCCCCCAAATGCTGCTCCTAGGGGAGGGGGGATCTCCAGGAGCAGGGGGATCTCTTGCCGGAGGGGGGGGGGGCGGGGATGGTGAAAACTGCCCTCCCTTGCGGCTGCAGAAATTCTATGTTGTGCTGTACGGAGCTGGGCTAGATGTTATTTCTTCTCTCTATAATTTGTCTCTATAACAGCAAAAGAACAGATGCCCTCCCCCCCTCTCGCATTAAGGAAGATTGCAGATCTCTATTGGCTGTGTTTTATAAGATATGATCCTGAAAAAGTCCATTCTATACCATGCCCCCTGCCATAAATGGGGCCTTAAGCTTCATCTATATTTGGCGATTCATGGCCACTCGTATTTCACTAACAAGAAACCTGGCACCTCAATCAATAGGGCTTCCGGCCGTATAAACACTGCCTTTTTTCAAAATGTCATTAAAAATGCCAAACGTTAAAGAAATCTAATACACATTTATTCTATTTACCAAAACATACATACACACAAGCCGTATGTTCTTGGCAACACCTTTTTTTTTTTAAAAAAAAATCAAGCTTCTTTCTTGCAAACCAGTTGCTCTTTGCAGTTGTCATCCAGGGAGCCAACTGTCCGGTGTTCCTCGCCAGCTAGCTGAGGTGTTCTGTCAGTCGCTCTTATCTTCCCCTTGGTAATGTCTATATTCTGGTTTAAGCTCCCAAGTGTTCTTGTGCGTCCCCTTCACATTGTAGATGCCTATTTCTCTTAAAATTTCTTTCAAGTAAATCTGAAAAACAAAAAAAAAATTAACTTGAAATGAAGAGGACGAACACCTCTTTAAGCACCTTCTGCACAGTGCAGCAGTGAAAGGATTACACTTCACATAAATGTGCGGCAGCGTTCAATCCCTTGGAGGCAACGCTGGGAAAGCAAGACTGCCCTGCTGTTTGTTAGGCAAGCTGTGGCACGGGTTGCTGCATCTCCTCCTCACGCAGGCTCCGCTGCTGTGTCGCTCGCCATCAGTCTCAAAAGCAACCAGGGAACATTTAAGAGCTCTCGAGCAGAGCGAACAACAGACGTCCAAATCTGCTTGGGATTCCTGCCCAGCTGCTGATTTTATATTCCTATTTGGTCAACTTTAAATGAAATTTGACCAGGCTACAGTCCTACAGCTAAGGATTTGGTTCCTAAATTGAAACCAACGTCTCAAACTAGCAAGATATCCACTCAGTGAGACTTTCAGCTACAAGTTTATCGCACAGGATGCTAGCGATGCAATATACAAAGAGATTGTTATAAAGTCTCAGACTAATAACAAAATTATGAAACAAGTTCAGTGGATCAGCAGAGCCCGCCCCTTCCCCTCATCCTCCCGCCTCTTGCCATTCTTGCCCCGATTCCGGCTGCCTTCTCCCACAGCCACACACATTGTTTCCTGGGTCTGAAGGTGTGCAGACCCTGCCCATCTTGCTCCTGCGCACCTGCCTTGCTTTCCAAAGCTTGTTCCTCCATTCCCCCCACCCCACCCCCGTGCCTGCACCACAGTCATTTTGCACCTTCAGATTTTATACCAGCTGTAGTACCAAAGTTCAGACCCCAAAAGTGTGATAATTGGGTCTGCACTCTGTACAGGCTCAGAGTTTATAAATACTTTTTCACTGGTTGGCAGGGGGAGGAGGAGGAACGGGAACGATTCACCTCCCAAACACAGAGCCATTCAGTGATAATGGAACTGCAGATGGCCCTAGCCAGGAGGAGGACCGTTTCCAGCCACTGCCCCATCTAAAGTCATCGTGACACCTAAGCAATACAGCTTCAGGAAGAGAAGGGGCCGAGTGGGACAAGAAGGCAAAACACAGAACAAACCCTTTAACCAGCAAAGCGACAGAGTGCCTGAACTCTAGCCCTCAGGTGGAACACACCCTACTAATTGGCCTGAGGGTAGCAGCGACAGGTACCCAGGGAGAGAAAGAATTGGGGACTGGAGGAGGAGCAGGTGTGCAGGTGACTCGAGTTGGCTGCTCACTTTCTCACTCCTGCACGGGCTTGCAAGGCTGTTTCCCCACGTCAAACAACTAGACTTTCAAATCATTAACAGAAACTGTACTGTTTTCCAAGTATTCTATGACTGCTTGCTCCTCAGCAGCTAAACTAAATCTGTGCCACTACAAAACCTTCAGACTTGGTGAGAAGTGTGGGGTCACCATATCTGAAATTGCTGCTCTGTGTGAAATCAAGGAGTGTTTGGCTGGGTGACATCAATATGTGAAATTCTTACTGTTACCCCCCTAACAAAACTTGATGGTCCCGGCCTACTTATAGGAGAGTCTAACAGGGGCACCCACAGACAAGAGAGGAGCTGGCGGACCCACTGGAAAATCTGAAAAACAAGCAGTTTCAAAGCACGAGTATTCCTCTCCAGGAGCCAGGAAATGCTGAGTGTAGGAAACATGTGAGGGAAGAGGAATTGTCTCCATGAAACCCTTTAGCAGCTTACAGTATTGTTATAGATTGTTAAGGATTGGAGGGGTGTGATATATGGTGGACACTGCCCAGGTCTAAGTACCTTAATCTGGCGGACAAGGATGCCCTGTCTGTGTTTAACCTGCATGCTACCTCAGGGCTCCAAAAATTCTCCACAGACCATCAACCCCACCAGGGGGCAGCAACACATCACCTGAGACACCCAACACAACCGAAGAAGCGACTCCAGGCTCTTTTCGCAGACAGGACTCGAAGTGAGGAAATGCTCGGGACATCCCCAAAAAGACATGTTCTCTACACCTAGACTGTCCCGTCTGAACCTCGAATGTGGTCTCATCTACTAAGAACAACCCTAGCTCCATTGTAGGCTTCGAACCAAAGAAGGTCATCACTACATATTTAAGCTTTCCATGACAGAATCTTTAAGCATGAATATAAAAGTGTGGACTGTTCACAGACTGTTTGGAGCGCACCATAGGATATGCGGCGAACCTGATGTCTCATGATTTTGGAGCAGAGTTTTGAGTACCTGGGAACATTTGTTTTATTTCAGAAAGCGTACAACACGGTACAAGCCAAGAGGCTCCTCTCCATTTTATCTTCATCCTACTATATATATAAAAGCCTAACTGTATCCCACACAACTCACCGCCTACCCTGGGGCACTGCCATGGAGGGAAGCCCAGATGAGGCAGCCCATCCCTCCAGAGAGCAGACCGCGGTGGGAAGCCCAGGCCAGGATCAGGTGCAGAGCAGGTGGCCATGCCCGGCCCCCGCCTTCACCCAGCCGGGATCAGTGACAGAGGAGGAGGCAATGCCCGCCTGTCCGCACTTCACTTTCTAGAGCCCGTTGTATTTTCCCCCACAATGGGCTTTGTTACTAGTTGTAGAATAAAAAGATCTATCTTTTTGTCCCACAACTGCCAGACTCTTAGAGGAGTATTTAGAGAGGGGTTTTGTCAAAAGCAGTTTGCAGTGCAATTCTAAGCCGCATTTAACCCTTCAAAGCCCACTGACTTCAATGGACGTGGATGTGGGGCTGAACTGAGCTTCAGGTGGCACTGCTGGAAGTCCGTGTGCCTAGGCCTCCGTGATCACCCTGCCTTCCTGCTTGCTGGCACTCTCAAAGTCTTCTAAGAGACTGGGGATGGGGCAGAGCTCCCTCAGAAAGGCTCGGCAATGTTAGTCTTAATCATGCTTCTCATCAGTTTATCTAGACCAGGAATTAGGCTGATGGTTATGGAAATTTCCTGCAGCTCAAATGCTTAAAATAAAATTTAAAAAGCACAACCTGGTGCTTCCCTTCCTTCTGCTAGATTCCTAGAAATAGTATGCATGTGCTAACTAGGGGGTCAGTTCTTCAATCCAGCTGTTTGAGACTCTACAGATGCATTGCCAAGGAGCAAATGGGGGGGGGGGAGATCTTGTTATGTGCATCCAAAATTCCCAGCATATAGTGTGAATATCACAGATAGCTCTCTGGTCGGTGAGGTCTGCAATTCTCTCTGCCGCAGAAAGAATCAGTTTGCAGCCCTGAAACTGGTTACCGTCTTCTGGTACCAGGCAATGTTTGCAGAGGCCTGATGGTAGGGGGAGACAAGCAAAGAGAAGAGAATGCCTGCAAGCTTTGGATAGGTTATGGCTCAAACCCAACCCTGTTCGTAGAACTCCGGATGCTGCAGCCCACCACGTCATCTGCTGCATTAATTACCTTTGATGCAATTATCATACTGATTAAACATTTAAAGCTTACAACCCTAGCAATTATTCGTGGCAATAAACTTGAACCATCTCAAAAAGGAAGGAAATTTTGAGAAATGGGTAAGGAACCACCTAAGATAACCGAGTTCCCAAACTGGCCACAAGAGGTATTATGCAGCCCCCCCCCCACCACCAAATGCTGCCCACCTTGAGCAAAGGTTCCGGGCACACTCCTTGGGCTAACTTGAAGGGCAGAGAGAGGCCAGCATTGAACAAAGCTGACGGAAAAGAACATGCCCCAAATGGATCCAGATTTTGAGCCATTTTTTCCTGTCTGTCCTGTGTATTAGGGATGCAACGCTCCTGAGCGCACTCATTGGAGAAAAATGCCCCAACTGAACCTGAACACACCCCTCCCGATATGCAGCGTCACACTGTTGTTCCCGATACTCCCCTGGGCAACTCTCGTCCTCAGAAGTCGTACAGTTGAGCATTCAGGGACAAACAGTGATAATGTAAGGGATCCATGAGGACTATTAACAAAGCCCAGGTGAAGTTAACCAACTCTCTGCCAAGGTGCCAGGTTTACAAGCTAATTACCACTAATGATTAGTAATCAACAGACAGCTGAACGAACACAAAGCACCTCGAAGTATTTTGAAAAAACATTAAACTGGGGAGAGGAGCAAATTAAGAATAACTGAAATGGAAAAAGCAGGCCCGTAGCCATTTATTTTAACTAATACAATACTGCGAATTCTTGAAAAATTGGCAAAGCTGAAGATCAAAACACTGCGGCTGATTCCCCCCCCCCGAGCAACTGCGGCTCTCCTGCTTCCCTGGCCAGCTGAAGGTGCAAATGGCCGAGCCTCCCCTGCACAGGAAAGCGTTTTCACGTGGGTTATTCACACTTCAGCTTATTGATTATAAAGAGAGGGCAGGGCCTAATTCTTAAAATGAAAACCGTACAGGGGGGGCGGGGGGTTTCAGGGAACTGAACCATGAGCCTCCCACATCCGTCTCTCGGCTGGCTCACTTCTGCCATTGGGGGCGGGAGGGGGGAGCGAGAGACCTCACAGAAGGAGGAGGGGGAGCCAGCCCCCTCACTTGTGCCACTTTGAGCATCAGTCCACAAACGTGGCTGCCCCCACCACATCACGTGTGGCCTTTGGTCAGTCCATGAAACTGCAGGTAGTGCAGTTCACTTTATGCAGTTTGGTAATTTGGGGGGATCTGAAGTTTGGCTTGGGGGAGATCCCCGCAGCCACAGGGGAGTTTCTAGGCTTCCCCCCCCTTTTGCACTGGGAAGGGGGTGGGGTAAGTCTCACCTAACTAAAGATATGAGGAATGTCTCTTGGGAGCCCCAAGCAAGAAAAGAGTGAAGTCCATCTGCACTGAAAACTGTCACTAGGAGGGGCCTCGGAATCCCCCCCCCGCCCCCAGCGCAACTGAAGCTGGCAATTCCCAACTTCTTCGTCAATGTTAGTTTAAGATTCACAACAAAATCAGACTGTACTTGTTTGAATTGAGGGAAATGTTCTTCCACTTTTGCTTTTAAAAGTAAGCTTGGTAAATTCTGACTTTTTCTTTGCTTGGTTTTTGAGAAGTCTCTAAAATGGATGACAGCAAGATTACACTAATAAGAACATTTCTGCCACAAATGCATTTTGAAAAAAAAAAAAAAAAATTAGAATGAAAATGTTTAATGAGGCAGAATGAAAAGGAGCTGGGGAGCCACAGAGCTCATAAGCATTCAAGCTTTAAGTTGTTAAATATGTTAGACACATACCCCATTTTCCCAGCCCAGTTTTTTCCCATGGCTTCATCATTTCTGGACATTTTGTCTCTGTAGCCCACACGCAGGTCAGCCACCTGGGTGAGAGTGAGGCCTCCTGTACAGCAGTGGTGAAGTTGCTCCCAGGACGGAAAGGCTTCCTCAACAGAAGGAAGTTGGGGAAACATTACGGACTTGTGAGGAACAGGAGGAATAAGTGGTCAAAATGTGGTCAGGCCGGGTGCCTTCCGTGTCCAAACCTCTGCACCGAGGAAACACACGTATTTTGCACACGTTAGTTTGCTTCCAAAAGTGAGATTTTAAACCCTTTGGCAGTGCTTAGCACAGCACAGTAAGGTGCATAAAGTTTCTGACTGGGATCTGACCAGGTTTTCAATCTCCGCTCACCATGAAGCTTGTAGAGAGACTATGGTTGTTGTGGGTTTTCCGGGCTGTATTGCCGTGGTCTTGGCATTGTAGTTCCTGACGTTTCGCCAGCAGCTGTGGCTGGCATCTTCAGAGGTGTAGCACCAAAAGACAGAGATCTCTCAGTGTCACAGTGTGGAAAAGATGTTGGCAGGTCATTTTTATCTACTCAGGAGGGGTGGGGTTGACCTGCCAACATCTTCTCCACACTGTGACACTGAGAGATCTCTGTCTTTTGGTGCTACACCTCTGAAGATGCCAGCCACAGCTGCTGGCGAAACGTCAGGAACTACAATGCCAAGACCACGGCAATACAGCCCGGAAAACCCACAACAACCATCATTCTCCGGCCGTGAAAGCCTTCAACAATACATTGCAGAGAGACTGTCAGCCGCACTCATGTTCTCCAAGCTGAATCCAGGGTTAGATTTCCCAAGGTTTTTGTGAGGACAAAGCGGAGGAGGGGAGAATGGTGTTGTCCCTCCACCCCCTCCTGAGTGCCCTGAAGGAGGAGAGATAAAAATATGCCAAATCAATGAACAGCACTACAGCGAGGACTGGGAGGACTGCAGGGGAGCAAAGGGTAACGGCAGAGCTTTGCAGATCCGTGCAGGAAAGACTTTTTAAGTGGCCCTTGGTCCAGGCTCACCAGTCCCTGCCGCCTGCTCAGTGGCAAGAGGACCGCAGTAGGAGTGGGCTGCGTGTCCTGACCCCTCGATGCTGCTATCTTCTTGCCACATCAGCAGCAGTGCTAACGGCAGAGCAGGCTGCAGGTCTCAAGCACGGCTGCTGTCCTCATACAGCCAGGTGAAAAATGTATTCACTTGCAACCTCCAGTCCCCATGGATAAGAAAGCTTTTACTCGATTGATACTTCTTTGTAAATTGTCTTGTGTGCACAATCAGAGGCAGGTACTATACCTGCTGCCATGGATACAATGAAAGTGGAAGTGGTGGAGCACTGTAAAAGGAAGGATCAAAGACACAGAAGGAAGGCAGGTGAGTAGTACAAGAAAATCATCTCGGCAGAGAGAGTCTTCATTTTTGGAGAACATGGCAGAAGGGCAGGCCAGTGGTTGGTTACCCTTGATTACTCTAACATGGTACATAGTAAACAGAAAAGACTTTTATAGCAATAGTAAGCGCAAAATGAGACAGCTGAAAAGCTTAGGACGATACACACTGGGGTGGCCATACTGGTAGCTGCTCATTTGCACTGGCTTTCCATATGTTTACAGGCCCAATGTGAAGTGAGAGTTCTGACCTTTGAAGCCCTAAATGGCTGCAGCCCGACCGCCCAACCCAAGCCTTGCGGCCTGTACAAAGGCCTCCTCCAGGATCCAGCCCTAACTGAGGCCGGGGGCCCTCCCAGCTGCCATCCTCCGAGTGGAAACTTCCTTTCTCAGAGCTGAACTACACGAGTTGCCTGACACGTGTTGGGTTCCCACAAAAAGACAGGAGGGAAAGAGTCTGCGAGGGGAGCCTGAAGCTGACAGGGGGTTGGCAGTGGCAGAAGGAGCTGCTGAGGGCACCGGCGCTGCTGCTAGGCACAACCTTCCCCATCTAGCAGCTGCAGGACAGGTTAGGGCTGCGAGAGAGTGACTGACTAGTAAGCCACATTGGGAACTTCCTGGCTGAGCAGGGATCGGAACCCAAGACCTCCCTGGTCTGGACCCAGCCCTCTCACACAAACCCCGTGGGACACCGGCTCTCGTATGTGTTTACTTTGATCTGTAAATATACATAAAACAATCATCAATACCTTGGAGGTTGGAAGAGAAAGAGAATGGAGACCAATACATTTAAAGTTGAATGCTGTGAAATGGGGGTTTACCATAAAAAAAAGAGAAGGGGCTGATGCGGAAAGATTCTGCCTTTTGCTATTTTTCAGCCAATATCAGGCGTGCTTGGAGGAGAGGTTTATGGGCCATTTCCAGAAACGGAGCCTGGGCTCTTGCGCTGTTCTCAGCTCTCCCTGGTTCACATTTCCACTCTACTTCAACACCTACAGCCAGAGCATCATTGGCAGGATTTAATTTTGTAGCATAATGTGTCTGTATTCCCAGGAATCCAAATCCTGCAAAAATGTCTACATGTACAGAAATACTGACCATGAGGAACACAGTCTTTAAAGGGGCAGAGACGAGGCTACAGTGTTTAAGGAAAGGGAATGTCTTGGGGATGAGGCAGGTATTTTTTAAAAATTAAATTTAATCTTTGTTTGCCATTTCCACAAACATTCACCCTCCCACTCTCGGTCTGAATTACATTCTTCTGTTTCCTCCCACACCAGTTCTCAGCTTGAAATTTTTAAAACCATTTTAATTTCTGTAAAGTACTAGTAATGAAATTAATACAAGACATCGAGACACTAAAAGATTAGCAGTTAGTTTCTTTGTAGGCATTGCAGGAGTGTGAATATTGGGGGTTGCTTCAGTGAAGGCAATATGAGCCAAATGTAGAGATCCAATAAACATCCATAATTGTCAATTTTCCAGAGCAGAAACTGCACGTCCCAAAAATATTGTATCTAGTTCTGAATGTGGCCACAGAATGCAGATCAAAAGATCCACAGAATGGGGGCTTGTACAGAGAAAGGGAATTTTTCTGCAAACCCGTGACAGTCTGAGCTTGTAATAACAGATTTCCACAGACCCTTCCCCCCCCCCAAAAGAGCAGCATCTTGTTAGATGTACTGTATTCCACAATTAAATCTGTCTTACAGAAATCTATAGTGGAAGAAAGGTTCAGAATTAGGATATCTTGGTTTAGATATCTCCAGCTGAAACATCTGTTCACCAAGCTGATCTGGTCCAAGGATTTGCTTCGGCCCCTAACTCCTTTTGAGGAAATGATTTGAAATGAGGAAGATGGGAAACAGGGTAGCATTTCAACCCTTTACAAATTATTATTAAGGGTGATTGTTATGACCTGTACTTTCTTTGGGGTAGATTTTTCTTTTAATCTTCCCCTTACACCCTCTGGGTAGTTTGCTGCCACCAGGAATATATTATTCCAAAATATTTTATTCAGATTTCCCCTTTGGTAACGTGTTTAAGCGTCAGGCTCCTTCGTGGTTCTATGTGGCCCTGAGGATAAGAATGGGATATAGCAATGACAGCTACTCTGGGATATAACAAAACAAAATAAACTTTTATTTAGTCAAGAAGCGTATCGGTTTCATAAACGTAGCTCTCGGTTCTTAAAGCTACTTCCTATAAACTCATTCACACGGATCTCTTCTAAGGCTTCACACACAGTTAGCCTCCTTCACTAGACTCAATATTTCTCTCAGGGAAATGCTTAAAACTCCTCAGGCAGCCCACAGCCGGCCTCCCTTCCCCTGACTGAGTGTCCTTTCACAGACATGCTCAGTTCAGGTTCCACGCAGGTCATATTTCTCTCATAAAACACTTCCACATACTCAGGCAGCACACAGCCGGCCTGCCTTCTTCTGACTGAAACCTTTTCTCCCTGCCCTGTCAGTCTAAACTGCCTTCACTCCGCCCACACTCTCAGTCATGAGCCAATCACTCTTCCCTCTCTCACCCCCACTCTTCACCTAGCTCAATCCAAGCATTTAAAGACACAGGCACCCATTTACTTGGAATCATTACAGTGATACATAAAGACCCTCTGCCATACCAAAAAAAATGGTCTCATTCTTTAAAACGGGTTTTCTCGGGATCTGATTGGAAACATATATGGAATTCCCCTTCCAACAAATCTAGTTGTTGGAATATTAAACTCCAATTTTACAAGCTGCTGTCCAATTGGTGTTTAACACCACATAAATTGAATCAGATGAACAGGTGGTTGAGCCCTCTGTGTCGGAGATCTTGCAAGCAGGAAGGCACGACCCTGCCTATGTGGTGGGGATGCCGTTTTGTTCAGGGATTTTGGAAAGTGGTTCACAAAGAGATATTCAACATGATGGGTCTTTCGTTGCCACACTCCCCAGAATTTTTCCTATTGGAGTTTTGGCCCAACTCTGTGTTAGATAGGAATACCAGATCTCTTGTCTCGACATTAGTTGCCTCTGCTTGTCTGGTCATTGCTGGGAATTGGAAATCCCTCAAAGGCCCATTGCTTAAAAAATGGTATCAGAAAATCTGGGAGCAATATTTGATGGGTAGGATTATGCATAATCCGTTTTTTGGGAACTTGCATATGGCAGTCCCTTTATTTGAATATGATGCAATATGGAAACCATATTTTAGATGTTTTAAATGCCAAAGAAGTAATTCCCCCAATGCAACGAAGTTTAAATGCTTGTTTATTGTAATTCTAGGGTTTTTAACAATTTGCCAAGAGTGGTTAATCCCTTTCTTGTTTGTACTGTACGGTTTTATCATTTCTTTTTTTTTTTGAAAAAATTTTTATTGGGTTAGAATCCATTATTTTTACATTTACATTCAATTTTCCCCAATTTTTTCATTTCTAACCCCCTCCCTTCCCCCCTTTTTGTTGACTTCCAACAGCTTTCCAACCCTTTGTCCCTTTTCCCTTACTTCTATTAGATTCCTCTATCTAAAACAAATATATATTCTCCTTTATTCTAAGCAGTACATCCTTAACTATTTTTAATATTCTATACCCAAACTGTAAGTCCTTATTTCCATCTTGGATAAACAATTTATCCCAATTTCTATAATTCAAATATTTCTATAAATCATAAACCATGTAAATCATACATTCATTTAAGTCAAACAATTTAACTTATGCTCCATATATTACTCATTCTGTCTTCTTATAATAATTCAATAATTCAATATAACTCTCATCATATAGTCAATCAATTTGACTCATCTTTATCCTCAGACATTCCGTTTGGTGCATTATACAGATCTTACCAAAGAAAGAAAATATTATTGGTTACTCAATCCTTATATTTAATCCTTATGGTTAATTATTTTCTATCAATGTTCTATTTATTAGCCTTCATATATCTATATATATATCCATCTATTAATCTAACTGCTTATAGATCCACTTTTATCTCTTCTCCCCCCCGATAAAGTCACCCTCCTCTACACTTTATTATACATCAGTAGTTCTCAAACTGCCACAGTTTTCCTCCCACCTCCCATTTCTTCTCCAAATATTGTTTCAGCTTCTCCCAGTCTGTGTTAAACTGCCCTGAGTCCAGATTTCTCAGTTTTCTTGTCATCTTGTCCATTTCTGCCATATACAGCAATTTGTAAATCCAGTCTTCAATGGTTGGCACTTCTTGTACTTTCCATTTTTGCGCATACAAAAGTCTAGCCGCTGCCGTCATGTAAAATATCAATGTCCTATGATGGGCTGGAATTCCCTCCATTCCCAAGTTTAGTAGCAGGAGTTCTGGGTTCTTATTAATTTGAAATTGTAAAATTTCACTCATTTCCTTTATTATTTCCCCCCAGTACTGCCTAGCTACCTCACACGACCACCACATATGGTAGAGGGAGCCCTCATGCTTCCTACATTTCCAGCATTTATTAGAAGTATTCAAATTCCCTAGCGCAATCTTCTTTGGTGTCATGTACCAATGATAGATCATTTTATAAATGTTCTCTTTAATGCTAGTACATGTCGTTGTCTTCATTGTAGTCTTCCACAAGTATTCCCATGCCTCCATTGTTATTTCTTTATTAAAATTTATAGCCCATTTCACCATTTGTGTTTTAACTGTCTCATCCTCAGTATACCATTTCAACAGTACTTGGTATACCTTAGATATTCTTTTCTTATCTTCTTTAAGAAGGGTCTGCTCTAGTTCCGAATTCTCTATTCGTATACCTCCCTTTACAGAGTCCGAATTATATAAGTCTCTGATCTGTCTATACTGGAACCAATCGTAATAAGGTGATAGTTCCTCTTGCGTCTTTATTCTGAGTTTAGATGCTTCAGTTCTAGTTATTTCTTTGTAAGTTAAACATTGTTGTTCATTATCAGCAGCTCTCGGGTCTATCACCTCATATGGAACTACCCACAAAGGAGTTCCTTCTTGTAGATAAATTCTGTACTTCTTCCAGATTGTATATAGACTTCTCCGTATGAAATGATGCAGGAACATCGAGTTGACCTTTACTTTATCGTGCCATAGGTATGCGTGCCATCCAAATATTTTTTTGTATCCCTCTAGGGCTAGTAATTTCTTGTTCTTTAATGTCATCCACTCTTTCAGCCACACTAGGCAGATTGCATCATGATACGAGTCTCAGATTGGGCAGTTGCATTCCGCCTCTTTCCTTTGCGTCTTGTAGAACTTTCATTTTCACTCGAGGCTTCTTGCCTGCCCATACAAAATCTGATATCTTCCTCTGCCATTTTTCGAATTGTTTAGAGTCTCTGATGATTGGTATTGTCTGTAGCAAAAACATTACTCTTGGTAACACATTCATCTTAACTGCTGCAATCCTACCCAACCATGACAGATTCAGCCTATTCCATTTAATCAAGTCTCTCTCTATCTGAATCCATAGTTTTTCATAATTGTTTTTAAATAAGTCTATGTTCTTTGCAGTCAGTTCAATTCCCAAATATTTCACCTTACTTGTTACTTCACAGTCCGTTATTTCCATTAACAATTGTTGTTTCTGCTTAGTCATGTTTTTACATAATATCTTTGACTTCTTTTTGTTAATATAGAAACCTGCCAAGTCTCCAAACTCCTTGATCTTATCAATCACTCTTGGCATGTTCTCCAATGGGTCCTCTACAATTAACGTTATATCATCCGCAAATGCTCTGACCTTGTATGAATAGTCCTTAACTTTTATTCCTCGAATTTCCTCGTCTTGTCGTATTTGTATCATCAGGATCTCCAATACTAAAATGAACAACAGTGGAGACAACGGGCAACCTTGTCTTGTTCCTTTACTAATAGTCAATTTCTTAGTCAATTCATCATTCACCACAATTGCTGCAGTCTGGTCTCTGTAAATTTCCTTAATTGCTCTGATGAATCTCTCTCCCAGTTGTAGCTTTTCCATAGTGGCAAACATAAAGTCCCAGTTTAAATTGTCAAACGCCTTTTCAGCATCAACAAAGAAGAAACCAACCTCTTTGTCACAACGCTCATCATAATATTCAATAGCATTAATCACTGTCCTTAAATTGTCTCTGATTTGTCTGTCTGGCAAAAAGCCTGCTTGTTCCTCCTCTATAACTTCCGAGAGCCACCCCTTCAGTCTCTCCGCCAATATCTTCGCAAAGATTTTATAGTCATTATTAAGTAACGATATAGGTCTGTAATTTTTCACATTAGTCAAGTCTTGGCCCTCTTTTGGGATCAATGATATGTTCGCCTCCGACCAAGTGTCTGGAATCCTTTGATCCCTTAAAACTCCATTGATCACCTCCTTTAGGAATGGTGCCAGCTCATTAGCCATTGTCTTATAAAATTTAGCCGTAAGTCCATCTGGCCCTGGCGCCTTTCCTAGATTTGCAGATTGTATTGCCTTACTTATTTCCTCATCCGTTACTTCACTGTTCAATTTATTTCTCCAAACTTCCGAAATTTCTGGAAGTTTCATTTTCTCCAAATATGACGCTATTGATTCTTTGTTTACTTCTTTCTTATTATACAGCTTAGCGTAGAATTTATAAAAGGCTCTACTAATGGTAGTCTGTTCCAAATACGTTTTGTTATCTTCACAGATTTTATTTATTGTTTTCTTTTCCCTTCTCTTCTTCAATTGCCATGCCAGGTACTTCCCCGGTTTATTTGCACCCTCAAACGCTTTCTGATTCAGCCTTTTAAGGTTCCACTCCAGTTCTTTATTACTCATTGCTGTTAGCTGTTCTTGAAGTATTTTAATTTCCTGATATAATTTCTTTTTCCCTGGTCTCTTTTTTAGCTGTATTTCTTTGGCTTTTATTTTCTCCTCAATCTCTAGTCTCTTCTCCTCTTTCTTCTTTCTTGCTCTACCATTTAAGTCCATTAGTATGCCCCTTATAACCGCCTTATAAGCATCCCAAACTTTATCAGTTGGTACTTCTTTGTTCACGTTGTATTGTATAAAAAACTTTGTCTCTCTTCTCAGTATTTCCATGTTCTCTCTTTCCTGTAGCAAATCCTCATTTATTCTCCATGCTTTCCTTTTTCTCCTTTTCCCTAATTTCCACATAATTGGGTTGTGATCTGAGCCTACCATCGGCATTATTTCTACCTCCTTAGTCCATAACGCCAAGTCTTTTGAGGCCCAGATCATATCAATTCTTGATAATGTAGAGTGTCTTGCAGAATAGAAAGTAAACTGTCTACTTTTAGGATATTCTCTTCTCCATACATCTTCAAGAGTCTCTTGTTGAATCAGCTCAAAAAAGAGCTTTGGTAATAATCCTCTTTTCTTTTGTGCCATTGTGGTCTTTTTATCCAGTTCCAAGTCTGTCACTCCATTGAAGTCTCCAGCAAGAATTATCTGATCATATGAAAGGTCGTCTAAATGCTTCCTCAAGTCCTCAAAGAAGCTTTCTTTTGCACCATTAGGTGCATAAATTCCGACTACCAACACTCTCTTTAAGTTCCAAGTACATTCCACTGCTACAAATCTGGCTTCCACATCTTTCATTATGAATTTTGGTTGTAGCTCCTCATTTACATACAACACCACTCCTCTTTTTTTCTTACTTGAGGCCGCTACAAAGTCCTTGCCCAATTTTCCCAATTTTAAATATTTTACATCCTGTTTTCGAATATGAGTCTCTTGCAAACAAACAATATCACATTTTTGTTTTAATAGCCAGTGGAAGATACTTTTCCTCTTATTCGGTGAATTTAGTCCATTTACATTCCAAGATAGTACTTTACATTCCATACTCATAATCTTGTTGGTAAGTCTTTTTCATTGTCCCTTATAAATCGCTCCATTTCCCGCTCAGATCTGATACGCTTTTTGGCACCTCCAAATTCAAAGGACAAACCCTCTGGAAGCTCCCATCTGTACCTGATTTTCATGTCCTTCAACATCTGGATTAGCGCTTTATATTTTTTCCGATCTAGTAACACTGATCTGGGTAATTCCTTCATTATAATGATTGTCTTGCCATCGATCTCCAATGGATCTTGAAACTGTTTAGTCACAATCTTCTCTTTCATGTTTCGTGTTGTAAATTGTACGATCACGTCTCTTGGTATTTTCCTCTGGGTTGCAATTCTCGAGTTCACACGATATGCCACATCTAGGATAGCCACAACTTCCTCCTCCTCCTTCCCCAGGTATTCAGCTAACACCTCAGTCATCTGTTCTTGCGCTGTCTTTCCTTCCATTTCCGGCAGACCGCGAAATCTCAGCTGCTTCTCCATGTGTCTACTTTCCGCAACCGCCATCCTTCCCCTCATCAGTCTCATCTCTGTTTGTTGCGTATCTGCTAAGTTCTCCATCGCTCCTTCTACTGTTTTAACTCTCTGCTGCGTCCCTTGTAATTCGTTTTGTATTGTTTCCATACCTTTCTTCACCTCTGACAGCTCCGATTTTACTTCTGACAGCTCCGATTTTACTGTCTGTTTAACCTCTTTAATCAGCTCCAATTTCATGTCTTTAAATTCCTTGATCACCTCTAAAAGTTTTTTGTCCAGGTTTTCTATTGCCGATTGCCACTCTTTTTTCGACATCGTGGGGCTTGCTTTAGCTCGCTCCCACGAGTCCGCTCTCTTCCTTAACTCCGTGGCGTTAAATTTAGTACCTTTTTTATTTCAAATGTCCCGGTCTTCTTGCATAAATTAATTTTTAAAGGGTCCAAAATGTCGGGCGTTTTTTCTCTATGGTCTCTCTATGATTTTGTAATCCAAAATGGCCTACTTCCTTTTCCGCTGAGGCCGCGACCCTTCCCCTCTCAAAGATGGCGATTCCCTTCTTCCTGCCCTCCAGCAAGGGCCGCTTCTTTCCAGCCACTCTATTGTTGTTACGCACTTCCTGTCCCCCGTCTTCCCACAGCAGATCTCGCGATGGTGTCTTTTTCTCACAGCTCCAAAACCACAGGTATTCAAAACAATAGTCCAATTTCTTTAATAACTTCTTTAAACTTAGTCTCTTTTCAAATACAACTCCTGCCGAGTCTTCCCCTCCTTTTCACTAATCTGTTGCAGTTTAAAAATCTACTTTTTTTCCTCTCTCTTTTTATCAATCTGTCCCGTATCGGAAGATAGTGATCTTTACCTTCCCTTCACTTTTCTCGGGTTGTAATCGCTGTTTCGATTTTAAGTTCTCCTCTCCGCTTCTTCTCCCAATCGAAGCTTGGGTATGTAGGTCTTATGCCAGCCGAATTGGCCCCAAAACTGCCGCAGAGATTGTAGCCGACCCGTCGCAGGGTGGGACCTCAAGGATCGGGAGGGGACCCGTTGCGCAGAGCCCCCCCTCGTCCGAGATCTAACTCGCCCTAGGGTCTTGAGCGTTCTTTGCCTGCTCTCCGCCTGAGAGCAGTCGGCCACGGGCTATTTTCACCCCGCCGGCCGCTTAAAACGGCAGTCCGGTCAGCTCCGCAAATGGAGCTGCGTTAGACCTCCATGGATCCCAAACCGGAAGTCTCCGGTTTTATCATTTCTTGTATTAAATTTGGATTGATAAAAAAAAAATCTGTCTTACATAATAGGAAAAGGAAACACACCAGTTTGGCAGCCCAGTGCAATGACAAGATCCTCTGCACTGATGAACTGTAATGGGGTAAAGCAAGACACTCGACACTTGGCATGGGCTGCCAGGAAAACAAATGCACCATGAAGCCAAGTCCTTGTGCCTTTGCAAGGAGGAAAGAGCAAGAGAAAGGGAAGTAGCAAGTTACACAAAAGTTGAATGCTGGGCAATGGGGGGAGATAGATAATCATTTACCATAAACAAACGAGAAGAAGGGGCTGATGTAGAAAGATTCTGACCTTTTGCGATTTTCCAGACAATATCTGGGCAAGAATGTCATGCTCCAAACGACGGAGTGCAGCAACAGTTCCTGTCCAGACTGCCTGCATCCACAGACGCATGTGCAATGTCATGATTTAGTGAGGCAGAAATAACAGGGAAGGTTCCTCCCACACATGCACACCCTTCACTGCTTAATAACGCAGAATATACATATGTTACGGTTCACTTTTTACTTATGTGGGAAGGGTTACTCTTCATGCCTGAGCAGCTTCATTTTCAAAACTGCCTGCAGTGTCTGAGAAAAGATTCCTTGTTCAGAGAATGAGATCTGCGGGGTCCCCCGTGCCCATGAAAAAATTAAGCTAGCTGAGCTCTGCAACAGACACGTGTATCCACATTTTCCAACCAGAGACTATGGTAAATTTGTTTAAACAACTATTTAAAACTTATTTCCCCTAGACAACTTGGACTCAAGGAAGGTCATTCCCTGCTCTTTCCCTCAACCTTTTTGGCCCAAGTACAGAAGAATGAAGCGCCTCCCCCTGCAGATGCTGCTGTGCCAGCAAACCGACAGGCAGGCAGAGCACACCCTGGTTAGCCAGAGATGCTTCAGTAGGGCTTCCAGCATCTCAGGGGTTTGCCTCAGACTTGTCTGGGCGCTGTGCAGGTCTGGGAGGCGAAGACAGGCAGAAGGCACACCTGTTGCCTCCCCTGCACTGCTGGCCCCAGTACGGCTGTCCAGTTGTTTACCCCAAGGATCCGGCCCTGCTTGCCAAGCAGAAAGTGTGCTGCTGTAGTCACACATGTTGGAGGTAGCCGACCCCTGCCCTGAAGGAGCAGACTAGGGAATATTAAAAACCATTCATTTTGTTCTAGGTACTTGCCTTGAAGTTCAAAATATCCCTCTGGTTAGTCATAAACTTGTCACCTCTCCCAGTCCTTAAAGCTGTGACTGGGGAAGTTGCAAGACACACTCAGTTCACCCTTAAACCTTTCCTTCTCTGCAAAGAAATGTTTGAATGTGGGACTTAAATGGACCTGAATATGGAAGAAGAAATCAGGAGGTTTCAATTAGACATGGGCACAAATCAAAATACGAATCAAATTTCGTGACAAATCGGGCCAATTCGTGTACTGCAAGAACGCGTTTCGTGGGGCCTTTTTTTTTCAAAAATCCATGACTTTTGGGGCCGATTAGTTTGATTCATGATGCCAGACAGGCTACTGCCAATCCATTGATTCCCTAGGCAACATAGGCCTGGAATGTCTGTAGACCTTTGTTGCTGTGGAAACCCCAATCTTAGCCCACATAACCTTGATAGGCAGCTCTCTCTGCCAGCCTGAGAACTCCCATTCTGTTCTATGACAGCAATGAGCGGGGGGGGGATGGGCCTTCTGTAGCCATGGGAACACCAATCTCATCCCTCCAAACCCTGTTAGGCAGGTCTGTCTGCCAACCAGAGAGCTCCGATTCTGCTCTGAGAGTTCTTTATATAAGGCACAGGTCTCTGCCTCGTGCTTTCAGTTCCAGCAGACAGAGGGAGAGGGAGGAGCTGCTGCTGGGATTTGGAGTGAGAGAGAGTGGATTTGGGAGCTTTTGGCTGGATTTGCTGCTGCTTCAAAAGAGACTGAAAAGCCTCTTATTTTCTGCTCTTGTCCTTGCTGGGAAGGTTGTTGGGTGAGGGTGCCTTTGAAGTTTCCCTGCAAGTTTGGAATCTCTGGGTATGAATGGGGCCGTTGCAGGGCCCTGGGATCGGACGAATCACAAACCTAATGAATCATTTCATGAAATGGGACAATTTCATGAAAGTTCGCGGTTCATGGAACGCAATGAATCATGAAACTCAGGGTTCTTTTTCCCCCGTTTCGTGCCATTCTCTAGTTTCAATCAATAAATGTATCATTTTGGTTCTGACTTCCTTTCCCCCACATAACAAGATTAGATATTTCAAGGCTCATAAGAAGGGCTTTGCTGGATCAGACTAGTAGCCCATTATACTTTTACAGAGTGGCCAGTTAGTTGCCCAAGAGGGCCAACAAAGACAGTATACAACTGAGGAACGGTCCCAGTGTAAGAATTTTGAGTTGAGTTAGAGCACTGAGCCATCTTGGATGCTTTGCTTGATTCATTGTATGTAAAAGGCTTGAGCTTCAAATATTTAGTATTAATTAAATAAAATTTAGCTAAGCTTCCCTTAGCTAAACACACCTCTTACTCCCAGCTGAGGACAGAGGCATGTTTAGGTAAAATAATGCAGGGAGTAAGAGGTACTGCATGCAGTGTTTTGATAAGCCCCTTCCTTGGTGCAGGAGAGTGCTGGGGAGGGAGACCGCAAAGGCCACACAGGGCTTGTCCCTAACCTTGAGATACAGTGCAGAGGCCGCATGGTCTTACTTCCTGTTCTGAGGAACAGACCTGTTGTCTGTTCAAGAGGCCAATATCTCAGCCAGCCATTTTGGATTTGACTGTAGTAAATTGGTTGAAGCTAAACTGTAGTAAATTTGTTGAAGTTCCATTCTATTTTTTATTAAGTAAAAAACACTGATGGTGCTGATGGCTGGAACCCACGGTCTCCAATCTCAATCAAGTTTCCACAATTCGTATATCCAGCATCTTTGCCAGAATAAAAGGAACAAAAAAAATTAAACTAGCTGGAGAGAGACAAAAAGAGATAAAAGAAATGTTCTTACAATATGCCAGAATGAATTTTCTGTTGTCGACTGTGTGGTACTGTTTTCCATGTAATCCTTATAACTTGTACTCAGTAGCCTCCAAGACTTGTGTGGACAACATACAAGGACCTCAAAAGAGAAAAGAAGACCATGCTGCCTCAGCAGCCTGTAAGCCTTAATCAGCCCTGGTGAGAAGGAAAGAGGCAGAAGTCTCCAGTCATAAAAAGTAGCCCACCCCAGCCAGAGGAGTTTCTGACAGCCCATGGCTCCCAGTCTCCCAGGCCCCCTCTGAAGCTGCCTCCTAGCAAAGGGTTTCTCTGTTTTACAGCATCCGGAGGCAAAGACTCCCTTTACTCCCTGTGGCTAGCAGCCATTGATGGACCTCCTCCATTAATCTGTCTGATCTTGTTTTAAAGCCATTTATGCTTGTGCCTATCGCTATATCCTCTGGCAGTGAATTCCACAATTTAATTATTCACGAGTTCTTCCTTCTGTCTATCTCAAATCTATTCTTCATCAATTTCACTGGGTGCCCCCAAAGTCTAACATTATAGGACAGGCAGAAAAAGTTCTCCCTCCACCCTTTCCCAATCCATACTGGTTCCCTAAAAGATACAATGGACAGGTATTTCCAAAACATATGGACAATATTTGCATCTCTGAGCTGGCATTTTTTGCTTGTGCCAATTCAATAATACCCTTTAATATCAGAGGGTGGAAGATACTATAAAATGGAGGGGGGAAGAACAATGTAAGCTACTTTAGGTCCCGAAGGTATAAATGAAGTAAATGAACAAATAAAACACCTTAACTACAGTTTTAAAAGCTCTCTTTCATTTATACATTAACCACATTATATCCAATATCGTTCCAAATATATTCACAACCTTTCTGAAGAATTGGGCAACTGATATCCTTTTCCCACTTAATCTGACGTTGTTGCTCTTTAGTCTGTAAATGATTCACAAACCAATATCGTTCACCTAGTCGACCTTTATATATAGTGGGGTTTGATTCCCCCCTCCTCCGCTTGAAGCCAGCTGGGTGACCTGGGGTTAGTCACAGCTCTCTCAGAGCTCTCAGACGCACCCACCTCACAGGGTGATTGTTGTAAGGATAATAATAATACACTCTGTAAACCGCTCTGAGTGGGAGTTAAGTTGTCCTGAAGGGTGGTATATAAATCAAATGTTGTTATTATTATCAATTCTGATTTTCTTCTTTTTAACAGATCTTTAGATTTTTTTGAGCTATACATTTCATTTGAAACCACTGAAAAAGATGGACAATATCTCTCCACTTCACTGAAATTTCACATTTTGAGTTCTTTAAGAAACAGGCCAAACGGACCTAGTTTCCTCATCAGTCCTGTAACTCCATCTCTCATCATCACCTCCCTGTGGCTCAGCTCTTCAGAGACCCTTCCTGAAAACCACAGCTGCAGCACAGGCACCTGCCTCACACAAACCAGGGTTAAAACAGACACAAGTGACACAAGCGGTATCCCTTGGAAGATCTATGAAAAAGTGCATAACCACACAAGGAAAACAAAAGCCTATACCCTATATTGTTTATAAAAAAGAATGAAAAATCTATTTCTAGAAAACACACACACAATTATGCACCAGATACACAGTAAAATATAACTGAATCCAATGACTATTTGCAAGAATCCATAAATAGAAAAAATATGAGACTCAAACAATCACACACCACAAACATTATGGTTGCTACTGGAGCACGTTTCAAAATATCTTCTTCAGATAATCAAATATTCTTCTTGCTCCAGGTATGTGAAAGAAGCTTCTTTTACTCCTACATGAAGCCACCCACGGATTCAAAAAGCTACAGGTAACTGGTTGTCTCTCTCAGGCCCTTACGCCGCAAGGTCACAGCTGTCAAATTTTATGTCAATAGAAGGAGCTGATGTACGCATGTCACAGCACACCAGATGGACCTCTTCACTGAACCGCATGGAAGTACATGTCGGACCAGAGAGCGCCACATGCACACTGGAGCTCCCATGCCAGAAACAGACTGCTGCACAAGGACTGTTGTTTTCTTTCCCTCTGAATTTATACGGCTTGAAATTTGAATCTAATACATGAAGGAGCCACAGGGATGACTACTGCATCAACATATCAAGCCAAACCCTTGCCATTTTTCCCAGTTCAATACAAGCACTGTATGTATCTTCTTTCATTGTCGTTTTGAATACCTGATGTATGAAGACTTACCTGCTTAGGTCCTAGGACTTGCATTTAATACAACAACCAGGCAGGCCAACAGAAACATATCTAATTGTTAAACACACATCAAAACAATATTTATATGTCCCTTTTAATCTACCCAAAGTATTTAACATATATGTTGCTCCTATTTAGAGTACGTTTTGAGGAAATATACTCTACATCAACCATTCTTAAGTGATAAATATACTACTTAGTGGAAAGCGGTATCACTTTAGACAGTATTTTCAGAGCAAGAGCTTACCACGGGTTGTTTGGTTATGTCCACTAAGTCTTTAATATTGTAATATTGGTGTTTTTCAAAAGCTGAAAAGAGCATGTCCAACACTTGCTGCTTTTCAGCCCGGGCCCGTTTTCCGTCTTCTTTCTTCTTTTTTTCATACTCAATCTGTTGAGTTGAAGAATGCAAGTTAAACTGTGTTTCCAACACGTAACAGCAGAGCATCCATGTTAACTTGTAGCAACAGGAGAAATTATTTTAGTACAGCACGAGCAGAAATCTTTATTAGATATAAGAAGGTAATAGTTGAAGGGTTTGGTTTAGATCAGGCGTACTGAACGATAAGCCAAATCATGCCAATTCTATGTTAATCTGATTTATCCCACCATGTACATCAGCTCACTCAAGTAGTACCCTATCGGTCACTGAATCACACCGCAGACAGTTGTGTCCGGAGTCTGAGACACAGCCCCCGGCCTCGCTGGGAGGAAGCTGCCCTGCTGCCCCAGCCGGCAGCCAGGGCCAGAACCTGCCCTTCCCAGGGGAAAGGGGCAAGGGTCCAAAGCCTCAGAGGGCTAGAAGGGGCAGGGAGAGGCCAGCCAGTCCCACCCTCCAGGGGGAGCATAGGGGGCTAAGCAAAATGAAGGGAGAGTGCAAAGACAGGGGGGATGGGGACCCAGCAGCTGCCCAACCAGAGCCATTACCAACCAAGGAGGAGAAGCAGCCACAACAGCTCAGAGCCATGCCCCAGCCCACACCTCAGCTAGAAGACAGTAACCTGGCTCAGGAGATGCCAAGAGCAAAGCCCCTCCGGGTGGAGCTGCTGGAGGCACTCTGCTGGAAAGGCGGGGTGGCCAGCCAAGGGGCCACAGCTGGGCCTGACTTCAGCAACCAGCTCAGCCAGAGAGGCCTGGCAGCCAGTCAATGAGACACAGCTGTTGCTGACCTGTGCAGCCAAGCCAGCTACCCCAACTGCAGCAGCTTGAGACAGCCCAGAACATTGCTGGGAGGCCAGGGAGGGGTGTGGCCTGGCAGGTGGAGCCTGCAAGGAGGGTGGGTGGGAAGAGAAGGCCCTGTAAAGGATGGCTCAGCAGAGCACTGGGGTGGTGGGTTTGAGGAGGAGTGATGGTGTGGAGTTAGGGAGGAGTGGTGTGAGAGCAGAGGCTTGGAGGAGAGTTGTTGGAGGAATGGATGGTGGAGACCGCAGAGGGTGAGCAGCCCAACTTGAGCAGGCCAGCAAGTGGACCGAGAGGGAGTCTGGGTGAGGCATACTGCCCCTCCTTCCACGGAGCAAGGTCCTGTGGCATCCCTGGCACCCCTCTGATGTCAGGGCCAGCCTGGCCGGCACCCCGCCCAGCAGCAGCAACAGCAAGCGCTGACAAGTTGCTGATGATTTCTGCATTTATTTTACTATGTTTTTAAGTTCTACAGGTCAGTTAGTCTAAAAAGTGACTACATCAACTGAATGCTTCGTGTGATAGGGCCTGCTAGCTACTAGAGATAGGCACGAACATCAATACAAACCCAAAAAAGCCACAAACAGCCCAATCTGCTGTTCGCGAACAAGCTGTTCGTGAGGCCCCATTCTAAACAAACAGGTGGTTGTTGCAAGCTTTGTTCGTTGCTGTTTGTCAAGCCAGACAGTCTGGCACCTGCAATCAAGTTCCCTGACAACTTAGGCAGGGATTGTCTGAACTCCTGCTGTTGCCCTGGAAACCCCAATCTAAGCCCAATTTCGCTTGATAGGCAGGTCTTCCTTTCAAGTGTGGAGCTCCAAATTTATTACAAGGGAGCAAAGACTAGGGGGGAGGGGGGTCTCCCAGCTCTGACTTTGCAGACAGTGGAGAGACAGTTGCTGTTGGCATTTTGATAGAGAGTGTGCATTGGAGCTTGAATTTTCTTTTTGTGTGGTGGGATAGGGATCTACCCCTTAAAGTTCCAGAGCTACTGCCAG
Source organism: Eublepharis macularius (assembly GCF_028583425.1). Classification (NCBI taxonomy): domain Eukaryota; kingdom Metazoa; phylum Chordata; class Lepidosauria; order Squamata; family Eublepharidae; genus Eublepharis; species Eublepharis macularius. Next base: position 2,885,738 of record NC_072792.1, read on the forward strand.
GCTCTGGGGCCAAGCTATTATTTATTATTGGTACCTTTCCTGGTGCCTGCTCAGGTCAGGTTTCTGGGAGTGGTGCAGTAGAGATCTTGACTTGGAAGATGGCTGGAAGAGAGCCTGCTGGCCCCCACAAACAGCCAACCACGAACATGTTCTTGAACAGGGCCATGCTCATGGTTGTTCATAAGTCCCTGTTCGTGGATGGCAACAAACAACGAACATCATGTTCGGGGTTTTTTTTGTTCGTGCCCATCTCTACTAGCTACAGCTTTGGTAAGTGCTTTGTATTAAGAATAACCAACTTTTAAACAAAGCTATTAGATTAAGTGGACAGTTTTAGGTGGGTAGCTTTGTTGGTCTACAGTAGAACAGGAGAATTTGAGTCTAGTGGTACCTTAGACACCAACAAGATTTGTAGGCTTTTTGAGAGAGCTCCCTTTTTCAAGCACAAGTAGGAATGGAGATCCCTGAGCCTTTACATCCCAGCCAAAGATGGGTGGAGTTTACAAGAGAGAGCATCAGGATATAATGGTACAATGCAACTTGATTAAATAGGAGGCATGTAGCAAAGTAAGATGTCAGGATGTAAAGGTACAACGCAGCTTGATTAGTGCAGAAATTAGCATCTGTAGTGAGATAAGAATCCTAAGCCTCTATTCAGCTCCAGGGGTTTAATTGTGGATGAACTCCATTTCAGCAATCTCACGTTGAAACCTCCCCTTGAAGTTTCTGTTTGAGGATTGACACTTTTATGTCAACATTGGAATGTCTTTGAAGATTAAAATGTTCTCCACTGGTTTTTGAGTGTTGTGATTTCTAATGTCAGATTTATGTCCATTTATTCTTTTGCGCAGCAACTGACCTGTTGGCCCAATGTAGAAAGTAGAAGGGCATTGCTGACCCTTGATAGCACATATAATATTGAAAAATGAACAAGTGAATGAACCAGAGATGGTATAAAAACAGTGTTGCACTTACCTATGACTGTTGTTCATCTAGGTCTTCCGTGCAGGCACACACAGGACTGCGCGTGCGCAGGCCTGCCTATTTCAGAGATTTCTATAGCTCTATACCACTAGGGGGCGCCCTCGCCTCTCTACATGCGTGTGCGGCTGTTCTTCCCGCCAAAAACAGCCCCCTAAGAGGCAGGGTGCCTTCAACATACCCTAAGTCTTCTTTCGCCGCCATATTACAAGTTAAGCCCCAAGAGTGTTCGCGGGGAAGGAGGGAGGGCTTGCGTGCCTGCACGGAAGACCTAGATGAACAATAGTCACAGGTAAGTGCAACACTGTTTTTCATCGATGGTCTTCCTGTGCAGTCCCACATGGGAGATTATAAAGCTTAAATACCTGAGTGGAGGCAGAAAGAAGCAGTTATGAGAAGATCGATTGCAAGACTGCTATGCCAACTGCCGCCTCTTTCCTGTCTAGGACACCTAACGCGTAGTGCTTGACAAACATGTCAGCTGAGGCCCACATCACCACTCTGCAGATGTCTTGGAGTGGAACACCTTTCAGGAGAGCTGCTGACGATGCTGGAGACCTAGTACAATGAGCATGAATTCCTAGCGGACAAGGTAGGTTAGCAGTTTCATAGCACAATAGTATAGTCCGGACCACCCAACAAGCCAGGGTTTGAGGGGTCACCCTCTTACCCTCCTTATGACCCGAAAAACATATAAACAGGTCAGAATCCACCCTGAAAGATCGAACTCAGTCCAAGTAAAAAAGAATCACCCTACGCACATCTAAAGAGTGCAGGGCTTTCTCTGCATCTGAACCCTGTGTACAAAAGAATACTGGTAGGGAAATTTCCTGAGAAAGGTGAAAGCTAGAGACTACCCTAGGTAGAAACTCAATTTTTGTCCTAAGGACCACCTTTTCAGTGTGAACTTTCAGATAAGGGGGTTCGTACAACAATGCAGCTAATTTCCCCACCCTCCTGGCTGAAGTAATGGCCACTAAAAAGGCAACCTTCAATGATAGATAACGTAATGAGCACGTGGCCAAGGGCTTAGACATCAGTTTGGTCAACACTAAGAGCAAAGACCACTGAGGAACCACAGCCTTAACAGGAGGAAACAGATTGTTTAAACCTTTAAGGAATAATTTGGCAGTGTGGTGAGAAAACACTGTCTTGCGGTCTATCGGGGGGTGAAAAGCGGAGATAGCCGCCAAATACACCTTAACTGAAGAATTTGATAACCCTTGTTGTTTTAAACCCCACCAAAAGTCCAAGACTTCCGGTAGAGAGGAGACAAAAGGGTCCAAATTCCTCTCTAGACACCAGTTACTAAACGTTCTCCATTTAATAGCATAAGATTGATGAGTAGACAATCGCCTCGCGTTGTGTAAGACGTGAGCTACTCCGGAGGAAAAAGCTAGACTCGAGTGATCAGCTAAGCCGTCAGTTTGAATTTGTCTATCCTGTGGTGGAACACTCCCCTCTAGGACAATGGGTCCGGTTCTGCCGAGAAGCTGAACATCTGAGTTTGTAGTCACAACAGGGCATGGAACCACGGTTGGCGTGGCCAAAAGGGCATTATCAGAATGATTGAAGGCCTGTCCAATTGAATTTTGCCGATCACCCTGGTTATCAGGGGGAACGGGGGAAACGTGTAGAAGAGGTAAGCCGAGCACTTGAGTTGAAATACGTCCCCAAGAGATCCATGGCCTAAGCCGCCTCTGGAACAAAACTTGCAAGTCTTGTGATTTTCTTCAGAGGCAAAAAGGTCTACATTGGGAAAAACCCATTTGGAGAAAATAGAGTTTAGATAAATGTCCTGAAGGGACCACTCGTAGTTGTTCCCGTGTAACCTGCTCAAATGGTCCGTAAGTAAGTTGTCTGTGCCTGGGATATGAACCGCCAGCAACCATGGCGCATGATCTATGGCCCAATTCCAGATTCTCACCGCTTTGTTGCACAGAGTCACAGACGCTGTGCCCCCTTGCTTGTTTCTATAAAACAGAGTTGTTGTATTGTCCATGAGAATCTGGACGGTCTTGTTTTTCATCATATCTGAAAAGGAAACCAAGGCATAGAACACAGCCCTCAGTTCCAGAAGATTAATATGCTCTTGACTCTCAGATTCACCTCTCACACCATGAGCATAAGATCGTTCGCAATGAGCTCTCCAGTCCAGAATAGAGGCATCCACTGTGATAGACGCTTGTGGCTGTTTACAACCAAAGTGAACTCCTTGAAACAGAGATGCATCCTCCATAGGGCCAATCTCCCCATCCAGAGAATCTAATGGGGGAGAAACACTGAATCTATGTTACTCATTCCCAGTCTCCAACTCCGGGTCTGACAGGTGCGGAGTCCATCTGGAGCCAGCATAAGAATGGGCCCTTATGGAAGGAGATCTAGATTCTCTTCTATAAGGAAGATCCAAGCAACAAGAGCCTTGTCTGTAGTGGCAATAAGGGACCTGTTCGTCAAGGAGCTGACGCTCTCTTGAGTAGCTCCTATAGGAACAGGGGCTCACCCTGTGCCTGGAACGCCCCCTACGTTCTTGAGATGACCACGAAGACCAAGAGCCACGGGATAGTGATCTATGACTCCCTGTTGTGGTGGGGGGTTTCTCCACCAGAATGACATCTTCCTCATGGCTACTTTTGGAGTGAGGTACACTGCGGGGTGATGGTTGATCCCCTGATACTCTATGTCTCTTGCTGGGGGGTTCAGAGCCGACATCCTCTGACCATTCACAAGGATCCTGCGTCAGAAGGACACTCTCTAAGATAGTTTTGTCCTGTTTCAATGACTGATGCTTTCTCTTCTTTTTCTTTCCTAGATCAGAATGGACCAATCTCGGAACCAATGTTGGAAACGAGGGTGTCAGAGCCGAGGCAGAATCTCTAGGCTGTGAGGGTCAGTCCGAGATGGGAATTGAGGTCGAAGGTGTGCCACTTTGGGGGGGTCTTCGGATTGGAGGTTTTTGATGGAGCGCCATCCCGACAGCCTGAGGGGATGAAACAACTGCAGCTGACGTCGAGGGCGGTTGACTCCGAGGAGTCTTTGAGCCCTCTGGAACCGTACCCAATACCATGGGAGTCGGTTCCGATGCACTTCGGACCGAGGTTGGAGTCGAGTTCGGTCAGGCTCCAAGTGCATAGGAGAGGAGCACGAGCGTAGTGTTTTTGAGCCGGTCGAAGCAGGACCTACTTGGGCATTGGAGGAACTGGGCGAGGTGGAAGATCGTGCCTTAGCCGGTGGACCTGTAGCCTCCATAGCACATTTCCATAAGGAAGCTTGTAACTGTCCCACCTGCTCTGTTCTGGCCTTCAAGGTGAAGGCTCGACAATGTTTACATGCCTGCGTGTTGTGGGTCTCACCCCAACAATAGAGGAAGCTCGAATGTCCATCGGACTTGGTCACTTTTCTGTCGCAAGACACACATCGTTTGAAAAGCACTGTTTCTGACATCGTTGAAGGGCTTCAAACGAGCAGAAAAGCTAAAAACCTCTTCTCATGAGCGGCAAAAGAGGAACTGAGGGTATGTCGGGGGCGCCCCACATCTTAGCAGGCTGTTTTTGGTGGGAAGAACAGCCACGCACGGGCACAGAGAGGTGAGGGCACCCCCTAGTTGTATTGAACTATAGAAATCTCCAATATCGGCAGGCTTGTGCACGCGCAGTCCCATGTGGGACAGCACAGGAAGACCGTCGATGAACTGATGTTGTTAGGTCCAGTGATTGTGCAGTCAGACTAAATATGGGGACAGAGTTGGCATCTTGGTTTATTGCAGGCTCTGGTCCCAGAGTCTGTTGTCAGTGTTGGGAATTACATTATTACGAGTGAGAAGTTGTTTAAGGTTACGGGGCTGTCTGTGGGCAAGGAAAGATTTGCCTTCCAATGCTTGCAAGAGAAGAGTATCATTGTCCAGCACAGGTTGCATGTCACTGATAATGTGTTGAACTGTTTTCCGCTGAGAACTGTATGTAACCATCAGTGGTATTTTATTTCTAAAATAGAGTTCATTCAGAACAATGGACCCTCCGGGGCTGAACAGAGATTTAGGATTCTTATCTGAATATAGACTAAGGTCATGCCTCCTTATTGCTCCTCCTGGATCTATCTGCAGCCTTTGACACCGTAGACCATGCCATCCTGCTGAGGCATTTAGAAACAGAAGTGGGCATCAAACGATGTGCCCTGGACTAGTTTAAATCGCTTCTCACAGAACAGACTCAAAGGGTTGGTGTAGGAGATCAGCTATCTCCACAATGGGACCTATCTTGTGGGGTTCTGCAGAGTGCAATCTTATCTCCCATGTTATTTAACCTCTACATAAAGCCTTTAGAACTCATTCACAGCTATGGAGTTGGATGTCATCAATATGCAGACAACACTCAACTCTATATCTCACTATCCAAGTCCCCACAGGATGCAGTAGAAATCTTAGATCGCTGCCTGACAGCCTTGGTGAAATGGCTGAAAAATAACAAATTGAAACTGAACAGACAAGACTGAAGTGATGCTTGTTGGGAAGTCAAAGATATTGAAAGACATTGTACTCCCCACTTTCTTTTTTTCTTTTCTTTTTTTTAAAAAGATTTTTATTTTTTTATTAACTACATTGACTAACAATACAAAGGGAGAGAAGGGGGGCAGGAGAAGGAAAGAAAAAAAAACAGCAACATATAACAACACTACACTACACATAATGCTTTCCCTTCATACTGCCATTATTAAAAAATTAAAACTTTGTATGATATTGATGGAGTGGCTGACCTTGCAAAATACAAATTACAATTCAAATTAAGTCTTCCTTCCCCCCCCCCCCCGGGCCTTGGACGCAATTCTCTCTGAGCAGCTGCAACCGCAGTGCTCGTTCCCCCCCCCCCCTTTCAGACTTTGCCTTTTCTTCTTGCTTGGTGTCTTGCTGAAATTCTTGATTTTTGTCCTCAAAGTCCCTTAATTGATCTTCTGATGTTATTTTGTAAGCTTGATCTTTGTAACTGAACCAAATATCTTCCGGAAATAGCCATTTGTACTTTATTCCACGTTCCCTCAGAAGAGCTGCGAGCTTTTTATACTTAAATCTTCTTTTCCGAACTAAAAATGGGACGTCCTTCAGTATCTTAACTTTATTACCCAGAAAATCCAGATCCGCATTATATGAGTTGTATAGGATAGTGTCTCGGATCCTTTTAGATGAAAACTTGATGATGATCTCGCGAGGCAGCTGACGCTTCGTTGCATATTTTGAAGAAGCCCAACGGACTTCCAAAATGGCGCTTTTTACCTCTTCTTTAGTTGCCCTCGCGGGTGTCGCCAATAGTTCCGAGGCCAGACCCCATAAGTCCTCATTTTCCTCCTCTTTCACGTTCTGGAGGCGCAAAATTGTCTGTGTTTGTTCCACTTGTAGCCCGATGAGCTGGTTCTCCACCAGCTTTAACTCTTTATTCGTTGCCCTCACGAGTGACGCATTTTCCCGGGCAGACTTCTCTGCCCCCCTCCACTGCTTCCTTAATGGTTTTCACTTCGCTCTCAATTAAGCCCACCCCTTGATCTGTTTCATTCAGCTTGTCAACAAAGGGCTTTATGGCTTCGATAACCGACATTTTCACCAAGTCTTCGAGCGACTCTCCTTTCGCCTGCAGGGCAGCCGAAATTGACATGCCCAAAGTGGGACTCTGCTTTTTCGCTGCCATTTTAGGGGGGGGGACCGTCAACCAAATTCTGAAACTCAGCGAGGGGGAAGAGCGAGCCTTCTTAGCTTCAGATCCCACCACTCCTTCGCGTGCGCTTGTAATAACAGAAGGGATTCGCTTACTTACAGGCTTCCGCCTAGTTCTGCTCTTTGCCGTTTTCCATGGCCCGGCAGCACTCAAGGTGCCGCGCACGTCTGCCGGCCTCCATAGGGACAAACGGGCAATTTACCCCCTGCATCGATTTCAGGGGGCTCTTCCCGCCACGTCCCGGACCCTGCCTCCCTCACTGGGAGTCCTGGGGGCTAATCTTCGCAGATCAGCCGCCCGGTCAGGCTGCTCAGTCGCTTCCTCCCGGACCTGCGGAGAGGAGCATCTGACATGGCCGAGAAAACGAAACCAACTCCCCACTTTCGATGGAGTTCGTCTGACCCTTGCAAACTCGGTTAAGAGCCTAGGGGTTATACTGGATCCAGTGCTACTACTAGAAAAACAAGTTAAGGCAGCTGCAAAAAATGCTTTCTACAATCGCACTCTAGCCTGGAAGATGACTTCTTATCTCAACACAGCTGACCTGGCCACCTGGATCCATGATACGGTAACATTAAAACTTGACTATTGTAATGCACTATACATTGGTCTCCCATCTGAGTTAACTAGGAGGCTCCAATTGGTGCAAAATGCTGCAGCTCAACCGTTAGCAGGAGCAAGCAGGAGCATGAACGTCACTCCCATTCTACAGTCACTCCATTGGCTACCTATCAGTTACCATTCTTAATTCAAGGTACTGGTTATTACATACAAAGTTCTTCATGGCCTTGGCCCACCATACCTAAAGGACCACTTCCCTCCCTATGTCCCTCCACGGCAGCTTAGCTCATCTGACCAGGGTCTCTTGCAGGTGCCAGGCTGAACATGGGCAAAATCAACAGGAGCCTGTACACAAGCTTCCTCTATGGTGGCCCCTATCCTATACAACAGCCTGCCTGAGGAGGTCAGGAGAGCCCCCACACTCCTGGCTTTTTGCAAACAATGCAAAACCAAATTATTCAAAAAGGCTTTTTGCTCAGATAGGAGGGCGGTATTGTAGGGAGGGGGTCTCAGAGGCTTCGCTAATGAGTTAGGGACCATAGATTCCACCATTATGTTGCCTTACGTATTATCTGTTGCTTTAAATATGTACTCCTGTATACTACTTGTGCTTCATGTTGTCTAATGTCAGTCCTAGAATTGGCAGAGTCCAGTAGCACCTTTAAGACTAACCAACTTTACTGTAGTATAAGCTTTCGAGAGCCACAGTTCTCTTTGTCAGATGCACCTGATGAAGAGAACTGTGGTTTTCGAAAGCTTATGCTACAGTAAAGTTGGTTAGTCTTAAAGGTGCTACTGGACTCTTTGCCATTTTGCTAACTAAATATAGCCTCACTCCGACACTGGTGTTATGCAATGCCAGGTCCATCAATAATAAGACCAAAACACTGCAGGATTTCCTTGCAGCAGAAACTATGGACCTGGCATGCATGACCGAGACCTGGGTGAGGGAAGGTGAAACAGTCGCCTTGGGAGAACTGGCCCCACCAGGTTTCTCGGTCCTTCACCAGTCCTGGACGGATGGCTGGGGGGGTGGGGTGGCAATACTCATTCAAGAGTCTTTTTCCTTCAGGACACTCCCCACACCAAAGATCACTGGCATTGACTGTGTTGGCCTGGTGTGGGATGCAGAAGAGAGTTTGGCTATCTACTTGGTGTACCGACTGCCTAGCGCACCAGTAGCTACCCTGTCGAGCCTGGTGGAGGCGGTATCGGGGTGGGCATTGGAGCACCCTAGACTGTTGGTCTTGGGTGACTTCAATGTCCTTGTCGATGACACCACCTCTACTCAGGCTGCAGACCTGGTGTCATCCATGGCAGCACAGGGACTCTCCCAGTTTGTTTCCGCTCCTACACATCAAGTGGGCCACACTCTGGATCTGCTCTTTGGGGTGCGGGTTCAGGTGGACCTAAATGCTATTACAGTGGTGCCGTGGTCGGACCACCATGTCCTGAAGGCTCGTCTGGGAGTGCCAACCCCCTCCTGCATGGGCGGCGAGCTGATTTATGCTTGCCCGTAGAAACTCATGGATCCGATTGGTTTCCAGAATGCTCTGTGGGATCCGATGCCCCCTGGCGGTTCGTTGGATGAACTGGTGGAAGATTGGCAGGACCGTCTCTCAAAAGCCATCGATGAGATCATTCCCCATTGCCCTCTCCATCCATGTGTCAGACTGGCTCCTTGGTATACAGAGGAGCTACGTCAGATGAAACGGAAACTGAGACGGCTAGAGCAAGTGTAGCGACGGAATCGTAGTAAAGAGGCAAGATCATCTTATAGAGCGTTTATGAAGGCCTATGAGATGGCTGTGAAGGCGACGAAGAGGAAGTACTTTGCCACCTCCATAGCGTCTGCAAGCTCACACCCGGTAAAATTGTTTCAAGATGTTCGGTCTCTAGTCTCCCTCTCGCAGGGGACTGCCAAATTAGGAATTTGGCCATTAGCTGCGAGGCTTTTGGGAGCTTCTTTGCAGATAAAATCTTGTCTCTCCGGTGCGATCTGCCAACCACGGTTGATACAGTGAGGGAACTGGAGGCCCTTTGGCCGTCTTCTGGTCTGATTTTAGATTACTTCAGCCTGGTCTCCCAGGAGGAAGTGGACAGGATCCTGTGGCTGGTTAGGCCCACTACGTGTTCCCTGGACCCCTGCCTGTCGTGGCTGGTGAAAACCAGCACCGATAGGTTGGGGGCCCAATTGGAGGATATTATTAATTCATCATTAAGTTCTGGGGTCTTTCCCAGGGTGTTGAAGGAAGCCGTGGTGAGGCCTTTCTTTAAAAAGCCATTTTTGGACCCCACCCGCCAAGTTACTGTCCACTATCAAACCTCCCATTCTTGGGAAAAGTGATTGAGCAGGTGGTGGTGGAACAGCTGTAGGCTTTCCTAGAAGATACTTCTGTCCTGAACCCATACCAGTCCAGTTTCCGCCCGGGCCATGGGACGGAGACAGTGTTGGTCACCCTCATGGACAATCTCCGCAGACACCTGGATCAAGGCGGGTTGGTGCTGCTGATATTGCTAGATCTCTCAGCGGCGTTTGACATGGTTGACCATGAGTTGTTGGCCTACCGTCTCGCCGATGTGGGGATCCCAGAGACGGCCTTGCAATGGCTTGTCTCTTTTTCTACGGTCGGGGACAGAGGGTGTCCACGTGCCAGTCACTGGTATGTGGCATCCTGCAGGAGACGATACTCTCCCCCATGTTGTTCAATCTTTATATGCGCCCTTGCCCAGCTGGTGCGGAGTTTCGGACTGGGTTGTCGTCAGTATGCAGATGACACCCAGTCGTATCTGTTGATGGGCGGCTGACCTGGCTCTGCCCCAGATGCCCTTCTGAGAGCTTGGGTTGGGTGAAGCAGAGCAAACTGAAGTTGAACCCTGTGAAGACAGAGGTCCTGTACTTGGGCCTTGGCTGTCGGATGCCAGGTTCCACCTCCCAGCCTTGGGGGGGGGCGTTGGTGCCCGTCTCATCGGCTAAAAGTCTTGGCGTGATCTTAGATTCCTCCCTGTCTATGGAGACCCAAGTCACATCTGTTGCCCAGACTGCTTTTTTCCATCTGCGGCAAGCCAGGCAACTTGCCCCCTATCTCTCAGCCCAGGACTTAACGACAGTGATCCATGCAACGGTCACCTCCAGGCTGGACTACTGTAACTCACTCTACGCAGGGCTTCCCTTGGGTCTGATCCAGAAACTACAACGGGTCCAGAACGCTGCTGCTTGTTTCCTGATGGGTGTTCCATACAGGACACACATTACACCAATCCTACAGCAGCTTCACTGGCTCCCCATGGAGTTCTAGATCCGTTTCAAGGTGTTGGTTTTAACCTTTAAAGTCCTAAACGGATTGGGACCAGCATACCTGAGGGACCATCTCTCCCTGTATGTGCCCCAGAGAGCACTTCATTCAGCGGGCAAGAACTTACTGGTGATCCCTAGTCCTAGGGAGGCCTGTTTGGCCTCGACCAGGGCCAAGGCCTTTTTGGTCCTGGCCCCAACCTGGTGGAACTCTCTGTCTGAGGACACTCGGGCCCACTGGCATCTTGTATCATTTCAGCGGGCCTGCAAGACGGAGATGTTCCACCAGGCTTACGTTTGAGGCCAGCGCCAGGACCATCATTGAGCCCCCCACCGGTCTCCGGTATTCGAGTCCAGCTCGTGTGTCTGTCTACCTCCTCTTTGTATGCTGGCGGCAGGAATGTGTAGCCAACTATATCAGGTTTTTGTATATATATAATTTTAATTGCTGAATTTTATTGTAATTCTATTTTATGACTGTTGTACCCCATCCTGAGCCCACTTGTGGGGAGGGCAGGTTAAACACCAAATAAACTAAGCTAAATTACTACAGACTAATACGGCTAACTCCTCTGGATCTAAGCCCTAGAATTATGTTCTGTTTCAGCAATTCTTCAGCCCCGTATTGGATCCGTGCTAATGCTATGTCTTTGTAAACTTATATTCATTTACCCTATGACATTGTTTATGGAAATGTCCTTGACACTGTGATGGAAATCCCTGCCCTTGCTACTGATTGTACTAATATCACATCATGTAATCCGCCTTGAGTCTCAGTAAGAAAGGCGGACTATAAATGGCATAGATAAAAAAATAATCTCACTACAGATGCTAATTTGTGCTCTAATCAAGCTGCATTGTCTTTTGCATCTTACTTTGCTACACCCGCACTGTACCTTTACATCCTGTTGCCCTTCCATGTAACTATCCACCTCCTTTGGCTGGGATATAAAGGCTCAAGAAACTCTATTCCTACTTGTGTCTGAAGAAGGGAGCTCCGACTCTCAAAAGCCTACACATCTTGCTGGTCTCTCAACTCAAATCCTGTTAGATTAAGTGGTATTCCTTATCTGTACATGTCACTTAGTCATACATGGATCTTGATGCCATCCATCTACTGAAGCCACTGTCTTGTTAGCCTTCTCTGACTCAGGGGCTGGCATCTCAGAGTGTCAAGCAGAGGTTAGGAACTGGATGTGGATGAACCAATTAAAGGAACCCAGACCAGCTAGAAGTCTGAAGACCTGCTAGTTTACAGGCGTTGGAGAAAAGTGAAAGGGGCCCAGCAACAAGTCCAAACTCCCACTTCAAAGCATACATGAAGCACCCACTCTTAATAGGTTTCAATGGATTCAGTGCATGAGCCAGCCAAATCTAAGCACTTTTAAGTTTTAATTACTCCAAAGGGGGAGATTAAGGCATGTGTGTAATTCTCCCTTTGGAACAAATGGATCTTGAAGTACTTAAGTTTGTCAGAATTGTGATTCTCTCGCTCCTGTTTAGAATAGTAGAGGCAGAGCTCACCCGCAGCTGCATCACTTACAAGAACAAGTGAAAAGGGCAAGATTACAATACATTTATAAGTAGATGCTATTGTACTTTTTAAAATAATGAAAAGTCAACAACTGAACTGAATCCACTGCAGCGGAGTGAGATTGGAGTGGTGAATTTCATGCAGGAAATCTGCCAGGAGACTTTAGAAAAGTGGAACAGCAGAAAAAGTGGAAGCAGCAGAAAAGTAACTCACATTATACTGATGGTTAGCCACAGGTTTGTAATTGGTGGTTACAGCTTTATCTAGCTGCTTGGTCCAGCTTACAGGCTTGGATGATTCTTCTATTTGCAGCCTAAAATAGGAAAGACAAAAAAATATGAAGAACATCAAATGCTTGCTCATGAACATGGGGAACATGGGGAGCATAGTTCCTGCTGCTTTCTTCAGGAAGGGTGTCAGTGTTGGAATCAGTGCAGAAAAGAGCACTGACCCGGTCAAGGGACAGATGCGTTTGGAATTTTCCAGTTTAGGAGAAAAAGGTACTTACAAAAATTAGTAAGTAGGTATGCAAGTGATTTACAAAAATTAGGAACAGAACTCAGGAATGGAAATATTTTTCTCCTCACATATTTTGGGTCATCCGATAAAACTGACTGGCAGCAGATGCACAATAGCTAAAGGAGCTTTTCACTCAACACACAACCTATGAAATTCATTGCCATGGCATAGCTGACAGCCACTACCCTAGGCTCAAACTCAAAAAGATGCCCAAAGCACTCTTCTCTGTAAATAGCAGCAGATGTGTGGGGGCCCCATTCAGGCCCAGGTGCAATGAAGGAATGAGGGGTTTGCCTTTCTCCTCGGCTGCTCCTTCCCTGCGACAGCCCCAGGCAGCTTCTGCTTACTCCACTGGGGCAAAGGGGCTGGAGAGCCCTGTAGGCTGCCTGCCGGTTTTCCCAGCTAGGGAAATAGCAGCACAGCCGTTCCTCTTGGCATCAGGAAAATGGGAGGGTTGAAATCCTCGCCTGCATCAGAGGCCCTGCCTTAGTTGGGGCAAACTTTAGGGCTGAAAGGACCAAGTCTAGAGGTTAAGCTCTAACATATTAGTGCTCTTTTTCTCTCATATTTACAGGGATTAATATTCTAATACTGCATCAAACAAACTCCAAGTCTGAATCAAAAAACCAAAAAGGCATTTTCTTTCTCACACATCAATCAATGGTCCTAATGAGCTCAGTTCAGAATATCACTTCAGTCATGAAGCATTACATTGAAGGAAGAAGTTACATCTCTGCAATCAAACACAGCATCCATGCAAGAAAAAATAGTCGCACTAGATAATAAATGATGCAAAAACAATCTTAAATTAAGAGGGTAATACAAACCTTGCAGCATTTATCCTACTATATAAAACCCAGGCTGTATTGGTGACAACTCCCTTTTTATCTCTGCGCAGGTGCACTGATGGGCATATGGGTTTGTCTGTGCCAGGATAAAAGGTGAGTCATTGGTGTGGTCTGGTGACCCAGCGGGGCTGCCACAGGGCCTTGGGAGGACCACACCAGGCCTCTGAGGGGCCACGGAGGCATTGGGAAGGTGCAGCATGGCTGCATCACAGAGGCAGTCTTGGGAGGGTTGCTAGTCTCTAAGTAGTTGGCAAATAATTTAAACCTAGAGAAGGAAGTAGCCCCAGCAATTGCCAGGGCCTATCGTTTGGGCCCACTAACCAGAGCCTGTCCCCAACAGCCCAAGGAATGTTTTGATCCCATTTGTTCATTCAAGATCCAGAGACAGAGTTTTGAGAGAAACAGGTCGAAAGGAAAGTCTGAACTGCAAGGGCAGAAAAGTTCTGGCATTACTAGACCTTCCTCCTGAAATGCTGGGAAAAAAGAAGGCTTCTCAAACCAATCTCTCTAGAGCTGGCATTCATTATAAATTGAGCCCCTCTTCAAACATAATGGAGCAGTACATCAAGCAAGGGATTTAGAATCAGGAAAACAACTTCTTTCAGCATTGAACCTTCAACTGACACTGGAGGAATAACAAGAAGCAAACAAAAATATGGCAAAGCAATGGAGCTGAGTCCCGACAGCTAGAAGAGAAAAAGAAACTGACAAGCAAGATTCAGATCTTAATCTGCAGCAGTTAAATACACTGATTATTTTTATGTTGTGTGAAAATTAGTTAAATTCTCAGTTATCTACTTGTTAGCTGTTAGGTAGGTTATCTGCATTAATGTATAAAAGTGCAATTTTGTTAGCAAAACCTAAATTGCTTAAATGACATGTTAGTATTTGTCCGGAGCAGGCCTCGCCTGTGCCGGACTGGGCCCGGCCGGCCCTTCCCCCACTCCCACCCCCCCAGTGCCCCGACCCGACCTCCAACCCCCCCCCCGCCCCCAGCACTCACCAGGGGGACGAGTCTCTCCCAGGCGGGGGAGACGTGGCCAGACTCTCCGGCGCACCCCTCCGAGGAGGCGAGGCCTCCGGGCGAGCCACCGTGGGGGCAGGAGCGGCCGCCGACGCCGCGCGCTCCGGCGCACCCCTCCAAGGCGGCGAGGCCTCCGGGGTTGGCTGGGAGCAGGGTTGGCTGGGAGCAGCAGGGAAGGGGAGAGACGGACAGGCACGGGTGCCAATGGGGGCAGGGAGACCAGGAGGCAGAGCCAATGGTGGTGGGTCAGCACGTGGGATTGGTGGCCAACACAGGGGTGGGGAGGGGAGCCACTATAAGAGGGAGGTTCCCAATGACGCCGGGGAGGAGTAGCTGGCTGTGAGAGAAGCACAGAGAGAGGGACAGAGGCTCACAGGCCAGCAGACAGGATGTCAGGTCCAGAAGGCTGTCTTGTATTGCTTTGCTTAACCGACTCCATTTTTAATCCTTTCAGTGTTTAGTGCTCTCTTCACAGGTGCCAAGGTTCCCAGGCAGCTATATCACAGAAGAGGATTGTTTTGGCTACCGACGTTCCACCAAGAACCGGCCTTGGGAAACTTTCGCTATCCTGACTTCAAAGGGGTTGTTTTGAGAACTATGGGGGGAGGTTGGGCCTACTGTGATCTGTTACTTTGTACCTCATGCTTTGCCAGTCATTGGTAACAATGCATATGTACCATCCTGAATATTGCATTCAGGCTAGTGGACTATAATGAACTATTTCTTCAGTAAAAGCCTTTTGGAAACAATGGACTGTTGTCTGATTGCAGGAGGTAGTCTGGAGTAAGGACATTATCTAGCCACAGTTCTGACACAGGAGACAGACGCTGGTGCTGAAACCACTGTCCCTGCTTGGTCTGAGGCGGAGGGAACTCCACACCTCCCTCTGGTGGCGGCCTGAAGGGCTGGAGCGGGAGGAAGGCGGAGCCGGCGGGGCGGGGCCTCACAGTATTAGTTAAGGAATTATATATTATAGCTAGGTTAGAGAAGATTAAAAGACCTTTACCTTGCTTACTTGCCCTCATAAGTAGAGTGATTCCAGGTTAGGGGGCTTTTGAGTCTTTACTCCCTAGGCCCCAAGGTCTTCAAAGTGCCCTAGATATTGAAGGGCTATAGATCAGAAATTAGTTATTAGTTTGTGTTAATTGTTAAAGTTTTTCATTCCTGCGTGAAGGGATTAGTTAAAGACTTAAAGACTTTTATTTTTGTTAAACTTGGCAATACGAGGGGATTAATTACGGGTAACTACAAACACAACAGAATATAATTATTACGTTTTGGAAGGCAATCACTTGGAATTGTAGGGAGCTTAATAACCCAATAAAACTCAAAAGAATATCAAATGCATTAACTAGAGTACCTCCTCATTTTGTTTTTCTCCAAGAAACGCATCATAAAAAGACAGTCAAACGTGTACTACGTTCTAACTGGTTTAACCACTCTTTTCAAGCACCTGGCTCTTCAAAAAGCAAGAAGAGTAGCCATTCTCATTTCAAAAACGTTCCTTTTCAAATCACTAGGGTAAAAATTAATCCTAGAGGACATTTTCTATTTGTGAGAGGTACACTTGTCCTTTAACTCTAGCCTCTATTTATGCCTCAAATTCAGACCAATTATACTTTATAAAAATACATTAGAACTGGCTGTATTTCAGCAAGGGGAGCTTCTCATTGGATGTGACCTAAATTATATTCTTGATTTTGAAATGGACAAAACTCACAAAAAAGCTCACCCCCAAGTTAAAAAAGATGCGCCTTCAACATTAAAAAAAGATTCTTGAGACGCATCATTTGGAAGATGTGTGGAGGGTTTTCAATTCTGGCATTAAGGAATTCACATATTCTGCAGTACATAATGTTTATATACATGTTGCTTTTCTTTTAGCTTCCTTTTTTTAAACTCAAATCCTTCCTCCAGCAATAGGCAATAGGAACTTGTCAGATCACTCTTGGGTTTCTTGCCAAATAACCAACAGAACCTCTGATGGAAAAGGGCCGAATTGTTCCTTAAACAAACGTCTATTACTCAATGAAAGCATTTGTAATGAGATATCCAAAGAAATGGATGATCTAAATTCAAACTGTGATGTGGCTCAAGACCTAGTCTGGGATGCCTTTAAGGCTGTAATTAGGGGCAAAATAATATCCATAGCCACGGCCCATAAAAAGACAAGACAAAAACTAATCTCAGAAATAAGAACTAATTCTAGATTTGGTTATATACTATAAGGCAATTTATATTTCTACTATGGTAAGACTTAACCAGCAAAGACAAATCTGACTAGACTAATATATTTAATTCATATTTTTATCCAATAGATATACAAAGTATTATATATGGCAACGAAATAAATTCACTCAGGCAGTTTTGAACATTTGGGATACATTTTAAGCATACATTCTTTTACTTGCTCTTCTTCCATCTCAAACCTCAACAAAAGTTTATATATTTTAGAAATAACATGTTCCTCATTTATACAGAGGGCAATTTCAAATTCAGTTTTAGATAGCTCAAAGTCATAGTCATAGTTTCATTTAAATGTCATAGTCTAATTTAAATGTCTCCAAGATTTGCATATAGGGAAACCATTGGCAAGTAGACATGGGCACGTATCGAAATACGAATCAAATGTCATGATGAATCGGGCCGGTTCATGTTTCACAAAATGCATTTCGTGGGGCCGCAGTTTTCACAAAATTCACGACTTTGGGGGCTAATTCGTTCGATTTGTGAATTATTTGTGATGCCAGAGAGGCTGGCGCCGATCCACTGATTCCCTAGGCAACATAGGCCCAGAATGTCTGCAGACCTTTTGTTGCCATTGGAAACCCCAATCGTAGCCCACATAAACTTGATAGGCAGCTCTCCCCACCAACTGGAGAGCTTCCATTCTGCCCTATGCAGTAAGGATCACGGGGGTTAATCCCCTAGGCAATTGAGGAGATGGGCCTTCTGTAGCCATGGGAACACCAATCTCATCCCTCCAAACCCTGTTAGGCAGGTCTGTCTGCCAACCAGAGACAACCTGTTCTGCTCTGTGTGAGCATTTCTTATATAAGGCACAGCTCTCTGCCTCGTGCTTTTCAGTTCCAGTAGACAAAGGGAGAGGGAGCACCTGTTGCCGGGATGTGAAGTGAGAGAGTGGAATTGGGAGCCTTTGGCTGGATTGGCTGCTGCTTTAAAAGAGACTGAAAAGCCTCTTGTTTTCAGCGCTAGGCCTTGCTGGGAAGGTCATTGGATGAGGTTGCCTTCTTTCCTCCACCCCACCCAACCTCAGTCTCAGGGCATTGGCTGGCTCTGGGGCCTAGCTTGACTGAGGCCTACTTTTTTCCCTTTAATTTTCTTTGCTTATATTCTTATTTAGAGCATTTGTTCTTGCTGGCTTGTTGGGTGAGGGTGGGCAGATGAGAGCCTGCTGAATTCTCCCTGCGAGTTTGGCATCTCTGGGTATGAAGGAGGCCATTGAAGCGCCCTGGGTTCTGATGAATCACGAAACTAACAAATCATTTTGCAAAATGGGACAATTTCGTGAAAGTTCGTGATTCGTGGAATGTGACGAAACGCTCGCTTCGTTTTTTCCTATTTCGTGCCCATCTCTACTGGCAAGTGTGACCTCTCTTGCCCTCTGCTAAGTCCTCTCTTGATTTAATTTTAACTTGGCCTTGAGAAAATTCTAATAAATCATGTTAAGTTAATCATTTAGGTGGACTCACCATTTCCTTTCTAAAATGAACTTCTTGCGACAACAACTAGAGAAGTATTTTCAAAGACAACCTAGGTTTGTATTTATTCCATACTCTCATAATGGCACGCCTTACATAATGACACATCTTTTACCTATATAATGATTATTATACTCTGCGTTGGCTTTAACTTTGTCATATGATGCCACCCAAATTTTAAGTCGTGCCCTTCAAGTTCCAATAGTCTTCTATTTTTAACATTATCCATTCCTTCATCCAAACCAAACAGTTGGCCACAAAATATACTCTCAAATCTGGTACACCCAAACCTCCTCTTTCCTTTGTATCCTGTAGAACCTTAAGTTTAACCCTTGGTTTTTTGCCTTGCCATATAAATCTCAATATATCCTTTTGCCATTGCTTAAATGGTGCCTCAGTTGTCAATACTGGAATTGCCTGAAACAGGAATAACATTCTAAGTAAAACATTCATTTTAATTAAAAAGAGTCCAGTAGCACCTTTAAGACTAACCAATTTTATTGTAGCATAAGCTTTCGAGAATCACAGTTCTCTTCGTCAGATGCATGAACTGTGACTCTCGAAAGCTTATGCTACAATAAAATTGGTTAGTCTTAAAGGTGCTACTGGACTCTTTTTGATTTTGCTACTACAGACTAACACGGCTAACTCCTCTGGATCTATTCATTTTAATTGTAGCTATTCTT
This sequence comes from Eublepharis macularius, assembly GCF_028583425.1. NCBI lineage: Eukaryota > Metazoa > Chordata > Lepidosauria > Squamata > Eublepharidae > Eublepharis > Eublepharis macularius. The sequence continues at coordinate 2,904,610 of NC_072792.1, forward strand.
CCCAACAACGATACTGGAAATAAAAAAAATACCATCAATCAAGCAATGGATATATAAAAACTGGGACCTGATAGTTATGGACAAAATCTCTGAACATCTAAAAATAATGGACAACAAAGCTTTTCAGTCAAATTTCATGGAAAAGTGGTTTCCATTGTTTAATTATATTTCAAATTATGCATCTATAGATACTTCATTGCAAAAAAAAATACTTGGACTTTGTATTCTATTAATCTCAGTTATGTACTATATTTCTCTTCACACCTGTTCCAGTTAATGCTAAGATTATTTTAACCTTTAGAATTTTAAATTGTGTAAGTTTGAGTTGTATGTTATGTTATAAAAATAATGGAAAAGTCAAAATAAAAAGTTTTTTAAAAAGAAAGAAAAAAGCTCACGGCGGGGAAGGAGGGAGGGGTGTGTGCCTGCACAGAGGGCCACTCGATGAGCAACCATTACAGGTAAGTGCCACCCTGTTTTCATGGCTGCTGACTGTAATTTGGCAGGGAACTTCAGGACCCAGACACATCAGAATGAGAGCGGATCGGACTCTTCTGCGGCTGCTTCCGAATAGCAGCCCCCTCCCTCCATCACTATCCTGGACCACCTCTGGGAAGCTCTCTTCCCTCCTAAGGCTCTGACTCCTTCCCCCCGCCCCCTTCGGCATTGTTGGTTTAGCTCTACTGACAATGCTGCAGCTACCCAGCTCTTCCAAGACCTACTCAACAGGGGAAATAAGTGGCAGCCAAGGGTGGAAAACCGGCAGCAGAAAAACTAGGGCTCACCAAAGTGCCAAATTGAAACAGGGAACAGTATTACTGGCTGATACTTTCGCACAAAGGTACCAAGACTCCTTGGCCTCTAACAGGCAGAGAGAGATGGTAATTAAAAGATGCCGCATTAGAGCATGTTATTAGAGCATTTTTTCACCTGAGCTTCCTTCCAGGCACAGGAAGAACAGCAGCAGATTATGTTCCCTGCTTACCTGAAATGTGCTATCCTAAAAACGAGGCCCCTCCCCATGCCCATTGCCCACATGTCAACCACCCTCTTCTGCTGCACTGGCCCCCCGGAGCATGGACAGCGCAGACTGTACAAGGTTTACTAGCAGGTTACAGTTCTCCACAACTAGGCATGCAGGGGAGTGGAGAGTTTTTCAAGGATCCCTGAACAAGCCAGGCCACAATCTCTATAATGGAAGGGAGCCCAGTGCGGCTACATAAAGGCCATGGCAATGCTCCAATATTGGATGCACTACAAGTGTGTGCACGTACTACTTTTATAAATGATCATGAAACAAAGGCTGTTCCCACTCACACTTAAGGACACATACATATATTTATTTAAAATATTTATAAAATGTTTATACACAGATATATCTTCGCAAATTCAAGGCAGCTCACAAAACTGCAAAAGCTGCAAGAATGCAACACTGGAGGAACCCAACAAGTTAAAACCAAAACAAATGCAGTTAAAGAACAATACCTGCTGTTAAAAGCCAATGCATACAGTGAGAAAAGAGCCTGACGGTACAGTGGCCAGAGTGATGGACTAGGAGCTGGGCAACCCAGGTTCAATTCCTTGCTCTGCCAGGGAAGGAAGCTCGCTGGGCAGCCTTGGGCCAGTCACACACAAACAAACAGGATTTGTTATGAGGAAAACATGGAGGAGAATGATGAGTTCCCAGTGAGGAGAAAGGTGGGGTATAAATGAAGTTACGGAAAAATAAAAATTTACCCTACCCCAAATGCCCACTGGAATAAGGCAGTCTTGCACACCTTCCTGGATGTGGCACGTGAAAGTGCTGTTGCCCTCATTCCAACAGGCTATTCCATAGGAACAGACCAACCACAGAGAACGCCACAGCCTGTCACTAAATGGACTATCCCATCCAAGGGCACCACCAGGAGCCGGCTGGCTGAGGAACGGAGCTGGGCACAGACACATGCTGGAGAGGACACAGGAACTATCAGAACATCTAGCGCAAGAACGAGTGCAAGAAAATAACCCGCTGTGACGGCCCAGAGAAGGCTGGACCCTCTAGGCCAGATTGACAGCCAGCATTACACCAGTGCTTCTGCCTAGTTGTGAGTCAGACACCATTATGAAGACTGCCCAGGAACAGCTTGGTTCATCTGTGCTTGATTGGCAAGAAAATGTGCGTGAGTCCTTCTGAACGTACAGGCTTACACTGCCATAAGAAAAAAACGTAATGCTGAAACTGGCACTTAGCTCTCTGTTCTGTTCCTTTCTTGAACAACTGAAACTCCTCTTCGCCAGAAGGAATCTCTGCGCAGGAAGCTGACATGCTAACAGGAGGAGAGGAATGGATCCTCTCCCATCATTCTGCCACTGCCCAACTTTAGGGATGACATCCACATGCCCCTCACACAGTCCCTCCTCGAGTTTAGGAGGCCACGCCATCTCCATCCTAGGGAGGCACAAGCAGGAGCGGCGCCAGGGTTTCTGGCACCCGCAGCCAGCTGGGCATGCATATGCACACCAGCCTGCGTGATGACGTTGCATGCAACATCATAACGGGCATGCGCGCAAGCTGGCCCGATTGCTGCGGCAGGCGGCTGGGACAGTGTATGGGTGGCCTCCCAGCTCTCCTGCTTGGTTGCCCTACGCCGCCTCAGACACCTGCCCACGGCTGCTGCACCTGGCTGGGGGCGTGTGCTGGCAGTGGCGGCAGCGCAGGGTAGGAAGGCTGGGACGCTGTAGCTCCATGGGGCGCGCTCCCGCCTCCCAGCGCCTCCTCCGGCGCCCCCTCCAGCTCCCTGTGCCCTGAGGCAAACGCCTACTTGGCCTCAATGGGCGCACCAGCCCTGGGCACTAGTGAGCTCAGAGTACTGTGGGCAGCAGCTAGAGCAAGGGCAGTACTGTGGGCAGCAGCCCATCCACGTTCTATGATGGGTGACCATCCTGGGCAGATCCCAGAATCCAGGAATAATCCCCAGGTCGCAAGAAGATATACAAGGTTACAAACAAATCCCGCAAGGCATTAACACACATATACCAATAGCCTGCTCATGTGCAGATGTTAGTTTTAAAGGCTGCACAAATAGGTAAAAAGAAACAAACAAAAGGTAGTGATCAGCCAAGGGGAGGAATGGGGTGACTGGGAAGAGAGGAAACTAGGCCATTTAGCAGAGTAACAGATACTGGGTGGGCACAGCTGAGGGTGGGACTTCCCCCCATAGTATTACACACAGAGAAGTGGGCATCCCCAAGAGAAAAGTGTTAGCCAAGTCCTTCACATGTTGTGCTACTCTTCTGACTACAAGTTAGTCTTGGAGGAAAAAGATTAGTCTTGGAAAAGAGTAACGCAGGTTAGTATTGGAAAAAAGTAACACACACACACACACACAACAAAAAAAGTGGTGCAGCTCATACTGCCACCTCATTACCTTCTCATTCTTCCATGACAGTACTGTTCAATAGTTAGAGTGCCGGACTAGGATCTAAGAGACCCTTGTTCAGCTCCCTATTCACCATGAAACTTACTGGGTGACCTTGTCCTTGGGACGGCCAATCACTCTCCATACAGCCTATCTCACAGGGTTGTTGTGGGGAGAAAACAGAGGAAGGGAAAGACCTGCATATGCCACTCTGAGCTCCCTGAAGTGTGGAGTGGAATATACTAAATAAATTTGGCAGTAATATTGCTGAGCATTTAGAGTCCAGTTACTACCCCATGGGCTTCGCCTTAAATAAGGGGCAGCCAAAACCTCTGACAAATAGAATGGTAAATGTCAAGGCCTCCATAGGCCCCAAGTCCCAGGAAGTGGCTGCTGCCCAAGGACCCACCAGGGCCCAGCCGAGGAGAGGGACAGGCGTGAGCCTTTGAGAAAAGGAGGTACAATTTCAGATGCTGGAAGACACATGGAGAGAGGCAGGCAGAACAGCAAGCAAGGCTGAAGCACTGCGGCGCACAGAATCTCTCTCTCTCCCTCTCTCTGGAAATGATGTGGGGTGGTGGATCTGCAGCCATGTAACAATGCTCCTTTGTTTCCACCTGCACTTTACATACACAATTGTAACTGAAGCACGTATTACAAATGCCACAAGCACTCTCCCCTCTCCCAAAGGAAAACAACCCTGCCCCAGGAATAATAGATTGCTTACCTGTAACCAATTTTTTGAGTGGTCATAAGGCAATGGCAAACCACCCCATAACCAAAAAAGTCTGCCAAGAAAACGTCGTGATGCAACGTCCCCCCATGGGTCAGTAATGACTCGGTGCTTGCACCTTTACCTTTTTTATGTGAATTCACACTGAAGGGCTTTACACCTGCACAAAGTAAGAGCCTAGATACCAGAGCTAGTGTTTAGGTGCTAAAACCTGCCTGCTAAGAGATGCAGCTTCAGTCTATACATGCCAAGAGAGGTGGATTTATACCTTCATGCCCAGTTCCTTCCAATAGATGTAAGATTATGCTGCAAGTTAAAGGTACCTGTTGCAGAGATGAAGGGCAGCCTGTATAAACAGGTAAGCAACCTGTTTTTATTTCTTTGCCGTCTCTGTGCATCACACTGATAGATGCAGACTACAAAGTAGACAAACCTGGAGGCAGATACGGATGAGTCAAATGAAGAGGGGGTGGAACGCTGCTTGCCAAAGGAGGCACCAGCTGTAGCTCAGCCGTCAAGGGCAGAACGTTTGAGGAATGTGGATGGCTTGGCTGAGGTAGCCAACTCTACAAAAATGAAGGAGGAATCCCTCTGCTGAAGACCAAACACGTGACCACAGCTCTAGTGGGATGAGCCTGATGTGGCAGGGGAGCAGCTCAAGCATCAACCGGAGGCACAGTTCCCATCGCCTGGGAAATCCAGCCGCAGAAGCACTGGGAGGAAGACATGCAGTCCCTTAGTTGCAGCACAAGCGGCACAGAAGGAGACTGGGGAGACATCTGGTGGGGCTCTGCACACACAAGGAGGGGGTCCAGGGAATGCACAGCCCGCTCGCTACCTGAAGTTGGAGATGGAAAACAGAAACTATGGTGATTTTAAGTGTGTGTGTGTCTTTAAATGCTTAGTGTGGTACAGATGGAGTGGAAGAGAAGGATGAGTGAGTGAGGTGATTGGTTGATGACTGAGAGTGTGGGCGGAGTGAACTACAGTTTTTAGTTACTGAGTGCAGAGAAAAGACTCAGTCTGGGCAAAGCAGGCAACCTGTGTGGAAGCCTGAGGAGATTCTCATTCTAGTCCATTTAGGCAACCTGTGTGGAAGCCTGAGGAGATTCTCATTCTAGTCCATTTAGGCAACCTGTGTGGAAGCCTGAGGGGATTCTCATTCTAGTCCATTTAGGCAACCTGTGTGGAAGCTAGAGATGGGCACGAAACGGGGACAAAACGTTCTGTGCCTCCTGCTTTCAGTTCTAGTAGACAGAGGGAGAGGGAAGAGCTGTTGCTGGGTTTAGAGTGAGAGGGAATGGACTTGGGAGCTTTGTGCTGGATTTGCTGCCACTTCAAAAGACTGAAAAGCCACTTTCTTATTTTCTGCTCTTGTCCTTGCTAGGAAGGCTGTTGGGTGAGGGTGCTTTTTTTCCTCCACCCTACCCCACCCCAGTCTCAGGGCATTGCCTGGCTCTGGGGCCTAGCTTGACAGAGGCCACCCCCCACCCCCCCGAGCCTGTGGAACCCAGGGGAACAGAAGGGAGGCGATCTCCCAGTCAACGTATTGCAATCTTCACCAAACTTGGAAGGTGGCTGGAGGAGAGCCTGCTGACATCTCCCTACGAGTCTGGCATCTCTGGGTATGAAGGGGGCCGTTCGTTGTAGGACCCTGGGATCTGACAAATCACAAACCTAACGAATCATTTCGTGAAAGTTTGTGGTTCATGGTTTGTGGAATGTGACAAACCATGAAACTCCAGAGTTATGTCCCTTATATAAGAAACGCTCACATAGAGCAGAACAGGAGATCTCTGGTTGGCAGACAGACCTGCCTAACATGGTTTGGAGAGATGAGATTGGTGTTCCCATGGCTACAGAAGGCCCATCTCCCCCCTGCTTGTTGCTCTCATAGAACAGAACAGGAACTCTAAGGTTGGCAGGGAGAGCTGCCTATCAAGGTTATGTGGGCTAAGATTGGGGTTTCTACGGCAACAAAAGGTCTGCAGACATTCCGGGCATATATTGCCTAGGGAATCAATGGATTGGCACTAGCCTGTCTGGCATCACAAAGCATTCACGAATCGAATGAATAGGCCCCAAAAGTCGTGGATTTCATGAAAAATGCGGCCCCACAAAATATGTTTTCGTGATCCACAAATCAGCCTGATTTGTTATAAAACTTGATTCGTGTTTTGATTCATGCCCATGTCTAGTGGAAGACTAAGGGATTCTCATTCTAGTTCATTTAGGCAACCTGTGTGGAAGCCTGAACTGTGTGTGGCTTGTGAGAGAATATTCATTCTGTCTAAAGCAGGCAAACTGTGTGTGCACCCAAGAGGGAAAGGTTATGTACATCTGTGTGACTGAGCCTATGTGAGGAAACTTTAAGAACCGAGAACTATCTTTGAAACCATCAAGCTTAAGTAACAGAGTGAAACCGATATGCTTCTTATGAAAATAAGTTTGTTTTGGTTTTTTTGGTCCCAGGGTATCTGTCATTCCTATATATCCCATTCCTATCCTCAGGGCCACAAAGTCACATGAAGGAACCTGGTGCTTGGGCACATTATTAAAGGGGAAATATAAATCAACTATTTTGAAATATAATTGCTGGTGGCAGCAATCTACCCCAGAGAGTGTAACAGAAGGGTTAAAGGCAAAATGAAACTAACTGAAAAAGGGGCTCATAACAGAAACTTTCAACAGAAAAGCAATGCCTGTTCTCAGGGCCACCTTCTCCTTGCGGAACCAGAAACAGATGGTATCTGTTTATAAGCAGAATAATTTAGGACCTTCAATGAAGCAGCAAACAAAATGAAGACTCCATCCCATTCCATCTAACTTCTTACTCTCGTTGGTAGTTGGAAAGTGAGAAATCTGCTGAGTCTTGCCCACTGATACTTCCACAACAACGGAATATGGAGGCAGATGATGGAATGGACACTTGGCCGTTCCTTTTACAGGTTTGAGCATGCTTCAAAATGGGCAGGGCCAAAGCTGGTTTTAACCAAGCATCATTTGTCCACTTCAACAGCATTGGAAGTATTTGCAGATAGGACTGATGGCCCTGAGCACTGGGTTCTCCTTCTCCTGGGATGCTTGCTGGGATGGGTGATGTTGAGACACATTAAGACTGGGTGCAGCTGCTACTCATGGCAGCTGTTCAGAGCACACACAAATGTCCTAAGTTGGTGAGAGACCCTGAAAGTCAAAGACCACACTGGAAAGTGAGGAGTCTGAAGCCTAGTTGGAGACATCCATCTCAAACCCAGAAGAACCCTCTGCTTTTGATCGTGTCAATTCCAGAAACAGTCCAGCAGAGCAGGAAGACTGTGGGGGTTGACTGACAGAAGATCCCATTGTCAGTGCTGGAACTGAATGTTTCAGAGACAAGGCTAAATGATAAGGGGTGAATGAACCACCAACTGAGGAAATGACCGAAAAGGTTGCAAAGTCATCAGAATGGTTCCAGGTGGTTTGGACAACGCAGGAGATGAGTGAAGTTTATACACAATGACACCCCAAGACTGAGTGCTTATAGATAGAGGAGGATCTACCTGATATGGTAGAGATGTTCTGAGGAACCTGGGAGTCTAAGAAGGAAGGGAGGCATTGATCAATAGCAGCCATGTGGAACGTTATGAGGCTAATCAGACTCCCAACAATAAGTTGGATAGTCAGGCACTAGTGGAAACCAAAAGTGGCCTCTGACAAGACCCCACTGCTGGGAGTGATGCCAAAGGCACCAAGATTCAAAACAAAAACCAGACCTGAACTGATGGTGCCAGGAGTATCAGCAGGATCAAGCGTCTCAGTCATGAAGAATGGGTACAGGATTCTCAAGGGAGGATAAATGTTTCCTGGAGGATGAATGTGACCTCTGTAGAAGAGAGATGAGGGTCAGGGCTGAAGAACTGGCGACTCTTCAATCTGCCCTTTCCAAACCAAAAGCACGGGGCCTGGAGAGGACTGATGGGCTGGGAGCTGGAGCTGAAGGGCTAGAGAGGAGGCAGCAGCCTGGGCAGCTCTTTTACAGAGGCCGCGAGGGCCCTTCCCCAGGAGCAGTGAGCATGCCTCATCAACCTCTGGCAATAGCCACTGAACGCCCACCTCGTGCTGTTCTCCCCAATACAGCAGGCACCAGTTGTTGCCATCAGATGAGAGAGGCCTGCACTGGCAACAGTACTCGCAAACAGTCTTCACTGCCACAGGTTCCTAAGTACCTCAGATGAGAAAAAGCTATTTACACGAACTGACACTACTAGCACTAACTGTAACAATTAACACTAATTGATACTACTAGCAGCAACAACTAACCTTTTGGACAATAAGAAAGGAGAGGGAATAAACCCATACAGAGGTTTGCCAATCCCTGCTATTGAGGCAGAGAGGTCTATCAAAAATTCGGTCTAAGAGCTTCACTAAGTGTGACTTGTCAAAGAAATCAAGGCTTTAACGAAAGTCTAATTAGGTGCTGTCAGCCAGGATGCTGGAGCCATGAGCAAGAAGGCCTACCTGAGAAACTATGGCCATGGTCTCATTTGCACTGCTAACTGATAATGGGTTGAATGGAAATTGCAAACACGAACAGTTTTTTAATCTAAAGGAGAAATATGTACTGGAAAATGGATGAATAATTAACAATCGTTGACATTAATCCTGTATGTCTTTGGAGAGGGGATTACTACAGTCCCTTCTCTTTCCTAAAAAAAGGGACAACCTATTCTAACTAGCTAGGAGACTAAACCTTTGTGACAGGGAAGTCTTGCCATGAGACCAGAATCTAGTGACTGCGCAGGTCACGCAGGCTTGGTCAAAAGTCACATAGGGGAGCAAAAACCAACGTCAAAAGAACAGCAATATTTCTTGATGACTGTGGACGGGCCTCAACTGTTAGGAAATGGCTCTGGCCAAGAACCCAGTGCTCAGGTGAGGGAAAAGAACCAGACAGACACAACTGGGGGTTGGCTGAAGAGCCTCGGGAGTGCAGGATCTCTCCCACTCTGGGGGTATCATGTGAGGTAACAGGTTTGCTGTCCTGTTCGAGTGACTCTTCGCCTCCAGCTTTCTTTGAACTGCATATTTGGAAACAGAGCAAGTATTGCAAAATGCCCCCCTTCAGAAGGACCCAAGCCAGAGAAGTACGGCTTCGGGAGCCTGGGGAGCACATAAAGTAGCATAAAATAGTAGAAACTAGATGCCTCCAGGAAGGCTGCCAGCCTCTACCGCACGTTCACCATATTCTACTTTGACCATGCCCATACTGCATTTGTTCAGCGTTCCATTATTCCGTCAACCGTTATGCTGCATCAGCCATTGGCTGCCAAACACAGCAGTCCTCGCATCTGCTTGGTGCTTTATTAGCTGTGCCTTTTCACAAACACAGTATAGCCATGTTTGCAGATCGCTCTGCCCGCGCTCTGCTACATCAGCCAATGGGTGTTGATCACGGGTGCATAGTCAAAGCCTAAAGGTAATGGGGAAACATGAAGCCGAACCAGCATGATCCAGCAGGACCAGCATGCACCAATGCTTTCTTACGGCACTGGTTCAATTCCCTTTCTGTTTTCTGCTTTCTGCCCATTTTGCTTCCGCACACCTTTTCGTATTGTTTACTGAATGTCCCAGCTGTCGATCATATTGACTTACTCTGTGTAATCTGCCTTGTCTCAAGGAGGAAGAGGGACTATAAATATCAAAAATAATAAAATAAAACAAAAGTACCAATTGTACCAGGCGGAGCTAGCACTTGACAAATGGAAAACTTACCAACTCTGGGGGCTGGGTGAAATGGAGGCTTTGCTCTGGTGGGCAGATCAGAGGAAGGTCTCCAGAGGTCAATAATGGAGCAGAGCGGCAAGAATCCACGCACCGAGTGTCCCCCTCCCTCACAACCGCCTGTCAGGGAGGAACACCCAACACCACCTACCTCAAGGGACCAGCCTCTCCCCTCTCCCCTCTCCCCCCATCTCAAACTTACCACTAACAGTAGCCCACGTCTTGAAACTGGCCATCTTGCTGTGTATAAAAGGAGGAAGCAGACAGGGACCAGCACTGCAGGGGGCTGAAGGTGATCAAGTGTGCTTGTGACAGGGGGTTGTCTGGAAGCTTACACAGCTGTTCCATAAAAGCTTAAGTACAAGGTGATGAACTGCAGTTCTCTCTCTCTATCTCTCTCACACACACACACACACACACACACACACACAATCTTTCACACAAATCCAATTATGACGTTTCCTGTTTGTGCTTTATCCAGTTGTTAAGATTAATGTATAATCCAATAATATTTTTGTATTATTTAATAGCATCATAGCCATGTTTTGAAAAAAATCTGGATCAATGAAACAAGAGCCTGATTCTGTTCAGATGGAAACATCTCTCCCTTGGAAGCAGCTAATCACAGAGGGTGTAAAAAGCCATACTGTAATATACTTGATTTTACGTTAATTCCTCCATCGATGCCCTCTAAAAACAACTAGTAATGTTCATTCTTGCTAGAGGATGTCTCTCTCTTCTTATAGGTATAGTCTGCCTTTCACTTAAAATTGGTTCCCAAAGCATTTAAAACGTGTCATAAAGATCTCACTTCCAAAAGGACGTGGACAAATTGGATTGGGTACAGAGGAGAGCAACTAGGATGATTGGGGCCTGGAGAAAAAGCCCTACGACGAAAGACTGAAGGACTTGGGAATGTTCAGTTTGGAAAAGGTTGAGGGAAGACAAGAAATGTACTCTCTTTAAGTACATTTTCTGGATTTGCCCATACTTACCCAAGGATCTGCATCCCAGATTCTCTGATTGATTCGGGAAAGCCAGATTTATGCAGATTAGCAAAAATCCAGCTTCTTCCCTGAATCCCAGATCTGGATTGCACATTCCTAACATTCACATCTCGTGCCAGCTCTTGAGCCCCACTCAGTGCTAAGTCCAGGGATGCTACACCTCGAGTTGATTCTGCGACCGAATGCTCCAATGCACAGTAATCTGTGCTGTCCGGAAAGCTTGCTTCTATGGCATGACTTGAGTACATATTTGTCCAACCAATGTGAGGGTAGTCGAAGTCACCCAGCATTACGACATTCTCCCTTGGGGCACGTCCTTTATTTCCCTCTGTCTTGAGATCTGCCTCCTGGTTTTGATGGGGGCAGTTGTACACCCTAGCTTTTAAGAAATCCTACAAGCCCAGGACCTCCGCCCGCTGTGATTCCATGGAGGAATCTGGCGTTTTGCCTCTGACCACTCAGAAAACTCTGTCTAAAGACACGCCTCTGAGGAGCAGCCCAATACCGTTTCTGTCACCTTCTGCCAACATGCTCACACCAACATTTACTGATGCCACCTCCTGCTGCTGCTACAGGGAAAATACAGGCCAGGCTGGAAGCCCCACTGAGCGTAAAAAATCCCTTTGTACAGTCTTGAACACAACAGCTGAAACGGCTCCTGTCGCAAGCTGCTGCACAGCGTAAGAATACTGCTTGGGAAAAGCAAGCGAGGCCATTTCCACCTGCTCTGCGTCAGGGCCATTCTTTCCCTCTCAGTCGCATATTCCCTATGGAGAACTCTTTTCCAAAATCGACAACAGAAAAGAAAGGGGGGGGGGCTTTCCACAGTTCTCTGTGATACTTTTAAAAAATTACTAAAGTATAGGGAGCACTCAAACAGATCTTACAATTACGTTCTTATTTCAGCTCTACAAATGAAAGAGACACCGGTACCATTTTCAACCAACCATTTTCTTTACAATCAGCACTCAGATATTCCCTAGGGATTTAATTAGAAAATATTTGTCAAAGAATGCTGCCACACAATTGTGCTGAAACCCCCTCTCCCAAAGTATAGGACTTCAAAAACCAGGAAGGGAAGAAAGAAATGCCCTTAATACAATCCAAAAAGGAGAAATGTCAGGCCTGCTATCCACAGTAACGCCATATTGTTTTCTGATGCTTTCTCACTCTGTAGTTTTTCAGTGTTATTTGCCTACAGGTTCACAGAGAGCCAGCTGTGTTCCCAAGAAGGCCTTATCTACCCGGACTAGACATCGACCTTGGAGGAGCTTCCCTCGCCTTCCCAGGCATCTACTGTGGGGGAGGGGGAGAGTGGAAGGAGGTTTTGATATATTGCAACTTGAAACTAACACGTCATTCTCAACAAAGCTTCCCTGTCAGCCAGAAGCTTTCATGCCTTTGGACTAATTATGGACACCTGTACTCTGAATATAATCTTTCAATAAAGAACCTTTTGAATCAAGGGACCTTGGATTTCTTGCAGCAAGGAGTGGGAGATGAAACCAGAGTAACTGGAATTCCATAAACTGACAGGCCACCTCACACATCACAGTTCACACAAAAACAGAGGTCTGTGAGCACATAAATCCTGGTGTGGAAGGATCTCCGCTGAGCTCATCCACTGCTTTGGTGTGGAGGAACGCTGCCCACTGGGTCATTGCAAGGATCTGGAGGTCTAAGCACATCTTCTTACCCATCCAACCTTCCTTCTAGCCCAGGTGCAATTCACCAGATCACCTGAGCAGGTATCCTGGACTCTCTAGTTGCATACAGACAGGGAATAAGGAGTAAAACAGGGCTCATGGGGCATTAGGACATTTCTTGCCAATGTGGTTAACTGAAGCCATGCTAGCATGGATTGTCTCCTACATACTGTGCTATTATACAGAAGTCCTATGTTGACTTCTCTATGTAATAAAAATAGTGATGCTTATAGGTAAAAAGTTTGTAACAGTCTCACGTAAAGTTTCATGAGGCACAGAAGCTTCATCAACTAATGGCGTATGGCAGATCTCTTATTTAATGCTGATAATGCTGATATCACTACTATCTACATATTTCATTCTGAACAAAGCCATAGAGTGTAGCTGAAAAATTCCACCCAACTGGGGCCAGGGACTGAGAGGGGAATTTTGCTACAGGTTTGGGGGAAGCGCCAGGTCTGCAGTAATATCTGAAAAAATAACCTCCTCAGCCAAAAAATATTTGTGCCCCTATACGTGTGAAGCATATAAATGAAAATGTCTCCACATCGGAGAAAGGCACCGTGCTGAAGCCTACACAGGAGGAAGAATGTGACGGAGCAGTTCAGGTGCCCCTGAAACACCGAGGGCTGGACGGGAGTGAATAGCGTTGACCTGCAGAAATGCACAGCCCAGGAATATGGGGCCCGAGAGGAGGCTGAGCGAGCGCAAAAGCACACACGGCAAAAATAGAATTTTCGGACATCTGGTGCTGATGATATCTACGTATGAGAACAAGCAGTCATAAGGGGAAATGTTAAAGTCTACATGTTTCTTCAGTATATATATATTTTGTTATAACCAGCTTGTTTGAAATTCTAGACAGCCATCTTCATTTTGATCATATTATCTTCAGAATTTGAAGTCTAAGCTTTAAAGCAAATGGTAACGTTAGTCATTTATATTATATTTCCACCTCAGTTTCATGACTGCTATATCCTCCGATGTACATGGGTGTGCATTATTGGATGATCTGGGCACTGCTGCTGCTTTCCCGTTCCCACTCTAGCACTCCTTTTACTTCCTACCACGGCCCCCTCCCCCCCCCCGGGAGCCTCTGACTTGGTCTTCGCTCTCAGGCACAGGCGCGGGGGGTGGGGTGGGGCACAGCCTCGTTGGACCAACAAGCACCATCCTCTCATTCATACACTGGCAAACGTTCAGTTTCTCAACGCGTTTGGGTTTGTGACCTGCATTTTTTAAGGTGGTGACCCCACAGATGATTGGATGACAGCTCAGAAGGCTGCCGCACAGACATACCTGCCCCTCAAACGCCCCGTGGAAGGGCCTTCCCAACTGCTTTCTGTGTGACCCTCGTGATTTTCTGGAGCCACCTAGCAATGGCAGCCTTACAGATCCTTTCGCCCCGAGATTCCTGCTTCGGTTGTGTCTTAGAGCCCTCCTAGAATCAAATGTATGGCAGTCCTCCTACTTCTGCTGAGCCAGAAGGAAATCAGCACTCAGTGTCCCTGCTTCCAGGTGTCAGTGCCAAGAAAGACCTCTCCCCGGGACGCTGGAGAGCCAGCTGCCAGTTCGGAGGAGGCCACGCTGGGTCGCAACCACTTCTAACATAGGTGCCACATGTCCTCTGCTCTGGTGTAAGAGTGCTGCAACTCCTGGTCTTGTGCCTCACAGGTCAGCCTTCCATGCTCCAGCACGCTACACCTTAAAGAAGTCGGCAACAGGCTTCTGTTACCGTAACTTATGCCTCACCCACACCTGCCCTGAATCAGAGAGCAAAAGGCAGTGCACCGACCCCCAAAGGCCGTGAGGCGGCACTACTGGGCAAACATGTGCACGTGGAGTGGTATCAAGTCACGCAGCAATAAGGAGAACAGGCATGGAGCTGGCGGACTGGGTTAGGGAGGTTGTCATGAGGACGGAGGTAAGGATCTATGTCCCAATCCAGGAAGACGTGTGGCCTGCCAAGGAGTCAGCAGGCTGAAAGAGAGGCAGGGAGTCACACAAGTGAATAATGGCAAGATGCCTCCCCTCCCCTCAGGATCTCAGACCCACCGGGCCAGAGCAGATGGGCAAGCTGAAGCCCATGAGCTCACCCGAGTCCTGCCCTTCAACAATGTGGTGAGATGTACGCACTTCTGTGCCACAGAGGGTGATACGTTCTGTGGCGTTCCTCTCCGAACTGCCCAGGTCTAGATGCTTCCTCAGCACAAACCACCACACCACAGACAGACACAAACGGTGCCCCCTGCTCACCTTTTCAGTCTCATGTAGTTTTCACTGGCTGCAGGCCGGCATTCTGCACGCTGGACCACAATTCCTTCCAACGACAGTTTCTCTTCAAGAGAAAGAGACGCGGGTTAGCAGCAGAACTCAACCAAACATTGCGGGGGGGGGGAGGGAGGGAGGGGGGAGCCTTCGGGGCTGGCCTCTGGCAATTCACGCCTCAGGGGCAGAAAGTAACTCGCGACCGCCCCGTTCCAGAGTTTTTCCTCAGTGTTGCTCTAATAACCTAAGAGGCCCCTGTGAAGAACGAGCCCACTGTGCAGCAGCCTGAAGACTAACAAAGACAGAATTAACTGGAACAAACATTTTACTGAAAATAAGGCACTGCCAATCTCTGAAGTGCCCCAAGACTTGTTCGCTTTTTATTACTGTTTTAAATGAACAACAGAATAAACCAAATCAACAATTCTAACAAACCGTGTTATTAACAACATATCCTTGTGTTTTATATTCATACTTACAAATAAAAAAGTGTCAATTTCATTCATTTTGTGTAGGAAAGCATGGGATAATAATCAGTCTTGCCAATTCCTTATCTTCCCATGTCACTTAAGGTAATTAGCAAGGAATTGGGGGGGGGGGGGCGCTTTTAAAATTCATTTTTCTCCTTCCTTCCTTTGTAGTGAATTTTTTATCATGGGTGGGATGAGAGAATCTGGTTTAGAGGAAGCCTTCCCTCAGCCCGAGTACGTTATGACTGCCCCACCTGCCCCCTTGCATTGCCTGGCTCTCCCAGCATCTCTCAAGAGAAGGCGCATTTTCACTAACCTCACTTAGTGGAAAGAAAGACATCCCCGAGGAGGCCAGCAGGATGACCCCCCCCCCCAAGTTTCTGGGATGCAACAGGATTGGGTTGCCTGGCAACTTGGAGAGCCAGCGGTTCGGAAGATCCCAGACAGGCCAGCCTTATGGCACAAGCAACGTGAGCATTTCAAAAAGCGCCCCCCCCTCCAATGTCGCTGTGTTGTGCCCACTAACCCTCAGCTAATCCCCTGCGTTGCCCTCAAAAAATGGAGACATTCTCAGGACTTGAAGCTGCACGTCCACGCCACTGTGGCACAAGGTCATTGGGGGCAGCTTAGGGAGATACGAGAGATGTTATCCTGACTTCCCATTTCTTTTCTGTCAGCAGACACCCTCCTCCCCTTTGCCACCCCCAAAGTCAAACTTCCAAGTAGCCCATTCAAAAAAGTTACCAACAGTCTTACTCTTCCGCAGCATTCCACTGTCCGAGAATGTGCTGTCATAGGAATGCAGGCGCTTGTGCAGGTTACACACACAATCTATCCTAACTACCAATTTTGCTCTGACTGCATGGTTTACAATTTATACACATTGACAGCAGATCCATTGCCCTTAGAAATCTAACTGGATGGGCTTGAAGTGCATGTCAAGAACAGCCCGCCCCAGTACCAAGGGGCCCAGTTTTAATGGATTCTGTCCAGATCACACACACACACACACACACACTTGTATTTCTGTGGAGGCATTCATTCACACCGTGGCCATTCATCGTGCAGCAACAGGGGGTGTGCTCAAACCACGAGGCAGAGCCATGATCAGAATTCAAGATGACCCAAAATAAAAGCCTTCCCAAAGCTGAGATGCACTAAGCCTGCTGCTGCTGCTGCTCTCAGGCGTGGCCCACACAGACATACAGCACCTGCCACATCGTGCACTGGGGGGAGCTGGGAGGCAGCAGATGTGACTTGCGTATGGAGTCACAGCCGTGGCATTTGAGAGGCTTCACTGACCAATCTGCATCCAAGTGTCATGGGCAAGTGGCAACCACTACTGAATAATACGACTTGTGGTTTTGGACAGATCTTTGGGAGAGTGAGAAGTGCAGCTCCGGCCCTTCTGACAACAAGTAGAGAACTGTCCCAAGGTCCAAGCTGAGATGCTGGGTCAGAACTCCACAGACCCAAAGTACAGGAAAGAGCCAAGGCTCACCTTCACCTGCACAGTTCTGGCTAATTCTGGACACCACCTCCATTTCTTAAGAATTAACATGACAACACTCTTCCTCTGTCCGCAGGATACCCTGTTCTCCTAAAACGTTTAAACAGAGGTATGTTCATATGAGTCAGTAGATTTCACCAGAGATAAATAGTGAGAACTATTTTCATTACTCATAATGCACGCTGCTAATAACGACTCCTCCAAAGAATGTAAGAGCCTAACCCCGTATGTGTGGTTAGCCCTCTGTGTGTGTGTGTGTGTGTGTTTTTATCCAGACCACTAGTGTGTGTAATATTCCCCCTCACCAAACTCCGTATTATCAAACTTCTCGTGTTCCTACAAACACAGGGGCAGCATGAAGTACCCCAGTGCTATATACCTCACTACATGAGCTGCATCGCTCGGATGGAGCCAATACGCTCCTCCCACAGGCACGACGTATCTGAGCTGCACCATTGACTGGAATATTATCCTCCGATATGACGGTGGGCTTGAAGGGAGGAAAAGACGGCACTTGGGGTTTCCACTGATTCCAGGTGAGTGCTTAATTTATACCAGCTCTTTTGTAGGTACATCTTCACATGACTGTAGAGTGTAAGCACCTTTTGAGAGAGGAGATTCACCAGCTCTGCCACCATTGGTGATCTTGATGTTTTTGCCAGTGGCATCCCATCACCAATGCGATGGCCCTGTTATGCTGCTGCAGAGAATCTACCCTGGCATATGTCTTTGCTCCACTCCCAAAAGGGATATAGCAGCAATGCTATCCTCACCTGGAGAGGCTAACTCTGGAACAGAACTGCTCTGTTAACTACTAAACTTGGACCAGCTCCATCTAACAGGTATGTATTTGTGTGTGTCAATGAAATACATTTTAATGGAGTGCAGAGTATGGTTGGTTCAAATATTCAATCTATCATTCCTATTTTAGATGCAGCTAAAACAAGAGAATCTAAAAAGATGCAGCCTCATGGTTGCAAAGAAACTTAGGAAACGCACAGCTATCAGTCAGGGAGGGATTCAAAAGCCACGAAAACAGTGGGAAGGAGGCCGCTGGGCTCTTCATTCCCTGGCCAGCTCTCTGTCCATCCCCATTCTTCAGCTCTGTGTCCCGGAGAAATGTTGTTCACATCAGAGGAAAATGTTATTTCTTTGGGGCTGATATTTTTCAAGAAGACAGATAAAGTAACCTATCACCTTGTAAAAATACTAGCACTGCTACTGTACAACTAACTGGCTGCAGAGCAAACATCAGTAGGGATGAGTGGTGGGAGGAACTCCTGCTCCCTCCACCTTCCCAGCCTAGCAGTATACGCAATGCACTGTGGAGGGGGCAGTTTCAGCATCAAAGCAAATAGAATGGAACCACTGCCCCGATTCTCAGTTGCGGAAATGTCAAGGCTGGCAATAAGCTGCATGTGTGAAAAATGCTCTCTGAACCGAGGCAAGCAGCAGAGGCTGAAAGGGCCTGGTTGGGAGAGCAAGCTGCAGACGCTGCCCTTTCAGCCTGCTCTCTGAGAAAAGAGAGGCCGGTATTTGCACCACCACCACCGCTTCCCCTTTCCTCGCACCTCCTTGCAAGTATTTGTAGAGGGAGAATCCATTTTCAAAAGCTGAGCCTTAAAAACACAGCTGCCGCAAGACGAAACAATGCAGCTTTTGTTGTTTTTTCCTTCCCCTGCTGAAGTGTTGCTGTGCTGTTGCGTTGCACAACAGACCCATGGTGCTTCGTAACAGACTGCCTCTCTTTCACATGGAAGCAGAAGCATTTCAAAAAACAAAAACAAACATATGGCCAATTTCTACATATAGCTTCAAAATGGACAGTATAATATAACTCACCCCTTCTGTCAAGGTTATTGCCTATAAGAGGAAACAAATTTACTCGGTTTTTCTCATTTTGCCACCAAAGCAAACATGTCACCCCTTTGATAGAAAGTGATGTTTTTGAGCAACGCTTTTTAGCAGGATTTTAAAAAAATACCAAACTGTTGCAAAAATATTTGGCCAATACACAAAGTCCTACACAAAAGGACAGAAGGCTTTGAAAATGGTTAAAAGCGCAATTGCAAGCCGGCTAGCACCCTTCTCAGTCCCCTGGAGTCAATGGGCTTGGGAAGGGTGACTGCTCGGGATGGCGTGGCAGGGATCTCAACTGTTACAGCCTGCTAGAAGATTACTGGGTAGCAATTCCTTGAAACAAAGCCAGACTGCCAAGACATGTCAGTTACTTCACAATTTTCTAAAACTGCATTCAAAAATTAATGTTCTAAATCTAAATTTTGGTTTAAATATCCAGAAGCAAGCAGATGCAGATACACCCCTTCTTTCAGCATGATACAAAAGCAAGCCCCAAACATCTAAGCTCCTGAGCCTTCAAAGCAAACCCTCACCCAGTCCTCCCTCACACAGTTAAATGCAAATTGTGTCTTGCAGGCAGCTCCCAAGATCACGCCGCACACTCGGCTCTCGGCTTCTACGCCACCTACTGCAAAACCCAGCCAGCCGACAAGCTCATGCGAGGCTTAGAGCACTCCAGTTCTACCATCCTCCCTACCAGAGCTGCCTAAAGGGGTTTTTAAGAAGAAAGCTCCATACAAAGCACAAGACGAGCAAGGCAAGAAAGGAGCCTTACAAACGGAGCACAAAACAATCAGGCGTGAAATGGAATGTGACAGAAAAAGCGACGACTTCGAAGCCATCGATCAAGGCAATAATTGTAAAATGTCTCCAGTGACTCTTAACGTTGGCGGGTATCTGTACGTTACACAAAAGCAAACACTAGCCAAGTATCCGGACTCGCTGCTGGAAAGAGTCGTAAGTGGAAAAATCCTATGCCCATCTGATGCAGAGGGCCATTATTTCATAGACAGGGACGGGCTGCTGTTCAGGCACGTTCTGAACTTCCTCCGGAATGGAGACCTGCTTCTACCAGAGGGATTTCAAGAAAACCAACTTCTGGCTCGGGAGGCAGAATTCTTTCAGCTTAAAGCATTAGCTGATGCAGTGAAGTCGAGGTGGGAGAAGGAGCAGCTGGCATCCAGAGAGGCCACCTTTCTAGAAATCACAGACAGCCATGACCGGTCACAGGGCCTTCGGATTTTTTGCAATGCTCCTGATTTCATAACAAAAATAAAATCTCGGATTGTTCTGGTGTCCAAAAGCAGGCTGGACGGCTTTCCAGAAGAGTTTTCAATCTCTTCCAACATTATACAGTTTAAATACTTCATAAAGTCAGAGAATGGAACACGGCTTGTTTTGAAGGAAGATAACACTTTTGTTTGCACCCTGGAAACTCTTAAGTTTGAAGCGATCATGATGGCACTAAAATGCGGATTTAGACTGCTGACCAGTCTGGATTGCTCCAAGGGGTCAATTGTTCACAGCGACGCACTTCATTTCATCAAGTAATTACTTCTTCGCTCAATGGACAAAAGGCCACAAGCATGCAGCCTGCGAACCTCATGAAACTACAAGAAATCACAACCAATTTATCCCACTCTGTTCTCCACAGAGCACAGCTGCTAAGGAATAAATGTGAGCTAATGGTATGTAAATTATTACAGCCAACTATGAGTACATTGTGCCTAAATTTAATAATAAAAAGATATTTACTAAATGTGATATGAATCAGATCGAATGCTGAAACCATTTGCATCTGTGCATCTTCACTCCTTCATTTCACAGAATCTTGCTAAAAGGTTAGTGTGTGCATGTGTGGCTAACATGCTTTTATGTCTTATTAGCAATGACAGAAATGCCTTCTTTTTAACTAACATAAACAGCACAGCTTACCATTTGACAAAGACATCCAGAATTTGAGGAGGAATTTATATTTTAATGAATAAAAATTGCTGAAAATTTGAATAGCATCTGAGAGGATATTAAAAAGGTATACAACTTAGTTTTAGTTAGAGATTTCACATCTGAAAATGCCAGTTTCCAGCACAAATCCATGCAGTCCAATGCCCTGATAAACAGAGCAGAACTTATGCAATGTGCACCCCACAAAGAGATCATTTCCTCTGAGTTCTTGCGGGGGGGGGGAACCTCAAAACAGATAGCTGCCGTGCCACTATTATTTTGGAGAGGGGGTTGTTACTTGTTTTATTATTTTGTTTATTATTGTAGGCTCATGATGGCAATAACTGTATTTGCTACAAAATACTGAGAAGTTTGTCTAGAGGGGAAAGATAATATTTTAAGTAAAATGGCTTATGCCAAACACAGCCAAACTTCTAATTTCAGACAATCCACCTGCCAGTGTGTTTTTTAAAAGAAGGGAGTAAGTTAAATTTTCTCCTGCACGGCTAACAGGCTTCTTGTTGTTGCTGTTAACAAGGGACTGGAGCATGTCAATATTGTCTAAAAAGGTTACACAACTATTGAGTTGAAAAACAGGCTGCTTAAATTTTGCTCTACTGCATGCAATATTTAAGAATTTTCCTTTATCAGTACAGAGGCTTAAGTCTTCATAGCCGGAACGCAAAGATTTTAAATTCGGAACTGGTGCTAACAGCACTGACTGCACCCATCTCAGGTGCCGTGATGAACAGCCCATTCACTGCATCAAGAGACAATTCTTTTGAACAGGGAGAGATTCAGGAAGATGTGCTGAGTCGTCTGACTCCCACCTGTGGGAAAAATTACACGCGGACCGTCACACGTCAGTCACAAAGATTCTGGGGCCTTCAGAAGTCGTTGTGACTACTAGTGAGCCCAAGGCCTGCTCTGGAGTTGATGGCAAGTGAGGGGGGGGGTTCTTGATCCGGAACTCAGCCCCCCTTGCCAGTCTGCTGGAAAGTCAGGTTTCAATGAGCATGCACGAACCGAGCACTTAGGCTTGTGCAAAGGCATTTCAGATAAATACACCTCTCCTTGAACCACTATGCTACTATTACAAATGTTTCCAAAGAGGATACCGAGCCACTTTCTTACACAACTACTTGCAATGCTGATGTGTTTAACATCAACTATGTCTCCGGCGCTACACAGAAAATGCAAAGAAATCTAGTCATGGGTCCACCCAGGAAAGCACAAGAGACACCTACACACCAACTGGGCTCTTCCCTGGCCAGCAGCTATTCTGCGCACAACACAGCTTCCCCCACATCACATAAAACGACAGAAGGAAGGGTGGGCCACATACTAGGGGCACTGGAAAAGGCCATTTTATCAAAGCAAGTCCACATGTATGTCCAAAAACCCCTCTTGACTCTTGACGTGTAGAGCGGATCATAATCTATATCAGAGAGGTAAAAAGGGAACGGGGGCAGCAGACCGGGAATGATAAGCAATGCTCCGTGCCAGCTCTCCGCCAACCACACGGCCTGCAGGTTCCAGAGTTAGGTGTGGACAGGCCCTTCCTGCTGCCCTCTTCAGCAGGGATTCCCCTAAACACCCCCCCCCTGTCAGTCTTCTTAACTATGGTCTGGCGCTGAGTCTTTTACAAAGCTTACCAATTCCTGTAGGGAAGCCATGTTAGTGTTATACCTTAAGTACATTTATTGAAGCGTAAGCTTTCATAGACTAACACCCACTTCAAAAATGCATGAAGTTATTTCTGCAGATATACACACACAAACATGTAAGTAATTATGGAACTGAAAGCTGTGACATGTATATTCAAAAATCAAGAGGTATACAAGAATGTATTAAATTGGTGATAACATTCTACTTACATAAGCAATTGAACAACTGTAGCACACCACAAATACGTTGTGATTGTTTAAACCTTTAAACACAACTAACAGTGGCACCCTAAGCGGAGTTACATTCTTCCACGCTCATTGGTTTTGACTGTTTGCGAGGGCACTTTAGACCTACTGACAAATATTAAATTCCTCAACCTACCGTGACTATCCTGGACAATGAGCGTTCTTTCTTGTAGTTCTTGGGTGGCACCCCTACCCCTTGCTTAGGGGCATTCTGCTCATCTAAAACACTTACTCACCAGCACCAATGGACCACCTAACAGGCCAAACCTTGCAAAGCCCCCGAGGCCAGCTCTGTCCAAATGGTAATTACAGGCATGGATGGAATTCAGGGCACATCGGGCTACCTAGTCGTTACCTTGGGGTAACTAAGTAATTGGCCTTACACATATCCCTAGTTCTTGCTTCATGCTTGTGGCACATTGTGCATGAATGGATTACAGTAGATGGACAACCGTGGCCTCGTAAAATATGTGGGGGCTGCTCACGTAGAACAAAGGCCACCACACCATCAGGGGCTCATTCACCTTCTTGTCCTCAACACAGCCAGTATCACCAGAGCCCTTCAATAAGGAAGAACATTTTAATAGTTTCTATCTGTGTGGTAAGATTGCAACTCGTGTCCCTGATAAAGTGGGCCAACCAAATCTTTCGCTACAATAAATCTGCGTGTCTTTTGTCAAGGTTAAAAGCTGTCAAGGGAAAGGGGGGCTGCTTGGGCTACAGCAAGGAGGGAACGCTGGTTACCCAGGCTGGCCTCTGACCTGCAAACCGCCACTTGCCAAAAGCCAGGTCTGGCGGTCGTGCAAAAAAGAGCCCAGCAACGCAAAGATGGGCATGAAAAGGTCTCCGCTACTTTTTGCTTCCTGATCAAAATTAACACAACTTTTAGGTTTGAATATCGAGGCCTTGCATAGTTGGGTTATCCACCCAGCAAGAACAGAACGATTTATGGGACTGCTGCCAACAGCAGAACTGAGTCCAGGGGGAACTATGGTTTGAGGCAGGCACAGGATTCCCTAAGCAAGCATAAACTGCTGTGTGATGTGTGAACTGCCCTGTGATACACAAACCCCAAGGCCTCACATTTCACATTCAATTACCATTTAACTTGCTGAACCTCCTTTGACACCCATGTTTTAATGGAGCAAGGACTGATCATGTTAAAAAAAAACCACCATGATACACGGCCCATCACTGACCACTCCACTTGCAAATAATCTTCTGAATACTCCCGTCACACAGAAGCAGCTTACCAAGAAGGGACTGCAGTCCTAAGCAGAGATACTCCAATCTAAGCCCACTAAAATCAATGTACTTAGACTGGAGTAACTCTGCTTAGGTTTGCCCTCTAAGGGTCCAGCCTAGTCTTCCCAACAGGCTTGTTCTCTTCAGAAAGGGTTTGTTTCTGTTTGAACAGTAAAGCCATCAGCTGGCAGGCTCAGACGGGGTGTGTAAAGCTAGAAGCCCCCACTCCCGCTCGACTGCTGAAACCAGCCAGCTCAAGACCTCCGGGAGTACTCTGCTCCATCATGCGAAGCCACCTGACCTCCATGTCCATGCTGAGTGCATGCACACCTTTGGCAAGTCACTCAAAGACAACGAATCCCAGGCTCAGTTACTCCAGCCTAAGCCCACTGGTTTCAATGGGCTTGAAGCCAATCTAGTGTAGTGGCCAGAGTGTTGAATTAGGATCTGAGAGACCCAGGTGTGAATCCCCACGATGGACATTTACTGGGCGACCTCGGACCAGCCACTCAACTCTCAGAGCCACCTGCCTCACAGGACTGTCCTTGTATGCATGCAATGAAACGGCGGAGGGTAGAAAGATGTAAGCCACTTTGACTCCCAACCAGGGTCGGGGGGGGGGGGGCGGAGGAGTGGGATATAAATATTTAAATGAATGAACATAGACAGACTGGAGTAACCCTACAAAGGACTGCACTGCACATCTAATTTTTCTCTACAGCCCTAAGGGCCAGAAATGTGCTACTTAAAGAAAAAAGAATTAGTAGTCTTGGGAGTTTCCAGATCCCTCAGGTCCGCAAAGAGCACTGTGGCGAAATGAGAAGCAGCGCTGCTCTTCACCAGAAAGGGGTGGGCAAAACGTGCTACTAGTTTGAAACAGAGATCTGGAAACTTTAGACATTATTCTGCCTACCTGTTAATTCACTATCACGGGGGTAAATTCGGACAGGGGAACGAACAGGAGGTAAACACAGCAAGGGGCTACCACGTGCAATTAATAAATGCCACTTTTAGGAACCTGAGACGGCCCCCGAATGCAACAGGCTACACGCTGGAAAGTTCTGTTGGGAAGTTTTGGATTACTTGCCCCACGTGTTGCACTCACGAGGCAAAGTTTCTTCCCAAACCCAGCCCTCCGGAACAGGGACGTCTCCGGTAACCTGCTCTGCGACCTCAGTGCCCACAAGGACTGTCCTAACAGACCATACACAGCTCGACTAGCAGTGCTCTCAGCAGTTAGTCTTGGGGAAGCAGAAAATATGGAGGAGGCTGCTTCTCATAAAATGTCACATCATCCATTTTCTCTGAACACGTTTGCACTTAACCGTCAGTTATAATGAGTGCGTGAGCAGATTTTTAAATGATAGACAAACAATGCCTAAAGTTTCCTAATGCCATTTCAGCAGGCAAGCGAGGGTCTCCAGCAGCCTGAGACAAAGCATGGCAGATCCCCCGGGATTTGCGAGATCCCTGCTGTCTCCCAAGACCGGCTCCCCTTCTCAAGATTCCAATAAAAGCCCATTTCCTGCCATGACAAACGTACAAGAAATCTGACGTTTCTCTTCTGGCCTCATCCCTGTCCCACTGGCAGGGCTGGGATGCTGTCTGGAGCCAAAGGAACCACATCTTTACAGTATTTTCATTCCAATTCTCCAGGGGGGGAAAGACTGCTTGAAGAAGTTCATTGGCCATAAAAATCACAAAATACAGTAAAGCTTAGCCAGTGAATAAAACTAATTATTAATACACAGCACAAAAACAACAAAACTGCCTAATAATAAAGCCATGTTATCCAGCTAAATTTTTTATCTGATTTTTTATTGGAAATATATTCAGCTCTTAATATTGCTAGCTGCACTAGCAGCCACACTTCTGCTTGTCTTGTGTTGTACAATTAATTTTTCTCTCTATCTCTAATCGGCTTTGAGTCTCAGTGAAGAGGGGGCTATAAAAATCCATAAAACTATGAAACCAACCAACTATAAACTCACTTGCCTGAGTGAATAAAACACCTTTGCTCCAGCATGAAAAGACTAGGAAATTAGGCAGCAGGTGAACGAGAGCTGGGGTAGGGAATGGACTCCCTCCCTACAGGAGGTGCTGCAATAGAGAAGCCACCCACCATGGCCCTCGAGAGAAGAGTCAAGGTGGTGTAGTGGTCAGAGTATCAGATGAGGATCCAGAAGGCCCACGTTCCAATCCCCACTCTGCCACGGAAGCGTGCTGAGTGACCTCGGGCCTGTCACACAACATCAGGCGCTTTCTCCTGGCTAGAGAGGTGAGTGCCGGGAGGGGGGGGGGGAGGGAGAGACCAACTGTTTTTCTGAAAAACTGGAAAATGGGGAGGAACAATGGAAAAAACCTCCAGTAAGGTATTTTCTCTTTTAGAAAGAGTAGAATGCTTCTGAGGCAAGGTTTTTTGCATTCTAATTATACGACATGAACAAGTTTGATCAAGAAATTTTGAGCAATACTGAAAAAACCCTCCTACAAAATATTTTCTCTTTTCAGGTAAAAAAAACCTTCTCTTACAAAGCAGTTAGCTCATTCCAAATGTTAAGCATGAAAAAGTCTGAGGACTTTCTCAAGTCAAGTTATACTTGCAATTTTTCTTATAGAAAACGGAAGTATTTGTACTTTTAAATTCCATAAATATGCCAAATAGTGAAATTTTATGTGCTGTTATAAACGAAAGTCAGATTTGATAGGAAAGTAAGAATTGAATATATTTCAATTTTCCCTAAAAGAAAATTTCCCAGAAAAAAAGGCTTGATTTTTCCTCTGGCGTCAAAATTTCAGGCAATTTTCTCTCTCTGCATCTGGGTTGGTTCCAGGACCTAATCCTCCTCCTCCTCCTCTAATTGTCTGGATCTTCCCTCTTGAAGAATCAGGGTCCAGGCTTGTTGCAATCTGTGAACTACACCCCCCTAAACCCATGATGGCAAAGGCCGTATCCTCACTCGAGCCTGGAAGATGGCCTCCTACCTCAACACAGACCATCTGGCCACGTGGATCCAGGCTATGGTAACAGCAAGACTTGATTGTAATGCACTATACACTGGTCTCCCATCTAAGTCAACTAGGAGACTCCAGTTGGTGCAGAACGCTTGGTTAGTATTGGGAGCCAGCAGGAAAATGACTATTACTCCCATTCTGCAGTCAATCCATTGGTGACCTATCAGTTACCAGGCTCAATTCAAGGTACTGGCTATCACATACAAAGCTCTTCACAACCTTGGTCCAGCATTTATAGTCTACCTTGCTCCCCGAGACCAACCCAGGACCACCTCTCTCCCTAAGCTCCTCCACAGCAGCTTCACTCATCTGAACAGGGCATTCTGCAGATACCACCCTGCAGCTGGGCAAAATCAACAGCTGCCCGTACACATGCACTCTCTGTGGTGGCCCCCACCCTACGGAACAGCCTGCCGGAAAAGGCCAGGAAAGCCTCCGCTCTCCTGGCTTTCCACAAACGATGCAAAGCTGAACCTTTCAAGAGACAAGCGAGCTGTACTGTAAGGAGGTGGTCGCAAAGAGATGCTTCACTAAAGAGATAGGGACTGCAGACTTCAATACTATCTGCTACTATGTACTGCCTGTTGCTTTAAGTATGATCCTACTGGGTAGTTCTATGTTGTCTAATGTCAGTCCTAGAACTGCTCAGGCTCTGTTTCAGCATTTCTTCAGTTCCGTATTGGGATTTTGGCTGATGCTATATCTTTGCAAATTTGCATTTACATACCCTATAGCATTGCCCTTGATACTTACTAATTTCACAGTATGTAATCCGCCTTGAGTCTCAGCGAGCAAGGTAAACTATAAATGAACGAATCTAACGAAGGAGAGTAACTGCGACAGACGCCCTTCGGCTTCTCAGAAAATCCCAGCCTACGAGCCGAGTATGCAAATATTCAATGGTGCCAACCAGTGGGTGGCTGTGGAACCTCTTGGAGAGATCTGGGAGAGGGTAGCTGGAGGGAAAAGAGTTTTTTTGCCTCAGGCGGGGCTCGGGGAAGCAACAGAGAAATGGATAAAACTACCAGGAGACCGGTTAGGTACCAAGGCTTTCCCCGATGAAGGAAAAAACTCAGCCATCAACAGTACAGGTACACAGGGCTCAAAGGAAGAAGGCACGAACAGGGCAAGCCTGCTGTGTTATCTTAAGGAAAGAGGGGGAGAGTGAGTGGCGAGGGGACTGAGGGAAGTGACTCGCTATTTCAACAGTCTGAGATTCTTGGCTCTAGTGAAAACTTCCTAGTGAATCACTCCCCCGCCCCCACCCTCTGGCAGGAACAGCCGGTCATCTGGGTAAAGCTTTTGATGTATGAAAGCATAACTGTTCTAAAGCAGAACTTCTGCTATCCCTTTCAGTAAATAACTGATAACTGAAAACGTATTTTATTCCTTGCCTTACCCACCAAATCACTAAACATGAGGCCTTCTAATGAAGAGACAATAAACGTATCCTTTTTACTGTGAAACACAGGTGTTGGTGTGATTCGCTCAGGGCGAGAGAGAGAGGGCGGAGGGGAAGTAGTGGAAATTACCTCCGACACTACCTACACTACCTTCCTCGGTAACTGCAGCATGTAATCCAGCAGAGTTATTATTAACACTGCCTCACTGACTACTTGCAACCCAGGCCATAATGAAATCAAATCGGTCACCACTACTGGAAGGTGGGGAAGCAGAGGAGAGTGCAGCTGAGCACCCGGCGGCCGCAGGAGCCCTGCTGGATCACCACGCTTGTCCATCTAGTCCAGCATCCCTGTCAGGATGTCAGTTCTCTAGCCAGTTACGACATATTAACTTGTGTTATAATCAGTAGTTGTCTAGTTTTCCTCCCTCCAGGCCCAGGTGTCGTCCCGGCCGCTCATACCCATGGGAGCGAAGAGTCCTTATCTATCCAGTCCAGCCAACGACCTTGATGTCCTCGCCTTCTCATGCCTTCGTAGACGGGACTGGGGGGAGGCTGGGAATGGGTGTTTGAAATATTGTAACTTTCGCTTTGCGTGCCATTCTCAACAAAGCTTTCGTTCAGCCAAGGGCCTCAAAAGCCTTTGGATTATAGACACCTGTATCATGAGCATAGTCTTTCAATAAACCTTTTGGAATCAAGAGACCCTGTGCTTCTTGCAAGAGGGGGGAGACGAACTCTGGATAACTGGGATTCCATAGTCTGACAATCCTGCTTCACACAGCGGCCAACCTTGGAGGTTAGCCTTGGAGGGCCAAGGGTCAGGGCACAGTAGTCAAGGCCTTCCTCTGATGTGGCCTCCTAGCACTGGGATTCAGAGGTTTATTGCCTCCAAATGCGGAGGTTTCCTGTAGTCATAGCTAACAGCCAGGATGAACTTCCTCCATGAACTCGTCCAATCCACATTTAAAGGTGCCAACCATCACGATGTCCACTGGCAGTGAATTTGAAAGTTTAATTACGAACTGCGTGAACACTGTGGGCCACTGACTTCTAATATTACCGGGGGGGGGGGGGTATCTCTGCTCATTTTTGTCAACAGATGCATGAACCTCTATCCTGCACCCCAGTCATCTCTCTAAACTGAAATTCACCCGTCTCTCTACCCCCAGCTTGTAGGAGAAGGGCTGCAATCCCAGTATCTTTTATGAGGTATGACACCCAGAACTGCACACAGTATTCCAAAGGTGGCCACAGCACACACAACAAGGGCACTGCAAAACTGAACTATTCAGGAGGACTTTTTACACAGGGAAGGCGGCTGCCTTGTAAGGAAATGGTTCAAAGGGATGCCCTGGAAAAGATATACTACTTTTTATCTTATATAACAGTAGTATAGATTATGCTACTGTATACTGTCTGTTGCTGTATGCCCCTGCTGGTTGGTTTCTGAACTGTTTATTATTGTTGTTATTTATAGTCCACCTTTCTCGTTGAGATTCCAGGTGGATTACATACTGCAAGTGAATATTATGTATCATATTTATTTATGCTTTGTTCCAGCATCGTTTCAGCTCTGTATCAGTCTTTTGCTTGTTTTCTGATTTCTGCAAATTTTGCATTGGCATACCCTATTACATTGTTTATTCAACGCTCCAGCTGTTGATTGTATTTACTTACATTGTGTAATCCACCGTGAGTCTCAGGGGAAAAGGTGGACTACAAATAAATAAATATTTCTGAAAGAATAACCAGCCGAGATCTTATGCAGGGATTACTGCAACTCGTACTGAATATTGTAAAAGGTTCCAAGGAATGCTGCTACGCTGCCCTTCTCCTCTTCCAAATGACTATATTTTGAATTGGAATCCTCTGGATAATGTTGGTAACTTCTTGCAACGCATCAGTTTGTTTTGGTTTTATTCAACTTCAACGCTGGACCAATCCTTAAGGAAAAGTTGATTAAGCCTAGAAGCAAAACGCAAACACTAAAAATTAAGGTTACTTGATTAACTGCATAATCAAATTGTTGTAAGCCACACTTACCGTTACTGCTGTTGTCAGATTTTTCATCTGCCTGGTACTCTGGAAAGAACAGCAAAGAAAGGGTGAGGACTTTATGGCCTCCAGTTTTATGAGCCAGAGCGGCTACGCTTTGTAGACTGTTGTGAACTTTCTGGGGAGAATTCAGTGGAGGTGTACACAACTCATTAAGACTTGTGGCAAATGGCATTCGAGGCCTGTGGCAAAGTCAGGGACAGAAATGCAAGCCTGGGGAAGCCCAGTCAGCTCCACTGCGTGGCCCACCTGCACTGTGCACTCTCGGCTGAACTGAGTGAGAACTAAGATGAGACTGGGGAGGACAGAGAAGCATCCAACAGGGACAGACTGTAGCCTGTCAGGTATGCTGGACTCTTCCTGCTTCCATGAGAGGCTCTAGGGGACTGGAGCAGCACTCTTCGGCACATCATGGTAGCACACATTTGTGACCAAAGTAAAGATGTGTTTGTTTTCCCTCAACTGTGGAATTATAGGATTCCTCTCTCTTTCAGAAAGAGTTTCCGATATTTTGTCTCTCTGTTTGATTTTGGTGGCCAGGAACACAGCAGAACGGGGGCCACTGTAACCATGCACGAGGTTTCATTGTTTTTACACCTTAGTGTTTAAAGCTCTTCATGGACTGGGACCTGCATACCTGCGGGACCGCCTCTTCCATTATGTCCCCTGTAGGGCATTGTGTTCTGCAGACAAGCAACTCTTGGTGGTCCCCGGCCCAAAGGACATCCGTCTGGCCCCAACCAGGGCCAGGGCTTTTTCGGCCCTGGCCTTGGCCCCAGCCTGATGGAACGCTCTCCCGCTGGAGATCCAGGCCCTGCGGAATCTGTTACAGTTCTGTCGGGCCTTTGGCTGAGTGCCAGCAGGTGTCCCCATTCTTCCATCTAAGACCACCACTTTTTCTGGAGCTGCCCTCGGCCATCTACTATGCCCATATAAGGACTCCCAAATATTTATTTAAATAGCCTGTGCCTGGACTATTTTAATGACTTTTAAAATTTTATTATTGATTTTTATGGTTTTGTGATTAATTCACTGTGTTTTATGAATATTGTTAGCCGCCCTGAGCACATTTGTGGAGAGGGCAGGCATAAATCAAATCAAATCAATAAATAAAGACATGTTATTAAACTCAACAAGCCTTCAAGGAGGGGAAAGCTACAAATCAAACTTGTAGAGCAACAAAATGGACAACCAATGTTCAACTACAACTTGGATGTTTATCAGAAGCAACAAACAGAGAAATTTTAGAACACAAAAGAATTATTTCACACACTACGTTAGAAGTATGCTTGATAAAGGGAACGGTAAAATAGTATTATTTAGAAGGGCCTTTTTAATAAAGGAAACAGGTTTGTAATTTCAATGCTTGTGAAAAAATAAGGCAGTTTTTATAAACATTATACTCTTACATTTAATTGTTCTTTAATGTTATAATCCAGTTTTATTGCATTATTTTCTAACTCTGTAATCTGTGTTGAGTCTGTGAGAAAGGTGGAAATCAATCAATCTAGATTAGATTACTGCAATGTGTTCTATGCAGGGCTGCCCTTGAGAAGTGTTCGGAAATCTAAATTGGTGACTTGGCCAATCTATACTGGCTTCCAATTTGTTTCCATGCACAATTCAGAAGTTCTGGTATCAACCTTTCAAGCCTTATATGGTTAGGACCAGCATACCTGCCTACTCCCTTCCAAACCCACTGCGGTCATCTTTGGAGGCCCAGCTTCAGAGGCCCTTCCTTGCTGAGATTAGGTGGGCAGCAACCTGGCTTTCTTGATCATGGCCCCAAAACTTTGGCACTCTCTCCGCAGGGAAATTTATTTGTCCCCTTCTGTTGCCACCTTCTACTGGGAATGAAGGCTTTTTGTTTCATTTGGTGTCCCCTCAGTATCTCTCCTTTCTGTGCAATGTTTTGATTGTTGTCTTCATGTCTATGTATATATTTTGGAGCTAGCTTTGTTTAAATGATGTGTGGGATCTTGGGGTTCATTTTAATAGATTTAAAATACTGTTTTATTATGTATGTTTCAAATTGTTAGTTGCCTTGGTGGTCTTTGTGTGGGCAGCATGGCAGGATATAAATTCTGTAAAATAATATATAAATTTATCAAGGTTAGCTCTTTCTTGACTGTCACCAATGTTCCATCAGCCCATTGACTAGGCAACATGGCAGCGTATCCCAAAATATTATGTTGAAAAGTTGGGATGCATTTTAAGGTGTTACTTATTCTAACCTCCCTCCTAGAGAGTACTATAGGGAATGCAGAAGTCTGAAGAAATACCCAAAGTGTAACTTGCCCACTGTCCAAAAATCCTTAAGGGTACACCAGGCTCCACTTAATGGTATTGTCTGTCAGTCGAGATAGAGGGAGGTCTTTTGTGGCTGAAAGATCAGTCATGTGTGTATCTAGCCACCCTTCCTCTCTCTTCTGCCCAGCCTTTTTAAGTGCGGCACTGCATTTGGACCTTCCTATTTGTACGAAGGGGCTGGGCTGCACATGTATTCCTTATTCTGTGCTCTCATCGCTTAGGAATATAAGAAAACAAGATAGGCACTTGTATTAATTGCTGTTTCCTTTGACTATCAATTTGTCATGAAGACATGTCACATTTCTCTCTGCCTGGGGAATTACCATGTAAGCCACCTGCAGCCATAACAACATTGGAGCAGAAGCCTGGCTGATCCCAGCTGGCCTTCATTAGCGGGTTCAGGCCCCTGAAACTGGCCGCGAGCAAAGCTTTACTCTCTGACTAGAGACTTGTCAACCTCCTATATCTTGTCTGGCAAATTATACCTGAGCTAAGCAGACTAACAAGATAGAATCATTATGCTTTGGTATTTTTTAAAGTTTCTCAGGATTTTTTAAAAGGATCTCAGAGGTAGCATCAGCCGCCCACACTGCAAGTTCATAACTGAGCCACCGTCTGAATCGAGACCTCCTGGCTCCAATCATGAGATGAAAAGAGAGGGGTGCAACTTGAAAGCCAAGGAGCCTTTCCTATTTTCACGTGAAGGCAAATGCACTTCTGACTGCATTCACAGCAAGCGGGAATGAAGGGGAGTGGGGCTCAGAGTCAAGGCAGGAAAGACGGCGTTACGCCCCCAGGAAAACTCCATGCCCGTAAAATGGGAGCAACTCCAATATGCGCATACAAAGTTTTTAAAGCAAATAAAGAAACACTCATTACATATGGCAATATTTAAAGAAAACACACTTGCAAATGTATTTAAGATTTTGTAGGTAAAGACTGCCCAAACAAAAACCTCCAGACAGACTTCGGGGGGGGGGGGGGGATCCAAGATTTTTTAACTAGTATAATAACTAGATTTTATTTTGCTGATATAACTAGATTATTTTAATGCTATCACACAGCATAAATGCACCTTGGCTAAAATGTCCAGACTGGTGCTATTTTTATTTACACAACTAGAGGTGGAGAGGCAGGTAACCAGTCTAAAGCAGAGAACTCTGCTATTGTTGATACGGAGCAGTAGAAACAGATGGCTGAGGAGCTAGGGATGTGCATTCGGATTATTTCTGGTTCAAATATCTTACTGGCATTTTTGGGGTATATTCAGGTTTCTGGGTGATATTCGGAATTCTTGGAAATACCAGATAAGGATTCCTGAAAAATTATAGAAATATTTCCATAATATGTATAAAAAATGGGGCTGGCATTTTATGGCTCCCGGGCCTCTTTCTTCAATGTTACAAGTTTCCCAGCTAATGAGAATGAGGGACAAGGAAGGTAGTTCTCCCAGGCAATGGGATCAGATGTCGGGCAGCACATTTCTGTGTCAGATTTTAGTGCTACTGTCATAAAGAACCGCCCCCCCCCACAAAATACATCACTGTTAATGAGATGCTAAGAAAGTAGAAGAGTATCTCAATTTAAAACAAGCACAAGGAGATCCCAGAAAATCACTTAAAATGAAGCTCATGGATGCTTTACTGGTGCTTTTTTCTTCTTTATAGGGATGGGAAGGAACAGGAGCACCAGTGACAAAGGGCTCTTAGCTCTGTTGGGCTTGCTGCCAGGGTCCTGCTGGGATTCTCTGGTTTGATACCGGTTGTGTTGGGCTTTAGGGGTATGTGGATTGAAATTCCAAGCCATAAAAATCACACAAAAAAAACACCCTTGTTTTCCAGCCTTGCTTTAGTCTCCCCAGAATGAAGGTGTGGTTCTGGGCTGCTTGATAGTCACGGGAAACCCCCCCCCCTGCAAACATTCCATCATTTTTTTTTATTTTGAGTGCTTCCTACTGTGCCACCTCATCAGAGCAGCACCAGGAGCATCTCAGTTTTCGAAGGGGGGGTGCCAAATTTTTTCCCCATGTAACCAACCACATTTATTTCTTCCAATGTGATAATAGAGCACAAAGCTGTCCCCACCTAGAAGCACTTTTACGCACAGTAATGACCTTTTCGGTGTGGCTTTATGCACAGAAAGAAAGAGGTGCCAGCAGCATCCTTATGTGCCATAAGGCGTAGGCAGAGGGTGGGGAGGAGGGAGGGTCTCTCCTCCCTACAATACAGCAAATGATCGTGTTATGCAAATGAGGGTAACCTTAAAAGGGATCTCAACAGCAAGAAATTAAACTTGAAGCAGGGTCTCTTTTCAAAATGTTGCTGGTGCGCACAAGTTAGGGGTGCTGGTCTCCTGCTTGGGCACCACCCGGCCACTAACAGTGTGCTTGCAGTTTCTCACCATCGGAGTCACTGAAATGACGAGTTTTTGCTGTTGACAGTCCCCTGCTTTGGGGTCCACTAACAACAATCCCCTTGTGTGTGTGTGTGCTGGAAACTCAGTGAGTCAATGGTTGAGAGAAAGAACTGAATTCTGTGCTACTTTGGTGCTCTTCAATGATAAAAGAGCTGCCCCAGAGCCCATGAATGGGCCCCCTCCCCTTCCCCATTGAAAAGAACAGCCACAAAAAATACTAGAACAAAAGAAAACAGGTGACTTTCCAGTCCATCCTGTTAGCGCCCCACCACCAAACTACGCAACCATGATTAACATTTCATTAACAGCCACAGATACAGGAATGGAACGGGAGATTTTCAAAACGTGCACCCGTAGTGGGCTTGCATCAATGTCCCTTGAGCAAGCTGGGTCTGCCGGGATTCTCTGAACTGACACCGGTTGAGTTGGTTGTGCTGCATTGATCCATGGGTCTGCTGAGAATCTCTGGTTTGATGCTGGTTCTGTCGGACTTGGTTGTGTCTGCATTTGGAGCCTTTGGCTAGTGGGTGCTCTTGCCTGATTGGTTGTTGGCTTCTTTGAACGTGTTTTCCCACAGGAAACAATGGAGACAAATAGGATGGCTGGGAGCACTTCGCTCAGGAGCCCGTAGAATTGGACCTCTTGGTCCAGTTTGCTTGAAAAAGGAGGGGGGATTTTTATTGGACAGGCAACACTAGGCCTCCTGCAATTTTGGTGCCATTTGGTAGAAAAACAGCCACTCCAGCCCCTCTCCCCGAAAAGTCCCCCATAGGGAATAACAGAACCCAAATAATTCCAGAATCTTGGAAAACCTCAAACCTGAAACTGTATCAAGGCATCAAATACCAGTACTTAGGACCTTCCCACAATCCAGAAAACACTGACTTTTTTGGGGGGGGTGCATCCTTAATATGCGCCTGAAACCTAAGGAATTATCACTATCAAAACCCCTTAAATTGTGTCCAGGAAGGGGCACCGCTGGAGCAAGCTATAAAGGGAAGTCAGTTGGGGGGGGGGGCCTGGCCCAGACTCATGCCAGTCTCAACATGCCTCAGCAAGCAACGGCTGGAGACCAAGAGGCCAAAGTCCTCCCTAGGGAGGATTCCCTAATAGAAGGCAACCGACCGTATGTTGGGTCAGAAACCTGTTTATGGAGGTGGGACGGCCAGTGTCAGCATCCCATTCAATTTAAATCCTAGTTGTGTCCTCCCAGCCTCTGCTATTCCGTCAGTCACTCTGAGCAAGCAAAGATAAGGCAGGGTATAAATATGCTGAATAAAAAAAATTAAATGCTAAAGTTGAACCAACGCTCTTCCTTGCCTTCATAACGGACGGCATCCCCTGCCCAACCCAGCAAAGTGACGCTCTGGTTAGTTGCACTGGTTTGAATGACCTTCCTGTCTGTCACTCACGCGTGACGGGAATCTTCACTCGCACTCACTGGCTAAAAAGAAGTGCTTGCCAGCCCACCAGAAACATGAAACCTTAATCTACCCAGAGCACACAGATTTGGGCCATTAGTCAGAAGACGGCAGTTGGAGTGACTGGTTACTTGCCGGTTCCAAAGGATGCACTTCATGTTCGGTAACGAGTCCAGTCAGCGTGGCTCACTTCCTATTTCTCGTCCTGGGGGGGAAGCACACATGACTGATGCCATCATGGAAATGATTTGCAAGCACAGCCTGCCGGGGAGTGCAGGAATTTGCTGCTGGAATTTGCTGCTGAAAAGCACTCTTCACGCTCCCAGAGGATGGTCCTCTCATCACAGGTCATAAACGCCGTAAATACGTTTACTGTCTTTTCTAAGTGCCTCTCCAGGGTAACTTAGTGGTTTTTAAACTGCAAGTCAGCATGGGGCACCAGAGAGGGGGGGGGGGGAGAGAGAAAGCTCCCCAGAAGGAGAAATTCCTGCAAGCAGACACTTCTTGATTCTCAGTGGATATGTAGCAGGTGACAATCACAGTCCAGTTCTGATTTTACCACGTTGCATCTTTCCACTCTTGGGAAGAAGTTTTCAAAGAGCCATTTCTTTCCAGTACTGAACCTGATACAATTCTCTGCATATTCACCTCCAGGGGGACCAAGATAATGGTGAGAGCTGGAGGCTGAACAGAGACCTCTACATGCATATGACCTACCGCTAAGCTAAGCCTTCACCCACACTGGAACCTTGCAGCACTGATCAGAATTCACGTATTTTTCAGCTTCAGCTTGTATTAGGCAGCTGGAAATAGCCTAAAATAGGTGTCATTGCTCACCTGGTTGTATAGTAATTACATATTTGAGAACAGGAAAAAAATGAATTTGTTCAGGTAACCTGCTAACAGTGAAATATATACAATCAATGTAGAATGGAAATACCTTAACATAAAGGTAAGACAAAAATAACTGGAAGTACAAATCACACTGTTGCATGGCAACTGGAGATATAAATATGGCAATGTTTACTGAAGAAAGTACAATCTATATTTCATGCACAAGCAAGACCAATGGAAAATAGCCCAGAGAAGGTGGGGAACAACTTCAGCCCTCATTCTTCAGTAAACTAACAATCTATTTAAGATGAGTTTCCAGGATAGGGAACCCTTAAGATTACAGTCAGCAGTACCTATACCATGGCCCTGTACAGATCATGAAAGTAGCCCAACAGGGCTGGAATGAAAGGAAAGAGAAGTCTTTGGCACACCAGGAAGCCAGCCCAGTATGCAGGGCAGGAGAAATGATGTTCCCCAAACACACACAACAAGGGAAAGAGAAATCCTTCAAAACACAGACAACAGATACTGTGCTTATGTGCCCCCACTTCCTCTGCTGACTGTCAGGCTGAAGAGAAGCTGCCAAGAGGATAATGGAACAGAAGGGGGAGGGAATCACCCCTCCCAAGCACTTGCTGCAGAGCACTGAAGCCCCCAGGCCCCAAGGACCGGAAGCACTGGAACTCTCCACCCCCACCCCCAGGTTTCTGTTGGAAAGGAGTTGGGGAGTTGGGAGAGACGGGGGACAGACTCCCGTCCCCCTTCACCTCCAACCAAAACATGACAGGTCCATAGCTTTACAAAGGGCTTGGCTTACAACACAGTGCTCCCCTCTTCCATTTACCTTCACAACGTCCCTTTGAGGTAGGCTAGACCGAGAGAAAGAGAGAGAGTTTCCACGGCAGACAGGGGACTCAACCCTGGATCTCCTTACGTTATGAGCAAACTTCTTAGCTGGCCCCACACAAAACCAGCAGCTGTATGCTGGGAGGGGGAGGAGTCTCTGCTCTGATGGGGCTTGAGAAGGCAGCCCTTCCCAGAAACCCTTTTCAGTGACCAGCTGAGACGTTTTAAAGGGATGCATTCCCTAAGGCCACCATTCAGGGGTGAAGGCAAGGCAGCAGGATTCTCGCCCCCTTTCCTTCCTTCACAACTCACAGAAAAGCAACCTTAGGAACCAATACCCCTGGTCTTCTCAAGCGAGGAGATTTTGACAACAGTAGCTTGTTTTAGCCAGAGAAGGGAAGATGGGAGCAGGGACTCATGAAAATTCAAGCTGGAATAAATGCCGTTAGTCTTCAAAGGTATCCCTGGACTTCTGTTTTATTTTACTAAACTAAACTACGGCTGTGTGTGTTTCGTGCCATCAAGTCACTTCCAACTTCTGGCAACTGTATGAATTAATGACCTCCAAAACATCCTATCATTAACAGCCTTGCTCAGATCTTGCAAACTACAGGCCGTGGCTTTCTTTTTATTAAGCCAACCCATTGCATTATGGGTCTTCCTCTTCTTCTACTGCCTCCAACTTTTCCTAGAGTCTTTTTTAGAGAGTCTATGTGACCAAAGTACATGATGTGACCAAAATACAATTGCCTCGGTTCCGTCATTTTACCTTCTAGGGAGAACTCAGGCTTGATGAGATCTACAATCCACTTACTTGTCTTTTTAGCCATTCATAGTATCCGCAAAACTCTCCTGCATCATTTTGCTTGCATGAGAAATGTGATGGACCTACAGTTGCTGTGATCGTTGGCATCTCCTTTTTTCAACATTGGAAATTGATTGAGCATTTCCAGCCTGTAGGTCATTGTTTTGTTTTCCATATTTGTTGACATATTCCTATTATGAAGAAGCACCTGAGCTGAGGCAAGAGCACATGGTGGAGAGCTGAAGCTAGAAGGTAAGGGTTTGTTGTCGTACTGCCTTTTGCCTTTCCTAGCTACTGTGTGAGAAGCGGAGGGTGAGTGGGTTCTGTGTAGCTTGCTAGAGAGTGGTTCTGGTTAAGTTCTGTGTGGGGCTGTTGGGGGCTGAATGAATTGCTGTTGTTTGCTGCTGGTTGCTGTTGCTCGTGGTTCCAAGACCCGCCCCCTAGTGTCCTGGGGCCCTGCTGGGCTAGGCAGGAAGGCACCTTTTGAAACAAAAGGCTCCTCCTCGCCAGAGGTGCAAGCCTTTGGTGCGAGCTGAAGGGCGAGAGCCAAAGGGCTCTTGCCCTGTGGCTCTTAGCCTGGGGATCTGCCTGAGGGACCTGAAACTCTGCTAGTATACTGGTTCTGCTAGTACTCTAGGTATATTTGGAAGGCAATCATGTCTACTGAAGCCCCCTTCACAGTCACCTGCATGGAGTGTGCCATGTTTGCTTTCCTTCCAGAGGAGAAGACAGAGTTCACTTGCCAGAAGTGTAAGCTGGTCAGAGTTTTGGAAGAAAAGGTTCAGAGCCTGGAGGAGAGGATCACCACCCTTCAGGAGATCAAGGAGGGAGAGGATTTTATTGACAACAGCCTGGGGGCTCCGCACAGCCAAGAAGTGGAAAGTCAAGGAGAAGGAGAAAGAGTCGATCTCCCTTCTGAGCCTCCTCTCAGATCTACAGTACAAACCCGAAGATGTCAACGAAGATGCTCTGGTCCACTTGAGCTCAAGAATCGCTTTGAAGTGCTAGGGATGGTGACAGAGGTGACAGTGGAAGGAGAACCGCAAAGATCTGGAAGAGGGAGTGCAGAAGACATGGGGCCACATGGAAGGTGGTAGTCGTCGGGGACTCCTTGCTCAGGGGTATGGAACGCCATGTCTCTGAGCCAGATCCCCTATTCCGAGAGATGTGTTGCTTGCCGGGGGCCAAAATTCAGGATATTACCGACCAGCTGCCAAAACTCATCAAGCCTGCTGATAAGTACCCGTTTGTGCTGATTCATGTGGGAACGAACGACACAGCTTTGAATACTGTTGCAAGAATTAAAGAGGATTATGAAGCCCTTGGAAGGCAGTTGAAGACATTGGGGGGTCAGGTGGTATTCTCTTCTATCCTTCCAGTCACAGGAAGAGGAGCACGCAGGGAGCGGACCATACTTGAGGTGAATCACTGGCTGAGATGGTGGTGCTGGCAGGAGCGTTTTGGGTTCTGGGACCATGGGATAGGTTTTCTTAGAGAAGGGCTTCTAGCACATGATGGGCTTCACCTCTCAAGGGCAGGGAAGAAAACGTTTGGAACGAACCTGGAGAACTTCATCAGGAGAGCTTTAAACTGATGCCACAAGGGGCAGGGGACGATCGACATGGCAATTTCAATGACAAAGTGAAAACAGTGGGGACCCACCTGGGTAGGAAAGGTCAAACAAAGGTACAAGGCTACAAGTGTCTATATACCAATGCCCAAAGTATGGGCAATAAGAAAGAAGAGCTTGAGCTTCTATTGCAAACAGAGGGCTAAGATATAGTAGGAATTACTGATACTTGGTGGGATGATTCCCATGACTGGAATGTGCTAGTGGACGGGTATGAGTTGTTCAAGAAAAACCGGAAGTGTAGAAGAGAAGGTGGAGTGGCGTTGTATGTGAGGAGAGGGCTTGATTGTCAAGAAGTTATGGAGAATGGGGCGGACAGCCCAGTGGAAAGTATATGGGTAGAAATAAGGGGAGGAAGGACAAAGGATATTATTGTTGGAGTCTGCTACAGACCACCTGACCAGCAAGAAGAAATGGATGCTGCCCTCTTTGAACAGATTGGCAGAGTATCCAGACATCAGAACCTTGTAATTATGGGTGACTTCAACTTCCCCGATGTGTGCTGGGAGACAGGCTCAGCAAAGCGTCATGAATCACACAATTTCCTGACCTGCCTGGCCGATAACTTCCTTTTTCAAAAGGTGGAGCAAGCTACAAGGGGTTCGGCCATACTAGACTTGATATTAACCAACAGGGAAGAATTGGTAGATGAGATGAAGGTGGTGGGGACCTTAGGAGGAAGTGACCATGTCCTTCTTGAATTCCAGTTGCTGTGGGGAGCCAAGGAAGTTCATAGCCAGACTCGTAGGTTAGATTTTCGTAGGGCCAACTTCGATAAACTCAGAGGCTTGATGAGAGTCATTCCGTGGGGAAGTGTGCTGGAAGGGAAAGGAGCGAGTGAAGGGTGGGCCATTCTCAAACACAAGCTTTTGCATGCTCAAGCCCTCACTATCCCAGCAAGATGGAAACATGGTAAGGGCTCCAAGAAACAGATGTGGATGCACAGAGAGCTCCAGAATAAGCTAAGGGAGAAAAAGGAAATGTTCAGGAAATGGACAGAAGGACAGACCTCTAAAGAGGAGTATATGAGGGTTACTAGGTACTGCAGATCAGCCATCAGAGAGGCCAAAGCTCAGTATGAGCTGGGCCTGGCCAGGAGGGCTCGCTACAATAAGAAAAACTTCTACAGATATGTGAGAAGCAAACGCAAGGTAAAAGAGGCAATTGGACCGCTGTTGGGAGTCGATGGAGAAACTCTGATGCAGGACAGAGAAAAAGCAGGCAGGCTTAATGACTTTTTTGCCTCTGTTTTCTCCCTGAAGAACTCAGGCACATCTAGAAATAGTAGAAAATGTGGCAGGACACCTGAGTGGCTAATTAACGTTGACAGAGAGGTAGTGGAGAGGCATCTGGCTGCACTGGATGAATACAAATCCCCTGGGCTGGATGGGTGCACCCAAGAGTGCTGAAAGAACTTTCCAGAGAACTTGCAGAACCCCTGTCCATCATCTTCAAGGCCTCCTGGAGGACTGGGGATGTGCCACAAGATTGGAGAAGAGTGAATGTTATCCCAATCTTTAAGAAAGGGAGGAAGGATGACCCGGGAAACTACAGGCTGGTCAGTCTGACTTCTGTTGCTGGGAAGATATTAGAACAGATTTTAAAGGGATCAATCTGTAAG
The DNA here is from genome assembly GCF_028583425.1 of Eublepharis macularius. Classification (NCBI taxonomy): domain Eukaryota; kingdom Metazoa; phylum Chordata; class Lepidosauria; order Squamata; family Eublepharidae; genus Eublepharis; species Eublepharis macularius. The sequence goes on from NC_072792.1 coordinate 2,946,787, forward strand.
AATCTGAAGGACCACTCAGTGATCCGAGGAAGTCAGCATGGTTTTGTTCCTAACAGATCTTGCCAGACCAACCTGGTTTCCTTCTTTGATCGAGTGACCAGCTTACTGGATCGGGGGAACTCTGTTGACGTGATTTATCTGGATTTCAGTAAAGCTTTTGATAAGGTCCCCCATGACATTCTGATGGGCAAACTGGAAGACTGTGGAGTAGACTATAGGACAGTTCAGTGGATAGGGAACTGGTTGGAGGACCGCACTCAAAGAGTGGTGGTCAACGGCGTTTCATCAGATTGGACAGAGGTGTCCAGTGGGGTGCCGCAGGGCTCGGTTTTGGGCCTGGTACTTTTCAATATTTTTATCAATGATCTGGATGAAGGAGTGGAAGGGCTGCTCATTAAATTTGCTGATGATACCAAATTGGGAGCGGTAGGAAACACTCAAGAAGATAGAATTAAAATTCAACAAGACCTGAATACTCTGGAGAAGTGGGCAGCTGTGAATAGGATGCAGTTCAACAAAGACAAGTGCACAGTATTACATCTATGCCACAAAAATGGGAAGCACAAATACTGGATGGGGGATACACTTCTGGGCAGTAGTATATGTGAAAGGGATCTTGGGGTAAGAGTGGACTGTAAACTGAATATGAGCAGTCAGTGTGATACAGTAGCAAAAAAGGCTAATTCAATCCTGGGTTGTATCAAAGGGGCCATAGCATCGAAATCGCAGGAGGTCATAGCCTCTCTCTATACTGCCTTGGTCAGGCCACACCTGGAGTATTGTGTACAGTTCTGGAGGCCTCACTTCAAAAAGGATGTGGACAAAATCGAGAGGGTGCAGAGGAGAGCGACAAGAATGATCAGGGGTCTGGAGACTGAGCCCTACGAGGAAAGGCTGAGGGCCTTGGGAGTGTTAGAGGAGGTTGAGGGGGGACATGATTGCTCTCTTTAAATATTTGAAAGGCTGTCATTTGGAGGAGGGCAAAGAGCTGTTCCAGTTGGCAGCAGAGGGTAGGACACGAAGCAATGGGCTAAAACTACATGCACAAAGGTACCGGCTGGATATTAGGAAAAACTTTTTCACGGTCAGAGTAGTTCAAAAGTGGAATCAGCTGCCTAGGGAGGTGGTGAGCTCCCCTTCACTGGCAGTTTTCAAGAAGAGGCTGGATGAATACTTGTCAGAGATGCTTTAGGCTAATCCTGCACTGGGCAGGGGGTTGGACTAGATGGTCTGTATGGACCCTTCCAACTCTATGATTCTATGATTCTATTAAAGATTTTCATGGACTCAGTTTCTGTAGCTTAAAATACCTATCCCATCTACTCCAGGTGATATGTTGCTCCCAACGGCTTTGAATGCAGCTTTCACTTGACTTTCTAAATTTGTAGGCTTTCATCAAAAGGTTCTTCTTCCAAGGTATCGGTCATCCTTTCATCTGTATAGTTCTTCAGTGTATTGTTTCCCTCTTTTCTCTATTTTGTCCTGATCAGACACTGTATTTCCACGTTGATCTTTCAGCATCCCTAGTCAGGGTGTGAATTTTTCTATGATTTCCTGGATCTTGTGGAACTGGTCTCTTGTCCTTTTTTGTTGTTCTCTTGTTTCTCTGCACTGGTTATTATAAAAGTTTTCTCTGTCTCTGTGAATAAGTCACTACATTCAGAATTTTGATTCTATTACTGTCACCTTTTACTTTTGCTTCTTGTCCATCTGTATCAATTTTAGGACCTTTGTCAGCCATCCATCTAAGCTTCTCTTTTCTTTTGGCTACTGGAACAGTCTGCATACTCCCCCTTGATAATGTTTCTGGTTACAACCCAAAGTTCTTCCAGTTCACAATCAATTGAACTTAGAAATAGTCTTTAAATTCTTCTGGAGAGTTATTTAGATTTTATTTTGGCACTATGATTCTTTTAGTGTTTCTCTTTAGTTTTATTCTGATTTTTGATATTAACAATTTCTGATCTGTACCAGTCAGCTTTTGGTCTTGTTTTAGCAATCTCCTATATAATTTATTTGATTCCTGTATTGGCCATCTGGTGACTTCCACAAATACAATTGTCCGTTTTGTTGCCTGAAGCTTGTGCTTGCAATGAACCAATTGTTGGCTTCATGAGTCGCTTCCCTGTTTCATTTCATAATCCTAGTCCAAATTTTCCGACAATGTTTGATACTGCTGTCTCTCTTACTTTTGCATTTCAGTTACCAATGATTATCAATGCATCTCGAGGTTTCTTCCTGGATTCTTGCATAAAACTTTCAATTTCTTCCTCCTCAGCATTCGTGATTGGGGCATAAATTTGAATGATGACTATGTTGATAGGCCTTCCATGAAGTATGATTGATATTAATTGGTCAAACTTTATATTATAGCTCCTGATTGCTTGTGCTATGTCTCACCTTGTTATTAGAGCAACACCGTTTCTTTCGAATTTAGCATTTTCAGAGTAAAACGCTTTTCACTATTCTGACTGAAGATGTTCAGGTCGAGTCCATTTTAGTTCACTCATATCCAGGATTACGTTTAAATGTTCCAATTTGCCATTTTAAGATTCCAAGTTTAAGCTGGAATCATACTTCTCACCTTCCATGTTCCTATTATGTGTACTGTACGGCTCTGGACATTTCTTTCGCATCTATTCACATCAGCAACTGGACATACTTTCAGTTTTAATCCAGTCTTGTCATTTAGAACAGCACTATTCATACCTGTCCTCTGCTCTTCTCCAGGAACCAAATGCGTGTCTTCTGTCCTGGGCGTCCTGTCTTCCAGCACTTCTTTCATTTGGACTTTTCTCATCATAGGATTTTCAAGTCAAGAATGGTTTACCTCTGCACAGTATTAACCAGGGTTAGCTGAAATCTCACTGTGAGATTTCACTGTCTGTGAAAGAACCTCCACCAGTGTCACTTCCACTGTCGCTGCTGCCCAGTAGCTGTCCTTCAAGGGTTCCTCCACTACCATCACCACTGAACTATCAGCTCTCTTCTGCTGATGGCTACCCTTCTAGAACTGCCATATCCTCCATGCCATAGTAACTTTCAAATTTACAGTACTGCTCTCTGCATCCGTCTGTCCTTGAAAATGATCTGGAAACTTCAAGTAGTACAGAACGCAGCTCATCAATTACTGCATGAGTCAACTGCTATTAATATACTGGGGCAATTTTAAAACAACTTCACTTGCAACCAGTTCCCAAGTCCAGTTCATTTTATCCTTTCAAGGCCTAACAGTCAGCGTCTAAAAATTTTCTCAAGGTTTTGCCTTCACCCGCATGATTTCCCTGAATATTAAGGCCAGCCCGTTCTAAGTTTCAACCCTAAGGGCTGTCCAGTTCCCTTCTACAAAGGTCAGAGCATTTTCTAGAGTAACCCAAGAACTATGGAATCCTTTCACCTGGAATGGCTCATCCAGCCTCTTTTGGAAGCAACTGAAAACATTCCTTTCCACTAAATTTTGGAAGCGGGATTCATTTTATAGCTACTATTATTGTGTGTTAAATAGTTATTTCGTGCTATGAAATGCCTTGGAAACATTGATGAAAGGGTAGCATCAACATTTATGTATGTATGAATGCATGTAAACAAAGAAAATCTGACGTTTTCAGGGTGGTGGGGTTTTTTTGCTTCTGTTTTTGATGAAACATAGTAACGTTAACTACATATAAATAGTGAGATTCTAAAAACAAGAACATTCACAATTTATTTTGGGTTTTCAGGCATTTGGCTATTACTAAAAATTTCTTCAGACTGCATAAATTAATCAAGAAACAACCAACAGCAATGAGCGACACACACAAGAGCCCGTCAGAGAGAGCTTGGAGGCCTAATTCCACTTTAGGCAGCCTTTAAATCATCAGGTTTTGCACTCAACCCTTTCAGTATAACTTACCTATAGAGCTCTCCGTAAACACAGTTAATGTTTGTCCTCCCACATTTTGCAAGAGAAACGGATGTTCTCTGGGTGCGCTGACAGAAGTTGGCTTCCCACCAATATCATCGATGTTAGCAAGGTCTTCATTCAAGGTGAAAGACACCTGACAACCACAAATGGCATTAAATATTTTTTACAAAAACAATTTTCCAACAGTTTGCAATAATTTAGGAAGGAAAAATAAAATGAAAGCCTGTGGGGTGGACCCAGAGGTCAATTTCTGCCAGTAAAATGGGCAAGGGGTAATTTTAATCGATAACACCCTACTATTTTTAATTTTTAAAAAATTTATTTTAATGAAAAGATTAAAATCCCATTGAAAGGAAGAAAAAATAGTAAAAGAAAATACATGCATGTTGAGGCATTTTCAGTTTTTTTCTATGACACATACATCATTACAAACAATATACTTGTAGTATTACTAATGTAAGTACTTAACCAATTCTATATATTTCCCCCTTTTGTTTAAGTTTTCCCAAATTTATCTTCTTATAAATCCACAAATCATCACTTCATTTTTTTCTGTTTTCCGCAGAAAGTCAGTAAGGGGTTTTATCTCCAATCAAAGCTGTAAGTTTAGCCATCACAGCTAACTCCAGCATTGTCTCGATCCAGTCATCTACTGAAGGCAGTACTGTACTTTTTTCCACCTTTGTGCTTATAAAAATCTTGCTGCTGTTACACATAATAAGAAGGTACCAAAATTATTTTCCAACTGTTTGTCCGTAAGTCCCAACAAAGAGGCTTCTGGTTTAAGTTGTATGTTAACCTTCAAAATGTTCTGTATTACCATGTGGATTTGTGATCAGTTTTTTTTGCTTTATGACAGGTCCACCAAAGGTGACAAAATGTCCCTTCATGTTGTTCACATTTCCAACATTTATTTGAGAAACCTTTGGCCATTTTAGCTAGTTTATCTGGAGACATATACCACCGATACATCATTTCATAAAAATGTTCTTTGAGTGTGTGTCAGAGACTGCCAAGTCAGATCTCAAGTAACTTCACTGCATGAGACCAAGGAGGCACGAGTGAGAGCTTGAATGATGATCAGCAGTACCGCACTGCAGACATTTCCTGACAGGAACAACTGCCCCCTCCCCCTGTCATGCATTAAACCCTTCAAGCACAACCCACTCTACTCCCCCCCACCCTCCACTAAGTTTTCAAAACAACTTAGAACAGAAGTATTTAGGCCAACAGAAATTGGGAGGGGGGAACCTGGGAAAATAAAAGCCTTTATGCCCAACTAGTGTGGATTCAGGAGAGGGAGCTCCCCAAATCAGACACCACAACTGAGAAGGGAGGCTCAGCACCAGGGGGGGGGGCTTCCAGGGGAGCAGGCAGCTCCTCTTCAGGCCCCTGCTGCTCCCAAGCCACTAGAGCTTTGTCAGCAACACCCAGCCCTTTGAATTGTGCTCAAAAGTGAATTCGTAGATGTGGTGGTGGAGAGCACCCTCAAAGCACAGTTGACTTACGGCAACCCCTGCTGAGGTTTTCATGGCAAGAAATTAACAGAGGGGGGGGGGGTCGCCACTGCCTGCCTTTGCAACCCTGGTCTTTGTAGGGTCTCCCATCCAGTAAGTATCCAAGGTCGACCCTGCTTAGCTGCGGAGATCTTACGAGATCAGGCTCTCCTGGGCTATCCAGGTTAGGGGAAATTAATAAGCAGGACGGGAGTCTTTTAATACTTGCAAGATCAGTCACAGCCAGGATGGCAAACGAAGCAACTGACAAGGCCTTCTGTGGGGGGACACAGATTTAATAGCTCCTTCTAAGCTGGATAAATATCAGGGTTTTTTTTTTAAACTTAAAAATCATTTTTTTAAATTTAAATTGGGTTTTGTTTGTTAAAATGCTTTCTAAGGAAAAATCTATCTAAAGATAGTTTTCTGTTTAAAATACGTTACAGTCCAAAAGTTTTTCATCATGAAGTAAGGATTAATTTTTAATTACGTAGTATAAGACTGTATATTTATTTAACGTTTAAAATAATTGTGTAAATAATTCTATTAAGTCATTCATTAGAGCCCCAATGTCATGGTCTCCCAGAGGTTTCTGTAGAATTATTTTGGGCAGTTTTTCTGTCTAGAAGGTACCATCACAGTCGCTTGGTTTTGCAGTTCTCCAAATTGTGAACTTGTGTTTGCAGACAGCAAGCCTCCTAATAGCAAAAATGTTTTAAAATAAACATACAAAGTTGAGAGAGATGCCTCAATCCTATTGTTTCTCTGCTATTCTATGTACACAGAATCAACTTCTTCCCTCTAAGACTAAGTTTCAAGAAGTTCAATGAATAATTTGGGGTGGAAGAGATCTGGATAAGGAGACGTTAAGCGCTGCATGCAGGGAGGGAGGGGTAAGTGGTATAAATGCAGGTGAAACTTTTGAGCAGAAAACTCCAGCGGTCTTAAGATCTTTGTGAGTGTATCATATTATTATCTCCCTTGAAGAGAAAACATAATGGTAGCAGGCCATAAAAGCAACAAAGTTTGGGAATATTTTTCATTAACCATGTTAGTTAACAAACCTGGATGTAAGCAAATATATAACGTTATTGTTTTAGTTTAAAAAATTCACATTGTTATTGTTAATTATTTTCTCCCTTCCAGTAAAGTACAGCAGAAAAGCTGTCCAAATATGAATCGTTAACCCAATGAAACTAGAGTTCATCTCACAATGACTTCATAATCATCTGTTTCAAATGGTAAATAACCAATCATTACTTTTCTAATATAATTGCAAAACTAACCGGAGAAATTATTGTTTGAAACATGAAACCTTCATCTGGGTTGCAAAAATTAAGGTTGCAGCAACCAGCAAGAATGAACCATTATGTATAGAAACTACGATTTAAATGGAGTCTTGCTGACTAGCGATTTAAATTGTGGTTTAAATCAATTTGACTTAAATCAAACCCCCACCAGCAGCACCTTCGATCAGAGAGCATTCGAGGAGGAGCCCAGCCCCATCCAGCCTGGCTGAGCCCCAGCCCTGCCTGCCCGTACTGCCAACCGGAAGCTCCCCCCTGCCTTCCTCACAGAGACTCAAGGCAGACGCGGCAGCACACCTGGCTCTGCTGCCCAACGAAAGGGATCGTTCATCACGAAAGAACACCAAGGTGGGCCGAGAAGCTGGGAAGGGCTGGGGGAGAGGAACGGCCCTCAGGGGAAAAGGCTCCTGGCAGGGAGACGCACTTCGCATTTATTACAAATGGGGCCTTTTTAGCAGGCCAAGGACCCCCCCCCCAACAAGTGTTAAGGAACTGCCTGCATTCCTCATCCTCATTCATTTCAACTGAGGCCCAGTGTGTGAAACCCCATCTCTTCTCCACACCACTTCCCCCCGACCTCTGCAGCCTCCTTGGCCTACCAGTCTTCAAACCACTTTATGCAGAATTTCCGAACGCTTTTTCCTTTCCTCTCATTTTCTCAGTTAACCATTTCTCCCTTAGGTCTCTGCCCTCTTTTGTTCTGATTTTTGTAAAGGCTGTTTAATAACACCCGCACATGCTCCCGGCCCCGATGCAATGAAGTCACTTTGGGGAAGTGACATCATCGTGCCAGGAGCAGGCAGGCTCCCACACTGTGTGTGGGGCCAATTCAGCCCGTTGGGGGCCAAAATCAGCCCCTGTGAAGCATGGGAGCATGCCCACCGCTGGGCACGATGGCATCGCTTCTGGAAGTAACGTGGTCACACTTGCCCGGGAGGTTTCTTCCCCCCCAGTCCCGTTCTCCGTGCCTCCTGCCAGCCCTTTTCTCAGCATCCTGGATGCTGCCGCCATGTTCAGATCGGCTCAGGCGTGCACGTTTGATCGGTCGCTTGGCAGACAAGGGGTGGGCAGCTTCCCGCCTGTTACAGCTTTCACACAGCTCTTCTCTTCCATCTACCGCCTAAGAACATCTTTCTTCAGTTTATCAGGAGGGGAGGGGCTATGGCTCAGCGGCAGCACAGCAGCTGCTTAACAGGCAGGAGGTTTGATTCTAGGCACCTCCAGGTAAAAGGACCACCTTCAGGTAGCACATGAGGTGAAAGACCTGTACCTGTGACTCATGGAATTAATAGTTTGGTTTGGTATAAGGTAGCTTCATAAATCCAAATAAACCTATTGTTAAATTTTAATTCAGTAAATATTTATTCTGCAATAAATCTGTCAGGTGTCACAGAACATTCCATTTATAAGGAAGGAGAGGAACTGTATCGGTCCCATTTGAATGCATCCTAGCATTGTGTCACAGAGGCCAGATCATGACAATGAATAAGCACTACGCATTTAATATTGAAAAAATTAAAATTATACCCCAGAAAGGTTATTTTCTATTGGCCTGTGTTGTGCTCATTGATTGGGGGGGGGGGGGGGATTGTTCCTTGCATGGAATGACAAAGTGCCTTGACTCAGCCCTGACTTAGTCTCAGATGGGTAGCCACATTCATCAATAGTGGCACAACAAAATTCAAATCCAAGAGCACCAGAGAAACCAACAACAATTTTCAGAATAGAAGCTTTCATAAATTAACACTCAAGAGCTTTTTGAAAATTTTCTTGGTCTCTAAGGAGCTACTAGACTCAGCTTACTCCAGCCCATGTTTGTACTTCTACACGTCATCTCTGATGTAACTCATTCTTCTTAAGATCACTAGATTCATGCCTCTCCTTACTCTGTCTCAAGCTATTTTATTTATCTTCTTTCTAACTCATCATCTCCTTCTTAGTCAAGTGTAGGGGTGTGCAATTTGGGTTTCCAATTTAGAATAAATACCCGAATCAGACTCAATTTGTAAAGCATGCTGGCACTGATTCAGAAATGCCGAATCAAAGCTTCCTGAAGTGATTCAGGCCCCTGCGGGCCAGCTGACATTTAAAGGGCCCTTTCCTTACTGCTTTGTGGCAGGGAAAGGGCCCTTTTGGCGCTTCAATTGGCCCGTGTGGGGAAATCCCCCCCCCACCAACCAGGTGGCATTTAAAGGGCCCTTACCCTGCCTCTTGTGCAGCAGGCAAAGGGCCCTTTTGGCGCTTCAGTTTTTCAGCTTTTCTTCTTTTTTTCTGGGAAAAGATGGAGCTCAGCGGGTTGGCCACACGGGGTAACTCTTGGCGGGAGGTGGTGCCCCTGGTGCCACATGTGCACGTGCAAAGTGCACACCTGCTCCCAGGGCCAATGACGTCACTTTGGGTAAGCTTCGGGGGGAGTTTTTAAAAGTTTAAACTGCGCTTGGCGAAAGTGGTCACATGGCACCGAGTGGCACAGTGGGCAATCTCAACTCCCCTCTGTCTGGAGATCAGGGGGCGAGGCCACCAGCCATGTGACCATTTTCAAAAGGTTCCGGAACTCCGTTCCACCGCGTTCCAGCTGAAAAAAAGCCCTGTGTATTTCTAGTAATTTTCTTGCTGCAAGATGTGTCTATTCTCCATCCCTCTTCCCCTGGACCTTTCCACACTCTCTGATACAATCAGCCAATTCTCCTTTCTTCTAAATTATCTTGTTTTGCAGGTACTATTTTTTCCCTATGATTCAGTAATCTCTGTCTAGCATGGAGCCATGCCCCCTCGCCTCCTGAAGACGCACTGATTTACCTGATTCCCTTTGCCAATTATTCTCTCCCTAATCTGTCCCATTTATACATTTAAATTGCAAGAATCTGGATAAGGCATGTCTTATTTTAAATTATTGTACAGTGCCTAGCAATTTTAGGCACTTTATAAATAGTAATGTTACATTTGACTAACAATAAACATCACAATTTCTTCTTTTCTAATTACCTTGTACATTAAGAGATTTTTATCTAATGAACTGGTATACTCCAATAAACTTCTACAGTACTTGCATTTTATTTACTTACTTCTGTTCTTCCTTGATTCCTGTAAAAGAAAGAAAGGATACAATGTTTTAATGTTCATAAAGAATTGACATCATTATTGAAAGCCACCTCCTTAAGAAGTCAGAGAACTGGGCTACAAGCAGGGCTCATTTTGAGGGGGAACGCGCAGGAACGCAGTTCCGGCAGTTATCCAAAAAGGTCACATGTCAGGTGGCCCAGCCCACCTGCTTTTTGGCCATTTGGGGCCGGTTTCGGCCTGGATTGGGGCCGAAACGGCCCAATTCGGGCCCAAAATGGCCAGGATCAGGCCCAAAACAGCCAGGATCATACCTCTGATGGGTGGTGGATCACTCTCCCGCTCAGCAGCAGCCCAATCCTAACAATTTTGGGCCCCTTTTTGCCATTTTCGGTCTAATTCTAGCCCTGAATGGCCAGGATTCGGTCCAAAACAGCCAGGATAAGTGATGTCAGGGGGTGGGGCATATGCAAATGAGTTGTGCCGATGAGTTATGCTAATAAGTTCCTGCAGCTCTTTTTCTACGAAATGACCCCTGGCTACAAGTGATTTAAAACATTAAAAACAAATGTAAACTGCCAAATGACAGAAGCAAATTTATAAAGAATAATAAATTTAACATAATATTGGGAGAGGTTAAGATCTGGTAAATGGGGTGGACTTGGAATCAAACTATTATCAGGAATATAATAGTAGTGGAAAACAAAAACAAGGTATTTTGGGTTGCATAGACAGAGACTCAAATGACAAAACAGGATGTAGCGGAACTGCCCTACTCAGTGTCATGCCGAACAGAATTAGTCACAGCTTTGGATGGGTATCAACCAGAAAAAAACCTCAGAGAGCGCAACATGGAATGCACGGCATGCAAGTAGCATTGCCAGCTCCAGGTTGGGAAATTCCCCAAGATTGGGCAGTGGAGCCACGGGAGGACAGAGTTTAGGATGGGTGTCAGGCCTACTGTCCACAGTAACTCCATATTGTATTCAAATGTTTTCTCATGCAGTAGTTTTCCAGCGTTTTCTATCTTCAGGTTCTCCAAGAGCCAGCTGCGTTCCCAGAGAGGCTGGAGGGCCTTATCTACTAAGACTAGACATCGACCTTGGAAGAACGTCCCTCGCCTAGCCTTCCCAGGCAAAAACTGTAGCCTAGTGAGGGGGGGGGGGGGAAGTCTGGAGGAAAGTTTGGTATCTTGCTCTCTGTAACTAACACGTCATTCTCAACAAAGCTTCATGGTCAGCCAGAAGCTTTCAAGCCTTTGGATTAATTATGGACACCTGTACTCTGAAAATAATCTTTCAATAAAATCCTTTGAGCTAAGAAACCTTGATTTTCTTGTAACCAAGGAGTGGGAGATGAAATCAAAGTAACTGGAATTCCATAAACTGACAATGGGGAGGAAGCTCAGCAGGCATAGAGTCCACCCTCCAAAGCAGCCATTTTCTCCAGGGGAACTGACAGACTGTAGTCCGGAAAACAGTTGTAACTCCAGGGTATCTCTTAGAGGGTGACAACCCTACACAGGAGGAAAGACAAAGGAACCGGGAATACTTAGAAAAGATTTACCAGGGCTACAACAGCCCCTCACTTCCTGATCACAAGGGGAATTGGAGGGGCATGTATCCAGTCACACAGTTCCCTCAACAGAATAGCATTTCCATTTGCAGAAGAGAGGGCAATTACTTCCAAGGGTTTCCCTCCAACGAAAGACCCTCACTTTGCCCATTATGTTTGTTCCTGAAGTTCTAAGGTCCTCAAGGAACAAACCTTCTGGGAGCTCAGTAGACTGTAGCAGGGGGGGGAAGCAGGAAAGTCAACTCTGTGAATAGTCAGAACTTCCTTAAGGAAACAGGGGCATACAGAACAAACAGTCAGCGTTACATATAACTAGTGTGGCTGGATCATAAAATGTTCTGTGGTAAGGGAGATGCTTGCCTGGGAGAAAGCCCCACTGAATACATTTTCTTAGGATTGCTTTTATAATCACAAAAAATCCCAAACCAGTATCTTAATGGTGATGACTGACCTCACTGTGTTGATAAAAAAAATCCACAAGAGACAGGTGTTCAATATGAGAACTTTAAAAGGAAGGTAGGACTTTGGAAATAGACGGGGAAAGCAGTATTTTGATGGTACTTCAGGTTGCTGAAGCAACCCAAAATAACTCTGGACATTGTGTGCACGCACACACACAGAGGAGGCAAAGGAGAATGTAGGAAGTATGGAAGAGAGCTAGAATGGGGGTGGGTGGGGATGCTGCCTGGGGAAAACGAGGCTGGAGGAGTGAAGAAAGTAGAAAAAAGGAGATGCAGGAGGAGAGACAAGGGCCAGGGCAGCCGGGATATTAATTGTTTAAATACAGATGCACCACAAGCTCTGCCATTCACAAGCAGCCCAAGCGATTACAAGCAAGGATAAACAGAACATTCAGAACAAAAACATTGTTTTAAAATAAATCAGCAATAGAAGTACGTGCTAAAAATGGACAGGTAAACTTCAGCAGGAGAAAAGCCTGAAGCTTCTCACCAAAAGAGACTACTGTGGATGCCCAGCTCCACAACCCGTCAGACAGCCATGGACACAGGCCAGGGCGCCCTCTTCCCTCACACCTGAGGGTACCTACAGGAGGAGGTATTCGCAGACATGGGCGGGGCCTTGAAAGGAATGGGGCCAGAGCACCTTCCAAATACTCTTCAAAAGCAGTTACAGAGACATTTTGTGCAGAGGAAGAGAAAACATTAACCGCTCACTTGCTAATTCTTAGCTTTCCTACTTCGCCTCTTCCTGAAGCTTTATTCCACTGCTGAGACAAATATTTTGGCACCTAAAAGAAATGGAAAAAGATACAGTAATGTATGCAATAAATTCTCTCTCTCTAGCAAAAAAACCCAAAACCCTTCCATCACGAGATGGAAGAAAACACAACCAAATTTTAAAAATTACAGCTTTAGTACGAACTGAAACAGAAGATCATTATCACAACAGCCTCACAGGCGACGTGTGAATAGTGGGCTGTCCCTACGAATGAAACAGAAACTCTGCCTGCCCGGCTCGATCCAGCACAGGCTTCCGCCCTCTCCCAAACAGCCACTTCCCCTGCCGGGAAAGGTCATTCCCGGGATCCGGGGGAGGAAGGAGGGGTCGGAGGGCCACAGGCGGGAAGGGGCACGATGCCGCCGCCCCCCCCTCCTCCTCCTCCCCCCCCCCAGCCAGAGAAACGGCGCGGGAGGGAGAGCCGAGAGGGGCCGCTTCAACGCCCGCCTCCCCCCCCACGTGCCCATCCCCCCCCCGGCTGGGAGGGGGGGGGCGGCAGGAGCGGCGCCGCTCGCACGAAACCACCGCGGGAGGCCTCGCAGCGAGGCCGAGGCCGGGCCCCGCCGCCCCGCCCCGCCCCGCCCCGCCCCGCCCCAGGAGCTGCCCGGAGGGGCCTGCAGGCCTCGCCTCGACCCGCCGCCGCCGCCGCGCCGCCGCCGCCGCCCCCCTGGCCGGGCAGGGCCCGCCCCGAGCGCTCTCCCTTCTCCCCGCAGGCCCTTCTGCGCCCGCCTGAGGCGGGAGAGGGCGGCGGCGGCGGCGGCGGGGCGCCCACAGGCTAGGCTGGGCCGGGCCCGCCCGCGGAGCCCAGCGCGCGTCCCCCGGCCCGGCCCGGCCCGGCCCCCCGAGGCTGCGTCCCGCGGCGGAGCTCTTCGGCCCCCGGAGGGGCGCGGCGCGGCGCTGACCTTGACCAGCCACATGCCGGTGTTCTGCTTGGCGCCGGTCAGGTCGAGCTCCCCCTTGTCGCTCATGGCGGCGGCGGCGAGCCCGGCCTGGGCAGCGACGCTCCCCGCTACGGCAGCCGCCGGCGCCCAAACGCCTCCGCCCGCCTCGCGAAGCCCGGGAAGGGGAGGGGCGGGGCGGGGCCTGCAAGGGGGCGTGGTCTCCTGGCCGCCGCCGAGGGGTGGTTCGACTCCCGCGCCGGCCGAGAGCTCCGCAGGCGGCCGTGGGCCAGCCCCTCCCCTCTGCCCTCCCCGGCTGCGTTGTGGGGACGACGACGACGACGACGACTCTGAGCGCGGCGCTAACCCGTCCAGAAGGCGGGGGCGGGGGGGGGGCCGTATAAGGGCAGTGATGCGCGTCACCGTCTTGTCTGGCTGGAGCTTAAGTTTGTTAGCTTCTCCAAGCCGCAGTTCAGGATTTCCACTGACCTCCCCCCCTCAGCCGTAAGAAGAAATTGTGCATAATGCACAGCCACAAAGGAACTCGAAAAGATCCTTAAGAATAAGGAAGTGTTGCTGGGGTCCAAGATCAAGGAAATGCATAATGTGGTATTCCCCACCATCATGTATGGTTATGAACGTTAGACAGTGAAGAAAGCCGACAGGAAGAAAATTGATTCATTCAAGTGTGGTGCTGGAGGAGAGTTTTGCAGATACCACGGATAGCTAGAAACCAAAAAAAGTGGGTTCTAGATCAAATCTCCCTAGAAGCTAAAATGAGTGAGGCTGTTGTACTTTGGTCACATCATGAGAAGGCAAGATTCACTGCAGGGGGATGCTATGAAAAGTTGGAGGCAGTCGGGAAAGACGCAGCATGAGATGGATCAACTCAATAAAAGCAGCCCTGGCCTTCTGTATGCAAGACCTGAGCAAGGCTGTCAATGACGGGACATTTTGGAGGGGGATACATTCATTCGATTGTCATAAGTTGTAAGCAACGTCATGGCACATAACACTAACACGCACACACACACACACACAAAATGCATGTATGCTCTTAGGTGGTAGAAAGGTGCTTGAGTGCTAAAAAACTAGGAGATTTCAGTAAGGCTTTTGATTAGGTTCCACATAATATCTTTGTTCACAAGTTGGTAAAATGTGGTTTGGATCCTATTACTGTTAGGTGGATCTGTAATTGGTTGACAGGTAATATTCAAAGAGCGCTTGTAAATGGTTCCTCATCCTCTTGGAGAGAAGTGACAAGTGGAGTGCCTCAGGGATCGGTCCAGGGACCTGTTCTGTTCAACATTTTTATAGATAACATAGAAAGTCCTCCTTTCTAGCTTTGCTTCTCCATCCCGCAATGTTCCAAGAGATAATTTTTATGGTGGCAGGTGGAAGAGCAGTTGTATGCCAGTCTATTGTAGAAAGCAGGTTGATAGAATTATTCACATCGTGACATACACAGCCGTTGACTGTAACACCATAGAGATCAGATGTTTGCCAAGGTTGTTGCTGGGTTGTTTTGGTCGCCACATTTAAGAGAGTATTATTTACCTCTAAAGCAGGGGTATGTATCTCAGCTTGGACTGATAGCGTGGATTACTCATGGAGTCCTGTTGAGAGATCTTGGTGGTGTTCGCTGGAGATGGTGGTGGAGCAGATACACAGCCAGGTGCCTCCGAGATGTTCTCTCGGAGGCACAGCATTTTTATAAATGACTTGGATGAAGGAACAGAGGGGATATGTATTAAATATGCAGATAATACTAAAGTGGGAGAGGAAGTAAATATAGTAAAAGACAGCCAAAATACAGGTTAAATGTAAAGTTCTGTATTAGGTAGGAAAAATCAAAGGCATAATTATAGGATGGGGGAGACTTGTCTTGGCAGTAGTATGTGCAAAAAGGACCTAGGGGCCTTAGGAGACCATACACTGAACATGAGTCAGCAGTGAGATGCGGTAGCTAAAAAGGCAAATGCGATTTTGGGATGTATCAACATAACTATAGTGTCCAGATCACACGAAGTGATAGTATCGCTTTGCTCTGCTCTGGTTAGTCCTCGCAGTACTGTGTTCAGTTTTGGGCATCGCAGTTTAAGAAGGATGTTGACAAGCTAGGAAGAGTCCAAAGGAGGGCAGTAAAGATGGTGAGGGGTCTGGAGACCAAGTCCTATGAGAAAAGGTTGAAAGAGCTGTGTATGTTTAGCCTGGAAAGGACACAACAGACAGGTGATATGATAGCCATCTGAAAGGAAACTGACTTTAAGCAGGTGGTGCAGAGCAGGTTTTACACATCCAAGAAGGAGCCGAGAGATCTGGCTGGGGTGGCAAGTCACTTGTGTGTTCTCTCGTGCTCTCTCTCTAATATTGCTTTCTAAGTTACATAAATAGATAAAGTTCATCTTATGTTGTACTGCATCCTGGATCCAGAAAGTTATTCATAAAGAATGTTACAACATCTTCAAGTATTTGAAGGGCTGTCACATAGAGGATGGAGCAAAGTTGTTTTCCGTTGCCCCAGTGTCAGAGACTGCCAAGTTAGATCTCAAGTAACTTCACTGCATGAGACCAAGGAGGCACGAGTGAGAGCTTGAATGATGATCAGCGGTACAGCACTGCAGACATTTCCTGGCAGGAATAACTGTCCCCTCCCTCTGCTAAGCATTAAACCCTTCAAGCACAACCCACTCTACTCCCCCCCACCCTTGGTTAAGTTCTAAGTTCCCACCTAAGTTCCCAGCGAAAGAAAGTGAGAGAAAAGGAAAAAGAAAAAAACCCAGCAATGTTGTGACTAGACTCCAGTTCTTCTCTGGTCAATTGGCCATGTTTCTCTAGCAACGCTGATGACTGTATTCCTTCGCCTTCTCACAGAGGAGGGTAAATCAACAGGGCTCTAATGGCACTCTTGAGGCAAAGCATCAGGTCTACAGCCCGACAGTGACCCCCCCCTCCAATCCCCCGGAGTATGGCAGGGGCCACCCTGACACCCAGAGGGTCAGAGCAAAAGCAATGGGTTAAAATTAAAGCAATAGAGTTTTGGGCTAAACATTAGAAGAACTTCCCGACAGAGCAGTTCCTCGGGCTTCCTCGGGAGGTGCTGGGCTCTCCCTCCTTGGAGGTATTTAAGAAGAGGCTCGATGGTTTATCTGACAGCAATGATAATTTTATGACTCAGTAGTATGAATGTGCGCAGATTGAGGGGGGGGCATGAAGGGATGAGCCAGTGTGAGGCTCTCGTGGCCCTTTCTCACATGCCCAGGATAATGCGAATCACCACTCTGGGGTCAGGAAGGGATTTTCCTCCAGGGCCGATAGGCCAGGGATCCTGGAGGTTTTTTGCCTTCCTCTGGGCATACAGCAGGGGTCACTGGGGAGGAGGTAAGATGTGGATTTCCTGCATTGTTCAGGGGGTTTATAGAACAGATATCCAACAATTAATGTGAGATTGTTCTTGAGTATGTTTTAAATGGAGTGCATTGTCTTATACCCCGTAATATGTAAAGGTTTGCGTATTACAGATGTGAATAAAATTATTAACTAATAGCTATACCCCCCCAACAGAAATAAAGCCCTTGAACATTCAATATGAAAATGGGAATCTGTCAAAAATATACATGTTTTCCCAGGCACAGAAGTGGAGACCAAGCACCTGTCTGATAAACTGAGCAGCCGCCTTACCTTTTCAGGTGAGCTTGACAAATTGGAAAATCAAAAAGAGTCCAGTAGCACCTTTAAGACTAACCAATTTTATTGTAGCATAAGCTTTCGAGAATCAAGTTCTCTTCGTCAGATGCCTGATACAGAGACTGGTCAAACACAGAAGAGCAAGAGAGGGAAGAGGCAATTAGGGGGGGAGGGGGAGGGAGCAATCAAAACATTCCTTTGCTAGTATATGTAAACATCTCCTTTTGGTGTGTGTATCAGTTGGCTTCAAAGGAGTTTGCCCTGTTATTTTGTAGCAGCCAAACAGCTAGACCATCCAATTCCAATGCAGTATGGGCCTTCGATAACCACAGCTCTCCCTGCCAGATGCATCTGACAAAGAGATCTGTGGTTCCCGAAAGCCCACGCCAGGTGCCACTAAGCTCCCCCAGACCCCACCTCTGTAAAGGAAATCTGTTACCTGTGGTAATGTGATAACCATTCATAGTCCCTATTCAGTCCCAGCTTGACAGAGTCAAATTTGCATATGAATTCCAGTTCAGCAGCCTCCCGTTGGATTTTGTTTTTGAAAGGTTTCTGTTGAACCACAGCGACCTTTAAGTCTTTGGTGGAATGTCCTGGTAGATTGAAGTGTTCTCCCACTGGTTTATGGATGTTTCCATTTCTAATGTCAGATTTGTGTCCATTTATTCTTTTGCGTAGAGGTTGGCTGGTTTGTCCAATGTACAGAGCAGAAGGACATTGTTGGCACATGAGGGCATATATCAGATTGGAGGATGAGCAGCTGTAAGAGCCAGAGACAGTGTAGTTGATGCCATTGGGTCCTGTAATTGTATTCCCTGGGTAGATATAGGGGCAGAGCTGGCATCTGGGTCTGTTGCAGGGCCTGGTACCTGTGCTGGTGACTCTGCTGGCCGATTCATGGTTGTGAGTGAGAAGTCGTTTAAGGTTGGGGGGCTGTCTGTAGGCAAGGAAAGGTCTTCCACCCAGGGCTTCTGAGAGAGAGGTATCATTTTCCAGGATGGGTTGTAGATCACTGATGATACGTTGGATGGGTTTGAGCTGGGAGCTGTAGGTGACAACCAGTGGTGTTCTGTTGTTAGTTCCTTTAGGTTTGTCCTGGAGCAGACTGTTTCTGGGTACTAGTCTGGCCCTGTTTATTTGTTTCTTCACTTCATTTGGTGGGTATTGTAGTCCCAAAAATGCTTGTTGTAAATCTCTTAAGTGTGAGTCTCGGTCGAGAGCATTGGAGCAGATACGGTTGTAACGTAAGGCTTGGCTGTAGACAATAGACCGAGTGGTATGTTTAGGGTGGAAGCTGGAGGCATGTAGATATGAGTATCGGTCTGTTGGTTTCCGGTATAAGGTGGTATTTATTCGTCCATTATGTAGTTGTACAGTGGTGTCCAGGAAGTGTACCTGTTGTGTAGAGTGGTCCAGGCTTAGGTTGATAGTAGGGTGAAAGTTATTGAAGTCCTGATGAAATCTCTCAAGGGCTTCCTTCCCATGGGTCCAAATGATGAAGATGTCATCCAGGAATCTTAAGTATAGTAGTGGTTCCAGTGGATGGGAGCTGAGGAAGCGTTGCTCCAAGTCCGCCATGAATATGTTAGCATATTGTGGTGCCATGCGTGTGCCCATGGCTGTGCCATTAACCTGTAGATATAAGTTGTCACCAACTTATTTACCTCTTAAAGTCTTAAAGGTGCTACTGGACTCTTTTTGATTTTGCTACCACAGACTAACACAGCTAACTTCTCTGCATCCTTGACAAATTGGGACTCACTATGGCAGTGGCATGACTCTTTGATTAACAAATGGCTGTTTTGGCAGCTGATAGGACAGAATATGACTGCTTAGCAAGAGCTCAGGGAATATTGCTGGGCATTTCCCCAGTGGGAACCAAGGAGAGAAAAGGTCCTCTCAAGAGCTGGGAATCATACGCAGCCGTCACAGGAACCTAGAGGAGGGGCAGGCAAGAGGGCGCCCTTGGGCCAGTCCGTCTGGCTGGTTCTGGCGCCGTATTCTCTGAAAGATGCTCCTATCTGCTCTTTCATGGGGCGACCGTATCAAGGGGTTGGAACCTGGAGTGCGCTGAATTACAGGCCAGTGGCCTTCTGTGCAGCCCCTTCCATCCATCGATGTGTGTGTAGAAATCTATAAATGTTCTATGATGAATCCCGCCCTGATCCGCTCTCAGGACTGTGTGAGGCTTGAGTCCAAAACGCTGCTTCCCCATACCAGGCTCCTCTTCTCCCAGCAGACCATGCCCGAGGAAAAGTCTTCCAAGGCAGCTGCCGGGGTAGCTGTGTACGTACAGGATGTGTCTCTTTCCTCCCTTGTGTGCCTTGGTGTCTTGTCCTATCAGGAGTGCTCCAGGCCACAGGCTGGGTGTGTCTGCAATGCAAAGGTTCATGCTGGCCATGCCCCACTAAGGTCGCCTGATCATCAGTGTACCTGCCGGATTTGCTGTATGTTTGGAAGGCATGCCAGCACTATGACATACGGATGGCTTTTTTCCCATGCCCGACTCTTGTCCTGTGCTCTGCAGGCAGGCCTGCTGTAGGCTCCAAGGAAGGCCTTAGCTTGGCCGGCTGGACGTGGGAGCATACCAGAGGCAGGGAACTGGCCCACAGGGCCTGCACCTGGTAGACCCGTTGATCAAGCAGTGCAGCTTTTCCCAATCTTAGCCTAAAGAGGCCAGGAGTTAATCAGCCTCAGCTGCACTTGTTTTAGGTGTTGAGACTCCTGAGACAGTGCAGCACCTTGGCCAGGATCCTGCAAAGAAGTACTGCCTCAGCGCCCTGTTCTGGATACAGGCTGGGGATGGCACTTCACCTTCTTTGCACTGCCTTAGCCCAGGCCTTCTGCTGACCCCATGGTCGAGGGATCTGAGGGTTTATGGTCCTAGGTTTGTATCCTGCCTGGCAGATGCCTAGTGGTTATCTCGGAGGTCACTGGCAAGGTCTCCCTGGCAGGATTCCCTCTGGTGCTGCTGGAGTGTGGTCAGCAGGTGCCTCTGCAGCATCAGGCCCTCCTGGAGCCCTCTAAGTCCTCCTGGTTCCCTGGCCCCGGCTCCTCCTCTAAGCCCTCCAAATCAGAGTCACTGAGTCGGTCAGAGGGAGTCATCACACCTATTTGGAGCCCCTGGGGCCCCAGAGCCCCTGGGGAGCCCCAGAGCCCCTGGGGATGGGCGGTATATAAATTGAAATATAAATAAAATAAAAAATATAAAATTTGGGGAGGGATATCAGTGTGCTGCAACATAAGTAGTGGTCATCAGCATTGTGGCCAAGATGGAGGGGGTGTTGCAAGGGGTGTCTGTTGTTTGAAGGGTTGGCTTCTGTAACGGAGTAAGGGGTCTAGTGGGGCCTGGTGTCTATTCCTGGGAGCACTTCTGCTCCCTTCAGCCTTGGAGGCGATAAGGGCCTTAAATGTCAGGATCTAATATACTGAAGGGGGTGTTGTTGGTCAGAGTTACGCCATGTTTAATCTGTAGTTGCTAGCCTTTTTCTCCCTCCAGGTCCGGGTGTTATTTTGACCGCGCTTCCCAAGGGAGAGAATACTCTTATCTGTTTCTACAGCCAGAGACCTCGAGGGGCCAAGCCTTCCCACAATAAAAGTTCCCATCGCCCTGGAAGATGGAGTAGGGAGGCTGGGAGTGAAGGGTTTGATGTATCACAAGTTTCATTTTCTTTCTCATTCTCAACAATGCCTATGTTCAGCCAAGATCCTTTCTAGGCCTTGGAATATGGATACTTGTGTCAGAGCCTAGTCTTTCAATAAACCTTTTGAAACCAAGAAATTGTGCTTCTTGCAGAAGGGGGAGACGAACTCTAGATAACAGGGATTCCATAGTCTGACATTATACTGGCTGCCACCGCTCTGGTTTGGCTGTTCTCCCTCTGAGGCGGAGGACATCTTGAGTGATTCTCACCATCCAATTCTTCTTCCTTGGCGTGTGGGACCACCCCCTTAGGCTCTCAGTTCTGTTCCTGCCTCCGGCAAGAGCAGTTCTTTTTAGGCTAGCTGAGCTACCTAACTCCTTTAGCTAGTTTCACTTTCCTTTTTGACTTGACTTGTTCTGGTTCTGACTGCCATTTCCACCCTTCAAGCTCTCTTTCTCTTTCATCGAGGGAAAAAGGTCACCATGGCTTCTAATGAGTCATCAGACTTAGAGGAGAGTTTTTTGGAAAGGGCTACGAGCTGTTCCCAAGGAGCCGTCCTTCTGGTGGCGGGAACAGACTCGGCTGGCACCAGCATGCCTCCTAGGCTTGCTCGGTTCCCCGGCAGAGAAGATCCAGCGATAAGGAGTCAGCCCTTTAAACGGCCCCATCTGTCTACAAGGGAGCCCATTTCAGCCGCACAGCTCAGCAGGCAGACTGAGAGCAGCGCAGAAGCTCGGAGCTCCATTTTGGCAGGAAGCGACGCTGCAGCAGCCATTTTCACGCCAAAACACAACAATGCGCTTGCCAATCTCCTGGCGGGAGATTCAAAGCTTAACCCGAATTCTACCGCTCAGAGCTCCAGCGCAGAGGGTCGCAGAGACAATGTAAGTGCTGCTTCCACCTCTTTAAGCCCCGAAATGTTGTCAGCAATAAGAAAGACAATGGGGGAAGAGATCTTACCTCTTTGTCAGGCCGATCCAGCCCACCCCCCACCCTGGGAAGACAGGATCTAGGCAGTTCTTGGCCCACCAAAGCAGCCAAGAAACATGTCCAGAATGCCACCACCGATAAAGTCGGCAGATGGCTGGATGACGATTCCTCTCTTAATGAGGACTCAGATCAAGGGGATTTTTTGCCCGAGGAACATGAGGAAGAAGATCTGTCTGTCCCTGATCAATCCCATAGGTCCTTTCAGCCAGATGATTAACAATATCTGTTAGCCAAGACACTGCCAGCCTTGGAGCTTGAGGAGGGCTGTCGGGGGCAGGGGAGGAGGAAGAGATCAGGTCAGAGGGCCCCAAGGCAAGACCCAAGGGAAACAGGGAGTTTTCCCCCAGAGCAGATGATAAGACCAAAGTCTTTCTCTTCCCCAAATACTATGAGCATCAGCTCAAGGCAGAATGGGCCATTCCAGCTGCTGGGAAACAATTCCCAAATTCTTTTTAAAAAGCTGTATACTTTACCTGTCTTTGCCAGTGAGCTATTACAGGTGCCAGCCATTGATGCCCCCGTTGCAGCACTGCAATCTCAAGGTCTCCTCTCTGGAGACGGACAAGGGGCTATCAGGGACAGCCTCGACAAGCACATGAAGCCGCGGGCCGCCATGGCGATCAAGGCTTCTGCGATAGCATCGACAGTGTCCAGAGCCTCAGTCGTGTGGGTCAGACGCTTGATTCAGCTCCTCCCAGAGAACAACAGATGTCTCCTAGAAGGTGCTAACAGAATACTCAAGGCCAGCACGTTTACAGCCGATGCAACACTAGATGCTCTGTCGTTTGCCTCCAGGGCCATGGCCTCGGCAACAGTGGCCAGACGCCCTCTGTGGCTTAGGGCATGGCCAGCTGACGTTCCATCCAAGGTTATTCTGATGTCCTACCCCTTTCAGGGAGGGAAGCTCTTTGGGGACCAGTTGGAGAAAATACTCGTGGAAACTAAGGACAAAAAGAAGGCACTACCAAAGTCCTTGAAGAGAACAGAGAGAAGGACCTTTGGCTTCCAGCCCTTTCGTACACAACACACACTCGCCAGGAGCCATCCAGAGAACAAGATATCCTGGAATTTTCAGAGCAACCAGTCTCGTAGAGGAACTTTTCATGCCAGGTCGCCACGTCAGCAGATGAACCGCAGCGGCAGGCGTGACGCAGAGGATAAGGGACATAAGCCCTGACTCCTTGGATGCTCTGGTGGGAGGCTGTCTACTTCTCTTTCAAGACACGTGGCTGAAGCACGAAACAGATGCCTGGGTCAGAGAGGTAGTGTCCAACGGCTATTCAATAGAATTTGTCTAGTTTCCACCTGAGCGATTTCTCACTTCTCCCCTCAAGAAGGATCCACACAGACGAGAAATTACAACCAAAGCCATCCAACATCTAATAGACATCTGAGCAGTAGAACCAGTTCCCCTCGACCAGCCAGGGAAAGGGGTATATTAAATCTTTTTCACGGTTCTGAAAAGGAATGGAGACTGGAGATCCATCCTGGACCTCAAATATGTGAATCGATTCATCAGGATACGACACTTTTAGATGGAAACACTGCGCTCGATTGCAGAGGCACTACAACAGGAAGAATTCTTGATGTCTATAGATCTGATGCACATCCCTATTGCCGCAGCTCATCCCTATTGCCACATACCTGCACATCCCTATTGCCGCAGCTCATCGTCAGTATCTCAGGTTCTGTGTGGCCGGCATACATCTTCAGTTTCAAGCAATGACTTTCGGGCTGGCTACCACCCCGAGGGTCTTCACGAAGGTTCTCGTTACTCCAGTTGTCACACTCAGGGAGATGGGATTTCATCTGCACCCTTACTTGGACGACATATTAATAAGGTCCAGCTCGAGGGAAACATCACTACAGGATACAGAGACCATCATCTGATTCCTGCAGGATCACGGATTCCTAATAAACTTGTCCAAGTGCTCACTGGAGCCCTCACAGTGCTTGGAACACCTGGGACTGTTGATAGACACTCAGAAATGTCATTTTTTCCTTACCAAGGAAAAGGCTCAAAACCAAGCAGCTGGCCTCAGCCATGATCAGACAGATGGTCTCTCTGCTGATGGAACTAGCAAAGTTACTGGGTCTGTTATTTGCAGATGCAGAAGCGATCTACTGGGGGCACTTCCATATCAGGCCTCTACAAGCTGTCAGGGCTTGCAGTGGCAGCCGCTGGGCAGGGCCCCAGCATGTCCAGCCCTGACGTCACAGGGGGGCCAGGGATTCTGCAAGACCCCGCTCTGTGGAAGGAGGGGAGGTACACCTCACCCAGACTCCCTCTCAGTCCACTCGCTGGCCTGCTCAACCTGTGCCACTCACCCCCTTTGACCTCCGCCACCTCCTCCTTTTCCATCAACTTTCCTCCTTGCCTTCGCTCCACTCCATCACCACTCCATAACTCCTACTCAGTCAACCTACCCTGAATGCTCTCCTGAGCCAGCTTTTATAGAGTTTCCCTTGGCTGCCTCCACCCTTCCTTCCAAGCGCCTTCTCTCTCCTGAGGCTACCCAGCTGTATCTGCTCTCAGGTGTTCCTTCTCTGTCATTAACTCCTCCTGGCCTTCCCTGGTTCTCTAGCAGGGTGGGGCTGAATGCAAAGGTGTCCCAGCTGAGGCTTCCTCCAGGTGTGCCTTCTTCTATCCCTCCCTCATTCTCCCTTAACCTTCCCTGCAGGACTGGGCTGGCAGGGCCTTTCTAGGTGCTGCGCCTTGGTTGTCTCTGCCTCTGCTCATGAGGTGCCCTTCCAGCCGGCATCTGGGCTGCCTGTCCCTTGGAGCTGGGCGTTGCTGCGCTACCCTGACTTGGCTCCTGAGGTGCCGCCCTGGTCGGTATCTGGGCTGCATGTCCACTGCCGCTGGCCTGTACCTTGATGCTGGGCATGGCTGCCCTTCCCTGGCAGGCTTCTCCCTCTGTCTCTTCCCCTCCCACACTTGCTGCTGGCTGTGTTGCCTTCCCTGGAGCCTCTGCTGCTAGGGCGCTGTGCCTGTTTCAGCCCCCTGACTCGGCTGCTGGGGCGCTGTCCCTGTTCCAGCCCCCTGACTCTGCTGCTGGGGCGCTGTGCCTGTTCCAGCCCCCTGACTCTGCTGCTGGGGGACTGTGCCGGTTCCAGCCCCCTGACTCTGCTGCTGGGGGACTGTGCCGGTTCCAGCCCCCTGACTCTGCTGCTGGGGCGCTGTGCCGGTTCCAGCCCCCTGACTCTGCTGCTGGGGCGCTGTGCCGGTTCCAGCCCCCTGACTCTGCTGCTGGGGCGCTGTGCCTGTTCCAGCCCCCTGACTCTGCTGCTGGGGCGCTGTGCCTGTTCCAGCCCCCTGACTCTGCTGCTGGGGCGCTGTGCCTGTTCCAGCCCCATGGCTCTGCTGCTGGGGCGTTGTGCCGGTTCCAGCCCCCTGACTCTGCTGCTGGGGCGTTGTGCCGGTTCCAGGCCCCTGACTCTGTTGCTGGGGGACTGTGCCGGTTCCAGCCCCCTGACTCTGCTGCTGGGGCGCTGTGCCTGTTCCAGCCCCCTGACTCTGCTGCTGGGGGGCTGTGCCTGTTCCAGCCCCCTGACTCTGTTGCTGGGGGGCTGTGCCGGTTCCAGGCCCCTGACTCTGTTGCTGGGGGACTGTGCCGGTTCCAGCCCCCTGACTCTGCTGCTGGGGCGCTGTGCCGGTTCCAGCCCCCTGACTCTGCTGCTGGGGCGCTGTGCCTGTTCCAGCCCCCTGACTCTGCTGCTGGGGGGCTGTGCCTGTTCCAGCCCCCTAACTCTGCTGCTGGGGCACTGTGCCTGTTCCAGCCCCCTGACTCTGCTGCTGGGGCGTTGTGCCGGTTCCAGCCCCCTGACTCTGCTGCTGGGGCGTTGTGCCGGTTCCAGGCCCCTGACTCTGCTGCTGGGGGGCTGTGACTGTTCCAGCTGTTAGGTCCTTGTATATCTTTACTTAACCGACTCCATTTTTAATCCTTTCAGTGTTTAAGTGCTCTCTTCACAGGTGCCCAGGTTCCCAGGCAGCTATCTCACAGAAAAGGATTGTTTTGGCTACCGACGTTCCACCATGACTCGGCCTTGAAGAACTTTCGCTTTCCTAGCTTCAAAGGGGTTGTTTTGAGAACTGTGGGGGGAGGTTGGGCCTACTGTGATCTGTTACTTTGTACCTCATGCTTTGCCTGTCATTGGTAACAATGCATATGTACCATCCTGAATATTGCATTCAGGCTAGTGGACTATAATGAACTAATTCTTCAGTAAAAGCCTTTTGGAAACAATGGACTGTTGTCTAATTGCAGAAGGTAGTCTGGAGTAAGGACATTATCTAGCCACAGTTCTGACATTTTGTTACCAATCCAATTTCCAATGCCTAAGCCGGATCAGACGGACTCCAAAGCTGTCCCAG
Organism: Eublepharis macularius; assembly: GCF_028583425.1. Classification (NCBI taxonomy): domain Eukaryota; kingdom Metazoa; phylum Chordata; class Lepidosauria; order Squamata; family Eublepharidae; genus Eublepharis; species Eublepharis macularius. The sequence continues at coordinate 2,972,945 of NC_072792.1, forward strand.
TCAGGGATCCTTTGTTTGACCCGTATGCCTCTCCCGGCTCTCAAGGTTTGGAACCTCAAGACCCTGTGCCGCGAGGAAACAGTTCCTCGGTTACAACGCTTTATACCCTCGCTCCCAGCAGTGCTGATACTCGGCCTAGGGCTACAGCCGAACCACTGTTCTCCTTGCCCACTCTGACGCAGTGGGGCGCGAGACCAAGGGAGACGAGGGAACGGAGGGCCAGCACGATGTTCACACTAACGCAGCTGGACAACCGGTGCAGTTTGGAATCTATACCCGAGCATACCAGTGGCCGACCGTGGCTGTTCTGGAACAGGACGACCGAACAAACGGAATGGGAGACGTCCCGCCGTGGCGCCCTGAGTTGGGATTATGCGGAAGTCACCCCGTGGTCGGGGCAACAAGATGTAAGTGAGCACCAATGGGTGCAGCTTCAAAGCCGAACGATTGCAATTGACTCAGGAATATCAGCAATCACTGGTCTGACAAAAGGAGTTTTAGCCGCGAGATTTCAAGAGGAACAAGGAGTGGAAATACCCTTGCCGTGGCGACAGACGCAAACCACGAGACCGCAGGCCGAAACCATGCAGACTTTGCAGACTACCGGAGCTATGGGGTACATAGAACAGGAGGAGGAATCCACGGATAGAGTGCAAGTGTTGGAGAACAGACTAGCAAGCATGGAAGAAAGTTTAGCAAACGCCGTCCACCTGCTTTCAGTGCTCGTGGCGGGGGACGGAGGTCGTGGACCGCCAGCTGATCTACCAGATATCCGCCAAAGTTTGTCTAGTCTGCAAAATCTTCTGCCCCGTCCGGAGGGCCCTATCCAACCGTGGCCGCAACAGCCACCAGAAACGGGAGACGAGGATTCTGTCACCGGGGAAGCACCCTGCCCAGAAGACCCGTGTCCAGGGGAACCCCGTCCCGAACAACCGATCACACCAGATGACGACGGCGCCAGTGGAGGAGGTGGAGAACCGTGCCCAGAAGATCCTCACCCTGATGGCGCCGGCGGGGGAGCTGGAGAACCGAGTCCAGAAGACCCCGCCCCGATCGCCCAAACACTCCCGCTGGCAGTGGGACCGGAGGAGGAGGAGGACAACCGCTGGAGCCTGCTTCCCCTATAGTGCCTCCCACGACCCAAGCGAACCAGCCCCCAAGCCTCCCGAGAGGAACTACTCCACGGGTCATCCCCGGGACGGGCAGGCCTCTTCAAACGCCGGGGCCGCGAGCGGATACGGTTCCTCTCCAACCCATCCCGCCTCACCCGTCTCCATTGCGGCCGGCTCCCACTCCTCTTCTACCAGCGCCTAGAGGCCCACCGCCATTGCGGCCAGCACCTTTATGGCCAACGCCATTACAACCTGCACCTAGAGGACCTCCACAGCCGATTCCGGGAGCGCCTCCACCGCACCAACCTCAACCCTACCCTCAGCAGCCTCCGCCGCAGCTACCGCCAACTCTGTGCCAGCCTCCTTTACAAATCGCCCCGCTCGATGCCTACCCAATGCCAGCAGCAGCCCCCAGGCAAGATCTTCCCATGGGTTGGGTCAAACTGGACGCTACGTTTGATGGAGACCCTTCCAAATTGGGATTCTTCCTTGTTCAAGTAGTACAGTTTTTCAATCGATGGGGGCATCTATTTGGAAGTGAGGCCAGTCAAATCGAGCACCTGGGATCACGCCTCCAAGGCAAAGCAGCTGACTGGTATGTAGGACTTTATGACATTGGGGCCCCTGAGTTGGATACACTCCAAGGGCTAGTGGATGCAATTCGAGCCCATTATGAGGACCCCCTGGAAGAAACTAGAGCCCGAACTGAGTTGCAGGCGATTAGGCAAGGCAGCATGTCAGCTAGAGACTATGCCACGAAATTCCGACAGCTCGCTGCCAAATGCCCAAGGTGCGAAGAATCCACCAAAATCATTTTATTCAAACAGGGACTGAACCCTAAATTGTTGGATAGAGCTCTCATGCAAGATAACCCTCCTACGCTGTTAGGGTGGATCCAATTAACCTGCGAAGTAGAAAATCGCCTGCTAGAAGTTCGTTTGGTGGAACAACACCAACAACCCCCAAACCAAAGACGCTCCTCCACTCCGATCCGAGGAAGCCGGGGGGCTGGATATGCTACTCGTGGAGCAAGAGACGCTAGATGGCAACAAGGTTTGTGTCTGCAGTGTGGCCAAAGCGGTCATTTTGCGGCGCAATGCCCATATCGGCCTGTGCAAAGACCTCTGCTCCAACTAAGATGCCCAGCCCCTGCAGCCTACCCGGCGCCACCGCGCCCTACCCCAGCTCCCCAAACAGCGAGAGGTAGAGGAGCTTCTCGGAGAAACCCTCCCGAAAGAGGACTAGAATTAGAAGAAGTTATGGAATATGATCCAACAGCCCTAACGGGGGGGGGGGGGAGAATCCAGAGAGTCCCTCCTCAGGAAACGAAATGGATCTGTCGTAAAAGGACCCAAACGGCAGATCAAACCTCAGTCAGTTCCGGTTTTGAACCGACCTCACGGGTCCGTACTCTTCATACCAGTAACCTTGGTGAATCCTGACAAGAAAATGCACATCCGTGTGCAAGCCCTAATAGACTCGGGCTGCTCCAGAGACATTATTGCACCAGCTCTAGTAAATGGACTAGTACTTCCTGTGAAAGAATTGGAAATACCTGACATTTTTGAGCAAATGGACGGCACTAACATGAATCCAGTCACCACTGAAACCACTCCAATCATAACAGGCATGGGACAGCATTGGGAGGTAAGATCATTCGTCATTAGTGCCACTGCGAAATACCCCTTGATCCTGGGAAGCCGGTGGTTGTGCGATCATAACCCCTACATCAACTGGGCAGAGGGAAGCATCACGTTCACCCATGAGTCTTGCAAAAATCATCGTTGGAATCAAAACTGGGGTAATAACCCTACTATAACTGAACCTGCTCTCCTCACCCAGGAAGAAATCAACCAAATACCCAAGCAATACAGAGTGTACACCCAAGCCTTCACCGAGGAGGAAGCTAATACTTTACCTCCACACAGGAGGACGGACTGCCGTGGAAATTTTACCGGGCGCCTCGCTGCCCAAGGACCGTCTATATCCCATGAGTCCTAACGAGAGGGAAGAGCTCCGCAAGTTCATTGACCTCAATCTTCAAAGAGGATTCATTCGCCCAGCGAACAGCCCCCATGCCGCACCAGTGCTTTTTGTCAAAAAGAAGGACGGGGGCTTAAGACTGTGCACAGATTTTCGGGGACTTAACGCTGTCTCTTCCAGCAATGCCTACCCCATCCCGCTCATCAGAGATCTACTCAACGTCGTGGCTCAAGGTAAGGTCTTTACAAAATTAGATTTAAAAGACGCTTACTTCCACGTCCGTATCCGAGAGGGGGATGAATGGAAAACCGCTTTTAATACGCCCCTCGGCCAGTATGAATATCTGGTTATGCCATTTGGCCTGGCTGGGGCTCCCTCGGTTTTCATGTCCATGATCAATGAAGTACTGCATGAATTCCTATACAAAGGTGTTGTGGTGTACCTAGATGATGTTTTAATCTATTCTGAAACTGAAGAGGAACACGTGGATCTTGTAAAAAGAGTCTTAACCACCCTCATGAATAACAAACTGCCCATTAAGCTCTCTAAATGCGAGTTCCACAAAACAGAACTCACTTACTTAGGCTACTGCATTTCCCAAGAGGGCTTGAGAATGGATCCAGGCAAAATACAAGCAGTACTAAATTGGCAAACCCCCGTGACTCACAAAGAATTACAATCCTTTTTGGGCTTTGCCAACTTTTACAGAGAATTCATCGCAAATTTTGCTCAAATTACACTCCCCCTAACCGAACTGTTAAAAACCAAAGACAAGGGGGAGCAAGCCAAAAAATCGAGTGCAAAATTATCTTGGACACCAGAATGCCAAACAGCGTTCAATCACCTTAAAACGCAGTTCGTTTCGGAACCCGTTCTACAACACCCCGATGAAAACCGCCCCTTCATAGTGCAGGTCGACGCCAGCGACACTGCAATTGGGGGCGTCCTACTGCAGCGGGGGGAGGATGGGAAGCTCAAACCCTGCGCCTTCCTTTCCAGAAAGTTTTCGGAGGCAGAAAGGAATTGGAATGTTTGGGAAAAGGAAGCCTTTGCCGTGAAAGCGGCCCTCACTACCTGGAGACATTGGTTAGAAGGAGCCCGTCACCCTTTCGAGGTCTGGACGGACCATAAAAATTTAGAAGCCCTACGCAGCCCCCGCAGGTTAAACACCAAGCAACTGAGATGGGCGGAATACTTCTCCAAGTTCAATTTTACATTAAACTTTCTACCAGGCAAAACTAACTTTTTGGCCGACGTTCTATCACGCATGCCCCAGCACAAAAGCAAACGGGAGGAGACAATTGACACAGTCTTTTCGCCTACGCAATTAGGGGGCGTGGTAACTACACGCAGCCGCACAACCTCCTCCCCTCAACCCGATCAGGGGTGGAGGCAAAAACTGAAAGCTGAAGTGGAAAAGGAGGGGGGGATGTGCCCAAAGATAAACTGCAACAATCTGAACAAGGGGAATGGCTTTGGGGAGATCGCTTCTATGTACCCAAAAGTTTAAGAAAAGAAGTTTTACAACGCTGTCACGATGCTCCTATGGCAGGACACCATGGGTACTTAAAAACGCTTCACTTAGTGCAACGTCAGTTTTGGTGGCCGGGCATGCGCAAAGACATTTCCCAATATGTAGCATCTTGCCCCGTTTGTCTCAGCGCCAAATCCCGAAAGGGCAAACCTCCAGGACTATTACAGCCTTTAGAAACACCAAGCCGACCGTGGGAAATAATTTCTATGGACTTTATCACTGATTTACCCCCATCAAAGGGGCACAACTGTATTTTAGTCGTGGTTGATTTGTTTTCCAAGCAAGCTCATTTTATACCCTGCACTACAATCCCTTCTGCTAGGAAACTAGCCGACATCTTCATAAAAAACATTGTAAAAATACATTCTTTTCCATCAAAGGTGATTTCGGATCGCGGCGGACAATTCGTTGCCAACTTCTGGCGGGAGCTTTTACAACTGCTGGGCATTGAACAAGGTTTAAGTTCAAGCCATCATCCGGAAACCGACGGACAGTCAGAAAAAACTAATCAGATATTAGAACAATTTCTGCGCTGTTACATTAATTTCCAACAGGATGATTGGTTTGATTTGCTCCCCTTGGCAGAGTATTCGTACAACAACAGCGTACACGCCTCCACGGGAGAAACTCCCTTCAAAGTTGTCTATGGCTTCCACTTCAAACCATTCCCGTTTGAAGCGCTCCCCCCTCCTACTACGTTTTCCAAGGACGTCACCGAATGGTGGGGGGAAGCAGCTCACCAATGGACTCAAATTAGAAAACACCTCATCAAAGTCAAACAGGATTACAAAAAGTACGCCGACCGCCATCATGCGGCGGAATGGGATTTACAACCTGGTGATCTTGTTTATCTTTCTACAAAAAATCTGAAAGTAGCCCAAACCAGCCGCAAACTCGCGTTGAAATTCTTGGGACCTTTTCCTGTTCGCAAAGTAATCAATAAAGTGACTGTTGCCTTAGATTTACCAAAGAACCTACGCCACGTGCATGATACCTTCCATGTCAGTTTATTAAAAAAGGCTCCCTCTGCAAACCAGTGGCACACACGTGCCCCTCCAATCCCAACTTTAATTGATGATCAAACCCACTATGAAGTTCAACAAATATTGGACTCTAAAATAAAAAGAAATCAGCTGTTTTACCTCATCAGGTGGAAGGACTTTGATTCTGGGTTTGATGAGTGGGTGAATTCTGTACATGTTCATGCTCCTAAATTAGTCAAAGCATTTCACTCCCGCTACCCACATAAACCTGGGGGGGGGAGCATCTTAGAGGGGGCAGAACGTCAGGTCCTTGTATATCTTTACTTAACCGACTCCATTTTTAATCCTTTCAGTGTTTAAGTGCTCTCTTCACAGGTGCCCAGGTTCCCAGGCAGCTATCTCACAGAAAAGAATTGTTTTGGCTACCGACGTTCCACCATGACTCGGCCTTGAAGAACTCTCGCTGCCCTGACTTCAAAGGGGATGTTTTGAGAACTGTGGGGGGAGGTTGGGCCTGCTGTGATCTGTTACTTTGTACCTCATGCTTTGCCTGTCATTGGTAACAATGCATATGTACCATCCTGAATATTGCATTCAGGCTAGTGGACTATAATGAACTAATTCTTCAGTAAAAGCCTTTTGGAAACAATGGACTGTTGTCTGATTGCAGAAGGTAGTCTGGAGTAGGGACATTATCTAGCCACAGTTCTGACACCAGCCCCCTAACTCTGCTGCTGGGGCGCTGTGCCTATTCCAGCCCCCTGACTCTGCTGCTGGGGCGCTGTGCCTGTTTCAGCCCCCTAACTCTGCTGCTGGGGCGTTGTGCCTGTTCCAGCCCCCTGGCTCTGCTGCTGGGGGGCTGTGCCTGTTCCAGCCCCCTGGCTCTGCTGCTGGGATGCTGTGCCTGTTCCAGCCCCATGGCTCTGCTGCTGGGGCGCTGTGCCTGTTCCAGCCCCATGGCTCTGCTGCTGGGGCATTGTGCCTGTTCTAGCCCCCTGACTCTGCTGCTGGGGCGTTGTGCCGGTTCCAGGCCCCTGACTCTGTTGCTGGGGGACTGTGCCGGTTCCAGCCCCCTGACTCTGCTGCTGGGGCGCTGTGCCGGTTCCAGCCCCCTGACTCGGCTGCTGGGGCGCTGTGCCTGTTCCAGCCCCCTGACTCTGCTGCTGGGGCGCTGTGCCTGGTCCAGCCCCCTGACTCGGCTGCTGGGGCGCTGTGCCTGTTCCAGCCCCCTAACTCTGCTGCTGGGGCACTGTGCCTGTTCCAGCCCCCTGACTCTGCTGCTGGGGCGCTGTGCCTGTTCCAGCCCCCTAACTCTGCTGCTGGGGCACTGTGCCTGTTCCAGCCCCCTGACTCTGCTGCTGGGGCGTTGTGCCGGTTCCAGGCCCCTGACTCTGTTGCTGGGGGACTGTGCCGGTTCCAGCCCCCTGACTCTGCTGCTGGGGCGCTGTGCCGGTTCCAGCCCCCTGACTCTGCTGCTGGGGCGCTGTGCCTGTTCCATCCCCATGGCTCTGCTGCTGGGGGGCTGTGCCTGTTCCAGCCCCCTGACTCTGCTGCTGGGGCGCTGTGCCTGTTCCAGCCCCCTGACTCTGCTGCTGGGGCGTTGTGCCGGTTCCAGGCCCCTGACTCTGTTGCTGGGGGACTGTGCCGGTTCCAGCCCCCTGACTCTGCTGCTGGGGCGCTGTGCCGGTTCCAGCCCCCTGACTCTGCTGCTGGGGCGCTGTGCCGGTTCCAGCCCCCTGACTCTGCTGCTGGGGCGTTGTGCCTGTTCCAGCCCCCTGACTCTGCTGCTGGGGCGTTGTGCCGGTTCCAGGCCCCTGACTCTGTTGCTGGGGGACTGTGCCGGTTCCAGCCCCCTGACTCTGCTGCTGGGGCGCTGTGCCGGTTCCAGCCCCCTGACTCTGCTGCTGGGGCGCTGTGCCGGTTCCAGCCCCCTGACTCTGCTGCTGGGGGGCTGTGCCTGTTCCAGCCCCCTGACTCTGCTCCTGGGGCGCTGTGCCTGTTCCATCCCCATGGCTCTGCTGCTGGGGGGCTGTGCCTGTTCCAGCCCCCTGACTCTGCTGCTGGGGCGCTGTGCCTGTTCCATCCCCATGGCTCTGCTGCTGGGGGGCTGTGCCTGTTCCAGCCCCCTGACTCTGCTGCTGGGGCGCTGTGCCTGTTCCAGCCCCCTGACTCTGCTGCTGGGGCGCTGTGCCTGTTCCATCCCCATGGCTCTGCTGCTGGGGGGCTGTGCCTGTTCCAGCCCCCTGACTCGGCTGCTGGGGCGCTGTGCCTGTTCCAGCCCCCTGACTCTGCTGCTGGGGCGCTGTGCCTGTTCCATCCCCATGGCTCTGCTGCTGGGGGGCTGTGCCTGTTCCAGCCCCCTGACTCTGCTGCTGGGGCGCTGTGCCTGTTCCATCCCCATGGCTCTGCTGCTGGGGGGCTGTGCCTGTTCCAGCCCCCTGACTCGGCTGCTGGGGGGCTGTGCCTGTTCCAGCCCCCTGACTCTGCTGCTGGGGCGCTGTGCCTGTTCCATCCCCATGGCTCTGCTGCTGGGGGGCTGTGCCTGTTCCAGCCCCCTGACTCGGCTGCTGGGGCGCTGTGCCTGTTCCAGCCCCCTGGCGCTGAACTTACAGAAAAGGTAACATTACCATCTAAACCCTGTGCAGTGTTACATTTTTGCTACAGGCAGAGCACAACCAGTAGCCAAGATCCAAAGTTCTGTGCGCACCAGAGGACTTTGTCTCTTTTTGTGCTCTGTCACCACACACACACCAGACACACACACACACCCCGTATCCCGCCCCCCGTGAGGCAGGAAATGCTTCTGCCAGAAAGGAAATTCAGGGCCCTTTTATGCATGCAGAGAAGCATCTTCTCACAAATGAATACATGATGTTGTCAGAGGCTTGGCAAGAGATTTGCACTTGGCTTTGATTTCAGTCAGCCTTGAAGCAGATTTCATTGGTATGTAAACCCAGCTTCCAACAACGCAGCCTGTTCCATGTTACTTTTATACTGCAGCTCCCCACAAGCAACTCCACCTGTTCCTGTTGGGGCTCTTCTTCCACACCGGTTTTTGAAGAAGAAGCCCCTGTGATTCTTAATTGCTTGCTGGAGAAACAAACAGCATCTGACCCATGTGGCCTGACGCATTAATAGCTCTCCAGATGCCTCTTGCTAGCAAGAGATTTTTTCCCAATGGTTGCTAGGGAGACCATGCGTCTGTCTCATGCTGCCTGACACAAGTTTTGGCAGCCTTGACTGTTCTGTTCCCTTGGGTCCCATTGAAATCCCAGTCGACACTTCGGTGCTTCTGAGGGAGGTGAACTTTGCTCACATTCTGGTACATTTAAATAAGGAAGAATAAAGGGCATCAAACAGGGTAGTGCGATTTCCAGACAAAAACAAGACATATGTGCACTGATTCCTTCTCAAGGCTGATATGCTTTATGACATTTTAAACCAACCCGCCTTCCTCTCTGCTCTCAGTGTAGTATCCATCCCTCATCCCTATTTGATTCTCAATGAGAAAAAGTGACAGAGCTCCAGGGTGAAATTGCGTTGTGGGACCTGGATTTTTCTGGTCCAATTCCAGCCATTTAGCCAAGACACCAAATCTCAGATGGCTGAAACAAGCACAGAGCAGCCCCATTTTCTTGCTCCTTTTTGCTTTGAACCACGTTTTCTCTCCCACAGGAAGGGCAAAGCCAGCTGCAGTACTTAAAACACACCGTATATCAGACACGGTTTTGCCACTGGGCAAAGGACAAAGATTTCTTCTGCTGAAATGACATTCACTTGTTACAAGAGATCAAGACAGCACGGGGGATGCATTGCACTGCTCTAAGGCCCAGATTATGTCACTTTGGGGTAAAACATGACACCCTCTCCCAACAGGCGATGCTTGGAGCGCATCAGGGAGTCCTGTACGGAATGAGGCTGTACCTGCCATGGTCATCCTCTAGCCAGTATCCACAACACAGCCACAACTGACACATCATTCCTAGGCTTGCCACGATCCCCATCCTGATGGTTAAAAGGTTTCAAGAAGCAAGTCTGAGAAAGACCTCTTTGCCAGTCCTTGGTCTACTGCTGCCACCACCTTATTTCGACATCTGATTAATGAAGAAACACCAACACTGCTTACAGCTTTGTGGTAAACCAGTTCAGTATATTTATTCCGGTCAGAGACCAAAAGTAATAACATACAACCTACAATCAAGGGAAGTCATATTATTTACAGAGCTGTCCAATAAAATTCCAGAGTTCAGATTCTTAAATATTTAAAACCTTAAGACCTGAGTCCCCTAAAACCAAATAGTTGAATACTTAAATCCCTGAAGTTATAAAATATTTAAATATTTCCCCCTATAAAATACTTCCTGATCTGTATGGCCTGCACAGTGAATTTTGCCACCTTTAGAGTAATGTCTTGATCCTTGTTGGCTAAAAGTTTATCTAGATAAAATCTATCATTTCTTCCCAGGAACTGATTGCAGATTGGAGTTATGAAGGTTGCTCTAATATTTTGATAAAGCTCACACTCAAAAAGCACGTGTCCCCTTGTTTCTATCTTCCCGGCTCCACGTACGCATTCTCTTTTGTCGAGTGGTTGTTTTGTGTATTTTACCCTCTATGACCGCTGATGGTAACATATCCATTCTAAGGAGGGTAACTACTCTCCTATAGTCAGCTTTATCCAAATTTTGTAAGTAAGGCATCATTATCACTTGGTTTAAATTTCCTATTCCCAGGAGATAACCTTTAATTTGACTCAAGTCATACTGCCTTTACGTATCCAGAATTCTTTGTTTCACTAATGGTTTGACCGAGCCATATTCCATATTCATCAGGAACTGTTTAGAGAAACCATAACAACCCAGTTTGCGCTCCGTTTCTTTAATCCAGTGTGGTACTCTAGAGTCTCGTGCTATGAGGCCAGTTAAACCGGAGGGTTTAGCTTTGTAGTATAGTTAAGAGTAAAAGCTGCTGCCCTGGCCCCTCCAGAAATTGCTCCATTTTGCATATTGTGGGTTTTGACATTAAATTAGTCCTAACATCTCTAAATCTATAGCTAATGGCTTTGTTTTTAAAAGTCACTTAATCTAGATTTACTTTAACCTTGATCATGTTACCTTGGCAACTGAAAGGGAACAGCTAGTTAAAATTGTGTCCATGCAGGCAGGGCGGGGCCAAGACATTTTAATATCCAAAGAAAAATTAAAGAGTGCCTTCACCCAACAGTGCACCAGAAACTTTCAATAAGAAATAATTTGCCACCCTCTAACCGTACACAACGATGGGCTTACTTGGTGACTGCTACACACTGCCTACATGAAACAGTGTATTTTCCTCAAGAAATCAATATTAGCATGTCAAAAAGAGAAGCAGATGGTAAAACATGTTGACATACTGGGAAAAAATACTGAATGGGCCCACATCAATCCCCTCATTATTCTTCTATTCAAGGCAGGGAAGGGGGTGGACTAAACTTGGGTTGGAGTACAAGTCTGTGGAGGAAAATACTGATCAAATGTTCCTCTGCCAAACCTCCCCGCCACCCTCACCGCTTCCGTCCTGATTCCCAGGGGGGGATGCTCTGCCGGGGCAGGAGGGGGCCGCCTGCCTGGCTTCGCCTCGCCTTCGTTTTGGGTTTGGTTTGATTTCAGCCACCGCCTCAAGGACCAGAGGAGCACTTTTGTAGCAAGCCCAGTCTGCGTCAGCGTCCTGGTTTGGGCTGCTCTTGCCTGATTTTTTCCCTGTCCCTGGATTAAATTTTCTCAGTTCACTCACTACTTTGTTGATTTAAGGGGGGAAGGGTTACTGTTACTCTTTTGGTGGTATTTTGGGAATGTATTCTTTGAAAGTGATGGTATTATGTTCTACAGATATACGGGGTGGGGGGGGCGAGACTTTTAGAAACAGTTAATCTGTAACCCAGAAGTCTGCTTTTAATTATTTAGACTGCAGGAGTGGTTTATACTCCCTGTTTTCTTGGTTGAGTCATTGTCTATGCAGGGACAGTAGCGCAACCTGTACTGATATGGAGGTTCATGCTTGCGAAATCTTTTCATCTGATTCTTGAGCTGAACTCATGTATTTCAAAATCAAGGTTTATAAATCATATCTGATATCATTATTTATACATGACTTGTCACAAACAACTAATTTCTCATTATATTTCAATGTATATTCAGCAATAATTCTTTAGTGTGAGAGTATCCGACTTCCAAGGTGGTTCAGTTGTCTTCCCCCCTCCCCAACATCCAGTTAGCATCAAAGGGGAGTACCTTCTTTCTCTCTCGGAGTACATCGTACAGGACATTTTAACAAAATTCAGGGTATATTTATGTAATCTATTTACATCTGTTAAGATCGTCAGATCCCAGTCTGCCATCATTATTGGACAACTGGTTATTGTAAAACACTATGGCAGTTGCTTCACAGATGCAATTATCATATAAACTTGGTTCAAAAAAGATAGGTCTACTTCATTTACTCAAGCAGAAATGCACACAATACATAGGCCTCCTGTACCCTGAGGTCAATCCTGGACAAACAATCTGCTTTCTGGCATCCTAATCCCCATGGGATTGCTGATATCTAATCCAAACCAAGGAACAGGGAGATGTTTGGCTTCTGGTATTTCAGCACTGAACTAGTTCCTTTTCACACACCCGTTAGAAAAGGGGTCCCCAATTAGGGGTGTGCGATTCAGGATTCTTATATGGAATAAACACCCGAATCAGGCCCAATCTGAAAAGGTTCTGGATTTCCAAATCAGCCCCAGCATTGTGGGCCCGATTTGGAAAAAACAAATCAAAGCTGTCCAAAGCAATTCAGATTGCTTTGGGTCAAGCGAGAGCACAGAAACAGGCGCTTACCGTGGGGTTTGCTTCAGCCAACAGACGTAGCTTTCCCACTTGTCAGCTGAAACAAGTTAAAAGCACCCCTCACTTTCCGCAGGGCATTGCTTCAGGTGAAGCAAGTTTAAAACTCCCCTTTCCGTGTCGCTCGCTTGCAAGCAGCACGGAAACGGGTGCTTCCTGCAGGGCATTGCTTCAGCTGACAGGCAGGGAAATCTCGCCTCTCAGCTGAAGCATGGGGGTAACCTGCCCTACAGCTTATTTCACCGGATGGGAGGGGGAGGGAACCCCCCCATCCCCTACCCATCAGGTGAAATAAGTGGCCAGGTGGCTTTTCAGTGTGCTCCGAATCTTTACAGAGCATATCGAAGCAAGTCAATAAGCGATTTCAGAAGCAACTTCTGAAGTGGAAAACCTGAATTATTTTTTTTGCACATCCCTATCCCCAACTCTTTTTGGCCTGTGGAAATCTTTGGAATTCTGACAGAGTGGTGGGTGCAAGAACAAAATGGCAGGTAAGGCCACGCATAAAATGTCTGCTTCAGGAGCTGGAGCCAAGCACAAAATGTTAGGGATCAAGGTGATGCATAACTCAAATAGTAACTCTTCAACATTTCATGCAGAAGCTGTGGTTAACAGGATGTGTTTTAATCTTCAGGGCAGAACACATCTGCTGGGCAAAAGCCTCACCCACTTTCTAAAAGCACTTGGTGGGCACCAGGAAAAGTGGGCTATGTTGGGGACCCCTGCATTAGAAGTACAAGAGCAGAAAGAAACCTGTCTTTGGAAAGAGTAACCATTCTTAATATAGCCAACTGATCAGCAACTGGTTATCTTTTTATTGGCCCACGAACTCAATCCAGTCTGATAATACAAGATTGAGAGACAAAAACAATGGCTCTAAAATGCAGCAACGTGCTACAGATAACGTTTCAATGTAAAAGAATGTATGGCAAAAGCATGCTGTCAGCAGCCTTGCCTAGTAGCCACGCAGTCTTCCCTGAACTCACCGTTAAGACTGGATCTTGAGTCGCCTGCTGCTTCCACTCAACTCTCTCATTATCAGGCCCAAACTGGAATTGTGAAATTAACAGGTCATCTTGTCATTTGAAATTCAAACACCTCCAGAACACAGTGGAAGACTCAACTAAAGAAATGTCTTTCCTTGGCATCTATTTAGGTATATTTGAAATTTCATTGCTCAGAGTGAGATTTTTATATTTTAGTGATATTTTGGTACAACTGAGCATATTTTGACTATTTTACTGAGACGGATGGTGCAATCCTGTGCAGAATTTCTCTAGTCCATTGATTTCAATGGGCTTGCAATTTGCCATGGTGATGCACTATGAACACACTACAAACCCAAATGAATCATTAACAGGTTGTGGGCCAGTGGCATAAAGAAAATGAAGCAGAGTCGGCCGAAACTGAACCCGATGAAGACAGAGGTCCGGTACTTGAGCTGCGGGGGTTAGGTTCAGGACTCCGGCTCCCGGCCCTCGATGGGCCACCATTAGTGCCAGTTCCAAGGGTTGAGCCTGGGAGTGATCTTAGATGCCTCCCTGAAAATGGAGGCACAGGTCACAGCAGTTGTCAGGTCCTCTTTTTTCCATCTGCGGCAGACCAGGCAACTTGTCCCTCACCTGTCAACCTGTGATCCAAGCAATGGTCATCTCTAGGCTAGATTACTGTAACTCGCTCTACGCGGGGCTGCCCTTGAGCCTAACCCAGAGATTACAGCTGGTAGAAAATGCAGTGGCGCGTGTTATTACGAGATTGCCAAATAAGGTGCATATAACACCATTCTTACGCGAGCTGCATTGGTTGCCAGTGGAGTACCGGATCAGATTCAAGGTTCTGGTATTGACCTATAAGGCCCTGTGCGGACTGGGACCAGCGTATCTACAGGACCATCTCTCCCCATATATTCCCCAGAGGACACTCCAATCAGGGGACAAACAGCTGTTGGTGGTCCCTGGCCCCAAGGAGGCCCGCCTAGCCTCGACTAGAGCCAGGACCTTTTTGGTCCTGGCTCCCACCTGGTGGAATGCTCTGTCTGCTGAGATCAGGGCCCGGCAGGACCTACTACACCCTTCCGCCGGGCCTGCAAGACACAGTTGTTCCGCCAGCCTGGAAAAAAGGGGTGTATAAATCTTAACCCTCCCTGTGAAGGCTCACAGGTCACACTATCCATCCTGTTTTAAATGTGTTGTTTTTAATTAACATGAATTTTTAATTGTATTTTTAATATGTTGTTATCTGCCCGGAGCCCGCTTGCGGGGAGGGTGGAATACAAATTTGAAATAAATAAAATAAATAAATGTAATATTTACAAAGATTATCTTGTTTTATTACATAACACTATACAATGTTCAACAGCACATAACTATACTTCAGCATCTTCCAGCACTCACATTACAGAAACATGTTGCTTTTGCTGTGGGAAAATCTGGTGTTTAAGTCTCTAGACTGTTTTATGAGGGCTCTCTTCTGTGCTTCATCAAACTGATGGACGTGCAGGTCCTGGTCACGGTCAAATGGCCTCCTCTCCGGGACCGTCTGTTTTTCCTCAGCCGCTTTCCTCTTTAGTTTTTTGCGGTGTATATCCATAAGAGATTCAGCCCTCTGGGAGTCCTGGAAAAGAAAGATGATGGCAAATCAAAATGAAATGCTGAAAGAATTGTGCATGTGAGGGGAGGGAGGAAGTGAGGATATTTCACAAAACTACGCCATGACTCATAAATAGACAGAGAATGGAAGGGTTAGTCATAACAGGAAAACAGCTTTTATATATATATATATATATATATATATATATATATATATATATATATATATATATATATATATATAACAGAGGGAAATAACATAGAAATAACATAAAAGGAAATAACAGAAGTAAATAACATGTAAATAACACAGAAGTAAATAAATAGGAAAAAGGCAAATGAAAACCAAGAAGCCCACCTGTGCCTTTCCTTGCCCTGATCCCAGCCCCTCCTCATCCCACTGAGTAAATCTGCCTCATCCTTTGCTTCTCATTGAAAAAGGTTTCCACAAATACAGAGGTGGGGCACTTCCTTTCATTCCCCCTCTGTGCAATCTGACCCGTCCCTACATACGTCACTTGTACGAGGCTACAGTCCATCGTCAAATACAAACAAGCATTCTTGAGCTGGTCTACATGAAAACTTTTTTATTAAATATCTCCTAAATGACGACTCTCAATACCTAAACCAGTCGATGAAGGTAGACTTAATTCATTAACCATGGGACAAACTGATCAATGATGGTTCAATGAGTAAGTGGAGGGGAGGAGAATGATGCTGTCCCTTACTCAGTGTGCCTACTGGGGAGGAAAGCAGGATTTACATACCAAAATAAATAAAATGGCAATTCTGCTAGAATATTAATACACACACACACACACACACAAAAAGACAAGTGTTCTGAATGACTCATCAATGCCCAGCCCAAACCCCTGGACCTAGAAACATGAAATTTGGGGAGAACATTTCTTTCATGATGTAAACACCCACTAAGAAGGGACTTTAAGAAATTTGCCCCCTAAGGAGGTAAAAAAGGGTAAAATGTGTTTTCCCAAAGGGATACAGCTTCCCTATGTGGCTGGCAGGCTGCAGCCTGCTTGTGTTCCCACCCACTGCCAGCTTAGCCACTCTTCCCTGATTGGGCCAGCCTTTCAAGGTCATTTGCATATGCAGGCTGATTGGTCCTCTCCCCCCCACCCCAAATTCTCAACAGTCTGCAGTTGCTGTCTCCCAGTCTTCCCCATAAAGTTCCCTAGGGTTGCCAACTCAAAAAAAAGTTACATACCCATAAGTATTAAAGCTGGATTTAAAGCAGTTAAAATATCATAGCAAAGCATGGGTATCAAGCTAGTTTGAAATAAACATGGTTTCCTCTCACAGGCGGGGCATGGGGCCAGGAGGGAGATGGCGAAGAACAGGGTGAGCTCTGAATCAAAATCAGTCCAGAGATTCCAGTTGGTGCAGAATGCCGCAGCTCAGTTATTATCAGGAGCTAGACAGTGCACGTGTATCACTCCCATTCTGCAGTCACTCCATTGGCTACCCATCACTTGCGAGGCTTTTGGCAATCACATATAAAACTCTTCATGGTCTTGGCCCCTCGTATCTATGGGGCCACCTTTCTCCCTATGCTCAACCAAAGCAGCTTTGCTCATCTGAACAGGGCCTTCTGTGGGTGCCACCCTGCAAATGGGCAAAATCAATAACTGCCTGTACGCGTGCATTATCAGATGTGGACTCCACCTCGTGGAACAGCCTGCCTGAAGATGGCAGGAGTAGAGGTGGGCACGAACTAGGAAAAAAACAAACCGTGTAGTTCGTGGCATTTCACAAACCACAAGCTGTCATGAACTTGCCCCAGTTCACGAACCGGTTTGTGGTTCATGGGGTTTAAATGCCCCTTTCTATGCTGCTTTGCATTTAAAACCGGGGACCAGCTGCTTGTCAGGGAGATCCCCAACAAGCAACTGATCATTTAAAAAGTTGGGCTTGGCTGCCCAGCCAGGAGCTCCCAGCCAGCCAGCCAAGCCCCACCCGCTGTTTAAATGCACATTTCTCAGACGCTCAGAGCAGCGGAAAAATGTCCATTTAAACAGTGGGGCTTGGCTGGCTGGTCAGGAGCTCCTGGCCATGCAGCCAAGCCCTACTGTTTAAATGATCAGCTGCTTGTTGGAGAGATCCCTAACAAGCAGCTGATCCAGGGGTTTAAATGCCCCTTTCCGTGCCACTTCACAGTGGCAGGGAAGTGGGCATTTAAACCCCCACTGGTTTGGCTGAGCTTCTTGTCAGGGATCTCCCTTACAAGCAGCTGATCTGTGGGTGTAAATGTCCCTTTCTGTGCTGCTTTGCAGTGGCCCGGAAAGGGGCATTGGGGCTTAACACAAACAGGGAGACCAGTTCATGGAAGTTCAGAAATTTGTGGAAATCGAGCTTCCACGAACCGGTGGTTTGCGAAGCACGAACTGGCTTGGTTCGTGACTTCTGAATTGTATTACGATTCGTGCCCACCTCTAGTCAGGAGAACTCCCATGCTCCTGGCTTTCTGCAAACTATGCAAAACTCAATTGTTCAGGAGGGCTTCCTTGCACAGGCAACAGGGCTGTGCTGCAAGGAAATAGTTCACAGAAATGCATTTTAAAAATACAG
The DNA here is from genome assembly GCF_028583425.1 of Eublepharis macularius. NCBI lineage: Eukaryota > Metazoa > Chordata > Lepidosauria > Squamata > Eublepharidae > Eublepharis > Eublepharis macularius. Next base: position 2,990,600 of record NC_072792.1, read on the forward strand.
TAGACTTCACTACTCTGTACTGTCTGCTGTGGTAAGTATGTTCCTACCGGGTAGTTCCAGCATTGTTTAACGTATAATGTTTAACGGCATGTGCTCTGTTTCAGCTGTGTGTTGGATTTCTGCAGTTCTATGCAAATCTGCACAACCTGCTGGATTATGTATCGAACGCCCTCATCGTCGATCGTCTTGACCTGCACTGCGTAATCTGCCTTGAACCCCAGTGAGAAAGGCAGACTATAAATAATGTTAATAAATAAATAATACCATAATACAGGCAAAACGGCAATGAACTACAAATAGTGCCTCAGTAATCCTATACATTTTAAATATTAAACATGACTATTAAATTATAAGGGGAATTATAAGGGGAAGAAAAATAGACTACCAAGAACTACAGTGTGTAGACGTGGATTCCCCTCCCAATTGCCTGAAGAGCGTTGTTTCAAGGGCACAACCATAATCCTATTACAGTCAGTAACACATTTCTAGAACAGCAACCCTGTTTGGTGTCCAAGTGCACTCAGGATACAATGCCCTGTGCATCCTCAAAAGCAAAGTCTATACACTGCCAGCACCTGAGGATCGTTCTGAACAACCTTGGAGGCCAACTGCCCAGGCCACTGCACAGGCCTCCTTCATTAAGGCATCTGAAGGACAAATCTTCAATAAGGTCATAAAATATCTATGTTTGGGGTCTAGGACCTCTCACCTGCATCCTCCAGATCAAGGAACTTGACTGAAGTGGGGCAGGGCATGAAAGACCTGTACAGCTTGTCACGGTGGATCTGTTAAGTACTGCAATTGCACGGGGCCTATTGTCATGTGAAGTTTGTGGCTGAAACTGCATATTTTTCACAGTCAAATACACACCACTTTAATAGTCTGGGGTACCAGACATACTGCCATAAACACCAAAAATAATGAGAAGAAACACGGGGTGGGGAATGAAAGGATCTGTGGGACACCACGTACATTGTATGAAGACACCTGTTCAGCCAGTTTCTTGTCTCGTCCTGACATCACAATTGCTCCATCATCTTTATTCGCTAATTTCTTCACATCTTGCTTTTCCTAAAGAAAAGAATAGTAAAAGACAGGAATAGGTACAGTCTAGCAGGCATCATGGGAAATGTACATTTAAATCACAAGGGACTAAATCTCCAAAATGTATTGTGAATATGGGAATATGTATTAGATCACAATATACTCTAGTTATACACATGTATTCTAGTCAGCTGAGTATGAACTTTAATGTAGTTTGTCAACAAGTTGTATAACCACACAGATATTCTTATTTTTGACAACTGGTTAAAAATAGGGGACAATAGTAGACAAATGGTTCTTTAATTGCTAGAATGGACCAATCATTATCTGTGCACTTAACTTTCCTGTCACCTTCTAATAATAGGAGATCAAGGTTTTAACAAAAAAAAAACCTCATGCAGATTTGCATGACAAATATATTTTTATGTGTTCTTATTGAAAATTTAATGCATTTCATAGTGGAACTGATTTTAAATCTTAGATATATCAGAGATGTTAGGAGAGCTAATCCTTGTTGCTGTATGAGTTTGTTGCTTATAGGTTTATATTAATAATCCTTTATATTTTAGTATCTTTCTTGATTAAAAAATTAGAGTTTGTTTCAGTAAAGAATAAACATTAAACTCTAAAAGAAGTCTCTGTGCGCCTTGATGGGAAAAGTTAAAACAAAGAGAACCCATATAAATCATCTGTACCAAAGACCAGGCCCTTCAAAGAGAGACCTCTGCTTTAGGCCTCGTTATTTAGAGCCTTCAGAGCTGTTCAGAGCTGGGATATAAATCTCAGAACTGGAGAGTTTGGAAGTTTCAATGAGGCACAGATAAAATAATCCAGTACAGAAGGTGGGATATTACAGGTCCAGAGGACAATTGTGTTTCTCGAGACAGAGCAGTGACCACCCCTGTTAAACATGGACACTCACTGCATAACCTGCATCGAGCAGCAGCATCAAAGGACTTCAGAGAGACAAGAACACATTCCAGGGGCAGCTACCGCAATGCAAGAAGGCCGTTGCCAAAATGGCTACAGCAGCACCCTGTGCAAGATGAAAATCTGCTTGCTATAGCTTACCCTAAAAGACGGCAGACCTGAGGGTGAAATCTCATCCTTTTCTCCTACCACCAACAGCTGCTAGCTAAGCTTTCCTCGTGCCATGCAACAGCAAACAGGGATGCCTACAGCTACCTTAGCACAGCACAGACAAGGAAAGCCCTAAATGTGCACTGTGCAAGAGCTCCCATTCTAGCAAGGGACAAGATGGCAGAGCTTCCAGTGGGAAAACTCCCTAACTAACTTTACTTAAATATTTATTCCCCAATTTCCCCCCAAAGGATCTTACAATAAGTCAGAAAAGGCCATTTAAATTAAACACACACAAATAATGAGCTATGCCCTTGGGCAGAAGGGGGCCAGCCAGGCCAATGTGCGTAAACCAGGGGCCAAGAGCCATTTGGCTCTTCTCCTTCAATTTGTACCTAAGTAGGGGAACTGCTTCCGCTCTGCTCTTCAAATTCTAAAGCAAGCGTATTCCGCGTGAGAAAGAGCACATGGGTGGGTGCCTTTGAACAGAAACTTACTTTGGATTTTCGTTCCCTGTCAGCCGGAGTATCAGTCCAAATGGATCTATCTCCCGATTTGTCATCAGCTCTTCTTTTAAACGTTCGTGAACCAAGTCCAAAGTGTTTGAGTTCTGGTGGAAGTTCTGTCATCCAAGACTCTCTTTGGACAGCTTTGGATTCATTCTGCAAACAGGAAATAAAATTAGAACCAACCAGCTTTTTTGATACCCGACGATCACCATTTTCAGGAAAAATGAAGTCAAGCATAATTAAAAGGCCTGCAGAAAGCCAGTTAATCCTTTTGAAGTAATGATTTCACTTACACCATCGTGACCAAGAAGTTTCTCTTTCATTCTCCGTGCTCGGCACTCAAAGTCTGCAGCTATGTTAGATTCAACTGGTCCTTTGGCTGGCACTGGGCCAATTATGGCCTCCTCCTCTTCACTACTGTCAATGCCCTGTCTCACAAAAAGATGAGAATACCATTTATCCAATCAGTGAAAAAGCTACCACAGAAAGGGTTTATACAGCACTTTGAAATTTCTGAAGTGCTTCATGCATGTTCTCTTGGTGCAGTTCTTACAACAAATGATGGGGGCAGGCAGGGATTTGGGGGCTGAGAGCAACCACTTGCTGTGAGTACACAGCACGCAGGAGATTCCAGACTTCCTGTCCTGTTGCTCAGCCTCTGCTATACACCAGGCACAGCTGGTTTTTCACATTTCTCCTTCTTTATAAAAAGAACAAATGAACTGTCAAACATACTGTCACCATATATTTCTCTGCAGGGCTTTGCATCAAAACTAAGGTCAAGTTATGCTGCAAAACCAACTGAATCATGCCACAGAAGTTCCACCAACTTACTCAACAATTACTTATATGTGCTTGTTTCGCATTTAATGCTCCTAAAAGAGTAACTGCTCAATGGCATTTTTTCAGTCTGAATCCTATACAGTCCTTTGAATTTTTACCAAAATCTCAATTTTTGCTAAATGTTGCACTGGCAGGAGGAGAAATACAAGTTAAGTGAGAAGCAGCAGGGCGTGTGGCCAGGAAAGCAAGCCGTAAGGAAGTATGTGAGGCAGAAATGGAAAACACTCTCAGGATCTCCTGCCTGAACAGCGCAGAAGGTCCGGCCTGTTTTCCATAATTGCACCAGGCAAGAGCTGAGCTTCCCATGAACCCACAGGCAACCGAGGCCGGCAGAGCTTGGGAACAAGCTCCCACCTACTAGAAGCCGCTGCGTTCCTTCAGAGTGACAATACAAAAACATAGTAATACAATGCAAACCTGGAAGGATTTGGCTCTCCTTCATTTCTGTAAAATTCCCCCTTTTGAAAACGAATGTGATTGTTTTGGACTTTGGGAGTGTAATAGTTTTGTTTTAAACCTGCTCTCTGGACCTTTATTACAGCTCCTAACTTTTACCTCAGGAGGGCTCCGGTCACGACGAACACTCATTTCTTTCCCACACGCAGTTTCAGGTGTTCTCTACTTTATCCAGGGTTTTACCTTTAATAACACCTTCCCCTTTGGGATTTGAATCCCACCACTAACACCATCTGTGGTGTTTTCCCCCTTGTGTGACCTATCTGTTCCCAAAAGGTTTTCGCTGCCGCCAAAGGCTTTCTCCTTAGATCTCTTCAGTTCAATTGGTATTATAGGAAGACATACAGATGGTAGCATGACAAAACAGTCAGCACATGAGGATGGCTGTGAGGTAAAAAAAAAGGTTGCAGAATATTTATAAGCGTATGGGTTTCAGAATAGGTTAATAAGCTTGGGGGGTTTAAAAATAGTTATATATTTCTTAAACATACATTCACACACACAGTCCCAAAGACTAATTTCCCGCACAGTTCTAATAATTCTCTCCTCTCATCCAAGTTTTCTGAAGGACATGATGAGTGCATTTGATTTTTAAAAAAGGGAATTTTACAGGAATGAAGGGGAGTGTGTTATTTTCGTTGTAGTTTTTTCTTCAGATCTGTATTGGATCTCTGCTATTGAATGTCCCAGCCAATGTTTGTATTGACTCATATCATGTTAGCCACCTTAAATCTTAGTGAGAAAGGTGGAGTATAAATAACAAACGATAAATACTATACAGACACATAAGGCAAAACAACACACTCAGTGTTTATTTTAGTCTGGCCTCATGGTTTTAGACACAAAACATGCAACACCCTGTGGCATCTAAAAGCATGCACATTGTCAATTTACCTCATTTTATCTCTTTGTCTCTCAAGGTTTGTATAAACAGCCATTTTGCTTATTAATTACACAATAATCACAAGTCAACCAAGAAATTCCTTTTCAAACCAAAACCATGAGGCTTCGCTCAAATACACACACACCCTATTATATGAAGAACTTTGGCGACAGACGTGAGCATGTTTAGTTCAAGTGTGCTCCACAAATAAAAGCAGACTCTTCTGTCTCCGTTTTTACACACCTGGGATGTGACCGGAGACGGCACAGAAGACCTTGGGGGACATCTGCTTTCTTCTCCCTCTTCAGGCGGTTTTTTAAAGCCAGGTGGCAAGGCAGGACCTATGGCAGGCCTTGATAATAAAAGACATTTTAAGAATAAGCAGAACACCTTTAAAAGCAGAAATGGCCTAAGAGTGATTAAGAGTTGCTGTAGGCCCTGAGTTCTTTTAATGGAGCTAGAAACACTTTTCCTCAGTCTTCTGTGGTGGCTAGTGCCCTAGCACCACCACCACCACCACCACCACCACCACCACCACCACCGGTGGGAATTAAAGCTCCTCCAGCAGTTCTGCCCACCCATCCAAGCTCCTTATAACCCAGCCCCACCCAAACACCCATGCTTCTCCCTCCAACACAATCTGACCCAGGACATTCAACGACTTATCAAATGTCCAAGTCCAGCCAGTTCACAAAATTTCATATGCAGATTGGGCCTGGTTACAGAAGCTCCCTGAAATACAGAGGGAGTCACTATTTGTGCTGAGGGGCTACTCCTCCCTGGGCCTGATTTTGAGACTACTTGCCACAGCATTCATCTGACACCTGCCAAATACAGAAAACAGGCTGTGCCATTCCTGTATGTAACCTTGGACAAAAGCAACATGTTTCAATATGAACATTCCCTTCATTAAACTATACATATTAAAAAGGAAAGGAGCCACACGGATGGAGCGTGAATGGTCAGCAACTAGGGAAGGGGGCGGAAAACTGCTTAAGACACAGAAAAAAACCCCAAGGCATAACGGAAGAGGAAAGTCCTCGGAGGCCTTGTGGCTTGAACTCACCAGAACTCTCTGGACCATAAGAGAAAGCTTGAGCTTGTCCTTTATGCTGGGTTTTCTTCCCAGGTTCCTCCTCGCGGAAGACATGGGTGAGCCAAGCCAGTGTGCCAAGCATGCTAGTAACTGAGGGGACAAGGCTAGCAAGTTTCAGCTCCCTCTGACCCTGCCTGTGGAATGACCAGGCTCCTTATGCTATATGGATGTCCACAGTCACTTGAGTAGCAGCACTGCTAGGAACAGCAGCTTCACTTCACAGAAGGAACTGAGTAGCTATTGAGGGACCCTTAACTAATTCCTCCCCTCAACACAATCCTCTTCCAGTACCCAAAGATTCACCTCAACATCTCCGAATGACAGAAGTAGCTACCAATGTCAGCTATATCTGAGCACTCCCAGGCAGTTGCTGGAGGCCCTGGGGTTGGGCATTCTTGCCATCTGACACGTGTGCTTTAGGAGCACCAGGTGACTGAACTAACAGACCAGGCACTTGCTATTCTCACAAATGGATTTCAAGGTAAGAACAGCGCCTTAAAAATGCTATGAAAACATTGCCCAATAACTGCAAAGTGCACTACTTCTTTTTCTTGCACATGCATGTATTTTAGATTGGCACAGATAAAGAGATTCAGTTACACATGTCTGTAAGTTCCTTCTGGGTTCACGTGTCGCAAAGGCAGTGCATTTTCACTGCCACGCTCTAGGACATTTCGAAATTGCAAAAACAATCCCTTTAAATGAAATACAGCCAAACAAATCTTCATTTTATTTACCTCTGTGGAGAATCATCTTGTTTTTTAAAGCCAGGTGGAAGAGCAGGTCCAAAGAATTCATCAGCAGCAGCATCTTGAAATCCTTTGTGTTTTCTACAAACACAACAATGAACCTTAAGTAAACAGATACTAACACACTTTAAAATAAAAACAATGAAATCATTTTACAAAATCATTTGTTCTACATAATTTATCCTCATGTAAACAGCACTCAACGCTTTCCATTCAGAGAACACAGACACTGGTTAACATAAAGCAGCTCTTCTTATAGGTATTTTCCAGGAGCATAAGCTTTTGAAAGACCAGAGCTCTCTTCGTCAGATGCATCTGTAGCACAAGCTTTTGAAAGACCAGAGCTCTCTTCGTCAGATGCATCTGTAGCACAAGCTTTTGAAAGACCAGAGCTCTCTTTGTCAGATGCATCTGTAGCACAAGCTTTTGAGAACCACAGCTCTCTTTGTCAGATGCATCTGTAGCATAAGCTTTTGAAAGACCACAGCTCTCTTTGTCAGATGCATCTGTAGCATAAACTTTCGAGAACCACCGCTCTCTTTGTCAGATGCATCTGTAGCATAAGCTTTTGAAAGACCACAGCTCTCTTCGTCAGATGCATCTGTAGCACAAGCTTTTGAGAACCACAGCTCTCTTTGTCAGATGCATCTGTAGCATAAGCTTTTGAAAGACCACAGCTCTCTTCGTCAGATGCATCTGTAGCATAAGCTTTCGAGAACCACAGCTCTCTTCGTCAGATGCATCTGTAGCATTAGCCTTCGAGAACCACAGCTCTCTTCGTCAGATGCATCTGTAGCATTAGCTTTCGAGAACCACCGCTCTCTTCGTCAGATGCATTTATAGCATAAGCTTTCGAGAACCACCGCTCTCTTCGTCAGATGCATCTATAGCATAAGCTTTCGAGAACCACCGCTCTCTTCGTCAGATGCATCTGGCGAAGAGAGCTGTGGTCTCTCAAAAGCTTATGCTGCAATAAAGTTGGTGAGTCTTAATGGTGCTCCTGGACTCTTTGCTATTTTGCAACTACAGACTAACACGGCTAACTCCCCTGGATTTATCTCCCTCATGACAATTCTGACTGAAGGGCAGGCCCCCTCGGCCGCCAGGCAATCCCCCGGCCCTTCGCTCCCCCACCCAGACGCCCCTTCCTTGCTTCACAAGCCTGCCTGGGAAGCCCTCGAACCAGGCATTCGACGCGCGTCGACCTTAACTGGCAGAACTGAATACTGACAGGCACGGCCGAAGGTGACCGAAACCGAAGGCGGGAAGGGCTCGCGGGGCGGCTTCTGCCTCCCTCCCTCCCTCCCTGCCTCCCGCCCGCCCCTCCCCGAGAGGGCCGCATCGCGCCCCGGCCCTGTGGGGAGGGAGGGGAAAGCTCCGGCCACGGCCGAGGAAGGCCGGCGAGGCCCCGCAGGGCGCACTGACCTGGGCGCGGGGCGGGCCTGCGGCTCCTCGTCGGACTCGGACTCCATCCCTCGGGCGCCACCGCGGCTCTTCGGGCGGCTCCCGTAGCCCGGAGGCAGCGCCGGCCCTGCAACTGAAGGCGACGCCGCGGGGGCGCGGCTGAGTCAAGGGGGCCGGTCGCGGGGCGGGCCCTGCGCGGAGCTTCCCGCGGGGCGGAAGGGAAGCGGCTCGGCGGCCAGGCCAGGCCAGGCCCCGCCACGCCGGAGTCACCCACGGCAACGAACCCTCCCGCCGTCACTTCCTCCTCCAGCCCCCACTTCCGGAAGCGGCGAAGGGGCGGGGCCACGGCCACCCACTCTCCCGGGGACCAATGGCGGCGGCCCTCTCCTCACCCTGGTCGTCGTCGTCGGCGGCGGCGGACGAAAGGGTGAAGCCCGGAGGCAACGCGGGACCAATCACGTCTCGCGAAGCCATGGCCGGTGGCGCGCCGGAGTGCGGCGAGGAAGCTTCCTGGGCCGAGGGGGGAAGAAGGCGCCTGCGCACTGCTGCTCCCTCGGCCTCTCCGCGACGGGCGTAAGGACGCTTCCGGTGGCGTCATGCAATTGAGCGGAAGCTCGCCCCTCTGTTTCCGGTTGCGCCTGCGGGCTCTTTCCCCCGCGGCCTGTCGTCCCTGACTCCGGTAGGGCGCTTCCGGCGGCGTCGCGTGTCTTTCCGGCGCCCGGCGGCCCCGCGAGATGTCCGCCTGGCGCCTTCCCCCGCCGCCCTTCCCGGGCCGGGCCGGGCCCGGAGCCTGGCCGCCCCCCGCCCCGCCGCCGCGCCTCCCAGGTACGAGGGGTCGGCCGGGGTCGGAGGCGGCATCCCGCCGTGGGCCGGGCTGGGGAGGGGCCGGGCCGGGTCAGGTCGGGGCCGTCTTCTGCGCGGCCGCCGGGGCTGTAGTTTGGGGCTGCTCTTGGAGCCAGGCCTGCTGCTGGAGGAGCAGGTGGCCGCTGTGGCCAGGAGTGCCTTTTACTAGCTTCATGAGGTTAGCCAGCTGCAGCCTTTTCTGGTCAGAAAGCTCTGTTCACTGTGATATATACCCTGGTTGCATTTAGATTAGATTACTGCAATGAGCTCTGTGTGAGGCTGCCCCGAAAAGTGTTCAGAAACTTCAGTTGATGCAGAAGATTGCAGCCAAGATGTTGACAAGTGGATCATAGAGAAGATATCACTCCAGTCTTGGCTCATCTGCACTGGCTTCTAGTCTGTTTCTGAGCATAATTTAAGATGCTGGTGTTGGCCTCCAAAGCCATTATGGCTGGGAGCAGCATACCTGAAAGACTTGCCTACTCCCTTATGAATCAACCCAGTAACTACAGTTATCTTCCGATGCCTTGTTTCAGCCCCCCCCCCCTGAGATTAGGAGAGTAGCAACCTGGGAATGTTGTCTGACCCCCCAAAAAGTACACAAGGACTTTTTTGTTTCATCTGATGTTTCCTTCAATGATCGCAGTTTTCTGCCCTATATTTATATTGTTATTTTTACGTATGCGTATTTTAACTTTTAATGATACGTTTTGGTTTGAAAACCTGTTTTTATCGTGTATGTTTTTCACCTGTTAGCTGTCTTGCCAGCCCTAATAAGGGCAGAAAGGCAGGGCATACGTTTTGTACACGCATATTTTAATAATGTTTTTAGCGTGCTTTGACTAAAGTAACACTGTATAGTATTGTATGGTTAGTGTATCAACAGTTTTCAAAGCCTTTGGGTTTTTTCTTAAAAGTGAAGGAAATATATTTGCGTATTGGCTGTAATTTTAAATGTCTTTAAAGTATTGCCTTAAATTTTTTGAAGGTATTATTCAAATAAAATATAATTCCCACTTAATGTTTTAAATTTGTTTAAATACAGCATTTAAGCCATATTTGATTCATTACCGCCATCCCCATCAAATACTTCCAAGTATTGTTTATTTCTGGGGCATAGCATTAACATGGGATATCTTTTAAATTTTGTTTTAGTAAATGTAAGTCAAAAGAGGCATGCTAAATCAGGATGCTTTTTGGACATTTTTTGGATTAATTTTTGACTGCTAAGATACCAAAAACAATATGTGTGTGCACACGTTTTTTAAGAGAAACCATGTTCTGGGTGAACAAAAATTTTGGGTCTGGTACTTAAAAGAAAGCAATGTAGGTGCCAGGCAATCCTCAAGGGGAAGGGCATTCCGCATGCAGGATTCTGCTACTGGAAAAGCTCCCTCTTGCTGCCCCACACTTCACCTCTGTAGGCCGAGGGACAGAGAGCAGGGCTGGTGAGGCAGAGCCTAACTGGCAGGTTGGACAGTTTGAAGGTAAGAGCCAGCAGTTTGAGTAGTGGCTGGAGACAAATGGGCAGCCCGTGTGGCTCTTTCAGCACTGAGGTGATACAGCCCTTTGCCCCACCCCTGACAGAGAGCGGCCTGCATGCTGCATTTGTGATGCCCTGAAGCTGTTTCCGAACTTTTCAGCGGCAGCTGCACATAAAGTACATGACAGAAATGCAAACTGGATGTAATCACAGCGTGGATCACCGTGGAATGGCCACAGCTGAAGCTGCTCAAAGGACACTGTTACGCCACAGGGAGATTCAGACTTCCGACTGTAGGCCCGGATCCAGCAGTGTCCCCCCTTGGCAATACAGTTAGCCTTTGCAACGGTAAAACGTGGATTAGAACATTCTTGTTTTATATAAAAGTGCTGTTTTTCAGTTCACTGCTTGTTTTTTCCCCAAAGTTAAACATAGTTTTTTATTCTTAAAGGGGGAGATTACCATTTTGGCAAAGAATGGCAAGCGGAACAAGCCGGACTGCCACATTGTGGAGCATATCAAAAAAACTGCAAGCGAAAGGTATAGTGTGTTACTACGCCTGATGTGGTAACCTTTATTCAAGCTGGCGATATGATAAAGTGCTTTTTTTGACAGTGTTGCAACTTCTTGTGCTTTAAAAATGATGACTGTGCAATTGAATGGGCAGCCCAATCCTAAGAAGGGCACGGAAAGTGAACAGGAACCGAACTAAGGCTTGCGAGGGCGCATCTAGCCCGTACGCCCGCGTAAGTGGCCTTCCGCCCGCGCTGGGACGTGGCGCTGGCCCGCCGGCGGGCCAGCACCGGTGCAAGCCACAGGCGCCCGGGCGGCGGCGCAGAAGTGGCGTAGAGCCCTACGCCGACGCAGGGGGGGGCGGGGAGCAAGGCGGGGTCAGAGTTAGTCCGCTCCCTAAGCTCCTCCAGAAGCGGGAACGCCCACAGCGGCGCAAAAAAGCTACGCCACGGAAAAAGAAGGCGTAGCCCATAGGCGTCCATGGAACGGCGAAAAATCAGCCCCCTCTCTGAGCGCCTCGCCCCGCCCCTATGGCCCGAAGGAGCATAGGATGAGAACTATCCCGGGGACCAATCAGCGTGCGCGCCCGGCGTGGACGAGCCCCCCTCTCTGCACCCAATCACCTGCGACCGCGCCCTACAAAACATCCGGCCAGCGCCACCCAAACCCCCAGGTAAGTGAGCACTCGGCCGGAGGCTCTGCCCGTCTGCTGAGTGGCATTGCCCCTTTGAAAACCGAAACGGGCTGAGGGCATTCACATTGGCAGGCGCAGAATGCACTCCGGGGACTTTGCGAAAAACTGGGGGAACTTCGCATAAAGGGGAAGAGGTGCAAATGTCTGCCTAACTCTCTTTCTACCGTGATAGAAAGAATGACTCCACAGCTAACTGATGCATGCTAGTTGCTTCTAACTAAGCACAAACAAACTAACCCTTCCGTGGCAGAAGGGAATGACACTTTGCAAATTAACCGCATGCTCTCCCGTTTCCTTGCAGGTGCCCTGACTCTGGCGCTCCCACCTGGTGATGACCGACGGAGCGCTGACAGGTAAGGAGGAGGTGGGGGGGCATTCCGCAGATTAGCGCAAACCGCCCATTCACCTGAACCCACCCGCTCACTTGCCGCTTTGGGTGAGGCCCAGCAGGGGTGGGGGGCAACCATGGCCGCCCCTGGCTGCCTCAGAGGCAGGCGCCTCGAAAACCACATGTGGCCAGGTGTTTGTTGTGACCAGCTCATTCTCTCCCTTAAAGGTAAAGGCTTGCCAAGGCCGAGTGCATCCTCACCAGACCGTCATGCATCAGCTGCTGCCCTCGACCATGTGCAACCCCCCCCCCCCGGATGGCGGAGTGTGGGGCTTGCCTTGCCAGTGGAATGAGGCAAAGCCCACACGTGTCTTTTTCCCCCACAGGCACGTCCAGGGCATGGCTGCTCCCCCGCGCCCCGCCCTCCCCAAACATCTCTGACGGACGGTTGGCTGCAGCCCAGGAAGCACCGTCGCGCCGCGGCCTGCATCCCAGCCCCGCCCCTCCGAGCGGGAAGGAGGGCTGTGTGGAATGCTCCAGCTCCCTCGCCAGCCTAAACGCAAGCCCGCTCTTTCCAGTGCAATAAAACGAGATGTACAACAACTGTTTTCTGTGTCTGCGAGTCTGACTTCGTCCTCCGCCCCTCCCTCAACACTCCCGTCACATCTCCCCACCTGCACATTGCCACAAATGTATCCGACACACCCCGTCTTGCCTCCCCGCCCCCTCCCTCCCTCCTCCCCCCCTCCTCCTCTGTATTTGACCAGTGTCTGTACCACCCATCTGCCGAAGAGAACTTGATTCTCAGAAGCCTGTGCCACAATAAAATTGGATAGTTGTAAAGGTGCTACGGGACCCTTTTTGAATTCGCTACCACAGGCTAACACGGCTAACCCCCCTGTATCTATGGCCAGGTAGAGGGTTGGGGCGGGGCATGTGAGCGGGGATCCCCGGTGGGGAGAGTAGCTGGCACACGATAAGCCAGGGAGAGGGTGGTGCGAGCTGCAGCTGCAAGGGGGCGGGAGATGGCAGGGCAAACGGTCCGCTCGCTGGAACCCTAGCCCCCACCAATGGAGAATCCAGGGTGGTGGCAGGCGGTGCCATATCCCGGGCAGGAGGTCTCGCGCGCCTGGGGAGGGTCGCCCCCATCGCAGCCGCAGCCCCAGCAACACAGTCCCATGAGCGGCCGCCTCCCAGAGTGGGTCCAGCCCCTCGGGCGTCTGCAGCAGCCCCATTGGTCATTCCAACACCTTCCACCCCAGGGCGTCCTGCCTCGCATCCAATCCCGTGGAGCAGTTGCCAGCCTCCCACGCCAACAGGCCATGGTTGTTGGGAGGGGTGGGGTGTGCCTCTCAAGTCCGTGCCGAAGCCCTGCTCGGGCGGCTCGTCGCCATCCTCGATCCTCCGGCCCCACCCGCTGCAGCAGCTCCACCCGCCCCAGAGGCACCCCTCCCTCGGGCCCAGTTGCGTGCGAGAGGCCAGGCCCGTGGACGGCCAAGGGGGTCCGGCCGCCGGCCTCGCCGGTGACCGCCGCTGCCGCCTTGGGGGTGGGGTGGGGTGTTTTGCTGCACAGACGGCTCTCCTACACGCCTCCCCTTCCTCACGTCTGCTGGGGGAGGTGGGATGATATAATAATAAAGGCTGATTTCTGTGCAATGGGTGTCTGTGTTCTTTGCCTTGGGATGGGGACGAGGGGGCAGGCCCGCTGTGTCTGCCTCTTGGTGGCGGCCTCAGGCCAGCCCTCCCCTTCGGCGCCACTTGGGGGCTGTCCCCTGCTGCCAGAGACTGGCTGCTGCCCTGGATTCCTCATGGCAGGGCGCCTGCCAGTCCCATGCCAACCTCTCTGGACGCGGCCGCCAGGGACTTGGTGCTACATTGGGCAAACGGGGGAAAGGCTTCTCAGACTACGCCCACCCCTCTCCTTCCCGACTGCGAGCCCCGCCCGACACACGAGCCGAGGCAGTCTGCCAGCATGGGCGCGGTTTGCCTGCTGCTCTGGGGCCTGGCCGGGATCGCGTGCTGCCCATAGGCTGCGCCTTTCCTGGCCCCTCCCCCTGACGCTTGTCAGGAACAGCACCCTTTGGCTGCGCCTGGCGGCGGCCGTGGATCAGACCCGCCCACAACACTTTCTGGTTCTCCAAAATTGCATCTCTGCGCCGCTGCGGGCGCCGCTGCGGCCACACTTTGCTGGCACAGGATCCGGCCCGGCGGCGCCGCCACACCACCAGTGCAGCCGCGTCGGCGTTGGGGCCGGCCATAGGATTGCGCTGTAAGTGCTGAGCACGGGCCGAGATTCAAGTTTACGTCTACTGTTTTGTTCTCATCCATTTAAAAATTGGTGGGGGGGTTCTCTTGCCTACATCTTCCCTTTCCAATGTAAGCTGTCATTTGCTTTGCCAGCAGAGTCTCTGGTCAACTCTCAGAAACCTTTCCTTTGGCAGAGCAGGAGGGCCTCTGTCCTTGTACATCTGCTGGCTATCCTGTCAATTAAGACTTGAAAGAGTTACTTCCTCCTCATTTCTTCCCTATTTTCCACCCTGAAAATTATCCATTATGAACTTACTTGATATCAGATACATCTGACAATATTTTCCCATGCTTGTTTGATCTAGGGAATATACAATTGTGTATTCAGGAGTTGGGTACCAGGGCTGTCAAGAGGACTTGGGCTAGAGTAAACCAGCAAAGACTAGGTTGGTGCAGTCAGTGCAGCCTCATTGGTCATTCCTTAGAGCAGAACAGTGAGGGCACTGTGCTTTTATGGATGCACCGGGAAGACATTTTTAAGAGGCATGCATAGCAAGTGTTTAGGAAAGCTGCTCCTGTTGAGTTCCTGCCTGAACACCTCCTCTGACTCCTGATGAAGGTAAGATGTGGGATCCTAATCTGTAAGCAAGCATAATATAAACACAGCCCATTCCCTGCTCCAAGAGTCTGCTGCAGTCTTTTTACTGCACCTCTGGCTAGTTTTCAACCAAAAAAAATCCTTGTTTGTTAATCAACTAGAAAAGTGAGGAGGGGTAATTAATTTCTTAGAATGAAACTTCTAAGAAACTTTTCACAGCCAGTTCATTTCCTGTCTCTCCCACTTCTCATAATTTGTGTCTTGGTTGAGCATTAGAACGTGAGGCTTAATCATAAACCCGTGCAGAGTGCCTTTCCCTTGACAAGATATAAATCAGTGGAGAGGGAAACCTTCCGGGCTGAGAACATTCGTACTTTCTGCACAGCTGAATGAAGCTCCGTGTCTGTTCCTGTCCCACCGAAGTTTACCTGTTTCTGGCATTTCTGATCTTCCCTGTGCATCTTTTTCTCTGGAAGAGAGCCTTAGGAGAGAGCTCCCTCCACGAAGAAGCCTGTCCGCAACCACTGTGAATCTAGTGGAGGGGCAGGAAAAAATGTTTTGCCATGAGCAACGGGGGGGGGGGGCTGCTACACTGGAGGTCAGGGAGAGCCTGCTGTGCCTCTGGTCTTTAGCCCCCACAGCCACAGCGGCACATCTCCACGGAGGATTTCGACCGAGGAGAGGAGATTCCTGGGTTGGGGGTATGGTAGGGGTGGAGAAGATACAGTTTTCTGATGTTGAAGTGCAGGAACATTTCTGTGCCAATATGGCATAAATTCCTAATTTTTAATATAGAAAAGAGTCCAGCAGCACCTTTAAGACTAACCAACTTTACTGTAGCGCAAGTTTTCGAGAATCAGAGTTCTCTTCTTCAGATGCAAGAGAACTGTGATTCTCGAAAGCTTATGCTACAGTAAAGTTGGTTAGTCTTAAAGGTGCTGCTGGACTCTTTTCTATTTTTGCTACTACAGACTAACACGGCTAACTCCTCTGGATCTATAATTTTCAATATGTAGTAGTAGTGACTCTTAGTGAGAGCAAATTGTTCTTTTGCATATGTCAAGGGAAGTGTTGAGCGCCTAGTTCTGATTTTACAGGTTCAGGTTGGTCCCTAGGAGAAAACCTGTGTGTGCGCAAAGTGAAAATATCAACAGCAGTGATCATTGCTCATGTTTACCTCCTTTGCAGAACAGGAAGAGGAAACAGCCAGTTTACACTCATTATTGTGACACGTGTGATCGTGGTTTTAAAAATGTGGCAAAATATGAGGAGCACCTCTCTCAGCACAGAAAGGTATGGGGTTTTTTTACTTGGAGGTTTTCCTGGTATGGAGTGGGGGGAACAACTTATTATTATGTGACATTGTGGTCGGCAGTTACCAGGCTGCCATGGATGGTAAGAGCTGAGAGATAAGAAATGCTCCTAGGTTTGCACAGAGTAAGAGACGTGGGCCAGAAAATGTGCTGCAGAGAATTTTCTGAAAATGGACAGTTTTCTCCTGGATTATGTCGCGAATACATTGTTAGACAAGCCTGGCAGTTTGAAAGGTAGAGAGAGAGAGAGAGATTTTTTATATATATTAACTGGTGTGACAAGTTATTGCTAATCCCTGGGGGGAAATGTGGCCTTGTCAACTTGACACCCTTGGTCTGTAGTTCTGCTCACTGGAGGGTGCTTGCCTCGGCACCAAGAGAGGCGTTTGGCAGCAGTTGTGGCCTGCTGTGCTGATTGACTCGCCCTTCGTTAAGCCTGTAAACTTAATCCAACTTCCAGACATGGTGCCATTTTTTTCCTTTCAGTGTACAGAAGACGGGTGTGATTTTAGTGCACATGAGAAATTGGTTCACATACATTGGAAAAATGTACGTATCTCCCCCCTGCAGTTGGGGAATATGAGCAGTAATTCACGTAACTGTTTCTGTTTAGTTTGGGAGGCCAGGGTCCGTTCCGTTTCTGCATCATCTGCACTTGTGTTTCATGCTTTACAGAGTGTTTCTCCCACCCCCTTCTCTATAGATGCATTCTCCTGGAGCCAAAAGAATCAAGTTAGATACACTTGAGGAAATTGCTAAATGGAGAGAAGAAAGAAAGAAGTGAGTAGAAGTGGGTATAGCTGTGAACCTACGAGGGGCAGGTGCTCTGCTGCCCCGCCCTCTTCAGGTAACCTGTCCCTGTCAAGCAGGAAGGGGGTCCTTAGCCCCAGCCAAGATGAGGCAAAGGAATCAACCTGTTTACTTCCACTTTGACAATTCAAGATGGGCTCTGTCCAGCCTCCCCCCTTTCCTGGGCACTTGGCCACAGGGCTTGCTGTGGCAGGGTGGAGGGACATGGGAAGTCGGCACACATTTCCATGCTGGCCCTTCTGTGCTGAATGCTCGTGCCATGTGTTCAGTTTGGAAACCTCTGCCATCTTTGGGAGGTGCCACTTGAGGTGAGCCTGCTGCCCTCCTCAGTGAGGTAGACAACCTGTGTCAGTGCTGGACTACTTCAGACTCGCACGATTGGATACTCTTCCCTACAAAAATAACTCTGCATCGAGAACTGACATTTAAGGGGAAGGCAGATCAGAAGCTCTCCTCTGACATCCAGCTTCTCTGTGGAGGGTTTTTTGTCTAGAGAAGTATTCAGGCCCCTCTCTTGCAGTCAGATGGAATATTTCTAAAAATTCTGAAGCCATAGAAATAAACTTTTTCCTAATTCTTTTCCTGGAAAAAAGCCCCAAAACTTTTGGAAAGAGTTAAAATATATGCAATCCTTACTTTCCTGTCAAATCTAATCATTTTACTGATTTAACAGCATACAGTGCACCATTTATAACTTAGCATTGGCATATTTATGGTGTTTAAAGTATAAATGTCTTCGTTTTCTATAAGAAAAATTACAAGTATATCCCATACTTGAGAAGAAGTTGCAAACTTCTGCACCCTATGCCACCGTAGCCCATAGATCATAATTTTTGCCTTCTGAGAGGTAGGAAAAGTTGAACAAACTGGGTAGTAAACAGAAGGAAGTGCAGTATTTGGACAGAAGCACTGTTCTTCAGTCACAGTAGGTAGGGCTATAGACATATTTGGATATTAAGGTAAACATTATAGCATATTAACTATTGCTAAAATTGACGCAAAAGCTCATATAGGAATAATATTCGAATTTAAGGTGCTTCTTAGCTTTTGTTTCATTTTGCAGAAAGTATTTACATATAAAATAATTCTTAAATGAAATACATGTCTACGTAAGAATTATTATCTAAAACTATAGATTGTTTTACATAAAAATCTTCATACTACACATTTTGAGTAAAACCTTGTCTTTCACTCATTCCAAAAGGGGGGAACAATCATAGGAATTTTTTAAGTGTTCCCCCAAATTTCCCAGCGTTTCCACTGAAAAATTGAGACACTCAAACTTTTTCATGCTATACATTTTGAGTGTGAAAAGCCTTGCCTTAAGAGGTCCCCTGAAACCAGCATAATGTAGACTAGAATCTGAGAGACCCGGGTTCAAATCGTCATGAAGCTTGGTGAGCAGTTCTTGTCCAGTCCCTGTCTCTCCATGGTCAGGTTGTTTAAGACACGAACAAGCTGAAGCAGAGAAGGCAAGGCCGTGCTGGATGGAGAGGCGGATGATATGGAGGGACCGGAGCTGCCTGACCAGGGTTGAGTGGAGCTGGCATTTGCAGCAACGTGGAAGGGGCTCAGGGGTGCTCATGGACTTGCCTTGCTGTCTGAAGAGCCTGTAAGTGGGCTGCCAGCTCCCAGTCTGGCCGTGTTGCTCCCCGCCTGTGTCACCTCCTGGCTGGCTTACTGTGAAGTGCTTGGAGTTGGACTGCCCTTGAGGACAGCACGGAGTCTGCAGCTGTTCCAGACTGTGGCAACCCGGCTATGCCAGGGACTAGCTGATGGGACCTTCTCTTGCCCATTTGGAAACAGCTGTCTGGGCTGCCGGTTTGTTTCAGAGTTTAATTCAAGGTGCTGTTTCTAACCTTTAAAGCCCAGTGTGCGCATAACGGGGCTTCCTGGGAACTGAGAGAGGCCACCTGACCACGGGCACAGCAGCCAGCGCCACTGACTCTGATAGCCTCAACTGAAGTGGGAGATGGGAATGAGCCACCTTCCCTTGGCCGAAAGAACGGCTCATCACCGTGTGATTCAGCCCTTAGAAAACGAATTTAGGATAGAGGTGTGAGAGGGGGGGGTGTCCAGATGGGTTTTTTCTTGGTTCTTTTTTTCAGCTTTTCCAGTGGAAAAAATTGGAGAGTGTTTAAAATAGTATTATGTGATATTTTCTCTTGAAATGAATAAAATGCTTTCTGTTACAAGGTTTTACTCAAAATACACAGCAAGAAGGTTACTAAGGACAACTATCTACAGTATTTCTTGTGTATATAGTCTCGACATGATACATTCAGTTTCTTTATAGCTTAAATGTGATTTAATGATTAGTCCAAGATTAAGTATGTGTGAGATTACACAATTACACTATTGAAGAGTTCGATATTATACAGTTTACCTCAATATCCAAGTACGTTGCTAGTTCTGCCGTGACTGAGTAAACCTATCTGCCCAAATAACACTTGCTCTAAAATGTGTACGTTGTATTTGCAAGTATTATTTTTGCTTCTTCTCATACGGCAAGGACTAAGATACGTGTGCTGAAGCAACTTGCAGCTTGCACGGTCTCTTTCTCTCACATTGTGTGTATTTCAGTTTTACTTATAAAAAAATGAATCATTCCCTGTAATACCCAAAGCCTGCATCCGTGGATCCATCTGTAGCAGTCATAATTCAATAGCAAGTAACACAAGGAGCTGCAAAATTGCCCACCAAGTCCAGGATGATCATGGGAACTGCAGTGCCAAAGAGGGACCTCTTGGCCCGCATGAGGTCCAGAGCCCCACATCCACCCAGCCACGCGACATTTGTCCCGCTTCTGACTTGGCCTCTCGCTTGCCGACGCAAGAGGACGGCTCTTGCTGTCGCTTCAGTCAGTGCTGCTGCTGCTGCTCTTTCATCAGGCGGCAGAACTGCTCATTCAGTATTCAGACTACCATCAAGTATGACAAGCGTACCTCAAGTATTTTTAAAAATGATTCATTTTATGTAAAAGCAGTAGAGTAAGTTTAGGTTTGATGAGAAAGTAAGTGCTGCGTGTGTTTCATTTTCCCCCAAACTGCTGTCTCCTTCCCGCCGACTCTTTGGCATGCAAACATCCAGAATTTCTGATCAGGACTGTCCCGATCCCCAGGGCTTGCATTATTCCCACCTGCCACCCCTGCTGAACTCTGCTCCAAAATCTGTCTTACGGCCCAGGCACAAAGGTGGGCGTGGGTTGGAAAGCCTCACACATCACACCAGGGCCATGTGGAGAGCTTTAGTAATCAAGCTTCTGCATTGTGTTCATGTTGTTTCTAGGAATTTTCCTACTTTGGCAAATGTTGCGAAGAAGAACATGCTGCAGATGGGAAAGGAGCAGAGAGGAGAGGTACTCAGTACGCCGCAGTTCGGGTGAGCCTTCTGGTGATCCAGCTCCTCCTCGGGTGGCTTTTCCGAGAGTCCCTCCCTCCCTCTCTCTGAGCACACAGTTGCTTGCCTTGCGCGGGAGATCGCGGAGGAGACGATCCTGCCTCTCGGGAAGGGATGGGGTTTCGATGGTCTTCTGCGTTCGCTTTGTTCCAAACCATGTTCTGCGGCGGATGCTGAGGGTGGTGACAGCTCTTCACTGGTCATGTCTTGACTGCATTCTGTTTGTTGGGGAAGGGGTCCGGAAGGGCTGTCCACTGACGTAAGGAAACGGGGAACTGTCCCGTTTTTCAGTCTGTACATTTTGATAATATGAACATAATAATGTTGTAAGTACAGTTTAGTTTAGTTTTGTATGAGAATTATAATACAGTTTCAGTGTAACTTAATGCCAAACGGAACATGTGTTTGATTGGGAGGTTGTTTTGATGGGTATTGGCTGTCCTGATGCTCCTGACCAAATGGAGGTATAGTTGGCTGGAAAGGACACGGGGCCGATGCTCACACTTCTCCTTTATTCAGCAAGATGAGGGGAATGTGGACGCCCCCCCAAGGCAAGACTTTGCAGCAGCCCAGAAAAGAAGGGCCTCAGACCGCCGGCCTCTGGGCCGCATCTCAGAGTGGCGATGGCAACCTTCTCCCGAACGCCTCAGGTGTGGGAGCTGAACGAGAGCCTGCTGGGCGAGACGGAGATCCTCTCGGCCTTCTGGCCACGAATGACCCAGGTAAGAGGAAGGCGGCCGTGCCTGGAGATAAGCCCGGCCTTGTGTATGGTTTGGCAAAAGCTTGACTGGTGGCCTCCCCACCCTGGCCATTGAGGAGAGGAGGCGTGCCAGAAAGATGGGCTTGGCTGAATGCCTCGCCAGCCCTGGTGCCCAGGGGTGGGGGTGGGGGTGGCCGGGGTCTGCTTACCCACCAGTTCCTGGAGCTGCTGGGATGGAGAACTCGGGGGGGGGGATGGAGGCTCCACAGGAGCTTCCCACGTACTCGGTCGGCCTGAATCTGCTGGCAGGAAGGCGCTGGGAACGACGCCATCATGCCAGCTGCTAGCGCCACCTCTAGAAAGGAGGGTCGAGGGAGTGTGAGCTGGTGAGAGGGGGTGTGTGGGTGGGCGTGCATGGAAGGATAGGGTTTGCGTGAAAGGGAAAATACATTTGTGTGAATAGAGGGTGTCAGAGACGACTACATGAGATCGTTTTCAGAACACTCCATTTTCATAGCGTGCGAGCCAAGAGTACAGCCTCAGACAGAACTCTGTAGAACACGGCCGTGCGCTAAAACACAAAAGGGGGAAAGATTTGCAATGGTTGGTTGACTTGTAAACTTGTGATTGGTTACATAACAAAACACTTGTTGCTAGGCATAAAAACATGTAGCGAGTAATGGCGTCTCATGGTCTGACTCCATAGCAGTACGTGACAGTTGGGTGAGCTTTAATGGCTGCAGCAAAATATATTTTCACAAGGGAGCACAAAGCGAGGAACTGCTCCAGCCTTTCTGTCCTGACCCCTTCACTGCTCCGCTTGCCAGTCCCTATTCCTGAATCGGTGTGGCGGAAGGCCAGGCTGTTCCTCCCTGCTTCGCCGTGCTGTGTGCTCCAGAGTGTGCTTCAGTCTGCAAGCAGCCTCCCTTTCCACTATCTCCCTAGCAACAAGGTCGGGCCCATCTTGGCCGTGGCTCTTCCTCTGGCAAGCCGTTGCCCCAGCAGTAGTGGGGGGCACCAGTGCTCTCCTGCCACTGCCCAGCATCTTGGGAGGGCATCTTCTGTGTGCATCCCCCAAAGTCCAGCACTGTATCTGGCTTTGGAGTGCAGCAGTGTTTTCAAACAGCAGGCCTGCTCCAGGGCCTGACTGGGGAGCCCAAGCAAGGAGTCACTTCTCAGGGGCTTCTGAATCACCGTTGTTAATTCGGAGATGCTCCGGAAGAGCCTTCCTTGAGGGCCACAACTTGTGGGCTTGTCACTTTTTCCTTTGCAAAAGGAAATGGGGTGTCTCAGGAAAAGATCCTGCATGTGCTTACAAGAAAGGAACTAAAACAGGCCATTAGACCAGTTTTCTGGTGAAGAAGCCCAAGTCCTCAGGAATGTTTAGATGGGGAGCGCTGCTGAAGGGTGTGATTGATGTTACACGGATCCCCAAACAAATCGCAAGCTGAGTCTTTTTCGCCTTTGGGACACTGAGGTATGTGCCAAAGCAGTGACTTTTCAGCTCATCAGGAGCTCCCAGCCCATTCATACCCATGGCTTCTTTTTCGAGCCCAGCATGTGCTGCTGCATGTTGATGCTTGTAGGAATTGTGCCCCGTCCCCCTGCCCAGTCCTGGACATCCGTTTTCTTGAGGGCCGGAAGGAAGGAGACGGGAGCTGGGCTTCTGCTTCATTTTGCTCCTCAGTGACCCACCTGGCTGGGCCGGGGTGGGTGGATGTCGTCTCCCTTCAGATTCAGACAAAGAAGCGGGAGCTGCAGAGGAGGCGGCGGCGGCGGCCTTGGGAGAGACCATCGTTCCAAAACAGATAACCTCCGCTTTGAGCTCTCTGGTGGCCAATTATGGCAGTTTGTCGGAAAATGAAAGTGAGCAGGATGGTGAGTTGAGCTGCAGCTACTTGTCGCCCTTGAAGGACGAGTGCCGGGGTTGGCCCCTTCCTGGGAAAAACTCACTGGGGCTAGAAGGCTGCGAGGCCTTCCTTGGCGTTTACTAGAAAAACGGAAAAGGCTAAACTGTTGCTGGAGGGTGGCACTAGTTTTCCTGTTACATGGTGTGGTGGAACGGGCGCTGGCTCTCAGTCCAGGCAACTGAGCCGCCATCAATGGCCTGCTAGCCCCGCTGTCCGCCTCCCACCATCCCTGGTGGGCGTGGCTCACACTCTCCGTCACTGCCACCACTCGCTGATTGGTACACCGCCTGACTGGGGGGCAGTGAGACCCCTCCAGCTGAATTTCCCTACTGGGAAGTGAATTCCCCGATCTTTGGGTGGACCCTGGAGAACTGGCAACCCACCAAGGTCTGGCCTGATCCGTTTCTCCCGGGCTCCCTCCCTTCTTGGAGCGTGCCAAGTGGGGGAGCTTATGTAGTCAGAGCACCACAAGGTTCTTTATATTCAAAAAAAGTATAACAACTATATACAGAGCGCTATATACAAAGCAGGTAAAGGCACAACACAACACACACCCCCGTTCAGAACTCATAGGGCAGAAAATCAAACAAGAGAACCGCCGTCTGCTTTCCCTACCACACTGTTCCCTACTCTACCTCAAGGGTCTGGTAGTCTGAGGGAAAGTTCACCTTTTATTTCCTTTCTGCTGCCTCCCAGGCCCTCCACACTTAGGGCCTAGGCACCCGTGTTTCACTTAGCAGCAGGCGCCTCGCCTTCTTCAACCAAGAAGGTGACTAACTGACCTTTTCCCCCTCGGGATCGGCTGAGTCTCTCCATTCAGGCCCCAGCCCTTATTTTTCCCGCCCTTTCTTGGCCCGGGGCAGCTGGGAGTTGTAGTCCAGGAAGAAGGGCGTCCCACACCAAGACTCCTGCAGGCCCCTCCCTGGCCCTACAGCCCATTAAACCTCATGGGGAACATTTTTTTTTCTTTAAGAGAGATTAACTGCTAGCAGCACTCATTTCACCCTTGGCAACCATTTCGTTACACATGGTTTGCTTATCTTACACAAATTTGAACCTAAATGCTAGTTAAATCAAAAAGAGTCCAGTAGCACCCTTAAGACTAACCAACTTTATTGTAACATAAGCTTTCGAGAATCACAGTGATTCTCGAAAGCTCAAAGTGTGATTCTCGAAAGTTTATGCTACAATAAAGTTGGTTAGTCTTAAGGGTGCTACTGGACTCTTTTTGATTTTGCTACTACAGACTAACACGGCTAACTCCTCTGGATAAATGCTAGTTGTAAGCCACGGGCCAATGCTGACCTGCTAAGGTGGTCACAGTTATCATCCTTAAAGCAAATATTAGGCTTAGCTGAATTTGATCGCTGCTTCCAGCCCCAATTGTTTTACCAGTTACCTTTTTTTTTTAAAGAACCCATCAAGACTGCAGAAAAAACAATGGTTGAAAATCAGGCCATTCTCAGAAGTATCCCTCCACCTTCGAACATCGCTCACATCTTGAAAGACACAGACCATAAAGAAGCTGCTCCCTGTGGGGCTGAAACTTTGGGGAGATCAAATCCATGTTCAGAACGCACCAGAGGTCCACGCCGACAGAGGAAAACACCTTGGAAGACGCCAAAGTGCCGCCCAACACTGCTGGAAATGGTAAACGGCCTTTCCTGACTTTCAGACTTCTCGCTCTCGCTCTCGCTCTCTGGCTGCTCCTCAGGGTTCCATCCGCAGTGGCAATTGGACCACGCCCAGGGCCCTGAGGCTTGAAGGCGCTGGCAGGCCTCTGGCTTAACCAAGGCAAATCATATATCCCACTCGAGTGTCTGTCACATTTCTGCTAGCACATGGAAGAACAATCACACTTCACAGTACATCCAGTGACAGATTTTCAGCCCGATGCTTCACTGTAGGCCGCCTCTCATGCCTGACGCAAGGCACTTGGCTCTTGAAAGCTTCTGTCCTGGGAATCTTGGGGGTCTTTAAGATGCTCCTCGACTCAGATCTGCCTCTCTCTCATAAATGATCTTTAATACGCTTTAACGTATGACAGAAAAACTTCTGTCCTCGGGAGAGCCACCCTTAGCAGAATGGATCTGCGGGAGATCCAGTCAGTTGGATCCGTAGCAGAAGGGCGAGCTGGTTGCCTTCAGCTCAGATAGAATCATTGTTCCCTTCCGTCAGGAAAGGCGGGTGCTCGTTCTGGGCTGCAGCGTCATCTCTGCCAACCGAGAGTGAAGCTGTAGCTGGGAGGCACTGGTCTTTGGAGGCTTCACACTTGCACCGATGGCATGAGGGTAGTGGGCCAGAGCCCACCCCCCTCCAGTTGCCATGTGTGAGCAGGGAAGGAGGAGGAAGCCAAGGAGCATCTCAGGGAGAGAAGAAAGCCTTTGGAAGTCTCTGCAAGCACCGGGAAGGGGGCAGCTTGACAGATGTTGCAATATTGAGCCATCACCTCTTAGCTGTACAGAAAAACGCGGTATCCTCCCTCCGCAGTCATCCCAGTACATGTTATGAACTTTATGTTACGAATTGATGCAGTTGTGGAGAGTCAGAAGGTCCCTCTCTCATTTCAGGGTTGTGGTTTAAAAGATGATCAGGTTGTATTATTAAAGGTGTATGAAGGTTTAGAAGTTGGCTTCTTTAAAAAAAATGGCACAGTAGGAATGAACTATAACCCAAGCAGGCTAATGCAAGAGCAAAAAACGTAAGAAATCAAGAAAGCTAAAAGGAGAGAGGCAGCGGCCCCCCTTCTCCCCTCCCCACTGCATCTTATGTCAAGTTTTTATTGACTCCTAAGGTGACTCACAACAGTCTGGAGTGGGAAACAGTGTCATGAATCAAAAACAGGGGAGAACTGATTGATGAGGTGAAATTAGCGGGCACTCTGGGTAGTAATAATAATAATAACAACAACAACAGCAACATTTGATTGATATATTGCCCTTCAGGAAAACTTAACGCCCACCCTCTTGCATCTTATAACAGAGGAGAGTCCAGCGCTGCTGAAGTCGCGCAGGAAAGTTGGGATCATAGTGGTGAAGAACTCATTGGCTTAAGTTCTGCCTCTCAGCCAACCAGACTGCTGGTGCTTGAGTTTTCCTTGAAACTTGTTTGCTGATGAGCCTGTAATTACGGTTCCATTTACGCGCCTTTCTGACTATTCACGGGGACGTGCCTTGTGCTCTTTCCATCCCAGCTGCTGGCAAAGGATATACGGCATGAAAGGAACGTGGTCCTGCAGTGCATCCGCTACGTCATCCAGAACATGCTGGGACTCCCCTCGCAGGCCGTTTCAGCAGGAGGCCTGGAGACTGGGCAGGCGCTTCGAAATGTGGAGGAAGGGCTCTTTCCAGGCCGGCGTGGTGGACCCATCGTCACCTGTTGTGGTTTTGACCCTCAATTAGCAGAACAGAGAGAATTGGCCGATCAGAACAAGGAGGCAGCCCTGCCTCAGACATCACGAGCATCTCCTGCTGCGGAGGAGGACGTGTGGGAAACCACAACACTCCTTTCTAATTGATACTGAGGCAGTTGTAGAGAGCCGGAAGGCCCCGCTCTCATTTCAGGGTGGTGGTTTCAAAGATGATCAGGTTGTATTACTAAAAGCAGTTTTTGTGCTGTAAAGTACATCCAGTTATGTGAACTCTCCCAAAGATTTTGGCCGTATCTCTTTTGATCTTGTAGACTTTTTTCCTGAGGGTTTTATTTTTACAGTTCCTAAATTTAAATAGAAATCACATTAAAATTTCTTTATTGTAAAATTTCTGTTTCAACAGCCACAATTGTTGTTCACAAGAGAGGAGGGAGGGGAGCCAAGCCCTCCCCTGCATTTTTGTCCCAGTCGGGCTCGCTTCCAGCACCAAAACTAGGTTGGGAGGTGGAAGGAAGAAGCTGAGGCAGCTGAGCCTGTGAGGCCAGTTGCTGGGGGGAGGTCTTCTGCCCCACCTTCTTGTGAACTCCTCTTCAAGTTATAGAGAGATCCCTCCATGCCCCACTTGCCCCATAAGGGGCCGTACTGGGCTAGACCCAGGCTCCATCTCATCCAGCCTCCTCTCTCATAGATCCAGAGGAGTTAGCCGTGTTAGTCTGTAGTAGCAAAAATAGAAAAGAGCCCAGTAGCACCTTTAAGACTAACCAACTTTGCTGTAGCATAAGCTTTCGAGAACCACAGTTCTCTTCTTCAGATGCATCTGAAGAAGAGAACTGTGGTTCTCGAAAGCTTATGCTACAGTAAAGTTGGTTAGTCTCAGAGGTGCTACTGGGCTCTCTTTCTCACAGTGGCCAACTTGATGCTTTCAGAAGGTCCACAGGCAAGGCACGGAGGCAGCATCCTTCCCCTAGGAGCTGGCACTTAGGCGCTCACTGCCTCTGGGCATGAAGGTTTTGTTCAGCCACCAAGGCTAATAGCCACTGGCCTGCCCTCCATGTGTGCATTCACCATCTGCTGCGGATCATAAGATGTCATGGACCGAGTCAAGCACGGCACTGACTGGCAGCTGCTCTCTAGTATCTCATGAAAAGAAAGCTCTTTCCCACAATGTGCTCCTGTGCTCTTTTAACTGGAGGTAGTGAGAACTGAAGCTGGCACATTTTGTTTGTGCCACTGCCCCAGCCCTCACAACAGAGGTCATGTGGTGGCAGTATGCGCTGGGTGAAAAGTACTTCCTCGTGTCTGTCCTGAATCGAATACCCTCAACTCTGAGTGATTCTGAATTGTGGTATGATGATGAAGGGAGGAAAATGTTTCCCCTCCCCTTTGTCCACACCATGCAGAACTTCATCAGCTGTTCTCCTCATCGTATCTTTTTTCCCACCAAGGTAAAGGTCCCCAATGCCTCTCCTCGTCGGGAAGCTTTTCCACCCCCGTGATCGTTTTGGCTGCCCTCTTCTGCACCCTCTGCAGCTGGAGCAGCAGGAATAGTGCACGGAAGCTGCACCCGAGGTTTGCACGAGGGCTTCCGCTTTCTGCCTCGTGCTGCTGTTGTGAACGTGGCAGACGTAGGACGAGTTCGTGCCTGCTGCTGCCATGTCCACTTTAGAATGATTCCTGATGCATCCCAATGAAGCGCAAAAGGAGGTACTGGTAGAACTGGTTGCTGCAGTGAGAAGAGAAAGAATCAACTGTCAAGACATGTCAATAAAACTTCCAGCCCACGCGAGGCCCTATGGAAGCCTTGCAGACGGAGACACAAGAAACTCAGGTGGCAGACTTCACTGGGGGGAGATGGAGCGGGTAGTATGCAGGGCAGAACTTAATAAAAATTCCTCTTACTGGTTTGGCCTAAACTTTGAATTGAGCTTTGCGCTTATGCCTGGTGTTTCTCCCCATGCATTTTTTTAATTTCTCCCTCCAGCACCAAGAGCTCTCTCTCCATTTCCCTTAACCCTGGGCCTCTCCACAGGGTTACGCTTCGCTGGTTCCGACTCCCAGATGCTTCAGTTTATCCCCTGGCTCTTCAGCCCTTAGTTTTCGCTTCACATTTTCCCTTAGGGTTTTTTTTTTCCCGGATTCTGTTGGGACCACTTCCATAGCAGTCTTTTTCTAAGAGCCGCTTCTTAAGTTTGTGTAACGTTTCCTGCGCTTTTTTGGGTTCCTCTCACTTCCTGCCCACTTTTCACGGAGTGGACCATGAGTTAGGGGCAACCTTGCCCTGCGTTTTCTTTCCTCTGCCACAGTAATTAGGATTTTTATCCCTTTTTATCCCTTAAGCACACCGCTCAGAGAAATACTGTTCTTGCATGCTTACAGCAGTTGGTATCTTTTTCTTCCTCTGCCCTGAAAAACAACTTCTTGGGAGGGGGGGCATGCCCATTTGCCTTCTTGCGCTTTCAGACACGGGGGGGGGGCGGGGGGAGCTCATGGCTCAGCCTTCGTTTTCTGCCTTTGTTCTTGGCTCTCTTGTCAGGCCCCCCCCCTTTCCTCCCATGAAAAGGAGTCTTCACCTCATGTAAGCAAGTCTTTGGCTCTTTCTTTTTTTAAAAAAAACTCCCTGCTAGTGATATATCACTATAGGACATACCTGTGTTTATTTTTTGTGAGAGTTTGATGCTTGATACTCAGTGAGAAAGGTGGACAATAAATAACAAAGCAGAGAGAATTTATCGTTTTTGATTCTGGTGTGGACTATAGCAGAGCTGCCCCACCTGCCTAATTCACTGTTTTCTTGCATAACTAATCAGCGGGTGGCAAGCAATTGACTAAACGGGTGAGCAGTTGACTGCTCTCCGCCTGCCTGCTATTTAAGGTTTTTAAAAACCAGTTTGCAGCCCTAAGTGGCCAAATAATGGGGCGAACTTTAGAGTGGACGGCATTTCTCCGCAGTGACAATATAGCAATTCTCATGCATGCCTAGCCCTCCTGGTGGTAGGTTGACACACCAACACATCATATGCACATTTTTAAAAGAAAGGAAAAAAGGATGGTGCAGTGCCACTGCACGTCTGTAAGAAAATAAAGCAGTGTGGCAGTTGGAAAAACGAGGGAGGGAAGCCGGGCAGAAGCTGCGTGCGCCACACCAATTCTGCTGCTGTTGAATTGACAGCCAAGAGAGCACAGAAGCGGGCCCCTTGTGTGGCGGCGCCCACTTTTGTCTGAACTTTCCCCTTTCCTGTTCGGCTTAACTCTTCAATCGCTCGCATTCTGCTGCTAGCTACTATTCCAAACATGGCATATCGTCATTGACCCCAATTCAGCACTCTACAGTCTTTAATGGGGCGTTTGGCAGCCACACCCTTGGTCGGTTTCCAAGCCAGAAGGGTAGCTTGGCCCTGGCCCATGGAAAGTGTGTGCGGGAAGCTGACGGAGGTAAAGGCAAAGTTAAGCAGAGGGGAAAGAAACAGGTGACCAAGACAGGCCCTTGCAGCATTCAGTGAAAGGGAGGGAGGGTTTCTCTGGAATCCCCTGCCATACTAGCATGCGGCTTTTAATACAAATTTTATAAGGTCAGATATCCGAACAAGGTCAGATATCCAAGGGCACAAGATGTGTGTTTTTTCACACCACCCGCTCTTTCCCCCTGTGTAACCACATATGCTCCTTAGGGGATTCCTTTGACCCTGGAGCTAAAGAAGTTTTTGCTTTACATTTCTCTAAGATGCCTTCAGCAGGATATCTGCAATCCAGTTTGTAAATTCCTAGACTGGGTTAATCAAGAAAAACCCATTAGCACACGAGGCAGCAGTCTCCCAAAATAGATTACCCTCCCAGTCCTTACAGCCAGTTTGGTGTAGTGGCTAGGAGTGCGGGACTCTAATATGGAGAACTGGGTTTGATTCCCCACTCCTCCACTTGACCTTTGGACAGTCTTAGCTTCTAGGAGCTCTCTCAGCCCCACCCACTCACAGGGTGATTGTCATGAGGATAATAATAACACGCTTTGTAAACCGCTCTGAGTGGGTGTTAAGTCATCCTGAAGGGTGGTATATAAATCGAATGTTATTATTTTATAAATTGAATGTTGTTAAAGCAAAAGTTGTCTTCGGAATACAACTGGGGTCGGCTGTCCTGTAGTGCAGAGCGTGAAGGTGCTGGCAAATGGCAAAGCTGTCAGTTTCTGGCTTTTTAGAATCAATATACAAGACCTTTGCTTTTCTGGTTACAGCAAACCATAGGTATAAGAAACTTTTTAGCCATAAAGAAAGCATAATCGAGTGAAGCAAAACATTGTTGCTAAATTACATTGGAACAACACTTGTGGAGTTGCCAGTGCTTCCACTGAGATCTGGAGGGGAGACATCTCTCACAACTTCCCTGTCCCTAAAAATGAATGGAGGCACATTAGCTTACGCTTTTGCAACTGTCTCTACTCAGCAAGGGCTAGCAGTAGATGTATGCACTCGGTTGTCTGGTACGTGTTCATTCTTGCCAAGATTAAAAAGAGAATAGGCCAAAGGACAAACTGAACAAGCATAAGAGACTTGGAGGGCTTACAAGAAAGTGTTTGATTTGGGCTATCTGCACCGACCTGAAGAGGAAGATCGTGGCAGAGCAAGGGTGGGAAGGAAGCGCAGTTCCAAGTACCAAGTTCTTCTTTTGCAGATCTCCCTCTGACCATAGTCTACTTTGATCCAAAACCTGGTTCCACTGTGCAGTCACATCTTGTGAGCCGGGCAGTGTCCCCTCTTGCCTAAGCTCCCTGTGCTGTGTATGTACACCCTCACCCACCCACTGCCCACTTTGACCTAGCCAAAAGTCTGTCCTCTGCTGGCCTGCCGCCAGTCTTGATTGATTGATTACATTTATAGCCCACCCTCCCTGCGAGCGGGCTCAGGGCGGGTAACAGCAATAGATAAATTACAACAGATATACAGTAGAACAATAAAATCACATCTCAACATAGCACTATACATATCAGCAGGAGTTTTTTTCTGGGAAAAGAGGTGGTGGAACTCTCAAGAGGGAAATGAGGAAGAAACACATGGAATTCTTTGAAATAATATTTTCACGCACTATTGCCAAGTATTTTCAAGAGGTGCTGGAACTCCATTCCACCGCGTTCCCGCTGAAAAAAAGCCCTGCATTTCAGTATTCCAGATGGGGCACCATCCCCCTTTCCCTGCACACCATACACACAGGGAAAGTGGGCAGAGGTGCAGATGGACCATATAGCCGCCGCCGCCGCCGCCCCCCCACTAGTAGGAGACCGGCAGGGAGGCTACTTAGAATGGATCCAGTGCTGGCCTCGACCATATGCCTGGCAGAACATCTCTTTTACAGGCCTGCCGAAAAGATAGAAGGTCTTGGCAGGCCCGAGTGTCTTCCGACAGAGAGTTCCGCCAGGACAGAAAATGCCCTGGCCCTGGTTGAGGCCAGCCAAGCCTCCCTGGGGCCAGGGACCACCAGTAGGTGCTTACCTGCTGATCTAAGGGCTCTCCAGGGTACATACGGGGAGAGGCGGTCCCTTAGGTATGCTGGTCCCAGTCCATTTAGAGCTTTATAGGTCAAGACCAAAACCTTGAACCTGATCCGGAATTCCACGGGGAGCCAATGTAGCTGCTGCAGAGTAAGGGGCACATGTGCCCTGAATGAAGTTTCTGTCAGGACGTGAGCAGCAGCATTTTGGACCCGCTGCAATTTCCGGGTCAAATCCAAGGGAATCCATGCATAGAGCGAGTTACAGTAATCTAATCTGGAGGTGACCATTGCATGGATTACTGTTGTTAGGTCATGGGGTGAGAGATAGGGGGCAAGCTGCCTGGCCTGTCAGAGGTGGAAAAAGGCAGTACAGGCAGCTGCTGCAACCTGGGCCTCCATTGATAAGGAGGAATCCAGTGTTGCACCAAGAGTCCTGACCAATGAGACAGGCACAAGTGGTGCCCTGTCAAAGATCAGGAGCTGGATCCTCACATCTACTCCCCCATGGCCCAAGTACAGGACCTCCGTCTTCGTGGGGTTCAACTCCAGTCTGCTCCACTTCATCCATTCAGATTAGGGCATCGGGAACAGAGCCAAGCCGGGCCGGCCATCCATCAACAGATACAACTGGGTGTCATACACATACTGATGGCAACCCAGTCCGAAACTCCACGCCAGCTGGGCTAGGGGGCTCATATAGACGTTAAACAATAGTGGGGAGAGTATTGCCCCCTGAGGGACACCGCATATCAACAGGTGGCGGGATGACAATTTCTCCCCAAGCGCCACCCTCTGTCCCCAACCGTGAAGAGACAAGCCACTGCAAGGCAGTCCCTCAAATCCCCACATCGGCAAGGTGGTGGGTCAACTGAACTTGGTCGACCGTGTCGAACGCTGCTGAGAGATCTAGCAACACCAGCAGTGCTGACCCGCCCAGGTCCAGATGCCTGTGGAGATCTGTCTGTGAGGGCGACCAACAGTGTCTCAGTCCTGTGGCTTCTGGCGGAAACCGGACTGGAATGGGCCCAGGACTGATGCATCCTCCGGGAAACCCTGTAGCTGCTCCACCACCACTCACTCTGTGTCTCTTGCTCAACATCATTATACTGATCCAGAGGAGTTAGCTGTGTTAGTCTGTAGTAGCAAAAATAGAAGAGAGTCCAGTAGCACCTCTGAGACTAACCAACTTTACTGTAGCATAAGCTTTCGAGAATCACAGTTCTCTTCTTCAGATGCTCTGCCAGGGCATCTGAAGAAGAGAACTGTGATTCTCAAAAGCTTATGCTACAGTAAAGTTGGTTAGTCTTAGAGGTGCTACTGGACTCTTTTCCATCATTATACTCCTTCCCTATAAAGAGCAAAACAATACCTGTGTTATATGTGGGCAGAACTAGAAAACATGGGCCAGAGTAGCATCTAGGGAGAGAGGCCAGCTGAAACCCCCAGGTGCAGAATCCAAAGTAAACAGCCGTGTTGGATTACAAAGGCAATCAGAATGTGCATGCCATTATCAGGTGAAAAGCACCACCTGTCGAAGTGAGGACGTAGGGAACTCCCTTGTAGTGAGCCACACCAGGGTCATTGTTTTCTGCTTTGACTGGCTGAGGCTTACCAGAGATCCCTCGCCTCACCCATACCCACACAGTTTAACTGGAGGGGCTGCCAGGGGCTGGACACTGGGCCTTCCGAATGTGATGTGACCGTTCCACTACTGTGCCCTTCGCCATCTAAAAATGGCAAAAAACATGCACCTAACCTTCCCTTCACTGTCCAGCTGGCATGTGAGGCCAGACAGGGTCTCCCAGGCGCAACAGCCATGCAAGACTTACCCACAATGTGTAGCGGCAAGTCTCTCAAAAGGCTGGAGGAGGCACGAGAGAGCTGCTGCAAGTAAGGGGGAGGGAAGAGGCCACCTGCCCGTTTGTGCTGAGGGATGGCCGGCCAGCTTGCAGGTATCCAAGCCGCGGAGCGGACCAGTCAGACCTGCACCAGTTCAGCACTCTGGGGGTGACAAGGGTGCTAAGCCAAAGTGCTGGCAGCAGAGCAGGCGAAGGAGGCCCGGAGGACACCGCCTGCAGGGGGGGAGCCCGAGGCTGAGACCCGTTGGTAGCACAGCTGAGCAGCAGCCCCTGCTTCAGGAGTCAGAGAGCGTAACAGAGACAAAAGGTTTACTGTTTGTGGGATTTTGGAGGGAGGCGAGGTAGTGCAAGGTGATCCGAAGCCAGACTGTGGACTGGCTGAGAGGGAAGGAAGGAGATGCCTCGAGGAAGAGCAAAGGCCTGGGTCTCGGGTGGGGGTTCGAAGTCTTTCCCCATAAGGAGGTCTAGAACAATAACGGAGATACAGGCCTCTTTGCGTGGCAGCTGAGCTTGATGGCTATTATAGCCCCTGATTTAACATTCAGCCAAAAAGCACAACCATCTGAGAAGGGGATGTTGGCCCCTCCCTCCACTTTCTGCCTCCGGTTGGAGGGGAGAGAGGGGAGGGGCTGAGGCTGGTACCGGCATCCCCTTCCTCCTGTTTCCTAACGGAGACGACCTGGGCTTTCCCCATGGGCGATGTCCCCCTTGCTTGTAAAGGAAATTCTGCTGGCTGGCTGCCCATTCCCTCTACGAGGCCTCCCACCACCCTTTGGGGCATGTCCCCGAGTCACTGGCCTTCTATTCTGTTACTTTTCTTGGCATGGTGCTGGAGGCACAAGTTGCAACCTTGTGCCATCAACAAGCCATCAACAAGCGCAGCAAATGTGGCACAGTCTGCAGCAAACCTACCAAGAGCCAGAAATTATGGGCATTGTACTGACAACGGCCCTTTTATCACCGCAACGACAGTATCACGAGAAGAAATATCCAAGGCAGTAAAATCATGAAAGCAAGACAAATATTTTAACAATAAAGATTATATCAAAATGATTTTTATATTTGTGAATTATTTAAGGCAATACATATTAGTTCTGCATCACGAAGAAAACTCCCTTGTATTAAGTTATTGCCTTCAGAAAGCACCACGCCGAGTCGCTATATGCTTAGTGGGGTCCTCCCTAATAGGTACCTAACTGCAAGAGTCAGCGAGTTGCCTGTCCACCCCCCAGACATCATCTGATCTATTGAGCCCAACTGTAGCTCCCCCTTTATCTGCCTCTTTAAAAATAATCGAGGGGTCTGCAGCCAGAGCTCCCGTATCAAGCTATTCCTCTTTGGGTGCTTGGTGGCTTCTATTTTATGAATCTCTTTCTCCACCATGCTCTCAAATGCTGTAGTGTTAGGACAATAAATGTTGGGAACCAAAGTGGAGTGTGGCTGCAAGGGTTGCTCAATATCACTTAGTTGTGCGTTATTACCAAAAAAACATTCCGAGTTTAAGTTGACATATGAGCTTAAATAGGTTGACTCTGGTCTGGAAACCATTATAAGGGGGAGTTGGTACAAACCCTGGCCCTTTATTTAGTGCTCTCAATTCTACTTCAGAGAGGACTCTAGAGGAGAGGATGACTACTAACTCCATCTCCCCCCACGAGGGGGACCTCCCCGTAAAAAATTGCCGTTGCCCCGGCCCCTGCATCAGGTGCTTCTCCCTCAAGATGCTCCAGAGGCAGGTCCTTCCTCAGCCGAGGTGTCGCGTCTCCTCACCCCCCGTTGTTTCTAATTCTGATGCCAATTCAATAGGGTTAGACCAGGAGACCTGAGAATCTAACTAATCTAACTCATAGAAAAACTAAGTCCTATATTGCATTTCAGTTGAAATAGATGAAAGCACAGATGTTACTGGTTTAGTACAGCTTCCAGTTTTTATTTGCGGAGTTGATGAAAAGATGCATGTTACAGAAGAATTTGTAGACATAGTTCCAATGAAAGACACAACCACAGGTGATGACATCTTCAAGAATGTGGTAGGAGCTCTGGATAAAACAGGTGCCAGCTGGTAAAAGCAGTGAGCCCCACAGATGATAGCTGCAAACCCACATTATCAGGTTTTCAGTTTTCATTGCATTTTGTACCAGGAATCTGTGCAGTAAAATATTGAACATAGATAATGTGATGCGGTCGTGCAAAATGTAAATTTTATTTGAGTCAGAGGTGTCAGTCACAGGCAATTTAACAGTCTTCTGGAGGAAAGCACGATCAGACATGGGGTACCATCTCATACCGAAGTGTGATGATTAAGTCGTGCAGCTGTACTGAAATGCGTCTGTGAACTACAAAGTGAAATACAGATATTTATGAATAAGAAAGGGAAGGCTGTCCCTGAATTACAAGATAATGAATGGCTTCGAGGTCTTGCTTTTATGGTGGATATAACAGAAATGAAGCTTCAGTTTTGAAAAAAGCTACTTCAACAAAATTTGGCTCACTTTCCTACCATGAAATCTCTGTCTAGTGAGAAAAATTTCTGAACTGAAAAATAACAACATTCAATTAATATACCGCCCTTCAGGACAACTTAATGCCCACTCAGAGCAGTTTACGAAGAATGTTATTATTATCCTCACAACAAACACCCTGTGAGGTGGGTGGGGCTGAGAGAGCTCCTGGTAGCTGTGACTAACCCGAGGTCACCCCACTGGCTTCCAGTGGATGAGCAGGGAATCAAACCCGGTTCTCCAGATTAGCCACCAAACTGGCTGAATTCCAAAACTTTTCCACCTTCAGAAATCTATGCAGAGATTTTGGAATCCTCTGTGATCCATTTTCTGTGGATGTTCATGAGGTTCCAGAGGAGCTTCAGATGGAAAAAACTGTTCTGCAGTGTGATGCTGCACTCAAGAAGCTTTCTGAAGTTGGTATTACTAAGTTTTACCATTTTGGGGGTCCAAATTGCCCCCAACTCAAGGATTTTGCTTCCCAAATTCTGTCTATGTTTGGGACAATGTATGTCTGTGGACAGCTCTTTTCTGTAATGAATGTCAATAAATCAAAAGTACGTTCTCAGCATCCAGAGCCACACCTGAACAGCATACTCAAAATCGCTGCAGTGCAGACTTTAACTCCAGATTTTGTTGCAATAACTCAGGGCAAGAGGCATCAGTTATCAAAGACTATTAAGTAAAGAGAATATTATCAGAGTGCTAATGTTTCACGCATGTTTGCGCTTCGAGTAAAAAGTAGTATCAATTGGGTTTGCTTGTGTCCTTTATAAAGTTTTTATTGCCAGTACCTGGCATTAAATATTATGGTGCACATGACCTGGACCGACAAAGTGGCATTTATGTCAGTTCTGGCCCTTATAACAAATCAGTCTGACAGCCCTGGGATAAAGGGTGTTCCCTTCAAATACAGTCACAATATATGGTATTTGATGCTGCTGCTCATGCTGTGAGGCCTTGTAAGCAATAGAAAGGGTGGTCTGAGGGTATGAAAAATCAAGCAACCCATGAATATATCTGCAGGCAAAGATTGATAGAGGTCCCTTCCGCCCCAGCTAAATGTCAAACTGACTTCTGCAAAATGGAGAGAGTTCTAGACAACACAAACACAGGCTTCTTTTGTTAAGCACACAGGGCTGTTTTATCTCCATGTTCTACTCATGCAGAGATCCTGACACAATCTGAATGGTGGAGGGTAAAGACCACTGCAGTGCTCTTCCGGCACCCTAAAGCATGCAGTAGGGAAGACTGTTCTCTCGCTTATCCCCCACCCCGTACAAAACCCACATTCACTTGTCAGCCTAAGGGCCAAGCTACAAGTTCTCAGCATCCAAATTACGCTTGAATGGCAAGTGAACAGGCTCACGTGTATTCCTCCCTGTTCACTTGCGCTCCACTTGATCATCTAGCTGGGGGAGGCCAAGTGCCAGATTGGCCGCTCGCGATCCCATGGAAGAGCGACAGCAATGCACCAAGGATGGTCCCTTGCAGGATCCTGGGCCAGTGTGCTGAGCAGCCTCAAGAACTCCAGCACCTGCTAGTGGTGCCGCTGGGGTCAGTTCCCTCCCAGCCTACTTAAACAAGCCTTGGGAGGGAGATCTTAGCTGGATCAACCCATCTGCAAGGGCACAACCTTGGGTTCCGGATCCAGCTCCAGACCCTGCACAGCAGGGCACCTGCAGTGTAAGTTCTGGCTCATAAGAAGACCCGCAGACTCAGAAGCCTGCCCTTTGCACTTGCTCAGAGGAAAGCACTGTCTAGCTTTTTGGAAGTGCAAAAGGGCCCTCCTCTTTGGGACATGTACTTCTTTGATGGGGTTCAGTTGACCCTGGCTGGCTCCGTTAAGAGCCTAGGCGTTATACCAATCAAGCACTGCTGCTAGAGAAGCAAGTAAATGCAGTTGCAAAAACAAGCCTTCTCTCAACTCAAACTGGCTTGGAAGATGGCCCCC
The DNA here is from genome assembly GCF_028583425.1 of Eublepharis macularius. Classification (NCBI taxonomy): domain Eukaryota; kingdom Metazoa; phylum Chordata; class Lepidosauria; order Squamata; family Eublepharidae; genus Eublepharis; species Eublepharis macularius. The sequence goes on from NC_072792.1 coordinate 3,028,667, forward strand.
TACCGTGCCATGGCCAATCTGGCTACCTCGATTCACGGCATAGTAACATCAAGACTAGACGACAGTTATTGAATGTGGATTGCAAATTGTTTACTTCTAAACTGGCAGAAAAGTTCAGAAAATGCATAACAAAAATAATACATCCAGATCAGATGGGGTTTGTCTCAAAGAGATGCATGAAAGAAAACGTTCAATTTGTAGTTAATGCAATGGAATTAGTTGAGAGGTGGGGAGGACATAAGATGGCATTCATCTTTTTGGAAGCTGAAAAAGCATTTGACAACCTCTCTTGGACTTTCTTACAAAAAATAGTACCGAATTTAAATTGCAGCCCAGTATTTGAGAACTGGATACAAGCAATCTATACAAAGCAAAAGGCTAAGATTTTAGTCAATGGGGTATTAACAGGCATTAAAAGATATTAAAGGTATTAACAGAAAAATTACAAATTTAAAAGGGGACTAGACAAGGCTGTCCACTGTCACCACAATTATTCGTCTTAACAATGAACAGTTTTTGCTTCAAAATTAAGACAAGACTCCAAAATTAAAGGTTTGAAAGTGGATGATGAAGAATTCAGATTGAAATGTTATGCATTTGAAGTTGTTTTGACAATTTTGAACCTACATGAGACACTACAACATGTTATGGAACACCTTGTGAGTTTTGGAAATTTGGGGGGATTTAAAGTTAATAGAAAAAAACCTAAAATAATTCCCAAGTTTTTAACAAGGCAAGAAGAAGAAAAAATTGAGGAACTATCGGGATGTGAAATAGCAGTAAATCCAATGAAATATTTGGGCATAAACATAACAGGACAAAAGGAAACAACACTCTTTAAAGCTAACTATGAAGTAATATGGAAGAGGATTCAAAAAGATCTTGAAAGGTAGTCAAAGTTAAAATTGTCTTGGATAGGAAGAATTTCTACAATCACTGAAAATTAACTTTTTATTTCAAATGTTGCCAATCAGTATAAAAGATAAGACATTGAAAAGCTGGCAAAGACAGATAAATCGATTCATTTGGAATGGCAAGAAACCAAGAGTAAGATTAACAGTGCAGTCCTAAGCAGCAGAGTGGAAAGCGCATAGGGAGAGAATTAAGCCTTGCGCGGGCGTAAATGGCACTTACATGGACGTAACTCCCCCTCCACTGGCGCCTGCCCAAGGTGCACTACTGCAGATGGGTTGCCGCCGGCAGGCACACTTGGCGGCTGGGCAGAGGTGTAATTGCGGCACAAGGTCCTGCACCGGCACTAGAGGGGGCAGGGTGGGGGGCGGGCCGTGAATTAGTCTGCTTCCAAAGCAACTCCAGGCCCAGCAACGCCCCCTGCAGTGGCAGAAAGTTACACCATGAAAAAAGGAGGCATAACTCATAGGCGCCTATTGAAAGGGGAAACTTGGCCCCCTCTCCTGGTGCCCAACCCTGCCCCCGTGGCCTGAAGGAGCATAGGATGGGAACTACCACGGGGGCCAATCCATGTGCGCTTCTGAGGTGGGCGAGCCCCCCTCCCTGCACCCAATAATCTGCCCAGGCACCCAACAAAACCTCCAGCTGTGCTGCTCATGACCTCAGGTAGGTGAGCACATGGCCGGAGGCTCTGCCCATCAGCCTTCTGCCAGGGGGACTTTGTGCACAAGGCGGGAGAGTGGGTACTCACAGTGGCAGGCCCTGAGTGCACTGGAGGGACTTAGCGGGAAAACTGGGAGAACTTTGCACTCGCTCAAGGAAGAAGGGCAAAGTCCAGAATGTCTGACTAACAATAACCACCCAAGTCTCCTTGCAGGTTATCTGACTCTGGAGTTCCAGCTCAGTAAGGAACGAGGGAGCACTGACAGGTAAGAAGGAGTGGCTAACCCGGCTCACTGATTTGTGCCAGCTACCCCCTCACCTGAACTCACCTGACAGCTAGCCTCTGGGCAGAAAACTACATTTGACACATCCAAATCAGGGGGGGGGGCGCTACCCATGTGGGAGCTCTGTTCAGTCTCCCTCAGCTGGGGTCCCTCTCGGCAGAGGACGAAGTGTGGCCAGTGGTTAGGGTGACTGGGTGTTCATAGCACCCTGTTGCTGAAGAGTGCTCAGCCACTTGACTTTCTCCCTCATGGGATAAGATCATCCCAAGGCAGTGCACTGTCTCACCAGAGAGTCATGCATCATGTGGAGCTACCGCCACAGCTCTTAACCATAGGGCACTTTCCCAGACGTTGCAGATTGGGCTTGGCCTCAGCCGTGTACCGGCCTGGGTCACTTGCAATACGTGTCTCTCATCAGGGAGACCAAGGGACATGGCTGGCTGAAGCCCCGCCTCCCTCGTAAGCCTCTGCAAGTGCCATTCAGGTCCTGCCCAGGGAGCAGTTTACCTGTCAGGTCCAGTATATATCTTAACTATACTGACTCCATTTTCTAATGCTTTTAGTGTTTAAGTGTTTTCTCCTCAGGTGCACCAGTTCCCAGGCAGCATTCCCACCAGAGGAGACTGTTTTGTCTAACACCGTTCCACCAGGCATTGGCCTTGAAGGAGAGCAGCTTCCCAGGACTGAAAGATGTTGTTTTGAGAACTGTGGGGGGAGGCTGTTCCAGATGGGTATTGTTACTCTGTATCCTATGCTTGCCCTTCATTGGTAACAATGATCATGTACCATCCTGAGTCTCCTATTCAGGACAGTGGACTATAATGGACCTTTTCTGCAATAAAGCTTCCTTTGCCAGACATTGGACTTATTCTTGCTTCTAAAGGGAATCTTGCAGAGAGTGCCTTATCTAGCCACAGTCTGACATTTTGTTACCAATCATGTCTGAGTCGGGCCCAGCGGAATCCAAGGTTGTCCCGGACAGGGATCCTTTGTTTGATCCGTATGCGTCTCCCGACAATCAACCGGTGCAAACCCAAGACTCCCAGGAGCTGGGAGCAACCGGGAACGGAACCGGAGCCTCCACTTCTACCCTGCCTCTCATCGACTTCAGTACTCGGAACGAGACCGAAAGCAACCTCGGGGCAAGGCCGAAAGCAACCGCTCTCCCCTTGATCTCAGTACCCACCCCGTCAGAGTGGGGAGCCAGACCCCGAGAAACCAGAGAGCGCCGGGCAGGTGGACTCCATCCACGAGTCTCGATGGACGGGCGCCGAAGCCTAGAAACCGTCCCGGAACTAGATAGCAGCCAACCATGGCGATATTGGAACAGGACGTTTGAGCAGATGGAGGGGGACACGTCTCGCCGCGGCGCCCTGAGTTGGGATTATTCCGAACTTGCTCCGTGGAAAGAGCCAACGGAAGTCCCTGAACAAAGTTGGGAGCAGCTACAAGGTCGCACCTATGCGGTAGATACCAGCATCTCGGCCGTGACGGGTATGGCCAAGGGAATTCTAGCCGCGAGGTCGCGAATAGTCCAAGGGGACCCTCCTCCGTGGGGCCCTTTCTCCCCGGTGAGTACAGCGAATGAAGGTTCCCTGAGCGAACAACCGGGGCCAAGTCGAATGCAACAATTAGAAGCTAAGCTGATGGATATGGAAGAAAGTTTGGCTCACGCCATTCAGTTAATTTCCTCAATGGGGGCAGGAGAAAGACTGTCTCCTGAAGAGATGGCGATACAGATAGCTACCCTCCAAAGTGTTATCTCCTATCCGATGGAGGAAGTTCAGCAGCGGTCGTCACCTACCGGCGAGGGGGGCACCTATCCTGGCGAATCGGGAGAACAACCCAAGGAACTTCCCACACAGCGGGAAATTCCACCGAGAAGGGATCACCCGGTTGTGCCACCCGGTGAGACTCCCATCGAACCTCCTATCACGGGAAGGGATGTGCCGCCAGACGAGACCCCCGTTGAGAGGCCTACGGGAGGGGAGAAAAAGCCAAGTGATACACCAGTGATACCCCCCCATACTTCTCCTATAACGGTCCGGCTGGACCAAGCGGGAGCACCCGCGGCTCCATCCGGGGAGGGAGCCCCTGGTCAACCGCGCGAAACTGTTCCCGTCGGGCAACCTCCGGGAGATGGTCTACCAGCGCCAAGAGGCCAGCCGATGCTTCCCAGAATAACAACGCCTGGAGGGGCAAGCCCGCGCGGCCTTCCACCCATCCGACCCTCGCCGCTGCGGCCCCTCTCACCTCGACCGCGGCTCATACCGTTGCAGCAGCCCCAGGACCAGCCCGTCTTACCACCTCCGAATCAACCGGGAAGGCCTGCACCTCTACGGCACCTCCAACCCCCTCCTCCGCGGCCGATCTCCACTCAACCACACCAGCTGCCTCCACCTCGACAGCTGCCGCCAACGCCTCCTGTGTTACCAGCCAGGCCAAGATTGCCGCCACCTACTCGCCCGCCACTACAGCCTCCGGCCCAACCGAGACCACCCCCGGCAGCTCCACCACGGCAACCTCCGCCGGCACCGCCGGTTCAACCGCCGCCAGTACAGCCGCCGCCGTTGCCCCGACCGAGACTCCAGTTGCCTCCTCCCGCGCCCCAGGAGCAATTAAGACTGCCGATGGACTTCTACCCAGCGCCTACTCCGAGACAAGAACTCCCGATGGGCTGGGTGAAGTTGGAAGCCACCTTCGATGGGGATCCCTCCAAACTGGGATTTTTCCTGGTACAAGTGGTACAGTTTTTCAACCGGTGGGGGCACCTTTTTGGCAGTGAGGCTAGCCAAATTGAACATCTTGGATCTCGTTTACAGGGCAAGGCAGCAGATTGGTATGTAGGACTGTACAATGTTGGGGCCCCAGAACTTGATACTCTCCAGGGGTTAGTGGATGCCATCCGAGCACAATATGAAGACCCCTTAGAAGAAACCAGGGCCCGAACAGAATTGCAAGCCCTCAAACAAGGCAGCATGTCAGCCAGAGACTATGTTACAAAATTCCGGCAATTAGCAGCCAAGTGCCCCAGGTGTGAGGAGTCCACAAAAATTATTCTGTTCAAACAAGGACTTAATCCGAGACTTTTGGACAGAGCCCTCATGCAAGACAATCCCCCAACGCTGTTAGGTTGGATTCAACTTGTTTGCGAAGTGGAGAATCGCATTTTAGAAGTCCGTTTGGTTGAGCAACAACAACAAACGGGACAAAGAAGACCATTGACCTTACAGAAGGGAGCTCGGGGAGCTGGCTACGCCACCCGTGGAGCGAGAGATGCTAGATGGCAACAAGGGCTGTGTTTGCAATGCGGACAGGCTGGTCACTTTGCAGCACAATGCCCCTACCGGCCTGTGCAAAGACCTCCACTTCAATTACGGCGTCCAACCCTTGCTCCGTTCCCTACGCTCCAACGCCCGACTCCAGCTCCACGAGCAAACAGAGGCCGCGGCGCTTCCCAAAGGCCAGCCTCAGAAAGAGGGCTGGAAACGGAAGAAATTATGGAATACGATCCCGCTTCCCCATCTGCAGAAGTCAATCCAGAAAGTCCCCAGTCGGGAAACGAGATGGATCTGTCGTAAAAGGGCCCAAACGACAGATCCGCCCCAAGCCCGTCCCTGCACGGAATCGGCCACCTGGGTCCATTTTATTCATGCCAGTGACTCTAATCAACCCAGAGAGAAAAATGCACATTCGGGTGCAAGCTCTTATTGACTCGGGTTGCTCAAGAGACATCATAGCCCCAGCTCTAGTCAATGGACTGGTCTTACCAACTCGGGATTTACAAAATCCAGTAATTTTTGAACAAATGGATGGTACCAACATGAATCCGGTCACGACTGAAACCATCCCGGTGATCACAGGCATGGGACAACATTGGGAAAAGAGGTCCTTTGTCATCAGCTCTACTGCCAAGTACCCGTTAATTCTAGGCAGCAAATGGCTATGTGATCACAATCCCTACATAGACTGGGCTCAAGGATGTATTACCTTCAATCATGCCAACTGTAAAAATCACCGTTGGAATCAAAACTGGGGCGAAGACCCAACTTATAAAGAAAAGGCCCTCCTCACCCAAGAAGAAGTCAACCAAATACCCGAACCGTACTGGCCTTTTCTAAATGCTTTCTCGGAGGAGGAAGCTGATACTCTACCCCCGCACCGACGAACGGACTGTGCGGTGGAAATTTTACCCGGAGCCTCATTGCCTAAAGGACGACTCTATCCCATGAGTCTCCATGAACGTGAAGAGCTCCGGAAATTCATCGACACCAACCTCCAACGAGGGTTCATCCACCCAGCCTCTAGCTCCCACGCCGCTCCAGTTCTCTTCGTGAAAAAGAAGGATGGGGGACTCAGACTGTGCACGGATTTCCGAGGACTAAATGCAGTGTCCACCAACAACGCCTATCCTATACCGCTCATCCGAGACCTTCTCAACGTCGTGGCCCAAGGTAAGATCTTTACGAAATTAGATCTAAAAGATGCTTACTTCCACGTTCGTATCAAGGCAGGGGATGAGTGGAAAACCGCGTTTAATACGCCCCTCGGACAATATGAATACTTAGTTATGCCTTTTGGATTGACGGGAGCCCCGTCTGTATTCATGTCCATGATAAACGAAGTTCTACATGAATTTCTGTACAAAGGGGTGGTGGTGTACCTTGATGATGTTTTAATTTATTCTGACACCGAGGAAGAACATGTTCAAATGGTACAAAAGGTCCTGGCCACCTTGATGAAGAATAAACTGCCCATCAAATTGTCCAAATGTGAATTCCATAAAACCGAACTCACTTACCTTGGGTATTGTATCTCCCAAGAGGGGTTGAAAATGGATCCAGCCAAAATACAGGCGATCCAGGATTGGCAAACACCCACCACCCGCAAAGAACTGCAATCCTTCCTGGGTTTTGCCAACTTCTATAGAGACTTCATAGCAAATTTCGCCCAAATCACACTCCCCTTAACAGAATTGCTGAAAACCAAAGATAAAGGGGACCAAGCCAAAAAACCCTCTGCTAAACTACAATGGACCCCCGATTGCCAAACGGCCTTCGAATGCCTTAAAAAGCAATTCGTAACGGAACCCATCCTCTCCCACCCCAACGAACAGTCCCCCTTCATAGTACAGGTCGACGCCAGCGATACGGCGATAGGGGGGGTTTTGCTGCAGAAGGGGGAGGATGGGAAATTGCGGCCTTGTGCATTCTTGTCTAGAAAGTTCTCAGAGGCAGAAAGGAATTGGAATGTGTGGGAGAAGGAGGCCTTTGCAGTGAAAGCAGCTCTCACTAACTGGAGGCATTGGCTGGAGGGGGCGAGATACCCTTTCGAGGTCTGGACAGATCATAAAAACTTGGAGGCCCTCCGAAGCCCACGCAGACTGAATGCCAAGCAATTGCGGTGGGCGGAATTCTTTTCCAAATTCAACTTCACCCTCAATTATCTCCCGGGCAAAACTAACTTTTTGGCGGACGCCCTGTCGCGCATGCCCCAACATAAGAGCAAACGGGCGGAGACTGTCGACACGGTCTTCTCGCCTAAGCAACTTGGGGGCGTGGTGACTACTCGCAGCCGTGCTAAGCAGCCCCTCCCGGCCGACCAAGAATGGAAATCGAAACTTAAAACTGAAGTGGAGAAGGAGGGGAATAAAGCTCCGCGAAACAAACTAACCCAATCCCCACAGGGGGATTGGCTAGCTGGGAGCAAGTGGTATGTCCCGGACAGCCTTAAGCTGGAAGTCTTGCAGCGCTGTCATGATGCTCCCACTGCTGGACATTATGGGTATCTGAAAACTTTACACCTAGTTCAAAGACAATTCTGGTGGCCGGGCATGCGCAAAGACATTTCCCAATACGTTAGTTCCTGCCCTGTTTGCCTCAGCGCAAAAACCAGAAAAGGGAAACCTCCGGGTCTCCTGCAACCATTGGAAACGCCGAACAGGCCCTGGGAAGTAATCTCCATGGACTTTATCACTGATCTACCTCTTTCAAAAGGACATAATTGTATTTTAGTTGTGGTAGATCTGTTCTCCAAACAAGCCCATTTTATCCCCTGTACTGCTATACCCTCCGCTCGAAAACTAGCGGATCTGTTTCTAAAACACATCGTAAAATTACATTCTTTTCCGTCCAAGGTGATTTCGGATCGCGGCGGACAGTTCGTTGCCAACTTCTGGCGGGAGCTTTTGAAAATGTTGAATATTGAACAAGGTATCAGTTCAAGCCACCACCCACAAACCGACGGGCAATCCGAAAAAACAAACCAAATATTAGAACAGTTCCTTCGTTGCTACATCAATTTTCAACAAGATAACTGGGTGGACCTTCTCCCTCTAGCCGAATTCTCCTATAACAACAGTGTACACGCTTCAACGGGAGAAGCCCCCTTCAAAATTGTATATGGGACTCACTTCAATCCCTTCCCATTGGACGCACCCCCTCTCCATTCCTCTAAATTGCCAGATGTATCCTCATGGTGGGGGGAGGCGGTGCAGCAATGGACTATCATTAAGAGACACCTTGAAAAAGCCAAACTGGATTACAAAAAGTACGCAGATCGCCATCGTGTGGCCGAATGGGAATTACAACCAGGAGACCATGTGTATATTTCCACAAAGAACCTAAAGCTAGCTCAGACAAGCCGCAAACTCGCTCTGAAATTCTTAGGACCTTTTCCTGTGCGCAAGGTGATAAATAAAGTGACTGTTGCTGTAACATTGCCCAAGAACCTTCGCCATGTGCATGATACGTTCCATGTCAGCCTTTTGAAGAAAGCTCCCACCGACAACAAATGGCATATCAAAGCTCCACCCATTCCAACTTTAATTGACGACCAAATACACTATGAGGTACAACAAATTTTGGACTCTAAAATCAAGAGAAATCAGCTTTTTTACCTCATTAGGTGGAAGGACTTTGATTCTGGTTACGATGAATGGGTGAACTCTGCACATGTTCATGCTCCTAGATTAACCAAAGCTTTTCATACTCGCTACCCATATAAAGCAGGGGGGGATCTATTTTAAGGGGGGCAGAAATGTCAGGTCCAGTATATATCTTAACTATACTGACTCCATTTTCTAATGCTTTTAGTGTTTAAGTGTTTTCTCCTCAGGTGCACCAGTTCCCAGGCAGCATTCCCACCAGAGGAGACTGTTTTGTCTAACACCGTTCCACCAGGCATTGGCCTTGAAGGAGAGCAGCTTCCCAGGACTGAAAGATGTTGTTTTGAGAACTGTGGGGGGAGGCTGTTCCAGATGGGTATTGTTACTCTGTATCCTATGCTTGCCCTTCATTGGTAACAATGATCATGTACCATCCTGAGTCTCCTATTCAGGACAGTGGACTATAATGGACCTTTTCTGCAATAAAGCTTCCTTTGCCAGACATTGGACTTATTCTTGCTTCTAAAGGGAATCTTGCAGAGAGTGCCTTATCTAGCCACAGTCTGACAGGCAGCCCACAGGACCACAGGACCTTTTCCTGTGCGCAAGGTGATAAATAAAGTGACTGTTGCTGTAACATTGCCCACAGCTCGGCCTCATTGACAGGAAATACTTCCAGAACAGGCTTTGTTGCTAGTAGCTCTATATACTTACCAGAGACAGAGGGAGCCAGAGGGAGCCATTCCTTGTTCCTTGTCTCGCTGCATCTACAAGAGGAAAAGACAAGGTTAAAGACTTCACAAGGACACGCCTAAGGATGTTATAATTGGGCCATTTGGCCATCCAATACTTATTTATTGTGGACTAGCAACAAAGCCCGTTGTGGGGGAAAATACAACGGGCTCTAGAAAGGGGTGGGCAGGCAGGCATTTGCTCCTCCTCCATCGCTGATTCTAGCTGGTGAAGGAGGAGGTGGGCATTGTCATCTGCCCCACACCTGATCTGCTTGATCTCAGCCATGTGAAGGGGTGGTGGGCTTTGCTACCTGCTCCATGCCTGATACATGTGGGGTAAAGGGGGGGCATTGCCTCCTGTTCTGCGCCTGACTATAGCTGGGTGAAGGGGCTCAGGCATTGATGCCTGCTCCAAGCTTGATCCCAGGTGGGTGAAGGGGGGTGGACACTGCCACCTGCTCCACGTTGGGTGAAGGGAGGAACAGGCATTGCCTACTGCTCTGCACCTGATCCTGACAGTTTAAGGTGGACAGTGGGCTTAACTACTTCCTGTGCTCCTGATGCCAGCTGGGAGGAGGGGGTGCGGGCATTGCCACCTGCTCCACTCCTGATCCCAGTCGGGTGAAAGAGGGTGGGCATTGCCATCTGATCTGCTTCTGATCCCAGCTGAGTGAAGAGGGTGGGCATTGCCTCCTCCTCTGCTCCTAATACAAGCTGGGTTAAGGCAGGGCAAGGGCATTGCCTCCTGCTCCACTCCTAATACCAGCTGGGTTAAGAGGGGAGTGGGCATTGCCACCTGCTCCACATCTGATCCCAACCAGATGAAGGGGGGTGGGCACAGCTTGCGGATCTAGGGTTGCCCGCAGCCGGGGCAACCCTAGGCTGACTACCTCACTGCCCACGCTGCGCGATGACATCACTTCGGTGACGTCATCATGCAGGGTGGAACGGCGGAGGCAGCGTGCGGGGCTGGGAAGCCGCCCACGCCATTCGCCTCCCCGCAGGTGAATGGCACGGGCGGCCTTGCAGCCCCGCGCGCTGCTTTCGCCTGCCCTGTGTCAGACCGTGGCTAAATAATATCCTTCCTACAGGTTCTCCTCTACAAGCAAACAAGAGTCCATTGTTTGAATAAGGAAACTTTACTGTAGAAATGACCCATTATAGTCCACTGTCCTGAATAAGAGATCCAGGATGGTACAAGAGCATTGTTACCAATGAAGAGCAAAGCATAAGGTACAAAGTAACAGTTCCCAGCTGAGCCAGCCTCCCCCCACAGTTCTCAAAACAACATCTTTCAGTCTTGGGAAGCTGGATTCTGTCAAGGCCAATCTGGGATGGAACGTTGTTAGACAAAACAATCTCGTTCGGTGAGAAGTCTGCTTGGGAACTTGTGCACCTGTGGGGAAAGCACTTAAACACTAGAAGCATTAGAAAATGGAGACAGTACAGCTCATATACCCACTGAACCTGACATTCTGCCCCCCTTAAAATAAATCCCCCCCAGGTTTATATGGATAGCGAGTATGAAAAGCTTTGGTTAATCTAGGAGCATGAACATGTACAGAATTCACCCACTCATCGAACCCAGAGTCAAAGTCCTTCCACCTGATGAGGTAAAACAACTGATTGCGTTTGATTTTAGAGTCCAGAATTTGTTGTACCTCATAGTGTATTTGATCATCTATCAACGTTGGAATGGGTGGAGCTTTGACGTGCCATTTATCATCTGTTGGAGCCTTCTTCAACAGGCTGACATGGAATGTATCATGTACATGGCTCAGGTTTTTGGGTAAATTTACAGCAACAGTCACTTTGTTGATCACTTTGCGCACTGTAAAAGGTCCGAGGAATTTTAAGGCTAGTTTGTGGCTGACTTGTGCTAGTTTTAGATTTTTGGTGGATATATAAACATGATCTCCAGGTTGCAAATCCCATTCGGCCGCACGGTGGCGATCGGCGTATTTTTTGTAATCCTGTTTGGCTTTCTCGAGGTGTTTTTTAATGAGAGTCCATTGTTGGGCTGCCTCCCCCCACCATGAAGACACATCTGGCGAAGTCGGGGAAAAGGAAGGGGGAGCGTCCAGCGGAAAAGGGTTAAAGTGGGTCCCATACACAACTTTGAAAGGGGCTTCTCCTGTAGAGGCATGTACACTGTTGTTGTATGAAAACTCTGCTAGAGGGAGGACATCCACCCAATTATCTTGTTGGAAGTTGATGTAGCAACGAAAGAATTGCTCTAAGATCTGATTAGTTTTTTCCGACTGCCCGTCGGTTTGTGGGTGGTGGCTTGAACTGATTCCTTGTTCAATATTTAACATCTGTAAAAGCTCCCGCCAGAAGTTGGCAACGAATTGTCCGCCGCGATCCAAAATTACCTTGGACGGAAAAGAATGTAATTTTACAACGTGTTTTAAAAATAGATCTGCCAGTTTTCGAGCGGTGGGTATAGTGGTACATGGAATGAAGCGGGCTTGCTTGGAAAACAGATCCACTACCACTAAAATGCAGTTATGTCCCTTGGATATTGGTAAATCAGTGATGAAGTCCATGGATATCGTTTCCCACGGTTTGCTGGGTGTTTCCAAGGGTTGCAAGAGACCCGGAGGTTTTCCCTTGCGGGTTTTGGCGCTGAGGCAAATGGGGCAGGAGGCGACGTATTGGGAAATGTCTTTGCGCATGCCCGGCCACCAGAACTGCCGTTGTATTAAATGTAGCGTTTTCAAGTACCCATAGTGTCCTGCGGTGGGGGCATCATGACACCGCTGTAAGACCTCTTTTCGTAGACTGTCGGGTACATAGAATCTATTTCCTGATAACCAATCCCCCTGCGGGGATTGTTTTAGCTTGGATTTGGGCATTTTATCCCCCTCCTTTTCCACCTCAGCCTTAAGTTTCGATTTCCATTCTTGGCCGTGCTGAAGGGGTTGGATTGCGTGGCTGCGTGTAGTTACCACGCCTCCCAATTGCGTAGGTGAGAAGACTGTATCTATAGTCTCCTCCCGTTTACTTCTATGTTGGGGCATGCGCGATAGGGCGTCTGCAAGAAAGTTGGTTTTGCCCGGGAGGTAGTTCAAAGTGAAATTGAATTTGGAGAAAAATTCCACCCACCGTAATTGCTTGGCATTTAACCGGCGGGGACTTCGGAGGGCCTCCAAGTTTTTATGATCTGTCCAAACCTCGAAGGGGTGGCGTGCCCCCTCTAACCAATGCCGCCAGTTCGTAAGGGCCGCTTTCACTGCAAAGGCTTCCTTCTCCCACACATTCCAATTTCTTTCTGCCTCAGAAAACTTTCTTGATAGGAATGCACAAGGTCGAAGCGTCCCGTCCTCCCCCTTCTGCAATAACACTCCTCCAATTGCAGTATCGCTGGCGTCGACCTGCACTATGAAGGGGTAATTTTCATCGGGGTGGCGGAGAATGGGTTCTGTTACGAATTGCATTTTTAAGCATTCAAAGGCTGTTTGGCTATCAGGTGTCCACAGCAATTTGGAGGAGGGTTTTCTCGCTTGGTCCCCTTTATCTTTGGTTTTTAACAGTTCTGTTAGGGGAAGCGTGATCTGTGCGAAATTTGCAATGAATTCCCTTTAAAAGTTGGCAAATCCCAAGAAAGATTGCAGTTCTCTATGGGTAGTGGGAGTTTGCCATTCTCGGATCGCTTGTATTTTGGTTGGATCCATTTTTAAACCCTGTTGGGATATACAGTAACCCAGGTAAGTGAGTTCAGTTTTATGGAATTCACATTTAGATAGCTTGATGGGCAACTTATTACTCATTAGAGTGGCCAGAACCTTTTGAACCAGTTGAATGTGGTCCTCCTCTGAGTCTGAGTAGATTAACACATCATCAAGATACACCACCACTCCTTTATATAGAAACTCATGTAGTACTTCATTTATCATGGACATGAATACAGACGGGGCCCCCGTCAATCCAAAAGGCATAACTAAGTATTCATATTGTCCGAGGGGTGTATTAAACGCGGTTTTCCACTCATCTCCCTCCTTGATACGAACGTGGAAGTAAGCATCTTTTAAATCTAATTTTGTAAAGATCTTACCTTGTGCCACGACGTTGAGAAGGTCCCGGACGAGCGGGATGGGATAGGCGTTGTTGGTCGACACAGCATTAAGTCCCCTAAAGTCCGTGCACAGTCGGAGTCCCCCGTCTTTTTTCTTCACGAAGAGTACCGGGGCTGCATGGGGACTATTGGCTGGACGGATGAACCCTCTCTGAAGATTAGTGTCAATGAATTTACGGAGTTCTTCCCGTTCATGGAGACTCATAGGATAGAGTCGGCCTTTGGGTAGTGAGGCTCCTGGTAAGATCTCGACGGCGCAATCAGTTCGTCTGTGCGGGGGTAGAGTATCAGCTTCTTCCTCGGAGAAAGCCTTCAAATAGGACCAGTAGTATTCGGGTATTTGATTTATTTCTTCTTGGGTGAGAAGAGCCTTTTCGGTGTGAGTTGGATCACTACCCCAATTCTGGTTCCACCGATGGCTTTCACAGTTGGCGTGGGTGAAGGTGATACTTCCTTCTGCCCAATTTATGTAGGGGTTGTGATCGCATAGCCACTTGCTGCCCAGAATTAACGGGTATTTGGCTGTTGTACTGATGACAAACGACCTTTTTTCCCAGTGTTGTCCCATGCCCATCACCACTGGGACTGTTTCTGTAGTGACGGGGTTCATGTTGGTGCCATCCATTTGCTCGAAAATGACTGGGTTTTGTAATTCTCGTATTGGCAATACTAGTCCATTGACTAGGGCTGGGGCGATGATGTCTCTTGAACAGCCTGAGTCAATGAGGGCTTGTACACGGATGTGCATCTTTCTTTCGGGGTTTAGCAAAGTCACTGGCATGAATAATATGGACCCATGCGGCCGGTCCCTGGTTGGGACGGGTCAGGGGTGGATCTGTCGTTTGGGCCCTTTTACGACAGATCCATTTCGTTTCCCGACTGGGGGCTTTCTGGATTCCCCTCTACATTTGGGGTAGCGGGGTCGTATTCCATAAGTTCTTCTGCCTCCAATCCCCTGTCTGGGGCAGGTCGCTGGGAGATGCCGCGGCCTCTACCCGATCTGGGAGCTGGTGTTGGGCGTTGCAACGTGGGGAATGGAGCAGGGGTTGGACGCCGTAGTTGGAGCGGAGGTCTTTGCACAGGCCGATATGGGCATTGTGCCGCAAAGTGGCCGGCTTGTCCGCATTGCAAACACAAACCCTGTTGCCATCTAGCATCCCTCGCTCCGCGGGTAGCGTATCCAGCACCTCGTCCTCCCTTCTGCAAAGTTAAGTAGCGTTTTTGTCCCGTTTGTTGTTGTTGTTCAACTAAACGGACTTCCAATATGCGATTTTCAACTTCACATGTGAGTTGAATCCATCCCAACAGAGTAGGAGGATTATCTTGCATGAGGGCTCTATCCAGAAGTCTCGGGTTCAGCCCTTGTTTGAACAGTATTATTTTAGTGGATTCTTCACATCTAGGGCATTTAGCGGCTAGCTGTCGGAATTTTGTAACAGTCTCTCGCCGACATGCTGCCTTGTCTAATAGCTTGCAATTCTGTTCGGGCTCTGGTTTCTTCTAAGGGGTCTTCGTATTGTGCCCGGATAGCATCCACCAACCCTTGTAAGGTATTGAGTTCTGGGGCCCCAATATTGTATAGTCCTACATACCAGTCTGCCGCTTTGCCTTGTAATCATGAACCGAGATGTTCAATCTGGCTGGCCTCACTCCCAAAAAGATGTCCCCATCGGTTGAAGAACTGTACTACTTGTACCAGGAAAAATCCCAGTTTCGAGGGATCTCCGTCAAAAGTAGCTTCCAGTTTCACCCAGCCCATTGGAAGGTCTTGCCTTGGGGCTGGTGCGGGGTAATAGTCCATCGGAATAGTTAGTGGTGCCTGCGGCGCGGGAGGAGGCTGTTGGGGCCATGGCTGTTGCGGCAGTAATGGTTGCCCGGGGGCCCCCGGCTGCGGTGGTAGATACGGGGCGGGGTGTATTGGAGGGGGCCTTACCGGTTGGGCTGGTGGTGGCATCACCGGCTGAGCGGGTGGTGTTGGCAGCGGTTGGGCTGGCGGCGGCAGCACCGGTTGTGCTGGCGGCGGTATTACCGGTTGGGCTGGCGGCGGCAGCACCGGTTGTGCTGGCCATAACGGTTGGGCTGGAGGTGGCCGAACATGTTGGGCCATGATTGGTCGCTGCGGTGCGGGTCGGTGGGGTCAAAGTGGCATAGGCCGTACTGGTTGATCGGGAGGTGGTAATACCAGTTGCGTTGGAGGTAATCTTACCGGCTGCTGTAGTGGTATTAGCTGTGGTCGAAGCGGGAGGGGCCGCTGCGGCGAAGGCCTGATGGGTGCTGGCCCGCGCGGGCTTGCCCCTCCCGGCGTCGTTGATCTGGGACCTGGAGATTGTTTTCGTGGTACGACCTGCACTGGTTGATCCTCCCCTGGGATTTGTTGTATGGGGATGATTACTGGAGTTTGGTGTGGCGTTCCCTCCCTTGGGGGAGCTGGAGGCTCTTCTAACTGGTCCGGCCGGACCGTTATAGGGGAAGTTGGAGGGGGTATCACCGGCGACTCTGTCGGGCGGGTTGGTTCCTCTCCACTCCCTCCTGGAACTTCCAGTGGAGTATCCCCGGAATGCGGAACCTCGTCCGTTTCCGTTGGAGTCTCTCCCGTCTCTCCAGGGCAGGGTTCCCCCTCTTCTTCCGATTCGGAAGGCTCGTCAGGGCACTGGCTAGTGGTGCAGGACCCCTCTTCATCTTCCTTCCCTGGGTTATTTGAGGGCGGTGGCTGCAACGGGGCAGGTTCCCTCGGATTGGAAATTACGCTTTGTAGGGTGGCTATTTGTATAGCCATCTCTTCTGGTGATGGTCTCTCTCCCGCCACCATCAATGAGAGTAGATGTATGGCATGAGCTAGGCTTTCTTCCATATCGACCAACCTAGCTTCCAGCAATTGAATTCTACTGGGACCCGGTTGGTCCGTCGTGGAGCCCCCTGCGACTGCTACCACCGGGGAAATTGGCCCCCAAGGTGGAGGGTCTCCCTGATCGCCTTGCGATCTCGCTGCTAGAATTCCTTTGGCTAGTCCCGTAACTGCCGAAATGCCGGAATCCACAGCAAGGGTGCGATTTTGCATCTGCACCCAACTTTGTTCGGAAACCTCTGGTTGCTCCGACCACGGAGTGAGTTCCGAATAATCCCAACTTAGGATGCCGCGGCGGGACGTGTCCCATTCTGTTTGCTCGGTCATCCTATTCCAAAACAGCCATGGTTGGCTACTGTCCAATTCAGGGACTGTCTCTAGGCTTCGACGCCCGTCCATGGGTAATCGCTGGTGCACCCCACTGGTCCTGCGCTCTCTCGTTTCTCGGGGTCTGGGTCCCCACTCCGAAGGTGTAGGTAACGAGAACAAGGGGATGGTGGTGGCCGTCGGCTTGGAGGCCGTCGGCTTTTCCTCCCCACTGCCGAGATCGATGAGAGGCGGGGTAGTAGTTGAAGCTCCGTTCCCTGCTGGTGCAGGTGTTTGAAGTTCTTGGGGTTGCACTTGTGGATTGTCGGGAGACGCATACGGATCAAACAAAGGATCCCTGTCTGGGACTGCTTTGGATTCCGCTGGGCCCGACTGAGACATGATTGGTAACAAAATGTCAGACTGTGGCTAAATAATATCCTTCCTACAGGTTCTCCTCTACAAGCAAACAAGAGTCCATTGTTTGAATAAGGAAACTTTACTGTAGAAATGACCCATTATAGTCCACTGTCCTGAATAAGAGATCCAGGATGGTACAAGAGCATTGTTACCAATGAAGAGCAAAGCATGAGGTACAAAGTAACAGTTCCCAGCTGAGCCAGCCTCCCCCCACAGTTCTCAAAACAACATCTTTCAGTCTTGGGAAGCTGGATTCTGTCAAGGCCAATCTGGGATGGAACGTTGTTAGACAAAACAATCTTGTTCGGTGAGAAGTCTGCTTGGGAACTTGTGCACCTGTGGGGAAAGCACTGAAACACTAGAAGCATTAGAAAATGGAGACAGTACAGCTCATATACCCACTGAACCTGACACCCTGCAGGACAGGGGGCGGCCGGCTTGCCACGCACCCCCTGCCCTGCAAGGCAGGTAAAAGGCAGCGCAGCCACCCATGCCAGTCACCTACCCCGCAGGACAGGGGGCGGCTGGCTGCCCCCTGTCCTGTGGTGCAGGCGAATGGCGCAGGCGGCCCGGCAGCCCCCCACGCTGCCTTTTGCCTGCCCTGCAGTACAGGACAGGGGGTGCACAGCAAGCCTGCGGGGCAGGCGAAAGGCAGCGTGGGGGGCTGCGAGGCTGCCCGCGCTGCTGCCTGCACCCTCTGGCAGCTGGCAGCTGCTCCTGGCGCCCCCTCCCTGGTGGCGCCGGGGGCAGACTACCCCCCCTGCCCCCCCTCAATCCAGCCCTGGGTGGGCATTGCCATCTGATCTGCTCCTGATCCCAGCTGGTTGAAGGGGGTGGGTATTGTCACCTGCTCTGTTCCTGATCCCAGCTGGGTTAAGTTGGGTGGTGGGCATGGCTACCTGCTCTGCTTATGATCCCGACAAAAAAGGGTGTGTGTGTGGCAAACCCCGTCAAAAGGGGAGGAAGGACAAGCCCACGGGGAATACAGTGAAACAATACTTAGCAAAATGTTAAGTTTTTAAAGTTCCAGTGCTATATAATTCATACATTCATACATACATGTGTGTGTGGCAAACCCCGTCAAAAGGGGAGGAAGGACAAGCCCACGGGGAATACAGTGAAACAATACTTTGCAAAATGTTAAGTTTTTAAAGCGCCAGTGCTATATAATTCATACATTCATACATATTTATGTAACTCTTTCAGGGACAAGAATAAATATATAATACAAAAAGTGCATTCATGAGTATTGCAACATGTCCGGGTGTAATAAAGTCAGTTGGAATTCAAATCCTTGCGTTGGTCTCTTTCTTTCTTTCTTAGAACTTTTCCATGCACAGAGTAAACACAGAGGTGGGATAGATGTAGAAATCCTCCTCAGGCCCGATCTGGGGCCGGCTAGGAACCGCAGATTTCGTGTCCTCTTCTACGGGAGCACTGCCTCTGGTTACATATGCTTGAAGATTTTCACATTACATCAACCGGATTGGGCGGCTGTTTATTCCAACGCGCGCCCACCTGCTCCGCTTCTGATCCCAGCTGGGTGAGGGGGGTGGGCATTGCCATCTGATCTGCTCCTGATCCCAGCTAAGTTACGTTGGGTGGTGGGCATGGCTACTTGCTGTGTTTCTGATCCTGGCTGGGTGAAAGGGGGAGGGCATTACCACTTGCTCTGCTCCTAATACCAGTTAGATTAAGGCAGGGGGTGGGCATTGCCATCTGTTCTGCTCCTAATACCATCTGGATTAAGACAGGGGGAGGGTATTGCCACCTACTCCACTCCTAATACCAGCTGGGTTAAGGTGGAGGGTGGGTACTGCCACCTGCTCCACCACTAATATCAGCTAGGCTAAGGCAGGGGGCAGGCATTGGCACCTTCTCCGCTCCTGATCCCAGCTGGGAGAAGGGGGTGGGCATTGCCAACTGCTCTGCTCCTGATCCCAACTGGTTCAAAGTGTCAGGTTCTGACAGTGTTTAAACCAAAGAAACTCCATTTTGATCCTGTCTGTATATTAAGTGTTTTCTTTGCAGGTGGCAAGCCTTCCGCTGGAAGCTCACAGAGAGAAGAGGAATGTTATGTCTACATATATCTGTCTTTCAGACACCCTTGGGAAACTCACTTTCTCACCCTCGGGCTGATTGTTTTGAGAACTGAGGGGGAGGATGGGGCCCGCGGGGAACTGCTATTCTGTACCTTTGCTTTTGCCTGTTAGTCGTAACAATTTCTAGCTCAGCCATGATCCTTGTATCTTGGAGTGTGGACTTATAATGGTTGTTTATCTTCAGTAAAGCCTTTTGAAATCGATGGACTTTTGTCTCATTGCAAGGGGTAATCTGGATTGCAACTTTTGTTCAAGCCACAGTCTGACACAAAGGGGGGGCGGGCATTGCCACCTGTTCCACTGCTGATACCAGCTCGGTTAACATGGGGGTTAGGCATTGCCACCTGCTTCGCTCATAATACCAGCTGGGTTAAGGCAGGAGGTGGGTATTGCCACCTGCTTTGCTCCTAATGTTAGTGGGTTAAGGTGGGCAGAGGGCATTGCCACCTGCTCCGCTCCTAATACCAGCTGTGTTAAGGGGGTGGGGGTGGGCACTGCCTCCTGCTCCACTCCTAATATCTATGATTCTATCACAATATCTTAGAGTTCAGAACCTGAACTCCTCTGTCTGATGATGTGAGGCAAAATGCTCTACCAGCGGAGCCTCAATCACGCGATTCTTAATGCGTGACATATGTTCTAATATCCTAGTCCGAACCGATTCCATATCTAGGTTCTCGGTTCTATATGTTTCTACACGTAGGGGACAGCTTAGCATTCAGAAGGATTTACTAAGATGAGAGGCCGAGTGGATTCACCGTTCATTGAAACCGGGGGGGGGGTCTAAATTTGGAGAATAATCTGTCGTGCTTTCTGTAGAGAAATGTGAATTTTATTGACGCTTTACTGTAGTCTAAGTTTTGACATGTGGTTGCAGTGTTGGCTGGGACAGTCGGGTTTAGAAACGCTGTACCTTTAAGCTATTCTGTTTGGAGTTGCGCGCTGGTATTTATTGGGGATGGGAGGGGTATCCCTTAAGACTGTTTGTGTAGTGCGTTGAATTCTTGCACATGAATGTCTTTGGTCCTTCTATAGGTAAGCGACTAAGATAAAATAATGACTGAGCTCCTTAGAGCATTTTTTTTTATTTACAACAAAATGTATAATTTGCAATTGGCATTGTTATTTTGTTTGTAGAACTTCATGACTGTTGTGGTGATACAAGAGTGGCCCCTGATGAAGTGGTTGTATCCTGAAACAAGCTGAACAATCAAGCCGGCAGCTTGTAGGGGAGCTCCTTTGGGGTTTCCCCCCTTGATTTCTTGATTTCCACCTGCATCGAAAAGAAAAGAACATTAACAGTCGATCTTCAGTTGGCTATTACGCCGCATTCATCTGCAGCTTTACTGTTTGGGAACCTCTTTCAAGTACGTCGGGTTCCCTTGTTTAACTGCGCTGATGGTTGGGACAATCTTTGCTTTCGAGCAAGTCTCGAACTCTTCAAGCAAGAATACACATTATTGAAGAGCCTAGGAAGCCTATAGGGACTACCCTACAGGAACGTTGTTGATCTTGTCATTATGCTTTGCATCTGGCGTTGTAATTATTGTTAATTTATGTATAAGGTACACTGTAGCACTGAGCACTTTAAAAATCTTAAGATATTGTGATAGAATCATAGGAATTGTGTGTGAATTATTAATCGTGAGTGCTGCCGTTGGGATAACTATTTACTGCACTTTGCGTTTGCCTTTGGTTAGCTACCACTCCTAATATCAGCTGGGTGAAGGTGGGAGGTTGGCATTGCTAACTGCTCCCATCCTGCTCCCGGCCTTGGCTTCCCACCATAGCACATTTTCTGGAGGCACATAGTGCCTTGCCTAGGCTTCCCTCCATGTCAGCGCCCTCTGGTGGTGCACCGGAGTATAAAGTGAGTTGTCTGAAACACGCTTACTCAATTATATAGTAAGATATTGTTTATAAGGAATTGGTCTATTTAGTTTGTATGTTTTCACAGGATATATTTCTATATATTTAATGTATTTACTAGATGGATATTTATTGACATATATTTATTTATTGGTATTATACACTATTGGCACTATAGAACTTTAGTAAAAGATATAGAAATTTACTATATAATAGGATTTTTTCTCTCAGGGAATTACTGTCCTTTGGTTTTGGTTTCCGATTGAGGGTTACCTCTAGTTTCTGTACCTTTAGGGATCAGGAGCCTAGCAGATGGCAAGGCCTGCCCCCTTCACCCAGCTGGGATCAGGAGCAGAACAGGTGGCAATGCCAACCCCCCGCCTTCACTAAGCTGGGATCAGGAGCGGAGCAAGTGGCAATACCCACCCCCTGCCATCATCCAGCCAAGATCAGGTGCGGAGCAGGAGGCAATACCCTCTCCCCCTTCAACCCGCTGGAATCAGGCATGGAGCAGGCGGTAATGCTCACCCCCTTCACCCAGATGGATTAAGGCGCAGTCAGAGCAGGAGGCAATGCCTACCCCCACCTTCACCCAGCTTGGTTTGTTGCCAAGTAGGCCCCCTCTCCTGCTTTAAGGCCTGCCATGAACTGTGTTAAAGTTTCCTGTGTTGCTGTTTTACTGCTGCACCAAAGACTGCCCTGCACGTGTGTGTTCTGGTACACGTGTCAGTTTCCTGCCTGCGTGTTAATTACCTTGCTGCTGCAATAGACTGTGTAGTTCCCTGACTCCATGTTCGGATAACTACACAAAGGACTCTTTTCCTGGGCAACCCGGCCCTGACCTGTATCTGGACTTCCCAGTGTGTGTTTGGACTTTATTACAAGTGTGTCCCGTACCTGCATTGCCATCTGCCACGGACTGTGCCTGTTCCCTGCTTTGGACTGTGTTTTAAGTACTGTTCCCCCTGCCTCCATGGAAGCCTGCCTCATATGGGCCCAAGCCGCTGCTAGCAGCCGGGTGCCTGCCGGGGAAACCTCCAGCGAGCCTGGCTAGGCGCTCCCTGGTCAGTTCCCACCTGGAGCCTCCCGCGGGCTGGTTGCCGAGTTTGCCCTTGCTACCAGGCAGCCTGCTAACCAGCCTCAGCTATGCCCAGCCGGCATCCATGTTCTCAGGCAGCCAGAAGACCCAGGGAAGAAGACTGCTTTGGGAAGCCATTTCGGCGAAGCGGCCACACCACGTCCGCAGCGAGAGTACCTCGCCCCTGCATATCTTAGGAGCCACCCCGGAGAAGGAACTAAGTGCCAACCATCCCAAGCACTTAGAGAATGCATCTCAAAGAAACCTCCGCATTCCAGAGCTGATGACATCAGGACAAGCCCTGTCCGCTGGAACATCCTTTCAGCCCACTCGGATTTCCCCCTCCCTCTTTTGTCCCCTCTTCCTGAGGTGTCACTTATCACGATCTGATTACCAAAGTGGCCCATCCAAGCCATTCAGTAACCCATTAGAACCTTTGTCTTAATCTGTGAGAACCACCAAGTACAGCACCAGCCCCAGGGTACGTTTTGGGGTATTTAAGCCGGTCTCCCAGACCACATGGTGCGCATGCCATCCTATCCAGAATCCCTTGCTGTCCGTCTGTGGTCCCAGTGCTGGCATTGGGCCACCTCGCTGTTGTGTCTCGGCTTCGCTTCAGGATTGTGAGTATTCCCCACCATTGTTGGGAACCAGCTAATGCGAAAGTCTCTGCATTTCCTACTCTGTATTTCTTAGATCTTGTGTGTTCTCTTGTATGCTTGTGCAAGTGTAGGCTTACACCACATTGTTAGCAAATACACGTGTTTGGAACTTATTTGTAGTCTGCCTCTTTTTCACTAGAGTGTCTGGAATCAGGACCTCCGTAAACATAGGTTAAGATCTGCGCTAATTTTAGTTACAGACTGCTAAAGCTAATTTCCCCCATTAATAAGAGCAGTTCTGGTAACAGGTTCAGGCATGGAGCAGGAGGCAATGTCCAATCCCTCTTCACCTGGCCAGGATCAGGAATGGGCGTAACAACAATTAATTACAAATCCAATTTACTTATTATATTCACAATGTAATCCAATTGCTTTCAGTCAATAAGAGTACACGCAAGCCTTCTATCCAGACCTATACATAAAGAGCTGGTGCATGTAGTGCAATTGATGGTAGTTCCTATGAGCAAAGTTAATATAACATTCAAAAAGTCAGTCAAGATGATTTTCAATTCATTCAAAAAGTTCATAGGATCAAATCCAGGTATAGGTCCAATTGTGCAGAGTGCAGTAGACCATCTAATGGGCAGACCGGTTCGCTTGGAAGGTCCCGTTTCCATTTCTTTGTCAAAGATGGTTATCACGGCGACGTCATTAACACCATTTCAAACACCTTATATAAAAAATCATATACAGTACTGAATTATCTTATTACGCCCAGTAACACAATTTTAAATATCACAATATACTTACATCCTATTCAAACAACAGTGACTCAGTTGTCGGGTACAGCTCCTCCAAAAGGCTGTGCACAGACAAAACTTCAAACCGTCTTTTATTCTAATCGGTATCAGCTGGCAAACAATGTATCAGTTAAAGTAACATACGGCCGAAATAGACCTCCACTAGAGAAAGCATGTGTAATCGTTATTGATGTTCAACCCCCTTGGAGCTAGAGTATTAAGCTTATATATCCAAAAAGCCCCCTTGCGGTGTAAGTCTATATTTATTGCTTCCGGGCATTTTTCTTCTGATATATACAAAACTGTATACTTTAAATCCGTTTCCTTGTGACCCACCTCCATAAAATGATTTACTAGACGGGCTTCAACCAAGGATTACGGGGGTGGGGGAGAAGTGGACATGCTCAGGATGTGCCTGCAAGAGAAAGACACGTGGGTTTTGCCTCAGTCCACATCCAAGGCAAAGCCCACACTCCAACATCTGAGAAGATGCACATAGTAGAGAGTAGTAGCGGCAGCAGCAGTGACCAGCTGATGCAAGACCATCTGGCAAGGATGCACTCTGAGGAAACGGGCGGGTAGTTACAAACTCCTGGTCAAGGGTAGTTTTCTGGGCAACTGCCTCTCAGGCAGGTAGGGGATGCTGCAATCGCCCCCTCCCCTGCTGAGCCTCACCTGAAGAGGCTAGTGGTCAGGTGAGTTCAGGTGATGGGGCAGTTAGCACTAATCAGCGAGACAGGTTAGCCATTGCCCCATCTCATCCTTACCTGTCAGTGCTCCCTCGCTTCTTACTGAGCTGGAACTTCAGAGTCAGGACACCTGCAAGGAAACAGGAGTGGCTGTTGTTAGTTAGCCAGACATTCTGGACTTTGCCCTTCTTCCCTTCAGCGAGTGCACAGTCCTCTCACTTTTCTCGCAAAGTCCCCAAAGTGCACCCAGTGCCTGCCACTGTGCACACCCTCTCTCCCGCAAACAGGCAGAGCTTCCAGCCATGTGCTCACTTACCTGAGAGCGCAGGCAGCATTGGCCAGATGTTTAATAGGGTGCATTTGCAGGTGATTGGGTGCAGGGAGGAGGGCTCGTCCATGCTGGGAGTGCACGCTGATTGGTCCCCATGATAGTTCCCATCCTATGCTCCTTCAGGCCACGGGGGCGGGGCGGGGCACTCGGAGAGGGGGCCGAGTTTTCGCCATTCAATGGGCGCCTATGGGCTATGCCTTGTTCTTTCGTGGCGTAGCTCTTTTGCACCGCTGTGGGTGTTCCTGCTTCTGGAAGGGCTTAGGGAGCAAACTAACTCCAGCCCCGCCCTCCTCCCCACCCCCTCCTGTGCTGACGCAGGGCTCTACGTCGCTTCTCCACCTCTGCCTGGCCGCCTCTTGCTTGCGGCGGTGCCAGCCCGCCAGTGGTGCTGCGCCTCGTGCCACCGCCAACAGTAGGGCATTTATGCTCACGTAGGAGCCGGTTTGCCATTGCAAGCCTTAGTTCAGTTCCTATTCACTTTCCCTGCACCCCTTAGGATTGCACTGCCCATCAGGTATACCACATTTAACATTGCAGTTGGTAAATTTGTGTGTTATTTTTACACCCAAAGTTGTTAGCTCCTGCATGCTCATAACGAGTGGGCAAACTCTGCAGTTTTCACATGCATGATGACCCTTAGGTAAGTGTCTGGGTGTTCCTTTCGTGGTGCCTACGAATTCAGACCGAATCAACATACCCTTGATATTTCTTGTTCTACGAAAAGCAATTATTGGGGGGGGGGTGTCTGCACAGCCAGGAATATCCTCTACTATCTGCCAGTACTTAAGGATGATCTTCTTAACAGCTGGAGAATTCACCCTAGAATTCCTGTGTTCTATGTGCTACCCAAATTACATAAGCAGGTTCCCCGCCCCCAGGGCGTCCAGTAGTCTCCAGTTCCAACTCTATTTTGGAACCCATCTCCCAATATGTGGATAGCTTGCTACATCCATTTGTGAAAGACATGCCCACTTTTGTGCAGGATCCAAAGGATATCATCACCAAGTTTGAAGGCCTCTTCCCCCCCCCCCTCCTGGAGCAGTACTAATGACGTAGCATCATTGTACATGAATATTCCTCACAAAGAAGCACGTCTGGTGGTGGAGGAGTCCCTAAATCTACGTACTGATAAAAGTCCTCCCACCCATTTTTGGTGTCTTTGGTGGAGATTATATTAGAGAAAAACTATTTCAAGTTTGACAACCAGTTTTATTTGCAAGTGAGGGGTGTAGCCATGGGATGTACAGCAGTTTATGCACAAACTGGAACAAGGATTTTTCTGTAATCCAGCTATTAATCCATATTTCACAAGCATTATAGTGTTCCATCGCTATATAGATGATCTTTTGATTATTTATAATGATATTAATAGTGCAGATAGCCTTTGCTGTTGGATGGATTTCCATCCATCCAACAGCAAAGGCTATCTGCACTATTAATATCTATAAATATAAGATTTAGTTGGCAACTTAGGGAGAAAGAGATCAACTTTTGGACATGACCATATACTGGGATGCCAGCACCTCAACCGAGGCTGAGATACCCAATGGATGTAAATGTAGCAGAGAGGAGAAGACTGGGACCTTCGGGGACTCATCCACACCCCACACCTAGGGAGCTAGGAGCGATCCCTGGGGGGGGGGGGTCACCCATCAAACATGGACATTAGATACTCCTAGACAATGGGCACCCTATCCAAGGGAGGAAAAGGTGAAACAGAGAGGACCCCTATTTGGACACTGCCCCGATGAAATGAGAGCTTCAAGCTTCTCGCTGGAACCTGTACTGCCCTCGATTCCTGAAGATGAGTCAGGGGTAGAACCTATTAGTGGATTATCATTCGTAACCCCACAGGAACCTTTAGCGGGGTGGCAGGGGGATGGCAAAAGCCTGGAGGACAACAACCAGGACTGGACCATCTCACACGGGTTCGAGACAACTAACCTAACCAACAGTGGGTCAGAACTGTGGTGGGAAAACGAATTTGAACACCCTGTTAGTGTCAGCTTGTGGCTAGATAAGGCTCTTCCTACAGGTTCCCTTTCAAAAGCAAACAAGAGTCCATTGATTGAATAAGGAAACTTTACTGCAGAAAAGGTCCATTATAGTCCACTGTCCTGAATAGGAGACTCAGGATGGTACACAGTCATTGTTACCAATGAAGGGCAAAGCATGAGGTACAGAGTAACAGTTCCCATCTGCATCAGCCTCCCCCCACAGTTCTCAAAACAACATCTTTCAGTCTTGGGAAGCTGCTCTCCTTCAAGGCCAATGCCTGGTGGAACGGTGTTAGACAAAACAGTCTCCTCCGGTGGGAAAGCTGCCTGGGAACTGGTGCACCTGCGGGGAAAGCACTTAGACACTAGAAATATTAGAAAATGGAGTCAGTACAGTTTAAATATACACTGGACCTGACATTCTGCCCCCCTTAAAATAGATCCCCCCCTGGCTTATATGGGTAACGAGTATGAAAAGTTTTGGTTAATCTAGGAGCATGAACATGTACAGATTTCACCCACTCATCGTATCCAGAATCAAAGTCCTTCCACCTAATGAGGTAAAAAAGCTGATTCCGTTTGATCTTAGAGTCCAAAATTTGTTGCACTTCGTAGTGTATTTGGTCGTCTATCAAAGTTGGAATGGGTGGAGCTTTGATGTGCCACTTGTCGTCGGTGGGAGCTCTTTTAAGGAGACTGACATGGAATGTATCATGAACATGGCGCAAGTTCTTGGGTAAATTTACAGCAACAGTCACTTTATTAATTACTTTGCGCACAGGGAAAGGCCCAAGGAACTTTAATGCTAGTTTGCGGCTTGTCTGAGCTAATTTCAGGTTCTTGGTGGAAATATAAACATGATCTCCAGGTTGTAAATCCCATTCGGCCACACGATGGCGATCTGCGTACTTTTTGTAATCCAATTTGGCTTTCTCGAGGTGTTTTTTAATAAGAGTCCATTGCTGCTTGGCCTCCCCCCACCAGGAAGATACATCAGGTGAATTAGAGGAAAGGGGGGGGGAAGTGTCCAACGGGAAGGGATTGAAGTGAGTCCCATATACAATTTTGAAAGGGGCTTCCCCAGTGGAAGCATGCACACTGTTGTTGTATGAGAATTCGGCTAAAGGAAGAAGGTCCACCCAATTATCTTGTTGGAAATTAATGTAGCAACGAAGGAACTGTTCTAAAATCTGATTAGTTTTTTCGGATTGTCCGTCGGTTTGTGGGTGGTGGCTTGAACTGATTCCTTGCTCAATATTCAACATTCGCAAAAGCTCCCGCCAGAAGTTGGCAACGAACTGTCCGCCGCAATCCGAAATCAGCTTGGACGGAAAAGAATGTAATTTTACGATGTGTTTTAAGAATAAATCTGCCAGTTTTCGAGCGGAGGGGATAGCAGTACATGGAATAAAATGAGCTTGTTTGGAGAACAGATCTACCACGACTAAAATGCAATTATGTCCTTTCGAAAGGGGTAAATCAGTGATAAAGTCCATAGATATTATTTCCCACGGTCTGTTAGGCGTCTCCAATGGTTGTAGGAGGCCTGGAGGTTTCCCTTTCCGGGTTTTGGCGCTGAGGCAAATGGGGCAGGAGCTAACGTATTGGGAAATGTCTTTGCGCATGCCCGGCCACCAGAATTGCCGTTGTATTAGATGCAGCGTTTTCAGATACCCATAATGACCAGCAGTGGGGGCATCGTGACATCGTTGTAATACCTCCCGTCGGAGGCTGTCTGGGACATAAAATTTGCTTCCAGCTAGCCAGTCTCCCTGTGAGGATTGGGCCAATTTGCTTTTAGGCGCTTTATCCCCCTCCTTTTCCACCTCAGCTTTAAGTTTCGATTTCCACTCTTGGTTATGCGGGAGGGGCTGTCTTGCGCGGCTGCGGGTAGTTACCACGCCTCCCAATTGCGTAGGGGAGAAGACCATGTCTACAGTCTCCTCCCGTTTGCTCTTGTGCTGGGGCATGCGCAATAGGGCGTCTGCAAGAAAGTTAGTTTTGCCCGGGAGGTAATTTAAAGTGAAGTTGAATTTGGAAAAGAATTCTGCCCATCGCAATTGTTTGGCATTCAGTCTGCGAGGGCTGCAAAGGGCCTCCAAATTTTTATGATCTGTCCAGACCTCGAAGGGATATCGCGCCCCCTCCAGCCAATGTCTCCAGTTAGTGAGGGCCGCTTTCACTGCAAAAGCTTCCTTCTTCCACACATTCCAATTCCTTTCTGCCTCTGAAAATTTCCTTGACAGGAATGCACAAGGCCGTAACTTCCCGTCCTCCCCCTTCTGCAATAATACCCCTCCTATCGCCGCATCGCTGGTGTCTACTTGCACTACGAAAGGGTAATTTTCGTTGGGGTGGCAGAGGATGGGTTCCGTTACGAATTGTTCTTTTAGGCATTCGAAAGCAGTTTGGCAGTCGGATGTCCACTGTATTTTGGAGGAGGGTTTTTTAGCCTGGTCCCCTTTATTTTTCGTCCTTAACAATTCGGTTAAGGGGAGCGTGATTTGAGCAAAGTTTGCTATAAAGTCTCTATAGAAGTTGGCAAAGCCCAGGAAGGACTGCACTTCTTTGCGGGTGGTGGGAGTTTGCCATTCTTGGATCGCTTGTATTTTGGCTGGATCCATTTTTAACCCCTCTTGGGAGATACAGTACCCAAGGTAGGTGATTTCAGTTTTGTGGAATTCACATTTGGACAGCTTAATGGGAAGTTTATTGTTCATCAAAGTGGACAGGACTTTTTGTACCATTTTGAAACCGATACGCTTCTTGACTAAATAAAAGTTTATTTTGTTTTGTTATATCCCAGAGTAGCTGTCATTGCTATATCCCATTCTTATCCTCAGGGCCACATAGAACCACGAAGGAGCCTGACGCTTAAACACGTTACCAAAGGGGAAATTTGAATAAAATATTTTGGAATAATATATTCCTGGTGGCAGCAAACTACCCAGAGGGTATAAGGGGAAGATTAAAAGAAAAATCTACCCCAAAGAAAGTACAGGTCATAACAAGTGGAGGCTTAGTGGTGGGATTTCAAACATCCTGAGGAGGAGAAAATATTTTAAGTGGAATATAATAGCCTGGGAGGAGGGAACATTCTGAGAGAAAGGCATTTTGAAGGGACAGAAAGCCAAAGAGACAGAGTGTTCAGTTAAATCCTATGAAGAATATAGAACTGTTATAAAGGAAAGAGAGACAGAAGAACTAGTAGGATTTATAAGAGAAAAAAAATCTGCTGAATTTTAGTAAAATTGTAGCAGGAAATACAAGTAAAAGAGAGAAAAATGGCAGAGTTTATGGGCATGAAAAAGGAGGCTCTGATTCGGAAGTGCAATGAGTTAAATTTACCTCATGAGGGGGAAAGTGTAGAAGAACTCAGAGTTATACTGATACAAAGCAGTGTGGAGCCAAGTAGAACTGCAGAGGAGAGAAACCCTGAGGGAATTGACAACCCTAGTCCAGAATATTTAGAATTTCTGAGGGAAAAGTTGAAAGTTGAAGGAGAACAAAAACAGCTTGAATGGGAAAAGCTGAAAGTTGAAGCAGAACAAAAACAGTTTGAGATGGAAAAATGGAATGAACAAAAGCAGCTTGAAAAAGAAAAGTTGAAAGTTGAAGCAGAACTTAGAACTTGAGAAACAGAACAAAAACAGATTGAAAGGGAAGCTGAAATAGAACAAAAACAGTTTGAGAGGGAAAAGTGGAAAGCTGAAATGGAACTTAGAGTTCAAGAGATGGAAAGACACACTACTTTGGAAGCAGAAAGATTACAACTAGAAAGAGAGAGACTTAAGAATGGGGACAAAAAGGAGGGAAACTCTGAAGCCAGAGCTGATTTACCTCGAGTTACCCCAAAAGATTTTATGGTGTATGTGTCAGGAGAAGATCCACAAATTTCCCTGTCCACTTTTGAAAGATCTGCTCAGAACTGGGGAATACCAGAGACACAATATATGAAGTATTTACCCAGCTTAATTAGAGGGGAATTGGCTGAGATCTACAACACATTTCCCTCAGATAAACCTGTTGTTTATGCCGAATACAAAGAGGCAGTATATGACAGATTTAGGCTAGGTGCTGATTACTTCAGAAAAAAGTTCAGAAGCCTAGTGCCTCAGAAAGAGAAGTCATTTAAGTCCTTTAGTGCCAAACTGACAGACTATTTTGATAAGTGGATTTCATCTGCCAAAGCTAACTCTAAAGAGGGAATAAGGGATTTAATGATTTTGGATCAGTTTTTATTTCAACTTCCTTCAGAGTTGGTCCGAGTTGTAGAGATCTCTGATCTGCCTAAACTGAAACCAGTCATAGTTGGGTGATAACTCGTCCTGTGTCTTTATTTTAAGTTTGGAAGATTCTATTCGGGTTATCTCCTTATATGTTAAACACTGTTGCTCAGTATCGACAGCTCTCGGATCTATTACTTCATATGGAACCACCCACATGGGGGTTCCTTCTTGTAGAAAGTCTCTGTACTTCTTCCAAGTTGCAAATAGGCTTTTCCGTATGTAATGATGTAAGAACATAGAGTTCACCTTCACTTTATCATACCATAGGTATGCATGCCATCCGAATATTTTTTATATCCCTCTAGGGCCAATAATTTCTTATTCTTCAGCGTCATCCAATCTTTCAGCCACACTAGGCAGCTTGCATCATAGTAAAGTCTTAGATTGGGCAGTTGCATTCCGCCTCTTTCCTTTGCATCTTGTAAAACTTTCATTTTCACTTGAGGCTTCTTGCCTGCCCAAACAAAGTCTGATATTTTCCTCTGCCATTTTTCAAACTGCTTAGAGTCTCGGATAATTGGTATTGTCTGTAACAAAAACATTACTCTTGGTAACACGTTCATCTTAACTGCTGCAATCCTTCCCAACCATGACAAATTCAATCTATTCCATTTGATCAAATCTTGCTCAATCTGAGTCCATAATTTTTCATAGTTATTTTTGAATAGATCTATATTCTTTGCAGTCAGTTCAACTCCCAAATATTTCACCTTATTTGTTACTTCACAGTCCGTTATTTCCATTAACAGTTGTTGTTTTTGCTTAGTTATATTTTTGCATAGTATCTTTGACTTCTTTTTGTTAATATAAAACCCTGCCAAATCTCCGAACTCCTTGATCTTCTCTATCACTTTTGGCATATTCTCCATTGGGTCTTCCACAATTAACATTATATCGTCCGCAAATGCTCTGACCTTATAAGAAAAGTCTTTTATTTTTATTCCGCGGATTTCTTCATCTTGTCGTATTTGTATCATCAATATCTCCAATACCAAAATGAATAACAGCGGAGACAACGGGCAACCTTGTCTTGTTCCTTTACTTATAGTCAATTTCTTAGTAGTCTCATCATTCACTCCGTGGCGTAAAATTTAGTGTCTTTTTAATTTTTAATTTAAATGTCCCGGTCTTTTTGAAAGAAAAAACTTTTAGAAAATCCAAAATGTCGGGCGTCTTTTCTCTATGGTTCTTCTACGGTTTTTGTAATCCAAAATGGCTTACTTCCTCTTCCGCTGAAGCCACGGCTTTTCCCGTTTCAAAGATGGCGATTCCCTTCTTCCTGCCCTCCGGCAGGGGCCGCTTCTCTCCAGCAACTCTATTGTTATTACGTACTTCCTGTCTCCCGACTTCCCGCAGTAGCTCTCGCGATGGTAAAATTTTCTCACAGCTCCATAACCGCAAGTATTCAAAACAATAGTCCAAATTCTTTAATAACTTCTTTAAACTTAGTCTTTTTTCTATTTCGACTCTTGCCGAGTCTTTTCCTCCTTATAGTTAGCCTGTTGCAGTTTTAAAATCTACTTTTAATCTTCTTTACTTTTAACAACCTGTCCCGTATCAGAAGATAGTGATCTTTACCTTCCCATTCACTTTCCGTGGGTTGTAATCACTGTTTCAATCTTCGTTTCTCCTCTACTCCTCTTTCCCCTGTTGAAGTTTGGGTACGTAGGTCTTATGCCAACCGCATTGGCCCCGAAACTGCCGCAGAGATCATAGCCGACCTGTCACAGGGTGGGACCTCAAGGGTCATGAGGGGGCCCGTCACGTAGAGCCCCCCCTTGCCCGAGATCAACGCGCCCTGAGGTCTTGAGCGTTCTTTGCCTGCTCTCCGCCTGAGAGCAGTCGGCCGCGGGCTATTTTGCCCCCGCCGGCCGCTTAAAATGGCAGTCCGGTCAGCTCCACAGTTGGAGCTGCGTCAGACCTCCATGAATCCCAAACCGGAAGTCAAACTAGAGCAGACACTTTTAAAAGAGGATAAGAAGGAAATTTCCAAGGTATACCAAGTACTGTTGAAATGGTATACTGAAGATGAAATAGTTAAAGTACAAATGGTGAAGTGGGCCATAAATTTTAACAAAGAAATAACAATGGAGGCATGGGAACACCTGTGGAAAAACACAATGAAGACTGCAACGTGTACTAATATTAAAGAGAACATTTACAAAATGATCTATCGTTGGTACATGACACCAAAGAAGACTGCGCTAGGGAATTTGAACACTTCTAATAAATGCTGGAAATGTAAAAAACATGAGGGCTCTCTGTACCATATGTGGTGGACGTGTGAGGTAGCTAGGCAGTACTGGGGAGAAATAATAAAAGTAATAAGTGAGATCCTACAATTTCAAATCAATAAGAACCCAGAACTCCTGCTACTGAACTTGGGAATGGAGAACATTCCAGCCCAATATAGAACATTGATATTTTACATGACAGCAGCGGCCAGACTTTTGTATGCGCAAAAATGGAAAGTACAAGAAGTGCCAACTATTGAGGACTGGACTTACAAATTGCTGTATATGGCTGAAATGGACAAAATGACAAGAAAATTGAGAAATCTGGACCCAGGACAGTTCAACACAGACTGGGAGAAGCTGAAGCAATATGTGTTGAAGAAATGGGAGGTGGGAGGAGAACTGTGGCAGTTTGAGAACTATTGAAACATGACAAAATGTAGAGGGGGGTGACTTTACCGGAGGGTAGAGAGAGAAATGAAAATGTCTAAGCAGTTATCTTGTTAGTTGTTGGGGGTTTTCCGGGCTGTATTGCCGTGGTCTTGACAATGCCAAGACCACGGCAATACAGCCCGGAAAACCCCCAACAACCATCGTTCTCCGGCCGTGAAAGCCTTCGACAATACATCGAACAGTTATCTTGTTAGATTGTTATATATAGAAAAATATATAAAATATGGATAGAAAATAACTAATTATAAGGACCGACTAATTAATACTGTTTCTGGTATAAACGTGTAACATGTTAAACTGAATAAGTCTACCGGAAGAAACATATGGATCAAATTGATTGATAACTTTTGACGATAGTTATATAGATGTATAATTAAAGAAAGAGGAAATTAATAATATAATTAAATATAACTAAAGTAGAATGAAGACAAGATATGTAGAAAAAGTAATATACAGAATATAAGTTAAATTGGTTGACTTATATGAACGCATGGATTATATGGTTTATATGGTATATGGTTTATAGAAATATTTGAAACCAGGAAATTATGAAATTATGGAAACAGGGACAAATTGTTTGTCTAATACGGAAGAAGGGACTTAAAGATAGGATACAGAGTGTTAAAAATAGTTAAAGAATTATTGCTTAGATTAAAGGGAAAGTATATGTTTGTTAGATAGAAGAATTTAAAATGAGTAAGGGAAAAGGGACAAAGGGTTGGAAAACTGTTGGAAGTCTACAAAAAAGGGGGGAAAGGGAGGGGGTTAGAAATTGGGAAACGGGAATTGATTGTAATGTGAAATCAAATGATTCTAATTCCAATAAAAATTTTATTTAAAAAAAAAAGACACATTTTCTGTCATGATCCCAGCCTCGTGGAACGTCAAACAGGATTGTTCAGGAGGGTGTTTCTGTAAAGGAAACGGGCCCACTGCTACCATGGACTGGGTCAGAAAGTTGTTTTCATAAAGGGAGCAGGACTGTGGACTACACCACTGTACGTTAAGTATATGATGTTTGCTGCATCTTGCTCTTATTTCTTTCTACCATTTTCTGCATTCGCATGTGGGAGATTTATGGCAGGAGTCACACCTCAAGTCCTTCATTTTCCTTTACATGGACAATTTGCACTTGAAAGACTGGACAGATTTGGCACTGACCCCGAATGCCGACTGGAGGGGCATGGCCAACGTGGGATGGGGCACTGCAGCGCTGGGTCTGTGCCCAAGGCCTCAGGCCCCGCCCCAGGGCGTGACTTTGCTGCCGCTTCTCCCCCCCCCCCCGCGCAGGGTCCTTCCCCACTGGGCACACCCAAGGCGGAGGAGAGGGGCCCCAGCAGCCCTTCCACGGGGGGCGCCGGCATGGCAGGGGCCCGGCTGGGGGCTCGCCATGTGCAGGGACGCAGCAGGGGGGAGGCGGCCAGGGCTGCTTGGCCTCCAGGCCTCTCCTGCGGGCGGCTCTGCAGCGGGGCCCTCGGCAGCTCCCACGCCAGCTTCCTTCCCAAAAGCTTTCGCAGAAGTCCCGTTTCCATTTTTTTAAAACGTGCACGAAAACAGGAGTCCAGCGAGGCCAGCCCAGGAGGCGAGGCCAGGCCCCAGCGGAGGGGAAGCACAAGGCAAGCCCGGCGGCGCCTCCAGGACTAGCGCGGTCGATTCCGGGGGCAGCTTTTGCGAGTCAGCGCTCACTTCCTCGGATACAAGCGGAATAAGACAACCGCTCGACTCCTTATTCCCGGGGCTGCGGCAGGCGGGCGGGGCGGGGCCGGGGGGCGGGTCTTGTGTCCTGGAGGCGCCGGCGCCGCGTTCACCGGCCCAGCAGCTGCGACGAGACCGGCCCAGCAAACGCAGCCGGGGCGGGGCGGGGCGGGGCGGGGCGAGGAAGGGGGCGGGGCCAGGCAGCCGCCGCAGGGAGGGCGCCCCGAAGGCAGGGCAGGCGGCGGCCTCGGAGCCCCGCCCTCTCCCGCGGCTCGGCACTTTCCGGCAGGCTTCGGCTCCCTCCGGCCCGCCCAGCCTTTATGCCGGTGCGCCTGCGCGGGCGGCGCCATTTTCCGCCTCCCTGAGGAGGCTGAGGAGCGGGGAAGCCGGCAGCCCAGCAGAGCCGCAGCAGCCGCCCCGGCCCTCGCCCGCCCGCCCGCCCGCCCGCCCGCGGCCCTCGATGGGGAGGCGCCCGGCGCTGCCCGCAGGCCCCCCTGGCGCACGGGAGGCGGCGGCGGCAGCAGCAGCAGCAGCGTAGGCCCCTCTCGGGCTCCCTCGGGCGGCGGCCGGCGCCAGAGCCCCTCCCGGGCGGCGAGGAAGTGCATGGCCGCGGCCGGGGCGGCGCTGGCGGCGGGCGCCGGGCCGGAGCGCGTGTGAGCGGGCGAGTGCGTGCGTGCGCGCCGCCCGGCCCGCCTGCCTCCCTCCGCGGGGCCCGGCGCGGCCCATGCAGCAGCAGCAGCAGCAGCAGCAGCCTGACTCAGCGGCGGCCGAGGCCGGGCCCAGGAAGATGGCGCACCCGGCGCTGCTCCCGCGGGCGGGCGGCGGCGGCGGCGGCGGCCTGGAGGACCCCCCGGCGCCGGGCCTGGGCCCGCCGGGCGCGCAGCTGAAGAAGAAGAGCGGCTTCCAGATCACCAGCGTGACGCCGGCGCAGATCTCGGCCAGCCTGAGCTCCAACAACAGCGTGGCGGAGGACACGGAGAGCTACGACGACCTGGACGAGTCGCACACCGAGGACCTCTCCTCCTCCGAACTGCTCGACGCCTCCCTCTCGCGCGCCACCGACCTGGGCGCGCCCGAGCGCAGCTCCTCCGAGGAGACCCTCAGCAACTTCCAGGAGGCCGACTCGCCCGGCGCGCTCTCGCCCAACCAGCCGCGCCCGCCGCCCCACCTCAACGGCGCGCCCCTCCCGACCCCGCCGCCCCCCGCCCGCGCCCCGCCGCCGCCGCCGCCGCCGCGCGCCCCCGCCAAGCCGCCCGCTGGCAACGGGCCCGCCGCCGCCGCCGCCGCCCCCCCTCCGCCCGCCGCCGCCACCGCCGCCGCCTCCCGCTTCCGCGTGGTCAAGCTGGACTCCACCTCGGAGCCCTTCAAGAAGGGCCGCTGGACCTGCACCGAGTTCTACGACAAGGAGAGCCCGGCGCCGGGGCCCGACGGGGCGGCCCTCCACAAGGCCCTGGAGGCGCTGCGCCAGGCCCCGCCGGAGGCCGCCGCCGCCGCCGCCTCGGAACGGGAGAGCACCAGCGGCAGCTCGGTCAGCAGCGGCCTGAGCACCCTGAGCCACTACACGGAAAGCGTGGGCAGCGGCGAGGGGGGCGCGCAGCAGGCCGAGTTCGGCGGGCCCGGCCCCCAGCCCCTGCTCGCCCCTGCCGGCCTGCCCCAGAGTGCCTCTCAGCCCCAGCTGCACCACGAGGCCGGCTACCCTCCGCACAAGGCGGGAGCCCCGCCGCCCGCCTCCTCCGCCGGCGTGGCCCTCCTGCCCCCCGCAGTGAGTGTGGTCGGGGGCCCTCCGCACCCTGCCATCCCAGCAGTGGGGGCCCCGCAGAAGCAGCCGCCCTATACCCAGCCTGCGCCAGCCCTGCCACAAGCGCACCAGCTGACCTATGGACCAGGGCAGGCCCAGCAGTTTCCTGTACAGATGGCCCCTGGGCATGTTAAAGCTGCAAATCTGAACTCCCTCCCTGGGCCAGATTACGTGCAGCATCAGCAGGTGTTTCAGGCTCCAGCCCCTTCTGTACAACCCAGCCCTGTCATGGCAGGAACAGGAGCCCCCGTGCCGGCTGCTCAAGCACCGAGCATGCAGTCTTCTGGCCCAGCACACCTGCCGGTGGCCCCCGCTCAACCTGTTGCATGTGTCCAAACCCCAATGCCGGCGGCAGGAGCTGGCATTCCAATGATGAGTGCTGCACAACAAGGCCCCGTGCCTCCTGTAGTGCAGCAGCCCCTTGTTGCCAATCAGATGACCTCATCAGTGATGCCCCCTAACGTTGCCCCTTCCCAGGCAGTGCCACCTGTTCCCACAGGGGTGATTCCACCAGGGTCGCAAGCCGGCATGTCCAGCCTTCCGCAGCCACTAGTTATTGCTCCACAGACGACTCTGTTACCAGCCCAGCCACTGTTGCAAGCTGGAGAACCCCTGGCCCCAGGCGTGGCTGGGCAGCAGGTGCCTGCCGTTAGTCCTGGGCCTGCTGTCGGTCCTGTGCCCCTTTCAGGCCCCTCTGCTGCAAACGTGCCCCCTCCTCCTGGCAGCTTGGCACCCTCAAAGAACATAGCACCATCTTCAGGTGCACAGAATGAGAACGTGGTTCAAAAGGTTCTCCAGTCTTCGTTGACATCCACTAGCATCAGTTTATCCGTACCCCAAAATCTACCGCCGCTGAACTGTGCCCAGTTCTCTGTACAAGCCCTCGCTCAGTCGTCAGCCAGCCGAGGCGAAGAAGCCAGGCGCTCCACAGAGCCTCTTTTGGTAGGCCTGGAAAGCAGTGCCGGAGTCCCCTCGGCTCTTTTGGATGGGTCTGGCAGCATGGCATCCTCTCTCTTCCCCTTGAAGGCCCTTCCACTGACTGCACAGCTCATGGATGGTGAGGATGAAGGGTAAGATCGCTCTGGAAGGATTGAAGGGAGATTTGGGGGTTCGGGAAGTAACTGGGCTTTGGATTAGGAGGGCAGTTCCCAGAAGCAGCAGCATGTGTGGTCCTGGCTGTTGTCCTCTTTGGAAGGGTTAGGGTTAGTGCTGAGTGAGAAACGGTCATTGGCTGTGCAGGGATAACAGTGCTGCAAGTTTCTGGTCCAGGTCAGGCCTGCCCCGTTTCTTGACTTGCATATTGAGATGAACTTGTCTCCAGAAACTTGTCCAAGGGTGTATTTTCCAAATATTTCCACTTCGCTTATGGGAAGGGTGTGTGTGAACAAGGAAGCGTCGCGTCTGACGTTGCATCTTTCTAGTTTGGCTCATACGTGGTCCTTCACTGTTTCCTTTCTCGCTCTCCTCCAAATGTTCTTGCTACTCTGTAGTGCCAAATTTAGGAGGTTTTAGAAAGTGGTGGTTCATTGTCTTTCATCTTTAGAAAGACTTCAGAACATCAGTTTGTTCTGTGAGGAAGAAATTCTTCTGAAACAGATATTGAACAAGTGGGGGCAAATATCTCAAACTTTTTGAAAATTGGAGTGTAGCAACACAGCTCTTTTGGATTTCTCTTTTTTCTTTTTCTGTAATTGAGCTAACTTGGTCTTAGACTTCACAGTTTCACTCCTGATTTTATGAGGAATTTTATGTAGAGTAGTAGTGGGAGCAGTGGTCATAGCTGTAGTAGTTATAGGGCCCTTAAGATGGGCTGGATATTGTGGCTGTCTAATTTTCAAGAGGTTAGAAATGACCAGTGGGGAAAGGCAGTGGAAAGACCCCGTTTTGTGAAAGTATTTGTGGAGTACATTTGCAGATCAAGTCTGTTTTCTTCTCAGCTGTGAGCTTGAAGCTGTTGGTATCGAGCTGGAACCAAACAACGTATTTCCAACAGAACACGCTTCTGCATGCTGCTGCCTTTTTGCTCTGGGCCAGCACTTTTAAGAGAGACAGAAGCTTAGCCAAACGTATCTATTATTTGTTCCCCTTGCGTCCTCTTCTTGTTCGGAGCTTGGGATGTCCCAGGCTTCACACCTTGTCTTAGGCTGAAGTCCTAGGTCTGTGAACTTGATAGCGCTGCTTGAACCTGCTTGCGATGATGCTCTGAGGCGGCAGACACACATGTAAGAGTTCGTTTGCTGCAGATTTCTTACAAAGCCTAGGCTTGGGGTGTAATCCGAAGGGGCGTGCGTGTTGAACCCGGCCTTGTTTTCCTCCATCCCTCCACCTGCTCTTTTGTTCCTGGGGCTTCAGGATGCAAAGTAAGTTCTGCTTGGAGGAAGACAACTGTGGAACAGCAGTGTTTGGGGAATGGTTCAGCCATCACCATGATCTGCATTTTGACTCACCTGGTCGTGTCCCTGGGGGTCTGGAGCCCAGGACATCGGAGCACTGGGCTTGCTAGTAAAACTTGATCTGAAGAGTCCTGAGGCTGAAAGAGAGCCAGAGAGCGGCAGGGAGGGAGGCTGCTTCTGTTCCCCTGCCTGGTCTGCTGCACCCCCTCCCTCCCTCAGCAGCACTGCAGAAGAGGAAAATAGGGCACTGTGAGGCCCTGTGTGCCCTATGACTGCTTTCCCAGTACAAGTGTGGATAACCAGGCTGGCTTTTGGAGGGGCGGCGGGGCGGGGGAGAAGAGCCAGTAAACTGTGGGAGGTCAAGGTGGAGGGTGCTCAGGGGCAGGATGCGGGCAGACAGCTAGAGACTGGAAGAGGGACGTGGAGGTGAGGAGGCTGGCGGGAGACTTCAGAACAAATGCGCATTCTGCACAGCTGGAGTAGCCTGGTCCTGGTGAATGCTTGTGGTGCATGCATGTCCTGCCTTTTACTTAGATGTGTTATTTTTCCCATAAAGAGAAGTGAGTGAAGTATAATTACGGGTGTCAAGGTTTTCCATGTCCTAGGAATGAAAGCACAAAAACTAAAATTTCATGATTTTTCCCTTCAGTGTCAGGAACCATCTTCAACCTGAGTTGACATTTTCAGCCTTGATGCCCGTGCTGTTTTTCTTTCGTTGTTTTTGAATAGGAGAAATCCCAGTACTGGTTAGGCCAGAATTGAGGAGCCTGTGAGATCTTAGGCAACCAGGGTAAGTGGTGTAGGGGGTTCTGAACTAGTCAGTGGGGGAGAAATAATGGACTCGTATGGATCTTGATGTCCTGCCTATTCTCAGACCTTCTGCCAGACTGCAGGGCAGAATGCAAGAGTTATCCTGTCCCCTTCCCCCCACTGAGAAAACTGGATCAGTCCAAGGTCATCAGGTGAACTTCATAGCCAGTCAGGCTGTGTAAGGTCAGCTGCCCCTTCCCACAGTCCTACACTGCCCACGATCCACTTTTCCACTTTCCTGGCCAGTTGTTGCTTTAGGTCAGGTTGCTGGTGAAAACCTCAGTTTACGGGGAAAAGAATGCCCTTCTGGGAAACATTTTACAGGATGCCGCCCCTTGTGGGTCCACATCAGCACTGCTTGGCCCTTGGTGAGAGAGGCACTCTTCCAAAGATCCCAAGTGTTCGTTGCCAGCATCGAGTGAGGAAGCAAGCCACTTGGGGCCTTTTTGATTTTGATCCTGTGCTCTTCCTCCTCCGCTGCCTGGCAAGAGAGCTGTCAGGGTGCCAATGCTGCGTCTTGGCCCTCCCATCTGCCTCTCTGCTGGGTCAACCAACTGAACTCTTCATGAGCACTCTTTGATATTGTTAAGTGTATGAGATATGGGGTGGGGGGAACCCAGCAGAAAATCTTTAATCCTTGATAAGGACCCAACTAGTGTTCCTCTTGGTCCGTCCTGCTCACTTGATGCCTGCAGATTCCTCCGGGGTTCAGCTTCTCCCCAGCCAACCAACTTAGGTTTGCTGCTTCTCTGTGACATTGTGCTGGTGCAGTAACCATGTTCTCCTAAGCACGCTTTCCTTGCAGTAACCCCTCTTGAATAGAGTTTCACTAGGATTCTGAGAAGACCTGCAGGATTTGAGTCCAGGGGCACCTCAGAGACCAGCAAGAGTTTCAGGAGTCAGAGCTCCCTCCTTCAGCTGGCTGTGTAGATACCTCAGTACACATGCTTCGGATTGCTCTCTGAAGCATATTTGCATCGGTGAAATACAATTACATTCGGCTTGGGTATGCTCGTACAAGTGCTGAAGGGAGCAGAGAGGGAAGAGATGTATATTTAAAAAAACCAAACATGCAGTTTTTATGTAGCATTCTTCATATGTTGGCAGTTGCTTTTTTTTTTTTACTTTTTGCTTCCCTGTTACGACAAAAAAAGTCGTTATCTTCTTAATTCCGCTTTCACTAAAGATAAAACTAGTGTGTAATAAGTTGAAACAAAGAAGTTGAAAAATAAATTAAAGATCCTAGATGTGAAACTTTTTCCATTACTTTGTGTCAACAAAATGAAAAAAATGGGAAGTCAAATGTTTCTTTGATTATATATAGAGGCTGAGGAGCGTTTAGAATTTTTTCCATATAGAGCCCCCCTCCATTTTTCAGCTCTCAGAGTGAAAAAGCAGTGTTATAATGGTCAAATATAAAAGTAATATCAATAAAAACAATATTTAATATAAATAATATAAACAAAAAGAGTCCAGTAGCACCTTTAAGACTGACCAACTTTATTGTAGCATAAGCTTTCGAGAATCTCAGTTCTCTTCGTCAGATGCTACTACAGACTAACACGGCTAACTCCTCTGCATCTATAAATAATATAGAGACTATTAATTTAAGTATTTCCTAGGAGTTATCACATTTGTAAAAATGAGACGAATAGATAAATATTTTAAACTTTTTATCATTTCCATTAAAAATTTGGAGGAAATTAATTTCATTTGTTTCAGAATTGACATTCTTTTCCCTAAAGAACAAAGGGAAGTGCAGAATCTATAACAAAGCAGTGCAGGAAAAAGAAAAATGATGTGGTTTACAGTATAAAAAATCAGCTTTAATGTTATGCTCTTTGTATTGACTAGAATACAAGAGCCAGTTTGGTGTAGTGGACTCTCATCAGGAGAGCCGGGTTTGATTCCCCACTCCTCTGCTTGAAGCCAGCTGGGTGACCTTGGGCGAGTCACAGTTCTCTGGAGCTCTCTCAGCCCCACCCACCTCACAGGGTGTTTTGTTGTGGGGATAATAATGACATACTTTGTAAACCACTCTGAGTGGGCATTAAGTTGTCCTGAAGGGCGGTATATAAATTGAATGTTATTATGATGATGTTGTTATTAGAATAATAGAACAGGTTCCAAGTATATATCAAGTACCGACAAAACCTTTGAAGCTCAAATCTGCAAACTTTATGGTGGTAAATTTCTAAGTCAACACATTTCTAAATCACATTTAGCATATGAAATAAATATGTAGAAGAAACACCAGTTGCATAATTTATCTGCAGTAA
Source organism: Eublepharis macularius (assembly GCF_028583425.1). Taxonomy (NCBI): domain Eukaryota; kingdom Metazoa; phylum Chordata; class Lepidosauria; order Squamata; family Eublepharidae; genus Eublepharis; species Eublepharis macularius. The sequence goes on from NC_072792.1 coordinate 3,071,214, forward strand.
ACACTGAACTGCTGCGGAAACGTAGAGCCAGCTGGGATTTGGAATAAATCTGAGTTCTTTAGATATATTAATCTTACCATTTTTACATATGAAGAGCTGACAGTAAAAATGCACCACCACAATTTGCAGATATAATCGCCTGAATAATTTGAAAGTCTGATAATTCTGCTTATCAGCCTTGCCAGAATTTGCAAAGGTGAGTCTTTTAAGAGATGGATAATACTCACAATTCAGTGTTTTGTAAATTGTTTGAATTACTTAGGAAATGAAGCAAGTAAAAATTTGTATAATAAAATGCATGTGAGAATATAATTACACATGCATAGAAGATATACTGAAATCAAGATAATAAATGACCTCAATATGGACTAACAAATTTTAGCAGTTGTGTAATTATTTATGGAGCATATAACAAAATGAAGATGCTAGCAAACTGGGAGTCTATTAATTCCTGTCTTAAACCTGTGGCTCTCATGATCTCTTTACAATCACAAAGCTTTGGAAAGTTTTAATATCAGCAAGAATCAAATGTGACTTTATCTTAACAGAATCCAAACATGTCCTACTAGTGCACTTTTTTTGAGAATGAATTAAATTCTTAAACTTGTGTAACTTGTAATTGGCCATATCAGATTCTAGCTGCGGAATCCCTCCCATTAGTGGCAGATGGGGCTGTATTAAAACCTTCACATTTTGTTAATGTTTTATGAGAAGGTCTTGGTATAAGCAAGGCCTCTGTTCTGCTTCAGGGTTTTTTAAAATCTTAATGTCCCTGTCTGGCACAAGTTTAGAAGCTGAGTGACCGCTACTGAAATACTGACTGATGCTGGCATACTCCTTGTCTAGCAGTCTTCAATCATGGGATTACATTGGGGAAAGTAAGCCATGTGGCTGTCATTTGGGCACCCTGGAAAATGGCAGCAGTGCCTAGGAATTGGAGAGCCTTGCCTAGTCCCTCAAAAAATCCCATTGCCTGGGTGTTGAAATTGACAGAGCCTTAGGGGAGGCAAAGATGAAATTAACAAACCCTCCCTCCTGGGAGCAGTCTCCGCTGGCTCTGTCTTTTAAAACTATCCTCCTCTGCTAACAACATGGCTAACAGCCGTTTCTTTGCAGTTTGCCTTATACCAACACCTAAGAGAATTTGTGTGTCAGCATCGACCCTTGATGAAGTTCCTTTTGAAACAAGTTGAAATTTAACCGATTCCTTGTTGGGTTGTCAGGACCTCTTTCCTGCAGTGCTTCTCCACCTAATGCAAGAAGCAGAAAGGAACAGCATATGAGCAACTGTTTGTGGGGGCCGGTCTTTCCGTACCGTGGATTCCGGGCACAGGGTTATTTGGACTTTTCCTCTCAGTGTTTTTCTATCCAAAGGAAAGGGTAGATAACATATGAAAAACTATTAGCATAAATTAGTCCTCACTTACCTGTGATTCTGGACCCAATGTTGCCTTTCTGTACACCAGCAAATAGACAAAATATGAACATATGATTAATTTGGGACTTTTCAGCTGTCCATATACTTTTCAGGTTGTGATTGGGATGTTGATAGTAATTTATCTACTGTATTTATTGTATTTATATTACTTTATATTATTTATATATATATATAATAAATACAATATATTTATATTAAGCACATTATCACTATTGCACTGTGTTAGATATATAAATACTTTCTTATATTTACTGTGTATTTTTCTCCTCTCGATTGGTGGTTATCCACTCTCTGTTTTGGTTTCCACTTCTTCAGATAAGCCGTGAACTGTGACTCACAAAAGTCTTATAGGTGCTGTTAGATTCTTGCTCTCTTCTACTGCTGCAGACAGACTAATATGGCTTCCCATCTTGCTCATTTTTCAGTATTTTACTTCTGTGCTACATTTCCACTACATGTGAATAAAATCAGCAGGGGCTTATCATAGAACCAGCAATGGTCAGAAACACTCTTATATATTCTAGCCAGCCAGACTAGAAAAAGATGCCACTGATGTAACATTTCAAGGGAGTTCTTCCTTAGATTGAAACTCGCTGAGAAAGCCAGTAAAGAGGACCAAATTTTGGGATCAGGCTTGTATCCCAGTGCCAAATACAGGCATTGGGATTGTATTTCCTCCAATACATGTAAGTGGGTTTACATATACTTGCTTTTAGGATATTTTTAAACGCTGGTAACGTGCTTTTTTCATTGGTAGTAATGGTGGAGTTGGAGAGTGCCATCAGGTCATAGCTGACTTACGGCCGCTCCTGCTGGGGTTTTCAAGGCAAGAAACTAGCAGGGGTGGTTTGCCATTGCCTGCCTCTGCCACCCTGGTCTTCTCCCATCCAGTTCCTCACCAGCGTTGACCCTCCTTAGCTTCTGAGCTCTGATGAGATCAGGCTTGTCTTGGGCTCTCCAGGTCAGGGTACTTCTTTCATTAGAATCCTAAAATGTCTCAAAAATGCCTTAGTTTGAGTACAGACTCTACCGTAGCACATCCTTGCCACTGTTAAGTCCTCCTGATATATTGCGATTAACCACTTGCAAAGATTATACTGTATAAAATTAGTCTTATTTTTCTTCCGGTCATAGCAGCAATCCAAGCCAGCACATTTCTGTCTTAATTCCTTTTAGACCAACCAGCTCTGGTGGGTAGTTCTCTTATTGCTGATGCTGAAGGTGAGATCTGGGGGACTAGTTTCTTTCTGAGCTTGTTTACAAGCTTCCTTTATACACTGAATGAAACAGTTGGTTTTTTTCTCATCCCTTTCCAATCATCTCAGCATAAAGGAGCCCCTTAGACCTGACAACACAAGCCTTGTGCTACCGTGGTTCCATCCAATAGTCTAGTCTCTGCAGACCATGCTGATAACCAATTTTAAGTTTGTAGCATGATAGTGCAGAAGAATATTTGGAATTGAGAAGCCATCTCTATTCCATTTTTCTTGTGCCATTCGCCATTACATTCTTTTTCTCTCTCTCCCAGAACTGCCGTTACTTCAACATTTTCTCAGATGTAGTACCTGGTATGCTTTGAAACAAGAAAAATTAATTTAGGTAGTAGGACTATGTTAGATGGAATTAATGCTATAAAGATAGTCCTACTACCTAAATTAATTTTTCTTGTTTCAAAACATACCAGGTACTACATCTGAGAGAATGCCCATAAAGATTGAAAGGATCTTGTCATCTTCAATATAGCCTCAAAGTTAACCTGGGATAATTAGCAAAATTGTACACTGTATTCCCAAGTATTTTATCAGATGCATTTTTTAAATCTTGGTAATCCAGCAGCCTTTAGTTGTCTTGTCCACATTCAGATTTAATAATAATATCTCTCTTTTCTGGACATTCAACTTGTAGCCAAATATCTGTCTACTAGCAACAAAGTCTGTTGTGGCAAAAACATACGGGCTCTAGAAAGAGCAGTGGGGCTGGGCCAGCCATTGCCCCCTCCCCAACACCCCGATATGGGGCAGGGGGGAGGAGGGCAGGGTGGTCTGGCTGGGCACTGCCCCCCTCCCCAGCACCCCAGTCTGGGTTGAGGGGAGGAGGGCAGGGCAATGGGGCCAGGCATTGCCCACTCCCAAGTGCCCCAATCTGGGTTGGGGGGAGGAGGGTATGCTCAGGGGCTGGAAGCTTGGTGGGCGGGCATGCCTCCCAGCCCTTCACAGCCACGATCGTGGCCGTGAATGGCTGCAGGCACAACCGTCTGTCTCCAGGCTCTGGGGCTGGAGGCTTGGCAGGCGAGTGGCCACGCTTCCCAGCCACAGTCGCAGCTGCAAAGAGCTACAGGTGTGTTTGCTCATCTTCAGGATCCAGGGCTGGAGGCTTGGGGGTGCGCCAGGCACCCAGCTCCTGCACCCAGCAGCAGCCCGTTCAGGCTGCTGCCTGGGTGCTACAGGTGGTGAGGACCGAGGGAGGTGGAGCTAAGTGTGCTCGGCAGCCCGTTCTGGCCCATCGGCACGGGATAGGGCTGCTGCAGGAGGGGAGCGACTTTCTTCTTTTCCCTGCTAGGGGCGCACTACCGTGCCTGCTCAGGGGAATCGAAGTGAGTCGTCGGGAATATTCTTACTCAGTTATGTTATAGGATACGTTATCAACTAATTCCTTTCAGTCTACACAAGTTCTCTCAATGTCAGTTACAAAAAGTGCTACATTATCCACATAAAGATTGGTTTGAAATTCAGGTGGACCTTCCTTAGTACTTTTTCCTCCTCTTGTCTAATGAAAATAGTCAATGGTTGTAATGCAGGTGTAAACAGAAGGGCAGACGAGGGACAACCCCGCTGACTCCCTCTCCAGGTTTCAAATGGGTTGGAAAGTGTCCCAAACAGTCTTGCCAAAGAGCCAGCATATATTAGCCTGCTGAAGAGATTGCTTCGTGGACTGAGATCCAGGGGAGTGAGCCGTGTTAGTCTGTAGTAGCAAAATCAAGAAGAGTCCAGTAGCACCTTTAAGACTAACCAACTTGATTGTGGCATAAGCTTTCGAGAATCAAGTTCTCTTCGTCAGATGCATGGAACAGAAACTGGTCAAACATAGAAGAGGAGGGGAGGAGAGAGAAGATGCAATTAGGGGGGAGAGGGAGGGTTCATGGACTGGAATGCTTTAAAACAGGCTAGAAGATAATTTACTTTTCAGCCTGTCTAAGGCTTTCTTTGCAGCTCGAAACAATGGTTGATTTCAACTTATTCTTGTTAGCAGAGTCCATCACACTTGTACGTTATAGGTCATCCCCCCCCCCACCAGAAATGAATCCAGTTGGGTCTTGATGAACATATTTATGCAGTATTGAGTTAAGTCTTTTTGGCCAGAATTGTAGTCAGTGTTTTATAATCATAATTTAATAAAGAAATCAGGTGATAAGAGCCAACAGCTTTATTGTCCTGGCATTCTTTAGGTATGAGGATTAATTTACTGGTCACCTAAGTTCACGGCAGTTGTCTTGTATCATATGTCTTATTGATGGCTTTCCATAAAGGAAAACAGAGAGGCTCAGAAAAGGACTTATAAAATTCTGGGGTTAGCCCATCCAGTCAAGGGGATTTATGATTTATGAGCTTCCTTATAGCAGCAATGACTTCTTGTAGAGTTATCCTTTCTGCAATATTTTCCCAGTCTTTATTAGTCAGTTGTGGTATCTGTACACACCTCAAAAAATAAAACATCTCAGAAACGTACAAATCATCATAAAACTTAATAAATATACAATCTCAAATGGCTGTGTTGCCAACTGACATTTTCCATTCAAAACAGATAATAGTTGTCTGTTTTTTCCTTTGTTTTCAAGGTCAAGAATTTTCTGGCTCTCCCCTCCCCCCAGTTTGAAATATTTTGGTCTTAAAAACATCATATTGTTATGTATTTTACCAATATCTAGATTTTCAAGCTGACACAAGACAGATCTTCCTACAATTCTGAGAAAAGCTCTCATTTTGCAGAAATCCGTGAAATATTTAAACAGAAATTGGGGGGGTTTACCCGTCAGTCCTAAAAGCAGCACCTTTAGCTTTGAGAGGTGGAACGGCCTGAGGTTTCAGTGGCCATGTGGGAGGGTTCCTAGGCAACTACTCTAGTATTGCCAACTTTGATTCCTGTTAGCGGTATGGGAGAGGTGGGGGCCCTTTCCAGCGCTGTTTTGGCCTCCTAGGCCACCCCTGCTCCCGTCCCCCCTGTGGCCAGGCCCAGAGCATTCCGTGGGCAACTCACTACCATGCAAATGGTGTGACTCACCCGGGCCTGAGCAGGCAGCAGCCGCCTGGCTACTTCCAACTATGCAACAGCAGCCACTGCATGACTCGCCTGGGCGGCTCACCACCATGCAGTTTGCAGGACTCGCCCAGGTCCACTGATGGCTACTAGCTGACTTGATGCCATACCACTTGCCTGGGGCGTAAAGCAGCCACTGATCAACTTGTGCAGCTTGGCAGAGCCTAGCAGTGGCCACCACGCAACTCACCTCAATGGTTTGTAACCACCTGACTTTTGCAACTTGGTTAGACTTTTCCTAGGGAGTGGGAGGGAAAGCTGGGAGCCGTGGTGGTGTAGCTGTTTGGGTGTCAGACTAGGATCTGGAAAACCTGGGCTGGAATCCACCCCCCCCACTCTGCCATGGACACTTGCTGGGCGACCTTGAGCCAGAAACCCTCTCTCAGTCTGATCTACCTCAAAGGGTCATTTTGAGGATACTGTGGAGGCTTACTGTGTGTAAGCTGCTTTTGCTCCCCATTGGGGAGAGAGTTGGGTTATAAATGATGTAAATAATATCAATAAAGATGAGGGACAGGTAAAAAGTAGGTTGGGAGTGGGAAGGAGAGAAGGAAGCAGGGAAAGGGTACAAGAGATGGGGGCTGCCAGGAAGAAGGAATGAAGGAGTTGTGTGGGAGAGGAACAAGATAAAATGAAGTGTCCTCCCCAAGCTGTGTCAAAAGACTCTGTGGTCCTGGCTGCCTCCTGAATGTCTATACTCACCCAATGGAGTCCATTGCGCACGGGCTCATAGTCTCCCCAATACTGACTTCAACTGGATTTCCCTGTCAGAGCACCTGATCCTGTGAAGGCTTCCTGGGGTACTAGCTAAGGCCACTCAGCACAGTTTATTTCAACTGAATATTAACAAGTTTGGGCAGTGTTGCCTGAAAGCTCCCATTTATTTTAGGTTCCTCTCACCTCCAGAGAAACAAATCTAGTGAAGTGCGGCCATTTTGTGGCAGTGCCTGCTACCCTTTCTCAAAATTCTGAAAGTGCGCTCGTGTGACATGTATTATTGGGAGGGTGTTAAAATTTAGGCACTTAGTGGCACAGTCATACTTCTGGCAATACATTTTGTAAAGCTGTAATAGACTTGTTACATTAGAACTGTGCCCTGAAACTCTGGTGCCTCAGGCCAGGGTTATGCAGCTTGGTGAATCCATTCAGGAATTAGAACACTGACTAATATAAACCAGCTGTAATAAAGAATCTAAAGCTGCAGTGCAAGGCGCGCTCTGGCTTACTTTGACGTTGTGCTAAATAACAATGTTTCCTGATCCTGCACTGGGCAGGGGGTTGGACTAGATGGTCTGTATGGCCCCTCCCGACTCTGTGATTCTATGATTCTTCTGCGGATTTACTTGTTAAGATTTATTCTAAATATTTTTAGGTATGATTTGATCTAGAACCCACTTTTTTGGCCATCCATGGTATCCATAAAACTCTTCTCCAGTACCACATTTCAAATGAATCCATTTTCTTCCTGTCAGCTTTCTTCAGTTCTCCCATTCATACATAGTAATGTGGAGTACCATAGTGTACATTATCTTGATCTGGTTCCTCTGCTTACAGTTTTTTTTTTCTAGTTCCTTCATGGCTGCCCTTCCAGGTCTCCTCCTCCTCCTCATTATTTGGTTGCAATCTCTAGTCCTGGTTGCCCAGATAGCATAGTCGCTGGCACACCTCTTCCAGGTATAATATTTTATCATTTTACCACATTCTACCAATTGAGCTACCCACTGTCATTTCTGGATTGTACCCCAGGAGTAGCGTGCCAGTGCCTTATTTTTATTTATTCCTCTCCCCACCCCCCACCCACTAAGCTCAGCCTGGTTACCCTAGTGATGGGTCTGCAGTCACCCAGCAAACCTTTATGGTGGAGTGAGATGCAAACCTGGGTTTTCCAGATGCTGGTCCAACACTCTTGACTGCGGCACCACTGCTTCTTAGGAAGAGCAATTACAGTTATTAAGTGAATGATATTTTTTTTGTGATTAGATCTGGACCTGTGATTAGATCTGGTATACTTTTTAAGGTGCCACCTGGCTCTTGTTTATTTATACGCCCGTATGACTGATCAGCTCTGTCCTGTGCCATATAAGCAGCGTGACTGTTGTGCGGTTTTGCGTGTTGTGGTCACTTCTCGGTTGGGTGCAGGAAACTCGGCGCTAAGCAAGCCCAGTATGCAAGGCTGGGCGCTGTGCTTTTCAGATTGTGTGGCACAGAAAACTCCTTTTGAAGCATGGGTCAGCTGGTCAGTAGCTCAGCACTTCATTTAAACCAGTGGGGTTTTTGGAAATCCTCGAATGTCTTTGGCTTTCCAGAGGCTGGGTGAGATTTTTCCTTTGTGGTGGCTTCCTTGTCTGAACATGAGCTGGGCTTGATCACCCTGTTCCACTGACCAATAGACCAGAATCATCCCCTTCCTTGGTGTTTGCAGCAACGGAGCTTCTGGGACGGGCCTTTCTGCCTACCCTCCTAGTAGTGATCAGACCTTCTCTGGAAGGAGGGTGCCCTCCATAGTGGCTCCTACTGCAGTGTTTGTAATGGTGACGAGTTCTCAGTGCTTACAAAGGAAACGGAGGACCGAGCAGGTCAGGTGTATTTGAGAAGCTGCGTGAGGAGATGGTTTCCTTCCCAGTATCTCGCTGCCTGGTGGCATTCCTGCAGAAGGACTCTGTTCGGCTGTGGAGCAGGAGCTTGTGCTGCTCTTGCTGCTTAAAAGAAAAGAAAAGAAAATGGTGTGGAGAGGGGAGAGCGCCTGGGCATGGAATAGGCCTCTGTGTTCCTTGTTTGCTGCCTGCAATTCTTTTTTTGCAGTGAGGTTGCCCGTTTGTGTCCTCCTCGGCCCATGCGTTTCAGTCTCTAGTCTTGGATTCAGCCATGATGTCCTCTTTAAAATGTATGTAGTTTTTAATGCATACTGTGAATGTGAGCCTGGCACGTGGGTTTAAAAAGAACTACTTGCATTTCTATTTTGTTTCAATAAAAAATAAAGTGCAGAAAACACAACACCCTTTGAAATAGCTTTATGTTTCTGCTGCATTTTTCTTTTGTAGTTGTTTCTTCTAATTCTAAAACTCTCTTAACCTCTGACGGGAGAAATGAATGGAGAAATGACTTCTTCAGAAGCACCAGACAACACTTTCTCCCCCACTCTTAGAGACTGCCATGAAGGATGCATCCCATAACTTAAGTACAAAGAGGAGCAGAGCACTCCAGCATACAGGTGTGTGCACCAAACTGTTTAAGTTTGAGAATAAACACAGGTTGAATAGTGGTTGCACAAGACAAATGAACACTGTTGATTCCGTAGTCTGAAATGGAATAGTTCGCAGGTGCTAAAAAAACTCAACACAAGCGTATTAGTATTGGGATATGAATCCAGAAACATAGTAGAGGGGTTGGGAAACCCTTGAAGCAAGTGCTTAGGGTTCAGTAAGGGGAAGCTGCCGACTCAACTCAGTGTTCATTTTGCTGTTGTGCCAGGCGGGTCTGGGGACTGTTACATGACTGGCCCTTTGGGGGCTTTTGGTCTCGGGAGGGCAGAATTAGGAGATGAGAGCCTCGTAGGGGCACTGCTCCGCACAAGAGGCCTCCCTGCTCTCGTCTGGCCTAATCCAGCTGCCTGCCCACGTAGACAATTTCCCCCAACACCCGCCCCCCCCCTTTCCCCCGCTGAGGAAATGTCCGCTTAGTTCCTTTAGAAGTGTGGCTCCCCCAGAGGGGCTTCTTTCTTCCTGCTGGTCTTCGTTGAGCTCCTTCGTTTGCCCAGTTACAGCTAGGCGCACAGCACCCAAAGGCTCGCTGTGGCCCAGTGTGGGTGTTTCTGGATGAGGGTGGTCCAGTTCAGAGGTTTTCCAATATCATCTGAAGTCCAGTGTTTTCTCAAAAAAAAAAAAAAGGTCAGTCAGCAGTTCTTCAGCCGTAGCGCCTCCCCGGACTGGCCAGCTTTTTCTTAGTTTTCCCTAGATGTGCAGTTTTCCCTGGTTATGAATGCAGTCTGACTACAGTCTCTTCCATGTGCAAGTGTGTCAGAACACAAGTCTGCATCGTCATGAATAGCCTGTTCTTGAGTAGCAGCAGCCTGTAGTACCCAGGTTTAGTTTATTAATGCATTGAGCAGGAAGACAGAACTCGTGGCGAAAGGAGGGGCTTTGGCTGGAATAAGCAGAATGGTCAGTACTTGCATGTTGTGTTTCAGGGAGCTTCCAGAGCTGGTAGGTGGGAAAGGCTGTCGATGGCTCTTCCCTTTGGAGCAAGATGGGCCCTCCCAGTGATTCTGCCTTTCCTACTAGCATGCCTGGGGATGGTGCACCCATGTAGCCAACTGGAAAAGTCCTGAGCGGTGTTGGTATTTGCTCATAGAAGAAGAGTCTAGTGTGGCTGTGCTCCTTTAGTGGCCATGAAGTGTAATCCTTAGCCATGACTTGTATGAGTTGACATTACTAATCCAGGTGAGCTTCCTCCATTGATATATCAGCAATAAAAAGGGCCTTCTCTTAATTTTTTTCATGACTCTCGATCTCCTTCCAAAACTTTCACATTTGGATCTTGCATTAAGTATATGGGGATGTATGTTCTGAAATGTCTGATTTTAAGGAATAAGTGAGGGGACTGAAATTGAAGAAGAAATTCAGCAAGCACAATTGACCCGGGAATTTGGTTCAAAAGAAAGTGTATGGCATTTACAGTAGTTTATGTGGATATTCAGTGATAAAGCACAATTTGCTGTGTGAGCTGGGTATGGGGAGAAGAGGCTGCAATTCTTAACCAGTTGCAAATTTCAAACTATTGTTTCCATGAGGCAAAATTGTTTTGTGTTTTAAGAACCCCAAATAAGTAATGTCATAAAAATAAAGCTGATGTATTTGGCCTGAAACCTTTCAGATGTTCCAAGAGCACCTGACTGAGAGTCTCTTTCTCACCTCCTGGCCTCAGAGCCTAGATGGGCCCGCATGACTCCATGCTGTGGCCTCCGTCGGAAAAATCGTGGTGGGGATTCTCATCATAGTGCCATGTTTTGCTGTTGTAGTTATCAGCCCTTATAAATTTGTTTTGCTGAAAAGGTGAGTTACAAATAAGTACAAACCAAAGTTGTCTCATGAGAAATGGTGGCAAAGGCAGGCAAAGGGCAGACCGGAAGAAGTGTGGCCCTTGGGTCAACTGCTTTAGTTCCCTGGAGACTGGCCAGGTTTTGTGAACAAGCAAAGGCCATGGAGCGTCTTGTGGTGTCTTAGACTGGCGGATTGATTGTGGCATGAGCTTTCATGGGTCTGAGATAAGCCTGATGAGAGAGGTTCTCATCAGAATAAATGCGTTGTTTTTTAAGAAGGTACAGCCTGTGAGTTTGCAGCAATAGCCTTAACGTGGCTATATCTCAAGAATTTGTCAACAAAGACTGTTTTTTATGTCCAGACCATAATGTGTGGGTACAGATGAATTGTTTTTCTCTTCCCTCTCCTGGAAGAAAGACTTCAAAGAAAACATTTAATTTCTGTAGCTGATCAAACTCTAGAGTCCACATCAAGCTCTTAGGCTGCTAAGCCAGTGGTTAGTTTTCATGGCTGCCTTTCTCCAAAGAGCTCAAGGGGCCTGTGTGGTGTCACCCCACTTCACCCTCTCAGCAGCTCTTTGGAAATAGGCTAGAGGGAGAGATCAGTGAAGCTGTCCATGTGTTTCACGACTGCAGGGGGATTTGATTCCAGAGTACCCGCATCCGATGCCCTCAGTGGCCCCTGACTTGGGTGGAATGCCTCGTGGGATTAGTCAACCTCTAGGCATCTCGTCCTTTCCGTGTTTCTCTCATTTTGTTCCCTTCTGATTTTTCTTGACCTTCTTCTGTAATTTAAGTGGTCTAAAATGAATGCTGATATTTCAACAGATACAGAATGACTGAGTCTAACATTGCGCAGTAGTATGCCTGTGAAGAGGCACTGTCAAAGTTAACTATGTCTAGTGCAAAAGCTGGGAGGTCTGACTGAGCCCAACAGGTAGGTGCTGATGCTTCGTATGTGGAAGAATTGGGGAGGGGGAGGGGGGAGCAGCAGAGTGTTTGGGTTGCTCCTGGATCCCTCTCCCCCCAGCCTCCCGTCCCAAGATCCAGCAGAGCTAGACTGGAAATACATTTGTGCTGTGTTTATAACACAACCTATTAGATTTCTGGTCCTGCAAGACTATACAGAAATTCTTCCGGAGGTGATTCCTTCAGGACATAGTTTATTAGGCTTGCATTTGGCACTTGATGTTGTTGAAACTGTACTTGTACTTTCCTTTAAAAAACAACAACACCTGTTGTACCACAGTGGTATACTGGCTTCCCCATTTTGACAAGCCTTTAGGATCAAGGAGCCATAATTAGAGCTGTTATAATTTGTCTGCCTTTGCTAGTATGCTTAGCAGCATTTCCAACAGCCGTGGTTAACTTTCTTGCAGACGTTGCAAACTAGTTGACATAGAGTGCATTTCTATATGCTTTAACAATAAATAGGGCCCAGCTGCCAGGATCACTTTAATTCAAAGAGTAGAAAGCATTCAGGAATCTGTGGTGAATGGTTGCTGATCACTCCACTTTGAGGCTGTAGCTGGAGACCAGAAACTCTGTGCATAAGAACAACCACGCCAACATTTGTGTTGTGTGATCAGTTAGGGACCATTTGATGAAATGATTCTATAATATGAACTTCTGTAGTAGTTTGAGAAGTGATAAATAGCGAAGTCATCTTAAACCATCAGACATTCAGCCGCTGCTCTTAAAAACAGCACACTGTTGGATCAAACCGGATTTTCTGCTGGTGAAAAAAGGAATCGAGAGCCCCTTTTAGCACCCAGAATGGCTGTGTTGGGGAACGTGGGACTACGCTGACGAGATCTACGTGGGACAAGCTGAATTAAGGAGGAGAGTTGGGCAAAATTGAGTGACGAAGCTGGATGGATCAATCCAGAGTGTTGCTGAGGATTCATATGAAGTCTTTTATTTTCCAGTCTTAAAAATATTTTGGTAGAAAAACATTCAGCTTTGTGGCTCAGCAGTATTGGGTCCATCCACTTGAGCCACAGATACTTTGATTGCTTTAAATAATGCATCTATTCACTGCTGTGGTTTGGCTTCGGAGTGTTTAATGCTGGTAAAGGAGGCTCCCTTGTGCCTGTTGAGTAGGATCTGATGAAGTGCCAAGCAATTTCGAAATATTTTTTTGTTACAATGCCGCCTCTTTATATGGCTTCAACTTAGTACACCGGTCAGAGCATGATGGTTTATACTCTAACAGATATTAACCAGGACATTCAATAAATATGTGCGGTCTGTTAGTGTTAGTGAAGATTTGGTGAAGTTGTTCATTTCTTCCACTATGTCTGAGTTTTCTGTAGACTGTAAACTTCAGAAGACGTCAGGAAGAACCAAAAATGGATGCAGTCATTAGTGAATCTGAAGAAAGCAGATAGAATTACTGGCTTTTGCTCTCGAGCAGTACTTAGAATGTTGCCTGTCTTGCCGCTTGGGGCTGGGCGGGAGGGGGAATACAAAATATAAGGTAACAACGGAAACCCCTTGACATCCTGGTATGGCATGGAGGAAAACCAGCTGGAGGGTGTCTCTCTCTCTCCTGGAGGCCACTTGCAGTACACTGAAGTGAATTGAATTATTGGCTTTACGTCTTACCAAAATCACATTTAGTATTCTGCAAAAATATGTTAGACTTAAAAAACGTGTCTAGCCCTTTTAAAAAATGTGCTTGTATTTGCTTCCAACATGCTCTTTTAAATACTCATTACAGTGACATATGGGTCAGTTGGAATTTGAAAGACTGATTAATTTGGCAGATGTCTTTTCTAAAAAATTCTTGTAACTAGACATGTCCACCACATATGTATAAGATCAGCAAAGTTCCACATTTCAGAGTACATAACCCTGGAGATCCTGTTCTGTTCCTGAGACATTGGTCAGCAACCTTATGTATAAAATTGCATTGGCAAAGCTTTAATCAGAGATGTTCTATTTAATAAATGTACATGTATTCATGGTAAGATTTCTTCATTGCGATCCTATGCAGTTACTTCAATCTAAGCCCCTTGGAGCCAATGGACTTAGGCTAAGGTAACGTTGTATAGGATGCACTGTTTGTCTTCTTTTAAAAATATTTTAAATGTTCAAACTTGGAATAGTGTGAAATTGATGATAGCTCCATTTAAATTGCACATCTGAAAATACAGCTCCTCTTTCACATTAATGTTTTATCATCAGATCTGCCAATGACATACGTTGTTTATCCACCACAATATCAGTAAACCTTAGCCAACTAGTGCAGTGATCAGAGACTCTAAATTTTGAATCAAAACCAAAATATACTAAAGAGAAATATCCAGACTAAGATGCTTTCTTGATTTCACCCAAAGGCTAGCAGCAGTTGCTCTGACCTGGTTGGTCCAGGTAGCTTGAGCTGGTCAGATCTTGGAAGCTAAGCAGGGTTGGCACCGGTCAGTATTTGGATGGGACACCATGAAGACAGGCCAGGGTTGCTATCCAGAGACAAGCAATGACAGACTACTTCTGAATGTCTCTTGCCTTGAAAATCTTGTGGGGTCACCATAAGTCAGCCGTAACTTGACAACATATTTTTTTAAAAAAATTCAACCAAAGGATTTGAGTAAAGTAAGCATTCCTTGTAAGTAGTTTCATAATTTTTTAAGTGCCAAGACAAGTATGCTAGTGTACATTTAGAACAGTTCCAAAATGTACCATGGGATATTGTTATTATCGTGTTGCAATTTGTGTGTGTGGGGTTGGGGGTGGAATTCAGTATATGGTTGTTGTGGATTTTCCGGGCTGTATAGCCGTGGTCTTAGCGTTGTAGTTCCTGATGTTTGCCAGCAGCTGTGGCTGGCATCTTCAGAGGTGTAGCACCAAAAGACAGAGATCTCTCAGTGTCACAGTGTGGAAAAGACGTTGGCAGGTCATTTATATCTACTCAGGAAGGTAGGGTTGGGCTGAGTCATTCTGTAAGAGTTTCCCAGGGTGTGGAATGCTAATGGAGGGAGGCTTCACTGTATCCTGAGGAGGTTCTTACCTGTATCCTGTATCCTTACACTGTATCCTGAGGAGGTTCATACCCTGCAGCTGTGGACAAGTTTACATCGGGACCACACAGCATAGCATCCAGACAAGAGTAAAAGAACATGAACGACACTGCAGACTTGGCCATCCGGAAAAATCAGCAGTGGCTGAACACAGCCTAACTCAAACAAGACACAGTATCCTATTCCAGGACACTAAAATACTGGACAACACTTCTAACTACTTCGTCAGATTGCACAGGGAAGCCATTGAAATTCATAAGCATAAGCACAATTTCATCAGGAAAGAAGAGACCTTAAGAATGAATAGAGCATGGTTTCCAGTCCTGAAAAACAGCAGGCTAACAAAATACTCTATACCCGACAATAGCCCGGCAGATAAGATTAGCATATCAAGCACCAATTCATATGCAAAAGAACCTCCTCAGGAAACAGTGAAGCCTCCCTCCATTAGCATTCCACACCCTGGGAAACTCTTACAGGATGACTCAGCCCAACCCTACCTTCCTGAGTAGATATAAATGACCTGCCAACACCTTTTCCACACTGTGACACTGAGAGATCTCTGTCTTTTGGTGCTACACCTCTGAAGATGCCAGCCACAGCTGCTGGCGAAACGTCAGGAACTACAACGCCAAGACCATGGCTATACAGCCCGGAAAATCGACAACAACCATCGTTCTCTGGCTGTGAAAGCCTTTGACAATGCATCGAATTCGATATAGTTCCTTGGTACTATATTTTACAGTTTCGGCAGTGTGATCCTCCATCTTCTTCCCGCAGTTGTATAGTACATAAGGTAACGCTTGTATTGAAGCCTACTGAGTGGGGGATGAGGACCCAGCCCATTAATGGAGAGATTTTTTTCTCGCCTCACGTTGAAGTATCAATCCCAGGAAAGAGGGAGTTCCTGGAAAAGGAATAATGAGAAAGTCTTCTCCAGGATTCTTTGCCCAGAATCGGCTTCCCAAACTTCCAAACTCATTAAGCTGCTGCAGTTGTCAGAAGATCAAAAGGAGACAAAAGAAGGTGTGTGAGGCCAAGCTCAAGGGGTCAGAGAGAGCTTTCTTCAGAGCCTCTCTCTGCCCTTTCCAGAGTCTTCTGATGATAGAGTGTGCAGTGCCAGTTCACAGGAAATCTCTGCCTAGGTTTTATACCATCTATCCCTCCAGCAAGGGTTCAACTTGAGACCCCCCCCCCCAGCTGATGCCCCAGTGCGGGGAGGTCATTCGTTCATTGGTGATTCCAGCTGATTCTAATGGGGCTGTCCATGAACCCATGTGCTAAACGCATGTAAGTGACATTAAGAAAGGGGCTCTGGAGCATTTTTGGCTGCCTTAAAAACACCCACGGTTCTTTATTTCCCACAGAGTAATATTCCTGTGGGCCAACAACATGGTTTCAGCAGAAGTGAACCTCCCTGGGGAGGTGAAGGGCGACATCCTGAGAGCCTCCCTTTGGGCAGCAGACGGGGTGGGGGTGGGGAAATGCCACGGAAATGCTTGCTTGCAGCTGTGGGGAGGCGTTGCTGAGTTTTGAGCTGTTTTGTATGTCACTTTAAGAGCCATAGATGGTGAGCACATGGAGTAAAAAAAATCTTTTAACCAGATAATAATGTGACAAGTAGCTTTGCATCTATACCATCAGCTTGAAGGACAATTTAAGGGGTATTGGATATTATAACGGGTGGTAAGTAAAATGGCTCAGCGTAGGTACTCGATTGGTGGACTACTGATTTGAGAAATGTTTGTGGACTTGCCTGATTTGATGCTAATATTCTGAAAACACACTTCAGTTTTTCCTTGTAGCATTCCAAGCTTAAACCTGTGTAGTGGTTCTGTCACATCACAGGAGGGTAAGCCATAAAGGGATTGCTGCTTGTTTGGAAAATGAGGTATACTCTCTTGCATGATGGTGCGCATGTCTGTTTTATTATGGCACCATATACTTCCCAGTGCATGTACAGCACGTCTATATGTGGGAAAGAGGTATCAATATGCCACTGGTCGGGAGGTAGTGACACGTGGGAAGCGATTGTGACCATGTTTATTGTTGGGAGCTGTTTGTGGCTGTACGTGTGACTCAGAGGCTGAACCTCTGAGCCTGTGGCTTCTCTGAGTTGCCAAGCACAGTTGTTAACTAGAGTGTAGCGATGTGTGTCTCTTTAGCAAATTAATTGAATAGCCTGCCCATATTGATGGTGACTTGATGACTTTGGGAAATTTCCATTCCGTTTCCAGCTGCTGCCAGTGTTCGACTGTATTAGGCTTGCTCTAGCAGAGCGTGTCCTTACCGTGCTCAGTTCCATTGTGGTCACTTTTCCAAGAACACTGAATGTGACTTACTGGCGGGTGGCTTGTTTTGTTTTGCTTTGTTTTGTTGTTTTCGTTTCACTTCGATAGCTTGTGGAAGGTGATCTCTGTATTGACTGTGTGAAGTTTTGTTCTAGCAGAGAGAAATGAAACTAATTTCATTAACAGGTAACTTAGTGCAATCCTAACCCCTCAGGCTGCACCGTCGCTTGTGCGCCAGTGCAAATGGAGCGGCGCTGGACGGCACCCTAATGACTTTCGCAGGACAGTCCCGCCAGCGCCCGAGCATGGCAAGGCAAAATGCAGTGGCCCCTGGGAGGTCCTGCCCACCGTTCCCCTGACAACCCCGCTCACACCAGCCAATGGCCACACCCCTCCCCTCACATCCCGGCGAGAGAACAGCAGCGGCGCAGCCAATGGGGAGGCTGCGATTGCCGCCGCCAATAGGCCCCCATCAGAGGGCAGGCATCCCTGCCAGGGAGGAGGTAGAGGTGACAGTGAGGGTCCAGATCGAACACACACCCCCTCGCCTGTCCAGCCCCCATTTCTGATGAGGGCCAGGCCAGTAGCTGCAGCTCAGTGCGCCTGCACATACCCACTTCCACTGCTACCACCAAAAGAAAAAGGTTTCCCCCCTCCCCTGAAAAGTAGGGCCAGACAGTAGGGAGCTGATCTCTGTTGCCTGGAGAGCAGTTGTACTTCCGGGAGATCTCCAGCTACCACCTGGAGACCGGCAACCCTAATCAGTCCCCAGGTTCCGGAGAAGCCGGTGAGAGGGAAGCGGGGCCGGCAATGAGTGACAGGAACGCCCATTGGGAACCATGTGGGAGGCCGGAAGGCCGTTTGGAAATGAGGGGAATGAAAAGCGCGCTCAGACTTGCTGCCGCGCAACGGGAACACATCACTGCATCTCTACAAAGCGAGAGCGGGGGCTGGGCCCTGACAGCCATGCCCCCCCCAGAGTGAACTGAGAGACTCTCCCCATGCCAAGCCCATCCCTGCCTCCGCAAACACAACCCCCACCCCCTGGCAGCAGCTTTCCATCTGCACCCCGTCTTCCTGGCTTATCAGATGCCAGCCGCTCAGCCTACCAGAGAATGAAAGTCCTCGGTGCCTCCCCCCTCCTCACAGACATTCCTGGGCCACAGTTCAAATCCCACCCCTCTGCCTGACGTTACATTAGGGGGTGGAGGGGGGTGGGGAGGCTGAACGGGGTCCGCTTGATACATTTGTAGGGATGTGCGAGTGGAAATATGTAAGGGGGTTGTTGGGGGAGGGGTTAAGGACAAAGTCAGACACGCAAACACAGAAGTTGTTTTTTTCCGACTCGTTTTATTAAACTGGAACAAGCGCCATTGTTTCTAGGCTGGAAAGGGAGCCAAGGCATTTCACACAGCCCTCAGTCTTGCTCCCAGGGGCGAGGTTGAGATGCGGGCTGCGGTGAGATATTGCTTCCTGGGCTGGATCTGAATGTCACTCGCAGAGGATTGGGGGGGCGGGGCAGGGAGGAGCAGACATGCTTGGGACGTGCCTGCAAGAGAAAGACACACATGTGGGCTTTGCCTCGGTCCTCGGCCAAGGCAAACCCCACACTCCAAAATCTGAGAAGATGCACATAGTAGACAGCGGCAGCGACCAGCTGATGCCAGACCGTCTGGCGAGGATGCACTCTGCCTAGGGGTGCTTTTACCTTTAAGGGAGGAAACAAGCTGGTAGTTACAAACACCTGGTCAAAAGTAGCTTTCTGGGCAACTGCCTTTGGGGCGGGCAGGGACGGGCACCATCGCCCCCTCCCCTGCTGGGCCTCATCTGAAGTGGCTAGTGGTCAGGTGGGTTCAGGGGAAGGGGCAGTTAGCACTAATCAGCGGGACAGGTCCGCCGTCACCTCATCTCCTCCGTACCTGTCAGCGTTCCCTTGTTGCTTAACGAGCTGGAACTTCAGAGTCAGGACACCTGCAAGGAAACAGGAGGGGCTGCTGTTAGTTAGCCAGATATTCCAGACTGTGCCCTTCTTCCCTTCAGCGAGTGCAGTTCTCCTTCTTTTCTTGCAAAGTCCCCAAAGTGCGCCCAGTGTCTGCCACTGTGCGACCCTCTCCCCCGCCTCAAAGTGGCCACGGCACACAGCAAACGGGCAGAGATTCCTGCTATGTGCTCACTTACCTGAGGGGTGTGGGCGGCGCTGGCCGGATGTTTTATAGGGCGCCTTCGCGGGTGATTGGGTGCGGGGAGGAGGGCTCGTCCACGCCGGGCGCGCACACTGATTGGCCCCCGGGATAGTTCTCATCCTATGCTCCTTCGGGCCACAGGGGCGGGGCTGGGCGCTTGGAGAGGGATCCGAGTTTTCGCCGTTCCATGGGCGCCTATGGGCTACGCCTTCTTCTTCTGTGGCGTAGCTATTTTGCGCCGCTGTGGGCGTTCCCGCTTCTGGAGGGGCTTAGGGAGCGAACGCACTCTGGTCCCGGCCTCCTCCCCGCCCCCCCTACACTGGCGCAGGGCTCTACGCCACTCTTCCGCCTCCGCCCGGCCGCTTGTTGCTTGCGCTGGCGCCAGCCTGCCGGCGGTGCAGCGCCTTGTCCCACCGCTGGCAGAAGACCATTTACGTGCACGTGGGAGCCAGATCCGCCGGCGCAAGCCTTAGTTCGGTTCCTATTCACTTTCCCCGCCCCTGTTAGAATTGCACTGCCCGAAAGATTTATTCTGTCTTTGCAGATGGAGCATAAATTTGCGTACCATGCTGTGCTGATGTCACTTTTTTAGATGAATAAAAGACTGTGCTCTGGCACCCATGGGGTTGCTTGGTGCCATATTGGTTGCTGCTGTAACCATTGAGGAGGAAGGGAATTCACATTAGAGGAGGATAAAGGGCTTCTTCCAAACAAAGAGCCAAAAAGCTCTGCCAGCCGATTTGGTGGAAGCAGCTATGTTTATCCTTCCAATGAATTTGACAAAGTAATTACTTAAGCATGTTGTCTGAACTCAGCTTGTTGATATGTTGACTAATGATGCATTTTCTCACTTTTGCATTTCACAGTTGTGCTCTTGTATATCTGCAGTGTCTGGATTATTTTGGATTAATAACTAGCCTTGTCTTCACACTATTTATTTATTTAGAAATGTCTGTGCTACCTCTGCAAGCAACTTGCTGTAGATGGTTTAACAATAATGTAAAACAGCATACAATTGTTTAAAACTAATGAACTGAGCTCTAGTTATTTTTCCAGCCAACTTCATGAGAAATCGATTGCACTTCAGCAGTTGTTTGTTTGCTCCCGTATCTGCAGGCGTCGCTTTCTGCAGAATCGCCAGCACTGCAATTCTTGCAAAAAGGTGCTGGTCTACAATGCAGTCCTGAGAAAGCAAGAAAATTCCATGTCTGTTGTTTGTAGGACTTGTTGTTCGGGTTCAGACTGAGCCCATCAGCCCCCAGAACATTTCGTCCCTTGCTGCATGTTGCTTCCAGTGTCTGGAAGGAGAAGGTTTAGAAAACCCTCCATTGCCCTACATGGCTGAGAACACCTGACCAGCAAACTTAATTATAGGTAGATGCCAGAATCATTTGCATATGTCTGTGTGAAAGTAGATGCCCTTATGCCTTGAATTTCCTCCCCTGCTCGCATTCATGCTAGCATTTCTGTTGCCTAAACTTAAAACCACTGACATCACGGAGACAAAGGGAAAGACTGTAGAAAGCAGCCACAGAGAGGGTCTCCCCAAATGAAGTCTAAACTATGGTATGTCTAGTAGTAACCAATAGCTACTATATCAAACTTCCTATGACATACATCAATTACTGCCACTTACAAATTAAAATGTTTATCTACAATATTGAATACGTTACAAAATCCAAACAGTCAACCATAAACAAGTCAATAGTACGTGTTGCCTCAAAGTCGCCTCTCCCGAGTTGGTCCACCTGTTTAAGTTTGTGTGTTCATTTGCATAGCAGTGAAACCCCCGAGAAAGCTTTTCCACACAAAACAAAATTTGCTAGCGTTTTGTCAGGCGGGCGAACTGGGAGCAGCGATCTCCTTGCTGCTCCGGGGGACAGACTCCAACCTAGAACGCGTTGACCCATTTGGAGGAGAGGAGATCCCCTCGATACATCGGCAGAGGTGACTTTGAGGCAGATATGCTGTTGTACAGCAATAGTACACATCTGTTATTTCATCCCCACTTGGAGGAGCGCTTATCTCCCCCTATTAAGAACGTTTAATTACAAGGTTGGAACATCTTTCGGACGAAAGGACTATTGATGGACTACATGTGGAAATACGAATAGAGGAATTGTAATGTATTGGTTGGAGTGTGCTTTCTACAAGTAGTTTACTATTGACTTGTTTATGGTTGACTGTTTGGATTTTATAACATATTCAATATGGTTGATAAATATTCTAATTTGTAAGTGGCAGTAATTGATGTATGTTATAGGAAGTTTGATAAAGTAGCTATTGGTTACTACTAGACATATCATAGTTTAGACTTCATTTGGGGAGACCCTCTCTGTGATAAACTTAAAACCAACCTGTAATGTGAAAACTTTTGTTTAGCCTCCCAGTTTTCACCCAGTTAAAATGAAGCCTAAAGAATATAATTCATTTTTAAAAAGAATTATATCCTGCCTTTCTTTGGAAAGAATGACATCGGCGTAGTATACAGAAAGGGGAAATTGCAGCATAAAAAACAGCGTGAAAACATTAGTGACATCAACCTATAGGAGCACTGATTGGGAGGGGCTTCAAGCAGGAAAACCACCTTAACACACCCTGGGAGGAGGCCATCCTACTCTATAAAAGGCTGCGTTCCTGACAACTCACTTCTTCCCCTGGTGCGCCTGCAGCGAGCGCTGCCGTGAAGGGAAGCCCAGACAAGGCAGCCCGTCCCTCCAGGGAGAGCGCCGTGGCAGGAAGCCCAGGCCGGGATCAGGCACGAAGCAGGCAGCAATGGACTGCCTGCTGGAATGTGTGGGAAAAGGAAGTCTTCGCTGTTAAAGCGGCGCTCACAAATTGGAGACATTGGTTAGAAGGAGCCCGACATCCGTTCGAAGTCTGGACGGATCACAAAAATTTAGAGGCCCTGCGTAGCCCTCGCAAACTAAACGCCAAGCAATTGCGGTGGGCGGAATTCTTCTCGAAGTTCAATTTTACCTTAAACTTCCTACCAGGCAAAACTAACTTCCTCGCTGACGCTCTATCACGCATGCCCCAACATAAAAGCAAAAGGGAGGAGACAGTCGACACGGTGTTTTCGCCTACGCAATTAGGGGGTGTGATGACTACGCGCAGCCGCGCTAAGCCCTCCCCGTCACCCGATCAGGGGTGGAGAGAAAAACTGAGAGCTGAAGTGGAGAAGGAGGGGGGGAGGCGCCCAAAGACAAACTGCAACAATCCACCACGGGGGAATGGCTTTGGGGAGACTGTTTTTATGTGCCCAAATGTCTGAGAAAGGATGTTTTACAACGATGTCACGATGCCCCCACAGCGGGACACTACGGTTACTTAAAAACACTCCACTTGGTGCAACGCCAATTTTGGTGGTCAGGCATGCGCAAGGACATTTCCCAATACGTAGCCTCTTGCCCCATCTGTCTCAGCGCCAAATCCCGAAAAGGCAAACCGCCGGGGCTTTTGCAACCCTTAGAAACGCCAAGTCGACCATGGGAGATTATTTCTATGGACTTTATTACTGACCTCCCTCCCTCTAAGGGACATAATTGTATTTTGGTCGTGGTCGATTTGTTTTCCAAGCAAGCGCACTTTATACCGTGCACCACCATTCCCTCCGCTAGAAAACTAGCTGATATTTTTATAAAAAACATTGTGAAAATACATTCTTTTCCATCCAAGGTGATTTCGGATCGCGGCGGGCAATTCGTTGCCAACTTCTGGTGGGAGCTTTTGCAACTACTTGGAATTGAACAAGGGCTCAGTTCAAGCCATCACCCAGAAACAGACGGACAATCCGAAAAAACTAACCAGATATTAGAACAATTTCTAAGATGCTACATCAACTTCCAACAAGACAATTGGGTTGATTTGCTCCTGTTAGCAGAGTTCTCCTATAATAACAGTGTACACACGTTACACACGTTACACACGCCTTCACCCAGCTGGGATCAGGAGCGAAGCAGGTAGCAATACCTGCCCCCCCCCCAACCTGCCAGAATCAGGCGCGGAAAGCAAAAATAGGGACCACCCCGGTGCAAGCACAAGCAAAATTACAGACGAAACCAGCTCTTTGAAGTGAAAACTCAATGAATACACATTAAGAACACTCAAATTATCAAAAATATAGTTATAATGTGTATATACAAAATAATCCAAATACTGAAGTAATCAAGATGTGAGTATTACAACAACCATCCCAGTAAATACATCACAAAAGTGCTCACTGGCACAAAACAGTAAAGGGGGGGGGTGCACGCAGGCACCTCCTAAGAATTATACAACCCAAAGGCAGCAGCACTCAATTACAAATATACAAGGGGGCACACTGGCACTACCATTCACTTAGGCAGCCATGGAACGGTTTACAAGGGATACCGTCCACAGCAAAAACATTTAAAGGGCGAAAATGTCCAATAACATCAAGCTGCAATTGAAGAAAAGAGGCTGTGAAGAAAGAGCTGAAGGGGTCCAACGCCCAGTCAGCAAATTCAGCCTCCTCATCAGCCACAGGACGGGATTTGCCAGCATACGTAGTATTAGCCCATTTCGTGAATGGATCACTTCTTCAGCAGGCACATGTAGTTAGATCCCTGTGGAACAGTTTCGCATACTCTCTCAGTGAAGCCGCCAATTAGTCACAGCGTCTAGAGCATGTTGTATTTTTTCCCACAACGGGCTTTTTTTTACTAGTGAGATATAATCTCTGACAAACTTTAGAAATATGTTGGTGGCTGGTTCTTGCAGGCGTAGGTAGCCTCAATTAAAGATGTAACATTTCCGGAAATTTTGAAGCAATTCGGGAACAATGTTTTTTTTCCAAAGGAAAAAGTTCAGTATTTCTGTCTGCAATACATTTTAAAGTCAAACCTAAACTTATTTTACTGTTTCAACAACATGAAGTGCATCACCTATAATTTTGCATATAACATTGTCCTATTTTGCATGTTTATGAAATTTTAAAAATATGAATGCCTTAGTTTTTTACAAATAAAATTGTGAACATACTGATAATTGAGAGACCTTCAAACTGCTACTCTCTGTGGTACCGCAGCATTTGCATTTTGACCTGTGCCATCTGATAGGTAGGAAAGAAATGAATAGAAAATGAATTTTGTAGTAAACAAAAGTGTATTATTTGAATAGAAACAACCACTAGACTACAAATCCAGCATATTTGTTTGTTTGTTTGTTTTATAGCCCGCCTTTCTTGCAGAGACTCAAGGCAGATAAAACAAGAAAACAACCAGGCAGAAGAGAACTCTACTTAACAGTCCAGTAGGACTGTGTCTGGGTGTGGGTGTGTGGTGCCATTAAGTCACAGCCTATGCCAACCTCGTGGGGTTTTCAAGGCAAGAGACATTCCGAGGTGGTTTGCCCTTGCTTGGTCTTCCAACTAAGTACTAACCAGGGCTGACCGTGCTTAGCTTCTGAGATCTGTGAAACAACAAGGCAATACCCGGTCGAGACCAACAACAAACAGAGCGGAGAACCACCCGGGCACTAAGAAAATATATCCGTTTTTATATATGAGGTTTTAACAAGAAAATAATCACATTGGTTGTTGTGGGTTTTCCGGGCTGTATTGCCGTGGTCTTGGCATTGTAGTTCCTGACGTTTCGCCAGCAGCTGTGGCTGGCATCTTCAGAGGTGTAGCACCAAAAGACAGAGATCTCTCAGTGTCACAGTGTGGAAAAGATGTCCTACATGTCCTACATCTTTTCCACACTGTGACACTGAGAGATCTCTGTCTTTTGGTGCTACACCTCTGAAGATGCCAGCCACAGCTGCTGGCGAAACGTCAGGAACTACAATGCCAAGACCACGGCAATACAGCCCGGAAAACCCCCAACAACCATCGTTCTCCGGCCGTGAAAGCCTTCGACAATAAATAATCACATTACTATATCTGTGTGAGTATTTGTACTATGTGCATAAAGTGCATTCATGCATTCATCATATAATTACAATTTTCCTTTTCCCACAGTCCAATCCCAGCAGGGGACTCCATGCCCCGTCCCAATCCTTTTAAGAACAAGGCAAGTACTCCATGAGTAAATGAGATGGTAAGTATGAGTCAACTTGTAATCACTAGCGGATTTTATCTTTCTTTTCTTTTCTTTTCTTTTCTTTTCTTTTCTTTTCTTTTCTTTTCTTTTCTTTTCTTTTCTTTTCTTTTCTTTTCTTGCAGATGTCTTTCAGGATGTTGTTCGTGGGATCCAACCACAAGCAGCCCTAACTGCAGCCGGCTAAGCAGTCTTTTGCGTCATTCTTTTGCACAGTCTTTTGCGTCACTCTTTGGGTCTTGACGAATGAGTCGAACTAATCAGGTGATCCTCCAGCCCCTGAGGAAGTCTTGAGGACGAAATCTGCCGCTTAGCCGGCTGCAGTTAGGGCTGCTTGTGGTTGGATCCCACGAACGACACCCTGAAAGACATCTGCAAGAAAAGAAAAGATAAACTCCGCTAATGATTACAAGTTGACTCATACTTACCATCTCATTTACCCATGGAGTACTTGCCTTGTTCTTAAAAGGATTGGGACGGGGCATGGAGTCCCCTGCTGGGATTGGACTGTGGGAAAAGGAAAATTGTAATTATATGATGAATGCATGAATGCACTTTATGCACATAGTACAAATACTCACACAGATATAGTAATGTGATTATTTATTGTCGAAGGCTTTCACGGCCGGAGAACGATGGATTGGGACGGGGCATGGAGTCCCCTGCTGGGATTGGACTGTGGGAAAAGGAAAATTGTAATTATATGATGAATGTATGAATGCACTTTATGCACATTGTACAAATACTCACAGATATAGCACTAGATCCAGAGGAGTTAGCCGTGTGAGTCTGTAGTAGCAAAATCAACAAGAGTCCAGTAGCACCTTTAAGACTAACCAATTTTATTGTAGCATAAGCTTTCGAGAATCACAGTTCTCTTCATCAGATGCATGGAGGGCAAAAAGAAACTGGTCAGATATAGAGGAGGAGAGGGGAGGGCAGAGTAGATGCAAACAGCTCCTTCTGATAAAGAGAACAGTTTGCTTCTGTTGAGGAAATCAGTTACCTCTGCTACAGCTGCTCATCTTCCAATGTGATATATGCCCTCATGTGCCAACAATGTCCATCTGCTCTGTACATTGGACAAACCAGCCAACCTCTACGCAAAAGAATAAATGGACACAAATCTGACATGAGAAATGGCAACGTCCAGAAACCAGTGGGAGAACACTTCAATCTACCAGGACACTCCATCAAAGACTTAAAGGTCACTGTAGTCCAACAGAAACCTTTCAAAAACAAAATCCAACGGGAAGCTGCTGAATTGGAATTCATATGTAAATTTGACTCTGTCAAGCTGGGACTGAATAGGGACTATGAATGGTTATCTCATTATCAGAGGTAACTGATTTCCTCTACAGAAGCAAACTGATCTCCATATCAGAAGGAGCTGTTTGCATCTCCATATCAGAAGGAGCTGTTTGCATCAACTCCGCCCTCCCCTCCCCTCCTCTATATCTGACCAGTTTCTTTTTGCCCTCCATGCATCTGACGAAGAGAACTGTGATTCTCGAAAGCTTATGCTACAATAAAATTGGTTAGTCTTAAAGGTGCTACTGGACTCTTTTTGATTTAGATATAGCACTGTGATTATTTTCTTGTTAAAACCTCATATATAAAATACCCGGGTGGTTCTCCACTCTGTTGTTAGCTTCTGAGATCTGGCAAGATCAAGCTAGCCTAGATCATGCAGGTCCGGGTGCAGCAGGACTGGGATTATGGAATTGGACAGCAGTGCAAGCAAACAAAAAAGTCTTCTTTGAGACATGGCATCCCATAATATAGAAACTGATTAACAGAGGCAGAAGACAATGCAGTAAAAGGAAGGTGATACATGCAATAAGCATTGCAATAACCTACAGTTCCACTCCTTATAAAAATGACCTCCGGAACTGATCCTGTTGTAATCCCTTTGTAAAATGCCCCCTGGACATTTCTATATTGCACATTCTGCCGACTGATGCCAGTGGGAAGGGGCTTCTGACCTCTGTGAGGCTGGTGCCACCACAGAGAATACACATGAGTGGGGAATGGGTTTTTTGCCCATTTGCAGGGTGGCACTTCAGGAAGGTTCGGCTCACATAAGTGTCACGGAAAAGCATAGCGGGCCAGTCCTGCCCATCTTGGCTACTAAAACCTTACCACATAAGATGACGTAAAGTTCATCTTCATTCTTCTGTGCCTCCACACATGGGACTGCGCAGGCGCAGGCCAGCCGCCGGAAGATTTTTCATCTTTTTCCTCAGCTCCGAAGGGGCCGTTGGGCGCGCGCCGCAGTGACCGTTTCCCGCCCAAACGGTCACATGTCCCAACAGCGACCAACGGCCCCTTCCCTCAGTTCTCTTCTTGCCGCCGCTAGAAGGGAACGTCTGCTTCGCAACTCCGCGCTTTATAGTGATTGCTTGCTTCGTGATTGATTATTTCGGTATTGACTTGGATTTCGGACTTGACTTACTCTTCTTCTGACTGATTTGGACGGACTTTGGACTCGGTGTGTATTGATTCGGACTGTTATTCGACGACGCATATTGCTGAACCCCTTAAACATGACCTCTAAGGCCTTATTCAAGCACTGTGCTCAGTGCCAGAAGAAGATGGCCCAAACAGATGGGCATGATCTGTGCCTTTTTTGCCTTGGGGAGGGTCATAATGTCCCAGTGTGTAAAATCTGCCAGAAGTTTACCCATAAGGCCAGACAGGAGAGGTCTGCGCGCTTGAAGGCATCGCTGTGGCAGAAAGTGTTGGATGGAGAGGAGACTCCCAGACCCCTTCGGTGGCGGGAAAAACTCCGTTGTCCTCCCCAAAGGCTGCCCTTAGCTCCTCGGCCGAACGGCATTCACGAGCGGGCTCTGTGGCCTCTGCTAAGTCGGTGTCGACATCTCGACCGGCGAGTATAGCAGTATCAAAAGCGGGTTCACAAGTGGCGATGTCTCCGAAATCGCCGAGAGAGAGGGCGTCGTCGAAGTCGGATCCGAAGAAGTCGGTTTCAGGATCGGATCCGATGGGGTCAGATCCTACCTGCCTGCCGACTCCGACGCCGGATCCGAAGACTACTGCGGTTCCGAGACCACACTCCGCTGGCAAGAAGTCTTCCACCAAGAGGGCGTCAGATCCAAGAGCCAGCTCGGAGCCGCCGTCAAGGAAGCCGAAGAAGTCCAAACATCGACACTCTCGGTCCCCACGGCGCAAGTCTGCTGATGCGGTGGTGCTAGTATCTCCACGCACACCTTCCCCTCATCTGAACTCACCAGACCGTTCTGCTCCGGAGGAAGTGCCGGATCCGGGTGCGTATGTCATGGTCTCGAGTGAGCATCGTTCCCCGTCACCGGAACCGAGCCCGGCTGCCCCTCGTCGGATCCGACGCACACCCAGAGAGCGCTCGTCCGCGTCGCCAGCTTCCCCCATTCGGAGTCGACTCCCTTTCTCCGATGTGGAAAGTGTCGGTTCCGAACGTTCCTTTCCATCACGACACCGGCAGGCCTCCTATATTCCACCTGCATACCATTGCCAATCGAAGGGGGCCCCTGCGGGGTATGACTCCTCTGATCCGAGGCCATCAACATCCAGGCAGCGTGAGTGGCTACCTCCACTCTTTCCAGCTGATGAGGTGTCGGCTCCTGCTTCTGATGAGGAGGAGGCTGCTGTTGACTACGAGTATCGCTCTGATTCCTTGTCGGAACCGTCTCCAGATGACAATGTGGCTCCCAGTACGAGTTCCTCTTATGAGGACCTCCGTATCTACGCCGACCAGATGGCCTGTATGGCAAAGGCGTTGGAGATTGATATTTCTTCGGCCACGCCTAAGACGAAGGACAAGCTCCTGTGTCGCATCTATGGTGACAACCCAGCTACGGTGGGTTTCCCTATGTTGGAGGGCGTGGAGAAGTTGTGGAAGGTGCCTTCAGATCTGCCAGCTACATCGAAGCGGATTGAGCAGATGTACAAAATCAAGCAAGGCACGTGGCAGTCGCTTGTCAAACATCCTCCACCTTCATCCCTGATTGCCGAGGAAATCCAGCACCGACGGTCAGGTTCCTCTTCCATCCCGCCGGACAAGGAGGGGAAGAAGATGGACACCCTGGGCAGACGCCAATACTCCATCTCGGCCCTAGCCCTCCGTATAGCCAACTACCAAACCATCATGGCTGGCTGTCAGCTGTACCTGTGGGAGAAGCTGACATCTTATGTCGCTGACTTGCCTGCAGATAAGAAGGCGGTGGTGTCCCTGCTGCAAAACGAAGCCATTCGCCTTTCAAAGCAGCAGATGAATGCGGGGAGCCATGCAGCTGATACTGTGGCCCGTGGTATGTCATCAGCGGTGATCCTGAGACGGCACTCTTGGCTCCGGTTGACGGCTCTCCCGCAGGAGG
The DNA here is from genome assembly GCF_028583425.1 of Eublepharis macularius. Classification (NCBI taxonomy): domain Eukaryota; kingdom Metazoa; phylum Chordata; class Lepidosauria; order Squamata; family Eublepharidae; genus Eublepharis; species Eublepharis macularius. The sequence goes on from NC_072792.1 coordinate 3,100,932, forward strand.
TGAAGACCAAAATTGAAAATCTGCCCTTTGAAGGGGATTCCCTCTTCTCGAGCACCACGGATGAGGCGCTGAAGAAGAAGAAGGAGGATAGGCAGACGTCTCGGTCGTTGAGAGTGACCTCGGCGGACAGGTCTTCTTTTAAGCCACGGTACCCTATGAGATACAACCCGTACCAGTACCATGGAAGATACCAGCAATGTCCTTACTTCCCGCACTATCCTGCTACTCAGCACCATTACACTCCTGCGCAGCAACCCAAGAGGCGTAGGCCTTTCAAGCCCCGTCCATCTCAGCCTCCTGCTCAGCAAAAAGATCCGCAAGGAGCAGGGAGGCAATTCTGACGGGATGAACCAGTCACAGCCCTGACTTTCTCGGACAGGCTGAATGAAGCCTTTCCTATTTGAATGGGAGTCAATAACATCTGACTCATGGGTCTTAACGATTGTGAACAAAGGATATGGGCTGGAATTCACTGAACTGCCTAGGTGTATCTCACCATTAAGGGCTGTGAATAATACCATGGCTGAGCTTGAGGATGAGATCATATCTCTCTTGGTCTTCTCAGAAGAAGACTGAGACTTGGAAGAGCAGTTGTGAGGGAGCTAGAGAAGATCTATAAAGGTAAAGATGCCTCTCTGGGAACCAAGATCAAGATAGTCCGAACTGTTGTATTCCCCATTACTATGTATGGATGTGGATGTTGGACAGTGAAGAAAGCTGACGGGAAGAAAATTGATTCTTTTGAAATGTGGTGCTGGAGGAGAGTTTTGCCGAGACTATGGACAGCCAGAAAGACAAATAGGTGGGTTCTAGATCAAATGAAGCCTGGATTCTCCCTAGAAGCTAAAATGACAAGACTAAAGCTTTCATACTTTGGTCACATCATGAGAAGACAAGATTCTCTGGAAAAGTCAATAATGCTAGGAAAAGTGGAAGGCAGCAGGAAAAGAGGAAGACCTAAAATGAGGTGGCTGGACTCAATAAAAGAAGACACGTCCTCCAGTTTGCAGGATCTGAGTAAGTCTGTTAATGATAGGACATTTTGGAGGTCTTTCATTCATAGGGTTGCTATAGGTTGGAGATGATTTAATGGCACATAACACACACACACATTTGCTTGCTGGCTGTTAAAATGGTTTTGTACACATTAATGTGCTTCACAAATTTTGTTTCCTCTCCTGAAACTCCCTATGGAACACAGTAGCTGGGAGTGGGGGTGGGGGGAGCTCTTTATAATAAGCAATGTGAAAACTGAATACAGTTCATTGGAGTTGAGGTTTCTCCCTAAAAAGGAGCAAGAATATGTTCAACACTTGATTCGGATTTTTTTTCTTCAGAGATGTCATGAGAAACGTCCTTTGTTCCACAAGGAGGCAGTGTTGTTTTATCCTGTCATGTCTTGGCATTGCTTCCTGAATTATTTGCATCAAGAAATATTTTATGTATGTTCCTCTTCTGTTATACGCAGCTGATATGCTTCAGATGAACAAGGAACCCAATTTCCTCCTTTTCAGAAAACATATTGAATTGAAGTTAATTTTTTCAAACAGCTGCCTGCTATACTAATCTGTGCAGTAGGATGAAACAGTTAGAGCTAGCGTTGGTAACGCTTCTTCTACTTTTTGCAGATTGTGGATGATTCTATATTGGTCTGCTTTTGTGTACTTCATGCATTTCTCCTGCACGTATCACGAAAGGAGGCTGTTCTGCTGATCACACGCTGCAGTTCACTCCCGCTTAACAGTGACTATCCACATTTCCCCCCCATCCATCTGTTTAAAGTAATTCTGGTTCTGTTGTAAATAGATTTTATTTCAGCGTAACTTATTATAAAAAGGAGGCAAACAAATGTGTGAAATTGGATTTCATTCATTGGATATTGGAACTTTATTTATTTATTTGTGTCATTTATAGTCTACCTTTCTCACTGATACTCAAGGCACATTGCATAGTGTGAGATTAGTACAGCCAGCAGTATCAAGGAGATTTGCATAAACAATGCCATAGGGTAAATAAATACAAGTTTACAGAGACATCACATTAGCAAGGATCCAATACAGGGTTGAAGAACTGCTGAAACAGAACATAATCAGTTCTAGGACTGACATCAGATAACATGAAGCACAGGTAGTATGCTTGAAGTTAAAGTTCTTGGGATATGTACAGCCCTGTGCATTTTTTCACTTGTATCTATCTATAATTTTTTAAAAAACATATCAGCACTAGATAGAGCCCATTTCATCAGACAAATTATAGTGGTTTATATATGAGGTTAGCCCTGACCTAGGTAGCCCAGGTGAGCCTGATCTTGTCAGATCTCAGAAGCTAAGCAGGGTTGGCCTTGGTTAATAAGTGGATGGGAGACCTCCAACAAAGACCAGGGTTGCAAAGAAGGTAGGCAATGGTAAACCAACTCTGTTAGTCTCTTGTCATGAAACCCCCACCACACATTGCTGTATATTGAATGTAACGTTCAGCCTCGGTGCTCTTCTGCTAAACAGCGGATCCCAGAAGGTCTTTTTCATGATTGAGCTACAATGGAAAACAACGTTCTTTAAAGTGAAGTGAAACAGTATATTTCATGAACTGTTCAGTTGGACTGTGATTGGACATGTTATGATGTATTTATATTCATTGATTGTTTTGTATCTCTGAATATTTAGTAGCATATTTATGAACTTTATGAATGGTTACTATTATTGCACTTAATACTTTAATAACTAATTAAAATTTGATAACATTCGATTTTTGGTTTCTTTGTTACTTTCCTATTAATCCTATCTTATATTGCTTTTGTCGCTGCTTATATAAAAAGCATCATTATAACTTTTCATATAGGATAGGCATATTTATGGAATTTAGAAGTATGAATGCTTTATTTTTCAGCAAGCAAAATTGCAAATATTCCCAACATTTGTGTGAGAAGAGAGCTGCAAAGGGCAGTCACCATCTACTGCCTTAGTTTTTGCTAGCTGGGGGGTGGAGGAAGTTAAAATTAGAAAATATATTTTTTCACAAGGAAGACATGTTAGACTCTCATACAGTCACAATAGGTAGGACTGCCAGCATATCTGGATATTAAGTAAAACTTTTAAACACTGAACTTTTTAATAATGAATTTTTATACACCTTACAGCATATCAACTGTTGCCAAAACTATTCATATTGAATCAATGTAACCTTGAAACTACATTGTATATACATGGAGTCAGTGCTTTTTTTGTTTAAGGCTGCACGGATTTCCATTAGTACCCCCCTCAAGACTTGGAAGTGCACTCCCCCAAAAGGTGCCAGTACTTAGTGAGTATCACCATTTAAAAAAAAAACCTGCAGAGTATACATAGGAATTCCCATTATCTAATACTCTGGGTTGACACCCACCCACCTACCCCCCGTTTTGGTGAGGGTGTAGTGGTTAAGAGTGACTGGACTCTAATCTGGAGAACCGGGTTTGAGTCCCCAGTCCTCCCCTTGAAGCCAGCTGGGTGACCTTGGGGCAGTCACTTAAGAAGGGCAGGACTCTAATCTGGAGAACCGGGTTTGAGTCCCCAGTCCTCCCCTTGAAGCCAGCTGGGTGACCTTGGGGCAGTCACTTAAGAAGGGCAGGACTCTAATCTGGAGAACCGGGTTTGAGTCCCCAGTCCTCCCCTTGAAGCCAGCTGGGTGACCTTGGGGTAGTCACTGAAGAAGGGCAGGACTCTAATCTGGAGAACTGGGTTTGAGTCCCCAGTCCTCCCCTTGAAGCCAGCTGGGTGACCTTGGGGCAGTCACTTAAGAAGGGCAGGACTCTAATCTGGAGAACCGGGTTTGAGTCCCCAGTCCTCCCCTTGAAGCCAGCTGGGTGACCTTGGGGCAGTCACTTAAGAAGGGCAGGACTCTAATCTGGAGAACCAGGTTTGAGTCCCCAGTCCTCCCCTTGAAGCCAGCTGGGTGACCTTGGGGCAGTCACTTAAGAAGGGCAGGACTCTAATCTGGAGAACCAGGTTTGAGTCCCCAGTCCTCCCCTTGAAGCCAGCTGGGTGACCTTGGGGCAGTCACTTAAGAAGGGCAGGACTCTAATCTGGAGAACCAGGTTTGAGTCCCCAGTCCTCCCCTTGAAGCCAACTGGGTGACCTTGGGGCAGTCACTGAAGAAGGGCAGGACTCTAATCTGGAGAACCGGGTTTGAGTCCCCAGTCCTCCCCTTGAAGCCAGCTGGGTGACCTTGGGGCAGTCACTGAAGAAGGGCAGGACTCTAATCTGGAGAACCGGGTTTGAGTCCCCAGTCCTCCCCTTGAAGCCAGCTGGGTGACCTTGGGGCAGTCACAGCTCTCTCAGAGCTCTCTCAACCCCAACCACCTCACAGGGTGTTTGCTGTTGTGGGGATAATAATATACTGTGTAAACTGCTCTGAGTGGGTGTTAAGTTGTCCTGAAGGGCAGTATATAAATTGAATGCTGTTGTTGTTTTGCGTGAGTAAATTCTGCACTATGCTTCAGTTTGAAAGCGGGCTCCCTGCTGCTTCATTTTGTGTTTTTAAAGTGGTGTTGGTGCCTGGGCAGCTTGCCTAATACTTGCTGCTCACCTCTTGTGGGGCTGCTTCGTTTCATGGGTGCTGCTCCGGCACCTCCTCCAAGCTACAGCCAGTCAGGGGCAAGGCCTGCCGAGTCAGCAAACGAGAGTGGGCTGCATACGGCCTCTGGGCCTCCTGTTGTGCCTCCCCTGCATGAACCTGCCTGCCTGACCGGTCAGCACCGGAGAAGAGGACGAGAAGGTGAGCTAGCCCCGAATACTTCGGCTGACCTTATTCGGTCCTTCAGTGGATAAGGGGAACAAGTTGGCTTCAGGGTTCATTGCGGTGTTGGGGGTGGAGAGCAAGAGAAGGCCTGTGTGTGAGAGGGGTCAGTACCCAGGGTGGGCTGCAGTTAATTAATGATGCATTGGGTTGGTTTGAGCTGGGAGGCAGAGGTGGCAGCCAGGCATGTTCTTTCAGGCCCGCCTTTTGTGCTGAGCTATTTCTCAGTATTGATCTGGCAGTATTATTAGCCTGTTTCTTCTCGACTTTAGAGGGTGGTTATTGTCGCCACAGGAAGGCCTGACGTGAATCTTTGAGGGGTTTGTTCCAGTCCAGTGCTGTCAGATTGTTGCTAAAAGAGAGTCTCAACTGTAAAGGGGCTGAGAAGGGCTATATTTTTGCTCATCGGTACCATTTTCTAAGGCTATTGAGGAGCTCGACCAGGCATGACAGCTGTCATGCAAACGTACATAGGGGAGGATGAGGCGTGGGACAGGCCTGCTGAATGGTCCCCCTTCCCTCTAGGTAGCTCCCTGCCTTGGTCTAATCGCAGCAGCCTTGGCAGGTGAGGCACCAGAACACCAGTGATTCCTAAAGCTCGCCACATGCTTCCTAATCTACCTGGTTTAGTTCACTCTCTGAGGTTCACAAATGGGGGTCTGCATTCTGGTTGGAGTCAGCACACCCTTCTCTGGCGTGCAGGGAGCAGGGCGCTGAACTTTCCCGTTCTGGTCCTTTCCTGTCCCCACAGTCCATTGCTCTAGATCAGGCCCATGGTTATTAGGGGATTTAAAATAGCCCACATCAATGCACTAATCCCCTCTCTGAATTTCCAACGTTCATTTTAAAAACAAGTTAACCCTTTTCCTTATGGAGATCTAAGGAGAGAAGGTGTAAGGAGTTTTCCACCCAATTGACTCTGTTGATTCCTAGTTGATTGAGCTTGTTCTCATCTACCATGTTCCATAACCTACTCTCTTCCATGGGACCAGTGAGAGCAGTTGTCCCAAAGAACCCCATTTTAATTTTGGGCGCTCCATCTGTTTGCAAGTGGGTAATTGGCTTCAGCACTAGGTTAGATGGGGAAGGGGGATGGCTGCACCCAACTGACCTTACTCAGCAGTAATTGCAAGCCACTGTGGCTGTGTCTCTCTGAGCTTGCGCAGAGTGGTTTTTACTCACCAGTGACTAATATCCATTATGCCCCTTTCAATTTAATGCTCCCAAAGGGTATTTTGTTTAGGTCTTTTCTTGTCCACTTTTCTCCCCATCACGGACCCAAAACAGCTTACAAAAATGCCAGTACAATTTAAATAAAATACAATTTAGATAAACAGGGAAAAGGTTTACAAAATGCCCTGGTGGGCAGTCTGGTCTCCCCCAAGACAGTCTATCAAGGCTGTGGGCTAAGATCCTTTCGGCTCATGGCTTCAGCTGTGCCCAGGAGGGTGACAAGCTCAGCCTAGATCTTAAACAACTGGTTTAAATACCAGAGCCTTTCGTGAGAAGAAAGTTTTTAGCAAGGATCTAAATACATTTGAGCCTAGGATAATCCCTGCTGCTTTCCAAGTCAAGGCTGGAAACAAATGACCAGTGTACTCCTGGGCATATGAAGAACGCCCCTCTCTCTGTCCACAGTAACCACACACTTGGTAGTAGGGGTGACTTTCTGAGTTGGGAGGAGGTGATTTTCAGGCTGGTGAAATTCCATCATTTTCCATTTTAGTGAGGAGGGCATCCCATCACCACCTGGCCTTTCTCCAGTAGAGTTTGTGATCCTCTGCTGCAGACGACCTCAGGCTTCTACTCAGCATCTCATCTCAATCAATAAGTCAATCAATCCTTTAGTGGAGTAAAAATAGATAAGATGGAGCATAACGTACAAGTTGCTATAGGATAACAATTGAATAAATATATCATCAAATTGACTCTTTATATCTAATCGCAGCACAACTTTACAGTGTATTGTAAAAATATAGCCACCTTCTCAGTTATATCTGGAGAGGAGTCATTCAAGAGAAAACGAATCTTAATGGGGTCAGAGTCGCATCTTATTTACCAAAATAGAATTTAAATATTTAGTATGAATTTCTACATAAAGAGGACAATAAAAAGGATATGTGAAATTGTTTCAATACAACTTGGCTCACAGGGACAATACCTAGCTCAGTATGGTACTTTTTGAAATCTTCCATATAGGATTGCAGATGGCATAGAATTAAATCTGGCCAAAGGACAGGCTCTGCGTTGTTGTGGAATTTGCAGGAAAAGGAGATAGGAAGCCACGTGGCCTGCTTTTAATGGAATCTCCAAGCTCACCGGGGAGCAAGAATTGTTAGCTGGACTATTAAGATTTTGTGATTCAGTGTCCAGAATTCTGCATTGAATCCTATGGGATGCATCCAGTTGGAGAAAGCATAGATATTGAATCCAAGGACAAACCAATAACACTTTTCAATGCAAGCTAACCAGTTAGAGGACTCAGATTCTAAAAGCATTTGGTAAATACGACTGGAGGGCTCAGCATTATAAAGCAGTTGCAGCCAGAATTTAATAGTTGCGAGCCATGTTTCTACTAAGATTTGTCCGGTTTCCAAACAAAGTGCTGCATAAGGCACACAATGCGGCATTCCCAAAATTTTATGAAAAAACTTGGGGCTGCGTATGTTCCAAAGAATAATCGAATGCACCAATCCAAAGTGGGGTACCATATAGCAGTTGCAGGCCCACTTGAGCCTTAAAAATCTTTAGAGCAGCAGGTACAAATGGACCTAAGTATTTGAACTGTTCAACCTTTTCTATTTTCATTTATTTCCCACTTAACGCGGTTTCCACATTCTGGGGAAAAAACATTATTTTTGATTTTTCGTAATTCATTTGAAACCTATTAGATACAAAAAATTCAAGACATCGATTCAGGCCCACTCGTGAGCAAGACACTAGTACTGCATCGTCGGTATAGTAACAGCGGTACATGTATGGAGCCAAGTTTAGGACTGTGACCATCCACACCTGCCAAATATGGGGCCATATCATTAAGATTAATGGTTAAATAAAGTAGCAGCTGAGATGCAGCCCTGTTTAACTACCTACTTGATAGGTTGTGGAGGTATATAACTACTTAATAAGCAAAAGTATCCTCTTGTCAATGTTAATTTTGTTCAATTTGTCCCAGAGTAGTTCTCTGTAGAATCAAAGGCTCCTTTAAGATCTAAGAACGCAGTATATAGTTTGAGACTAGCTTTCCTAGTGTATTTATTAACCAGATGGAATAAAGTAAAACAGTGATCTAATGTAGTTTTTCCCTGACAAAACCCCACTTGTTCTGGCACCAGAATTCTCTGTTGTGATATCGAAAGAATGTTTGAATAATAACTGCTTAGCATATAATTTCCCAATTATACAGAGGAGACATATGAGTCTGTAGTTTGATGCAATCATGTGGTCACCTTTTTTTATAAATGGGTGCCACTATTACATTCATCCAAGCCTAAGGGATTAAGCCGGTCTTACCTCCTACCGTAAAGAGAGCAGCTAAGGGAGAAGCCCACAAATCTGGGTCCAGTTTTAAAACTTCAGGCGAGTCTTTTGAATTGAGAGTAAAATCTTGGCAAGAAGTCAAATTTATCATCTAAGGGTGGTATGACCAAAAACGATCCTGAAAGAGATTCAAGCTTAACAGTCAAAATTAAAGGAAGATGATCATTTAGTAATATAATAATAGTCTACAACATAAATCCTAAATGCAGGGGAAGTCAAGATATAGTTGTTCACACTGGAATCCCTTGATGATGTAAAAGTGAATTAACCTGTGTTAGCAAAATTAGTTAAACCATTCAGCCAAATTCTGTTAAATTGAATATAGAATTTTTCAAGGCATAGTCATCCTACTCAGCTCAACCCCACCCCTCCTGAGTAGATACAAATGACCTACATCTTTTCCACACTGTGACACTGAGAGATCTCTGTCTTTTGGTGCTACACCTCTGAAGATGCCAGCCACAGCTGCTGGCAAAACGTCAGGAACTACAATGCCAAGACCACGGCAATACAGCCCGGAAAACCCACAACAGCCATCGTTCTCCGTCCGTGAAAGCCTTCGACAATACATATTATACATTTGTCACATTTTTTATAATTAAAGTGAATTTGTCACTTGAAAAAAATTTATAGATAGATCTTCTAGATGGGATTAGTTCCCCCTCCCCCACTGTTGCTGTGCCTCTAAGCACATTTATTATCAGTGTGCTGTTTTTATATTTTATTTTAAATATGATGTGAACCAATAAGGGTGAATGAAGAGTGTCTCTAGGATGTCATGTGAGTACATGTATGAAAGATAGACAGATGGGTTGGCTTAATCTTTGGTTTTATTAGTTTGTTATGGCCAGTGGCTGAAATAAATTATTATAACTGGAGTGGAACAATGTAACATGGGCCACTGCTTCAGTTGCCACCAGATGCTCTCTTCCCCCCCCCCCGCCCCCGGTGCTTTTCCCTCTGCACAAAGGACCTTTTGAGGTCCAGGGGCAGGTTCACGGATGCTCAGCATGGCTGCAACGAGATGTTTGCACTTCAAAAACTTGCATATCAGTTTTGGATTGGGATTTCAGAAAGGACACTGTTTTCAATGCCTTGATTTTTCAGGAGTGTAACCGCTAGGCCATTATTTGAGGAGGGGGTATCAGGTCCTAAAACTCTTAGACCTTTACTTTTGTCATCTGTTTCCCCCCTCCCCACCCAGAGGCAGCAGGAAGAAGGGGAGGGAAAGAGGAAGCCAGCCCCGGATTCACCTCTCTAGCATCATCCTCATCGGACACCTTCTCTCCACTGCAGGTACCAGATGTTGCAGAGCCCACATCATAGCTGGGAAATGGCAGGCAGGCTCTGGGACATCGCAAGACTTGGCTGCTGCAGCAGCTGTTTCCTCTACCTGCCACCAGCAGGCTTTTAAAGAACTATTTATTTACATTGTTTACAGTCCGCCTCTCTCACTGAGATTCAGGGTGGATTGCGTAGCGTAAGCCAGCTGGGACATTCAGTACGTAATGCAATAGGGCAAGGACTGCAGACATTTGAAAACAAGCAGAAATGCAACACAGAACTGAAATCAAGGCTGAGACAAAACATAAGCAAAATGACTTATAATGACGCAGAAACTATCCAGTGGGATCATACATACAACAGCAGACAGTACACAGTAGCGTAGTCTACGATACTTAGCCCTTTTCCATTATACCATTACATCAATATAACAACATAGCAATGTGTGCATTCTCCATATTCCTTCCTTCCTTGTAAGACTCTAGCCACTTTGGTTGCAGAGGTGTCCCTTTCTTTTTGCAGGACTCTAATCTGCAGAACCAGGTTTAATTCCCCACTCCTCTGCTTGAAGCCAGCTGGGTGACCTTGGATCAATCACAGCTTCTTGGAGCTCTCTCAGCCCCACCCACCTCATAGGGTGATTGTTAGGAGGATAATAGTAACACACTTTGTAAACCACTCTGAGTGTGGCATTAAGTTGTCTTGAAGGGCGGTACATAAATTGAATGTTGCTGTTACTGTTACCATCATCGTTATTATTTATGTCTCTGCAACCAAAGGGGTTAGAGTATGGTTAAAAATGAAAGCTGGGAATTCAGAAAACTGTAGCTATCCTGTTACATTGATTAAAAGCTATTCAATTGCCAATGTAAAAATCCTGTCAGGCGGGGGGCGGGGGGATGGCCGCCATGACAGCTCAGCTGCTGGGAGCGTGTAGGGGCCAGGCAGCCCACCTGCCACTTTCTGGGTGTGGGGCAGGCTCTGCCGCCTCCAGTGCTGGTGGCAGGGAGAAACCGACAGCAAAGACAACGCCTGTGTGGTTTCAGTTGGGTAGCTGTGTTGGTCTGCAATAGGACAGGATTTAAGTCCAGTGGCACCCCAGAGACCAACAAGATGTTCAGGGTATGAGCTTTTGCGCGTCATCGCCCCCTTCTTCATGTACTGAGTGTCTGCATGGTAAGTCTGGGGCCAGTTTGGTCCTTTCCCTTTTAAAACGTAAAGGGCTGTGGGTAGAGGCCAGGTCTACCTGACCATCAGCTGTTAGCATCTTTGAACCTTTCTTATCTAAATGCTATTTGCAGGGCTCTCAAACTGGATTTGCATGACTTTAGAACAAAGGGTATTGGGTACTTTTGCAAGAGTCATTTAGGAGGGTGTCTGTTTCTTGCAACTGTGTATGAGACAGAAGAATATGGTCTAGGAAAGGTGCCTTTCTCTGGAGGTTGATGCTGGGAGTTTGCCTTGACTTTGCAGCTTGGGAACTGGCAGCTGCCCTCTAAACACACGGGAGGTTTGCACACCTCCCCAAGGGGGCCTCTGCAATCCTTCACATGTATTATTACATGCTGAGCAAAAAACCCTGCCCATGATTCCTTGCAAAAGTACATTTGAGGAGGGCCTTATGTTGACCCGTGTTCAAGAGCAGCAAGATGTGAAGTCTGAAACGGCCATTCTGCGTGCCATTTTTCTTGACACGTTCTCTTGTCAGCTCCAGCCATGTCCTGGTGTGTGAACACTTTGGTCTTTCCGTTCTTACTCTTGCCTAAGCACTTCAGTATGACCTGAAACCTTGTACCAGTTAGATCAGTGAAATATCTGAACTATTTTATACTGATATAATTTTTTTCCTGACAGTTGCAAACTTCAAAGCTTTGTATCTGGATGTGAATTTACTCACCAAATTTAAAAAATCCATATTTCTCCTTTCATACTCAGATGGTATGGACAGGGAAGATAGTGCAGAAATAAACAAAATTTGTGTTAGTGAGGTCTGATTTCCACTGAGGCAAAGAGAAACAACAGGCTCCTGAAGTTCTACCATGTATGAAATCCGGTTATTTTTGTTCCATTGAAGCTTAAACTTGTCTGTATCTGACTTTGTTAGATCCCCATTGTGACGATTCATCTGTGTATGCCCTGTCACAAGTTATAATGATCAGGGCATTGTGGACCAAAGAAGAGAGAGCCTGCCTTGGTGCTGCACTTGGGAGGCTGACAGGAAAAGAAAAGCGACGAGTGCGCTTCAGGCATTTTCAGTTATAGCCAGAGGCTCTTTTCAGAGCAGTAGAAATGTTCATCAGTTAAGTTATTACCAGCTAAACTGCTGATCCACACCCCATGGACTAATCCATAGAACGGCATTAACTCCTTGTTGGAATCAGCAAAAGGTCTGAAGGCGAGTCTAGATCTCTAGCTTTGTAAGCAGAAGAGCATCTCTAGCCAGCACATGGCACCAGCTCCTTGGCCACAGCTTCCAGTCGCGTTTGGTATCCAGGCGCCCTTTTGCCACGGCATTTGGTCCCCAGAAGGATTTCTGATGCAGGCCATGAGAAATGATCTTTGGCTGTAGGAGCTGGACTCATTTTTTAGCCTTCAGGGTTTTGTATTTTAATAACTAAATTTTTTACTTACTGGTACGCAAAGCTTAGCCTTCAGTTTCTCATAATTTTATTGAACCTATGACAAATGTATTTATTTATCTACTACATTTACAGTCTGCCTTCCTCACCAAGACTCTAGGTGGGTTACACAGTTTGAAATAATTCAATAAGAACAATAGAAAACATGCAACCTGCAGTGAATAAAACAAAATTAGAGAACAATTTACTAAAAACTGTAGGAGTTATACAAATAATGTAATAGGGCTGAGTTGTAAAATTGGCAAACTGTGTGATAAATAGTGTACTTTGTAGGTGGAACAAAAGCAAGGAAAACTTACAAAAAATAGCTAGAACCTTATTTCCTTTATTTAAAAAATCCCCTCCTGAATAGTTCTATTTTACACGCTTACACATTTTGCAGAATGCTAAAAGCACGAGGGCCTTCCTGGCCTGCCTAGGCATGCCATTCCACAAAGCGGGGGCCGCAGTAGAGAGTGCCAGCGTGCAGTCCGGGCCCCTGTGCAGGGGGCTCCTTCAGAAGAGCTGGAGTAGATGGAAGAAGTTGACCCAGTGAGACACATCGAGAGAATCGATTCTGTAGTTTATGTGGGTCCTAGACCGCAAAGGGTCTTGTTGAAAGTGCTGTACTATAGACATAAATATGGAGTAATTGCGGTTGCCATCACCACATCAAAACATTAAATCTCTATCCCTAGCTTAACTACTCCCCATGATTGCTTTAAAAAGTTCCATTAAACTTAATTTTGGAGCCAGTTTAGAACACAGTTGGTTAGGAAATCACTTTATCCAGCACCATTGGATGGTGTACAGTTAAGTTCATACATGGTAGTGGAGGAAAGTGCTGTCAAGTCATAGCTGACTCATGGCAGCCCCTGCTAGGATTTTCACGGCAAGAGACAGGACAGAGGCGGTTTGCCTTTGCCTGCCCCTGCCGATCAACCCTGGTCTTCCTTGGAGGTCTCCTATGCAGTTACTAAGCAAGGCTTCCGAGATCTAACGAGATCGGGCTTGCCTGGACTATCCTGATCAGTTTATATATAAAGAAGCAATGATAAGAACTTCATTTATTTTCATGTCATGAAATGATAACTGTTGGGTTTGATCCAGTCAGCCCTTCTGCTCGGCCAGTCCCCCCCCCCCCCCCGTTTCACGTGGCAGGCCTCCTGATCCCAGAAGCATATCCTTTTTGTTTGCCAAAGGGAACGCCTTCCTTGCTTTTTTCACCATTGGAAGAACTGGATGAGATACAGCCTTTTGTGGTTCCACTGGAAATGGCTAAGAGAAGCTACAGTAAAACCATTGCCGAAAGTACTAGGGGCCACAATGAAATTTCTAGGCGCCATGGCGACCAGGTGCAGGGGGTTTGTTGATCTCTCCCCCCCCACCCCCCCTTAATCAGGTTTTCAGTGATTCTTTACATTGCTGAGGAAGGGCCTGGAGACCTCACTGTTTCTTGAGTATTAGAACAATAGCCTCAGGTTTTTTTTAAAAAAGCTAGAATTCTCTCCTGCTAGACATTGGCTGGCCGAACGGCTGCAGCCCGCAGGGCCCCTTGATGCACTCTGCTGCGCATCTGAGGTCCAACAAACCGCTTTTGGGAGTGGAAACAAACTCTTTGCACTCTGAAAATGACCACATTTTGCCCTCAGAAAAACTGAATTATGAGACTTGCACAAAAAGGATATTTGTGCAATTTGCTTAATTTTTACCAAGTGTGAAAGCTGCAAATTTTGTTTTTGAAAATTTAATTTTTGTCAAGTGTGCTGCGCTTCAGATGCTTGAATGTAGACGTGTAAGGAAAGAGAGAACCCACGAATCTGAGTGCCTCACGGGAGGGGCCCTGTATGGAAAGAGGCCCAGCCGTTGTCATCATCACACTGCATCTGTGCAGTGCTTCTGTGTGATGGACGGGCTGGCGTTCGATACCCATCTTGCAGGCTGGGGGTCTGAGGCGGAGAGCAAATGGCTTACGGCTTACCAGGAGCCCCAGGGGAGGTGTGCCCTTGATGGCTGGTTTTTTCCAAAGGGTTAAAAATCCCCATGAGAGAGGGGCTTTGGCATGGGGAGAGGGAACTCTTCCCTGGCTCTTTTCCTCAGGCTTGGTCCTCCATTGTGGATGCTTTTAGCCCTTGAAAAGGTTTCGTTCCAAGCTCCAGTTGTGGCTCCGCTGAGTCACCTCTGGCTTGGTCCTGGGTCTGCTCTCTGAGTCATTGGCGGAGGAGAGATTTAAACGGGGCCTCCAGATTCATAGCTCAGTCCTGTTTGTTCCGTGCACTTTCATCCTGCCTTTCACTCAGGGAATTTAAGGGGGCCACACAAGGTCCTTTCCTCCTCTATCCTGTGTGTTGCACCCCAATAAGCACTGGATAACTAGAACTGCCCTCCGGCGTTTTAAACACTGGGCTTTCCCACAACTTGCAACATTCCTGTGACACGTTTTTCAGGTTGAATGAAAGCCATGGGGCATTTTGCTTGTCTGTGGCAAGCAGTAAACCCTCTGCGCTGAAAGACTCTGTTGGTCTGTCCAGTGACTCCCTGTGGGAATTCCTCTTTCAAGGGAGAGGGAGAAGGATTTGTGACGAGCAGAGTGAAGAAAGCATCATGCGTGTCTGCTTGAAAGTCTGCTCCACAGCGCAGACTTTAATGCCCATTGTGAAAAGCCAGGCTGGATGAGGATGCTTGACTCGGGGGGAGGGGGGGCCTGTCTGGGCTACCTCCCTGCCGTGCCCTTGTCACACCAAAACTGCCCAGTAATAGAGTCAGAACAGACCAAAACAGGACAGGACAGAATTCGTAGGAAATCTGCTCTCACAAGGTATGTTGATGGGCACTGGCTTAGAAAGGCTTCAGGCTCCCAGGGATTGCTGTTGACACAAGACAGGGCTCAGCATCAATTAGTGAACAAAGTGAGCGGACAGATCATTGGCAAGACGATTTCAAGTAGAAATGTTTACATTTGTTTTGAGCAAGTTATAAGGAGCTGAACCCTGGAGATTCCTCCCCGCCCTCCAGTTACATACATTTTGAAGACTTTGTACAAAGGGAGGCTAAAGAAGGAGCTACAATGCCAGAAGTCCCAGGTTTGAATAGCACTTCTGCCTTGAACTCCTTTGGCTTCCTTAGATAATCCCACCTTCTCCCTGAGCTTCAACTGAATACCTGTTTTACAGGTGTTTGGTTAAGGATTACAAGAAGATAAAATAAAAATGACTTTAAGCATTTATCTGCTGCCTTGCCAAAGGTTGAGGTGGCTTACAAATGTGGGAGTACGATTCCTAGAGACTAAACCCTAAGCATTCCCCCTCAGTATAAAACAGCATGCAGCGTCCCAACAGCGAAACTTGGGGGGGGGGGATAGTCAAAGGAAGGCAGACTCTCACCACCTCTGAAAAGGGGGAAAGAACCAGGGATTTTTAGGAGCTGTTCCATTGCCTTGGAGGCTCTGTGGTGAAGAACCTGCTTTGTGATCATCTCTCACATCAGGATAGAAGATGAAGCAGGGCCTGATCCAAAGAAGAAAATTGGCATCAGAGCTGGGGTAGGGAGAGACAGTCACTGGTCATGAAGGGCTTGACCTTGACTTGGCTCTAGAAGCAGGCAGGCAGCACAGTTTCGTCTCTCACAGTTGTCAGGATGTATATAGTTTGGTGAAATGTTTTGAGCACACTCAAAATCTGTTGTTCATCTTCGATCTTCTGTGCAACCCACATGGGTTGGCATGCGCAGGCCTGCCAATTTTGGAAGTTTTATGGCTAAAATACCACCGGGGGCGCTCCTGCCTCCTACTGTGCCTGTGCAGCCGTTTTCCTGTCAGAACAGCCCCTTAGGAGGCAGGGTGCCCCCTGCTACCCTCAGTTCCTCTTTTGCCGCTGTGTAGAGAGGTTCTAGCCTTTTTGTGGAGTTGTTTCTCTTACTGTCTTATATCTTAAGAAACGTCGGAGAAGGCTCTGTTCAAACGTTGTGTAAAATGCAACACTAAGATGATGAAAATGGATGGGCATTCGCTCTGCTTAATGTGTTTCCGTGAAGGACACAACATGCAGACTTGTAAGCACTGCCAGAACTTCACACCAAAGGCCGTGCAGAGAGAGCCAATCTGCTTAAAATGGTGCTGCAGGAGAAAGCCATAGCGGTGGCAGGACCCACTCCCAAGGCAAAGAAATCATTGGCGGATCTGATTGGCAAGGAGATGACCCGGGATGAACTGCCCAGGAATCTGGCAAAAAACCTAAACATCTCTCCTCCAAGGAACTTCCCAGACTGTCTCCAAGTCAAGAACTGATGGAAGAAGAGGTGATACTTCTGTAGCAACCTCCGACACCATCTCTACGCTCCAGGTCCCCTTCTCTGCACTCCAGATCGAGGTCGACCTTATCCTCTGAGGAAGAAGAGGAGCTTCCTTATAGGAGACACCTCTCCCGCAGGTCTCCACAGGGAGACTCCGGCTATCATGAGGGAGAAGAGTGGTATTTCACTGGTCACCCACTTTATGAGACTGAGCTGGGGAAGACCTATCATACTGATGTCCTTGCCAGAGAACTATCACTAGCACCCTTGAGGAAGCACCATTCGTTCTCCAGCTCACGGGTGGCCTTCCTGCTGTCAAAGGCAGATATGGGGCCGGATCCGTATCAAGAGAGGCTTAGCCCTACCCCACTTTCGGAACTCTCACCAGCAGGCTGTGGGAGAATCTGGAGAAGTATCACCCACAGATAACTTCGGCTCCTATACGGAGCAATTAATCAGGATGGCCAAAGTGTCGCAGGGCTCGGTTTTGGGCCCAGTACTTTTCAATATTTTTATCAATGATCTGGATGAAGGAGTGGAAGGGCTGCTCATTAAATTTGCTGGTGATACCAAATTGGGAGGAGTAGCAAATACCCAAGAAGATAGAATTAAAATTCAACAAGACCTGAATACTCTGGAGAAGTGGGCAGCTGTGAATAGGAGGCAATTCAACAAAGACAAGTGCACAGTATTACATCTGGGCCACAAAAATGGGAAGCACAAATACTGGATGGGGGATACACTTCTGGGCAGTAGTATATGTGAAAGGGATCTTGGGGTAAGAGTGGACTGTAAACTAAATATGAGCAGTCAGTGTGATGCGGTGGCAAAAAAGGCTAATTCAATCTTGGGTTGTATCAAAGGGGCCGTAGCGTCAAAATCGCAGGTCATAGCCCTCTCTATACTGCCTTCGTCAGGCCACACCTGGAGTATTGTGTGCAGTTCTGGAGGCCTCACTTCAAAAAAGATGTGGACAAAATCGAGAGGGTGCAGAGGAGAGCGACGAGGATGATCAGGGGTCTGGAGACTGAGCCCTACGAGGAAAGGCTGAGGGCCTTGGGAATGTTTAGTTTGGAGAAGAGGAGGTTGAGGGGGAACATGATCGCTCTCTTTAAATATTTGAAAGGCTGTCATTTGGAGGAGGGCAAGGAGCTGTTCCAGTTGGCAGCAGAGGGTAGGTCCCGAAGCAATGGGCTTAAATTACATGCACAAAGGTACCGGCTGGATATTAGGAAAAACTTTTTCACGGTCAGAGTAGTTCAAAGGTGGAATCAGCTGCCTAGGGAGGTGGTGAGCTCCCCCTCACTGGCAGTTTTCAAGAAGTGGCTGGGTGAATATTTGTCAGAGATGTTTTAGGCTGATCCTGCACTGGGCAGGGGGTTGGACTAGATCAGCGATGGCAAATCTATGGCACGCGTGCCACAGCTGGCACGCAGAGCCCTCTCTGTGGGCACGCGAGCCAAGTCGCCGATCGCTAGGTCCAAGGCTCATTTGGAAGGGGAACGCCTACAACGGCGTTCCAGTAGCTCTGAGCAGACATCACATGGGTTTTGGCCCTGCCCACGTGATTCCTTTTCCTCAAGGCTGCCTCTCTGCTGCCCATCTCTTTAGCAGCAGGAAGCGAAGGCAGCAGCAAGGCTGCTGGGGCTGGCTTTCTAAAGAAGAGTAAGCTGCTTTGATTTAACTTGCTTTACTTTCAGTCGTGGCTCTTGAGCGAGTGAGAGAGAGAAAGAGAGAGAGAGTGCTTGCAAGCAGGGCTGCTGGTCTAAAGAAGGGCAGACTGCTTTGATTTAACTTGCTTTACTTTCAGTCGTGGCTCCTGAGTGAGAGAGAGAGATGTTAATTAGTTGAGACAACTGTATGAGTTGTTTTTCCTTAACTAAAACCTTAGTATTCAGGTTTAATTTCAGTGCTGGCACTTTGAAATAATAAGTTGGTTTTGTGTTGCAGTTTGGGCACTCGGGCTCAAAAAGGTTCTCCATCACTGGACTAGATGGTCTGTATGGCCCCTTCCAACTCCATGATTCTATGATTCTAAGTGCTGGAAATAGATATCTCGTCGGCTGAACCTAAGCCGAAGATCAAGATACTATAGCCCTTGTATTCTGGGTCTACTTCCAGCGTGGCCTTTACTGTAATTGAAGGGTTTGTGGACATGATGGCTGCGCTCTACCAGAAACCAGCATCGGCTACCGTCACAACAGAAAAAGGAAGGCCTCTACAAGACAAAGGACAAGTCATGTCCTTATTTGTCTATTCACCCACCACCGTCATCATTAGTTACAGAAGAACTGCAATCTAAGCAGAGAGAGGCAAGGATCCTATTCAGCTCCGGCTGACAAGGAAGGCAAAAAGCTTGATGCCTTGGGACGAAAAGTTTATTCATATGCAGCATTAAACATTAAGATCGCTAACTAGGCCATGATGGTGGGTGCCTATCAGTTGTGTTTATGGAATAAGGTGTCAGGTTTTTTTTATAAGCTACCTGAGTATCAGAGACCCCTGATAAAGATCCTTCAGGAGGAAGTTATACATTTAGCTAGGCATCAAATAAATGCGGGCCAGAATGTTGCTGAAACCTCAGCGAGGACAGCGGCCTCAGCCATAGTGTTGAGATGACAGCGCTTGGCTGCGAACAACAGTGTTGCCAACAGAAACATGGAATAAAGTGGAAGATCTCCCCTTTGAGGGAAAGACGCTTTTTTCTGAAAAGACGAATGAGTATCTCTCACAAAAGCACAAAGACAGGCTCACAGCCCATTTGTATGGGATTCTTCCTGTGACTCAGCAGGGGGGAAGGAGCCAATATTGGCAACAGTCCAGTTACAGAGTAAGGTCATGTTGTTACCAAACTTATCAGGGATACTTGTATCCTGCTCAGTGCCAATTCCAGAACACCCAAGGCAACTTTTCCAGATGGAAACAAAATCAGAGAGAGAGACATGGGTCTCAATCGCAACACTCTAAGGAGCAGGCACACACTTCCAAACACTTCTGACTAGAACAGAGGCCGGACCCAGTTTCTGGGGAAAGGCTTCATGGTTATTATTCAGTTTGGCTTAATATTACATCCAATGTTTGGGTGCTGAAAATTGTTTACAGTGGATATAAAATTGAGTTCAAAAGTTCCCCACATCTGGTTCTTCCTAAAATTTCAAACTCTTTGAAGTATCCTGAATTAGGACTAGAACTTAAGATGCTGTTGGATAAAGGTGCAGTGCAAGAATTGCCAGAAGGGGCATCTAAATTGGGGTTCTAATCCAGATTTTTTCTAGTAGACAAAAGGGATGAAGGGTGTAGGCCGATCCTAGATTTAAGAAATCTAAATAAGTTAATTGTCACTCGTAAATTCTGCATGACTACCTTACGCATGTCACTGTTAGCACCCAGCTGCTGGTTCGTAGTATTGGATCTGAAGGATGCATACTTCCATGTTTCCATTCATGTGGCACATAGGAAGTTCCTAAGATTTATTTATAATCGGAAAGTTTATCAATACCTTTGGGTTGTCCACTGTGCCCCGTGTTTTCATGAAATGTGTGGCAGTTGTCATAACCCATTTGAGAACCTTAAATTTATCCATACCTATATGACTGGTTAATCACTCGTCATTCAGAGGAGGATGTGAATAGACAGGTACAATTAACTCTATTTACCTATCTGAAACTGGGCTTATTTGTCAATCAGAAGAAGTCAAAACTGACTCCGGCGAGGAGGGTACAGTTCATAGGAGCGATTCTCGACAGTAGTGTAGACAGGACTTTCTTACCTGTAGACTTTATGGAGAAAATAAAGAGTATGGTTAGGATGTTCCAACGCTGTAGTTTTCAGGCAGCATGAAAATACAGATCCTATTGGGATTCATGGAGGCAACCATGGGAGTAGTGCCTCACGCCAGACTTAAGATGAGAGAGCTCAAATTGTGGTTCATATCGGCCTTTCATAATGAAAGTGATTCCTAAGAACTGAAACTCAATATACCTAAAAAGGTAATAAGATTGTTACGATGGTGGCTAGAAGATGCACATTTGTTGACTGGGGTCCCTTTTGGACATAGAACATCCGACTGATCTATCACTACTGACACCTCCAGTCGGGGTTGGGGGGCACATTGTGGAGACCCCTATGCTCACGAAGGTGGGGTGGCCTAGAGAAGGAGTCTCCCATTAACCTCCTTGAACTAAAAGCTATACATAATGCCTTAACATCCTTTTCAGATGTGATAAAAAACAAATCAGTATGAATACTTACAGACAATTCCACAGTGATGTTTTACATCAGCAAGCAGGGAGGAACCATATCCAGACGCTTGTGCAGGGAAGCCATTGTAATATGGACTTGGGCAATACAAAATGGACTACACTCAAGCGCAGTACATATACCAGGGGTGGGAAACGTTATAGCAGATCACCTCAGCATGTTGGAAGACAACCCCCATGAGTGGTCGATAAAGGATAGTATAAGCTATGTTTTCTGCCAATGAGGTTTCCCAGATACAGATTTATTTGCTACAAGGGAAAACCGGAAAGCAGACCTCTTCTGTTCAAGGGGAGGTCTAGGGTACAAATCCCTGGGAGGCGTATTCCAGCTTTCACAATCTCAATGCTTCCACTATGTATTTTCGCCTATCCCTTTATTAGACAGGGTGATAAGCCAAATCCAAACAGAGGGATCGAGTGCGATTCTGATAGTTCCGTTTTGGCCCTGGCAGCCCTGGTTCCACGGACTAATGAGACTAGCGGTTTTACCACTTACCCAAGGAACCAGACCTCCTGTTGTGGAGGGGAATTCTCCACCATGACCAGGGGTCATTTTGTAGAAAAAAGAACTGCAGGAACTCATTAGCATAACTCATTAGCATATCACATTAGCATATGCCACACACCCCTGCCATCGCCAGAAGTGTGTCAGAAGGCAACACCCACCCCTCAGGCCCCTTTCTCCCCAAATCTCCAGGTATTTCCTGAAAATAAAGCAGAATGAATTCAAAGCAGCTTACCCTCCTCTGGAGAGCCAGCCCCAGCAGCCCTGCTTGCACGCACGCATGCACGCACTCACTCAATCACTAGTCATGAATGAAAATTAAGTAGCAGAATGAATTTAAAGCAGCTTACCCTCCTTTGGAGATCCAGGCCCAGTAACCCAGCTTGCACTCAGTCTCTCTCTCTGTCTCATGAGTCACGAATGAAAATAAAGCAGCAGAATTAATTTAAAGCAGCAGCTTACCCTCCTTTGGAGGGGAGGCAGTGGGGAGGAAAAGGAATCATGTGGGCGGGGCCAAAACCTACGTGACCTCTTTTCAGATCTACAGGAACATCGTTCCAGCGTGTTCCCCCTCCAAATGAGCCCTGACCATGATATAGGGAGACTCAGACTGACTGCTTGGCTAATACTTCCGACAGGTCATTCTCCGAGGGAGGAGCACAAGTCATCTTGAACGCCAGAAGGTAGTCTACCAGATAGTCCTATGGGCTGAAATAGGAGAAATTCAGGTCATGGACAGAAGAAAGAAATTTGAACGCCACTGATTTTGCACTGTCTAACGTTCTAGAATTTTTATTAGAACTTAAGAAGAAAGGCCTATCAAACTCGTCAGTTAAAGTGTATTTAGCAGCCATACCGCCCTTTCACGCGCCTGTAGAAAATAAGCCAGTTTTCTCCCATTTTACTTCTAAGATGTTTCTAAAAGGTTTGAATAACATGTTTCCAGTTGCCAATCGTGTAGTCCCTCAATGGTCATTACAATTGGTACGGACAAAACTAGTCACAAAACCCTTCGAGCCCCTGGCAACCTGCCCTCCTGAGAATTCTTTGCTGGTGGCTGTCACATCAGCTGGGAGGGTAAGCGAACTGGCAGCGTTAAGCGTGGAACCCCCTTCCCTGAAGGTCCACTCAGAAAAGGTGGTCTTGAGGACTAAATTGGATTTTTTTGCCAAAAGTTGCTTCAAAATTCCATGTGTCACAGGAGATAATCTTACCAGTGCCGAGGCAGAAAAGGCCCTACGTACTCTAGACATCAGAAGGGCAGCAGTGTTTTATTTGGATCATACCAAATCGTTTAGGGTGGATTCCCAACTTTTTGTTTGTGTTTGCTGGTCCCAGTAAGGGAGAAAAGGCCAGCGCCCAAACCAATGGCGAAACAGGGTGGTACAGGCCATAGGACTGCCGCAAGAACGCTGACTCGCCTTGCCCTTTAGAAATGCATACGCATTCCACCAAGTTGCAGGCATCTTTGGCAGCCCCGCTCAGAGGTGTACCTATTCAAGACATCTGCAGGGCAGCAGCGTGGTCGTCAGCAGACACATTTGTCAAGCATTACACCTTGGATATTCTTGATAGAAAGGAAGTGGCAGTGGGTACGGCAGCGCTCCAGTCGATCTTCCTATGAAGGAAAGCAGGCTCCGCTGCCTACGTGAATAGCTTGGTAAACTCCCGTGTGGGACTGCACAGAAGACTGAAGATGAAAAACAGGGTTGCGCTTCCCTGTAATTGTTCATTGAGGTCTTCTGTGCAGGCGCACACACCCTCCCTCCTTCCCCGCTAAAGCTCTTATGTTATCTTGAGAGTACAGTGGTGAAAGAGGGCTGAGGGTAGCAGGGGGCACCCCGCCTCCTGAGGGGCCATTTTGATGGGGAAATGGCTGCGCAGGTGCAGTAGGAGGCGGGAGCACCCCTGGTGGTATTTCAGCTATAAAACCTCCAAAATCGGCAGTCCCCCATGTGTGCCTGCACAGAAGACCTCCATGAACAACAGTTACACATAAGTGCAGCCCTGTTTTTTTGTTAATGCAGCTTGTTACCACTTTCCAGCGTGGATATGATTTGATTTAGACTTAGGTTTACATGGCACAGCCCGGCACAGCAGTGCATCTGCTGTAGAAAGCGGGCCCCATGGCTCTCTTCCCCCTAAATAGAACATAATAGCGAAAAGGAGTGCATCACATTGCATGTTTTTGTGCTGCTCTGAAACCTGGGACACTTCAGATGAAAGGGCACCCTCTTGCACATTCGTCCTTACCCCGTGGTTCCTCTTGGGGTTCTCTAGTTCCAGTTTTAGGCAAAGTGCATTAAGATGAGGTCCCAACTGATACCTGCCATATTCATTGGGGAGATGGTATGAAAGCTTCAGTGGAACACATTTTAATTGGATCGTTAACTGATTAGTAAACTACAAACAAATCTTACTGTCAGCAGGGAATCTGTGAAAATAAACGTCGTCGTTTGCTGCTTCTGGTCTGAAGTTTCTGAAACTGCTTTAAGGTGGACACTCTGCTAATTATTATAGGAGAAATGTTGGCGGGGGAATCTTGCCTGTCTTTGAGTTGACTGAGATGGGCATCGGATCCGAGGAGGCTGCCTTGTCTTTTTAGCTGAGAGCAAGGCCCTGACCCTTCCCTGCACAGCGGGCCCAGCGCTCTGCATTCCTCCAGCTCCCTGTGGCTGACTGAAGATTAACGTTGGACGGCTGAAGAACTCTGAAATTGGGGGCGACTCTGTTCAAAGGGGAGCATCAGCAGTGCTCTGGAGAGAGACCTCCCCATTCCATGGAATACGGCAACCACGAATGGTTAGCATTTGTTTTTTGCATTGGAGAGAGAACAAAATGACTCGTCACAATGGGAGGTGAGAATTGGTACTTCAGTGAGATTCTACATGTAGCTAAGGGGAGGTGAAATCCTGAACAGGAAGATTTTAATCTCTTTTGATGCTTTATGTAACAGGACATCACATGATCTCAGACTCTGTGATGTCATTGCCTGTTCTTACTTGTGTTGTCTATAACCCTCCGGTATTACGCTTGGCAAACTTTGAAGAGAAGCACCAGCTCAGCTGCCAGCTGCGATTGTTTTATTATTGTTTTTCTTTAATAAAACCAGGCTTCTAAAAGTGCTGTCTTATTAAGGTTGTACTGCTAATGTTAAATGTGTTCTTTCTGAAAACTCTTCCATGTTTCTTTTTGTGCCTGGTTGGGCAAGAATTAATTGATAAATACGGAAGGGAGCTCAATGTAGCCAGCAGCCCTCCAGGGAGAAGGCCTCCGCAAAGAGCCATGAAAGTCTTTTTGGAGCTGGAGCAGCATCTTAAGAGGTAACTAACTGTAAAACCATGTCTGTTGAATGCTAGGCGGTCCTTAAAAGAACCCAGTTAATGTTGTCCGTTGAAAGTAAGGCCAGCAGCATCATTTTGTTAAAACAATGTCTGTCTGGAGTTGCTCCCTTTAGCAGAGGAAATAACTAGCTGGAGCCAAGTTTGCACTTTTAAAATTTTCAAGGAGAATAATGGCTGAATTGACGAAGCTATAAATCATGCATGTTTTAATGGTATAGATTACAATTCTAATGCTGTATAATTTGTCTCTAGCAAGGAAATAATTTACCTCTAGCAAGCAATAGGCACGAATATGCAAAGAGTTCTAGTCCAAACTGCAGCTTTGACCCACAACCCTTGTAGAATGGATTTTTGGTGATCACCGGCCCTCTTTCTGAATCTCACCTATACAGTAGACATGAGGTTGCTAGTTTCCCTTCTTCGTTGTGAGAAGTAAAATTGCTAAATCTTAAGCACCGATTACTGTCATTCTGAGCGCGTCGTCTCTCTCTGCAACGTTCTCCTTTCCTACGGTGGAGTTGCTTACTGGGCTCCCGAGCACTTGTTCTTCCAGGCACGCCAGTGGGGAAGAATCAGCAGAGTGGGTGGGAAGCTGTAAACGCAGATCTGCGGACAGACGTCTTAGAGTGTCTCCCGTGGGCTTAAAGCCGGGCAAGGAGTCCGGCGTCAGTGTGTGTGTGTGTGCGTGCGTGTGTCTGGGAGTCCCCCTCCCCCAGTCCTGCCTCACGGCCGCCCCTACAGAGGGAGGGGCTGGGGCGGTCACTCGCCATCACAGCTGCTCTTTTTTTTTTGTGCTGCCCGGCCACTGAAGCCCAGGGAAGTCCGTTGTTGCGGGCACTTCCTGCAGGAGGGGAGCTGCTGGTGCTTAGAAAGCGGGGAGGGGGGCTTGGGAGCTGCCCCCAGTGCTTTCGTTCCCAGATGCGAGAAGCCCAGGCAGTCCGTAGCAGAGGATTGTTCTTGTCTGCAACCGCCTCCGTTCTGGCCCACAGCTGAGGCTTCTTGTTAAACAGACCCGTCCCTGCGCGAGTCGAGGCACAGCCGTGTGACATGGGGGGGAGCCGGTCCCAGCCTTCAGCTGAGATGCATGTGCCTTGGTAGCTTCCCTGCGAGGCTGTCGCTGGTCTCACCTGGATGAGGCGGGCAGCTGGCAAACCGGGGGGCTTGCTTATATGCGGCTAACTGGAGAGCGGGGCTCAGAAAGGCACCCCTGTTTTGTGGGGTGGTTTGCTTTTAAGGAGGTGCATACGTTGATTTTCTGGCTATACCATGAGTGACCTTTCACCTTGAGGTGGAAGCTTCTGCTGGCTAGCAGCCTGCCAAGCCCTTGGAGAACTCACGGTTGTGGAAGAGGAAGGGTCACGAAGTAGGCCATGAAGCAGCTGTGGTGGCTCCGGGATGCCTTGAAGGAGGGGCAGCTGGCCGTGATGGATCGGGAGAGGAGGGGTCCTTTCTCTGGGGGAATGGGCAGCAGCTTAGAGGCAAGAGTGGAGAGCGATGAAGGGGCTTCCCTTGGTGTTGCTCTGGAAGCCCAGGCACAGGGAGGAGGAATGGACTGTTGAGGGAAGAGGTGGTGAATGATGCTCGTAATTAACTTGTCTAGCCCACATCCCGTAAAACTGAGCTTTCCCCTATGTCCCTGTGTCGCAGGTGTGTTCCAGGTAGGTTCTGCTTCTCCTTCAGGGGTCTCCCTGGTGGCCACAGGATTGCCTGACAGTTCTACTGCAGCAAGGTCAGTTGCAGCCATAGTCCATCTGGCAGTGGCTCTCAGGCCTTCGGAAGCAGGATCCTCTGCTAAACTTGGTATGCTTTTCAGGAGCCTCTTGCAAAGTAACCTCACGCGACCACAAAACACAGGTGCCTGAACAGTTAATACAACATGTTCACTCTTTTTTTGCATGGCCTTACTGAGCAACACACTCAGGGCCATTTTGCTCCTTACGCAGAGGCTTGCTCTTAATAATAACATTTGATTTATATACCACCCTCAGGATGACTTAACTCCCATGCAGAGCAGTTTACAAAGTATGTTGTTGTTATCCCCACAACAACAATCACCCTGTGAGGTGGGTGGGGCTGAGAGAGCTGCGAGAGAGCCATGACTAGCCCAAGGTCACCCAGCTGGCTTCAAGGGGAGGAGTGGGGAATCAAACCCGGCTCTCCAGATTAGAGTTCCGTGCTCTTAACTGCTACACCAAACTGGCTCTTGTGCTTCCCAGCTCTCATTCTCTTCCTCTTCCTCCCTTGTAGGAGAGTCGCTATCCACTTTTGTGTTCCAATCCTGTTTAAATGCCACTCGCATTAACTATGTTGCCACCACAGGCATGAGAGATTCTGTTGTGGTGGGAACCCAGACAGATAGGCACAGAAGTTAGCCACAGCTCGTCTCTCCTCCTGCCCCAATCGAACCATTAAAAATAGCCTGTACTGGTCACTGTAGTATAAATTGGAGGGGTGTATGAGAAGACAACACTTTCTTGATTCAAAACTAGGCAGTCTTTTACTTGGCCTTCAGTCCTGTCATTTTCAAGGTGTGCAGAACTGCTAATTGGGCAGAGGATAAAGTTGGCTGAATTTGGGGTTGTCTACAGGGGAGGGGAAGACCTGGTGCCTCGGACTACGCCTGGCATTGCACCCGTGGGTATTTTGGCTTTCTTGACTGCGGGGATGCTTCCAGAGGAGTTCCTGTGTGTCCAGGGAGAATTGTGGAGAGTTGGGTGCAATTCCCCTGGATGTCTTTTTTTAAGCCTGACAGTTTCTCACAGATGTTATGTAATTCCGTGCCCCAGCATTCATCCCTGTTATTAGCAGCATTTAGAACTGCCCATGCAACTCGAACCACCGCATAGCATCCGGTGTACAACCAGAGGTCCCATCTAGAATGGAGTATGCGTGCAAGCGGTGCCTGTTGGTTACTTTCTCTTTTCCTCATTGCCTTGATTCCTTTATTCTGTTAACAGAGATGCAGGACGCCGTGTGTCTGCTCGCCCCTCCTTTCAGCCTGTATTTCCTTGTCCTTTGCTACCATGGTGTGTACATGGGGATTAGAAAAGAGGGGGGGGTTGCCCTTCCAGTGCACATCTGGACAGGGAGTTTCCTGCCTTCCTGGGGCCAGGAAAGGTACACCCCCCCTCTCTCTGCAGGGCTAAACAAAAGACTCCTGTTGCCGTTACACTTTGTAGCAAAAAGATTTGGCCCTTGCAGAGTTGGGCCTTGGCGCTTCAAAGCATAGACCGCATCCATGGCAGTTGTGGTTTTCCTCTCGGTGTGCTCATTTACAGCATCCTGGATGATGTTTTCCAGAAAAGCCTTCAGCACCCCACAAGTCTCCTTGTAGATCAGACTGGAGATCTCCCCACTTCTACTGCAATGTCCGCTACAGAAGATTCAGGATAAAAGGCTATAAAAGTGGTCCCGTAGGGGTGGGAGGGGAGAGGCAGCTGTGGCTCACTTCTGGGCCTGTCTGGCTGAGTTCCCACAAGAGAATGAAGGCCGTCCTTGGAGTACATCACTGTGCTAATGCTGAGCTGCGCAACCCCACTGCACACTGTTGTCGTGCTGCTAGGAAGCATCTGGCTGTGATTTGCATGAATTCCTGGCAGTGTCCATATTGTCTGTTCCCTTCAGAGCATCTCTGGAAGGCAGACTTCCATTTTATAGAAGAAAAGCTGAGGCAGCCATCAAGTGTACAGGATTGGCTGACCTGGGATATGAATCCAGTCCATCTGGTCTGCAAAGCCATGCACTTTCCCTGCTGTCGGGGATCTAAAATGAGGATTGGGAATTGCTTAGGGATCACAAGTGGGGCTTGAAAAGGATGCACGGAGTCTACCGCCACCAGGCCTGCGATGGAGGCTTTTCTGCAGCTGCTGAGCCAGCGCTGTGGGAGGGCACCCTCTTAGGTGGTACCTCTTAACCAGTGCTACTGGGTCTCAGGTAAACTGATGGTTCTGAACTATGTTGCAAGCTGGCCGCTCCCTATCCACATTGGAGCTGCTGGATTGCAACGCACCCTTTGCTCTGTGCCTTTGTTTTCTTTTGTGCTTTTCTGTTGAGAGTCCCACCCATAAAGTGGCAGTTCAGGTGCTGGACTCGGATCTGAGAGATCTGGGTTTGAATCCCAGTCTACTGTGGAAGGTTGCTGGGTGACCCTGGGCCAGTTGCACACTCCCAGCTTAACCAACCTCCCAGGGTGGTTGTGAGGATAAATGGGAGGCGAACGGCGTAAACTGCCTTGGGTCCCCAGCAGGGATATAAATGAAGGGGTTGCAGCATTAGTGATTCCACAATTTCGTTTCCAGATGTCTGCATTCTTGTGAATGGGCTTGCTGGGTGGTGGCATGTCTCCCCTTCACCTCCAGTGCAGGCTTAATCGGAAGCCATGAGTGTTGAGTTCTGTGGGGCTTATTCCTAAGCGTGCCTGGTTAGACTGCTGGACCGGAGGGGCTTGCCTGTGGCTGAATTGTGCCTGGTTGAGGCCAGATGTCTGGATAGACGAGGTTGGGGCCTCTTTTGACAGGTGTGGTCGGTGCTCGCCCGCTGGTGGGGAGTGCGGCTATTTCCCAAAGCAGGAGAACTTTGTTGCGAACCCTTTGGACAGTTCTGGTCTCTGAAGGAGATCCTGTGGGTGATTTACAAAGCAAGTTCTGGGTAGTGAGCTGTAGACGATTGGCAGGTCTTGCCTGCACTAGACATACCCTCAAGAGACGCAGCCTTCGATGTAACGCCTAAAGGTTGGTGCTGCTGGCTCGCCTTGGGCCGGAGCAGGGGCTGGCTTGGCCGCAGCGCTGTCCTGGTGGGAGCAGCTGGGCTTTCGGGCCGGGCAGCAGAACAAGCGCCTTGCGAGCCGCCTGCTGCTGCTGCTGCTGCTGCTGCGGGAGCGGAGAGGAATCCGGTCATTGCGGCGATGTCCGGCCTGGGCCCTGCGCGGCCGTGGCGGAGCAGGGGCTGCCCGGGGAGGGGCGCGGCGCTGCTGCTGCTGCTGCGGCGGCGGACCCGCCGCCTTGTGCGCCCTGCGCGGCCGGGAGGAGGGCGGGGGGCGGGGCCAGGCGGCGGCGGCGGCAGCCAATGGGCGCGGGCGCCGCTCTCCGCGTGCCTCTTGCAGCCGGCTGGGGCGCCGCGGGCGCCGGGCTGGGCGGAGACCGCGCGGCCGCCGCAGCCCCGCCCCGCCCGGCCCCGCTCGCTGGCTGGCTGGCTGGCTGGCGCGCTCCCTGCCGGCCCTGCATCCCGGGCCGCGGCGCCGGCGGCGGGGCGATGGAGCTGGGCGTCTGCCGGCTGCGGCACTTCCCCATCTCCTTCCTGTCCGCCCTGCTGGGCGCCGACAGCTCCGCCCCGAGGCTCGGCGACGGGAGGTAAAGGCGGGCGCGGCGCAGGTGCCCCGCCGCCGCCCCCGCCTTTGTCCGCCGGCCGCTAACGCCCTTCTCTCCCGCTTGTGTCTTGCAGCTCCTCCGCCGCCAGCGTCGTCGCCATCGACAACAAGATCGAGCAGGCCATGGTAGGTGGGGCGCGCGGGCGGGCGGGCGGGGGGCTCCTGGGGCGGGGGCGGCCGCCCTCCCCGCTGTTGCTAGGCAAACCCGCGCCGGCCAGAAATAGCGCGGCCGCCGATTGGCCGGGCCCGCCTGACGTCACCGGGCACTGCGGCAGCCCCGCCCGGCCCGGCCCGGCCGGCGTCCCTCGAGCGGTGCAGCGCAGGGCGGGCAGGCGGGGCGGGGCGTGGCGTGCGGCGGCTCCCCTAACGCTGCGGGGGCCTCTCCCCCCCTCCCCCCCCTCCCTCCGGCAGGACCTGGTGAAGAGCCACCTGATGTACGCCGTGCGCGAGGAGGTGGAGGTGCTGAAGGAGCAGATCAAGGAGCTGGTGGAGAAGAACAGCCAGCTGGAGCAGGAGAACGCGCTGCTGAAGACCCTGGCCAGCCCCGAGCAGCTGGCCCAGCTCCAGGCCCAGCTCCAGGCCGCCCCCTCGCCGCCCGCCCCCCAGCCCCCCGGGCCCTCCGCCTAAGCCGACGCCGCCTTGCTGCATGGCCTCCCGCCCTGGATGCCCTGCCTTGCCCTGCCCTGCCCTGCCCGGCGTGGCAGCTGCGCCGGCGGGGGCGGGGGCGGCGGGGTCTGCCGGCGCTGCGGGAGCCCGGACCCGCCTCCCGCTGCCTCTCCCGGAGCGGTGGAAGGAAGAAGGCTGGGGCTGGGCATGAAGACCCCCCTCGGCACCCCCGCAAGGAGCCTCCGGGCGGCAGCTGCTGAGATGGACCTTGAGAAGGGCGGGGGGGGGGGGGGGAGGAGAGGAGCGGAGGCGCGCCTCCTGCCACCTGAACGTGCGGCGGTGCTTGAATAGTTTCCGGTAGCTAAGGCTGTGCGCCAGGATTGTATTCCTAGGAGGAGAGCAGGTAGGTGACGCCTTGACTGTGACATATATAGGAGCATCAAAATGAAGGTTTCTTTGCTTAATGTATATTTGTGTATTTAGTGTAATTACTTTGTAAAATAGGGATTGTAACTACTCCGTAAATTGTATAGAGTGGATTCCAAAGGGTGAACTGAACAAGTTTGGGGAGGGTTTTTTATTTTATTTTTGATGCTACGTGAATTAGATTTGCACCCACACAGCTCTGAAGAAACTGGCTGATGGTTGTTTGTGCAAGCTCTGAAAACTGTCTTGGAACTGAATACCTTGCTGTCAGAACCAGTTCAAATTCAAGCTGGGCTGACCAAACACTCCAGGAAATAATCGGTCTACATGAGCAAACTTCAAAAATGTTTTCTTGCTATGAATTTTTTGCATATCATCTGTATAGTAGTATGCATACATTTCTGCGCATGTTCTTTGAGGAAGAAATAAATTGTAAAACATCGGTATATTTAACTATTGCACTTCTTGAGTCCCAATAAAGCATCATATGTTGATTAGAAATAGTTTGAAGACAACTGCTACTTTCTGCTCTATGCCATGGTTGGAGAATATTCAAACATTGTTGCTTTTATAAACAAAGGAGCACATTTTACTGGATTGGACGCAGAATGTGAATAAAACCAGAACGGCCAGTGCCGCCACTAGCAGTCTTTCTGAAATCTTGCTGCCTTCTTTAGCCCTGTCATGTAAATCGCAGCTTTCCGCTGCTAGGAAACTACCCTCCCCAGCTGCAGCTGTTCCTTCTCAACCAAAAAGTCTTAGTTCTCAGGTGGACCCCTTTGAGCTCAGTGGCCCCAAACAGATTGGCTGCTACATCTTGCGAATGCATCATTCAGGTGTATACATGGATTAGGTTTCAGGTAATGGAAGTAATAATAAACAATGTTTAGCTTTTGCATAGTGCTTTGGAGTGTTCAAAGAACTTGATGTACATTCCTTTGGTGCAACCCTTGAAACAACAAGCCATGGGGTGGAGACAGGTTGCCAAGGGTTCCAGGTGTCGCCATTGCAGCGGCCGGCTTTCTGTGGCAGAGGATGCCGAAAACCTGTAGAATGCGGTGGAAATACAGCCTTGCAAAAATGGCCATGAACTCCTCTGATCGGGGAGGGGTGGGGTGGGGCTCAGGAAAAGAGATGGTAAAGAAGGGAGTTTTTGCACACACACAAAATTCCAAAATGTCAGTGCTTTTGGTACTCATGTTTGAAAGCTTTGAGGTCACTCAACTCCACAACATAAGCTAGTATTACTACTCACCATTGCCAGAGTAAGACCTTTGTTTTAGCACACGCCTATCTGAGTGTTTATGCTGGCATAAATCTTAGGATCCGATTAGGGAAGCATTCCTTGCAGAGCCAGGGGATTGTAATAGGAAAACTGCTGGGGTTTGAGAGTGCCCTCAATTCATAGCTGATTTACGACGACTCCTGGCGGGGTTTTCATGGCAAGAGACTAACACAGGTGGTTTGCCATTGCCTGCCTCTGCAATCCTAGTCTCTCTTGGAGGTCTCCCAGTTGTTATGCAACCATGACAGTTTAGCCAGTATTCCAGGGTTGGTTTCTGTCAGGAAAAGGCAGGGAGAGGTGTCAGGGGCCTTTCCAGAGCTTTGAGAGAGGACCCATCGGGTCCAGGCTTAGAAGCAGCTTCTGGGTCACTTGTTGGAGGTCCCCCCACGCCAATCCTGCTTAACTTCTGAGATCTGAGTAATCAAAGTGGAAACCCACAACTAAGGGATACAGTCAGTCAGGTTCTGAAATTCTAGTGCATTAAAGTGGCGCAGTGCAATGAATAAATAATTAACAATACTGTTATAAGCATATCAAATCACATAATCAATGTGCAATAAACAGCTCAAAATCGGCCAATACAGAAATATCCAATGGTGCAATCAAGTTCATATCAGAGTTCAAAGCAGAGATTGGCCGATTTTGAGCTGTTTATTGCACATGGCTTGTTTATGTGATTTGATATGCTTATAACAGTATTGCTATTTATTCATTGCACTGCGCCACTTTAATGCACTAGAATTTCAGAACCTGACTGACTGTATCCCTTAGTTGTGGGTTTCCACTTTGATTACTCAGGTTGTTGCTAAGGGAGCTTCCTTTTGTTTTATAGTAACTTCTGAGATCTGACAAGATCAGGCTCACCTGAGCTATCCAGGTCAGGGCACTAAACCTACCAGTTTTCCAAAAACACAAAACGTAATTTTGATACCCATTGGGATAGGGAAAGTTGCAAAGTCCTGTACTACTACTATACTTCCTATGCATGTAAAAGATCCTTGCTCAGTACAGTAGCGCTGCATTGGGAATATAGAGCCCCACAGAGTGCATGTGCGCACACGCACAGAGCAGTTGTATTAATAGGGAACAGTAGAGGTAACTATCTTGCCTATAACACTGTGTTTAAAGGCAGGCTTTCTAGTTGGGAAAACATCTGAATTTCTCCAGATTTGGGTTGTCAATACAGAAACATCCAGCGTTCCTTTTCCAGCTGTGACCAGCCTCTGCCTCTAGCATGAAAGGTATACTGTCAGTGGACATGAAAATTCTGCTTAGCTGCTCTATCTAAAAGCTATTGACACGTCTATCCTTTATGTATGCATACAGTGTAAAACAGATGACGTCCACTAGCACCTGTGACAGTAAAAATTAATTATAAGTTCAATTTTACTGCAAAGTGAAAAGGAGCACTTTAGTTTTCCCTGCCAAACCCCCCACACACCTCCACACCCCCACACGAGTCTGACACTGAGCAGAAGACTGCTTTTTCTTGCCTACTTGTTCCCCCAGTGGGCAGCTGCATGAAAAGCACAGGTGGCTGCACCAAGGAGAGGAAAGGGGGGGCGGGCACCTCCTCCTCCACCCTGCTTCTGTCCAGGAAAGGAGCTAGCTCTCTTAGAGCCCCATCCTTGATAGAGCCACAGAGAGGAACAGAAATATTCCATAGGGAACAGACAGGGTTGTATTGTTGTGGGAGCCCCACTGGCAATTCCACCTGCAGCATTTTTTTTGTAAGAGCACAGTTGCAATTATACCATAAAAAGGAAAATGGCTTTTCACTGCAAAGTGGCTATACAATTATTGGTGTGTGGATTAAATTGATTTATGAGCACAGGAGAATTACACTGAGAGGAATAAGAGCACAATCGCAAAAAAAACACATTCACTGTGCGCCTTGAAGATCCTGGAGTTGCGCCAGCATTTTATAGGGGACCAGTCCAGGAAGAAGGATGAGTTAGCAGGGAACAGGTGAAGCCGCTGCCTCTTAAGGTCAGTCTTGTCTTCTCTGCCTGATAGCAACTCTCCAAGATCTCAGGTGGAGAACATTTTTTGAAGACGGGGGGGGTGGGGGGGCGCCATGGATTCTTCTCCAACCATAGCAAATGGTCCACAACTGGCCCCGCTCCCCATAATGGTCCAATTCTTCATTAAAGTGGAGTGGCCGTTCCAGGTAGGTGTGGAACCAACATTGAATGAATGGTCCTAATGATGGAGAAGGCACGTGTGAGAGATCACCTAAATCTATATCCTCAATGAACATGAGAACTGTATAGGAATTTCCCCCAAACAGCAAGTCGAAAGGAAGTGGGATGCCAGCAATATTGTTTGACTTGACCAGAACTGTCAAAAGACAGTAGACCAAAACAGATTAATGTGCCTAATACATTTACCATAATCTCTTACACTAGAGAAAGGCACAATAGTAAAATATACTCAAGTTAAATTGTTGACATTAATTTGCTATAACTGGCAGTGGTGGGTTCAAAAGAAGAGCACAACTTCACTTGATGCATAATTCACTGGTGGTACATATACTAATAGCCAAGTAAGACTGATCTGTGGATGCTTAAGGCCAGAAATGGGAACCATGAATGAACAAGACAGTTCTGACATACCTGAAAATTGCCCTTTTGCAGAAAAATCTGAAATGGTACCTCCCCACACAAAAATAGTTTTTAAAAACTCAACTGAGCATCTGCAGCTTTTAACTAGATACCCTCAGTAGTTGATGTTTTGCAACCATGACAGTTTAGCCAGTATTCCAAGGTTGGTTTCTGTCAGGAAAAGGCAGGGGGAGGGGTCAGGGGCCATTCCAGAGCTTTGAGAGAGGACTCTTCGGGTCCAGGCTTAGAAGCAGCTACTGGGTCACTTGGTACTACATGACTTGCATGACTCACCCAGGCTTGGCTGTTTGCCACTGTTCAACAGTATCCTTTCCCATAAAAGCCAGTGTAGTGTAGTGGTTAGAGTTCCAGAGTAGGATATGGGAGACCCAGGTTCAAATCATCACTGTACTATGGAAGCTTACTTAGTCTTTGATCCAGTCACACACGCTCAACCTAACCCACCTCTCAGGGTTGTTGTGATGTTAATATGGAGACAAGGAGAATGATGTAAACTGCTTCTGGCTTCCCATTGTGGAAAAAGGCAGTACATATATAAAGTATATAAATAATAGATACAAACTTTAATTCATTGATGGCACATGACACACATCATAAATTGTAAGGAGGCTTACAAATTAAAACATGCATAATAAAACCACATTTTAGAGCCATTAAAATGAACAAATAATTAAAACCAGCACGAAAATACATACAAAGATATAAAAACAACACTTTTAAACACTGAACAGGGAGGAGGGATCGCAGAGGGAATGCTGAACGAAACAAAAAGGTCTTCACCTGCTGGCAGAAGATGGCTGTGGAAGAGCCAAATCTCCCTGGGGGGAGAGTGCCAGAGTTTCGGTGTCATGACCAAGAAGGCCTTCCTCCACCCCTCAAAGCCTTGCTGATCCCCATTTGTTCATTGTCATAAACTGGGGTGCCCACCACCTTTAGAAATCAGATAATTCATGGGTGATGGATCTTACAATGGTTGTTACTGATGATAAGCTAAGCGTCAGCCAGGGGATCTAGGCACTGAAATCATCGCTCGCCCCCCCTTTCCTGTAATTGCCCCTTTCTGGAAGGTCTCAGGCTTGTGGGGGCCAATTTCTCCTCCGCCTTCAACTCTTAGCTCTCTCAAAATTCTGTGCCTCCTGGAAGCCAAAGGGGGAGGGTGTGAGCTCCCAGAGTCAGCTGGCTGCCCAGCCAGGGTGGGAAATACATTTCTGGATTAGAAGAACCTTAGTTTGATCCAGCACAACATTTGCAGCTGTGAACCAGGTCATGTGCTTAGCAGATAGGCTGAGACCTAGCTTCTGTTGGCTTTGTAAAAAAAATTACTTCCCAATGGGGACCCAACATGGCTTACATCATTCTCCTTTCTTCCACTTACCCAGTTTGGTGTAGTGGTTAAGAGTGTGAGACTCTTAATATGGAGAACCGGGTTTGATTCCCCACTACTCCTCCGCTTGAAGCCAGCTGGGTGACCTTGAGTCAGTCACAGCTTCTAGCTCTCTCAGCCCCGCCCACCTCACAGGGTGATTGTTGTGGGGATAATAATGACATACTTTGTAAACTGCTCAGAGTGGGTGTTAAATCATCCTGAAGGGCGGTATATAAATTGAATGTTGTTGTTATCCTCACAGAAACCCTATGATGTAGGTTAGAGTAAGAGCGTGACTGGCCAAAGGCCACCCAGTGAGTTTCCACAGCAGGGTGGGGACTGAACCTGAGCCCCCAGACCTCAGTCCAACACTCTAACCGCTACACAACATTGCCCCTAATATTCATAATACTTGACATAATGAAATCTCATGGGCAATAAGTGGCTGCCGTAGGAATGAGAATGTAATTCCTCTTGCTAAACAAAACCTTTTCAATTGTGTTTTTATTCAAGAGCTGTTGGAATTTAAAAAGCAAACTAAACCTCAGAACACGGATGGTATTTTAAAGATGTCAAATTTTGTAATCCGCCCTGAGCCTGCTGGAAATGTGGGGAGGGTGGAATAAGAATAGAAAATAAATAAAAATAAAATAAATGAAGTCCAGAAAATTCAGTTTGCATTACAATTTTAATCAATTTGTCTTGTTAAATTCATGTTCGTCGTCGGTCTTCAGTGCAGTCCCACATTGGGACAGCGCAGGCCAGCCGTTGGAAAGATTTTTCAAGCTCTCGGATGCTAGAGGGTGCTCCTCCACAGCAACACGCCTGCGCGGAGCATTCCAGCCGAAAACAGTGTTGCTGGGCGGAGCGATCCTTCTGTCAGTCTAGGGAAAGCAGGATACCCTGATTTCATCTCCCACCCCTTGCAGCAAGAAATCCAAGGTCTCTTGAGTCAAAGGTTCTTTATTGAGAGCATATACATTCAGTAGGTACAAGTGTCCATAGATAATCCGAAGGCTGAAAGAAGCGTTGGCTGTACGCAGAACTCTTGTTGAGAATGACGTGTTAATGGCTTGTCGCAGTATATCAAACCCTCCAGTCCACCTCCGCCCTTGCCTGCCCAGTTAGTACAGACACTGGGAATGCGAAAGTAACTGCTCCAAGGTCGCCGCGGCCAGCCATCCCAGATAAGGCTGTCTTGGGGACCAAAGCTGCTCCTGTGAACCTGCGCAGAAAGACAATACTGGAAAAGTACAGCAAACGAGAATGCAAGATGGAAGTGCTGTGGGCCACAGTCCTGACACCTTCTTCCTTCAGTACCTTTCTTGCCACCGCTGAAAAAGGTTCTTCTGTCTGTCTGTCTGTCTGTCTCTCTCTCTCTCTCTCTCCCCAGTTTCTCTCCATTTCTCTGTCTTTTATCAAGATTGCGATGTCTACAACATCTCAGAAAGCTTTATTCAAAAAATGTACTCCCTGTGGGATGAAAATGCTGCGCTCGGATGAGCACGAACTTTGCCTGCGTTGCCTTGGTGAGGGCCATAATGTGAGGGCCTGCCAGCACTGTAAGCAGTTTACCCCCAAGGCCAGAAACAATCGGGCTGCATGTTTAAAAGCGGCACTATGGGAATTGTCCCTTACAGCCTCTGACAAGACGAATACATCCCAGTCAGCCGAGCAGCATCCGAAGTTGCACTCCGGGCACGACCATCCCAGCTCTAAGATCGCTACACAAGATCTGACACCCGAGCCCACATCAGACCCTACGAGGCCCTTGGTTCCATCCCAGGGTGCACAGTCAAAATCAGAATCTAAGAAACGCCGCTCATCCTTCCACGGGGATCGAGCTATGTCGGAATCCCCGGCAAAAAAATGCAAAGCTAAGATGAAGCATCTTCGGAAGTCAGCATCGATGCCTTCGCACTGTCACCCCATTCCTCGTCTTCTGCTCCATCACTTATTATTGAGGAAGAGATTCTTCAACCACTAGCGACACCATCACCTCCACTTACCCCTCCCCCCGCTGCACAGGGAGGAGGAGAGTGTGAGCCCTACCAGGGAGATTCACCAATCTTTCTCGCTGGATCTGGGCTTGGTTCCGTGCCCGCTGTCAACTCTGGGCGCAATCTCTTCAGAACCGATAGCTTTCTCGTCCTCGACCTGTCACCCGCCTTCAGCTACTCAAACTTCGTTCCCTGCCTTTCAGAGTGCGCCTCCTCAGCAGATCCCAAATTGGCAGGACTTCCTCGTATGGCTACAGTTTGCGCTGCTCTTTGCCCCATCGGTTCTGTCTTCGGTTCCGATGAGCACAACACCGGTTCCACTGCTCCCGAATCGGAACAGGTTCTTCTCGGTTCCGTGGTCGTTCCCCTGCCCTGTCTAAGTACTTTGATGAAGGTGAGGCTGCAGCTTCTCACCACTCCGAGGTGGTGTTGGATCCAGCATCAGCTCCTTCCCCAGAGGAGGCAGTAGGAGACACCACATCTGTCTCCCCAAATGAAGATTCTTGCATTTTCTGAACAAATGCTCCAGATGACGTGTACTATCTGGATGTGACTTCTGCCACTCTGAAACCCAAGAGCAAAATGTTCCAAGCGCTCTATTCCAACTCTCCAGCCTCAGTTGCATTTTCACCTGGGGAAGATCTCCTGGACATTGCGCACACAGTTTGGGACAAACCAGCTTCATTCCCTGCTACATCATGCAAGATTGAAAATGCATACAAGCTGCAGCAGAAGGATTGTGCTTTCCTATCCACGCATCCACGCCCTTCATCTCTCGTCACTGAGGAGGTGCAATCTAGACACCACTACAGTTCGCACTCATCCCCAGTGAATAAGGAGGGGTGCAAGCTAGATGCTCTTGGATGAAAAATGTATTCCTCTGCAGCCCTAGAGTTGCGAATCGTGAACTATCAAGCCATCATGGGTTTGTACAACCTTTTCCTGTGGGACCGCCTGTTGAATTATACCCAGGACCTACCAGCAGAAAGAAGGGCACTCATTAAGGCGCTTCAAGGGGAGGCCACGAGGCTTGCCAAGCAGCAGATGTCTGTGGGCAAGCATGTCGCAGACTGCTCGGCCAGGGCGATGGCCTCAGCTATAGTCCTTCATCGCCAATCATGATTACGTTCAACAGCCCTGCCTCAGGAGAAACATAACAAAATTGAGGATTTCCCTTCTGAAGGGTCATCACTGTTCTCCAAGCGTACTGATGAATCCCTTCAGCAAATGACGAAAAAGTCAGCAAATGGCACAATCACTAGGGTTCATTGCCCCCGAACACCAGCAACAACAACAGTACCCAGGGGTCATTTCGTAAAAAAAACCCTGCAGGAACTCATTAGCATAACTCATTAGCATATCTCATTAGCATTTGCCACACACCCTGCCATCACCGGAAGTATGTCAGAAGGCAACACCCAACCCTCAGGCCCCTTTCCCCAAAAATCTCCAAATATTTCCTGAAAATAAAGCAGAATGAACTCAAAGCAGCTTACCCTCCTCTGGAGTGCCAGCCCCAACAGCCCTACCTGCACCGACGCACTCACTAGTCACAAATGAAAATAAAGCAGCAGAATGAATTGAAGCAGCTTACCCTCTTTTGGAGATCCAAGCCCAGTAGCCAAGCTTACACTCACTCATTCACTCTCTCTCTCTCGAGTCACGAATGAAAATAAAGCAGCAGAATGAATTGAAGCAGCTTACCCTCTTTTGGAGATCCAGGCCGAGTAGCCCAGCTTGCACTCACTCATTCACTCTCTCTCTCTCGAGTCACGAATGAAAATAAAGCAGCAGAATGAATTGAAGCAGCTTACCCTCTTTTGGAGATCCAGGCCGAGTAGCCCAGCTTGCACTCACTCATTCACTCTCTCTCTCTCGAGTCACGAATGAAAATAAAGCAGCAGAATGAATTGAAGCAGCTTACCCTCTTTTGGAGATCCAGGCCGAGTAGCCCAGCTTACACTCACTCATTCACTCTCTCTCTCTCATGAGTCACGAATGAAAATAAAGCAGCAGAATGAATTGAAGCAGTTTACCCTCTTTTGGAGATCCAGGCTGAGTAGCCCAGCTTGCACTCACTCATTCACTCTCTCTCTCTCGAGTCACGAATGAAAATAAAGCAGCAGAATGAATTGAAGCAGCTTACCCTCCTTTCGAGGGGAGGCAGAGGGGAGGAAAAGGAATCGTGGGTGGGGCTAAAACTCACGTGACCACTTTTTAGCTCTACCAGAACGCTGTTCCTGTGCGTTCCCCCTCCAAATGAGCTGTGGCAGTACCCCTTCAAGCAACGCTACTAGGGTCGCCAGTCTTACCAGCACCGCTTGAGGTACTTATATCAACCCTACCCATCCTACCAACATAAGCTGTGTTCCAACTACCCTCGTGGAAACACCAAACGAGACAGCCGCAACTGAGCTCCCCAAATCCAGGACAGAGCCAGAAACCTCTCTTTTGACTAACCACCCATCAACACTGTCTATTTAGGGACAGGCTGGCCCTCTTTGTGGACTCTTGGGCATCAATCTCTACTAGAGATGGGCACAAAACGAACCACAGAACAAAATTCCGGATGGAACGGCTGGTTCGTATTCAAAGAACCACGCGTTCCGTGGGATCACATTTTTCTGAACCAAACGGACTTTTCTTACCATTCCGTGGGCGGTTCGGACACTTTTGGTGCCAAAACACTCCCTCACCCAGGCAACAGTGGCAGTCTTTGGGTTGCCCCCAATCTGAGGCCTCCAGGCTTGATTGGCAGCTGTTCCTGCCAACTAGAGAGCTCCCACTCTGGCCCATCCAACCAGGGAAAGGGGAGGGAGGGTTTGAATCTCTAAGGCAACTGAGGAGCTGGGCCTTCAGCAGCCATGGTAACAACAATCTCTTCCTTCCAAAACCATGTTAGGCAGGTTTTTCTGCCAACCAGAGTACTACTGTGTTGTTCAATCTTCTTGGCTTTTTCCATTAATAGGGGAAGCCATGTGATTCCTGGTATCCGTTTCTCCAGAGTGGGAGAGGGAGAGGACGGAGAGCTTGCTGGCTGTAGTGTAGGGAACTGGGAGGGATCTTTGGCCTGCACTTCTGGCTGCTGGAAAAGGGGCTGAAAAGCCTCTTTTCTTTTCTCTTGCTGCCTTTCTTACTGGGGACAGGGGGGATGTTTGGGGAAAGGGTGCTTTTTTCCTTTCTTCCTCCCCCATCCTAGTCTTAGCTTTTCACCTCCCCCCCGCCCACCAGCCTAGTGTTAGGCCTTTGGGTAGAACTGTGGTCTTGCTTGACCAAGGTTTCTATTTGCTTTTATTTTTCTCCTCGGCTTTTTGGAGGCTTTGGTTTCTGGGGGTTTGTGGCCTCCCCCACCCAGGGCGCTTCACTTTATCTGCTTTTATTTCACTTTTTCTCTGCTTATTGGAGGGTCTCACTTCTGGTTTGTCTTGCGGGTCCCCCCGCCCCAGGGTGCCTGACTTTTCTGTTAGCTCTCTGTGCACTTGTGTGAGTGTAGTGCAGTTTTCCCTTTTTCTGCACACCCCTTTAGTGCCCTTTAGTTTTCTTTTGTGCACCTCTGCAGCCAGTGCCAGTGACTGGGTGGTGTTTTGGGGGGCTCTGGTGCTCTGTCTCACACCTGCACAGGGTTGCTCCACTGACTCTGCTGTGCACACCATCAGCGCACATACTGTTTTAATTTATTGTGAGTCTCTTTCCAGCTGGGGACAGTGTCTAGTGGAGGTGGTTTGGGGGGCTGCCCGCTGACTCACATCTGCACGGGTAGCTTTACTGCCTGCAGGCTCCCCACTTGCACGCGTTGACAGTGCAGCTCACCTTTACTGTGCACACGCACACCATCAGCACACACACAGTTTTATTTATTTGGAGCCCCTTTCCAGCTGGGGACAGTGCCTGTTGGAGGTGCTTTGGGGGGGCAGGAGTCTTTTCTGCTTGCAAATTCACACACCTGCACAGTGTCACTCCACTGTCTCTGCTGCACACACCATCAGCACCCACACTGTTGTTTTTTTATTTAGAGCCCTTGTCCAGCTGGGGACAGTGACTGAGTGGAGGTGGTTTTGGGGCTCAACACACCCAACCCCAGCATCAGGGCCGCTTCTTACTGCCTCACTCTCTCACTGTCGAGTTTGTCCTCCATTGTCCACAGTGGTTCCTCTCCGTTTTGGCCTTTGTTTTACTACACCACTATGACGTTTTCCTTGCTAGGCAAGACTAATCGTGGTGGGAAAAAGGGCAGAATGTGTGGCCTGTTGGAGGCCGGCAGCAGCAGTCCTGGGGGGGGGGAGGTCTGTCCAGCAGCAGAGTCTCGCACTACTGATCCGTCCCCGGAGGCTGTGGCGGAGGCAGAAGTGGTCTCTCCTACGCTGCCAGGAGTGGACCTGATGAAACTGTTTGCGGAGGGATCTGAGGAGGAATGGGTGGGGTTTGGAGCATCATCCCAGTCCTCTGCATCAGAAACACCAGGGACTCTCCCTGTCTCCAGCACACCCCCTACTCCCTCTTCGCGGTCTAGCTCCATGCAGCGGCAGTCATTCCTTCGATCTCCTCCTGAAACACCACCTAGGCCGGCACCGGTTTCGACAACTCAATTTGGAGGCACTGGAAGGTAGCTGTACTGGTTGCGATAACCTCCCTGAGGAGGGTAGGAGAGATAGGAACTCTCTGTTCAGACCCTCCATTCCTTCAGTTTTTCGACAAGGTCATTCTATACTAATTTAGAGTTTTTACCGAAAGTTGTCTCCAAATTTCATTTGCAACAAAAGGCAGTCCTCCCAGTGTTCTTCCCCAATCTCTCTACGGATCTAGAACGGGCTCTTCACAAGTTGGATTTGGGTATTGGGTATCTGTCCAGCGTGGTAGACTGGAGGTAGATGAACCAACTGTCATGTGTACAAGACTGCGACAAAGAGATCTCTGCCCCTTGGAAGAGGGGAATGAGGAGTGTTTGGGCTACAAGTGATGACGACTGGCCTTTTTTCCCTCTTGCGGGGCCTCTCCTGCAGGAAGTGACTCTTGGGTATCGGCCTTTTCACCAGGATGTCATTCCAGATGGGGACATACGGAAGTCACGGCTCCGTGAGTCATGACCACGACAGATCTCGTTGCCTCTCCTTGGTCTCCAGTTTCTAAAACCATTCTGGACCAGTAAGTGCAAAGCAGGCATCGGGGGAGAAAGAGTGCCAGATTCAAATCCCAGCTCAGTCAAGAGATCCCTGGGCTTCCTCCACATGACCCAGGTGCAAAACAGAAACCACCACTGTGGTACCAATGGTGGTTTCTTCCCAAAAGGGAGGAACAAGATAAGGAGCCAAAGGAGTCCCCTATGACTGATAGCAGCAAATTCAGCACCAGGGAGACATGGAGTCATATTGTCTCATAAGTCTGACATCAGCCACCGGCAATACAGCTGCAATATTCACACAGAAAAAGAGCAAGAATCCAGA
The DNA here is from genome assembly GCF_028583425.1 of Eublepharis macularius. NCBI lineage: Eukaryota > Metazoa > Chordata > Lepidosauria > Squamata > Eublepharidae > Eublepharis > Eublepharis macularius. The sequence continues at coordinate 3,144,658 of NC_072792.1, forward strand.
AGCACTTATAAGACTAACAACATTTGTGGTAGAGTATGAGACGTGAGCCACTGCTCTCTTGTGGTAGGATATCTTCAGACATCTGAAGAAGTGAGCTGTGGCTCACAAAAGCTCCTACCACAAGTTTTATTAGCAGGGCTTTTTTTCTGGGAAAAGAGGTGGTGGAACTCAGTGGTGGAACTCAAGACTGCACAATGATATCACTTTGGGTCAGCAGGAACAAGGGGGGGAGTTTTTTAAAGTTTAAATCGCCCTTGGTGAAAAGGGTCACATGGCTGGTGGCCCCGCCCCCTGATCTCCAGACAGAGTTTAGATTGCCCTCCGCGCCAGTCTAAACTCCCCTCTGTCTGGAGATCAGGAGGCGGGGCCACCGGCCATGTGACCATTTTCAAGAGGTTCCGGAACTCCGTTCCACCGCGTTCCCGCTGAAAAAAAGCCCTGTTCGTTAGTGTTATAGGTGCTACTGGACTCTTGCTCTTTACTACTGCTAGAAGATTAGAAGAGGGAAATCCCCAGGGAGACAGTCATAGACAATCAATTATTCATTATTAGTTATACAATTATTACAAGTGATAAGCGCACAGTGTGAAAATAATAGTCATTTCATTTCAACATTCATAAACCAATACATAGAATTTATAATCCTGACTCAGTCTTTTCTTTGATCAGGAACAAGAAGAACGCCACCGTCAGTCTTCCGGCATCTTCAAAGTAGAGCAGCAGCAATTAACATGAAGGCAATTGACGTGAAGACTACGAGCTTGCCAGCTTGAAATCCGCTGGTTTCAAGACTCTTCTTCCTGGCCAATATTTATGCCATCTTCCATTTGATTCTGAAATCTCTCATCTGTGTTTAGGAATAATGCATTGGTCCAAGCTCATTTATTGAGTGTTGTGCCTTTTCTACTGCTAGACAGATGAACACAGCGACCCATTTTGATCAATATTCAAATACACACACACACACACTTGGGGGACCTACTAAGAAAAGAGGGAGCTTAATAAAAACGGGTTGTAAAATCGACGACTTTCAAATGATGTCATTACTAAGCTCAGCTAAATTGATTTACAGAGCAGCACCACATGAAATCCATTTCTGTGCCTGAGACTACGCACATACCCAGACCACGTGTCTGCATCCCGTCTGGCCTAGCGAACTTGCTATATTTACAGACAAAAATATTGTTGGTACTCCTATGACTATTTTACTTCAGAGCTTCAAAAAAAAAATCGAGCCTAATTTAGTTGCAGAAGACACGGCCTCTTGTGCCCTGCCTAGCCGTGGGAAACCTGACTACTTTGTAGGCCAGTGGCTCTTGCGTGGACCCTGATCAATGCTTTTTTTCTTTAATAATTTTCTAGGCCCAGTGATTGAACAGAAAATATTTAAAAGATAACACGAGTTTGGAGGTTTTCTCTCTTTCTCATAAAATTAAAATAAAATTGAAGGTATGTTGACCCAAACCAATTAATCTGAAGTTCAAAAATCACCAGACTTTGTTGCTTATTTCACTACCAGGGTGTTACAAGCGACTGATCTCAAGGCCTGCTAAAGCTTTGCAAAACCAAGATTTGCCATTCTCATCCTCCTGGTCACCTGTGGCATGTAAGAATTGCTTCTAGTTGACCGCATGGGGAAGCTTTCACAACCTGCTCTTTATCATCTTCTGAACGCCTAATTTGGAATGTATGTATTTATTGCATTTATACCCTGCCTTTCTCCCTCCCGGGGGCCCAAATCAGCCTACATCATTCTCCGCTCCTCCATTTTATCCTCACATCAACACCCTGTCAGGGTGTTGATGTCGTATCCCTGTCAGGGTGTTGATGTCGTATCCCTGTTTACCAAGGTTCCAGTAAAAGACACTATTGCACTGATTAATCAGATTTTCCCAGAGGATGTAACAGCCTTATTCCATCATTGTCTGACAACCAGTTTCTTCCAATGGGACAACGAATTCTATGAACAGATGGATGGGGTGGCCATGGGGAGCCCACTCAGCCCAGTTATAGCAAACTTCTACATGGAACATTTTGAAAAAACAGCTCTAGAATCAGCACCCCACAAACCCAGTGTATGGTTCCGGTTTGTGGATGATACATTCATCATTTGGAGCCATGGGGAGGAAGAATTGATGGAGTTTTTGAATCATCTCAACAACATCCACCTGAACATACAATTCACAATGGAGAAAGAAAGTGAGGGAAAACTCTCATTCCTGGATACCTTGGTCATCCGCAAAGCAAACTTTCAGTTAGGTCACAAGGTCTACAGGAAACCAACTCATACTGATCGGTACTTACACAAAAACTCCAATCACCACCCCCGACAGAAAAGAGGCATAATGAAAACATTAGTGGATCGTGCAAGACGGATATGTGAGCCGTGCTTTCTCAATGAGGAAATTAATCATCTAAACCACGCACTTCAGGCAAATGGCTACTCCAGAAATGAAATCCGAAGAGCAATCAAACCCAGGATGAATCAAACAACCAAGGAAAAACAGTCACCTACAGGAAAAGTGTTTTTGCCATATATCAAAGGAATTACTGATCAGATGGGAAAGCTTATGAAAAAGCACAACCTTCAAGCAGTATTCAGACCCACCCAAAAAATACAACAGATGCTACGATCAGCAAAAGACAGCAGAGACCCCCTCACCTCTGCAGGAGTATACCGTATACTCTGCAGCTGTGGACAAGTTTACATCGGGACCACAAAGCGTAGCATCCAGACAAGAATAAAAGAACATGAAAGACACTGCAGACTTGGACAGCCTGAAAAATCAGCAGTGGCTGAACATAGCCTAACTCAAACAGGGCACAGGTATCTTATTCCAGGACACCAAAATACTGGACAACACTTCCAACTACTTTGTCAGACTGCACAGGGAAGCCATTGAAATTCACAAGCATAAGCAAAACTTCAACAGGAAAGAAGAAACCTTAAGAATGAACAGAGCATGGGCTCCAGTTCTGAAAAACACCAGGCCAACAAAACACTCCACACCCGACAATAGCCCTGCAGAGAAGATTAGCACATCAAGCACCAATCCATATGCAAAAGGACCTCCTCAGGATACAGGGAAGCCTCCCGCCATTAGCATTCCACACCCTGGGAAACTCTTACAGGATGACTCAGCTCAACCCCACCCCTCCTGAGTAGATACAAATGACCTGCCAACATCTTTTCCACGCTGTGACACTGAGAGATCTCTGTCTTTTGGTGCTACACCTCTGAAGATGCCAGCCACAGCTGCTGGCGAAACGTCAGGAACTACAATGCCAAGACCACGGCAATACAGCCCGGAAAACCCCCAACAACCATCGTTCTCCGGCCGTGAAAGCCTTCGACAATACACCCTGTCAGGTAGGTTAGACTGAGAGGGTGAGGCTCGCCCAAGGTCACCCCGCAAACTTCCATGGAAGATTGTACCCGAGTAAATAGACTACACAATGTAGGCTGGTTTTAGGTGGATAGCCATGTTTGTTCTTCAGTAAAACAGCAGGATTCGAGGGAGTTCTGACTCTCAAAAGCTCATACCCTGGAAATCTTGTTGCTCTCTAAGGTGCAACAGGACTCAAACCATAAGACAGCAATCATTTGAAGGCACAGAAGGCCTTTTTTGTCCAGCTAGCATTACGTAGATAGCATTTTTAATTACATAGTAACACTCAGTGGATTAACTCCAAGCATGATTGGATCAAGAACAAAATGGAATGAATAAAACAGGAGCCTCATTAGTCTTGCCTTAAAGACTAACAATACTGATTCCAGAATTAGCCATTCACAAGTTAGAGCTCACTTCATCAGGTGCATCAGAGTGTAAAATCCATCAAGCTGATTTATGTACACAAAGAAAAGGAGCACAGGATGGTACAAAGGAGCCAGTAGAAAATATGGTCCAATCCAAGAATGTTTCAAAATAGGTATGACACACTGTGAGCAAAATGTAAAACCTAATGTGGGATGAAACGAGCTAAGCAGATACACTAGTAAGTTACAGAGATATAGAAGTGATTAATTAACATCTGTAAGGGGTGGGTGGGATATGTAAGATAGCAGCTACAGGAAGTTAGGAACCTCAGGCCCCTATTAAGCAGGGAGCAAGTTACACCCACTGGTTTTGAGGACTGCGATCTTTTAAACGTCAGATTTTATTATCCTTTTGCGTTCAGACGGTTTGCCCAACGCTGACACCGTATCTTACCCTGGGCCGATTTCAGACGGCCCTCTGCATCCCGAAATGTTGCGCGTTGTGAAATATCGCGTTTTCTCGCGCGAGTTTTGTGCAACGTTTCGGGATGCGGAGGGCCGTCTGGAATCGGCCCTGTTTGGTAAGCAAGTGGATGAGTCTGAGATAGTATAGCTGATTAGGGCCTGTGATCATGTTCCTCAGGGGTAAAATTTGACCAGGGATTGCTGCCAGGTCCCCGAGTGCATGTGTTCAGTGATGCACTTTAGGTTGGGGGCTGCCTGTGAGCAAGGAAAGACCCCCACCCAAAGGCTGAGAGAAACACCCTTCTCCAGGAGAGGCTGACGGTCGTGCATGACGGGCTGCGCTGGGCTGAGCAGTGAGGTGTGTGCGCCTGCTGTAGTGAAAAGCCTTTTATCCCCAGAATCTAGAACCAAAATATAACGCCAGAGTAATTGCTGAATTTGCACTCTGTGCAGGCACAGAGGCTGTACGGTGCTCCTTGGTGGACAGAAGGGAAGCCGAGAAATGAGCTGGTTTAGGCCACTCCCTCCCAGAAACACACATGACCCTGGGCAGCCCGGTGCCACTCCTAAGCCGCAGGGCCTCAGGTGGCCAAGGGGAACGTAGACCCTCCTGAAGCCAGGAAAAGGGGGGGGGGTCCTGCAGGGAGAGGCAAAGCACAGGGGGAAAAACCTTCAGGAGTTGGTTGAGGAAAAGGGTCATGTTTTTCTAGCGCTGCTCAGGAGGGCGGCTATGAGCACATGGTCCGGAGGAAGGCTGGGCTGCCCCCAAATGCCAGGGTCCACATTCCCCATCATAACGGAGGAAGGCCCTGGCAAGGCTTGTCTCATCACAAGCCCTGGGGAGGTCTGTTGTGATTTCCTTTCTGCTGCTTTGCATGCACATCGTTACCCCAAGGATACCTCTTAGAACTCCTCCCAGGGAGACTCTGAGAACTGGAACAGACGAGAATGTACCAGAGACAAGGGATTGCTGGGCACCCTTCAGAGGGTAGCTGGAGGCACGCAGACGTCGAAGGCAGCCAGGGGGTTCCCCTTGTGAAGTGATGCCTGCATCCAAGCGTTTGTGCAGAAGCAGCCAGAAAATGTACTTGCTGCATGGATTGATCCACGGTCAAGCTGAGGGTGGAGTGAAAGCTGGGGAGATCCTGGGGATCTCTCAAGAGCTTCCTCCCCTTGTTGCTAGCTAACAAAAATGTCATCAATAAAGAAGTGGCAATAAAGGGCAGGAACAAGGCAAATCAAAGTCTACATCAAAATATGGGTGGCATGATCTGGGTCCAGGCAGGTGCCCCTGGCAGTGCCATTACTGGAAGGTGCAACCAGCTGTTGCTAAAACAGAAGCAGTGGTGGTGGAGGACACAGCAGGTGAGCTGGGCAGCCAGGGCTGCTGCTGCGGTAGGGTCCGGGATGTTCCATGTTGGGGGGGGGGGTAGGGAACGCAGGTATGTGGAGACCCATGGAATTGTCAGTCCCTTTTTCTTTAAAATCTTCCAGTTACAGAGGTGCAATTCATATTATTTTAGTTAAGTCCAGGTTAGAGCCCTGTCGCGCAGAGTGGTAAGATGCAGTACTGCAGCCCAAGCTCTGCTTATGACCTGAGTTTGAGCCTGGCGGAAGCCAGGCTCAGATAACCAGCTCAAGGTTGAGTCAGAGCCAAAACAGACGTGATGAGAAACCTAGGTTCAACTCGTGTTCTCTTACCCCAAGGTTTGTCGGGAAGTGTAGGCGTCCTTGCAGGTTAAAGTTTAGCATTTACAGAGCAGCAGGGAGAGAAGTACAAGCGTGGGGCGCCTTTCCTCCTGCTCTCGAGGTGCATTGCAGCATCTTCCCTTCCCTGCTTACATGGAGTATCGCTTCATCTCCCCCCCTCACCCGGCCTGGCCCCTGCAGAGCGACACCTGGCTGCACTGGGAGAGCCGGGAGGAAAGGCGCCCAGAGCATCTCCCCCCCTCGCTCGCCTGGCCCCTGCCCAAAGCCACATGGCCCAGAGCTGCATAGCCCGGCGTGCTCTGCCTTTACCCCGATCGCATGGACCATCGCTCCACCCACCCCTTGCCCAGTCCCCGCAGAGCGACGGCGAGCTATGCCGCTCCGAGCCACGCAGCTTCAGGTGGGGGCCAGGCAAGCAGGGAGGGGGAGAGATGCAGCAATGCTCTGGGAGCCTTTCCTCCTGCTCTCCCTGTGCAGCCTGGCATTGCTCTGCGGGGGCTGGGCGAGGGCATCGCTGCATCTTCCCCCTCGCTCGCCTGGCCCCCACCTGAAGCCGCGCAGCTCGGAGCTGCATAGCTCGCCGTCGCCTGCACTTCCCTCCCTGCTGCTCTGTAAATGTCAAATGTTAAGCTGCAAGGACGCCTACACTTCCCGACAAACCTTGAGGTAAGAGAACATGAGTTGAACCTAGGTTTCTCATCACGTCTGTTTCGGCTCTCAGCCTCCCATCCTTCTGAAGTCGGTAAAGTGTAGAGGACTGGGGAAGGCAACGGCAAACCACCCTGTAACAAAAGTCTGCCAAGAAAACGTCGTGATGCGTCATTACCCCATGGGTCAGTAATGACTCGGTGCTTGCACCTTTACAGCTTTGGTAATATTCCACACCGCAGTTTAATAAGAATGCTATGCAGATACCCAGAAAAGCCGTACCGCACAACTGCTCCTCTGGAAGAACATACCGGTTTAAGAATTCCCTAGGAAGAGATGCTGCTGCTTGGCTCCAGACCCCAACCTTCCCAAAGGAGTGGCATGGCTGCCATTCATCAGAAGCCAGCTCTCCACCATTTTATTAACTTCATTTATAACTTCATGAGGATTACAAAAAATAGAGAAAACAATTCAGTGAACAGCACAAGACATCCAGTAAGAATGAAAGAGGACTAGGATTACAGACATGTGCAAACAGAAATCTCTCTTATGGTATGACATACCATAAACACTGCAGCAAGCAAATTACAAATGTACAAGACAATGCAGTATTCCCTTATAAAAACAATCTCCCTTATGCTGCCATTCTGATCTCTGTATTCCTGAACAATTGTGTTTTACCCAATCTGCAACTTGACAGAAGTGAATGCACAGAGAATGCATCTGTGCCCATTTGCAGTTTGGCACCTCTGGAAGGCTCTGTACATGATAACCAGGAACGTGAACTGATCCCAGTAACTGATCAGTAATCAATGTAATAGGTTCCCAAGGCAGCAAATATGAAAACATGAAAACAGCATTTAAAACAATTCAATAAAAACGTAATACAAATACACAAAACCAAAACCCGGGGGGGGGGGGGGGTGATAATTGCAGAATGGGTGTCCTAGACACACATCCCACCCAGCTGGCATTACATACCAACTGGAGTTTCCAAGGTGACTTCAAGGGCCTGGAAAGAGCATGCTGCAGAACACTGCTCCAGCGTGTTTATGTTGGGAATTAGCAAGTATTCTTCGTTCAGTCATGAAAGTGTTAAACTGTTATTGGGATACTTCGTAAACTTATTTGCATAGGGCCATTTAGCTGCCTAGTTAAGTTTCCCAGCATAGAAAGGGGAATCTTGATGCTAAATGAAGATGATGTGAGATTCACTATTGGGCAACCAGTTTATTTGGGGGGGGGGGCAATGAGCTAGAAACATCCACTCAGGTTTATTGCTCTTGGTTCAGTTCTGTATTGCAGTCCACGATGTGACCATCTGCGTTCAGCTCGGCTCTCTCTGTCAGCTCCGGGTCTCACCAGCAAGATGCAGTGAGACGGCTGCTCTTTATTTTCTTGCCAATGTAACCAAGTATTTCTGCAGAGCTAAACATGGGGATGTGTGCTTACTATGTCCACTGCGCAAATTCTGCACTCCGCTAACTAATAACCAATAGTGGGTCCCTTTCAAACAAACTTTACTGCAGAGGGAGCAGGAAGGAGAGGCCTTGGGGGGAGCTGCTCTGTACACGCAGATGTGTTCCAGCGGGGGGCCCCCCCCAAAGACTTTTTGCGACAGGAGCACTCATGAACAAGAACAGACTTCACTCAATACAGGACAGTGAACTGGCAAGCGGCAATGATCTGTCCAGAGACAGTGGGAAGACCCAGGCGAGTGCTGGTGTGGATACAAATGAGCTTCAGGGGAAACTCTTCTTTACCCAGATCGAGTCTCAGGCTAAACCGACTGAAAACTGCAGTTCCTCTGTCCTCGCATCCCTCTTCTTCACAAAAGTGGCTCCTGCCACTCGCCCAGCAGCAGAGCTGTCCAAACCACCCAAGGGAGTGGCCGCCCTCGGCTCCCAGCGCTGGAGGCTGGGTGGGCTGTGGCTTCCAGCTAAGGGCCTTTCTGCAACTAGGGGGCCTGTGATTTCCTGAGAGTCAGTGGAGGATTTTTGCTGGGAACCTTAAGTGATCCTCAGAGAGTCCCCAGCACACGCAGAGAGACCCAGCACCCCCTCTCTCCCCCCCCCCCCCGGTTTCTGCAGATTAATATACAAGGCTATGGAGAACAATCAGTCTTTAATGGAAATAAAACCAATCTGCGTCCCAAAGTTTTCACCGTCACGTACATGCGAGTAGAACTTTTCAGGGTGGCAGGCCGTGCAGAGTGTGAGGTTTCGTTTCGGGTCCGTCACAGAACCGTCTTGAATGTTCTGAGGCAGAATCCCTCCAGCCTCCAGGAGGACCCTAAAGAGGGGGGGGGGGAGGAGAAGGCCGGGCCGTGTCAGCGTCTCTCATGACTGTCTTCTATCTGTCCCACCTTTGATGCCACCCCTCCCTTGGGGAACTGAAGGGGGGGGCATACATGGTTTTTCCTCCCCAGTTTTATTTGAGCATCCCTCTGAGGAAGATTATTCCACGTGTCACCCTAGGAGCTTTGTGGCAGAATGAGGATTTAAACTGAGGCGGTCTCAACCACCAGCCCAGAACGGTTCTCTATGCTGAAATACTGCTTCTGTCCACACCTTGCTCAATACTTTATAACTTGCAGTCTTGGAAACACACAACAAAATGCTTTGAGGGGCTTTGAGAGAAGCCACTAGAAAAAAGCTCTGCCAGTCACCTGACAAGAAGAGATCACTCCAGGTCCCCAGCGAAGAGATTAGAGAGTTAAGAATCAAAATTTCACAGGTCAACTCTTGGGTGAAAACAATTATCATCAATGTGTTAAATCCGACAAGGTTTTTCACTGGCCTAAGAGGGAAGAGGGGTGGTCCCTCCACCCATGACCACAGTGTCATCCCCCCCTGTGACCTTTTGTCCCCCCTCCCCGGCACAGCCCTTCTAAAGGTCCAAAGCGGCTCCTTCTCTCTTCTGGGCCAATGGAAAGCTGGAAGGATCCATCCCACTGGAGAGAACAGTTAAATGGCCGTCCCTCCCTTTTATGATAATGAAAGCAACGAAATCAGATCACTCGTAGACAGGGGGGGGGTCTCCTCTACCCGGGGAACTCCCCATGTACATGGAGACAGACATACGTGTAAATTAACCGAAATGAACACCCCTGCCCCACCCCCTAAGAACCTGAGGAGAACTAAGCAGGCTTCAGGAGAATGAAACAAACTCTTCCACGGCTCTGGACTGTCCATCTCCAGTGGGAGGATGTTCCTTACCGGGGGGGGGGGGGGGCGGGGGCAGCACATGAGAGCGTCCCTATGGCTGTACCTTGGCACCGAAATGTTAAATCTGAGAGGTTTCTCTAGTCAGCTCTAACAACACGTGATTTATATACCACCCTTCAGGACAACTTAATGCCACACTCAGCAGTTTACAAAGTGTGTTGTTATTAGTATTATTATCCTCACAACAATCACCCTGTGAGGCGTGTGGGGCTGAGAGCGCTTTGGAGGAGCTCTTACCAATCCAAGGCCACCCAGCTGGCTTCAAGTGGAGGAGGAGTGGGGAATCAAACCCGGTTCTCCAGGCTAGAGTCCTGCTACTCCTAACCACTACACCAAACTGGCTCTCCCGAGGGCCGTGATGGAACACAGGAGTAGCAGAAACCCTCTTCCGTGTTGCTCCCAGCCGTTCCCACCAGCAGAGAGCCCTGTTCCCCCCCAGGCACAGAATCATCCGGGGAAGGCAGCCTCCAGATCCCCCTTCCTCGGTCGCCCCCCCCGCCCCAGATGGTTAGGCACCTCCCCACATTCTACAGCACTTTGAGTAATAAACTGCATTTTCAAACACACCAGCCTTACCGTGTTGCCCTTCTGATGTCAACGGAGGGTTTGGGGGATTCCAAATGTCTTACACATTTTGGATCAATCCTGTGAAATTCTTTTGCCGATTCTTGCGGTAGTGTAAAACAACAGGGACCAACCGATGGCCCCAATACTACAAGTATATCTTTCACCTGACAGCCGTACTCCGCCACCATGGCGTTAACAGTAGCCACAGAGACGCCCAGCAACGTGCCTTGCCAGCCTGAGAAGCAGGGGAGAAAAAGAACCGGATGGTTTCTAGGGTTTAACAACCAAATACAAAACCACAGGCGGAGCAGTTCTCGCTTCAGGGTATGCTGGGATAAACTGTACAACTTCAAGGGATTTAGGCACAGAGATGAAAGGGCCCAAACACAGCCCTCCCCCAAGACTTTTGTTGAACCGTTCCAGTGGGAAAATCAGGAAATTTTGAGGAGCACTAAAAAAAAAACTCCTGTGAAACATTTTCTAGTGGGATCAATAAAATGCTTTTTAAGATAAAAGTTTTACTCAAAATGTGCAGCATGGCATTTTTACATCATTGCGTAATTACAAGCAACAACTGCCAGGAATCCTGGGGGAAGGGGAATTCCCCCCCCTCCTCCTCATTTTTGCTCTTCTTCACTCAGCTGTCTTTCTCCTTCAATCAAAACTGGGTAATATTTTTTGCTTGCAGAAAACAAAGGCACTTATGCTTCTAAAGGCTTCTAAATTTCATGAGGATGCCACACAACTTAATTTTATATGCTAAATTATAGTTACAGATATATTTTTTAAAACAGTGAAGGAAATTTAGGATTGATAGGAAAGCAAGCATCATATCTCTAACAGCTAGCTGTCCTGCGTGGGTATTCTGCAGTTCAGGGCCACTGGGCACAGCCCTGGCACCCTGGCACCCACGCTGCCCGCTGGCTCTGCCGCACTCCTGCTGTGAAAACGAGCACAGGGGGCCGCCTGCCTGGGCCCCCTTCCCACAGGTCAGCCAGGGAGAGAAACGGCTTGTGCAGCCCTTCTGTGCCTGTTACACCCAAGTGTGGGCCTTTTCTCTGCCTCCCGGTTGAGGCCACAACTTCCTGGAGGACTTACCCAGGCCTAAGCGATGGAACTGTTTTAGTTCCTCAATTAACTAGACGCCATCCAGCCAAAGCGCAGCTTGTTTCAGCCCCAGGAAGTCAATAGGAGAGAGCCAAGCAATGCCTGAGGTCGTCTCCTGGCACTGACTTCAATGGGACTTGAAAGAGTTCGCACACGCCTAGGATTGGAGAGAAATGGCCTTCTCCATGGGAGGCCCATAGCTGGCACTCGCAAGGTTTTCCTCAGACTGAAAAGCAGCCACAGAGGGGTAAGCGCCTCCCTCCCCAATGGCTGATCTTAGTTACGGAGAGGGACAAGGGCGGGTATCCCCAAGCGCTGGCACTTTCAGAGGCCACGAGAAATCTCCACTGATGGAAGGGATTTCCATCCGCGGAACAGCATTTCTTTGCTTTCTCCTGCTGCAGCCCGGAGCGACCCCCCAGAATGCCGGGGACCCCCAGGAAAAGCATGAGCAGAGAGAGAGACCTGCAGCAGGGGCAGAGAAGTGGGTGGGAAACAGGACAGAGGATGCCGCGCTTGACAGAAAGGACAACGGCATACCTAACTGAAGGCAGCATTGTGAAAGGAGAGACAATCCAAGGAAACGGGTGGCAATTGATCCTTTGCAAAACCGAGGGACGTTACCTGAATGAGCAGCACCGCAGGCTTTTCTGACAGGATCAGCACAAAGCACGGGGATGCAGTCGGCTCCAGGAGCGGCAATGGCCACCCCTCTCTGATCCGTCACTATCCCATCATAGCTCTTCGGCTGGGCTTTCCCCATGACCCAAACATCGCTGGCATGGTTGACCTGTTGAGATCAAGCCAAGATTTAACACACCCTATGCAACACCACCGGCAAGCCGAGAGCTCTGCCGAGCACAGGGCGCCTCAAACTCCTACCCAGAAAGCCTCTCCGGTGTGTTCTTAAAACCAGAAGAAATGCTCACCCACAGACAACCAAAGCAGGTGGGGGCCCAGTCAACTGTCAAGGGACGGGAAGTCAGAGGGCGCAGGCAGCTGCTTCTCGGGATAGTAAGAAGGGTTACATTTGCTGTCGTGTTAACGACATCAGACGCGATGATGAGCACGCACAACTTCTTGTAACTGGCACCATTTGTAAGTGTTACACAGATGGCATTCCATATGGATAAAACTGCCTCTAGTCATTAATTTAGAAATCTGGGAGTTCAGCATCCAGGAGAAAAATCTCTTCCGGGATCGGGGTGTTAAGGACTGGCTGCAGTTGCTGAGCTGTGCATGTGCCCCAGCATGCCATGCAAAGCCACAAACCGCAAGAGTGGCATTTCCTCCTCCCTGTGGTGGATCGGGCAGCATCAGGACAGGAAATTCACTATTTCAGTCCTGCCCCCCAAGGGAAGACTCTTCCTCAGCTCCAACAGGCTGTGTCAGCCCCAGGAGGCAGTGGGTGCCTCTAGGGGCTGGCAGGGCAGAGAGTGGCTGCGCTCCTGAGGTGCAAAACAGATTAAAAGTGTGAACGAACGACACATTCTGTTGGATGGCACTTGATCTATGGAGCCTCTGCTCGGCACCAACGGACTTGAACTCTCTCTCAAGTAGTTACAGGGGCTGACGGAGCAGAACAGCAGCAGTGTGAGCCAGGAAACGCCCACTTCTCCTCTCCCCACCTCACCACCGTGTCACTGCCACATATAATAATATTAATAACAACAACAACATTCAATTTATATACTGCCCTTCAGGGTGACTTAACACCCACTCAGAGCGGTTAACAAAGTATGTCACTATTATCCCCACAACAATGAACACCCTGTGGGGTGGTTGGGGCTGAGAGAGCTCTGAGAGCGCTGTGACTGACCCAAGGTCACCCAGCTGGCTTCAAGCGGAGGAGTGGGGAATCAAACCCGGTTCTCCAGATTACAGTCCCGCACTCTTAACCACTGCACCAAACTGGCTCTCATAGGAGGAAGGACTCTCCTGTACACACTAATAGCCCTCCCCCATAGCAGCCTAGACCACGTTGGTGCACCCAGCACAAAGGCCGCCGCTGCCCTTCTGCATCCCCGATGGTTAGGCCTGGTCAGTGGATCTTACAGAATTCACTGACAAAGCCAGCCCATTTCTGACCCCCCCCCCTGCCCTTCGCTGTTTCTTCAAGGGTAAAAACCACCTCCTCCCTCCAGTCCTTCAAGAAAAAAAGGCCTTCGCACAGAGAGGCAAGCCTGGGGCAGCTGGGCTGCCACTCTCTGGAGGGGTGGCAAGAAAGGTCCGTCACGACTGGGTGTCAGAAGACCAGGAGATGTTTGGCTTCTTCAGTAATTCCTGTAAGTCTCTCCGCACTGAAGTTTCTGTCCCATGCACAGGTGCTAAATGTTTTGTGATCTGCCTGCTACTGCTCTGAAAGATTCCTGTCCTTTACTATGCAACGGTGCTGTTCAGGGAGCTAAGAATCAGCTGCCTTATTGTTCCGTATGCCTCAAAATCTTCCATATTCTTTCACCAACAGTTTTCAGTCCTGAATTATTTAGGCTACTCAAACTTAGCTACTCAAATCTTGACCAACTGTACGCCCCAATTAAATTGGGAAGATTTGGGAGGGGGGGATATCTTTTCTTTATACAAGAACCTACAAAACACACTGGTGGTCAGTTCTACCTTGGCAGAAATATCTTATCCTCTTCTCTCACCTAGGAGAATGCCACTGCTGGGACAGTCCCTGCTGAGACACACTGAAATGCTACAATCCATGGTTTCTTGGTGAACTATTTCATTCACCCTGAAATGTAAGCACGCATGGTCAAGGAACAAAGAAAGATAGAAGCAACATACTGAAGAACTGTAGAGATGACAGGGTGGCAAATTCCTTCAAAGGAGAATCTTTGGGCAAAGAACCTGAAATCTTAAAAAGTGAAAGTGACACTGAAAGCAACTGGGAGAAACAAATCTCCTGGAGCAGACCAAGTATCAACAGAGCTATTTCAGACCACAAAAACTGAGTCCACCAAGCTCTTAATCAGAGTATGTCAACTAGTACGGAAAACGAAACAACGATCCACAGACTGGAAATGCTCCTTCGACATTCCAGTTCCAAAACAAGGAGGTGCCAAACATTTCTGCGGGGCCCTGATCCAGCTCACCTGCAGATTCTGCAGTGGCCCCAGGAGCTCTTGCTCTCCCCGTGTCTTTTCAGATGCCAAACTAGCCCCCCCCCTCTGCGTTTTGTCACCTGAAATGTTGCAGGTGGGAACAAGAGGTGTTGCACTCAAACGAGATCCTGATAACTACAACCAGGGCTTTTTTTCAGCTGGAACGTGGGGGGACGGAGTTCCTGCACCTCTTGAAAATGGTCACATGGCTGGTGGCCCCGCTCCCTGATCTCCAGACAGAGGAGAGTTGAGATTTCCTTCTGCGCTGCTCCAGTGGCGCGGAAGGCAATCTCAACTCCCCTCTGTCTGGAGATCAGGGGGCGGGGCCACCAGCCATGTGGCCATTTTCTCCGAGGGCAACCCACTGAGTTCCACCACCTCTTTCCCCAGAAAAAAAGCCCCGACTACAACTGCTTTTAAAATGGCGTTGGCGGCCATGGGATGGACTGTGCTTGCTAAAGGTCAGAAGGGAAGGATGCCATGGCCTCGGGGGCCTGTCATTCCACAAAGCCCTCAACCCCTGAAAGGAGCAGGGCTCTCACTGAGGCTGCAAGTCGGCTAGCCATTCCGGACCTGAAAGGCTCCTGAAGCTTTTAAGAGCCACACAGGTAAGTACTCTTTGTTTTACCTTAACACTATGATACACCTTGGGGTCGAATCCAGCAGCAACCGCTAACCTGCGAAGGTTCT
Organism: Eublepharis macularius; assembly: GCF_028583425.1. Lineage (NCBI taxonomy): Eukaryota > Metazoa > Chordata > Lepidosauria > Squamata > Eublepharidae > Eublepharis > Eublepharis macularius. The sequence goes on from NC_072792.1 coordinate 3,159,936, forward strand.
CCTGGACCACAACTGGTGGGTCACGCCTCTTGGAACTACTGAAAAGATTGAAAGAGCTCAGAGTTGGGATATATGAGATGCCGCCTGTTCTTGTAGTGAACCCATGCAGGAAGATATGATCTGGGGGAAATAAAAAAAAACAAAACATGCACCGACCGAACGTTACTGCCAGCACAAGTTTAAAGAAAAATCACTGAGGCAGAACAGCAGTTGCGGAACATAAAACTTTGCCCAGCATTCCCCATTCTTTGGCCAAGAAAGGGTCACCTTTATTTTTCTCAGAAAAGAGGGATGGAAGGAAACATGGCCCGTTTTGGAGCAAGAATCCTCTTACGCCTTTGGCTCCTCTGCAATCAGAGCCATTGCCTTTCTCAGCCCGCTCTAATCACAGTATTTGCCCAAAGACACCAAATTCTATCAGACCTCAGCTACCGTGTAAGTCAAGCAAGGACACATGGGTGGGAACGAGGGCAAGTTCTAAGATGGCTTTCTACCGACATGGGTAGTTACAGTCAGAGTGCAAGCATGCCTGTGCCTAACATGTGTTCGCTGCTCTTACCATTTATGCTGCTTAAGAACTGAACTGGCATCATTTAGCAATTGCTTCAAAGGAAGCCACATGCCCCCGCCTTTCACCTGAACTTGGTATTCAGGATTTCACCTCCACTTCGCCATCAACACCAGCCAATCTCTGGCCACATTCAGAGAGCGCAACACAGTTCTGTGTCCCTGTGGTGGGCCTTCAGTGCTTGTTGAGGCAGGCCACACGAGTCCCTCCTTCCGTTCAGTGTTCTTGTTTAGGAAGCCCTGAATCCAGCTCCAGTTTGCAGTGACAGCCAAATGCAGGCACCAGCCCAAGCAGCCCACTGGGGGTGGGGGAGGCAGGCTTGGAATCCTGGTGCAGGAGGCGGCAGCTCCCTCCAGTCTGCCCGGGAGGGGGGGGGCCTGCATTTGGACAACTCAACAAGCTGCAGTTTGATCCATGACCCCGCCCCCCCCAGACCAGGAAGCTTTCAGTCACTCTCTGCAGGAGGGAGGGAGTCGTGCCAGGGTGGTGCACCCGTCTTGACAGATTTGTTGTACAATCTGAACGTGGGCCAAATACTGAAAAATTAGCCCCCCGAAGAAGAGCATGAAGCACTAATAATCTTTCCGATGGCCACGTTACCTGGAATCAGCACAGATCTGAGAATTCTCAGTTCCCCTTTCAGAGCAGGAAGACTCTGCAGGTATATTTTGATTTCACTCTGAATCCTTCCCAGATCTTGGTCTGTCAGTGGTGGCAGAAATTCACCGTGAGATCCTGAGGGTTGTCTGATTTTGCTTGCTTCAAAATTCACGTGTAGATCACCAAACTCAAACTGATAAACGCTGGTGAAAAGCTCATTAACAAATGCTCTCATTACGGCTTTTCGTTGTGAGGGCAAGAGCACTTGAACGTGGCTGATGTCTTTTTCATCCAGCTTTTGTTTGACAGCATACAAAGCAGCCACTGTGCTCTCTGCACACACAACCTCCCGCCCTTGCTCTGGGCAATGGAGGTCCTGCACTACCGAATGCAACACATCTTCGCCGTTCCTTCCGCTGGGAAGGGGTTGGCAACACATAAGGCACACAAATGGGACTTGGCCGTTGTCCGCCTTCCTAACAGCCTCCAGGGTCTTGATCACTGATTCCTGGCTCCAATTATTCCAAGGGTCTGGTTCTTCGCTCGTCAGATCTATCAGTACTGCCTTTGCCATATTCTAAGTCACTGAAAAAACACTTGAAGACGTCCAAGTAGCCTCTGCAAGGAAAAAAAGAACAAGAACGCATCTTCTAAATATTATATGGTTTTCAATGAAATGCCAGCAGAGTTACCCTGCTTACACGAGGCAAAGAATCAAGAGGCAAATCGAAGAAGTACCAAACAGATTAATTTTACTAGCCGACGCTAAAAAGGCTCATTTTTAAAGCACTGTTGAGTCTTCCAACAGGGGGAAATCTTAATCCAAGAGAAGCAGCAAGCCTCAAAACTGTTTCCATTACACTTCAAAGCTCCTATACAGGAGTTCTGAAATATCTATCATGCACTTAAAGAAGCGGAGGCCTGCTCGGTCCTTGCAGTGGGATTTTTCTTCGCTGAAGTGCTAGAGGGGGCTAACTGCCCCTTTCAGAGCAGAAAACCCGTTTAGCGTTATTTTTTAAAATACATCTGCTTTACATGCAATTGAAATTTTGCTCAATATTGTATTACAGCTCACATGTAATCCGGTTTTGTAAATGTGTTTTAATTAATAAGCAAACCAACCCCCTCCACACACACCCCGACATTCATTAATGCCAACTTCCAAAGGTGAACTATATGGACCATGCATCTGACGAAGAGAACTGTGATTCTCGAAAGCTTATGCTACAATAAAATTGGTTAGTCTTAAAGGTGCTACTGGACTCTTTTATATTTTGCTACCACAGACTAACACGGCTAACTCCTCTGCATATATGTATCCCGTGACTGTCTTCTGAGAAGTCTTTCTCCAACATTGAACACGGAAGGATTTCCTTTAATAAAGATTCCCCGCCCCCCCCAAAGGAAGCCTTTCTCCACCAAGAGGAAAAGAGCCCCCCATTTCCATAGGGCAGCCTTTCTCTCTCGGGGGGAAAATGTAGCAGAGGAGCGTCACAGGATCCAACCCGCTATTTACAAGCCATGCAAATCAGTTCTGCTGCTGGGTTGAGAGAGATTGCTTTGGCTTTATGCTCGTTTTTGAATTTTCTGCGACCATCACCCTGCGGTCTCTCTGTCTGCTTCACCGAAGCTCCGGAGCGTGGTTCGTTATTGTATCTTCCCTTGCAGGGTGTAACCTGCCTTGGCTCTCAGCGAAGAAGGCCGCCTCCGCCTCCGCCTCCGCGCGCTGGCAGCAATTCTCCTATTCTTTTTAAAGAGCCAGGGGGCTCCACTTGCGCGCCCGCTCCTCGTTGCCAGGCGCTTCGCGTGCCGAAAAGGGCCGCCCAGGCCTGAGGTGGGCACACCTGCGCGCGGCGCCGCCCGGCGGGAAATGCTGCCGGCCGAGCGGAGGCGCGTCCAGCCGGCTCGCGGGGAAGCCCCAGCCGAGGCCCGCGCGGGGCAGGCGGGAGGCAGCCAGACGGCCGGCCGGCCGGCCGGCCTGAGCGCAGGCGGAGGGGCGGCGCACGGAGCGACGTTCCTCTCGGGCCGGCCCGCCGCCTTGCCCCCCCCCCGCCCCGCCCCGCCCCGCCCGCTCCCTTCCTCCGGGCCAGCAGCCGAGCTGCCCCCGCCGCCCCCTCGCTCCGAGCCCGGCCGCAACGGGAAGGGTGGCGGCGCCCCTCCAGCCTCGCGAGCGGCAGGCGGCCCGGCCCGGCCCGGTCCTCACCCGCTCAGCCGCCGCTCTCGGCCCCAGCGGAACTCCCCGCCTCTGGCCGCCCAGCCTAGCCCGGCCCAACCCGGAAGGCGCCGCCGGGCGCGCCGGAGCCGCCACGAGGCTCCCTCCCGGGGCGGGCGGGCGGGTGCAGCGGGTGCGCCCGGGCGGCGGCTGGCCGAGGACTGCGCGGGGCAGAGGCGGGGGCCGAGCCGCGCGTGCGGAAGCGCCGTCCGGGCGCCGCCTCCGCCTGGCCGCCCCTGCTGGGCTCTGCGGGGCCCGGGCGCTGCCGCCTCCGCCTGGCCTGGCCTGGCCCGGCCTTCCTCCGAGGACTAAGCAGCCCGGCCGCGCTTCGCTTCGCAGAGCCGACGAGCGCGGGCTGCCCTGGGCCGGCCGGGGCGACGCGCCCCCTCTGCCCCCGCCCAGGCGCCCTCTGAGGCCGGGCAGTGGAGAGCAGCAGCCCCCCCCCCCTTCCCCGGTCCGGCTGCGGAGAGCGGCTCCCCTCCCTCCCCTCTCCGTGTGCGGGTGATGGTGTCTGTGTGTGTGGGGGGGGGGGTGCGTGTGCCCGCTGCCGTTTCCAATGTACTGCCCCCCCCCCCCCGTGAATTCGCAACTCCCGAAACGTGCTATCAAAGTCCGACCCAAGCGCTGCAAGTGGTTCCATTTTAGCTTCTAGGGAGGTTTCCGGCCTGATTGGCTCGAAGACCCGCTTCTTCGTCTTTGGGGCCGTCCGTCGTATCTGTTCTTTCTCTTACGAGGAGCCGGTCATCGGGCGGCCCCCGGGGCTTGCGAAGAGTACCAAGTGCAGGGGCGCCACCTTGTGGCTTCCACTGGAAATGGCCAGTCTACCAATGGAATGAAACGCAGCCGTAGTGCCAAAATACTTCTTTTGCCAATCTTGTCTTTCGGACAACGTTTACTGTTCCTGTGGCAGGCCCATGTTTGTTAGAGATACGCTGAGAAGGTCTTTTGCGCAGGCTTGACTCAGTGGCTGCTTGTGGAGTTTGGGAAGAGGAGGGAGTTGCTAGAGGGCTGCTGCAGCACAACTTGCCCAGGTTGTGCCTGGCAGTGGCAACTATACAAAGTGCCTGGCGAGGAACTCCGCAAGACTTGCCAAAGTTGGGCATTGTAGCAGCCATCACACCAGTGCAAGGCTTGTCAGGGCTGTGGCAGAGAGCAACCACTACGTGCCTTGCCCAGTTTGGGCTTGGCAGTGGTTGCCATATGCTTTGCCCAGAGCGGGCTGTGCGGTCCCCCCCCCAGCTTGCCCAGGGGCAGCCTCCACACTAATTGCCTGCTGGTGACCACACAAGACTTGCCCAAGGTGTTCCCTGCAGCCACTGCCACATAAATGCCAGGCAACGGCCACCACACGACGACACCCATCTCTTCCAAAATAGAATCTCAACAAGATATTGCTGGTCAGGACCACCACTGCCATCTCCATGCGGAAAGCTGGTCTACGCAGTCCTTGTGGCTGTTCTGCCCTGAGCCCGCGTTGTGGGGAGGGTGGAGTATAAATCCAATAAATTAAATGCAGCTGAGGGAGAGATGGGGGCAATTCTCGGTTTCTAAGAAATGAGGGGTGGAAGAAACCCCACAAAGGAAAGCTTCTTGCACCCCCCCATACCTGCCCCATCTTCCTGCGCATGGATGGGGAAAAGGAGGTATTGGGTGACAGGCAGTGGGAGAAGATGGCGGCTCCTGGGGGAAGGCAAAGGGGCACCGGAAGATGGCCTCTCTCCTGCCAATGGCCCTTCTGGCTGCTCCACAGGCTGTCAGCTGCGGAGCCCCCATAGCAAGATTCCTCCTTCCCCTCAGGGAAAAACGCTGCCTGCCCCCCCCCCGCCCGCCCGCTGGAGGCCATTCTCCCCCTTTCTCCTCCTGTTGCCAGGCAACGCCTCACCTGGCCTCTCACCATAAATGGGCCTCTTTCTAGAGGGCAGCATTTCCAGGCCAGGCCTCACTGCTGCACAAGAGAAAACAGGGCAAAGACTGAAAAAAACCCACAATTTTTGAAGGCTTACATGATCTTTTTTAAAAAACAAAGCTTTTTATTATCAAAAATTAGTTGGCTGGGGACAAATACACAATTCCCGTGTTTACACTGGAGGTTGAAGGGGAAGAGCCCTAACCACGAGTATTTGGTAATACTGTGTCTCCAGGCCGATTCCTGGGGCCCTGGTCTCTCGCCATGGCTAAGCCTGACCCCTCCTCATTAGCTGAAGTTGTAAAGCAAGTAGCATTGCAACAGCAGACACAGGCCTCTGAGATAGGAAAAAGCAAGGCCATCCTTGGACAGCTGCAGGTAATGTGAGTTTGTTCCTGAGGCTGGTCATTAGAAGGAAGACCCGGGCCGAAACCTGTATGCTAGGCCTTTTGTTTTGAGAGCCACTTCCCAATGAGAGCCCAGAGACGTGGCTGTTTATTCAGAGCTGCTGGGAATGCCCAGTGGAATTCCTTCTTCACCTTGGAGCGTCGGGTGCCTGTGTGTGCCCCGTGGCAGGCTGCTTAGAAGACTCCCCTCAGGCTTTCGCAAGACAGTCAGCAGCAAAAATAATCAGGAATCTGGTGGTGCCTTAAAGACTAATAACGTTTTATTCCTGCAGAAGCTGTTGTGGAAAAGGCCCAATTCTTGTTTGTTTCATTTATACCCTGCCTTTCTCCCCACAGTGTGTAGGGTGGGGGGACCCAAAGCAGCTTTCATTCTCCTCTGCTCCATTTTATCTTCACAACAACCACTCTGTGAGGTAGTTTGTACTGACAGTGTGTGACTGCCCCAAGGTTACCCACCACGTAGTAGAACCTCAGATTCTCTAGTAGAGTATGGGTCTTAACCTCAGACCCTAACCCAGCACTCTAACCCCTACACTGCACTGCCTCTCTTCATTTTTCAAATGCACCATGTAGATCCTCTCTGTGCAGGAGGTATTTAAGAAAACTTGTACTTCCAGGATATCGTACCCCCCAACTTTGTTCTTTGTTTTTATTCATACTTCTGACTAGTGAGAATTCCCTCATTGCACCCGCCTACGGGAGCTTCTGGCGGAATAAAATGCGTCTTTAAATTTCTTGTATTAAATTTGGATGTTTCCAAAAAAAAAAAAGTGCCACAAAACTCCTGTTTGTTTTGGCTGCAAATGCCGCTGCGCTCCGAAGGGTGTAGCTCTGCTTAGAACTGCACCGATAATGTTCCCTTTTTGAAACTCTTTACAATTCTTTTGAAACACTTTATAGCTCCAGAGTCTGGGCTCCAGAGAGCCAAGACCTTTTCCAGTAGAGGGTGTGTAGATCCAAATGACCTTTCTTTCTACTGTGCTATAACTTTCCAAAGGCTAAGAACAATAGGGTAAAAATTTTGTTTTGTTACGATATTTTAAAACCCTGTTAACTTAATATCAGCCATGTTGTGTAAATAGGTTGGTGGTCTGTACCCAAAAAACCCCATTGAATGTTCCTGTGTTTTCTTTCTAGGCTCAGCTTCGGGACCTTGAGACCCATACAAATACATTGGTAGCAGAAACAAAGGCAATAGAAAGCCAAATTTGTCATCAAGATGAAGCCGTAACAGCTACAAACCATCACTGTGAAACTCTGCAAACTCAGACTAAAGCCTTGTATGCTGAGAACTTAACACTGAAGTTTGACACAGAAATGTTGCAAGAAGAGTTTAAAATTATGTTGCTAAGAAATGAGGCCTACAATAAGAACATCTTAGCTCACAAAGACCGATTTGGGGAGGTAGAAAGCAAATGGCCACTTATGGTTGAGGTTGCTAACAAAAGAGCCACCGTCAAAGAGCTGATTGCCAAGAAGGAGGAGTTAATGTCTGCTCTTCAGAATCCCGAAGGAAATTCTCTTGACTCAGTTCAGGTACAGTGAGTTTGCCTTTACAACTGTTTTTATCTTTTGTGTCAAGATGTTGGTTGTCCCAGAGCATCTTCACTGGAAGATATATTTGATAGCAGGACAGAGTACTGTAGGAATGTTTGTGAACCCCTCTAAACACTGACAGTGCAATCCTAAGCAGTAGTACAGCTGACGGGGCTGGACCCAGCAGTGCGTGAGAAGAAAGGGAAATGTAGTTAGGGCAGTCCCACTTGCTCAAGCAACAAGGCGAGGGCTGCATATAGCTTTTTAATGAAACAGCCATGTGCATATGTGTGAAGTTGTTGTATCAAGAGATGGTTTGCACATCATGAGGGTAGGAAAAGATGTGTTTGGTAAGAGCCTTGCAAACCAGGTAAGGAGGGCTTTAAACTAAATCCTATGGGGGGGAGAGACAATTGAAAGCCTATAACTGGATATGAGAACACTAAAGACTTGTGGGAAGCAGCGCATATGCTAAGAAACATTAACTCGCAGGTAAGCCCAGAAACAAAAACCTCAGGGCACATAACTCACGGCTTCCGATGTTTCAACAATAATGCATGTAGCATGAGAAACAAGCAGGAGGAACTTGAAGTCCTAATACAGGAAGGGGACTATGACATAATAGGCATTACTGAAACTTGGTGGGATGACACAATTGGAATACTAGGATTGAGGGATACAGCTTGTTCAGAAGGGATAGACAAATAAAAAGGGGTGGGGGGAAGAGTATGTAAAGGAGGTATATACATGTGAGGAAATACGTGTATCTGAGCATGGAAGTTGAGTTGAGAGTCTCTGGGTAAAAATAAAAGGAATAAGAAATAATAGTGATACTATGGTGGGGGGGGGTCTGCTATGGACCACCAAACCAAGCAGAGGACTTGGGTGAGACACTCCTGGAACAAATGACAAAGTTCACAAAGAGATGGGACGCAGCGGTCACGGGAGATTTCAATTACCTGGATATCTGTTGGAAGCCTAACTCTGTTAAAAATGAAAGGTCAAATAAATTCCCGACTTGTCTTGCTGAGAACTTCATTTTTCAGAAAGTGGAGAAAGAACCAAGGGGTTCTGCTAACTGGGACCTGATTCTCACCAACAGGGAAGAACTAGTTGAAGAGGTGAAAGTCATGGGCACCCTGGGGGGTGGTGGTGACCGTGTAATTTTGGAAATTACCGTCTTGGGGGAGAGAAAAGCTTTACGTGGTCAGACATACAGGTTGAACTTCAGAAAATCAAATTTTAACAAACTTAAAGTTATGTTGGGTGGAATCCCGTGGTCAGGAAATACTTAAAGAGAAGGGAGTTCAAGAGGAGTGGGAGTTTCTTAAAGGTGAAATATTGAAACGATTTCTATGAGAAGGAAAAATTGGAGGAGCCTAAAGAAGCCAAGGTGGCTCCATAAACAGATTCTAAAGAGTTGAGAAACAAAAAAAGGCTTATTTAGGAAATGGACGGTGGGCATTATAACCAAGGATGAATATAAACAAATAACCAGCGCTTCTAGGGAGAGTGTTGGGAAACCTAAAGCTCAGTATGAGCTTAGGCTAGCAAGAAATACTAAAAACAACAAAAAAGGGTTCTTTGCTTATGTTCAAAGCAAGAAAAAGAGCAAGCACATGGTAGGCCCCTTGCAAGGACAGGAAAGTGAAATTGTAACAGGCAATGAAGAGAGGGCAGAACTGCTCAATTCCTACTTTTCCTCAGTCTTCTGTGAGGGAAATGGTGCTCAACATGGCAATAATAGAAAACGTGATGAGGGATGAAAGTTACAGCCTAGGATCGGCACCTAGTTTCTTTAAATGAAACGAAGTCCTAAGGGCATAATTATAGGACGGGGGAGAATTGTCTTGGCAATAGTATGTGTGAAAAAGATCTAGGGGTCTTAGTAGACCATACACTGAACATGAGTCAGCAGTGGGATGTGGTAGCTAAAAAGGCAAATGCATTTTTGGGCTGTATCAACAGAAGCATAGTGTCCAGATCACACAAAGTGATGGTATAGCTCTACTCTGCTCTGGTTAGACCTCACTTAGAATATTGCGTTCAGTTTTGGGCACCACAATTTCAGAATAGACCACAATAGAAAAGCTAGAACGCGTCTAGAGTGTCAGGTTCAGTGTGTATATGAGCTGTACTGACTCCATTTTCTAATGCTTCTAGTGTTTAAGTGCTTTCTCCACAGGTGCACATGTTCCCAAGCAGACTTCTCACCGAAAGGGAATGTTTTGTCTATCAACGTTCCACCCAAGATTGGCCTTGGAAATGTCCAGCTTCCCAAGTCTGAAAGCTGTTGTTTTGAGAACTATGGGGGGAGGCTGGTTCAGCTGGGAACTGTTACTTTGTACCTCATGCTTTTCTCTTCATTGGTAACAATGCTCTTGTACCATCCTGAATCTTCTATTCAGGCCAGTGGACTATAATGAACTATTTCTGCAGTAAAGTTTCCTTATTCAAACAATGGACTCTTGTTTGCTTGTAAAGGAGAATCTGTAGGAAGGACATTATCTAGCCACAGTCTGACATTTTTGTTACCAATCATGTCTAAGCCGGGCTCATCGGAATCCAAAGCAGTCCCGGACAGGGATCCTTTGTTTGATCCGTATGCTTCTCCCGGCGATCAACAGTTGCAACCTCAAGGCCCTGCACTGGAGGGGACCGGAGCTTCGACTACCACCCCTCCTCTCATCGATCTCGACAGTGAGGGTGAAAAGCCGAAGGCCATCACCATCCCACTGTTCTCGGCGCCTACACCCTCGGAGTGGGGACCCAGGCCTCGGGAAACGAGAGAACGCAGGGCCAGCGGGATGTTTCATCCGTTAACTTTGGATGGGCGCCGAAGCCTAGAGACTGTCCCCGAGCAGGACAGCAGCCAACCATGGCTATTTTGGAACAGGACGACCGAACAGATGGAATGGGAAACGTCCCGCCGCGGTGTCCTAAGCTGGGACTATTCGGAAGTCACCCCGTGGACGGGACAACCAGAGATTTCTGAACAACGTTGGGTACAAATGCAAAGTCGTACCCTGGCTGTGGATTCCGGCATTTCCGCAGTTACGGGATTGGCCAAAGGAATTCTAGCAGCGAGGTCGCAAGACGATCAAGGAGACCCTCCACCATGGAGGCCGAGTACCCCGGTGGCCACCACCGCAGGAGACTCTACGACACTGAGTGAAAGACCGACGGACCAACAGGGTCCAAGTAGAGTTCAATTACTAGAAGCTAGGTTAGCCGATATGGAAGAAAGCCTAGCTCATGCCATACATTTACTCTCAGTAATGGTAGCGGGGAATGGAGAGAGGCCATCACCCGAAGAAATGGCTCTACAAATAGCTACCCTCCAAAGTGTTATCTCCAACCCGCGGGAGTCTGCCCCATCTCGACCGGCCACCACGGACGAACAAGGGACAGGAGGTGAAGGGGATTCCTGCTCCGATAACCTGTGCCCAGACGATCCTGAGGGGTCTACATCTGACTCAGAGGAAGAGGAAGATTCCTGCCCTGGAGATACTCCGACAGAAGTCCCTAAAGATTCCGGCCCTGGAGATACTCCGACAGAGGTCCCGGGAGCGGGCGGAGATGAACCAGTCCGCCCGACGGGAGCAACTACTTCGGTAATACCCCCCCCCCCCGGCTTCTCCGGTAATTCTCCAACCGGATCAGCAAGAAGAACGGCCAGCTCCTCCAAAGGGGGGGACGCCACACCCAACGCCAACAACAACCCCCGTGCAACATCCTCCGGGGGGGGATCAACCTCTGCAGACCATACCCAGAGGACTACTTCCAGGTCCGAGACTGGCGACGCCGGGAGGGGCAAGCCCGCGTGGTCCGGCACCTATCAGGCCCTCACCGCAGCGGCCCCTTCCGCTCCGACCTCAACAAATACCGCCACCGCAGCCTATAAGGCCAACTCCAGATCAACCGGTAAGGCCTCTCCCACTTCAACCGCTCCGACCCGCACCCCAGCGACCACCTCCGGCCCAACCTGTTCGGCCACCCCCAACCCAACCGATACGGCCACCGCCAGTTCAGCCGGTGAGACCGCCACCAATTCCATCGATCCCGCATCTACATCCGCAGCCAGGGGGGTCCGGGCAACCATTGCCGCAGCCACAACCCTGGCCCCAACCACCCCCACCTCCCCAGCAACCTCCTATCACGCCACAGACGCAACTATCCATCCTGATGGACTACTACCCCACCACCACCCCAGTTCCACGGCAAGATCTCCCGATGGGCTGGGTGAAACTGGAAGCCACTTTTGACGGAGATCCCTCCAAGTTGGGATTTTTTCTGGTACAAGTGGTGCAGTTCTTCAATCGATGGGGACATCTATTCGGAAACGAGGCCAGCCAGATCGAACATCTCGGATCCCGACTTCAAGGCAAAGCAGCAGACTGGTATGTAGGACTGTATAATGTTGGGGCCCCCGAACTTAATACCTTACAAGGGTTGGTGGATGCTATAAGGGCGCAATACGAAGACCCGTTAGAAGAAACTAGAGCCCGAACTGAACTACAAGCTATTAAGCAGGGCGGCATGTCGGCCAGAGACTATGTTACAAAATTCCGACAACTAGCTGCCAAATGCCCCAGATGTGAGGAATCCACTAAAATAATGTTGTTCAAACAAGGGCTAAACCCGAAACTTTTGGACAGAGCACTCATGCAAGACAATCCTCCTACGCTGTTGGGATGGATTCAATTAATTTGTGAGGTTGAGAATCGTATATTAGAAGTCCGATTAGTTGAACAGCAACAACAATCGGCACAAAGACGACCTCTAACTTTGCAAAAGGGAGGACGGGGCACTGGATATGCTACTCGAGGAGCGAGAGATGCTAGATGGCAACAAGGCTTGTGCTTGCAATGCGGGCAAGGCGGTCACTTCGCAGCGCAATGTCCATACCGGCCTGTGCAGAGACCTCCGCTCCAATTACGGCGTCCAACCCCTGCTCCGTTTCCCCCATCTCAACGCCCAACACCCGTTCCCAGATCGGGCAGGGGTCGCGGCACTTCTCAACGAAATGTCCCCGACAGAGGGTTAGAGGTAGAGGAACTCATGGAGTACGACCCTACTGCCTTGAATGGAGAGGAGAATCCAGAGAGTCTCCAGTCGGGAAACGAAATGGATCTGTCGTAAAGGGACCCAAACGGCAGATCCACCCTCGGTCCGCCCCAACAAGGGACCGGCCACAAGGGTCCATACTGTTTATACCAGTGACTTTGTTGAACCCTGAGAGGAAGATGCATATCCGTGTACAAGCCCTCATTGACTCAGGCTGCTCTAGAGACATCATTGCCCCCGCCCTGGTTAATGGACTGGTATTACCAGTGCGGGAGTTGAAAAACCCAGTCATCTTCGAGCAAATGGATGGCACCAATATGAACCCTGTCACCACTGAAACAATCCCGGTGGTGACGGGCATGGGCCAACACTGGGAAAGAAGATCTTTTGTTATTAGTACCACTGCCAAATACCCGTTAATCCTGGGCAGTAAGTGGCTATGCGAGCACAACCCCTACATAAATTGGGCTGAAGGAAGCGTCACCTTCAGTCACACCAACTGCGAAAACCATCGCTGGGATCAAAATTGGGGTACCAATCCGACCCACACCGAAAAGGCCCTCCTTACACAGGAGAAAATAAACCAGATACCTGAACCTTATTGGACTTACTTACCGGCCTTCTCCGAAGAAGAAGCCGATACCCTACCCCCGCACAGACGGACCGATTGTGCGGTAGAGATCTTACCCGGAGCCTCGCTGCCCAAAGGCCAACTCTACCCTATGAGTCTCCAGGAAAGAGAGGAACTCAGAAAGTTCATTGACACCAATCTCCAAAGAGGATTCATTCGTCCAGCCAATAGTCCCCATGCGGCACCAGTTCTCTTCGTAAAGAAGAAAGACGGAGGACTCCGACTATGCACAGACTTTAGAGGACTTAATGCTGTTGCAACCAACAACGCCTACCCCATCCCGCTCGTCCAGGATCTTCTCAACGTCGTGGCCCAAGGTAAGATCTTTACAAAATTAGATTTGAAAGATGCTTACTTCCATGTTCGTATCAAAGCCGGGGACGAGGGGAAAACCGCTTTTAATACATCCCTTGGACAGTATGAATACTTAGTTATGCCTTTTGGCTTAACGGGAGCACCGTCTGTCTTTATGTCCATGATAAATGAAGTGCTACATGAATTTCTGTATAAAGGAGTGGTGGTGTATTTAGATGATGTGTTAATTTATTCAGAATCGGAGGAAGACCATATACAATTGGTCAAAAAAGTCCTGGCAACCCTAATGAATAATAAACTGCCTATTAAATTGTCTAAATGCGAATTCCATAAGACGGAACTCACTTACCTTGGTTACTGTATATCCCAAGACGGCTTGAAAATGGATCCAGCCGAAATACAGGCGATCCGAGAATGGCAAACTCCCACTACCCGTAAAGAACTGTAATCTTTCTTGGGATTTGCCAATTTTTACCGGGAATTCATTGCGAATTTTGCGCAAATAGCACTTCCCCTGACGGAACTATTAAAAACCAAAGACAAAGGGGATCAGGCGAAAAGGCCCAGCTCCAAATTGCTGTGGACACCCGATTGCCAAATGGCCTTTGAATGCCTGTAGATGCAATTCATAACAGAACCCATTCTCCGTCACCCTAATGAAAACTACCCCTTCATAGTGCAGGTCGACGCCAGCGATACTGCAATTGGAGGCGTATTATTGCAGAAGGGGGAGGACGGGAAGCTTCGACCTTGTGCATTCCTATCGAGAAAGTTTTCTGAGGCAGAAAGAAATTGGAATGTGTGGGAGAAGGAAGCCTTTGCAGTAAAGGCAGCCCTCACAAATTGGCGGCATTGGCTAGAGGGGGCACGCCACCCATTCGAAGTTTGGACAGACCATAAAAATTTGGAAGCCCTCCGAAGTCCCCGCCGACTTAATGCCAAACAATTACGGTGGGCCGAATTTTTCTCCAAATTCAATTTCACTTTGAACTACCTACCGGGCAAAACCAATTTTCTTGCAGACGCCCTATCGCGCATGCCCCAACACAAAAGCAAACGGGAGGAGACTATAGATACAGTCTTCTCGCCTACGCAATTAGGAGGCGTGGTAACTACACGCAGCCGCACACTTCAGCACCTTCCGCACAGCTCCCAAGAATGGAAATCGAAACTTAAAGCTGAGGTGGAGAAGGAGGGGGAGAAAGCACCCAAATCCAAACTAAATCAATCTCCGCAAGGGGAGTGGTTATCGGGAAATCGCTTTTATGTACCCGACAGTATGCGGAAAGAGGTTTTACAGCGGTGTCATGATGCCCCCACCGCAGGACACTATGGTTACCTAAAAACGCTACATTTAATACAACGGTAGTTCTGGTGGCCGGGCATGCGCAAAGACATTTCCCAGTACGTAGCCTCCTGCCCCATTTGCCTCAGCGCCAAAACCCGAAAAGGAAAGCCGCCGGGTCTGTTACAACCCCTGGAAACGCCCAGTAGACCCTGGGAAACGATATCCATGGATTTTATCACTGATTTACCAGTGTCCAAGGGACACAACTGCATTTTAGTGGTAGTGGATCTATTTTCTAAGCAAGCTCATTTCATCCCATGTACCACTATACCCACCGCTCGAAAACTGGCAGACCTATTTCTGAAACACATTGTGAAATTACATTCTTTTCCGTCCAAGGTGATTTCGGATCGCGGCGGACAGTTCGTTGCCAACTTCTGGCGGGAGCTTTTGCAGATGTTGAATATTGAACAGGGAATCAGTTCAAGCCACCACTCACAAACCGACGGGCAGTCGGAAAAAACTAATCAAATTCTAGAGCAATTCCTTCGTTGTTACATCAATTTCCAACAAGACAACTGGGTAGACCTCCTCCCTCTGGCAGAGTTTTCATACAACAACAGTGTACATGCATCCACAGGAGAAGCCCCGTTTAAAGTTGTATATGGGGCCCATTTCAATCCTTTTCCATTAGACGCCCCCCCTTCCTCCGCACCGACTTTGCCAGATGTGTCTTCATGGTGGAAGGAGGCAACCCAGCAATGGACTCTCATTAAACAACACCTAGAGAAAGCCAAGCAGGATTACAAAAAATACGCAGATCGCCATCGTGCGGCCGAATGGGATTTGCAACCAGGAGATCATGTTTATATATCCACCAAAAATTTAAAGCTAGCCCAACTCAGCCGCAAACTGGCATTGAAATTTCTCGGACCTTTTCCAGTACGCAAAGTAATTAACAAAGTGACTGTTGCTGTAAATTTACCCAAAAATCTTCGCCATGTCCACGACACCTTCCATGTCAGCCTGCTGAAGAAAGCTCCAACAGATGATAGATGGCACGTCAAAGCTCCACCTATCCCTACTTTGATAGATGACCAAATACACTACGAGGTACAACAGATTTTGGACTCTAAAATCAAACGCAATCAGCTGTTTTACCTCATCAGATGGAAGGACTTTGACTCTGGGTTCGATGAGTGGGTGAATTCTGTACATGTTCATGCCCCTAGATTAACTAAAGCTTTTCATACTCGCTACCCATATAAACCTGGGGGGGATTTATTTTAAAGGGGGCAGAATGTCAGGTTCAGTGTGTATATGAGCTGTACTGACTCCATTTTCTAATGCTTCTAGTGTTTAAGTGCTTTCTCCACAGGTGCACATGTTCCCAAGCAGACTTCTCACCGAAAGGGAATGTTTTGTCTATCAACGTTCCACCCAAGATTGGCCTTGGAAATGTCCAGCTTCCCAAGTCTGAAAGCTGTTGTTTTGAGAACTATGGGGGGAGGCTGGTTCAGCTGGGAACTGTTACTTTGTACCTCATGCTTTTCTCTTCATTGGTAACAATGCTCTTGTACCATCCTGAATCTTCTATTCAGGCCAGTGGACTATAATGAACTATTTCTGCAGTAAAGTTTCCTTATTCAAACAATGGACTCTTGTTTGCTTGTAAAGGAGAATCTGTAGGAAGGACATTATCTAGCCACAGTCTGACATAGAGCAGGTCAACGAAGACGGTGAGGGGTCTGGAGACCAAGTCCTATGAGGCATGGAGCAGGAGTTGGGGCTGTGGAGAGGGGAGGTAGTTTTGAATTTCTTGCATTGTGCAGGGGGTTGGACTAGATGACCCTGGAGGTCCCTTCCAACTCCATGATCCTCTGTGGAGCAGTGGGATGTAAAACAGACAGTTAACATGATTTTATTTAATTTCTTTTTGAAATATTATTGAAAGAAGTTCCTTCTGTTGGGTCTTGGTGCACAGAAAAGATAGTGGGAATACAATTACTTGTTGCAAATAGATAGCGATGAGGAGTTATTTTAGCACTTACATGTGGACTTGCTGCACCAGTGGAAATCTTCCCTGGGATCCAAAGAACTTAGAAGGGTGCAACTCCGCATCAGGTGGAAAATGCTGTAGATGATGGTGATGAAATATTTTATATGAGTGCAGCAGCCCAGGAGAAGTTGACTTAAATTGCCACCTGATATTCTGATCAAAAGGACTGTGCGGCAGTCCCTTGCTGTAAGGCCACACTGCTCGTCACTGGCTTGGATTAGTTCTGCAGCCATTGTCATATATGCAAGCATCCATGCCATTGTTGTGTTCTGGATCTTATACTGAGAGAGTTATAAGCATCCATTGCCATTGTTGTGTTCTACATCTTATACTGATATAATGCCAAAGTTAAATACTGTATTTTATGCATCCTACTATATAATTGAGTAAGCGTATTTCAGACAACTCTCTTTATACCCTGGTGCACCACCAGAGGGCGCTGCCATGGGGGGGAAGTCTAGGCAAGGCACCATGTCCCTCCAGAAAACATGCCATGGTGGGAAGCCCAGGCCAGGAGCAGGATGGGAGCAGGTGGCAATGCACACTCCTGCCATCACCCAGCTGGTATTGGGAGCAGAGTAGGTGGCAATGCCCACCCCACCTTAACACAGCTGGTATTAGAAGCAGACAACCAACAATAGCCCAGGGGAAATAAACCAATGAAATAATAACAAAATGAAAAAGCACAGTGTAATTCTAAGTTGCTAAACAATGAAATATAACTCCAAACAAGAAATCAAACAACCATCGTAGTTGAATAAATACAGAGACCAGTCTTAGTCAATTTCAAAAGACCGAGCCCCCCGAGACTGAAAGCACAGCACTGAAAATAAAGTTAATCAAACGGTCCATTTGTTCTAAAGTCCTTTCAAAGTTCAAGCGTCCATGTAGTCCAAAAGCTGTTGACAACGTAGTAGTAGGAAGTGTGGAGCCTAATAGGTGGACGATAATCCTCTGAATCAGTTCTTATTCGTAGATGTATCCCAGGAGCCAGCCCGGTCCCAGGTTAAACCAACAAGCAGCCGGCAAGATGGGATCATTCAGCTTGTTTCATCTAGCCACAATTTCATCAGGGGCCACAATAAATACCACCAGAGTCACTCAACAAGGAACGGCAAAGCAGTTCTTAAGTGCAGTCTATTTTTAGCACGGCAAGGACTACACGGATGCTTGAACTTTGAAAGGACTTTAGAACAAATGGATGGTTTGATTAACTTTATTTTCAGCGCTGCCGCCAGCTCTGCGGTGCGCTGGGACAGCCTGCTTGCCGTGTGGGGGGGGGGTGCCCCAGCGTGATGACATCACAGGAGTGATGTCACCACGCAGCGCCAGGAGCACGTGCATGCTATGCGCGTGCACAACTAGCCTGACTATGGTTGCCCTGGGTGCTGGCAACCGTAGATCCGGCCCTGCCAGGGGCTGCCACCCTAAGACTGACAGCCATTTAAAGGCAACCCATTCCCCTTGGTGCTTCCTGGTTAACTCTGGCATTGGCTGCATCAGCCATAGTTGAGAATATGGAGAAAAGACCAGCAGGCATGCTGCCTTGAGCTCCTCAGAGGAAGGGAGGAGTACACATATTTTGTCAAAGGCTTTCACAGCCGGAGAACTATGGTTGTTGTGGATTTTCCAGGCTGTATCGCCGTGGTCTTGGCATTGTAGTTCCTGATGTTTTGCCAGCAGCTGTGACTGGCATCTTCAGAGGTGTTGCACCGAAAGACAGAGATCTCTCCGTGTCCAACTGTGGAGATGATGTTAGCAGGTAATTTATATCTACTCAGGAAGGTGGGTTTGGGTTGTGTCATCCTGTAAGAGTTTCCCAGGGTGTGGAATGCTAATGGAATACTAATGCTTCACTGTATCCTGTTATTTTGCATATGGATTGGTGCTTGATATGCTAATCTTATTTGCAGGGCTATTATAAGATGTAGAGAATTTTGTTAGCCTGGTGTTTTTCAGGACTGGAAACCATGCTCTATTCATTCTTAAAGTCTCTTCTTTCCTGTTGAAGTTGTGCTTATGCTTATGAATTTCAATGGCTTCCCTGTGCAATCTGACAAAGTAGTTGGAAGTGTTGTCCAGTATTTTAGTGTCCTAAAGCCTGATGGGAGAGGGGGAGTTTTGTCTGTTGCCATTATCCCAGTCCCCGCCCCCCTTCATGGATTGAGTCCATCCATTCTGAAAAGGGTGCATGTTTTATTGTATTCTATTTGATGAGCTTTTCTAACTGCTAGTCATCTTCCATATTAGCTTCTTGCAGTTGTGAACAAAGGGGGGGAAATCTGATTTATATATATAAATGAATGAATTTCAAAATAGTTCTCCTGTCAGCATTTCTGTATCTGTACTTCTTTTTATTAGTGAAACGCCAGTAAAATGGCTAACAGACACTCTTCCCCCTCTTCTACGGTCTCAGGTGAATGCTGGATGAGTGCAGCTGAGGCTCCCACAGATACGTGTTCCTTTGCTCTGCTTTCTGATTCTGGGCTGGTGGGCCGAGAGAGAAACCAGATGTGTTTATTACCAGCAGGGATGTGCTACAGTGCTTGTTTTTGCCAAAAATAGGTTTCCTTTCAGGGCTGTGTGTTTGGTTATGATGTATGGAATATAACTTTTCTTTTTTCTCTACTTCCCCCCCCCCACTTCTCTATTGTCATTTTAGAGAAACACCTGGGAGTGTGTTTTTTTGTCTTTTAAACAGTTGAAGCTATTTTTGGCCAGCCCTAACCTCTGCCTAAATAAAGATGATCAGTTTTTTTAGAAACGTTTGTAGAAATAATCATTGGTTGTTGTGGGTTTTCCGGGCTGTATTGCCGTGGTCTTGGCATTGTAGTTCCTGACGTTTCGCCAGCAGCTGTGGCTGGCATCTTCAGAGGTGTAGCACCAAAAGACAGAGATCTCTCAGTTTCCCAGTGTGGAAAAGATGTAGGTCATTTGTATCTTCTCAGGAGGGGTGGGGTTGAGCTGAGTCATCCTGTGTGAGTTTCCCAGGGTGTGGAATGCTAATGGCGGGAGGCTTCACTGTATCCTGAGGAGGTTCTTTTGCATATGGATTGGTACTTGATGTGCTAATCTTCTCTGCAGGGCTATTGTTGTTTTGTTAGCCTGGTGTTTTTCAGAACTGGAAACCATGCTCTGTTCATTCTTAAGGTTTCTTCTTTCCTGTTGAAGTTTTGCTTATGCTTGTGAATTTCAATGGCTTCCCTGTGCAGTCTGACAAAGTAGTTGGAAGTGTTGTCCAGTATTTTGGTGATGTTTTGGGTGGTGATTGGAGTTTTTGTGTGAGTACCGATCAGTGTGAGTTGGTTTCCTGTAGACCTTGTGACCTAACTGAAAGTTTGCTTTGCGGATGACCAAGGTATCCAGAAATGGGAGTTTTCCCTCGATTTCTTTCTTCATTGTGAATTGTATGTTCAGGTGGATGTTGTTGAGATGATTCAAAAACCCCATCAATTCTTCCTCCCCATGGCTCCAAATGATAAATGTATCATCCACAAACCGGAACCATACACTAGGTTTGTGGGGTGCTGATTCTAGAGCTGTTTTTTCACCACCCCCGACAGAAAAGAGGCATAATGAAAACATTAGTGGATCGTTCAAGACGGATATGTGAGCCGCACTTTCTCAATGAGGAAATTAACCATCTAAACCACGCACTTCAGGCAAATGGCTACTCCAGAAATGAAATCCGAAGAGCAATCAAACCCAGGATGAATCAAACAACCAAGGAAAAACAGTCTCCTACAGGAAAAGTGTTTTTGCCATATATCAAAGGAATTACTGATCAGATGGGAAAACTTATGAAAAAGCATAACCTTCAAGCAGTATTCAGACCCACCCGAAAAATACAACAGATGCTACGATCAGCAAAAGACAGTAGAGACCCCCTCACCTCTGCAGGAGTATACCGTATACCCTGCAGCTGTGGACAAGTTTACATCGGGACCACAAAGCGTAGCATCCAGACGAGAATAAAAGAACATGAAAGACACTGCAGACTTGGACAACCTGAAAAATCAGCAGTGGCTGAACATAGCCTAACTCAAACAGGGCACAGTATCTTATTCCAGGACACCAAAATACTGGACAACACTTCCAACTACTTTGTCAGACTGCACAGGGAAGCCATTGAAATTCACAAGCATAAGCAAAACTTCAACAGGAAAGAAGAAACCTTAAGAATGAACAGAGCATGGTTTCCAGTTCTGAAAAACACCGGGCTAACAAAACATTCTATCCCCGACAATAGCCCTGCAGAGAAGATTAGCACATCAAGTACCAATCCATATGCAAAAGAACCTCCTCAGGATACAGTGAAGCCTCCCGCTATTAGCATTCCACACCCTGGGAAACTCACACAGGATGACTCAGCTCAACCCCACCCCTCCTGAGTAGATACAAATGACCTACATCTTTTCCACACTGTGACACTGAGAGATCTCTGTCTTTTGGTGCTACACCTCTGAAGATGCCAGCCACAGCTGCTGGCGAAACGTCAGGAACTACAATGCCAAGACCACGGCAATACAGCCCGGAAAACCCACAACAACCATCGTTCTCCGGCCGTGAAAGCCTTCGACAATACATAGAAATAATCATTGTCTATTATTCTTTCATCTTTTATAGAATGAAATTGTGTGTTTAGAAAAGGAAATTAATGCATTGAAAGAAGATGTCAGTGGAAAGGAGAATATACTCCAAGATGAAAAAAATGTTCAAGTTTGTCTACGAAAGGAAATTGAGGTGAGCTTCAGCTTGTTGACTAGAACATGTGCCTAGCCCTGGTACAGCTGATACAGCCCTGGTACAGCATTGTGAAAAATGGACAATTCATTATAAACACTCGTCTCTGCATGTGATCAATCATAACCCCAATAATATAAATCTTATCCCACAGACATAAATATAAGAAAACTGTGGTAACTGTTGTGCAGCACAATATAGTCACCATGTTCATTGCTAGTCATGTTCATGATAGTCACCTATCATTGCTTATCATTTAACACTGGAAACCTTTACTCTTATTTTTTATTTGTACAGGGAGTCTTAAAGGGCAGGAAAAAACATTCAGATACCTTTGTACTCTTTTTTTTTAAATAAAGCATAAGGGGGGGGGGAGGAGTATAGAAAAATGAGAAGCTTTATTCTGATAACAAGAGTACAAGAGTGAATTATGCCAATGTTTGTCATAGAGAAATTTGAAAGTTTTTCCTGTGCATGTTTTCTTTTCTTTTTTCTTCTTTGTTTTTTGCTTTCTTCTTGTTTCTTTTTAATTTTTACTTGTTTTTAAAACTATTTTAATCAAATATATATATTTTAAAAAAGTTAAACATGAAGCCTTAATCCTAGGAGCCTTGAGGGCTGGTCTGATGCTGCACAGGCCTTGTAGGCCATGCTGAAGAGATTTCATTTCCCTGATCAGAGACGGTAGGGAGATTCCCAAAAATCTTCTTTTGAAGACTCCACTCTGGAATGCCAGCTGCTTTTTTAGCTTTTTAGGCCAGTGTGTTCAGGAAGCTGCTGACTGAGATGAAGATGAAGGGTGAGAGGTCCTTAGAATGCGTAGACCGCTTGGCTTCCTTTTCTCTCACCATGTCCTGTACAGCTGCCAGGGGTTGGGTCCTTGGTAGCTTCATCCATGGGCCATGTCCCTACATGTGAACACCTGTGGCCCCTCCCAGCATTGGCATTCCCATTATGGGGCTACAGAGGTGACTGGAAAATATTTAGAAATCCTAGAATTATTTATAACAGTAATTCATTGGGATACATCAATCTGAAAAGTCCATTTAAAGACAGCCGCTGAAGAATTAGTAATGCCAGATGTCAAGCCCATCAAACTACTATTAGTATCAGAACAAAAACTGAAGGAGCAACTGCCCACATTGTTAATAAACTGCATGTGTCCATGTATTGATACCATTTTTGTTCCACTTTAAATTTTAGATGTGTGGCTTTAATTTGAAGTTTTTAATAGTCTGTGAAATTCAAAATGTTACATTTTGTATTCAGTTGTTCTCAGTTATTCTATTCTTACTTTAACAGGTGGAGAATAAAAGGTGTGGAGCTATCCTAAAACGTTTGCATTGCCAGGTGAATAAATTACAGGCCAGCCAAAGGCAGGGCCATTGGAACGTTCAGCACATGGAAGACAGAGCAGCAGAGTTAAGAAAGCTTCTTGGAGCGGCTGACTGAATGGCAGCATTGCCTGCCCTCTCTATGCAGAAGAGAAAGAGTTTTGACATAGCCACCCATCCTTTTAAAAATTATAGGTATAATGTAATAAAAATCCATGTCTTGCCAACAGAATAGTAGCTGCGATGCATCAAAGCAACAAGCCTGAAGCAACCCCCTTTCAGGTTTCAAGGGCGTCATCATTACTTGACCGGCTGGTCTCGTAAAGTCCTGTTGTGGTCATTGCTTTTAGGCCTCACAGATGTAGTTATGGAAGCCAAGCCACCAAGCAGAATCGATTCTGGATTAATTTCATCACATGTAAAACCAGTCTGACAGTCAAAACAGACCGGGAGATGATGGGACCTTCCTAGCACGTTGTCAGGCTAAAAGTTGGGTGCCAGGATTGGAGCCACCTGAGAAGGGGAAAGAGGATTTAATTCTTCCGTCCTTTGGCATACTGAACCTCCCCTGGGGCCCATACCTCTGTTACCGTTAGAAGGGGAAAAGGCACCTGGAGAGAGGGGATGATTTTTGTAGGTAAAATGGTGCAGTGGATCAATTATGCCCCCCCCCACACACACACACATACACATACACACTGCCCTAAAAGTTAGCATTTTAAAGACACTAGGACACCCATAATCTCCACCTTTGCCTAGCTTGATCCTGAATCTGGAAACCTAGTAAAACAACTGATGAAATAGGAAAATAGGAAAAATGCTGCCTGTAGTTGGTTAGAGAGAGCTCTCGCAGATTTTGATGGTGAAACAAATTAACAAGTGAAACATCCTATGGGTACAACGTGTTTACTTTGATGGAAGCCCCAGTGAAAGGCCTTGGCCTGAGACCTAACTGCTCATCTTAAGCGCATGCCTGCAGCAGAATAGTTTTCATGAGGCTAACACGTGTTCAGAACTCTAGGGGGAGAAGAGCTGAATAAGAGCTGAGTTTGAAGTGGAGAAGCAACAACTTTTCCTTGCAAAGTTGCATCCTCTTGGCGGGGGGGGGGAAAGGGACCACTGGGGTCTGGTGACACGCCTTTGGGCACAGGCATAATGAGGCGTAGGGGCCTTACAGGTCAGCATAGTTAGGACTGGGATTCCCAGACACACATCCAGCCTCACTGGAGGTCTGGACAGGTAGTCCCCATTCCTTTCCTTTTCCAGCCTTGAGAGAAGGTAGGATGGGATACGAGGGGTGGGTCATCAGAGGTGGAACTTCTTCCTGTGGCTCAGCTCCCTTGATCCACTAGCTTCCTACAGGCTTGCCAGTGGCAGAAGTAATCCCTTGCCCACCGTGACAGAGATCTTTTGTGAGGTGCCACTGGGTACCTCTCTCTGTGCAGGAATTTAACTAAATGCCAAAGCATCTCAAATGACTGTATTAAATGTCTTTTAAATTCCTGCTCTTATTCTCATGTGCAGTCAACTGAATAAATAAAAGGTTGGACCCAGCATTCAGGGGAAGGGGCCGTGGCCAAGGAGGGTGTTGTGGTTTGGGAAACCTGTTAGAATTGGGCTAGGTCCTTGCTGGAAATCCC
This sequence comes from Eublepharis macularius, assembly GCF_028583425.1. Taxonomy (NCBI): domain Eukaryota; kingdom Metazoa; phylum Chordata; class Lepidosauria; order Squamata; family Eublepharidae; genus Eublepharis; species Eublepharis macularius. The sequence goes on from NC_072792.1 coordinate 3,184,242, forward strand.
AGAAGCACCTGGAGCTCTTTCACTGCCCTTGAGGAGTGTGGGCGGAGGGGTGATGTTTTTTTCTTACAGAAGAAGACAAACGAACAATAATTTAGTGTTGTTGTTTAACTGTATGTTTTTATTTCTTTAACAATATATTTTTGACTGCAAAACCCCCTCTGAGATTGTTTTAGGGGTACACATTTAATTTCTCCTGGTATGTTTTCCTTTGACTTTTTCCAGAAGAGGATAACAGCAGAATTGTAGATGCAGTATTTTAAGTAAAAAAATTGTTACAATGTTCTTAAAAGAGATGGTAAGCACTAAATGAACCTAAACAGAAACATTCCATTCAAATGGTGGAGAGATTAACGGGCTCTCGCCTTGCGATAATTATCTTCTTGTTCATGTTACTGTTCACAGATATGCCTTGTGTTTTTGTTCTTGTACTTCAGTCTTCACAGTTAGTAATCTGATTTTTTTTTAGAAATAATTGTTTTATTTTATAAATCATTGACTTACAGCCCAATCCTAAACAGAGGTACTCCATTGAAATCAGTGGTCTTAGACTGGAGTACCTCTGCTTAGGATTGGGCTGTTAGGCAACTAGGATTGTTTTTAATATAACATCTCAGTTTTTCTTTATAGTTGTCATATGCATCATTTTCTATTTAATAAAATACTTATATATGTTTGAATGAAGACATTTGGTTGCAGACTGACCCAGTCAGAAGTGTTTTTCCCAACGTGCAGTAATTAATCCTCAGGCAATTAAATTGTAGAAAAGATAGCATTTACAGTTTATTGAGGTAGATTCCATTCACAGCATTTTATTGTAGAAGAAGAAAAAATCCTAGTCTAAAAATGAACTGTAGCCTGTACCATGGCTAACTAGTGCAGCATTGTGGCTGCAGGCAGGTATGTGGATCAGGCCTTCATAGCAGAAGTTCTGAAAAAGTGCAGCCTCCCCCTTGGAAGGCCGCGAGACCTTGTGGTGGCAAACTTTACAACACAGTCATACTTCTCTGTGCCCGAGAGGAAAATGTCATGTGGAATCTTACCAACAATGCCGGTGGTATTGGGCTAGCATATCCTCCCCTCCCCTAGACTGCAACCTGATAGAGGAGAGGGGAAGGAGGACTGCAGGGAGAGGTGGCTACTGAGGATGGCCACAGGAAGACTTATCCGCAGGTGGCTCAGTTGAGGAAGGAGCAGAGATGCTCCCACCAGGCCACTGAGAGGAGGTCCAGACAGTTGATCCCCAGGTGAGGTGGGGGCAACAGATAGGCTCCAAAGCTAGGGAAGGGGCTGAGGACTCCAATTAAATGCACAGTGCTCCTTGGCTGTGTATAAAAGAGAACAAATAAAGGGTTCGTGGCAGCTGATGATGAGGGTAGGCACGATTGGAACACCGTATGGCAGGCATCCACGACTCCTGAGGTGGTGCTGTGCACTGCATGAAAATACCAAAATTGGATGAAATAAGCACGTACAAACTATTCCTCACAGCTTTGGAGAGTCACTTTTGGAATGAACATTGTTATTGGCAACCATGTCTCTCCCGGTCCAGTGCACGGAGACCAGTTACACCAGTACTGATAGGATCAAAGCTGAATGTATCAATACAATCTCTTTTGAAACCAGTGTCAGGCATTGGTTTTGGTTCCCAAAAGATCTCTGCAGGAGGCAAAAGTTGTAGCACAAAGGCTCATTCAGCAGCCTCCAAGCCTGAGAAGAAAAAGAGGAAGAGCACCGAAGGGTTTGTTGCAACTGCTTGTTGCCGAGCCCAGCCAGCAAAGCCAAACCTGCCAGCCATCCTGCTGGCATTACCATGGTTACCAGGTCAGACACCAGCAGCTTCAAGGAACTAGAACCTGGTCCCGTCCTCATCTTGGACAGAGTCCAGGAGTGCTCACTTGATTGGAGGAACCACTCCAATGATTCACTGCCAGCCCCGCCACCCCGCCCCAAGTCAGTGATTCTGAGGAGCCTTGCTTTCCAAGCTCCCACTGCAGCCTCAGCAGAGCATGCGTTTCGAATACTAACCCCCCTCCCCCGATCATTTTGGAATCCAGAAGGATCCTGGAGCTTCTGGGGGTGAACCATTGTAATGGGTCCCTCCTTATTGCAGAACTGCGGTGCCATATTCACCCTTGCCATCAGTAGATAATGGATGTGGAAGTCACCCACTTCCAGTCAGCCTAGGTGTCTCCAGTCCAGTGTCTGAAACCTCCTCTGCCAGCTCAGAAAGGGTTTTGCTGGGGAACTGGGCAGCCAGTAAACAAGTAGAATGCCCAGCCTATCCTTAGTTCCCAAAGAGAGGAGCATACAGTCAACACCAGCTATAGTTTGTACAGATAGTTTGCAGAAGTTGAAGGATAATAGCAAGTTGAAGCAACCCCTCCAGAAACAACCTGTGCAGTGCTGGGGGAGGACTGCATAACCGGGTATGGTTAGTTGGGACCAGGGCTTTTTTTCTGGGGAAAGAGGTGGTGGAACTCAGTGGGTTGCCCTAGGAGAAAATGGTCACATGGCTGGTGGCCCCACCCCCTGATCTCCAGACAGAGGGGAGTTGAGATGGCCCTCCGCAATCTCAACTCCCCTCTGTCTGGAGATCAGGGGGCGGGGCCACCAGCCATGTGACCATTTTCAAGAGGTTCCAGAACTCCGTTCCACCGCGTTCCTGCTGAAAAAAAGCCCTGGTTGGGACAGATACTTTGTAAAACAGAATTGTTCAGGAGTGCATTTTTATAAAGGAAATAGGGCTACATCATAACAGATTAGCCCAGGAAGCTGTACTATGCACATAACACTGTACTTTGCATTGTTTAACATGTCATGTTTAATATTTATTCACTGGGAGCCTCTCAAAAAGTAAACGGAATGAACAGAAATAGATACCAAGATTATAATAAACACATACACACGTATATCATATGCAGCAGTGACATACATTAAACAAAGAACTATTTAGTCTGATAACCGGTTGTGTGGTCCATTACACCAATGATCAACTATGCAGACAATGTCTACTCACCTCCAAGACGACTTATCAATGTCTGCCTTAGAAATATAGAGCTGGAAGTGTCATCTATTCCACCCCACACACTATGCATTATTGACTTTTCCAGAGAGTCTTGTCTTCTCATGGGCTGTTTTCACACGCGCCCCAGGAGATTGCACAAACTCGTGGCATGAAGCGTCTTCCTAGCACGATCCTGTTTAATGAGTCGATGACATCAGCAAAAGCGCCATTAAATGGGATCATTCCAGGAAATTGCGCTAGGAAGACGCTTTTATACCATGAGTTTCGCACAATCTTCCAGGCACATGGCTGTGTGAAAATGGCTGATCTATGATAGCCTCAGTTTAGTCATTTCAGCTTCTAGGGAGAATTCAGGCCTGATTTGATCTAGAACCCACTTATTTGTGGGTTCTAGATCAAAAAACTGTCCCCTAACACCACATTTCAAATGAATCAATTTTCTGCCTCTCAGCTGTCTTCTTTGTCCAACATTCACATCAGTACATAGTAACAAAGAATACTGCAGTGTGAATTATCTTGATCTTGATCCCCAGCCATTTAAGAGTCTTTTCTAGTTCCTTCGTTTTTGCCCTTCCAAGTCTTAATCTCCTTCTGATTTTGTGGTTGCAGTCTCTCTTTTGGTTGATAATTGAGCCCAGAAATAGAAACTCTCTAACAATTTCACTTTCTTCATTGTCAGCTGCCTTTACTTTTGTCTTCTTGATATTCAGCTGTAAGCCTGCTCTGGTACTTTCTCCTTTAATCTTCATTTGTATTTTCTGCCAGTAATGTGGTGTCATCTGCATGCCTCAATTTGTTAACATTCCTTCCACCAATTTTCACTCCACTTTCCTCTAAATATAATTCAGATTTTCTCATGATACATTTTGCATATAGATTGAATAGACAGGCAGATAATATACAACCTTATCCTACTATATAAAAGGCTAACCATGTTCCAGACAACTCACTTCCTACTCCGGTGTGCTACCAGAGGGTGGTGCTCTAGAGGGAAGGCCAGAAGAGGCAGCCCATCCCACCAAGAGCATGCTGCAGTGGGAAGCCCAGGCAGGTATCAGACATGGAACAGGTGGCAATGCCCACTCCCCTTTCACCCAGCTGGCATCAGGAGTGGAGCAGGTGGTAATGCCCACCCGCTGCTTTCCCCAGGCTGGGATCATGCGTGGAACAGGAGGCAATGCACACTACCCCGTTCACCCAGCAGGGATCAGGTGCAGAGCAGGCCGCAATGCCCAACCGCTTCACTCAGCCAGGATCAGACACGGTCAAAACCCAACAGCAACAGACATGGAGCAGGCAGCAATGCTCATCCCCTTCACCTGGATGGATTCTGGCGCAAAGCAGGAGGCAATGACCACCCACTCTTCACCTGGACAGGATCAGGAGCAGAGAAGATGGCAATGCCCGCCCCCCCCCCCACCTTCACCCAGTCGGGATCAGGTATGGAGCAGAAAGCAATGTCCAACCCCTCTTTACCTGGCCGGGATCAGGAGCGAAGCAGGTGGCAATGCCCACCCCCCTTCACCCAGCTGAGATCAGGAGTGGAGTAAGTGGCAATGCCCGTCCCCCCCTTCAGCCTGCTTTCCCCTTCACCGGCCGGGATTAGGAGCAGAGCATGAGGCAATGCCTGCCCCCCTTCACTCGGCCAGGATCAGACATGGAGCACATGGCAAAGCCTGCCCCCCCACTTCACTCAGCCGGAGTCAGGCATGGAGAAGGAGGCAATGCCCGCCCCCTTCACCTGGCCGGGATCAGGAGCAGAGTAGGTGGTAATGCCTGCCCCCCCTTCACCCAGCTTGTATCAGATGTGGAGCAGGAGGCAATGCCTGCTTTCCCCTTCACCGGCCGGGATTAGGAGCAGAGCATGAGGCAATGCCTTCCCCCCTTCACTCGGCTGGGATCAGACATGGAGCACATGGCAAAGCCTGCCCCCCAGCTTCACTCGGCCTGCATCAGGCGTGGAGCTGGAGGCAATGCCTACCCCCTTCACTCAGCAGGAATCAGGAACAGAGGAGGGGGCAATGCCCACCCCCGCCTTCACCTGGCCAGGATCAGGCATGGTGTAGGCGTCAATGCCCCCCTTCACCTGGCTGGGATCAGGTCTGGAGCAGGCAGCAATGCCCCCCTTCACTCGGCCAGGATCAGACCCAAAGCAGCTGGCAATGCTTGCCCCCCTTCACCCAGCTGGTTCTGGTGTGGAGCAGGTGGCAATGCCCTCCCCCCTTCACCTGGCTCGGAACAGCTGGCAATGCCTGCCCCCCTTCACCCAGCTGGGATCAAATGCAGAGCAGGAGGTAATGCCCCCCCTTCACCCAGGTGGGATCAGGAGCGGAGCAGGTGGCAATGCCTGCCCCCTTCACCTGGCCAAGATCAAGCATGGAGCAGGTGCCAATGCCCACCCACCCCTTCACGCAAACAGGATCAGGTGTGGAGCAGGTGGCCGTGCCCTCCCCACACCTTCACCTAGCTGGGATCAGGAGCAGAGCAGATGGAATACCTGCCCCCCTTCTCCTGGACGGGATCAGGTGCAGAGCAGGTTGCAGTGCCTGCACCCTTTCACCTGGCTGGAATCCAGCCTGGAGCAAGAGGCAATACTTCACCTGGCTGGGATCAGTCACAGAGGAGAAGGCAATGCCCGCCTGCCTGCCCTCCCCTTTCTAGAGCCTGTTGAATTTTTCCCCACAGCGGGCTTTGTTACTAGTCTGACATGTTTGCCAGTAGGAAACCATTCTGTTTCCCATATTCTGTCCAAACAGTAGCCTCATATCCAGAGAGCAGGTCGGGCATCAAAACAATCAGGCGTAGGGGCACCCCCTTCTATTTTAAAATGGTCCATAGCTTTTCACTGTTAGGCACTGATAGAAGTTGTGGTTAGTATTGGTACTTGTAATTTCCCCAAGCAAATCTGTTTTGAGGAGAAACTCCTCTTAAATACTCTATGAAAGAATCAATCTAGCTTTTCAAGAAAGACCAAAGTACAATGGTTAGATGAGGCAGATAAGCAATGAACATTTACAAGTTTACAAAGACACACATCACAAATTAACGCATAGGGGGAGAGTTCGATGCAAGGAATCAAAGGATGGAGCTGGGGTTCCTGCGCTACTGGCTTTAATTCTTCAGCGGCTGAAAACTCTCGTCAAAACTGTCAACATCTGCAGAGCCTTTGATGAGCATTCAATGCTGCGCTTTACTAACATTTTAGAGTTTCCTTGTCACGGTCTCAAAATGTCTGTGTCACTTCTCTCCAATTTTCCACAAGTGTGTGGGGTATTTGTCTGACCCTTCTTTTTATCCTTGAAGTGCAGCGTGGGATAGACTGGAGTCAGTCCAGGATCAGAGAAGGACGATTGTTCCAGGCAAGGACGATTGTTCCAGGCAAGGAAGAGAAGTGTAAAAAGTTTGTCATATTCAACACATTCAATGCATCCTTGCTCTTAAAAATGTAGCATGCCTTGGCATTTCCTGCTGCATCTTCTAGTGAGATCAGATGTGGAAACGGAGGCCATGGGGACAGTATCACACGGGCACATAAAACTTCCTTGTCTTGAATCAGACCCTTGGCCCATCGCAGCCAGTCTTATGTACTCAGGCGGGCAGCCACTTTCCAGGGTCTCGGGCAGAGATCTTTCACGTCACCTGTTACCAGATCCTGTTAACTGGAGATGCTGCCAGGAATTGAACCTGGGACCTTCTGAATGCCAAGCAGATGCTCTGCCACTGTGCCACAGCCCCTCTTCAGGTCATTTGGAAAAATTCTGGAAATTCATAGGGACCGCATAAAAAGCACTACTGTAATGTCTCATAAATAAGTATGATCACCCTGGGAATGTGCTGGAGTGAAAGACGGACAACCAGGCATGCACAATCCAGCCATTACCAGGCCACGTATTTTAGCCAGTGATACAAGCACCTGACCAATGGCTTGCTCCCTGGGCCTATGGAAGCTAAAGGGCAGGACAGGCATCGTGAGGCACTTCATTTTCAATAAAACCCTCTGCTTTTTGAGGTATGTGCTGAAGAGATCATTAACTAAATACTTTCTCAGACAGAGATAGAGAGAGATGGGCATAAAATGTAAATTTGGGTAGTGAAGGAGCTCGGTATGTTTAGCTTGGAGAGGAGGAGACTGAGAGGTGATATGACAACCATCTTGAAGTATTTGAAGGGCTGTCATATAGAGGATGGCACAGAGTTGTTTTCCGTTGCCCCAGAAGGTCAGACCAGAACCAATGGACTGAAACTAAATCAAAGTTTTCACCTAAACTTTAGGAAGACCTTCCTGACAGTTAGAGCAGTCCCTCAGTGGAACAGGCTTCCTCGGGAGGTGGTGGGCTCTCCTTCTTTGGAGGTTTTTAGGCAGAGACCAGATGGCCACATGACAGCAATGCTGATTCTGTGAACCTGGGCAGATCACGAGGGGGAGGGCAGGAAGGGTTGCATCAGTGCTTAGTTCTCATGGCCCCTTTTTACATTCCCAGGGTAAGGCCAATCACCACCCTGGGGTCAGGAAGCAGTTGTCCCCAGGCCAGTTTGGCTAGGGATCCTGGAGGTGTTTTGTCATCTTCTGGGCATGGATCAGGGGTCACTAGGGCTGTGGGGAGGGGAGATAGTTTTGAATTTCCTGCATTGTGCAGGGGGTTGGACTAGATGACCCTAGAGGTACCTTCCAACCCTATGATTCTATGATTCTGAAAATTCTTGGTATTAAACATATATTTGATGTATTGTCGAAGGCTTTCACGGCCGGAGAACGATGATTGTTGTGGATTTTCCGGGCTGTACAGCCGTGGTCCTGGCGTTGTAGTTCCTGACGTTTTGCTGGCAGCTGTGACAGTCACAGACAGGCATGCCAGTCACAGCTGCTGGCGGAACGTCAGGAACTACAACGCCAGGACCACGGCTGTACAGCCCGGAAAATCCACAACAACCATATATTTGATGCTTTCCTTAGTGGCCAGTTCCTTCTCTCAGCTCATTGTGGCCCCAGCAGGAAGTAACTGCAGGCAGGAGAGAAGGGCTTTCTCTATCTGCGCACACTTCAACGCATTGATAAACATCAAGCACAGACATTTAAACCACGAGGATTGGTTTCTCCATCTCAAACGCTCCACCGCTTGTATCTGCCCTGCCAGCTGCATCCCTGGGGCCAGGATCCTCCCCGTGGCACAGGACAGGTCTCCTCTTGTGTCAGCAGCAAGCTCCTTGGATCAAAGGAACGGGCCACTGATGGCAGCAGCTCCCATTCCAGAAGGCCAATCACAGCGGTAGCATTTAATTCTGAATTGTAACCTGGGCAGGTCTTTAATTCATTGCCGATGAAGAATTTCATAGACTGTTATAGGAGTCAAACCTTAAGGCGTCTGTTTTGAAAATGGCACCCTTTTCGGTTTTATACATTTGTAATTATTTGTTGAACCTTTCTTGCTCAGAATTGCGCTTGATTCATTGAGGGCCTCTGAGGATTCATTGAGGGACCTCTGGAGTATTTTTCAGGTTGCTGACATCAAAGGTATTCTTAACGTGCTTATTAGGCCTTTGAGAGAGCTAACTTTTTTCATGCGTAAAGTGTTTGGAGCATTCATTAGGATATTTACCAGATGCTTTAAATTTTTGGTGCCATTCTGAGTAGATCAGTTTTCTTTTCATGACTATGTGCAAAAAAGAGACTTTATTGAGTTGCATAAGAAAGGTGATAATAGAGCCATTATAACTCTATAAAAACCGTGGGGGGTGGGGGGTGGGGAGCAGGTGCCTTATGTTCCAACCGTGGGTTACAATCCAGTGCCAGGCCTCAGCATCGCGTGCCTTGCCTGCCTTCACAAGGAGAGAGTGAGGCCGCAATCAGACCCCTCCGTCATGCCAGCTCTGTCGGGAGCAAGAGCGTATCCTTCCTTCGCTCTTTGTGCCCGAAGTCTCAGCACCCAGAAAGGAAAGCCTGGCCTCACCAGGACATTAGGAGGCGGCACAGAGCCCAGACTGCTCGCTATTTGTGGTGCTGCAATTCAGGGAAGGGATCAGAAGGGAGGCTTCCAAAGCTCCCCTGCCAGGCGGACCGAGGCCTGTGAGGCTTTGCATGAGAGAGGGCATAACTGCACCCCTTCACTGCCTCTGTGACTAATCACAAGGGGCCAGAGCGGAGCTCTTCTGCATGAGCCCTTCAGCATGGCTGGAGGAATGGTGCTCCCAGGCATTCAGCGGAACTGGTACCAGGGGCTACATGCAGTGCCCAGAGGATTGGTTCTGGGGCCAGATTTTGAAATCAAGACATGCTGCGGAACCAGATGTGTCCCCCCCCCACACCAAAAGCACTCTGATCTTTGTCCCCAATTCAAAGTTCGTCTCACCAATGAACCCTCTAAGGAAGCCCCCACCTCTGCCCCTCTCCGCAGTGTTCCATTGAATAACGCTGACCTGCATTGCAGGAGGGCTGTGGAGAACGTATGGACAACTCTGAACATTTAAAAAGTGAAAATGAATTGTAACTGCCACTATAATTGTAGAAAAGAGCAAGAGCCCAGTAGCACTTACAAGACTAACAAAATTTGTGAAGGAGCTGTGACTCACGAAAGCTCCTACCCTACCACGAATTTTGTTAGCCTTATAAGTGCTACTGGACTCCTGCTCTTTTCTACTGCTACAGACAGACTAACACGGCTACCCAGGGCTTTTTTTCTGGGAAAAGAGGTGGTGGAACTCAGGGGGTTGCCCTCGGAGAAAATGGTCACATGGCTGGTGGCCCCGCCCCCTGATCTCCAGACAGAGGGGAGTTGAGATTGCCCTACGCGCCGCCAAGCGGCGCGTAGGGCAATCTCAACTCCCCTCTGTCTGGAGATCAGGGGGCGGGGCCACCAGCCATGTGACCATTCTCAAGAGGTTCCAGAACTCCGTTCCACTGCGTTCCTGCTGAAAAAAAGCCCTGCGGCTACCCATCTTGAACTTCCTACTATAATTAACTACCATTCCGTAGACTTCCCTTCTCCCTTTGGAGGTATGAACATTGAAGAGCCCTGCTGGATCAGAACAGTGGTCCATTTAGTCCAGCATCCCGTGTCACTCAGTTACTCTGGAGAGCCAACAACAAGGCAGAGAAACCAAAGCCTTTCCCCTGAAGTTGCCTCCTCCCGGCACGGCTATTCAGAGGTGTACTGCCTCTGAATACGGACGTTCCCTTTAGGCACTGTGGCTCCATGAACCTGTCTATTCCCTTTTGAAAGCCCTCTGTTCCTGGGGCCATCATTATATAGCAAATTCCAGATTTTAATCACTTATTGAGTAAAGAAGTATTTAGTCTGTCCTGAATCTAGTGCCTTTCACAGGGTGCCCTTGAGTTCTCATGTTTCAGGAGAGGGAGAAAAAGTTCTCTCTGTCCACCCTCTCTATCCCATGCATAATTTTATAAACTTCTACCAGGTTTCTCCTTAGTCATTTCTTTTCTAAACTGAAAAGTCCCCGACTCTTCAGACTCTCCTCATAGGAAACGTACTCCAACCTTGTAATCATCTTGAAGAGCAAGACGGGAGTCCAGTAGCACCTTAAAGACCAATGAGATTTCCAGGGTCTAAACTGTCAGGAGTCAAGCCCCCTTCGTCAGATGCAAGTAGAAGTGGAGATCCCTGAACCCTTACATCTTCATCATCTTCTGTACTTTTCCCTGGCTCCACCATGTCCTTTTTGAGAAACAATGTGCAGTCTTGTGCAGTCTGTCCAAGAAAATGTACCTCCTCAATTTCCTGTCCTGCCCCAAATCATATACCTCATAACTGGCACTTCTCGCTGTGCCAGAGTTGGAGGGGGCAGTACATGACATGATCTCAGGCTCCCAGGGCAATGCTCTCCCTTCTTCCCTTTGGGTTTCCAGAGCCAGCAACCTGAGCCCAGTCTCCCAGCAATGGGAGCTTGAAATGTTTGCATGCAGGGTCAAGGTTGGTGGCTCTGACTGGCTCCTTATGTTTTTCTTGCTTTTACAGCTTTTGTTGACACACTGCGGTTGCTTTTATAGAAATGGGCTTTATGGGATGCTGGTTTATATTTGACTAGTAACAAAGCCCATAGTGGGAAAAAATGCAACAGGCTCTAGACAGGGGAGAGCAGGGAAGCGAGCATTGCCGCCGCCTCTGTGACTGATCCCAGCTGGGTGAAGGGGGGTGGGTGGGTGGGCATTGTCTCCTGCTCTGCGCCTGATTCTGTTTGGGTGATGGGGGGTGGGTATTGCTGCCTGTTCAGTGTCTGATCCCGACTGCGTGAAGGGGGGCAGGCATTGCCACCTGCTCCATGCCTGATTCCTGCAGGTTGAAGAGGGAGTGGGTATTACAGAATCACAGAATCACAGCGTTGGAAGGGGCCATACAGACCATCTAGTCCAACCCCCTCCCAATGCACGATGAGCCTAAAGCATCCCTGACAAATATTCATCCAGCCTCTTCTTGAAAACTGCCAGTGAGGGGGAGCTCACCACCTCCCTAGGCAGCTGATTCCACTTTTGAACTACTCTGACCGTGAAAAAGTTTTTCCTAATATCCAGCCGGTACCTTTGTGCATGTAGTTTTAGCCCATTGCTTCGCGTCCTACCCTCTGCTGCCAACTGGAACAGCTCTTTGCCCTCCTCCAAATGACAGCCTTTCAAATATTTAAAGAGAGCAATCATGTCCCCCCTCAACCTCCTCTTCTCCAAACGAAACATTCCCAAGGCCCTCAGCCTTTCCTCGTAGAGCTCAGTCTCCAGACCCCTGATCATCCTCGTCGCTCTCCTCTGCACCCTCTCGATTTTGTCCACATCCTTTTTGAAGTGAGGCCTCCAGAACTGCACACAATACTCCAGGTGCGGCCTAACCAAGGCAGTATAGACAAGGACCATATCCTCCTGCGATTTCAATGCAATGGCCCTTTTAAAGACTGAGTCTTTTTTGCCACCTCATCACACTGGCTGCTCAAATTTAGTTTACAGTCCACTCTTACTCCAAGATCTCTTTTGCATACGTTACTACACAGAAGGGTATCCCCCATCCTGTATTTGTGCTTCACATTTTTGTGGCCCAGATGTAATACTGTGCACTTGTCTTTGTTGAATCACATCCTGTTCACAACTGCCCACTTCTCCAGAGTCTTCAGGTCTTGTTGAATTTCACCGCTATCTTCTTGGGTGTTTGCCACTCCTCCCAATTTGATATCATCAGCAAATTTAGTGAGTAGCCCATTTACCCCTTCATCCAGATCACTGATAAAAATATTGAAAAGTACCGGGCCCAAAACCGAGCCCTCTGGCACACCACTGGACACCTCCCTCCAATCTGATGAAACGCCATTGACCACCACTCTTTGGTGTGGTCTTCCAACCAGTTCCCTATCCACCGAACTGTCCTATAGTCCAGTCCACAGTCTTCCAGTTTACCCATCAGAATGTCATGGGGAACCTTATCAAAAGCTTTACTGAAATCCAGGTAAATCCTGTCGACAGAGTTCCCACGATCCAGTAAGCTGGTCACTCGATCAAAGAAGGAAACCAGGTTGGTCTGGCAAGATCTGTTAGAGACAAAACCAAGTTGGCTTCCCCGGATCACTGAGTGGTCCTTCAGATGCTTACAGATTGATCCCTTTAAAATCTGTTCTAATATCTTCCTAGCAACAGAAGTCAGACTGACTGGTCTGTAGTTTCCCTGGTCATCCTTCTTCCCTTTCTTAAAGATTGGGACAACATTCGCTCTTCTCCAATCTTGTGGCACATCCCCAGTCCTCCAGGAGGCCTTGAAGATGATGGACAGAGGCTCTGCAAGTCCTCTAGAAAGTTCTTTGAGCACTCTTGGGTGCACCCCATCCGGCCCAGGGGATTTGTATTCATCCAATGCAGCCTGATGCCTCTCCACTACCTCTCTGTCAATGTCAATTAGCCACTCAGGTGTCCTGCCACATTTTCTACTATCTCTAGATGTGCCTGAGTTCTTCAGGGAGAAAACAGAGGCAAAAAAGTCATTAAGCCTGTCTGCTTTTTCTCTGTCCTGCATCAGAGTTTCTCCATCTACTCCCAACAGTGGTCCAATTGCCTCTTTTACCTTGCGTTTGCTTCTCACATATCTGTAGAAGTTTTTCTTGTTGTAGCGAGCCCTCCTGGCCAGACCCAGCTCGTACTGAGCTTTGGCCTCTCTGATGGCTGATCTGCAGTACCTAGTAACCCTCATATACTCCTCTTTAGAGGTCTGTCCTTCTTTCCATTTCCTGAACATTTCCTTTTTCTCCCTTAGCTTATTCTGGAGCTCTCTGTGCATCCACATCGGTTTCTTGGAGCCCTTACCATGTTTCCGTCTTGCTGGGATAGTGAGGGCTTGAGCTTGCAAAAGCTCGTGTTTGAGAATGGCCCACCCTTCACTCGCTCCTTTCCCTTCCAGCACACTCCCCCACGGAATGACTCTCATCAAGCCTGTGAGTTCATCGAAGTTGGCCCTACGAAAATCTAACCTACGAGTCGGGCTATGAACTTCCTTGGCTCCCCACAGCAACTGGAATTCAAGGAGGACATGGTCACTTCCCCCTAAGGTCCCCACCACCTTCTCCTCATCTACCAATTCTTCCCTGTTGGTTAATATCAAGTCTAGTATGGCCGAGCCCCTTGTAGCTTCCTCCACCATTTGGAAAAGGAAGTTATCGTCCAGGCAGGTCAGGAAGTTGCATGATTCTTGTCGCTTTGCTGAGCTTGTCTCCCAGCACACTTCGGGGAAGTTGAAGTCACCCATAATTAAAGGGTTCTTACGTCTGGATACTCTATCAATCTGTTCAAGGAGGGCAGCATCCGTTTCTTCTCGCTGGTCAGGCGGTCTGTAGCAGACTCCAACCACAATACCCTTTGTCCTTCCTCCTCTTATTTCCACACATATACTTGCCACCGGGCTGTCCGCCCCATTCTCCAGAACTTGCTGTACATGGGGGGAATGGGTCCCACTTCCTTTCCGCGAAGGCAGGAAGGTGAGTGATGCTGGCAACATCCTCCACTTCGACAGAGGAGGGGCGGACAAGCCTCTCCCGGAGCAGTCTGCGTAATCCTTCATGGTGGATGTTGGCGGTCTTCCTTCCCGGTCCTGCTTTACAATGCGGCCAGGAAGCCTCTGTCCTCCTCTCCCATACAAGTACCCAGTCCCTCTTTCGACCTCTCCCTCTCTGGAACTGCCCCAACCCCAACCTGCGACCTCTCCTGTCCTGTCCATCCCATCCGTTCCGCGAAGGCTGGAAGTTGAGTGATGTTCACTGCTGCCGAAGAGAAGCTCAGTGGGTTTCTCGGCTCATGGCTCACAAATTTTGGGGTCCTCCTGGTCCTGCTTTGCAATGCGGCTAGGAAGCCTCTGTCCTCCTCTCCCATACAAGTACCCGGTCCCTTTCGACCTCTCCCTCTCTGGAACAGCCCCGACCCCGCCCTGCGACTTCTCCTGTCCTGTCCATCCCATCCTTTCCACGAAGGCAGGAAGGAGGGTAATGCTGGGTAATGCTGGCGGCAGCCTACACTGCTTACTGCCTACACAGGTGAGGTGTCACTGAGTGGTGTGGATTCTGTGGGACTGCCGTCTTCCATAGGGTGCTGAAGCTGAATAGACTGCTGTGTGAAGGCAGGTCGGTGGGTGATGCAGGGGGCAGCCAACAGCTCCCTACAAGGGCACGTACCTGTATGCCCACAATCCCCTTTCCTAGGGGAACCGAGGCCTCCCCCACAGCATGGGGGAAGGCATCCTCCTCCACCTCAATGGCCAGCACGTGAGCCTCCGCTTCTACATGTTAGGGGCGGACCCCACCTCCCACCCTTGGTTCTTTCCTTCCAACTTTCTAATGATGGAATAACGCAGATATTTATGCAATCCACCTGTGTCCCCAATATCCCTGTACACGGTATCTGTCTCTCCTGTCAATCCAATACAGGTATTCAGTGTATCCATGCATCCCTCTATCCTTTTTTTTTTTTTTTATAAATTTTTTTATTTTTCATAACTACAAAACACTACACCAGACTATCACAAGGAAAGGGGAGAGGGAAGGGACAAAGGGGGGTGGAAAAAGAAAAAGGGGGGGGAATGAACTACAAACACTAAACACTACACTTCAATGTTTCCCTTCATACTGTCATAATACAAAAATAGCTCCATAGAATAATGATGGAGTGGTTAATCATACAGAAAATAAACATTTCAAATTCTGATTAAACTTTCCTCCCCCTTCTAGGTCCCGGACGCAATTCTCTCTGTGCAACTGCTGTTGCGATGCTCTCCTCCCCCCCCCCCCTCCGGCTCCTCCTTTTCTTCGTTCTTGGTGCAGCAGAGTTCTGGGTTTTTATTCTCAAAATCCTTTAGTTGATCTTCTGATAATATCTTATAGGCCTGATCTTTATATCTGAACCATATTCCTTCCGGGAATAACCATTTGTACTTTATTCCATGGTCCCTCAGAAGAGCTGCAAACTTTTTATATTTAAAACGCCGTTTCCGGACTAGAAATGGAACGTCCTTCAAAATCTTGACTTTCAAACCCATAAAGTCCAAATCCGCATTGTATGAGTTATATAGGATGGTGTCCCGAATCTTTTTAGTTGAAAAGTCAATAATGATCTCACGAGGCAACTGTCGCTTTGTTGCATATTTTGAAGAAGCCCGACGGACCTCCAAAATGGCGCTTTTAACCTCTTCTTTAGTCGTCCTCGCGGGTGTCGCCAGTAGTTCCGAGACCAAATCCCACAGATCCTCATTTTCCTCCTCTTTCACGTTTTGGAGACGCAAAATTGTCTGCGTTCGTTCCACCTGTAGCCCGATCAGCTGGTTCTCCACCAACTTCAGCTCCTTTTTTGTAGCCTTCACAAGTGACGCACTTTCCAGAGCAGACTTTTCTGCCCCCCCCCGCTGCTGCCTTAATGGTTTTCACCTCGCTTTCAATTAAGCCCACCCTTTGATCAGTTTCGTTCAGCTTGTCAACAAAGGGTTTTATGGCTTCCACCACCGCCCTGCGCACCAACTCTTCGAGCGACTCCCCTTTCTGCAAGGTAGACGAGATTGACTTACCGAGAGCGGGACTTTGCTTCTTTGCTGCCATTTTGGGGGGGGGGGCACCAACAAAATTCTGGAACTCCACGAAGGGGAAGAGCGAGTCTTCTTCAGATCAACCTCTCCTTCACAAACGCTTGTAGAACAGAAGGGATTCGCTTGTTTACAGGCTTCCGCCTGTTTCTTTTACTTGCCGTTTCTCGTTGCCCGGCGGCACTCGAGGCGCCGCGCACATCTGCCGGCCTCCATAGGGACAAACGGGCAATTCCCCCCCCCGCATTGATTTCGGGGAGTTCTTCCCGCCGCGTCCCGGACCCTGGCTCCCTCCCTGGGAGTCCTGGGGGCTAATCCTTGCGGATCAGCCGCCCGGTCAGGGTGCCCGGTTGTTTCCTCCCGGACCAGCCGAGAGGAGCGTCCGGCATGGCTGAGAAAACGAAACCGAATCATCCCTCTATCCTATACATATATACAGCTACGCACCTGTCTATTGAGAAACCTGTCGATACCATACCTTTATACTGAGGTGGAAAGTAGCCTTGGGGAGGCCTGGCAGGTGGGCACATGGGGGTGCCGCCGGCAAGCAGCCACACACCCCACCCCCTAGAGGGGAGGTGGCACACCACCACCTCCCCGAGCCCTCCAGGCCTGGGGGCCACCGACATCACCCTCATTCCAACCTACGCCAGAAATATCAAGTTATCTGAGGCCTGGTGGGCGGGCACATAGGGAGTGCTGCTGGCAAGCGGCAATACTGTTTGCCCCCTAGAGGGGAGGTGGCATGCCACCACCTCCCCGAGTCTGCCAGGCCCGGCAGCCGCCGACATCACCCTCCTTCTAGCCTATGCCAGAAATATCAAGCTCTCTGAGGCCTGGCGGGCAGGCACATGGGGAGTGCCGTCAGCAAGCGGCCACACACACTGCCCCCTAGAGGGGAGGTGGAATCCCACCACCTCCCCGAGCCCACCAGGCCCGGCAGCCGCCGACATCACCCTCCTTCTGGCCTACGCCAGAAATATCAAGCTCTCTGAGGCCTAGTGGGTGGGCGCAAGGGGGGTGCTGCTGGCGAGTGGCAACAGCACCCGCCCCCTAGAGGGGAGGCAGCCCGCCTTCAAGTCCACTGCTTGTACACAGGGCCAAAGTCAACTGGTGGCTCCAATTATATCAAATGGGAGTTTCCTGGGGGTGTCAGATTTGGGAATGTATAAGTCCAAGATCCGTATTGCAATCATGACCAAACTTGGGTGATGGCTGGAGGAGAGCCTGCAGAACACTCCCTGTGAATATGGGCTCCTAAGTGCAACAGGGGCCGTTCTGGCCACCAAAAACAACGAACACCAAACATGTTCGTTAATGAGACATGTTTGTTATTGTTCGTCTGTTCGTGTTCATTGACAGCAACGAACTATGAACAGCGTGTTTGGGGGTTTCCCCCCGATCAAGCCCATGTCTACTCTTGATTCTGGGGGGTGAAGTTGGGAGGTGGGCATTGAGACCTGCTCCTCTCTTGATCTCAGCTGGGTGAAGGTGAGGTGGTGGGGACCTTAGGGGGAAGTGACCATGTCCTTCTTGAATTCCAGTTGCTGTGGGGGGCCAAGGAAGTTCGTAGCCAGACTCATAGGTGAGATTTTCGTAGGGCCAACTTCGATGAACTCAGAGGCTTGATGAGAGTCGTTCTGTGGGGGAGTGTGCTGGAAGAGAAAGGAGCAGGTGAAGGGTGGGCCTTTTTCAAACATGAGCTTTTGCAAGCTCAAGCCCTCACTATCCCAGCAAGACGGAAACATGGTAAGGGCTCCAAGAAACCGATGTGGATGCACAGAGAGCTCCAGAATAAGCTAAGGGAGAAAAAGGAAATGTTCAGGAAATGGAAAGAAGGACAGACCTCTAAAGAGGAGTATATGAGGGTTACTAAAATCAAAAAGAGTCCAGTAGCACCTTTAAGACTAACCAATTTTATTGTAGCATAAGCTTTCGAGAATCAAGTAACTCCTCTGGATCTATGAGGGTTACTAGGTACTGCAGATCAGCCATCAGAGAGGCCAAAGCTCAGTACGAGCTGGGTCTGGCCAGGAGGGCTTGCTACAATAAGAAAAACTTCTACAGATATGTGAGAAGCAAACGCAAGGTAAAAGAGGCAATTGGACCACTGTTGGGAGTAGATGGAGAAACTCTGATGCAGGACAGAGAAAAAGCAGGCAGGCTTAATGACTTTTTTGCCTCTGTTTTCTCCCTGAAGAACTCAGGCACATCTAGAGATAGTAGAAAATGTGGCAGGACACCTGAGTGGCTAATTGACACTCAGGTAGTGGAGGTAGTGGAGAGGCATCTGGCTGCACTGGATGAATACAAATCCCCTGGGCCGGATGGGGTGCACCCAAGAGTGCTGAAAGAACTTTCCAGAGAACTTGCAGAACCCCTGTCCATCATCTTCAAGGCCTCCTGGAGGACTGGGGATGTGCCACAAGATTGGAGAAGAGCGAATGTTATCCCAATCTTTAAGAAAGGGAGGAAGGATGACCCGGGAGACTACAGGCCGGTCAGTCTGACTTCTGTTGCTGGGAAGATATTAGAGCATATTTTAAAGGGATCGATCTATAAAGATCTGAAGGACTGCTTAGTGATCTGGGGAAGTCAACTTGGTTTTGTTCCCAACAGATCTTGTCAGACCAATCATAGAACGAAGTTTCAAGTAGGTAGCCACCTTAGAATGTCATGGGGAACCTTATCAGCAAAGCTTTTGATAAGGTCCCCCATGACATTCTGATGGGCAAACTGGAAGACTGCGGACTGGACTATAGGACAGTTCGGTGGATAGGGAACTGGTTGGAGGACCACACTCAAAGAGTGGTGGTCAACGGCGTTTCATCAGATTGGAGGGAGGTGTCCAGTGGGGTGCCACAGTGCTCAGTTTTGGGCCCGGTACTTTTCAATATTTTTATCAATGATCTGGATGAAGGAGTGGAGGGGCTGCTCATTAAATTTGCTGATGATATCAAATTGGGAGGAGTGGCAAACACCCAAGAAGATAGCGGTGAAATTCAACAAGACCTGAAGACTCTGGAGAAGTGGGCAGCTGTGAATAGGATGCAATTCAACAAAGACAAGTGCACAGTATTACATCTGGGCCACAAAAATGAGAAGCACAAATACTGGATGGGGGATACACTTCTGGGCAGTAGTATATGTGAAAGGGATCTTGGGGTAAGAGTGGACTGTAAACTGAATATGAGCAGTCAGTGTGATGCGGTGGCAAAAAAGGCTAATTCAATCTTGGGTTGTATCAAAGGGGCCATAGCGTCGAAATCGCAGGAGGTCATAGCCCCTCTCTATACTGCCTTGGTCAGGCCGCACCTGGAGTATTGTGTGCAGTTCTGGAGGCCTCACTTCAAAAAGGATGTGGACAAAATCGAGAGGGTGCAGAGGAGAGCGACGAGGATGATCAGGGGTCTGGAGACTGAGCCCTACGAGGAAAGGCTGAGGGCCTTGGGAGTGTTTAGTTTGGAGAAGAGGAGGTTGAGGGGGGACATGATTGCTCTCTTTAAGTATTTGAAAGGCTGTCATTTGGAGGAGGGCAAAGAGCTGTTCCGGTCGGCAGCAGAGGGTAGGACGCGAAGCAATGGGCTAAAACTACATGCACAAAGGTACCGGCTGGATATTAGGAAAAACTTTTTCACGGTCAGAGTAGTTCAAAAGTGGAATCAGCTGCCTAGGGAGGTGGTGAGCTCCCCTTCACTGGCAGTTTCCAAGAAGAGGCTGGATGAATATTTGTCAGGGATGCTTTAGGCTCATCGTGCGTTGGGCAGGGGGTTGGACTAGATGGTCTCTGTATTGCACCTTCCAACTCTGTGATTCTGTGCTTGGCTCCAAATATTCCTGGCTTCCCTGGTACCATCATGCCATAAAATGGGACCCCTTATTATCCTTTAACAGAAATCCAAGTGGGTTTTTACATGAAGAAATACTGAGAGAGGAAACTTGCATTTAACCAAGTCTACATTGTTCTCAATCATTGTGGATAAATAGCATAAAAAGCATACAAGGTGAAATTCCTGTATGAGTGATTGTGACGCTATGTAGGCCGTAAGACACCCTTTCCCCCAGCTTGGAGAAGGAGGCGGAAACTCTCAGAATTCTAGTGACCATGTACAAAAACTACACTTAAAAAAAAAAAGACAGATCTTGGACATTTCCCCCAAAGTCAAAAAAGTGACACAACGGGGACCGAGAATTTCCCCTTGATGTGGAACAAAAGTGCTCTGGCTCAGCCTGAACAGCAAAGACTGCAGGACTGTTTGCCTTTGTTTGTATCTGCTATTTAATTCTATCACATCTTGGACAATGGTGACATTTTGAAGTATGATGTATGAACTACAGAAGTCATAAAAGACTATTTTTATGTGTGTGTTTGTGCATGCGCACTTGTGTGTGTGTAAACTCATCACAGATTTAAAAATGGAAGAGAAAAACAGCCAGTAGAGGGCAGCATTTATTACCTTATAAAAAGATAATCCCTCAAGCCTAGGAAACCATCCCTTCTTCAATGATAAACATAAGTCAAGCAGAAAAGATGCTACATGTCGCTTACACATTTACGGTGCACCTAGTTGAGATTTCTGGGAAATCAGGGATTGCATTTCCTGAGCAGCAGATACAGGGAGTTCTGAAATTATAAGGAACAGTGGGGGGTTGGAACCCCCCCCCCCCCTGGTATTTTCCCAACAAAGTTCCCTTCCCAAACCGCTTTTTGTGTATTAAATAATATTGACAGAACTGCAAATAGCATCCTGGAAGCTCTTTAGTTTGGGAAACTGTCAGGGATGAGAAGGGAGCGACTCACTCTTCCTGTACTGCGACTACGTGCCGATTTAGATCACCCTGCTGGATTTGGGTTTTTTAAAATCCAGGCCAGCATTTCAGCCATTACTGACTCCATGACTATGTCTGGCCCAAAGAAAACTGTAGGATGACCAGAACTCCTGGATGAGGCAAGTTGTATGACAATACCTAATCCTCTAAGAACTCCTGAATAGTGCTCGTTGTTTGGTACAAACAGCACTGTGGGTTCTGCTTGCATCCTCCCCCAAATTTACCACCATGCTGCCCCTCCTGGCTCTTTTGTAATTAAGTGGCATATTTAGCAGCCAAGCAAACCACAATCCCATGCATGCAAATACAGAACACTTGTTGTAAGGTCATCTCTCCGGTGATTTTTCTTGTTATTCCTAACGTGCTTGTGTAACCCCCGTGAGCTAGTTGGTTTATCCAGCAGGGCAGAGTCAGTACCTGGAGCCAGGCAGCTGAGGAAGAGGCGGGCTGCTGAGGACGGAGATAACGTTTTATGGGCTCTTATCATCTTGAATGAGGTCACTGGACTCACACTATGAAAATTTAAGAGTAAAAGTGGAGTGTGTGTGTTATGTTGAGTTTGGTGTTATTACTAGAATCATATTATGATTACAGGGCTGTAATTTCTGACTTGAAGACTGAAGTCTGAGCTCCAGTTTGTTTTGGAAGTCAAGAGGACTGTATCAAAGGATTCTGACACTTGGTGGACCTAAAAAGGTGGACTTTGCTCAACTGGAAGTGGTACCAAGAGAAGTTACTTTCCTGAATTTAAAGACATTATTTACTGCAAGTTTCTGTTTTTAGTTGCACCCGGGGCTTTTTTTCAGTGGGAACGGACTTCCGGAACCTCTTGAAAATGGTCACATGGCTGGTGGCTCCGCTCCCTGATCTCCAGACAGAGGGGAGTTTAGATTGCCCTCCGCGCGGCTGAGCGGCGCGGAGGGCAATCTCAACTCCCCTCTGTCTGGAGATCAGGGGGCGGGGCCACCAGCCATGTGACCATTTTCTCCGAGGGCAACCCACTGAGTTCCACCACCTCTTTTCCCAGAAAAAAAGCCCTGGTTGCACCTATATGTTTGGTTATAAAAACCTAGTTGTATTGTTCTGTCTATTGAAAGGTTTTGATTTAAAGAAATTTCTTAACTTACATTGTCTTGCAAGTTTGATGCCTGATTTAGCCCCATAGAACATATACAGAAACAGGTACATTTGCAGAATAACTGTCCCACTTTACAAATAACCATCTAGATGACTCATGGCATAATAGTTGAGAGGAGAATCCCCTCTGGTTTCAGCTGTGGCGCTTTTGCCCCCATGTGACCATCCAAAGCCCCTCTTGCTGTCATGGCTCTGAGGCGGCTGAGGTAGCGGCCCTCCAGTTGGCGGCACTCCTGGCCTGTCAAGACTGCCGTAGCGGTCATTGGGAAAGAGCTGTGTAAGAACTGTCTTTGTGGGAAAGGCCTGAAAGTTGAACTTGAATGTTGCGCCTTTCTCCTCAGCCACCTCCTCCAAAATATCTGTTCTTCTTGAGCAGAAATCAAAAAAGACTGTTGTTTGCCCTTCCTGGTGGTAACAGGAACATGGAACAAGAACTGCATGGCTGGCCACAGCCCACAACGGTTCTTAGAACTGACAGCTGTTAACTTCCGTATCAGCTCATGGAGCAGCTTTGCAATTCTTGAGTGTAAAGTACACGGAGGGCTGACAGTTCTACAGCGATCCAAGTAAGCTACATGCTTTCTGAACCACAGCTGTTTCAGAAGATTTAGACCATTGCCCTGGAGTGAGTTATCGGTCGTCTGCAACCACATGCAGGTAACTCTCACTGCTGGGGTACTTTGGAAGCCGTGCAAGGCCCTTCCCTGCTCAGGATTGCAGAGGAGATTCTATCCTGTAATAAAGGCACAAATTCTGAAGTGTACTGGAACAAAGTGCGTTCTGTGTCAGGGGAGATTCATCAACAGATTTCACTCCCCACGTGGAGTACCCACAGACTCCCCAAATGAAGGCGGAGGAGAGGGGAGCAGAAGCAGCTCTCTTGAGAGCAGCAGGAACAGACTGTTGCTTAGCCCCAGGGCTTTTTTTTCTGGGGAAAGAGGTGGAGGAACTCAGTGGGTTGCCCTTGGAGAAAACGGTCACATGGCTGGTGGCCCCGCCCCGATCTCCAGACAGAGGGGAGTTGAGATTGCCCTCCGCGCCGGCAATCTCAACTCCCCTCTGTCTGGAGATCAGGGGGCGGGGCCACCAGCCATGTGACCATTTTCAAGAGGTTCCAGAACTCTGTTCCACCGCGTTCCTGCTGAAAAAAAGCCCTGCTTAGTCCCTTGTGCAGCCAAAGTGAAAAAGTACTTTTAATGGATACAAAAAGATACGTGGGAACACTTGAGAAGACAAAATCAAAAAGAGTCCAGTAGCACCTTTAAGACTAACCAATTTTATTTTAGCATAAGCTTTCGAGAATCAAGTTCTCTTCATCAGATGCCTGATACAGATGCCAGATACAGAGAAGACAGACACAGAGAGGGACTCCTTACGTGTGAGACATGGTACAGCTCACGCATCTTGCAGGCACCATCTATTTAGCCTTTGTGTTACTGTGGGCTGGTTCACTTGGGTATTTGCAGAGGCCACCATAAGTGAGGATTCATCCTCAGGCACCACAAACTGCACATTCCTGTCACCTCAGATACTGACAAATAGGCCTGCTCACACATTCCACTCATGTCAAATGATGAGCAATCAGACAACGGGAGACTGATGTCGGAACCGGCCCTGAGACTTCTGTTATACTCGCTACTGGATTCTTAGGCTGATTGACAAAGAATAATTAATAGAGAACACATTCTCTGTGGGCACTCCACTGAAAAAGCCAAACAGTTCCCCTCACTCACACTGTGATTTTGTGGTGTTTTCCCCAAAAGGTGTGGGTTTTACAGCCTGCCTGCAGCACCTCAGCAACCCTCTCCCTTGAGCCAACCAAGGAATTGAGGGAAGGGAAAATCTTCTCTTTCTGGATATAGGATTTCCAAAACAGAAGGCTGTCCTAAGAATTTGCTATATGTTCAGAATACGTAATTCCAGAACATATTCCAGAATGTGTGATTTTGTATGTGATTACAGTTACAAATCTTGAATTTGGAACTGTAGAAAGGTGGGCTAAAATTAAGTGACTGAGGGCCAAGCTACAACTGACGTCTGACACAGATTGGACACTTGTCAGCTTCCCTCAAGTTTTGATGGGGAATGTAGGCATCCTGGTCTCGCAGCTTGGCTCTCCGACTGCTGTCCAATGGACTTTTCAACTATCGCTTGTCCGACATTCCGCCAAGCTGCCTACATTTCCCATCAAAACTTGAGGGAAGCTGACAGGTGTCCAACCTGTGTCATTCGTCACTTGTAGTTTGGCTCTGAGAGAGAGGGAGAGATCTATATCTATCTATGGTGTTGGCCTCATTTATAATATCGTGTACAGTTTTAGTTGCCATTTCTTTTCTTTTTTTAATTATTCAATCACACAGCAGATAACCATATATTAATAAAACGTAACAAGAAGGGTAAAATAAAAAGCCAAGCGTGCAGCCATCAGGCTTCCCAACTGCCCAGGACTGGCGAGAAGTGCGCGACCCCCATTCCCAATCCATGGTGTTCACCATAGAAATTGGGGGGAATTCCTGGAGAGTTATCTGGGAGTTACATCACATCCTCCCCAAACTCCACCCTCCCTAGGCATATCCCCAACGCTCTCAGCATGTGCTTAGGCAGTGCTGGGAACCCTGCCAGACCCCTGGTCCCAGGCAGTGGCCTCACGCTTCCAATGGCCCAGCCAGATGCAAATATGGCTGGGCTAGAAGTGATGCAACCCCACCGACAGGCAGGCAGGAGCCATCCGTGTGGCCCGGAAGACTCTAAAGGGAAGTAGGAGGCTGGGAAGCAACCTCTGGCAAGACTGATAGGACCACGGGAGGTCCCTTGGTGGGGATCAAGGAAATTAGCTGGTGGATCAGAGCCCGCTGAAATCAATTTAAGCAGTGCTTTTTAAATTAAAAAGAAAACCATCTATAAGGCTGCACCAATTCCTCCTCAGGACACCCTGAAAAAGGTGCTCGTACAATATCGGTAAGTACTCCCCCCCCTCAAAGTCCTGCATTTAAGAGGGAGCTTCTTCCAAATGGCTCCCGTCATGAATCTGGGTCCCTTTGGGACGGGTCACCTGCTGCCTTTTCATTCCGTGGAATGGACTGCAGACCTCAGAGGAGGCTCTGCAAATGTTCCTGTGGGCCCTTCCCCTCGAAGCCAGGGACTGGGACTGGTGGAACTGGTGGGAAAGAGGAGCCAAGTGTTGAGGAGGCAGAGCCTTGAGAGAGAGTAAATAAGACCCTGCAAGGGGCGGGAGGGGGAGCCTTCCCTGAGGGTGGGCAGCAGAGGGGCTGCTTGGGGAGTGGGGCTGCCAGTCCCCTTGTGGGGGCGGAGGATCCCCTGCTCCCAGCCTCTGCTTCCCACTGCCACTTACCTGGCTAGCAGGGGGGAAAGACCCAGGGGAATGGGCCTGGGAGGCAAAAAGCGTCCTGGACAATCGCTCAGCAGGTGTGCTCCCTGTGGGTACGATGATGTTACTCCCAGAAACGATGTCATTGCACCACACTGGGAACATGTGCATGCTTGGCATCATGCTGGAATCCAGAAAAGGTAAGTGCCAGGCCCCCCTCCCACTTGGGAGAGGAAGAGGACCTGGCAACTTATTTGGGAGCTGATTCCCTCACCAGGGTGGGGGGAGTCTAAGCCAGGGGGAACAGGCCCCCTACTACAAGGGGAGGCCTCCTGCCTCCCACCTCTGGCTGCCCAGTGCAGCAGTGGGAGAAAATGGGGGCAGGGCTGCCATAGGGCTGCCAGGTCTAGCTTGGGAAATTCCTGGTGATTTAGGGGGTGGAGCCTGGAGAGGGCAGGGTTGGGGTGGGGAGGGATCTCAGGGGGGTATAAGGTGGAGTTCACCTTCCAAAGCAGCCATTTTCTCCAGGGGAACCAATCCCTGTAGTCTGGAGATCAGTTATAACTCCAGTAGGTCTCCAGACCCCACCTGGACGGTGGCAACTGCATGCCATCATCAGAATGCTTCATGGTAAGATGAAGTGTCACGGAGTCGCTGGATGTCACCCCCCTAGCCTAGCTACACCCCCCTCCCAAAAAAAGCTCTCTGCATTGCCATCCAAGGGCAACCTGAAGTTTGACCTGAAGGGGAAACAGGTTTAGGAGATGAGTAAGTCAGTCGCATTATTTTTCCCATCTGGTTTCTTTCCAATGGAGTTTGGCATTGTGTGTTCCTGGTACCCCATTTTTAAAACTGTTCTCTCACTTAGCCACCTGTCTTTTGGTTAATCCATTTGCCTTTTCCATCCACATTCTCTGGTCCTTCTAGCAAGGCAGGCCCTTACTGAAGAGGCAGCTGTGGGGGGGGGGCAGGGAGGGTGCTCTGGGGCCTCCTCCGTCCAGGTCTTGAGCGGGAGTGGGGGCAACCAGCCAAGGCTCTGCCTCCTCCAGGGCTGCAGGGAAAGAGGGGGTGGGGCTGAAGGACTTTTTGGAAGGGACTCCTTTCCACCAAAAAATGCTGCACAACTCCACCTCCTGCCCATGACCTCTTCCCACACTTCAACATCTCATTACACTTTCAAATCCCTTTCCCAGACATGATGCAATGCACCCATATCACAATGTGTAGTCTTCATTTATTGTCAGTTTTCGAAAGCGTCCCTTTTGTGTGAACTGAACTTGACTGAACCTCCAAAAATACAGTGCGGAGCTGGAAGAAGTGCAGGAGGCGGCACCAAAGATGATTCTGGGCCCAGCCCCCTAAGCGCCTGGGCTGCCTTCTTCTGCACCTCCTATGGAGAAAGGCTCAAGGGGCTTGGGCTTACTTTAGAGAAAAGGCAACAAAGGTGGGGCATAATGGTACAAATTCATAAAATTATGCATGGGGAGGAGAAAGGGCTGAACTTCTCCCCCCTCATAATTTATTTATTTCTTTTGTTTTATTTTATTCAGCTTATACCCTGCCCTTCCTGCACGTGGGCTAAGGGTGGCTTCCAACAAAATATACAGTTAAAAAAATATGCTGAAAACATTTTAACCACATGGATCTAAATAACACGAAAAGTCCAGGCGCCACCCAGCAAATCAGGCTACGGCAAAGTCACCATAAACCACAGGCACCACCATGATGCAACTCCAGGGCAGCTGCAAACGGAGGACATGGTGGTCAGAAGGGGGACAAACTGCTGGCCCCTCGTCAAAGGCCCGGCGGAACATCTCCGTCTTGCAGGCCCTGTGGAACTGTAGAAGGTCCCACAGGGCTTGGATCTCCATTGGGAGAGCATTCTACCAGGCCGGGGCCAGGGCAGAAAAGGCCCTGGCACGAATCGAAGTCAGCTGAATGTCCCTCAGGCCAGGGACCACCAGAAGCTGCTTATCTGCAGAGCGCAAGGCCGTGTGGGGGGCATAATGGGAAAGGTGGTCCCGTAGGTATGCAGGCCCAATTCCATGCAGGGCTTTAAATACTAGAATCAGTACCTTGAACTGGATCCAGAACTCAACCAGGAGCCAGTTCAGCTGGCATAACACAGAGTGGATGTGCACCCTAAACGGTGTCCCCGTAAGGACGCGTGTCGCTACATTCTGGACCAGTTATAACTTCTGGGTCAAGCCCACCAGCAGCCCAGCGTAGAGCGAGTTGCAGTAGTCCAGTCTAGAGGTGACCATTGCATGGATTACTGAAGCCAGGTCCTGGGCTAAGAGATCTGCCGAAGATGAAAAATGCAGATCTGGCCACGGCTGCAACCAGGGCCTCCGTAGAAAGTGTGGCATCCAGGAGCACCCCCAGGCCCTTCACTGTCAACGAAGGCTGTAACTGCACTCCATCAAGGGCTGGGAGCCGGACTCCCAATTCCATCATTCCGCAACCCAGATACAGAAACTTTGTCTTTTGGGGATTCAACTACAGGCAACTCTGGCACAACCATTCCACCACAGCATCCAGACACCTGGCCAAGGAGTCCGGGGCTGCATTCAACTGGCTGTCCATCAACAGAGCTGTGTGCCATCAGCATCCTGGTGACAGTCCAGCCCAAAGCTACGAACCACCTGGGCAAGGGGGCGCATATAGAAGTTAAATAACATTGAGGAAAGAATCGCCCCCGGAGGGATGTCGCACAGCAAGGGATGGTGGGCGGACATCTGTTCCCCTAGCACCACCCTCTGTCCCCGACCATGGAGAAAGGGGCTCAGCCATCGCAGGGCTGTCCCACGCATCCCCACAGTGGTGAGGCGGTGAGTCAAAAGATAGTAATTGACTGCGTCGAATGCTGTTGTAAGATCCAAAAGTATCAGCAGTGCCACCCCGATCCAGGTGTCACCACAAATCATCTGTTAGGGCGACCAGAGCCATCTTCACACCATGGCTGGGCCAGAAGCCAGAATGGAATGGGTCCAGGTTATAATAGTAGAACTTAAGGGCGCCCAGTATAGTTGGTGGGGCCATAAATTCAGGACAGCCCAAAAGAAGGCCTTTTTTATTCAATGAGTGATAAATTGGTGGACTTCAAAGCCAGCGGAAACAGTAATGAGTACAGACAACTTTAAAGGTGGTTTGACAGATGCATGGTGGACAGAGATGCATCCAGAGGGACCAGTCCTGGAAAACTAAAGGGCCCCTTCACATCCAGAGGCGGTGCTAGAAGGCAACAACAGAAGAGGAAGGACTTGGCCTCTGTTTGTTAGCCCTGCAAGAAAACAGGTTAGGACAAGATGGACCACGGATCCAGCAGCAGGGCTCTTCTTGAGAGGTACGCACACACACGGAATATGTCTCTGAAATGGAAGGTTGGCTGTTGTCAGAGAAAAGGAAGATAAAGTGAGAATGCTGGTGTCTCAGCACGTGCGTGTCTAATGAGCAAAGCTTAAATCATGACATTAAAATGTTCTCTGACAAGCTGTCAAGATAACAAGCTAATTATTGCTAGTGCTCAGTGGTTAAAAGCAGCCAAGTACTTTGTAGAAAAATATACACTCAAAATAACTAATCAACTTGAAGAAAAGGGACGACAGCAGCCCTTAAATGCTCCTTAGGAATCAAAAACTTTGATTTTGAGGGATCAGGATTTCTCACGACTTCAAGACCCTGAGCACGCTGTTTATGAATCGGTGCGGAAATGAGGGCATTATGAGAACGTTGCACCAGCAATAGGCTCCATTCCCACAAGATCTGACAAGTGTTTTTTTAAAGGACATTTTAAAGCCAAAATGGCTCTTTGAAATCACGTAAGGAGGCGCTTACAAATAATACAATCAAGCAAACTATCTTTTAATATTAAAGGAATTTAAAGCACACATTTTAAAGAACTGCTGTCATCATCCAGCCCGACACAGACAAGGCAGGGGTCTCTGTGGTCTCGTGCAATGGTCACTTTAGAGCGTGTTTCGGCAGGAATCATATAATTTCGCACAACCAGTTGTAATTCTGCCTCTTTGTAAAAAGGGCCTCCAGTAGCTCTCGTCATTCAAGCATCTGTGCTGTTCTGCCAAAAAAGCAAGGAAGATGGGTGGCCTCATGTCTGCAGCCATCTGGCAACGGGCTGCAGTTTTCCTCCCGAGTATGAGCAGATAACTCGCACACCTTAAGCAGTGAATTAGCTCGTACGCGTTGCCCTTTACATGGATGTCCTTGAGTCGCTCAGTGCAATTTGTGTCAGCACCAGTCTGTTGTCACTGCACAATCCAAAGCGGTGACACATCGCTCTGCCAGCCAGAAGACAAAGCCACACACAAAGGTATGCTTGGAATCAGGCGGGCTTGTATTGTGGCGGTGGGGGGCTCCAAGAACCCCAAATGTGCGTAAGTTCTTAAAATATATTTTAATAAAGCTTTGATGCTAAATTCACGTGATCTGAAGGAATGCAAAATCAAAATATAATGGTGCCTTAGCGATAATCCCTCACTTATCCATTACAAATACACCCACAGTGTATTTATGCAAACATATAAGCAGACTGAGAACAGCCTTTCCCCAAGTAGAATCAACCTGTACCTCTTTTTTTTTGCAGGCCGTGGAAGCCACAGGATCAACAAAACCTGCAAAAATGGGGAAAACTTATTTGGACCCCTAAACTAAAATAGCACATAATATGCATAGCACACAAACGCACATCTATTATTTTAATGTGTTCATTTAATATCCAGTTTTCATATTTCAGTGTGCGCGCGCGCACTGCTCTGTCCTTTGTTACGTGTGGACTGAATGGGATACTGAAAGGACGCTCCCCATCAGAAGCCTTTTCACTGGGCCTGATATGAACCTGTAACTCCCATTTGGTCCCGTGCATGAAAGACGCATTTCCGTTTTATTCCTGACATTACATGAGTGGGCTTGCAGTAGACCCCCACCCAGGCTTGGCTCCAGCTCCTAAATCCATGATGGAGAGATCAGGGAGAAGATGGAGTGCCAGAACTCTCAAGGTTTCGAAGTCTCTGCAGCATTGGTGTGAGGCCCACATGTGAACTCCTGCTTTTGGCACAACTTGTCGCGCCCCCCACTCCAATATAGTTGGATAGATGGGAGTATCTTATACTGAAACTTCAGGGGAACAAAGGTGTTCATGAAGTGCAGGACTGTTCAGATATAGTGGGTGGCAGAGTTGCAAAGGGCAATGGACCTTGGGGTTTGGGGGGGGGGCAAAAGTGCCCTTTCCAATGGTTAAGATTTGGCCCTGGCAGCTGACTAGCAGGAGCAAGTGGCATCGCCTGAGCTTGCTGATCTCTCTCTCTCTCTCCCTCCTTCTTGCTTACCTTCTTAAAGACGGTGGCACAAGCAGCACAATGCAACCCATATTAACTGGGCATCAATTCTTAATTGTATTTATTTAAGCCACTGACGCCTCTCCTTTCTCCCCAATGGGGACCTAAAGTGGCTCACATCCCCTCGCCTCTATTTTATTTCCACAAGAAGAACCCTGCGAGGTAGGTTAGGCTGAGCACGGGCGGCTGGCTCAAGGTCACCCGGGGAGCCTCCAGGGCAGAGCAGAGGGATTCGAACGGGTGTCCCAGGCCCAGGCTCGGCACTCCGACTGCTACCGCAGGCTGCCTCTCCCACCTGGAGGGGGCCGAGTCCCATGTGCCGCTGCTGCTGCCGCTGCCCGGTCCGGCGCTCATCTGGCCGGGCCACTGCCCTGCTCCCCTCCTGCCCGCGCCCCTTCTCGCAAGGCGGCCGGCAGGAGCAGGAGCTCAGCCGCAGGAGCTCAGCCAACTTCCCCGCCCGGCGCTCCCCGGCTGCTGTGGAGCTCCAGCGGCCGCATCCCGCCCGCCCGCCCGCCCTCCGGGAGGTTTGGGACGCAGCGCGAGCCCCGTCGCCAAGCCTCGAAGACACGGGAGACGAAGACCCCGCCGAAGCGGCCTTGGCGCCCCGGCCCGGGCGGCGCAGCTCCCTCGCAGCCGAGGCCTGGCAGGCGCCCCTCCGGCCTCCTCCTCCCTCGCCACGGAGCCCACGGGCCCCGGCGGGAGGGCGGAGGGCCCCCGGCGAGGGCTGGGCGCGAGCGGCGCGCCCGGCAAAGTCTTCTTGCCGCTGGACGGCGGCGCCACGAGGGCAAGTCGCGGGAGGGAGCCGCGGCGCCGCCTTCGGCTGGGCCGGGGCGGCTGAGCGGGGCGGGAAGGGGCGCCGCTCCCGGAGGGCCAGGGGCCAACTTTCCGGCCGAGAGGCAGCGCGCCGGCCGGCCGGCTCCCGCCTCCCGGTCCTGCCTCAGGTGCGCTGGCGTGGCGAGGCCTGCCGGCGCGGCTGAGCGGAGGGCGCCTGGAGCGGCCGGCCCGGCTGAGGGGAGCGCCCGGCGACCCCCTGCCCGCCCCGCGCAGAGGCGCCCCGGCTCCTCCTCCGCCAGCCTCGCGCGGCGGCCCGGCTCCTCCCCCCTCCCCCCCCGCCCCTCGCCCCGGTGCGCCTTCGCCGCTCGCCCAGCCGCAGCCACCAGCCCCGGCCGCGCACCTGGCGCGCCCTTTGTCTGCGAGCCGCCGGCACGCCAGGATTTCGCCGGCGACGAGCCGCGCAGCGCCGCGCCGGCGGCAGCTCCTCCTCCTCCTCCCTCCTCCGCTCCCTCCCTCCCAGCCGGGCTTCGCCCAGCCTGCCTCCGCCTCCCGCCCGCCCGGCCGCCCGCCCCACGCGCGTCGCCGGGAGCCCGCCGGGCTGCTACCGCGGCTCCCTCCCGACCCGAGGCGCCCGCCGGGCTCGGCGCGCAGGTGAGGGCAGGGGGCGCGGGCGCGGGGGGGCCGGGGCGGCGTCCCACTGGCCGGGCGGGCGGGCGGGCGGGCGGGCTGCCGCTCGGCTCGGATGCCGCCGCCGCTGGCGAGCGCTGGCGGGCAGCGGCGCCTGCCGGGCCGGGCCGGGTGCTGGCGGGGCCCCGGCAGGTGGGGGGCCGGGCCGGGCCGGGCGAGGCGGGAGGCGCGCCCCCCTGGCCCTCCTGCGCTGACGGCTCCTCTCCCTTCTCTCCCTGGCAGGGGGCGCCCCGCTCCGGACCGCGGCCATGGAGCCCCGCCGGCGCCTGCTGCTGCTGCTGCTGCTGCTCTTCGGCTCCCGCCGCCGCCGGGTGAGTCGCCAAGTTTCTGCTCCTGCCCCGCGGGGCTCCCCCTGCGCCTCGCGCTCCCGGGCCGGGCGGGCGGCGGGGCTGTTGCGGGCGGGCCGGGCGGGCGGGGGCGCCGCTCGCCTGGGTTTCTTGGGAAGGCGCCCGGGAGTGCGGCGGCTCTCGGGGAGGGGCGCCCGGACGCGGAGCCGGGCTGCCGGGCTGAGGGGCGGTCGGCGTCGCTGGCGGCTTTTCCTGAAAAACGCGGCGGGGGTTTGCTTTGACACGGATTTGAAGGCCGCGCGGCCTCTCGGAGAAGGGGGCTGCCCCCTCCCCCCATTCGAGGGTAATAGGAAAAAAACAAACCCGCGCGCCGAATAGTCAGAGAAGGGGCAGGCCGGGTGGGGGCGGGGGCGGGGGCGGGGGCGGCGGGGCAGCGGGCGGGTGGCCGGAAAGTGTTGTTGGAAGTGAACTTCGGCGGCTGCTTCGGGGCCCCGGGAAGCCTCTCCCTGGAGTCCGGGCAGGTGCCAAGGGCCTGGGGCTGGATGGGTGCCTGGCATCCCAGGCAGAGACCTGGGGGCAGCCGAGGGGGGGGGGAGATCTGCCGGGGTCCTCGGAAAGCCTCCTTGGTGCCTGGGCAGGGCAGGTGGCAGCCCGCATGGCTCCGGTGCACATCGTTTGACATTCATTTATAAACTTGAAATCTACACTTAGGCCGGGGGGATTTGCATCGGATGTTCCGGCTGCTAAAGTAGTTAAGCCAGTTTGGAGTGCGAGCCTGTTCTCTCTTACTTAGGAGTAATCCCTACCCAATTGGATTTTACGTCTAAG
This sequence comes from Eublepharis macularius, assembly GCF_028583425.1. Lineage (NCBI taxonomy): Eukaryota > Metazoa > Chordata > Lepidosauria > Squamata > Eublepharidae > Eublepharis > Eublepharis macularius. The sequence continues at coordinate 3,217,535 of NC_072792.1, forward strand.
TAATGATCCATAGAATTGAGCTGTTACTGTTCAGTGGTAGGCATGCTTTCTTTGGTGCCAGCTTGTTGAACAAAGTGAGGCTTACTTCTGAGTAAACATGCACCCGGTGCAGCAGAAGACAGCAAGTTTAACATTGTGGTCTTGAAATAAATGCTTGATTGCAAGAGTGTAAGCAGTAAAGATGTTTGCAGGTAGGTACGTGGCGGATCAGGGTGCTGGTTGTCTAATGGTTCAGGGAGAGGATGTTCTCCTCAGTGCCCGTCAAGTGCCGCGTGCTGAAGAACAGTTCCATCGTGGGGGGGGGGGGAGACGTGTGCTTGGAAGCACTTCTTTGTGGCTGTTACAGGAGCTGCTCCTATTTAGCACTTACGAGAGGTGTCAGAATGCTTAAAGCTCGGCCCTTGTGCTTCTTCAGTGACCCTGAGAGGAACCTTGTACAGATCACTTTTCCACCCCACCCCCATTACACGTAGTTGTTGTCGGTGGGAGATCTGAGATGTTGGTGATGAACAACAGCGGGGGGGGGGGGGCGCTTTGGGCGAAAACCCAGGATGGGGCCTCAGACGCAAGCTGCCCCCTGCTGGGCTCTTGTGGTGGCCGCCTCCTGTCAAAGGGGTCCGGACAAGGGGTGGCCGTTGCCCCTGGGGGAGGCGGATGGGCGCTTCTGCCCTCTCCCTCGTGGTGGTGGGGCTGTCGGCAGGCTGCCTCTGTTGCCCACTGGTGAAGGTCAGCCCTGTAAGGCAACCCAGTGAGGGGAGTCTCAAACCAGAGGCATCCCAGCCCAAACGCTTGTGGCCATTACACTTCTCTCGTTCTCTAGTTTCAATTTCCTCACATTTGTAGGCTGCATTCCTTATCAGATTTCAATAATTGTTTCAGTCTGTTGTTGTTGTAGGAAATCTTGGTTATTGTAAACTTGCAATAGTTTGTGTATGCTGCTTTCCAATCCAATGGTAGCCATTTCCTTGATTGTCCTAAATACAGGAGTATTAGGTCTTATTTTATAACTGTGATGCAAAAGTCTTCAGCTGATCTAAAGTTATCACTTACAGCAAATGTTCAGTTATGTGCAAGGTGGGACGAGTTCACAGCGTGTGAGTAACCACAGAAAGGGACCAAAGGGAAGGGATAATACAGAATTTCTTAGACAAGTGTGGAAACAAGCTGGTCTTGAAAGCTCCTATTTAGCACTTATTGTCATTTAGCGGGTTGGGGGCTTCCTTGCTACATTTTCAGCTTCAAACAAGTTTCAGGCAATTATTTAACCCTCCTTGCTCTGCCTTAGTAGTTTTCTGTAGCCGCTGCCTGTTCTCTCCCTTCCTCGTCATGTGGGTGGTCCTGTGCTGCCTTTTGGAAAGAATTATCGCTGGGCAGGTGAAGCAATGGACTGTGAGGTCGGGAATCAGGATCTAGCAGCCACCTGTGCAGACCTGGTGCATGATTTCCCCACAGCCAAGACTGAGAACCCCAAGCAACCTTTGGGAGCTGAGCTACAGAGTTAAGTGCTGTAGTTGTTAACGCTTTCTTTTGTGTGATCTTGTGGAGCAGGAGGCCCCAACATGGTGCTTGTGGGTACCACGGTGACTCCTGGCGCCTTTCTTGGCACCTACCAAGTGTTTTTAGAAAGTGGGTGGGGCTAGGTGGGACTCTGGCCCAGCAGGCCTTCTGATTGGTCACTGAAGATCTGGTTGGCTATGCAGATTTAAAATAACATGGTTTCAGTGGCAGCTGCCACCACAGTGTTTGTTTTATTCTCTCTCTGCCCTCTTTCCCAGTGTATTTTAATTACTCCTATTCTCCCTTGCCCTTGCGCTTCCTCTGTGTATGTGGCTCCATCTCTTGCAACAGCCGTTTTGTGGTTGGCTCTGCCTCCTGCCGTGGCCATTTTGTGGTTGTGCCCACCATTATCTGTTAGAATTCCAAAGTTGCCCGCAGGCTTAATAAAACGTTGGGGGCCCTTCTGTGGAATGTGTGGAAAGGTGAGGAAAATAGTTCCACAACGAAACAGGGAAAGTGCCATCCATCTAGCCCACCCCCCTGCCCAATGCAGGAACAGCCAAAAGCACCCCTAACACGTGTTTGTCCAGCTGCTCCTTGAAGACTGCCAGTGAGGGGGAGCCCAGCGCCACACCTCCACAGGCAGCCGGTTCCACTCCTAGTCAGAACCTCTAACCACTACCCCACACTGGCTGAACAGTCGCAAGCAGGCAGGCCGAGGTGTGTCATGCAAGTCGTGTGGTATCAAGTCCCGTGGTGGTTGCTGCCAGGCGTGGCCCCACTGCGTCCTCCTCAAAGGCCAAAGCAGTCCTGGAAAGGCCCCCTCTTGCTTTTCCTGACAGGAACCAAGACCTGACAATACTGGTGTGGTTGCTGAGCAGTGGCCACTGAGGGCCTTTTCTAAAAGCTACAGGTGCTGCTTCTTTTATTTTAGTGGGTTTTAAACACCCCCCCCCTGCCCCCGGTGTGTGTTTTAAGATTTCAGATTTTCCTACAAATCGGGGGCTTCTCTCAGAATTGTAGAAAGATCTGTCTTGTCTGTTTGTGGCTCCAGTCTTAAGTATCCCACAGATTTGGCTGCATTGAGAATTAGATCTGTTGATCGATGCTAATTCGTACACATTTGTTCTGCCTCTGTTGCCAGTTGCCAGGATCCGGCCTGGTGTGCCCTCCTGCTGTGGCTTGTCTGGCTCCCTTGTGTCCTTCTTCCCTTCTTTCTTGTGTCGCAGCCTAGACTCACTTGGCGCCTGGAGGGGAGCTGCCGTGGCACACGTGTCTGATGCGTTTGGAGGCCCCGTCTCTCCCTTGCACATTGCTGGCCGTGTCTGCGCTGCTTTGGCTTTCTCGCTTTGTAGTCTGCTTTTCAGTACACCAAAGGGCAAGTTGCAGGGTGGCAGAATGCCAGTGCAAAACCAGATGCTCATGTTTTTGCTGGGTGCTTTCTTCAGCCCCGTTCTTATGAACACGTGAAGCTGCCTCTGACAGTCCAGCCACCTCGGCCCTCTCGACTCTGCCTGGCAGCAGGTTATCCCAGCTTTCCTCCTCAGCTTTGCCAGCTGAGATCCTTCACCTGAAGATGGTGGACTGTGTGTGGCCTTTGCCCTGCTAAGAGCCCACCAAAATACCTTACGCAGTCCTTGCCTAAGGGAGAGGGAGGCACATTTTGGCTTTTGCCCATGTTAAAACTTGAGGCCTGGCTCGGCTCCTGCTGAAGAAGCGGGGGGGCTTTGATCCTCAACTGTGCAGTCATTTTATATCCATCTCCTGTTTTCATATTCTTAGGCCCAGGATTTGAGAGTCTGGCTCTCAAAATGCATCTTCCCATCAGGTTGTAGGTTAACTTAAGATGCTTTTAATGTGCATTGCTATTGATCAGGGAAAACAAAAGCCGACATTTCATGCTCGGCCCTGTCAGTCAAGTCTAGCAGCTGCATTTCCTGCCTGCCAATTTGCGGCTGCTTAATGATCCTGGCGTTTAACATTCTGGCAGGAATGTTGAACTAGAAAGGCAAACATGGCCGCATGTTTAAGGCTGCATGCTTTTCCTTAGTGGCTTTGTATTGTAAACTGCAGTTCTGAATATTTTCATTTATTTCCTGGGATTTTTAAAAAAAGCTTTCCTTCTCCCTAAAGCCTGGGAGAGAGTTACAGTTTACTCTTCCGTTTATATTTTAAAGAATCCAGGCTGGCTCTGCGAGTCTCTCTACGTGAGACGTCTTGCACGAGGACGCTCAAGTGAAGGGAGACGCAATGTTAGCCGGGAAGCCGAATTTTAAAAGACAGATCGGAAGGCTTTGTCCATTTCACCTCTCTAGAGCCAAGGTGAAGAGGAAAGAAACAAACCCTCTGAGGAGAGATCTCCACTGCTCTAGAGAGGTGAAGTGGACAAAGCCTTCCGATCTGTCTTTTAAAGTGGTTATCCATCTGCTGGTTACAGAGGCCAAGGAGCGGCTGCTTCTGGATGCCACCAGCACTCGCTGCTGGGCCCCTTCAGCACCTCCCTTACCCCCTTGCTGGTCTTCACATTTTCCACTTTTGGGCGTCTGTTACTGTTACAATGCGACTTGCTTAACATTTCAGCTGATATTTGATGAGGCCAGAAGACTTAAACATTTGAGGCTACAATACTGAGAGAGTGAACACTAAAATAAACTAAGACTAATCTCAGGACGAAAGAGGGCAGGGCTTTTTTTCAGCTGGAACACGATGTAACGGAGTTCCGGCACCTCTTGAAAATGGTCACATGGCTGGTGGCCCTGCCCCCTGATCTCCAGACTGGGGGGGGGAGTATAGATTGCTCTCCGTGCCATTTGGCACGGAGGGCAATCTAAACTCCCCTCTGTCTGGAGATCAGGGGGCGGGGCCACCAGCCATGTGACCATTTTCGCTGAGGGCGATTTAAACTTTAAAAAACTCCCTCCTTGTTCCAGCTGACCCAAAGTGACGCCATTGTGCGGTCCTGAGTTCCACCACCTCTTTCCCCAGAAAAAAAGCCCTGGAAGAGGGAATGGTGTTGGTCTAACAGCCGAGCGTTTTTCCTGCTTAGATTTGGTTAGTGCAAGAGGCAGCAAAGTCTGGACAAGGAAGACGTTAGAGTATTTGTACTCAAATATCTAAAATGTTACTGCAGAGCTGAAGGAGAAGATGTGCTTCCCAGGGCACTTGAAAGTAGGGCAGAAAGCGTGGGTTCCTTTGACTGCAAAGTCGATTTGTTAGAATACCTTCTGGCATTCAAAGGGCTGTTGGACAATCGCTCAAGGAAGAATGCTGGTGTCTGTTTAGGGATGCTTCATACCTGGAGGCCTGTTTGTACGCTGGTTCCAAAGCTGGCTTCTAATCGCATATTGCAGTCACCTTTTCATCTCTAGTGGTATCAGACAAGATAGGAAGAGATGATATTGGAATCATGTATTCTCTTTCTCTTGCTGGGAAGCCACAGATATGTATTGTTTTAATATCTTGGTTTCAAAAAGCACTAATATCAGCTTATGATAATAAATAATGCAAACAAGCAATAAAAACATTAAGAAATAAAATGATAAATCCGCAGTATAATACAGACAGTAGCAATTTAAAAATAAAACCACAGCAGTAAAGAAATCCTCTCTGTTCTAGAAAAGTATTTTCAGATTTTTCTGGGACACCAGGAGGGAGGAGACAGATGAATCTCAGGTGGTAGAGCATGCCGTGGTTTGACAGTAGATTATTCTCGAGTTTCTGAGCTTCACAATTTATGAGGGTCCTTTCCATCATGGGTGAGAAGTGACTGAAGGACCTTTACCCTGAAACAGCCCTCTTAGAGGTAAGGGCTAAAGACTGGAGTCCTCCTTGCAGGTAATCCAGCGCCAAGAGACCATTGTAGTGGCCTGCCTGACTAGCCTGCTGCTGCACGGGGCCCCTCAGATTGCAAAGGGACAGTGAGATAGTCACTCTGGGGATGTGCCAGGGTGGGGGCAACAGAACTGTGAAGAGTGGGCAGTGGATGGTGGAGCCCTCCCCCCTGAACTGTCTTAGTTGAATCTAAAGGACGATCGCCAGGCGTGCAAGCCAGGCAGAAGGACAGTTCATCCCACAAGGCAAGATCACAGTCTCTTCTCAGGACTGCCCATGTTTGACTCAGGCCAAACTAAAGATATTTTTTGCCACCTATCAGAGCTGTAATCAGAATCCCAGCTCTGCTGTAGATGCTGCTTGTGACTGTGATGGTAGCATTGCCCCTCTTATATAATTAGAAAGGTCATCTTAATACGCTAGTGCTACTCTGTCTTAGGCCCACCCGCATGGTCACTTTACAACAATTCAGATTTCATTCTGTTAAGGAAAAATTTCTTTAAAGGTACTGTGCGCTCAGATTACATTTCCCCACAGCTGTCACCCACAATTAACTAAGACACCAAAAGTGATCCATAAAGAATTAATGAGCTTTATTTACAATAAAACCCAGATGCAGTGCCATGTTCCAACACATGCATAAAAATCAACCATAGCAGAGAATCTTATTTACTTTCCAAAGTTAATTGTTTACAGAAAAGAGATAAAATTGTTATACAAAACTACATACAAACAATTCTTTGGGATCAAATTCTTTAGGAGACATGACATAAAACAAGCCTGATTGACAAGACAGTAAACTCTCTCTGTAATATAAACAGGTTACATGTCTGGTGCCACAAAGGAATCTTGGGTGTCTTCCTGAGAGAGTGTTTATCCAAGCTAAATCCTTGAGTACAAAGTCAAAACAAGACTGTCCTTGCAACAGGGCTTTCTAACCCTACTTAACCACAGCACCATAAGGAATCTGATCCAGAGGAGTTAGCCGTGTGAGTCTGTAGTAGCAAAATCAAAAAGAGTCCAGTAGCACCTTTAAGACTAACCAATTTTATTGTAGCATAAGCTTTCGAGAATCAAGTTCTCTTCATCAGATGCAGTTCGGATCATGCATCTGATGAAGAGAACTTGATTCTCGAAAGCTTATGCTACAATAAAATTGGTTAGTCTTAAAGGTGCTACTGGACTCTTTTTGATAAGGAATCTGCTTACATATAATAACTTTTGCCTTCTGTGCAACAGGTCAACTCCAATAAATGCTTATACATAGGTCTTTTAGAATAGGGGTCATAGAAATTCCCTAACATTACACAAGAGAAAAGGAGGCATGAGATACAAAATTGACCTTTCTCCAGCTATTCCCTGACTTTTTTCCCTGTGTACATAATGGCGACTTTTTGAAGCTGCTGTTGAGTCACTGCTGATGCGTCTTATGTGTGTGTAGAGTTCTTAGTCTTGTACTGTTTTCCCCACCCTTTCCTTTCCCTGGGTTCTAACTCGGTGAAGACTACTCCCTCCTTTCCCAGCTCAACATACACACTCATTATTTTTTAAACAAGGGAAGGGTCGTAAGACTGCAACATCATTTCTCATATGGCTGTATTGTGAAATCAAGACTGCAAATTCATAACCTTCCAAACTGCCTGCAAATTACATTTTCATCATCTGACCGACTCTTTGGCATTACGAGAAGCCTGAAACAAGCCCCAAGCATCTAACACCCCCTTCTCTTATTAGGGGAGAGTCGCAACGATGATGTTTGTGTATTTTACTCCTTTAAGCACAATGTCTGTCCCATTCTCTGATGGCTATTCACTGATCGCTTCTTGGGTTTGGGTTTTTTCCCCCTCTTTCCTTACAACCGGTGCTCATGTTTGTGGTGATTTGGACATGGAGTGGGGGACTTGGCTCAAGAATCCTCCTTCCTCATCCCAGAACACGGTCAACATGATGTGAAGAGGCCAGTGAGAATGCCGTTTTGTTTGGGCAGCAGTATTTTAACATTTTGCTCTGGAGAGGGGTTTTGCGCCAAGCAGACAATTCAAACCATGCCAGAGCAATCTGCCAGCAGCTAGTGGAACAAGCGCAAAAAGTACTTTGTATGTTTTCCCCCAGAACTCTGCTGCCAATTGTCTCTCCGGAATTTTTTTTAAAAAAAACGTGGTTAGCACAGGACTGCCCAATAAGCAAATTCAGGGTCTGGGAGAAGGAGGGGAATGGTGGAGCAGGAGGGGGTGGGATGGTGGACACACAAGTTTCCAAAACTGCAAAAATAGGAAGCATGCACTGAAATTTAAAAACAACAACAGCAGTGACCTCAGCTCCACCCCCACAAAAAGTGGCTTCCAAACAGACACATCTGAATATAAGTTGTTCTGTTGTGAACATAAGTTCATAGAATCACAGAATCATAGAGTTGGAAGGGGCCATACAGACCATCTAGTCCAACCCCCTGCCCAGTGCAGGATCAGCCTAAAGCATCTCTGACAAGTATTCATCCAGCCTCTTCTTGAAAACTGCCAGTGAAGGGGAGCTCACCACCTCCCTAGGCAGATGGTTCCACCTTTGAACTACTCTGACCGTGAAAAAGTTTTTCCTAATATCCAGTCGGTACCTTTGTGCATGTAATTTAAGCCCATTGCTTCGCGTCCTACCCTCTGTTGCCAACTGGAACAGCTCTTTGCCCTCCTCTAAATGACAGCCTTTCAAATATTTCAAAGTTGTTTCAAATATTTAAAGTTGTTCTGTTGAGAACATAAGTTGAACTGTTGTGTGATCAAGGCTTAATCTAAATGAGACAGTTTATTGTAGTTCTGACTGTGAGGTGATATCTAGCTTGAGGATTTGCCGTGTATGTTGATTTTTGGAAATGTTACTCTGCATTGTATAATCTAAAAGAATTCTTTCCTGGAGTGGTAATTGATTTATCCGTACCTAATCAGAGCTTCTGAGCTGTCTGGTATGCAAAAATTATTTCCCAAAACCTGGATATCACTAGAGTTTCTCACAAGGTCTGATAACAAAGATCTCTCACGTGAGCCCCCTTCACAGTACAATTTACTTGAAAGTGGATCTTCTTGTTTAATTATTTCCCATCAAAGTGATTGGCCTTAAATTTAGCTAATTCTTCATTTTTTAAATCATGTGACACTTTGCTAAAGCCAATTTATGATATTATTGCGAACCTGCACAGGTAATATTCTATAAAGCTTTGAACATACTTTAAAAACTACTACAAGCTAGATTAACAGATGACAGTCTTTTCTAGCAATTTTTTAAAAAAACATTTATCTACTCTTTCCCAACAACTTTTAATGGATTGTCAAATGATAAAAGGACATCTGTGTTTTTCCACAACCTGCTAATGACTGCATTAAAGGTCATAGAGAGTTTACTAAAATACTTGTGTATAACTGGAGTACATATGATTAAAATCAAATTTCCGTGACAGAGGTCTGGAAGACTTATTCCATAATTTATTATGAGCTTCCCAAAGGGAGTTGTTGAAATCAGTTCTTTGAAAAGAGAACCACAGATAATACAGATGATCCAGGCTTGCCTTGGCCTAGATGGTGAGATGGTCTCCACTCTGTCAGACAGTTCAGAATCAGAACTCTGTGGCAGGCTGGCCCTGGAGTCTTCCTTTCATGGGAGTATAATGCAAATGTTCTAATTGCCACAGGCTAAGAAAAGATCACCAGAAGTTATCACAGAAGTGTTGAGGTGGATTCCTGAGTTAGCAAATGCCCATGGTAAGTCTTATAAGCAAACTCATACGTTACACGAAAAGAGAAACGTCTTGAATTACGTCCGGATGTAGCCTTGGTTTTATCCCAGCAGAATACACGAGTGGTACCTTTGAACCACAACTAAGATTGACTCAGCTGGTAAGATTGGGATGAAACACAATGGCGTATTAACTAGGTTTTTGCACGGTTTCTGATCTCTCACTAATCTCCTTGTGTATCTAATAAAGTAGAACATGATGGTGTACTTCGGCTGGTCCCCATGGCCAGAGAACGCAGCAGATAGGCTCTTTGAAGGAAGTCTGGCCAGTGGGCTTTCTGTATCCCTCACTCCTGGTGATTCACTCTGTATAAATGCACAACCGGCAACTGAGGCTGCCCTCGTTAATGCATGCTGCTCACAAGTCCTGGCCCTCTGATATCTCTTGAGCTGATCTTAGACATTCTGTGAAGGATTTCAGTAACATTTTATTTATTTGTGAACTGTGTTCATGGTCTGCTTTTCTCCCACGCAGAACCCAAAGCAGTTCATGACAGACAGAGAGCCAAGATGCAAACAACAATTGGTATCTGAAGAAGTAAGCTGGGTCTCATGAAAGCTCATACCCTACAATAAATGTTGTTAGTCTTATAGGTGCTACTGATCTCTTGCTCTTTTCTACTACTACAGACAGGCTAACACAGCTACCCATCTTGAGCAACTGTTATGACAGTGATCCATTCTCAAACGCTCTGCTGCGTAGCTTGGGTTTAGGTCACTTTTTGAAGGCTGGGAAGGTAGTGCATTTATGACAGGGTTCTGGAGGACGTGCCCCAGCATAACGGCATCCTCTGTAAAACCCCGGAAAGAGGCCCGGGCAGTTTGCACCTGTCCACAAGATGGGGGCAAAGAACAGAAACCGCTGTGATCAGAGCTGCTGCATGGGTTCTTAAGGAGAGGAACAGGCCTTAAGGAAAGCGGTTCCCAGGTTGGGAGGGCTCGGACACCAAGAACCCTTGAACTGAGCTTGGAAAAGGCAAAAGCCTCTAGGAGGCTCCCAGATCAGGAGCTATGTGCACAACTTGTAGTAAAAGAGTGGTACCAGGTAGTAAATGATCTGCTGCATTTTTTACCCCTTGAAGTTTCTGTCTCCAAGGGCAGCCCCACACAGAGCCTGTTAAGGTGCTGCTGGACTTGAACCTCCTTCATCTAGCCTTACTGGGAATTTGTGTTTTGTTCTAGTGATGGAAAGGTGGGCATTCCCTCTCAGTGTTTTTACGGAGGATTTCTCGCCTGCTCAGTGACGTCTGTAGGGTCTCCGGGAGCTGTTCTTTGGGATGCCTTTTTTCAGGATCTTGTAAAGAGGTCTTTTTCTTTTCTTCACTGTTAAGGCCCGTTGCTTTTCCTCTGTGCAGTTGCCTTTATGGATGCATTGACAGGTTTTTAAAAAGAATTTTACAAGTTCCAAACCCACCCTGAATTTCCCATCTGGGACTTGCCTCTTGAGAGCAGAAGACCCTGAACTCCGTCTTCTGATCTTAAGAGCACAGGAGAGAACAATTTCTGGCTGCATTTCCATCACAAGGACAGCGTGGAAACGGAAACGGAAATCAGTTTTTCCTTTTATCAGTTGAAGATCCGGGACTTTTTGTTGCAGTCAAGTCTAATCTGGATGTTACCAAAGCACGTGGTCTGATCTCTTTCCTCCAGGAATGGCACAGCTGGAAAACCAATCAGAACTATTAAGAAGCACACCTGGCCACATCTGCTGCCAGTTATCAAAGCGCATCCCCAGACTTCGAACCTGATCCTTCAGAGGGAATGCAGCCCCGTCCAGAAGCCTTGCTTTTCGTGCCAGCTGTTTCATGTGCATCAGCTTCTGTTTTGTGTCCAGTTCCCTTTTTCTTCAGCTTGATTGTTATCTCCCCTGTTCCCATTTTTCTACCAATCCCTTTCCCATCTATTTTGCCACAAATAGTAGTAGCACCTTGTACAGTTCCGCAGGGAGAATTCAGGGAACGTTTGTGGTGCCTCCAGCTGCTCTTGATGTTGGTACTGTCCTCAGGACTGATGCAGTCTGTTGCAGGCAAAGTCTTTCTCTCTGCCGAGGCATGGAACAGGAGTCGCTGGGGCAGTCGGGGGGGGGCAGTCGGGGGGGGTAGTTGTGAATTTCCTGCGTTATGCAGGAGGTTGAACTATATGACCCTTCCCACCCTGTGATTCTGTGATTCTGATTCCTCTGGCTCAGAGGTTTTAGCTGAGCTATCGCAGGTCCCAGCATGAAGGACCAAGGTCCATTGGAGGATATTAGATTTGGCATAAACTTGATTAGAAGGCTTGCTGATACTTTAGAAACAGGGTTGCAGCACCTCCTGGTGGTCTGCAAAAGCTGGTGCAGACTGACGAGGCATCTTCTGCTGTGCGATCAGCACTTCCAGTTCTGTCAGAGGCTATGAAAAATACTTGGCCCCGCCTGCCGTCACCACAGCTAGAAACAGGAAGCCGCCCTAGTTGTATTCACCTGTCAGTGGCACTTTCTCGAGACAGACCCTCGCCTCTCCCTGTCTTCTCTCCTGAGGGGAAGCTAAAAAGGCAGCATAGTGAGAGGTCTCATGACGACACACTCAGCAGTCTTCGGCTTGGCAACATTCACAGTAGAAATTGCTCCACACAAAAAGTTATTATGGTCAAAAGCAGTTCATAACCTCGCCTTCCTTCCTTTTGGACCCCTCTACTTTCCTGACTGTAGCCCCAGTCTTAAGTGTTTTTGTCCATGCATAAAAGTCACCATAGTTCAACAGAAACCTTTCAAAAACAAAATCCAAGGGGAAGCTGCTGAATTGGAATTCATATGTAAATTTGACTCAGTCGGACTTGGATTGAATAGAAGACTATGAAAGGTTATCTCATTACCAGAAGTAACTGCCTTCAGGCAATCCTTTCAGATTCAGCAATGGAGGGAAGGGGTCACACCCAGCCTGGATTGTGCACTCCGCCTCTTTCATGACTTTTGCAACTGATCAGCATTTACATGGCCCTCAGTCCTTGCACCCTCTTCCCCCTCCCCTCCCTACCAATATAGCTCTGGCCAGTTTCTTCATACCCTCCATGCATCTGACGAAGAGAGCTGTGCTTCTCAAAAGCTTATGTTACAATAAAGTTGGTTAGTCTTAAAGGTGCTACTGGACTCTTTACTATTTTGCAACTACAGACTAACACGGCTAACTCGTCTGGATCTTTGTCCATCCAGGTTTCATGACCCCGGCATTGCATTTTTAGGGGGACATAGGAGACCCTCCCCCTATATTCACTACTGGAAAGCTAGTTTGATCCATCTCATAGTATGCATTCTTCTCTGAAAATGTGAAGTTAGAATAAATAGTCAACTGTTAAATAGCTACTGACAGCACAAGAGTGGTTGTGCTCTGAGTGAATGTGAAATCTTTCCATAAGAACCACAAATAAATCAAGTGAATTTGTTCTTTTGGTGGCTTCCACCTGAGGACAGCACAAATATGCCCTGTGGGTTCCTTTGGTCCTGCAAAATGCCTTTTGAATTACGGATATCTCAGCTACCTTTCAAAGAATTCTTAATTACCTCTTTAAGGAGTTGAAAGCTGAAGACCTCTTATCCTCACCTACTTAGATGACTTCATTTTGATTTGATGACACACAGGAAGAACATTTGTTGGGTCTGAGAAGAATTCTAAAACTATCCAGAGTCTAATCTGGCAAAGAACAAATACATTTGCAAGGAGTTGCATCATTTTCTTAGGACATGTTGTCAGTGAGAAAAGGTTGGAATAGAAATGCAGAATGTCCCAGAAATCTTGTAGATTCTGCAAGAGATTTGTATATGATTTCTTGGGACCATTATAACAACTGGCGAAGACAAAATTTTGAGAGGGAGGCAGCTCCCAAGGCAACATTTGACTCATAGAATTAAGACTGCTTAATTATGTTGTCCTTGTACTCTTGGATCCTTCCCAGTTCCCGCCCATTTGTTGTAACCTGGGATCAGGGCTTTTTTGCTGGGAAAAGAGGCGGTGGAACTCAAGACCGCACAATGATGTCACTTTGGGTCAGCTGGAACAAGGGGGGAGTTTTTTAAAGTTTAAATTGCCCTCGGTGAAAATGATCACATGGCCGGTGGCTCCGCCCCCTGATCTCCAGACCGGGGGGTTTAGATTGCCCTCTGCGCCGACTATGTGACCATTTTTAAGAGGTGCCGGAACTCTGTTCCACCACGTTCCCGCTGAAAAAAAGCCCTGCCTGGGATGCTGCAGAAGTTGCTGTAGGATTTTTACTTGTTACCAGCCTGACAGGTGGTTGAACAAATGATGGGAAAGGATTGCTTAAGGAGGTGACTGTGGAGAAGCTGAATGAACTGTGCCTTCCTTTTCATTGGGGATGATATTGGAATCCCTGTTTTTATGGAAGGCATCTGAAGAATGGAGTCAAGCGGAAGGCATGAGAAATGATGTTTGGAGACTAATTGATGAAAGGTATAATTCACCAGACTCTGATAGCATCGGACCAGTGGTTCTTAAATAACAAATTATTGATGACTGAACACAAATATATGTTGCCACTAAAACCAACCTCTTTATCAGAAGATTGAAAAGCGGCAAGTTGACAGAGGGAAGAACAAGGAAATGACAGTTTAGTCTAATATCAGTTCCGGGTAAATCAGTGGAAAGCAATATTTGAAGACTTAATTATCAAGCGGTGTGACGAAAGAATTGGCATGACTTCTGTCTCCCCGTCTCTGTTTCCTCGCCCTCCTTTAGCTTTAGGTGCTTCAGCCTTGTGGGTTCCACACCACATTAGCTGGGCCCTGCTTATTCCCAGCCTGGCGGGTTGTGTGACAGAGATGCCACTGAGCTGTGAGCAGTGTGATACCTCACAACCTGCCCTTCAGTCCCTGCCTTTCCTTCCTCTGAACTTCAGAGACTCTACAAGGGTATGATCAAAATCAATACAAACTTATATTGGGGGAGAATTATACTGCTCTTTTGCTCTGGTAGCAAGAAGTAAATCACAACCTTTCACTATCTTGAAATTGTTGCCTTTCCTTGAAGACAATGGAACACAGTAAATATATGGTGGCCTGGATGCAATGACACCCTTCGGCTAAGTGAGCCGTCTTCTTCAGGCGGAAGGAGTGTTTTTCTAATAGAGGAAGACTCCTCGCTTAGTGGAAAGAGTCGTTATATCCAGCCCATTGTATCTCTTTCCTTGCCAGTTTAATTGCTCATCCACTATGGCCTCAAGCCCCTTGAAATCCTCGTTTGTTCAGTGTTTCCAGTCAACACTCTATGGGGAAAACTGTGTATTCACCTGTAGTTCTTATGCCTCTAAAAGTTACATTGAAGGTTGAGTAAAGAGCAGGAGGTTCATGACCTCTCTTGCAGTTTTTTTTAAAAGGCCAAAGGATCCTTGAATGAGGGTGGAGAAGTGGTGATGGGAGCCAGGGCCGATTCCAGACGACTAACCTGAAGGTGCTGCATGCCGCCATGTTCCGGATCGCGACGGGGAAAACGTGAAATACCGCGTTTTCTCGCGCGAGTTTGGCGTGATGTCGCGTCAAACTCGCGCAAGAAAACACGATATTTCGCGTTTTCCCCGTCGCGATCCGGAACATGGCGGCATGCAGCGCCTTTAGGTTAGTCATCTGGAATCGGCCCTGATTTGGAAATAAATTTTTAATCTTAAAACAATGCTTTAACAATGTAGGATTCCTGAGCTCGTCTAGTGTAATATCTTGAAGCAGATAAAATAAATGTAGCAAAATATTCCCCCGCCCAAAATTGAAAAAGTAGAAAATCGATACAATAGAAAATAACACAAAGTATTAAAAAGTGCAAAGGGGTGAATCCCATCTTTGATTTTATCATTATAAACATATTCCAACAAGTGTATCTAATGGTACACTAGGTATGTCTAAGACCCTCATGCAGATGATCTGCTTTCATAGAATCATAGCGTTGGAAGGGACCTCTAGGGTCATCTAGTCCAGCCCCCAAAGCCTTAGGACGACCCAAGCCTCATGATGGCAATTTCTGGCGATGAAGCAATGCATTGTCTTATGACTTAACTGTTATCGCTCTACCTGTAGCCTAGACTCAGCCTCTCCGATAACTCAACAGAGTGTTGCTGGAAGGCATGAATATTAAGGGCATGTCCAAAATTGGTAAAGGAGTTGCTTGACTTGAAAGACGTCTCCATTATACATCTGGATATGCAGAGTGTATGTGCACGTTTGTTGGGTGTTACTTGATCCTTGAGAAAGAATCCATAAAAATCAAGCTTTGACTGATATTTAACCATACTTGTCTCCAAGATTTCATTGGTATATCTATAGACAACGTCATTAAATTTTAAAACAGATGTTTAAAGTTGATTCCTCCCCTTCAACATTAATAACCTCAATAGTGTTAAGTTTTTTAAATTAATTAGAATATTAATTTTAAGTTTCTTGAGCCTGTTTTGAGAAAAGGTTGATATGAATATTTGAAATAAGGAACTGCCCTGTTTCTTGATGTGTGTCCATGGCACAGAAGAATCTTTTTAGGTCCTCCAGCCCTGACAATCTCAGTTCAGAGGACAGAATTCTTTCCAGGGTGGCTTTCCAACCATCCATTCCAGCCTCCAGTCAGATCCCCCAAACAACTCCTCTGTTCTCCAGTGAACTCATTCTCCTTCCCTTGCTCCCCATACCGTTTCTGGCTCTAAGCCTCCACGCTCTGCAGCTATTCCTATCTGGAGCTTAGGAGGCAACAAATAACAAAATGGAATTCTTGTAGATGGAAATAATAAAGAAAATCTTGAGAAAGGTCAGGGATGGATTGGCCATTAGGACCACCAGGAAAACCCTGGTGGACTGCTGTCCTCCCCCTCCCCCCCCCCCCCCGTGGCGACTCAGTCCCCCAGCAAGGGGCAGGCTTCGCTGTACACAGGGCAGGCCGCTGCTGCTGCAGGCCCGTGCCCTGAGCTGGGTGGGGAAGGAGGCGCATGGCCTGGCTGCGCCTCTGCCAGATGGGGAAGGAGGGGAAGGAGGCATGCCGGCGGCGGCACAGGCTCTTTCTTTCTCCCTCTCTTCTTTCGAGAGGGGCAGGGCTGGGTAGTTTTTCAAGGGCATTTCTCTCTCACAGCCCACTCCCGAGAATGGGATGAACATTACGGAGCGATTCAGATTGAGGCAATGGACGTAGTATGAATGGGCAAGCCATGCTAGAGATGAAAAGTGGGACTAAATTCCGGATTAAACTCAAGTCTAGGATCAGGGGGGGACACACACGTGGGCGGGTGAGTTGGATTTCATTTGTCTGATGCCAAACCTCACATCTTTTCATCGTCCTTGGTACCCAGGCCTGCTGGAAAAGTACCTGAAGGATTACTTTGGCAGTTCTAGAGTAACACCTCTGCCAAAGCATCCATTTAATTAAAACAAACAAGCTAATAAGGTATCTTAGTGAGAGACAATATGAACAGCAGCGTGGCCTGCTTTTCTTAAAAGTTTTGCCCTTTCACAGTTATTGACAGAGGTATTTTGAGCTGTATATAAATCAAGCAAATTGTGTGGCACGTACAATTCCCTAATCAATGGATTGAAATCACGGGATTTTCTGTACTGCAGCAGCAGATGAATCCCATAGAAGAAGGATGGAGATGGACAGTCGCTTCCCATGCCAGGTGGGGTGCCAGACCTCCACCCCCACCTTTTGCCCTCTGCCCCACCCACCTGGCCGGTGGGGGAAAAGGGAGGGAGGAGGCATGTGTGGAGCCACCAGAGCACGTGACGAAATGGCAAAACATAGCAAAAATGTTTGGGGCTGATTTTGCCTCCGCTGAGATCCCATTGCTTCCTATGTTCAACTGGAAGTGATATCATCGGGGCACACTCAAATTGGGCCCCCCACCTGCCTGTAGAATGAGATCCATCTAAGTGTGCATGTCAAAGATTTTAAAAAAGGTAAAGGTCCCCTGTGCAAGCACCCAGTCATTACTGACCCATGGGGGATGTCGCATCATGATGTTTTCTTGGCAAACTTTTAAAGGGGTGGTTTGCCATTGTCTTCCCCAGTCATCTACACGTTGCCCCCAGGAAACTGGGTACTCATTTTACCGACCTTGGAAGAATGGAAGGCTGAGTCAACCTTGAGCCGGCTACCTGAATCCGGCTTCCGCCGGGATCGAACTCAGGTCATGAGCAGAGCTTGGGCTGCAGTACTGTAGCTTACCACTCTGCGCCACGGGGCCAGTGTCAAAGATAAAATGCATCTGTTTTCTCTTCCTTAGTATACAGATCGGGCCACCATGCATTTGCTGGGTGGATCAAGCTTTGACCCTTTGAATCTTCTCACAATCTTGACTACCTCTTCCGTCAGGGGTTGTTACGGGGGAGTCAGGTAGGAATAGTTCCCACTTGATCAAGTGAAAAGGGGAAACAACTGCAAGAAAAATAAAAACCAAAAGATAAAGAATTGAAGAGAAACAATACCTATATGAACAGAAATTTCCAAAACTGTAATGTAAAAATCTTAAAATCTATTCCTGAACTAATAGAATTTTCTTCCACATAAGACTTAAATACATTTGAAAAACAGGAATACTAAAAACAAGTGGGGGCCTGCTGGGTGGGGTGGGGGTAGGAATTGCTGAACCATTCCAGGTTTCTGAGATGTGGCAGTGGTTGGGGGAAGCCTGGTGTGTGCCTCTAGTTGCACGGGAAAGCCCCGCTTGCTTGGCCATAGGCATAATATGAGTCCAAGCCTTATGCTTTGCAGGAACGCTGTGACTGGAACCAAAGGAAAACCTCTCTCTAGCACTTCTTTAATACTATAAGGCCACCACAGTGAGTCTCCGCCCAGCGGGCAAAAATTGAAGCTGCACCTCTTGGATGGCTGGTTCTTCGTCGAGGGCTGTTCTCATATACAAGATGCACTTTTATCAGTTTCAGCAGAAAGAACTGGCTATGAAGCCAGGGCTCTCTTGTTTGACTCGTGCTTCATAGCTCAGCGTTACGGTGCTAGTAAAGCAATGGCTGGCTGCCTGCCAGGATATAAATATGATCAGATTGGAGCTATAATTTGCATTTCTCACTCCTCTGTCTAGGAGAATGCCAGCCAGTGGGCCCTCATTTAGCTGAAGAATGCCCCTATGATTGCAGCCTCCTTGCTTGGCATCAGAGCCCGTCTGTTTCCATGCAGCCTGAATCCCAAGAGGTTTGGGTTAGGAGCTTCTTCCCTGAACCAAGGCCAGTTGCTAACGAGCATATACATCCAGACACTGGAAACGCCGCCCTGTTTCGGTCTAGTGGCACCACTCTGATCCTGAGCTGTCCAGCTGTACTGTGCTCTCATTAAGTTAAGTTGCAGTCCTAAACGCTGCTGTTTTCAAGATGAGAAAACCGTCTTTGTTGGAATGGAATAAGCATGTTATTTTGCCCTGGCTGCAATTAACTCTCGTAACCTCTCTGCTGGTTGTCGCTTGTAGAAGTTCTGAGGAGTCAATTCTATGAGAACAAAGGCTGGAATTTCACTGGTGCTTCTGTCTGTCCATAAAATTGCTAATGTGAAAATAATAAGAAATTCTCACTTGAGCTTTAAAAATGTTTTGCAATTCGTATTGAGAAACATGTTAGAACAGACAAGCACATTTCCAATACCCTTTTAAAAGGCTAGTGTGAGAAGAAAGCTAGCCTGTGGGTTCTGCTGCCCTTGTTCCATTAACCTGTCATCCCCAATTTCTTAAAAACTGTCTTGCGAAGATCTGTCTTCAGCTATTCCGAACAACTGTTTTCCTTTGAGGCTCCCTTGACCTTCTTCCTCCCTGAACGCAACCCATTGCAGAGGGATCAGAGTCTGGAGGAAGAGGGTCGGGTGGAGGAGGGGCTGGTGGGGCGGGGCCGCTTCGCATGCAGAGGGCTCCACCAAGGATAGTGTGTTTTCTGCCTCAAGCAACCATTACAGCCCTCTGCTGTTTGTTCTCATCTTCCCCTTCTTAACTCCAGAAAGTCAGGTGGACACTGGTGGCTTTCTTTTTCTTTCTTTCTTTCTTTCTTTCTTTCTTTCTTTCTTTCTTTCTTTCTTTCTTTCTTTCTTTCTTTCTTTCTTTCTTTCTTTCTTTCTTTCTTTCTTTCTTTCTTTCTTTCTTTCTTTCCATTCATAGTTGATTGCAGATTGCTGTGAATTGACTTGTGGGGTGGGAGTGAGAGGGGACAAGAAATGGAGAATAGTAATTTATACCATAATAATATTTGAAATGAAGACTGTAAGCAAGCATGAATGCTCTTACCTGAGGGCTGCCTCCGATAACGGGACACGAGTCCTGTTACCTGTCCACCAGGACACTGTCATCCTGGTTAGTAAAATCTGCAGAGGAGGGTTATCTCGGTGGTGGTTTCAAATTATTAGTACTTTGTTGGCTGAAGGTTCAGTGCCTTTGGCTTCAAAATACAGAGTGGTAAGACCGTTCCCCCTGCCCAACATGGTGGAAATATTTCTTTACTCAATAAGTTATTTAACAGTGGGATTTGCTGCCAGTGGAGGCTGTGATGGCCCTGGGCGTAGAAAACTTTCAGAAGGGGTTAGACCAGTTCACGGAGGAGAGGCCCGTCGATGGCTCCTCGCCATGGTGACTGAAGGAAACCTCCATCTACACGGGCTGCAAACCCCTGAATGCCAGTGCTGGGAGGCAGCAGGAGGGGAAGGGTTTGTGCACCATTTTGTGGCTCCTCGGGGCAGCTCAGTTGCTGTGTGAGACAGGATGCTAGTCTGACGTTCTTATGACGTGTTGAGCCTCAATAACTCAGCTGGTATCCAATTTACATTTTCTTTGGGGTGAAAATGATTGTCTCAGTCCCTTCATGTCTGCGTTCCTTGGTGCTTAAGCACGTCATGGAAGCCAGCCTGGTTACCCTAATGATGAACTCTTGATGGTGTTCAGTGCCACCAACCATGGCTTCTTTCTGGATATAGGTGATTCTGTCTTGGGCTAGAACCCCTGCCCTAAGGAGGTATGATTGGTACCGGGTGCCATTTGAAAGCTAACTTTCTTCAGAAGGCATTGGGAGAATTCTCATGTTTATCCCTGGGTTTTTAATTGCTATTTTTATGTTTTTTAAAAAAAACAAAATACCCAGTTGCATAATTCCTCTCTAATGTCTCATTTGAGTAAAAAATAATTTTAGTGGCTGCAGTTGGGAGCAGGGCAAAATGGCGGGGTGTGTGTGTGTGTGGGGGGGGGGTTGCATGCTGGCTCTCTCCTACTGCTGCTTGTCTGTCCAGGATCTCCCCCCCTGCCTCCACATTGCACTCTGCAGTTTCCCTGCAGTTGTGAATGCCCTGTGGGAGCAAGTAGCTTTGAGTGGATGAATGCCCAGAAAGAAAAGATTAAACGGCCTTCTTGCTCTTCCCCCCTCGTAGCCTTCTGAGGCTGCTTTTCATTTTTAAAACTCCTCCTTGTCGGAGGTCAGAATTCCTCCAGTCTCGGTCATGTGCAGTTTGGCCCCAAGTTGAAAGCTTAATGAGGTTCTTCCACCTTCCCTTGAAAGCCATCACAAGCCTCTTTAAAAGTTATTTCCTAGAGATTGTTTAACTAATCGGTTTAACAGACTTCATCTGATCCTGGTGAGTGGGCCATTGACAGGTGATAGAATTATTATTGCTGTACACCATAAAATGATTTTATAACTGTACTTAATGGCAGGCCTCCAGATTTAAGACACATTGTTTTTTCTCTCCCCAGCCTTCACACGCACTCGCCAGACTTGCCCCCTTACCGCCCTGGGCATTTTTCTTGGATCCAGCTACATACCTGAAACATCTTCCCATCTGCTGAGGAAAAACCCATGCTTCTAGTCCTTCTGGTTACCAACCTGTCTTGGCACAGGCTTGTGCTGATGGCTTTGTTGTCTGGAGGGAAGTGTTTCCCATAGCAACAGGGGCATTCCGTTTGATAAATGGGATCTTATGGAGCTAAGCCAGGGAATGGAAAGGAAGAAAAGTACCCAAAAGATGAGACTGAAAGGCCATTGGCTGCTCCAGTGTTGCAAAGTAACATTTGAAATCTGTGGAGCACAAGGATGCATGACTACTAGCTATGCTAGAAAACCTTGGTGATGCGATGCTTTTGCGCATCTTTCAACATTTTGCAGATGCTTGTCTTGCCTATTTGGAGCATATTTCTTCTCCGAGAATTGCTTCTCCCCCCACCCACACTGCCAAATGCTCTTATCTCCCTATTCTGTACTGATGTACTTTGAAGTACCCTACCTCACAAGGTTATTGTGTGAGAATAAAATGGAGGAGAGAATAATTAGGTAAGCTGCTGTGGGTCCCCAGCAGGCAGAAAAGTATGAAGTAAATACATTTACTAGATGCCTCCAAGTCTTCAGCTTTCAAAGACCAAGCGGAAGTGGCTGAAAACAGATACTGCCCCGAGTAAGTGAGTGTACGAGCAACTTTTCTAAAAGGCATCCCTTACATATCCCTTCGAAGCAACTCGGTGGTCTGTCAGGAACAGGTATGGAAATAAGGGCTTTCCCTGGGGGGGGGGTGAGGCCTGTTGGCTTGCATTTTACTGTCCTACAGACTCATTACAACCAAAACGTGGAGACGTTGGGCCCCCTTTGCACTCAGGGGTACAGCTGAGAGGAGCAGAGAAAGGCTGGTCTCGTTCTTTGTAAGATCTCTTGCTGTAGCTCTGTGGAACTGCCCAGAAACCTTCCTTTCGGGCAGCAGCTTCAGGCTTTATTCTTTTGAGTTTGAGGCTTGACACAAACAGACAGTAACCACAACTAATCTTTTTAAAAACTGTTCCTTCATTATAAACATTAGTGATATGAAAAATTTTGTGTCTGGGCAAAACTAAATTAGTACTTGGTGTAATTAACACAAAGTAATCATCTCCAAGGTTTTCATTCCCTAGGAAGCTAATTTCACATCTTACTCTTCGTATGTTTAAAAATAACTTGCCTGTTAGTTCGAGATGCTTGCACTGTGCCATGGAGTGCACTTCAGTTCAGTTGGCAAAAAAACACAAACCGTCTGCTAGACTGGAATTTTAAAAAGCAGCAGCCGTGTTTGGGTTTCATCTGTGACACAACAGAGGCACCAAGAGCTGACACGTCAATACAGGTTTCACCGGTGGCTGGTGCAGATAGAAGAGTTGCTGGTTGGCGCAGCCACCGGAGTCATGATGGTGTATTTCAGCAGCTGTCCCTTGGGCTGGTTTCGTGGGCTGCCCATCCCTCATAGCTGCCTGTGAGATGCGACATGCAGAGTCCCAGAAGGGCACTCTGGGGGCCGCCAACCTCCTCTGTGGTTTGGAGGACTGTCACTATGAGCTCAGGCTGCACTCAAATCTCTCTGATTCCCTTCTGCAGCTCATAAACACGAAGAGCTTGGAATACATAGCAATGGCCAGGCCTGGCAGTCGCCTTCCTGCTCAGATTTTGGGCATCTCCTGCAAGCATCTGCCTGGCCTGGAAACAAGATGCTAGAGTAGATGGCCCTTGTGCGGTCCTAAGTAGAGTCATACCCTTCTAAGTCCGCTGAAGTCAATGGGTTTAGAAGGGTGTAACTTTGCTTAGGATCTTGCTGTTGGGTTCTTGAGAGTTAGGCCTTTTCATCATGCATTTAAGAGTAATTACTAACCATGAAAGCTAAGAATGGAACCACCTCAGTGAAAACATACTGGGGTGCTGGGGTGGGGATACGGGTGAGGGAAAGTTGTTGCGGCATTTGGCCAGCCACTGCAGGAAATAGGATGGTGGATTTCACAGCATCCAGTCTGATCCGTGATCTGTGGATCCCAGGAATATTAATCATCGTGTTGTGTAGCCTACCTCTCTCCAGAAGGGTGGTATTTTAAAAGTTGTTTTTTTCCAATGAAATTGTTTAGAACTAGACATTGGCATGAAGCGGGGGTGGTAAAGATTGTAGTTTGTGAAAACAGAGTTTTCTTCTAAATAAGTAGGGTAAACAACACCGCCTCCAATTTTATCCCTCCATGAAAAAGCCACGATCTTATCTCTGTAATTGAAAATAAAAACACTCTGTAGCTGGCGTTACACAGTCACCTTTAAATCAGCAGCCCCTTGCACTGAATTTCACGGTGTCACTGCCACACTTGGATGGCATGGAATCTATACCAAGCTAGGCTTTGTGATTGCAACGGGAAATTCTTTCCTTTGCTGTAGTGGTTGTTAGCTGTGTTTGAGTAGGAAAAGATTGGAGCAGCTTTGCTGTTAGGTGTGTGCGTTCATTGGGGGGACACCTGGTTGAGGTCTTGCCAGACAGAAACCTTTCAGACTTTTTATTTATTTATTTATTTATTTATTTATTTATTTATTTATTTATTTTTAACTACATTAACTAACAATACAAAGGGAAGAAAGGGAACAAGGGGAGGAAGGAAAAAAAACACAACAACTACAACATGTAACAACTATGCTACACAAAATGTTTTCCCTTCATACTGCCATTATTCAAAAGTTAAAGCTTTATGTTATGTTGATGGAGTGGTTGACCTTACTAAATGCAAATTACAATTTAAATTCAAATTAAATTTTCCTTCCCCTCCTGGGTCCCGGACGCAATTCTCTCTGAGCAACTGCAGCCGCAGTGCTCGTTTCCTCCCCCCCCCCCTCAGACTTCTCCTTTTCGTCTTGCTTGGTGCACTGAAATTCCGGATTTTTATCCTCAAAATCCCTTAGTTGATCTTCTGATAATATCTTGAAAGCTTGATCTTTGTGACTGAACCAGATTCCTTCCGGAAATAACCATTTGTACTTTATTCCACGTTCTCTCAGAAGAGCTGCGAACTTTTTATACTTAAAACGTCTTTTCCGAACTAGAAATGGGACGTCTTTCAATATCTTAACTTTATTACCCAAAAAGTCCAAATCTGCATTGTATGAATTATATAGGATAGTGTCCTGGATCCTCTTAGATGAAAAATCAATGATGATCTCGCGAGGCAGCTGACGCTTCATTGCATATTTTGAAGTAGCCCGACGGACTTCCAAAATGGTGCTTTTTACTTCTTCTTTAGTTGCCCTTGCGGGTGTCGCCAGTAGTTCCGAGACCAGACCCCGTAAATCCTCATTTTCCTCCTCTTTCACATTCTGGAGGCGCAAAATTGTCTGTGTTCGTTCCACTTGTAGCCCGATCAGCTGGTTCTCCACCAGCTTAAGCTCTTTATTCGTAGCCTTCACGAGTGACGCACTTTCCCGAGCAGACTTCTCTGCCCCCCCCGCTGCTTCCTTAATGGTTTTCACTTCGCTCTCAATTAAGCCCACCCTTTGATCTGTTTCGTTCAGCTTGTCAACAAAGGGTTTTATGGCTTCACCAACCGCCCTCCGCACTACTTCCTCCAACGACTCTCCCTTCAGGGCAGCCGAAACTGACTTGCCCAGAGCGGGACTTTGTTTTTTTGTTGCCATTTTAGGGGGGGGGGGAAACCACCAACCAGATTCTGAAACTCAGCGAAGGGGAAGAACGAGCCTTCTTAGCTTCAGATCCCACCACTCCTTCGCGTACGCTTGTAATAACAGAAGGGATTCGCTTACTTGCAGGCTATCGCCTAATTCTGCTCTTTGCCGTTTTCCATGGCCCGGCAGCACTCGAGGCGCCGCGCACGTCTGCCGGCCTCTGTAGGGACAAATGGGCAATTAACCCCCCGCATTGATTCCGGGGGGCTCTTCCCGCAGCGTCCCGGACCCAGCCTCCCTCACTGAGAGTTTTGGGTGCTAATCTTCGCAGATCAGCCGCCCGGACAGGGTGCTCGGGCGCTTCCTCTCGGACCTGCGAAGAGGAGCGTTCGACATGGCTGAGAAAACGAAACCGAATCCACCTTTCAGACTTTTTAATTGGATCCGATTTTTGTTTTGTTGAGTAAAAATTTAGAGGGTAATTTTGAATTCTGGAATAGGCTTAAGGTTATCTTTTTGGTTGTACTTTGATCATCATCCTGCGGACACAGCCATGTTAGACACTGGTTTTAAAACAGCCTTGCACCTCGTATTTCTCAGATTCTCGGATTTCACTTAAATATTAGCCATGTTCCTATCTCCTTTGTGGCTGCTTGTGGACATTCGCCTCCCTTTTCCCTTGCCAGCCATTTCCCCTCCATTTTATTATACCTGGAAGAAGTCCAACCCATTGAGTATCATATGCTGAACATGCTTATGTCACTGTGATATGTACAGATTAAGCTGTATTGCTGACATCACTAAAGAGAAGTACAATTTGCTTATTTATAGGCCTGATTCTAAGCAAATCAGAAATAAACTCTAAACTTTAACAAGGAAAAAAATCTAGTTCCTCTGTACTTCCCATTGGCAGCAACTTCAGTGATATTTCTGAGACTGAGAGCCCACACTGCGGACATTTTCTGTACTCGCACATAAGCAGGCATCTTACTTACTGCTAGCTCCTGCATTGTGTAATGAATACAAGGGCTCACAGTTGCATGTGCTGAGAGTGGGGGCCAGCCAGAGAGAAGGCCGATGCCGACGCACTGGAATGGGAAGAAAGTGGGCCACAGATTCCTTGAGACTTTGCGCAGCCTGGGCAGGAAGCAGGACCTGCTGACAGTGAATCCCTCAACCTGCCTGTTGGGGACAACAGAAGGAGGGGCGGCAGGAGAACAGGGCTGTCAGTTTAACTTACACCCCACTGAGGCCAGCGCAGGGTCTGTCAAACTGACAGCCCCCGTTTTCCTGCCGCCCTGGGCAGAAAGAGAATGGGGGCTGTCAGTTTCACAGACCCTGTGCTGGCTTCAGCCCATGGGCATGGGGTCTGGAAACTGACAGCCCCTGTTCTCCTACCGCCCAGGGCAGCAGGAGAACAGGGGCTGTCAGCTGCGCTCACTCCATGCCGGCTTCAGTCCACGCTCACTGGCAGCAGGAGAATGGGGCTGTCAATTTCACACACCCCTCAGTGGCACCAGCCTGTCTGGGGTCACGAACACTCACGACCCGCACGAACTGGACCTGAAAAAGTCATGGGGGTTTGTTAACATGCGGCTTCAAGAACCGCATGTTAATGAACCACAAATCGGCGCGGTTTGTGCGTTTTTTTGGTTCTCCCACTGGTTTCTGGACGTTGCCATTTCTCATGTCAGATTTGTGTCCATTTATTCTTTGGCAAACAGATTCCCAGATTGCATTGCACCAGTGGGAGCCTCTTCTAGAATGACCCGAAATAGCTGTGTGGGACCTGGTTCGTGTGCAGCAGCACACAGTTACTGGGCAGAAGGACGGTGTGGAGAGTGTCCAGGCTGCGGTCATGAATATTCGCTACTTGCCCCGACACAGGCCCATTGTAGAGTGCCATATTTATATAATACTTAAGGTTCGCTCAAAGTTACATATTCTTCCCCACCTGGTGGTTTGGACTTTGGCACAGAAATGCATGGGTTATCTTGCCATTTAATATGTTTAATAGAATTCAGTTTTGAGTATAAAATGTATTATTTTTTAAAAAATTGAATTCATACCTCATTTTTAACAAAGTTATTTTTAAAAATGTGATTCCTACTGTAAGTTTAATTTGAAAAAAATTGATATACATTTGATTTGAGTAAAAACGTTAATTTTTAACTCTTCGTTTCAAAGGTATAATGGCAAAGGTGCAGATTTGCCCCTCCAGCTGCACGGTTGCCCCACTTGGTTCCCCCCCTCCCCAATGCTGTTCCTGAGGGTCAACTGATGAATTGCAGTGGGAGGAGAAACAAGAAAGGCCTGCTCCACACAGTTCTCAGATGGCTGCATATTTTAAACAGGGCTGGATCTAGGGTTGCCAGTGCCCAGGGCAACCCAAGACCGGCATTCCGGCACTACATGATGATGTCACTTCCGTGATGTCATCACGCAGGGGCCCAGAGGTGTACCGCCCGCGTGGCAAGCTGGCCACCCCGGCGCACAGTGCGCCATGGAGCTGGCGGTGGCAGCACAGGAGGCTCAGCAGAAGGCTGGGAGGCCACCTGCACCACTTGCCTGCCCCGCTGATGGGGTGGCCAGCTTGCCGCGCACTCCCTGTCCTGCACGTGCGGCAAGCCAGCCCGCCCCATCGACGGGGCAGGTGAATGGCACGGGCAGCCTCCCAGCCCTCCGCTCAGCTGCCTGCACTGCCACTGCCAGCTCTGGTGCGCTCCTGGTGGCTGGCAGCCGCACCCGGTGCCCCCTCTTGGGCAGTGCCAGGGGCAGACTACCCCCCCTCCCCCGGTCGATCCGAACCTGATTTTAAATTCTAGAGCTAAACCATGAAATTCTAGAGCTAAACCATGAGCACCATGAATGGATCCTCTGTCCTCTTTTAAACATTTTATTTGAAAAGAAAAGAACATTAAACAATGCATAAACATATTACTCCTCACCATCTCCTTAGTTACTTACATTTAAGATTTTATACTCAACATTTTATATTCAACATTATAGTCAACATTTTATATTCAACATTTTAAAATATTAATTTTCTAATTGGTCTGCTTTATTGTATTTATATTCCGCCCTCTCTGCTTTCACAGGCTCTGGGCGGATAACAGAATACAAATATACACATCATTAAAAACACCTTAAAAAACACAATAATCTCATCTACATCTATTACATATAAATAATTTAAAAAAAATTTAAAAGCAGCACATAGCAAAAGTTTAGTTTATCACACAGTGGTGTTACCAGAGCAAATCCATACCGTAATAATAAGTGTGGCAGCAGCATCTGTGTTCACATGGGGGAATAGTTTAACCCCCCCTCCACAGGGGGGGCACCACCCGGCGTCAGCCATATGCCTGGCGGAATAGCTCCGTCTATTCCGCCAGGCAATAGCAAGCAAGCAAATCTTGCTGGACACTAGTCTCGCAAGGCAGATCATTCCACCAGGCTGGGGCCAGGACCGAAAAGGCCCTGGCCCTGGTCGGTGCCAGGCGGGCTTCCCTAGGGCCAGGGACATTTAGAAGATATTTTCCACTAGATCGAAGAGTCCTCTGGGGCTCATACGGTGAGAGACGGTCCCGCAGACACGTCAGTCCCAGTCCGCATAGGGCTTTATAGGTTAACACCAAAACCTTGAACCTGATTCGGTACTCCACTGGCAGCCAATGCAGCTGACGTAGCACCGGTGTAATGTGCTTCTGCACCGGTGCTCTAGTAATGACCCGCGCCGCTGCATTCTGTACCAGCTGTAACCGCCAAATCAGGCCCATGGGAAGCCCAGCGTAGAGCGTGTTACAGTAATCCAGCCTAGAGGTGACCATTGCTTGGACCACTGTAGTCAAGTCGCGGGGAGATAAATAAGGGGCAAGCTGCCTGGCCTGCCGAAGATGATAAAAGGAGGACCTGGCAACTGCCATGATCTGGTCCTCCATCTTCAGGGAGGAATCCAGAATCACCCCCAGGCTCCTCACTCTAGGGGCCAGTGTAAGTGGTGCCCCATCAAGTGTAGGAAGCCGGGGTCCCGAAGCCATCTCCCCACGACTCACATAAAGGATCTCCGTCTTTGTGGGATTCAATTTCAGCCGACTTTGTCTCAACCAACCAGCCACAGCCTCAAAAACATGCCTCAAAAACACGCTCTAGGACATCCCTGATAGACATCAGGGGTCGATCCAGGCCACCCAGATAAAGCTGGGTGTCATCCGCATATTGATGACACCCAAGCCCGAAACTCCGCACCAGCCGGGCGAGGGGGCACATATAGATATTAAATAATAATGGAGAGAGTATCGCTCCCTATGGCACACCACATACCAGCGGCCTACGAGATGACACTCTCTCCCCAAGCGCCACGCTCTGTCCCCGATCATGGAGAAAGGAGACCAGCCACTGTAGAGCTGTCCCCTGGATCCCCACATCGACAAGGCGGTGGGTCAAAAGCTCATGATCGACCGTATCAAACGCTGCTGACAGATCCAATAAAATCAGCAGTGCTGATCCGCCCTGATCCAGATGTCTGCGGAGATAGTCTGTGAGGGCGACCAGCAGTGCTTCGACCCCATGTCCAGGGCGGAAGCCAGACTGGAAGGGATCTAGGGCCGAGGTCTCCTTCAGGAAATTCTGCAGTTGCTTCTCTGCCGCCCGCTCAATCACCTTCCCCAGAAATGGAAGATTGGAAACCAGTGGTAACTGAGCGGGTCGGCAGGATCTAATGTTGATTTCTTCAGAAGAGGCTGTACCACACCAGCCATGACGGGCACGGGTCCAAGGGGCACATGGTAGGCCATACCACCTGCAGAATCCTGTCCACCTCTTCCCCGAAAAGAGGGCTGAAATGATCAAATATAGGTCCCGAAGACGGCCAAGGGGCCTCTAGTTCATTTACTGTATCAACTGTGGCTGGTAAGTCACAGCGGAGATGCAAGATCTTATCAGTAAAAAAGCTCGCAAAAGCCTCACAGCTTATCTCCAAATTCAACTTTTGATGGTCTCCACCTAGTTGGGAGACCAGTGAACGGACCACATTAAATAATTTAGCCGGGTGTGAGCTAGCTGATGCGATGGAAGCTGCATAATACTCTTTCTTCACAGCTTTCACTGCCATCTCATAGGACCTCATAAACAGCCTATAGGATGTTCTTGCTTCCTCGTCATGAGATCGCCGCCACACGCACTCAAGTTGTCTTAGCTCCCGTTTCTGTCAGTTCGCGACTGATGAAGGACCATATAACTATAGTTATAATAATAACTATTCTTAGTTTTTCTTAATTTCCAGATATATAGTCAAAAAAGTATTTCTATTTTTCCTGAAATTCTAAGATTGGTCTATTATGCATATTGAGAGTTAATTTAGCCTTATGCATATAGTTTGTTCATCCATTCAGTCACATCCGGGACAAGTTTCTGCCTTCCATTTTGTTGCATGTACAATCCTTACCACCATAACCATATATTTTAAAAGTTCGCTGTGTAATACTATTGGGTAAAATATTTAATAACATATTTTTTAGGATTCAGCATAAAGCAAAACTTTAATATGTGTTGCATCTCATTATGAATTTTTTATCCAGTATCTTCTCACCTTCTTACATGTCCACCAGATATGATACAACATTGCATCCATACATTGACATTTCCAACACCTTCTACTGTAGCCCTTATTGATTCTTACAATGCCTTTGGGTGTGATATACAATCTAAAAAAATTTTTGTACCAATTCTTTCTTAACAGTCCGTAAATTTAATTTCTTTTGTCTATTATTTTTCCCATTGGCTTTCTCCCAAATTTTGCATCCCTTTTATCATACATTTTTTAACTTGTTCCAATTGCAGTAGAATTTTATATACTTTTCCTAATAGATGCTTTGAATTTCCACTGATTAATTGTTCAAACACTGGTTTCTCTCTTAATTGGCCATCTTCTTTGGATAATTGTTCTTTGAGTTTGGACACCATTTGACAATACATCATCCATGAGATGTTTTTTCCTTGAGCATGAATTTCTTGCCATATTTCTATATTTCCTTGCTTATCTATCATATATTCATAGTTTACATGATCTGTTTTATTTCTTGTAGAAGCATCATAATAGGCATCTATTGGTGATGTGAATAGCAAAGTTGGTGGTCAGGCAGTGCAGTCCTAAGCCGAGTTACTCCAGTCTAAGCCCATTGCTTAGACTGGAGTAACTTTGCTTAGGGGATTGCACTGTTATCTGTTTCTGCATTGAAACCATATTCGTAATAGTCCATCCCTCAAAATATGGGTGCCATCTTGTTTTTGAATAGTTTTTAACTATTTCTTAATCCATAAGTAATTGTGAATTCCTTCCTTAGTATCTATTGTCTCCAGTTTTATATGTCTTCTGTTTGAATTTATGATCCAATCTGATAGCCAAACTAATGGTGGTACAGTTTGGTTTTTGGTACCACCAACCCACCTCATCTTGTTTTCATCTTGTAATATTTCAAATCTTATTCTCGATTTCATTCCGTTACATACAAAGTCATTTATTGTTTTCTGCCACTTCTTTAAAATCTTTTCATCTATATGGATCAGCAGTGTTTGAAACAAAAAAATCAGTTTTGGTAATATATTCATTTTAACAGCAGAGATTCTCCCTAGCTATGAAATATTCAATTTTTCCCATCTTTGCAGATCTACAATAATGCTTGTCCAAACTTTTTGGTTATTATCTTTATATAAATTATTGTTTTGTCTTGTTACATTTATTCCTAAATATTTGACCTGTTTTCTAGTTATAGTACAAACTGCTGGTTTTTTTTCTGTCTCCTCTTGTTCCTCTCTGGATGTCAATAATAACATTATCTTAGTCTTCTTTTTATTCGCTCCTTCATACTTTCCGCTGTTGGTGGTGTTCTAGTTGCAGCCCTGTGGATTTGGATTGGGGTGTGGAGTTTCTCTTTCCCCATGACCTGGCAGGGAATGATTCAGATAGCACATATAATTAACTTGCCCTTTACTTCATGGCTCAAAGCCAAAATGGGACCCTGCATGGCTTGTAATTTAAAGTTTAAAGTAATTTAAAGTTTAAAAGATAGCGGGGGATCCTCTAACAGATCTCCAGTCATTGTTCTGAGTTGACCCTCAACCACTAAACTATACTCTCTCTACCCTATCTGTGCTGATATTACAGATACTGCTGCTATTAAGAGTCTGGTTAGACATAATAGAATACTTACGTTATCTGGGTGTTCTTCACAAACTTAAGTTTACTTTCTTTTCCAGTAAGATAGGGGGAACAGAATTCACACCTCCCTGTAAACAAAGAACCACAAACTGTTATCTTCATACATAGGCATGCATTTCATTTCCACTTCAGAAAAGACATCTGTCGTTGTTTTTTTGACAACAAGGAGGAGCTTCCATAAATATCTGCTCATTTCTTATGATAATGTTAAAGCAATTGCCGTACAACCCCCTTTTAAGGCACAATATTACCTTTTAATGATGATGCAAAGAGGAATTGGATGGATTTGAGCTTCTTCTTTTTTTAAAAGAAAGCCTTCATAATTAAAACAAATAAAACCATAGTAGGTAAAAACTCCAGTGGTATAAATTAGACAGAAAAAAGGATTTTTGTAATGATGCCTGAAGGTCAGCAGCTCATGTTGCTTTCGATACATCAGCCTCTTGCCAAAGCAGCTAAGCATTTGTGTTCAGTGCCTTGATGGGAGGGAAGGAGAGACGTTATGTACAAAACAGCCACAAGGCTACAAGTCCTCCCTGGATCATTCTCACCTAGGAAGGGGTATGCAGGGCACAGACTGCACATTTTCTGCAGGTTAGAGCAAGAAACCTTTAATGGCGCTTTGTAGCCAAGGCTACTTAGCGTAGAAACACCATGAGCTCTCCAGGACTTCCTTTGTTAAGTAGCCCCGCAAATTTCTTCCTTCTAAACTTTCTTTTGTGGATAGTTTCATATAGAACTAACCTTTGATTTGTTATTCAAACTGTATGTAAAGCTTTTAGGAGAACTGGTTCATAGCTATGGAACTGGATGTCATCAATATGCACATGACACTCAGCTCTACATCTCACTATCCTAATCCCTCGGAGATGCAATAGAGGTATGGAGTTGCTGCTTGACAGCTGTCATCAACTGACTAAAAACAAACTAATTGAAATTGAACCCAGACAAGACAGAAGTGACGCTGGTTGGAGAAAGCAGAGGTCTTGGAGGACGTTGTGCTTCCCGTCTTTGAGGCCATTTCCACACGTCCCAGCGTAGCGCTAAACAAACGCAGTGAGGGCGTCTTCCTGGCGCGATTTCTCATGTCATTGCGCCATGATCCTGTTTTTGAGGTGCGATGACATCAGAAACTGCGCCGGGAAGACGCCCTCATTGCGTTTGTTTAGTGCTATGCTGGGACGTGTGGAAATGGCCTCAGTTAAGAGCCTAGGGGCTATACTGGATCCAGTGCTGCTGCTAGAGAAGAAAGTAAAGCCTCCGACAATATCAAGTAAATGTAGCTGCAAAAAGGCCTTCTCTCAGCTTAAACTAGCCTGGAAGATGGCCCCCTACCTTCACACGACTGATCTAGCCCCCTGGATTTATGGCAGAGTAACATCGAGACGAAACTACTGAAATGCACTCTACGTAGGTCTGTCCTCAGAGTTGACTCGGAGACTCCAGCTGGTGCAGAATGCTGCAGCTTATTTAGACAGAGCGTGCATATCCCTCCCCTTCTGCAGTCTCTCCACTGGCTTCCCATCAGTTACTGGGCTCAGTTCAAGGTCATGATTATCACATGCAAAGCCCTTCATGGCCTCATATCTGTGCAACTGTCCTTCCCTCTATGTTCCACCAGGGCCTTCTGCAGATACCACCCTGCAGTTAGGCAAAATTAACAGCTGCCCTCACACATGCTTTCTCTGTAGTAGCCCCCACTCTTCTGGCTTCCTGCAGTCTATGCTAAACTGATTTATTTAGGAGGGCTTCCTAACCACATTATGGGATTGTCTCAAGAGAGATGCTTGGTAGGGACAAGGACTAAATGCTAAGCTATTGGATACTGTCTGCTGCTGTAGACGTGTCTATTAGGGAGTTTCCATGCTGTTCAACATGCCATGGAAATTAGTTATGCTTTGTTTTAGATAGATTTCATCTCTGTGCTTGGTTTTATGCTTGTTTTCATAGAATCACAGAGTTGGAAGGGTCCATACAGAGACCATCTAGTCCAACCCCCTGCCCAGTGCAGGATCAGCCTAAAGCATCTCTGACAAGTATTCATCCAGCCTCTTCTTGAAAACTGCCAGTGAAGGGGAGCTCACCACCTCCCTAGGCAGCTGATTCCACCATTGAACTACTCTGACGGTGAAAAAGTTTTTCCTACTATCCAGCCGGTACCTTTGTGCATGTAATTTAAACCCGTTGCTTCGCGTCCTACCCTCTGCTTCTGTTCTCCATTGTATCTTCTTCACTGAATGCCCTAACTATTGTTCATTACTGTACTTTGCTCAGTGAACGTCCTAGCTGTCGAATATATTGTATTCTCACTTGCACTGTGTAATCCGCCTTAGATCTCAGTGAGAAAGTTGGATTATAAATTACTAATATTAAATAATACTTTGTTATGGCATATATCTCACTAAAAATACTGTTCAGTTTTAATTAATTAATTTATTGTCTGCCTTTCTTGCTGAGACCCAAAGCAGATTATACAGTGCAAGTGAATACAAATATAATCAACAGCTAGGACATTCACTGTGGAAAATACAATCTTATCTGCAGTTAGGACATTCAATGAACAGATAGAATAGGGGATGGTGGCAGAAAATTTGAAAGCAAGCATAAAACTGAATCAAAGAGATGAAACCCTTTCTGAAGCAAAGGGTAAATAATTTTCATGACATTTGGTGTAGTGGTTAAGAGCGTGGTTCTCTAATCTGGAGAGCCGGGTTTGATTCCCCACTCCTCCACTTGAAGCCAGCTGGGTGACCTTGGGCTAGTCACGGCTCTCTGGAGCTCTCTCAGCCCCACCCACCTCACAGGGTGTTTTGTTGCGGGGATAATAATGGCATACTTTGTAAACCGCTCTGAGTGGGCATTAAGTTGTCCTGAAGGGCGGTATATAAATCGAATGTTGTTGTTATTATCTGTTAGCAGTGTGGAATCAATCTGGTAGTAGCATATCTACATCAGCAGACAGTACCCAGTAGCATAATCTGTAGTCCCTGCCCCTTAACATGGCATATCTTTGAATTATTTCTTATGACACGGCAGTGCAAACTGAGTAGAAAGACCTGCTGAAGAATTCAGTTTTGCATAGTTTGCATGAAGCCAGGAGAGGGGGAGTTTTTGGACTGCTGCCCACTCAAGGCCCTCGGCTGCCACTGTCTTTCCAGGAAGTGCACCCTGCCAAGGGGAAGCCCAGCCGTATCCCACAGTATACCTGAGAACACACTGTTGCTGGAAGCCCCCTCCCTCCCCCCCTCCGTGTTAGGAAGCGCTGTGCTGGCTCCTGTCGGTGTGCAGAAGAAACGAGCAGAGGGGGCTTCTCGGCCCTGTCCCTCGCCACAGGACTGAGAGCCGCCTGCAGGCCCCTCTCCCGGTGTCTCCCTTTAGCCCCAGCTGGAGAGAAATGCCTGCTTTGTCCTGATGATGTCACTCGGATGTCCCTCCCTTTTGTCCTCTGGTGAGAAAAGGGCCTGAGTCTGTGGATGGATGTGAGCCCCTCTTGGAGGCAGCTTAGCATAGGGGAATGGTGGGAAGCCACCTCACTTCTCAGACATGTGCCGGAGTTCCTAGGGGCCACTGTGACATGTGACAGGCCCCAGCCCTGAACCTGCCCTTGGGCAGCTTACCGTGTCGGCAGAGATGCTGGGTGATCCAGGAACAGGGGCCTGGAGGTGGGCTGGACCTCTCAGTGAACAGGGCCGTGCAGACGCGCCAGGCTTGTCTCCAGGGCAACGAGGGTGAGGGTCTGGCTAGGAATTGTCACGAGGCCGAGAAGCCCAGTTGGCGCCAGACGGGCGGGGCAGGGTTTGTAGCAGCTGCAGCAAGTGAGCTAAACTTTGGCAGCTCCAGGCTGAGGTTGGCTGGTTGCTGCGAGAAACTTGTTGAGTCCAAGATTTCTTTGTAAGATTTCCAGTGATTAATAAATTGCTGTTCAGTGTGTATTCCCCCTCCCCCCCCAAATGTGACTCATGTTGAGCAGAGCGATTTCGTGATTCACGTCTCCTTCAGGACTGAAGTCAGATTCATCTGATTAGGTTTTAGTCCTGTTAGTTCTTAATATATGAAAAACATTAATGCCATTTGATGTAATAGTGGAAAAGTGCTGAAAGCTTAGAGTTACTTACTTTGTGTCCTAGACTTAAATGTAATATTACTATTTATTTGTCTCTACCATTGTCACTTTAAGTGACTGGGTCGTATTTGCCGGTATCTAAAAATCTATTTACATTTAAGCTCTGCCCCTTTACACTTTTTTCTTCTAATGTATTTTGAAAAAAATCTGCTGACATCGACTGTGGCATATTAATTCTTCTGTCATTATTTATTGCAAGCTTTAAAATTTCACAATTACATACTATGTGAAAGATGTTTTAACATCACATTATATGAACCATAAACATCTGTATGAAACAAGACCATGTGCGCAAATATTGTGATTAGCTTGTCTGTAAATGCCCCAAAGGATTTCATTTTGCTACTCTTTCGTTTTGTATCTGAAGATCTCCCATCTCATCCTGTCCAGTACCTGAATGGACATTGACCACATTCGTGTGGTCATTCAAATACCATCTCCCCCTTTCCTATGAGGGCATTAACATTATGCTAATATATTCAGACCATCTCCCTCAGGACGGGTTGTGACATCTCAATGTAACAGTTCTTTTGAGGGTACATTGGAGCCCTGACTGTCTTGGCCTCGTCGGCTGCTGCCAGTTTGTGCCCTGCTGGGAACAGCAGCCTTTGAAGAAGGCTCGTGATGTGTTTTAGCCGTCTGTGGATTCTCAAAGAGAGGAGAATGACGTGCCTTAGATGGGCCATAGAGTCTTAGTTCAGCCCGTGCTTTATGCGCACAGGGTTCTGAGTCCAGACTCCATACTTTGTTCAATGAAAAATCACATTTTCCCCTAATGTAGTGAGGTTCCCATTTGTCACATGCCATAAGGATGTATGGAATAAAGTGCCTTATTTAAAAATATTGATTACAATAGTCATGTTTTCTCAATTTATTACAGAATTCTTTCTTCACTATCATTTGGCCATTGCTGAGAAGATCCATTATTCCATTTAATCCAGTCCTTCTCAAATATTTGATTTTTAGGCATTTGCCCTTGCCTTTCCTTTATTCAAGGTAGCTCACAGAAGATGAACAATGAATTAAAACCCCAATAAAACAGACAATTTCAGTAATCAAAACAATTCAAAACCAATATTTATAGCAACATCAAACTCTCCAATAAACGCAGTAGCAGCTCCGCTCAAAAGCCCTTCTGTAAAACTTCTTAATCTTTCAATTATAGATTAAAGACCAATATAAAAAGGAAGAGTTTGCAACGTCTGAAAAAATAAAAAGGCTGCCTTCCCCACCTCTGCGGGAACATCCTCTAGGGATGGTATAGTTACCGAGAATGGCTGTTTCCTGCCATCACAGTTACAACTTGACAGTGAGAGGGAAACTGTTAGCAGTTCCTGTTGATTACATCTCAGCAGGGAGTGGGCTTAGATGGAGAGAGAGGCTGTTTTTCAGGTCTGTGGGTCCCAGGCCATGAAAGTCTTCAAAGGTTAATGCCAGCACTTTGAATTAAATCCAGAATCAGATTGGTGGCCTGTGCAGCTGTTGAAATACTGATTGACCAGGATTTTATTTGTTGTACTGGGGCCATGCAAGAAGTATAAATCTATTTTTAACTAGAGTTTGCAAAAAAGTTTGCTATTACTTCATCAGGTATAACGGCTCCTCTTAGCAGGAAGCAGAGCCGCTCGTTCAGATTTCAAAGTACCATTAAATATTGCAAGTGCAGCAGGCTCCAGGGTTAGCGAGGGAAGCGAACGGGCACATCTCTCGTAACAACAACAACAAGAACATTTGATTTATATACTGCCCTTCAGAATGACAACACTCACTCTGAGCAATTTACAAAGTATGTCATTATTATCCCCGTGACAAAACACCCTGTGAGGTGTGCGGGGCTGAGAGAGCTCTGAGAGAGCTGTGAGTGACCCAAGGTCATCCAGCTGGCTTCGAGTGGAGGAGTGAGGAATCAAATCCAGCTCTCCAGATTAGAGTCCTGTGGTTTTAACCACTACACCAAACTGACTCTCACAATACACAAATACACAATACACCAGTACACAATAAACCTAACCTTGAATTTCTCTTTGGTCAAAATGGAATTGATTAGAAACTGTGTCTGGATTCTTAAAAAGAGGAAAAGAAAATAGATTGTTGGACTTCCAGGAGAGATGGGGTCAAGAGGAATTAAGAGAATTTATCTTAACAACTCTTAAGTTCACATGCTTCCTACAATCTCACTCTAGCCTGGAAGACGGCTTCTTACCTCGGCATGGCCGACCTGATCACCTGGATCCATGCTATGGTAACATCAAGGCTTGACTATTGTAATGCTCTAGCCTCCCATCTAAGTTAACTAGGAGGTTCCAGTTAGTGCAAAATGCTGCAGCTCGACTGTTAGCAGGAGCAAGAAGGAGCAGGAGCATCACTCCCATCCTACAGTCCATTGGCTACCCATCAGTTGCTGTGCTCAGTTCAAGGTATTGATTATTACATACAAAGCTCTTCACGGCCTTGACCGAACATACCTATGGGACTGCCTCCCTCCCTATGCCCCTCCACGGCAGCTTCGCTCATCTGAAC
Organism: Eublepharis macularius; assembly: GCF_028583425.1. Lineage (NCBI taxonomy): Eukaryota > Metazoa > Chordata > Lepidosauria > Squamata > Eublepharidae > Eublepharis > Eublepharis macularius. The sequence goes on from NC_072792.1 coordinate 3,255,887, forward strand.
GGGGTCTCTTGCAGGTGCAAAAGGTGCATGGGTGAAATCAACAGCAGCCCATTCATGGGCTTCCTCTGTGGCGGCCCCTACCCTATGCAACAGCCTGCCTGAGGAGGTCAGGAGAGCCCCCACGCTCCTGGCTTTCCACAAACGATGCAAAACCAAATTGTTCCAAAAGGCTTTTCTACTCAGGAGGGCAGTATTGTAGGGAGGGGGTCTCAGATGCTTCGCTAATGAGTTAGGGACCATAGACTTCACCACTGTGTTGCCTTACATATTATCTGCTGCTTTTTAATTTGTCCCCCTATATACTGCCAGTGCTCCATGTTGTCTAATGTCAGTCCTAGAATTGATTACGTTCTGTTTCAGCAATTCTCCAACTCTGTATTGGATCCTTGCTCATGCTGTGTCTTTGTAATCTGTGTTTATTTATCCTATGGCATTGTCTATGGAAATGTCCTTGATGCTGATTAATTCATTAAGGGATCTGTGTGTCCCGTCTGGTGACAAAGAGACACTGGATCGTCTGCTGGTTTTCCTTCTTTCAGTGGGAGGCTCCGTTCCTCCTCTTCCTTTCCAGGAGGCCAAAGGCGTATCTTGCTGCTTGCTCCGCTTCACATCTCTATTCAGACCTGCTTGATGTTCTGCACCAGAAGCAGGGAGGCAGTGAACCCCTCCCTGGCTGTTACATTCACAGTGTTTGGGGACTGGAACTCAGACGGTGAAATCCCGGGCACCTCGAAATTGTCCCGGTTCCCTGTGGCACCTCTGAAGAGCTGTTTTTGCTAGCAATTGAATGAAAACGTGATCCCATTAGGATCGACAGTAACATAGGATGAAAATCTATGCAGAGGCATAGCAGAAAACGCTCACAAGCTGCTATCCTGAGAATACTTTCCTGGGAGAAAGCTGCATCGAATAGCATAGGACTTACTTTTGAGAAGACCTGCTTATGATTGTTTGCATAGTTTCTAATTTCTGTCTCCTCTTCCGTAGCCTTTGCCCTGCTGCCCTCACTACTTAAAACTATAAATTAACTGAGCCTCAGCAGGGCAAAGCCTCCAGAAGGGGAGACAGTCTGGCACACCAGAGGTGACAAAGGGCTGTGAGAGAATCGGTCCCCTCTGGAGCGATCTCCGCCGGCTCTGCCTTTTTAAACTACCCTTCCCAGCTAATGTTGTGTCTCTTGACATGTGAAGAACATGTGTCAGATGTCTTGTGTAGAGAGAGACTCCCAAGCAGAAAGCAACTTATATGCTCATACAAAGTGGACAAGTATTAACAGTGGATTCCAGGGACACAGTCAAGGGACTACATTCATATACGAGAGCCACTCTTGAAGAAACAGAACCTGTCCCTTTTGGAGGGTCATGTCGCGTGATGTTTCATGGACTACTAGGCTTATTTTCTCTTGTAGAAATAGGATAATTTCCTTTCTGTGACTTTCTGACTTGAATTTGCTGTTCCCAGTGAAACAGCGAAATGCCGTGAAGAGGTTAGTGCGGTAGCTGGAAGTGGTGGGTGGCCGCGTGACCCCCCTGGGAAGGGAACAGCCCGAATGCAAAATACCTGTGTCAGGCTCATCTAAGCAGTCAGAAAGGTAAGGATAGAAAAAAGGACTGGCTCTAGTGGTTACATTTGAATCCAATTGTTTAATACCAGGATTGAAGCAAGTAGTAGCTGGAAATCAATCCTGCTAGCCCTTTCCATTGGTAACTCCTACCCCCAATCGGGGTGAAATTCTGGTGGTCCGTACCCATCACCCAAGGGACCCTGCCTGCCGAATTCCAGGCAGGTATTAATACGGCTGCATGTTCTCTAGGCAGGCAGTTAAAGCTCTCAGTTGCCGAGGGGATGCGGGGAGGTGAGCATTGGCATTTTAGCAGACTCCCCCCCCGCCCGCCCGCCCGCCCTTGGGAGCGAATCCTTGCCGTGTGCTTCATTGTGCCATGGCACGGACAGCACATATCTGAAATCAGGCAAGCTGGGGGGGGGGAACCAGCCCCAGAGTGAGAGGCACAGTGTGGGGCAGGGTTTTCGTGGCAAGCTCCAGTTCTGCTTGCCTCCCCACTTCCTTTTCATGTTAAGGGGTGGGATTGCTAATCTCTTCCACCGGGAGCCACACCTCCCCCCTGATGAAAATAGTCTTCAGTATGAACTTACAGCCATTGAAAGGTCTCAGATCTTGAGTCGGAAGCAGACGGCCCGTGGCTCATCCCTCGCACCTCGTGGGCGTGCTGCCGCCTCTGCTCGGAACGGGCTGGCCGGCCACCGTGGCTGGGGCTGTGCCTTCTCTGCCTTTGCCTGCCTGCTAAGGCAAGCGAGCTGATGTGGGCTGCCTGGAGCTGCTTAGCAGAGCGGCCTCCCCCGTGTTGCAGGATCTGTGTCTCTGTGCATAGAAGGACCAGACTGAGACTGACCTGCTTGGATACCTGGTCAGGTTGCTCTCTCCCCGTGCCACCCCCAAAATGGAAGCCAGAGTCCAGGACGGCTGTCGAATTAGAAGGCCCCCCCGCCTGCTCTTTAGCTGGGTCTGGACTCAGAGTGGTGTTTTTTCCATGCTTGTAAAATCTTATGGTCTTCTTACGTTTTCAATATTGACAGTTTTGTGGTGGCTGTTTTATGGAGAAGTTTACTCTCTAAGCCGTGTTGCGGTGCACTTCCAGCAGGTGGGGTGTAGGTCATGTGCGGCCTCTCCTCCCTTAGGGATTCTGGTTCTGGCTGTGGAACATTTCAGTGCAGTCTGGCAGAGGAAAAGCCACCTGCCTGCATCCATGTCCGGGATTCTCTGTTGCAAAACTTGAGGCGTAGCATAACACAGAGCTTGCCTTCCTGCTTTGGCTGCCAATGCGGCTTTTGTTGGCCTCCCTACATACTGAGACTTTCTTCGTGAGGCTTGAAGCGGCTTGGTTTAAGAAGGTCTGCAGAACTGATGATTAATGAAAACTAATCTGGATAAGAGTTTTATAATAGTGTGTAAGGCTAAAGATGCCGAATTTGCCGTGTCTCATTACTTCATTAAGTGCCTAAAATTTGGATATTTATGGATTAGTTGGGAAGTTAATTTTAGTAGGATCCAAGTACTTGAATTTAAACTAACAGTCCAATGTCTATTGATAGGGGTCTTTAAAAATTCAAGCCATTTAATTTTTGTTATTAAGTTCAAAAATTAAAGTACAATTAAAATACCATTCTCAACTGTAATATAACATAAATTAGTTTATTTCAGCTCTTTACAAATATATCTTTTTCCACAGTAGTATATTTTCCCTGTGTATTGTTAGCCACTTTGGGTCTTCCAGAGGGAAAAGTAGAATATAAACATGCCAAATAAATAAATAAAATTAAAACTTACGTTTGGCTTCATTGAGATTGAATGACACATGTAGAAAGCAACATTTCCCATAAAAGGTGACCACTTTCATCTTTATCTTACCAAATTGTCAGTCGAAAATACTATTTTGAAAATGTATAGAGTTTGTCTCCAGATACCTGCTTAAGGTAACTCAGAAAGCAAAGAACAGTTCAACAATAAAGAATAAAACAACAAAAGCAGAAAAACCACAAGTACTAAAGCCAGCAATACAATTAGCAATGTACTCATAATGTGTACTTCATTGCGTAAAGTACATAGAATTTTTTGCATTTTGTTCAGTTGTAAAAAATTATAACAGGACAATTTTAGCAGTAGACATAAAACAGGAGTCATAATAAGCCCTCAGATAAGACATGGACCTTAAAATCAGCACCAAAAAGGAAGGGATATTTTCATTTCAAAGTTTTAAGAACTCCCATGCTTTATATAGCAAGGAACAAAAAACCCAGAGGTGTAGTAGAAAAAAGTAGTTTTATACAGCCATAAATTCTAGCAGGAATGGGGCATTTTTAAGCAGCTCACGAGCAAGGTTGTTTCATTGTCGTAGTGAAGCATCAGTTACTGGTAAGGGCAGCCATATTTTACTGTAAAGGCAGGATGCTAAAAACTAGCACACAGACATTTTAAACTGATTTTAGGAGTCACTTGAGAGAGCACACTGTTCAAGAAATTTTTGGAGGAACCAGATCTTTTGGATCTGGATTCTTCGGAATCTGTTCTGTGGTATCCCACCCCAGGTTCTAAAGTAAAATCCATGGATGCCACACTGGGTGGGCCTGAACGCCTTTGAGATAGCACTTGGCACTGCTGGGGGAGGTCAGCTGGACGTAGCCCACAAACATTTTGGACTCGCTGCATCCACTGATCGTAACGGAAGTGGCAGTGCCCTTTGGGGTCTCCCTCACCGAGCCATAGATCCACAGGAGTTAGCCGTGTAGTCTGTAGTAGCAAAATCGAAAAGAGTCCAGTTAAGACTAACCAACTTTACTGTAGCATAAGCTTTCGAGAACCACAGTTCTCTTCGTCATATGCGTCATCTGACGAAGAGAGCTGTGGTTCTCGAAAGCTTATGCTACAGTAAAGTTGGTTAGTCTTAAAGGTGCTACTGGCCTCTTTTCAACCTCACCAAGTCATAACTACAGATCCACCATCAACATTAATCTTGAATCAAATGTTAACAGCTCCTCTAAACCTGGCAAGCAGTCACACCTCAGAGTCTTTCCTAGGCGCTGGACCGGGAGTTCCAGAATATATACGAACTGGTGGGGGACCTGCAGAGACCCTCCGGGAGAGGCAATCTCATTTCCCCTCCATAGCCCCCTCCCCACACTATTGCCTCCCTCCTCCTTGGCAGCCCCTGTGGCCCCCTTTCTTTCTTCCCGCCCACCTCCCTCCAGTCCCTCTGGCTGCCCTTGGGACCGCTCCCCTTTTCTTCCCTCCCAACCACCTTTTTGTTACTCTCCCTTCAGCTTTACCTTCTCTCCCTTTCACCTGCTTCCTCCCTCCTTCCTACCTTTCCCCTTTCTTTACCTCCCTGTTACCTCCCTTGACACTAGCTGTAGCATGGAAGCTTTAGCTATGTTGTCTGGGGTAACCAGTGAGATCTCACAATGTAATCTTACTGTCATGTCTGAGCCCCATCCATGCCAATTTTAACGATCCTTTTGTTCTGAACCAATGTATCCTGCTGTAACTCGATGTCATTTTACCGATGCCATAACTATTTCTTTCACAGGCTTTCACAGGTGTTTATCTAATGAACTGCAACAGCTTCCAGTGTTTCTGACCTTGTATGCTGCTCCCTCTTGGACTTTGCTTTGTCTTGTTTTCTAGTAACTCAACTTGATATTACAAATATGTTCTCACACAAGAAGAGCGGCAAAATCTTGTTTATGATTGGGGGGGGGAGCGGACTTGGATGTTAAAAGAGAAATCTCTCTCACATGGTATCATTCCTATCAACTTTTACTGTTGCTGCTTAGATGCTTACCTTGCTTCTGAGTAGTCCTATGGACATATATATAGAAATGATCTGATTTCTGAATAAAAGCCATTTGACCAAGAACCCGCGTCTTGCTGCAATGGAATTTCCTTTTTCCTCTGCACCTGCAACCCTTGGAGAATGGCTACCGGCTTCCCGTCGTCAGAGCCTGGCCTGGGGCCAACAGCGTCAGAGGATCCCATCAATCAACCGGGACCGGGTGCAACTCCGGAAGGGAATTCCAGAGAACTGGTACCTGTGACCCATACTCGCTTGGACTATCTAATGGTCCATAATATCTCTGCTATGAGGGGACTCAGTGCCGCAGGAACCCTCCTAATGTATCATGAACTGGGAGCATGTATGCCATTAAAGGTATTTGAATTGAATTGAATTGAATTGAAACTGGGAGCGGTCCCCAAAGCTGAGTCCACCTACCAACAACGGAATCTGCCAACCACGTGCGAGTGGAGCCCTCGCAGATCCATAACTGCAGAGGAGAGGGTGCAATGCTGTGGAGCAATATATTTTTGGCATTCCCTTGAACTGGAAGGCTATGCTGGTGAGCCGACGGCAAGGAGGGCCGCTGCTTTAGTGACCCACACGGGCTGGAGCTTGAGGCCACTGCAAACGGAGGAGACTGAAGAGTTCCACTTCCTGTGAGAAAAATCGGAGGAATTACAAACATTGGGGGACCCTGGATTACCCCCTGGCGACGCCGTGGAATATCATGTGATTGCTATTAACCCAGGTAACCCCTTTGGATACCTGTGAGCTGGGGGCCACGGCTGGGCCAACGCACCAGGATTGGGGCCAGACACCACAGCTACCTGCGCTGCAGGATAAAGCAATACAATCGGGGTTGCCGGATGTACAAAGGCAGGGGGAACGTGGATTAACCCCTGAGAACAAACACGCTTTGGTGGATTATACCGTCAAGGAAGAGACAGAATCCCTGGAATCAAGCAACTTAAAAGGGGCGGCTGGCTCAGAAATCCCTATTGGGGGCCAGACGCCGCAAATCGAGAGAGATGGGATGCACCCAACTCAAGAAGGACTAGCCCAAGCCCTGAGGATACAACAAGAAAGGGAATGGAACCTCCTCAAAGAGCAAGGGAACATAAGTTCACCGGAGGCACCGGTGAGGACAACAACAGGATCCCGCAGGGAGTCAGAGAGACCCCCTATCCTGCCGCAGCGGGGGAGAGTCTCGCAGATTGAGCAAGAACTGATAGACTTTGCAGGGATTGTACTGCTGGAAATGGGAAGAGCGTTTTTAATGACTCCCATGTAGTTCATGGACGACCAAGTGGTTCCCTCAATTACCCAGGTTCCGGTAGTAGCAACAGGAATAGAGGGAAGGAGTATCATACGCACTTCCCCCCAGTGACTGCACCGAATATACCCTCCCGGGGAGTAGGGATGGGCCCATATGGGAGAGCACAATCATTGTCCGTTCCTCCGATCGTGGGCGGGGCAGGGGCGCCAACTGCCACAATGGGGATGGGAGTGCCAACGAACTTACAGAGTCAAACTCCTCTACCAGTACCGACAATTTCCACTTCACCACCCCAGGGGGGAGTGAGGATCCAACAAGGGGGGGCCCAGTCAAGAGGGGCCCCACTGTCAGGCTATGGATGACAGGATATGGCAGACAGACCCCTGGACCATTGCAGCCAGACACAGGTTCTTGGTTAAATGGCTTTTTATTCAGGAATCAGATCATTTCCATATACATGTCCACAAGACTACTCAGAAGCAAGGTAATCATGTAAGCAGCAAGAGTAAAAGTTGACAGGAAAGACATCATGTGAGAGAGACTTCTACCTGATGCAGAGCTTGGACTCCTATAAAATCTTAAATGCTACAATTGTCCAATAAAAGCTGCCACTTATCCCCCATATAACAATTCCCCCCCAAAGTATGGTTTTTTAAACCATACCAAATTCAATTTCACTCCTTTCCTTCTCCTTGGAGCAAGGGACACTAAAGTCCAAGGTCAGGAGTGGGGCAGCATGAGATCTAAGACAAGGTTGCTGCCGGGGCAGCTGAATGGGGAGGGGGCAGGATGGCTAAGCAGGCCAGCCCTCCTCCCTGCCACACCGCCTGCCCCCCCGTCAAGGCTCCCTGGGCAGCTGCTTGTGCAAAATGCCAGGAGGCGTGCAAATGTTCTGCTTGGATGCGACTGCCCTTACGTTAGTGCTTCCCTTCCTTGCGGTCGGCCACCTTGTACAGTAGTCGTCTTTTGCCTGGATACGGGTTGTTCCTGAGGAAGTGCGCACAGCAGGCTGTGCAACACAGCGATGTATCAAGAACAGTTGCATTGCAGGAAAGATGCCTGCTGAGCCTGCTCAGGTGTCAATGAGAGGACAAAAAAGCCTTTAATTGCTGACAGTAGTCTAGCCGCCTCCTCCTCAAGGTGCTTTGTGCAGGGACTTTTAGATATGAAGCAGCACTTGCTCTTCGGAGGGTCCCGTCCAGAATCCTGCCCCTCTGGGTTTTGACGAAGAGAGAGGAGAGGCTGCCTGGCAAAATTCCCAAGCAAAAAGATGTGGCCACGGCAGCACTGAACCTGTTGGCGGCTGCCTGGGGTTGGAGACCCAGAAGAGGCTTCTGCCCCTCCCTCCAGGCAGACCCTTTCGCCTTCTGGGAAAACTGCCGATACATTCCCTCCCCCATCATTCTGTGTGTCTTTTAAACATACGGCCTAGTAAAATTTTCTCAAAAGCGTGGATGAGGTTTTGTGTCGTTTTAGTTGAACCTAATAAAAAGTATCTGTTACCTGTGCCACGAACTTACTCGATCCTTTCGTGAACTTGGATAAACACAGGACTGCGCTTACTGTTGGAGCCTGCAGTGGAAAAGATGTTTGCATGTTAGGTATTTGTGGGTTGCGTGGAAAGGAAAGAGTTCGTTAGTATTTTTTCCAATATGCTGATGAGCATATGATGAGGAAATTCTGTGGCGGGGGAGGGGAGCTGGCAATCCCTTGCTCCAGGGAGAGGCCCCCCTTGCGTTGCACAGTCCAACAGCCAGGGTAAATGTGGCACTGCTCGAGAGAGAGAGAGAGAGAGAGAGAGAGAGAGAGAGAGAGAGAGAGAGAGAGAAACAACGACCCGGTAGCTTGAGGACAGTAATCTGCCTCTTCTCTCTCAGTTGTGCTAAACTTTATTTGAGGGAGCTGAAATTTAATTCAGTCAGATAAGTTAATCGGGGAATAAGATCTTGGCACAATACTGATTTCAAAGAAGTGGATCTAAAAACAAAATGCGGCAAGTTTTAGGTGGGTGAGTATTTTAAGGAGGCAAGGCAACTCTGAAGTGAATCAGAATGGGGTAACTGGTGGAACTGGGAAGCCACACTGAGTATTATACATCATCAGAGTATTATACAGAGTATATAATACATCATGGCGGCACCATCATGTATTCCTGTTGGAAGATATTCTCTTTTATTGAGTCTCTTACCGAGAGTCTGGTGGCCTCTTAAAGACAAGTCAATTTAGGCTGCAGTTCTAAGAATGCTTTCCTGGGGGTAAGCCCTATTGAATAAAATGGGACTTACTTCTGAGTAGACTTATGTAGACTTATTCTGGCAGGATGGGCTAGAGGGCTCTTTGGCAGATGCTTGGCCCAGTGCCAGCTTGTGGACCACGAAGTTTGTCATTGGGTTGTTCCTTTTTATGATCTTCTTGTTGTTGTTCCTGTTTTACAGATCAGCAACTGAGGCTGAGCAGAGACTTGCTCAGTTCTCCCCAGTGGAGGCAACGATTCAGATGAGGCTCGGCCCCAGTGTCGAATGAAGTGTTTTGATGATACTTATCATGCTGAGTGGTTTTCCTTTAGCATATAAAGCTTTTATTGATTTTTTCTTCCCTATGGGCTCCATCCAAAAGCTTGGGCTTAGTTCTCCCGATGTGATTTATTAAGAACCAGCGTGATTTGGTCAGAAAGATTTATTGAGAGATAATCTGATAGCAAATGACATCTATTTAGAGTAGAACAAGAATGCTTTTGTTGTTCTCCTGTGTTTGGCCCTGGGCCTTTAAGCATTTTATAAACTCTCAAGATGCTTATCTCTTGCTCCTTCATTTATTATAAATGGGGGTATTTGTTCCACACTTTGATTTCTGTTTTGGAATTTGGAACACACAAACCAGTGGGATTTGTTTTTTATTCCCTTTGAAAAAACAACATCTAAGCAGATACTTTCTTCTAGACAATTAAGGCAAAACACTGCAGATTTGTTACAAAACTTAAACCTTCAACGGCATGTTAAAATGACCCTGTTCACACCATGTCTTGCAAGTGCGCTTTTCAGGATTTTGCCACATGTCACCAAAATAAACTATGACTAAAGGCCAGACTTAATAAGAATTGCATTTATATCTGCAATAGGGCACTGCCCATATATGTGGCTTGCTGCTGTGTGAAGGTTTGCCAGCTCAAGGTTGGCAAATTCCTGGAGTTGGGGGGGGGCACTATGCAGGGAGCCCAGCAGGGATGTGATGCCATGGAAACCACCCTTCAAAGTAGCCGTTTTCTCCAGCGGAATTGATCTCTTCAGTTTGGCCAGCAGTTGTAACACTGGAAGATCCCCAGGCCAGATCCCCAGGCCGCAATCCTAGCTACTCGAGATATTAGTTTTACAAATGATTTTGGGCTGTGCTGTAGCCAGTAGCAATACTGGGGCAAACTCTTGACTTTGGGTTGCAAAAGATATATGGGATGTAGGGAAAGCATCTTACACTCCCTCACCCCTGAAGATTTGAAAGCAAATTAATCTCACCTAGAAATGATTTCCACTTTTGCAGGGAAGCTGAAGGTTACAGTGCAAAGGAAATAGTTGCTCTTGGGTGACTCTTAAACCCATCTTGTTTGTTTGATTGATAGTTTGATAGTTAACTGTCTCCTAACTTAATTTGCTAAAATTGGGGTAATGATTAGCAGCAGTACACTTGTACACTTGTTGATACAGGTAAGATTTTTGAGTAAGGAATCATTTCTGTCTCCTCTGAGGATAGCCAGCCAAATGAGAAGTCTCTACCTCATACTGCTTTATAATTACCAGATTTAAGCAGATTACCAAGTATAAACAGTTGCAAAAATCAATCACAAGCTCATAAAATTTTGCAGCTGAAAGAGTGATAGGTCTGCTATTGTCTTCTTCTAATAAAAGAGGTAATGTCCCATATGAACTATATTTTTGAGCAAAGGAAAAACTAAACAATTTCTAGCCTCAGAAAAATAACTACATTTGAAAGTCCCATGATATAAAGTATCTACACTACCAACCCTATAGTCACATACTCCTATCAGAGTATGGTATTTTGCGATACCTCTCTTGCAAAACGCAGCTATGTGGGCATGCCAACATAAAGGACGGCCTGTACTGAGGCACAGTCAAGTATGAACAATAAGAATACCAAGGAATTGTGTAGAACAAACACATTGTGCTCTTCAGATCGTGCTATTATAATCATACCTAAATAAACATTTCTTTATCATGCTCATAGCTTTCTGTCTGGTAACTAAATGAAGGGAGTCCAAAGAAAGATTGAGGAACTGAAGTAATTGATCTACAAGTTTATCCCAATGGGAAACATAAGACTCCTCTCTAATCAAGCCAAGGTAGCCCTCTTGAATGTCAGAGTGTATAATTCTAACCTTAAGAGAAAAGGCCTTCAGCAAGCCTGAGCTTCAAGAAATGATTACCCCAATTGGGCTCGGAGGGCCACTCCCGCCACACAATTTGGAATTCCAGAGATGGAATGTAAAAATTTAAGAACTGAATCAGAGGACTCCCCTGTTTTATCAATCTAGATACCAGCCCCATATAAATTTTGCTCAGCCACCTTGGCACTGAACGGATTAATGGCAGCTGGAATATACTGAGATCCAGATGAATAAAAGAAATGAAAAATGACATTTGTTGCTGTTGTTGCCAATCCTTTACCACGAGCACCTTGCACTGACCGAGTTATTCTCTAGTCAAACCAAACCCCTAAACGTTTAAACCTCCTCAACGTTATCATAAATTTGCCAGTTGTGGTATACATGAGATTTTTTGCCAAAGACAACAACCTTGGATTTTAAGAGAGAAACGCCTATCAGGCAAGACAGTCCTAAAGTTGTTCTTGATAGGAGAACTGCATCGTCAGCAAAAAGTAAAATAGGAACTTTAATGTTAGCAATAGATGGAAAATAATAGACCTAGTTGGAAACAGCAGAAATCTGTCAGGGGCTCAGCGCCACCTGTCGTGCCCAGCAACACCCTGCTGTTAGGACTGCAGTCTCATGCTCTATGTTATGGTTATGGCTAAGTGCCGAGGCTATTCTTTGACTGGACTGCAGATGTTACTCGCCTTGTCTGTCGGACCCACGATGCGAAACTACGCAAGGGAGGCGTTTGTTCCTGCTGTTACCTGTGTGCTCCTCTGAACTGCACCAGGGCCCTCTCTCCTTAGCCTGGGAAGCCCTAGCCTTAGGACTGGGAACCTGGCACTCAATCTCTGCAGTCTCCAGTGTCCCTTCCCTCTTGCGCACATAGCGCGCACATGTGTGCTTCTGGCACGTGTGATGATGTCACTTCCAGGAAGTGACATCATCACGTGGGTCAAAGGGCATGCACTCCCCCCCCACCGTGGGCAGGATTGGGCCTGAAACGGATCTGTTGCAGGGTGTGGGAGCGCAGTGGTGGGGCGCGGCGGGGCACGGTGGTGTGCCCCCCCCGCTGGCCAGGTAAGTGGGGTCAGGGGAGGAGGAGGAGGGAACGGGGGATCCCCCGCCCCAGGTAGGGGATTGGCAGCCCTATGAAGAGGCAAGGGGGCCCTGTCCCTAAAGGTTTATTCAGGAGGTGCTGCAGGACTGTTTCCATTTGCTAAGGCTTTTAATGCCGTGCAGGCTGAGGCATCTCCAGGGGACTGTTTTATTGTTCATCTTAAATTTCAGTTTGTAAGCTGCCTGGAAGCTAGGCAGAAAGGCAGGATTTAAATATTTTAATAAGTAAAATAACACTGTGCCACCTTTTGAGATTATTTTGCTGCAGTCCTTACAATAATGTATGTGAAGCTCTTTAAACACTCGAAAACATTTAATAAATGCTGCATCTTTCCATTATTAATTACATTTATAGCTTACTTTCCAACCGGCATGCGCAAAGCAGCTAAGAAAAGAAACCACCGAAAGCAATTACATCAGATCAATACAAAAGGGTTATAGTAAAGAAAAGCATCTGATATTGTTGTAAAATAGGCTCTCTGTATGGTTTTTTGTATTTGCAACCTTGTTTTAAAAGCATTAATGTGCTGTCCTGTATGATTTATGCAGTGTTGATACATTTGTATTGCATTTTGGAAGAGATAGGCATTACAAATAATATATTATAGCACTGAATGTAAAAACAGTACAGTGATATGGGAAGACAAGCTAGAGAGATAACTTGGTGTGTGTGGGTGTATACATACACAGGGAGAGACTCTTCTTGGTATGCAAATATGTGGCTAGCACTGCTTGAGAGAAATAGAGGCCCCACTGGATTTATTCTGCTTTAATATAACTCTGAATGCTTTAGAATAAACACGGAGTTTTTGCCACAGTGCAGTCCCAACCGGCAAAGGCCACGAACCTGGCGGGGCTTCCATAGAAGCGGAGCAGTGGGACAGACTGGTTCCGTGATGGATCTTCCCTGGATTATGTCCTGGGGGTGAATTTTGTAAAACAGCCTGTTCGTTAATGGTTCTGTATTCAGGTCATAAAATGTAGGGCAGGAGAAGAGGTGACGGATGAAAGGGACCAAGGAAGCAAAGCCAAGTTGCGTGGCTGTGGAAAAGGAGCTTTGGGCCAAAGGGCACAATGTTGCGTAGAGCATGGCTCATGGTTAGCATTACTCTTTGGCTGCTGCTTTGCCGCCATACCAGAGCTGGCTGCCAAATTGGGTGTTGGGAAAGCCAATAAGGCACTTCTCAGCCACACAGGCCGAGCAAAGAGGGGATGTTCCTTTTAGGCAGGCAGTGGATGCTCTGGATATCCTCTTTTCTGCCGTTCTTTTTAGGTTGCGGGGGGGGGGGGCGCTACCCATGGATGGGGGCCCACCTTCCTGCCTGAGTGGAAACCACTGGCCACCTCTGCCCCAGGGCCAATCAGGAGTTCATTTCTACATCAGATGCCTCTGGGGGGGGGGCGGGACTCAGCTACAGGCTATCACGAATCTCCCTGGGGCAGCAGATCTGCTGCCATTAGAGCTAATCCATTGTCACAGCCCATAGCAGCCATGACTTAATCTCTGGGCCCACAACTGCTCTGGGGAGGAAAGACCTTTAGGCGGCCTTGAAGTGAGGGCACCAGCTCCTCAGGTAGCACACGGAGCTTTCTGAGTGACCACCATGCAAAGAAGGGGGAAGGGGGACGAGAAGAGCCTCGGGAGGAGGGAAGGCCACCTCCTCTGGAGTGGGCTTTCTTCCCTGGCTGGTGAGCTTTTAATAAGCAACAGCGGAGGGGAGAGGGGATCGAGAGACAGGGTTATGCTCTGTAAGAGCCACACAGGGTAGGTCTGGGCTTCTAGGGGAAGCCTCTCTGTGGTGCTGTCTCAAGTCAGGCGCTGCTGCTTGTCTACACAGAGAGGTGCTTACCCATGTCTAAGATTGCCCTACCCCTGAGCCACGGGAAACAGACATTTACAGTAGGTAGTCTTCCTTTCTCACATTTTAATAATACTCACTCGAGCCAATATGAACACACCATTTTCTCTTCTCTTTTGATAAATCTTTAATATGTGGTTTCTGAGACTGACTTGGAGGTGCACGCTAAAGGATCCGTTTAATGCTTTTGCCTGGAAGAAGATTGCTAAATCCTGGGCCAGTTGAGCTGTCCGACGTGCTCCTGGCATAGCACACCAACCATCCATGCACAGTGTGGGAGCTCCTTAGCGCTCTGCCAGTAGGAGGTTATCCGATGAGCTTGCCCATCTTTAGCTTATCTTGAATGTTGTTTGAAGGACCTTATTAAACTGCCGTTCTTTTTAATGCCTGATTCTGTGCTTATGTTAGGAGGCATTTAAGAGTAATGGTTTTAATTGTCAAGAGCATGCTAATTTGGGCTTGGAAAGAAGTGCTGAAACAAACTTCTTTAAAATGGAAAAGATTCCAAGATTGTTTAGAAATGAGGGGAAAAGAGAAGACTTTGAAGGCCCTGCGGGTTGAAAAGCTCTTTGCACATCAGCTTATTCATGGCAGGATATTTCATTTCTTACGTGATTGGGTTGCTACTGGTAGAAAACAGGACTGTTTTTGTAAGTCTAAGTGGATTTTGCATGCCCAGGTTTTGACATATCAGAATGCCAAGGGGTTTTTCTTTCTTGCCTTTTGGACACCTGGCTGGGCACACTAACTTGAGCTACCTTTCCTCTGAATGCTTGAGGAATCCAGGGACAGTGGTGCCTGTTCAATCCTGTTTCCTGCCTGTGCCATATTTCATAGAATCATAGAATCATAGAGTTGGAAGGGGCCATACAGACCATCTAGTCCAACCCCCTGCCTAGTGCAGGATCAGCCTAAAGCATCTCTGACAAGTATTCATCCAGCCTCTTCTTGAAAACTGCCAGTGAAGGGGAGCTCACCACCTCCCCAGGCAGCGGATTCCACTTTTGAACTACTCTGACGGTGAAAAAGTTTTTCCTAATATCCAGTCGGTACCTTTGTGCATGTAGTTTTAGCCCATTGCTTCGCGTCCTACCCTCTGCTGCCAACTGGAACAGCTCCCTGCCCTCCTCCAAATGACAGCCTTTCAAATATTTAAAGAGAGCAATCATGCCCCTCCTCAACCTCCTTTTCTCCAAACTAAACATTCCCAAGGCCCTCAGCCTTTCCTCGTAGGGCTCAGTCTCCAGACCCCTGATCATCCTCGTCGCTCTCCTCTGCACCCTCTCGATTTTGTCCACATCCTTTTTGAAGTGAGGCCTCCAGAACTGCACACAATACTCCAGGTGTGGCCTGACCAAGGCAGTATAGAGAGGGGCTATGACCTCCTGCGATTTCGATGCTATGGCCCCTTTGATACAACCCAGGATTGAATTAGCCTTTTTTGCCACCGCATCACACTGACTGCTCATATTCAGTTTCTCTGGTGATGAAGGTTTATGTGATGTGGAAATATACAAGGTCATGTTTTCTTTATCTCTTCACTAACAATTCAGCTACTGTGTTTTCTTGGCTGATTCTGTAGCCAGCATAATATTGGACAGTAGTGACCGTCCACATCTGATAACTAAATTATTTCTGTCTTGATTTAGAGAGTGGCTTGCTTTCCTGTTTAAGGCCCAGGTCTGCATAGAAGCCACTTCCAGTGGCGGGGTGGTGCTGTGGAACTACCGTTCCGAGTAGCTGGGTGCCGCCGGGATTAGCTGTTGGTTGAGCAGTCCTGGTCGCACAGCCTGTGGAGGTTCAGGACCACGGACAGAGCACAAGCAGCCATTGGCCTGCCTGCCTGCCGATTAGGCCAGTCGTGCCAGACTCCAGGCGCTCTCGGAGAGTAAATGCCAGACGGTCTGTGCCAGTTTCCGGCTGCAGGCTGGAGGCCCGCCTGATGCTTCCCTTCTGCAAATATGCCCTTGTGTCAGTGCTCGTTGCCTTGTAAGGCCTTCTCCCAGACACTTCTGTTCTTTGTCAGAAGGGAGCTTCTTTTATTTGGAGGAACATTTGATTTGAAGGAAGACCCCAGATGCAGAGTGGTACAGCTCAGGCACAGGCTCCCCCCCCCTCCTGTTTCCAAGGGTGAGTCCTGCTTCTGAGGCATACACAGCAGTGGAGCTGCACGTGCTGGCTGTTGTTTCTGGGAATCCGGCTGTGGCACAGGATGGATCCCAGGAGGGGAGGGCGTTTCTGAGAAGGAGCGGCGAGTGTCCATGGAGGCTGGCCAGAAGTTATCCATGGAGGTTGTCGATGGAGGCTGTGTGGTCCTCATGGAGGTGGGGGGGTCTCTCTCCCATCCTCTGTGGAGGTATCCAGAGCAGGGGGTGGACGAGTGGCTCCCCTCCAGTGTGATCTCCCAAGAGGCTCCCACCAGTCCCAGGGGTCTTGGCATCCCAGCGCCTTCTCTGGTGCAGTCTGAGTTTTAATGAGTGTTAATGAGGGTCATTATACAGGCGTATCATTTTTAAAACATGGATTTCATGAAAGCCAATTTGAGCATGAGCAAAGGCAGCAGTAAAGTGGGCATGTGAAATATGGGAGAGAAAGAAGGGTTAGCCCAGAGTTTTCAAAATCTAGTAATATCGTTTTGAGTCCTTGTGGAAACTTGATTTCTGAGAATATTACTGGATAAAACCAGAACTAAAACAATGCTTTCAGTCTTTATAAACAACCTTTCTTGAGTCTGCCGGAAACTGGCTATTTTGAGTCTCTTCCTGTGAGCAGATTCGAAAGATCCATGGATTGTAAAGCAGAACAGTGTGCGGTGGACAAGCTATGGAAGGTGACACCTGGCTGAAAATGCCGAGGGCCAGGGAAGAGCTGTGGGGGGAGGAAGGCAGACTCCAGCCTGGCCTGTCCAGAACTGACGTGCCCCTTTCCTGCCAAGTAGGGCGTGCACGTAAGGAATGGGTGAGACAACTGTCCCACTTCCTGCTCAGCTCACAGTCCAGCGCTAAAGATCCGTTGGGTCGTATTAAGTTTTAGAAACTGCTCATTTCAAGTGCCAAGTTGGATTTGGTGAAATTTCAAGGCAGCTCTTTCTTGAATTTCTCTCTGAGTCTTGCGCAAGATTGCCTTCATTTTCTGATGTGGGGTTAGTGCCTTTGGGGTTGGCTGAGTCCTCTAAATGAAGGTCAAGGGGAAACGACAGGGGAACCTTTGGAGACAGGCGCGTGAGCCTGAACGTGCCGCTTGCATCCCCTGTATTTTGAAAGAAAGAGCAGAACTGGCAAGACTGTGTGTTTGCTATAAAATGGACCTCTTTTATTGCATACAAAGAGTGAGCGCAAGAGCCGCGCATTGGTGCTGGCAGGTGCTGTGTGTGAAGATGTCTGGAGTCAGTCTCAGAGTCAGCCGGGCTGTATATTCAGTGAAGTAACTATGGCAACATAAATGGAGAAGTGCAAGAAGCAGCAGAGATTGCAAACATGGAGAGATGAACATGGAGGGAGGAGAAAGATGCGAACGCTTCCTGTTCCTCGGACTGTGTGTGTGTGTGGGACTGTCTTGTCTTCTGCTGCAGAGAGGAGCTCTGTGCCTGTGGGCAGGAAACATCACAGCTGGGGCAGCCCTGGCCTCTCCGGTGCTGCTTTAGCAGAGCCATGGAGGTTTTCCTCTTGAGCTTTCCCCCACCTGATATTATGGTAGCCACAGGGCTAAACCGACCCTGCATTCTATGCCATGTTCTATGTACCGGGAGGTTTGTTTGGTAGGAGAGCATTCAGATACGCAGTCCCCTGCAGCCTGAAATAGTGCAGTCTATGCAGAGCTTTACTGCTTCCTTTCTGATTGTAGAAACTGTCTTTGAATCTTGTTTCCTTCCCCTTTTGTCCTAAAATGGGCTGTCAACGCCATCAAAGTCCCATATAGTCCATAGTATAAAAATCGAATTCAAAACGTTCTCAGGCGGAGGGTCTCTCGGTGTGAGGAAGGGGGGTGCCTGGCTGGGGCTTCCTCTCCCTCTGAGGGCCTCAGGAAAGGCACTTGGTTGTTGGCGCTGGAGCCAGGCCTCTGCTCCCTGTTGTGATCCAGGGGTACCTCTGCAGCAATGGCGGTATCAACAGTATTGGTATATAAAGAACTGCTCTCCCAGCAGGGTGCTTCAGCAGCTTTGCAACCAAGCGTATAACGGCACGTGCGTGTCTTTCACTGACTATCCAGACGGGGAGCGGCTGTGGCCCAGGGGAAGCACATCTGCTTGGCGTGCAGAAGGCCCCACGTTCCAGGCAAAGGGATCAAGTAGTGGGAGATGTGATGGTGATAGGAATCCCGTGACTAGAGGCCAAATCATTGACAAGGGTGGTGGTTTGAGGTGCCTTTTAGCCAGAGACTGAGATCCAAATCATGCTCTTGGTATGAAGTGTCCAATGCAGTGGACCTCGGGGGGGGGGCGGGAATGGCGCGTGTGGAGGCTTCTCCATGTCTGCCTTTCAACCTGCTGCGCCATCAAGAGGGCACCAGGCTCCTTGGTGTTTGTGCCACTGATTGTGCTCTGTCGCCTTCCCAAGGACTCCCCACATTTGTGTCTCATATCCCAAACAATCAAAGGGCATAAAATACCTTCATTGCCCAGGACGGCTTCCCTGGAGCTCCGCTGGGGGCCACAAGTAGCTGCTCCTCCTTTGGGAGGAGGCTCATTTGTTCCCGTCTTTCCTGCATACCTCTAGGGCTGAGGACGTGCCCCCAACTTGCTTCACTTTGGCTACTCGTTTATTTTTTTGTAAACCAGTTTGGCCAATGTTGGCGCCCCCCCCCCGCCCCGCCCGTCTGTATGCATTACCTCAGCATTTCAGAGACAGCCAGGAGATGGCTGGGCCTTGTTTTGGCCAGCTGTCAGTTTGCCAGTAAGCCTGAGGTGCGTAGAAATGCTCTTTGCCTTCCTATTTCAATAATTAACTTAAGACAGAAAGTGGGGGAAATTAACTACATTGCAAGAATTAGAGAAATAATTGGCAGAAACACAGCCCAAGATGCGATAACAGAGATAGTTCAAACCCAAATTATTCAAACCCAGAGTGTGTTTCCTTGCATTTCTGAAATCCTGGTAGCTTACAAAAACTAATCTAGCAATGTGCCAAAGTAATTAAGGCAAAGTAAATAATCTCCAGTGTTCTTATTCCCCACAGAAATTGTTTAATATCTTATCTTTCAAAGCTAGTTTTCTGCCTATTCATGATGTCCTTAAAAGGATTCTTCAGTATGCAAGAAAGGTATCTTGTTTCTAGCAGGGTGAGAATGTCTCCAAACTATTATGGGATGGGTAATTTGCCATGGGAATTGCCCCGACTCCAAGGAGGTTTCCAGAGACAGCCAAGAAGGGGCTGAGCCTCATCAGTCGGGCCACTTCATCTCTCCTCCATCCTGCCCATGCCACAGAGCCCAGTTTTTCTTCTTTCCTTTTCTTGCTCAACTCCGGGGCCTGGCCTTCTGCTCTTGTCAGGTGCGTGGGGCAGCCTATGGCTCCCGTGGACCCCCAGGGTCCGGGGGCGCCAGGTCTGGATTTGTGTACAGCTGCTAGGCTCTGCCAACTGGCTCTGAATGGTGGGTTTTCCCCTTCCTGCTGGGTGACCGTCTAGGCTAGGAATGTCTGTTTTGCATTTCCTTGCATTTTGACATTTAAAGTTTCTTAACTGTCTCAGCTGCGCATTTAATTTTTTCATTCCCTTTCACTGAAAGTGAGGAATTGCTAAAGAGAGTTTGTTTCCTTCTTCTGATCTTCTTTTGAAGGGCCGATTCAGATCATAATACGAGCCGTGCCTTTTCTTATGAGACCTCTTTCCATGTACTCAGACAATATTTGAGTAGAAAAATAAAGCTCACGAGGCACGTAATGTCTCAGAGACGGTGATGGTGGTGATGGAGAGCTGTTGTTAGGCAGAGGGACTTGGAACACTCCGACAGCATGCTTAAGTGAGAAGTTGCTCACGAACGATCACACAATCTGAGCAACACTTTAAAAGCCAGTTTAGCCAAGCTGCCCAGTGGGGATGGAATCTCTTTATTGGGAGGAATTTGAGGACCGGCTGGGAGACGTCCCTGACAGTGGCTTGGACATGGCAGAGCCGGCCTCAGCTCCCACAGTTTGCAGAGACCCTTCAGTCACTAGTGAGATTCCTTATGCCTTACGTTTTTTCGAGTGTACACTGAAAATGCTTGAAATGGACACCTACAAATGTGAGACAGGCATTTCTTGGGGGGGGGGGAGTCTTCATGCAGAGGCGAACCTGGGTTTATAGCTATGTAATGTGTGAAATAGCCTTTGTTTATGGAAGGGCTGGATGTAGAGATTGTGTCTCCCATGCTGAAAGATGAGCACGGGCTGGCTGTCACTTACTGGCCACAGATAAAGCCCTGATTGGCCCCGATTGGCCGCCTTTCCCCGTATTGTTCCGCCCACCAATTCAGGTCTTCACCTCCAGCGCTGCTTTCCATGCCCCCTTCCGTGGAAGACAGGCAGGTGGGAGCAGAGACAGCAGGGGGGCTCTGCCTGTGGAATGTCTTCCCCCAGCACTCGTGCTGCTAGCTGTTGGGTGCCAGGCCAGGTTAAGACGTTTTTATTCACCCAGGCGGTAAACACCTGCCTGCTTGCTTCTGAGTTTGTTCCTGGCCTGCTTTCACACCTGCCTGTGCTTGTGTGGCCTCCTTTCATGTCTGCTGAGGTCACTACTGGTTTTAATGTGTGTCCTGGATGGTTTTATTGCTAGAGATTCTGCTGTTCTTGTATATTGTTATAAATGTGTATCATTTGTATTGGTTTCTCTCCCTTCTGTTAGCTGATTCTGGAGATGCACACAAGAAACACACAGACCAAATAAATGAAGATTTAGACTTCCACTCACCCACCTTCTTTGCCTGATTATAATCTGAGGGTAGATGGTTCAGAAATGGTGGTCTCTTAAAGGAGCAGAGTGGAGATTGACCCCAGGGCCTCATCCCTCTGCCCCACTCACTGAGCTCCTTCTCCCCCCTCCCCATTGGGCCCGGTTTTGAGAAGTCTGGGCTCTGCGGGTCCTCGGCAGATATGGAGGGCGCCTGGGCAGAGTGGCTGGTTTTCCTCGTGTGAGCATTTTGGAAGAGAACGTTCGCTTTGGCTTGCTCTTGGTTGAGACTTGCTGAATCTGCAGCCTGTGGACAGCAGCAGTTTGTCATGCTGGGAAAGGAGTCAGAA
Source organism: Eublepharis macularius (assembly GCF_028583425.1). Lineage (NCBI taxonomy): Eukaryota > Metazoa > Chordata > Lepidosauria > Squamata > Eublepharidae > Eublepharis > Eublepharis macularius. Next base: position 3,277,089 of record NC_072792.1, read on the forward strand.
CAAGGAGCCGGTGGACCTGCGCTTTGCCCTTGCCGGCTCTTGTGTCTGGTCAGCTGCACTGCAATGCATAAAGCGCGCTGCAAGCAGCGTCTCTGTGGGCTTCTGGTCCTTCTGCTTGAGAAAATAGCAGGAGGAATGGCCCGGGAGGGGGACTCCCAAGCCTTTAAGCAGTGGGTTATGGGCCAGAGACAAAAGTTTAATTGGCCCCCTCTTTGGAGGCATCTTTTGAGTGGGCGTCTGCCAAGCAGTCCAGATTGCTGGAATTTGCCACATTTTTAGCTGCTTGCTGGAAGTTCAGGCCCTCTCTGTTTCGCATGCCCATGCCTGCCTGCTTTGATTTGTCTCTGAAATCCCAAGGTAGGGAGGGGATTATTATTATTAACATTTCAAAGTTATATATAAAAACAGCATTTATGTAGATTACAATTACCATGCCACTAAAAGAAACTCCTGTTTAGCTTGACAAAGTTAAATACTGGCCAAAACTAAAGGCCTTCAGTAGATTCTGGAAGCTTCTCCAAGGCAGAAGATCTTAAAAGGGTTTATTCTGCAGTGGTGGGTACTTGGAATGACTGAGCCCCCTCACATTTGATTGAAAGAGGCACGGTCAAAGATCTGGTGTCAGTTTGAGCCAGAGAGCAGATTTCTAACCCATCTGCCATTCCATAAACCGATCCCGACACCTCCTGTTTGAATGGGGAGATGTACTAGATAAGACTCTCGCAAATACACTGCGCATACACTGTAGATGACTCGGCCTGAACAACACACCACTCGTGTCCAGATTTCCTTTGCACCCACTTGAAACCACGCAGCAGTCTTTTGGGACAGTCCCATGTTTAACATCGCAATGGACAGATCACAGTAAAAAGCATTGGGCTGCTGGCTTTGAATCCGGCTGGAAGGAGGGGCAAGAGCCGTAGCTTTGCTGTCAGATGGAAGTGGTGACCCGTGCTCCCAGCCTCTGCTGCCACCTGGTTGCCCCCCCCCTCCCCAAATACCTCCTTGCCTGAAACATGGCCAGCTGCAAAAGTTATAGTTGCTGACACTGGAACTTTAGAGAGAGAGCCAGAAACAGACAAGCCAGAGAACAGAGATCTTGTGCATAACCAGCAGTGGCTCTTTAATGAGCCAGGAGACTCTTTTCCCTCGGACTCCACTGGTTTCAGCAATCATTGGCTGGTAGCAAATATTTCCTGCTTGAGCAGAGTGCTTAAGCAGACGGCTGCAGGGTAGGGCCAGGCTATCTTGGATGAGAGACTTCCCCTGCTCCGTTTCAGTGCAGTTTTCATCCTGCTTTGGGGCCTGGAATGGCCGTGGTCACTCCAGCGGGTCACCTTGGCCAGGAGAGAGGCAGGGAGAGGGTGACCTTGTCGATTCTCCTGGGCCAGGTAGCCTCGGCCCCTTCCGAGCCTGCCTGTCCAGGACTGGATGTGTGCCTGCTCTCTCATGCAGTCCCAGCCTCAGGCTTCCTCCTCTTGGCTGCTTTCTTTTCGATGGGCTGATTAAATCCTTCACACTCCTATAGCAGAATTAGCTTGTTTATGGTGCATGGAAAAGTCTTTGGAGGAAAGCAAATAATAGCCAGAAAAAATTGCCAGGGAACGAGGCTGCATGCAGATGTGCAGAGGAGCGGCTGCCAACACCAGGCATTTCACCGCAGGGCAGCTTCCGCTTCTCCTCGCCTTTGCTCTGGTGCTGACCCACAAGCCTGATTCTAAAGCAGGTTCAAGCATGGGGAGGGAAACAGGCAGGTGGTCCGCGTGGCTTTGGCTTTTCTTTTCCAAAGTGCCTGCATTGGATTCAAAGCTTGTCTGGCACTTTAGTTTTAAAACTCTTTATTTCAGCGTGAAATCGGCCAGAAAGGGGGAAGAGGCTTATCGACAGGTTCTGGCAGTGAGATCCCCATGGGACTTCACTGCACACACTCCAGTGTATGAGTTAAAGTTCCTTTATTAGAGATCCATCAGTATCAGCATACACAGACAAGGGTATTGGCAGAAGTGACGTGTAAAGGTTTGAAGGGGTTAGTTATAGGGCAAGTTTCCGCCTGTAGGATATGGATGGTTAGGATTCTGGCACAAAGGAGCCAGGAAAGGGCGGGGGGAGGGGTTTTGAGATAGGAGGAAAGAAGAACTGGAGAAGAGAAGCAAAAATGAAGTCATTTTAAGTTCCCAGGCTCAAGCTGTCCCGTCAAGGACACATTTTCAAGCGGCTGCAAAAATGAAAGTAGACACCACAGTAGGCACCTGTAAGATAAGCAACTCCCAGCCAAACAGGCCACTGATATACTCTCAGAGGATCAGTACAGAGCACAGAATACAGAAAAATACTCATGGCAGATATGTAGACAGACATATATGACACTTATAGTGACACAAAGGACGTCCAGTGAGTCCTGTGTGTGTCCCAGTTTGGAGAAGGAGACACGGGAGAGTGACATGAGGGCTAGCTGAGTGCTGTGCGAGTCCAGAAAGGCAGAGGCAGCTTTCCATGTGGTGCCTCTGAAATGTGGCCTGTCTGTGTACTTCCAAGCATATCCCTCCCCTTTATCTTTCTCTGTTTTTAAAAATCTGTGTCGTCCCCCCCCCGCCCCCAATTATGCTGCTCCATATTATTGGTGGATTTTATGGGAGTTAATTGTTTAACACTTCAGTCCCTTCACCACCTTGAAAACTTATTGAGGGTTAGAATACACATGCATCAAGTAAATAAATAAATATGACAGTCACTGGGACGGAGGTTGTGAAAGGTGGGAGATGAACCTTTCAGGAAGAATTTCTGTCTGTGAACCCGCATGAGTCACAAGCGGTGTGGGTGTTCAGTACTTGTTAAAATGCAGTTTGCAAAGTAATAACCCTAATGTTTGTGAATAAGGAAGATCATTTATACCTCATTTTATCATAGTGGCTCAAGGCAGCACACAATATTTTAACGTTAGCTGTCTCCTAGATAATGTTATTCCTTCCTTTCCTGTGCAGGAAGAAATGGCTGCGTTTATAATGCAGGCCGTTTGTTGTTTAGAACAAGCTGTGTTGGGTGTTGTCTGATGTGACCTCTATAGCCTGTTGTCGAGAGAGACCCTCCAGTCCGCAGCCACGTGCCACCTCTACCCTCCGTCTGCGTTTGTGCCTCTTGACTTGTGTTCTTACTTGTAGGCCCGTTAATGGTATTTTTTTGCACTTGGTGGTCATGTTCCCGTTCACGACCAGGTGGCTGAAGTTTTTACGTTTTCTCTTCCTCTTGACGGGCTGGCTGAGCTGTGGCTCAATGCTTTTGGGCTTAGTTTAATACGAGGATGGTGTTGTGGCCGTGTTGGCGGCAGTGGAACCAGAGCAAGAGCAGTCCCAGCCCCCCCCCCCCCCGGCCTGATCCCCGTCTTCTTCCAGGAGTGGGGGAGGCATTCCATCCAGAGGTCCTTCTAGAAAGGGGGGGGGGGTGTAATAAAAATTGGTAAGCTGATACCTGAGGAAATATATAAGCGGTCTTTTTAGTAAGGAGTGAACTTGAGGGAAAAAGGAAACCTGGAGAAGATTTCCCAAGGGTTTGTTCCTGGGATGGCGCCCTGCTGTGGGGCCCAGCTGTCCTCCTCACCCCAGCCTAGGAGCCGCCCCTCTGTTGACTCATTTGAGGCCTTAATACTTCTGAAAGCAGCTCCTGTCACTTGAACTACTTCAATATGGAAACACGGGGCTTCTGAAGCACAGACCTGGAGAGTGGCCGCAGCGGAAGAATCATTGCCAAGCTCTTTTTGAGCTATGAAGCCGGTAAGCTGGCTTTTTTGTGCAGTATCACAAGACAATAAAAATTACGATGTAGTCCCTGCCAAGAAGGTTGCCTCCCTGGCCCTCAGCCTGGCACCTGAGCTAGGCCACCAAGGAGATGGGATTTGTGGAGAAACCTTGGTCCGGTTACAACTCCTTCCATCCATGCTGGATCAGAGCCACTTAGAGGCCGCCTCCTCCTCCTCCTCCACCACCAGAGAAGTCCCAGTTGCCGGAATGTCTCCAGTACCATACTGGTGCCTGTGCCCCACATCAAGCGGGTGGTGAGAGAGGATGCCAAGTGCAGCCCCCCAGCTCTTGTGCCCTCCATTTCTTCCGTGTTTCCCCTTCCGCTAGAGATGGGCCTGTCTGTCAGGACTTGTGTCCTTGCATAGCTTGAACAGTCTGTGGGCACAAGAAGATCCTCCTTCCTCCCCTCAAGGGTCAGGCACCTTCTTTCTAAAAGAGCTCTGCCCCACTGGACATCTAAGTAAGCAAGAAGCACAGACAGGAGACAGAGGCTTATGGGAGAGAGGGACATAGCAGGACTGGCTAGAGTTATCTCACATTCGGTTGGACACCCCCCCCTCTCTTAGTTTGAAGGATGCCCACAACTGTGGCTCCCCCCACCCCAGGTTGCAGGACTTGACTAAGAGTCTCTCTGCACAATACTTTTGACGTGTTCTTCACGCGTTGAGAGATGCAATGTTAGCTGGGAAGTGGAGTTTTAAATGATAGAGCCAGCGGAGATCGCTCCGGAGGGGATGGATTCTCTCACAGCCCTCCGCCACCTCTGTCATTTAAGATATGGGCTTGCACAAGTGCAGGGTGGCTGGTAAGATGGCCAGAGGTTAAGCCGGGAGTCTCCGGAGCAACTTCTATACACTTGGTGTGCAGAAGCCTCAGTCCGTGGGAGCAGCCGCTTCATCTTCAGTCAGTCTGTTCTGCAGGTTCCGCAGTTCATGCAAGGAGACAGTCCCGGCAGCACTTAGGTGAACGGAGTGGGATTGTATGCCGTGGCTCCAAATCAGGAGCGTCCTTCTGGTGATAATTTGCACTGGACAGGAGTCAACACCCACCCAGACTATAGTGATCAGGGTGAGTCCAGATGTGCCGCAAAACCAATGTGTGTTCTTTTTGTATATTGTCATTGTGAGAAATTTCGTTGCTTTTTTTCATTGCTGATCCATTTTTTCTACTTCTTTTAATCTGATGCCTGTTTTATCTTTTACTTGTTTCTACAAATTTCAAATGTTTATTGTGTGTTTACTTGAGGAGTAAATTGCATTAACTTCTGTTGCTTGCATAATTAATGCTGATACATTCTACATGCCCCAGGTGCACTTCTGTTCTGCCCTGCTGTTCTTTTCTGACCCGCTAGGCATGCTTTAGGAAAAATACGTATATTTTTCATGGGTGAGATTTCCTTCTTTATAACTTTGTCTGCTTTTGCTTTAGAAGAGTTTTTTTTAGAGAGGCCTATATGTACACCGTGCATCTTAGATGCCGTAATGTACGTGCGTGTAGCATGTTTCACCCTATGCCCCCCCCACCCTCCTCTATGCCCCTATTATAAGGTGCTGCTATTATAATAAGGTGCTGCTGTCGTGACTCTGAATATCTGTTCCCCGACCGTGGAGAAACGTGCCGGTGTTGCTGGCTTCAAGTTTGCAAGCGGACAAAATGGCTGCCCCGTTTCCTCCTGTGATTGAGGGGTGAAGGCCCAATTCCTGGCAGTTGTTTAGCTCACTTGAACTAGGCGGGTAGGCGGAAGGATTTTAGATTGGAGCAGCATTTTATTTTATATTTTATTTTGAAGAAACAAATGTGCCTTGGCTTATTTGAGGGGGGGGGGATGTAAGAGAGAGCTGCTCCTTTCTTTTGCCATTACAAGTCCCCGAAATGACCTTTTTTAACATTAGGCACTTTTGTAGCCATCCTCCATAATCTTTTCCCCCATTGCTATGATTTGTGTAAATTTCAGCAGTCAGATCATCTTGCGGCACTGCGCTTCTCCCAGTCACTCCACATCAATGCATGAGTTTAATTGACGAATGAGGCCTGATACGTGCCCTCGAGGCCCTGCTGCTAGGATCGTATTAGTCTGATGTTCTTGCTGCATGGCTTTACCCTTCTTAAGTACCTCCCTCCCACGAAAGCTGGATTCTTCTAGTTTAAAAAAACCCAGTGTTGGTCAAAATGCCACAGCCAAAGAACGGGACAGGTGGACCCTCCCTCCTCTCTCAGACGTGAATTTTGGAGTTCAGGACTTCGGCCGTGTGGGTGTTGATAAGGGTGTGGTTTTTGTAGGTCTGGTCATCCGAGTGTGAATTTTCAACATTGGCAATAGACACACCTGTCTCAAGGACGCTGGTCGTAGTCTGTAATGGGAATGCAAGGTGGAGTGGATGATTACTGTCCGTGAGTTAACACAGAACTCCAGCGACAAAGCTGTGGCTGTTCTGCTCCGCTAAGGGGTGACCCATCCCCCCACCCGACTGGGGTTCCCTTCCTCCTTCCCACCGCCTGAAACGGATGACTGGCTTTCTTCGGCTACTTGAACAAGGGAGGAGAGTTGAGGATGCAGGTTTAAGACCAGTCAGTAAATTGCTTGGCTGACATAATCCGGAGATCCGGTGACACTGTGCTTGTGCAAATGCAAACCTGTGCTGGCACGTGGTCCGGAAACCAGAGTGGAGGGGGCTTAGCTAGTATACTAAGCCCCTTCCAGCCCATGTCCCATCTCTGTTGCTGGGATAATGTTATGCTGGTGAAGACACTGATGAAGAAATGCTTGCATTGAATTTGAGAGTCAAATTCCTGTTCCTGCTTCCTACGACTTCTACATTGGCACTGAACAGCTAAGCACTCCAGCTATCTCTGCAGTCAATCACAGCTCTCCTAAGCATTAGACACACCTCAGCCACGACTCTTCTTCTGTCATAGATGCCACAGATGCCGGCAGCATGGCTCTGTTCTCACGTGGCTCACACTTAGGAGACACACACACACGGGACTTGGTGAGGGAAACTCTGAAGCAGTGGTCTTTAACCGATCCAGACCCAGCTCCCATTGAGTGCAAGTCCTTGTTAGGGAGGCATTTGGCATCAGAATCATGGGAGAGCAAGGGGGGAGGGCAGAACTGCATCTCCACAGACAGTGGCCCTCCCTACAGGTGGCACATGGGACGCCATGCTGTCTCCATTGGGTGGCGCATTCTGTGCTATCAAAGGCAGAATCTCCAGTAAAAAAAGGTTTTTTTATTATCATGTACAGCCTACAGTCAGTTCAGTTTTTGGTGCTGTGTGAACCTGATCTTTGTCTGGGAACTGAGCCTTGTTGCGAGTTCTATATATAAAAACGGATTTTCCATCTCAAGGTGCTTTTCACAAAGTTGTTTTCCCACAAGGGTAGATTACTTTAATGCTTTTCAAAACCTGTTCATGAAATGATATATAAGAGATACTGATCTGAATTCTGTAGGCAGTGCTTCTCTAAAACTCATCACAACTCTGTACAACAACAACAAAAAGCCAGGTTATCTGCCCAAGAGGATGCCCGTTCTCTTAAGCAGCATGCAGCGTCGCCTGAGCTTCCCGCCCACATGCCAGACAAAGCAGTCCCGGAATGGACTCCTTCTGGGAAATGAAGCCTCCTTAGAAACGTAGACAAGAATGCAGTGAAAGGGCGATGTGATAGACATCATCACCAAAAGATGCAGAAATGGATGAAGTGTTAAAGACTTAACAGCCCAGATGCGGTAAGGCACCTGGAGTCCATGTTTCATTGCCACTGAAGCAGTAACAGTTTACACACCCACCCCTGGCAAACCAAGGGGCCGTTTACTTTGGCTTTGTTCACAGAAGGTGTGATTGGAGGGAGAGCTCACAACAGTGTTTGGTTTGCTCCTGTTGTTGGCTTAGACAGACATCAGCTCGGTTCAGATGTAATTTAACAAACCGTAGTCTGCGGAAGACTATGAGTGTAGTTGGCTTTTGCAGAGCAGGTTGCGAGCTTAGGAGTAGCTCATGGACCCAACTTGCGATTTGAAAAGCTGGCTGGTATAGTGGCTAGAGGGCCTCCTATCAGCTGCATCTGGTTCACCAGGGCCGTTTTCACACTGCTTACTGGCCACGGAACATCGCGCCAAGCTCCTGGAACGACAGCGTCTTCCTGGCGCGGTTCTTGCATGAAACCGCGCCAGGAAGATGCTGTCATTCTGGGAGCTCGGCGCGATGTTCCGTGGCCTGTAAGCAGTGTGAAAATGGCCCAGCTCTCTCTTCTCAGACTCAGCTGATCTGGCCACACAGGTCCATGATTCTGTAACCTTGTAATTAGATTATGGTAAACTGCTCTACTTTGGGTTAGCCTGGAATTTGCAGTTGTTCCAGAATGCAGTAGCACAATTATTGTCAGCGGCTCGGCAATAGGATCAAATTTTGCTCACTGGCTGTCAGTTTGTTTCCTCGTTGGGTCCAGGGTGCTGCTGCTGATGACCTTTCAGGCTCTTCATGGCCCAGGACTCGCACGCCTCCCAGGTGTTCCCGGGCGCCAGCAATGCTCTTCAAGCTGCCCCCTGCCGGCTGTTCTTCCTTTTAGGGCGCCTGCCTGGCCTCGGCCACACCCTGGATCTTTTCTGTTGTGGCTCCCGCTCTGTGGAAGGGGCTTCCTGAAGAGGAGATGGGAGCCCTGCTTGCGGGAGGTCTGTAGGGAGTGCTGAAAACTTGCTTGTTTGCCAGGGCATTTGATGGACTAGGAAAACTACGTAGGTACCTTCGAGGGCATTCTTTGGGGTTTGTTATTTTATTTTGGTTTTAACTTGTAATGTTTTAGCTTCTTCTGTAAGCCAAAAGGAAAGATGGGGTATACAAATGTTTTTAAAAATAAACAAATAATAAAAAACAAACAAATAATGCATTAATCCTACTACAATTTTTTCCCCCAATATCCCACCCACTTGTCACTGCAAACATGAAGGAGGAGGAAAATGAACAAGGAGAAGCAAAGAGCTGAGGTGGTGAAGCGGAGCAGATGAGAATGAATTTGCGTAGTAAGGGCTGACTGACTCAGCTTCAGCCACCTTGCTTCTCCCCCCACTTCCAGTTCCTTCCCAGTCAATCCAGAAAAGACCTGCTTACGCATGTTCGGCGTCGAGATAAGCACCCATTGGCATTCTCCGCAAATTAACTTTTATTTACTTACCTTTTCATTAGTCTCTACTACTTTCTTGCTTGCGCATGTTCCTTTATATTTCCACAGTGAAAACTACTAGAGACTGGAGATTCAGCGAGGGGCGCAGCACCTTTCAAGGGGGGCGTTGCCTACACACGTCCCCTGTAGCTACAGGCTGCAGAGAACAAGCCTGCCTTGCTTTTGTCTTTGGGGTGGTATGCAATATCATGTGTCATGTGTCAGTATCATGACTGGAAGAAGGCAGAGTGGCTACTGATTATATATTTTTAAAAATATTTCTAAGTTGTCTTTCCTGACATACAAAGGGGTTTATACAAACCATGAAGTAGCATTATATTTCTGCCAAAGGCAGCACTCCGCAATCCACCGTGACAGCAATAAAAGCTAAGTCTTCCACACGCCCTTGGACACAGCGGAGTCTCGCGTGCTCTCCTGAAAGCAAACAGAGAATGGATCTTACTTCTGGGGGGCTTGTCTGTTCCAGAGCATTGGAGCAGCAACTGAAAACATCTTGTAACAGGTTGAGTTCGGATTTTGTGCATGGGCTCAGACAAGGTGCAACGGTCCTTTGGATAGATAGGTGGCTCCTAGGTCACAAAAGACTTTAAAGGTCAAAACTCGTTCCTTAAACTGAACCCAGAAACCAACGGGCAGCTAATTTACTCATTCTGTTATGCATTTGGGACTGAACGAGGTTTCAGATGTCTCCAAGGTCAGCTCCACGTAAACCACCGTTCCAGCCCTGAGAGGACCGTAGCGTGGTGGATCCGCAGGGCTAGGTCAGCTGAGTCTAGGAGGGAGGCGGATGAGGGACTGAAAGGAGTCTCCCCCGGCCCAGTGCCAGCCGGTCCGTCAGGGCGGAGTAGAGGTGCCACCCCCCCCCCCCGAGTGCACCCAGCTCTTCAGGCGGTTTGCTCAGGCCGAAAGAGCGCTGATTGAAAGGGAGAACACAAACCCCCTCTCTCCACACTGTCAGCTCCCCTGACCCGCATGGCCTTTTCTCAGCAACTGGGGGTTCTGTTCCCGAGCCTGAAAACGTCGACTGTTTTGTTTGGTGGCAGTGGAGTTGTGGTCTGCAGCAGGGGTCCCTAGCCCCTTTCAGCTTGCAGGCACCTCTGGAGCTCTGAGAGAGGGTGCTGAGCACCACCCCAAAATGACTGCCTCAGGAGAGGAATAGCTCCCCCCTGATGCCTCCTGGGAGGAAGGAACCCCTGAAGGGGGACTGAAACCACACAGGGACTAAAGGAAGCCCAGGCGCTGGCCGGTCCTGATCTCCCAGTGGAAAACTCTCTCTTTTGGAAGAAGGTTGCTGTGCCCTGCCCAATGGCCCTGCCCAGTGGTGGGCACCGTGGTGCCCACAGGTGACACACTGAGAGCCCTGCAATGAAGACAGGGGCAGTGGAAAAGAGCAAGAGTCCAGTAGCACCTATAAAGCTAACAACATTTGGGGTAGGGTATGAGCTTCCATGAGCCACAGCTCACTTCTTCAGCTGTCACAAACTTTGTTAGTCTTATAGGGGCTACTGAACTCTTGCTCTTTTCTACGGCCACAGACAGACTAACACGGCTACCCATCTTGAAGAAGGTGGGGTGATGGAAACAGAAAATATAGAAAGGCTTATAAAACATTGGCATGTACTTTTTTAGTTGGGTGCCCAGTTGCATCTAAAGAGATTTCAGCATTTCACTATACATAGAGAATTTTGAGTTATTGTTGCAAGTTTAGAAGCTGTTTGAGGTGGAATGCATTCGTTTCCATTGCCAAAGCTGTATATCACAATGGCATATTAAGCTCATTTTCTACATGCCTCAAGATTTCCCCTTCTAATTAAATTTTAAAAATTAATATGAAAATGAGAGAAAACCCAGGGATGAGTTCTTTCATCCCATGCTTGAATTTCTTGAGCAGATATATTTAGCAAGAGCTTTCTGCAGCTGAAGGTAGCAGAATTGATGTAGAAGAAGCCAAAAGAAGATCCTTAACTGTCTTTAATGTACAGATGGTTCCATTATTTCCATCAAGAAAAGTATTTCAAACTTCTTTGTATATGCAGTTTAATACGCTTAATAACACTTAATGTCACGTTTATATGTTAAACATACATATTACTTATGTATCCAGCCGTACCTTTGTGCATGTAATTTAAGCCCATTGCTTCGTGTCCTACCCTCTGCTGCCAACTGGAACAGCTCTTTGCCCTCCTCCAAATGACAGCCTTTCAAATATTTAAAGAGAGCAATCATGTCCCCCCTCAACCTCCTCTTCTCCAAACTAAACATTCCCAAGGCCCTCAGCCTTTCCTCGTAGGGCTCAGTCTCCAGACCCCTGATCATCCTCGTCGCTCTCTTCTGCACCCTCTCGATTTTGGCCACATCCTTGTAGAAGTGAGGCCTCCAGAACTGCACCCAATACTCCAGGTGTGGCCTGACCAAGGCAGTATAGAGAGGGGCTATGCCTGTGACCTCCTGCGATTTCGACGCTATGGCCCCTTTGATACAACCCAAGACTGAATTAGCCTTTTTTGCCACCGCATCACACTGACTGCTCATATTTAGTTACCCCAAGATCTCTTTCACATATACTACTGCCCAGAAGTGTATCCCCCATCCAGTATTTGTGCTTCCCATTTTTGTGGCCCAGATGTAATACTGTGCACTTGTCTTTGTTGAATTGCATCCTGTTCACAGCTGCCCACTTCTCCAGAGTCTTCAGGTCTTGTTGAATTTCACCGCTATCTTCTTGGGTGTTTGCCACTCCTCCCAATTTGGTATCATCAGCAAATTTAATGAGCAGCTCTTCCACTCCTTCATCCAGATCATTGATAAAAATATTGAAAAGTACCGGGCCCAAAACTGAGCCCTGCGGCACCCCACTGGACACCTCCCTCCAATCTGATGAAACGCTGTTGACCACCACTCTTTGAGTGCGGTCCTCTATCCAGTTCCCTATCCACCGAACTGTCCTGTAGTCCAGTCCGCAGTCTTCCAGTTTGCCCATCAGAATGTCATGGGGGACCTTATCAAAAGCTTTGCTGATGAGGTTCCCCATGACATTCTAATGCGGCTTCCTACTTGAAACTTGGTTCTGTGGAGTCGGCCAACAGCGTTTTTGTCCGAATCCATTCGGTGCTGTGTGTGAGTTCATAATTCATTGCCAGTGTAAGATGCCACAATGACTCAGAAACACGCGAAAGGTCTTAAGTAAACGAAGGGCAAGTTTGCTCAGAATAGACGAAAACAAACTTGCCAAGCGCCTACCATCAGCGGGCGCTTCTCACGGCCACTCAATTGGCTGGCAGGGGAAAATGGTGGGAAACGGGGGATATTTGCAGTGCCCCCCTCTCCCTGCTGTCATCATCACTCCTCGTGTTCTTGGAAGTCACGTCAGCAGGACACCAGCAACACTCGCGTGTTTGGGCGAAATTCTGTGATAGCGTTTTGCCCAAATACCAGGGTGTCCCCAGCAAGCACTGACATCCCTTTTAGGTGCACGGGGAGTGACATCAGCGCATTACCAGCAACATAACGATGTCGCCTGCTAGGCTAGCCTCCCTGATTGGATCAGCTCACAGGCCCCCCTGCTGTTTGCTGGGGTGTGTGGGGCTTGGCAGCCCTAACAAAGGAAGGAAAACAAGGCCTACCAAAGCCTTCAATAGCAGCTTGCCTAGCCAACTCATCCCAACCCATCAGTAAAACCTGGGCTGGAGCTGCTGCATATTTTGGTAGCTTGAAAGTGTAATAAAACACAAAATGCACACTAGGCAACAGTTGTCATGTGGTACAGTGCACACGAGTATAGGACAGGTAAGCTCTGTAATTCTCTGCCTGGGGTTGGAGTGTTAACTCTTGAAGAACTGCCCTCCGCAGTTGCAGGCTGGGTGTCAGGCTATGGGTGACAGGACATGGTAGACAGGTCCCTGCACCATTGCAACAAGAAGTCCAAGCTCTTGGTTAAATGGTTTTATTCAGAAATCCAATCATTTCCATATATATGTCCCTAGGACTACTCAGAAGCAAGAAAGCATCTAAGCAGTACATGTTTCCTTGACAGGAATCAGAACTTGAAGAAACCACAGCTCTAAATACTCAATCAATTCCCCCCCCCCTACCACAAAGACCACTGGTTTGTGTGGGAAAAGTTCTGGAAACTTCTTCTGGAGTTTATACATCAACCTAGACAGGACAAAGAGGCATAAGAGTCAACGGCAACATTTCAGACAGTACAAGGTCGCTTCTGTGAGCTTCAAAGAAAAGAAAGATGAGACAGCTGCGTTCTGAGGCTGCTAGAGGGAGAAATGAAAGTGATGGTTAGAGCATTTGCAAAATGAAGTCAAGGTATAGCATTAGCAATGGTTCAACATCTAGAACAGTGGCATGGATGCAGGGGTACAGGCATGACACTGTGTTTTACAAGGTGCACTGGTGATCTATTCCAGAGGGAAGGGGAGAAGACTGGAACCTGGTAACCAGTAACTGACTGCCCAGTAAGGCTGCTAGGCCTGCACCGGGCACTACTGGGGGGGGAGGGTAATGGGGAGGATGAGACTGGCCGTTTTCACACGTCTACCCCTCCCGAAAAATAGCGCAAAACTTACAGAATGACACGCCTTCATGGCATGATTTTCCATCATGACTGCTTCGTGGCGCGTTTTCTGATGTCATTGCACCACAAAATCAGGAAATCGCGCCATGAAAGGCGCATCATTCCGTAAGTTTTGCGCTATTTTTTTGGGAGGGGTAGACGTGTGAGAACGGCCAATCTCATCCTCCCCATGACCCTCCCCCAGTAGTGCCTGGAAATGACATCACTGTGCCAAGTGACACCCTTGGAATTTCCCCATTCTCTGGTAAAGATAATGGGAGGATTCCCAGAGAGGATTCCCGAGTCTTCACCCACAAGTGATGTTGCCATGTCACACGCTGTCCATTCCCCCATTTTTATCTGACTGCACCACTGAATGCTGGTGGCCTGCCTGTTGTGGGCAAAGGACAGAGTACTATCTGCTAGTTGCAATGCTAGTAGACTGGCATTTCCACTGGTAGAGGAAGGGGCTGACCGTTGCAGATCTCCCACTCGGCCCCCTCCCTTTCTGTTTGTGAGGGTCCCCTGATCCTGATTTTGGAGGTTTCAGGGGGCTCCAGCTGGAGGGGCAAGATGGAAAAGTCCCGCCCCATGCATTTTGCTCCACTCATGGATCTACCCAGTGTTTCCCTCCAAACAGGCGATCTCTGCTAAGCTCAGCTTCAGCTCCCCCAGTGGCTTATCCATGGCCTGCGTGATAGGGGAGCATGGGAACTCATGCACATGCTTCTCCCCCACGGGGGTGGGGGTGGTGGGGCTGGGAGGGGGCAGGGGGGTGGCAAGCCTCGCTCCGGTCCTTGTTGTGAGCAGCTCCCTGTATGGGGTCACACTGCTTTTGTCTTAGCTGGTCTTGAGACCGATTCACCGATCGGTGGGTTGATGATGAAAAAAGAAACTTGCTACCCTTCTTCCCACCCACAACGCATTTGCATCGGTCAGTGGTGGATGGAATCTGCGCTCGTGGTGGGCTGCATTGACTGAAGGCAGTGAAGTATTGGATGCCCAACTTTCTGGCTCTCCAATTTTACTTTTGCAGATGAGGGATCAAAGTAAGGGCTGAAAAAATTTGCATGCAGTGCCCACTCAAGTAGGTTTTCCAGGGCTTTTTTTCAGCAGGAACGCGGTGGAACGGAGTTCCGGAACCGCTTGAAACTGGTCACATGGCTGGTGGCCCCGCCCCCTGATCTCCAGACAGAGGGGAGTTTCGATTGCCCTCAGCGCGGAGGGCAATCTCAACTTCCCTCTGTCTGGAGATCAGGGGGCGGGGCCACCAGCCATGTGACCATTTTCTCCGAGGGCAACCCACTGAGTTCCACCATCTCTTTTCCCAGAAAAAAAGCCCTGAGGTTTTCCATGGCAAATGTTATGTGACCTAAGTGTCGAGTGCTAAACCCCTGTCCCTGGATTCCACTTTTGTGGCTCCATCAACTTCTCTGTGTGACTGCAGAGATCCTCACCAGCTGTAGGCCTCTCCTGGGGCAGGGCTGTCTCGTCCTAGGTGAGCTGTTTTCAGCCGCATCCCTGGGGGGTGACTGCAACCTTGCTTTTGCCTGAGAGTTGGAATCTGAACTATCCGCCTTTCTTTTTCTATTTTTAGTCTCGGAGAGGCTTCTGATAGTTTAGTTCCTTTGAATTAGATAGAACATCTAGAACAAAGTCCAGCAGTAAAAAGTCTTTCACTATGTCTCTGAACATATTCAATCCAGTAGTTAATACTTGCGGTTTAATTTTTAGCTTGACCAAATAAATGGCAGCTTTTAAAAGTAATTTTGCTTTTTAAAAAGAGACATGTGCGTCTAAGGGGGTCCTGGGTTCAATTCCTGGCCGCATCTCCACATAAAAGAAGGATCAGGTCGTCAGTGGTGTGGCCGGCTTTTCTCTTCCTGAGGCTCTGGAGAGCCTGCGCCAGTCAGGCAGAAGAGACGAGGCTGACCGGGGGATAGACGAATGGCATGGCTCAGTTTAAGTTGGCTTCATGGGAATTTTAAAAAATGGCTCCCCCCTCATCTGGGGGCAGGATGTACAGAGGCCACGTCCTGAACAGCTGCTCTCTGTGTTTTTCTTGACGGTCATCGGCATTTGCGAACTGTGAGGCATAAACCAATTATAAGAACTCGGCTCTGCAAAAATCATGATCAATACACTTACAACGCAAGGTCAGTTTTTCCTTGTAAAACGAGTCTGTTAGGGGAAGGAGCAGCAGTGGTGCATTTCCCTGAATCTCTGGAAGGGTCTGCAGCAGGAGAGGTGACGTCTTAACCCCAGGTGTCCGGGGAGGGTGGTGTTGACCAAAGGGCAGACACAGAGAAAGGGCAGAATCCGCTGAGGGAACTGGTCACTTAGCTTAAGGGCTGGGCTGGGCACAGGCTGTCTTTAGGAATGCAGTAGGCTTGAGCAGAGGGTTCCTATACAGAGGAGTACTAGCCCACCACATCAGTGCCTACTGGTGAAATTAATGTGGAGTGAAGAAATGCCAGGAGAAAACAGTTCGTATGTATGTATGTATGTATGTATGTATGTATGTATGTATGTATGTATGTATGTATGTATGTATGTATGTATGTATGTATGTATGTATGTATGTATGTATGTATGTATGTATGTATGTATGTATGTAGAAAAACCAATGCCACAAAACCAAACAAGTAATTAAAAGCAAGTCATGTGCATAACAACAGCATAAATCAAATACTAAACAGCCTAAAATGATATCCATAAAATAGTCCTCAGGCTAGAAGCAGACCATAAAACAGCTTTAAAACACGGAACCCTGGAAGAAAAAAATGTTTTGGTCCAGTGCCGAGAGGCAAGTAAGGGAGGTGCTGGGCAAACCTCAAGGGGAAGGACATTCCAGAGCTAACGTGCCACCATTGAAGAAGCCCCGTCTCTGATTGCCACCCACTTCATCTGTGCAGATGGTGAGTGCAGAGGGCAGGCCATAGAGCCTGGGCTTGGCAGTGTGAGAAGACTCTGTGCCCTTCAAGTACTCTGTCCCTGAACCATTTAGGGCCTCAAAAGTAAGAACCAGCACTTTGTATTGTGCCTGGAAGCAGATGGGGCCCCCACCACAGATCTTTCAGTCTTGGGGTGAACTCACTATTAGAAAGATTCATTGAGACCAAATTGATGGTGTCTGATTTCCCAAAGAGTTTGGATTTCTTGGCTCGACACTCAATCTTCCAACAGACTTCCGAAAGAGATCAGTGTGACGAGGGTGCTGGAGCCCTGGCTGTCGGGCACCATTGGCAGGTGGAAAGCTCTGTAGTGCTTTGAGCTGCTCATCTTGCGCTTAGTTTTCAGATGGCAGGTCAGTTGCCAAGGCAACTAATAACTTGGAACTATGTTGCTCCTATATATGCTTAAAAGTGTTGTGAAGTCAATGCCTCTGATTTTGCGGAAGACTGATGTAGCCAGACAACTGGGAGGCCACAGTAGGTCTGAAAAATTGTTGCTAGGATTTTGCTAATGTGAATGATATCGATTGGAATTCCATTCTTTGGAAGGCTTCCGGTGCGCACGTACCATGGGTGAAATTATATCTCCGGCATTTGTTTGAGGAAGGGCAGTGCAGATGGTGACTTAGAATGTGTTTCAGTGCACAATTCAAAGTCACAAATGGCACAACACTATTAATTGCTGACTTCTCAGCCCATTAGAACTCTTAAATGCTTTTTGGTAATACAAGTTTCTAGTTGATGTCTTTCCTTATAAATATTCATGTTTTGGATTATTTTTCGCCCTGATGTTAGTCTGGTTTTTCAAGGGTCAAATTTATTCCAATCAGCTGTTTGCTTTACGCCATTCCATGGATAGTTTACAGTGTGATTACTGCCAATTCTTTTAGTAGTTTGTGGCTTCATTCAAAGGGCATTACAGTTAAATGGAAAGGATAAACGCACTCTGAAATATTGTGTTCTTCTTTCTTGAACCCAACTGAAGCTGCTTCTTAAATCTTCTGAAAAAACAGTTCATTTCAAGAAATATATTTTGGTGGGGGCCATCTGGCCATTGTTCCAGTAGGAGGTATTGTTGAGATGGTGACTTGTGAGTAGAGGTCGCAGGTTTGCTTTCTTCTGGTTACTCTTCATAAACTCTGGGCTGATCTGTCGACTCCAGAGACTTCCTCCTTCTTTTAGCATTAATCCCTTGGAAACTGGTATAGAAAGCTCTATGGAGGTTTCCAGGATGAGGGGAAGAGGAAATAGTACAGGAAAGTTGATGCGGGGGAAATGAGGTGTCCCTTGCCAGTCCTTGCAGGTTCCTCACTGTGCCAATAGGCCTGGCCTGGCAACCAGCACCACACACAGCTGGGCCATGTTTTTCATGGGTAGAAGCAGGGCTTTTTTTCAGCTGGAATGCAGTGGAACAGAGTTCCGGCACCTCTTGAAAATGGTCACATGGCTGGTGGCTCCACCCCCTGATCTCCAGAGGGGAGTTGAGATTGCCGCGCGGAGGGCAATCTAAACTCCCCTCTGTCTGGAGATCAGGGGGCGGGGCCACCAGCCATGTGACCATTTTCTCCGAGGGAAACCCACTGAGTTCCACCACCTCTTTTCCCAGAAAAAAAGCCCTGGGTAGAAGCTGCCAGGGTAGGGTTCCCAGCTGTCTGCCAGTGGTGGGCAAACTCTTGTCCGCTGATCACCCAGCGATCAGTGGCAGGTGGAAAGGTCCCGGAGGTTGTCTGCCACTGGAAGGCACCTTAGGAACGCACGCTGTGCGCATGCTTCCGACAGGCATGGTGACATCACTTCTGGAAGTGATGCCATGCTGGCCACAAGAATGTTCCTGCACTTCGTTTGGGGCTAATTTGACTCCAAATGGGCCGAATTGGGTGTGTGCGGAACACGGGAGTGCTTGTTCAGCTGGCGCAGTGACATCACTTCCGGAAGTGACACCATTTCATCAGCCCCGGGGCGAAGAAGATCCCAGTGGATGGCACAAGGTGAGTGCCAGGTGTCCCTACCCTCCTGCTGGGAGGTGAGAGGGGCCTGGCAACCCTATGCCAGGGGGAGGGAAGGAGGGAAAACTGAAGACAGGGATGGGTTGATAAAGGTGGGCTGGGTGGTGGTTGGAAAAGAGAGAAGGAGGCAGAAAAAGGGAAAGGCTGTGGGGGCTTTCAGGAAAGGGGGGAAAAAAGAGTGGGGGAGTGGGAAATGAAATGCCAGCCTCCTGCCATGGGTTTGTTTAGGCTCAATGTGCGCATCTGTCTTATGTACTGTATTGCTAATTGCTGATTTTATATTTATATGGCAAGTTTTATTATTGTATATTTTATTATTGTATATTTTATACTGCTGTGATCTGCTCTTAGCCTGCTTGCGGAGAGAGCGGAATACAGATTTAATTAATTAGAGAAAGAAAGAAAGAACTCACATTAAAAAAAAATCAAATTATGAATTCACTGGAATGGCTGTGCAGGTCAAAACCAAACCCTAACATTCTTATTTGAACGCCTCCTCTGCACTGGTGGAAGGGAGATTATAATCCCCAGTCTGACTGAAACGGGCACAGGTGACGCGAGAGGGAATGGCAGTGGGCCTGAGGCCCCTCCTGGTGACCTCTGTGGACAAGAGTTAAATTCTGTAGAAATAGGCGAGTGCCCTTTGACCCCGAGGAAGTGAACTCTCACCCAGGAAGGTCTTGGGGTCCAGTTTGAGGGAACGTTGAGTTCATAGAGTTCGGAAGCGTTTCTTTGATTCAGGAGTATTCTTTAAGATTCTTTAAGATTGGGAGGAGCCCAGGGGTAGTAGGGAGGCCACACTGTCTACTCTCCTGTGGCTTAAATCTTCCATTCAACATTAGTCATTTTGTAGGAAGCAAAAAAATGGGGTGAAAGTTGTATAAATGCATCATCTGCTCAAAAAGAGTGAGAAAGAAAAATGAATGAAGCATCCAGACATTTGCAAATGGCTCTCCAGTCTGCGTCTATAGCTGAATACTTTATAATCTTGTCCTCCGTGGGACAGAAATCCTGGTTCATCGTGTGTAATGCATTGCTGCCAAGCCGCTGGGCACAAAAGAGGCTGAAATTATCCAAAGGAAACCAAATAGCTTTATTTCAAAGACAAATTGGATTCCTGGATCTCTATAGATTTCTTTTGGAGTGTGTTGATTACTGAACGAGTCTCTGGCATTTCTGGTAATCTGGCATTTTGCATACATTCATTAAGCTAAGCCTTTGGTCAGGATTTGTTTTGTGGGGTTTGGGTGGCTGCGTGGCTGTCTGTCTCTTGTTGCGTCTTCTTAGTGAGCGATTTTGTGAGGACGGCTCTGCCTTCCATCTTCAGTATCTGTGAAGAAAGTCCAGCTAAAGTGTGTGATAATAAAAGGGGCACAGGGAAATAAGAGCAGGGGCTTGAATGTCTGGCATTAAGGAATGCCCCACCCGTCCGCCTCTGCAATATGGACCTCCAGCACAGGGGGAGTGCCCAGAGCTTTGTGCTAGGGAGACTCGAGTTCAAATCCCTCGCCTGCTATGAGGCTCAGTGAATGACTTGGGCCGGTCCCTTTCTCTCCACCTAACCCACCACACCAGAGCAACAGAAGGACTGTCCGTTCTCTGCAGTCAGAGTCGGGGGCTATTCCCAGGGCTGGACACAGAAGAGGAGTTTCACAGGTGCACACTTGGGATGAAGGTTTTCCACTGTGGTGCCTTTTTCAGTGTTGTATACATCAGCCTGTCTCCATTCAAAAAAGGGCAAAGTCCCAAGGCGTCACCTCCAGAGAAATGTTCTAGCAGCAATAGCTGTAACAACATTGGGACTGCAAAGCTCTCTTTGCAGAGTAGGATTGTATGTTACGGATGATTAATAAAATGCTTTTGTTTTATTCATGTTTGTATCTCACTGTTTCTCCAGGGTTCTGAGCCATTAATATGAATAAACTAGTAGCCCCCTCGCCCAATATTATAGTATTGGTGTAGTGGTTAAGAGCGACGGGAGTCTAATCTGGAGAGCCGGTTCGATTCCCCACTCCTCCACTTGTAGCCAGCAGGGTGACCTTGGGTCAGTCACAGCTCTCTCAGCCCCACCCACCTCACAGGGTGTTTGTTGTTGTGAGGATAATGATAACATACTTTGTAAACCACTCTGAATGAATGTTAAGTCATCCTGAAGAGAGGTATATCAATTGAATGTTATTATTATTAACATTATTAAACAAATGCATGCATTGCCACTCCAGCATGTGGTTTATTGTATGGCTAATTCTAGAAATTCATAAAAATGCATGAGAAGCCTGGAGGATTAATCAAATGTTATCATATTTGGGAGTTTGTTGAACACACATGACGCTGCCTTCCGCTGAGTCAGCCCCTTGGTCCATCTAGGTCAGTCTTGTCTGCTCAGACTGGCAGCTGCTCTTCAGGGCCTCAGGCGGAGGAAGGCCTTTCACGTCACCGACTGCCTGGTCTTTTTTACTGGAGATGCCGGAATTGAACCTGAGACCTTCTGCGTGCCAAACAAATGCTCTACCATTGAGACATGCCCCCTCCCCTATTATTGCTTAACATAAACCACCCTGAATCTTGCAAAATTGAACTGAATGCAACTAAAAGTTAAATCACAAATATTGGGGGGGGGGGGGCACATTGTAGCATTGCAGCAGGACCACAGCAGACTAGAAAGAGAAAGCACACTCTCTGCTGCGGTGCAGTGCTGTGCTGTGCCATCTTAAGCAGAGTGGCACCCTTCTGCATCCGCTGAAGTCAGTGGACTTTGTAACTTTGCTTAGGGTGACTGCGGTAAAGCTAGAAAAATTCTAGGTAAGGGAACGTTTTGTGAAGAGTGTAGAGGGGTTTTCTTTGGCAATTAATTCCCAGATGTCAGGGCCACTGCCAAGAAGGCCTTTCTGCGTGCCTTTGTAGAGGATGCCGCAAGTAGAATGCCCCCCCCATCTCCACCCCCCCCAAATGTGCTGGTTTGTTGACACTTGAGCACATCCCCCCCCCCCCCCGAATCATGCACTTGCTGGAAGGCCCAGGGGACAGGAGAGCAGCAAGTGGCCCTGAAAGCGGAAGAGGAAAGGGGGCTCATTGGATGCAGCCCAGATGTGTTGCATGTTACTTGCGCAACAAGCAAGGCTTGTTCTGAAAACGCCAAATGCAAGGCAAAATAAAAGAACAAGAACCATCTCAGAAAGTCCCCAGCATGTTTGGGCCTTCCTGGGAACACGCTGAGCAAAATAACGGTGGTGGCTTTTTCTAGTCTAGGCAAAGGCTCTGCAGCTTTTCACTTCCGTTTCCATGGGGGTTCTCTTTGCCTGCTTCACAGGAATGCCGCATCATCACTTCGAGGGTTGCATGCACAATATTGCCGTGTACCTCTGCTGTTTTTGGAAGTCCAGGGCTATTTTATCTGACACGAGGGTTGAACTAGAGGTGGCTGGTCAGCTTCTTGGCTTAGCCAGAACAGTGGGACAAACTGACACTTGAGAGTAAGGGGATACTGACAGGCTTCTATAAAGTCACAAGGACAGTATAAGATAATATTTAAAGGCACATGGAACGTTGTGTGGAAAATCTCGCCAGCCCAGGGAGTGGTGTGGGGGCTGTAGGGAAGCTGGGAATGTTGTTGTCCCCCTAAATTTGATTAGAAATGTGAGGTCCAGTCTGAGGACGGGGTGGAGCAGGTGTGGGTTGAAATTTTGATAGTGGGGTGCGTGTGGAGATAACGGGGTGATTTAGTAGGGAGAATAGTGCACTCTGCAGATGCACCGGAAGTGCTTTCCACGCCAAGCCTCCCTAGTCAGCTGGGAGAAGAAGGTGAGCTCCGCGTGATTTCTGCTCCAAGCACAGGTCTCTTCCCCCCCCCCCCATCATCTGGCTAGCAGGAAGGCTTGGGGCAGAAAGCATGCAGGGTGGGCATTCCTCTCCAAGCCCCCCCCCCATGTAAGTCAGTGTCCCAAGGCCATGCTTTCCACTCGAAGCCGCCTCTGGCCATGTGGCCTCACAGATCTCATCGTGTAGGGTCTTGAGATCTCATACGGCATTTGTTTGTGTTGCCATGTCTGCAGTGGTGGAGATATCACTTCCCTCTTCTTCTTCTTCTTCTTCTTCTTCTTCTTCTTCTTCTTCTTCTTCTTCTTCTTCTTCTTCTTTAAAGTTTTTTTTGGGGGGGGGGTCTGAAATTTTGTAGAAACATTTTCCCTTTTCAATTCTTTGATCCGCCCTCTGGGGCCAAGTCCATAATTCGCTGTATGATGGTGTCACAAAAAGGATGAGAAGCTGTGGACAATTTAGCAAAGCATCTTTAAATTCCAAAAGGATTTAAGGATACGAGTATCCCCCCCCCCTAGATCTTTAAAAGAAATCAGTGGATTTGACCACATTTGTTTGATCTCAAGAAGCTTAAAAGGGGCCAAGCTGGGAATGAATTGATTACTTTTGAGGAGGAGGATGAAATCTGAAACGAGTCTAGTTAGTCTTTAATGAAATCCTTTATAGTTCCCTTTTCATCTTGCTCTCAGATCATTTTAGCAACTTTGAGGTGGCAGCATGTCTGTTTTATAGGTGGGGGAATAAAAGGAATACAGAACTTGGCATGAAAGGGACTTGATGCAGCTCCAGCGAGTCTTAGATCCGGCCCTTACTGCTTTCCTGTTTTCTTGAATTATCCATGAGCCCAGCATCCTCCTTGGGAGGTGAGCTGGTGGCAGCCTGATTTCAAGGGTCATAGGGAGGGAAACAGAGACGTCCACTTTCCTGCTCTAGTAGGAAAGGGGGGCTTTTGCCCCTGGCCACATCAGGCAAGAGGATTACCCCAAGTGAGGCATGCAGCTGAGCCAAATGGAGCAGACCCCGGCCAGTGGCTTTTTGCTGCAGTTGCTTGTGAGGATGGTCCTTTGGCTCTCCTGGAAGCATCTGTGTGGACCTTGCAAGTGAGCAGGTGGCTGAGTGGAGGGGGGCCCATCAGCTGATTGGAGGGAGAGGCAGCACCGGCAGAGGAACATCGGAGGCCGAGCTCTGGGGAGGCACCCAGCTCCGCTGGGCTGGATCTGTGAGGTGCACTGGCCATGCAGCTCCAGTGCCGTGGTGGCTAGCAAAATCTTGGCATTTCCCCACAGCAGACAATTGCTGGTAGTGTCTGGCATTCTGTGTGCTGCGTCAGGTGATTGATGGGGAGGTGTTTCGACTGCAGCTGAAATTGGGACTCAAGAGCTAGTGTGTTGTGATGGGCAGAGTTCCCCTTTTCAGTAAGTTATATGAGGTTACTGGTGCATGCCCCTTGCAGACAAAATAGAAATTGCACCTACCAGGAGATTTGTGTGTAGCAAGCTCTCCATAATAATAATAACAACAATATGCTTATAGATGCTCTTCTAGACTGATTGGAGCCCCACTCAGAGTGGTGGACAAACTCAGTGTTGTTGTTATCCCCACAATACAGCTGAGGAGCTGGGGCTGAGAGGAGGGGCTTGCCCAAGGCCACCTGCTGAGTTCATGGCAGGAGTGGGAGTCAAACCAGCAGAGTGCTGGTTCGTATCCCTACCACTTAACCACTATGCTACAGCTCCATTTGTATTGTAACACATAGTGACTGAAAAGGTCTAAGACCAGGGACTCCTGGGTATGAATCCACACCCCGTCATGAAGCTTAGGCCAGGCACACACTCTCTTAGCAGAACCTGCTTTACAGGGTCGTTTTGAGGATACTGTTACGAGGGGGGTCATGTATGCTGCTTTGAACTCCTTGAAAGAAAACGTAGAGGGAGATGAGCCATGGTGAAGGTATTGACTTCCTCTCCAAGGGCCGGGCAAAGTCGGTGTCGATGCCCGGCCAAGGGGATACCGGTGCCTCACAAGCATTCCAGATGTCCTTTCTGCCCCATCGGCATGCCGGCTGCCTTGCGGTGTGCCATAGCAGCCCTGTCACCTGGCCTCCAGTTCATGGAGCTCCGGTGCAGTTTCCCCTCTGTGCAATGACCTTGTCACGAATGCCTCCTGCACGTCTGCCATGAATGTGTTTGGGCTCTGCCTCTGGTATCTGAGAGTACGGGAAGTTTCTCGTTCTTCCCGGTTTTTTGTCGCTTTTCATCTTCTGTTTCCACGGGTCACGCTGGCATGAGAGAGGTTTCTCTGTCCTGTAGAAACCTCTTCATGTTTCAAAACCTGCCAGGGAAGCCCATACCTTGGAGAAGTAAAATCTTTCAGGGCTTTCTCTGTAGAGATCGGACACATGCTCCCCATGAGGATTTTCTCATTTCTACTGACTTGTGATGGACTCCATCACAAAATTTCTGTTACAGGGGTGGTACAAACTGAAGGGAGAGAAAAAGGAATATTATTACTGACACACAAAGATCAAAACACCTAGATATTTTTATCCTGAAAAGACAAACAAATCCAAATATTCAAAAAGTAGCTGTAAAGAAAATGAAGAGCAATAGTTTATTGCCAGAGACAACATGGTGAAATTTGATGGGCATAAATAGCAGGAAGCCAAGTTAGGAAGTTAGATTATGGGTATTGTTATACCATATATTTCTAAACTTGCTCAATATTATTTCCTTCTTCCTGGGGAACATTAGATTTGTGATAGGAAGGCCAAGACTCTTGCAGATCGGATTTCCAGCACCCCGACTCTGCTGGGCTGAGGTGCCCGGGTCTTTGCTGGTAACGGTGGCAGTTAAAGTGGCATAAAAGCATTTATATGCTCAGTGTACCCTGTGCAACATTTTCACTTCTTTCTAGTTTTGTTTTCTTCCTGCTTCAGCGAAGTCTGTCCTAGTATGTTTCAATGGCATATATGCTGGTGTTGAATTAATTATATTGTGATTAGTTTATTGCTTCTTAGTAATGTTAGAACTAAGTGGCATATTATTCTGTGTTCAGACAGGATACTGAGGGCAGAGCAACATAAATTGGTCACAGGCTGCTATTCTGGAAGATGTATGGCAAGGGAGTGAATATCAGTGTGTTATACTTGTGCTGAATGTCATTCAGCAATTTGTGCTGCAGTATCTTCTCTCCTGCACTTACAGCATGTGAATTATTGCATTAGATAATAAATTCTACTTTTCTTTGGCCCATTTTCCATTGAGGACTGGCAATGCAGCTGGGGCTGTGCACAGAAACTGGGATGGTGCCTGTTTGTCAGGGACAGCCTTGTACGTTCTGGTGTCTGTCCCTGGCTGGGCTCTGATTTTACATTTTGAGAAATGCTTTAAAAAATGTTTTCGGATGAGTTACTAGAGTTGCCTATCTTTAGGTTTCCTTTTTCTCGATGATCTCCCAAAATTCCAGGACTGGCTGTGTTGCAGTGCTGTCCAGCCCATCATACACCATGGGCTGAATCCAGAGATCTGCTAGAGGACTGATTGTAGAATGGATCTTTCCTCTGTTCCTGTTTCCTCTGAAGTCTTTGAACAGTCCCATCCCCAAAGGGCAAGAACAGCCATGGGATACAGCACAGGAAGCTGCAGCGGGAAGTGAGAATTGCGACCTCCCGGAGCCGGTGGTGTGTTGGAGTGATCGGCTGATCCCTCTTTCGTGAGGATGATGCAGTTCATTGACTGCGCACTTAGTAAAGATCTTCTGCAGTCATTTCAGGGTTGACGTATAGGAAATCAGACGCAATCCCATAGCCATGAAAGGGAAAGGCATTATACATGTCCTGCAGACATCAAAATGTTTGTGAATGAAATCAGGCAACCGGATCTTTATCTCAGGATACCTTCAAGGCTTAAACAGGACAGCTTTAGAAAGCTTCTTACATAACCTGAAATTTTGGCTTGCGAATAGCAACAAGGATGTTGGACAGAATTGTGGCAAAAACAAGAAATAAAATAATTAACATTAACCAATAAAAACACAGAGCACAGTTTTGAATGCTATAACTGTCACCTTAAGGCTGTTGTCAGGCTCTGGGTGATTACAGCAGACAGATCCCTGGTTCATTGTCACAAGACGCTGGTTCTTGATTAAATGACTTTTATTCAGAAATCAGTTCTTTCCATAATCAGATCCAAAGGTCTACTTAAGAGCAAGGTAAGCACCTAAGCAGTTCTAGTAGAAAGTTGACCAGAATGGCTACACAGGAAAATTACATCCCTCTTCTACCCTCCGTTCCATCCCCCTTCCCAATTTCCAAACAACTTCATGTTGTTTGATCTGTGTGAGAACAGTCTGCATATTTGGGTTATTAGGCTACACAGAGAGCAGACATATCACAAGCAGGAAGAAAGCTCCAAACTGGTAAACACCCGGCCGTCTGGGAACGGGTGAGAACTTACTGGAATGTTAGCAACAAGAATACATCCAGGCATACACAATGGAGTCACCCCTGACAGAATAAAGTATACACTGGACAGCAAAATCATTGGCATGAATGAATGAGTACAGTCAGACATGACAGCTGTCACAAAATAAAATCTTTAACCTATTCTATTGCTAGAAGGGGCATGTACAGAGTTGTTAGTGGTCAGACCTGCCCTCACGTTATTAAGGAAGCCTATGAATATGGCAGATATCATAAGCCCCTCTCTGTATGGGTTTTAAACACAGAAACACTGCCTAGCAAGACAGAAAATGGATGCCAGATCTCAAGCCAGGAGCTGGAAAATTAGCTTGTGAGTAACCAGGTGAGACCAGCTTTCAGCCCCCACAGCCCAGAGATGTGTGAAGATCACAAGACAATCAGGTCTTCCCAGAGTTCCTGAATTAATCCCCTTACACCCTGCTGATCTTCCCCTTATCCACTCTCCCATTTCAGGCTATTCAGGGCTCTGAGAGCCTCACCTATCTAGGCATCGTGGGTCGTCAATCATCATTGACAACGTTAGTTTCGCCTGGGAAGGCTTAATCTTCCCAGTTTTATTGTCTCACCATAGAGACAGCTTTCCAGTTCTTCGTCTTACCCTGGAGACGACCATTAAGTTATTGTTTGGGGGCAGAAGACATAATCCTGCCCCAGAGTATGTCCCACAGTATAATTGGACTGCCCTTCTGCCATAGTTGTGTGCATGTCCTTAGATTCAGCATCCACCTTCAGACTCCTGTCTGAGCCGCTCATCTTTCCTGCC
Source organism: Eublepharis macularius (assembly GCF_028583425.1). NCBI lineage: Eukaryota > Metazoa > Chordata > Lepidosauria > Squamata > Eublepharidae > Eublepharis > Eublepharis macularius. The sequence continues at coordinate 3,304,647 of NC_072792.1, forward strand.
TTGAAGCGCTGCCATGAAGTCAATCAACACTTTCTCACACGGATGCACCCTTCTGGATGGTAACTATTACCCAACCCCCCAATTCTCTCCAATTTTCCTCCCTATTTTTCTAGTTAGCTCTATATGTCTGCTGTGTGTTTTGTGTGCAATTGATCTTTATTATTTTTATTAGTAACAAAGCCAGCTGTGGGGAAAAAATACAACGGGCTCTAGAAAGGGGAAGGCATGTAGGTGGGAATTGCTTCTCCTCTGCTCCTGATCCTAGCTGGGTAAAGGCAGGGGGCAGACATTGCCACTTGCTCCGCTACTGATCCTAGCTGAGTGAAGGGGGGGTGGGCATTGCCTCCTGCTCCACACCTGATCCAGCCAGGTGAAGGGGGATGGGCATTGCCACCTGCTCTTCTCCTGATCCCAGTTGGGTGATGGTGGGGGGTTGGCATCATGCCCTGTTCCGCAACTGATCTCAGCTGGGTGAAGGCAGAGCATGGGTAGTGCCACCTGCTCTGCTGCTGATCCCAGCTGTGTGAAGGCGGGGTGTGGGCATTGCCACCTGTGCCGCTCCTGATCCCAGCTGTGTGAAGGCAGAGCATGGGTAGTGCCACCTGCTCTGCTGCTGATCCCAGCTGGGTGAAGGCGGGGTGTGGGCGTTGCCACCTGCTCCGCTCCTGATCCCAGATAACTGTAAAGAAGCCTTCCCCAAGGAAAATACTGGAAACAAGAGTGGAAAAGAGTGGGTCCATGAAAGAATTTTTCTCCTAGATGATCTGGGTCCACCTAAAGAATTAGCAGAACAAAAACTTCCATGAATATTGTATGTTGGCTAGCAGCGAGGCAGAATGACCTGGGCTTCCTGATGAGAGAGTGGTACAGGTCATTGCAGGGGACGCACTGCAGGAAGTGCTGGGCCTGCCCACGCTATGGGGACATTTGAATGGCAGCACTGGCGGTTGTTGGCATTTCTGCACGTACTGGAGGTGAGGGGGTGGGATGGTGGCATCCCTAGAAGGCCGCTTGCTGAAGGCTCTGCAAGAAGCGTGTCCGTGTGTGCCGGGGGTGGCACCTTCTTGCTGCCCTTGCACGTACGGCGTCTCCTCCTCATCAGATGTGTCTTCTCTGGTAATGCTTCAGCAAGCGTTTACAGGCCTGTGCCTTGCTGCTGATGTAGAGCAGCTGGTAGTGCAATGCTTTTTGTGGTGCCAGTGCTGAAGCAGGCTGGGCAGCGGGTGCAGCATTTGAGCTCATCTGAGCAGCCACAGTGAAGAGGCTGTTCTCCATTGGGAGGTGCTGCTGCAGGTGGGCACGATGAAGCGAGATTAGAGTCCCAACGGGGTGGGGTAGGGGTCCTTTAACGCTAGGACACTTTGCCCTGGCTTCTTTGCCAGCTAAGAGCAGAGTCTGGACCTTGGCAAGGTGTCTTTGGGGCCTCTTGAATTCATTCTCGTCCCATAGATTCTGGGCAACTAGCTGAGTGATCAGTTCTTTCTTCTTTGGACAATTACTCATCCATTGCAACAATGGCTCCTGCAGAAGAACTAGAACTCTGGTTGTCTGGAGTCAGGTTGCTTCGTACTAAAAAACTGGGCCATCTTTGGGTCTCCAAAGTCCCCCATGTGGGTTCAGCCCTGGGATCTGGTGGCCCTGTAGCCTCTGGCGCTGCCTTCAGTGCTATTGCTCAGGTCCGCTCAGAGGGCTAGAGAAAGGGAATGTACACCCAGGGACTCTCTCCCACTACTGTATATCTCTCTGAACATTTAAAATATACATGTAGCCAATTTCCAAACCTTCAAAAGCCATCAGAGTTTTTAATGGGTATACTGTCACAGTCAGGTATTGCCTATATGCATTCTGTTAGCAGAGGATGTGACCGGCAAAGGTTGATGAAATTCAAAATATAAGGTACTTTTTAATGTTCACTGGATTGTCAGTCTTAAAATTAGCTAAGTTATTTATCAGTCACACACTCCCTAATGAATCCTGACAATTTTAATTGCCCCTCTGTTTGGAACTTGACCACCACCTGTGGTGTTCCACCGGCAATTATCTGAAACTGAAGCAATCACAGTACCTTTTTCTAAATGTGAAGCAAATGCTTTTCTTAGATTTTTGTAATACTTTCAGTTCTAGGCTGCCATTAATTTAATTACATTTAATTAGTCAGATAATAAAAGAGCCACTGACTTAATTCCCTAGCCTGTTTCCTGGAATTTTATTCCTTGGAGAAATAGGATGGGCTGCTGCTGATCGGCTGAATATATCGGGGCAAAAGAGATCAAGGTAACGAATGCCGCAAAGCGAGGTGAAAACCATTAAGGCAGCAGCGGGGGGGGGGGCAGAAAAGTCTGCTCTGGAAAGTGCGTCACTTGTGAAGGCTACAAAAAAGGAGTTGAAGTTGGTGGAGAACCAACTGATCGGGCTACAAGTGGAACGAACGCAGACAATTTTGCGTCTCCAAAACGTGAAAGAGGAGGAAAATGAGGATCTGTGGGATTTGGTCTCGGAACTACTGGCGACACCCGCGAGGACGACTAAAGAAGAGGTTAAAAGCGCCATTTTGGAGGTCCGTCGGGCTTCTTCAAAATATGCAACAAAGCGACAGTTGCCTCGTGAGATCATTATTGACTTTTCAACTAAAAAGATTCGGGACACCATCCTATATAACTCATACAATGCGGATTTGGACTTTATGGGTTTGAAAGTCAAGATTTTGAAGGACGTTCCATTTCTAGTCCGGAAACGGCGTTTTAAATATAAAAAGTTTGCAGCTCTTCTGAGGGACCATGGAATAAAGTACAAATGGTTATTCCCGGAAGGAATATGGTTCAGATATAAAGATCAGGCCTATAAGATACTATCAGAAGATCAACTAAAGGATTTTGAGAATAAAAACCCAGAATTCTGCTGCACCAAGAACGAAGAAAAGGAGGAGCCGGAGGGGGGGGGGAAGAGGAGAGCATTGCAACAGCAGTTGCACAGAGAGAATTGCGTCCGGGACCCAGAAGGGGGAGGAAAGTTTAATCAGAATTTGAAATGTTTATTCTCTGTATGATTAACCACTCCATCATTATTCTATGGAGCTATTTTTGTATTATGACAGTATGAAGGGAAACATTGAAGTGTAGTGTTTAGTGTTTGTAGTTCATTCCCCCCCCTTTTTCTTTTTCCACTCCCCTTTGTCCCTTCCCTCTTCCCTTTCCTTGTGATAGTCTGGTGTAGTGTTTTTTAGTTATGAAAAATAAAAATTTATAAAAAAAAAAAAAAAAGGTAACGAATGCCGCGCCGCCTGCTAGCTGTGCCTAGGCAGCAACATCGAGCACTGCTGTTCATTCTTGCAGTTTCTTTCATGCTGCAAGTTATGTAAAGTCAAGCAAGCCTGCCTGTGTTTGTTTGTTCATTTTTATTTATTTACTTCATTTATACCAGGGTGGATAAAAAAATTATTTTTAATTTTTTTTAAAAAAATCATATATTTTTAATTTAAATTGGATTTTTAAAATTTAAATTGGATTTTGTTTCATAAAATGGTTTCTGGGGGAAAATCTATCTAAAGAAAGTTTTCTATTTCAAATACATTTCAGCCCAAATGTTTTTTGTTATAAAATGTTTTTTGTTATAAGTTTATGCAATATTATTTTGGGTCATTTTTCTATCTAGAAGATACCATCAGAGATAACATGCCTCTTCTTAACAGCAAAAATGTTTTAAAATAAGCACCTGGAGTTGAGAAGGAGCCCTCAGTGCTGTTGCTCCCATGCAAATCTGTGTACACAGGAGCAAACACTTACCTCTTAAGTGCAAAGTTTCAAGAAGTTCAATGAATAAATAGTTTGGGATGGAACTAGGGTTGCCAGCTCCAAATTGGGAAATTCCTGGAGATCTGGGGGGTGAAACCTGGAGAAACCTGGAGAAAGAGGGGTTTGGGGAGGGAAAGGACCTTGGCATGGCATAATTCCATAGAGTCCACCCCCGCAAAGTAGCCATTTTCTCCAGGTGAACTGATCTCTGTGGCCTGGAGTTGTAATTCCAGGAGATCTCCAGCCACTGCCTGGAGGCTGGCAACTCTAGATGGAACAGACCTCGATAAAGAGGAGATGTTAAGAGCTAAGCGTGAGGAGGGAGAGGCAGGCAGCACAAATGAACAGAATACTCCTTTTGAGCAGAATACTCCAGAAGTCTTAAGATCTTTGTGAGTGTAGCCTGAGATTTATCATATTATTCACCCCCTTGAAAAGAGAGAACCCATAATGGCGGCAGGCCATAAAAGAGATCCAGTTTGGGGATATTTTTTTTAACCACAGTTAACAAACATAGATGTTTAAGCAAATACAAGAATGCCTATGCTATATAATGTTTTTGTTTTAGTTAAATAAAACAATTTAAATGATTATTGTTAATTATTATTTTTGCTCCTTTCAATAAAATACAGTAGAAAAGTTGTCCAAACATGAACGATTTACCTATTAAACTGGAGATAGTTCACCTCACAATGACTTCAAAATTATCTATTTCGAATGGTATATAACCAATAATTAATTCTCTAATATAATAACTAAGCTGAGAAGCTATTGTTCGAAAAATGAAACTTTCATCTGGGTTGCAAATCAGCAAGAATTAGCCTTTATGTAGAAAACCATGACAAATTGAGTCTTCCTGATTAGTGATTTAAATTATAGTTTAAATCAATTTGATTTAAACCAAATCCACTCTGATTTATATCCAGCCTTTCTCGCCAGTGGGACCCGAGTCGCTTAGATCATTCTTCTCCATCTATTCTCAAAACAATCCTGTGGTGTAAATTAGGCAGAGGAAGTCCCAAAGTCACCCAGTTAGCTTCCACGGCACATGGGGGTTTGAACCTCCGTCTCCCAGATCCTGCTCCAAAACTAGCCCTGAGCCTGCTTGCAGGGAGGGCGGAATATAATTATGATAAAATAAATAAATAAATAAATAAATAAATAAATAAATAAATAAATAAATAAATAGCTCTGTGTGGTACTGTGTTGTTGTTGTCATTCACAAACAACATACACTTTCTACAGAGAGTTGGCTGTTTCTGTGGTGGGATGGGAATAGCGCCGGTGTCTAAGGTTGCCAGGTCTCCTTACCCTCCTGGCGGTGGGGCAGGGGAAACCTGGCATTCATCTGTAGAAGCTCCTTGCGCATGCGTAAAGTACACGTGCACTCCCAGCACGGTGTGATGATGTCACTTCTGGGAGTGATGTCATCGCACAGGCCCTGGAAATGCTCCTGGGTTTTGTGCCAGGCTGATTTGGCCCCAAACAGGCTGAATCTTTAAGAATCATAGAGTTGGGAGGGGCCATACAGACCATCTAGTCCAACCCCCTGCCCAGTGCAGGATCAACCTAAAGCATCTCTGACAAGTATTCATCCAGCCTCTTCTTGAAAACTGCCAGTGAGGGGGAGCTCACCACCTCCCTAGGCAGCTGATTCCACTTTTGAACTACTCTGATGGTGAAAAAGTTCTTCCTAATATCCAGCCGGTACCTTTATGCATGTAATTTAAGCCCATTGCTTCGAGTCCTATCCTGTGCTGCCAACTGGAACAGCTCCCTGCCCTCCTCCAAATGACATCCTTTCAAATACTTAAAGAGAGCAATCATGTCCCCCCTCAACCTCCTCTTCTCCAAACTAAACATTCCCAAGGCCCTCAGCCTTTCCTCGTAGGGCTCAGTCTCCAGACCCCTGATCATCCTCGTCACTCTCCTCTGCACCCTCTCGATTTTGTCCACATCCTTTTTAAAATGAGGCCTCCAGAGCTGCACACAATACTCCAGGTGTGGCCTGACCAAGGCAGTATAGAGAGGGGCTATGACCTGTGATTTCGACGCTATGGCCCCTTTGATACAACCCAGGATTGAATTAGCCTTTTTTGCCACCGCATCACACTGACTGCTCATATTCAGTTTACAGTCCACTCTTACCCCAAGGTCCTTTTCACATATACTACTGCCCAGAAGTGTATCCCCCATCCAGTATTTGTGCTTCCCATTCTTGTGGCCCAGATGTAATACTGTGCACTTGTCTTTGTTGAATTGCATCCTATTCACAGCTGCCCACTTCTCCAGAATATTCAGGTCTTGTTGAATTTTAATTCTGTCTTCTTGGGTGTTTGCTACTCCTCCCAATTTGGTATCATCAGCAAATTTAATGAGCAGCCCTTCCACTCCTTCATCCAGATCATTGATAAAAAATATTGAAAAGTACCAGGCCCAAAACCGAGCCCTGCGGCACCCCACTGGACACCTCCCTCCAATCTGATGAAACGCCATTGACCACCACTCTTTGAGTGCGGTCCTCTAACCAGTTCCCTATCCACCGAACTGTCCTATAGTCCACAGTCTTCCAGTTTGCCCATCAGAATGTCATGGGGGACCTTATCTTTTTTTTTTTTGAAAAGTTTTTTATTGGGTTAGAACATTATTATTTTTACATTACAATCAATTTTCCCCTAATTTTTCGTTTCTAACCCCCTCCCTTTCCCCCCCTTTTGTTGACTTCCAACAGCTTTCCCACCCTCTGTCCCTTTTCCCTTACTTCTATTAAATTCCTCTATCTAAAGCAGATATACATTCTCCATTATATTAAGCAGTACATCTTTAACTCCTTTACTTATTATACACCCAAACTATACGTCTTTAGATAAACAATTTATCCCATTTTCCAGTTTTGAATATTTCTATATAAACCTATATATCATAAACCATAAAAATTTCCCACATTTAAATCAAACAATTTGATTTGTTCTCTATGTATTACTCATTTCATCTTTTTATGGTAATTCTATATAACTCCTCAGATACTCAATCAATTTAACTCTTCTGTACATTCAGTTTGGTGCATATAAATCTTGTCAAAGAAAGAAAATATTGTTAATTACTCAATCCTCATGTTTAAACCTTATCATTAATTATTCTCTATCAGTTAACCTATACATATCTATATATATCTCAATCAATTAATCTAATTGCTTATAAATTCACATTTCTCTTCCTCCCCCGGTAAAGTCACCCCTCTCTTTTATACTTTTATTATACTTCAGTAGTTCTCAAACTGCCACAGTTTTCCTCCTACCTCCCATTTCTTCTCCAGATATTGTTTCAGCTTCTCCCAGTCTGTGTTAAACTGCCCTGAGTCCAGATCTCTCAGTTTTCTTGTCATCTTGTCCATTTCAGCCATATACAGCAATTTGTAGATCCAATCTTCAATAGTTGGCACTTCTTGTACTTTCCATTTCTGCGCATACAAAAGTCTAGCTGCTGCAGTCATATAAAAAATCAACGTCCTATGATGGGCTGGAATTCCCTCCATTCCCAAGTTTAGCAGCAGGAGTTCTGGGTTCTTATTTATTTGAAACTGTAAAATTTCACTCATTTCTCTTATTATTTCCCCCCAGAACTGCCTAGCTACCGCACACGACCACCACATATGATAGAGGGAGCCCTCATGTTTCTTACATTTCCAGCATTTATTAGAAGTATTCAGGTTCCCTAGCGCAATCTTCTTTGGTGTCATGTACCAACGATAGATCATTTTGAAAATGTTCTCTTTAATATTGATACATGTCGTTGTCTTCATTGTAGTTTTCCACAAGTATTCCCATGCCTCCATTGTTATTTCTTTATTGAAATTTATAGCCCATTTCACCATCTGTGTTTTAACTATCTCATCCTCAGTATACCATTTCAACAGTACTTGGTATACCTTGGATATTCTTTTCTTGTCTTCTTTAAGAAGGGTCTGCTCTAGTTCCGAGTTCTCTGTTCGTATGCCCCCTTTTGCAGAGTCCGAATTGTATAAATCTCTAATCTGTCTGTATTGGAACCAATCATAGTTAGGTGATAGTTCCTCTTGCGTCTTTATTCTAAGTTTAGATACTTCAATTTTAGTTATTTCTTTGTATGTTAAACATTGTTGTTCATTATCAACAGCTCTCGGATCTATCACCTCGTATGGAACCACCCACAAGGGGGTTCCTTCTTGTAAGTAAATTCTGTACTTCTTCCAGATTGTATATAAACTTCTCCTTACAAAATGATGTAGGAACATCGAGTTGACCTTTACTTTGTCGTGCCATAGGTATGCGTGCCATCCAAAAAATTTTTTATATCCCTCTAGGGCTAATAGTTTCTTATTCTTTAACGTCATCCACTCTTTTAACCAAACTAGGCAGATTGCATCATGATAAAATCTCAAGTTGGGCAGTTGCATTCCGCCTCTTTCCTTTGCATCTTGTAGAACTTTTACTTTCACTCGAGGCTTCTTGCCTGCCCAAACAAAATCTGATATTTTCCTCTGCCATTTTTCAAATTGTTTAGAGTCTCTGATGATTGGTATTGTCTGTAGCAAAAACATTACTCTTGGTAACACATTCATCTTAACTGCTGCAATCTTGCCCAACCATGACAGATTCAGTCTATTCCATTTGATCAAGTCTCTCTCTATCTGAGTCCATAATTTTTCATAATTATTCTTGAACAAATCTATATTTTTTGCAGTCAGCTCGACTCCCAAATATTTCACCTTACTATTTACTTCACAGTCCGTTGTTTCCATTAACAATTGTTGTTTCTGCTTAGTCATGTTTTTGCATAATATCTTTGACTTCTTTTTGTTAATGAAGAAACCTGCCAAGTCACCAAACTCCTTGATCTTATCTATCACTTTTGGCATGTTCTCCAATGGATCTTCTACAATTAACATTATGTCATCAGCAAATGCTCTAACCTTGTATGAATAGTCCTTTATTTTCATTCCTCGTATTTCCTCATCTTGTCGTATTTGTATCATCAGAATCTCCAATACTAAAATGAACAACAATGGAGATAACGGGCAACCTTGTCTTGTTCCTTTACTAATCGTCAATTTCTTGGTCAATTCATCATTCACTACAATTGCTGCAGTCTGGTCTCTATAGATTTCTTTAATTGCTCTGATGAATCTTTCTCCCAGTTGTAGCTTTTCCATAGTGGCAAACAAAAAGTCCCAGTTTAAATTGTCAAACGCTTTTTCAGCGTCTACAAAGAAGAAACCAACCTCTTTATCACAACGCTTATCATAGTATTCAATAGCATTGATCACTGTCCTTAAATTGTCTCTTATTTGTCTGTCTGGCAAAAAGCCTGCTTGTTCTTCCTCTATGACTTCCGAGAGCCACCCCTTCAGTCTCTCCGCCAATATCTTCGCAAAAATTTTATAATCATTGTTAAGTAGTGATATAGGTCTGTAATTTTTCACGTTAGTCAAATCTTGGCCCTCTTTAGGGATCAATGATATATTCGCTTCGCTCCAAGTGTCTGGAATTCTTTGATCCCTAAAAACTCCATTCATCACCTCTTTTAGGAATGGTGCCAGTTTATTGGCCATTGTCTTATAAAATTTAGCCGTAAGTCCATCTGGCCCTGGCGCCTTTCCTAGATTTGCGGATTGTATTGCCTTACTTATTTCCTCATCGGTTACTTCACTATTCAACTTATTTCTCCAAGCTTCCGAGATCTCTGGAAGTTTAGTTTTCTCCAAATATGATGCTATTGATTCTTTGGTTACTTCTTTTTTATTATACAGCTTAGCATAAAATTTATAAAAGGCTCTACTAATGGTAGTCTGTTCCAGATACGTTTTATTTTCTTCACAGATTTTATTTATTATTTTCTTTTCCCTTTTCTTCTTCAATTGCCATGCCAAATATTTCCCAGGTTTATTAGCACCCTCAAAAGCTTTTTGATTCAGTCTTTTAAGGTTCCACTCCAATTCTTTATTACTCATTGCTGTTAACTGTTCTTGAAGAATTTTGATTTCCTGATATATTTTCTTTTTCCCTGGTCTCTTTTTTAACTGTGCTTCTTTGGCCTTTATTTTCTCCTCAATCTCTTGTCTTTTCTCCTCTTTCTTTTTCCTTGCTCTGCCATTTAAGTCCATTAGTATGCCCCTTACAACCGCCTTGTAAGCATCCCAAACTTTATTGGTTGGTACTTCTTTATTCACGTTGTATTGTATAAAAAACTTTGTCTCTCTTCTCAATATTTCCATATTCTCACTTTCCTGTAACAAGTCCTCATTTATTCTCCAGGCTTTCCTTTTCCTCCTTTTTCCAAATTTCCACATAATTGGATTGTGATCTGAGCCTACCATCGGCATTATTTCTACCTCCTTAGTCCATATCGCTAAGTCCTTTGAGGCCCAGATCATATCAATTCTTGATAATGTAAGATGCCTTGCAGAATAAAAAGTAAACTGTTTGGTTTTAGGATATTCTCTCCTCCATACGTCTTCGAGAGTCTCTTGTTGAATCAACTCAAAAAAAAGCTTTGGCAATAGTCCTCTTTTCTTTTGTGCTGTTGTAGTCTTTTTGTCTAGTTCCAAATCTGTCACTCCATTGAAATCTCCAGCAAGAATTATCTGGTCATATACAAGATCGTCTAAATGCTTCCTTAAATCCTCAAAGAAGCTTTCCTTTGCACCGTTAGGTGCATAAAGTCCGACTACCAACACTCTCTTTAAATTCCAATTACATTCCACTGCTACAAATCTAGCTTCCACATCTCTCATAACAAATTTTGGCTGCAGCTCCTCTTTTATGTACAACACCACTCCTCTTTTTTTCTTGTTAGAGGCCGCTACAAATTCTTTGCCCAATTTTCCAGATTTTAAATATTTTACATCCTGTTTTCTAATATGGGTCTCCTGCAAACAAACAATATCACATTTTTGTTTTAGTAGCCAATGAAAAATATTTTTCCTCTTATTCGGTGAGTTTAGTCCATTTACATTCCAAGATAATACTTTACACTCCATATTCATGGTTTTGTTGGTAAGTCTTTTTCATTGTCCTTGATAAATCTCTCCATCTCCCGCTCAGATCTGATGCGTTTTTTTGCCCCTCCAAACTCAAAGGACACTCCTTCCGGTAACTCCCATCTGTACCTGATATTCATGTCCTTCAAAGTCTGAATTAGCACTCTATATTTTTTCCTGTCCAGTAACACTGATCTGGGCAGTTCCTTCATTATGATAATCGTCTTGCCATCAATCTCCAATGGATCTTGAAATTGTTTTGTCACAATCCTCTCTTTCATGTTCCTAGTTGTAAACTGCACAATCACATCCCTTGGTAGTTTCCTCTGGGTTGCAATTCTCGAGTTCACACGGTACGCCACATCTAGGATAGCCACAATTTCCTCCTCCTCCTTCCCCAGGTAATCAGCCAACACCTCAGTCATCTGTTCTTGCGCTGACTTCCCTTCCACTTCCGGCAGACCACGAAAACGAAGCTGCTTCTCCATGTGTTTAGTTTCTGCAACTGACATCCTCCCCTTCACCAGTCTCATCTCTGTTTGTTGCGTGTCTATTAAATTCTCCATCGCGTCTTCTACTGTTTTAACTCTCTACTGCGTTCCTTGTAATTCACTACTAATCGTTTCCACGCCTTTTTTCACTTCTGACAGCTCCGACTTTACTGTCTGTGTAACTTCTTTGACTTCTTTAATAAGCTCCAATTTCGTGTCCTTAAGTTCTTTCATCATGTCTATAAGTTTTTTGTCCAAATTTTCTATCGCCGATTGCCACTCTTTTTTCGACATCGTGGGGCTTGCTTTAGCTCGCTCCCACGAATCTGCTCTCTTCCTTAGCTCCGTGGCGTATATTTAAACGTTTTCCTTTTTTTCAAATGTACCAATCTTTGCCAAAATTAATTTTTTTGTATCCAAAATGTCGGGCGTCTTTTCTCTATGGTTTCTCTAAGTTATTGTAATCCAAGATGGCCTACTTCCTCTTCCGCTGAAGCCGCGACCCTTCCCCTTTCAAAAATGGCGATTCCCTGCTTCCTGTCCATCGGCAAGGGCCGCTTCCCTCCAGCCACTCTATTGTTGTTACGCACTTCCTGTCTCCCGTCTTCCCACAGCAGGTCTCGCGATGGTGTCTTTTTCCCACAGCTCCGAAACCACAGGTATTCAAAACAATAGTCCGATTTTTGCAATAACTTCTTTAAATTTAGTCTCTTTTAAAATACAACTCCTGCCGAGTCTTCACCTCCTTTTCACTAGTCTGCTGCAGTTTAAAAATCTACTTTCTTTCTTCTCTGTTTTTATCAATCTGTCCCGTTTCAAGAGATAGCGATCTTTACCTTCTCTTCAGCTTTCTCGGGTTGTAATCGCTGTTTCGATCTTAAATTCTCCTCTCGACTTCCCTCCCCGATCGAAGCTTGGGTATGTAGGTCTTATGCCAGCCGAATTGGCCCCAAAACTGCCGCAGAGATTATAGCCGACCCGTCGCAAGGTGGGACCTCAAGGATCAGGGGGGAGACTCCTTGAGTAGAGCCCCCCCTCGTCCGAGATCTAGCTCACCCTAGGGTCTTGAGCGTTCTTTGCCTGCTCCCTGCCTGAGAGCAGTCGGCCGCGGGTTATTTTCACCCCTCCGGCCGGTTAAAACGGCAGTCCGGTCAGCTCCGCAAATGGAGCTGCGTTAGACCTCCATGAATCCCAAACCGGAAGTCGCCACGCCTTTTTTCACTTCTGACAGCTCCGACTTTACTGTCTGTGTAACTTCTTTGACCTCTTTAATAAGCTCCAATTTCGTGTCCTTAAGTTCTTTCATCATGTCTATAAGTTTTTTGTCCAAATTTTCTATCGCCGATTGCCACTCTTTTTTCGACATCGTGGGGCTTGCTTTAGCTCGCTCCCACGAATCTGCTCTCTTCCTTAGCTCCGTGGCGTATATTTAAACGTTTTCCTTTTTTTCAAATGTACCAATCTTTGCCAAAATTAATTTTTTTGTATCCAAAATGTCGGGCGTCTTTTCTCTATGGTTTCTCTATGTTATTGTAATCCAAGATGGCCTACTTCCTCTTCCGCTGAAGCCGCGACCCTTCCCCTTTCAAAAATGGCGATTCCCTGCTTCCTGTCCGTCGGCAAGGGCCGCTTCCCTCCAGCCACTCTATTGTTGTTACGCACTTCCTGTCTCCCGTCTTCCCACAGCAGGTCTCGCGATGGTGTCTTTTTCCCACAGCTCCGAAACCACAGGTATTCAAAACAATAGTCCAATTTTTGCAATAACTTCTTTAAATTTAGTCTCTTTTAAAATACAACTCCTGCCGAGTCTTCGCCTCCTTTTCACTAGTCTGCTGCAGTTTAAAAATCTACTTTCTTTCTTCTCTGTTTTTATCAATCTGTCCCGTTTCAAGAGATAGCGATCTTTACCTTCTCTTCAGCTTTCTCGGGTTGTAATCGCTGTTTCGATCTTAAATTCTCCTCTCGACTTCCCTCCCCGATCGAAGCTTGGGTATGTAGGTCTTATGCCAGCCGAATTGGCCCCAAAACTGCCGCAGAGATTATAGCCGACCCGTCGCAAGGTGGGACCTCAAGGATCAGGGGGGAGACTCCTTGAGTAGAGCCCCCCCTCGTCCGAGATCTAGCTCACCCTAGGGTCTTGAGCGTTCTTTGCCTGCTCCCCGCCTGAGAGCAGTCGGCCGCGGGTTATTTTCACCCCTCCGGCCGGTTAAAACGGCAGTCCGGTCAGCTCCGCAAATGGAGCTGCGTTAGACCTCCATGAATCCCAAACCGGAAGTCCGTCATGGGGGACCTTATCAAAAGCTTTACTGAAATCCAGATAAATCACGTCAACAGAGTTCCCCCGATCCAGTAAGCTGGTCACTCGATCAAAGAAGGAAACCAGGTTGGTTTGGCAAGATCTGTTAGGAACAAAACCATGCTGACTTCCCCGGATCACTGAGTGGTCCTTCAGATGCTTACAGATTGATCCCTTTACAATCTGCTCCAATATCTTCCCAGCAACAGAAGTCAGACTGACCGGCCTGTACTTTCCTGGGTCATCCTTCTTCCCTTTCTTAAAGATTGGGATACCATTCGCTCTTCTCCAGTCTTGTGGCACATCCCCAGTCCTCCAGGAGGCCTTGAAGATGATGGACAGGGGTTCTGCAAGTTCTCTAGAAAGTTCTTTCAGCACTCTTGGGTGAACCCCATCTGGCCCAGGGGATTTGTGTTTGTCCAGTGCAGCCCGGTGAAAAGTCTGGGAGTGTTCCCAGGGCCTGTGTGATGATGTCACTCCCGGAAGTGACATCGTCATGCCATGCTGGGAGTGTGCCCTGGAAGGCCTGTTCTCATGCCTTTTCCCCTGCTGGCCAGGTGGGGGGAAGAGGCTAGGAGTGGGGGATCCCTCAGCCAACCAGGGCACCGGCAACCCTACTGGTGTCTCATGCTGCCCTTTTTCACTTGTGGCCAGCCATCTCAGAGCTGCCAGTTTAAGGCAGTGGAAAGCAAGGGCCAATTTTCATTGTTGAAGATCACTGAGAATGTAAATTAAGGCCCTCCAGATGGATATCAGAGGCTATTTTGTTCTAGCTTGTTTGTGAAATACAAAATGAAAATGTTTAATATTTTCCTTTAAATGACAAGTGGCCATTGACCGCTTAATCTAGTAGTAGGCTAACTTTTGGGCCCAAGTGCCAGGAAAATGCAACATGTTCTTGTTAAAGTGGTGCATCAGTAAAGAGAAGGGAGAGGGAGAGATGAAGATTGTACCTGTTCAAATGCGCCACGTTTCTTGCACAGATACCTGATTTCGGGGGGGGGGCATGGCTCCACAGCACCGGTAACTGCTTGGCCAGGGAGGCGGTTCTGCCTTGAGGTGAGGGTACTGCTTTTTTGACAGGGGCAGTCTTCTATGCCCACCTGACAGCCGGAGTGTGCTGAGCAGTGAAGTTGTGCTCCAGCACAGCACCACAACAGCTGTTGGCACAAAGCTGTCTGCACTCATAGCAGGTGGGACCAGAAGGAACTCCCGCTGATGACATCACCGCTGCTGGTCCAAAGATCCCCAGGGCTGATCTCTGCCTTGTCGCGCCTTTGGGAGGGGAGCAATGATGGTCTGGTGGGCTGGGGTTACCCACCTCTGTTGGGATCCTCCAAAGAGCTCTCAGGCATCGCTGGAGGTCTCAGTGTTTGGGAGAGGCAGGGTTATGAATGTTGTACAATACAGATACATATGAATATGCTAACCTGTTTCAATCAGACCGGTCATTTGAACTGTCCATTCTTTAATCTCTTTGTCAATTCTATAAAAATGTCATGGTTGGGGTTTTTGATACCATCAGTCATGGTGTCCTTTATGGATCACCTTTCCAGATTGGGACTGGGAGGCGCTGTTCTGCAGTCCTTCCAGTCCTACCTCGAGGGTGAGTGTCAGAGTGTAGCGCTGGGGGGGGGGGGCTGATGCTCTGCCCCTTGGTGTCTGGCCTATTGGGTGCCCAAAGGTTTCCTCTTGGTCTCCATGCATTTCAGCATCTATGTAAAGCTGCTGGGAGAGGGTCATCTGGAGAGAGCTGGGCGGAGCTGTCACTGATATGCAGGTGAGGCTCATCTCTATCTCATGCTACGAGCAGATCCCAGGGAGGCCGTGGAGATGGTGAACAGGTGCCTGGAGGTGCCTGGAGGTACAGAACTCTCTGGTCAGAATGTTCGCATACCCCCCAACAATTCTGATTGGCCCTCCTCCCCGTTCTTGCTGTTGTGTGTGGTTTTATTGATACTATTTAAAATGTTATTTTAAATTTAAAGTGTTTAAAATATTGTTTTACATTTTTTAATATTTGTCATGTTGGGGACAATATTTGGGTAGAAAGGTGGAATGCAAATGTTTAAACAGGCAGGCAGGCAGGCAGGCAGGCAAGGCAGGCTCTTCAAGGAATTTAAAGAATATGGTCTGCAAAATTTGTTCTTGCTGTTCTTAACCCCCCCTTTTAAAAAAGCCTTTCTTAAATCCATGCCTGTCCATATTTTAAGCAACACTTAGGAAAAGAGCAGCTTGCGTTGATTGTGGAGCCTGCGTTTGCCCTTCCAGAGGTTCCTTTGTGTTCTATGTGGTGCTTATAGGTTTGAAGCTTTAAACATCTTCTGGCTTCCCAGGTTCGTCTTCCTGGTCAATGAGTCTTGTCAGATTGCCTTTGTGCTGCTTGCATCACAAATTGAGTATGATTAACGCGGATGGCGTTAATTCCCAAGGATTACTGAGAGCACTGCAGTGGGTAGTGGCAACACAACAATCCAGAGCATGTTGCTAGTGACGTTGGGCAAATCTCATTGGTGCCAAAGATTTCCTGCTGGGGCAGCAAGAGTTAATTTGATTCTCATCGCAACAATTCTCCAAGGGAACTGCGTGCCTTGCCTGTGCTCTAGTGTTATTTCCAATAAATATGGAAATAATGTCTTGCAGTACTGTGACCTGTTCGGGGATCTCATGGGAAATATCACCAGATTACGTGATGAGTTTGAAATTAATCTGTTCTTCCAGTGCATTTGCACACACTATAGTATTGTTTTCCTGCCTGTTTGTGAGGAATGGTAAATATCTTACTTCAGAATTAGCAAAGGGACTTGCAGTGTTGTGTTTGGCCAATAAGAAGCACATTTATCTGCATTAGTCAAGCAAGACAAAACCAGAGTCTGGCTGGACACAGTCACGGGCCTGGTGTGGTAATCTGCCTCTTTCTTTTTCGGCTTAACTTGTGACCTTCTCAGGCGTTGTTCCTGAAACCCTCAATGACTTCTTAGTTCTTCTTGGCATTAATCTTTGAAATAGTTAAGAGTAATGAAACAAAAACTAAATAGTCAGGTTCTTGGATGTAAGAGTTGTTCCTGCCTCGGAATTAAGCAAACGGTACTTAAGAATTGTTCGTTTCTTTCAGGGCTGACTGGCATCTCGGGAGTTTAGCTGGTGGGCTGCAAACAACTCTTCATCCCTATCGTGGTGAAGCCAGCAGTGGTGGAGGCAAACCTTCTTCTTAAAAGTAGGTGGTCAGCATGATTCCCAGAGAAAAGGACACATCCTGATACTCTGTTAGCGATTTATTATTCCTGCTCTTGCCTGGAGCAGCCTGGCGTCCAAAGCTTAATGGAGTGAATGCAGAGTACTGCTGCTTTGAGTGTTGTGTTGGCAGAGAAGAACACAGTGTAAGTTTAAAAAATACTGATGAACTGAATCAAAGATGCAAATGGAAATGGAAACAATTTGTAAATCTAACGGGACAATTCCTGTGGCATCCTGAAGCATTCTGTTTTAAAAACGAACATACAACAGTCTAGCCATTAAGACTGTTGTGAGCAATCTGAAAATGGGTGCAGTTCACCTCCTGAGAAACAAGAGGAGCTAGGCTTAGTTGTGGACAGGACTTCCGAGATGGCATGGGATTTCACAGCCTGTGGTTTTTGACTGCCCTGGACCTGTATGCTCACCTTTCTTTGCTGGTATTATACTCAACCCTCTTTATTTAGGTAATGATACAAAATATTTCCACCAATTAAATCCTACAAATTAAAAAATGCCTCTGTAATTGATATAAATTGTGCATAGAATTGCCCCAAATTTAAGTTTTGCTCTAGTGAGAGAGGGAAGTAAACACTGACATTTTAGATATAGATGCATTTTTTAATTTTCAAGATTTTTAAAAGCAGGTGGAGCCTAATTCTAGGCCTGGAGCTTGAATTCTGCTCTGTGAAGGACAAAAGCGTCTGAGTTCCACTGACAGAAACATCATGTACCTGATAAGGGTGGGTTAGAGGTCGGCTGTGATTGGCGCTGATTCAGTTCTTGTTCTGCTGCCCTTACTTAGATATTAGAGCAGATGTTAAAGGGATCAGTCTGTAAGCATCTGAAGGACCGCTCAGTGATCCGGGGAAGTCAGCATGGTTTTGTTCCTAACAGATCTTGCCAGACCAACCTGGTTTCCTTCTTTGATCGAGTGACCAGCTTACTGGATCTGGGGAACTCTGTTGACGTGATTTATCTGGATTTCAGTAAAGCCTTTGATAAGGTCCCCCATGACATTCTGATGGGCAAACTGGAAGACTGTGGAGTGGACTATAGGACAGTTTGGTGGATAGGGAACTGGTTGAAGGACCGCACTCAAAGAGTGGTGGTCAGTGGTGTTTCATCAGATTGGAGGGAGGTGTCCAGTGGGGTGCCGCAGGGCTCGGTTTTGGGCCTGGTACTTTTCAATATTTTTATCAATGATCTGGATGAAGGAGTGGAAGGGCTGCTCATTAAATTTGCTGATGATACCAAATTGGGAGGAGTAGCAAACACCCAAGAAGATAGAATTAAAATTCAACAAGACCTGAATAGTCTGGAGAAGTGGGCAGCTGTGAATAGGATGCAATTCAACAAAGACAAGTGCACAGTATTACATCTGGGCCACAAGAATGGGAAGCACAAATACTGGATGGGGGATACACTTCTGGGCAGTAGTATATGTGAAAGGGATCTTGGGGTAAGAGTGGACTGTAAACTGAATATGAGCAGTCAGTGTGATGCGGTGGCAAAAAAGGCTAATTCAATCCTGGGTTGTATCAAAGGGGCCATAGTGTCGAAATCACAGGTCATAGCCCCTCTCTATACTGCCTTGGTCAGGCCACACCTGGAGTATTGTGTGCAGCTCTGGAGGCCTCACTTTAAAAAGGATGTGGACAAAATCGAGAAGGTGCAGAGGAGAGTGACGAGGATGATCAGGGGTCTGGAGACTGGGGTTGGACTAGATGGTCTGTATGGCCCCTCCCGACTCTATGATTCTATGTTTCTATGATTCTATACTTGAAGAAAGGTCCCTACAAAATGAAGACTGTTCAGAGCAGAATGAAGTCAAAAGAAGTATTAGAATTCGCGTCTGCAGGGAACAGAGGAGTGTTCATTGCTGACCAGCATCGGGGGCCTTTAGGCCTCTCTGAGAATGGCCACCAGTGGCAAAAAGCCATTGATGCAAATTGCAGAGGACAAAATGGGAGCTGCTGAGGCAACTGCCCTCTGGACTTAGGACTGCCCAAATCACACAGTCTCTCAGATCCCTCCTTTTATTTGTATAAACCCTCTCAGCCACCCACAATCAGTAAAAAGGAGTACATGGGACCTCTCCTTCCAATTCTGGGAGCTGATCACAAGCCGCTCCAGCAATCAGGCAGGTGGGACACATTTCCTTTTCGTTTTGCGAGACTGAAGGCAATTCCTTTCCCAAAGTTGAGGCTTTCCGGTCTCTGGGTTCATTTCTGGGATGCGCCCGTGCACAGGTCATGAATTCTAGATGCGGATTAAATAAAAAATAACTTTATCAGCTTAAGGAGTGTTTGCAAAAAGTATGAAGCAACTCTTACACAGGCAAAAAGAAAACCTTACCGTTGTTACATAATAGAACCTGGCTATCTAAAACTGGAGAGCTAGCCATCTAGGCATCTCTGTATGGCATCCGTGGTTGCTTCTCTCACGCGTCCATTAGAATGCGAGCCCCCTCCCCTGCCTCGTTGGCTCGGCACAGGGACACGCGGAGGTGATGAACAGCACGCAGCTTCAGCTTCTCTCTGGCATACTTGCATCATGGTCTGAGCTTGGTTGACGAAAGCTAACTCAGAGAGGAAAGGAAAAAGAACTGGATGAGCTGAGAAGCCATCTTTTTCGGGACTCAGAGCATCACCCGGCAATTCAAGAGCCAGTCAGGGCTGAGCTGTTAATTAGCATTTCAGCTGTGTGAAAATCTAGGGAGTGAACTTGGAGCCTTTCTGAGGGCCAAGCTACAAGTGACGAATGACACTTGAACGGCAAGTGTATTTCTCCCTGTTCATTTGCCCGCCACTCAATCCACTTGCTGTTCAAGTGTCATTTGTCACTTGTAGCTTGGCCCTGAGAAGAGTCTCCCAAGGGGAACAAAGAGACTGCGACTTGGGTGTTACTAATCAGTTCTGCAGCCACATATTTGAGCTAGGCCACAATCTGAGAGTACTTACACTTTTGAACCTAAGTTCTGGACCTAAGTCCAACCATTTTCTATCAAAATCCTAGGTTAGCAACTTCCTCACAAGGGAAGGCACAGGCTTTATTTAACTGTCTGGTAGCAGGTAAGCTTGTGTTCTTTAAAGGGTTCTTATCTTTACCTTTATCTATGACCACGAAAGAATAATGTGGTCCTTAATTGTGAGGTAAGTATAAACCCCTTTTCACAGCTATTTTGAGTGGACACCAGTGAAGAAGAAGCACAAGCACAAACACAAACATTTAAGGGCCATGACACAGTAAAGGTTTAGTGTGGAATACTTCAGTAAGAATGTGCAACTTGCTCTCAGGTTCCCTCACCAGAGATTAAAAGCCTTTCCCACTGGGAGTTACTGACATTAGTTACCAACACGAACACTGAGATTTGATTCCTTTTTCTCCAGACAGAGAAAATGCCCCTCAGCGTTAAAGGTTCAACTGTAACCTTTTTACCGCAGCTGACAGGCTTCCTATCCAGGTTCCTCACAGAGATCCCAGTCATAGAACCTGTACACGGGATGTCAGATTTAATGGGCCTTTCATAGGGTGCTTGTTTAATCCACTAAAACAGGATCTCTTCCCTAACCTGACCCCAAGTCCTAGCTAAAAGCCAAAATAAAAAGCCTGTCTAAGCCGACGTTGTTACCCACAGCCGCCAAACCCTTGTCTGGGGGTGGGGGGGGGAGCATCCCTTCCCCTCTTTAAGCAGAGGTTGGCTGACCCCCTCCCACCCAGGGCTCTGATTGGCTGGCAATCTCTGGGATTTACATGAGATTTGAATCAGCAGGATTGGCTCAGAGCCCTGGAAGAGAGGCGGGACTTAGGGGATGTGTGTCACAGTTTCCTCAACCAGATTTCTTTTTTTTTTAAAAAAAAATATATTTTATTTTATTATAACAAGAGAGGAATACAGAAAAAGGGATAAAGGAAGGGGATAAGAACAAAAGCTGTGTACTGCAAGGATTATTAAAGTACAGAGTACAAAACAACCTTTAAAGGTGTTAGAATAATAATTAAAACTATTTAGTGGGGCTGTGGGGCTGTGGATAATATGACCTTGCTTCACACATCCCATTTTACCTACATGGGGATAAAACTGTAAGGTAATAAATGCATAAGAACACCAGGCTACATAGTACGGGTGGAGATTAGGCATGCTGCAATGGAAAAGATCTGGCCACTGAGATACATGCCTTGGTAACCTCTAGATTAGCTTACTGCAGTATGCTGTATGTGGGTCTGCTCTTGAAGACTGTCTGGAATCGGCAGTTGGTACAGAATGCTACGGCCAGAGTGTGCCTGGGATCATACCATATCACTTCAGTTTTGTTCCATATACACTGGCTCCCACTTTGCTTCTAACCCCAATTCAAGGTGCTGGTATTGAACTTTAAAGCCCTATACAGCTTGAGGGCACCATATCTTAAGAACCGCCTTCTCCCGTATGAACTTACCAGCTCACCCTGGTCATCTTTTGATGCCTTGTTTGGGTGCCCCCTACCGTATGAGGCTTGTTGTGTGGCAACCCAAGAGAGGGCCTTCTTGATTGGGGCTCCAACATTTTGGAACTCCCTCTCCAGGGAGATTCATGTGTCTCCATCTGTCATTGTTTCTGACAATGAGTGTAGAATTTTTTGGGAGGGGGTTGGTGTGCCCCCCATAAACTCTTGTAGGCCCTCCTCCATGGTTGGGAGGTTGTTTGTGTTTGATTGTCTGCTTATCCTACTATATAAAAGGCTAACCGTGTTCCAGACAACTCACTTCCTACCCTGGTGCACCTCCAGAGGGTGCTGTATCAGGAGTGGAACAGGTGGCAATGTCCACCCCCCAACTTAACCCAGCTGGGATCAGAAGCAGAGCAGGTGGCAATGCCTGTCCTCCCACTTTCACCCAACTGGGATCAGGCACGAAGCAGGAGCCGATGCTAGCCCCCCCCGCCCCGTCCACCCAGCTGGGATCAGGAATGGAGAAGGTGACAATGCCTCCCCCCTTCACCCAGCCTGGATCAAGAGCGGAGCAGGTGGCAGTGCCCGCCCCCTGCAGTCATCCAGCTGGGATCAGAAATGGAGCAGGTGGCAATGCCTGCTCCCCCTTCAACCTATCAGAATCAGACGCAGAGCAGTTGACAATGACCGCTCCCCCCTTCATCCTGTTATGTTCAGACGCGGAGCAGGCAGCAATGCCCACCCCCCCTTCACCTGGACAGAATTAGGTGCAGAGCAGGAGACAATGCCCCCCCCCCCCGCCGCCGCTGCCTTACCTGGCCAGGATCAGGAGCGGGGGAAAAAGCACAAGGCACCGTGATTCTCTCTTTACGTTTTGGGATCAGGAGTGGAGCAGGTGGCAATCCCCTCCCCCCTTTCACGTGGCCATGATCAAGGAGCAGAGCAGGTGGCAATGTCTGTCCCCCACCTTCACCCAACCGGGATTGGTCAGAGGAGGAGGCAACGCCTGCCCTCCCCTTCCTAGAACCCATTGTATTTTTTCCTACAACAGGCTTTGTTACTAGTATGTGTGTATGTTTTTATGATATTTATATATGCATTTAAAATGTTATTTTAATGTTGTAATACTTGTTATTCAATGCCTTGCATGCCCTGTTTTGGGTGGAAATGTGTCATATAAATGTTTTAAATAAATAACATCTGATTACCTTTTTCTGTAATATATTTGAATATATCTTGGAATTTCTTTAATGTGCTGAGATTTTCTAATAGCTTCCTACCCAGTTGGCTTTTGTGGCTCTTTCACATTGGCTGCCCCCACTCCCACCCCGCCCCAATTTATTCCCTCCGTTGTTCTGAATGACCCACTGTTGCAGTCCAGTGTTTTCCATGTTGTCCTCCCACCTTAGAATTAGTCTTAGAATCGGTCGGTGGGGATTTCTCTGTGTTTGAATGCAGTTGCAATGCCAGGCTGTGGGACGAAGTCCTCTTGAGGCGCTTGTTAGAAACCCACCTTTCTGAATTATTTGCCCTGCCTGTTTCCTTATTTCACAGTCTTTACATGTTCTGTAATGTGACAACCAAATTTTGTAAAGCTTTTTCAATAAAATGTTTTTATTGGAATTTTTTAAAAAAGAAATTAAATAAAGCACCCACCCAAACATGATGACCAGGTCAGGCTCCACTGGATACCTGTGAGGCGAGCTCCCGGTCAGACCGCTTCTGCGTTTCCTCCCAGCCTTTGTTTGGGGCATATCACCCAGCCAAGCAGCCGCGTGCGGAGACAGTCTTTGGTTATCTAGGGTGTTCCTCTGCTGCCTCTTCAGAGAGCTGCTCTAGGTGGCTTACAGCGAAAACCATCACAGTATTAAAAACAAGCCATTAAAAACCAGCTGCTTATGCAGATCACTGCAGCTGTTTTTGTCTAGCCTAAAACACTTCAGTTACTGGACGAGCGGCCTGTGCCCCGGAGGGCATGGCTGGGTCACTGAACTGAGCAACTTGCGCAAACCCTGGAAGAGTTTGCTGTTAATCCACACACACCCCTTTGCACCTGTGCAGCCAGTGGCATCTGTTCAAGAACTGCTTGCGGGTTTAGCTGGGTTCATGGGCAGACACCAAAGGCACATATACCTAAGTAGTAAATATCGATTTTAAAAAATCTCAAACATTTTTTAAAGGCAGTTGCAGACGGGCAGTGGCTAAAAGGAAGCAGGGTAATCATACGAGAAAGCGCGGCTGCCGTGCTGTTCGGGCGCATTTTGATTCAGTTGCTTCTGAACAGTATGTAAAATGGTCGTCTTCTTCCTTCTTGCGCGCAGCGAACGAAACCTGAGCTCCCAAACAGTGGCTGCTTGAGCATGACTAGTGAAGATGATGCCTGGGTCTCGTTTTCCTGCATGCTGCAAAGCTTCCGTAGGCTACTGTGGGTTTAGGGTCGGTGGTTTGCCTGCTTGCCCTCCAGTTGCTGGCAACCGATGGGAGGGTTCAGGCCACCCGGTGATCTCCTGCCACCAACAGGCACCTTGGAAACGTGTGCAGTGCACACGCCCCCAGTACATCAGACGATCATGTCACTTCCGGAAGTGACGTCATCACACTGGCCACGGGAGAGCTCGCTTGGGGCTGGTTTGGGTAGTGCAACGAGGGACGGCCCCATGGAGCGTGGGAACACTCCTGTGGCCTGCATCATGATATCTCCTCCAGAAGTGACATTGACACATTGGCGCTGGGAGCAAACGCAATGAGAAGACTCCCTGATAAATACCAGGTCCTGCCTTCCCCCTGGTGGGTTCCCAGTGTGGGTAAATGCAACAAAACAAGTACCTGGGTGAGCTTTGTGTATCTGTGCTTTGCCCTATACCGGGATAGGTTAAATGTCATATATGAAGCAGTCATACGTGACCTGCCATCTCCACTGCCAGGAGAAGGGGGGGTTCTGCCTGCGGGAGGCCTTCTGATTAACTTGAGGAGAGAAGTACTTTCATGACACCGGAACAGACTTGGGTTGTGTGAACAGTTTGCAGCTGGACCTCCTAATTTGCATGGGTCATCTCAGCGGGTCAGACAAGTTCATGGAGGATGGATCCGTAAGTGGTGATTAGCCGTATGCTTCCGTGGGACCTTTGTGTCCAGGGAGGCAGCACACCTCTGCATTCCAGTCGGTGGGGTGGGCTGGGAGGGAGGGCTGCTTGCGTCTCCGGCTGCGGGATTCCCAGAGAGCTTTGGACGGCCGCCAAGAGAAATGGGGCGTCGGCCCAGGCACCCTTTGGGTCTGATCCGGCGAGGCACTTGGGCGTGCTCATGCCCAGCTTTCCCATGACTTCATGTGCCTCCTGATCCGCTTCTGACCGTGCCAGATCTATTCAGAGCAGTTGCATCCGTTTGTTGTTAGTATAAATTAATAAATATTGATAACCAGGTCATCTGTGATCCCTTTAACTAGTTGGTTGGTTGATTTGTTGGTTGATTTGTTAATGTAGTGCAGGCAGTAGTGGGTTCGGATTGGGGCCACCCAGGTTCAATTCCTCACTCTGCCACGGAAGCTCATGGCTAACCTACCTCACAAGGTTGGTGTGAAGATAAATAGAGGAGAGGAGAATGGTGTAAGGCACTTTGGGTCTCTGTTGGGGAGAGAGGCAAGGCATAAATGGAGCAAAATAAAAAATAACAATAAAATCAGTGTTGGCTCTACTTCTTGTGCGTCTTCATAACCTTTTGTTAAAGTTATGTGTGAAATGAACTTCTAAAAACAAAGTTTAAATATGATTCTGCACAAGTCAGATGGATCTTGAGTTATTTATTTTATAAATGTGCTGTAGTTGGTTTGTTAGCCTGGGAAAGAAAAGCAGCAAATGAGTCAGAGCAACCGGGAAGTGGGACTTTCTCATCCCGGAATTCTCGAGGATGCTGTTGCTGCAAAGGCTGCCCTTAGAAGGTCCTCAGGGGATGGCGGGGGGGGGCAGGCAGGAAACACCCCCAGGGAAGGAGTTGCGCGGCCTGTTTAGGAAAGCAAGTGCGTCTGCAGAGACCGAGAGCCAAGCTACAAGTGACGAATGACACTTGCCTGGCAAGGGAACAGACTCAGGTGTATTCCTCCCTGTTCACTTGCCATTCACTTGATCAAGTGGGGAGCAAATGAGTGGCAAGGGAACAGGGAAGAATACACGTGAGTCTGTTCCCTTGCCAGGCAAGTGTCATTCATCACTTGTAGCTTGGCTCTGAGCTGTCCAGCAAGATGCTCTGCGGGGCTCAGCCCCAGGGACTGGGTGGGGGCGCTTGTGCTGCCTCTCAGTCATGGGGGGGGGTTGAGCAGAAGGGCTTCCCACACTGTTTGGCCATTTGTTACTTAATGTGCCTTTTACTGTCCCCCTCCCCGCCCTTGCCAAGCTGAATTGGTGAGGGAAAATGGAAAGCAGTGCAGCTGTTTTGATGACGTAGGCAGGCAGAGCCTCAAGGCGGGTGGGATACTTGGAGAAAGTCGTGGTCTGAGATTTTTGGGGTGTTTGGCAGGAAGGAGAAGGGGAACAGCAGTCGCCAGATGGCCCCAGCCTCAAGTAGCAGCTGCTTTCCAAACTAATAATCATTAACAAGACTTTTAATCTAATTACATGACCAAGCCTGGGAATTAACATGCTTTTCAGCTGCTGCTATTGTGTGAAATGGTAGCTGAGCTGCCCAGGAGCGGATTTGCTGTGGGTAGTTAGCCCGAGGGGTTGCTTCCAAAACGGAACAGGCCAGCCTGCAGCTTCCGAAGCCAGATGCCTCCGTTTCCTGAATCAGGAGAAAGTGCAATTCTCACATATCTTCCGATAGGAAAACGGGAGCCCCTTTTTGGGCCACGATTTCCTTGAATATGCTCAAGTGGGTGTTTTCCTTCTGGAGAGCGTGTGGAGGAAACTTGGTTCACATTAGGCCACTAGTCTTTGTTCATCTCTGTGTGACTGTTCTCATAATCTCAATCAAATAAACAAAAAGTCAAGAGTTCATTCTCTAGGAATAAACCGGAATATTCAGGACTTGTTTGATCTTTGCAAGTGTTGCCCAGCAAGAAGGGATCATGCCGCTTGATGTCCTGTCGTGGGCCAATTGCGTCAGGGTGCCTTACGTGGGAGTAGCCTGAGTGCACCCTCATCACAATCCACATACGGCAGCCTTGGTGGGGGAGTCAGCAACTGGGCCACGGTGCCCTCTAAGGCAGATGGGTGCTCAGGATGGCCTTGCCAGTTAGTCCAGCCACTATGGGCCAAGCTACAAGTGATGAATTACACTTGAATGGCAAGAGAACCGACTCACGTGTATTCCTCCCTGTTCACTGCGTGATCGAGGGGAGTGCAAGTGGAGCACGAGTGAACAGGGAGGAATACACGTGAGTCGGTTCCCTTGCCATTCAAGTGTAATTCATCACTAGTAGCTTGGCCCTAAGTAGCTGAGCAGGGACTCAGACTCCATCCTTCCTTCTCCACGTCTCTCTCTCCTCGGCCGGCCCCCTGCTGACTCTCACTGAAAGGCCAGTTTCAGCCCAGAGCAGCAAAGGCCTCCCCATGTCCTGGGCTGGGGGCGGTGTGAGGGCTGAGCATTTGCCAGCTCTTCAGTCTCTCTCCTGGATGGTCTTTCTAAAGTGTTATTTGGACCACAAGTTCAAGGCAGAACAAGGCACACTCTCTTTGGTGGGAGGGGAGAGGAACGTACAATGCAAACTCAAAGAGAGTCCAGTAGCACCTTTAAGACTAACCAATTGTATTGTATTTATTTCGAGAATCAAGTTCTCTTCGTCAGGTGCATGGTACAGAAACTGTTCAAATATAGAAGAGGAGGGGGGAGGAGGGGAGGAGAGAGAAGATGCAGTTAGGGGGGGAGAGGGAGGGTGCAACCAAAACATTCCTTTGCTAGTAAATGTAAACATCTCCTTTTGGTGTGTGGATCAGTTGGCTTGTGTGAGGCTTCAAAGGAGTTTGCCGTGTTGGTTTGTAGCAGCAAAACAGCCAGACCATCCAATTCCAATGTAGTATAAGCCTTCGATAACCACAGCTCTCCCCGTCAGATGCATCTGACAAAGAGAACTGTGGTCCCCGGAAGCCCACGCCAGGTGCCACTGGGCTCCCCAGTGGTCCCCGGAAGCCCACGCCAGTGGCACCTTACATGTGTTTGGAAGGACAGTATATAAAATTGAATGTTCTTGGAGATCCTAAGCTTTCCTTTGCTTGCTTTTTGTGTGTGATAATGCTAGTACCCACCCTTGAGCCAAGTGTCAAAACCTACTGTATATTCCAGGGCAGGAAAGAGGGTGGAGAAGACATATAGCATGGTGGAACAGCACACACTGGCATGGCTGACATCCCTGGTTCAAGCTGTGCATGGGACAAGCTACAAGCCAGTTTGGGAAGGAACCACACTGGAGATTTTGCTCCAGGGTCTGTCCTTGCCCTACCACCAGCACATGGTGGATCTGGAAGGGAGACCACCTTGTTGCTCTTCCAGTCCTTATACCGCCTGTCTTCCCTCTGGGCTGTTCTCATGCCTTAGGCGTCACCTCTTGTTCGTGACAGTTTAGTTATTGGGGCCTTGCCGGGAGCGGAGCTGGGAGGTCTGCCTGCCTGCAGTTTCTGTTGAGGTGCTCTGTTCGTGCAAGCCAGAAGTCCTGAATGACTAGAGTGGAGTGGCCTCTGTCTGTGTGTGTGTGTGTGTGTGTGTGTGTGTGTGCACACCCCAATTCCTCCAAATGCACGTGGCATGACGCCAGCATGACATCTCACTAGCTTCGTGGAGATGATGTTGTGGTGCCAGCATATTTCAGAGGAAGGGCTCCCGTTTCTGCATCTTGTGTACTTACTCAGTGTCCACTGTGTGAGAAACACCACAGGCCAATGGGCTGTTGAGCCAGGGCACAGCAGCTTCATGGTATGGGAGGCATTGGCACAAGACCATATGTGAGCAGGGAGCCCCCTCCCTTGCTTACCTGTGTGGGGGGCGCCACCCTCGCACCCCCAGTTGGAGGAACAGAGGCTTCCTTTTTGGGGTTTGCCCCCTGAGGTGGAACATCCGGAAGGCCACTGCGTAAGGCAGCATCAGCAGTGTGTGGCAACCGTGTGTGTTCCCTCCATAGCTGTTAGTGCAAAGATCACTCTCTTCAGAGACCCCATCAGCAAAGTGCTCCCGTGTGGCTGCTGTGCGTGCATGACTTGAGGCCAGAGGGGTGCCCCATCGTGCCCCACACATTGGTGTGTTCTCCTTGGACCACGGCTGGTGTTCAGGAGACCCATAATTGGCTGCAGACTCAGTTGGCAACCCAGGTTGTGTGGTGGCTGCCTAGGCTGCTGGCGGGCAGGGGTGTGTTTGTGTGTGTGTGTGTGGGGGGGGGGTTCATTTGCCACTTCCAGTGTGAGCGCTTATACTTGGGGTACTTTTGTGACAGCTCGGTGTTGTGTTGCAGGCAAGACCTGACTGCGGGTGTCAGCAGAGCTGTGCTTCTCCCTTCCCTGGCACTGGCTGCTTCTGGCCCCCTCCAGTGCTACAGTGCCAGTGCGTGGTGACACCCTCATCTCTCCCCATTAAGCTGTAGTAGGGGGTGTCCCAAAGGGTTGTCCAGGATAGGCTTAGGTTGCGCTCTCAGTCAGAAACTTTGCTTGAACCTTTTAAAAATGTCTGAAGCCGTGCAGAAGCAGCTCTTTAAACAGGGGGCTGGCCTGTGTCTGGTTTTAATTGGGGCACTGTAAGCGAGCCACATGATGGCTTTCAGAAACCATCTGGAAAGGGTACACCCAGTTCCTCCTCCTCCATCTGTTTAGTGGCAGGAAAAAGCCTGCTTGTGACTCATTCCGATGCTACATTATTTCATTATTTATTGAGTTGGAAGAACAGTTGTTTAGAGTTGAAGAAAAACAGAATTTGAGAAGGATTTTGGGGTGGAGTTAGGAGAAAGAGACAGCAAAATGTCAGAACGACACATAAAATACTCAGAAATGAGATATGTGAACAGTGTCCTTTTTGAGGAAGTGCTTGCCTTTATAAGGTGTACAACTGGTTTCAAAATAGCAAGAAAAAATGTTTTTCTCTTCCTGGCAATTGTCTCTCTGTGTATGACGGATCTACAGTGTGTCTCCTGAAAGTTTCTATTTGTTTCAGCTCCATTTCCACTATTGAACAAATAGGCAAATCTGGAGATAGAGGCCTGCCATGGGAGAGTCTCCTCTATACGTTTTCTTGGCTAAATCATGAACGGTGCTTGGAATCTTCCCTTCGTACTTGTTCTGTACCTCCAGAGGATGCAACTCACCATAGCTCGGTGATGTCCTCATAATCTCTCAGAGGTTTCTTGTTCATTCTGTTCTACGGCTCTCTTGACGCTGGATTGAACTATTAAGTATTTCCTGTGCTGTGATTCCGTCTTGCATTCTGTTTATGAACTGGCATAATGTAAAACTTGGGCAATGATGGTAAAAGTGTAATTGGCATGTTATAATAGTGGTTGTGGCTGCCACCACAGTTTGTAGACGTGCTTGTATAAGCATGTTTAGGTACTTATACAGCCCTAATAGCCCGGCTTACCCCCGAGCTGGTTAGAGCTGGGTAGCTAAGCAGGGTCAGCCCAGGTCAGTACTTGGATGGGAGACCACCAGGGAAGACTCGGATTCCTTCTTACGTGAAGGAAGGCAATGGTAAACCCTCTCTGCTTGTCCTTTGTCTTGAACACCTCATGGATGGGGTCACGATAAGTCAGGTGTGACTCAATGGCATGTTATTCATTCACTCGAAAGATTTTCTGGGTGCAGCTATAATTGACCCCAGAATCTGTTCATGTTGAGGATGCCCCCTACAAGCAGCTAATGACGTAGAAAGGCGCCCGCATGGCCTGTGAATACGGCAGTATCCACGCTGTCACTGACACATGATATTTGGGCATCTGCTTAGCATAAACATGGTAGGTGAAATGACTGCCATGGGTATCTTTGAGCAGATGTCAGCGATCCATACCTCACTCGCATGTGAATTAATACCCAAGGGCACAAGGGTGGTGAACCAGCATCTCTATTTCAACGGGTGATTTAGCCTTGATATTTCTTTTGGCGTGATGCCAGGCAAGCTTCATGAACCTACCATTGTGGTTCCTGCTTTCCCAGTGTGGACTTCCGTGTTCCATTGCTATGATCAGTTACCAGTCCCCACAAATCAGAACGTGTTGACCATGCCAAGATAGGCGTTGCTGGAAATTATTACTGGCACAGTGTCCTGTCAGACCGGGAGGCAGGCACGGAGAGGCCGCCTGCCGGGTCCTTTCTTCCAGGTCAGACAAGAATTCAGTGCAACGAGGAGGGTAAAGATGCTGCAGTGGGGCTCGGCTTCCTCCCAGCCCTCAGCCCCATGAGAGGTGACTGGGATCGCCTCCTGGGATGGCTGCGGATGCTGCAGGCCCAGCTGGGGGTGAAGCAGGAAAAAAATGCCAGATCCTTGAACTGGCCCTGCTTCTAGGGCTGCATTGAGATTCTTCCGTTTGCTCCGAAGCTGTTTTACATGGAGTAAGGCATGCTGTTGTGGAGAGATGGGGGTCAGCAGCACCCCGAACTCCCCGCTCGGGTCCACCTGCCCCTTTGGCCTTGGGACGGAGAGGTGAGGGGGTTTGATTGCCACCCCGGGGCTCCTCCTCCTTCGATCTGGGACTAGGAGAAAAGGTTTGGCTTCTCGTCACGGGTCTGTTTCCTCCTCTTTTTAAAGGCCTTGGGTGGCTAGGCTGCGTGTGCATGGCAACTGGCCTGAAGCCTGGAAAATAGACACGCCCACCTACAGTCCCAGCGCTCAGCAAGGGTGGGAGTGGGACTGTAGGTGGGTGTGGCCTAATTTCCGGGCTTGTGACACCTTGTGAGAGCCCCACCTGCGGCTGTTCCTTCCCTCCTCTGGGTAACATAACGCATGCTGCTCCAGCCGCACAAGCCTTTTCCAGCCCACTAATTGGCTGTAAGATAGGCTGGAAGTACAAGGGCCCATCTGTGACCTCACTTCCCTGTGCTGCATCTCCCCGCGGGCTAGAGGAGTTCCTCCCAGTGGTGGGACCTCATCCCTCACTCCCTGGACCTGGGTTGAGGTGGGGTGGCCCCCTTGCTGCACGGGTGCTCTCCACTCTCTCTTGCCTTTCAAGGGGTCTTAGCAGCAGCTGTTGGCCTGGAGCACCTGCCAGCCAGGAAGGCCATCATGGCTGACTCCAGGCAATTTGCGATTAAGCCTGTTTTTGGTCTCCTCTGACACGTAGCAGCTCTCCAGGGTCTCAGACAAAGAGTGGCTCAGTTTCTTTTAAGCTGGAGATTCAGGAGGATTAAACCTGGCATGTGTACAAGCCATGTGCTCTGCCACTGAGCCACGTGCATAAGAAGAGAGAGAGAGAGAGAGAGAGAGAGAGAGAGAGAGAGAGAGAGAGAGAGAGAGCCTTTCCCCACCTGGGATTTAGAATTCTTTTTTAAAAAGATCATGATGGTGGTTGAACCCGGGACCTTCTGCAGGCCTGGCCTC
This sequence comes from Eublepharis macularius, assembly GCF_028583425.1. Taxonomy (NCBI): domain Eukaryota; kingdom Metazoa; phylum Chordata; class Lepidosauria; order Squamata; family Eublepharidae; genus Eublepharis; species Eublepharis macularius. The sequence continues at coordinate 3,336,410 of NC_072792.1, forward strand.
GCCCACTAAGCTATGTCTCTGTGGTTATGGTAGGCGATGTGGATGAACACCGATATTCCAGAGCACAACCAAGCACTGTTGGTCTCCTTTGCAGCCTAAGGGAAGTGTGGTTGTCATAATAGTCTTATGTGTCAGGCTATGGCGTTCCAGTTGGCTAGAGTCTGCCTTCATAACCTTCTGCAAGAAGACAAGGTCTTTTGATTTCAAAAGGTTTTATTTAAAGACAGCATTCAGGCCCAGATGTCCATATTCCAGGATCAAAAAGACCATGGCTGAGCAAAGCTTTGTTAGGAATGAGTTACAAAACGAAAGTGGTTACAGATCAAACTCTCAGATCCCAGCCTCCCCCCCCCCCCAGAGTTCACACAGCAGGAAGCCTCTCTGTGGGAACGCTGGCTCATCAAGGTCGTCTTGGAAGAAAGAGATAAGATGCAGCATTCTCTCCCATGGAAGGTGGTGCGGTCCTAGCACTTGAAGAGACCTGGAGGAAGAGAGAGACTAAACACTGCAGAAATCAATAAGGCGTTACATAGGTTACATTCTCACAACGTGGCAGACCCTGACATTATGGAGGTGCTTGATTTTCCTATTAGTTTCTCTGCAGGAGACCAATTCAGTGTGAAGAAGAACAGTCCCGTGAGAGAAAAGAACCAAGAAGCAACTCTTTGGGAACCGTCAGCCACAAGAGGATGAGAACAGTTCAGGACATTTGTGTCCCGTTTGTGTTCTGGGCTGCTGATGCTCCCCGTCTTCCTCACCCTAATTATTTCAGGGCTGGAATCAAACAGATTTCAGGAAAGGGGGCACCTGACTTTCCAAGAAGGCAACAGCCTGATCAGATCAGATCTTCTGAGCAGCCAAGAGACTCTTGTTTGCTAGGGCCTTGCTGGTCACGGGACGGGTTCAGGCATTTTTGTTTGTTGCCTGCACTTGATAGCATGTGATCCCGTATCCTGCATCCCGTTGCACCATTGGAAGGAGATGCTACGTAGTTATGCACGCTCCACCCTGACTGTTCTCTGCAGTATTGCAAGGGATCCAGCTCTGTGGCCACCTGGAAGCCGAAATAAGCCCTTCCTGAACTCCTTTGCCTTGGTATATCAACTCCTCAGCAAAACATTGTGGAGGGTGTAGGCAGATGTATGCCAGGTGGATAAAAATCAATGATTTAAAAATAAATAAATAATAAATCAGATTGTTAAAATTTAAATTGGATTTTTTTAATAAAATGTTTTTTTTGAGGAAAAATCTATCTAAAGATAGTTTTCTATTTAAGATACATTATAGTCCAAAGCAGGGGTCATTTCGTAGAAAAAAAACTGCAGGAACTCATCAGCATAAGTCATTAGCATATGCCACACCCCTTGATCGGGCCCCAATGGCCAGGATTTGGCTGCTACCAGACGGGGGAGTGTTCCCCCACCTGGCAGTGGCCCGATCAGGGCCGTTTGTGACTAAGTCTGCATTTCAGAGGCACCAAAGTCTAAAACTGCTGGGGGTTGATCTTCGCTCAGTAGCACCCTGACAGCCAAGCAGAGCAGCGTCACGCTGCCATGAGAATGACATTTTCTGGGTGAGGCAGGTGATGGTGGTTGTTTTCTCTCCAGTGCCACGAGCAACCTCCCTGCAGAGAGAGGGGGAGATGGTGGTTGAGAGATGGATGAATGCGGGTCCCGGGGCTGACTTTTGGTTCAGCTTGAAGATGGAGGAGACTGAATTCTTCTGAAGTCTGAGATTTTATGAAGAAGAAGAGGAAGAGTGAGAGTTTTTAATGGGACTGGGGAAAGGTGTGACAGACACTCACGTATGTACGTACGTACATTTGTACTTGTTATCCACCTGTCTCACTGAGGGCCAAGCTAGAAGTGACGAATTACACTTGAATGGCAAGTGAACAGACTCACGTGTATTCCTCCCTGTTCACTTGCGCTCCACGTGATCGAGTGGAGTGCAAGTGAACAGGGAGGAATACACATGAGCCTGTTCACTTGCCATTCAAGTGTAATGCGTCACTTCTAGCTTGGCCCTGTGTTTCAAGACCCAAGGTTGACTCTGGAATATGATCCCAGGGTATTAACATGGAAAATGCAAAGGGGCATGACAAGAGGAATTGGCAAAGCTGGGTTCAATGGGTCATGGAGTTTTTGCATTCCTTTAGGAAATGGGATTTAACTGGCAGATCCTGAGGCTTTCGCTGCTGGTTTGTTGGCATTTGTGACTCCACATGGAACTGCTGAAGCACCTTCTGGTTTCTTAGGATTCTCTTCTTGTAGCTGAGAAACACACCAAAGGCTGCCAGACCCTCAGACTTGTCTGAGTTGTGGAAATGACAAAGGGAAACATTTAACTGGGCACACTTTATACACAAACTGCAGAAAAAATTCCTCTGCATTTCTCCCAGTTATGATTGAGAAAGAACTGGTGCACATCTGGAGTTTAATCAGAATGACCCAGATGCTCATTTGCAATAGGATATTCATGGCAGTGAGGCTTCAGAAGAAGTTGCTGCTCTTTTTCCGAGAGCATCGGCTATTTCTTCATCTGTGCCCGTTATAAAAAGGTTAACCAAGTTTGAATGTCTGGCTGATGATACCTGGATGCTTCTGATGAGGGTTGTGGGAAGAAACTTAGGCCAGCCATTAGCTTGCTTCAGGGTGTGCCCCCTTTTGCCAGATAGACCAGGACTGAGTGTGCTGCATGACAAGTATTTCTGTGTGAAGGAGAGGGGAGTTGGGGTGCCTTGTATGATCATGTGAGTGATCCACATTTGAAAGTGTTCCAGTTTTGCCAGATGAAGGTTCAGGTGGCATTGCCCCCCGCATTCCAGGGTATTTGCAAGAAACATGACAGCTAAAATGTTCTGGAGCAAAGTTAAACCAGCCAATACCAACCCCATTCTGAGCTCCTTGTTGCCTTTGGTGAATACAAATAACATTTTGCCTTGCCTTGGCATATTCCCAAGCCTGCAAATACCCTTCCCTGTGCAGCCAGGTTCTTTCTTGGGGGTGTGCAAGCATCCATATCATTCTCTTAAACTTCAGGGCTGGCATTTCTGCGAATGCCACCTTGGTGGCAAATGCCTAGCCGCAGAGATGTTAATTCACAGGCACTTCATCCGTCATTTCAAAAGGGAGGTCACGCAGATAAGGAAAATGAACAGCATGCCCTACGGAAGCGGCGACATTCGATGAGTCCTTGTCGTGGGCAGCCATTAGCATGCAAGTCAGCATGGCCTGCTTCAGAGCACCAGGCAGGCACTGCTTGTCCTGGACAGGGAGCCTCTCAAGCAACTGATGTGTAGTAACTAACCAGTACAATCCAAGATGTTTTGTTTTCAGTTCCAGAGGGCAGTAGCCATGTTGTTTAGCAAAAGAAAACAGAAGTTCAGGGTGCTTTAAAGACTAAAAACCATTATTCTAGATCTCATGAGGCAGAGTTCGCCTTCTTCAGCTCATGGAAGCTCAGAATGGGGTAAATGTTCATCTTTAAGGTGCCCTGTACTTCCCTGCTAGTTTGTTTTGGAACGCCTTTCTTGCCAGCCCTGAAGTAACTGCTCTGTTGCCTTTGAGCCCTAAACCTTTTGGAGAGAATAAACGGATGTGGTGGTTAGAAGCAGAAGTCAGTAAGGGAATGACTCGGTCCTGCCTGTGACGGGTCTTGTGTGAAGCTGTCTCATCCCCAGGCATCATGAGCTGATGGTGCATGTAAACAGGAAGAGTTTACCCTAGGGATACACAGATAATTATCTTTTGCAACTGCGTGTGATTCTAGGAGGATCCAGTCATTAACCCACAATGGGCAGAGTCTGTTGTGGTTGCCATAATGGAAACCAGAGCAGAGGCTACATCGGAGGATGCAAGATGGCTTTTTGCTGTCTTATACATGATTGCATATTTTCTTTCTGGCATGGCTCTGAAAAAATAAACAAGAGGAGGCCTGGCAGAAATGAAAATGAAGCAGAAGACACGACATGCACACATTTCATATCCGTGGCAAGCAAAAGAAGTCATGCTTTTTGGAAGCAGGTATCAAAAATGACAAGCACAAGAAAAAAACCCAGAGCTGCTTTAATGCCCCAAAAGCCAGCGAATTCTTTATCAAACAAAATTCAAAAACAGAAGACCAGGTTATAGCAACTAAAGGAGCATTGCCCATCAGTGCTCTTCAAATTAAATCAAGTGATATATTTGGATTCAGACACAGTGAAAAAGGTTTCCTGTGCAGGAACCAAAGCTGAGGCCATTGTCAACAGAATGCTTGCTCCACACCTTGGTTGCTGTGGCAATTCAGGATTTAAATGAAATGTCCTGCTTAGGTGTTTCCAGGGATGGCAGCAACCATGGGTCACAAAAACTATTCTCTGTTGTGATACAATATTTTCATAAAGTTCATGGTATTAATGTATTGTCGAAGGCTTTCACGGCCGGAGAACGATGGTTGTTGTGGGTTTTCCAGGCTGTATTGCCGTGGTCTTGGCATTGTAGTTCCTGACGTTTCGCCAGCAGCTGTGGCCGGCATCTTCAGAGGTGTAGCACCAAAAGACAGAGATCTCTCAGTGTGACTCAGAGACTGAGAGATCTCTGTCTTTTGGTGCTACACCTCTGAAGATGCCAGCCACAGCTGCTGGCGAAACGTCAGGAACTACAATGCCAAGACCACGGCAACACAGCCCGGAAAACCCACAACAACCTTCATGGTATTAAATCAAAATTGATAAAGCTGAATAGCATGTCAAGTGACAAACTGGAAACAATAGTGGACTGTGTTATGCAGGCATTAAAAGACCGTGGTCTCTTTACAAAGTGTGCTGCATTCTCTGGTAACAACATGAACACTAATCAATTGCTCTGGAAGAAAAAATTTCTTCCATGCCTTGAAAAATGAATTAGTTGATGTTGGTTGTCCAGCATGCATAACAACAGCAGCAGCAACAACAACAACATTCGACTGGTATACTGCCCTTCAGGACTTCTTAACACCCACTCAGAGTGGTTTACAAAGTATGCTATTCCCAGGGCTTTTTTTCAGCTGGAACGTGGTGGAACGGAGTTCCGGAACCTCTTGAAAATGGTCACATGGCTGGTGGCCCCGCCCCCTGATCTCCAGACAGAGGGGAGTTTAGACTGCCCTCCGCGCCGCCAGCGGCACGGAGGGCAATCTATACTCCCTTCTGTCTGGAGATCAGGGGGCGGGACCACCAGCCATGTGACCATTTTCTTGGAGGGCAACCCACTGAGTTCCACCATGTCTTTTCCCAGAAAAAAAGCCCTGGCTATTATTATCCCCACAGCAATCACTCTGTGAGAGGAGTGAGGCTGAGAAAGCTCCCGAGAGCCGTGACTGACCCAAAGTCACCCAGCTGGCTTCAAGCGGAGGAGCGGGGAATCAAACCCAGCTGTCCAGATTCATGTCCCGTGCTCTTAACCACTACACCAAACTGTCTCTCATGCTTCAGAACTGTATACAGCATGGATCAGACACATTGTCTCTAGACATAGAGTGCATCATAATGAAAATTTACAATTACTTCTCCATATATACTGTAAGAACAGAAAATCTCAAGAGTTACTGTGAATTCATTGATATAAATTACAGATGGTTACTGTCACACAGCAGAACTAGATGGCTATCACTCTTTCCTGCCATAGAATGGTTACTGCAGATGTTTCCTGGCATGAAGTCTTTTTTTCCTGTCTTCATCCCATTCACCCTCCTTATTGAAGAAATTCTTTAAAATGACTTAGCAGAAGCATATTTATGGCACATTCATTAATATCAATGTTTTGCACAAAATCCAGAAAACAGAAATCAGTTTTGGAAATTTTCACTATATTGCAGTCAGTTTGTCAAATGTTGCAACACAGAATTGAAGCAGCCTTCCTCTTGCTGAAAACAAAAGAGATCCTAAGCAAAGGAAAGAAAGATGGACTGAAGAAAGAAGTTGGTCTGTTCATGGGAGAAGCTTCTTTGTACAAAGTGCTTTTGGAATATTGCAGAAATTGACAGTTTCTTTTAAAGAGTTTGACTGTTTTCATTGGATGAGCTTAACTGATGATTTTTCATTTGATGATGTTCAGTCTACAATCAAATACTTGAGAGATCAAGACATCTTTAATCATGGGGCTTTTTCATAAGTTATGGCCACATGCTGCCTCAGTTTCTCTCCAGACTTCGGCACGTAGAGTCAAAATACCTGGTTCAGTCTCCAAACTGCTTCCCAGACTTTTTTGCATTCCGCACATAGGGTGATTCTGCACGAATGGTTTTCCCTGCTTCAGCTTCTAAATGACCTCGATTTTTTCTTGTGTTTCCACACGTGGGAAGGCAATCCTAGCAGCAGATTCGAAGTCACTGCACGTTTTGTCCGGTTTTTTTTCCATCCTGCTTTCCCCCAACTTATTTGTCCGTGCGCAGCAGATTAGGGATTTTAATCATGCGGAATTCTTTATCCGATGTTCTCCCCACCCTTGCCCTTTTCTCTCGCCCTTCGAATCAACTTAATTTGATTGGCCAATCATGTTTTCTAAGCTACACCCACTACCCTTTCCCTTCCCCCCCCTTTTTTTTAAAAAAAAAATGTAAAAAAATGTTGCAAGGAATGTTACAAATCTATGCAGAAACATATCCTGTGTCACATGACAACAGCTGACCAATAACGGGTCCATTTTACAACACGCCAAATTTGTTACTTGTTGCTCGCTGACAGCTGACAGCTTTTGAGGTAGAGTGAAAGTGTGATGGAGGGACTTCAGCGTTCAACTAGTGGTCTAAGCATTTCATGGAGGGAGAAAGAGACCATCCTTAACACAACACCTATCACTAAACCACACTGCTCACGAAGAAAGCGGGAAAGATAGACGCGGGGTCATTGGTAACAATTTCCCCTCCAAATGTCAATAGCCAATACTCTTCCACAATATCGGCGGGAAGTGCTCTGGCCTATCCAATATGTTTATTTGATGCAACGTTTATGTGTAGCAACGTTTTTTTTGGGGGGGGGGAATGAAGATGTGCATCATTCGACACTTCCCCCGGAAAAAGCGATGAGGAATCGATTTTTATCCTGTCAAAAATTCCGCATGATGGCCTTTGAGCCGATGAAATGTGCGAAACAAAAGCCTAATGTGGAATCGGGGAGAAGTGGATTTGTAGGACTCCACCGCGGCACGACTGCTCAGAAAGTCCGATCAAAATTGATCATGCGGAATCCCCCATAGAAAGGCTGCAACTGCCGCAGAATCGATCTTTCTCCAGCTTTTCTGTAGGTTTTCTCTCTGCAAACATACTCCAATTTTTTTCCTAGCAAAGTCAAACCAGGGATTTTTTGAAGTGCAGAATGCTTTCTTCGGTGTGGGGCCTGACCTGCCTTTCACCCTCCCCTTCATTCTCCTGCATTCTGATTGGTTGAACAGCAACCAATCAAGTTTTTCCCCCTAATTTTTTGAAAACATAAATGGCAACGTTGCAATGTTGGTGCCATTAAAAAAAGACACACACCCCTTTGTAAGTTTCCTGAGCAATCAACTGAGGAAAACGGATAAGTGCCCCTGAGGAGTCCTCAAAGCCTGCAGCAGAATCCGGACATTTTTGTAGTGCAGAAATGAAAAACAGACACCACTTCGGTTCAACTCCCTTAAAATGTAGAATTAAAGAACTGAAGCAGTATGGGGCCAGAACTGATGAATAAAGCGGAGCCAATCCTCATGGGCTGAATATGCAGAAAGCCCCATGTAAAGTTCACCATGCGGAAGAGGCCTGTGTCATTTCTTTCCTGTTTCAGTTCAAACTTGCTGTTTCTGTAAAAGTGAGCAGTTATAAATATAAATTTATGAAGCCCTGTTTCACTTGCCGGCTAGAAAATAATTACTCCTCTGGGCATCCCCCCCCAAATTTCTTGTTGGTGAACAACATCCTCTTTTTCACTTGCAAAATTTGGTCACCCGTGCCAGGGACACCGAAAGAGCTCAGCCACACCCCTGGTCTCAGTACTGGTCTACAGCATTATACTTTCCAAGGGTCCCAGTTACCAATGTCCACTTTGGAGTGATTGAAGAATCCTTCCCAAGCTGAGGCCATTGGGGTTGTGTGTGTGTTCAAAAATATTTTGTTTTTTAGCAATGCAAGGTGAGGCCAATCTGTGGGCAGTTTTCCAAGCCTTTCTTGGGTCTCCTTGAAGAGAAAGGCTGCAAGTGCCATCGTTAGAAAGAAGCGTTTTGTTTCCTTTGATATGTTATAGGTTTGAAGATGAACTCCCAAGATGTGTGCTATAGGTATGTCAAAGAGAATATAAAAGGAGACATTCTTTTTATCCCCTCCAATTGCATATATATCTGCTTCTCATGCATCAAAACAGTTTCCAGGGAATTTTGCAAGTAGGAGATTGGGCTTTTGCATAGCCTTCTGCGATTAACCCCAGTGTTATTCCAAACGTTTATTTGGGGAAATATACCCAAACTGGGGCCGTCGTCACACGGGCTTTTATTTAGCGCTAAAATGGCGCTATTTCCCGGCAAACACCCACCTTATTCCAACACTGTAGCGATTTTCTCTCTTCTGCTTTGTGCTTGATAGTCGCGCTATTTTGTGCCTCAGTGTGAATGCCTCACATCGATGTATTTCACCTCGCAACGTCCTATGCCCTCCCTTCAATCCCAGAATCCATTTCTTCCTGCGACTCCCCCTTTTTTAATTTTATTATGTCCTTATAACGCCATAACGACATAACACAATGCAAACTTTCTGCTGAAGTAAAAATGACTCAATCGCCATGGCAGAGTCTTCAGCGATGGGGATCACGTCAGACAGGGAGTTTTCTGCGGGCAAAGGGCTATTTATATAATTTCAAAGCTGGAAAAACAAAAGGGTCGTAATGTTTTGCTCTAACGGAATGTTTATATGCTGTTATTCCGTTATAGTGGAATTAAACGCCAGAATAATAAAAAAAGGGGGGGGAGGAGCTGCTTCTGCGCGGTTAGAGAGAACAGAACAGAGTGCTTCGGTGTGGACAGCTGGTAGCGCGAAGAGCCGTTAGGTGACCCAAAGAAACGTTACTGTGCCGATAACAGGTAGGACGCTATATGCTGTAAATTTAACGGAAGAGATGCCCGTGTGACGACGGCCTGTCTCACAAAAATTATTCCAGTTTTACAAATGAGGGTGCTAGACCTGCTGATTCTTGCATCCATTTGCGTGGGCATCTTTCACATTTAATATAGCTGGGAACTGTTTAAAACAATGCAGATTTGAAAGCTTAATTATTAGGATTCCAGTAAATGCAATCCATCTTCTCACAGGTGCCAGTTTTTGTGGGGAAATTTGCCAGGGCAAGGTGGTTCCTTCTCTAGTTCTGGAAGATCAAACTAGTGAAAGTCACAAGACAAACGTATCTATCCTCGAGTGTCTTTGTACCCTCTCCTTCTCCTGTGCGGCTGCAGGGCCTTCTCCAGGTACCTCCTTGCAAATAGATAAGATTGACAGCTGCCCATACGTGAGCAATCTCTGTTGGGGCTGCAACCTGGGGCTGCATTGGCCTGCCTGAGGTGCTGAGTGGCTGTCATCATGAGGATAATGTTTCTCTGTTTCTGTCCCTGGAGAACATGAGCGGACCATACTTGAGGTGAATCACTGGCTGAGATGGTGGTGCTGGCAGGAGCGCTTTGGGTTCTGGGACCATGGGATAGGTTTTCTTAGAGAAGGCCTTCTAGCACATGATGGGCTTCACCTCTCAAGGGCAGGGAAGAAAACACTTGGAACAAACCTGGAGAACTTCATCAGGAGAGCTTTAAACTGATGCCGCAAGGGGCAGGGGACGATCGACATGGCGACTTCAATGACGAAGTGAACACAGTGGGGACCCACCTGGGTAGGAAAGGTCAAACAAAGGTACAAGGCTACAAGTGTCTATATACCAATGCCCAAAGTATGGGCAATAAGAAAGAAGAGCTTGAGCTTCTCTTGCAAACAGAGGGCTATGATATAGTAGGAATTACTGAGACTTGGTGGGATGATTCCCATGACTGGAATGTGCTAGTGGATGGGTACGAGTTGTTCAAGAAAAACCAGAAGTGTAGAAGAGGAGGTGGAGTGGCGTTGTATGTGAGGAGAGGGCTTGATTGTCAAGAAGTTATGGAGAATGGGGCGGACAGCCCGGAGGAAAGTATATGGGCAGAAATAAGGGGAGGAAGGACAAAGGGTATTATTGTTAAATAAGGGAGTCTGCTACAGACCACCTGACCAGCGAGAAGAAACGGATGCTGCCCTCTTTGAACAGATTGGCAGAGTATCCAGACATCACAACCTTGTAATTATGGGTGACTTCAACTTCCCTGATGTGTGCTGGGAGACAGACTCAGCAAAGCGTCATGAATCACGCAATTTCCTGACCTGCCTGGCCGATAACTTCCTTTTTCAAAAGGTGGAGGAAGCTACCAGGGGTTCGGCCATACTAGACTTGATATTAACCAACAGGGAAGAATTGGTAGATGAGATGAAGGTGGTGGGGACCTTAGCGGGGAGTGACCATGTCCTTCTTGAATTCCAGTTGCTGTGGGGAGCCAAGGAAGTTCATAGCCAGATTCGTAGGTTAGATTTTCGTAGGGCCAACTTCGATGAACTCAGAGGCTTGATGAGAGTCATTCCGTGGGGGAGTGTGCTGGAAGGGAAAGGAGTGAGTGAAGGGTGGGCCATTCTCAAACACGAGCTTTTGCAAGCTCAAACCCTCACTATCCCAGCAAGACGGAAACATGGTAAGGGCTCCAAGAAACCGATGTGGATGCACAGAGAGCTCCAGAATAAGCTAAGGGAGAAAAAGGAAATGTTCAGGAAATGGAGAGAAGGACAGACCTCTAAAGAGGAGTATATGAGGGTTACTAGGTACTGCAGATCAGCCATCAGAGAGGCCAAAGCTCAGTACGAGCTGGGTCTGGCCAAGAGGGCTTGCTACAATAAGAAAAACGTCTACAGATATGTGAGAAGCAAACGCAAGGTAAAAGAGGCAATTGGGCCGCTGTTGGGAGTAGATGGAGAAACTCTGGTGTAGGACAGAGAAAAAGCAGACAGGCTTAATGACTTTTTTGCCTCTGTTTTCTCCCTGAAGAACTCAGGCACATCTAGAGATAGTAGAAAATGTGGCAGGACACCTGGGTGGCTAATTGACATTGACAGAGAGGTTGTGGAGAGGCATCTGGCTGCACTGGATGAATACAAATCCCCTGGGCCGGATGGGGTGCACCCAGGAGTGCTGAAAGAACTTTCCAGAGAACTTGCAGAACCCCTGTCCATCATCTTCAAGGCCTCCTGGAGGACTGGGGATGTGCCACAAGATTGGAGAAGAGCGAATGTTATCCCAATCTTTAAGAACGGGAGGAAGGATGACCAGGGAAACTACAGGCCGGTCAGTCTGACTTCTGTTGCTGGGAAGATATCAGAACAGATTTTAAAGGGATCAATCGGTAAGCATCTGAAGGACCACTCAGTGATCCGGGGAAGTCAGCATGGTTTTGTTCCTAACAGATCTTGCCAGACCAACTTGGTTTCCTTCTTTGATCGAGTGACCAGCTTACTGGATCGGGGGAACTCTGTTGACGTGATTTATCTGGATTTCAGTAAAGCTTTTGATAAGGTCCCCCATGACATTCTGATGGGCAAACTGGAAGACTGTGGTGTAGACTATAGGACAGTTCGGTGGATAGGGAACTGGTTGGAGGACCGCACTCAAAGAGTGATGGTCAGCGGCGTTTCATCAGATTGGAGGGAGGTGTCCAGTGGGGTGCCGCAGGGCTTGGTTTTGGGCCCGGTAATTTTCAATATTTTTATCAATGATCTGGATGAAGGAGTAGAAGGGCTGCTCATTAAATTTGCTGATGATACCAAATTGGGAGGGGTAGCAAACACCCAAGAAGATAGAATTAAAATTCAACAAGACCTGAATACTCTGGAGAAGTGGGTAGCTGTGAATAGGAGGCAATTCAACAAAGACAAGTGCACAGTATTACATCTGGGCCACAAAAATGGGAAGCACAAATACTGGATGGGGGATACACTTCTAGGCAGTAGTCTATGTGAAAGGGATCTTGGGGTAAGAGTGGACTGTAAACTGAATATGAGCAGCCAGTGTGATGCGGTGGCAAAAAAGGCTAATTCAATCCTGGGTTGTATCAAAGGGGCCATAGCATCAAAATCGCAGGAGGTCATAGCCCCTCTCTATACTGCCTTGGTCAGGCCACACCTGGAGTATTGTGTGCAGTTCTGGAGGCCTCACTTCAAAAAGGATGTGGACAAAATCGAGAGGGTGCAGAGGAGAGCGACGAGAATGATCAGGGGTCTGGAGACTGAGCCCTACGAGGAAAGGCTGAGGGCCTTGGGAATGTTTAGTTTGGAGAAGAGGAGGTTGAGGGGGGACATGATTGCTCTCTTTAAATATTTGAAAGGCTGTCATTTGGAGGAGGGCAAAAAGCTGTTCCAGTTGGCAGCAGAGGGTAGGATGCGAAGCAATGGGCTAAAACTACATGCACAAAGGTACTGGCTGGAGATTAGGAAAAACTTTTTCACGGTCAGAGTAGTTCAAAAGTGGAATCATCTGCCTAGGGAGGTGGTGAGCTCCCCCTCACTGGCAGTTTTCAAGAAGAGGCTGGATGAATACTTGTCAGAGATGCTTTAGGCTGATCCTGCACTGGGCAGGGGGTTGGACTAGATGGTCTATATGGCCCCTTCCAACTCTATGATTCTATGATTCTATGAACACTTCTGTAGGCTGGCGATTCTCTCTCTGCTTGGAAGGTTCACATTTTCTCCTTTGGATGCCACCGCTAAGGACTGCCTCAATCTATTTCTGTACGCCTTGGATGGCAGCAACATTAGGCTGAGTTATGTTCCACAGTGGCACAAGGGAGAGTGGAGAATACAGCTCAGCTGCTCAGGAGATGAGTTCCTCTATATTAAGTTTTATTATCCTTTCAGAGAAATCTTGCTGGTTTTCTTCTTGTTCCCTGGCCAGAATTCACTTCTTTTGTTCTATGTATCCTGCTAGAATGTCCACGTTTCCTGATCAGTCAATGGCCTCTAATGATGCTTGCTTTACAGTTTTTTTTCTGGAGAGTTTCTGAACTTATGTCCCTTTTGACCAGATTCTTTCATGGGGGTCAGGGAGAAAAAAAATCACTGATGTTAAAAATAGAACACTTCCTGGAGTTACAGAAAGTGAGAAAATATTTTCTTTCTATTCTTTAAGCACTGCTTCTCTCTTTCCTCTTACAAAGATGCCCTTCTTTCCAAGTCTTCTGTATTTCATTTCTTGTGAGCAATTTACACTGGGTGGGGGTGGATTCATTGGGAGCATTCCAGAACATTGCTTGTGTTTGTGTGTTAAGAAATATGAACCCATTTTGCTTACATTTTCAAGAAGACGACAGTCCAATTGTACTATGTTTATCATTCCTACACCCTGGCGAAATGTTCCCTGCATATGGTTTGCCCTTGATCATTTTCTGTCAGCTAGGACTGCTCCGCCTTATCTTGGGAGAGGGCCCTGGGCTGCTGAACTGCTGGAGCCTGCCGTTCGGATGAAGGGCTGGTTCACTATGGCCGTTCAATGGGGATGAGGTTGCCTGGCTGTTCTGTGAAAGGCAGGTGTGCAGCTCTCCTACATTGTCCCTGAGCTGCTTGAGTCATCCCTGGCTATATTTTAAAAAATCAAAATAATTTATATCCTCCCTTCCTCAAAGGAATCAGGGTGACTTCCAAAATGGCCACCGGCAAGAGGCATGCAATAAACCAGAAAGGATAGATCGGCAGCATGTCCAAAAATAATTAGCCCAACTTTACAGTCTCTGTTCAGCTAATACCTATAACTCACCAGAACAACTAGCTCAACTAAAAGCCCTCTGAAATAGAATGACTTTCCCTGTCTTCATAACCACGATGGTGTCCTCTGGCTCTCCTCCAGTGAACCATTCCGTGGGTCAGGTCTGAGGACAGGACAGAGAAGGCACAGAGAAGGTGCCCTGTGGGCCTCAGCTGCCCGGGGGAGTGCAGTTGGCACATGAGTTCATGCGGGCAGAGGTGGTCCTTCAGACAGGTGGATCCGACTTGGGCAGGGAATTAAGGGAAAGGGCCAGCCCCTTCTGTTGAGCCTGGCAGCAAACAGCAGCCGAGAAAGTGGTTTCAGATGAAGCATCAAAAGCGGGCTGTCACCTTTGGCACGCACTGCAGCTTTGAGTGTGTTTTTGTGGGTAGGAGCGGTGTCTGCATCCTGCATCAGTTGAGGAGGGAGACCATGTGCATGCAAGGTTTCATTAAGAAGGGGGCAGCTCTTTCCCACAGCACCACCTGCTCCCCCCCCCCCGCCCTGAGCATCCTGCAGGACGCTGCCTAGGACCTTGCCGTTCTTCTCTCCATGCCAAGGCTGGGTGTGGTGGTGGTGGGGAGGTAGAAAGGAGATGGGAGGGAGAGGCCTTTGGCAGGACCCTCTTTGTGAACTTGTGGAAGTGCCTTACATTAAGTTAGGGCAGTTGCCTTTCTACCCCAGTGCCAAGTATTCTGGCTGGCGGAGGCTCAAGCACTTGAGTGGAACCCGAGACTTTCTGCATGCAAATCAAGCTAGGGTGTGTGTGTGTGTGGGGGGGGGGTTGTGGTAATAATGGAAACATTCTGCATCACCAAGTGAGATGCATCGTGCATGAACATGATACCTGCATCTCTCTGAAGATGGGAGAGCCGTAGCAGTCAGGACAGTCCCTAATCTGAAGCAAGTTTTAGGGAGGGTTGAGGGCCATTTCCACATGGCTTACCTTATTCTGCAAAATAGTGAAATCTTGCGTGAAATCTCACGAGAAGACACTGTTATCGCGTCTTCTTGCGCAATAACAGTGTCTTCTCACGAGATTTCACGCGAGATTTCGCTATTTTGCAGAATAAGGTAAGCCGTGTGGAAACGGCCCTTGATAGCAGCTTAGAGCACTAGGAAATTATTTATTTACAAAATATATGTGCTGCTTCTCTGGAGACCTGCTGGAGGCAGCTCACTAGGTGAAAACAGCACAGTAAAATAATAAAAAACACACATAAAAAACTCAGTAATAAACCATAAAATTGCTCCCAAGTTTTAGGCAAAGTATAAAAAATTCTTTAAAAGATGAAACTGTTTGGTTAAATACCCAGGTAAAAAGAAATGCTTTGGGGTGATGCCTAAAAGAGAGTAAAGTAAGCATCTTACGATGCTCAAGAGGAGGGCATTGCAAAAGCATTGCCACTGAGAAATCGTTGCTCACCACCTGCTTCCCCTCAACAGGCGGGGGAACAGAGAGCAGAGCTTAAGGACAGAATCTTAACTGATACGGGAGGAGCGGTCCGTCAAGTATCCCAACCCCAGGCTATTTAGGGCCTTGTTGGTAAGAACCCGCACTTTGAATTGTGCCCGGAAACAAATGGGCAGCCAGTGTAGATCGTTCAGCATGGTGGAGGGGGGTGGGGTGGGGAGGTGATCCCTGTGTCCAGCCCCTGAAAGTGACCTGGCTTTGGGACCAGTTGAAGTCGGAGCCCCACGCAGAGCACACTGCAGTAGTCTAACCTGGATGCGGTCAGATGATTCTTCTTGAGGAAGGGCTGTAGCTGGCATATCGACTGAAGTGGACGACATGCCACAGAGGAGACCTCAGCCTCCAGCCGCAGGCCAAGCTATGAACGTGTTCCTTCCTTCTTCTTCCTTTCCACTACTTGCGGGGGAGGGGGAATTGGATGCGTCCCCAGAACCGTCGGTGGTCTAGCTGCCGCAACACATGGCTCTTTGTGACCATGGTATATTGTGATGAGCAAGTGGCAGGTGAGATACTGCCCGAGGAGCCACGTTTTGACCTGCAGAATCAGGCCCGAGCCTTGCTTGGCAGGAGCTCCTTGGTGGCTTTGGGCACCTCGTAATCTCCCCTCCCCTCCCCTCCTCTTTGGCAGGCTTCCTCTTCCCTGGGTAGCAAAAGGGTTGTTAAAAGGTGGTCCTTTGAACAAAAGCAGAGCAGTTCCTGCCTGAGGAGCAGCTGCCACTCACGTGTGCCCCAGAAACAGACCCCCCTCGCTTGGGCCTTGCCAGCCAAGAGGTGCTTCAGGGCAACCGGTGGAGACAGAAGGAGGGGAGTTCTCCATACAGTTTGTGCAGGCAGCCCTTTTTCCTTTTTTTTTAGGTAAAGCAGGTAGAAATTCCTTAAACAAAACCAAAGGTCGTAGCCGTGTGTGTGTACTCTGCTATGATTATGTGGCCTGTGTTATAATTATTAAAACTTGCCTTTAAACTGCAGAAGCAAAAACTAATCCTCTCTTTCAAGTTGTCAAAACATACATTTAGCTTAAATAGAGTTGCCAGTGTCTTTTTAATATCTACATTGCTTTGAAATCACTTTGCTGTTCAAGCTCATATACTTACTGCTCCCTGAAAGCTTATTTGTTAGCAATGATTTGTTCTGCTTTACCTGCAGTAACATAAGATAAATTCATCTAAAAACCAAGCGCCTCTTGGTGTAGAATTTGGGATGAATGCTATCATGCTGTCGGTCCTTACACTTAAGGAGGAGGTCATGGCAACCAAAGTTAATGGTTATAAAGCCTGCTCATTGTTCCAGTCTGAGACATAAGAGGATTCAACAATAGTCCCGAGATCCACTTGTAGCCATGGCTGCGGAGCTCCTGGGGCACTCCTGGCAAACCCTTTCACGTGACTGGGACCACCCCTCAACCATGCCCATAGTTATATAGGGCATTTTGGGGCAGCCCTCCCCAGTATGTCATGCCTTGGCTCTGACTTCCCAATATCTAACCCTTTTTCTTGCAGAGACAAAACAGAAAATGTGTAAATAGTTCTTGTCCAAATTGCCTGGGAAAGGCCTGGGAGGAGGCAAGCTGCAAACAAATTGGAACTTGTTGACCCAATTCATTTTCATCTGCTCTGTCCCATCATCTCCTTTTCTCCTGGGGCCTTTTGCTTCTTTCTTGTTACTACTTCTCCTTCAATGTCTGCTGTGACAAGTGAGAGCATCAGGGCAGAAAACTGGAGTGCGATTTAAACCATTTTGGGGTTGCTGTCTGTTTGCGATGGGGAATTTCCCTCGGGATTTGTTGGGGCCACAGGAGGAAGGAACAGTAGAAGCTTTACTCAGCCTGCTGCCTGGTTGTAGTCATCAGTTGTGACTGAGCCACCTTGTTGTAACGTGCCTGGCTAAAGGAATGCACCTTTAAGCATGCATGGGATACTTTTTACTCACCCGTGAACAACTACTGTCAGACTCCTGTGCACGACTCTCTCCCCAAATCTGGGATTAGGGGGAGAGAATGGAATAGGCATCATGCACAGCCACAGGCCCAGAAGGCGCAGAAGCTGACGGGGCTCCACCTCCTGCAGGCTTAAGCACCATCCCCTCTTGCTACAGAGGAATATGGTCTTCAAGGGAAATCTGATAATAAATCTGTACCAAGAATAATCAGTTTTCTGAATGCCAAATCTGCAGCTAGAATAAACAGCGCTCTGAAAGTCAAGACTGCAAAAACGTTGCCCATGTTCAGAGTGCTTTTCTCTCACTATACATACCCACCTTGCCTGGTATCATGGGATAATTTCTTGGTTAGATAAAGTGAGTTGCAGACAGATGGAACTTAGGAATCTCCCATGTTAGCAACCAAGGCACTGGTGCATTGCTCTCTCCTCCACCCACCAGCTTTCCCAGTGCAGTTTTGAGGGCTACTCCACATTCTCTTGAGAGAAGACTGTAGGTGCCCCACCCATGATGACATCCTCAGGCCCTGCCCAGTGAGCCTCAAGGTTTAAGATGAGGGGGACCTGGCAACCCTCCCCCCGCGGCAGAGTATTAGTGTCCTTCCCCATTAAGTTCTGCCGGTGGGCCTGCCCCCAACTCTGGTGTCTTCCTCTCATTGCAGGATGGAGACCAAGCTCCCCCGTCAGCAGATGTGATGGCAAATCTTTGTCTCGGCTGTACAGCTTCAGATGCAGCTGAGGGAGGTGCTCCTCCAAGCAGAACATTGCCTTGTGCCGAAAATAGACGTCAGGGAGGAGATTCCTCCGCGTTCTACGCACCAGGGATATTCAGTTATGTGGGGGGAAAAACCCCCACACCTGAAGCCTTAGATGGCTTGCCTTATCTGTTGTTTGTGAGAATGTAGACCTGAACACAGGCACGCCTAGGAGTGACTGTGGGGGTTTTGGAGTCCCAGAATTCTCAGGAGTGTGATGTAACTCAAAGTGGAGGCATTTCTTCACAGCACTCCCCCTCTTTTCAAATTATTTGCAACTCCCTTCTCTGACCTGAAATTTTTGAAGCTCAGACCAAGGCATGCCTTGTCCTCTCTTCCCTCAGCAATGTGTGGGCCACAATTGTACTAATATTTTAGGTGCCAGTACCATTTGCAAGAAAAATGCTGACTAGTGTAAAGGTGACTATGATCATGCCCCATGGGATGTGAACATGGCTTTCTTCAGTTTAATGTAACAGTCTTTAAGAAGAAGCTAATTTAAATACACGTTAAATCCGGTAAGACTGAGAGCAAAGATTTGGTTTTACTGCTTTAAAAAATTTCGTTACCTTGACCTTTATTTCAAAAACATCTTTGAAATTGGTGAGCAGGAACAGGTGCACACACCTTGCATTACCTAGGGGGGTCCTTTGCTCCTGCGTGGTGGTGCAAAGAGCCAGGTTGGGCACCATCTTCTACCAGTGTGGTGTCCCTTTTCCAGAGGTCATGTGGCTTATGCAGGCCCCTTGCAGCTATGCCGGCGAGCTGGCCAATAAGGGGGCTGGCCTGGCTGGCTTGTGAGTGGGCCTGGATGGGTGGTCAGCAGAAAGCAAGCGCCCTCTCGGACCTGGCTGCCAGCATCAGGGCTGTGCACCCTCCACACCAGCCGCGTTTGACTTCAGCTGCCTTCTCAACCTTCCTTCTGGGCATGCATGTGGCTTTTGTAACACTGCTGGATGCATGTTTATTTTCTTTCTTGGGTTTGTCTTGCTCATTTCATCACAACTTTTAAGGTGGTTTTTGCTGGGCTGGAACCATGTGGGGGAAGACTTGGGCCTGTGTGCCTGTCAGCCCCATTTGGGGATCCCTTTAGAATCATAGAATCACAGGGTTGGAAGGGACCTCTCGGGTCATCTAATCCAACCCCTTGCAAAATGTAGGAAATCCTCAAATACCTCCCTGCCCCACTCAGTGATCCTTACTCCATGCCCAGAAGATGGCAAAACACCTCCAGGATCCCTAGCCAAACTGGCCTGGGGAAAATTGCTCCTTGACCCCAAGGTGGCGATCAGCCTTACCATGGACATGAAAGAAGGGGCCATGAGCACTGATGTAACCCTTCCTGCCCTCCTTCTCATGATCTGCCCAGGTTCACAGAATAAGCATTGCTGTCGTATGGCCATCTAGCCTCTGCTTAAAAACCTCCAAAGAAGGAGAGCCCACCACCTCCCGAGGAAGCCTGTTCCACTGAGGGACTGCTCTAACTGTCAGGAAGTCCTTCCTAATGTTTAGCTGAAAACTCTTTTGATTTAATTTCAAGCAGTTGGTTCTGGTCCGAACTTCTGGGGCAGCAGAAAACAACTTCACGCCATCCTCTATATCGCAGCCATTCAGGTACTAGAAGGTGGTTATCCTATCACCTCTCAGTCGTCTCCACTCCAGGCTAAACATTCCGAGCTCCTTCAACCTTTCCTCATAGGACTTGGTCTCCAGAGGGAACTTGGGCTGGAGACTTCCAAAGACATACCTAGCTTGGGGACTGCCAGGTTTGCCTCACCTCAGGTGGCATGGCTGTAAGCAGTCGGCCCGGCCTCTGTCATTTTAATACAGTTTTATATATGGCTGCTTGTAATATTAGAAAAGCATACAGGCCTCTGGAATTAAAAATGGCTGCTGTATTGCCGCTAGAGAGCCTCTAGTAGCTGCTAAGTTCTGCCTGGGAGAACCTGGCATGCATGGAATGCCTCACAGGAATGCGGAGTGATTGAGAAGCGACTGGATTTACTATCTCTCCGTTCCCGCCGGTGCCCAGTGCAACAAAGGTCTCTCGGGGTCATCCCCACTTAGCACATTCCTTTCCCTCCTTCCGTGATGAGATCTCCTGTCCTTGATTGAGGAGCTAATCAAATGACATTCATAAGTATAGACAGTCGTTCCTGGGAGAGAACAGTCCTTCCCTAAAAGTACTTAACTTAGCTCCGGTGGACTTCTTCAGCAAACTGTCCTTTTTGTGCAGCTCTAGAACTAGTTTTACATTTGTATTCACACGCCCCGGCAGCTGCCAATCAAGGTACTGTAGCAAGCCTCAAGGAAAATGTTTTATATTATATTGATTATTAACTAATAAGTGTTATAATATTGTTCTGATTAACTAACATTTAAGAAAGATTAAATAAAATCTTTCTTCAGAGTAAAATATGGCTCTGCCAGCTAGATATTGCTTTAACAGGAAGCCTGTAGCTGGAGAAAAGAGGAAGTTACAGCATTGTGTATCTTAGAATAGACTGCTTGAAAGCTAATGAAACTGCTGAATAAAGAGAATTTGTCTGGATTTATGCCGTGTAAAGAAAAGGTCATGTCTGGGGCAATGATCTTGATGATGAGGCTAAAATATTGTAAACTTGTAATCAACTATGTACCACATGCTATGTGATATAAGCAAGCTTGACTATTTCAGCATCTGAACTCTCTCTATTCGGGGCTCAGAGATTTTGAAGTGATATGATATCACATCTGAGCCAGCCGGCTTAATAAATTTTCCTTCTTGAAATTCTGTTTGGTTTCAAGTCCTTGGGCAAATCCCTAGTCCTGCTACAGTACTCAAGCCTTTTGTCTAACCCAGGAACTAACCGTTGGAGCCTTTGTTCTAACGGCTAGGTGGGCTCTTCCACTCAAGGGCACATTTTACCTATAAAGGTAGAGCTCTGGCCCCATTCATGCTTCCATAAGCGCTGTTCCCTTGAGGTTTGCCCAAGCCTCTTGCTCCCTTGGCCAAGGACACTGGCGTTCAAAGCTACCCTCTTCTCTGTGGACTGGACCCCCCTTCTGCAGGATAGGTAGATATACTTACTCCCTCTCTCTCTATTCCCAATCTCTGGCTACATTTCCTAGGACTCTGTGTGTGCGTAATTATTTCCCCCGGTAATTTGTGTGTATGTGCATGAAGTTCTTGTGCTCAATAAAAGTTATTGTTTGATATTCAGCACCAGACTCGCTTGTTCTATTTCGGAAGGGACCTGGCATACACCGGTGATAGATCCCAGTTTCCGCCTCTTGTGTAGCTGTCTTCCTTGTTGGCTAATTCCCCCACAAATCATATTTATTGCAAGGAGACCACTTCCGGTAACATGGCAACCACGCAGTGGCGTGTGCTCAGGTGAGATCCTTTTTACTGCCATCCCCAGGTTTCCGCTCAGCAGAGGGGCTGAGGGACGGGGGTCTTACTTCAGATGACTGAATCCACTGCCTTTGCTAAGCCAAACCTCTACGACTGTAACCAATAAAGTGATGGCCTTTTGTATTCCAACAGATGTTGTTTTTGTTTGTACCATGCCCTGTCCTCAGCCATCTTTCACCACTAGGGCTGCAAAGGGGACGTCCCTAGAGAAAGCTGTGCCCCTACAAAGGGATATCTACCACCACCCAGCCTTCGCCGTATATTTCTGGGGGTGGTTGGGTGGTGGTTGCCGGTGAAATCTGCTGCCACGTGTTTTTCAAAACATGCTGCTGTACGGCTTGTTGTGTGTGTTCTTTTAAAAAACATTTTTAAATATTGAAGATGTTTTACTGGTTTTAAAGATACTGTATTATATATTATTCTATTAATTGGAATCCGCCCTGAGCCTGCTGGTACGGGGAGGGCGGAATACAAATTGAATATCGATCGATCGATCGATAGATAGATAGATAGATAAAATGTCAGTGTCCATCAATTGTCATCACTCCAAACTACTCCCAGAGCCTATCTGGGATAGATGTACCAAAGAAGATATTATCTCCTAGTGTCTGTTGATGCATTTGTGCATTTTTATCAATGTAGGGTGTGCTGTGCTACTGCATTTTTGTGTTCCTGGTTTTGCTTTGCCTGTGCTTCAAAATGTTAACGTGTCTGGCATCAAGCTGTATTTTGTGCTGGGGGTTTCTTTTGGTTCACCAATTAGGTCTTTGCAATTTAAATCCTGTTTTATTTGCCGATGGGGAAGCATCTTGCTTGGTGAAGTAAGGCTTTCTTCATCCCACCGATGCTGTTTGATGTAATGATTTATTAAGGTACTAGAAGAAATATTGATCTGGCTAATAGCTTCTGCCTTGCTGCATAATGTTGTACATTTTACTCAGCTGAAAGGGCTCCATATTCCTTCCTTCATCCTCTGATTGACCATAAATGTTTTGGCCTTTTCCCCAGCAATTATCACATTTAACAGAGTAGTGAGTAAAAGTCAAGTATTTATAGACTAATTAGAAAAGTCAACGTGTCCAAATACTGTCCTTTGCATAACACAGAGTCTTCTGTAGTAGACAAAAGAACAAAGAAGTATCCTTAAATGATAACAGGGAAATGGATCGAACTGCGTGTCTCACAGCGGTGTCTAGAGGAGAGCTGGAGAAAGGCACAACAATGGTTGCGCGTAGAAATTTAGGATAAGAGTGTGGGTGTTAGGTTACATTTTTAGCCTCTGTTGTTACTCTTGAAATCCTTCCTCTGATGTCATGACGGGATAGAAGAGCCATCTTGTTCCTGTGCGACCAAAGATCTGATTTGATGGGAGGTTGACTGTAACGAGCCTGCCCAAGATGCCAAAGGGCAGGAACCTGCAAGTTGTCACGCTGTGTTCGTTAGGGTGTTGTGATGAGCTTTGGGCCAGCCTCAGGCAGGCACATCCACCCTGTGCACTCTTGGCTGGGCCATCAGCAGGCTTTCTTAGGTCCCCAGGCTTAGAAACCTCTCCTGGTGGCTGCCAAGGAGGCAAGTCTTCCCCCTTGACAACAAACACCAAAGAGTTTCTTCCCTCCAAAGCAAAGGGCCAAACACAGCTTTCCTCCACTTCCTTGGAACATGATGTGCTTCAGAAGAGCTCAGGAGGCATCACTTTTGTGCCTGCAGTGAGCATCTATTCACAAGCAGCCGGCTTCCTCATGGGAAGAGGCTAAGCTTGACATGAGGCTGTCCCATCACCTACTGCCTGGTCCTTCTAACTGGAGATGGTGGCAGGGACTGAACCTGGGACCCTCTGCATGCAAAGGTCTACCACGGAGCTGTGGGTTTTTTCCAGTGTTTGGAACTTCCCAACATTCTGCAATTGGCCCTGCTCCGTGCCACTCATTTGTAGTGGCACCCACTAGGCCTTCTCTAAATTTCAACCACGCCCACAGGACCCTTGGGACGTAGGATTTACATCTTTTTACTTCCTCTTTGAACTGGAAATCTTTCTGAACTAAGTAGTGATTCCCCCGTCGTTTTCGAGGAGGCTTCTTCATTGATGAAACCCCACCTTTGTCACCTGTTCAGTATGGGCTTCACACCACAGAACCTGTAAGATCTTAGCTAATTTTATTTGGTGACCCTAGATCCAGGGGCGTGGAGAACCAGAGAAACTGCCCAACTTCTAACAGTGCAGGCTTGTAGATCTCTGTTAGGGGCACATAGATATTTATTCTCCCACCTGTTCTATAGAAGCGGTTCAGGGATAGGTTCCTTCCTCTCTACTGGACGAAGGCAGAGTATGGCTGCTCCGCTTTGGTGTTTGCTCTTTGAAAAGGTTGTGAGGAGGGGCATCTCCAAAATAAGGAAATGAGGCTTGGGGGCAGGGCAAGGCTGAACCTGGCCGGTCTGCACAGGGCTGCTGCTGTTGCCTTTTCCATTCCACAGGAAAACGGCCAAACAGCTTTTCTCCTGGTTTTTTCCTCATGAGGAAGTATTCTGTGCAGGGCTGCCAGCATGAACTGCCCCCCCCCCCCCCAAATCTGGGCCAGCATCCCCACCCTCTGCCCTCTTTCAAGCCCTGAAATCAGAAGCTGAAAGAAAAGAGAGCAGGGAGGGGTAGAGAGCATGTTGGTGAGGGGTCTGGCTGGGCTGGAGTGTCGATTTTGTTTGCACGATTCCAGCTCCATGGGCCCTCAAGCTCAGTTTGGGCCCCAGGAATGTGGCCGCCCTGAGTCTGTGCAATTCCGATTTTGTGCTGAATGTTGGTTGAGCCTAATGAAGGCATCTAGTATCTTGTAATCAACTGACACAGCTGTCTTTTCCTTTCTAACGTGGAAGATTTCAAACTTTTGTTGTAAGTCTGTTACGTGTCCCTCAGGGCTGGGCATGTAGGAATAGGCTTACCTGTCCAGATAACTTTAACTTTAACTTTAATTGAATTTTTATACCGCCCATCTCCCGAAGGACTCAGGGCGGTGGAGGAGACATACAATATACATGGAGGAGACATACAATATACATGCCATATGTTTGGATTACAAAGTTAGAAAACAATGCAATATAACAGTATAAGATATGGCATCAGAAATGCAAAAACTGGATTTACAGAAATTAGAAAACAATGCATTGGAACAGGAAATGGATGCAACGCAGTGCCGTAAACTACATACAGTCCTTGTCCCTTAGCTGTAAGCAATGGGGACAGACAAAAATTTCCAGCGTGACCTGCTGTTATTAATTGTTACCACCTTAAATCGTGTTATTCTTTGTTGCTCACAGCTGACCTCGGGTTGTTTTTTTTTTTAAATCTTTTTCTGGCTAAGACTGAAAGTGGCTTTGATTCTGTTGTTCCTTGCAGCTTTTTAATGGCCCACGGCCTCTGAGAAGGCTTTTAGGCAGCTGCACTTTGGTCTTCGCCTGCATTCAGCACATAACCTCCCATATGACATTTTGATTTCTGCTAAGTACAGAAAGCAAGATAGCAAGACTTGTCAGTCCTGTGGCTGCAATGAAGTAGATGTTCAGTGTTTGCCGTGTGTAAAAAACTACGCTCACAATTTTCACCCTTGCACAGCTTCAGTTGATTTCAATCTGGCTTGTGCAGCAGAACTTCTTGTTGGGCTCTGTCTTTCTACTGGTCATATCCTCACCTAAAATGTTTTGGTTGCTCAGTCAGACAAATAAGGAGCAAAAAACCTGAGATCACGGAGAAGTGTCATTGGACCTGATCCAGAATCTCCAGTGCTGCACACTGTTTGTCCCTCAGCAATGCACATTCTGCTAGGTTTTAGTGTGTGTGCAGAGCTTTTAAGAAGTGATGTTTGCTTCACTGTGTACATCTGTGTGCTGTTTCAAAGTAAGATGCCTTCCAAAATCACACTTGCAACCTAACATGCACTGATAACCTAGAAAATGTGTGAAAATTCAGGTACACCTGCGTCTAACGCTGCCTCATACCAAATCAAAGGTCCCACCAGCCCCCCCCCCATACACCCCTGATCCAAATAAAATATCATAACAAAACAAATCACTTGGCTGGTTGTTACCCTGCATCTATCGTAATATTGTAATAAAAGGATTGACGTGTTCATCCATCAATATTCGTCCATTTGTGGCAGGCATACACACCAGAGAATAAAGCTAGGAATCTCAAACTGGCCCCCAGTTTCAGGGTGGTAGTGAGGGTTCCAGAGCCCCAAAAATGAATGAAATCAGAATATCTTGACCCAGGTTGCTTCCAGACCGTCCTGCCTCCTCCAGCACGATCTGCAGTGGTTTCTGTTTGAGGCAGGCATAACTCATCCAAAAACAATGCAATGTTTTTGAAAAGATGTCAAGGTGATGATGATGCGAGCGGCAGTGCCAAAAATAAAGGGAACAAGAAGGGAACCAGGTTATCTTCACAAGAGGAAACGTGTAACAAGAGAGCTTTTAAGCAACCTGCCACATTTCTCTAATGCTCAAATCCCCCCCTCTGCCATGGGAAGTTGCTGGGTGACACATGCTCAGCCAGACCTACCTCGTAGGGTTGTTGTGAGGATAAAATAACGGTCAGAACAGTGGAACCTGCTTTGGATAACAAATTCATAAACGTAGATATAGCCTTTCTGAGTGCAAAAAGATTTCGCCTTGCTGTTCTAAATAATCCAAGAATTTGTTATCTTTTGACTATAACTATGCTGGAAAGTCGTATATAAATATGTTATAGGGTAGTAAAATGCAAGGAAGACGGAAGGAAAAGTAACCTTATTTTACTTTCAACAATGGATACAGCAGTAAGATTTTATGTAAACATTACAGTCTTCAGAGGAAAAGTGCTGGTGTAGTATACTGTATTTTCTAGTGTTGTAATTTTATATATATATATATAAAATATATATATATATATATATATATATATATACACACACACACACACACACACACACACACACACACACACACTCAGAGCCAAGCTACAGATGACGAATTACACTAGGACTGCACATGTAGGGAGTCGCAATGTTAGCTGGGAAGCTGAGTTTTAAAAGCAATTGGAAGGCTTTGTCAATTTCCCCTCTCTGCAGAGCTTGAGATCTGGAGGCAAAGAGGAAATTAACAAACCCTCTGAGGAACTGTTTCAGGGGCTCTGTAGAGAGGGGAAATTGACAAAGCTGATCTCTTAAAACTCAGCTTCCCAGCTAACCTTGCGACTCCCTTCACGTGCAGACCTCATGTAATTCGTCATCTGTAGCTTGGCTCTCAGACTTCTTAGAGCTGTATTATGGATATGGGTAGTTGTTTTTGTATATTTGAATACATTTTTTTTAAGTACCTGCTTTGGGTCCCCATTCAGGAAAAAGATGAAGTTTGACATTTGTCGTAAGCAGGGCTTTTTTCTGGGAAAAGAGGTGGTGGAACTCAGTGGGTTGCCCTCGGAGAAAATGGTCACATGGCTGGTGGCCCTGCCCCCTGATCTCCAGACAGAGGGGAGTTGAGAGTGCCCTCCAGACAGAGGGGAGTTGAGAGGGCAATCTCAACTCCCCTCTGTCTGGAGATCAGGGGGCGGGGCCACCAGCCATGTGACCTTTTTCAAGAGGTTCCGGAACTCCGTTCCACCGTGTTCCAGATGAAAAAAAGCCCTGGTCGTAAGTTTGATTTTGCCTGCAGTTCTCCAAAAAAACGTTGGGTTGCTCTTGCTGTGGCTTCATCAGATCTCTTTGGTGGTGAGTGAAGCCTTCCAACTTGTTCAGGGGCAGTCCTCTTGGGAAGCGCTCACTTGACATCACAATCATGACTGATGCGTCTCTCCCGGGATGGGGTGCCCACTGTGGGGACAGTTCAGTGCAAGGGGTACGGTTGCCATCAGAATCTTGTTTACACATCAGTGTCCTAGAACTGTAGGCCATTCATTGTCCATTCAGTGTCCTAGAACTATAGGCCCTTGCTTCCTTTGCAAGTATTGTTCAAAACAGGAGGTTATAGCTGCTCACAGACAATACCGCTGCCCTCCTTTACCTAAACAAGCAAGGGCGCACAACTTCCCTCAAACTCTGCAAGGAAGCTACGAAATGTTGAGACTGGGTGACCTACAACAGTGTGTCCTTCCAGGCTATCCATATCTCAGGCTATCCATATCTCAGGCGCAGAAAACTGCAGGGCAGATACTGTCAGCATAGTTCTCCTAGCACATCCCAGGTGGACCGTATCAGAAAAATATATTGTACAAATCTTTCCCAGTATAGACCTGTTCACCATGGTAGTCAACACCAAAACTGAAGCATTTTGCTCCCTAGCGGGGAGTGACCCCGGCTGCCCTTGGGGATGCCTTCCAAATACCTTGGATCGGAGGTCTGTTCTATGCCTTCCTGCCCACCCCACTTATACCGAGGGTGCTGTGCAGGGTCAGACACTACAGGACACACTGCATGCTTGTCGCTCCTTTCTGGCCCTGTCAAGAATGGCTCCTGACCCTTCCCGCTGTGGCACAGGGCAGATACTCTCATTTCCCTTCCCTGCCAGACCTCCTTCACATGGAGCTGATCTTCCATCACAACATGACCAGGCTGCAACTCACAGCATGGCTGCTCAGCCTGGAAGCTGCTCTTCCTGCCCCCCGAGGGATATGAGATAAAAGCCTTAACATGAGAAAGAGCTCCACCCATAGGTCTTATGGCCTTAAATGGGCAAAATTTTCCTCCTGGACACAAGAGAAAAGGGAATCTCCTTTCTCATGCTGCATTACAGACTACCCAGTAGCTGTATCCACAATCCACAAATCAATCAATGGCGAGACCGTTTTCTCGCACCACATCTAAGCAGTTTCTAAAACGGTTCATTCATATGTTTCCCCCAACACCCACCCCAGTCTCACAATGGAGCTTATCTTCCACCGTTCGAACCAGTGGTGTCTTGCCCTGTGGCTTTACTGTCATGGAAGGTGAGCTTCCTATTGGTAATTACGTCTGCCAGAATGGCTGGAGAGTTGCTGGCAGTTCAGTGGCTCCTCTATTCATCCAGTTTTTCCTGGAAAAGGGAGTGCTGCACATTAGCCTGGAGTTCTTGTCCAGCACTGCCGTGGCTGGTCTCCTTCCTCCATGATCGGGGACAGAAGGTGGCGCTTGGGGAGAGAGTGTCATCTCGTAGGCCACTGGTTTGTGGTGTGCCACAGGGAGCGATACTCTCTCCATTATTATTTAATATCTATATGCGCCCCCTTGCCCGGCTGGTGTGGAGTTTCGGGCTTGGGTGTCACCAATACGCGGATGACACCCAGCTTTGGACGGGCGGCCTGGATCGGCCCCTGATGCCCTGGAGTGTGTTTTTGAGGCTGTGGCTGGTTGGTTGAGACAAAGTCGGCTGAAATTGAATCCCACGAAGACGGAGGTCCTGTATGTGGGTCGTGGGGAGATGGCTTTGGGACCCCGGCTTCCTACACTTGATGGGGCAGCACTTGCACTGGCCCCGAGAGTTAGGAGCCTGGGGGTGATTCTGGATTCCTCCCTGAAGATGGAGGACCAGATCACTGCAGTTGCCAGGTCCACCTTTTATCATCTTCGGCAGGCCAGGCAGCTTGCCCCTTATTTGTCTCCCCGTGACATGACTACAGTGGTCCAAGCAATGGTCACCTCTAGGTTGGATTACTGTAACGCGCTCTACGCTGGGCTTCCCATGGGCCTGATCCGGCGGTTACAGCTGGTACAGAATGCAGCAGCGCGGGTCATTGCTGGAGCACCGGTGTGGGAGCATATTACACCAGTGCTACGCCAGCTGCATTGGCTGCCAGTGGAGTACTGAATCAGGTTCAAGGTTTTGGTGTTAACCTACAAAGCCCTACGCGGACTGGGACTGACGTATGTGAGGGACCGTCTCTCACCATATGAGCCCCGGAGGACTCTCCGCTCTGGTGGAAAACATCTTTTAAGTGTCCCTGGCCCTAGGGAGGCCCGCCTGGCGTCGACCAGGGCCAGGGCCTTTTCGGTCCTGGCCCCGACCTGGTGGAATGCTCTGTCTTGCGAGACAAGGGCCCAGCAAGATTTGCTTGTATTTCGCCGGGCCTGTAAGACAGAGCTATTCCGCCAGGCATATGGCTGACGCCGGGCAGTGCCCGCGCCCCCGTGGAGGGGGGGGGTTAAACCATCACCCCTATGCGAACACAGAGGCATGTATGAACCACTGGGCAGCATGAATTGTTATATTTAATGTTTTTAAATGTTTTAAAATGTATTATTTAATGTTTTTAATGATGTTTGTATTTGTTATCCGCCCTGAGCCTGCGAAAGTGGGGAGGGCAGAATATAAATATAATAAATTAAATTAAATTAAATGATAGTGTCAAAATTCCACCTATCCCCGACCATCCCCTTTAAAGCCCGAAACCTTTCGTCGTAGTTGGCCTGCACCTGCTTGCGCATTCCCATGTGTGCCAGTTTCCCAGTTTCCATACCCAGCAGCTCTGCAAGGCATTTTGGTGATTCCTTGGTCAGCTGGTCCCTGTTCTGTAGCAGGCAACAAGAGTTAACTGATGTTAATTAACTAGGCATCTTGTATATAAACTCTAATGTTTATGTTTTGTGTCAGGAGTTTGTACTGGCAGACTAAATTAAGTGGCCTTTTTCTGGAGCAAACTAGAAGCAACTGGTTTGAGTTGTAGACATTTTAAGAAATTGAGTCCAGATATTATTTAAAAGAGAGAAAAAGAGAGAGAGAGACAAAAAAAAATTACTTTTTTTCCTTTGAAAGGCCATAAAATGTATCTTGGGCTCCAGCCACATTCATCAATGTCTTTATGGTATAATTACAAATCCCATGAATGTCGGGATCCCTGCCTTGAAATACCGAGATGGGCCCGGCAAAGGGTGCCACGTCAGCACTCTGGGTGCAATAAATATCAGCTGCAAAGTAAACGCCAGTTTGAAAGCTGTCCCTGCAGCAGGCAACATTTGTCTTTTTTCTTGGCAGGTGGTTCTCTGCCCCTTTCCTTTTCATTTCAAGGTGATATTTTGTCTTCCTTTGGGAGAGTTGTGGAATTACTACATCCCAAGGGAAATTTTTTTTCTTCTGTCTTAGAATTTCATTTCTGCCACAAGAACCGTCAGTTTTCCACACCAGCATGTGTTGCTGTCTCTGTATTTGGTGGGCAGACAGACTTACAAAGCGAATGGCAAGATAAACGGAGGCTCCTCACTTAAGCCTTTTCTCCTCCAGTTGTAGCTGCAGAGGGGGTGTGGCTAGCTGAGGCCAAACCCTTGAAGGAAATAAATAAGAAAAATGCCAGGAACAACAGCAACCAATAAGAAAGGTGCTTTTCTTCCCAGTGGGGACTGAAAGCAGCTTACATCATTCTTATCTCCTCCATTTTATCCTCACAGCAACCCAGTGAGGTAGACCAGGCTGAGAGTACGTGACAGGCCACATTGACTTCCAGTCTGGCTCAATTTGAGTGTCAGAGTCAGGCTGAAAACACTGCCCTGGCCAAAGGAGCAGGGGGCCATAAAACAAGGCATGGGTGAAGGCTTTATTGCAGCTGTAACATTTAGACAGCCCCCTCCCCACTTTACATGTGAATGGCATGTAATGTTGTGTAATGGAACAATCATGTTGAGGGTAACAGCAACTATACTTGTAGCAAGTGTAAGTTGGTAGCCCTACTGGAGGAGAAGATACAGGGGCTTGAGGCATGGTTGTCCACACTCAGTTTAATAAGGGAAGGTGAAGAGTACATCAACAGAACCTATGAAGCACTTTTCAGAGGGCAACAGGAGGAGGAGGGAAAGGTACCTCAGGATTTGGAGGAGCACCCAATGCAAGAGGTGGGAAGAACATGGAAGAAAGTAACCCACAGGAGCAGGACAATCAGGAGACATTCTGAGCCAGGTGCACACATCTAGGATGTGACAGAGAGGGTAGGAGGACTTATCAGACCCACAGATTATTACCCCTTCTTCCTGATACATGTGGGAACAAATGATATTGCCCGGCATATAACTCATGGCTTCAGATGTTTCTGTCAGACTGTGGCTAGATAAGGTACTCTCTGCAAGATTCCCTTTAGAAGCAAGAATAAGTCCAATGTCTAGCAAAGGAAGCTTTATTGCAGAAAAGGTCCATTATAGTCCACTGTCCTGAATAGGAGACTCAGGATGGTACATGATCATTGTTACCAATGAAGAGCAAGCATAGGATACAGAGTAACAATACCCATCTGGAACAGCCTCCCCCCACAGTTCTCAAAACAACATCTTTCAGTCCTGGGAAGCTGCTCTCCTTCAAGGCCAATGCCTGGTGGAACGGTGTTAGACAAAACAGTCTCCTCTGGTGGGAATGCTGCCTGGGAACTGGTGCACCTGGGGAGAAAGCACTTAAACACTAGAAGCATTAGAAAATGGAGTCAGTACAGTTTAGATACATACTGGACCTGACATTTCTGCCCCCCTTAAAATAGATCCCCCCCTGGTTTATATGGGTAGCGAGTATGAAAAGCTTTGGTCAATCTAGGAGCATGAACATGTGCAGAGTTCACCCATTCATCGTAACCAGAATCAAAGTCCTTCCACCTAATGAGGTAAAAAAGCTGATTTCTCTTGATTTTAGAGTCCAAAATTTGTTGTACCTCATAGTGTATTTGGTCGTCAATTAAAGTTGGAATGGGGGGAGCTTTGATATGCCATTTGTTGTCGGTGGGAGCTTTCTTCAAAAGGCTGACATGGAACGTATCATGCACATGGCGAAGGTTCTTGGGCAATGTTACAGCAACAGTCACTTTATTTATTACCTTGCGCACAGGAAAAGGTCCTAAGAATTTCAGAGCGAGTTTGCGGCTTGTCTGAGCTAGCTTTAGGTTCTTTGTGGAAATATACACATGGTCTCCTGGTTGTAATTCCCATTCGGCCACACGATGGCGATCTGCGTACTTTTTGTAATCCAGTTTGGCTTTTTCAAGGTGTCTCTTAATGATAGTCCATTGCTGCACCGCCTCCCCCCACCATGAGGATACATCTGGCAATTTAGAGGAATGGAGAGGGGGTGCGTCCAAAGGGAAGGGATTGAAGTGAGCCCCATATACAATTTTGAAGGGGGCTTCTCCCGTTGAAGCGTGTACACTGTTGTTATAGGAGAATTCAGCTAGAGGGAGAAGGTCCACCCAGTTATCTTGTTGAAAATTGATGTAGCAACGAAGGAACTGTTCTAATATTTGGTTTGTTTTTTCGGATTGCCCGTCGGTTTGTGGGTGGTGGCTTGAACTGATACCTTGTTCAATATTCAACATTTTCAAAAGCTCCCGCCAGAAGTTGGCAACGAACTGTCCGCCGCGATCCGAAATCACCTTGGACGGAAAAGAATGTAATTTTACGATGTGTTTTAGAAACAGATCCGCTAGTTTTCGAGCGGAGGGTATAGTAGTACAGGGGATAAAATGGGCTTGTTTGGAGAACAGATCTACCACAACTAAAATACAATTATGTCCTTTTGAAAGAGGCAGATCAGTGATAAAGTCCATGGAGATTACTTCCCAGGGCCTGTTCGGTGTTTCCAATGGTTGCAGGAGACCCGGAGGTTTCCCTTTTCTGGTTTTAGCGCTGAGGCAAATAGGGCAGGAACTAACGTATTGGGAAATGTCTTTGCGCATGCCCGGCCACCAGAATTGTCTTTGAACTAGGTGTAAAGTTTTCAGATACCCATAATGTCCAGCAGTGGGAGCATCATGACAGCGCTGCAAGATTTCCAACTTAAGGCTGTCCGGGACATAAAACTTGCTCCCAGCTAGCCAATCCCCCTGTGGGGATTGGGTTAGTTTGTTTCGCGGAGCTTTATTCCCCTCCTTCTCCACTTCAGTTTTAAGTTTCGATTTCCATTCTTGGTCGGCCGGGAGGGGCTGCTTAGCGCGGCTGCGAGTAGTCACCACGCCCCCAAGTTGCTTAGGCGAGAAGACCGTGTCGACAGTCTCCGCCCGCTTGCTCTTATGTTGGGGCATGCGCGACAGGGCGTCCGCCAAAAAGTTAGTTTTGCCCGGGAGATAATTGAGGGTGAAGTTGAATTTGGAAAAGAATTCCGCCCACCGCAATTGCTTGGCATTCAGTCTGCGGGGGCTTCGGAGGGCCTCCAAATTTTTATGATCTGTCCAGACCTCGAAAGGGTATCTCGCCCCCTCCAGCCAATGCCTCCAGTTAGTGAGAGCTGCTTTCACTGCAAAGGCCTCCTTCTCCCACACATTCCAATTCCTTTCTGCCTCTGAGAACTTTCTAGACAAGAATGCACAAGGCCGCAATTTCCCATCCTCCCCCTTCTGCAGCAAAACCCCCCCTATCGCCGTATCGCTGGCGTCGACCTGTACTATGAAGGGGGACTGTTCGTTGGGGTGGGAGAGGATGGGTTCCGTTACAAATTGCTTTTTAAGGCATTCGAAGGCCGTTTGGCAATCGGGGGTCCATTGTAGTTTAGCAGAGGGTTTTTTGGCTTGGTCCCCTTTCTCTTTGGTTTTCAGCAATTCTGTTAAGGGGAGTGTGATTTGGGCGAAATTTGCTATGAAGTCTCTATAGAAGTTGGCAAAACCCAGGAAGGATTGCAGTTCTTTGCGGGTGGTGGGTGTTTGCCAATCCTGGATCGCCTGTATTTTGGCTGGATCCATTTTCAACCCCTCTTGTGAGATACAATACCCAAGGTAAGTGAGTTCGGTTTTATGGAATTCACATTTGGACAATTTGATGGGCAGTTTATTCTTCATCAAGGTAGCCAGGACCTTTTGTACCATTTGAACATGTTCTTCCTCGGTGTCAGAATAAATTAAAACATCATCAAGGTACACCACCACCCCTTTGTACAGAAATTCATGTAGAACTTCGTTTATCATGGACATGAATACAGACGGGGCTCCCGCCAATCCAAAAGGCATAACTAAGTATTCATATTGTCCGAGGGGCGTATTAAACGCGGTTTTCCACTCATCCCCTGCCTTGATACGAACGTGGAAGTAAGCATCTTTTAGATCTAATTTCGTAAAGATCTTACCTTGGGCCACGACGTTGAGAAGGTCTCGGATGAGCGGTATAGGATAGGCGTTGTTGGTGGACACTGCATTTAGTCCTCGGAAATCCGTGCACAGTCTGAGCCCCCCATCCTTCTTTTTCACGAAGAGAACTGGAGCGGCGTGGGAGCTAGAGGCTGGGCGGATGAACCCTCGTTGGAGGTTGGTGTCGATGAATTTCCGGAGCTCTTCACGTTCATGGAGACTCATGGGATAGAGTCGTCCTTTAGGCAATGAGGCTCCGGGTAAAATTTCCACCGCACAGTCCGTTCGTCGGTGCGGGGGTAGAGTATCAGCTTCCTCCTCCGAGAAAGCATTTAGAAAAGGCCAGTACGGTTCGGGTATTTGGTTGACTTCTTCTTGGGTGAGGAGGGCCTTTTCTTTATAAGTTGGGTCTTCGCCCCAGTTTTGATTCCAACGGTGATTTTTACAGTTGGCATGATTGAAGGTAATACATCCTTGAGCCCAGTCTATGTAGGGATTGTGATCACATAGCCATTTGCTGCCTAGAATTAACGGGTACTTGGCAGTAGAGCTGATGACAAAGGACCTCTTTTCCCAATGTTGTCCCATGCCTGTGATCACCGGGATGGTTTCAGTCGTGACCGGATTCATGTTGGTACCATCCATTTGTTCAAAAATTACTGGATGTTGTAAATCCCGAGTTGGTAAGACCAGTCCATTGACTAGAGCTGGGGCTATGATGTCTCTTGAGCAACCCGAGTCAATAAGAGCTTGCACCCGAATGTGCATTTTTCTCTCTGGGTTGACTAAAGTCACTGGCATGAATAAAATGGACCCAGGTGGCCGGTTCCGTGCAGGGACGGGCTTGGGGCGGATCTGTCGTTTGGGCCCTTTTACGACAGATCCATCTCGTTTCCCGACTGGGGACTTTCTGGATTGACTTCTGCAGATGGGGAAGCGGGATCGTATTCCATAACTTCTTTCGCTTCCAGCCCTCTTTCTGAGGCTGGCCTTTGGGAAGCGCCGCGGCCTCTGTTTGCTCGTGGAGCTGGAGTCGGGCGTTGGAGCGTAGGGAACGGAGCAAGGGTTGGACGCCGTAATTGGAGCGGAGGTCTTTGCACAGGCCGGTAGGGGCATTGTGCTGCAAAGTGACCAGCCTGTCCGCATTGCAAACACAGCCCTTGTTGCCATCTAGCATCTCTCGCTCCACGGGTGGCGTAGCCAGCTCCCCGAGCTCCCTTCTGTAAGGTCAATGGTCTTCGTTGTCCCGTTTGTTGTTGTTGCTCAACCAAACGGACTTCTAAAATGCGATTTTCCACTTCGCAAACAAGTTGAATCCAACCTAACAGCGTAGGGGGATTGTCTTGCATGAGGGCTCTGTCCAAAAGTCTCGGATTAAGTCCTTGTTTGAACAGAATAATTTTTGTGGACTCCTCACACCTGGGGCACTTGGCAGCCAATTGTCGGAATTTCGTGATATAGTCTCTCGCTGCCATGCTGCCCTGCTTAATGGCCTGCAATTCTGTTCGGGCCCTGGTTTCCTCTAAGGGATCTTCATATTGTGCTCTAATAGCATCCACCAACCCCTGGAGAGTATCGAGTTCTGGGGCCCCGATATTATATAGTCCTACGTACCAGTCCGCTGCTTTCCCTTGTAAACGGGAGCCGAGGTGTTCAATTTGGCTGGCCTCGCTGCCGAAGAGGTGTCCCCACCGGTTGAAGAATTGCACGACTTGCACTAGAAAAAAGCCCAGTTTGGAGGGATCCCCGTCAAACGTGGCGTCTAGTTTTACCCAACCCATTGGGAGGTCTTGCCTCGGAGCCGGGGCTGGGTAGAAGTCCGCCGGAAGCCTCAATGGCACTTGAGGTATGAGGGGACCCGGTTGTGCTGGCGGTGGCCTCACCGGTTGAGCCGGGGGTGCCGGCCTCGGCTGGGCTGGTGGTGGTGCTCTCGGCAGGGCTGGTGGCGGTGCTCTCGGCAGGGCTGGTGGCAATGCCGGAGGTGCTGGCCGTAGCGGTTGAGGTGCTGGCGGTTGAGGTTGGTGTGGCGAAGTAAGAATCGGCCGCTGAGGGGTGGGTTGGTGGGGTCGCAGTGGTGTAGGTCCCATCGGTTGGGTCGGAGGCGGTCTTACGGGTTGTTCCAGTGGCAAACGTATCGGCTGCAGCGGCGGGGTTAGTTGTGGTCGAAGCGGAAGGGGCCGCAGCGGCGAAGGCCGAATGGGTGGAAGGCCGCGCGGGCTTGCCCCTCCGGGTGTTGTTGTTCTGGGAAGCGTCGGCTGGCCTTTTGGCGCTGGTAGACCATCTCCCGGAGGTTGCCCGACGGGAACAGTTTCGCGCGGTTGACCAGGGGCTCCTCCCCCCGATGGAGCCACGGGTGCTCCCGCTTGGTCCCGCCGGACCGTTTTCGGGGAAGTATGGGGGGGTATCACCGGTGTATCACTTGGCTTTTCCTCCCCTTCCGTAGGCCTCTCAACGGGGGTCTCGTCTGGCGGCACATCCCCTCCCGTGATAGGAGGTTCGATGGAAGTCTCACCGGATGGCACAACCGGGTGGTCCCTTCTCGGTGGAGTTTCCCGCTGAGGGGGAAGTTCCTTGGGTTGTTCTCCCGATTCGCCAGGATAGGTGCCCCCCCCGCCGGTAGGCGACGACCGCTGCTGAACTTCCTCCATCGGATAGGAGATGACACTTTGAAGGGTAGCTATCTGTATCGCCATCTCTTCAGGAGACAGTCTTTCCCCTGCCCCCATTGAGGAAATTAAATGAATGGCGTGAGCCAAGCTTTCTTCCATATCCATCAGCTTAGCTTCTAATTGTTGTATACGACTTGGCCCTGGTTGTTCGCTCAGGGAACCTTCATTCGCTGTACTCACCGGGGAGAAAGGGCCCCACGGAGGAGGGTCCCCTTGAACTATTCGCGACCTCGCGGCTAGAATTCCCTTGGCCATACCCGTCACGGCCGAGATGCTGGTATCTACCGCATAGGTGCGACCTCGTATCTGCTCCCAACTTGGTTCAGGGACTTCCGTTGGCTCCTTCCACGGGGCAAGTTCGGAATAATCCCAACTCAGGGCGCCTCGGCGAGACGTGTCCCCCTCCATCTGCTCAAACGTCCTGCTCCAATATCGCCATGGTTGGCTGCTATCTAGTTCCGGGACGGTTTCTAGGCTTCGGCGCCCGTCCATCGAGACTCGTGGATGGAGTCCACCTGCCCGGCGCTCTCTGGTTTCTCGGGGTCTGGCTCCCCACTCCGACGGGGTGGGCACCGAGATCAAGGGGAGAGCGGTTGCTTTCGGCCTTGCCCCGAGATTGCTTTCGGTCTCGTTTCGAGTACTGAAGTCGATGAGAGGCAGGGTAGAAGTGGAGGCTCCGGTTCCGTTCCCGGTTGCTCCCAGCTCCTGGGAGTCTTGGGTTTGCACCGGTTGATTGTCGGGAGACGCATACGGATCAAACAAAGGATCCCTGTCCGGGACAACCTTGGATTCCGCTGGGCCCGACGCAGACATGATTGGTAACAAAATGTCAGACTGTGGCTAGATAAGGTACTCTCTGCAAGATTCCCTTTAGAAGCAAGAATAAGTCCAATGTCTAGCAAAGGAAGCTTTATTGCAGAAAAGGTCCATTATAGTCCACTGTCCTGAATAGGAGACTCAGGATGGTACATGATCATTGTTACCAATGAAGAGCAAGCATAGGATACAGAGTAACAATACCCATCTGGAACAGCCTCCCCCCACAGTTCTCAAAACAACATCTTTCAGTCCTGGGAAGCTGCTCTCCTTCAAGGCCAATGCCTGGTGGAACGGTGTTAGACAAAACAGTCCTCTGGTGGGAATGCTGCCTGGGAACTGGTGCACCTGAGGAGAAAACACTTAAACACTAAAAGCATTAGAAAATGGAGTCAGTATGGTTAAGATATATGCTGGACCTGACAGTTTCTACACTAATGCACAGAGTATGGGAAACAAGCAGGAGGAACTTGAAGTTCTGATACAGTAAGGGGACTATGACATAATAGGCATTATTTATTTATTTATGTCATTTATAGTCTACCTTTCTCACTGAGACTCAAGGCAGATTATACAGTATGAGGTTAATACAAACAGTATCAAGTAAGTACATTTCAATACAATACCGTAAGGTAAACATATACAAGTTTAAAGACATAGCATTAGCAATGATCCAAGACATAGTAGAGATACTGAAGCAAAACATAATCAATTCTAGAACTAACATTAGACAGCATGGAGCGATGGTTGTACATTGGAGTATATATTTAAAGCAGCAGATAATATATGCGGCAAAAATGGTGATGAAGTCTATGATCCCCAACTTGTTCGTGAAGCACCTGAGACCCCCATTCCTACAATGCAGCCCTCCCATTTGAGTAAAAAGCCTCTTTGAATAGTTTGGTTTTGCATCGTTTACGGAAAGCCAGGAGAGCAGGGGCTCTTCTGACTTCCTCAGGCAGGTCATTCCACAGGATAGGGGCCGCCACAGAGAAAGCCCTTGTACGGGCTGCTGCTGACTTCACCTGTGTGCAACCTGGTACCTGCAGGAGACCCTGTTCAGATGAGTGAAGCTGCCGTGGAGGAACATAGGGAGGGAGGCGGTCCCGTAGGTATGCCGGACTAAAGTCGTGAAG
This sequence comes from Eublepharis macularius, assembly GCF_028583425.1. Lineage (NCBI taxonomy): Eukaryota > Metazoa > Chordata > Lepidosauria > Squamata > Eublepharidae > Eublepharis > Eublepharis macularius. The sequence continues at coordinate 3,375,449 of NC_072792.1, forward strand.
AACTTTGTATGTAATAACTAATACTTTGAACTGAGCACGGTAAATGATAGATAGCCAGTGGAGCGACTGTAAAGATGGGAGTGATGTTCATGCTCCTGCTCACTCCTGATAACAATCGAGCTGCAGCATTTTGCACTAACTGGAGCCTCCTAGTTAACTTAGATGGGAGGCCAATGTATAGAGCATTACAATAGTCAAGCCTTGATGTTACCATAGCATGGATCCAAGTGGCCAGGTCAGCCGTGTCAAGATAAGAAGCCATCTTCCAGGCTAGAGAGGTTGTAGAAAGCATTTTTTGCCGCTGCCTCAATTTGTTTTTCTAGTAATAACGCTGGATCCAGTATAACCCCTAGGCTCTTAACTGAGTCTGGAAGGGTCAGACGAACTCCATCGAAAGTGGGGAGTACAATGTCCGTCAAGATCTCTGCCTTCCCAACAAGCATCACTTCAGTCTTGTCTGGGTTCAATTTCAATTTGTTGTTTTTCAGCCATTTCACCACGGCTGTCAGGCAGCGATCTAAGATTTCCACTGCATCCTGCAGGGACCTGGATAGCAAGATATAGAGTTGGGTATCATCTGCATGTTGATGACATCCAACTCCATAGCTGCGAATGAGTTCTCCTAAAGGCTTTACGTAGAAGTTGAATAACATGGGAGGTAAGATTGTGCCCTGCGGAACCCCACAAGATAGTTCCCATTCTTGAGATAGCTGATGTCCAATGGCAACCCTTTGAGTCCGTTGCAAGAGAAACAATTTAAACCAGTCCAGGGCACATCCTTTGATGCCCACTTCTGTTTCTAAAAGCCTCAACAGGATGGCATGGTCTACGGTGTCAAAGGCTGCAGATAGATCCAGGAGGAGCAGTAAGGAGGCGTGGCCTTTGTCTATATTCAGACAGAGATCATCCACTAATGCTACTAGTGCTGTCTCTGTCCCATGCCCTGGTCTGAAGCCTGGTTGGAAAGGGTCCAGAGTGTTAGAGTTATCCAAGAAGGTCTGAAGTTGGTCGGCTACTGCTCTCTCAATCACTTTGCCCAGAAAGGGCAGATTAGAGACTGGGTGATAATTGGCCACATCATTTTTGTCTAGGGATGGTTTTTTAAATAGCGGAGGGATAACTGCCTGTTTGAGCTGTCGGGAAAGCTGCCCTGAGTTAGTGATTGATTTACAATAGACTTTAGTGGCTCATTTATGTGGTCCTTACTTGAGGTTAACAGCCAGGATGGGCAAAGGATCGAGCACACAAGTAGTGGTTTTCATAGACATCAAGATCTTGTTAAGATCTGTCATTGTGATTGGTTCAAACGAGTCCAAATGTAAGCTGGATGGTGTAATTGTCATTTCTTCTATCTTGTCTGCATTGCAGCTAGCATCTAGATCAGAGCGTGTTCGTGTTATTTTATCAGCAAAAAACTTAGCAAAGGCTAAGTTTTCTCCAGTGCCTTTCTAAACGTCTTCCAACCCTCTTTAAGTCAGCCAGCTCCGTGGTAAACCATGGTGCTGGCTTCCATCCCGAGGGCTGGAGGGGTCGTCAAGGAGCAATGGTGTCAATAGGTCCAAAGAGCTTTGTGTTCCACACTCCTACAGCAGCTTCAGTGGAGCATGTCTGGAATTCTAAAATCCCCCAAGGCATTTTGAAATCTGGAAGGGTCTATGAGCCTTTGTGGGCAAATCATTTTAATTGGACCCCCCCCCATTTTGTGGGGTGTTGGGGCCATATTATCTTCAGCAGATGATGGTCTGACCATGGTTGAGGCTGAGTCTCTAATGCTGAAATAAGACTTTCCCTCAGATGCTCAGCACAAAATATTGAGTCTCGTGTGTGGCCTCTTTCATGTGTAGGGCCTGACAGTATTTGCGAGAGGCCCAGGATTGCCGAGGAAGCTATAAATTCCTGAGCCGGGCCTGACTTTGAACACTCAGCATGGATGCTGAAGTCTCCCAGAACAATAAGTCCAGGTTTCTCCAACACCATGTCTGCTGGCAGCTCTGCCAACTCAGAAAGGGGGCTTATGGGGGAGCTGAGGGGTCTGTGAACGAGCAGGATACCCAGTCTGTCTTTAATTCCCAGAGACAGGAACATGCAGTCAGTACCTGCCATAGCTTGTACTGGAGATCTGCGGAAGTTGAAGGAGTCACGGAGAATAATAGCAACCCTTCCTCCTCGGCTACTATAGTGAGGTTGGTGTAGGACCACATAGCCAGGGGGAGTTAGTTGGGACAGACACACCGTGTCATTTTCCTGCAGCCATGTCTCTGTTAGGCAAGCCACGTCAATTTTCTCTTCCTGCAACATCCCCACAAGGCATGCAACCTTGTTCCTAACAGGTCTGGAGTTGCATAGGATTAGTGTAGCGGGGGGGCGGGGGGCGGGGAGGGTAGAAGCAGCTCCATTGTCAGCAGGAGGGGTACTAGAGAGGTTGAATAAGCAACGAGGATTACTGCTCAATGCAGGGCATAAGTCCTGCTCCCATACCTACCAGCTCCCGACTGAATAGTAAATTGGCCTGATATTTTTTACCAAGCAAGTAAGTAGTATGTAAGAAGCTCAGGATTGTACCCTGCAACCACATATTACAATTGCTGGCCTCAATTCAGTCTACAGTCAAGGGCTACAGTCTTCAAGTATTTACACAAGCAGTGTTGATTGGTTCTTGTAATTGTCTCAAGCAATTTCTTCTTTTCCTCTCTTGTCCTCCAACTCATTTAGCTGATGGCTGCTCCCGGGCTGCACTCCCCGGGCTAAGCGCCAGGGCACCAAGAGGCTCTCGCCTCTTGCACGGAGCCCCGGTTAAATAGCCAGCGGCACCTGTGAGAGAGAAGGCGGGGTGGGCAATAAGGCCCGCATCACCCAGTGGCCCCCAGCTGCAGATCAAAGGGAAGCTCCAAGAGCTCCTCACGAGCAAGCATCCATCTAGCCCTCAAAAACAGTCTCCTCGTAAGTAGGCACTTACTGAAACTTGGTGGAATGACACTCACAATTGGAATACTAGGATTGAGGGATACAGCTTGTTCAAAAGGGATAGACAAATAAAAAGGGGTGGGGGGAAGAGTATGTAAAGGAGGTATATACTTGTGAGGAAGTACATGTATCTGAGCATGGAAGTTCTGTTGAGAGTCTCTGGGTAAAAATAAAAGGAATAAGAAATAATAGTGATACTATGGTGGGGGGTCTGCTATGGACCACCAAACCAAGCAGAGGACTTGGATGAGACACTCCTGGAACAAATGACAAAGTTCACAAAGAGACAGGACGCAGTGGTCATGGGAGATTTCAATTACCCGGATATCTGTTGGAAGCCTAACTCTGCTAAAAATGAAAGGTCAAATAAATTCCCGACTTGTCTCGCTGACAACTTCATTTTTCAGAAAGTGGAGAAAGAACCACGGGGTTCTGCTAACTGGGACCTGATTCTCACCAACAGAGAAGAACTAGTTGAAGAGGTGAAAGTCATGGGCACCCTGGGTGGTGGTGGTGACCGTGTAATTTTGGAAATTACCGTCTTGGGGGAGAGAAAAGCTTTACGTAGTCAGACATACAGGTTGAACGTCAGAAAATCAAATTTTAATAAACTTAAAGTTATGTTGGGTGGAATCCCGTGGTCAGGAAATACTTAAAGAGAAGGGAGTTCAAGAGGAGTGGGAGTTTCTTAAAGGTGAAATATTGAAAGCAAAATCACAAATTATTCCTATGAGAAGGAAAAACGGGAGTAGCTTACGGAAGCCACGGTGGCTTTATAATCATTTAGGAAATAGAAGGAGGGTCCTATAACCAAGGATGAATATAAACAAATAACCAATGCTTGTAGGGAGAGTTAGAAAAGCTAAAGCTCAGTATGAGCTTAGGCTAGCAAGAAATACTAAAAACAACAAAAAAGGGTTCTTTGCTTATGTTCAAAGTAAGAAAAAGAGCAAGGACATGGTAGGCCCATTGCAGGGACAGGAAAGTGAAACTGTAACAGGCAATGAAGAGAGCGCAGAACTGCTCAATTCCTACTTTTCAGTCTTCTCCTGTGAGGGAGATGGTGCTCAACATGGCAATAACAGGACACATGATGGGGGAAGGGAGTTACAACCCAGAATCGGCATAAAAGTAGTACGTAAACACCTAGTTTCTTTAAATGGAATAAAGTCCTCAGGGCCACATGAATTGCACCCAAGGGTACTAAAATAACTCACAGATGTAATTTCTGATCCTCTGTCCATTATTTTTGAGCATTCTTGGAGATCAGGCGAGGTGCCAGAAGATTGGAGGTGGGCAAATGTCCCCATCTTCAAGAAAGGGCAAAAGAAGGATCCAGGTAACTACTGACCCGTCTGTTTGACATCTATACCTGGAAAAGTCTTAGAATATATCAAACAGTCAGTCCTTGAGCATTTAGAAAGGATGGCTGTGATTACTAAGAGCCAGCAGGGGTTTCTCAAGAACAAGTCATGCCAGACTAACCTTATCTCTGTTTTTGAGAAAGTTACTACCTTGTTGGACCAGGGGAATGCTGTAGACATAGTTTATCTCGATTTCAGTAAGGCTTTTGATAAGGTTCCACATAATATCCTTGTCAATATCCTTGTCAACAAGTTGGTAAAATGTGGTTTGAATCCTATTACTCTTAGGTGGATCTGTAACTGGTTGACAGATCTCACCCAAAGAGTGCTTGCTAATGGTTCCTCATCCTCTTGGAGAAGAGTGACAAGTGGAGCGCCTCAGGGATCAGTCCTGGGACCTGTTCTGTTCAACGTTTTTATAAATGATTTGGATGAAGGAATAGAGGGAATGCTTATTAAATTTGCAGATGATACTAAATTGGGAGTGGTAGCAAATATGGTGGAAGACAGAGTCAGGATATAGGATGATCTTAACAGGCTAGAAAACTGGGCTAAAACAAATAAGATGAAGTTCAACAGAGATAAATGCAATGTTCTGTATTTAGGAAGGAAAAATCAAATGCATAAGTATAGGATGGGGGAGACTTGTCTTGGCAACCCTATGATTCTATATCCTGTTTCTGTGATTCTATGTCTAAAAATTAGGGGAGAATTTTTTTGCTCTGAAGTACTTTGCAGCACGGTGCATGAAGGTGCTTCTGATGCAAAATGGTGCATTTCTAGCTACCAGCTGCAAACATCATTTGCCACTAGGACGTGAATGATGATGGGAAAGAAATCATGGGAGACAATATAACACAATATAATTCTGCAGAAAACATCTCTGGATGATAATCCTGAACAACTCAGCTGTATCGTCTGACCAGATGTGTTAGGAAGGGGTGTTACAGCACTCAGGAGGCAGTGGCACCTCCCTGTAACACCATCACTCTCACACACAAAGCAAAGTGCCTGGGAGGCGATTGTGATGCAGCTACAGCATCATTAAAAGGAACGAGCGGTTCCCAGCGCAATGGGGACACAAAGCCACTTAGTTATTCTCCTCTGTTAAATCTGTAGCAGCAGAATAAAACATGTTCAGTGGCAGCTTAAAAACTAACCAAATGTCTTCTGGAATAAGCTTTCATGAGTCATTAAAGCTTCCTCTTAAAAACTAAATTTAAAGACTAAATATTGTTAGTCTGTAAGGTGTCACAGGTCTCCTGTTCACTTTTCCCGAAGAGCGGAATCCCTGACTCTGTTGCCGGGGAGGGAGAGAGGGGAAACCCATTGATATCAGTGCAAGGGTTTTTCCTACGGAAGAGCTGTTTGCATAATTCCAGAGACTGTATCAGTATGGCAAGTCCCTATATCAGGATGATGGCAGCATCTCAGACAGACGTGGTTGAGGTTACGACGGACCTCATTTTCAGCTCTGATGGTATCATATCTTCTAAGCCCTTGTCTTGCGTGTACCATGAAATGCTGAAAAATTCCATGCTGTTCTGGAGTGGGGAGAAACAGAAGCCTGTGGGATGATTGAGGCCTCAGTTGCTTAGAGAGAGAGAGAGGGGGGGGGATATCTAACTTTGCCACTGGCTGAACTTCTACAGAACTGTTATCACTACATCCAGGGATTTTTTTCTGGGAAAAGAGGTGGTGGAACTCAGTAGGTTGCCCTCGGAGAAAATGGTCACATGGCTTGTGGCCCCGCCCCCTGATCTCCAGGCAGAGGAGAGTTGAGATTGCCCTCCGCGCTGCTGAGCCACATCTGGAAATCCTCTGGCTCAGTGCAACCAACTTCTTGCTGTGTTAATCTTTCAGAAGGATGGATAGAAAAGCTATGGTTCTTTTATAACTACTTTGTTTATATGTGTGTGTGTGTGCAAGTGTATATACTTACGTTATATAAGTAACATAAGTAATGTAAATAAATAAGAAATGTGATCCTTCACCCATACCTGCCGTTTTCCCAGTGATGGTTAAACCGCTACTTCCTGTGAGCAAGTGTTTGCATTGGATAAGAACAACATTCAGTGTGGAATCCATCGGACACTTTCATAATCCCGTGTTCACCCTGCTGTTCCAAGTATTTTCATTACACTTGTTTGGAGGAGGAATACATTGGCTGATTGGAAGTTATGACAAGAGTCAGTCGAGTCCACTTTCTTGGTACCAGCGCTATGATTACCATGATGTGCCTAACTGTTGCAGTAGACTGGATGTAATCTTGCAGTCAAGGAAGCAGCTGTTGATAAGCAGTGCCTGTGACACTGACATATATACTGCCAAAGATACCATATTACGGCTGGATTTATCTTTCAAAATGGTCTTGGTCTTTGACAGCCAATCAGCCTCATCTGCTAGTGGGCTGACAGATTCAAGTTGGCGGATGCTGTTGATACTGCGATGTCACTGGAGCATTTAGAAATGGGAGGAAGGTTTACACAATATTCTGGAAGTGACACACACACACACATTGGTAATCAACGTTGACACGTCCAGGTTTGAGCTGTGTGTTGGGATATTACTTGCAGTAGGATGTTGGATGACCTCTGTGGAGTGAGTCAGGTGCTATTGTGTAAGGGGGAGAGGTAGAGTGTGGCAAAGACATCGCTCAAGCGGCTTGGAGCATGTAGAACACGACTGTCTTGAAAGCAGACTTGAAACAGGCTGGGGTGCGTCTGCTTCTAAAGAAGCCTGTCCTGGGCCCGGGAGATCTCAGTAACTGTGGACCAGTCGCAAACGTTCCGTGCTTGAGAAAGGTAATTAAATGGGTGGTGGCTGGACAACTTATGGCTTTCCTGAATGAGGTGAATTGTTTAAATCCTGTTCGGCCTGTTTCTTGGCCTGGTTATGGGACGGAAGCAGCCCTGGTCAGCCTGGTGGATGATCTGCCCTGGAGGTGCAACTCTGTTCGTTTCCCTGGACCTCTCAGCAACTCTTGATACCATTGAGGATGGCATCCTGGACAGCCATTCTGGGCTGGGATTGAGAGGCCACATTTTGCACTGGTTCTGGTCTTGCCTGGTGGGTAGGTTGCAGCTCAGGACCGAATCACAGTGATCCATGCAATGGTCACCTCCAGGTTGGACTACTGTAACTCGCTCTACGCAGGGCTCCCCTTGGGGCTGACCTGGAGACTACAGCGGGTCCAGAATGCTACTGCTCATGTCCTGCACAGCTGTGAGAGGCCTGCTGCTGGCCTCAGAGAAAAGGAGAAGGCTGCCCAGCAAGAGGGGGGTTCCTCCTGCAGTTCCTCCAACATTGGACGGGTCCCTGGGGTGGGCGTGAAGGACGGAAAAATCATGTGCTCCACGTCCATTCCCGGAGACCACATTCTGCCCCTTCTCCAGCTGCTGGGTCTCAACAGCTGGAGAAGGGGGGGCTCAGCAGCAGGCCCCTGCCCGGTGCCAGCTCCTGCCTCAAACACCTGGGCTGGGGGGGTGGCCCTCCAGCAGCTGCCTCAGGAAAGAGGGCCCTGCGAGGGCCCAGTTCTGAAAAACACCAGGCTAACAAAACACGCTACACCTGACAATAGCCCTGCAGAGAAGATTAGCACATCAAGCACCAATCCATATGCAAAAGAACCTCCTCAGGATACAGTGAAGCCTCCCGCCATTAGCATTCCACACCCTGGGAAACTCTTACAGGATGACTCAGCTCAACCCCACCCCTCCTGAGTAGATACAAATGACCTTCCAACATCTTTTCCACACTGTGACACTGAGAGATCTCTGTCTTTTGGTGCTACACCTCTGAAGATGCCAGCCACAGCTGCTGGCGAAACGTCAGGAACTACAATGCCAAGACCACGGCAATACAGCCCGGAAAACCCACAACAACCATCGTTCTCCAGCCGTGAAAGCCTTCGACAATACAAATTAAAATCAAAGCTTAAAACAAATTCCCTTCCCTTCCTGCCCCCCAAGACAAATAACTCACCCCCTCCCCACAAAGAGAGAACTTAATGAGTCAGTCACTGACTCTCCTACCTGTCTCCTGAAGTCCAGTGGTGGGTCAGTCAGTCACAACACAGGGAATCCTCACAGTCTAGAAAGATCTGGAAGGCCAGGCCACACCACAGAGACTTAGAGAATCCACAGCCACTCTCTCAATGTCTCTCCCTAGGCCAGGAACAGAATGCAAGCTGGCCCAAAGGCAAGCCTCTTATTTAAATCCCCTGCTGCATCTCCGCCCAGCGAATCCATTGGCTGGAAGGAGGATGCACCAGTGGAATTGGACACTCCTAACTTCCCTCTCCCTTCTCTCATCTCCCTCCCTACTCCACTTGTACTACTCCCCCCTCCTCCCCTCTCCCATCCTGTGAAATTGGCGGGAATCTCTGCAAGCAGCACTTATTTTTGCTGTTTTGCAAGTTTTCAGAAGAGCAAGAAAAATGCTGCCTTCAAGCTTCCCGCCAACTTTTACCAGATGGGAGGGGGAAGGAGGAGGTTGTAGTGAGTCACTCACTCCTTCTCCCCCTCCCCTCTGCTAGCCAGGAAGCTTTTGCAAAACTTTGCTGGCTGTTTGCAAGTGCAAACAGGCAGCAAAGTGCTCTCGGTTGACCCAAAGCCACCCAAAGCCACCCAAATCGCTTCGGGTTGCTCTGCTTCAATATTTCCGAATCGAGTCCAGCATGCAGGCCCTGATTCGGGAATACTAAATCTACGCGAATTGGCCCCGATTCGGGTTTTAAAACCGAACCCGAATCGCATATCCCTAGTGCTGACCTTTAAAGCCCTGCATGGCTTGCGACCAACATTCCTGCAGGACTGCCTGCTCCTTTATGAACTTACTTGAATGCTGCCATCACCTTTGGAAGCTCGCTTTGGGTGTCCCTGCTTTCTGAGATCAGGTGGGTGGAAACCTAGGAGAGGACCTACTTGGTCGTGGCACCCAAACTCTGGAATGCTCTCCCCAGGGAGACTCATCTGTCCCCTCCTGTTGCCATCTTTCACCAGCAGGTGAAGATTTGGGGTGGGGGTGGGGTCTGGCATTCCTTCAGTGATCCCTCACTCCTGCCCAATGTTTTAATTGTTGTTTGTATATTTTTGTATGTATTTTAGCTCTAGTTTTACTTGTTTGATGATGTGTTTGTATCGGTTTTATGGTTTTTAAGATGTGATTTTATTATGTATGTTTTAATTTGTTACCGTCCTTGGTGGTCCTTATGGCAGCAGATAGGCAGGGTATAAATTTTGTAAAATTAATATTTGGGGAGTAAATCTTGCCATTGCTGCTCTATTTCCCTATGCATTCTTGTGTTGTGCACTCAGTCCAAACTTTCAGAAAATGACTATAACATGGTTTTATCCTGCATGTGGATGCAGCGTAAGTTCAATAACTAATATTTATGGTGTTTCTCTGTCACTGGAGTATCTCGTTTGCTGAAGAAAAGACTTGACTAGGTGTTTGATAGCATAAAACCAAAGCAACAGCATTAGGGTCAGAGCAGTGGTAGGAATATGCTGTTCTTTATCGGTTCAGGATTGCCAGTGCAACCTCCCTGCGGAACTTCTTATGGAACCTAAGCACTGTTTGGGAGATGCCGTTGGGTGGTGGGATGTTTCCCCACCAGATGTAGTGAATTAATTGAACATGTGTTGACACAATAATTTAGCAACGCGTGCCATTGGAGACCTTCAGTATTACAGGCAGTTTGAACCTCCCCTTCAAAGGTTTATCCCCAGCCCCAGTCCACTCAAACCTTTATAGTGCCCACTGGGAACCCTGGAGCAGTGAGGAAGGCAGCGAAGTGTTACTGGAAAAACTCCTTGGGGTGGTTTCTGTCCCCCCAGGAGAACTGCCATGGGGGTTGCACCTGCAAATACACAGGTGGAGGTAAAGAGGCACAACAAGACAACAGCAGTGTTTGGATTTTGTATTAAACATTATAACACTGAAAATACTGATCTCTTCAATAACGTATTGTCACCATACATATTATAGCACACTCATTATAGTGTATTATCATCATGCACATTATTGCAGATTAAATGTCAAACTAGGATCTGGGAGACCCAAGTTTGAATCCCCCCTCTACTATGGAAATTTGCTGGGTGCCCTTGGGCCAGTCACGCTCTCAGCCTACCCTACCTCACAGGGTTGTTGTGAGGAAAAAATGGAGGAGAGAAGAGCAATGTGAGCCACTTTGGGTCCCCATTGGAGATAAAGCTGAGGTATAAATAAAGTAAATAAATAAATATCTACAGTATACTCTCGATATAATAGTTAACATGGACCCATCTGCAGATACTTAAATCGGTGGTTTGGGGCCATGTAGTCACTAAAGAAATATTTCTGTGTGGGAGACACCCCGATTTGCAGAAAATTTTTAAAACTAAACAAGAGGGAGTACAAAACCCCTCTAAAGCCGGTAACAGCAAGCGCAGACAACTGTTCTCCCACTGTGGGTGGGCACTGGACATGCCAAGAGGAGGAGGCGGGGGTGACACAGCGGAAGCTGCTGCGCCTTGCCATCCACGCCCAGCAAGGTGGTGACTCTGGAGGTGGGTGGGAGAGGAAAAGCTGGGGCTGTTGCTGCCCCCCCATGCCAGTCCTGAAGACAGGCAGGGAGAGGGGCAAGAGATCTCGTTGCCCCTTTTGCCACTGAGGATGCAGAAGCAAGGGGGTTGGCAGGGGAGGAGGAGACCCTGCCACTGCCCCCCCTATGTGGTGGGTAAGAGAACAGTTCCCCCCCCCCTTGAAGTAGGCGGGCGGGCATGCAGCACAATTCAGCAGGCTGGCTGGCTGGTGGGCGGCCAGTCGGCTGAGCAAAGCGGGGAGGTGATGGGACTCCCTTCACAAGTCTCACGGGTCCCCACTTGTCTTTCTTTAACGCTGTCGATTGTTTTACATAAAAATCTTCATACTACACATTTTGAGCAAGTCTCACCTTATCTTTAAATGCATTCTAGAGCCAAAACAGACGAGACACCTGACATGTGGAGGACACTCAACTGTTTCTTGCAAGTTTCCATGGGAAATGTAGTGAGAAAGAACCTCTGTCCGGGAGAAGAGGGAGAATCCCCGCCCCCCCCTCTCCCTGGCAGAGGTTCTTTCTCTGGGCGTCTCATGTAGTCTGCTTGGCTCCCTCTCGCCGCTGCCAGCGTGCTCAGCTCCCGAGTGCATTTAGGGGAACAAGGGGGGTGAGCTGGCAGCAGCAAGAGGACGCGTGCTCCCCTTGCTCCCCTAAGTGCACTCGGGAGCCAAGCACGCTGGCAGCGGCGAGAGGGACTGCTCCACTTGGGAGGAGGGGGCCTCATTTCTCAAGGCCCATAGAAGGGATATCCACAGTCATTAAGAAGTCCTCCCGTTCTTTATTCCTAGACTCTGGGTCCCCCAGGGATGCCAGTTAGCCTGGGCCTGTAGTACTGGTTTCCATTGTGAAGGTTTGGTCTGGCACAGTTTGGAAAAAGGAGCATTAAATGTCACAAAATTAAGCTTTACTCCTGCAAAAAGATGCACAAAGCCAAATTCAGATAAGATTTTCTCCGTGAGATCTGTCATTCAAGGAGGAGTTACAGCTGTTTTGAAATGGCTTCATTTTCGTGAAAGGCCTTTGGAGGTCATTTGGCAAAATCGGGTGGCTTAAGAAGAGGGGAGGTCAGGCACTCTCCGTTGTTAAGGGAAAGATTGTTCTGGTGGAAGAGGAATTGTTCCTTCAAAATCTTCTGGATGTAAAAAGGCGAGCTGCTGTTTTCCACTTCACGTATCTGTTCATTCTCACATAGTGTAGACGTTAATTCTAAAAATACACCGTCTTATTCCTTCAGACAGCTAAAAGTGCTGTGTCTGGGAAAAGGCCTCTTTGTCCAAACTCTTCAGGAGTGGTAATGTGTCATTTCCCCACTAAGGATCTAATTTTAGGATTGTGTAGTTTTATATATCACCTGGGAGTCAGTGTGGTCAATAGAGATGAAATAACCCTAATGAAAGTCTTCTGCTGTCTCCTCCCCACAATATTTTGTCTAAACAAAAATAAAATATATGGGCAGAAATCAAGATAAATGAGCAACAACAATTAGGTTTGAGAGGTTTTTCTTTTGGAAGAAAGTTGTTGTTTGAAAACCAGCAATAATGGATAGCTATTTAAAAAAGAACAATTTCTTTTTTCCATATGGTGCAAATGATATGGCTTGTAGAGCTGTAAAACTTCCAAAAATTTTCAGGTTATGGGGAAAACCAGAAGTTTTTGGAAAAATTCAAATATGTCCAATACTTACTTTCTTGTCAAACCGAACCTTATTTTACTACTTTAACAGAAAATGCATTGTTTATAACTTAGCATATAACATTATACTGTTCAGCATAGTTATGTCTCCAACGCTACGCAAGAAAGAGTACCCCTTACCCCTACACCCCTTGCCCGAGAGTCTGGTCCTCATTGGGATAGTTTCAGGTGGGTTGCCCCAGACAGGCCCCTGTGCTGCCTTCGCACTTGGATTTGCCATCTGAGAGGCAAGAGAAAATAAAACCTGAAAATAGCACACAGATTTCGTAGTTGACAAAAGTTAAGTGTCTTTATTGAACAGAGGCAGCCTTGTACAGTCATAACAGGACTAGCAGCATATTTGGATAACAAATTAAACTTCATAACATTGAAAGCATGTTAATTGTTGCCAGAATTATTCACATTTAAACAATAATACAGCCAGTTTGGTGTAGTGGTTAAGAATGGTGGGACTCTAATCTGGACTCTAACGGGGTTTGATTCTCCACAACTCCGCTTGAAGCTAGCTGGGTGACCTTGGGTCAGTCACAGCTTCTCGGAGCTCTCTCAGCCCCACCCACCTCATAGGGTGATTATTGTTGTGGGGATAATAATAACACTGTCTTGTTAACCACTCTGAGTGTGGCACTAATCTGTCCAGAAAAGCGCTATGTAAGCACGAGGTTGTTGTTAATAAACACATCTATACAATATATATGGTGTGTAACTACAGCGTACATAGGAATTACATTGACTAATGCTGTCTCACATATGCTATTACACATCTTTATTGAATAAAACCCTGTTTTAAAACGAATTTCACTCATCCCAAATTTCTCAATTTTTTCATCTCAAAAATGAGGGGGGGGGAGTCCTACGCAATCAGTTTTCTGCCCCCCACCAGACATTTAGCTCTCTGATCATCCATTTTCCACGTTTCCAGTTTACAGCGTCCAGCTGTAGCAGGATCCCTCCCGGCCCCTCTGCTCTTTGGAGGAAATGGTGGGGGGGGGAGGCATGAGGGGCTGCTGCACGAAGCTGAAGTTGGTTCCCAGTTCCCAGTTCCCAGTTCCTCATTTGCAGTTCCTAGTTCCTTATTACCCCAAAACAAAGACCGGGAGGAGCACGTATCATACACCTCCGCATTCAGCGGACGCTCCCCTCTTAGTGGACATATACTGGGTCCTCCTACAAAGCCCAGTTCTTGAGTTAACAGCTTCAAAGTAGGGTAAGAGATACAAGCCTTCTGCACCCCCCAAAAACCTTGCATGGCCCCACATCACGCAGCCGTGCACTCACTGGGCTGTCCCCTACAACCAGGCAGGTGCCGGTGCCCATCCAAACACTGGTTCCGGAGCTGGGGCCTCCTGTTTGGGCTGCCTCCCAGAAGCCGGTGTTGGGAAAGCAGCGTTTGTGTTGGGGCCCAGCACACCCCTCCTTGCAGGGGGCAGTCTCTGTAGGGCTGAGTGAGGCAGGGAGATCCAAAGATGGTGTGGGGGTGCAATCTTCTCTCTCCCTTCCTGTGCATTTCTCCTGGGGGAAGCCCACTTTGGAGCAGATGCTCCAAAGAATCTCACATCAACCCTGTGAAGTAGGTTAGGTGGAGAGTGTGTGACTTGCCAGAGGTGACTCTGGTGACACTTCTCTTCCCAAAACAGGCTTGTGTGAGACCGCCCAAATAAGAGCTCCTCGCCCCAAAACCAGACTTTCTATCACTTCCAGTCTATGTCTTGTTGCAGGATCTGGAAGTTCCAGGTTCAAATCCTCACTGAGCCATGGAAGCTCGCCCGGGTGACTTTGGGCCAGATATGCCCTCTTGCAGGCTTTCCAACCTCCAGGGAGGGGATGCAGGTCTCCCACAAGCACCACTGATCTCCACACAGCAAAGATCATCCCACCTGGAACAAATGGCTGCTTTGGAGGGTGGATTCTATGGCATTCATTGTATCTTGCTGATTTCCCTCCTCTCCTCCTAACCTGTCTTCACCAGTCTCCAACCCCCCATTCTCCAGGAATTTCCTAACCCAGAGTTGGCAGCCATACACTCTCAGAGTATCTTGCCTCGCAGGGTTGTTGTGAAGGCAAAATGGAGGGGAGGAGAATGATGTGCGCTGCTTTGGATCACCATTGTTGAGAAAGGCGGGTCGTAATAGAAATAAATAATGTTTTGTTTTAGGCAACTGTACATGTAAGAAAAACCCTGTTTTTTTAAAAAAAAATCCTCTGAGAGTCTAAGGAAAATAAAAGTAAGAATGAAAGTCACTTTTGTCTGATTTCTGGCATCTAGATGTTAACCAGTTTCCCACTGACACGTGAATTTGTGGACTCTGGATCAAAGCAGGTTCAGAGGAAGGGTTTTGTGCCATTTGGTCAAAGTTTACAGCCCCTGACACCTTTCTATAATATAACTGGGCTCTGTCTGTGAATAAGGAACTAGGAACTGCAAATAAAGAACTGGGAACTGGTCTGTGAATGTGGAACTGGGAACCAACTTCAGCTTGGTGGCTGCTGCACTTGCATGTCGACGTCATTTCTGGCACGTTCAGAAACTCTACTGGTAAAACCAAAGAGTTTTTGTAAAATGCTGAAGCATCTACAGATGTCACTGCTGTATGTTTCCAGAAGTGGCACCAGTGCACCCGCATGCCACTGCTGCCTCCGGGCTTCTCATCCGATTTCTCTCGGGCGGGGGGGGGGGGTTGCCAGGTGTGGCTGTTCTCCAGAAGTGACTCATTTGCAAAAGTCTGTTTTGTTTCCATCTTGACGAGGAGAGAAGAGAGAACTGCTCCGTGTGTCTCCTGGGGGGCTTTGGTCATTGACAGCTTGCTTCAGTTTCCCTCCCGTGCTGCCAACCCCATCTCAGGACAGGGTTATGAAGGCTGGTATTTTTAGAAAGTGACGGATTCCTGGTTTCATTGTGGCCCATGCCTGGCAAAATAGACTTCATTGCTCTTTCAGACCTGATCAGTGATTTACTACAATGCATCCCTTTCAACATAAGTGTCAGCATTTGCAAGCTGGGATTATTTGTCTTTGGAATCCTGGCATTTTTTAAGAGGCAGCGGTAGATTGAATTTTGCTCTGTAAGCAGTCGGTAGTGCTGGTTCATTGAGCTACAAAATGATTGTGTCCGATTTAGGCATTTGGCACCTCGACGTCTGTTTCAGGCAACGTAAAGGCCAATTCATGGTTTGTATGGCAAAAGATTTTATCACGAAAACAAGAATGTGGGCACCCGTTAAAGTGGCATCTAGAGATTGTCAGTGGTCAGAAGCTGCTTGGGGGGCGGCAGGCCCACAGCTCTCAGCCCATTTGCCCACCAGGAGGGTAAAAGGACTAGCAAAGTGAAGCGGACCGAAGTATGAGGGGCACCATAGTTGCACAGGCTGCTGTTCCTTACTGCCGGGGTTTTTGAGAAGGCCGGCTGCAGCCTGCTCGCAAGGCAAGCGCCTGCTGGTGCTGCGATCGCATCAAGAGGAGTTTGCAGAGGCTGGCTGCTGAAGCTGGCTCACTTGACGCGCCTGGATAGCAGGTGGTTCAACGTAACAGAAAGTACTGCAGAATACAAACATCTCCAGAAACTTTTAAGTTTCCCTGTGATGATCTGGGAGTCAAAACCAAATTTAAGTTGAACTGTATTTTTGTCTGGAACAGAACTGGACCTAAACATTGATCTGATCCACTGCATTGACTCAGAACCAGAATTGAAAAACAATAACAAAACAGGTTCAGATTGGGAGGGGGGGCGGTATAGTTCTTTAAAAACAATGGAAGTTGGACTTCTCAGTGCCTACTCTGGAAGGCCATATTGCGCTTCATACCACTGACCACTTACTGAGGATCTCAGGGCCAAGCTACAAGTGACAAATGACACAGGTTGGACACTTGTCAGCTTCCCTCACGTTTTGATGGGAAATGTAGGCGTCCCGGTCTTGCAGCTTGGCTCTCCGACTGCTGTCCAATGGACTTTTCAACCGTCCCTTGTCCAACATTCCGCCAAGCTGCCTACATTTCCCATCAAAACTTGAGGGAAGCTGACAAGTGTCCAACCTGTGTCATTCATCACTTGTAGCTTGGCCCTCAGTTCCCCCCCAAACCCGAAACTGTTGATCTTGAGTCAACCGTTGTGTACAATTCACAGGAAAAGAACTGACAAAGAGCTATCAGTAGTGCATCTTCAGTGCAATCCTATGCAGAGTTACTCCAGTCCAAGCCTATTGAAGTTAATGGGCTTACAGTGGTGTAACTCTGCACAGGATTGCACTGTTAATCTGGTTAGCATAATTTTACTGTCTCTTAGTATACGGTTGATTCCCCCCCCGCCCCCCCCCCCGCCCCTGCCTCGCTTTCCCCACAACTGTATCTGTTTTCTGCATCTTTCTGCTGCCACGGACTCTCTCCACTGCTTTGCTTGGAACCTCTGCCGTTTTTCTGGAACTGATATTGGGCAAACAAATTAGCCCACACAGATTAGTTCAACAGTTCCCTTATGCTGGGGTTTTTTTTTCTGCTGGCCTTGATAAGGAAACCAATTAAAAGCCACGGAGCATGTTTAATGGCAATGCTAAATGGAGCACATCACAAATTAAAAATTTGCCATGCAAAAAGGAAGTTATTTGCTGTGGTTTGTTAACAAGATTACTTAAAGCAAACAGTATCCATTATTTTCACTCCTGGTTTAGGAGAAGATTTATACTCAGAGGGAGGGTCAGCATCAATCAGTAGAAATGCCAACAAAACCGGAAGACGGGCAGATATCTGATGGACACTCTTGACTTTGTCTGCTTGATTTGTATGGTT
The DNA here is from genome assembly GCF_028583425.1 of Eublepharis macularius. Lineage (NCBI taxonomy): Eukaryota > Metazoa > Chordata > Lepidosauria > Squamata > Eublepharidae > Eublepharis > Eublepharis macularius. The sequence continues at coordinate 3,392,831 of NC_072792.1, forward strand.
GCCAGTGTCAGACTGTGGCTAGATAAGGTACTCTCTGCAAGATTCCCTTTAGAAGCAAGAATAAGTCCAATGTCTAGCAAAGGAAGTTTTATTGCAGAAAAGGTCCATTATAGTCCACTGTCCTGAATAGGAGACTCAGGATGGTACATGATCATTGTTACCAATGAAGAGCAAGCATAGGATACAGAGTAACAATACCCATCTGGAACAGCCTCCCCCCACAGTTCTCAAAACAACATCTTTCAGTCCTGGGAAGCTGCTCTCCTTCAAGGCCAATGCTTGGTGGAACTGGGTTAGACACAACAATCTCCTCTGGTGGGAATGCTGCCTGGGAACTGGTGCACCTGGGGAGAAAGCACTTAAACACTAGAAGCATTAGAAAATGGAGTCAGTACAGTTTAGAGACATACTGGACCTGACATTCTGCCCCCCTTAAAATAGATCCCCCCCTGGCTTATATGGATAGCGAGTATGAAAAGCTTTGGTTAATCTAGGAGCATGAACATGTGCAGAGTTCACCCATTCATCGTAACCAGAATCAAAGTCCTTCCAGCGAATGAGGTAAAAAAGCTGGTTTCGTTTGAGCTTAGAGTCCAAGATTTGTTGTACCTCATAGTGTATTTGGTCGTCAATCAAAGTTGGAATGGGTGGAGCTTTGACGTGCCATTTGTTGTCGGTGGGAGCTCTTTTCAGAAGACTGACATGGAACGTATCATGTACATGGCGCAAGTTCTTGGGCAAAGTTACAGCAACAGTCACTTTATTTATTATCTTGCGCACAGGAAAAGGTCCTAGGAATTTTAGAGCGAGTTTGCGGCTTGTTTGAGCTAATTTCAGATTTTTTGTGGAAATATACACATGATCTCCGGGTTGTAATTCCCATTCGGCCACACGATGGCGGTCTGCGTATTTTTTGTAATCCAGTTTGGCTTTTTCGAGGTGTTTTTTAATGAGAGTCCATTGCTGTGCCGCCTCCCCCCACCATGAAGATACATCTGGCAATTTTGAGGAATGGAGAGGGGGTGCGTCCAACGGGAAGGGGTTGAAGTGGGCTCCGTAGACAATTTTGAAGGGGGCCTCTCCCGTCGAAGCGTGTACACTGTTGTTATATGAGAACTCGGCCAAAGGGAGGAGGTCCACCCAATTATCTTGCTGAAAATTGATGTAACAACGAAGGAATTGTTCTAATATTTGATTTGTTTTTTCCGATTGCCCGTCGGTTTGTGGGTGGTGGCTAGAACTGATGCCTTGCTCAATATTCAACATTTTCAAAAGCTCCCGCCAGAAGTTGGCAACGAACTGTCCGCCGCGATCCGAAATCACCTTGGACGGAAAGGAATGTAATTTTACAATGTGTTTTAGAAACAAATCCGCTAGTTTTCGAGCGGAGGGTATAGCAGTGCAAGGGATAAAATGAGCTTGCTTGGAGAACAGATCTACCACAACTAAGATACTATTATGTCCTTTAGAGATAGGTAGATCAGTGATAAAGTCCATAGATATTACTTCCCAGGGTCTGTTTGGTGTCTCCAAGGGTTGTAAGAGACCCGGAGGCTTCCCTTTCCTGGTTTTGGCGCTGAGGCAAATAGGGCAGGAACTAACGTATTGGGAAATGTCTTTGCGCATGCCCGGCCACCAAAATTGTCTCTGGATCAGGTGTAAAGTTTTCAAATACCCATAATGTCCAGCAGTGGGAGCGTCATGACAGCGCTGTAAGATCTCCAGCCTGAGGCTGTTTGGGACATAAAATTTGCTCCCAGCTAGCCAATCCCCGTGTGGGGATTGGGTTAGTTTGTTTCGTGGAGCCCTATCCCCCTCCTTCTCTACTTCAGTTTTGAGTTTCGATTTCCATTCTTGGTTAGCCGGGAGGGGCAGCTTGGCCCGACTGCGAGTGGTCACCACGCCCCCAAGTTGCGTAGGTGAGAATACAGTGTCGACAGTCTCCTCCCTCTTGCTCTTGTGTTGGGGCATGCGCGATAGGGCGTCCGCTAAAAAGTTAGTTTTGCCCGGGAGATAGTTTAGAGTGAAGTTGAATTTGGAAAAGAATTCCGCCCATCGCAATTGCTTAGCATTCAGTCTGCGCGGGCTTCGGAGGGCCTCCAGATTCTTGTGGTCCGTCCAGACCTCGAAAGGGTATCGCGCCCCCTCCAGCCAATGTCTCCAGTTAGTGAGGGCTGCCTTTACTGCAAAGGCCTCCTTCTCCCACACATTCCAATTTCTTTCCGCCTCCGAAAACTTTTTAGACAAGAAAGCGCAAGGCCGCAGCCTCCCATCCTCCCCCTTCTGCAGCAGAACTCCCCCAATCGCTGTATCGCTGGCGTCGACTTGCACTATGAAAGGGGCTTGTTCGTTGGGGTGGGAGAGGACGGGTTCCGTTACAAATTGCTTTTTTAAATATTCAAAGGCCTTCTGGCAATCGGGGGTCCATAGCAGTTTGGAAGATGGTTTCTTAGCTTGGTCCCCTTTATCTTTGGTTTTTAGCAAGTCTGTTAAAGGGAGCGTGATTTGGGCGAAGTTTGCTATGAAATCCCTATAGAAGTTGGCAAAACCCAGGAAGGATTGCAGTTCTTTACGGGTGGTGGGTGTTTGCCAGTCTTGGATCGCTTGTATTTTGGCTGGATCCATTTTCAGACCCTCTTGGGAGATACAATACCCGAGGTAAGTAAGTTCGGTTTTATGGAATTCACATTTGGACAACTTGATGGGCAGATTATTTTCCATCAGGGTGGCTAATACTTTCTGTACGGTTTGGATATGTTCCTCCTCGTTGTCTGAGTAAATTAACACATCATCAAGGTACACCACCACCCCTTTGTACAGAAATTCGTGTAGAATTTCGTTTATCATGGACATGAATACGGATGGGGCTCCCGTCAAACCAAAAGGCATAACTAAGTATTCATATTGTCCGAGGGGCGTATTAAAAGCCGTTTTCCACTCATCCCCTGCCTTAATACGAACGTGGAAGTAAGCATCTTTTAGATCTAATTTTGTAAAGATCTTACCTTGGGCCACGACGTTGAGAAGGTCTCGGATGAGCGGTATAGGATAGGCGTTGTTTGTGGATACCGCATTTAACCCTCGGAAATCAGTACACAGTCGGAGTCCGCCATCCTTCTTTTTCACGAAGAGGACCGGAGCGGCGTGGGGGCTGGTGGCCGGGCGTATGAATCCGCGTTGGAGGTTGGTGTCAATGAATTTTCGAAGCTCTTCACGTTCATGGAGACTCATGGGATAGAGCCGTCCTTTGGGCAGTGAGGCTCCGGGTAAAATTTCCACCGCACAATCCGTACGTCTGTGCGGGGGTAGAGTATCCGCTTCCTCCTCCGAGAAAGCCTTTAGAAAGGGCCAGTACGGTTCGGGTATTTGGCTGACTTCTTCTTGGGTGAGAAGGGCCTTTTCTTTGTGCGTTGGATCGTCGCCCCAGTTCTGATTCCAACGGTGATTTTTACAGTTGGTGTGACTGAAGGTAATACATCCTTGTGCCCAATCTATATAGGGGTTGTGATCACATAGCCATCTACTGCCTAGAATTAACGGGTACTTGGCAGTAGAGCTGATGACAAAGGACCTCTTCTCCCAATGTTGCCCCATGCCCGTGATTACTGGGATGGTCTCCGTTGTTACAGGATTCATATTGGTACCATCCATTTGTTCAAAGATTACTGGATTTTGTAAATCCCGGGTTGGTAGGACTAGTCCATTGACTAACGCAGGGGCGATAATGTCTCTTGAGCAGCCCGAGTCAATAAGGGCTTGCACCCGAATGTGCATCTTCCTCTCAGGGTTGAGTAGAGTCACTGGCATGAATAAAATGGACCCAGGTGGCCGGTCCCGTGCAGGGACGGGCTTCTGGTGGATCTGTCGTTTGGGTCCTTTTACGACAGATCCATTTCGTTTCCCGACTGGGGACTTTCTGGATTGACTTCTGCGGTTGGGGAAGCGGGATCATATTCCATGACTTCTTCCGCTTCCAACCCTCTCTCTGAGGCTGGCCTTTGGGAAGTGCCGCGACCTCTATTCGCCCGGGGTGCTGGAGTCGGGCGTTGGGGCGCAGAAAACTGAGCCGGAGTTGGACGGCGTAGTTGGAGCGGAGGTCTTTGCACAGGCCGGTAAGGGCATTGTGCTGCAAAGTGACCAGCCTGTCCGCAATGCAGGCACAGCCCTTGTTGCCATCTAGCATCTCTCGCTCCACGGGTGGCGTAGCTAGTTCCCCGTGCCGCCCTCTGTAAGGTTAATGGTCTTCTTTGTCCCGTTTGTTGTTGTTGTTCAACCAAACGGACTTCTAATATGCGATTCTCCACTTCACAAATAAGTTGGATCCACCCTAACAGCGTAGGGGGATTGTCTTGCATGAGGGCTCTGTCCAAAAGTCTCGGGTTAAGGCCCTGTTTGAACAGGATAATTTTGGTGGACTCCTCACACCTGGGGCACTTGGCTGCTAATTGTCGGAATTTTGTAACATAGTCTCTTGCTGTCATGCTGCCTTGTTTGATGGCTTGCAGTTCCGTTCGGGCCCTAGTTTCCTCTAAGGGGTCTTCATATTGGGCTCGAATAGCATCCACCAACCCCTGGAGAGTATCAAGTTCTGGGGCCCCGACATTGTATAGTCCTACATACCAGTCTGCTGCCTTGCCCTGTAGACGAGATCCGAGATGTTCGATTTGACTGGCCTCGCTGCCGAATAGGTGCCCCCAACGGTTGAAAAACTGTACCACTTGTACTAAGAAAAATCCCAGTTTGGAGGGGTCCCCATCGAAGGTGGCTTCCAGCTTTACCCAGCCCATCGGGAGGTCTTGTCTCGGAGCAGGCACTGGGTAAAAGTCCATCGGCATTTCTAGTTGTCCCTGAGGCACAGGCGGAGGTAACTGGGGCCTCGGTAGGGGCAACGGTGCCGGCTGTGCTGGCGGCGGTCGAGCCGGCGGTGCCGGCTGGGGTTGACCTGGTGGTGCGGGCGGAGGTTGTCGTGGTTGCGCTGGCGGGGTTGGTCTTGGCTGGGCCGGCGGCTGCAATGGCGGGCGAGCAGGTGGCGGTATCCTCGGTCTAGCGGGTAACACCGGAGGCGTTGGCGGTGGCTGTCGAGGTGGAGTAGGTTGGTGTGGTTGATTTGGGATCGGCCGCTGCGGAGGTGGTCGGAGGGGTCGTCGTGGTGCAGGCCGTCCCGGTTGGTTCGGGGGTGGCAAGACGGGCTGGTCCTGAGGCTGCTGCACCGGTGTGAGCTGCGGTCGAGGTAAGAGGGGCCGCAGCGGCGAGGGTTGAGTAGGTGGAAGGCCGCGCGGGCTTGCCCCTCCGGGCGTTGTCAATCTAGGAAGCAGCGGCTGGCCTCTGGGCGCTATTGGACCTTCTCCCGTAGGTTGGCCGACGGGGACAGTGTTTGGCGGTTGACGCGGGGCTCCCTCTTGGTCCGGCCGGACTGCTATAGGAGAAGTAAGAGGGGGTATCACCGGTGTATCACTTGGCTTTTCGTCACCTTCCGTAGGCCTCTCCACGGGAGTCTCATCTGGGGGCGCATCCCCTTCCTGGTTAGGTTGTTCGGTGGGGGTCTCTCCGGGTGGCTCAACCGAGTCATCCCTTCTCGGTGGAATTTCTTGCTGCTCGGGAAGTTCCTCGGTTTGCTCTCCCGATTCGCCCAGATAGGTGCCCCCTTCGCCGGTAGGTGACGGCTGCTGTTGGGCATCCTCCACCGGATAGGATATGACACTTTGAAGGGTAGCTATCTGTATCGCCATCTCTTCAGGGGATAATCTTTCCCCTGCTCCCATTGCCGAAATTAAATGGATGGCGCGAGCTAAACTTTCTTCCATATCCATCAGTTTAGCTTCTAACTGTTGCATACGACTCGCCCCCGGTTGTTCGCTCGTGGAAGCTTCATTCGTTGCACTCACCGGGGACAAGGGGCCCCAAGGAGGAGGGTCCCCTCGGACGACTCTCGATCTCGCGGCTAGGATCCCCTTGGCCATGCCCGTTACGGCCGAGATGCTGGTATCCACCGCATAGGTGCGACCTTGTATCTGCTCCCAACTTTGTTCAGGGACTTCCGTTGGCTCTTTCCACGGAGCAAGTTCGGAGTAATCCCAACTCAGGGCGCCGCGGCGAGACGTGTCCTCTTCCGTCTGCTCGAGCGTCCTGTTCCAATAATTCCATGATTGGCTGCTGTCTAGCTCCAGGACGGTTCCTAGGCTTCGGCGCCTTTCCATAGAAACTCGAGGATGGAGCCCACCTACACGACGCTCTCTAGTTTCTCTGGGTCTGGCACCCCACTCCGACGGGGTGGGTACCGAAATCAAGGGGAGAGCGGTCGCTTTCGGCCTTGCCCCGAGGTCGGCTTCGATCTCGACCCGAGCACTGAGGTCGATGAGAGGCGGGGTGGAAGTGGAGACTTCGGTTCCATTCCCGGCTGCTCCCAGCTCCTGGGAGTCTTGGGCTTGTACGGGTTGTTTGTCGGGAGACACATACGGCTCGAACAAAGGATCCCTGTCCGGGACAACCTTGGATTCCGCTGGGCCCGACTCAGACATGATTGGTAACAAAATGTCAGACTGTGGCTAGATAAGGTACTCTCTGCAAGATTCCCTTTAGAAGCAAGAATAAGTCCAATGTCTAGCAAAGGAAGTTTTATTGCAGAAAAGGTCCATTATAGTCCACTGTCCTGAATAGGAGACTCAGGATGGTACATGATCATTGTTACCAATGAAGAGCAAGCATAGGATACAGAGTAACAATACCCATCTGGAACAGCCTCCCCCCACAGTTCTCAAAACAACATCTTTCAGTCCTGGGAAGCTGCTCTCCTTCAAGGCCAATGCTTGGTGGAACTGGGTTAGACACAACAATCTCCTCTGGTGGGAATGCTGCCTGGGAACTGGTGCACCTGGGGAGAAAGCACTTAAACACTAGAAGCATTAGAAAATGGAGTCAGTACAGTTTAGAGACATACTGGACCTGACAGCCAGCCTCCAGATGTTGTTTGGAGTCCTCCTGGAATCACAACAGATCTCCAGATTACAGATGGTAGTGCCCCTGGAGAAAATAGCAGCTTTGGAGGGTGGACTGTTTGGTAATTACATCCTTGTTGAGCTGCCTCCCCACACTCTGACCACTCCAGGGTCTCCCTTCAAGTCTCCAGGAATTTCCCAGCCCACAGATGGCAACCCTATTGATTGCCTGTTTCTGGGACTTCACCAGCTTGTCCTTCTGTATGGTAGTCATGCAATGAGAGAGAGCGACACACACACAACCCCTCTCCTTCCTGCGTTAGTGATCCCTAGATCCCAAAGCAGATCCTGAAAGGGATCTGTCTGCCGTCAGGCCCTGACAATTCCTCAGTCTTCCGTTCTTCCACCAGCTCTAGCTGGTTCCGTCTCACTGCAGCATGGAATAGTTGAAGTCCCCCCTTACGCGGTCTTGGCAGATAGAAGGGCCAGGGCCATCCCTACCCACTTGTCAAGGTTCTGGTGCATTACTTCCATGTTGCTCCAGGAATGATGTAATTGTATTGTCGAAGGCTTTCACGGCCGGAGAACGATGGTTGTTGGGGGTTTTCCGGGCTGTATTGCCGTGACCACGGCAATACAGCCCGGAAAACCCCCAACAACCAATGATGTAATTCCTGGTGCAATGCGGGAGTGCTCTGGAGCATGGGGGGGGGAGGCTCCTGATAGGCTTCCCATTTATCCACTGGTGGCAGGCAGTCTCCCAGGGGTTTGCCCCGTTGTCCACCAATTGCTGGCAACTGGTGGGAGGTGGCAAACCCACTGGCGATTGCCCACCATCGGCAGCCAACCTAGGAAAGCGTGCACTGGGTGTGCTTAGGGATGCCAGACCCCTGCTGGGGGTGGGGGGGTCCCACACCCCGCCCCCGCCCCCACACCCCACCCCTGCTTACCTGGCCTGTGGGGGGGAGCGCGCCTTCCCGGAAGTGACGTCATCACGCTAGCGGGGGCGTGCGCTCACTTTGCACATGCGCACCTCCCACCAAAACAGGTAAGTGCCAGGCCCCAATCCCCCGCCGGGCGGTTGAGGGGGCCTGGCAACCCTAGGTGTGCTCCCAGTCGGGCACAATGACATCACTTCCCAAAGTGACTTAATTGTGCTCCCTGCTGGTGTGTTCACTAGAACTGGCCTGTGCAAAGCACAAGAGCACACCCGTGGCCAGCGTGATGACGTCACTTCCCAAATGTCATTGTGCTATACTGGAAGGATGCTACTTGAGGTAAGTCCCAGGTCCTTCCACTGGGAGGCTAGCTGCAGAGCATGTGCGAGTGCGCTTTGCCCCCCCCTGCATTTCCACACATTCCCCCCCCTGCCCCCGCTGGCCAGGTGTGACTGTTAAATTTACCATGGTCAAAAGTGGCGATCCACTGAGAGCCAGTCACTCGGTCTGTTCTGTTCATGTCAAACAGCCCCAAATGTCTGCAGAACCAGTTTGCGTTGGGTTTTCCCAGAACTAGGTATGCACAAAACTTATTTATTTACTTCATTTATTTCCCTCCTTTCTCTCTAGTGAGGACCCAGAAAAGCTTACATCATTTTGCCTTCCCAAGAACCCTGTGGCTTAGTTTAGGCTGAGAGTGTGTGACTGGCCCGAGGGCACCCAGCGGGCTTCGGTGGCAGAGCAGGGACCCCCCAGATCCTAGTCCAGCACTCATTCCCCCTCCTTGGCAGTCTCCAAGTTGCAGCTGGACGAATGCTTGTTGGGGATGCTTTAGGCTGATCCTGCACTGGGCAGAGAGTTGGACTAAATGGTTTGTAAGGCCCCTTCTGTCTCTATGATTCTGTAACTCTGTTACTCTAACCACTACACCACCAATTGTGAGTGATCTTGTTGACTGTGATCTAGTTGACTGTTTAAACAACTTCCTGCTGAGCAAAGCTGTTACACAGCAAGGATGGGGGTGGGTGGGTGGGTGGGTGGGAGGAGAAGAACTCAGCCGGCCTGTGTGAGACCGTGCATGTGCAAAAGGAGGCCAGGAAAAACCCTTTTGTAAGCTGCTCCTCTCGGCCCCAGCTTCCCACTTGTACGGTTGGGATAATAACAACACTGACTTTGTGCCCCACTCTGAGTGGGGCACTAATCTGTATAGAGCGGCGGTATATAAGATTACTGTGAATTATGCTGTTTTGCATGGTTAGTAAGGAATACCGTCAAACCACCTGCTGAATAGCCAAAAACGGATCTATGAATTATTGAACCGCTTGTCGAAACATCAGGTCTCTGTTCACAACTGGCAAACAGGATGTGAGCCAAACCGGAGAGGTTCAAGCACCCCTACTCTACACCTTTTTGCAGAGAACATCCTTGGCTTCTCTTAATGGCCTGCTCTAATTTTCACCTTCCCAGTTTGCTGCACTCTGCCAACAAAACCCTGTTCTAACTTCTGACACATCAGGAAGTGAACTCATTGTCTACCAGGACCCAGTTTTTTCCAGCATCTTCTTCCTGTGGTAGCCTCGTCCCTCTCTCTTGTTCATTTGAGAACCGGATAAAACTTTTCTCTTCTACCAGGCTATTAATGTCCTTTTATACACTTTTATGGTCTGTGATGGTTTTAGTAACTTTGGCTACTGATTGATTTTAATTGAGATTTTTATGCTTTTAATTTAAGGTTCTCTGATTTTATAGCTGGCTCTAATTCTGATGGTTTTATGGACTGGCTCTGTCTTTTATCCTGTTTAATGTTGTCTGTCGTAGTTTCATTTTTGTAAACTACTTTGAGTACAGGTCTAGTATAAAATTGATAAATACATTTAAAAATAACTAAATAGTATTTATTTATTCATTTATTTATTTGCATAGTTTATTGTCTGCCTTTCTTACTGAGTTTCAAGGCAGATTACACAGGGTATGGCAATACAATCAGTGGCTGGGAAATTCAATAAATAATAAAACAGAAATTTGAAAACAAGTATAAATCTGATACAGAGCTGAAACAATGTTGAAACAAAACATAAACAATTTAATCGATGCAGAGAAACTATACAGTAGGAACATAATAACAGCAAAAGACACTGCACAGTATTCACAGAATGACAAAATCACAGAGTTGGAAGGGGCCATACAGACCATCTAGTCCAACCCCCTGCCCAGTGCAGGATAAGCCTAAAGCATCCCTGACAAATATCCATCCAGCCTCTTCTTGAAAACTGTCAGTAAAGGGGAGCTCACCACCTCCCTAGGCAGCTGATTCCACTTTTGAACTACTCTGACCGTGAAAAAGTTTTTCCTAATATCCAGCCGGTACCTTTCTGCATGTAGTTTTAGCTTCGCGTCCTACCCTCTGCTGCCAACTGGAACAGCTCCCTGCCCTCCTCCAAATGACAGCCTTTCAGATATTTAAAGAGAGCAATCATGTCCCCCCTCAACCTCCTCTTCTCCAAACTAAACATTCCCAAGGCCTTCAGCCTTTCCTCGTAGGGCTCAGTCTCCAGACCCCTGATCATTCTTGTCGCTCTCCTCTGCACCCTCTCGATTTTGTCCACATCCTTTTTGAAGTGAGGCCTCCAGAACTGCACACAGTACTCCAGGTGCGGCCTGACCAAGGCAGTGTAGAGAGGGGCTATGCCTATGACCTCCTGCGATTTCGACGCTATGGCCCCTTTGATACAACCCAAGACTGAATTAGCTTTTTTTGTCACCGCATCACATTGGGGGATTCTGCATGATCAATTTTGATCGGACTTTCTGAGCAGTCATGCCGCGGTGGAGTCCTACGAATCCACTTCTCCCCGATTCCACATTAGGCGTTTGTTTCGCACATTTCTTCGGCTCAAAGTCCATCATGCGGAATTTTTGACAGAATAAAAATTGATTCCTCATCGCTTTTCCCGGGGGAAGTGTTGAATGATGCACATCTTCATTTTTTTTTATTTCCCACCCCCCCAAACGTTGCTACACATAAACGTTGCATCAAACCAACACATTAGAAAAAAAATTCTCACAAAAAAACGTTGCTACACATAAATATTGCATCAAATAAACATTGGATAGGCCAGAGCACTTCCTGCCGATATTGTGGAAGAGTATTGGCTATTGACATTTGGAGGGGAAATTGTTACCAATGACCCCGCGTCTATCTTTCCCACTTTCTTCGTGAGCAGTGTGGTTTAGTGATAGGTGTTGTGTTGAGGACGGTCTCTTTCTCCCTCCATGAAATGCCTAGACCACTAGTTGAACGCTGAAGTCCCTCCATCACACTTTCACTCTACCTCAGAAGCCGTCAGCTGTCAGCGAGCAACAAGTAACAAATTTGGCGTGTTGTAAAATGGACCCGTTATTGGTCAGCTGTTGTCATGTGACACAGGATATGTTTCTGCATAGATTTGTAGAAATGTTGCAACTTTTTTTACACTTTTTTTTTAAAGAGGGGAAGGGCGAGAGAAAAGGGCAAGGGCGGGGAGAACATCGGATAAAGAATTCCGCATGATTAAAATCCCTAATCTGCTGCGCATGGACAAATAAGTCAGGGGAAAGCAGGATGGGAAAAAAACCGGACAAAACGTGCAGTGACTTCAGATCTGCTGCTAGGATTGCCTTCCCACGTGTGGAAACACAAGAAAAAATCGAGGTCATTTAGAAGCTGAAACAGGGAAAACCATTCGTGTGGAATCACCCACTGACTGCTCATATTTAGTTTACAATCCAGAAGTGTATCCCCCATCCTGTATTTGTGCTTCACATTTTTGTGGCCCAGATGTAATACTGTGCACTTGTCTACATTGAATTGCATCCTGTTCTCAACCGCCCACTTCTCCAGAGTCTTCAGGTCTTGTTGAATTTTTATTCTATCTTCTTGGGTGTTTGCTACTCCTCCCAATTTGGTATCATCAGCAAATTTAATGAGTAGCCCGTTTGCCCCTTCATCCAGATCATTGATTAAAAATATTGAAAAGTACCGGGCCCAAAACCGAGCCCTGCGGCACCCCACTGGACACCTCCCTGCAATCTGATGAAATGCCATTGACCACCACTCTTTGGGTGCAGTCCTCTAACCAGTTCCCTATCCACTGAACTGTCCTATAGTCCAGTCCACAGTCTTCCAGTTTGCCCATCAGAATGTCATGGGGGACCTTATCAAAAGCTTTACTGAAATCCAGATAAATCACATCGACAGAGTTCCCATGATCCAGTAAGCTTGTCACTCAATCAGAGAAGGAAAGCAGGTTGGTCTGACAAGATCTGTTGGGGACAAAATCATGTTGACTTCCCTAGATCACTAAGCAGTCCTTCCGATGCTTACAGATTGATCCCTTTAAAATCTGCTCTAATATCTTCCCAGCAACAGAAGTCGGACTGACCGGCCTGTAGTTTCCCGGGTCATCCTTCTTCCCTTTCTTTAAAGATTGGGATAACATTCACTCTTCTCCAATCTTGTGGCACATCCCTGTTTCACCAGGAGGCCTTGAAGATGATGGACAGACGCTCTGCATGTTCTCTAGAATGCTCTTTGAGCACTCTTGGGTGCACACCATTCGGCCCAGGGGAGTTGTATTTAGTGCAACCAGATGCCTCTCCACAACCTCTCTGTCAATGTCAACTAGCCACTCAGGTGTCCTGTCACATTTTCTACTATCTCTAGATGTGCCTGAGTTCTTCAGGGAGAAAACAGAGGCAAAAAAAAGTCATTAAGCCTGTCTGCTTTTTCTCTGTCCTGCATCAGAGTTTCTCCATCTACTCCCAACAGCGGTCCAATTGCCTCTTTTACCTTGCGTTTGCTTCTCACATATCTGTAGAAGTTTTTCTTATTGTAACAAGCCCTCCTGGACAGACCCAGCTCGTACTGAGCTTTGGCCTCTCTGATGGCTGATCTGCAGTACCTAGTAACCCTCATATACTCCTCTTTAGAGGTCTGTCCTTCTCTACATTTCCTGAACATTTCCCTTTTCTCCCTTAGCTTATTCTGGAGCTCTCTGCACATCCACATCAGTTTCTTGGAGCCCTTACCATGTTTCCGTCTTGCTGGGATAGTGAAGGCTTGAGCTTGCAAAAGCTCGTGTTTGAGATGGGCCCACCCTTCACTCGCTCCTTTCCCTTCCAGCACACTCCCCCACGGAATGACTCTCATCAAGCCTCTGAGTTCATCGAAGTTGGCCCTACGAAAATCTAACCTACGAGTCTGGCTATGAACTTCCTTGGCCCCCCACAGCAACTGGAATTCAAGAAGGACATGGTCACTTCCCCCTAAGGTCCCCACCACCTTCATCTCATCTACCAATTCTTCCCTGTTGGTTAATATCAAGTCTAGTATGGCCGAGCCCCTTGTAGCTTCCTCCACCTTTTGAAAAAGGAAGTTATCAGCCAGGCAGGTCAGGAAATTGCGTGATTCATGACGCTTTGCTGAGCCTGTCTCCCAGCACATGTCGGGGAAGTTGAAGTCACCCATAATTGCAAGGTTCTGATGTCTGGATACTCTATCAATCTGTTCAAGGAGGGCAACATCCATTTCCTTTCCGTGGTCAGGCAGTCTGTAGCAGACTCCAACAACAATACCCTTTGTCCTTCCCTTATTTCCACCCATATACTTTCCCCTGGGCTATCAACCACATTCTCCATAACTTGCTGACAATCAAGCCCTCTCCTCACATACAATGCCACTCCGCCTCCTCTTTTACCCTTCTGTTTTTTTGTGAACAACTCATACCCATCCACTAGCACATTCCAGTCATTGGAATCATCCCACCAAGCCTCCGTAATTCCTACTATATCGTAGCCCTCTGTTTGCAAGAGAAGCTCAAGCTCTTCCTTCTTATTACCCATACTTTGGGCAGTGGTATATGGGCACTGGTAGCCTTGTACCTTTGTTTGATCTGTCCTACTCAGGTGGGCCTCGGCTGTTATCACTTCTTCATTGATATCTCCATGTTGATCATCCCCTTCCCCTTGCGGCATCAATTTAAAGCTCTCCTGATGAAGCTGTCCAGATTCTTTCCAAACATGTTCTTCTCTGACCTTGAGAGGTGAAGCCCATCATGTACTAGAAGGCCTTCTCTAAGGAAACTTATCCTGTGGTCCCAGAACCTAAAGCGCTCCTGCCGGCACCCCCACCTCAGCCAACGATTCACCTCAAGTATGGTCTACTCCCTTTGCATTCCTCTTCCTTTGACAGGTAGGATAGAAAATACCACCTGTGCCACCACTGTCTTCAACTGCCTTCTAAGAGCTTCATAGTCCTCTTTAATTCTTGCAATAGTATTCACAGCTGTGTCATTCATTCCCACACGAACCAGCACAAATGGTTACTGATCAGTCGGTCTGATCAGTTTCGGCAGTAGGTCTGTAATATCCTGAATTCTGGCTCCTGGAAAGCAATACATCTCTCGGAGTAGGGGATGTGGCCTGGACACATGACATTCCATACCCCTGAGCAGAGAGTCCCCGATGACCACCACCTTCCATTTTCTTCCACTTCCATGTGGCCCCATGCCCTCTTCACTCCCTCCCCCAGGTTTTTGTGGTTCTCCTTCCACTCTCGTCTCAAGCACCTCAAAACGATTCTTGAGCTCAAGTGGACCAGAGCATCGCCTTAGTCTTCATCTTCCAGTTTGTACTGCAGACCTGAGAGGAGGCTCAGACAGGAGATCAACTCTTCCTTCTTTGCTTGGACTTATTTCTTCATGCCTGTGCAGAGCCCCCAGGCTCTTCTCAATAAAATCCTCCCCTTCCTTGGTTTCCTGAAGGGTGATGATCCTCTCCTCCAGGCTCTGAATCTTCTCCTCCAAAAGCCTGACCAGCTTACACTTCTGACAGGTGAAGTCCAGCTTCTCTTCCGGGAGGAAAACAAACATGGCACACTCCATGCTGGTGACTGGAAAGGGGCCTTCTGTCAACGTCATCACCTCCCAAGTATATTCCAAGCGTACTCTTCTAGCTGCAGGTCCCTTTCCTGCTTCTTCTCAGAGCCCAGATGGCTGTGATGTGCCTCTGGTGAGGAGGAGCCTAATTCAATTCAAGGCTCAGTCAGTAGAGGGTGGGGCCAGCAGTTAGCCCCAGGCAAAACAGGCACTCCCCAATTAGTAACAATCCCCCTCTGCAATCAGCTCCAACTCAGGCAAAAAGACAAACAGAAACAACTGGCACCAGTTTACAGCAGGCTCTACACACTCACGCAGCCCCAAACACTGTCCTCCCACACAGTAACCTCAGCAAATCCCCCCAGCAGTTAAGGAAGGCAACAGAAAAAGACTCGCCACTCTAGCCGCTCCCTTTCCCGCTCTTTCTCAGAGCCCAGATGGCTTTATAGTCAACAGTTCCTATCCATTTACCAGCACATCTCTCTGAACCATTTTCTTGCAGCACACAGCCCTATAACCTGTGTTAAAAAGCCCTCCTGAATAATTACATTTAGCACAAAGCCAGAAGCATAAGACCTTTCCTGACCTCTTCAGTTAGGCCATTCCAACAAGGAGGGGGCCACTACAGAGAATGCGCTTGTATGGGCAGCTGTTGATTTTGCCCATTTATAGGATGGTACCTGCAGAAGTCCCTGTTCAGATGAGTGAAGCTGCCATGGTGAGGCAGCATAAAGAAAGCGGCGGTCTCGTAAATATGAGGGGCCAAGGCTATGAAGAGCTTTGTATGTGATATCTAAAACTTAAATTCAGTCTGCTAACTGATGGGAGGTTGCTGCAGAATGGGAGTCATAGGCATGCTCTGCCTGGCTCCTAATAATAATTGAGCTGTGGCATTCTGCACCAACTGGAGTCTCTGAGTTGACTCTGAGGGGAGACCTATGTATAGTGCATTATAGTAGTCTAGTCTCCATGGTGCGGATCCAAGTGGCCATATCGGCCGTCTTCCAAGCTAACCGGAGTTTGAGGAAGGCATTTTTTGCAGCTGCATTAACTTGCTTTTCTGGTAGCAGTGCCAGATCCCGTAGAACCCCAAGGTGTCTGTAAGGGTCAGCCGAGCCCCACTGAAAGTGGGAAGCGACCTTCAGCAGGTCTGCCTTCCCAGTCAGCAGCACTTCTAGTTTGTCTAGGCTTAAAAATGTGCAATGTGAGACAGTTTGCATGTATGTGCTCCCCCAACAACAGCAGTTTTTCCGCATTGATATGTTGTGTTCAAATTAAACACCCATTTTTCTGCCACTATACCCAGTTTAATAAAGTGTGCATTTTGATTTGAATGTGTTTGACTGATTTACATAAAAGTAAATGAGCTGCGGATGGCAAAAATTGCAAGAGATGTGAAGGCTTCTTGCTTGTGGATTCAGATTACTGAGATAAGGCAAAAGAATTACGGGCAGCATAATTGCCATAGTGTGAGGGGCAGCTGCGAATCTTGTTTATGTTTGGGCTTGTAATATTGTGATGGCTCCGTCTTGAGATTTGAGTCCTCCTTTCCTCTCCCTCCCTCTAAATTAGTTTTGTGTTGATATTCATTGCAGCCCTGTTAGACACTGTAGATATTCTTAGGAAATCTTGTAGTTGGTTGCAGTATGAGAGCCCACTCCCCACTTCCTCGTTGATCCTGCAGGCTGAACCACAGTGGTGACTGGTGTGAGGTGCGGGTACGAATGATGGGTGGATCTGCCCCTGCCATCGGTTCCGAGTAAATGCCCTGTGGGCATCTACAACCACAGCTCCAACTCTGGACTGGGCCCAGCTATGCCGTGACGGCATCATCACCATTCACCAGTAGTCTGTGAACTACAGGTCCGACAACCAGAAAATATGGTGAGGAATCCCAGTGACGTTGTGGCAGGAGTTGTAGCCGTGGCTGACATGGTGCCAAACATCTCTAGATGTTGTGGGGATTGTGTAGAGCAGCACCTAAGATGCTGAAACTAATAACACACTCTGTAAACCGCTCTGAGGGGGCGTTAAGTTGCCCGAAAGGCTGGTACATAAATCGAATGTTGTTGTTGTTGTTAATTGAGCTGGACTGTGGTTTCTGGGGAGGGGGGGGAGACTTATTGGTCTGCAGTAGAACAGCAGGATTTGAGTCCGGCAGCACTTTAGAGACCAACAAGTGTTTCAGGGTGCAAGCTTTTGAGAGTCAAAGCTCCCTTCTTCAGATACAGGGAGGAGTGGGGACCCTTGAGCTTTTGTATCCCAGTCAGGAGGTGGGAGGGGTAAAGCAAAGAAGGAGTTTTCCGCACTGGTTTTTACCATTGGTTCTGCCCCCGTAATGCTTCAATAAATTCTTTGAGCTACAAATGCATTTTTTCCCTTCAAGTTGTTTGGGTTTTCTCCCCGGTTCTTTTGAGACCCCCTTTGTTCCAATCTTTTTCTGAAAGCTGATCTTGAGATAATTTTTTCCGTCACGTGTAATGTTTTTTGTTTTTGTTTGTCCCACCCACCTCCAAATCACTTTTTGATGACTGGACAGTCGTCATTGCGGAGCCGCTTCTGCCCTCTGCCTTCCTGGTTTTGTTTTGTTCTTTTTTAATCATTGATCTCATACTGATAGATTGACCTACTATCAGGACTTTTTTTCAGGGGGAACGTAGGGGAACGGAGTTCCGGCACCTCGTTGAAAATGGTCACATGGCTGGTGGCCCCGCCCCCTGATCTCCAGACAGAGGGGAGTTTCTCCCCTCTGTCTCCGAGGGCAACCCAGTGAGTTCCACCACCTCTTTCCCCAGAAAAAAAGCCCTGCCTACTATTGTAATGGAACATGCGGCAGGTTCTCTGAATTCCCCTTTTTCATTTTTTAAAAAAGTCTCTGGCCCCTTTCGTTGTTGGAGAGACGCCTTTTTCCTGATAGCTCCCCAAAGGAAGGGGCTAGAGACGTTCTCTTTTGTTAAGTGGAAGTGGGAATGCAGACCACCAGCTGCATGTATCTGTACTTTGCTACGTCAATCTACCAATATTAAATTGACGATTTTTAAAAAAAAAATTGCAAAAGCCTTGGTGGCTCAGGGTGGGTGCGTGGGGGGCCACTTCTGGTGCCAGAAAAAGCTGCTGCAGCTCTGGGCTCCCTCTTGACAGAGGTTGGTGTGCCCTGCCAGGACTGGCCTCCAGCCCCTGAGTCCGGGCTCTTTGGACAGGGGGGACTTGGGTGTAGGTGGTGGAGCTGCTCCCCTTTTAGGCTCCCCCATGCAAAGCCTTCTCCTTGTGTTCATTTTCAATCCTTTTTTTAAAAAAACCCAGCCCTTATAATTAATCTATTAATATAAGCATGTACAAAGAAACAAAAAAAGAGGGGGGGAGCTGTGATGTCACTGATGATGCCACGGATAATGACAGCACCCTCCCTTGGAAAGTCTGATTATTTAAGGCATGCACAGGACAAACTAAACTGAGTTCACAACTTTAAAAGTGCAAAGGGAGGGCAGATGTGCAGAAGAGCTGTACCCAAACCTGTCCCAGTGCTTGGTGAACAACTGCTAAGAAAATCAGAATAAATCGAGTGTGCAGAAAAGTGTAAAGGGAGTCAGGGTGTGAATGCACGATGCAGCTTGATTAGAGCAGAAAGTAGCATCTGTAGTGGTGCTGGAAGTGATTTCTGCAGACACCATGGACCGCCAAAAAGACAAACAAGTGGGTTCTAGATCAAATGAAGCTAAAATGACTAAACTGAGGCTATTGTACGTTGGTCACATCATGAGAAGTCAAGATTCTTTGGAAAAGTCAATAATGCTAGGAAAAGCGGAAGGCAGCAGGAGAAGAGGAAGACCTAAAACGAGATGCCTTGACTCAATAAAAGAAGCCACATTCTCCAGTTTGCAGGATCTGAGCAAGACTGTTAATGATCGGACGTTTGGGAGGTCT
Source organism: Eublepharis macularius (assembly GCF_028583425.1). Classification (NCBI taxonomy): domain Eukaryota; kingdom Metazoa; phylum Chordata; class Lepidosauria; order Squamata; family Eublepharidae; genus Eublepharis; species Eublepharis macularius. The sequence goes on from NC_072792.1 coordinate 3,411,542, forward strand.
TTCATTTATAGGGACGCCATAGGTTGGAGGCAACTTGATGGCGCATAACACACACAGACACATGTGCACATGCGTGAGCACACACGCACAGAATGAAAGCAGAATCCCAAGTCTCTGCCAGCCCGGGGGCTGCCGTTGTTTTGAACTTAAGTTAATTGGGCTGCACTAAGGGGGGTCTGATCCCAAATGGACTGGAGGGCAATTTTTAACATTCTTCTACACCTTCGGCATCACAGTGCCCGCCTCCACACTCTGTAATGGGCAGAATCTCACACTCCTGGAAAGTTAATCTGGCCTCTCCACCGGAGTCACTGGTGGGTGCCGTTTTCATCCATCACAGCCTCTGCAGCAGCTGCGTCTCTCCCTGGAACGCAGGGATGGAGCAGCAGCCATTCCTGCCTGGATTGCCTCAAGGATCGATGGTTGTCGTGTGCTCAGAGTGAGGCTGGCCTTGCTGACTCACAGAAAGTGAAAGCTCTTGCCAGCTAGGCAAGATCCAGGGATGGATAACAGCCAAGCTACAAGTGACGCCTGACACAGGTTGGACACTTGTCAGCTTCCCTCCAGTTTTGATAGGAAATGTAGGCGTTCTGGTTTTACAGCTTGGCTCTCCATTACAGCTGCAAGACCATCAAAACTTGAGGGAAGCTGACAAGTGTCCAACCTGTGTCAGGCATCACTTGTAGCTTGGCTCAACACCCAAGTCCTGTGCTTTGAGGATGGCCCTGGCTGCTAGTTAGAAGTGTGAAAAAAAAACAAAAAACGGCTTTTAGATTGGGAAGGAATCTAGTTTGAAGTCATTGGTCACCTAGCAGACCCCCTGCTCAACAGGCAGCACAAAGGAGGCTCTGGCAGGTCTCCCATTGCTGGTCTCGTGATTGCTTCCAAGTGAGAGCGAGGACAAGCATGGGTGGAGAATGTTGGGGCACACTGGCTGGAAGTCTGCAGCCAGCACACCCAGAGAACAGGACTTAAGGGCCAGGCTAAAAGATGCCTTCCTTGGGTTTGTACTCGTGTGTGCTGACACCATTTTTAATTGATTTGTAGTTTTTAGCACAAAGCCATGAGGCCCCGATCCAGAACAGGCAAGCAGCAGCAGCAGCAGCCCTAAATGAACGGGCCCCACCGGCTAGCAGCCCCTGCGGCCGTCTCCCTGCTGCTAGTGACACCCACCAAACTAGTTCAAGGAGCAAGAGCTAGTCGGGCTGTCCACTATGCTGGGGGGGGGGGGGGTCACTTGACATGCCTCACTGCGTACAAAAATGAACCGATTTTGTATAATGGGCTGCCCTGCATTTCTCTCTTTGGAAAGCAGGGTCAACATATTCCTCAGGAATAATGCAGAGTGACGCACAAGCATTTAACTATCTTGGAATCGGGGGTGGGGGGTGGGGGCGGAGGAGACGCATTGTGAAAACACCCAAATGAAAGCACAGATTCTGCTCACCTTACAGGCCCTGCACAGGGTGGTGTGAATGCTGACAGCCAAGGATTCAGGGAACTTTCCAAACTGGAAGGAGCCAAGATTGGGGGGGGCGCTAGACCCTTCTGGTTCCTTGTGCCCCTGAGGCCCATTGCGCCTGCCCTGCCCTCCCTCCCCCTGGCCCCTTTGCAAAGAAGCACCACCAAAGCTCAGCCCGAGTCTTCCCCTCCCCACTTGCAGATTCTGCACGAGGCTGGGAATGGGCAGGGCAGGCAGTGGTGCATCCTCCCCAGGACTGGAGCCATGTGAGGAGGGGCTGCTGGGCCTCCGTAGTCCTCCTCTGAAAGGAGGCAAGAGAAGTGGAAAGCACAGCAGCAGTGCAAAGGGGGTCAAAGGGCAATCCCTCTCTTCCCCTTCCACTCCCGGCACACTGGGGTGAAGTGGTGAGGTGGTGCCTCCAGGCGAGCTGGCCGGCCAGCAACCCCATGCATTTAGGGTGCCCCACTGCATGCCCTGTAGAGTTGATTGCCAAGAGTCAGTTGCAACTCGACAGCATGTTCTTCTTCTGGGCTCTGGCAGCAGCAGTCAGAGGGTTGCATGGAGTGCAAACTAACTCCCGACTACTGAGCTGGTTCCTTGCAATCAGTACTGTGGAGGGTGGTCTGTTTTCTAGGATGAGGCTGTGATAGGTGGGGCTGTCCGAGCTGAAATGTAAGTTTCGGAGGATCAGAAAACCTACACTTTTGCTAGATGGAGAAGGGCAGCCAGATGTTGTTTTTATCAGCAGAGTCTGGGTGGCTGTAAGAAGTGTTATTGCTGAGGAGGAGCGTTCAAGAGGGGAGAGATTATGCCGCCTTCGTGATGCTTCTGCTTTGCTTTAATTTCTTTCAGGAGAACTTTATAATGAGGATCTGCAAATATAGTTCTACCCAAGTTTCCTTTGGCTGCTCAAACGCTTCCTTGTTTGCCTGCTGATCTAAAGTCTTTTGCATCACAAGAATAAGTTTAATAGCTTTAGGCAGCAATCCTCCAAATTTGTACTCTGGAGTCATTTCCTTTGACTTCCTTGGAAGGAAGAGGTTTGAGGACCGTGGCTTCGTCTGCTCTCTCATGCTGCTTTGCATTAGAAATGGGGGGGGGGGAGAGACTGCAGGGAGCTTTTCTGATTCACAAATTCAGTTTTCTAGCCTTTTGTCAGAATAACTCCTTTGATGTGAACAAAACTCCAAATCCTTTTTATATTAAATTTAAGTAGGGAGCGTGTTTGAGAATGCTTCTGTATTAGTGGGAGATTTTCTAAAGCTGAATGATTGGCAAGAATGGAGATGTAGAACACTGCGACAAAGAAATCTTTCCTTCCCTACATGACTTTTGATTATTGCTGAAATGTAGTTTTTGGTGTTCCAAGCTAGAAAGGTGGCACAAAAGAACAGCAGGGGCTGCTTTTAAATCCACTCCCCCCCCCTCCCCTCCCCTCCCTGGCCGAATGCTATCAGCTTCTTGAAAATCCAAAGTACTTAATTTTTAAAAACCTTTTTACTTATAAAGAATGTTAGTATATACATTTTTAAAAGACAAAGACAACATTGCTTAAGAAGAAGTTTGGGGCAGGGTTCTCGCCTTCATTATATCTTTATAATGACCTTTGTATCTTTATAATGGCCTTGTGAGGTAGGTTAAGGCAGGCGTAGAATGGCTGGCCCAAAGTCCCCTTGCAAATTATAAAGATTTTAAAGATTGTAGCTAAAATACACAAGAGACAAAAAGTTCAGTATGTTTTATAGTCTCTCAGTAGAATAATACTGAGATTTTTCTAGATTTTTCTAGTTTCCATATTTTTTTAAATTTAAAAATTAGAGAAGAAAGAAAAGGTTCATCACGTTTCATAAGTACAACAGAGAAGGGGGATGTTTTTAAATTACGAGGAGGAGGGGTGCAGAATGCATTTTGTAGTATTTGCTTTTAGCAGAACCAGCTAATTGTTACTGTCTGTTGCAATATTTTTATTGGAGATGACATTCTAGAGCTGAAATTAGTTGCTTTTCATTTGGGGGATTGTTGAAAAACTTCCTGTCAGTCCTTGGCAGGTAGAATCCCCAAGTTCTCCACAGCAAACACGCAGGTGTATTGGTTGAAGTAACTTTATTAGCGATCCATCAAGTTCAAGGTGCTCAGACAACTGAATTGGCAGAAGTGACATACATGGGGTTGGTGATGTTAGTTATAGGGAAAGTTCCCACCATCGGGATAAGGACCATTAAAGTTTTTGGCACGAAAGAGCCAGGGGGGAGAGAAAGGGAGAAGCTAGGTTTAGGCTAGACAGAACAAAGAATGAATTCATCCCAGTTCCCAAGAGGGATACATTTCGAGCTGGCCGCAGCCGGCCTTCAAGGACATTTTCTGGAGGCAGCGGGGAAAGAGAAAGTGAATACTTGCAAGATAACCCACTGCCTTGACATCAATAAGAAACTTCTCATGCCCTCAGAGGACCAGTACATAACACAGAATACATTCATGGCAGACACGCAGACAGGCATATATGGCACTTCCTTTTTTAAAATTCTGTCTTCCAAGTTTAATAATTTTTCCAAATACTGGTTAAACCTTAAAACCGTAACGCGATGGGCACTGACTCCACTCCCCAAATTGATAATGGAGCAAGCTCGTGTGTGGGGTGGGGTGGGGCGGGTTCCCCTGGCCTATTTTTTTCAAGAAAATGGTGCTAGACGAGCATCACTCACACGCATGAGTATCTTTGATAAAGCTGGGCAAAGCAAGAACACCTGAACAGAACTGACTGTGATTTGTTTCTTTCACAAGAAAAGGCCATCTTTATAACAATAACAACAACAACATTCGATCTATATACGCCCTTCAGGACAACTTAATGCCCACTCAGAGTGGTTTACAAAGCATGCCATTATTATCCCCACAACAAAACACCCTGTGAGGTGGGTGGGGCTGAGAGAGCTCCAGAGAGCCGTGACTAGCCCAAGGCCACCCAGCTGGCTTCAAGTGGAGGAGTGGGGAATCAAACCCAGCTCTCCAGATTAGAGTCCTGCCACTCTTAACCACTACACCAAACTGGCTCTCATTTCTAACATTTCTCCTATGTAAAAAGAACCAAAATCTCCTATTTTTAATTCATGTTTTGTTTTAGCGTTGAACCTGTACCACGTCCATGGAAAGCTTTTTTGGTTACTTTTGGAGTCCTCCTGAGGGGGCCGCTTCTTTACCTTTCAGGTCCTCGGGATCTGCTCCAGCAAGCACGTCCCGCCCACATTTGACCATCCCCCGGTCGTGGTAGAGTTTATAATCTGTGAGCTGCGCATGTAGGATGAATAAACGTCTGCTAGTGGGAGCATGGAATCTGAACCCGCAGAAGAATACTCATCCCACCAACGCCAGCTAGACACAGTGCTTCTGAGCATACTCAAAAGTATCCAGCCAGTTTAGAAAGCCTCTCCTGTCCCCAGCAAGCTGACCTGTTCTCCTACCCAGGTAAAGCTTAGCCGGAAAAACAAACTGGGTTGCTAAGCTAAAGAAAACGCCTTCAGCCAGACAACCTCCCTTCTGCCCCCCAAAATGTGCAGGTGGGATAGGGGATGATGTCATCCAGGACATCCTGTCTCCTGAAGTACAGCCACTGCAACTCAAAAGAGGCACAGCACCTAATTCACCCAACGCCCGTAGCTGGCCAGCTGCTACTCCATGTGCCAGCAGTGAGAGAGGATCGGGCTTACAGCACCACACTGCCTGGGTGTGACCAAAAGCCAAGTGGGGTTGGGTCAGGCATGTTCTGTCAAGGTCTTTGTCCCAGGCTGCTGCTTCAGATACCAAGGGAGGAGAAAGAGAGGCTCATAAGTGCCATATAAAAGTGCTGCCTCCTGTTGGCCACCCCAGACAATGCAGAAAGGAAGAGGCACGGATGTCTCCTGAAGGCTGGGCACAAAATTTGCCTCTTCCTATCCTGCCCACTCTGTTGACGGAAAGTGGGGATTGGGCCCTTTTGTATGAGGCCCGATGAGGACCCTTCTAGAAGCGCTGCAAGAGGGTTCATGACCTGAAGTTAGTGCCCCACTTCTCCAGCCCGCTGGCTGACTGCTTGTGGAAGGGCCAATGGAACTCAGTGATATGGACCCAGAATGGCTCCAGGCATTCCAGACCACGAGGACGGTGCTGCCCAGTGCCCTATTTTTGAGGAAACCAGACTTCAGCTGTCCGTTCATTCTGCAGACCGATGCCTCAGAGTCTGGACTGGGCACCCTCCTATCACGAGACATCGGTGGCCAGGAACATTCCATATTGTTCCTCAGCTGGAAACTGCCACCGGCTGAATGCAGCTACTCTACAGTAGAGAAGGAGGCTCTGGCAGTGAAGGGGGCCATCGGAGCCCCCCCCCCCGATATTACCAGGCCAACAACCCTTTTGAATTGGTGATAGATCATGCCCACTTGGTCTGGATGGCTCAGATGGAGGACCATAACCCCCGAGTCCTCAGGTGGTACCTCTCTCTTCTGCCCTTCGGCTTTTCAGTGACACACCAGCCAGGAAATCAACATCTAAGTGCCAACGACATGTTGCGGATTCACGAGGACAGCAACCTCATCACAGACAGCCCCGAAAGATGTGTGTGTGTCCAAAGATGGTACCTCTTGGGGCCCCAGACTCAGCCCCCGTGCCCTCAGAAGAATCAGGCCCGCTGGTGGGACCATGGCCTCTTCCCCCACTCAGCCGTGCTGATGCTCGGGCATGCTCGGTTCGAGAGGCCCAGCATGCTGGCTGCCCTTCAGCTTGCCCAGCTGGGTGGCAAGCAAGCTGGCCCAGATGAGTTCGGGGCCGGGCCCAAGCACAGGGCCTTCACGTGGCTCGAACACAGGGTCACTGTGCAGTCAGCAGGTGGAGCTTCCCCACAGCTATAGCATGAGGCTCCGTGGCAGCACGGGGGGGGGGGAGGATGGCACTGAATACCACAGTGAGGGGAGCCAACAGTCAGGTGCTCTTGGTGACCTCATTACCACTGCTGACAGCAAGCAACCTTGAAGAGCCAGGCTGGGTACAACTTCATTCCCTGACAGATGGGCGCAAGAGTGATTAGCACCACAGGGAGGGAGTAGTGGGAAGGGTCCGACAGCCCCTGGCCACAGAGTTGGCCCAAATCCTATGGGAGGGGCTAGGGAGGCGGGGATGGGAATAGGGCAAGGGTAAAAGGGGGGATCCTCACCCAGGCTGGGGAGGAAGACAGGGGAAGACGGCAACCGCTGGGAGAGAGCGAGAGTGAGCAAGCAGAGCAGTTCCCCGGGGAGCAACGGGGGCTCAGGTGGTGCCACCTCCTGGTGCTCCCATTTCTGAGGCCGAGGGGGGGGACCCCTGAGGGAAGAAGGGCCAGAGTGGTGGAGGAATGGTGGAAGGAAGCCGTCCAACCCGAAATGCCGCAGTGGAGTTACCAAAAGAAAGGCAAAAGGATTTCATGAAGCAACATTGCAGGAACACCCAGAGAGCAGAGAAGGAAGCGGCTTGCAAAGCAACCGTCAGCCCTGAGCCTCTCAGAGTCTTAAAAACAGGTTTCAACATTAATTCCTGTTCTTGTTCATGGCTTTGGGAGCAAAACGGGTGGGATGTTTACTCTGGCCATGTTCTGTCCATTCATTGGTGATGTGAATGACTCAGAATGTCTGCTGATGTTTCTAAGCGGGTATTAATTACTAGGAGAGAAAATATCCAGTGGTCCTCACTCCTTCCCTCAGGAAATGCAACAATTGGAAAAGCACTAAAATGGGCAGCATGGCAGTCAATTGTTAAAAAAAGTATTCACGTGGGAAAAATTAGGTCTTCCTGAATAGAGAAATGAAAATGCAGTGTTCCAGGCATGCAGAAATGTTGTATTGCCTTAGCAGTTGCAACCTGACAATGCTCTTTCCTCCTTAGTCAGTGTATTAAGCGTGAGAAACAGATATCTGGTTTGATATGTAAAGTGTTCCCTCCAAGCAGCTGATTTTATGAGTCTATCTCTTGTCGTTAGGGAATTCTATTAATACAGACATCCCTTTGTAAAATACGGGCTTGATAGGCTTAGTAGCTTCTGATGAATCACATTTGCAGAAGTGTATCTGAGCCAGTCTGTGAACAATGTCCCAAATCCATGCTGCAAAATGGCAGCAGAAAATGAAAACCGTTTGCAGCTCTGCAGCCTGGGGAGCTGTTTGGTTTAACGTTCAGGTCCAGAAGTTCGAAGCAGCGCATCATGGAAGCCCCAGCACGCTTCCGTGGCAGAACGGGGATTTGAACCGGATCCCAGTCAGACACTCTTAACAACTTCACCAGGCTGCCTCTCCTCTCTTACGCGGGATCCAAGCCATCGTCTTAGTTCCTTCATTCCAAAAGAGAATATGACCTTCTTTGCATGGGCGATGTTTGCCGCTTTTGGCCCCATACTTCTTCAGGTTTTCTTCCAAATCCCAGGTGCTTAATTCCCCCTTCAGATTTCAGTGTGGTATTTCAAGAGTTCTCTTCCGAATGTTCTGCCTGTGCAGAGGATCCTTGACACGCTGTGCTGAAATCTGAAGGGGGAGTTAAGCACCTGGGATTCTGAACGACACTCAAAGAGGTAAGGGGCCAAAAGGGGCCAAAACGGCCTGTGCAAAAAAGGGCCTATATTTTATAGGAGTTTATTTCACCTCTCCCTGGAATTGCCAATTTCTCTGTTGAAAAGCTGACGAAAAAAAATAATTTTTGTGATCTGCCTCGAGTTTCTGATAGTAAGACAGACTGTAAAAGGAACAAAATAGAAATCCAAGGGGGAAGTATTTTTTTCTGAAGTATTCTTTTTTACCCCCCTCTAGGTCTTTGCAGCTATAACTGGGACAGAAGCCTTCACAGGAGGGTGAGTTTGTACGCCCGCCTGGCTGAGAAGATCCTGCGTCCTTTTCCTACCATGTGCCATATTGCTGGGGTAAGGCACGTTTTTCTGGGTTACCCGTTGTTTCGAGTTTTAGTGTTTTAAAAATTTTAACCCTAGGCCTTCCATGCTTCTGCTCTTCATTGAGCTCTTGGCCAGGGGATCCCTGGACTGCAGAGGCAGGGGGAGTAAAGCAGCTCCTACTCCTCTGATATTGGAAAGAAATTCGAGGAAAAAATAGAGTGGTAACTTTGCTCAAGTGTTGGTATAATATTATGGGAGAAAAAAGAGTGAAAAGGGGAATAAATTTCTCCTTGTTAGATGGCCATTCAACATTATTTGTAAGGAAAATCACAATAGAATACAGTGTTATCCTATCATACAGCGTATCCTATCATAGCACTGGCCATAACACTAGTGTATGTTTGCGTTTTTTAAAACGTAGGATAAATATATTCCGTTTCTCCTGAAGTATTGTATAATATTTTGTTATGCACTAATGGCAATACAGATGTGTGTTTCACAATGTTTGTGCCACCCTAGCATGGCAGATTTAGGTGATATGATTGCCCGATGTATTTCCCCTTGTGGCTACCTCTAGAACAGTGTTTATTCCTCCACAGTACCATACAGTAGATGCTTTGAGATTGTCTGATATTTTATTGTATAATAAAACAATAGTGCGAAAGCACCCTTGTCACTGGGCTATATTTGCAGTGAGGAGTGCGTGGACATTTTTCCAGCATGGATGGAAGATGATGTGATTCAGTTGCTATAAACCCCATTTCCCTAAGGGAAACTCTGTAAAACAGAGGAATAAATATTAGCATTATGTGAAGTGTTAAAATAAATGTAAGTGTATATTATTTAAGTTGATAGGCAAATCTTTTCTTTCTTGGTTCGCATCTCTCTGTCTAGATGTCATAGCAGTTGGGCTTGCTGTTCCCTTGGCTCGGAGTAGTTTGTTTTGGCAATCCATACTCCTTGCTATCTGCTGCTGACGGTGTTGTTTAAATGACTATAGGAATTTCAAGGTTTTTCTCACAGGTAGATGGAGATACGTGAAGTTCCCAGTTGTAGAGAAGGAATTTGTGATGCTTATATGTTATCTCCCTGAGTTCTTGGACTGAGGAATACTGAAAGAAGACAGTACCTTTTACTACAGAGAACTTTCTAAGTAAAACCGCACAAATGCATATGGTGTAACCATATTACTCTTGCAAAGGTATCAAGAGATTCCCTCCAGAGAAAGCAGCAACCAGAGTAGACTGAGAGCCATACTAGATGGGATGGTGTCCTTGCGCCTCCCCCTTCTGTTTTTGCAAGTGAGAAGGCACAGGGAGAGGAGGGCTCCCTGCGATGGCATTTTAAAGTAGTGATGGCTTCCTTGTGGTGGCCAGAAGGACACCATCACTTCTGGCGTGGTCTTTGGAGACTGCTGTAAACAAATATTTTTATCGATGATCTGGATGAAGGAGTGGAAGGGCTGCTCATTAAATTTGCTGATGATACCAAATTGGGAGGGGTAGCAAACACCCAAGAAGATAGAATTAAAATTCAACAAGACCTGAATACTCTGGAGAAGTGGGCAGCTGTGAATAGGATGCAATTCAACAAAGAATGGGAAGCACAAATACTGGATGGGGGATGCACTTCTGGGCAGTAGTCTATGTGAAAGGGATCTTGGGGTAAGAGTGGACTGTAAACTGAATATGAGCAGTCAGTGTGATGCGGTGGCAAAAAAGGCTAATTCAATCCTGGGTTGTATCAAAGGGGCCATAGCGTCGAAATCGCAGGAGGTCATAGCCCCTCTCTATACTGCCTTGGTCAGGCCACACCTGGAGTACTGTGTGCAGTTCTGGAGGCCTCACTTCAAAAAGGATGTGGCCAAAATCGAGAGGGTGCAGAGGAGAGTGATGAGGATGATCAGGGGTCTGGAGACTGAGCCCTACGAGGAAAGGCTGAGGGCCTTGAGAATGTTTAGTTTGGAGAAGAGGAGGTTGAGGGGGGACATGATTGCTCTCTTTAAATATTTGAAAGGCTGTCATTTGGAGGAGGGCAAAGAGCTGTTCCAGTTGGCAGCAGAGGGTAGGACCCGAAGCAATGGGCTTAAATTACATGCACAAAGGTACCGGCTGGATATTAGGAAAAACTTTTTCACGGTCAGAGTAGTTCAAAAGTGGAACCAGCTGCCTAGGGAGGTGGTGAGCTCCCCCTCACTGGCAGTTTTCAAGAAGAGGCTGGATGAATATTTGTCAGAGATGCTTTAGGCTGATCCTGCACTAGGCAGGGGGTTGGACTAGATGGTCTGTATGGCCCCTTCCAGCTCTGTGATTCTATGATTCTATGAAATACTTTTACAATATAGCAAATGGGAGGCTTCTGAATGGGGTGGATGGGCTTACAGCAAAATGTCCTGGTGGGCCACAGCCTTGGAGGGCTGTGGGTGGCCAGGATCAAGCAGAGCTCCTCCAGCAACTCTGCCGAAGCCTCTGCCTTGGCCTGGGCCCCTCGCCAGCAATGGCATCCTTCCTGTCTAGGGGATGATCCTGCTTTAGGCTGATCCTGCACTGGGCAGGGGGTTGGACTAGATGGTCTGTATGGCTCCTTCCAACTCTATGATTCTGTGATTCTATGATTCTATGATGCGGTGGGTGAACTAATGCCCATCGTTGGCCCATTGAGCTGAAGGGCCCTGCAGGGCTGGCTTGTATCCCAGCAAGGGCTACTCTGCTTGACTTGTGCCAGGGCCGGTCTGTTCTATTCTAAGTCCAGAGCTTTCTTAACATGTCTTATTACTTGATTTTGAGGCGAGGGGAATCCATAGCAAGTGCTTTTGTTTGATGGGTGCTGCAGATGCCCAGTTCCCTGGAATATTCCTCTGTGGGGCTCAGCAGTGCAGTCGGTGGTGTCAGGAAGGGGCAGGTGCACAGGGTTGCCTCCCTCTGCCTCTTTTCTCAGTGAAGCGTCTTGCTTGCCAGCAGGACAGACAGGAGAGGGTGTTTGGGCTGCGTTCCTCTCTACCGTGCCGCTGCCCCTGTGAGGTGGCTCTGTGTCCAAACCTGGTGTTGCCTGGCCTTGGAGTAGGCAGCTGCTAGGGGCATGAGGCAGGTGAAGAATAAGGGGGGAAAGTTTTCTTTAAATTATGGCCAGGACAAATTGTAACAACAACGACAATGACAACAACTGCACTTATATTGCTCTTCTAGACAGATTAATGCCCCCCTCAGAGCAGTGGACAAGGTCAATGTTATTATTATCCCCACGATACAGCTGGGGAGCTGGGGCTGAGAGGAGTGGCTCACATAACATTAATAATAACATTCGTTTTATACACCGCCCTTCAGGACAACTTAACACACACTCAGAGTGGTTCACCCTTAATTTATACTTATGAACGAGTTTTTAGTCTTGAGTATAACAATTTTGCGACCTAATGTTTTGGGAGGTCAGTGGATGTTGGCGTCCCTGCCCTGGCCAGGGTATAAAACCATCTGAAGCCCCCTGGCTTGCTTTCAAGACATTTTGCAGATGAGATGAAAACACTCCCAGCCAGTACGCCTTGGACGCTGCCCTGGAAGCGGGATCCAAGCCAGATGTGTCCTTGGCCAGCTCCTTGCTTGGATGAGTTTCCTGGTTGTCAACAAACAGACGCATACATGCGTGAGCCATTTCTGCCTGTCGTGATTTAGTGAAAGCCAGTGTGGAAAGCTCTGGCCAAGGACTTGCCCTGGTAATTCGGTTTACTCTTAAGCTGCTGAGCCACTGTGTCTGCCACTGAGGCGCTTCTACATGATTCTTATAGACCACTAGCTTGTTGACTTGTTCCACTGAGCTCCACCTGAGATCACAACCTAATGAATAAACAAATGGTCCCTTCCGGGAAAGCTCTACTGTCAGACGATTTCCTTACTCACGCTTGCTGTATCTGGGGGAGGGGTCACAGGTTTGACTACAGCGTTCTTTCTCGACTCATTCCGTATCTGGCCTGGGGTTGAGATAGAAGTTTTCGTAGCCTTGGCGGAGAAATTTCATCTTGAGGTAGTTCAGAAAACCATTTATCGGATCTTGTTGGACCTTTCAATGGGTTTTGATACGGTGGACCGTTACACCGATAGCCTGTCTTCAGGTACTAAAGATGAACAATTCAGGGTGGGTTGCGAGGTTAGTTGAATTGTTGTTGTTCTGCCCATTCCTGGAACTCAGGTGATGGAAGTTCCATAGGGGCTTCATCTGATTACTTTTGCCATTTAATATTAGTCTAAGGGCACCCCCCCATTGCTAAGGTAGTAACTTGTTAAGGTAATAACCATTGTATTAAGCTAGTTGCTTTGTAATGACAGTCACCTGAGTCTTGTTAAATATGACTTTTTTAGTTTAAAAGGTTTCAGTTGAATATGGGAGCAGTCCTAAGTTGACCTACTCAAAAATAAGTATCATTTTGTTCAATGAGGCTTACTTCCAGGAAGGTTGGCATCCTAAGTGGATGATGAGTTTTATTTATAAGCCCTGTTAGAAGTACCTTGCTAAGAAGTATGTTTTGTCTCTATCCTGAAGAAATTACAATGCAACCAACACCTGTAGCCACCTGTGTCCATCTAGCTGCTCTGCTGCATAGTTGCACATCACTAATCACAGGTGTCTTTAGCATGGGATTTTCACTGGGATGGGGCTGGGAAGGTGGTTATCTGTCTGCACAGTGGTGCTCTAGCAAGGGAGAGGGGCAGGTTCTTCACAGTTCATCCCCCCTCCCCCAATCACTATTCTGCATGATAAACCATGCATGCTGCTGGTCAGAGATGGGAGATGGAGAAACAGCAGGAGGCAGTTTTAATTGTATGCATGCAGTGGAAGAGGGGCGAAGCAAAGTGATTGGCGTCTGGGCATCCAGTCAGCATGAATCAGTGACAGAGTCTGGCAGTACAAGGCCTCAGCTGTGTCTAGTGTCCTTCTAAGACTCTCTACTAACTACTCACCGGCAGGGCACCTCTGGCATACTGAACCTGGGAGAGGCCCCATTCATCGCATGACCTGGTCTCTGGTTGCAAGGAGGGAGCTGATGGGTGATGTGTCTGAATAAGTTTAGATGTATCCTTAGCTAAATTACCCCAGTTTCTTGCATGATTACGCTTTTAAATCTGGTGGTTGCAACTGTAGTGAGAGTCTCAGTATTCCAAGTGCTGGCTGTGTAACAGTTTCCAGCAAAGCTGTCTATTCCTTGGCCCCCTGCCTGGGCCCGTGGAAGCCTCACCTGAAGGTGGGCCCATTTGGCATCTGCTAGAGCCTGTTCCTTCTTCAGAGCGGTTCACCCTTTCTGAAATGGGCTCCCTGAAGAGGTGAGGAGGGCGCCATACAGGTAAGTTTTTAGGAGGCGCTGTCAGGCCGTTTTATTCGTGATGGCTTTTGATGGGATTTAAGCTGCAGGAATCTTCCGGGCGGAGGGGGCAGTGCTGGGTTTTATTGTATTTTGTATATTTTTAATGTTTGAATTGTTAGTTGCTGTAATGGATTCTGATCTGTGTCTTTACTAAGGCTCCCACCATCTCAGACTAATTTATCTTTACTCTTGGACAGCTTTCAGCACTTAGTTAAGACCTGTGAAACAGAACATGCTCTTTGAACAAATTTGCTTATCAATACCAAATTATTTATAGGTTCTTCTTGCAATACTTTTCCCCATCAAGACACACAGAATCCTTCTAGAGTTTATTTCTTTTTATTGAAATACACTCTAGTCTTTTTAAAGAAGCAAGATATCAAAGCATAGGATTATTAATATAAATCCTACAAAGATGGAACACAGAAAAGTAATAAGAATTATATTTGCAAACATTTCCTAATTAACTCTTAAGCTTAAAACAATCAAAGGTTTTGTGACATGCATTAAGATTCCCGTAGCATACAGTACAAAGGTAAGACTCTCACCTATATCCTCTTGACTTTTCTTCCAATCAAAACTCTGACATACTATCTGTGTTGTCATTTTTTATACATCATCATCTTTTTTTCATGTGATAGCACAGATACATTTTGATTGGTTTAATGCTTAACTAAATATTCATATTTTCTATTGGATAATCTTCTAATTAGCCAACAAATGATGTTATATCCAACTTGCAAAGCAAAACTATAAATCTGTGAAAAATGACAGAAAGAGTTCAAATAAGTAGATCACTGTTGGTCCATTCTATGATTGGTCCATTCTAGATAGTGTCCAGTACACTACTTTTAATTAGCTGTCAAAGATGAAAGCACACCTGTATTGGTTACACAGCACTCTAAAAAAAAAACAAGACAGTTCATGCAAAGTGCAGAAGGTCACTTAAAATACATGTGTACTGCTTTGTATTGCTTTGTGTAACGTGCTTTAATCTTGATTACTGCAACACTGCCTTGGGCCATAAGGGAAAAGCAGGGTAGAAATACTTTAATATATTTATTTTTCTTTACAAGGTTTTTACCCCGCCTTTCTGCCCTCATGGGGCCACCAAGGCAGATTGCTAGCAAAACACAAGTTAAAATCTCATCTTAAAAACTGTTAAAACCAGCACACAAGTACATCATTAAAACAATTTAAAGACAGAGCTTAAAATGAACATAAAAGATAAAACCGAAGGATATACAAACAAAGCTGTTGTGAACGTTTCTCTTCTCGGCAGCATCTTTTTGTTGAGGTGAGCTGATTCCTCTCCCCTTATCACTAGCCCTGTGAAGAAGGACATTGCAGCAGCCGGAACTGCTGGGAAGAACTGGACATGGAAACTCCCCCATGGCCTGGTAGCTGCCCAGCGCTCCTAGACAACACGGTCATCAGCGGCTGGGCGTGGATAAGCTGCCTTAGGGCTCAGCTCTACACGAGCTGATATTTCCAGGTTCCCTCCAAGGACCCTTAGAGCTCCTTAGAACACTCTAGTCTGAGCTCTAGACCTGTGGTTCAAGATTACTTGGTCAACGGAGTCCAGAAGAGGAGAGAATTTTTGTAAATGACAGAAAACGTTCCTGGCAGCAGCACCAGTCTGTCTTTCAGGAAGCAAGGCTTGTTTGTGTGAATTGTTATTTGTTGACATCGTGATCTGCCACATAAATGGGTTAGGATTGAAAGATGGGTCTGCAAAGCAGTCAATAATCACACCTCTTTCATCTCATAGACTTCTCCCACTTGGGCGTTCCATGAGGTCGCACCAAACATTCTCCTGTGGCTTGTCTAAGTTAG
Organism: Eublepharis macularius; assembly: GCF_028583425.1. Classification (NCBI taxonomy): domain Eukaryota; kingdom Metazoa; phylum Chordata; class Lepidosauria; order Squamata; family Eublepharidae; genus Eublepharis; species Eublepharis macularius. The sequence goes on from NC_072792.1 coordinate 3,427,076, forward strand.
CATAGGCATTCTGTGTTTTCCAGCTGTATTTACTGGATTCAGACACTGACAAAACTTTGCATTTTAATTTCTGTTGATTTCAATTACTACTTGAGTGATTTTACACATACAGTTAGTATTTTCCAGTGCCCGGTCTATGAAAGACCTCACTGAAGCATTGTATATGTTGGGATCTATGCCTGGCAACAGTTTTAAACCAGCAAGTTAGATTGACGCCCTGCATGTAGTTACGGTGGTCTTGGCAGAAAACTAGCAGAGCATCTCAGCGCATGGAGCCCGGCATAGCCCCAGTACCGGTAGCAGGGTTGGTGACATGCTCATTGTGCTGACAGCGGTGCGTGGAGGTGGAGGAGAGCTGCGAGTCGCCTACAGCGAGTAAAGCCTGTATGTTCACTTCTGTGTTTAACAGGATTTTGATTCAAGTAACCCATTTAAAGACTACATAAATTATATTCAGCTGTGACAGCTATGCATGTGGTGATATTAATGAACCAGTAAAACAAAATATACTTGTTAGCTGCTTCAGGCAAGTGGATCCCCTAAAGTAGATTCTGGGTCATGTCTGGAATTATGCGGCCTGCCTGTATTCATCTGAAGAGAGGCTGCTGGGACGCTGGAGTGTTGTTTTCAGTAGTCTGAAGAAACCCACCTCTGTTTTTCCATTTTGCTCTTAAGAGCTCCTAAAATGTATTCCAGGCATAGTCAAGCGGATGAAGGCCTGGAACAGAGACAAGATGGTGGCAGCTGATCACTGGGGAAGGTTGGGGTGCTTGCAGCTGTTTTGGGGTCTCCAAAGCATCTCAGAGTCCTTCTGGATCTGTAGCTGTTCTGGCAGTAGACTGGAGTGCTGGTATTTCATTGGAGCCACGAGGCGGCTCTAGGCAACTGCCTAGGCATCAGGACAGGAGAGGGGCAGGTGGCAGGAGATCTTCAGGGACCACGGATCAGCCACAGCAAGCGGCAGCCCTTGGTAAGGCCACCAGCCTCAGCACCACCACTAGGGAGGCCAAGTCTCCTGTTTGATGGGAGACATCCCCCTCCCCCGGGCTGCTCCTGCTGACTCCTAGCGGGGTGGGGAAATTTCGGGGCAGGGGTCAGCAATGCTCAGATGCCGTGATGGCTGAACCAGCATGACCTGAAAGTGATGCCACCGTGCAGTGTGGCATGAATGCCAGAGAGTTGCCAGCAAAGCGATGACATCCCTTTGGACTTGCACTGGAAGTGATGTAATCACATCACTGGTGATGTCATGACAATGCAGGCAAAGCCCCTGGGGCTCCCATGGTCCACAGCAGTGCTGGAGGCCGGGGCATGCTCGACTAACCTGCCCCCCCCAGCAGTGAGAGAGAAGAAGGGAGAGCAGGCAGCTGCCGACTTTCTGCCCCCCCCGCCCCCGCTCGGGGTGGCTCCTTGCCTACTTGGCTCCACTTGCGCCCTGCTCAGGGCAGAGGGAGGGGCACCAAACTCATGACTGCTTGGGACACCAGAACCCCTGGGCCAGCTCTGAATTTAATACTGATGCTGCATAATTAGTATTTATTGTGATTTTACTATTGCAATTGTTTTATTTTTATTGTATAAATTTTATTTGAAGCTATTTTATGGAGCTAGCCAAGGCATAAAGGCTAGGTGCAAATAGAATTTACCCCTAATCCAAATGTCGGTTCCCTTCCGGCCGAGCTCATTACCATTATCCATATCTTTGTCACCTCAGGATTTCCAGCTCCAGCGTACTGTGCCAGGCCTTGCTGATGACGCTGTAAGTCTGGATAACGCTCACGCAGTAGGAAAATGCAGACTCAGTAATTCAACTAGCACAAATTATTCTGGTTTATTAAAACACAGTGAATGAATTAAACTATGAATAGTACCAAATACATAAAGCAAAGTAATGAAATGTATGAAGTGGCTAAATACTAAAAGCCAACAAAATAACGTGATACATAAATCATGGAGAAATGGCTCAGAATGATGAGCTGTCAAGGGGAATAGTAGTAGTAGAGAGGCCTCAACTCATAATGAAGGGATGAACTTTAAAAGGCATTTCAGGCAGACCAGCTAAGAACAACAAGGAGCATCAGAATGGCTCATGGGTGTAGCACAAGGAAAAATCAAACTGTATTTCCAAGTTATCTCCAGCTCACCTAGTTGGTAAGCGAAGCCATCGGAGCTCCCGCAGTTCCTAGGTCCTGTGGCTTGGGGCGTCCTGTCCAGTATCATTTTCATTGTAGAGAACTAATAAGAAGGATTACATACAAGCAAAAACTGGAATGAAACATGAGGGAAAGAAAAAGAAAAGGGAAAAAAGGAATTAAAAAGAGGAGATAATAAGGGAAGTAACTGAAGGATAAAAGCCCCAAATGGAAAAAGGGAAAGGGTTTTTTTGTCACAGTGGCATTCGAGGTGTGATTGGGAGAGAGCAAGCTAACTTATGCTGTCCTGCTCTTAACCTTTTTTACCTTCCTCCCTAAACAGGGGTGGCTTCTCAGATATAATAAAAGGCATGGCTTTTTTTCTTGGAAAAGAGTTGGTGGAACTCGGGACTGCACAATGACGTCACTTTGGGTCAGCTGGAACAAGGAGGGAATTTTTTAAAGTTTAAATTGCCCTCGGAGAAAATGGTCACATGGCTGGTGGCCCCGCCCTCTGATCTCCAGACAGAGGGGAGTTGAGATTGCCCTCTGCATGGCTCAGCAGGTGCGGAGGGCAATCTCAACTCCCCTCTGTCTGGAGATCAGGGGGCGGGGCCACCGGCCACGTGACCATTTTCAAGAGGTGCTGGAACTCCATTCCGCCGTGTTCCAGCTGAAAAAAAGACCTGATAAAAGGAGGGCAGGATGCTCACCCAATTTCACCCACTCATTTCCCCCCGTGATAATACAACAATTAGCCTTCTGTCATCTGTTGGGAAATTATACTTGTCTCTTTTACATCAAAGATTACTGGAATGGATCGAGATCAACAAGATCTTAGGTTGGGAACAAATTGGCTTTAGGAGAGGATTTCTGTGGCTTTTATGAACCTCAAGGGTGCATTTGACTCAGTTAGTAGGACAAAGTTGTGGGAGAAACTGGAGAGCTCAACCATTGATAAAAGACTACTCTGGCTAATCACAATATTGCATACTACTACTACCATTCAGGTCCACTGTGGTGGAGAAGGGCAACTTTCAGAAAGCTTTAGCTTTGAAAGGGGAGTTAGGCAAGGTTGTTTGCTTGCTCCACTTCTTTTCAATCTATACCTAAAAGATTAAATGTTGCGCCTCTCATCTCCAGAGTTTCGTGCCTCCAGACTGATGTCAAAGGAATTACCATTATTGCTCTATGCTGATAATTCAGTCTTTATATCCCAAACTAAAATATGACTGAAGAGACTCTTGAGATGTTTCTCAAATTATTTCCAGACAGGGACTTGCAAATAAATTGCAGAAAATCTAAAATCTTTGTTTTTTTCCAAAAATAGCAGACACCAACACCCCAGAGTCAGAACCTGACAACAGCACTGTTCTCAGACAACCAGTTATTGGTTGCTGTACGTATTTTCCATGCATTTCCAAGAAGAAGACTTTTTTTTTGGCAACCCAAGTTATTGCACCTTTGAATGACATTTTCATACATCCCTGAGATTTCCCCATGCCTGAGTCTGAGAGCATCTCAGAATCAATTTCCGATTCTGAGCGGTGAGGGATAATTTCAAGTGCCAATTGGAAAGACATAATTTGAGATGTTACCTCCTTGTTATAATGAGCTATTGGACTTTTGAATATATAGTTCAGTTCATGCAACAGAATTTATTCAGATAAAGTGGTGTTTGGATGGCACAGATGCCCTGCATAGGACTTCTTCCAGGTCACACAGGAATCTGTCCAGCTTGACAAGAAAAGGAAGCTTAGAATGTTCTTTCTTAACTTAATACATTGTTAAGTACTTCAAATATTTAATAATTGATAGTTAATACTAAATTTTAAAATTTTTAAATGAACTAGTATATGTAGTTTACTAAACATTACATTTTAAACGTCACATGATTGCTACATTATTATTATATTTTGATAGTCCTTCCAACTGCTTTTCAAATCTTCCCCTCTTTCCCTCTTATATTCTGTACCCCTATTTGTTTGAAAAATAATATTTTTTTAAAAAAGTAAACAGCATGCTTCTTTGGTTTTCCAATTAAAAATATTTTTCTTTAACAATCACTATTAAAAATAATGAACAACAACAAGGTGGGGTAACATTAATGAAGAGTGTGATTTTCATCAAGAGGAGGGAATAATTTCCCCAGGCTGTTTGAGGTTAGCCAAAGAAGAAGACCAAACAGCACAAAGGTCCGCTTGAAAGATATTACTTTGACAACAGTTAAAAAAAGGAACGTTCATGTCTCTCTGGTCTCAGAATTGACACTCTCACTTTTATTACACATTTATTTATACAAAATTAGAAAATCATAATTTTGGCACTTGCTTGTTGATGGGCTGTTCTTTCTGGACTAGGAAAGGGAGGCTGCCCCTCCTGGAGAAACCAACATGAATCACTGCGGCCTTCATTCCAGGTCTCCTGGGGTCACATTCCCAGAGATAATTATAGTGTCTTCGCTTGAGGGCTCACGTTTCTCCTTGCAGCCTTACAGCAACACTTTTAAGATTACCAAAAACCTGAAAACAAAACTTTTAGTACTGTTATGGCTATAACAACAACAACAACAACATTCAATTTATATACCGCCCTTCAGGACAACTTAATGTTGAGTCCCGTGCTCTTAACCACTGCAGCAAACCACTACACCGACAGTTGCTGCATATGACCGAGAAAGTCATTCAAGATAGCTTTGCACACAGTAACAGGGTTAGCCTGGCTCCATAACCAGATGGGCCACAAAGGGAGTTTAGTGGACTAGAACAGAACAACCACGGAGAGGAGCATAAAACAATAGAGTTACACAGTTGTATTGCCTTGGTCAGAAGAACCATCTAACTCATATCAATATGTACAATGTACAAAGGCCCAGGCACAAGGAATATGTTTAACTTCATAGAAGCTAGCAATATTATTCAAGAATAGTTGCAGTAGTGGAGGGCCAAAAGATATTCATATGTATGAGAAATTTATAATCACTAATTTTACGTAGCATTTGTTAAGATAAAAAGTAGCAAGAACAAACTAACAATTGTTACATATTTCAAGATGATGTTTCAAATAGGGGTGTGCACTGGGAAAAATTGGTTGATTCAGTTCGGTAATACCAAACTGTAAAAAAAAGTGGTATCCCCCAAATTTATTCTCCAATTTGGTTTGGTAATACTGAGCAAATTTGGTGAAATTTGGCCATTATTTCTTATGGGAAACTGAATTAGTAAATTTCTGGTGGCCTGGGGGGGGGGTCATTTGCAGGGGACCCTCCATGTTTTGTGAAGCTTGGACCCCAAGGGGCCCCAAAGAAGGTGCCCCCAGCCTCCATTATTCTCTATGGGGAAAACTATGGGGCCTATCCAGGAGGCTGGGGGGTGGCAATTTGAAAGCAAAATCCACTGAATTAGCAGCAGATCTACTCCTAACTGTCCTATAATGACCCATGAAGTTTCAAGAATATTGACCCCCCCCCGGGTAAATTTAAGTTTGGTATTGTAGAATTTATTTGGTAATGCATATTTAAGTTTGGTAAAACTGAATTTTACCAAATCAGGTAAAATTTGGTATTTCTGTTGAATTTTGAACCTGAATTGCACAACCCTAGTTTCAAATAAGGATAACCTTGTTTGGTTTATGAAGTCATAAGATAATAAGTGAGCCAAGAACTTGAGCCTTTAAAGTGGGATAGAAAGCTATTGTTAAGAGAAGGTTCTGAAACTATAAATATGACAAGCTAAACTGATAAAACAGCTTTTTCTTAGAAAGGGCTCCTTGACCGTGACTTTCATATCTTTGGGTAAGGTACTTTGTGTGTGTGGCGGGGGGGGGGGGGCTCATGTAATTGCTCTCCTTTCATGATCTATATAGTTATAATGGATGGTATGACTTTCTGTGGGTTGATATCAAGAATACTGAATAATTATTTTATAATAATAAAAGCTTAAAATGGATGCAGAGAATCCACAACTGTATTGGACTTGTGTCCAATACTGAGTCATGAACCTCGAACGTTATCTGTGGCGTCCCTCTTGCCAGGAATTAAATGATTTGATACAGAAAAGCTAACTGGATGCTCAGGGTCTCTTGAGTGCGTGCCCATACCTGAACCAGGCCTGACCAGAGTCATCCAGAACAGGACTTTTGATGGAAAGGTTTTTTAAAGACAAAAAACAACATAAAATGTAAAAAGCAGCTTGAACCTTGAGCGGCATTTGAGCCTGGTCAGACCTCTGGGGTGAGGGTGAGGCTCACTCCCGAAGCGTGTGACCTCTTTGAGGTTGAGAAGAAATGCGTTCCTTTTCCAACCTTGGCAGCCCCCCCCCCTCTGAGGCATCTGTTCCCCGTTATCCGTGTGTTAAAGTGATCCCTGGCACTGACTGTCCTTGTGGACGGCTTCTCCATTGATGGTGTGCTCCGGACCAGCCATGGGGAGCTGGCCTGGCACGTCTTCCAACTGCAGAGTAGAACAGGCTGCTTAGAGTGGGGACGGTGCTGGAGAGCAGCGCTCTCCCTCTCTGTGGCCAGGATCTCTTTGGACAGCAATCTTAGGCTGCCCTGCCACACCGTATGAGTCTCCACTGTGACAAGTGGTGGCGTTTCCTCTTTTGCTGTTCTTTTTTGCCTGATGCAGCTGAAGTTGATCGATAAAGATGGAGCAAAGGGGTTATGAGGATCTGGACTTAAATTGGAGAGTTTTACTATGAAGGAATAATCCTTTTGGTGTGGGTCCTTCCTAATTGTAACGGGTGCATAGAAGAGGTCTTTGCTGTCCTTCAGCTCAAGCAGATGTGTCACTTAATCATATCTTTCCAAGAATTTTAGTGAGAGAACTTGCCTGGGGGGGGGGTCAACTAGCTAGGCCCAGCCAGTGGATGTCTGTGGAAAATACTGCCACCGGGGAGAGGGGGTGACAGTGACATGCAGCAGTGCCTAAGCGCACGCATGACTGGTGAGTTGGTCCGCTTCAGCTTTAAGTGTCCGGAGGCTGCCCCCATTATTCTGGGATGCTTGAGGGCTGCATTGCAACTACAGAACTCCTTGGTGATGGCCGTAGTGACCGGGAGTGCCCTTTCTTCACCCAGCCGTAAAAACTCCTCTTTCATGTTTGGTTACACAGCCTTATGGGAGATGACATCCCTACTGCACAGCCTAAACCAAAATGCTCACGTGCAGGAGTTTCTAGGGTCTCTCAGGGATGGCAGAAACCAGATTTCCCAGTGGATGCTTGGACCCTGGGACTAGATGGTGCTAATGGGGAGTGCATGACCCACACCACATGGAGAAACTTACACAAGGCTTCTAGCCGCTGTTACTCTGGGAGAAAGGGGTGATTTTTTAAACCTTTCTTTTTTCAACATGTCATATGAGATTTGCATTGTTATATCTGAAGAGTGCCTTAAATGCATGGCAATGGATGAACTGTATATGTGCATTTACTCAGGAAGTAGTTTGCTAAAATTAGGAACGAGAGGCAGGCACCATGTGTTATTTCACACATTATTAACTTGTATTACAATTCGAATAAGCTTACAGCTGACAAAAAAGTCTCTTTTGTAAAGTGATCTCAAACATAATAGGCTTAATCAGAGATAAATTAAATTAGGCAGTCATGCATACTACAGCATATTAGCACCAAGTAGTTATTAAATACACGTTTTGCTATCAGTTGCACAAGTGGGGATTATAAGCAAACACAAGATAACAGACACTAGTAAATAAAGTTTGCTAGGGAGGCCCCCGTACAGTTCCCGTCCTTTTATTGTACTTTATTTATGTTACAAGATCTTTGCACTCATTTCTGGCACCAAGTTGAATATCCATGTATGCCCCAACTTCACTCCAGGCAATTAGTTGAAAGCACCATGGACAGAACTCATGAATACCTAGACAACAGATGTTCAGAGCTGGTCTGATAGGAATTTTTTCTGTGGTGGTTTTGGGGGGAAATGCATGAATGAGAGTCACAGCTGCTGAAGGGGAAGATGAGGACGATAATTGGTTGTAATTGTAAAGAGATTTAACATTCAGTGTTTTGCCATTGGATTCTGTAATACTAGGGCTCTCTGCCAACAGCTTCAAAGATGTCCTTTACAGACCAACCATCAAATTCGTGCTGCAGCAAGAGGGGCCACAAACACGCCCGGCTTCCTTAGAGCGAGTCCGGTGGTTGGTGGGCTCAGAGTAGCTGTGGCCTTTCTAAAGTCCCAGCAGGGCCCCCCCCCAGTCCTTCCCATTTATCCTGGACCCCACTTCCCTCTGCTCCCTTTGTTGCCGCTAAGCTTCGATTGCAAACTTCTTGGGAGCAGAGCCCTGCATTCTGCAAGTGCCATCGGCGCTGACGGCACCAGAGCAACAGTAATACGTGAAGCTGGGACTGTTTGTGCACTAGGCATTGTGCGTGGAAAGCTGTCTTGGAATGAAGGGGGGTGGGGGTGGGGGGGTGGATTTAGTGGTGAAGTGGATCTGGTCATCCACCCCCACCCCCCCACTCCTCAGCACTTTTAGCTCTTCCTTTCATACATACAAGGCTGGTAGCAACAGCAACAGCACCTTCTGGCTCAGTTAAATTATTTTTTTTTCTGCAAAAGGGTGAGTGGTGAAATCACTCAGGTCTTTTTGACAGGAAAAATACATCTGCGACAGAATTGAGGCAGCTTGTCTTGTTCATTCATCCATCTCTGGGAAACCGATCAGTGCTGCACTCGGAGATGGCAGAAGTTCCTGAACATGGCCGGCCCTCAAGTCTTTGCAACACATCTGACATTTTCTGAGGCCATGCACACTGAAAACTAAATGTAAGGTGACAAGAACATTAAGCTGCCCACGGAGCAAATTGTGTAGCTAATCTTTATCTGTCCTGAGCCACAGGTACAATAATTGGAAAATTAAAGTGCCTGGGAGCTGCTAGGCTGGCAGCATCAAAATGCAACTTTTTGAAGTGATTAATGGAGACAAAGCTGTGCTGGTATTTCTATGAACATGCATTTCAGACAACCACGGGCTACAAGTCTGGGATTATTTATTTAAAAGGACCGTTTTTACCCAGTTACAGTGATGGATATTGACAGACTCTTGGCCCGCGATGGGCGAGGTTCCAGGGCACAAGTCGTTGCCTTTACCGTCTTGGTTGCTAAAATCATGTGAAAACCACATGGCTGAGCGCTTGATGTCTATCACGACTCGGTCACTAACTCAAGGCACCTTTCCCCAGCCGCTAAAAGAAGTGGTTATCCACCTGCTACTTTAAAAAAAATCCCTAGACAAAAAAAATTATGAGACCAGTTATCACCTAGTCTCTAATCTGCCCTTTCTGGGGAAAGTGATTGAGAGGGCAGTAGCTGACCAACGCGTATGCTCTGGACCCTTTGCATTCTGGTTTCGGGCCAGGCTATGGGACAGAGAAGGTTCTGGTGACTTTAGCTGGCGGTCTCTGTCTGAGTAGAAACAAAGGCCATGTTTCTTTGTTGCTCCTCCTTACATTTACCTGCAGCTTTTGATACAGTCACCGTGCCATCCTGTTGAGGCACTTGGAGGCAGAAGTGAGTCTCAGAGGGTGTGCCTTGAACTGGTTTAAATTGTGGCTCACGGAATGGACTTAGAGACTTGCAGTTGGTGACTACTACCCTCAGTGTGGCAGTTCTCTTGGAGGGCACCACAGGGAGCAATCTTCCTCCCATAAACTCTTATTGGCCTCCTCCTCCCTGGCCATGTGTCTGTTGGTTTATATGTTGTTATTGTTTTTATATATACATTTTTAATGTTATTTTAATATTTTAAATGTTTTAATATTTATTGTTTGCCACCTCGGGGACCTTATTTGGGTGGAAAGGCAAATAAATTGTTTTAAATAAACAATGCCATGCCCAGCCTTTCCTGGGCGTCCTACAAAGACGCAAGCTAAATAATGCAATCAATGAGAGAGGCCGTGAGTTGACTAGACTATTTGTATGCAGCTTAAAATATACGACTCTCTGGTGGTCCAGGACTTGGGCTGGAGGAAATGGGCTTTGAGCAGATGGGGAATGGAGGGAAGAGAAAGCTGTTCCTGAAAAGAAGACCACGGGCAGATGGGACCTTACGCAAAGCATGCGGGCGTCAGAGGACATAAGAAAGCAGTAATGCAGCCGAGGTTCTGAGAAGGAAAGGAACAGCATCGTTTAAGCAGAGGAGCTGTGAGACGTGACGGACAACTGGGGGTGGGCGCGGGGTGCTGGGGTCCCCATGCGCCTGCTGGTGGAAGGCAAACTCCCGGCACGTTGCCCCACGCACGCTGATCATTGGCAATCCGTGGGAGCTGGCAAGCTGCCCAGTAATTTTCCGCCACCAAGAGGCAACCCCGGCAACCTTGCAGTGTGCGTACTCCTGGCAGGGTGCCACGGTGTTGCTTCCAGAAGTGAGTTCACCACACTGACTGTGGAAGTGCCCCTGCTCTTCACTGGAGACTGATGTTGACCTCCAGCAGGCCAGTCCTCAAGGAGTGGCTCCCCTGCGAAGTGGGCAAAGTCTCCTGCCGCCAGCATGATGACATCATTTCCAGAAGTCACACCATTGCACGGCGGCCAGAAGCGCATGCGCTGCCTGCCCCCTGCTGGTTGCCAGTGTGGCGTATGAGAAAATGAAATGAGTAAAACCATAGAGTTTTGAGTGAATTTCTATAGTGCCATCCCAATGTGGAGACACTGTTTCTGGGTTGCAACAGAAGTGACCTCACAGCGTTGGCACAATGCTGATATTTCCCCATATTTTGCTCCTGCTGCAGCAGGAGTCCAGTTGTGCAGCATAATTGCTGCGGTGCTGATGTGTGTGTGGTAAAATGTGCCTTGGGCCTTGATTTTTCCCGCTGGGGATTTGAGATGTACTTAGCTGGCTCGGATCATGAACTGCTAGACCACACTGAGGGGGTTTACCTCGCCCATTCTATCCCCCCACATTCCCTCTCTCCTTCTTGGGTTTACTCACTGCGTCCACCAGCTGGCCTGTAAGAAAATAGGACAGTCTGGCAGCCGGCCACCAGGCTTTCAGCCCATGTGGAGGAAGGGGGAAACTCTGGAAACGTTGGTTATTACAGCTGTTCTCCATGAAGCAGACACTCTGCCTCTGACTTATACCATGGAACACGTGGACCAAGAAATGAGGCTTTTCTCGTAAGTGCAGCAACCCAGTGACCCTGTTTCAGAGTTCGTAAGTATTTAAGAATTCCATAGATATGGGATAATTGGACTACAAGATACTACAGCCTGCGAGTGCAAGAAAATCAAACATGTATACATGTAACCTTCCTTCCCTATCTAAGCTTACCTCTGTAATGTTAAAGAGATGTAACTTAAAGGGATACGGGAGAGTGTCCCTAACCGAGGAGGGCCTGTCTGCTTGAGAGGGATCGCGCCCTCTCCTGCGGCTATTGCGAAGCAGGGCCTGTGAGCCTTGCAGATCTCAAGGCTTCCTCCTTGCCAGAGGCAGAGCGATGCCAGCTGGGCGGGGAGAAGGAGCACAGGAGGGGGCTGCTGGACCCCCTCGGGCCAGGCCAGTGGCCGGGCCCTTCCGCCTCTCCCTTGGGAGCAGAATTTCATACCATGTGGGAGATATTGCGTCATCCTTTCGTCTGTCATATAGCTCAGCAGGACAGGACAAATGTGCCATTTGACTTCAGTTACAGATCGAAGATGCACACATCCAGAAGTACTGGCAATTTAATACCAGGCTTGTTTGGAGATGTGTTTTTTTCAGTTTAAATGTTTATTTATGTAAAATCCACCTCATACGTAACCATGTGAAGGGATCCATAGCCTGATGTAAAAATTTCCATCATAGCTCGCAATATATGAGGTAAAATTGGCTGTGTATAATTATATTCATTCTCATTATAACAAATTAATTTTTTGTCCTCTTTTCTCTATTTTCATTTCCAGATAATAACATCAGGGCAAAATTGATACATATTGGTTTCTGGATATGTGGGTTTGCTTTTTATTTTATTTACTTGTTTGTTTAATTCAATTTGTGTTACGCCCATCCTGCAGCCTGCAGGCGTTTTTGCATTTAGGAAGGCCTGTGGGCCGAAACCTGTGTTTGTCCTTTGACATGTTTATCAACTGTATTTGGAGAACGTTACAGCTTATCTAAAGCTTTCCTATGTTGCATGACATTCAGGCCCTTTGCTTTTAATTTTATCACTTACACTGTATAATAAATATTTATTTTGAATATTTTGGAACGGATGGGTACCCTTTAAGAGATCAAAGAAGAAGAGGATTTCCTCAACAAAGGTCTTCGGACCTTGCAAAGGGATGGGGTGAGTGATGGAAGGGACAATAAAACAGAACATTTTCCTCATGAACCTCCTCAGAGATGGACAACACGAGCCAGAAGGTGCAGAGTAAGACGGCACTCAGTGCCACTGGCTCTGAGAAATCGATTCCAGTCCCTTGCTGACATGACAAAATCACTGGCCAATGTACAACAATAAGGAGCTGAAAGAACAAGTAGGGACGCCATGGAGACACAAACAACACTCGAAGGAAGAAGAGTCTTGGTGACTGGGGACTCTCTGCTGAGGGGTATGGGATGTCACGTGTCTAGGCCTGAGCCCAGGGCCTGAGAGGTGTGTTGCTTGCCAGGGGCAAAGATTAAGGATATCACAGCCCCAATGGCCAAGCTAATCAAACCAACAGACCATTACCCATTTGTGATGGTCCATTTGGGAACAAATGACATGGCCGTGAAACACCATTGAAAACATTAAGGCTGATTATGAAGTCTGAGGCAACTGAAAGAAATGGGGGCACCGGTGGTATTCTTTTGGATCCTGTCTGTCAGAGGAAGAGGAATGTAACAGGAACAAAATGGTAAAGACTCCAGTAGCACCTTTAAGACTAACCAACTTTACTGTAGCATAAGCTTTTGAGAATGACAGTTCTCTTCGGCAGATGAGATGCATCTGACAAAGAGAACTGTGGTTCTCAAAAGTTAATTCTACAGTGATGTTGGTTAGTCTTAAAGGTGCTACTGGACTCTTTACTATTTTGCTACTACAGACTAAAACAGCTAACTCCTCTGGATCTGTAACAGGAACAGAAAATTATGGAGGTGAACCACTGGCTGCATTTATGGTACCAGCAGGAGCAATTTTGATTCTGGAACCATGGACTGTGCTTTTTGAAGATGGCCTGTATAGAAATTTCATGGAAGAAGGGAGAGCAAATAGCAGAGGCCTACCTGGGAAGGCCAGATCAAAGAGGGGGAATTTCGCAAGGCTTCCAATGCCTGTACACCAATGCCCAAAGCTTAAGCAGTAAAAAGGAGGCATTTGATCTACTGGTACAGATAGACAGACATAATAACAACAACATTTGATTTACATACCACCCTTCAGGACAACTTAACACCCACTCAGAGCAATTTACAAAGTATGTCATTATTATCCCCACAGCTCTGAGAGAGCTGTGACTAGCCCAAGGTCACCCAGCTGGCTTCAAGTGGAGGAGTGGGGAATCAAACACGGTTCTCCAGGTGACTTATTAGGCATTACAGAGACTTCGTGGGATGATTCCCATGACTGGAATACAGAAGCAGATGGGCATGAGTTATTCAAGAAGAACAGGAAGTGCCGTAGAGGAGGTGAAGTGGCGCTGCATGTGAGTAAAGGGCTCGATTGTTGGGAAATACTGGAGGAGGAGAGAGGCAGCCCAGTGGAAAGTGTCTGGGTGAAGATAAGGGAGGGAAGAATGAGCCATGTTGTGGCTGGGGTCTGTTACAGACTGCCTGACCAAAGAGATGAGGTGAATTCTGCTCTCTGTGAGCAGCTTAATGGGATTTCCAAGAAACACAACCTCAGAGATGTGAACTTCCCTGACGTGTGCTGGGAGACCAACTCTGCTACATGTCCAGGGTCACGCAACTTTCTGACCTGCCTGGCCGACAACTTCTTTTCTCAAAATAGTGGAGGAAAGGGCGGGGGGCTTGGCCATACTGGACTTGATATTAACCAACATGAAAGAGTTGGTTGATGGGTAAAGAGTTACGTTTGCTCAATAATGCCTCCATATCAAGTCCAAAATCTGTTTATTAAAATCTCTGACAGGATAACAATTAAAACATATTCCTAGAGCTGCATTCACTTCCACTTCCTATATCCAACTTGCATGTACATTTCCCCCATTTCGTGACCCACAACATAGTCCTTAGCCCAAACAGATGGTTGTCTTGTTCTTGCTTTTTTCTCTCAACTGCTACAGCCGATGGTATATCTTGAGATGGTGATGGTGGTGATATCTCTTGAGATACATCTGGAGGTGCCAACTGAAGGCTTGAATTAACCCCATCCTGTTCAGGCCCAACCTCGTCCCTTTGCGCAACCGACTTCCTGTATAGAAATATCCCCACTTACAGCTGAAACCAGCCTCTGTAATGATTCAGCATCTAATTGGGGAGCCACAGAACATCCATCCACCACCATCAATTTTAATATGGCAAACAAATGATATGCACCAAAACTCACGTCTGCGGGTAACAGCCACATAAAGGGATTTGATTCTTTAAATAACATAGCAACTGCAATTTTGGTTCCACCAATGGAGCGTTCTTAAAATACTGCAAATAAACTGAATCAGATAACATAGAGACTGCTGAACCAGTATCTGGCATCAACTCAATATCCTGACCCTTTCCAAAAGGTGTAGCAAAGATCTTAACAGTACACATAATTCTTTTTGTAGCAGTCAAAAAGAGCAGGAGTCCAGTAGCACCTATAAGACTGACAAAATTTGTGGTAGGGTATAAGCTTTTGTGAGTCACACCTTACATATTCAGATACAGCTAAAATGTGAGTCCTTATATCTTGGAGAGTAGAGTGATGTCAGATGCCAAATGACAATAGCCAGTGACAATAGGAATAGCAGACTATTGCCATTCGGCATCTGAAATCACTCCACTCTCCAAGATATACGAACAGCTGGACTCACAGTCTAGCTCTGTCTGAAGAAGTGAGCTGTGACTCATGAAAGCTCCTACCCTACCACCAATTTTGTTAGTCTTATAGGTGCTACTGGACTCTTGCTCTTTTCGACTGCTACAGACAGACTAACATGGCTACCCATCTTGATAATTCTTTTTGCTACAGACACAGGTTTGCTCCCATCTACACTTAAAACGTTTACCTCAGGCACTTGAATCGCATGCACTTGTTGGTTACTCTGTTGGCTACAACAATCCTTTACAAAATGTCCAGTGGTTACATTGTGCTTCTTTTGCAGGACACTTGAGGTAACTTGCAAGATGCTGTGTAAAACCACAATGGAAACACACTTTTGTTGAGGTTGTTCTTTGCAGGCTCCATAAATTTTCAGTAGATTCTTAGTAGAATCTTGAATCTGAATTGAAGTCTTCTACAACTAATCCACACTTTGTACCTCCAGTGCCCAAACTTAACATCTTAGCTGCATTCAAAGCTGCCTCAGTTTGAATTGAAATTGTTATAGCTTTCTCCCAAGAGAGTTCTGGTTCTAAAAGCAACTGTTCTCTTATATGAGGCACATTCATCTTTTCAGCCAGCTGGTCTCTAATCATCTCGTCAGCCAACATGCCAAACTCAAAGTGGCCAATTAAGTCTCTCAAAACATCAATATATAGTAAGGTTGGTTCCCCCAGTTTCTGTTCGCACTGACAAACTTCTACTATATAATTGAGTAAACATATTTCAGACAACTCACTTTATACCCTGGTGCACCACCAGGGGGCGCTGCCATGGAGAGAAGTCTAGGCAAGGCACCATGTCCCTCCAGCAAATGTGCCATGGTGGGAAGCCCAGGCCAGGAGCAGGATGGGAGCAGGTGGCAATGCCCACTCCTGCCTTCACCCAGCTGGTATTAAGGAGTGGAATAGGCGGCAATGCCCACCCCCACCTTAACCCCTCCAGTTGGTATTAGGAGCAGAGCAGGTGGCAATGCCCTTTCCCCACCATAACCCAGCTGGTATTAGGAGCGGAGCAGGTGGCAATTCCCACCCTCTGCCTTAACCCAGCTGGTATTGGGAGCGGACCAGGTGGCAATGCCCACCCCCCTTCACCCAGCTAGGATCAGAAGCACAGCAGGTGGCTTTGCCCACCCACTGCCTTAACCTAGCAGGTATCAGGAGCAGAGCAGGTGGCAATGCCCAGTCCCCACCTTAACCCAGCTGGGATCAGGAGCAGAGCAGGTGACAATACCCATCCTCCTTCACCCAGCTGGAATTAGGAGCAGATCAGAGGGCAATGCCTGCTCTCCTTCACACAACTGGGATTAGGAGTGGAACAGGTGACAATGCTCCCTCGCCTTAACCCAGCTGGTATTAGTAGCAGAGTAGGTGGCAATGCCCATCCTCCACCTTAACCCAGCTGGCATTAAGAGTGGAGCAGATGGCAGTGCCCTCCCCTGCCTTAACCCAGCTGGTATTAGTGGCGGAGCAGGTGGCAATGCCCATCACCCACCATCACCCATTTGGCATCAGGACTGCCTCAACCTGCCAGAATCAGGAGCAGAGCAGGTGGCAATGCCTGCACCCCCTTCACCCAGCTGGCATCAGGAGCAGAGCAGGTAGTAAAGCCCGCCACCCACCTTCACCTGTCAGGATCAGGTATGGAGCAGGAGGCAATGCCAGTTCTTCCCTTCACCCAGCATGGAGCAGGAGGCAATGTCCCCCCCCCTTTACTCAGCATGTATCAGGCACGGAGCAGGTAGCAAAGCCCACCACCCCTTCACATGGCCGAGATCAAGCAGATCAGGCGTGGAGCAGATGACAATGCCCACCCCTCTCCTTCACCAGCTGGAATCAGTGATGGAGGAGGAGCAAGTGCCTGCCTGCCCACCCTCCCCTTTCTAGAGCCCGTTGTATTTTCCCCCCACAATGGGCTTTGTTGCTAGTTTATAACAATTAGCTACCACATTAACTTTGAGCTCAAAAGAATTCTTCAGTGCAGTAACATTAGCCTCATTTTTATCATCAGCAAGAGAAAATGTATAAAAAAATACATTGTCCCTCTGCTCCCAAGGAGTGAATAAGCAGGAGGGCCGGCCTGCCCATTGAGGCCGGCCTGGCAGCCACCTCAGGGCGCTAAGGCGCCGGAGGGGTGCCGGCCCAGGGGCAAGGGTGCACGCCATGGAGCTGGTGCTGCCGTTGCCGGCCAGGAGCGCGTGCCTGGCAGTGGCAGTGTGGGGCAGCTGAGCGGGCAGCCCTGCGTGCATGTGCGCTTGCACGCATGCGCAGAGGAGCAGCCATTAAGCTGCCTCAGGTGCCGGCGGTGCTGGCACCGGCCCTGATACGCAGCACAAGTTTCCTTTCTTCAGACACATCGGGGTCACTAATTGCAAGTAGATAATTGTCAAGCATACCGATTCACGAAGTAAAATCCATTGGAGGCTCACCTGGGCTTTGCAAAAGAGATGCCGATCGGTTCAAAGGCAAAGAAAGCCATTCTTGTTGCCAGTTTGTTATATTTGCTCTATAACGCCTCCATGCCAATTCCAAAATCTGTTTATTAAAATCTCTGACAAGATAACAATTAAAACACATTCCTATAGCTGCACCCACTTCCACTTCCTACATTCAACTTACATCCAGCCCTTCCCACAGCAAGAGTTCTCTTAAAGAAAAGTACACACCTTTACACCACACCGTAGGGAGAAGTGAACATACCCTCCTAGGATTCCTTTTGCTATGGAGTACCAAGAGTGTTTGTAGCCAAATGTGCATGTTTGATTTTAGTAGGGCAAACTTTAATAAGCTCAATATGTGATGAGAGTCATTCCATGGACAAGAATGCTGGAAGGGAAAGGAGCAAGTGAATGGTGAAAATGGAGGAACTCTGACAGAGGCCAAAGAGAAGGCAGAAAGACTCAGTGCCTGCTTTGCCTCATGTTTCTCCTTGTAGGAGAGAAGTGGCCCACCTAGAGATGGTAGTAGGCAAGGCATGAGGTGCCTCATCTTCTTCTACCTCATCTTCTTCTACGGCCAAGTGGCAGGCTCACTGCATTGCGGGAATGCTATGTAAGTTATCTGGATTTCAGTAAAGCTTTTGACAAGATTTCTTATGATGTTCTGATGGGTAAACTGGAGGACTGAGGGCTGGACTTTAGGATAGTTAGATAGATAGGGAACTGATTGGATAACCGCACCCGAAGAGGCATCATGTCAACAAAGACAGAACATCCAGATCACACCATGTCATTGTCCCACTATATACTGCGCTGCTCAAGCCCCACCTGGAGTAATGTGTGCAGTTCTGGAGGCCCCATTTCAAAATGGATGTAAGCAAATTGGAATGAATGCAGGGGAGAGCAACGAGGATGATCAGGGGCCTGGAGACCGAGCCCTGCGAGGAAAGCCTGAGGGACCTGGGAATGTTCAGTTGGGAGAAGAGGAGGCTGAGGGGAGACATGGCTGTTCTCTTTAAGTATTTAAAAGGCTGTCACTTAAGAGGGGTAAGGGAGCTGTTCCTGTTGGCAACAGGAGATAGGACTCGAAGCAATGGGTTTAAACAACAGGACAGAAGGGACCAGCTGGACGTTAGGAAAAAACTTCTTAACATTAAGAGTAATCCAGGCTAGGAATGTGGTAGGTTCCCCCTCGTTGGCAGATGTCCCACTTTTGTGCCTGTAGGATCCCCACCATTACACCAGGCAGTCAAGGGCTGGCCAGTATTGGTTCATGCTCAGAACTTCCTTGCAGTGCCATCCTATGTAGAGCTTGCTAATTTGGTCCCCTTGGGCCATTGTTCCTCCTGGTTCTTATCACTCTGAGGTTACGCAACTGTGTCTTCAGTAGGAAGACAGACTCCAGGATGTAACAGATATAATTACGTGGTTCATTAGAAGGCCTTTTTGCATGATACACTATGAAAGCAAACTGCAAACTGAATCAAATGCATGATACATGAATACATCGGAGAAGGCATGGATATAAAACCACCATATGGCTACATCAGATAATATGAGATACATAAACAGGCAGTGCATAAGCCAATAAAATGTGAGTCTGCAGTACAGTTTTAAACTGGTCCCCAGAAGAGGACAACAACAGAGAGAGGAACCGTAAACAGCTAGGCACCGTAAACACACTTGAAACAAAAGGTTGCAAACACGAGATCAAGCTTAATGCATGTTAGGCGGTCTGAATATTAAATACCTGTTGCCCTTCTACTTCTGATTCAGTTCTCTAGCAAGGAAGCTGAAGTAGTGGAAGAGCTACCTGTGCAGGAATCCAGGAAGGCTGAAGGTACAGAACCGCCCCCCCCAGGCTTGTGGGCCTCTCAACTCTCCGATTTCCAAAACTTAGGAGGAGGGTTGGACCGGGTGAGGACAGGTCTTTGGAGGCCCCAAGACAGCAAGATCCTATCCTTAGAGCAGGTGGACCATGAAAAGACTGTCTCCAGCCCCCCCCCCTCTTCCTGGACTTTTTCTAGATTTCCCTTGGTCAGGGCCAGTACCATGGTGGCACCCCACTCCTTAGAGTGGTGGAGACAGAGGCAGGTTCCCAGTCCCCCCCTGCATTTATTGTTTACTTTGACACCCAGCAGACAGGACAACCCAATTCTGATAACATCTTCCCCAAACAACAAGCCAGCCGGAGCTCCTTTAATCATTCATGAGACCCCTTCTCCTGTTTGTCAGGGTTGCAGGTGTGCCCCTGTGCCCCTGGGGACTTCTTGCTTTCTCAGCAGTCAGCGGGCATTCTGGAGACTGCCAATGAGGGGTTCAGGCCAGGAGTCAAGGAAAGTCACCCCCATGTAGCAGAATGGGGCATTTATCCCTTATGTGAGGGGTCCAGTCCTGTGAAATCTGATTGCTTGAAGTAATGGTTTCTGATCTGTCAGGATTACCTACATACTTCTCATGGTGTCTCAGTAGCCGCTTAGCTTAACTCAGTTGACACAGAATATTCTAGTTAGTGCACCCACTTCTGGGCTTCTTCAGTTGAATCTCCTACAGTCATTGAAAGAATCACTCAAAATAAGATCAAATGTCAAGCAATCTTTGCTTCTTCTTATCACATATTATCCTGGAGGGCCAAATACAGGCGTGGTCATCTGGAAAGTGGGGGCTTCAGTTACAAAAATCCCTTTGGACAACCTTCTCCTTCCCATGAACAAAAGTTTACAGCTACTTGTGGTTAGATATTCCTTGTGAAATGCAAAACAGTCCCCCAGTTGTGCTATCACAGCAGTCTCAGCGAAAACTGCAATTTCTGATGGCAAACTACACAGAGTCAGGTCTGAAATCCATTCAGACGTTCAAAGATGGAGGCTGTACCTGGGTCAGTTCAGGCCCCAAAATTGACCAGATCAGGAGAATTGACTTCAATGGCCCTAGAAGGAAATAACTCTGCTAAGGTGGCACTGTTGTTTTTTTCCCTTGGGCCCTTGACAGAAAGGAGAGTTGTCATGACTTCTTTGTGTAAAAACTTACCTCCAACAACAAGACCTCCTACATTGGACCAAACTTATGCAGAAGCCTTAAAAGATGGTCAGAATATTATCAACAGCAGCAACAACAACTACAGCAATAATATTCAATTTGCATACTGCCCTTCAGGATGACTTAAAACTCACTCAGAGCGGTTTACAAAGTATGTTATTATTATCCCCACAACATCCCCAATATCTAAAAAATTTAGAATTCTCTCCCTGTAGGAGGGCTTTCACTCTAGCGAGATGTGATGCCATGCCCTCCAAGGTAATGGAAGGGGGATATAAGAAGTTACCGTATGCACAAAGGATTTGTGGGTGTCCTCTTGGAGAGGTGGAAACACTGGAACACATGTTTTTTCACTGCCCCTTCCAGAAAAGGATTAGAGACTTGACAATTCTTCCCTTGTTATCTGGATTGGAGGGGTTACCCGATAACATATCCTTGGCAAAGCTATTGGCTGACAAAAATCCAGCTGTCACTAGAATGACAACTAAGTTTTGTGCCCAGGTGATTGCGCAACAAAACAGACCATCAAATACTGGAATGGCCAGGAGGGAGTCCCCTCTGATTAAGTTTTAAAGACTTCTGACTAATACCGCTTTTATATCAGGGGAATACAGTGAAACAAAATTCATTCAGGATTTTGTTAAGCTTACCTCTATATTGAGAGATCCAGCTCAGCTAGCAGGGTCAAATCGGGGTAATGGGGGGAAAGAGTGACACCGCGTCCCATGACTAGCTTGCAAATGTGAAACCCCTGCAAACATGGGACACGGAACAGGTATGAACATGCTTTAAAATCCAAGTGCGAAAAGTACCATAGATTTGCTCAGTTTTTTCCACAGAGCTTGGCTGACCTCAGTAGAGTTACTCCAGTCTAAGCCCATTGATTTCAGTGAGCCTAGACAGGAGTAATTCTGTTTAGAATTGCACTGGGCATGTGCATCCCACCTTCCTACTCTGATGCTATCCCTTTGATCTGTAGATTGCTACTCTCTGGGAATTTCTTTCCTTCTGCCTTCTCCCTCGCTTGCACACACATATAATTTCCATCCTGCCACTTGCTTCCCGGATCCACTAGCATCCTAGCTTAGATAGATTAGACTAGATTCTATCTCTTCTCTTTCCCATCCTGAGTAGAGTTCCTGAATAAAAAGGACTCTTATTTTCTTTACTAACGTAAACAGGCTCCATGTAAGCTTATCAACTTACCAGCATGCATTCACACGCTTAGCTGCACTCATTGAGCTGCTCTCCTTCTAAGCTGCTCTGCTTACACCCCTGGCACCAGTGCTGGTGCTGCCTCCAGGGGCCCATGGCAGACTTGCCATGTGACAGGAGACAGGGGGACCCCTTCTCTGCTGCTGCCTGTCCAGGATCAGTCCAAGGAAGGCATCAGCTGTGCTTCCTCTGCATCCTCCTCTGGAGCCAGGAGGCTGGCGGGGGCACGTGGGTATGTTTGGGGCCACTCAGCAGCCTAAACAGCCCTGCACATGAGACAGCTTTATTAGCATGGGAAATGAACTCAGACTGGTTCCCCAGGAAGAAGGAAGTGTTAAAATGTGTGCTTCAGCCTGATGGATCCATTATTGTAGGTGAAGAATAGCACAGAAGGACATTCTGGAGTGGTAGTCAGCAGAAACATAAAATGTCTTGTGGCACCTTAAAGCCTAACAGATTTATTGGAGCAGGAGCTTTCATGGATTAGAGCCTACAAAAGAAATTAATGTGAGGGAATCAGAGATATTTCGGTGCCTTTTTAGGATCTATGATTAATTCACCAATTCTTTTGTAGGGATAGTTTAAGCACACTGCCCGGTCCAGCGAGAGCAGAAGTTCCATTATACAAATGGAAATAACTTGCCCGAACAGTGAGCCTGAAACTGTAGCCCCATAATTCTTGTCATACTGACAGCCAAACTATAAATGGAATACAAAGTTTTATGGATTTAAAGGTTCTTGGTTGCCCCCTTGATATTCTCTCCATCTTTACCTGTCAGTTTTTTTCCAGGCTGTTTCTAAAATCTCTACTGTTTCTTAGTATTATTTTTAAGCTGAAGACTTAGCATTATTGCCTTTCCAGCACTGATGAAATTATCTTTCATGGTTACAGACTAAGAGATCAATCCCATGACTCCCTATTTATTTCCCCGTACACGCACACATGTTGGTTTTTTTAATTTGCTTTTTTACTCTAGAAAATTTTCTAACTTTTTCCATGGCATTTAGCATTGCCAGATATTTAGCACCAGCCCCTGTATCCCACCCTCTGACAGATCTCCTGTTCTTCACTCCCATTTCCTGCCAACACTCTGAGAGTCTCTCTACATGAGCCCTCTTAGACGAGGACGCTCAAGTGAAGGGAGACGCAACATTAGCCGGGAAACGTAGGAGTTTAAAAGACAGAGCCGAAGGCTTTGTCACTCTCACCTCTCTACAAAGAGCCGGAGATCACTCCTTGAAAGCTATGTTAATTTCACCTTGCACTTGGGGAGGCAAAGAAGAAATAAACAAATCTTTAAAATCCTTTTAAAGATTATGTGGTGCTGTTTTGTCGCTACATTGATGACATCATCGTCATCCTACGATCGGCTCAGATCGCAGAGGAATTTGGCGCGTGGATGAATACCCTTAATCCCAATATTGACTTTATGTGGCAAGGGAGCGACACCTGTATAAATTTCCTTGATGTGACCATTTACAAACGTAGTCCCACCACCCTACGGGTGCGCCCCTTTAGGAAGGTGACCGACCGCAACTCATATCTCCACTTTACATCGTTCCATCCTGGGCATTTAAAAAGAAACATTCCCCTTGGCCAGTTCCTTAGATTGAAGAGGAACTCTACGGATGCCAGGGACTTTTACCTGAGCAGCACAGAACTGGGCTCAGCCTTTACCTCTAGAGGCTATCCTCAGCCGTCCGTTGCGATGGCGCGTGCTAGGGCCATTGAGAAATCACGGGAGGAACTGTTACATCCCAGGGAACGCCCTAGAAGTAGTTCAATTAATTGGGCATTAGCTCATACTACATTAGCGGCTTCCATCTGTAACATTATTAGGACCCATTGGCATTTATTAAACGACATCCTGGGTTGCCAAGACTTGCCGGCGATCGGTTTGCGCCGTACTCGCTCTTTAAAGGATATATTAGCACAGCAGGACGGGAGTAGTGTGTCTTTAAATATAGGATTGTGTTCTGCATTTAAGAGGGATGAGGTTGAGCAAGCCTCAGTTCGTATTCCTAACCGTCCTTTTGAGCACATTGGGTGTAGGAGCGCAGGTGATCAGCGAGTGAGTACTTTGTTATATGGTGAATATTCTGTTATGCAATGAATTATATGGCCTCTTGGTCAATATTGTCAAGAAATGTTTTTGAGCTTATGATATCGTACTCCTTTAGCTCACCAGATGATTGCCCGAGAAGAAGACATGCGAAACGGGAATTGGAAATTTTGTCCCGCATCATCCTGTCGGCATATGGCCTTTTGGCGTTTCTAAACCCTATACGGGACTGGTGACCGCTTACCTTGAGTCATCCATGTTCACCGTCGTTGCGCCCACCCCCTGCCTTAACCCAGCTGGTATTAGAAGAGGAGCAGGTGGCAATGCCTAACCCACATGTTAACCCAGCTGGTTTCAGCAGTGGAACAGGTGGCAATGCCCACCCCACTTTGAACCAGTTAGGATCAGGCAGTTGGAAATGCCCCCACCCCCACCTTAACCCAGCTGGGATTAAGAGTGGATCAGTTGGCAATACCCAGCCCCCTGCCTTCACCCAGCTGGTAATAGGAGCGGAGCAGATGGCAATGCCCACCCCCACCTTAACCCAGCTGGTATTAGGAGCAGAGCAGGTGGCAATGCCCACTCCCTGCCATAATCCAACTGGTATTAGGAGCAGGTGGTAATGCCCACTCCCCCTTCAGCAAGCTGGGGTTAGGAACGGAGAAGGTGGCAATGCCTGCCCCCTTCCTTAACGTAGCTAGTATTAGGGGCAGAGCAGGTGGCACTGCCCAACCCCACCTTAACCCAGCTGGTATAAAGAGCAGAGCAGGTGGCAATGCCTACCTCCTGCCTTCACCCAGCTGATATTGGGAGTGGAGCAGATGGCAATGCCCACCCCCACCTTAACACAGCTGGTATTAGGAGCAGAGCAGGTGGAAATGCCCTCTGCCCACCTTAACCCAGATTGACGCACCCCTTTCTTTTTGGCTGTGCGTGAAAGGGAAAGGGGTGCATCAATCTGCTGCCTGAGATATTGCAAGCAGCAGTGAGGCTTTGGAGATCCATGGGAGAAGGTCTGTTGACCCCTGATGCAGTCTGGAAACAAGTGTTATCAATGACCGGTTCCTTGTCGGGTCTTCGGTCCTTTGAAGTTCACCATCTCCTTGTTTCATTTGGAAAGATAAAGCAACATGCAAGAGACTGTTTAATGTTTACTACAGGAACAGTGTTGTTCCATGCTCTTCTATGCACTGACTTTGTCATCTCTGTTTGAGCTTCCACCTTGCTGAAAGAAGCAAATTTACTACAGTTGGCCAGATATTGTGTAATATTGTATATGAGAATTGGATATATATAGCCTGGAAGTGTTTAGAATTAGATAAGTCATGCACTGTGTCACTTTGTAATATTAATAATCGCTCATTATACTTTTGCAATTTTTCATTGGTTGTTGTCTTGTCCCTTAGCTGTGGTTTTCCACTTTGGTTGTTACAGTTCTATCTAAGGGCGCTTCTCCTATTGGTAGTGACGGTATTATGAGTGGAGCAGGTGGCAATGCCTGCACCCCCTTCTCCCAGCTCTCATCAGGAGTAGAGCAAGTAGTTAAGCCCGCCATCCACCTTCAAATGTCAGGACCAGGTGTGGAGCAGGAGGCAATACCTGTTCCTCCCTTCACCCAGCGTGGAGCAGGTTGCAATGCCCACCCCCCTTCACTCGGATGGGATCAGGCTCGGAAAAGGTGGCAATGCCTGCCCCCCTTCACCCAGCCATAGTCAGGTGCAGAACAGGAGGCAATGTCCCGCCCCCTTTACCCGGCAGGTATCAGGCATGGAGCAGGTAACAAAGCCCACCATCCCTTCACATGGCTGGGATCAGGCAGGTCAGGCGTGAAGCAGATGACAATGCCCACCCCCCTCCTTCACCAGCTGGAATCAGTGATGGAGGAGGAGCGAATGCCTGCCTGCCCACTTTCCCCTTTCTAGACCCAATTGTATTTTTTCCACAATGGGCTTTGTTGCTATTAATAACATATTTTGTAAATCACTCTGAGTGGGTGTTCAGTTGTCCTGAAGGGCAGTATATAAATCGAATGTTGTTGATGTTGTTATTAATGCTGTTAATGTAGCCTGATTTTCCAGAACAGTTACTCTTTTCAGTTATTTAATTACTTCCTTTATACCCTGCCTTCCTTCCCAGTGAGGAGCTGAAGCAGTTTACGCCACTCTCCTCTCCTCCATTTTAACTTCACAACAACCCTATGTGGTAGGTTAGGCTGACTGTGGGTGACTGGGCCAAGGCCGCCCAGCGAGCTTCCGTGGCAGAGCGGGGAGTTGAACTTGGCTCTCCCAGATCTTAGTCTGACACTTTAACCACTATATTATGTATACATACAAGGTTTTAGTACTTATATTGGTACTTATACGTACTTATATATTGAGCATGTTTTTAATTGTATTTTTATTTGATTTATTAAATTTTATACTGGTGTTTCTTATTCATATTTTTAGTTATATTTAATAATTTTAAATATTTTCTTTCTTTTGTTCCAACCTTCTTGGTTACCAAATGTGTTTGGCAGGAACCTAGCTAATCTGATAATGAGGGCTTTGAACTAAATCCTGTGGAAGAGGGAGGAAAAATAACCCCAAACTAGTATGGTACTAATTACTGGTGATAAGAGTGCTAATGATCAGTGGGTAAGGACAAATATGAAGTAATCCAGGCATATAAAGCAGGGATTTTAGTATCTCTACACTAATGCACAACGTATGGGAAACAAACAAGAGGAACTTGAAGTCTTAATACAGGAAGGGAACTATAACCTAATAGGCATTACTGAAACTTGGTGGGATGAGACACACAATTGGAAGGGTGGAGGAGTAGCACTATATGTCAAGGATGTTTATTCTTGTGAGTAGAGATGGGCACAAAGCTGAATACGACCCAAAAAAACCCCACGAGCCAGCCCAGTTTGTGGTTCGCGAACCAGTGGTTTGTGGAAGCTCATTTCCACGAACTTCCATGAACTGGTCTACTGGTTCGTTTGGTTCGTATTAAAGGGCAATGCCCCTTTCCATGCCGCTGCAAAGTTTAAATAGTTTAAATAGTCATTTCCCCAAGGAAATGGCCATTTAAACTTTTCCTGTGGCAAGCAGCAGGTCCCTTTAAACTATCTGCTGGCAGGCGGCAGGGGGGATCCCCCCCTCACCGCCTGCCAACTGATAGTTTAAAGGGACCTGCGGCTTGCAAGCGTCAGGGCCCTTTAAATGCCCCAACCCCAGCCCCCAGCCCCCACACCAGGCGGTGGGGGGATTCCCCCTGCCAGCTGATAGTTTAAAGGGACTTTACACAATCAAATGCCCCTTTCCCTGCTGCTTAGCAGCCGGAAAGGGGCATTTAAACACCACGAACCACGAACTGATTTGCGAACTTGACCCAGTTCGTGGGAGTTTGTGGTTCCTGGTTCGTTGAAGCCCCACAAACCACATGGTTCTTTTTTTGGTGGTTCGTATCCATGTCTACTTGTGAGGAAATACCTGATTCTGAATATGGAAGGTCAGTTGATGGCCTCTGGATAAAAATGAAAGGAAATAATAGTGATATTATGATGAGGGTCTGCTGCAGACCACCAGGCAAGGCAGTGGACTTGGATGATATACTTCTATACCAAATTACAATTTTTTTCAAAGAGATGGAACATAATCATCATGGGAGATTTCAGTTATCCTGATACCTGCTGGAAGTCAAACTCTGCTAAAAACATAAGGTCTAATAAATTCCTGACTTGACTTGCTGACAATTTTATCTTTGGGAAAGTAGAGAGGGAAACAATGTGATCTGCTATCTTGGACTTGATTCTCACCAAGAGGGAAGAACGAGTTGATGAGGTGAAAGTAGTGGGCACCCTGGGTGGTAGCGACCAGGTAATTTTGTAGTTTAAGATCTTGGGTAAGGGAAAAGCTGAACATAGATGTATAGGTTAGATTTTAGAAAAGCTAATTTGAACAAGCTCAAAGTATTGCTGGGGAGAATCCCTTGGTGAGAAAAACCCAGGGAGAAAGGAGTTCAAGATGTGGGGGAGTTTTCTTTAAAGCGAGATATTGAAGGCACAATCACAAACGATTTCAATGAGAAAGAAAAAAGGGAGGTGCCTAAAGAAGCCAGGACAGCTCCATAAACAGCTTTCTAAAGATATGAAAATTTTTAAAAGACACATTTAAGAAATTGAAGGTGGACCTTACAACCAAGGATAAATATTTTAAAAATGCCAGTGCTTGCAGAGAGTGTGTTAGGCTAAAGCTCGTGATCCACTTAGACTAGCAAGAGATGTGAAACACAACAAAAAAGGGTTATTTGGTCATGTTCAGAGCAGGAAAAAGGATAAAGAAGCGCTAGGCCCGTTGTGGGGAGAGGAAAGTGAGATTTTAATGGATGATAAAGAGAGGGCAGAACGGCTCAATTCCTACTTTGCCTTGGTCTTCACTTGTAAGGGGAACTGTGCTCTCCTTGGCACCATGGGGCACTAAAGGAACTTGCAGGGCCTCTGTCTATCATCTTTGAGAATTCTTGGGGTACAAGTGAGGTGCCAGAAGATTGGAGGCAGGAAAATGTTGTCCCCATCGTCAAGAAGGGGTAATCATCAACCTGTCAGCTTGACTTCTATACCTGGAAAGGTCCTGGAACAAATCATCAGTCAGTCCGACCTTGAGCATTTAGAAAAGACAGGTGTGATTACTAAGAGCCAGCATCAAGAACGAGTCATGTCAGACCAACCTTCTCCTTTTTCAAGAGAGTTATTACTTTGGTAGATCAGAGGAATGCTGTGCACGTAGTTTATCTTGATTTTAGTAAGAGTTTTGATGAGGTTCCTTATGATATTCCTGTTGAAAAGTTGGTAAAATGTGGTTTGGATCCTATTATTGTTAAGTGGATTTGTAACTGGTTGACAGATTGTACCCAAAGAGTGCTTGTAAATGGTTCCTTATCCTCTTGTTGAAGAGTGACAAGTGGAGCTCCTCAGGGATCTGACCTGGGCATTGTGTTGTTCGGCATTTTTATAAATGACTTGGTTGAAGGAATAGTGGGGATGCTTATTAAATTTGCAGATGGTATTAAATTGGGAGGGGTTGCAAACAAAGCAGAAGACAGAACTAAGATTCAAGGTGATCTTAACAGGCTGGAAAACTGGGCTAAAACTTTTAAAAAATGGATTTCAGCAGAGATAAATGTAAAGTTTTGCATTTAGGTAGGAAAAATCAAGGGCACACTTATAGGATGAGGGAGACTTGTCTTGGCAGTAGTGCATGTAAAAAGGATCTAGGGGTTGTTGGATACACTCCTAAGAACACTTTCCTGGAAGTAAACCCCATTGAATATAATGAAACTTACCTCTGAGGAGGCCTGCTTAGGATTGCTCCCTTAGTAAAACATGAATCAGCAGTGTGATGGTATAGCTAAAAAAGGCAAATGTGATTTGGGGCTGCATCCACATAAATATAGTGTCCAGATTACGTGAGGTGATGGTATCACTTTGCTCAGGTTAGACCTCATTTGGAGTACCGTGTACAGTTTTGGGCATCACAGTTTAAGAAGGATGTTGACAATTTGGAAGATGTCCAAAGAAGGGCAACAAAGATGGTGAGGGTTCTGAATACAGATGAGCACGAACAGCAATACGAACAAAAAAAAAGCCACGGACAGCTCAATCTGCTGTTTGCGAACAAGCTGTTCGTGAGGCCCCATTCTAAACAAACAGGTGGTCGTTGCAAGCCTCGTTCGTTGTTGTTCGTTGCTGTTTGTCAAGCCAGACAGTCTGGCACCTGCAATCAATTCCCTTGGCAATTTAGGCAGGGATTGTCTGAACTCTGCCTGAACTCCTGTTGTTGCCCTGGAAACCCTAATCTAAGCCCAATTTAGCTTGATAGGCAGGTCTTCCTTTCAAGTGTGGAGCGTTTCTATGTTTCTACCCTTGCTTTGCAGGGTTGGTCCCCCCCCCACCTTTTTGTTGTTCTTACCAGTTTAACCACTACACTTTTGTAGTGATTTTACACCTTTAACCCTTGACCAATGAATAATCCACAGCTTGGCTTCTAATTCTCCAGGGCCTGACCCAATTGGTGCGTTCATTTTGCAATTAGCTGTGTAATAATAATAAAAATAGAGCAACAACAATAAGTCAAAACTGAAATCCAAGTCTTAATATAGCATATGGGAAGCACGAATTTCTTTGACCGAGAAGGATCTGGATACGAGAAAGTAGGAAATTTTGCTGCTGATGGTCTGAATTACTCCTTAGGACCAAGCTGCTGTAGCACAGTGCTTTAGTGGCTGGGTTGTGAATCAGCAGTCGGCTGGTTTGACTCCCACTACAGCTGTGAGCTCAACAGGTGGCCTTGGGCCAGCCACTCCTCTCAGCCCCAGCTCTCCAGCTGTATTGTGGGGATGATAATAACACTGACTTTCTTCACCTCTCTGAGTGGTGCACTAATCTGTCTTGAAGGGTATTATATAAGGTCAGTTATTATTATTTCAGGATACAAAGTGGGCTTTATCCCAACACGCTCACAGTAAGTTATCAGCTGGGAATGAAGCAGGAAATAAGAACACCCCCCCCCCCCCAAAAAAAACCCAGAAGCAGCCCAAGGAATGGGCAGATTGGCAGCAGTACGTCTGGGTCCTTTGAGCTCCTGCAGTGAAGGAACTGCTTAAGGCACCTGTCTTGATGGCTGCCCTGCACCTGGGGACTAAGCCCTGCTTCGGCATCAGAGGCCCTGATCCCTCACAAGCCCTGTGCTGCAGAAGGGCTGTTGAGCCACAGGCCTGGCATAGCATTCTTTGGGAATATATAAAGAAGGCAACCATATCTGTGCCAAATATAAAAGTAATGGCCCGTGATGCTGTTTCCTGGCAACCTTGGGCACGGGAAAAAAAGAGGATACGGGGGGAGCGCAGATGAAGAGGAGCAGCCAGCTCCAGAGAGATTCAAGGAATCCACAGCCACACTGAAGTGGGTCTAGAGACAACTATTTTCTTCCAGGAAGTCCTGGGGTGTTCAGCGCCCACCCACTTGAGCACCTTGCCCCCAAAGGGAGTTTGGGTGACTGGACAATAGTTACCCTGTTCCTTAGAGTCGAAAGAGATTTTTTTCGTGAGAGGTTTCACAGCGACGTCCTTCAAGGTAGTTGGCACCCCAACCTTTAAAGCTGTATTAACAGTTTCCAAAAACTAAATAACCAGTCTGGCTAGCCCTAATGAACCAAACATAGAGGGAATATAGAAACCATTCTCACTTATCAGTTAGACATACTATATAGTTTCTGAGTATTTCTGAGGAGGGGGATGAGAGCTACAAGGAAGAGCATCAATGTACGTTAATCAAATAAACTTTCCTGTTGATATATACTTTTGGGTCGTGCAGCCTGTTCAGATAAAATATTTTGTACATCTTTCTAGCTATGCAATTTAGGGAATTTCTCTCTGGCTGGCTGTTTGGATCTGCAGGTGGCATAAATAAAGGTCCGTGGCTGCACACGTAGGTGTCCTTTTCCCTTATCACAACAATTCCAAGGTTCATGAAATATAGGCTACTGTGAAAAATAACCACGTATTATCAGCTATTTTTTAAAAAAAGATTCTTGTTTGATTTGATGCACTGTTGAAAACCATTGATCTGCAAAAAGGTCAAAAATGTTTGACAGCAGAATCTTGAAAGGAAAACAGTTACCCAGAGGCATTTAAAGCATTAAATGGATCCCCCCCCCACCGCATCTTACTGCTGTTTCAATTCGGATTGTGAACATTCTATAGTTCCAATTAATATTAATCCAAAATTTTGTTAGGTGCTTCATAATTAAAAGTGTGTCCATTCATAAAGTAAATGAATATGCTCCTTTGCAATTTGCTCTGAGATTTATAATTATATTTTAAAGATTAGATATATGACTTCAAGGATTCAGCCTAGATTGAATAAGTATACAACATTTCAATTTCCGAAAAGGATTAAATAGATCTAAAGAACATCCCTCCACCCTTTGTGAGCAGGCTGTCTACTGCTTACACAGTGATTATCAAACGAAGGTTTCTTTTTGGAAAAGTTCTTTGCTATTTCTCAAGAGACCAACCTGGTTTGCTTCTGGATTGTCATGAGTTCTCTTTTTTAAAGCACCACATGTTAACCATGCTCTGTGAAGAGCCAGAACAGCTACCCATCGTGGAGAACCCAAGCCGGGTTCACAGATTGAGGAGCCTAGTCCAGGGTCCACCTGCCCAACAAAACGGTCACCGCCACCAGGTTGCCTTCTAAGTCCTGGCACTGGGGCAGGAACCATACCTCAGCGCCTCACCAGACCGTGCACAAGAGGCAGCAAGCTGAGTCTCAACCAAAAATGACAAAAGGTAGCATGCACCAAACTGGCCTAGACACTGAATTCAGGTTGAAGCGATTGAACCAAAGAGACACCACACAGGTATAAAATATAATTGATTTATTAATAAGTGAATAATAGTACTAAACTAGAACGTGTGCATAAAAAATAAAACAAGAGACCTGAATACCCTAGGACTAAGCATATTTGTCAGAGTATTTGATCAGCAATACAAAATCCAGTGTCAGAATATATAAGCATCAAAGCATGATTGTAAATCCAAACCTTCACAAGCAAAGAGTCGTGTCCAGAACCCAGCTTCAAGATCAAGATGGCAAACAGCAGGGCAGTGTCAAGGCTAAGCCAAAAGCAAAATGGCCAAGGGCAGAAACTCTCGCTCAGTGCCATCCCAAGCACAATTAAGTAGCTAACTGAATCAAAAAGCAAAAGGATGAGGGGAAATGACCAACCAGAATATGGCCATGACCTAAGGGCTGGATCCTCTGCAGCTGAACCAAGCTCCCCTGATCCCCCCTGATCCCCCCTCCCCCCACACCCACTTACCTGGCCAGCAGGGGGCGCACTCCCTGGAGCGACCCCTCCCCAGGTGACACAGCGCACCACTGGATGCAGGGCATGCTCCCGCGCCGTGAGAGCGGGAGGTGGCGGCGGCAGAGAGAAAGCAGGCGGTGGTTACGAGAGCACGCCGTTCTCGCCACCACGGCCGCCGCTGCCCGTTCTCTCACCACGGCCGCCGCTGCCCCTGTACAGCCAGCACCGGCAAGGACAAGAGGTGCAGCGGTGGTGGCGGCGAGAGACCGAGCTGCGGTGGCCATGGCCTGCTCTCTCTCTCGCTGATGCCGCCGCATCCCTTGTCCCTGCTGGCGCCGGCTGCACAGGGGTGGCCGCAGCTGCAGTGAGAGAGAGAGAGCAGGCCGTGGCCACCACAGCTCGCTCTCTTGCTGCAGCCGCCGCTGCCCCTGTGCTACCCATGCCGGCAGGGACAAGGGGCGCAGCGGCGATGGCAAGAGAGACAGCTGCCCGCTTTCTCTGCCCTCCCCAGTGCGCGTGCCATTGCCCTGCGTGGTGACGTCACTCCCGGAAGAGCAACAAGGGGGTAGAAGCCAGCGTCCCAGTCTCCCGCTAGGAGACTTGAGGGACTTGGCACCCCTAGCCTGACGCCTGTGACTGGTAACCCTTTCCATTCCGGCTTCAGGCCTAGGTTTGGGAGTGAGACAGCGCTTGTAGCCAGCCCTAGTTGATGACCTGCACCTTTAATTAGATAGAGGCAGTTCAGCGCTGCTGATATTGTTAGATCCGTCAGCTGCTTTTAACACACTTCATCGTTTGATCCTGGCCAACCACTCACTAGGAGTTCAAGGTACTGTCTTGGAGTGATTTCCCTCATTCCTCCAGGGACGGTCTCTGAGTGTTGCTGGCTGGAGACAAAAGTTCCTCCAAGTGGTCACTGGTGTGTGTTGTTCCGCAGGGTGCGATCTTGTCAATGTTGTTCAATATTGATGTGCGTTCTCTGGTGGAACTCGTCAGGAGGAATGACGTTGGGTGCCACCAACACGCTGATGACATGCAACTCTTTCTCCTGCTGAATAAGCAGCCTGCGGTGTCTGGCCCGGCACTTAGAGGCTGTGGTTGGATGGTGAAGAAAGAACTGGCTGAAGTAGAATCCGTCTAAGACAAAAGCTGTGTGGTTGGGGAGGACCAGGTCTCTGGAGGGGGTGCAGCTACTGACTCTTGATGGGGTCCTGGAGTTTGGTGGGTTCCATGAACAGCTTGGGGGTTTGGTTGGATACCTTGCTTTCCTTGGATTACACTAGATTCCACTGTCATAGATCCAGAGGAGTTAGCCGTGTTAGTCTGTAGTAGCAAAATCAAAAAGAGTCCAGTAGCACCTTTAAGACTAACCAATTTTATTGTAGCATAAGCTTTCGAGAATCAAGTTCTCTTCGTCAGATGAAGAGATGAAGTTCTCTTCATCAGATGAAGAGAACTTGATTCTCGAAAGCTTATGCTACAATAAAATTGGTTAGTCTTAAAGGTGCTACTGGACTCTTTTTGATTTTACTAGATTCCACTGTGCGTAATCCACCTTGAGTCTCTGTCAGAAAGGCGAGATTCATATTGCAGTTTTTCCATGCTTTGTGAATGACTCTGCAAATGGATCCAGTACAAACCTCCTTTGCAACCTTTCCTGTTCTGAAAGAGAATTGCTAGAACCAAAAGGATGGACATGAGGTTGCCTAGTTCCTGTGCAGTGGGATGTTAACTGTACAATAACCATTTTTCTTTATGGAGTTTATGGAGCCATGCCCCAGCTAATGGAGGACGTGAAGATTTGTCCCACTTGTTAATTTGAATACTTCTAATAAATGCTGGAAATGTAAGAAGCATGAGGGCTCCCTCTATCATATGTGGTGGTCGTGTGAGGTAGCCAGGCAGTACTGGGGTGAAATAATAAGAGAAATGAGTGAAATTTTACAATTTCAAATTAATAAGAACCCAGAACTCCTGCTACTGAACTTGGGAATGGAGGGAATTCCAGCCCAACACAGGACGTTGATATTTTATATGACAGCAGCAGCTAGACTTTTGTATGCGCAAAAATGGAAAGTACAAGAAGTGCCAACTATTGAAGATTGGACTTACAAATTGCTGTATATGGCTGAAATGGACAAGATGACAAGAAAATTGAGAGATCTGGACTCAGGGCAGTTCAACACAGACTGGGAGAAGCTGAAACAATACCTGGAGAAGAAATGGGAGGTGGGAGGAAAACTGTGGCAGTTTGAGAACTACTGAAGTATTGAAGTAGAGGGGGGAGACTTTACCGGGGGGAGAAGAGATAAATGTGAATTAATAAGCAGTCAGATTAATAGATTGACATATATATAGATATATATAGGTTAACAAACAGAACATAGAGAAAATAATTAATTATAAGGACTAAATATAAGGAGCGATTAACTAACAATATTTTCTTTTTTTTCTGACAAGTTTTGTACCAAACTGAATGTCTGAAGATATAGATGGGTCAAATTGATTGACTACGTGAGGAGAGATATATAGAACTATTATAAAAAGATAGAATGAGTAATATATATAGAGAATAAGTCAAATTGTTTGATATAAACGAATGTATGATCTATATGGTTTATGATATATAGAAATACCTGAAATTGAAAAATTGGGATAAATTGTTTATCTAAGATGGAAACAAAGGCTTACAGTTTGGGCATATAATGTTAAAAATAGTTAAGGATGTACTGCTTAGAATAATGGAAAATATATATTTGTTTTAGATAGAGGAAGCTAATAAAAGTAAGGGAAAGGGGACAAAGGGTTGGAAAGCTGTTGGAAGTCAACAAAAAGGGGGGGGAAAGGGAGGGGGTTAGAGATGAAAAAATTGGGGAAAATTGAATGTAAATGTGGAAATAATGGATTCTAACCCAATAAAAATTTTTCAAAAAAAAAAAAAGATTTGTCCCGCTTGTCTCTTCTAATTTGCCAAAAGTTCAAATTGTTTCTATTTGGTGAAGATTTTTGACAACTACTCTGTCACTTTTATATTATGGCATAGTGTGGGGCAGGGGAGAAGAAGAGAAAGAAAGATGAGGGAGATTTCTGAGGTAACAGCTGTCTGGACTTAGGCTGTCCAAATCCCACAATCTCTCAGGTCCCTCCTTTTATTTGTATAAACCACCTCAGCCACCCACAATCAGTAAAAAAAGGGAGACACGCGCTTATTTAACTAGTTGGCAGCATGTAAGTTTGTGTTCTTTAAAAGTTCTTATCTGTGACCCTGAAAGCATAATGTAGTACATAATTGTGAGGTAAGTACCTTTTCACAGCTATTTTGAGTGGACACCAATGAAGAAGAAGCACAAACATTTACAGAAAATAAGGGCTGTGACACGGTAAAGGTTAGTGTGGAATACTTCCCTAAGAACATACAACTTGCTCCCAAGTTCCCTCGCCAGAGATTAAAAGCCTTTCCCACTGGGAGGTACTGAAACTGAGCAGTTACCAAACACAAACACTGAGGGGAGGTTTGATTCCTTTTCCTCCAGGCGGTTCCTCAGCATTCAAGGTCCAACTGTAACCTTTTTACCACAGCTGACAGGCTGGCTAGTCAGGGTCCAGGCCGCTCCTTTACCTCATAGAGACCCTGGTCATGGAACCTGTGTGCAGAACCTTAGATCTGATGGGCCTTTCACCAGGTGCTTGTTTAATCCATGGGCAGCCCAGTCCAAAGGGCTGACCCTGCGCCAGTTGTAACAGCAGCACTGCTTGTTTGCTCCGTATGAACTTTGGCAGACGAGCTGTGCCAGCAGCTGAGCCCAGGAAGTTGTGGTGCTGCTGAGAGCGCCTGCCCCACTGTTCCCCTGACAACCTCGCCGGCAACCATCAGTGGCTGTGCTGCTCCCATGACAGGTGCACGAGTGGCAAGTAATAGCACAGCCAATGGGCGGACCATGATCCCTGTGCCTGATGATGCCGCCTACCCCTGCCAGGGAGCAGGCAGCTGGGGACCATGTAGCCCCACGAGCATGGCACCCACACTGGGAACTGGCTGGGCGAGGCTTCCCGGTGAGTGGCAGGGAGGGCACGTGCCCCCCCCAGGGGAGAGAATAGGAGCCGAACCCCACCAGGGGTGGGACCGGCAAGATGTAACCAGGAGAGAATGTCCCGACAGTGTTGTGAGTGACAGAGAAAGGCGTGGCCAGTCCACAGACCTGGACATGGTTCTCGATGGGAACTGCCAAGGCCACTACTGAACCCCACAGAGAGTTGGTGCTCTGGGCAAGGAGATCCCCGCAATTGGACTTGCCCAACAGAGGTGCCAGCCCTGAGAGGAGCCCTGCCTTGGGAGGGCACCGAAGGTGTAGACATGGCACCTGCCCCTCTTTCTGTCCAGCCCCCATCCCTGATAAGGGCCAGGCCGGCAGATGAAGCACCCTTGCTTGCAAACACCCTCCACTGCAGCTGCCACTCAGAGACACATACACTCCCCTCCTTGAAAAGGTAGACCAAAAGGTGGCAGGACCCAGCAAGGGCTGTACCCACAGGTGCTGGCACCAGGGACATCCCCCCAAGTCTCAGAGAGGCAGCTCTGTAGAGGCAAGGGGGGGGAGCGGGTTCTGAGACAAATGTCAGGAATGGCCGCTGGAGGCCATGGGAGGGGTTCATGGAGGGGAGCAGCGAATGCCTTCGACGAGTGGCTGCTCTATTGAAACACAGCGCCGCATCGAGAAGAAGCTAGGGGAGTGTGGGGTGAACTGTGTGAACTGCGCACCCGTTCTAGGATGACAGCCCTCAGAGTGGAATGGCGGCCTGCAGAACCAGAGAAACTGCTCTGGGGACTGTCATCCCATCCGCCTTGCCAGGTCCCTGAAGTTCATCCCCTCCCCGCAACGCTACAAGTCCCACCCCACTGCCTGCAGTGAAATGGAGGGGAGAGGGGGAAGGGAAGCTGGATGGTCTACTCCCATGGCTGCTTGCAGTTCTGATCCTGTGAGGAAGAGAGATGAGGGGCTGTGTGCCTGCTGTCAAGACAGAGTTGTAAGAGCAAGCACCCAGTCACTCTGACCCACGGCTGTGCTCTCTGCCCAAGGGGGGAGACCCACTGGGAGAATTTGAATGGAGCCTCAGCATGGGCTGCTGGAAGCCCTCCCCCCAACAGCTGATCCAAGCATTGCTCCTCTGTGGCAGGCATAGACTGTTCCAGCTCGCGGGGAAGGGCCGCACTCCCCCCTGTGCAAGCCTCGACTACAGGAGCCAGCATCAGGGGCAGAGGCGAGAGGGGTCTGGTGTGCACTGCCCCGCCTGAGCCAGGCCTTGGGTGACAGGAAACCTGTAAGGCAACTTGGGTGAAATTGTTAGTCATTCTGGGCGCAGCTCCCCTTCCCTGCGTGAGTGCACAGTACTCCCCAGATTCCACCAAGTTCCCCCTGTGCTCTTGCCCCACCACTGTGTGGCCCTATCTGGCCTCGTGCTCTCAGCCCCCAGGGCAGGAGGCTCTTGGGCAGGGCCTCCAACCGTGCTCCAAATTACTCGGAGCGATGGCTGCCCCAGCCGGAGATTATGTAGAGTGGGTGGGGGACTGATTGGCTGCCAGGGCGGGGGCTCAGCCGCCACAGGGGCACAAGTGGATTGACCCCTGTGGGAGTCAGCATCCTATGCTCCATTGGGCTGCTTGGGCAGGGCCGGGCATGGGGTGAGTGAGTTTTTCCCGTAAAATGGACACTTAAGGGCCACACCACTATTTTTTGTGGTGTAACTTTCCGCCACTACAGGGGGCATTCTCTGGCCCAAAACTGCTTAAGGAGCCAACTAACTCATGGCCCACCTCCTGGCACGCCCCCTGGGCGCTAGTGCAAAAACTTATGCTACATTTATTTATTTTATTTTATTTTTTATTTATATCATATTTGTATTCTGCCCTCTCTGCAGGTGGGCTCAGGGTGGATAACAACCTTAAAATCATTTAAAAACATTCCATGTTAAAACATTAAAACATATAAAAATAGCAGCACTCTTTTGCCTGGTGGCAGCGATGCAACTAATAACCAACGATACAGCAATACAACTGGATATAACAGCACAGTAACAGCAGCTGAAAAACAAACAGCGGTGGGCAACTTTCACAGGGAGGGGGGTAGATGTTGCATCCTCTGGCCAGCAGAGGCCCAACCTCAGCCATGAGCCTGGCGGAACAACTCTGTCTTACAGGCCTGGCGGAAAGATAGTAAATCCTGCTGGGCCCTGGTCTTAGTAGACAGAGCGTTCCACCAGGTAGGAGCCAGAACTGAAAAAGCCCTGGCTCTAGTCGAGGCCACGTGGGCCTCCTTGGGGTCAGGGACTGATAACGATTGTTTTTCTCCCAATCGGAGGGTCCTCTGGGGAATATACGGGGGGAGACAGTCCCTCAAGTACGCTGGCCCCAGTCCACACAAGGCCTTATAGGTCAATAAGAGAACCTTGAACCTGATCCGGTACTTCACTGGCAACCAATGCAGCTCACACAGTATTGGTGTAATATGCCCCCTATTTGGTGCTTTCATAATGATGTGCGGTGCTGCATTTTGCACCAGCTGCAATCTCCGGGTCAGGCTCAAGGGTAGGCCCACGTAGAGCGAGTTACAGTAGTCTACACCCATGGCCAGCCATGGCGGCCGGGCACCAGCACAGGGCTGCAGCAGAGCAGTGTCTCAGTTGAGGCATCATCATAGGGGGGGTTACGTTGTCATAAGTGTAGGATATGACGACATAACCCTTAGTCCTTAGTAACCTGAGCACTTTCAGCCCCCCCCCCTCAGAACTCGGCTGTAAAACAAGTTTCCTTCCCTAACCTGACCCCGAGTCCTAGCTAAAAGCCAAAGTAAAAAGCCTGTCTAAACTGACGCTGTTATCCACAGCCACCAAACCCCTGTCTGGGGTGGGGGGGAGGGCCTCTTCCCCTCTTTAAGCAGAGGTTGGCTGACCCCCTCCCATCTAGGGCTCTGATTGGCTGGCAATCTCTGGGATTTACATGAGATTTGAATCACCAGGATTGGCTCAGAGCCCTGGAGGAGAGGCGGGACTTTGGAATGATTGTGACAACATTGATCAGGTGACATGCTGTGAATGCCGCTGCCCAGTTCCTCCTCACCCGCAGCGGCAGTTTTGCCTGCATCAGTGAGCTTTACAGAGTGCACCTTGCTGGCTTTCTTACTCTGCCAGTAATGCCCCCAGCTGCTTTCCTTTCCTCCCCTTGTCTCCTGGCTTCCTTTCATGTGGTTTCTGCTATGCAGAAAGGTTTTGAAATCCCAGGACACCAGGCCTGCTTCCTGCCTTCCACACTCTGAAAGACTCAGTTCCTTCTTCTATATTCCTCCATCTATATTCATAAGGTTACTTCTTCTCAAAGGCGAAGGTGCATCTGTCCTCCCACCATAGGGTTTCTGAAGCAGGAATAATCCTTTTAAAAAGCATTATAATATTATGTTATGTTAAACCTCCTGCTGAGCTTCAGTAGATAATACATTTTGCCTGACATTTAGGTAGCAAACAGTAAAGGATAAGGAATTGTGCAGAGAGGAGCATGTAGTTCAACGTGGATTCTAGACAAATAGAATAATCTGGTCA
The DNA here is from genome assembly GCF_028583425.1 of Eublepharis macularius. Classification (NCBI taxonomy): domain Eukaryota; kingdom Metazoa; phylum Chordata; class Lepidosauria; order Squamata; family Eublepharidae; genus Eublepharis; species Eublepharis macularius. The sequence goes on from NC_072792.1 coordinate 3,467,371, forward strand.
ATTACGCATTACCTCTTGGAATTCTAACTATATTATGAAACCCCATCTCACAGTCCATTGTTATTCTGAATTCTATGGTAGTTGCTCCCAGAACTTTATTCAGAAACTCTTTCTGTAAAGTCCAGAATGGAATTCCATGAGAAATTGGATAAGATACATAGAAATTTGCAGTCTATGATATGACTCGGTGGGACAATTTGAGACAGGCAGGATTCTGTCAGTTCCCATCTTCAGTTGAAAGACAGACCAACAGACAATCTGTCTATAATGTGCGTGTGTATGTGCTGTTAAGTTGCAATTGACGTATGGCGACCCCAGCAAGGGGCTGCCAAGGCAAGTGAGAAGCAAAGGTGGGTTGCCGGTGCCTTCGTCTGCAGAGTCTTCCTTGGTGGTCGCCCATCCAAGTACCCACCCAAGATGAGATTAAGCCATACCATGCTGCCTTCCCTCCCATCTATAACATATCTATCTATAGTACCCACAATATAGGTTCTGTCTATAATACTAATGTCAGGCAGGCAAGCAAGTCTGCCTGCCATAACTGTGAATGCATATCTACTGCGGGGGGAGGGGATGGCTTTCTTCCTGCAGTGTAGCTTTCTTCCTTCACTGTATCTTGGCTACGCTTTGCTGAGAGGTGTTATCAGCTGGGAACTTCTGGGGACCGACCTTGGGAAATCTTTTGCAGGACTTTCGCTGACTTCAACTGACTTGTTTGAACTGGAGGGGACTGGGGGTATAACCTCTCGGGGAAGACTTTGCTTCAGCATTCCAGGCAATTACTATGTATCAGTGCACTTCTAGAGAGTTTTATCTTAATAAAGACCTTTAACTCATACAACCGCGTTGGATGGAGTGGAGAGTCTGAGAGAATCCCCTAGCCAGGCCAGACAACTAAAAGGATATGTCTGTCTGTTCATCTGTCTATCAAGGAATCTCACCAGAAACTCTAGCCAGGAGTCTCAAATTTGGACATCAGCTTCAGGATGATCATAGGAACTGCAGTGCCAAACATGAAGGGAATGCAGAACATCCTGGTCCACAGTCGGTCCAGAAACCCACCGTCACCCTTACACTATTTATAATGGAACTTAAGGTTCTATGAATTTGACAAGGATAATTCATCAGAAAATGAAACTAGGAGTGTCAAAATTGGTCACCAATTCATGAGAATTGCAGTGCCACAAATGAAGAGAATCGGAAGATCCTGGCATAGATTAGCTCCAATTCATCTCTCTAGGGGTGTTCAATTTGGTTCAAAATTCAGATTAAAATACCAAATTTTGGATGATTCATTAAAATTTGGGTATTCCAAATCAAAAACCAAGTACAATAACAGGCCAATCACTCTGGAAGATATCCAGTGGGTTGGGTGGGTCATTTTTCAACCAAACTTCACCTAACTTAGAGTTTCACGGAGATTGGACCCCTGGGGGCCAATTTTATGGGCCTTCCAAAGAAAATGCCCCACCCACTCTCCATTCTTCTGGGGGCTATCCAGGGGGCCGAGGGCATTTTGCAAGCAAAATCCATCAGATTTTCAGGGGACCTACTGCTGACTGTTCTTTAATGGCTCCTCCCCCCCAATTTCAGGAAGATTGAAGCTTGGGGGCCAATTCTATGAGCCCCTGAACAAGGTACTGCTGGCCACTCCATTGTTTTCTATGGGGAAAGTTCAAAGCTGACTCTCATTGTAGAAACACACTGGGGCAAGGCTAACATGACCAAGGCACACTCATCCCAGCTCATCCCAGAGAAAATCCAACAGAACCAAACTGAAGCACAGGAATGGAGTCTTCCCAGAATCAAAGTGAAGGACGGGACCAACATCACATCAGAGAATCACATCCAAACTGAAGTAGGCAACACTGTTGCAACTTAGTCCAATAGAAGCAGCGCCATTCTCAACAGCCAGGCACGGGGTTCAGCCAGTGGAGAAACACCACAGCCCAAGCAGAAGCCATTCCCTTGCTTCAGTTTTCTTCTGTTGGGCTAAGTTGCAACCATGTTGCTTGCTTCAGATCCTTAGCTTTAGTAAAAAAAAATAAAAAATCAAATTTACCCCCCCCCCCAATTTGGTTCACTCCCCTACCTTTCTCTGCCCTAATTGCAACTGAGACACCACGAGCTGATACCAGCAAGGAACCGTGACAACTAAATAATTCAATAAATGTAAATAATTCAATAAATATAAATCTTGGAATATGTAATTCAGTCCATTTTCATAAGCAATGAAAGTAATAAATAAATAAGTCAATTCATACAAAAAGGTGATACATCAGTGTTTACATACAAAACTGTTACCCCTCAACCAAGTCTCTCAGTGGTACTGGTAGTCTCTAATTTAAAGTCCATGCAAAAAGTATTTGTCAATCATGCTCCACACTGAGAACCTCCGCCTGCACACTGAGAACCTCCGCCTGCAGGTGGGAGCGGTGAGGGTTCCAAATGACGAGCGGAGAGAGATGAAGAAGCTCCCAACGGGGAGAGGGAGAGGCTGGACGTTGCAATGTTGCAAGGTGGAGTGCAGAGAAGAATGGAGGACCCCTGCCCCCCCCAGCCCTACAAGCAACTGGTAAACTCAGCTTGTTTCATGCATCCACTTCCTCAGGGGAAGGTGCACAAACCACCACAATATGTTTTTTTCTACAAGTAAAATAACAAACATTCTTATCCTATTGGTTACCATCCCAAAATAATCCTATTGCCCCCTCTATTCACAAAATAACTTACCCGACTCTCATAGAAGCAAAATTCTTTCATGCATACGTTTCAACGCACAAACAGGAACGGTCATGAAACATACACCCCACCCTCAGAACTAAATACTCCCATAACGATCAGAAATTAAAGTGGTCAAGACATCACATACAGCCTCGTAAGAGATTAAAGAGAAAGTGACAAATATGATACCAAATTGTCAGCCCAGGAAACAGGACAAATTAAGCTCTAAATTCAATCCCCTCGGAAGCAGAGTATCCAGTCGGTGAATCCACTCTGCCTCACGCCTCAAAAGATCTCTTTTTTTTTTGTAAAGTTTTTTTATTTTTCAATATCTAACATAAAAAACTACAGAAGACTACAAAAGTATAAAAGGGAAGGGAAAGAGAAAAAGGGGAAGGGAAAACTGGGAAAAGGGAAAATCAACATACAAACAACAAACTACATTACATGTCTTGTATTCCCTTCATACTGCAATTTTTCTTAAGAGTTAACTTTCTAATATGCTATCAGATTGGTAGGTCTTATACAATACAGATTATATTCAGGATCAGCACTTCTCCCCCCCCCCCCTTGCGTCTCGGTCTTAATTCTTTCTGCGCAGCTGGAGCAGCTGCGCCCGCTCTTTCCTCCCCCCCACTTTCCCCTTCAGACTTCGAACTTTCTTCCTGCTGAAACTCCTGATGATTGAACAAAAAATCTGTCAGCTGCACGTCCGATGTAATCTTGTAGGTTTGATCTTTATATCTGAACCAGACGCCTTCTGGAAACAGCCACTTATATTTTATATCACATTTCCTCAAGAAAGCCGCAAGTCCCTTATACTTGAATCTTCTTTTACAAGCCAAAAATGGAACATCCTTCAATATTTTAACCTTATTGCCCAAATAATCCAAGTCCACATGATACGAATTGTCTAAGATGGTGTCCCGAGTCTTCTTAGATGAAAAGTCAATAATAATCTCGCGAGGCAGCTGCCGCTTCATTGCATACTTTGAAGATGTCCGCTGGACTTCCAAAATATCGTTTTTTATCTCTTCTTTAGTTGCCTTTGCGAATGGCGCCAAAAGTCCAGACACCAAATCTTTTAAATTTTCACTTTGCTCTTCTTTTACATTTTGAAGACGCAATACCGTTTGGGCACGGTCCACTTGTAATCCTATTATTTGATTCTCCAAAAGCTTCACTTCCTTACTTGTTGCTTTCATGAGTACTGCGTTCTCGTGCACAGACTGCTCTGCTCCGGTCGCTGTTTCTTTAATGGCTTTCACCTCGCTCTCCACTAAATCAACCTTCTGCCCCATTTCATTCAGTTTCGCTACAAAGGGCTGCACAGCATCGAAAACTGCTCGTCTCACCAGCTCTTCCAGCGTTTCCCCCTTCCCCTGTAACGTCGCCATAACCGATTTACTCATTGCTGGGCTCTGCTTTCTCGTCGCCATCTTAGGGGGGGGGGGTGACAACTAAGTTCCGAAACTCGGTGCAGGGGAAGAAGTCTGCGCCTTTTTAGCTTCAGTTCCCACCAATCCTTTGCATACGCTTAAAAATCAGAAGGGATTCGCTTACTTACAGGTCTTCACCTTAAATCTGCTTATTGCCGTTCTCCATGGCCCAGCAGCACACGCGGTGCTGCGCAAGTCTGCCGGCCTCCGTTGGGGCAAGCGGGCAATTTACCCCCCGCATTACTTCCAGAGGGTTCTTCATGCAGCGCCCCGGATCCAGGCTCCCTCCCTGGGAGTCCTGGAGGTTAACCCTCGCGAGTCAACCGCCCAGTCAGCCTGCTCAGACAGTTCCCCCCGGACCTGCGGAGAGGAACGTCCGACATGGCCGAGAAAACGAAACCGAATCCCGCCTCAAAAGATCTCTTTGTGTGTCAAACTGCTCTTCCCTACGGGACACATATACTGCTATAAACTTGAAATTAACAACCCCCACATGGTGAATGGAAAAGTTCTCCACTAATGGAGTCTCCATTACCTGATGTTTTATTCTGGAAAGATGTTCACAAATACGTGTTCGAATTGGACGGGTTGTACTCCCCACATACAATTTGTCACATGGGCACCTGATCACATAAACAACATTATCTGTTTGGCAGGTGGGAAAGTGTTGGAATCTTAAATTAGCCATCCTGCCATCTACCAGAAGCACCGCGTTTGTCCAAACCAACGGACAAACCCTGCAGTGTCTGCAGGCGAAATGTCCCTTAGGAAGACCACTGGGAGTTTTGGACATCACAAATTTGGTATGCACCAAACGATCTTTAATGTTGCTGGTATGTTTAAAGCCAATTATTGGTGGTCTCTCACATCCTTTAATGTCTGATACCAGATGCCAATGGCAGTGGATGGCACGTTTGATATCCAGAGCCAAAGGCATATATTCTAAGGAACAGATAATGGATTCTTGTGTCTTAGATTTCTTAGATTTGAAGAGGGATGTTCTATCAATGGAACTCACTTTATGTTCTGCGTGCTGGAGAATATTAAGGGGATAACCCCTTTCAAAAAAAGCCCTTTTCATTTTTTGACAGCCCTCATTGTAATCAAAATCAAATGTTGAGTTCTGTTTGAGTCGCAACATTTGACCAAAAGGGATATTCTGTACCATGTGTCTAGGGTGAAAGGATCCATAATCTAAATAGGAGTTTCTATCAGTCAGCTTTCTAAATGGTCTGATCCCTATTCGGTTACACTGATCTCTAAATGTCACAACATCAAGGAAGTTGATGCAATTTGAACTAATTTGTGCTGTGAATTTTATATTAGGGTCTAGTTGATTCATCCATGAATTGAATGCCTCAACCTCCTCTTTCCCCCTAAACAAAATGTACAAATCGTCAATGAATCTCATGTATTTAACTACTCTGTCAAAGAAAGGGTTCTTCTCTGGTGCCTGGATGTGTTCAGATTCTAAGTGAGCCATGTATAGATTTGCAGTGCTCGGGGCGGCCGCACATCCCATGGCCACCCCTTTGATCTGATAAAAAAACCTGTGCCTTAAATTGGAAATAGTTCTTCTCTAGAACGAGATCTGCTAACTGCAATAGAAAGGGTGTGCTAGGAATTTGATTATCTCACTGATACAGCGTAGATTCTATGACCCTCCTGGCACCCTCATGGGGGATGGAGGTGTACAGCAAGGTGACATCCATGGCGATAAAGACCCAGTCTTCACCCATTTCAATTCCCTCTATTTCCTGAATAAACATACATGTATCCTTCAGGTAAGCCGGGATTTTTACTACAAAGAGATCTTTTGAGGCGTGAGGCAGAGTGGATTCACCGACTGGATACTCTGCTTCCGAGGGGATTGAATTTAGAGCTTAATTTGTCCTGTTTCCTGGGCTGACAATTTGGTATCATATTTGTCACTTTCTCTTTAATCTCTTACGAGGCTGTATGTGATGTCTTGACCACTTTAATTTCTGATCGTTATGGGAGTATTTAGTTCTGAGGGTGGGGTGTATGTTTCATGACCGTTCCTGTTTGTGCGTTGAAACGTATGCATGAAAGAATTTTGCTTCTATGAGAGTCGGGTAAGTTATTTTGTGAATAGAGGGGGCAATAGGATTATTTTGGGATGGTAACCAATAGGATAAGAATGTTTGTTATTTTACTTGTAGAAAAAAACATATTGTGGTGGTTTGTGCACCGTCCCCTGAGGAAGTGGATGCATGAAACAAGCTGAGTTTACCAGTTGCTTGTAGGGCTGGGGGGGGCAGGGGTCCTCCATTCTTCTCTGCACTCCACCTTGCAACATTGCAACGTCCAGCCTCTCCCTCTCCCCGTTGGGAGCTTCTTCATCTCTCTCCGCTCATCATTTGGAACCCTCACCGCTCCCGCCTGCAGGCGGAGGTTCTCAGTGTGGAGCATGATTGACAAAATCTGGATGAAAAAATCAGGATGTGGACAAAATCGAGAGGGTGCAGAGGAGAGCGACGAGGATGATCAGGGGTCTGGAGACTGAGCCCTACGAGGAAAGGCTGAGGGCCTTGGGAATGCTTAGTTTGGAGAAGAGGAGGTTGAGGGGGGACATGATTGCTCTCTTTAAATATTCGAAAGTCTGTCATTTGGAGGAGGGCAAAGAGCTGTTCCAGTTGGCAGCAGAGGGTAGGACGCGAAGCAATGGGCTAAAACTACATGCACAAAGGTACCGGCTGGATATTAGGAAAACTTTTTCACGGTCAGAGTAGTTCAAAAGTGGAATCAGTTGCCTAGGGAGGTGGTGAGCTCCCCTTCACTGGCAGTTTTCAAGAAGAGGCTGGATGAATACTTGTCAGAGATGCTTTAGGCTGATCCTGCACTGGGCAGGGGGTTGGACTAGATGGTCTGTATGGCCCCTCCCGACTCTATGATTCTACGATTCTATGAAATACTTTTTGCATGGACTTTAAATTAGAGACTACCAGTACCACTGAGAGACTTGGTTGAGGGGTAACGGTTTTGTATGTACACATTGATGTATCACCTTTTTGTATGAATTGACTTATTTATTACTTGCATTGCTTATGAAAATGGACTAAATTACATATTCCAAGATTTATATTTATTGAATTATTTACATTTATTGAATTATTTAGTTGTCACGGTTCCTTGCTGGTATCAGCTCGTGGTGTCTTAGTTGATTCAGGGACTGCCTCTCGTATATCATCCTAATTGCAACTGAGGCAAAGGTTTACTCATGAGAAGATAAGGAAGTACAGGAAACAAAGGCGGTGGAAAATATCTCCTCCTTTACAAAAGAAAGGGGGCTAGATACATCCCTAGCCAATCAGACCCAGTTTGGTCAAAATGTCAATCTAGGATCAAGGAGACGCCTGTTCGAATCCCCAGTCTTCCATGGAAGGTTGCTGGTCCCAGACTGTGTAGCGTTTGATGGGTAGTCAGCATTTAGAAGCTAATCGGAAGTAAGTGAAGGTGCTTTAACACTGGTTAGATAAGGAACCTGCACTGCCGATAGTCTGTCTCTGGGGTTCTTCACACGGCCATTTTTTATCACAGGGTAACTGTCTGGCTGGGTGAAGGGGCAGGCAGGCATTATCAGTCACTCCACGCCTGATTCCGGCAAGGTGAAGGGGAGAAGGGCTGGGTGATCCCAGCTGGGTGAAGGCGGGGCAGGCATTGCCTCTTGCTCAGGGCCTCATCCCAGCCAGGTGAAGGCAGGGGAATCGGCATTGTCACCTGCTTAACTACTGATCCCAGCTGGGTGAGGGGGATGAGCATTGCCTCCTGCTCTGCGCCTGATTCTGGCTGAGTGAAAGGGGTGGGTATTGCCGCTTGCTCCGTGTCTGATCCCAGCTGGGTGAAAGGCGGGTGGGCATTGCCACCTGCTCTGCACTTGATTCCAGCAGGTTGAAGGGAGAGCGGGCATTGCCACCTGCTAAGCTCCTGATCCCAGTTGGATTAAGGGGGGGGAGGGCCATTGCCTCCTGCTCCATGCCTGATCCCAGCCGGGTGATGGCGGGGCACAGGCATTCCCACCAGTTCCTCTCCTGATCCCAGCTGAATGAAGGTGAGGGGCAGGAATTGCCACCTGCTCCACACCTAATCCCAGCAGGGGGTGGATATTGCCACGTGCTCCGCTCCTGATCCAAGCTGGGTGAAGCAGGGCGGGCATTGCCACGTGCTCCGTCCTGATCCCAGATGGGTAAGGGTGGGGTGGGCATTGCCACCTACTCCTCTCCTGATCTCTGCTGGGTGAAGGTGGTGGCCGGGCATTGCCACCTGCTCTGCTCCTAATCTCAGCTGGGTGAAGGCACGGGCAGCCATCATCACCTGCTCCATGCCTGATCCCAGCTGGGTGAAAGTAGCGGGCAGGCATTGTTCTGCTCATGATCCCATAACTGGAAAGGTGGGAACACACCAGTAGGTACAAAATGGAGGGTGCTGCCCTCTGGATTGTACTCCACCTGGAAACAAAAGACGAGTTTACTGAACTTTATATTGATTACGTCTTTGGACTTACCTTCCTTGGACCCATTTGGGAATTGATTTCTCCTTTGGACTTAACTTCCTTGGATTCATTTGGGACGTCTTTCTTGTTAATTAACTGACTTTACGTTTACACAGTTGCACTCGTTTCTGATTGTAGGTGCACTGGGTGTTATTTGATTGATGTTGATTGTTTTTCATTGTATTTTTTAGAGTCTTTGTCATTCCATTAGAGTATTTTTGATACATTCCTTGGTATAGATTTGTTTTTGTACCTACTGGTGTGTTCACACCTTTCCAGTTACGTGTACTAGTAGGTTCTTCTCTTATACTTAGGCTGCTCATGATCCCAGCTGGGTGAAGGTGGGGGCAGGCATTGCCACATGCTCCCGTCCTGGTCCCAGATGGGTAAAGGTGGGGGGGGGCATTGACACCTACTCCTCTCCTGATCCCTACAAGGGTGAAGGCGGTGGGTGGGCATTGCCACCTTCTCTGCTCCTGATCTCAGCTGAGTGAAGGTTGAAGATGGGCATTGCCACCTTCTCCCCTCCTGATCCCAGCTGGGTAAAGATGGGAGTGGGCATTGCCACCAGCTCCACTCCTGACCTCAGGTGGGTGATGGCGGGAGGTGGGCGTTGCCACCAGCTCTGCTCCTGACCTCAGGTGGGTGATGACGGGAGATGGGCATTGCCAACAGCTCCGCTCCGGATCCCAGCCTGGGCTTCCCTCTACGGCAGCGCCCTCTGGAGACGCACCAGGGTAGGAAGTGAGTTGTCTGAACATGGTTAGCCTTTTATATAGTAGGATTATATAGTAGGATTTATTGATGTCATTTATAGTCCGTCTTTCTCACTGAGACTCAGGGCAGATTACATAGTTTGAGATCAGTACAATCAATATCAAGGACAATACATCGACAATACAAATATCAAGGACATTTCCATAAACAAGAAACTTTAGTCATAGGGTAGATGAATACAATTTTACAGAGACGTAGCATTAGCAAGGATCCAATACCGAGTTGAAGGATTGCTGAAACAGAACATAATCAATTCTAGGACTGACATTAGACAACATGAAGCACAAGTACATATTCAAAGCAACAGATAATATGCAAGGCAACATCGTGGTGAAGTCGATGGTCCCTAGCTCATAGCAGCCATGCTGGGATCTGATGCAGGGTTTTTTCCATATTCAAACCCAGCACTCTTGCCACTGGCCTCTCATAAACTGAATCTGGTATCCTTCCTCCACATGTACACCCTGTTTTCTACTGGGCGGAAAAAGCTTTATTGTTTCAAATGCATCCTTTCAGAACTGGTTTTGGCAGCTATCGCCACATCTCAAGACCTTGGTGCTGACAGCTCAGTCCAATTAACAAAGCCCAAATTTCCTTGCCCTCTTAAGGAGCAGACTTCTTTCTTCCTAGCTCTGTGATGTATCTAGAATTTGTGCCTCAAAGACATGACCTTGTATCACTTCTCATCTTTCAAGCCAGCCCTGTCGACTGATTTCAGGGAAGGCTTCACTCAACTTTTGGTAGGCCGTCCTCCGCTTCCTAATACTGGAGCTTCGCTCTTTGTATAAATCAGATGTTCAGCCACTAAATCATAGCCTGTAAAAACTCTTTCCTATTCTTTCCTTCTTGCCCAGCTTTCAACTCTGAAATAGCTTAGGGCCAAACTTGTTGTGACAGCAGCGTCCTTGTGGCGGCCATGAGGACACTGTCACAATTTTAAAGTCATCTAAAAATGCCACGAGGGCCTGATGGGGCAGCCACAGCCTGGCAGGCGGCGGTGCTTTTGCCTTCCGCTGCTCCTCATCAAGGCTCTGCATCCCCCCCTGCCCCCTGCCCCCCCATCGCTATTCCAGCACTTTAAAAGGTGTGTGGTGGAACTGGAGCACAGTGCTGCAGACCCAGTCAGGACTGAGCACCCACAGCATTTCCAAATGACTCAAAAATGTTGGTGGCATCCTCGTGGCAGCCACAGAGATGCCATCTCATGCAGTTTGACCCTTACGGACACGATGCTTAATGTGGTTGCATATAGTACCATGCATGTTTTTGTGGCAGCCCATCCATTACCCCATGCTTCTCAAAATATAAGGTGGGTTCACTGGGGCTGGATGAGTGAATTCAAATGTTGGAGAAACTCTTTATCAATTACAAAATGTCCCAGACCCTCAACTGCTGTCGCCTCCGTTAAATGTGTGTCCTGCACAACGGAGAGAGACCAGGGCCGCCTGTCCTTCTCGGTAGGAGTCTTGACATTTTCTTAGTCTTGTGGTAGTTTTGGAAACAGACGCTTAAAAATACCATTTAAGTTGCTCCCTGTAGTGTAATTATAGCCTTTCCAGTAAGTGAAGTAATTTTTAAATTATAGATTAGTCCAGTCATTTAATTTGATAGAAACAATTGTGTTTAATTTTACAATTCCTCGTGCTACCAAAAGCAGTTGCAGAAATGGGTTACTATCTGCCTGCCTCTGTTCCCAAATGTCTGTCTTCAAGACTGAACATTTTTGTTAAATAGTATTGTCAAAGATGCAGGTTATCTTTGTCAAATAAACTTGTTAAGAGAAAAGTGTGGTGGCAGTAGAGTGCTGGGCCAGGTGTGCTGATGGTCGTTGGAGAAAACCTGAGAGCCAGCCCACCTCACCTAGCTGCCGGGCCCATCCAGGTCAGTGTCTGTCACTTGGCAGCTCATCAGGGAGCAGCAGAGCGGTATCCTTCCAAATTAAAAATCCATCAGTTTGATAGGAAACGAATTATGCTTCTCCAGCTGCAGGATGTGATGTCGTACTTGGCTGGTCCAATCCGGACTATATTGGCTTACAAATGGGCCCGGAGGGGGGGGGAGGTATGGTTCCATTGTCAGCTGTTTAAAAAGGAGGATTTCTGATCTCGTTCTGCTTGTTTGCTGAAGAAACAGATTGGCTTCTCTGAGGCATACTGACTGGACCACACACTCAAAGCTGGCCTGAACGAGGAGACGTGTCCAATGTGTCTCTTGGCTGGGCTGCTATCCAAGTCAGGCCATGGAGAAAGGAATCTTTATTGTGCAATCCTGATTTTTCCGCGTGGCTTTGCAAGTGAAGCACTTTTGTTTTTCGTAAAAAAAAAAATAATTCTAAGAGTTTGCACTCAGCTTTGAGAAACACTTGGGTTTAGCTGTTTCCAGCACTCTTAGGAATGTATTTGCCCTCTCTGGAACAGGAGCAAAGCGTCTGACTGGTGAGCCTGATGGACCCGTCAGGTTGGTCTGGTAGCCAGACTTGCAGTGTGATTATGGCCCACAGAAAAGCTGTGCCCTTGACCGAGGACTGGAACGCTTTTCAGTCCTTTTTATTTTTGCCTTTCCAGTTCTTAGTTTATATCATCAAGCATACTTGTTAACTTCTGCTAATTATTGGAACTGCTCCTCTCAGGTGAATCGTCCGTCTTGATCTCTTTTGGAGCTTCTTGCCTGGTCCCGTTTTTCAAATGGGGTGGATTAGAGTCTACTCATGTTAAACTGGATTGTGTTTCTGTCCTGCAATTTCTGCAGTTTGGGAACTGTGGCGCACCATGTCATGGCAATATCAGTTTGACCCATTTTCACCCAGAAAATTAACATTATGGGCCAATCCAGATTTAAAAATTGGGAGGAAATCTTTTCTATGGAAGGCTTGAATAGCAAAGGGGATTTCACTTTGGATCAATTGATAGCTTATAATGATAAGTTTTTTGTCATTTTCTCAGCTGAGGTACAACATTTGTGGGTATCCAAATATGGCCCCGCAGAATTCAGTGTTTCAGAATCACCCTCTCTTTTGGAAACTCTCACTGAATCTATGCAAAAAACCCAAACTTGCAAAATTTGTTTATAAATATTTCATGTCCATTAATAAATATGATATGCAGAATCTTAGGAGCAAATGGAATAAAGAGTTAGATCTCCCAATTTTGCCAAAGCAATGGGATATAGCATTTAAGGCCTTAGCCTTAAATGCTATACCAGTTATTTCTGTGGGTTTTAAGCTGTGACTTATTCAGCAAAAAATTATGTTTAAGGTATATTGGACACCACAGCGCCATTGCAGTAAAGGACTAAGTACAGTGTCTAATTGCTTGTGCTGTAGTTTTCAGAACACATCTCTTAAGCGTATATTCTGGCTATAGCCAGTTATTTGACCTTTGGGGGAGGAAGTTATTACTCATATAAATTTGGTATTAGAATACCCGTTCATCTTTGAGGATATTTATGTACTTTTAAATTACCTGCCTATATCCTGGGATCTAATTGAGGGTCAGCAAGAGTGGACCATCCATGCCCTTACTGTAGCTAAAAGACCTATATTACATCATTGGAATGACAAATGCCCACCTCCTATAATTCAATGGATGGAAGAACTCACAACTGTATCTCTATTTGAACATGTGGCATACAGACGACAACTGCAGCTTTACAAAGCTTTACAAAGCTTTTATGGATGCTTATGTGTAGATCTATAATAATAATAACTGCACTTATATACTGCTCTTGTAAACAGATTAGTGCCTCACCTAGAGCGGTGAACAAGTCAGTGTTGTTATTATTATCCCCACAGTACAGCTGGGGAGATGGGGCTGAGAGCTTCCCCAAGGTCACCTACTGAACTCACGGCAGGAGTGGGAGTCGAACCAGCAGAGTGCTGATTCGAATCCGAACCACTTAACCACTTTACAGCATCTCTCTTAACCTCGGTGCTACAGCAGCCGATTTCTCACTATTGTTGTCATATGTTTATTTATATTATCCGTGAGGCTTATTTTTATCTTTTATTTTTCTTTTAAAATAAAAAGTAATTTTTGAGGATGTTTAGATGTCGTGTTATTGTAACAGAAGCAAAAACAAAATTTTAAAGATAGCCTTTCCTTCTCGCAGTAAATGGTGACATCTGTTTAATCAGTAGTAAATTACCTCACACTTCCTTCAATATATCAAAAGCACTTTATTGAGGTTTCATTTTAAATTGCTTCAATTAATTAATTGGGTTAAAAGGCAGGTGATTAATCAACTAAAGCCTTTCATCAGTGGCAGCTTTACCTTAGTGCTGTGAAGATTTCCTAAGAGGTGACTATTTCCATCAGCACTGACGGGAATATCAGGCTGTTAAGAAAAATAGGTTGTCTGTTCTGGGATGAATTGGAAACACTCAAATATCACTTCATATTTCTTTTAAACAAAGAGTCAAATTTCTGCTGTGAATATGACAGTTCTTCAGACATCTGTGTCGATAGCAATAATTGGAGATAAGCAACCGGATCCTTTATCTCATCAGCCTGTTAGATTTTTAGCCAGCAGGCTTTTGATGGAACTCCGTACCTCTCTCATGTACGGCTGTTTGTTTTCCTTCTTTCTGCAGAAGGCTCTTGAGTCCATGGACTTTCAAGCAGCCTATTTTTGCTCTTCTGTTTTCCAAATGAGCAGTAATTAGCTCATTTCCTCCAGGCAGGCTTTGGTTCTGCCAAGAGTAATGCATTCGAGGGTTCCCGTGTTTGAATCTGAGACTCAGTCAATACGTATCTTTCATCGTGCAGTTTGGAATGTCAGTCAGTTCTTCAGTATGGACAAGAAAAGTAGACACGTTAGAAGGAGGGGGGAGGATGACGAGGATGAAGGGAACCGTCTTTGCTGAGGACTGCCATTTCCTTTCCTGGTTCAGGTACCCTAGAAAGCTTGAGTCTGGCCAGAGGTGTGAGCCAAGGGCCTTTTGACTCTTAGGGTCGCGCTACAAGTGACGGATGACACTCGCCTGGCAAGTGAACAGACTCAGGTGTATTCCTCCCTGTTCACTTGCCATTCACTTGCGCTCCACTTGATCAAATGGAGCGCAAGTGAACAGGGAGGAATACACCTGAGTCTGTTCACTTGCCAGGCAAGTGTCATTCGTCACTTGTAGCGCGACCCTTAGTCTGTTCCTTCAAACAAGTCAGCCATTGAGTCGTTTGCCTGTCTATTAGGTGATGAATATTGTGTCTGTTTTATTATAAGATGAGTACAGAACGAATAAAAGCCTTCTCTTCATCCCAACGGAAACGCTGCCTCGCGTCTCCCGCAGCCTTTCCGCCCGTCTCCTGCGTGCTCCTCTCTTGGATGCCTGCGCTGCCCGTTCCGTGATGAGAACGCACAGCTAGTAACGGGTGACCCTTCCACAGCCTGATGGCTCCAGGAACTGGACATGTGAAAATATATATTTGACCCTGGTGTAACGGCCAGGGCACCAGGCCAGGAGCGGAGAGACCCAGGTCTGAATCCCCACGGCCAGCCAGTGTGCTGGGTGACCTGGGGCCAGTCACACCCTCCCAGCCTGACCTACCTGGCAGCGTTGTTGTTGTAAGGGTAAAATGGAGGAAAGGAGAACAGCGTAAGCTGCTTTGAGTCCCCATTTGGGAGAAAGGCAGAGTATAAATGAAATGAAATGAAATTGCTCTTCAGTAACCAGTTGCAACTGCAGCCTCATGAGGTGACGGGCGTACTAAAGTCCGTCTTTTCCTTGAGGAATTGCCAGCAGCTTTTCTGGCCTACGCTCGATTTCTCCTTTGCACCTCAGTTCAGTTTGAGTATCTGACTTGTCTACATGGCGAGGCTTCTCTCTCTCTCTCTCTCTCTCTCTCTCTCTCTCGCATTCCTGGCTGCTGCAGGTGCACAGGCGTGGGCAAGAGCAAGGGCGCTTCCACGCAGCAGTTTTTGGCCCGCTGTGCTCCATCAGCTGCCGTTTCCCTGGCATTTGCCCTTCCCCACACCACCAGAGGGCCTTTTGAGGGCTTTCTTAACAAAACGGCCATTGTGCTACTGTTCCAGTGGCATAGCAATGCCTGATTTTTAAGAAGTCCTCCAGTGGTGCGGTGGGGAAAACGGCAACTGTGAGGAGCTGATGTCGGAAAAACGATGCCATCATGAGCAGGACTTTTGGAAATGTGCCCCTTCCCATCCAGTTCACGTGACAAAGTGCTTGGAGGAGGCTCTTCTGAAAAAAGATCGGGGGACAGCAGGTTTGGGAAACAGTTCTGAGCCCAGGGAAAGGAGACGTAGAAGTCCAGCATTAAGTGAATGCTCTGAAGCAGAGAAAATCCACTACGTGGAAGTTGGAAGCAACCTTAAACATAATCTGGCTGCAGCCAGATGGCAACTCAGAGCTCTCTGGCTCAAACCGCACCGACTCTACTGGGTCTGGAAGCAGATGGAGATCAAGACGCCGAGAGGAGGGGACAGGTTGCCTCTTTCCTGCTGTGCTGCTTTCCTGATGGGAAATTGCCCCGTGGGGCTCTTTTTGCTCCAGTTGGGCAAAGAGTCAGGATCATACAGCAGATGCTTGTCTGCTGGAGAGGACAGAGCAGATCCCCAAAGCTACAAAGGGCAGCATTCCTCGACCTTCCCAGCCACCAATCATAGAAAGTCTTGGTCACAGAACTCCCCACATTTTGTGCAGTTCGATCAGGGCTGTTGCACTCCTTGCACATGCACGCACGCACGCACTCGCACATACACGCACGCACATACCTTCCTGCAGTATATCAGCCCCTTATCCAAATGGAGCGAATGAGAGCACAGCAGAGAAGCGCTGCTGACTCAGAGCCAGGGCAGGAAGGCAGCACCTCTCCCGCGCAGTTTGTCCCTAGCAATTGGCAAGGCAAGGCATTCTGCCTTGGAACATGGAGGCTCCATTGAGCTCGCAGCACAAGACACTTGCCTGCTCTGCGGCTGTATCTGATCCCTTTGGACGAGCTGTTGCTGCCTTTGATGAGCTAATTATTTATTGTGTGGAGAAGATTTTCTCTTGTCTACTACCTTGAAGTAAAAATATTTTCTTCCCTACAATTTGTGCTATAAATGGATTTTCGCTTTTCTCTTCATAATGTACAATGTTATCAAATGGGCATGAAATAAAATCTCTTTTACCATATAGGATTTGCCTAAGGAGACATTTCTGTAAAAGACCTATCAAGAAGCTAAGTTCTGAGCTACCCATCTTGTTGCCACTGCGCTTGGAGGCCCCAGCAACCCAAAAAGGCCTTTTCGTGGTACCCAGACAATTGCTCCTGGGACCGCCCTACGTGGCTGATCGTGATAAGAGTGGTGAGATGGGGCTGGGGGCTGGGGGGGGGGCCTGCAGCAGGATCCATCCTGTGGTATGGAAATCCGGCTGCTGTATAAACAGTTCAGAGGCGAGACAGCGAGAGGCCCTTTAAATCATGGGATGCAATTCTAGAGATAAGAATTCATTGCTAAGAGTGGTCTCTGTGTGTACAAGAGCAGACTTCCTTCCCTATTTTTATCTGTTTAAATAGCATTCAAAGCCCAGGTTTTTAATGGTTTGGGAGAGAAGGGAGCCTGGGTGTTGATAAAGCATGTTAATGCCCTGGCTGGCAGTGCTGCTTTACATTTCCCCCTGGAAGTCTAGCACCACAGCTAGAAGCAACGTTTTCCTATCCAAAATCTGTTTTCCTGTCCATTTCAGTGCAGGAGAGCTTTAGCGCAGGCACCTCTGTCAGGTCTTTTTCTTGGTCACATGTGGACCGCTCTCACCCACTGGTTGAGTTGAGTTTATGCAGATCTGTGCTCCTGTGCAAGGGCAACTGAATCCAAGCACAGCTGTTGTATAGAACATTGTTGTAATGGCATCACAGGAGCCCACCAGGCAATCGTGTCCAAGTAAACTGCAGTTGCTCGCTAGTGGTGTTGGAGTTGTTTCCACGTACGACTGCAGTGAGATGAAACCGGCACACTACCTGATTGAGATGGTCATATGCTGACAGCCAGAAGGTGCCACGCAGCCTGGCTTGCCCCATGTTGCACCTGACCTCCTGCTGAAGCACCCTGCTGCGATCACCACATCAGCACTCTCTTACAGCCCCTCGGACAGCCACATCTTCATCCCCACTGATGCAAATGTCTATTTTCCCAATAAAAGACCCTTTCTGCCTACAGGAAGAGCCATGCTTTGATAACTTTTCTGCCTCGACGTCCATGGGAGCTTTGCTGTTTGCGTTAACCTTTGGTTTCCTGCTGAGCACAAGTAAATGCAGATATTTCGTAAAATGCAGATGGAGTAAGGAGTCACCTACTTCAAGGACACCTTGACTGGATTTCTTTGTAAGATCTTATTTGATCTTTGGGAAGAACTTGATGAACACAGATCCAGTTTGTTCTGCACCTTGGAGTGCTCCCCCTTTGCTGGGGCTTCTCTCGGGCACCCTTGAGTTGGGTGGGGGGACATCACCCCTTCCCCCAGGCTCCCGATGCCAGTCTCTTCTTGCTTTCCTTGGAGGTGGCAGACCATCTTAGTAGACACACTGATCACTTAATTTGTTCATACTGGCACAGGAATGCCCATATTATGAATTATTTGCAAAGCAACTCAAAAGCTATGAGCCTGGCATTGACTCAGTCTTCTTTTTTGCATATTTGTCTTAGTACCAGAGTTTGGGCTGTGTTTAGCCAGTTCTCTGAAGATGTTTATTCCATTTGTCTCCTGCCCTTTCTGTCCCCTTGGAGTCTTGAGGCAGCTCCCAAGACAAAAAATGGTTGGCAACAGTGGCATGCAACACAACAACAACAATAATAGCAGTGTGCTTATATACCGCCCTTCTGGACAGATTAGTGCCCTACTCGGAGTGGTGAACAAAGTCAGTGTTGTTATTATCCCCACAATATAGATGGGGCTGAGAGGAGTGGCTGACCCAAGGCCACCAGCTGAGCTCATGGCAGTCATGGGAGTCGAACCAGCAGAGTGCGCGTTCACAGCCCAGTCACTTAACCACTATGCTACAGCTGCTCTCAACAACCAAGTTTGTTCAGTTTACCATAAAATGTTCAGTTTATCATAAAATACGTGAGCGACTGAGACATGACGGTGGATGATGTAAAATGTTTGGGCCAGTTCTGTAACCCGAAGGCTTTTGTTGGAAGTGCTCAAATTGATGGAGACTTCACAAGCGCACCAGTTAGTGACAAGTGGGTTAAATACTTCCGAAAGTGCTGCAACACAAACTGCCATTCTCAGCTGCTTAAATTTTTTCTTTTGCATTCTGGGACATAACGCCAATGCTGAAAGAACATTTTATTTAATGAACGCCCAGTGGACAGATAAATGGAACAAATTTACCACTGAAATTATAAAGGGTGTTCAGTTCCTGCAATATAACCTGTGCTCATTGCCTTCATCCATGCCTTCAGTTCTACAAATACCTACTTGAACAACCAACTCAGCATAAGGAGGTAAAATCTCCCAAAAGCTTTCAGATGCGCTTCCTCTTAAGTGTGTAGGTACTGGTGCTTAGTGCATAGAATTGCATAGAAGTGCTTAGTGAAGATCCATGTGCTTGGGTGGCAGCTGCTGCCAAAGCACATTTTTAAAGAAGACCTGCACAGCCAATCAGATCTCCAGTGGCCAATCAGAAGTCCTGCTGGGCAAAAGGCCTGGCACCTCCCACTTTCTAAAAGCACTTGGTATCGGCACGCCCCGTGGCACCCCTGGGCACCGTGATGGAGGTCTGTGATCTGAAATGATAGCAATGAAATTATTTCTGTCCTCTCCCTGTTGCGTACGGAGATTGTCAACTCTTGTTCAAGTCAGTGAGATTGAATGAGAAGAGCCTTGCTGGATCAGGCCAAAGGCCCCTTTAGTCCAGCGCTCTGTTCCACACAGTGGCTGACCAGCCGGCCCTCGGAAGCCCACAAGCAACAGCATCCCCCCGCCCAAGCCCCCCAGCAACCGACAGAAAGAGGTGTACTGCCTCCGGTACTGGAGGGAGTAGACCTCCATCATGACTAGTAGCCACTGATAGCCCCATCCTCCATGAATGTGTCCACTCCCCTTTTGAAGCCTTCCAAGTTGGCCGCCGTCCTGTGACAGCAATTTTAATTATGCACTGTGTGAAGAAGTAGTTCCTTTTGGCTGTCATAAACCGGGTCCTTACAGTTTTTTTGTAATGCTTATTGTAAAAAAATCAAAAAGGGATTTCTGGCTCTTAGCCACGGGCAAAGTACCCCTGAAGCACTGCTTTTTCCACAACCAAATCAACCAGGCTGGGCAGGGGGTGAAATTGTCACTGGGGCATCTACCTGTCCTTCTTCACATGGTAAAGGACACGGCCACCATTGCACACCCGCAGGAGAATGTTATTAAAGATGTTTACTGCGGAAGACCGAGTATAAGCAAGTCAGAAACTGTGCATTTCAGTGTATTGCTAGCGACAGGTCAAGTGTTTTATTCATAATGAGGCAGTATGTTAGTTTAAAGAGTAACTAACATGCAGTTGCTGGCTCTCAAAATAGATGTCAAGCAGAACAAACTGTTGGTTTATGCTGGTTGCTGGCTGCATAACATTCTTGTTGCAGGCAGGTTGGCCCAGCCTTTTTTTAAAAAGATGCTGTAATAGTACAAAGCAGGTGACCCATTTATCAAGGCTTCTCATGGCTGACTTCAAAGCTAAGCACTGATGCTTCTTAATTAACATTTCCACTAAGTCAATCTTCACCTCATTATTGATGCAGGCAGTCATAATAGAAAGATTGTAAATGCAGGCAAATTGAAGAGCCTGAATTGCAGACTGATTTCTGTAGTTAAAAGGCTGCTGTGGGTGAAATTTCCTAGTTACCAGCCATCAAAGATGTCTGGACACTCCAAGATGGTCTGTCCATGTGTATAGCAGTGGTTCTTTTGGAATAGTGCGGATTCACACATTATGGAGTATACCGGTCGGGTCTGGAGCCCCACCTGTGTAGCAGTGGAAGACAGAAGAGAGAAAGCTCTGCCTTTGCACCCCTGGGCACTGGCAGCTCCCCTCGAGTCTCAGGCTGAAAGTAAACCAACATGTTTGGACATAGGGTGTGTGTGTGGGGGGGGGGGGGGGAGAGAGAGAGATCGAGAGAGAGATCCTGACCTTTGGTAGCTATCCTTACGAAGTCCAAGTTTTTGTTTTTTGGGTGTGAAAAAACTCCTATTATTTCAAATTAATCAACAATTTCACATAAAATTAATAGAGAGCTGAGAGTAAATACTTTTGCATCCTGTTTACCACTCTTACCACTCTGAGAATACCTTAGCTCCAAATACTTCAGGATTTGGTATTTGTATTAAGGAAGATTGAGACATACTTTTTGACAGAAATGTATTTGGGATAGGTAAACACTCTGCTAGCAATTTAAAAAACAGGATCTAGAGCCATAGTGATAGTTAGAACACAAAAGAGAGAAACAGATTAGTAGAGGAATTAAAATTAAATTTTCAAGTATGTATAGCGCACTGGGCTCCAGACCATCTTTTCCACATCTGAAAAAATGTATTCAAAATGTAAATATTTCTGGTAAAACTGGCAGTAAACAATACAACCGTTTTACATAGGTATAATCGTTCCTTTACTTAGGTGCAAATATATTCACACTAAAGCTCCTTCTGTAGACTGGGAACTTTGGAGCATAAATTTGATTGAAAATGGTCTATTCACACTGCCACACTTCAGTGGAATGCACATTGCAGCCCGCATTCCCATTCTCTTTCTGCTACACTTAAGCATGCATCGCAATGTGCAGCTAGAACTGCATTTGTCTTTTGCATTCAGTAAATGTGGATATGCCACTAAGCTTTTCTGGAACCACGGTGGGAAACAAGAGGGGAAAGAAAGAGGTGCGCCTGTTAATCTTGTGAGAGATGTCCCTTCCCTCGGAGGCTCTTGGTGTATGCTGCAGCCTGAATTACTGACCACAGGGCATCTTCTCAGAAGTTAGGGATCTCAGTTGTAGGTAGGCAGATTGTGTGTGTTATATGCCATCAAGTCACTTCCAACTTACTGCAACTCTATGAATTAATTATATCTAAAGCATCCTGTCACTGACAACCTTGCTCAGCTGCTGCAAACTGAAGGCTGTGGCGCTTCCTCATGATGGGTCTTCCACTTTTCCTACTGCCTTCCACATTTCCTAGAATTGTTGTCTTTTCCACTGAGTCATTTCTTTACATGATGTGCCCAAAGTACAATAGCCTCAGTTTAGTCGTTTTAGCTTCTAAAGATGATACAGGCTTGATGTGATCTAAAATTCGCTTGTTTGTCTTTTTTTAGCAGCTCATGGTATCTGTAAAATTCTCCTCCAACACCACATTTTAAATGGATCAATTTGCTTCCTGTCCGCTTTCTTCATTGTCCAGCTTTCATAGCCATACATAGCAATGGGGAATGCCATAGTGTGAATTGTCTTGATTTTGGTCCCCAAATAGACATCCTTATCCGTAAGGGTCTCTTCTAGTGTCTTCACAGCTGCCTTTCCAAGTCTCCATCTCCTGATTTCTTGGTTGCAATCTCTCTTTTGGTGGATGATCAAGCTAAGGAATAGGAAATCTTGAACATTTTCAGCTTCTTCACTGTCAACCTTAAAATTTTCTAATTCCTCTCCATAGTCATTACTTTTGTCTTCTTGATGTTCCACTGTAATTCTGCTTTGGCGCTTTCTCCTTTAACCTTCAACAGTAGTCTCAAATAGTTTCAAATCTTCACTTTTCCCCCTGGTAATTATGGTGTCCTCTGCATATCTCAAATAGTTAATGTTCCTCCCACCAGTTTTCACTCCACCTGCATCAAAATCTAATCCAGCCTCTTGTATGATATCTTCTGCGTATAGATTGAACAGATAGGGAGATAAAATACATCTTTGACACATTTGAGTGGGCAGAATATGACGTGGAAATTGCGAAATACTGTTGTTAAAAGAACTGGGGCAGCTGTAGAATGTGGTTTGGATTCTTTTCAGAGCTCTTGTGTTAAATGGCAAAATAGTGTAATTTATTCGGGAAACATTCCTTCCCGATAGGAGAGTGGTTTTCATTTTAAAATCAACTTCTAGGCAGAATGAAAAATGGAAACAGGCCTGGAGATAGAGTCTCATGCGTGAGCCTGCCTGCGGCCAGCACTGGTTTTTATCACCTGCTCAGAGCAAACCTGCTTCCCTGCAGCTGATGTTTTGTACTGCATATGCTTTTGTTATCATCACTGAGCTGGGCTTCAAGGATGTCTCGTGAAAGCGGCTCCAGGATTTCTGTTATTTATCGCTGTCACGTTAGTCAGAGTCCAGCCGCTAGCACTACTCAGAAGGGAGTTTGGACTTGGTTTAGACTCCTGTGGGGACGACACTGGAAAGGGGACTGCCTATTTCTCTCGCGCGTCCTTGTTATTACTGGGAGGTTTGAGGCCTTCCTTGTGTCCTGCTTCCAGAAGACCGCCTGGCTTTTCCTGGGCACATTGCAAATGTCTTCCTCAAAGCTGTTCTGCATCCTGGGTGAGCGTCCTGGCTCCCTGCCATCTTTGAGCTTTGCTGGGACAGGGAATCAGCTACCAAGCATCTCTCTAAATTGGCTACAACTCACTTAGAGCTCTGCATTTTGTTGTTTTGGCTTTGAAACGGTGCACACCCTTTTGGAAAGAAAAAAAACACTCTTAAATGCCTCTATTTATTTATTTATTTATTTATTTAATTAATTAATTCCATTTATATTCCACCCTCCCCGTATCAGCAGGCTCAGGGCGGATTACAATCATCATAGTAATTTAAAATACATATAACTTTAAAACCAATAAAACCACATAAATATTTAAAACACACAGCGGCAGACTTCTCCAATAACCACCACCCAACCACCTCCAAAGTATTTAACAGGCTGGGTGGGTAGGGGGGCACGTTTTCCTCTAGTTGGCCAGCAGGGAGGCCCAACCAGTGTCAACCATACGCCTGGCGGAACAGCTCCATCTTGCAGGCCCGGCGGAAGGATAACAAATCCGGCCAGGCCCTGGTCTCTTTACTGTATGGAGAAAACTCCTGATTTTATTCTGCTGTATTCTAAACCTAAACCCACAACAGCAGTCAACATGAGTAAAGGCAGCCGGTATTTGAGGTGTGGTAATCCCTGAGCAATGGACATTAAACATGCAGCTGAGGTTCCTGCCGTGTGGTGTGCAGTCACCTCCTCCCCTTTGCGCTGTTAACTTCCTTGCCTTGCGAACCGGCTGTGCCTCCCCAGAACTCAGCGTGGAACTGAATAGCTGTTTTCTTTGCTCTCTTCAGACTGGGCTACTTGTTCTGAAAAAGCAAACTTTCTGCTGCAAAGGGTAATGTCCCATTGTTTAACTGAAATATGACAAGTCTGTTCCCCTTGCATAACTGACAGATTGATTGTCATCGAGCTCCATTATGAACTGCTCAGCTGCCATATTCTTGCAGCAACAGCAGGTTAGAAATAATGCAGCGAGAGACAGTGGGAGTCCAGAGCTACAGCAGGCCAAATTTCCTGCTTTCTTTCTCAGGCCAGGATAGATCGTTGCTAGGAGACACACTTGGAGGAAGTATGGGGAATAGAGGAGCAATCAGGAAAAGGCGTTTGCTTCCCTGCCCATCAAAGTATTGGAAATGGAGAAAGCATCCCCCGTTAGGATCTCTTTCCCTGCAGTTACACTGAGGGGTTGTGGTGGGCAAGTCTGGATCTGGTGGATTAGCTTTCCTTCTTGATTTCCAAAAATATTTTGAATCCTATATGCTGATTCACAGAGCTGAACTTGCGTCCCCCGCCCCCACTCCTTTGTTCTTGAAGCCCAGTTTGGTTTGATGGGAGCTCCACTTAGGACAAGCCCAGGAGAGCCAGTTTGGTGTAGTGGTTGAGAGAGCGCAAGACTCTAATCTGGAGAGACGGGTTTGATTCCCCACCCCTCCGCTTGAAGCCAGCTGGGTGCCCTTGGGTTGGTCACAGCTCTCTCAGAGCTCTCTCAGCCCCACCCACCTCACAGGGTGATTATTGTTGTGGGGATAGTATTGACATACTTTGTAAACCGCTCTGAGTGGGTGTTATGTTGTCCTGAAGGGCAGTATATAAATTGAACGTTGTTATCATTATTATTAGGTGAAAGAGAGGGGAGGCAATGAATCTCTCCTGCTCCCATGCTTCAGGTTATATATGACCATCCTTCAAGAGCATCCAACGTGGGTGCTAGCTCACAGGCTCCAGGCATGAGAACTCTTGTGAAAAGAAGAAAAAAACACTAGTGAAATTTGGCCAGTTTACCTCAACTGGTTGGCTTGTTAACACTGGTTAAGTTGGTGTCAAAGATACTATGTAAAAACATGACTAAGCAGAAACAACAATTGTTAATGGAAACAACGGACTGTGAAGTAACTAGTAAGGTGAAATATTTGGGAGTTGAGCTGACTGCAAAAAATATAGATTTGTTCAAGAATAATTATGAAAAATTATGGACTCAGATAGAGAGAGACTTGATCAAATGGAATAGACTGAATTTGTCATGGTTGGGCAGGATTGCAGCAGTTAAGATGAATGTGTTACCAAGAGTAATGTTTTTGTTACAGACAATACCAATCATCAGAGACTCTAAACAATTTGAAAAATGGCAGAGGAAAATATCAGATTTTGTTTGGGCAGGCAAGAAGCCTCGAGTGAAAGTAAAAGTTCTACAAGATGCAAAGGAGAGAGGCGGAATGCAACTGCCCAATCTGAGACTTTACCATGATGCAATCTGCCTAGTTTGGCTAAAAGAGTGGATGACATTAAAGAATAAGAAACTATTAGCCCTAGAGGGATATAAAAAAATTTTTGGATGGTACGCATACCTATGGCATGACAAAGTAAAGGTCAACTCGATGTTCCTGCATCATTTTGTAAGGAGAAGTCTATATACAATCTGGAAGAAGTACAGAACTTACCTACAAGAAGGAACCCCCTTGTGGGTGGTTCCATATGAGGTGATAGATCCGAGAGCTGTGGATAATGAACAACAATGTTTAACGTACAAAGAAATAACTAAGATTGAAGTATCTAAACTTAGAATAAAGACGCAAGAGGAACTATCACCTAACTATGATTGGTTCCAGTATAGACAGATTAGAGACTTATACAACTCGGACTTTGCAAAAGGGGGCATACGAACAGAGAACTCGGAACTAGAGCAGACCCTTCTCAAAGAAGACAAGAAAAGAATATCCAAGGTATACCAAGTACTGTTGAAATGGTATACTGAGGATGAGATAGTTAAAACACAGATGGTGAAATGGGCTATAAATTTCAATAAAGAAATAACAATGGAGGCATGGGAATACTTGTGGAAAACTACAATGAAGACAACGACATGCATTAATATTAAAGAGAATATTTTCAAAATGATCTATCGTTGGTACATGACACCAAAGAAGATTGCGCTAGGGAACTTGAATACTTCTAATAAATGCTGGAAATGTAAGAAACATGAGGGCTCCCTCTATCATATGTGGTGGTCGTGTGAGGTAGCTAGGCAGTTCTGGGGGGAAATAATAAGAGAAATGAATGAAATTTTACAGTTCCAAATAAATAAGAACCCAGAACTCCTGCTGCTAAACTTGGGAATGGAGGGAATTCCAGCCCATCATAGGACGTTGATTTTTTATATGACTGCAGCAGCTAGACTTTTGTATGCGCAGAAATGGAAAGTACAAGAAGTGCCAACTATTGAAGATTGGATCTACAAATTGCTGTATATGGCTGAAATGGACAAGATGACAAGAAAACTGAGAGATCTGGACTCAGGGCAGTTTAACACAGACTGGGAGAAGCTGAAACAATATCTGGAGAAGAAATGGGAGGTGGGAGGAAAACTGTGGCAGTTTGAGAACTACTGAAGTATAATAAAAGTATAAAAGAGAGGGGTGACTTTACCGGGGGAGGAAGAGAAATGTGAATTTATAAGCAGTTAGATTAATTGATTGAGATATATATAGATATGTATAGGTTAACTGATAGAACATTGATAGAGAATAATTAATGATAAGGTTTAAATATGAGGATTGAGTAAATAACAATATTTTCTTTCTTTGATAAGATTTATATGCACCAAACTGAATGTACAGAAGAGTTAAATTGATTGATTATGCGAGGAGTTATATAGAATTACCATAAAAAGTTGAAATGAGTAATATATAGAGAACAAATCAAATTGTTTGATTTAAATGTGGGAAATTTTTATGGTTTATGATATATAGGTTTATATAGAAATATTCAAAACTGGAAAATGGGATAAATTGTTTATCTAAAGACGTATAGTTTGGGTGTATAATAAGTAAAGGAGTTAAAGATGTACTGCTTAATATAATGGAGAATGTATATCTGTTTTAGACAGAGGAATTTAATAGAAGTAAGGGAAAAGGGACAGAGGGTGGGAAAGCTGTTGGAAGTCAACAAAAGGGGGGGAAAGGGAGGGGGTTAGAAACGAAAAATTAGGGGAAAATTGACTGTAATGTAAAAATGAAAATGTTCTAACCCAATAAAAAAATTTTCAAAAAAAAAAAAAAAACACTGGTTAAGTTGGTTTTTAACTGTCCGCTTTCCCAGAGCGAGAGTCTAGTTGCACCTATAAGACTCACAAAACACAGAGACAGCCGAACCAGGATCAGCAGGCGCTACTGGACTCTGGCTCTTTTCTCTTGCCCCTAGAACACTGTTCTTTTCTGATGGAGGAACTTCCAGTTGTATGAGCCCCCAAACGCGGGACTTGGTATGCGTAGGGCCTCAGGGCATGCACAGATGGGACGCGGGAAACTTAGTTTTGGATTTCCTGACATGTTTAACTAAATGTAGATTTATTGGAATGGTGTAAATGGGATCAAGGAAAGCAGAACTAGTAACATGCCTTTGGTGGTTCTTCTGGCATGCCATGCCCCCCCCCCCAGGGTCTCTTCCTGCCCGAAACGGCTCTTTCCCCGTGCTGTGCGGGGGGGCGGGGCAGCATCCCTGCCTTTTCTTGCCGTTCTTCCAGCTTCAGGGGGGCGGCTTGGATCAGGACGAGGGCGGGAGGGAGCAGGCTAAATCGCCTCCCCGGCACTGCCACCCTTGCCCGTGCCGTTGCTTTCAACACAGTTCGTTAGGAGCGAAAGTGTATGTTACATGGGGGAGCCGTAATTGTGAGCCAAAACACACGTTAAGAAATACCCAGGTTCAGCACGTGTTCTCTTACCTCAAGGTTTGCCGGGATCTGTAGGAGTCCTGGAAGCTTAAAGTAGGCGTCCTGGAAGCTTAAAGATCTGTAGGGGTCCTGGAAGCTTAAAGTCCTGGAAGCTTAAAGGATCTGTAAGCGTCCTGGAAGCTTAAAGGCGTCCTGGAAGCTTAAAGCTTAAAATACAGGCGCCTGTATTTCCCTTTCCCTTTTTGCTGCTCTGTAAATGCTAAACTTTAAGCTTCCAGGACGCCTACAGATCCCAGCAAACCTTGAGGTAAGAGAACACGTGCTGAACCTAGGTTTTTCTTAACGTGTGTTTTGGCTCACAATTACGGCTCCCCCATGTAACATACACTTTCGCTCCTAACGAACTGTGTTGAAAGCAACGGCACGGGCAAGGGTGGCAGTCTCCTGCCTCCTTTCAACTTACATGCAACTGTTGGGGGATGCCTGTGTGGTCAACACAGCAGCAAGGAAGGAAAAGGAAGGAAAAGGCATTCAACTTTGTCTTTGTTTCCCAAGCAAAATAGGCTGCCCAAATGGCAGTTTCCCCTGCAGGAAGAAAATAGTCCCCCATCAAATCACTTCGATCACATTGGCTGTCCCTTTTGGGTAACTGAGAAAGAAAACGGGGCTTAATCTCTCCCACTTACTGTTTGGCTCTGCCTTGCGTAGCACGTTTTATTTATTTAATTATTTATTTATTTGGGTGACACTGGGAGCCAAGCTACAAGTGACGCCTTACACAGGTTGGACACTTGTCAGCTTCCCTCAAGTTTTGATGGGAAATGTAGGCATCCTGGTCTTGCAGCTGTAATGGAGAGCCAAGCTGTAAAATCAGGACGCCTACATTTCCCATCAAAACTTGAGGGAAGCTGACACGTGTCCAACCTGTGTAAGGCGTCACTTGTAGCTTGGCTCTGAGAGATCTCTGTCTTTTGGTTCTCCGGCCGTGAAAGCCTTCGACAATACATTGTCATTTATCGTCTGCCTTTCTCACTAAGACTCGAGGTGGATTACATAGTGTGACTGACATTAGACAACACAGACAGAACTACCCTGTAGGGTCATACTTAAAGCAACAGGCGGTACATAGGGGCACATACTTAAAGTATGTAAGGCAACATAGTGCTGAAGTCTATGGTCTTGTTAGTGAAGCATCTGAGACCCCCTCCCCACAATACAGCCCTCCTATTTGAATAAAAAACCCGTTTTTAATCATTCAGTTTTGAATAGTTTGCAGAAAGCCAGGAGAGCGGGGCTGCCCTGACCTCCTCGGAAAGGCTGTTCCACAGGGTTGGGGCCACCACAGAGAATGCCCATGTATGGGCAGCTGTTGATTTCACCCATGTGCAGGGTGGCACCTGCAGGAGACCCTGTTTGGAAGAGCGAAGCTAGTGTGGAGGAACATAGGGAAGGAGGCAGTCCTGAAGATATGCTGACCAAGGCTGTGAAGACTGTGGTATGTGAACGCGAATAATACCTTGAACTGAACACGGTAACTGGTAACTGATAGGTAGCCAATGGCGTGACTGCAGAACAGGAGCGATGTTCAACCTCCTGCTCACTCCAGGGCCGATTCCAGACGGCCCTCTGCAATCCGAAACGTCGCGCGTCGTCGCGCGGAAAATGCGAAATATCGCATTTTCTCACGTGAGTTTTGTGCGAGGTCACGCAAAACTCGTGCGAGAAAACACGATATTTTGTGTTTTCCGCGCGACGACACGCGACAACGCGCGACGTTTCAGATTGCAGAGGGCCGTCTGGAATCGGCCCTGGTAACAGCCGAGTCGCAGCATTTCGTACCAACTGGAGTCTCCTAGTTAACTGAGGCAGAAGACCTATGTTTAGTGCATTACAATAGTCAAGTCTTGATATTACCATAGCATATGCTTTGTTTATTTTGTTGACTTTCATCATGTAACTTTGCTTTCATGTACCTGTGGTAGGTGCAAGGGGTGGGGGAGTTATCTCAGGCTACTGCTCCAGTTAAAAAAACAAGGAGTGAATTCCTCTTGTTTGGTGTAGTGGGTAAGAGTGCGAGACTCTAATCTGCAGAACTGGATTTGATTCCCCACTCCTCCTCCGCTTGAAGCCAGCTGGGTGACCTTGAGTCAGTCACAGCTTCTAGCTCTCTCAGCCCCGCCCACCTCACAGGGTGATTGTTGTGGAGATAATAATGACATACTTTGTAAACCACTCTGTGTGGGTGTTAAGTCATCCTGAAGGGTGGTATATAAATAGAATGTTATTATTATGTTGTTACTATTATTGTTTTAAGGAATGGCAAAATGGTTCCGCCGGAAGAACCAACCAGTCTTTTCCATGCAGTAGATGAGCTTAAGGGCCATAAGCTGCTCTGCTTCAGATGGGAGTTTTGTTTTCCCCTTTTACAAAAACTTTTAAGTGCTAGTCTGCATTTTGGTATCGGTGGCCGGCCACCAGGAAGCCACAATGAGACGTGTGTTGTTCGTGGGGCAGGGCTAGTGAGGCGCCAAGGGCCACGTTCCCCTGGGGAGGAGCCGTCTTTTCTCCCGGGGTTCAGGGATGAGGCAACTCACAAGAACGGTGAAATTTGTCGTTCTAATGGCTTGTTTCTTTTACACTGCGGACTCTGGCACAGAGTCACCCCCTGTGGCTTGGCCAGTACCTGGCTCTTCTTCTCCACTTTGACCCTTCGAGATCCTTCCACCCAGCTCCTTCGGCTCTTATACTGGCTGCTGTGCCCTTCCAGCAGGGTTAAGCCAAGGTTAGCCAATCTGCCCAGGCACAGTGAGGAATGCTCCTCCGGGCTTCCCTTGGGGCCAGGGATGCCAGTTGCTGAGGCTTCGGCAGGTACTGAGCTCTGCCCTGCCCTGCTCACTCGCCCCCTTTCTGCCTCCTTTCCACTTACCCCACTGAAACCTCAGGGAATGGGGTTTTGGTAGACCACGGCCTTTTGAGTGTCTGCCTTCCCTTAAGAGGGGCACAGGTTACTGCCCCCCTCCCCCTGGCAAAGCCCCTTCTGTTACAAAGGGGATCCGCTGGCGAGTCTCAAGTGTCCAAGAAACCCAGGCAAAGTTTTCAATGTTTTCTTAAAAGATTGCATTCAAAACAGAAAAGGTACACAGACCTGCTAGGAACTTTTAATGAAAAGCTAGAGTGATGTAGTGGTTAGAGTGCTGGGCTGGGCCCTGGGAGGCCCAGGTTCGAATCCCTACTCTGCCATGGAAGCTGTGCTGAGTGACCTTGGGCCAGACACACACACTCAGCCTAGCCTACCTCACAGGTCTGTTGTGAGCATAAAATGAAAGAGAGGAGAACTATGGAAGCTACTTGGGGGTTCCCATTACTGAGAAAGGCGGAGTATAAAAGAAGTAAATAAATTATTGAAAGAACAGCATCCCTCAATGGAACGTTTTGTCCAAAAAGCAAGCAAACAGGTTGAAGGTTGCCAGGCAAAAGAGAACACACAAAGATCCCCTGATGCCCTGAACCAAACCTAAGGAGCAACATCAGTGTTCCTTGGCCCTTCTGTAGGGCAGGCTGGCGTGGCCCATGCTTCCCCAGTAGGAGGGCCAGTGTCCCACCAGCACAACAGCCACCCTGCTAACTAGGGTTGCCAACAGGCCTGGAGATAAATGTCCTGGCCCTTTAATAGAGGCTTGATGCGTAGAAATGGCCACTTGAAGCTTTGCATGGCATGGAGGCAAGTGTCATATTCTGTTACGTTTCCCTTGAAGGGACAGGTCAGTTTACCTGCAGGCAGCCCCACTGCCAGCGCATTCCCGGGAAACACTCAGGGCTGCCAAGTCCCCAGTGGGAGCAGGGGATGTCTTGCCCCATTTCCCATTCGCCACTCTGGCTTGGAGTGGGGCAGGGGGAAAAAATGCTGCCTCGTGTACTTACTGGGAGCTCTTGCCAGGAGGGACTTGTAGTAGGTACATGAGGCTGCTCCCCCCACACACACATTTTTCTCCTGCGGCACTGCCCCCCACCACAACCCTCCCACCAGTTGGCAGGCAGCTGCTGTGGTGTGGTATAGGTAGAGAGGTGGTCTCATGCTTATGAGCCGCCATGACCGTGAAGGGCTTTGTATGTGATGACCTTGAATTGAGCCCAGTAACTGATGGGAAGCCAGTGGAGGGACTGCAGAAGGGGAGGGATATGCACGCTCTGTCTGAATGAGCTGCAGCGTTCTGCACCAGCTGGATCTCCGGGTTGACTTTGGGGGAGATCTGTGTTGAGTGCATGACAGTAGTCTAGCTTCAATGTTTCTGTGGTGTGGCTTCAGGGGGCCAGATTAGCCGGGTCGAGGTAGGGGGCCACCTTCTAGGCTGAGCTGGAGGAGGCCTCACGTGCAGCTGCGTTTTCCTTCTTCTCTGACCTCAGTGCTGGATCCAGAATGACCCCTAAGCTCTGAACTGAGTCTGCGAGAGTCAGCTGAGCCCGTGAGTGAGAGAGGTTGGCAAGGAGCCATCTTGTCAATGGCTTGAAGGAGTTTCACTTGCCGAGTTTCCACCACAACCTCAACAGAGCATGTGTTTTGAATTCTAACATTCCCCAGAGAATTTTGGAATCCATAACAATCCATAATAATCCATAATAATCCATAAACTTTCATGGGGGGCAATATTAATGTGCCCTCCCTTTTGCGGGGTTTGAGGGCCATATTCAGCCTTGCCTTCTTCCTGGGCTGGCCCTGATGAGGAGCATTTGGCAGGGATGTTGATGTCTCCCAGAACAATCAGTCTAGGGGTCTCCAGCACCACATCTGAGAGCACCTCTGCCTACTCGGTTCCCTTAGTGGGGAACTAGGAAGCTTGTAAACAAGTAGAATACCTCGTCTATCCTTTGCTCCTACTGTAAAGAGCATACAGTCAGTGCCAACTATAGTTTTTCCCAGGAGTCTGCAGAAAGACTGACAGAGTATAATAGCAACCCCACCTCCCCGGCCACCCGTGCAAGGTTGTTGGAGGAGCACATGATCAGGCCGAGTTAGTGGGGACAGACACACTGTGTCATTTTTCCCAACTAGGTCTCTGTTAGGCGAGCCAAGTCAGTTCCATCTTCCTGAAACGACACAGTGAGGTGTGCTGTTTTGTGCCTCACTGATCTGGCATTGCATAGTATTAGCAAAGAGGAAGGGGAAATGGGGTGTGTGCATCATCGACCCTGAGGATAACAACAACAGCAGCAGCAACAACAACAACAAAATTCAATTCATATACCAGCGGTCAGGACAACTTAATGCCATACTAGAGCAGTTAACGAATCAGTGTTATTATTATTCCCACAACAGACACCCTGTGGGGTGGGTGGGGCTGAGAGAGCTCTGAGAGAGCCATGACTGGCCCAAGGTCACCCAGCTGGCTTCAAGCGGAGGAGCGGGGAATCAAACCCGGTTCTCCAGATGAGAGTCCTGCTGTTCATAACCCCTACACCAAACTGGCTCTATAGGATGCTATGGAGCTTAGACACGCAGTGAGCAATCTTGCCTGACCCTGGCCATCTTTGACCAATCTCACCCCCATATCTTCCAGCTTCCATCTGCACTGGTATGGTGTGGTGACATGTGGCTTCTAGGCCCACCGTTCCTTACAACTGGGCTGCCTGAATGTAGGATGTCCAGGACTCACAAATGCTCATTTGCAATCTAATGGAAAAACAGAAGTGGGCGCTGTGATGGTTGTGTGATCCAAAAGCGAATGTATTTGGAGTGGTTTAGGAAGAAGTGGCCTGCCTTGGCGCTATTGCTCTGTTCAGTTGTCTTCAACAAGCGCATCTAAGAATGCCACGCCATTCTTGACTTAAAAAGTCTTCTGCTTGAAGGCTTTCCTCTTGAGTTGTCCCAGAGTTTGCCCCTCCTCATCCCCTTCCCTCTATTGCATCTGGGAATATATTCCATAGGCTCCTGTTGTCTTCAAACTTTCAATATCAATTAATTTTTAACTTTTAAAAAATTCATTTGCACTTTCAAGTACGTCCTTCCAGTGCAAACCGGCTGGCTAAGGTGCCTGTGCACACCTGAAGAGCCGGCACCGCACGGCCCTGAGGCTCCCCATTCGCTCGGTCCCCTCCTTCCTGGCAGGCACAAGGCGTGTGGGTGTGCTTGCCTGGGGAAGAAGGGCAGCTGAAGGGGCTGTGGAGACCCAGCAGGAGCAGGTGGCTAGCATAAAGCAGTCTTGAGTTTGGAACTGTTTTTTTTTTTTCTCTTCCAGAACATAATTTGCTAAATGAGGATCTCGTATCTGGGGATAGAAAGTCTTTTTCACATTTCAAGATGTTAATACAGTGGCAAATGGATTCCTGATCGAAGACGTCAAAGACGTACGTGACACACCCGCTGGAACAATGGCTGCAGGTGAACGTTCCTTTGCGAGAGATGGAATTGAGGGGGTTGATTCGGCTCAGTTGGGGCCATGTTGGACTTCTAGATTTCCCGTCTGCCGGAGAATCTCCTTGAGATGTGGCCTAGAGACCGGACGCTTTCCCCCCTGATATTTTACTAATCTGTTTTGGCAATAAACTGAAATTCATTCTAAATTTGTTATTCATGCAAACATATCAACCAGCATCCCTAGGAATTTGTTTCCATAGGAACCTTTGCCCCTTATTGAATTAGGTTTCTACAGGCACAGTTTTTGTTTTCTGGCTGCTGTACAGCAACTTACCCAGAGATGGCCAGGAGAAAATGACTAATGAGAGGCAATACAGCCCCTGAGCTGCAACTGTTTGTCAGGTTTGGGAGTTTGAAGTTTCCCACCCTTGCTTCTTTTGCCCCAAATCTGAGAATGTGCTTCTTTCCCTACAGCAGCTGATGGCTTGGGGAGCATCACTCTGGACACCTCACAACTTAACATGGCAGTCACTGATCCAGCCGCTTGGGCTACAGCTATGAACAACCTGGGGATGGTCCCAGTAGGATTAGCTGGACAGCAGCTTGTGACAGGTAAGGATTGAGTTGAGCTCCCTTGCACTGGTTTTTTGTACATTCCAAAGATTAATGTCTGATTTTCGTTTTCCAAAGGTGTATGCATTTGATAAAACATTTTTTTTCAAAGGCACAAGTTTCCTTTATTATGATTTTAAAGTGGATGTTAATCTCCTGGTGTTAACTAACATTAAATCCATAGTAAAACTTAAAACAGTGGAAGCAATCAGAAATCCTTGGGGAAATCTTAAAAGCCATTGAATTATTTTTGTGCTGGGTTGAAATGGGTAGGGAGGACGTATAACAGATATATTTAGAATATTTTAGAGTGGATCCCCCCACACTAAGTATTTGTGGATCTACTGCCAAAGATCAGCCTGGGAAACTAGTTAAGTCTCTCCCAAGGCAGCGGTCCTTGTTCTGCTGGCAAAAGCAAGTGCAGCCATAAATAGACACGATTTCAAAAATTAAATCCCATGTAGATCATCTGCCGTCATTATCTGGTAACTAGTCTCGAGAAGTCCTCTTCATCGAGAGCTTCTTCACACATTAGGTGGTAACTTTGGTACACTGCATTCCTGTGATATTATTGACTATGGAATGGGTGAAAGGGAAGCTTAAATTTCTCAATGCGTTGTGGGCACAGGCCGGAGCACTGCAAGTAGTCACCACTCCCTACCCAGAGCAATTGGCAATACAGATGCCCCTGTCACACTTTACTGCAGCAGACATTGGGGGATTACTGATGTAGCCATACGGTAACTTGAAGTGTAAAATGGCTTAGTTTCTTCAGTTCTCCCCAAAACTGGAGATTTCAAAGGCTCTGAGACAAGATCTGCAGTTTTCTTTGCCTGCTCAGAACTGAGCTCGAGTTCACCGAGACAGGAAAGGGGGGTTCTGGCACTTGCAAGCGGCAGGGCCCTTTAAACATCCCACATCCCAGCCCCAGTCCCCCAATCCCACACTCCACTTACCTTGGCCATGGAGGCAGCGGGGCAGCACAGCAGCGGCGGCTCTGGCCTTCCCCGCCACCAGATCAGGCCTTCCCAGCCACTGCTGCTACCCCAAAGGAGGCAGCACGTCATCGGCAGTGGCAGCTCTGGCCCTCCCCGCAGTCCAGCAGGCCTGTGCAGTGGTGGAGGATGCCAGAAGGAGGCTTTGGCCTTCTCCACTGCCATGTGGGCCCGCATGGTGGCGGAGAAGCCAGAAAAGGCCCTTTCTGCCCCTCACCGCTGCATGGTAGTGGCAGCAGTGGCGACTCCAACCCTCCTCGCAGCCCTGTGGGCCTGGAGGAGGCAGTGGTGGCAGAGGAGAAAGCAGCTCTGGCCTTCCCCGCCCGGCCAGGTAAGTGGGTTGGAGGGGATGGGGGGGGCTAAGTGGGGGAGTGAGGGGTGGGGTGCTGGGAGAAAGCCCAGCACCCTGAATCAGTTTGGAATGCCCCAAATCTTTACAGAGCATTCCAAAGCGATTCAAATACCCAAATCCAAAGCGGCTTGCCGCTTCGTGTTTTGGGTATTTCCAAATGTTTTTCCCTCCCTACAATACAGCCCTCCTAGCTGAGTGAAAAGCCTTTTTGAACATGTAAAATAATCTCAGACACAGAAACCCAAATATTTGGGGGGTGCACACCCCTATTTGATAGTATTTGCCAAAGATAGTGTTGATGTCTGATTCTGAATAGCAATGTAGTTGGCCTTTCTTAAGGGAATGTTTTCTTTATCAGGCCCTGCCAAATCGCCCCATGTTTCTTCCATCAGATCAGCAGTGGTGGCCACAGTAGTGGTATAAATTGGTTTAGCAAAAACAATAACCACAGCATTCAAATTATATACTGCCCTTCAGGACAACTTAACACCTGCTGAGTGCAGTTTATAATGTATGTTATTATTATCCCCAGAACACTCTGTGAGGTGGGTGAGGCTGAGAGAGCTCTGAGAGAGCGGTGACTGACCCAAGGTCACCCAGCTGGCTTCAAGTGGAGAAGTGGGGAATCAAACCCCTCCAGATGAGAGAACCAGCGCTCTTAACCACTACACCAAACTAGCTGTCACTTGCTCTCAAAGGGAAAATAGACACAAATTCACGAAGACACAGCATTAGGAGGAATCCAATAAGAGCAGAACCACAAGTGACAAAAGGCACAGATTGGACACTTGCCAGCTTCCCTCAAGTTTTGATGGGAAATGTAGGCAGCTTGGCGGAATGTTGGACAAGTGACAGTTGAAAAGTCCATTGGACAGCAGTCAGAGAGCGAAGCTGCGAGACCAGGACGCCTACATTTCCCACCAAAACTTGAAGGAAGCTGACAAGTGTCCAATCTGTGCCTTTTGTCACTTGTGGTTCTGCTCTATAGTGGTGAAGTCTCTGGTTCCTGACTCATTAGCAGATCATCTGAGCTCCCCTCCCTACAATACAGCCCTCCCAGCTGAGTGAGAAGCCTTTTTGAACATATAAAATAATCTTAGACGCAGAAAGCTAAATTCACTTATTCTGTCTTGAGATGCTAATTTCTCTCTTGGTATGTCTCAAGTTAGCCTGTTTAGACACTTGCTGTCTAAAGAGATTCTCTCTGAACAAAGCGAGTTCTTGAAAAATGGCACACACCTATACTACCCTTGGGAGATAGTTAGTATGGGGCGTTGATGGCTAATCAATTCTGCTTATCTTTTAATACCAGTTTAGTTGTTATCTTGTCACTATATAATACTTTATTTTCCTGATGTTGTAAAATTGGATTTCTGATCTGGGCAAATGTCAAGGTTTTAATTTGTAACGGAGTTAGCAATTGTATAGCACCTGTTCTCTTTTTGTAGGCTTTGCTTTGCTTCCTTTGTGTTGCACAGAGTTTATGTTTTTTTCTATAGATTTGGTTGCTAAATATATATAATCCTGGGAAGTAATCTATTCAATGGATAGCTGTTTAATTATGCATTTCTTTGAATAGTTAAATGCCGATACAGTGTGTAATTATGGCCCCAAACTAATCGTGTGTATGTGTGTGTATTTAAATTACTTTGGTTCCTAGCACAGTCCCATCCCAGTGGTGAAAACTTTCTGCAGTGTTTCGCTCCTAAGTGCCACTGGTGAAGCAAAGCCCGGGGAACGGGACTCCCCTCTTTCCTACTCCTTCTGTGGCCCACAGACTCCCCCCCCTCCCTGCCCTGCAGAAGATACGGGAGTGAGAACAGTGTGGGGGCAAGATGGAAGGGAGAGGGGACATCAGCAGGCACACACACACACACCCCACCCAGTGCTGTCAGAAGTGCTTGGATTTAACCCCAAATGTTGGTCTGTGCTTGATGAGAAGAGAGAGAGACCGGGGGGGGGGACTTGCAGGGCAGGGGGGATTCCTTTTCCTCGCCCCTCCCCCATTTCCGTTCCCACTCTCTCGCCCGCCTTCCATTCCGGCTCTGCTTCCCTCCCCCTTCACTGCCTTCAGGCTGCTGCCCAAACTCCAGGGACTGTTTTATTTGAGGGGGGGGGGTGTTACCTCTTTTCTCAATTTTTTTTAAAAAAACATGTTTTTCTGCAAAACTGGAATTGCTGCTAACTTTGCCGGTTCCAAATTTTAGCTCTGGCTGGCCCCGTTGTGCAGCTTTGCTTTAAGTTTGCAGGGTGGGAGCGAGTCCTTGTCTATTAGACGCAAGAATCTTTCAGTTAATATTCACTACCCCCACCCCCCACCCCACACACACACACACATACACTGGGAAAAAATATTAAGACATTAAAAACTGACACTTTGGTTATATGGTGGAGATTACTTCCATATTTGTAACACATTTGTTAAGTTTTGGAATTCAGAGAGTTCATCCATTTATTCAGTTAGAAATGTATGATTATTTTAATTTGTTTTATTTATACCTGCCTTTCTCCCCACTGGGGAACCAAAGTGACTTCCATCATTCTCTTGTCCTTCATTTTATCCTCGCGACACCCCTGTGAGGTAGATTAGTCTGAGAGAGTGTGACTGGCTTGGTGTCACCCAATGAGCTATGGGGATTCGAACCTGGGTCTTCCAGATCTTAGTCTGACTACGTATGTAGTTATGTGCTATCAAATCACAGCTGACTGATGGCAACCCCAGCAAGGGTCTTCCAAAGCAAGTGAGAAGCAGACAAGATCGGGCTATGCTGTGCCGCCTTCCCTTTCTCTTAGGAGGAGTATGACACATTTTTTAGCTCTTTCACCTCACCAGTTTTGACGATTAGGGCAGCTCTGATGGTGCCTGTGTGTAGCATATGCCGCAGTTGGTTGTTGCCATCATGTAGAGTGAGAGCATTTTTTTACATTTTCCCCTGAGTTATACAATTAAAAATACAAGGTCTTAAGAAATCTTTGCCAGTTGTGTTGACTGAATACGGGGTGATGGGGTGAAAAGAAATTTAAGTAAGTAAACATTGGGATTAGACAGTTAAAGGGTCTTGGCCATAGTTGGTGGACATCCCTGCTTGTGGGTAAACATCCCTGTCTGACCTCAGCCCTTCATGTGTGGGAAAAAGCATCAGCGTTTAGAAGTTGTGGTAAGTCAGGCCTGGTCTGTACATGCAGGAGAAGAGTTTGAGAGAATGATGTCACTGCAACACCCACCTTGGTGGACTTAAAGTCACTTGTCTGTTTTTGCGTTTTTGTGTATTTAATTGTTTTGTTTATTGTTTTAAGTGGTGTTTTGTCTATTGTACACCATATTGACTTTGTGGGAAAGTAATCTTTGTTTAAAAAAAAGTAAAAATCCAATACATCATCGTCTACATCATACCAAAGCAAATGATTTAGCTCACAAATAGAACAAAGTTTATTTTAAAAGCATTGTTAATCCATGTGAAAACTTTCAAACATAATTTGTTTTAATCTTTAATACTTTCTCATTAAAGGAAATAATAGTTTTTCTCATTGCTTTTAAATTAGCACAGTATTGAAATTACTGTCAAAATGAGATAGGAAAGGTTTCAACGGAATGTTGCAGAAGTGCGTGATAAGCTAATACTTTGCACAGCGGTTCATATTTGCATTTGTAGTGCTACAACACTGCATATATAGGAGGTATAAATGTTAACAAAGTTTAGTGAAAAGAAGAACTTTCTAGGATCAGAAATGTCAGAGACCATCGATTGTATGAAAATACCCTGCTGTAATCTTTAAATAGAGCTAGTATATAATCAACAAAGCTTTGATTTAGCACTAATTGATGAGGAGCTAAGCTTATTTTAATCGCAGCAATATGCTGTTCACATAGTTATGCTGTTCACATAGTTATAAAGAGATATTTTTCCTCCATGAAGAGAGAACAATGAAATGGTTTTTTGTTTGAATGTCAAAACTGCTGAATTTTAAAGAGGCTATGCAATTCTTTCTGCTGTGCAGTTTAAATGCCACAGAAGATCCTAGCCTGTGCTGAGTGAGTCATTTCTCTTTCATATAGATGTTTATTGAACTTTTTTCGCCATGGAAAGGAAAATGTGCATTTTTGTTGTTGAACAATGGAGTGTGCGTATGTTCTCAGATGAAGTTAGTTATTTTGGAGGAGTGACACTGTTTCTTTTCCCCCTGATGTGCCATTTTTTACTTGCAGGGAATTATTTATATGGAAGCCATTGTAACATGGTATTCTGACATGGTATACAGCATTTAGGAATGCCCCTGTATAGATCTATGGTGCAGCCTCACTTGGAATATCATGTGCAGTTCTTAAAGATACATGACAGAGCTGGAAAAAGTACAGAAGTGGACGACCAAGATGACTGGGAGTTTGGATTCACTTTCTAATGAGGAAAGGCTGAAGAGTTTCACTTTAGAAAAGAGGCAGCGAAGGGGAGACACGGTAGAGGTTTATAAAAATATGCAAAGGGTGGAGAAAGGGGATAGAGGGAGCTTTTCCACCCCCTCCTGTGATACTAGTACCTGATGAAATTGCTGATTAATAGGTTCAGGACAGACAAAAGGGAATACTCCTTTGTTCAACAAGTAATTAAACCGTGTAATGCGCTGCTAGTAGAGGTAGCAATGTCCACTAGCATAGGCAGATTCCTGGAGGGCAGGTGTATCAGTGGCCACTATCCATTGTGAGTACAAGAAACCTTCATACATGTAGAGGCAGTCAACCTCCAGCCCCGTGCTGGGAGGCAACGTTAAGGGCAGGGCCATGCTTGGAGGCCTCCCAGGGCAACTGGTCGGCTGCTGTTTGAAACGGGGAGTTGGACTAGATGAACTGATCCAGCAGGGCTCTTTTTATGTTCTTTGGATAAAACAGTTTAAAAGAATTAATCCTCAAGAAATCCTTGTGACAAAGACAGGAAAACTGAATATTCTTTGCTTTATATCATATATTACTCTGATGTCTAAAGCAGTAAACTGATCGCACTGTACATGCCACTTGTGGCATTTGAAAGTTTGAAGAATAACCTAAAATTTAAAAGGTTTAGACACTTAAATGGGATGTACTAATAAAGCTGGTAGAGTTTGTGTCATTTTTAAAATTGTCTTTTGAATCTCTCCGTATGCGAGATGAAACGCTAAAAGAGACCGCCGGCTCCTGTGGCTAGGGGCGTTCTGCGTCTGCAGTTTTCCCTGAGTTCAGTGACAAGGCAAAACGTGCGCCCCCCCCCCCCTTCAGTCCCTGTCAGCACCACCGAAAGGGCCTTGGTTAGCAGCCCTGACGTGGGGAACTGCTGACCGTCTTAGTCCATCGGCCTGGAGCACACGTGCCTGTAGCCTGAGCAAGCCCCCCTTGTGTTTCCAACAGGTGGCCCTTTTTGCTCCAAGGGACACAATTTACAAAGAGCAGATCTTGCTAGTTTGAAAATTGGTTCTGACATCAGGGCCTTCTTCTGCCACGTGGGACTGGGAAGAGCATTTCCCCGTACACAGAAATCACCCCCTATTCCAACACAGAAAGTAAGTCCTGCTCACACCCAGGGCTCGTTTCAAGGGGGAACGCACCAGAACAGCATTCTGGCAGTTCCTCCAAGTCAGGTGGCCCCGCCCACCTGACTTTAGGGCCGTTTAGACCTCAATTGGGGCCAAAATGTCCTGAAACTGGGCCAAAATGGCTTGGATCAGGCCGGTGCCAGGCAGGGGAACCTTCCCGCACCTGGCACTGACCCGATCCTGGCCTTTTCGTCCCCAATCCAGGCTGAAATGGGCCCAAAATGGCCATTTTCAGCCATTTTGGGCCCATTTGGGGGCCGAAGGGGCCTGGATCTGGTCCAAAATGGCCTAGAAAGGGTCAGTGCCAGGTGGGGGAAGGCTTCCCCACCCAGCCCCAACCTGGTCCGGGCCGTTTCAGCCCCGATCCAGGCCGAAACAGGCCAAAAATGGCCAGTTTCGGCCTGGATCCGGGCCTAAATGGCCTGGATTGGGTCAGTGCCGGGTGGGGGTGCTGGGCAGGGGAAGCCTCCCCTGCCCAGCAGCAACCCGGCCCCAGTCGTTTTGGACCCAATCCTGGCCCAAAGGGGCCCAAAAGGGCCATTTTCGGCCCTTTTGGGCCCAGATCAGGGCCAAAATGGCCCAGACCGGGTCAGTGCCAGGCAGGGGAAGGTTCCCCCGCCCGGCTTCAACCTGACCCAGGCCATTTTGGCCCTGATCTGGGCCTGAAAGGCTGGCCACTTTCTGCCATTTAGGGCCATTTTCTCCTGGGATTGGGGCCGAAACAGCCGGGATTGGGTTGGTGCCGGGCAAGGGAACCCTCCCCTGCCTGGCACTGACCTGGTCATGGCTGTTTCAGCCCTGATCCGGGCCCAAACGGAATGACGTTCCTCTATAAGCACAAATCATATGTAGGATTCTAAGCACGGGCGAATTCTAAAATCCCCACCCCTTAAGGTAACGGTTAGCTAAATTCATTAGGAGCATCTAGGTGGGCATGACAGGTGATGCTAAACACCTGACATCCTGCCCCCCAAAGCTCTGGTGAAAAGCTTGAACTAGTTTATGAGCATTATCATCAGTAGATTTCACCCATTCAGCCTGGCTTTTTAGAAAATGCTTCCATTGAATCAGGTAAAACAGCACCCCCCTCTTTCACTTAGAATCCAGGATCTAAGAGGATCTAAGAGGATCTAGGAATCTAGGATCTAAGGTGCCAGCGGCACCTCTTCTCCTTCGCTGCTAGAGGGGGTGCCGCCTCTTGTGCTGTCGCTTCTTCCGTTTGTTCCTGCTGCTGCCTCTTCCTCGCTAGCTTGCACTGCTGCTCCTCCTGGTTTCGAGCAGCCAAACGATCCTTGCTTGGAGCCCTTCTTTTTCTCCGGGAGAGCCTTCTTCATGCCAGACTATGCTACTCCAGATTTGATAGTCTGCCTCACTCCCTTCTGCAAGAAGACAAGGTCTTTTTGGTTTCAAAAGGTTTATTGCGAAAGACAGCATTCATCTCCAAGTATGCATAATCCAGGATAGAGATCCTGGCCGACCAAAGGATTGACAAGAGTAACTCATGAAAAGAAAGTGGTTACATTTCACACTCCTCAGCCCAGCCTCCCCCCTGATATCACACAGCAAAACTTCTCAGCGGCACGATGTGCTGGCCAAGGTCGAGCAGACAGATAAGAGAGTTTCCTTTCCCAGGGACTCGGCTCCTTGCAGGTGTTGAGGCCTGGAGGGAAAGACAGACAAAATACTACAGAATTAAATATGGCGTTACTCAGGTTAAACAGGCTCTGACACTTCACACCGGAACATTCCGCTGCAAAATGTCCGGCAGCCCCACATTTCAGGCACAGCCCTTGTTTCATCCTCCTCTCTTTTCCAGCCTGGGTGGTCGGCCCTGTCAGATGAAGCTTCTCTCTCTCCTCCTTTGTACTCTGCAGCCCCTCACTGTTGACCTGCTTGATGTTGGAGGCGGAGCAGTTGCACCACCTGCTCTCTGTTCTCCGTTTCACATGCCGGTTGGATCCACCCTAGTAGGGTACGTGGGTCATCTTGGACCATAGCCTCAGCCACAAGGTCTGGGTTCAAGCCAGCACGAAAGAATTCAGTCTTCACCGACTCAGTCCAATCTCGTACCTTGGCCACGTGCGCACAGAAATCGGCTGCAAACTCACGCATAGAGCGGTTTCCCTGCCTCATGTGCTTCATCTTGGTTCGAGCCCTCTCTTCCTCGAGAGGGTCCTCATGCTGCTCTTTGAGCGTGCACACAAAGGTGGTTATGCTCCGGGGCTCTGCCTGCGTAGAGGGTAACATATCACTTGGCTGCCGCTCTCCCCGGTCGGGAACCCAGGTAACTCATCCGGCTGGCTTCATCTGGAAAGGTGTGGCCCCATTCTCTCAGGAACTCTGTCATTTGTACTAGGAGATACTCCAACTCCTCAGAGTCTCCTTCAAAACGGGCTTCCAGCT
Organism: Eublepharis macularius; assembly: GCF_028583425.1. Taxonomy (NCBI): domain Eukaryota; kingdom Metazoa; phylum Chordata; class Lepidosauria; order Squamata; family Eublepharidae; genus Eublepharis; species Eublepharis macularius. The sequence continues at coordinate 3,511,255 of NC_072792.1, forward strand.
TGCCTGTTGGGTTTGAGGTCCTGGGACTCCTCCCACTGGCCCTCCGTCTGAGGGAATGGCTGGATCGGGGGTTGCACCAGTACCTGGGCTCCTTGCCCATCTGGAGGGGGGAAGTTGCCGATCCCCCAGCTGCGGGGCTTCTCGATCTGGCCAGCTGTCTTGGTATTGGAGGTCTTGGGAGGGCAATCCGCGTGAAGTCTTGGACAGTCCGCGTAAAAGCGTTCATGTTGCACCTCATCTCCCCATTCGGCCTGAAGCTCCTGCACCAACTCCGTGGAGGTTACTCCCAGCAGCTCCTCTGGCTCAAGTTACACTTGAGCCAGAGGGGATACACTTCTGGGCAGTAGTATATGTGAAAGGGATCTTGGGGTAAGAGTGGACTGTAAACTAAATATGAGCAGTCAGTGTGATGCGGTGGCAAAAAACTCTTGAGTTATATCAAAGGGGCCATAGCGTCGAAATTGCAGGAGGTCATAGCCCCTCTCTATACTGCCTTGGTCAGGCCACACCTGGAGTATTGTGTGCAGTTCTGGAGGCCTCACTTGAAAAAGGATGTGGACAAAATCAAGAGGGTGCAAAGGAGAGTGACGAGGATGATCAGGGGTCTGGAGACTGAGCCCTACGAGGAAAGGCTGAGGGCCTTGGGAATGTTTAGTTTGGAGAAGAGGAGGTTGAGGGGGGACATGATTGCTCTCTTTAAATATTTGAAAGGCTGTCATTTGGAGGAGGGCAGGGAGCTGTTCCAGTTGGCAGCAGAGGGTAGGACCCGAAGCAATGGGCTTAAATTACATGCACAAAGGTACCGGCTGGATAGTAGGAAAAACTTTTTCACCGTCAGAGTAGTTCAAAAGTGGAATCAGCTGCCTAGGGAGGTGGTGAGCTCCCCTTCACTGGCAGTTTTCAAGAAGAGGCTGGATGAATACTTGTCAGAGATGCTTTAGGCTGATCCTGCACTGGGCAGGGGGTTGGACTAGATGGTCTGTATGGCCCCTTCCAGCTCTATGATTCTACGATTCTGTGATTCTAAGTTCCTTGTCCTCCTCCTCTTCTCTCTCAAGGAGTCCCTGTCCCAGGAGATTTTGTCTAAATAGATGGCTGCCCTGACAATCCAGCTGTCCCAGTTCCCTCCTGGCTGACGCCACTCAAGGGGTCCATCCTCGTGGAGTGCCTTCTACCAGTCCCCGGTAGTTTGAAATCCTGTTGGAGAAGACTAGTGTGGGGCTGCGCTCCCACTTCAGCCAACACCTTCGCGTTGGGCCCATGTGCCTCTGCGGATGTCTTTGAGCTCTTCCGTGGTCTGTCCTGTAGTACCGGTATCCTCTCCCCCTTCAGCTGGCATGGCACGGGTGTAAGGATTCTACAAATGCTCAGGTCCAAGGTGAATGGGATTCCTGGCAATCTGTAAGGATCTGCCAAGTAACTCTCAAGAGACTTCACTGAGTTAAAGAACTTTATTGATAAGCTACCAGTGTCAGGATCTTACTCCATTCTTGCCAGGAATGATGTTCCTCTACAAGCATAAATCATATATAGGATTCTATGCACGGGCGAATTCTAAAATCCCCACCCTTTAAAGTAACAGTCAGCTAAGTTCATTAGGAGCATCTAGGTGGGAAAAAGCAGAGATGCTGTATGAGAAGTCTCAAGGTCATGAATGTCCATGCAAGCACATCTTCCCAGTCTGGGAAGAGGAGGAAGTTGCAGATAACAGCAGGACCAGCCTCTCCCTTGCATACGTTCACATCGCAGGCAAAAACAGCTGCGGTCTTTAGCTATAACCCTAGCATGAGGGAACAAGCAATAATCAGGTCCTGGTGGATATGACAGGTGATGCTAAGCACCTGACACTCTGTCCCGCCCTGGATAGCCCAGGGGTGCCTGATCTCCTCAGATCTCTGAAGCTAAGCAAAGTCGGCATTGGTTAGGAATTGGGTGGGAGACCTCCAAAGAAGTCCAGGGTTGCAGAGGCAGGCAAAGGCACACTGCCTCTACTAGTCTCTTGCCATGAAAACCCCATCAGGGGTTGCCGTAAGTCAACTATGACTTAAGGGTACTCTCCACCGCCACTGAACTCAGAGCCCTCTTGGCTTTCCTCTCCCACAGTCCTCTGTTTATCCTTTATTGAAAAGTTTATCTTGCCTGTTCCATGGGGTCGAAAGGTGTGTTGAGCTGGGACTCCATGTGGCCGGGCTCCAGCCTCTTCTCTCCTGTTTCAGTGGAGCTGTGTGTCTACTAAAGGAGCTGCAAAAGCTGAAGTGCCACCTAGCCAAGCCCTATCAGCTGATTCCCAACATGGCCGCTGACCCAAGGCGCCCATGTCATTCCACCTGGGCCCCTAAAAGTCCCAGCTCTGGGCCTCTCTCTCTCTCTCTCTCCTAGTGAGGAATCCTGCCAGATGCAGATCCATGCAGGGCCTCTGGAATCTAGCCTGCCTTGTATGGTGCTTTCTGGGCCTGTCTGCTCATTGGGCCTCACTTCTGAAATGCAGCCATTTGCCCCTCTGGCTGCGCATGGCTTGCCTTTGGTCCGCAGCTGCCTGGTGATGGCCTTCTTGGTATTCAGTCCCAAGTCCTCTTGTGTGAGCCTGAACAGCTGGGCTTTTAGAAGCCTGCTCCTGTGCATAGACCTCCCTTTGGGTGCGGATGGGAGGGGACTGGGAAAATGAGTTGCTTTTGAACGACTTCTGTCCAACACTGGAAAAGTAGGGCGTTTGCAGCTTCTTGGGCCTGGGCTCCTGCAGCATCCCCTCACAGACTGTCAACTGATAAAATGAGAAATAAGCAGATTTCCCCCCACAAAGATACCAAAAGTCTCCAGTGCTGCTTTGAACAGCAGAAACTGGCCCTTCAAAGATGGGACTTTCCACTCTTGGCAAAGGGGAAGTATGCGCCTGATTCATGTGGCTATGAAACATCTGCTTGGTGACCTAACATCATCCCCTTCGTTTGCAAATATTTAGAAAAAAGTTGGAAAATACTGTCCAGAATAGTGCCTTGACAAAAATTTTGAGTTGATGAGATTCGAAAAGTCCCACGAGAGAGAGAGGACTTAATCTCTGCTCATCAAGAAATGGTAACAGTTGCAGGGAAAATAACAACTGACCATCTGGAAGATGAATAGTTCAGACAGGCCTTTGTTATTTTTGAATAGAAAACTCAGAGACGGAAATGTACTGTACGTACTAGCAAGTCTGAGGAGTCACGCGTATGGCGATGTCTTCCTCAAATGAAAAATAAGCTGCCTCCACTAGTTCACTGCTCATTCAGTATGCAGTTTTGCACAGAAGTCGAAGAGAACGGCGATAGAAGGCAAGAAAGACTTGGAGCTTGCTATAGGAATCAACACCAGATAGAATCAAAATTACTGACTTTCTAAAAATTACAAATTGTGCTCTAGGAGTACCCGAATCCATTAGTTCAAGTAAATGATGCAAATGAGTAACATCAATATTGTTGTGCCGAAGTCGCCCCCCGCCCCCCGCCCCCCCCCCGCCCCCCGGTGTGACCTGCCAATCGCCACGCAGAGGGCAGGAGTAGGCAGAATGATACAGAACTCTGCTGCAGCAACGGAGAGGAGCTCTCAAAGCAAGCCCCCACGCCCCTCTGACTGGGGCCAGAATATTCAGACCTTTTATAGTGCTACGACAGCAAGGCCTGCGTGTCTTTTGTGGTTGGGCGTCGTGCTCCAAGCCCGTGACTTCCCCTTTTCCCAGGCATACCTCCCCATGTACAGCCTGCGGATTTTGTCATGTCTTGTTCCAAAGTCTGTTACCATCATAAACCGTTAGCTAAAGTAAGGCTGTTTGCTACTACATATTACTGTTAGCTATGTTGCCAAGCAAAGCTGATTACTATCACATACCATGACTATTGCTACAGGATTAACTGTATGCATGGAAAACTGGATTATGCATGGAAAACTGCATGGATTATGCATGGAAAACTGCATGGATTATGCATGGAAAACTGCTGCTGCACAGTATCGAATAGTGGGTGATAGGCAAAAAAGATTAAATATATCCCAGGATTTCCAAGGACTTGCAAAAACTACTTATTTAAAAAATGTGGGCACATTGTAAGTGCAAAAAAATTTCCGAAACGTATTCAATCAGTTTTCAAGCGCTTTCCGTGGCAGTTAGGGTTAAAGCTGAATATGGGGGGTGGGGTGGGAAATCTCTGCAATGCGATCGCACGGGCTCTGGAGAAGTCCTGGGTTCCGGAGTGTTTATTTGTTCAGTTCCAGCTGAAAACCCCTTGATTTACTTGTGGTCATCAAATACTGCTGAGCTGTTATCTGAAAGCTCTACAGCAAATTTGTGGAAACACCCAAGTAACTCAGCATTGCTTCTGAATAATGGATGGTGGCAAACAACTGCAGAATTGTACCCCAAAGGAGCCCACTCTGAAAATGCTTTGTTGTGTCTCAAGAAATAAAAATGATTGTGTGAAGTTATTCTCCAACCTTTGCAACTTGTATTTCTTAGCATTTTGACATTGCGTAGTGCGTGCATGTGGATCTGTAAACATTTATGTGGGTGCTGATCCTACCACAAAGCTTTGGGGGATTGTGGGGACTTAAGTGGAGCAACCAGCAAAGCCCGGACAAAAATGGGAGCCCGGGAGACCTGGGCTCAGACACACGAAGTTTGCTGAACAATCTAGGCCAAGTCACACCCTCGCTGTCGGCCTGCTCCGCCACACAACTGTGTTGGGATGGAACCACAGCCGAGCCTGCCATGGATGGATGAGGCACTTGGAGAGCCTGTGTGGTATAGTGGTTAGAGTCTCAGAAGAGGCTCCTGGGGCCCAGGTTCAAATCCCCCCTGTGCCATGGAATCCCGCTGGGTGATCTTGGGCCAGCCACACCCTCTCAGCCCAGCCTCCCTCACAGGCTTGTCGTGAGGATGAAATGGATAAGGGGAAAATAATGGAAGGTGCTTTGGGTCACCATTGTGGAGAGAAGCAGGGTATAAATGCAATTAAAATAAAGTAATACAATCTGGCAAAGTGAACTCTCATCCAAAAATGTTATATGCTGTGATCAAATCTTGCTCGTTTTTAAATTGCCACAAGATTCCTGGCCAGTTTGGTGTAGAGGTTAAGAGCAGAGGGACACTAATCCGGAGAACCGGGTCTGATTCCCCACTCCTCCGCTTGAAGCCAGCTGGGTGACCTTGGGCTAGTCACGGCTCTCTTGGAGCTCTCTCAGCCCCACCCACCTCACAGGGTGATTGTTGTTGTGGGGATAATAATGACATACTTTGGAAACTGCTCTGAGTGGGCATTAAGTGGTCCTGAAGGGTGGTCTATAAATCAAATGTTGTTGTTGTTGTTGTTGTTGTTGTTGTTGTTATATGGGAAGCGAATGGCGATGAAAGCGCACTGCCCATGAGGTATGAGTCCCATGCACTTCCTGCCCCCCCCCCAGGCGATTTGTTCCCTTGAGAGCTCTGAAGCTCCCTGGTGTGGCCAGCCACATCTGCTGCCTTGGCCTGTGGCCCCAGGTCTTCCCGCTCCGGCCTGCAGTCCGTTGGTTTTCCCTTTACTGTGTGGGCCTTTGGACTGCAGGGGATGACCAGATAGGCAGGTGCATAGTCCTAGCCAGCATGCCTTGCTAGATGGGGCTCCTGTTTCCATCTGGGGCTTCAAAAGGCATGCATTGAAGTGTGTGCGTGTGTGGGGGGAGGCGGTACACCCAGCCATTCCCTCCTACCAAACTGCAGCTTCCTGACCTCGGGCGTTTCCTCTCCTGCAGCTTTTCCTTGCTGTCAGCCTTTAGCCGAGTCGCTTTGACAGCTCAGCTTCTGGACATCATCCTCACAACTGCTTTCTTGCAGGTGTTGGATGACTTCTTGTCTTCCAGGTGTGCTCGAAGAACTTGCGTTTTCTATGCAAGGGGATGCTTTTGTCTCCATGGTTACACAAAGCACCCCTCCCTCCTTATTTTGCATGTGCACTATAGTGCTATGTTGACAAGTTGTGAATACTGAGCCCCTGTGCAGTACAGGCCTTCCCCTTACAATGTAGTCACTTGCCTTTCCTATCAACTTTGAATTCATTGGTTGAGCCTGTTGTGGGATTCATTTTAATTTCTTTTTACCTTTTAGTTATTTTAAACTCTAGTGTGATTCTTGAATGTGTTCCATATTGTCACTGACATTGGTGTACCGTGATCTTGCAGAGAGCGTTCTTGCTCCTCCGGGTTCAGCCTTGCTCTGGGCCGACACGATGAGGAAATTGGCCAGCAAGGCAGTCGGAAGGAAATGGCAGTTCTCAGCATCGTCTTCAATGTGGCGCTTGCACAAGAAACGTTTCCGCCTGTACTTTGGGACAATTTGGGTTCTGGGGGCTGGGGGAGTGCAGTGATTGGTCACGCAGACTGTTCTGCAGGTGATGCTCTGGTGGGAGGGCGGAGGTGAAATGTGTACGTGCTTTTGCTGGAACATTAACTCCAAAGCACCTCTCAAATATACATTATTAAAATAAATTTAGGGTTTTCTGTTGATCTTGTTATGGCAGCGAATGGGAGAACTATAGAAATATACAGTGGAAAGATTTGAAAATAAGAGAATACAGCAACAAAGGGCTACACACTCTGCAGTGAATTGTCCCACATCTGTAAAGTTCTAAAATGGATAAAAATAATCCAATTCCTTTTACAGTGATATGACTCAATAAGGGAGTGGATTAAAAAGCAAAGGTAACTTCTGAGGCAAATGATGCTGGAAAAATAATCCCCACGATGTCTTAGGTGGTGGCCCATTCTCCCCGCCCACCCCAGAAAATGCCCATAGAAACTGTTTACATCTGTGTATCATTGTGTTGCTATAAAGTACAAAAGGGGGGGGGGAACGTTGGTGGCATAGCACATGGAAAAAGGCAGGCAAAACATATGCTATCCCAGTGGTGAGCTAAACTACTGAGTCAACTAACCTACTACAGGGCGGGGAAATGACATGGCTGAGGAGTAGAGGAAAGTGGGTGGAAACTTCACAACCACATTTAATGTTACATGCACAAACAAAGGTGCCTCACAGTCGCAACAACAACAAAAAATTGAAGGAACAATGGTCTCACAAAAAATGCAGAGAAAAAGTGAAATACAAATGACTGATTGATGATAATATGTACAAGCTTGGGGGGAAACTGACACAGTTCGGAAGGCGAACTGCAGCAGTAATGCTGTGCAGAAATGGGCCTTGTCTTCACGCCAAGCAGTGTGTATGTATTTTTATTGCCTCCGAATTTAGTACCACATCAGCAGAACAAGACCTTCATCCAAGTCCTCCATTGTTTACCTAGGCCACACAGGTGGCCTAGGTAACCCACACAGGTTAGGGGGCCCAAGTTCGATGTGTGGGATGTGGGGGGGTCTTTCCCTGCTTCCCCAGAGCATCGTTTTGTGTTTGTGCAACTCCAGGGGTTTCTCTGGCTTTCCCCCAGTCTTTCTCAAGCTCTGATGTTTTGGGAAATATCACAATAAAACTTGGATGGCTGCTGTATGGGTGAGAAACTGTAGATTTTTTGGCATGCGTGGCAGCCATTTTTCCTGACCATGTACTTGCCACGGCCATTTCCTCATTGAAGGGCTTTTTCGTTTTTTAAATTGGCACTAGAATGTTGTTATATCGATATACCATTGTAACAATAGGTATAGCAGGTTTCCTGAATTCTCAGCTTTTATTTTATAAAACCTAAGTCTCTAGCCGCTTCCCTTCTGGAGATATAAGGGGTGCAATGGAAGAAGCTAAAGACTTTTTTTAAAAAATGAAAGCTAGGAATTCAAAGAACCTGCTACACCTACAGTTACAATGGGATAGTGTATTCTAGTACCAATTTTTTAAAAAAATGAAAAGCCCTGCTTGTCCAGGAGAGAGGGGAGCAGCCACTGCAGCACCGTTGGGGCAGGGAAGCGGCAGGGAAATCGGCCATACGGAAGCCCTCTTGCGGCTGTACTTTATCTGCAGCTTTACCAGCAATGGAGAAACCACAAAATCAAAAAGAGTCCAGTAGCACCTTTAAGACTAACCAATTTTATTGTAGCATAAGCTTTCGAGAATCAAGTTCTCTTCATCAGATGCATGATCCGAACTGGTCAAATACAGAAGAGGAGGGATGAGAGGGGAGAAAGAAGGGGACATATATCACAAGGAGACAGAATGCAATTAGCGTGGAGGCAGTCAAAACATTCCTTTGCTTGGAAATGTAAACATCTCCTTTTGGTGTGCAGTCAGTTTGCCGTATTCATTTGTAGCAGTGAAAGTATCCAATTCCTATGTAGTATAAGCCTTCGATGACCACAGCTCTCCCTTTTTGATTTTGCTACTACAGACTAACACGGCTAACTCCTCTGGAGAAACCACAGAATCTCATCCCCACGTGGAAGCCACCCTGTTTACAGTGAACGTCCTTAAATCAGGAGGAATATTCTTAAATTGAGAATGTTGTTACGTGACTAGCAAACAGAACTTTCCACTATTTCTTGAGCATGCTAATGACGATCTTGAAAAATCGCTGTATCCCCCAGAGGACTCTCTCCGGCGAAGGTGGAGCTCAGTCAGCCGGGAGGGTGGACCTTTGAGCACTACTACTTTTGTGCATGGGGGTGGTGGGAATATCTTATTACTGCTGCTGATTCCTTTAAGCAGAATGCCTCTGTTTTAAAAGCAAGCCAGCATTGCGGAAGTGGATGATGCCAAGTCACAGATAAAAAACCCTGCGTTTCAAAAACATTCTTGGGTGTTTCTGCAGTGAATCTGCAGTCTCTCTGTTGGTACTATTTCTAGCATCATTGCTTGAGGCCCCTGCCAACGAAGTCCCTAGTACTCAATTTTGTACCTCTGAAATGTCTCCAAAGGTGGGAAACGTGTGTGTTGAAAGACTAACTTTGCACTTTGTACAAGGCACTTTGTGCGAGCGTTTTCCTTTAGTGTCCGCTCAGGCTGTACAGACACTTTCAGGGAGGCAGGGGGTGCAGCTTTATTGCTGGCCGTGTTTGTCGTCGTCGCTGTGCAGCCGTCGTGTCGAATCCCACAAGCTGCCGATATGAACGGAGTGGGGTTCCGCCGTGCATTTCTCCTGGCGCCTCGCACAGCCTGCAACATCCTTTTGTCTAAACTGTTGGGCGAGGTCTCGCCGTATTCCCAATTTGCAGGCCTGCACCCGAGTTTGAAATGCTGGCTCGTCCAAAATTGGGGCGGGGGCGGGGGGCGGCACACAAGGAGATAGCTTTTGAATCTTTGGCTCAGAATTTAATATGGTCGCATAAAAATGTTCTAAATAAAATACATCGGATGTCAGCATTGGTTGGGTGGGGGCAGTAGATGCAGGGGGGGCCCAGGGCTGCTGTGTTTTTACAAGCTGTACAGAGGAGGGGGCTTTGGCGTCTGAAGCTGGGCATGGGATAGGGCTGCAGGGTAGGAAAAGCTGCTTCGGCCGAAAGGCCCTCTCCTCTGGCACTGGCACGGGAATGGGAGTCCCCGCCTCTTCGGCATCTGCGGTGTGGCTGGGTTCCCATTTCGCTCCCATCACTCTTCCTTCCTCAAATGCCTTCCTTGCCCTTCACAACCATCCGTCGACTGATGTTATTGGTGGAAATGGTCAGCAAAAGTACACAATCCAGCGCAATCTCTCTGCTGCTGTGTTGCCAGGCAGGTTTCCTGCCAAGTGATTCTGTACAAACAAGGCCCGTGCCGCCCTGTCGGACCCGAGCGACTCCACTTCCCCGCAACTGGGACGTGCCTGAGCTCAGGGAGGGCTTTCTTGTCTGAGGGAGGGAGGCTCTGTGGTGTCTCCCTGAAGCAGCCGTACAGGGAAGGGCACCGTCCTGGGCAGGTGCTGTTGCGGAGCTGCCGCATCCATTCCAAGGGCGCCTGGGCAGGAGGATTTCCCCCGAATGGTGTTCTTCAGTCTCAGGCCAGGTTGGCGTGAAGTGATGTTTTCCTCCTGTTCTGGCCAGGAAGTGGATGTGGTCAACCAAATGGCCTTGTCAATCCGACTGTTTGGTTCCAGAAGACTACAGATCTGCCTAGCGCAAGTATAAAGTACACCTTAATGCACATAGCCGTGCTGACATCTGAAATTACATAATGTTTCCTTGCTTATGCATAGTTTAATAATTTTTTTCCGTAAGGAGGACTTGGCTGCAATGCAAATTTATTTTTGGACAGTGATGCCTACAAAACAAGCCTAAAGCAAAACGATTTTTGCAAGGAGACAGTAACTGCAACTTATTTCAAGGCTTGTAAAGCCAAGGTTTTATGTTCTATATTTACAGATTCAATCTGTGTACGAGGCTTTGATCCAAATCTCAGCATGATGTCGGGAATAACTCCGCTTAACCCCATGTTGCCAGGCATGGGATTGGTGCCCCAGCCACCCACAGCAGAGGTGCCTGTTATCAAAGAAATAATCCACTGCAAAAGCTGCACGCTCTTCCCTCCAAACCCAAGTAAGTAAGACTGGTTAGTTTAATCAGGGGCGAAGGATCTGGACTCAGTCCAGTTTCTCCTGGATTTTACCCAGATCAGGAGTTGCAGGCTGATCCTAGCTCTCACTAAGGGGGCCAGCCCGTGTCCAGGACGTCCCACATCACGGGCAGGTGATGTCAGGCTATGGGTGACAGGACATGGTAGACAGGTCTCTGTACCATTGCAACAAGAAGTCCAAGCTCTTGGTTAAATGGTTTTATTCAGAAATCCAATCAGTTCCATGTATATGTCCATAGAATTACTCAGAGGCAAGAAAGCATCTAAGCAGTACACGCTTCCTTGATAGGAATAGAAACTTGAAGAAAGTACAGCTCTGAATACTCAATCACTTCCCCCCTCCCACTTAGACCACCGGTTTGCGTGGGAAACGGTCTGGGAATTTCTTCCAGGGTTTATACATCAGCCTAGACAGGACAAAGAGGCATGCGAGTAAACTGTAACATTTTAGACAGTACAAAGAAAATAGATAAGACGGCCGTGTTCTCAGGCAGCTAGAGAAACGAAAGCGATGGTTAAGGCATTTGCAAAATGACATTAAGGTGCAGCATTAGCGATGGTTCAGTATTAGCATTGGCATGGATGGGGCTCAGACATGGCAGGTGACTGCGTTGTGTGATGGAACGCTTCTCCAAACAGAAAGAAAGAAGTTCTACTCCAGCCCTCTCTCTAGTTTTCTTCTGTGGGGGAGAAGGATTCTCTTTCTCCTGAAGAACCACTCAGCCCAGTGAGCCCAACTGCAGCCCAGATTCTGATTGATCCCTCCAGTGACAAGTAACCCCATTACTTAAATTATCATGGGGACGTGGTCCCGTGGCTTGGTTATGGGGTTCGAAGTAGTAGAGACAGCTGATTCAAGGAGGGTTGCCAGCTTCCAGTGGGTCGCTGGAGATCTCTCGGAATCACCACTGATCTCCAGACGACAGAGATCAGTTCCCCTGGAGAAAATGGCTGCTGTGGAGGGTGGACTCTAGCACATTATACCCCACTGAGGCCTCTCTCCTCTTACACCATTCCCTTCCCAGGCTCCACCCTTAAAATATCCAGGGATTTTACAACCTGGAGCTGGCGTCCCTCGATTTGAGCTGTTTGGAAGCCCCTTGGAATACATTTCAAGGTTGGGCACTGCGACTGGGCACCTCACCAAAATTCAAAAACTTAAGAGGAGCCTTTAGAAATCCGTTTGCAGAAATGGCAGTTTTGAGTTGTTAGTTATGAACTGTTTATAAGAGGGAGATTCTAGATTTCCTAAGAAGCTCATAATAGGTAGGAAAAGGATCACCACCACTCAATATGGTTGTAGGGTAGAGGAGTAGAGGTGTACTTGGTGTCACAAGACATAAAGGATTGGATCCAGACTAAATTTTCCAAAGGCAGAATGGAACTTCCCTGCCCCCCACCCCCACCGCAGCCCACTGAGGGCTACAAAATGTGAAATGGTGTGAAGGGGTCTGCAACTGGAAGGTGAAATCAGTGAAAATTACTTAGTCGGGATCCAACCCAAGAAGAAAATATATGCATGCTGTTTGATTTTTATAAAAGACAAGAGTTGAAAGGTACCCTGTCCAAGCAAAACAGAAGTCCAGCAGCACCTTAAAGACTTAACAACATTGATTTCCTTACGAGTTTTTGTGAGTCACAGCTGAATTCATTAGATAGATATGTGAAGGAAAATCATAATGGGAACTCTTATGGGAAAGGTGGGGGAGGGAGTCTTGGCGTGAACTCCACCGTGAGGCCTCCACTGTGCTGCATTTCCAAATTTGCAGTACTTGGGACTATGCAAGATTCCAAGGAATCAAAGAGGCAGCTCGTGAGCAGGTTGTAAGGAGCGAATCGATGTGTTCGACTCTCTCTTGCATTGTCCAATCTGTATATTCTTTAGGAGGAAATTCCTGGCCTGTCCATCAGCTTGGCAATGGATGCCAGTCACTGAGGGGGGAGGGGCAACTCTTGGCATTCCTGCTGAACGAGAGCCTGGGTCCAGAGAGCTGCTTTCAGGAAGGGCTTTGGTTCAGGCATGTCCAATGAGTTCTTTTATTATTTCCCCTCCAGACACCACAGGCCCTGTTTTTGACAATCCCTCTGTTTCCAAAGCAGCTTACTTGGGGGAGGGGGGGGGTTACTCTGGGAGAAACACGAGCACAGATGCCCCCTAAGGCCACTTAACTTGTGAAGTTATCGATGAGAAGTATATCACATAGAGAGGGACTCTCTTTGCAGCACCTGTGCAAAAACTGAGACTCTGTAACTAGTAAATTGCCTAAGTGCTAACTAACGGTGGATGTAGATTTTGGGGAGTTTTTTTGGTGCGGCTTTAATGAATTTTCCCCTTTCGTTGTGATGAGTTTTGCTTGGGCAATAAATACTATGATTGATTGAGATTCATGACGCAAACATCCCTGCCAGTGCTGTTTTAATATCTTTGATGTCAAACATTGAGGCGCCCTCTGAATAATATTTTAATACCAAAATGCCACTACTTCACAATATATTCAGTCTTTTATCCAACATCCTTTGGAAGCAACCGTCCAAAGTCTGAGGAGAACTTGGTTTGATTAGCTGAATCTTGGATGATTCAGGGGTTGTTACTAAGTAGAATACTTTATCATCTGTCTGAAATTCATTCTGGGTATGAACGAATAGAAATGGAGCAAAGCCAACCTTTTTTTTTGTTGTCTCTTAGATCTTCCACCACCTTCAACAAGAGACAGGCCTCCTGGGTGCAAAACTGTGTTTGTTGGAGGATTACCCGAAAATGCTACTGAAGAAATTATTCAGGAAGTCTTTGAGCAATGTGGGGACATCACAGCAATTCGAAAAAGCAAGAAGAATTTTTGTCACATTCGTTTTGCAGAAGAGTTCATGGTTGATAAAGCCATTTACCTTTCTGGTACTTATCACAGTCTTCCAGCCTTTTCATTTGTATTTTGTGGTAGACAAAGAAGTGAGTTCTAGTCAAAGATAGCCAACAAAAAATACAAGATAAAGACCACATCAGGCTGCAGATTTCGAATGCTAAAAAGATCACTGTAAATAGGAAAAAGAACAAAACAGGTGAAAGGTGGAGCTACAACTTTTTTCCCTTTTTTTTTGTAATGGAAGGAATTTTATTACATGGAGATACAAAAATGGGATGTTACCCTTCCCGGTAGTCTGAAGGGGCACCATCCATTTGGCTTTCCATTCCGCTCATCCACTTCATTCCTGTTGCCTTCTATGGCTTGTTAGGCCTTCTCCGTAGGAAACGGGCGCTCTTCAGGTGAACACATCCTAAGTAGAGATCAGCCAGGAAAGCCAGCCGTTCAGTGCAGTCAGAACCAAGCTGCTTCCTTGCACGTGTCAGGCCTCCTTCCGCGCTGGAACGCTGTCAGGAGTCTGCAGTGAACTTCCCTCCCTGACTCCTGGTGGTGTTTCAGCACAGCAGCAGCCTGCAAGGGAGAGGCTTGGTTTTAATTGCATTGAATTACTGTTTTTCCTAGATGATCTTTATTAGGTTTTCAAACATAAAACCCTCTGAAGTGGCAATGGAAAAGCATAATTTTCCAAGGCTATAATAGAGGAGAGACATAAAAATAGAATACATAATTTATAGCAACTACAATATTCATGACACAGCCCTGTTGTTGCCGTTTACATACTGTATGTGTGTAGCATAAATCACACACACACACACCCAGCCCTGTGCTAGCACAAGTCCTCCTTGCTTTGCCAAGGTTCTTGTTATCACACCATCTGTTTCATTCATTTTGTCAGTTTCCATCTGTGTATTTATGAGCGACCCTTTTAATGAGAAAAGAAAATGGCAGACAAGCCCACGGGAAGCCCCCTCCTGCCCCTCTCACACACAGGGCTGCCGTCGCCATGATGAGAGTGAGTTTGTTCTTCTACATGAAACGTTCTGATGGGAGAGGTCCAGCTGAGTGAAGGGGGCAGGCATTGCTATCTGCTTTGCTCCTGATCCCAGCTGGGTGAAGGGAGGTGGTGGGCATTGCCACCTGCTCTTCTCCTGATCCCAGCTGGGTGAAGGTGGAGGGCAGGCATTGTTCCTTGCTCTGGTGTTGATCCCAGCTGTGAGAAGGCGGGTGCTGGGCATTGCCACCTGCTCTGCTGCTCACCCAGCAGAGCATTGCCGCCTGCTCTGATACTGATCCCAGCTGTGTGAATGCAGGGGGTGGGCATTGCCACCTGTTTCATTGCTGATCCCAGCTGGGTGAAGGCAGGGGGTGTCCATTGTCACCTGCTCCGCCCCTGATCCCGGATAGGTGAAGGCGGGCGACAGGCATTGCAACCTGGTCCACTGCTGATCCCAGCTGTGTGAAGGCCTGGGGTGGGCATTGCTACCTGCTCTGCTGCTGATCCCAGCTTGATGAAGGTGGGGGCAGGCACTGCCACCTGCTCCTCATCCCAGCTGGGTGAAGGCAGGGGCGAGAATTGCCACCTGCTCCACATCTGATCCCAGCTGGGTGATGGTGGGTGGCAAGCAGTGCCACCTGCTCCACATCTGATCCCAGGTGTGTGAAGGCAGGGGGTGGGCATTGCTACTTTCTCCACTGCTGATCCCAGCTGGGTGAAGTCTGGGGGTGGGCATTGCCACCTGATCCCAGATGGATGAAGGCAGGGGGTGGGCTTAGTCACCTGTTCCACTCCTGATCCAAGCTGGGTGAAGGCGGGGAGCAGGCATTTCTGCCTGCTCCGCACATGATCCCAAGCTGGGTTTCCCACTGTGGCACACTCTCTGGAGGGATAGGCTGCCTCTTCTGGACTTCCTTCCACAGCAGCGTCCTCTGGAGATGCACCAGGATAGGAAGTGAGTTGTCTGGAACACGCTTAGCCTTTTATATGGTAGGATTATTTAATTGTGTAATCTGAGTTTATTGCAATGTTTGTTATATGCATTATACTGGTCTTTATTTTTATACTTCTGTAATCCTCCTTGAATCTCAACAAAAAGGTGGATGATAAATGAAGTAAAATATGAAAAAGAAATAAAAAGTTTCAGTCACTAAAACACATTATCTTCTACCTTGTCTCAGAAAAGCAGGTCCAGCTTTCTAGGTCTCAGGCCAGGCCTCTGACACTGCAACCCTAAGAAGAGCTACTCGAGTCTAAGCCCATTGGGTTAAGTGGGCTTAGACTGGAGTAATTCTGTTTAGGACTGTGCTGTAAGTCATTCAGAAGCAGGATGGTGCTGAGTGCTGGCCTCGCTAGCTGGTGGCGATAACACTGGTCAAGTTTCCCGTGACTCAACAATTACACAGTCAAGAGAAGCGCTTTACCAAGGTTGTTCCATTCCCTTCGACCCTGAGGATCCCGCCCAGCTGGGATCAGGTGCAGAGCAGATGGCAATGCCCGCCCCTGCCTTTACCCAGCTGGGATCAGGTGCAGAGCACGTGGCAATGCCCACCCCCTCTTCACCCAGCTGGGATCAGGAGCGGAGCAGGTGGCAACGCCTCCCCCCACCATCACCCAGCTGGGATCAGGAGTAGAAAATATGAGAAGTGTTTGTGAAAACTAACTAAGAATAGCCAATACTTACGTTTATATTTTTACTTATTTAAAGAATGGTTTAAAGACATATATTCTTATATGCACCAGCTGCCTCTCAAGTTCAAACATGCAAAAAGCAACACCCCAAGACAGTATTAAAGTGCTAATGCATAAATCTAGTAAACAATTTGAAAAATCCTATGAGCTAAATTCTTCAAGTGCTAATATACAGTGTGATAGTAATAACACAACTTAAGTACGGATTCTTTGTCAGTTATATAAGTATTCATTTCACCAAGGCAAAAACGCCAGTTAACGCCATTCACTAATCAATGCACCCAAGTTCTAAGTCCAATGGAAGTCCAGTTTGGTATACAGTTCAAGGGTGCTGTAGAGGGCACTGAGTTGGGACCCAATCAAGATTGGGACCTTCACTCAGCTGGGATCAGGAGCAGAGCAGAGCAGGTGGCAGGTGGCAATGCCCTCTCCCCCTTCACATGGCCAGGATGAGGCCCCGAGCAGGCAGCAATGCCTGCCCTCCCTTCACCTGCCCAGGATCGGGAGTGGAGCCGCTGGCAATGCCCACCCCCCTTCACCTGACTGGGATCAGGAGCAGAGCAGGTGGCAATGTCCTCCCCTCCACCACCTTCTCATGGCCGGGACCAGTCACGGAGGAGGAGGCAATGCCCACCCGTCCACCCTCCCCTTTCCAAACCCCTTTGTATTTTTTCCCACAACGGGATTTGTTACTAGTAATGAAATAAAAACACGTTCAAAATTAGAATAATTAAATTAAGACAATAGAATGCATCCAATAAACTGCTTCTTGAAGGGGAGGAGAAAAGGGAACTGCCTAAAATTTTCACAGGCAAATTCCTGCAACCCTTTTAAAAGCATTCTCCTGCACAGTTTGGTATTAATAGATCCCTGTGCATCGCCCACCACTAGAGTTCTTCATTTTGTGCAACAGTTGACCCATGCATTTTGTTTGTTTGTGTTTGTTTTAGCATTTTTTTATGCCAGGGTTAAATTCCAGTGTGTGCTCAGGCACTTTTAACATTGGGATCCTTCCTGAGTTAGCAGAATCCGGATCCACCAGTTGTGATGTTGACTGCTCTTTTGGTCCATCAGTTGAAGTATCATGATTTTAAAACGGAGGTCGATGACTGAGTAGCTTCTTTTTTCTCAAAGAAACATAGTTCTCTGTCCAAAGAAGGGCGATTTGACTCTCAAACACTAAAAATAGTGCTGGTCTCCAAGGCGCCACTGAACTCAAATCCTGCTGTTCTACTGCAGGGCTGACCAACTTGGCTACCTACCTAAGTGAGTCTTTACAGGCATGCTTCAAGTGGTGATGTAGCAATACACAGACATGACTATTTATTCAATGAGGAAAAACCAACCAATGTTGATCTCTAAAAATATTAATACGAGGGGGGGAAATGTTGCCATGTTTTTCCTTGCTGCTTTCAGGTTATCGCATGAGATTAGGGTCGAGCACAGACAAAAAGGATTCAGGCCGCCTTCATGTTGATTTTGCACAAGCAAGAGATGACTTTTATGAATGGGAATGCAAGCAAAGGATGCTGGCTAGAGAAGAACGGCACAGGCGCAAAATGGAGGAAGATCGAATGCGGCCTCCATCTCCACCAGCGATAATGCATTATTCCGAACACGAAGCCACTTTGCTGGCAGAAAAACTGAAAGGTAATAGACCGTCCCCCTACTCTAATGTGGGCAGAACATTGATAGAGCCAGAACTGTATGAGGGGGGCAGGAGGGGCGGTGTGTGTGTGTGTGTGTGTGTGTGTGTGTGTGTGTGTGTGTGTGTGTGTGAGAGAGAGAGAGAGAGAGAGAGAGAGATCTTTCATGCTGATGTCCAGTGGAACTGGCCTCTTTCTTACTCTTACTTTCTTACTCCCGCTTCGGGTCCGGTCTTGCCAGGTATTTTCCCCCAAGCACTTCACTGCATCACTCAGGTGTATGAGTTACTTTATTAAAGAAGAATAGCAGTATCAAGATGGTCAGGCAGCATCATTGGCTGAAGTGACGCAAGGCAGCAAAGCAAGGTTAATTATATGACAAAGTCCACACACCCCAGTGGGAAAGAAAGTCCGTTAGGATTTTGGCACGTTGAGCCTGGGAGCCAGGAGAGAGGGGAGGAGGGAAAGGATGAGCTCTGCTCAGTCTCTTAGGAGGTTGGTGCGGCCTCGGCTGGAACTTCAAGGCCACGTTCTCAGGCCGGCCAGGAAATGGTAACCAAAACACCTGCACGATAAGCAGCTAGCAACCAGTCAGCAAAACAGGTTCCCTTTGCATGTTCTACACACTGCAGCAGGAAATTCATAGCACATGGCAGATATGCTGGAGGCGTATCTGACATCAGGGTGGAAAGGCAGCATAGAAATGTTTGAGATAAATAAAATACTTTCATTTCTGAACTGTAATTGTGGGACAATTTGGCATGAGCCCCTTGAAACGCAGAAAGCACATTCATCTTTGTAGACTTTTTGACTACAGTCTCTAAGTGGTTAAAATTAACGCCATCCAGGGTCCCTCAGAGGGCAAACCGGGGTAGTGGGGGGCAACGGGCACTCACCAATGTGCACATGCAAAGTGTGCGCACACATACCCACTGCACCAGTAAATGGAGATCTTTAGAGAGTCATCCCCTGCACAACCTTTCACTTCTGCATTGCACTGGAAATGACTTCATTTGCTAGCATCATGGGTGGGCGTGTGTGTGAGCGGAACAGAGGCGACATCTGATCCGCCACACAGTTACCTTCTCCGTTCTACATGCTTTTCTACAAAGAGGGGACTTGTAAAGCAGGTCTTCAGACACACGCCTGGGCTTCGGATCAGTAACAGCATTGGTCCTCAGCCTCCATCACTTTAAAGGAGTATTGAGCAGGCCCTGAGAGAGTCATTAGTTGGCTGGTAGACCTGGAAGTCAACCATTCCCTCAGAGCCCAGAGTCTGGGGCATATATTACAGGCACAGCAGGGCTCAGAGAAAAACAGAGACCCATTTCACAGTCTGCAGCACCTAGCTGTGATTTGTCACACATCCAAACTATCTGCAGGTGGTAACATGCATTAAAAATAAGCTTCTGTTTTTCCAGGAGAGAAGCTCAAACAGCTGCTGGTTCAGCTCACATTCTGCTTGCCAGTGGCAATCAGGCAGCCAGTTAATCGACAGGCCATTCAGCTGTTTGCAGTCTGTTCACATCTCTTTGCAGGAACAGGCTACTTGCAGCCATCAGAACCCAACTGTCAGCTCATGGGGGATCAGCTGAGAGTCAGCTTCTGAACTCCTGCTGGGGAAATGTTTACTGTGTACCCAGCAAAGTACATTGGAAGAATCCCTGTTGCTCACAGAGATCTGCTGGAAGTCAAGTTCTTTTCACTTCCCACCCTAGAAAGTTTTGCTACATCCAGCCTTGCTGAGATTAGGAGGGTCAAATTGGGCATGGGGTGGGGGGAAGCTCCACTGATTCTCCTTTTCTCCTCACCCCAGATTGTCAGCTTGTGCTGCAGCTGAAGCTGTAGAATTGGCGGGGGGGGGTAATTCTTTTCTCTTCACCTGAAGCTGACAACTTGAGCTGAGGAAAATCAGAATGATCTGCTCCTTTCCTCTGCAGTCCAGGCTGACCTTGGGAGAGAAGCCATCCACTCCCCAAACTGACAACTTGGGTTGCAAGAGAACAGGAGTATTAAGCCTCTATTCTCTGCAGCCTAAGATCTGCAGATCACTACCCCCTCCCAAGTTTTCAGTTTGGGGTGGGAGGAGAAGCAGCTTGCTTCTTCACCCACCCCAAGTCAAGTCAGGTGCTCCTGTTCTCCTGCAGCTTGGGCTGTCTCCCATTTGGTCAGTTTGGAATGGGGAGGAAAATACACTGGCTTCTTTCGTCTCCGCCCAAAACTGACAAGAGTGGCTTGCAGGGCACGGGCGTCGTCTGCGCTGCCCCTTCCCCATCTCCACTCTCCGCAGTCCATTGCTGTAGATGCTTTTTTCTAGCCAGACTGAGAGGAAAAGTGCAACTGAAAATGTAAGAAAATTGTTTAAAAACACTGGTAAATAATTTAATTAAGAGTACATACGTTTGATTTAAAAATATCCACAATATAGTTCATCATATAAGTATTAAAATCTTGTGCGTGTATGTATACCAGACATGTTTCAGCCCAAAGGCCTTCTTCAGTGATATATATATATATATATATATCTCATAAACAGGACTCCATCAGTATAATTCAAGGGTGTCAAAAATAAGGCCCGTGGGCTGGATTTGACTCTTCGGGGGCTTTTATGTGGCCCACAAGTAAATGCGGAAAAAAGCAGGAGGCCGGAGGCTGCTCCACAGTGCTGCCTTCCATGCTTTCAAACAGCCTCTGAATGAAAGGAAGATGTCAGGGCCAAGATGGATGAGTCCTCTACGGGGCAATTTTGGGGCCCTGGGATGCACACTGGAGGGTGGCTGCCTGAAGCCCAGCCAGAACACCGCAGTGCCCAAGCAGGCGTGGTGCATTGATCCCCTGCTGGGCTCCTTCCATGCCTTGCTTGTGGCGTTTACTGGCAGAAACTAAGCAGGTGCAGGTGCGAGTGGGCCAGAGCAGTCCAGGAAGGGCGAGACGTTGCAAGGCAGCCTGTGCCGAGTCTGACCCCGGCCTCAAGACTCCCCCTCAAAGATTCAGTCCACCCCACTGCTTCTTAGCTTGCCCTTTCTCCAATGGGATTGGAGGCCCACTCACGGCTCCCTCTTTTAGCCACACAAAACAATCCCCCGAGGTGGGCTGAGCTTGAAGAGAGTGGCTGGCCCAAGGTACCCAGTGAGCATCACAGCAAAGGGGCAGGGGGGTTAGGTGTGGGTCTCTATCCTCAAACCTTGGTACTGCCCTAACTGCACCCCCCCCCCCAGAAATCCACGCAGAGATTTTGGAATCCTCTGTGATCCATTTTCTGTGGATGTTCATGAGGTTCCAGAGGAGCTCCAGGTGGAAAAAAATTGATCTGCAGTGTGATGCTGCACTTAAGAAGAAGCTTTCTGAAGTTGGCATCACCAAGTTTTTTGGGTCCAAAGTGTCCTCAACTCAAGGCTTTTGATTCTAAAATTCAGCCTCTGTTTGGGACGATGTACGTTTGTGATCAGCTCTTTTCTGTAATGAATATCAATAAATCATACAAATCATCACACCTGAACAGCATACTCAAAATCGTCACCAGCAGAGACTCTAGATTTTGATGCCGTACTTCAGAGCAAGAGGTGTCAGCTATCAAAGACTGTTAAATAAAGGAAATAGTTTTAGTGTTAATATTTCAAGGATGTTTGTAGTTTGAGTAAAAAATTATATCATTAATTGGTTTTGCCTGCGTCCTTTATAAAGTTTATATCACCCGTACCTGGCCTTAAATTTAATGGTGCACATGGCCTGGCCCGACAAAGTATCGTTTATGTCAGATCTGGCCTCGTAACAAATGCGTTCAGCACCCCTGATATAATTGATAAATCAAAAATGCATGACCCAGCACAAAATAGACCTAGAATGGGAAAAAAGAAAAAAATTATGTATAATGATTAGTATCTGAATACTTTGTGGGAAGCAAGACTAATTAAAAATGTGAAATCATGTAAAATTATAATGTTTATGATAAATAAACTTACTCCCGCTAAGATGTAATATAAAACAGATAAGAGTTGCTATGAGGATCAACTCTTACCTGGATGTGTTGCCTTCATTGTATTTTAT
The DNA here is from genome assembly GCF_028583425.1 of Eublepharis macularius. Classification (NCBI taxonomy): domain Eukaryota; kingdom Metazoa; phylum Chordata; class Lepidosauria; order Squamata; family Eublepharidae; genus Eublepharis; species Eublepharis macularius. Next base: position 3,532,981 of record NC_072792.1, read on the forward strand.
GCTGTTCCGTGGAAGGGTTTTGGTGAATGTACTCCACGCTGTTTTATATTACATCTTAGTGGGAGTAATTTTATTTATCATAAACATAATTTTATATTTTTAATTAGTTTTGTTTCCCACAAAATATCCAGATACTAATCATCAGGGCTTTTTTTCAGTGGGAATGGGGTGGAACGGAGTTCCGGAACCTTTTGAAAATGGTCACATGGCTGGTGGCCCCGCCCCCTGACCTCCAGACAGAGGGGAGTTTCGATTGCAATCTAAACTCCCCTCTGCCTGGAGGTCAAGGGGCGGGGCTACCAGCCATGTGACCATTTTCTCTGAGGGCAACCCGCTGAGTTCCACCACCTTTTTCCCCAGAAAAAAAGCCCTGCTAATCATTATGCATGTTTCCCCCCCATTCTAGGTCTATTTTGTGCTGGGCCATGCATTTTTGATTTATCATTTCTATTGATGGAGTGCTGTTTATGATATACGTCTCACTGAGGGGAGGCCCTTGGGCCAAAACGCATCTGGGTTTTTGGTGCCGTACATAAGGAGATCATCAGTGCAATTCTAAGCAGAGTTACTCCAGTCTGAGCCCATTGAAATCAAACTTATGCACTATTAATTAATGAATTGAATTATATGCAATTTAAAACAAAACAATTCTCTTACATTTTTAGTTTACACTTTATTTTTTTTGTCCCTTGTTTGCAGGCTTGTTGTTATTTTTTCTCCCCTTTCTTGTTGTCTTCACTGGGAGAAAAACTGCTTCAAGCACTGGGCACAAGAAGGGAGAAGGTGGAGTCCCCCTCTGCCGCAGCCCCTTTGTATCCCCAGGAAGGCGGGAGTGGAGGTCAATAGCAAAACATTCTGTTGGGGGATGACGCCTCAACTCCCAGGGTAACGGGAGCCACCGCCAGTACTTCTGAACTAACCCTCAGCTTAGAGACTGAGGGACAAAGTCTCCAGCCCTACCAGGGGTTAATCAAGAAGTCAGCCCCGCAACGTGGGATGCTACAGGCGTTCCACAAAAACAATTACGTGGTAGCTGTAGCCAAATAGGCCAAAGGTCTGGATTTAGATTGAAGCCCCATGTCATAGGCAGGGGCCCAGGGAAGCTCTCTGTAGGCTGCCACCGCTCTGTTTAGGGTTGCCATATTCCTTCACCTTCTGGGCGGGGCCTAAATTGGCCTGCTATGAAGCACCAGGAGCGCTCCAGGACCCTCTTGGCAGAGCTCCTGCACTCCACAGCACGTTGAATTGGGCCCGTTTGGGGCCAAAATCAGCCTGCTGCAGAGCATTGGTGGGCTGATGGGGTGGCGCAACAGGCCCTGGAGTGCTCCCGCACTTCCCAGTGGGCCGGTTCAGGCCCCAAATGTGATTCGGCCTGTTTGGGGCCCAAATTGGTCTGCTGCGGAGCGCGGGTGCGCACTCCCCTGGACCATGCCCCCGAAGGCCCATTCTCCTGCTGGCCAGGTAAGCAGGGGGGGTGGAGGGTAGGTGTGGGGGAGCCCCCGCCCCATCAGGGGGCTGGCAACCCTCTCTGGTACAGGTCTCCTCAGAAGGGCCCAGAGCACCCAACCGACCCCTTTTGTCCACTCTTTCCCAATGGGTTTTACTTCAAATGTGACCGAAGGAGGGCCCAGGCAGAATAATAAGCAACTTTATTCAAAAGGTTTAGTAATAACTGGTGTTCAAAACTTGGTAGATTAAAGAGAACTGTAAAGGTTAGTGAAAAACAAAATAAAACACCCTAGCTGTCTCTTGGTAACTGGCTTCAAGCTGACTCGCCCCTTCTGGATGAGGGATCCCTCCATCTGCAGCAGCCCCTCCTCAGCTCTGCTTAGGGTTGCCAGCTCCAAGTTGGGAAATTCCTGGAGATCTAGGGAGATCTAGGGGGTGATACCTGGAGAAAGTGGGGTTTGGGTGGGAAAGGGCCTTGGCATGGCATAATTCCATAGAGTCCACCCCCCCCCCCCCCACAAAGTAGCCCTTTTCTCCAGGTGAACTGATCTCTGTGGCCTGGAGACCAGTTGTAATTCCGGGAGATCTCCAGCCACTACCTGGAGGCTGGCAACCGTAGCTCTGCTCCCTGGGAGTGAAAACCCTCCCACTGTGGCAAGGCTTTTTATCCCTTCTCTCAGGCACCCCCCCCCCACACACACACACTTCTCTATTGGTGTGATTTCCCCCTTCAAATCCCCTCTTAACCAATCACAGGGTCCAAAGGGGACCTGGGAAATGTAGGCTGTGTAGTCATGTTAGTAGAGGCTTCCCCAGAGCCACTAGGCCTCACTACCTAGGCCCAGGCTCATAACACCCCCAAACGCAAAACACAGCACAGAAATATAATTCATAAAGTATATTAGAGTGTGTGTAAAAGATTCCAAGTATAGAAAGTGTGCAAGACGGGAAAGAATATAACAAAACTGAGTAGCTACTTTAAATACTATTCAGGCTTCGGCCCTCTCAAACTGATCTCGCCTTAGCAGGCTAGAGGCACAGAAGGCCAGGCAGGAACCCAAAATCCAGAGTCCTGGACTGACACTTATCCTGGTAGTCAAGTCCAGAGCACAGAACCGTTCCTAGTGACGAGTATTCCATCAGCTGCCACAACATAGCCCAACCAGAGCACGGCAATGCTCAGACACTCGCTTTGTGCCAGGCCACCCTCAGCATGGCCTCATCCCACTTGAACAATCACGGGGTGTTGCTAGGACCATGTGGCCCTGTGCCTCTGCAGCTAGAGTGTACTCAGAGCCAGAGCAGCTTACCTTCACCCAGGCTACCTTGTGCTAATGAGGTAGAGGGTGAGTGCAAAACTCTCTCCTGGTCTCTGGCCCCGAAGCTCTCTGATCTAGGATTGCCTGGACACTGTGCCCTCCCAGTGGGAGGGGGGACCAAGTGCTTACTGGGAGGGTGATCTCTGCACGTGGACTCCCACCACCCACACAGTGATGCCACTTCCGGAAGTGACGTGACCATGCCGGCGACAGGCGTGCTCCCACTCTTTGCACAGGGGTGATCCACCTTGTGAAGCGCGGGAACGTTCCCATGGCCACTGTTACGACGTCACTTCAGGAGGTGCTGTTGTCGATCTCTGCCAGCGCCATGCCCACTGTGTGCTTGCCCAGGTTGCCTTCCAGTGCCGCAGTCCCATCTCATCCCTTAGCTTCTCAGGGAAACGCAAAGTCATAATGGCTGTAATTTTCCAGAGGTGGACCTTGTATAGCTTAACCCAAAGCCAGAACCAAAGATTCAAACAGCCAAGAAACGAGGAGAGTTTCTCTGTGACTGTGTGAATAAACACCCTGTGCAGCCCTTTCCTGGTCCGACTCGTTTTTGACCCTTAGTCGAGTGCAGTAATCAGTGAAGCGAATGCACATCTGGGGATTTCTCCTAAGCAGCCGAAGACCGGGCAAATACCGGCTTTTCACACGCATGCAAAATATGCAGCTCGTGGAAAGGAGGGATTTATCGTGCCCAGTTGAGTCGTCGTCGTCCCCCCCCGCCCCCCCTGCCGCCGCCGAGACTGAGTGCGGGAGGTGCAAGTGCCGCGGTTCCTGTGGGCAAGAAGCTGTTTTCTTCTAAGTCTGTCCTTCATTGTTTGTTTCTGCAGCAGCTGATGGGCACTGTGGAGGCTCTTACAGAGCAAGTGGCTTCTCAGATATGCTGCCTGTCAGATTTCAGTCTTAAAGTATTTTGAATAAAAGTATGAAAAAATCTGCAAAGCAGAATTCATCTCTGCTTTTTTATGACTCCATAAAATGATTCTTATGCATTCAAAGTTTTTTTCTAGATCATATAATAAAACTTTAAAACCCAAATCCCGCCTCTGCCAGGTATTGTATTATTCCCTAAAGAGCGAACAGATTGCAAATTTAAATAAATAGATGGGGCAATCACAGAATGAATTAAGAATGGTTATTGGTTATGCAAGATGTAGGTAGCACTAAGCTTGATGAAAGAGACAATTTGAAATTCATACGTTTGATTGCTTAAGAGTGAAAGGTCTCAAACAGCAGCACTCTTTTTGCATAGACACGGCTTGCAGCTCAACTCCTTGATTGCTCAGGAGGCGCTCAGGAGCAGAGCAGTGGAATGTCCACATTTCCTTTTTTAGTGACTGTTGGTATCCCAGGTCAGATAAAAGGCAATACAAATCTTGACAATAAAAAGGACTGGTTGTGTAGAAACAATCTGCTGCCCCATACTTGGTGTCTGAAAGCTAGATGTTGTTGCTCTAGTTAGAAGAGGTATGGATCTATCATTTATACAGCACTATAAATATACAGCATAACAAAAGCTCCCCCCCCCCATGAAAAAAGACAAAGAAGTGTAACAATCTTAATTTTAACAAAGTGGAGGAGGGACAGTCTAACACATTGAGGAATGCAAGAGGAATACCCAGCAGGTGTGCACCAACAGGTTTTTAAAAAGTGACTTAGACTCCCATTGGTGGAATATAGGTGGAAATAGGGATGCCCCCAATTTTTTCCCCTCTGCATCCAGTCTTGTCCCTTGTGCCAAGATGACTTGACCATTGTAGTGTCAGTCAATCTTTATTACGGTCATAGACCACACAATAATAGCATACAACCCAGTCATGGTAAGTCATATTATTTACAAATCTATTCACTAAAATTTCAGGGTACAGAGTCTTAAATATTTAAAACCTTAAAACCTGAGTGCCTAAGACCAAATTATCTTGTCCCTTGTGCCAAGATGACTTGACCATTGTAGTGAGCAACTTGCGAGGAGGAAATTAGTTCAGAGGGACTCAATCCATCACCACAAACGTAACACACACTGTGCCTTATCTCTCATGTAGAACCTAAGAATCTTGTTGCACCAATCTTTGTGCCTGTTCTAAATGAGCTCAATCTTTCCAAAGTTTCCAGTGCAAACCCTACCTGATCCTGGGAAACGTGTTGTACTGGCTGTCATCTGAGGGCCAAGCTACAAGTGACAAATGGCACAGGTTGGACACTTGTCAGCTTCCCTCAAGTTTTGATGGGAAATGTAGGCAGCTTGGTGGAATGTTGGACAAGTGACAGTTGAAAAGTCCATTGGACAGCAGTTGGAGAGCCCAGCTGCAAGACCGGGACGTCTACATTTCCCATCAAAACTTGAGGGAAGCTGACAAGTGTCCAACCTGTGTCATTTGTCACTTGTAGCTTGGCTCTATGGTGAGCAAAGTTCTCCCCTCTTCCGATTCCCTCCCCAAACAGCTCAAAAATGTCAGGAAAGTGATTGAAATATGTCAGTTGTTGAGTTCCTATCAATTGTCCCCTGCCTCATCATCTTTGGCAGAAGTCGTGAGTATTGATCGGAATACTTACCAAGTACAGCTTAGCTAGTAACTTGGGCTTCATTTTCTTCTTAAATTATATGCCCCCTTCCCTCTGTATCTTATCTGTGCCCAATAAACTTGAAAACTGCACTGAAAAGTCAGCATTACCCCTTGCCGTACTGGAACACAAATTAATGAGTTGTCGGTAGTAGCGTGTGATGATGAGAAAGGGAGCTAGAATCCCTCCTGAGGAAAGCTTCCCACATATATTTCTCTCCTTCACTGATGCCAGCTGGCTTCTAACTGTGGTTCAGAGGAAGTAAAAGAGGTGCTAGAATTGGTGGTAGCTGCTATCACAGCTACAATCCTGCACTAGTAAATACCCATCCGTCACAGCAAGAGATAGAGGCGGGAGTAGCAGGCTGGCAAGAAGATGAATTACTGGGTGAGAAAGTCAGGAGGCCTTGTTGTGGCTAGACACAATTTTTTTAAAAAGAAAGGAAATCAGGAGAAGAAGAAAAAGATGACACAGTCTCTCACTCTCTTAGTGTACACCTATCCATTGAAGATTCCTCTGTAATTGTAGGCTTCATAGATTTCATGGTGGTGAAACACCAGGGAGACGTAGCAGCTGATCTGTGCTCCCTCGTACATGTAACCATGTGTGTGTTCCATACCCATGTTGCATTCTGGCATACAGAGAAATGCATACCTGTTCAAAAAACATAGGAAGTGACTTCTTGGTCTAGGAGGAAAATATTTCACATGAGGGTTATATTTTGAGTCCTATAAAGAAAAAACCCACCAACATTCATTTTTATTGGGAAAACCACAACATCCAACCTCTCTAGCATTCCCCCTACTGATATTGGGGCCACTTCCACCACCACCCCCGCAACACTAATCCTATGCAATACCAGACCTGTTAGGAACAAGGTTGCATGCATTGCTGGGATGTTACAGGAAGAGAAAATTGACGTGGCTTGCCTAACAGAGACTTGGGTGCAGGAAAATGACAAGGTGTGTCTGTCCCAGCTAACTCCCCCTGGCTATGCAGTCTGGGTACCCTGCTCGTTCACAGACCACCCAGCTCCCCCATAAGCCCCCTTTCTGAGTTGGCAGAGCTGCCAGCAGACATGGTGTTGGAGACACCTGGACTTATTGTTCTGGGAGACTTCAGCATCCATGCTGAGTGTTCAAAGTCAGGCCTGGCTCAGGAATTTATAGCTTCCCTGGCAATCCTGGGCCTCTCGCAAATACTGTCAGGCCCTACACATGAAAGAGGCCACACACGAGACTTAATATTTTGTGCTGAGCATCTGAGGGAAAGTCTTATTTCAGCATTAGAGACTCGGCCTCAATCATGGTCAGATCATCATCTGCTGAAGACAAAAGTGAATATGGCCCCAACACCCCACAAAATGGGGGGTCCAATTAAAATGATTCGCCCACAAAGGCTCATAGACCCTTCCAGATGTCAAAATGTCTTTAGGGATTTTAGAATTCCAGACATGCTCCACAGAAGTTGCGGTAGAAGCATGGAACGCAAAAAAGCTCCGTGAAGCTATTGACACCATTGCTCCTTGTCAACCGCTCCGGCCGTTGGGACAGAAGCCGGCACCATGGTTTACCATGGAGCTGGCTGACCTGAAGAGGGCTGGAAGGCGTCTAGAAAGACGCTGGTGAAAAACTCGCACAGAAGCTGATAGAACGTGCTACAGAACACACTGGAGGATCTATGAAGTGGAAATGAAAGTGGCAAAGAAACACTACTTCTCAGCAACCATTGCGTCAGCTAGTTCACGACCGTCCCAATTGTTCAGGGTATCCAGACACCTTCTAACTCCTAAATCTGAACCTTTACAGACTCAAGAACAGACAATTAGCTGTGAGGCCTTTGCTGAGATTTTTTCTGATAAAATAGCATGAATACACTCTGATCTAGATGCTAGCTGCAATGCAAACAAGATAGAAGAAATGCTTAATACACCGTCTGACCTATATTTGGACTGCTTTGAACCCATTACAATGACAGACCTTAACAGGATCTTGATGTCTATGAAAACCACTACTTGTGCGCTTGATCCTTGCCCATCTTGGCTGTTAAAATCAAGTAAAGATCACATAAGTGAACCACTGAGATCTATTGTAAATCAGTCACTAATTCAGGGCACCTTCCCCCGGCTCCTCAAACAGGCAGTTATCCGTCCGCTACTTAAAAAGCCATCTCTAGACAAAACTGATGTGGCCAATTATCGTCCAGTCCCTAATCTGCCCTTTCTGGACAAAGTGATTGAGAGAGCAGTAGCCGACCCACTCCAGACCTTCTTGGATAACTCTAGCGCTCTAGACCCTTTCCAATCAGGCTTCAGACCAGGGTATGGGACAGAGACAGCACTAGTAGCATTAGTGGATGATCTCCGTCTGAATATAGACAAAAGCCACGCCTCCTTACTGCTCCTCCTGGATCTGTCTGCAGCCTTTGACACAGTAGACCAGGCCATCCTCTTGAGGCGTTTAGAAACAGAAGTGGGCATCAAAGGATGTGCCCTGGACATCCTTTGATGCTGCTTGAGCCCTATCTGTCTGTTCTCGACCTAACGACAGTGATCCATGCAACAGTCACCTCCAGATTGGACTACTGTGATTCACTCCTTGCAGGGCTTCCCTTGAGGGGTCTGACCCGGAAATTACAGCTGGTCTAGAATGCTGCTGCACGGGTCTTGGTGGGTGTGCCATAGAGGGCGCATATCATACTGATCTTGCAGTAGCTGAACTGGCTCCCTGTGGAGTTCCGGATCAGGTTCAAGGTTTTGGTTTTAACCTTTAAACCCCTAAACAGACTGAGACCAGCATACCTGCGGGATCATTTCTCCCTGTATGTACCCCGGGGAATGCTAAGATCTGCAAATAAAAATCTACTAGTGATCCCTGGCCCCAGGGAGGCTCGGCTGGCCTTGACCCGGGCCAGGGCCAGGGCCAGGGCCTTTTCAGTCCTGGCCCCAGCCTGGTGAAACTCTCTGTTGGGGGACACCTGGACCTGCCAGGACCTTATATCCTTTCAGCAGGCCTGTAAGACAGAGATGTTCCGCCAGGCATATGGTTGAGGCCAGTCTTAGATTCTTGTTAGAAATGCCTCCCAACCGGGCTTCTGTCGGGGTGGCATAAAACCATCTCCCCCCCCCCCGCCATATGCGATGTCACTGTACGATATCAACTGCATCTCCCACTCCCCCCCCCTTCTTTTTTGTTTATAGTGTGATATAGGACAAATGGAGGAGGCTGCCATCTGAGACTGCCTGTAAATATACTACTGTTCTGATCTTAAATGTATTTAAAATGTTTTTATTGTATTATTTATACTATTGTAACCTGCCCTGAGCCCGTTTGCAGGGAGGGAGGGCTAAAAAATCCAATCAATCAATCAATCAATCAATCAGTCAGTCAGTCAGTCAGTACAAGATTCATACTCTGCTTAGCTAGCTCCCCAAAGCAACGGAGTTGTGTACTGAGTTGTTTTCAAGGGTAAACCCACGTAAAATGTATTACAGTTACCTAGCCTCAAGGTAAGCCTAGCCATGTATCCACGTGTCAAGCCATCTTCTGGCCCAAATGAAGACAGAAGAAAGCCTCTCCACAGCTGCATTTCTTTGCATCTCCTGCAATGGAGATATAATAGCTGAGTGTGTGTGTAACCACCAGACTCTTGAGTGGAGTCAACAAAGGTCAACTGACTCTCTTCAGTATATAGCACTCTCCAACACCTCCACTTCCCGACCAGCATCACCTCCATAAACTAAGCAAAAGAATAAATAAAGGGTGGTGGCTCCCATGGAAATGGGTGAAAAAGAGCAGCCAAGATTGCATAAATGATGTGTGTGTATGTGTGTGTGTGTGGGGGGGGGGTTGTACAGCCCACCAGTGAGGAGCTCTTAGTTCTCACAGCCAGTGTCTGTGCGCGACCCGATAACAGGCCTCCTCTCAGGATGCTCCCAAGGCGCTGAGACATCGCCAGGCATATGGTTGCCAACTTTCCCATTATTTCTGTGGCGTCTTTGCCTGTGGATTGGAGGCTCCACTCCTTGTAGCCCTCAGAATCCAAAGCCTGTGAAGATAATTTACAGTGGACTTCCAGGCAGCCGAGGATGATAAAATAGTGGCGTGCCAAGATATACGTCATGGTGCTCCTTGACACAGGGAGGGGCGTGTTCAAGTGACTGAAGGTGATGTTTTCAAGCCAGGGAAGAAAGTGTCTTAGCGGAAGAAATTGTTCTAGTGTATGGTGGATTTTTAAAGCGCAATTGTGCCAAGAAATATAGCTAAGTGCAATTATCTAAACAATTAAGTGTTATACTTTTATTGCTATGCCTTTGTGGTAATATTTGTCAGTTTGTCTCCAAAGGAATGGTTTCAAAAGGTGGCCAACCAAACCCTGTTCTAAAACTGGATTCTATTACTTGCTTTCCCTAAGATAACTTTACCAGACAAAAATTAAATTTCCTGCCCGGGATCCAGGCCAGCGTGGAGTTGCTTGTTCTATTCTCAGTGAAGAAAATGAATTCCAGCGTGTCGGCCACTGGGCAGTCAGCTCATCAATTTAGAAAGCAAGGAGTGGAGATGAAATTAGAATTTTAAAAATAACCTGTAGAGAGGGCATTATGTTAGGTAATGTAGTTGTGCTGTGAATTATTTCCCTCAGGCACTTGTTAAATGGTTAGCGACTTGGATTTCCTAATTACACAACCAGTGGAATTTTTTCTACTTGTGTAAAATCATCAATTAACTGTTAATGGGCTTGCCGGCCCATCCAGCTTGTGAAGATTGTGTCAAACATAGAATTATTTCTTAACTTACATGGAGTGAAGCCACAATCCACTGCAATGTGGTGTCCTTGACAACACTTAGAAAAAAGATTGTGGTGTTGCGTACACCTTGTTTTGGGTGGAATTTAAGCACCTTGGCCATGCACACAATTGCTGCTAAGACTGCCCCATCAAATGGTGCTTCCATTTATTGCCATTAGTTGTTACAATAACAGAACACAGATTGTCAATAGAAGAAAACAGTTATGCTCTGAAATTGCCTTTAAAATTTCTTCCTCTTCCATTTTCTTCTTCTTCCAACTGTTTTTCTCTGTATCCCTCCATCAATCCATGCTTCTTTCCCCCATCTCTTGTTGACCTCTTCTAAGCCTTCCAGATGCCCCCTGTATTCGCTCCCCTCTGCGCTTCTGGTTTCCCTCTCCTCTTCCCTTCACTCTTCCACATCATCACAACGTTCAAACATGGCTATTCCCAGTTCTTTACCCTCTCTCCTCCTCCACCCCATCAGTTGCCTCGCTGGGGTGTTTCATGGCCACCTCAAATGCACCCAGCCTCTCCTCTTTCCTCCCAAGCCATCTTCTCTGCATGGCCATTCAAACCACGTGGAAAGGTATGGAAAGTTGGCTCTGGTCTTCCATCTCTTTGCTGCTCATCTTCAGTCTGGCACCCAAATCTTGCTACTTCTCCCATAACAACAGTGCACAATTATGGTCCTTCCTTTCAACTCTGTAGGGCAGTACTACAAATGTTGGCCAAATGAGGGGATTCAATTCCAAACATGGAAACATAGAGCTTGAAGGTGTCCAAAGGGTCATCTAGTCCAACCCATTGCACAATGCAGAAAAGTCACGGTCCCTCCCCACCTTCCCCCAGTGACCTCTGCTCTATGCCCAGAGGAACCCTCCAGGATTCCTGGCCAATCTGCCCTGGAGGAAAATTCCTTCCTGACCCCAAAGTGATGATCAGCGTTTCCCTGGGCATGTACAAATGGGCCGCAAGAGCTTCAAACCATCTCTTCATGCCCTCCTTCTCCTGATCTGTGTACATTCATATTGAGTCACAGAATCATCAAAGCTGCCAGGTGCCCACCCAGCCTCTTCTTCTATCCCTCCAAGGAAGGAAAGCCAGTAATGCCAGCCCTGGAAAGGAAGGGCAAAGTTGGCAGAGTGTGAAGCAGTGCCGGACCAGTTCAGAGAGGAGGGTATCAGCCACATTGTGTGGCTTTCAGTCCACCCCCAAGGGTGTACTAGGAAGTTCTCTTTCTCCTCCACGGTGCTCCTGTACATTCACTTCAGTGGTGCTAGTAAAGAACATCAAACCTTGTATTTGCATAGCCACCCTGGGCTCCCTGTCAAAGTTGCTGTCTGCTGGCCCTCACGCCAACAAAGGCCAACTCAGCATCATACAGAAACCAGTCACAGGACTTGCCTAGTTGCATGGGCCGCTAAGATGACCAAAGCCCCTGACTGCCCTTCTAGTCCTTCCCTGTTGTGGTGGGGAGGGAAAGCTTTCATAATATTTATATGATCATGTTCCCAACATGGAGCTACTTCATATTGCTAAACTGTGTGAAGAGTGAATGGAAATTCAAGTTACAACATTTTATAGGACTCATGATAAACAGAGCTTTGGAGGGCGTTTTATGTTAGGACATTAAGCAAAGTCATGTTTAAGATACACCATAAAAATTATTTATGAGCATATTAATTCATAAAGGCAGAAGTGTCTTAATATCACAAAGCATATGATTGTAATGTAAACCTCCTGACTTGCTTGTTTTAGATGACAGCAAATTTCCAGAGGCCACTACCGTTTTGCTTACCTGGATAGAGCGTGGTGAGGTGAATCGCCGCACTGCCAACCAGTTCTATTCAATGGTGCAGTTGGCCAATAGTCACGTCCGCCGACTCATGAATGAAAAAGCTACTCATGAACAAGAAATGGAGCAAGCCAAAGAGACTTTTAAAACTGCTCTAATGGGGATCCTCACTCAATGTAAGTTATCCCAGTTAGTTGTTATAGTTCTGTTAGTTAATGGTGATGGTGTGTTGATAATCCTGAGGGTAAGTAGTGACAATAGAGTCATTTTCCACTTCATTCCCTATGGCATTTTGGAAGATCAAGGACCATTTCCTTATCTTTTACTCCTCAAGGTGAGCAAAGTTATAGTTGTTTTTCTTTTTTGCTGATAGACTGAAGCTATGTAAAATGCAAGGAAATGTCTAGTCAGTGGCCTCGCTCGCCTGGGATGAAGAAGCCCAGCTGGTTTTGCAGGGGGCTTCCTTCATAATGTTATCAGCAATATATGGCATGTAGGTATAAACCATCTGGCTGTCTTTTGGAATTTTACAGGAGGCATCATGTGTTGGTAGAATGGGGGGGGACGGACATTTCCCTCAATGCACTAATTGCGCCTTGTGTACAGATGCCTTAATTCTCAGAGGCACATACTTAATACAGAGGAATCTGCTTGCAGACCTTTCGGCAGGGAGATCATTCCACTGATTTTCTGCAAATGCTCACTTGGCAGGCGAGATGCCTCCAGTGTTAAGTGCTGGCAATTTTTCCTTGTACAAAATATAATCAGTTCTGTTACCTTTCTGGGCCTTCCTCATAAGACAATAATCGGGATAATTGCCTGCTACAAACCTTTGTTAAAAAATAAAAAGATTTTCTTTCCACTGTCAGCTATGAAAATGTATGCCACACATCTCCTAACCCTGTTTCTCGGTCTCGTTTTTATCCCACCCCTCTGGCGAGGAGGCCAGGGTATATGCTTCTGCCCTCCTTTGTTTTGTCCTGCTGTTCCTTCTCTGCACACGGAGGAGCCCCTTTTATCCCCAGAAGACCCTGAGAAAGCATTGCTGGCCCAGGGACTACCACAGTCTGGTGTTTGAACTCAGCTGTCTCCAGATTCCACTGCCTTTGCCGCTACACCACGCCAGCTGTCCATCAGCTGGCACACAGAGTAAAGCTTTCGCCTCTTTGTATCTCTCCCAGATGTGGGAAAGGGGGGGTTGCTGTCTTACTGAAAACAAAACGCACTGCACATAGGAAAATCCCCTCTGTACATGAAAAGCTTTAGCACTCGTTCATTCATTTGGAGAATTTATATCCCACTTTTCATGGTCAAAGGCATTCTTAATACAGCTTCCCCACAACATTTTAAAATGACAATAAAAAACAAAACTGCGCACGAAACAGGCCGGATGCCTAACAGAGGAGAGGCAGGTCAGCTGAGCATCTAGTCTGGCTTTGAGGCTTGATTCTGCTGACAGTGTGAACTGCTAGGGCCATGGAGGGCAGACAGGAGAGCAAGTGAGTCCCTGTTTTGTACTTGTGAGCTATACTGGGAGCTGAAGCACTTCTCTCCCTTCCCATTGGAGACTTTGGGGAGCAACCCAGACGACACAGGGAGCTGCTTTGATGGCTGTAGGAGCAGTGAAATGCAGGGAGTTGCTTTCTCTTGACACCACTGGTCTTGCCACTGCCACTGAGGAATATGGATTTGAAGAAAGGGATTTTATATATCATTTCTGTGCCTTTCAGTATTATATATACCAGTATTATATATACCAGGGGTGGGCAATTGTTTTAGCTCGGGGGCCACTTTGTGGGAGCGGAGGTTAGCGGAGGGCCGCACCTTTTAAAATGATTGCATTCATTAGTTAACTTTGCATTTCAGAAAAGGTATAAATTGTATCATAAAAATCAATAAATATAAATTAAATAAAATAGTGGTAGTTTTATTCAATTTATTTATTGTGCTAATTTCATATCATCTATAGCTGCAAGCACATTTAATTTTAGAATCAGTTTAATGATTCTCTTGGCGGGCCACAAAAAACTCTGTAGCGGGCCGCATGTGGCCCGCGGGCCGCAATTTGCCCACCCCTGATATATACCATTTCAGTATTATATGCCTTGCACCTTTTCTATGCTCAGGAGCCATTGTAGTATTTGCAATGGAACCTGCAAGAATATGACACTTGAAACAAAAAGATCAAAGAAGAATGTATGTTAAAACATGTTAAAACGATGTAAGAACTGAGGGCTAAACAATATATTGCTTGTAGAGAGGCACCTGTAGAAATGTCACACAAATACTTTTTGAAGAAACTGAGTAATGTAGCAAGCTAGGTCAGCCACCTGTGGCATTATCTCTCCCAAGGCTGCCAAGATGAGACTTCACGGCGCCGTCGAAGGTAACATTAGCAAAAGGGAGGTGGGCAGGAGGAGGCAGGTGTCCTTCCATGGGGAACAAGCACAAGGACAAGATAAGGAGCTGCAAATCTTGGAATTCCCCCAATTAAGTCGCTGACCTAAACTTGCTCTTCCAATAAAATTAACCCTAGACACCTGTGTCAAAGACTGCAAGCCAATAAGATAACAAATATTAGAATATTGTGATATTACTATAATTAACCTGAGGGTATAAATTGCTTTGCACTTCTATTGTAGCTTTGATGAGCTTTGGACACAAGGAGACCACCTACTCCTGTGTAAAAAGGGCTCCTCCATTGTTTAAATTAAACAATCATATATTTCTTCATTCTACAGGACTCCGTGGTGTGTGTGTCTCTTGTTGTGATTGCCGAGAGGGACACCTAAGGCACAAGTTTGTGCATAACACTACCACTGAGCCCTGCTAAGCTGGCGTGTAGCAGCATGTTGGCGTGGCTAAGCTGCCGTGTGGTGCTCTTCTTGGAGCTGAGGGGTCACCTACTTGAGCTGCTTGCTTCTGTCGCCAGCAGTAGCAACGTCAGCCATTCGGCAGCGGCAGTGGCTGTTGTTGCCTCTTTTACAGAGGCTGCCTTGTCCAGCCCAGGAGCAGCTACAGGAACCCCGAGAATGGGCCACTGCTTTTCTCCTCATCCTGTGGTTTCTCTGGTCACTGGGCCTCCCCCCCTCCCCCCGCAACCTGAAGTGCTATGGAGGGTAGCAGCACTAGGCAACATGCTGTTGCAGCAGTGAAACAGTGCTATGGTATGGCTTAAACACACAAAATCATCTTCATTGAGGCGCCAGCAGGGACACCAAGCAGGTCAAAACACAGAGGAAAGTCGAGGGGCATTTCCTTCCCTCCAGACACAAGGCAAAGCTCCCCTCTCAGACCCAAGAAACGGATCATGCCAGAAACGGCATGTCGGGGGGAAAATCATTTTCATTTTTTTCTGGTATAAAACAAAGTTTAGTTTTCAGAGGAAAAGTTCATGCCTTGAATATGAGTTGAGGACAAGATCATGCAAAAACAAGGGGAAAAGCATGAATCAGGCGGCTGAAATGTGGCTAGTCCTCCAGGGGGAACCAGGCCTGGTGTTATCTTCCCACACGGCTGGCTGTTTTCCTTAACATTACACTGCGGAAGCCAAGGCAAGAGATGAGACAAGCTTTTAGACATAACCCATGATCTTCATCCGGCCCAGTTCAGGGCCCTGCTCTGTCTGCCCCCCACTGTCTGAGGGGAGGGGGTAGCCAGTGCAGACAGGGCCTTCTCCACTGGGGCCCCTCACCTTTGACCTCCCTTCTTACTGCTGCTTGCTTGGGATCAAGCCTTTTGGACCCTGGGCAACTAGGCAAAGACATGCCAATTCCCCCAGGCATTTGGCAAACTGTAAATGGGGTACGGGGACACCTGCTCTCTTGTCATTTTTTATACTGGCGGCTTTAGTCTCTGATTTTTTAATGTGAGTTTTATTACTCTGATTTTTAGATTCTATAAGAGTATTGTTTATTTTATTAGAAATGTTGTTTCTAATGCGGTCAGTGAGTTTTGTTTTATTTTACTATTTCTATTTTTAACTTATGTAAGCTGCCTCAGGAGATCTTTAAAAGACGAGTTTGGAATATAAAAATTAAATAAATAACTGAAATCCTCCATTTGGACCAGGGAGTATTAGTGTGGCGGGATGAGCACAGCATCCGTGAGCTTCACATGTATCGGTTACGCTGAATAAACTTGGCTCCCTTGGAGGAAATCCCCTCTTTGGAGCCTACAAGTTAGAACTGTAAGTGATTCTTACCTTACCGCCCTCTCTTATTTCAGGTTCCCAATGTAGATTGCAGTACAAATAACTGGGAGGATTAGTCTTTTCCCATCAAAACCATTTTGTAGTACATTAGGGTATTCAGAACGTGAAATCTGAGGGATATGTCCCAAAATCTAAATTCTCAAGACCTAAGAAATGTTTTCAAGCCCAGCTCAACTCGATATCAGAATGATTTTATTCAAACGTTTCAGAGATTTTTAATGTAAATCTACCCAGGAGAATTCTAGGTGGTATTTTGGATGTCTGTGAATACATGGCTCATCTCTTGGTCATCAGTTCTCAAACTTTAGCCACCCATTTTTATTTTAAATATTCTGCAGGCTGTCCGAGCACTCCCCCTTCTCTCTTAAAAGGCCATTCCCTGTCTGAATGAGGGTGTTTCAGCACAAGTTATTGGCCCAGTTTTCAGTGCTGTTGGCCCCATAGCTCCACAGGGCATTCGTTCACCTTCTGGCATTTCCCTGGCTTTTCTCCAATATTTCTCAAGCCTGCTTTGCTCAAAAGTTTGGGGAAGGATTGGAACAAAGCCTGGTTGGGTGCCATGTCAGTGGAAAAAAATTGAATTTTCTTGGTCCCATCCAGACAGTTGCCATTTTCCCCACAATAGCCAATTCCTCTCCCAACTGCAGGGTTTTTTTTTCTTTGTAACCATCAGTTTAATACCATTATGTTGATATACCTTTACACTAAAGTTTGTATCCGGCTGTCTGAGTTTCCAGCTTTCATTTTTTTTAAAGTAAATCTCCAGCTCCTTTACTTGCTGACATATATAAGAAAAAATATTTTCACAATGAAATGAGCTAGCCATTTACTTGTTTAAAAAATGAAAGCTAGGAACTCGGGGAACCTGATGTGTATTTTACTACAACGCTATATCAATTTAATGCTATTAAGCTGGCAATAAAAAAGAGCTACCAGGGAAACCTGCAGTACGGAGGCCCTGTAGCCACTGTGCTGTATGAGTAGCCGTAGCAGCAACAGGGAAACCACACGAGCTAGTGGGGAACACCTGGGCAGCAAGCAGCGTGTGTCCATGGAGCCCCCCATCTCCCAGCATCCTCAAAACAATTCAGTGAGTATATAAAGAGGTTTAAGGGAAACATTGCCATTTTCTTTACATGGCCTACAAAGTAAGGCGGCCACAGAGGGCACAGGACTCTCTGGGGAAGCCACAGGCCCTGCTCTCCACGCTCCTGCCTGCAGCTCTGAGGCAGGTAGCAAACGGACTCAGAGCTTTCTCTGCGGCGGCACTTCAGCTTTGGAATGCCCTCACCCTTGAGTTTCCTGCCATGCCCACCCTCCTCTTATTTAGGCACCACGCCAAAAAAAACGTTTCTTCTTACCCAGGCTTTTGATTTTTAACATCATTTTTAGAGTCTACTTCTAGCCTAAGGATTGTTTTATAAGAATTTTTAAGCTGTTAAATGTTTAACGGGTGGGTTTTTAATGGTTTATTAATTTTAAAGAATGTTTATGTTGTTTTATTATTTTATTGTGTTTCTCTTTGTAAAGCTGCCTTGCGCAGGTTCTCTGGAGAGGAGGCATAGACATTTTCTAAATACATAATTGGGCCACTGCTCAAGGGGCCGAGGTAGATGTTCTGTTCAGTCTCACCCCTTGACTGAATTGACGTTGCTCTAGAGACAGAAAGAAATGTCCTGATTGGTTAATAACTTCTTGCCAGATACCAGCTGAATACAGGTGGGAAGAGGTCTAGAAAGACATTCAGAGCTACTCATACAAACAGAAAAAGACCAGGATCACATGAAACCTGAACTTCCAGTATCCAACTGAAAGCCACCATTGGCTGTTATGGTGGTGTCTCTTCAAGGTGACATCCTGTACATTGAAAGATGGATTGAAAACCAGTTCAGCTTTATACAGGAGGCAATTACGAGGGCTGCATTACAGTTGAACCTTGTTGGGTGCCATGCAACCATTTGGGGATCCTGGGACTGAGCTCATGAATCCTGGCAACCAATCCACTTGTTTTCTGGGTGCTGAGCTGGAAGCCAGGGGACTGCAGGAAGGAGATCCTGCCCTTGAAAGACAGAGATGATTCCGTCCCCCTCCCCTGAGGCAGACAGTCCTGGCCCCCATTCCTAGAAAATGGAGAGTGCTCTGTTTTCACCTGAGGCAGGTGGGCATGCGAGAGGTGACCCATCCTTTCAGTCGTCTTGCAGACCCCCTGGGGAAACTTTGCATACTTGAAGGAGTACCCAGATCCTAGTTTGATAAACACGGCCCTAGATTATTGGTATGACAACAAAGTCCAGCACTCACAACTGCCTTCATTAAAATGTTAAACATTTTACGAACCCGCGCACCAAGTATGCAATGTTATCTTACTACCCACAAGTAAAAACATAGGACATAAAAATACAAGATAACTATTTATATAGGTTTATTTTTTTATTTAATTCTATTTATTTGTTATTTATAGTCTGCCTTTCTCACAAGATGCATGGTGAGGCAGATCTCACAGTGTAAGTAAACAACTGCGTAAGGCAGATAAAGATAGTCTCCTGTGTTATCCAGATGGGAAAATTCCACCCAAATCCAGAATCTCACATGATGGGGGGTCCACAGCCACCAAAAGTCACTCAACAGGGAGTGCGCTATCTTCCTGTTTCGGCTAGGCTTTATCAAGGGCGTGCCATCAGCCGTTGTCTCCATCTTCAGCTGTTCAATAACCTTAATTCACTTCTCATAAGCCATAGTTGGCACCCAGATACAGTACTGATAAAGTACTGCTGATTGGAGCCACCACCGGCTTGGGCCTGCACCTTATTAAAGAAAGAGGAGAGAAGTTAATTAATTGAACTATTATCTGGGCATACTTACTTTGCAATTCCAAGTCTCTGGATAAGACTCCTTATTGGCTACAAATAGGAAGACACCTCTCCCAAAGGACTGTTTTGTTGTACTAGAAGTGTGATTCTTGGATGTGAACGTTATTACACTGTACATTGAAGTTGGTGAAGTAAAGCACCTTGCACTTTAGTGAGTTTAGAGAACCGCCTTTACAACTTTGTTTGATTAAAGTTTATATTTTCTAAAAAATTACTATTACTTCAAGGTTCACTTTAAGAACATTCAGCTTTTCCGTGGTAGGTTCTTTGTAGTTGGGTTTCTGCACTCTGTGGCGCCCCTCTTGTTTGTTTATGGGTGAAGTCAAAGGGGCAGGCATCGCCACCTCCTCCGCTCCTGATCCCAGCTGGGTGAAGGCGCGGGGGGGGGGGAGGCATTGTCTCCTGCTCCACGCCTGATCCTGGCCTGGGCTTCCTGCCATGGTGCGCTCTTGGAGGGATGGGCTGCCTCTTCTGGGCTTCCTTCCATGGCAGCGCCCTCTGGAGGCATACCAGGGTAGGAAGTGAGTTGTCTGGAACACGATTAGCCTTTTATATAGCAGGATATGTAACCTGAAGAAAGTCCAGCAGGTCTTTTTCAAATTCTGCAGGTATGACATGGTTGCCAGCAAAACAGATGCTTCCAGATGTTGGGGGCTTGCATGGCAAAACAGAGTTTCTCACAGTGGATCATTTCAAGCGCACACATACAATTACACCTATAGGGAGCATGAACTAAATAACTGTGTTGTCACTATACAACCTTACGCCCAATCTATGCTACCTATGTGGAAAAGTATTATTGATGTTCTGGCTGCTATATTATCCATCCAGCACATGGAAGACTGTTTTCTGTAGAAATATGTTTAAATTGGGTCTTGTTCTTATGTTTGCACCTGTCCCACTTCCTGCATTAGAAAGCACATTCCAAGGGAATGGCAGAGACACGAAGTAGGTTCATCTTCCTTCTCTTTGCCACTTGTAAAGAGAGCCCTGTAGGGAAGAGAAAGCAAAGAGTGGGGCCCTCTCCTTTGCTGCCCCTTATGGGATGAATGAGATCAAGGGCAGGGCAGAGGGGGGGCAACCTCCCTCCTTCCCTTTGGCTTCCCTTCCCATCTCAGTGTTTGCCGTGGTAGATGAAGCGGCACCGTGTGCACTTCCATGGTCCAGTGTGCACCAAGAAATTGCTTTACAGCAAGGCTTAAGAGGCATGATTTGCATGATTTTAAAATTCAGGGAAGACAGAATAGCAGTAGCTAAACGCTGACCTGATGCAAGGCTCATGTATCAGCCAGGCCAGAATGCCCCAGAAGTCGGGAGGGGCAAATCCCCCTCGCTAAAATTATAATTGGGGAGCCATGAGCAAGTGCTTGAAAAGGAGGGTGCTTTGGGGGAAGAGTTCTGAGCTGCTCACAACATAAAATGAGTTTCCGCAGCCAGAGAGAATGCACAGTTAGCCTATGTTTATTTTTAGTCTCAGTATTAGATATTGGCATCAGTCTTGAATATGACTAAGCAGACAGCCTGTAAAGGAGTTTTTTTTAAAAAAATTGGCAATCTCAGTTATGCCCAGAGCTTTGTGTGTGTGAATGTGTGTGTGTGTGTGTGTGTGTGTGAGAGAGAGAGAGAGAGAGAGAGAGAGAGAGCTTGCACACACTTATTGTAAGGGAATAAAGGGCATACACTGTGAGGGAGAAGAAGAAAAATGGTTATTCAAGAACACCCACCAGTTTAGCTCCCATCCTGCTTGCCAGTCTCAGGCAGGGAAAGCAGTTTGGAGTATTTGATTGGGGCAGTTAAACGGCACCCTCTCTGTCACTGCCACCTCCAGTTTTTAAGGGCACATAGTAAAAAAGCGGTGTGTGTGTGTGAAATATTTGAGTTGAGACTTACTCCCGTGTGCCTTCAGTGCCTGCCAGTGAACTCAGCTAATGTTGCCATCAGTAATTGTATTCAGTTCTCAGACAAGATAGCATTGACTGCAGAAGTGTACAAGGTAGGCAGTGCGGCCTGTCCTGCGTTGCTCGTTCAAAGGATCTATCTGATTGCACAACCAGTTTCCTGGTCCCATAATATAGGGGGAGGAAAGTGCCAGATGTTGCAGAAGATCTTGCACAAGCGGAACTTTGCTAAGACTGTTTGCGTTTCCACTTTCTCATGGCTGGATGATCCAAGCTATAAAGAAGGGGGGGCGGCAACTGATTTCATGCTTTACAGAAGTCATTCATTTTAGTGACCTCATGGGATACGTGTCTCTGCTTTGATAATTGAGATGTCTGAGTGGGCAAAAACAGGGGCAGATTGCAGCAACCAAGCCAATCAGGCGCTCGCCTTGCGTGTAACTTAGGGAGTCTGAACAATTTAAGTTTGCCTAATGACTGTGTTGAAATTCACAGCACGCCTAGAGGAAATAATGAAGGGTTGGATACAGCCAGCTTTTTGAATCCATGCCCCCCCCCCCGATTCTCCCCTTAGTACAACCTAACCACAGGTTGATCCCCAGCCTATTTTTTTTTAATGGTCAGAGAGGGGGGGGCTCTCCTCTCCTTCCTTTTTCACCAGGAAAAAAGCTGGTTGGATCCAACTAAAGCCTTTGTATAAATTAAAATACTGCTTGTGGAGACAGAAGCATTTCAGGACATCTGTATCATATCATGTACTTGTTTTGCATTGTGAACCAAATTAAACTTTTCAGGGAGATGAAATCTGACTCATAATTTATGTGCGTAGATCTGCAATCTGAAATAGATGGTTGTGAATTTCAGTGGCATCACTGCTGAAAACTTTCAGGCCGAAGTGAGGTGTGGCCAGCAGTATTGGTTATAGAAGATGGATTAGGAGAGTGTGGGACAAGCTTAAAGTTGCATTAGGAATCCGCTCCAGGTTTTTCTCACTTTAATACATCAAAATTAATCTTATTCCCCCCCCCCCCGCTTTATTTGATCAATTTTGTCTTCTTTTCCCTGGCTCCATATGTTTTCATATTTTGAAATCCAACTTAAACAGATCTATTTAATTTCTCCCTGTGGAAATGGGTTCTTCATATTCTGGCTGGATGGCTTTAATCAGCTCTAAATGTTGCTAGACAGAGACTTTTTTTTAAAGCAACCATTTAAAATAATTGGTCAGGATGCAAGTGGGTATGAAGAAAACAAAACCATCAGTTCTGATTTATTTATTCCAAAGTATCAAGAGGAGGCTTGGTGGAATTAATATGTGAGAGATAAAGACAAAGAAACGGGCTATACTCTGGAAAAGCAATATGCTGGCAGAAATACCATAAAGGTTGTTGTGTTATCTGGCACTTGATTATCCATTTAACTCAGTCAACCAGCATCTGCCTGTGTAAGGTACCAGCTGGATATTAGAAAAAACTTTTTCATGGTCAGAGTAGTTCAAAGGTGGGATCAGCTGCCTAGGGAGGTGGTGAGCTCCCCCTCACTGGCAGTTTTCAAGAAGAGGCTGGATGAATACTTGTCAGAGATGCTTTAGGCTGATCCTGCACTGGGCAGGGGGTTGGACTAGATGGTCTGTATGGCCCCTTCCAACTCTATGATTCTATGATTCTAAGTCAAGCTTGAAGGCTTGTGGCTAGCAATATGCCCAGGGGCTCATTCACTGGGGGAAGGAGGGAGGGAGGCCAGCTGTCTGTCGGGTCCAATCCAGACCTTCACTCAGTGCCATAGTTCCCACCAAAGGTGAGCAATGAGCCGGGTCATATGCCAATGCTGGAGCTTGTGGCAAGGGCAGCAGTGAGCCCATTGCCCTTTAGGGTGCCTCAGAACACAATGGGACCAGCTGGGCAGCAGCCAAGAGTCTACAATGTCTTCTCTGTCTCTCCTAAAGAAGGAGTCTTATGATGGGGGGTGGGGGGTGGGGGTGGAACTCTTAATGGCAGGTGGGTTCATCAAGACCTATTTGCTCAATCATTTCCATTATCTATGATGGAAAGAGGCACATGATAGATCTCATAGTCCGCTTGCCTTGTCTGGGTAGATGGTTTGTATTTAAAGTTGTTTTCCAAATATAGAATAGAATAGAATAGAATAGAATAGAATAGAATAGAATAGAATAGAATAGAATAGAATAGAATAGAATAGAATAGAATAGAATAGGGAAACTGTGTTCCCGACAATGTACTTTTATCCTGGTGTGCCTGCACAAGAGCACCAGGATAAAAAGTGCACCCTGGCCAATGTTGCTTCCTGAGGAAGCTGCCGCCACAGGACAGCCCGGCGAGCCCACTCACCCCTCTAGAGGGAGCTGCGGCAGTGGGGTGGACGGGTGAGCTCTCCTGCTGTGGTGGCAGGACAGCCAGGCAAGCCCACCCACCCCTACAGAAGGTGCTGCTGCTACAGAACAGCCAAGCCCATCTGCCCCTCCAGAAGAATCAGTGGTGGCGGGATGGCCGGGTGAGCCCCCCGTCCCTCTGGAGGGAGCGGCGGTGGCAGGATGTTTGGGCGAGCCCACCCGCTTTCCCAGAGGGAGCCATGGTGGCAGGACAGCCAGGTGAGCCCACCCACCCCTCCAGAGGGAGCTGCTCGTGGGAAGCCCAGTGTTTCTAGGTTTTCTAGGGCCCATTAAAAAAAACAAAGCTCTTTGCTAGTATAATACGATGCCCTGACCTGCATAGCCCAGGTGAGCCTGATCTCATTAGATCTCAGAAACTAAACAAGGTCAGCCTTGGTTAGTAATTGCAGCCTTGGTTAGTAACCTCCAACGAAGACCAGAGTTGCAGAGGGAGGGGACACTGCTCTACAATCATTGAATTAATGCCTTAAGTCCAGATTCAGCCCAAATGATCATGTTTTGCCCTTTCTTAACACAAGGGTAGTGAGGTCTCCAAGTACAGCTCAAAGCCCCAAGGCAAACCCAAGTCCCTCCTCGCCCTCCTAGCAACCTCCTAGCATTGTTTAGTGGGAGAATATATACGCCCAGTGACTCCCCCCCCCCCAGTCCCTGTCTGGCCAGGAGGTTCATTCCAGCGCTCCTTCCCTGTGCCCCCCGTCCATCCGTGGGGGGGGGGGGGCGCGGAATAGAAATCCAATAAGGTAAATGAATGGATGGATCCGGCGCTCCTCTCCCGAGACCCTCTTTTGTCCGTCGTGGTATCTGCTGGTTGCTCTCCTTGCTCAGCAGCAGTGTGGAGGGCAGGCTGGCCCCTCTGCAGGGGGAAACCTCGCCCTTCCGCCCCAGGCCCCCCCTTGTCCTAGCCCTCTCCTGCCAGCTGCACCTAAGGGGAGAGGGGCAGCTCACAGGCATGGGGCTCAGCTCTCCCCCCTCCCTGCTGTGCCACACAGCTGCTTCTCAGGGACATGGGATGGTGCTAAGCCCAACGCTTGGTGGAGTGGATGGCATCCCACCTGCCTGGCACGCCTTGGCAGAAGAAGCAAGGCTTCTTGAAACACAGATGGCTCTTCCTGGATGTCATCCAGAGCAAGAAGCATCGTAAAACTGACACGTGCCATATCCTGACCCATCCTTATAACGTGAGCCTTCCTTCCGTTACTGAGACCTGTCAGAATCCAGGCACTTTCATGCAGCTTCTTTTTTCTGTAGAGGTTTCCTCACAGGGGCCGTTTTCTGGAGAGGTAATAATAAAAATAACAACAAATGCCTTTTATGTTAGCAAGGCTATTTTTAAAACAGAACAGGAGCAAAGAAAGGAAAGAAAACATCCCCAAAATGCCAGTTAGGAAGGTGATCAGACAGTGAAATCTGCTCTGGCTCTAGTCAATGCTTCTGCCTCAATATATCGTGTATCACAAAAGAGGGATCAGACTGCAGAAAACATGCTTATGTATATTTAAAAATCGCTATACACTTAAATATGTTTGTCCCTTCCCCTCCCCTCCCCTCCCCCCTCCACCTGCGAGAGCCACTCCACACAAATCCGCAGGGCTGGGCCAGGAGCCCCCACGGAGAGGCAGGTCCCTTTCTGTGTGCCTCTGTGGGGTGGGCAGAGCCCAATCCTGAGCCGTTAATACAGGTAGTGCTTCTTGGTCACTTTACTACTATGTTGTATTAGACTCCTGCTAATGCTGTGTCTTGGTGAACTTCTATCTGTTTACCCTATGGCATTGTTTATGGAAATTGTTCTTGATATTTACTGTACCAATCTCACACAGTGTAATCTGCCTTGAGTATCCGTGAGAAAGGCAAACAATAAACGACATAAATAAAATAAAATAAATAATTCCTAAGCCACACGTTACATCAGGAGATCTGTGAAGGGAGCCCAAAGCATTTTGAGCGGAGCAATTATTATCGGGCCCATGACACGGGGTGTGTGTGTGTGTCTGAAGTGGTCCTGGGGAGCCACTCTCCGTCATTGTTCAGACTGCAAAAGTGGAGTGGGGGAGGGGAGGGTCAGAAAAAAACCCTCTTCTTGAGCCTCCTCCTTCCATTCGCAGAGTGCCCCACATTATGTGTGGGTGACCCTGGAGATGTTATCTTTACAAAGGAGAACACAGTGTCATCTGTAACCTCCCAGCTTTGTTTAGCTATTGGTAGCTTTCATTTTTAAAATATGCTATACTAGTAACAAAGCCCATTGTGGAAAAAATACGACAGTCTCTAGAAAGGGGAGGGTGGGCAAGCAGGCATTGGCTCCTCCTCCATGACTGATCTCAGCCAAGTGAAGGGGGGCGGGCATTGCCTCATCCATGCCTGATCCTGTCCGGGTGAAGGCAGGGGGCAGGCATTGCCACCTCCTCTGCTCCTGATCTCTGCCAGCTGAATGGGGGAAAGGCATTGCTGCCTCCTCTGCATCTGATCCCAGCTGGGTGAAGGGGGCAGGCATTGCCACCTGCTCCACGCCTGATCCCGGCCAGGTGAAGGGAGTGGGCATTGCCTCCTGCTCCATGCCTGATACCAGCTGGGCCAAGGGGACAGGCATTGCCGCCTGCTCCATGCCTGATTCCGGCGGGTTGAAGAGGGAGCGGGTATTGCCACCGGCACCACTCCTGATCCTGGCTGGATGAAGGGGGGGGCAGGCAGTGCCACCTGCTCTGCTCCTGATCCTGGCTGGGTGAAGGGGGGAGCAGGCATTGCCTCCAGGTCCGCACCTGATCATAGCTGGGTGAATGTGGGGGCTGGCATTGTCACCTGCTCTGCTCCTGATCCCAGCTGGGTGAAAGTGGGGGCCAGGCATCATCCCCTACTCCACACCTGATCCCAGCTGGGTGAAGGCGGCGCACGGGCATTGCTGTCTGCTCCACTCCTGATCCAGGCTGGGTGAAGGGGAGGGCAGGCATTGCCTCCTGCTCCATGCCTGATCCCAGCCAGGTGAAGGTGGGGGCAGGCATAGCCACTTGCTGTACTCCTGATCCTGGCTGGGTGAAGGAGGGTGGGCACTGCCCCCTGCTCTGCTCCTGATCCCAGCTGGGTGAAGGCGGGAGGGCAGGCATTGCCCCCTGCTCCGTGCCTGATTCCACTCCTGATCCCAGAGTGGTCTTCCCCCTGCGGTACGCTACCTGGAAGGACGGGTTGCATCGTCTGGGCTTCCCTCCATGGTAGCACCCTCTGGAGGCCCACCAGGTAGGAAGTGAGTTGTCAGGAACACGGTTAGCCTTTTATATAGTAGGATTCTTCAAAATATTCCAGAGACAGTCTTTTACTGGTCTTTTTTGCTTCCAGATGTGAGAAAGAAAACATGCCCTGCCATGGGAGCAAGAATGGTGGATCTACATACTCTTGCCCCTTTGTACTCCCTGCTGCTGTCACCCCAACCTCCCCCTTTTTAGCCCCTCACACTGGGGCCTCCCATGGCCCAGAACACACACACACACACACCCCGTTCTCTCAGATAGTCTACCAAGTGATGGTAGCACAACTCAGCAGGGAAAGGGCTCAAAAGGGGATGAGGGAATTGCATCCAGCAGCCTCATGCCCTGTTGAAAGCAGCGTTTAGCTCCACCTCTTCTCCATAATGGCAGCACGAAGTGTGTAGCATCTGTAGTAAGATAAGCATCTGTAGTGAGATAAGAATCCTAAATCTCTATTCAGCGCAGGGGCATCCGTTATTCTGAACCTGTAGATGAACCCCATTTCAGCAATCTCACATTGTAATCTCCCCTTGAAGTTTCTCTATTTGAGGACTGCCACTTTTACATCAAGAGTGGA
Source organism: Eublepharis macularius (assembly GCF_028583425.1). NCBI lineage: Eukaryota > Metazoa > Chordata > Lepidosauria > Squamata > Eublepharidae > Eublepharis > Eublepharis macularius. The sequence continues at coordinate 3,560,105 of NC_072792.1, forward strand.
ACGTCCTGAAAAATTAAAAAGTTTTCCCACTAGTTTTTGAATGTTGTGATTTCTAATGTCAGATGTCCATTTATTCTTTTGCGTAGCGACTGACCTGTTTGCCCATTGTAGAGAGTAGAAGGGTATTGCTGACTAGAAGCAGACACAAACCAAAATATGAAACAAAGTTCATCACAAACTAAGTCGGTTTGTGGTTCGCAAAGTGGCAGTTTGTGAGAGCTCATTTCTCACGAACTGTGACAAATTTTAGCCCGATTCATTTGGTTTGTATTTTGGTTTGTCACTGCAGACATCCTGGCACCAGTCAGTTTCCTAGACAACGGGAGGATGGGCTCTCTGCAGACCTTCTGCTGACCTGGAAGTGATGTTTTCACAAACCAAACCAAACAGTTTGTGAACTGGGGCAAGGTCATGAAAGTTCATGGTTCATGAAATGCAACAAACCGCATGGTTTGGAATTTTCCCTGTTTGTGCCCATCTCTGTTGCTGACCCTTGACAGCACATACAACATTGGAAGGTGAACAAGTGAATGAACTAGAGATGGTATAACTGGGCTTTTTAGGTCCAGTTATTGTGGTATCAGAGTAAATATGAGGACAGAATTAGCGTCTTGGTTTATTGGGGTCACTGGTCCCAGAGTCCACGGTGAGTGTTGGTTTTGGGCTCTGAACCTCAGGCTAAGAGCTGAAGGACAAGAGCCCTTTGAGTCATGCCTCTGGGTATGGCTCATGCCTCTGGGCCTTACTTGCTTGTGTACAGAGAGGAGAGCACATATAGTGAGCTGTTACTCAGCTGCTGCTAACTGACAGGATGCTCCCATCACTCTATACCTGGTAGAATATCCAAGGGAACTATTAAAGCAGAGCCCGCACATGGGATTATAAATGTTTTCTCACGTAATCTGAAGCACTTGGAAGTTGAAGTTATCCCAAGATATTACTGATAAATCTTTCCCATCTCTCCTGAGTGTAAGCAAAGCTGAGATCAAGAAAAGCATGTGTGCCAACAAATAAGAATAAAAATGTTAATAGTGCCACATGATTGGATGTGTTTTCTGGGCAATGTGCATATTTATTAGAATATTGAGGATCTCACCTTTTTACTTTGAAAAAGAAGTTTCCATTCCTAATTGTTATACAGAAAACATCTATATCATTTCCCAAATACAGTACTCCGAATAGCTAGTGCCTATCACTTATATACCACTTTGCATTTGCAGTTATTTATAGTATCAATTGAGTTATCACTCTAAGAAAACTGTTTTAAATTTAAAAATTATCATAATAATATAATACAGATATTGTTATAAGTATAAGCATCATACAATGCGCAACATATCTATCTATAACTTAATACAAGCCTCTTCCTTATTTACCCAACCTACCAATTTAACTTTGTTCCGTTGCAATAAAAATGGATACAATATCTTAACAAAAATAATCTCGTGCAAATTGTTTACAATCCAAAATTCATCTATAAACTGCTATTTTTTCTATAATATGCCAAAGTTTATGAAGCCGTACTTGGTAGTTTCTCCTGTTTCCATTATTATCCTACCAAAATTTTAGCTGCTTTTAGCAAATTCTTTATAAGCTCCTCTCCTTTTCTAATATTACCAAGATATCCTAAAAGAACTACATGAGATCTTAGTATGAATTTCTGTTACAATCTGACATATTTCTTGTCAAAATATTTGAATATTTGGTAAAGCAACCCAATATAGATAAAAGTACCAACATGGTTTTCACATCTCCAGCAAACTGAAGAAGTTCTATCAGTACCATTTTTGCCAGTCTTTGTGGGGTGTGGTGGTGGTGGTGGTGGTGGTGGAGAGTGCTGTCAAGACGTAGCTGGCTTATGGTGACCCCGGGTGGGGGTTTCATGGCAAGAGACTAACAGAGACAGTGTGCCATTGCCTGCCTCTGCAACCTTGATTTTTGTTTGAGGTCTCCTATCCAATTACTAACCAAGGCTAATCCTAATGAGATTGAGGGCCAAGCTACACATAACGAATGACACTTGAATGGCAAGTGTATTTCTCCCTGTTCACTTGCCCTCCACTCAATCCACTTGCCGTTCAAGTGTCATTTGTCATGTGTAGCTTGGCCCTCAGTTTGCCTGGACTATCCAGGTCAGGGCATAATACCATCTATACATCATCTTAATAGTACGTTCCCTTATTGTAATATTTAATTAAGATTTTCAATATCAGTATAAACAAAGCCAAATATTATCCAGTATTGTCATCTTTCTCAACTTCTCACCTAGTCTTATAATAATTCTTTTTCCTTTCACTGTATCTGCTGAAAGGGTATATATTTTCACAACTAACCCTTTCTAACCAGTAGGTCTGGATAATACATTCCCATTTAAGGGATGAAAAATATTTACCTGGTGTTGTGGGGATGAAATGACACTTTTAATTTGAATATACAGAAACACTGTAACTGGTATCAGTCTATCTTACTATTTTCGACATGGTTAAACTCGCATAATTAATTCAGCCTCAGCCCCAAGGCTTACATGAATTAAAACTGGCCATATATTTCATCACTAACATGGCCATACATACTGATTGGTACATTTTCAATTGAGCCTTGAATTTATCCCATACCTCTATCAAGACTTTTGTCTTAGAGCGGTGCTTTCATTTATCCGTAATCTAAACGAAAGGGGATTTTTATATTAAATTGTTGAGCTCCTAACTTACTGTTAGATCTCCTCTCCCAAACCAATTAGCCAGTCCCACTAATTAGCCTTGTGGCATAATAGTACTTTGTGACATCTGGGGTCACTCCCCCTCTGTCCCCCCATGAAGTTGCAGTACAGTATTTATAATTCTAGGGTTTTTTTTATTATTCTAAGGAGGAAGTGAAGGTGGCATGGTATAGCTCAATCTCATCAGATCTCGGCTGCTAAGCAGGGTTAGCACTTGGATGGGCCTTCCTCAAAGGAAGGCTTTGCAAAGGAAAGCAATGGCCATCCATCTCTGCTTCACACTTGCCTTGCTAGGCCCTTGCTGGGGTCACCATAAATTGATGACGACTTGACGGCACAAACCCACATTACAAAGGGACTGAATCTTGTTCGAGACCTTATGACTTAATTTTAAAGGGATTGCAATAAACAGAAATATGAATCTAGGGAATATTTTTATTTTGATTACTGATCTGATCCCTAACCAAGAAATTTTATATTCAACCTTTTGTTTGTTTGTTTGAATGAGTTTTTATACTCCATTTTTCTTCCCACTGGAGACCCAAATGGCTTACAATATCCTTCAGTCCTCCATCCTCAAAACAATTCTGTGAGGGTAGGTTAGGCCAAAAGTGTGTGACTGGCCCCAGCGACCTTCCGCGGAAGAGCAGAAACGGGAATGCAGGCCTCCCAGTTCCTAGTCTGGTGCTAGCCTCTGCACCCTGCTGGCTCTCTTAAAGAATCAAAGTTTGCCGTATCATAGTTCCCACTCTAAACAATCTTGTTTGGCAGATTAGTATTATTTTCATTGTACAAATGGGAAACTGAGGCTGGAAGTGCAACTAATTTAACAAGACATGATGGAACCCCCCCCCTCCCCGAAATAGAAGATGACCCTTAATAGTGATTCACACTATACATTGTTGGCACAGCCCCTTGAGACATGTGGTCTGGGACTTCCCTGATCAAAAATCCTAGTTCAGGCTGGGACCACAAAACACAGGACAGGGGCTTAAGCCTCCCCTGCCTCCACACCCCATTTTCCTGACCTTAAATGCCCCAGGGAACTGCTGTTTGCACCTTTGGGAAAGCTGTCCCAGCCATCTGTACATGTAAGTTTCCCCAGTGGGGCAAATAGTAACTTTCTGGGGCCACGACAGCTTGGGAAGATGGCACCAGGGTAAGCCGATGTACCTTCTCCCCCTGCACCTCAGTCCCAATCTGAATCAGGCCCATGAACACCTGGGAACTGAGTTTCCAATTGGACAAAAGAGATCTACACTTTAATTAGACTCGCAGCGATGTAGAATGTTCAAGGTATTTGTGAGCTGGGTCATATATCATTTCATGGTGATGAAAAGAATGGAAGTCTAAGATAGTATGTTTGATTATCTTTATTGGTTTATATATCCTTTTGTTGGATTAAATTATTTTTGTTTTTATTAAAATGCAGAATTTGCTGCCAGAGGATGATTTCCCCAGGCATAGACAGCTTTAAAAGGGGATTAGACAGATAAAAGAACGATAAGGCCATCAGGGGCTACTACCCATAGTGACCGAAGGAAACCTCTGCATTCTCTACTCTAAATACCAGTGCCAGGAGGCAACACCAGAGAAAGGCCTGGGCATGGCCTCTCTGCTCTGTTGCTGGGCCTCTGAAGTAGCTGGTTGGCCACCATTTGAAACCAGATGCTGGACTAGACAGACGGCTGGTAAAGAAATCTATTACAGCTCCAGTGGGTATAGATGCTCTCAAATTTGTGGGAATGTGGGACCAGAAGCATTAATTGCCCTGCGACCCTACACAGACATTGCTCACTATTAAGCAATTTTCCTAAGTACTCAGAGAATATTCCTTTGTATGTATGTATGTATGTATGTATGTATGTATGTATGTATGTATGTATGTATGTATGTATGTATGTATGTATAGTCTGCCTTTCTCACAGAGACACAAGGCAGATTACACAGTATAAGTCAATAGGACATGGCATCTAATAAAAAGTGTAATCAGACTAGAAAAACAGACATTTGAAGCAAAAACTATCAAGTATAATATGTTAACAATGCAGACAATGGTATTACGTAAGTAGAAGACAGTGCAGTGGGTGCCAAATAATATATACAGAGAACCAATAATTCATACTATACAAAGTGGTCTAGTCCACCATCTCATATTTGTAAAAAGCACGCTCCTTAACCATTCCATTGCAAACTGGCCCTTTTTACCTTTCTAGAAATGCCCTCCTAAACAATCCTGTTTTACACAGTTGGGGGAATGACAGAAGTGTGGGAGTTTTCCTGTTGATCTTGCCTAACTGGAAGGTGGTACCCACAAAAGGCTCTGCTCGAATGAATGAAGGTATCATGGTAGAGCATAGTAGGAAAGGTCCAGATATAAGGAACCAAGGCCATGAACAGCTCCGTACATGATGGCGACCTTGAATTGAACTTGGTCACAGATGGAGTGAATGCACCCTGTGCATACTGCGTACTGTGAATGCACCCTGTGCATACTGCGTACTGTGAATGCACCCTGTGCATACTGCGTACTGTGAATGCACCCTGTGCATAAGTCCCAGTAGTAACTGAGGTGCAGCATCGTGTACCAAATGGAGCTTCCAAGTTGACTTCAAGGGGTGGCCCATGTAGAGTGTGTCGCAATAGTCCACTCCCAATGTTACCGTGACACGGATCAAGGTGGGCAGGTTGGCATCTCATGGACTAAACAAGGTTGGAAAAAAGCATTTTTGCAGCAGCATTACACTGCTTTTCCAGCAGTAATGTGGGGTCCAGTATAACCAGGGCAGTGAAGGGCAGCTGAACCCGCTTGATGGCGGGAAGCGCATTGTCCTTCACAACCTGCCCCTTCCTAAACAGCATGACCTCTGTCTTTTCAGGGTTTCACTTTCGTTTGTTCGTTCTTAGCCATTTAAAAACTGCAGTCAGGAAGTGGCCCACAACCTCTTCTGCATCACCAGCGTTTTGGGAGGAGGAGATAGAGAGCTAGTATGTTGATAACAGCCAACTCCAAAACTGAAAATAATTTGTCCCCAGGGCTTTACATAGAGATAGAGTGGCATGGCGGGAGAACTGCACTCTGTGGATCCCCACAGAAGAAATCCCACACAGATGATATACTTGTGAGGTAGGCCAGTGTTAGCTCTGAGGGGAGGCTGAAATTGAGAGAGAGCGGTCCACTTAATGCCATCCAACAAATTTGTTACTAAGGTGGAATTTGAACCAGGTACTTCACCGTTCATTCTGTTAATTACCTTGCTACACTGCCGCCTATCCTAGTGCATACCTGGTGAGATAAATCCTTCTCCTGACACTAGAAACCAATTTAATAGCTATTAAGAGGAAAGTCCCTGAGGTACTAATGCATTCAAGATTTAATTCAATATTGTTGCACATGTCTAATTAATTTACTTACCCTGTTCTACATCCCAATGCTTTACCTTGCCTATATTCTTCCCATGGGTAAACGAGGAACGTTTGTTGAGGTTTGTATTAGGTTCGAGATCCTTGTCCTGCAGTGTAACTGTAGGACTGTAAACTGTAAACAAATAGGAATATATATCTTTGACTGCATCAGGGCTTTTCTTCAGGGGGAACGCGGGGGGACGGAGTTCCGGAACCTCTTGAAAACGGTCACATGGCTGGTGGCCCCGCCCCCTGATCTCTAGACAGAGGGGAGTTGAGATTGCCCTCCGCGCCGCTGAGCGGCGCGGAGGGCCATCTCAACTCCCTTCTGTCTGGAGATCAGGGGGCGGGGCCACCAGCCATGTGACCATTTTCTCCGCGGGCAACCCACTGAGTTCCACCACCTCTTTTCCCAGAAAAAAAGCCCTGGACTGCATGTATATATTTATATTAGTTGCATGTAGATTATCATATTTATCATACCTATCATATTCATGTCAAATTTATAGGCAGAATTTTCACAATAGAAATGACATCTTCGTGGCCCTTAGTTGAATCCGTGGCTCTCAGACGGTAGGGGGCAGGGCACTGTTCTTTCTGAGGCAGCAGGGCCTCAGCGCAGGGGGCAGGACGTGCCGTGGCAGGGGTCAGTGTGGCCTGGCCATCCGGTGAGTGCTGAAGCCACAGTCCAGCTGGGTCCAGGATCTCAGGTGGCACTGAAGTGTACCGGCCTGGTTAAACGGGCTGCTCTGCTTAAGGGGTTTGACGAGGGAGGCACCACCTCTCTTCCTGGGCTTCTTCCAGCCCGGGGCTTGATGCAGATGTGATCCTGAGAAACACCAGATGTGCTCAGGCAGTGACCAGGTTCAGCAGCTGGACCACAGGCAGCTAGTGGGGCACTTTGTCATCACTGAGCCGCCTCCTTGTGGGCTCAGCATCCCTGCCATTCCTGCTGGTGGGGAGAGCCTGGGGGACTGGTGGATTGGGGCGTGGCCCTGTGAGGCAGAGGGCTGGCTGCCCCAGAATCTGGCGTGTTGGCAGCACCACCAGGAGCTAGAGCCTTCCGGGAGGTCCTTCAGCTGAGGCCTTGAGGTCCAGGGGGTCTGGGTCTAGAGGAAATTGAGTCATGTTAGCTATCCCCCAAGCCTCCTGGTTTCCCCCCAGGATGGTCCCTGGCTTGTGCTGGTCCTCCTCAGATAGCGAGTCCATTCCAGGTTCTGAGTCTGGTCCAGAAAGGGTCCTGACGGGTGCCTGACAGAGGAGGCACATGGGACCTGGGAGAAAGGAGACTCTACGTATCTCCCTAGTACATTTTTATGCAGCTCATTCTCTGAGGAACTCGAGGTGGCATCTGTGACCCCCCCCCCATGTCCCATTTTACCCTCACAACAACCCTGTCAATCTGAGAGAGAGTGGCCCAAAGTGACCCAACAGGCTTCATGGCAGAGTGAAGACCTGAACCGAGGTGTCTCCCAAATTAGTCTGACACTGTAACCATTACACCACAGTGCATTTCCCACTGACTCTCCCGCTAGACATGACCTGGATAGATTTGGTAGTGGCCCTCACACTAATCTGAACTTGGCATGTTAATACTAACAGTACCCTTACTGCCATATTACCTGGTTAAGTAATACTGGTTAAGTGGTTGGGCTGCAGATCAGCACTCTGCTGGTTCAATTTCCACTACGGCCATGAACTCTGCAGGTGGCCCTGGGTTAGCCACTTCTGTCAGCTCCAGCTCCCCAGCTGTACTGTGGGGATAATAACAACAGTGGCTTTGTTCACTGCTCTGAGTGGACACTAATCTGTTTAGAAGAGTGGTATGTAAGTGGAGTTATTAGTATAAGGAATCTGCTGTAGCGTAGTGGTTGAGTTGTGAGTCGGCACTCTGTTGGTTTGACTCCCACTGCTGCCATGAGCTCAGCAGGTGGTCTTGGAGAAGCCACTGTTCTCAGCCCCTGCTCCCCAGCTGCATTGTGGGGATAATAACAATACTGACTTTGATCACAGCTTTGAGTGGGCACTAATTGTCTAGAAGGGCAGTATATACCTGCAGTTGTTGTTGTTGTTGTTATTTGGAAGGAAGGGAATTTGTGAGGAGGTGCTTCTTGTATTTTCCTGAGCATGGAGTGGCAGCTCAGAGAGAACCTGCTCTATTCCCCTTCGAATGCCAGTGTTACTTCAGCCCACAGATCTTTGCACACAGCAGTAACCTGTATTCATAGGATTCTGTAGAAGAATCTATGGACACTTCCCTGTGGAATAGTTGTTTGGCTGCCGACCCTCAGAAAATAGGTAAACTTAGAAAGTTGGCCCAAATTCAGAAAGTTTGAGAATGGCTGACTTAACTGCAATATTGTGTCTGCTGTATATGTCAGGCATTAGTGAATAATTATAGACTTGGGACTTGAGTCTCGAACACAGTCTGTCACTGAATAATCTCTGCTGCACAGCAACTCTCTTTGGAAAACATCACCCTGTTGGCTTCAGAGCTGACCTGGAGATGCCAGCCCATTAATTATAGTGTCCCCCCTTGACTACTGTAATTCTTTCTGCCAGAGCAGTTGTCAGCTTTGAGCTTAATCAGAATTCAGGTGCCAGGCTTCTGGCCAGATCACCCTGGTGGCGTAAATATTTTCTTTCACAGGATTTGATCCTGTGCTCTTACGTATATGGCTGGGAAGACTTGTGTACCCCTAGATACCACTTTCCAATTTTGTCCCAGCTTCATGCTATGGTGGCTGAAGCATGAAGAAGAAACCCGTCCTGCTGTGCCTCTCACTTTGTGGAGCTGCTGACTCAGGTTTTACACCTAGCAATTACTCACGCAAGCAGCTATAAAGGGATCTCTTGGCAAAGAGATGGAGTTTCTTGAGCAAGTTGGGAAGAAGTGCTGAGAATACGGTGAAATCGGAGAGTTGCTCGGGAATAATTAATTCACAAATGCAGTCACAATAATATCAGATATATAACAGTGGATCCAAATACTGGAATATCCGCACTGAGATAAAAATATCCTCAGTGCCCACCCACAATGTGCGATGCGTAGCACTTAAGAAGGGGAGGCAAGTGGCCCAAAGATCAAGAGGCTGAAGCAGTGGATTGTAGCTAATGTCTGAGCGGGTTCCAGAACCTCAGGTGGAGGTCCCAAATGTTTTTACAGCTCATAATCCAAAGGGTAAAGCCAGGCATGAAAAGTACCACATGCAGAGTACATGTTGAGGCCACAGTGCCAGGACACAAACCAGTGACACAGTTAGAGATCCTGAGGAGGCAGGTAATGCGTGCAAGGAAAGGAAAGAGGAAACAGGAGGCAGGTAACGCGTGCAAGGAGAAATGCGAGAAACAGGAGGCAGGTAATGCGTGCAAGGAAAGGAAAGCTTCCGTAGCACCACATGGGGATGTGCAGAGCTGAGCAGCATGCTGAAGGTACACAACAACTGAAGAACACAAGGACAATTTGGAGACAGATTCTTGCTTTGGTTATAGGGTCAAAGCTTGGATGGAAATAACAGGTTCCTTTTTCACTGGTTTGGGGATAGGGGACCAGAATCAGGGGGCTGAGGAGGAGGAGGAGGAGGAGGAGGGGGTTGCAGCGTCCGTGGAATCTGCTCAGATAAAGCAAGGAGGCAAGGAAAGGAGCTTGTGTGCTGGACGCAGTTTCTTCAGCGAGAGGAGCTCTTTTAGAGGAGTTGGCAACCGGCCCATCTGTCTCAAGTCATTGTGAAGGGAGAACCTTTTAGTCAAGGATGCTGATGTGAGCCTGGGGCTTGGCTGGAAGGAACACGAATGCAGCAACATCCTCTGTGTTTCTCTAGATTAGTTATTGAGAGGTCTGGATTCCTGGTCTAAAGACTAGAGGAAGGGGGAGGCTGGTTTCTCACTGAGGCTCCCTTTGTTTCCAGGTAGCAGGACGATCTTACTCTGACTGATGCCTGATTTGGCCCCTTCCCTGGGGGATCCCAGCCTTTGTATTGGCGGTGGCTCCAAAGCCTTTGTCCCTTCTGTACAATAAGGAAAGTATTGCTAGACTGAAACAGGGATGTGGTGCCCAGAGAATCAGAATGGAATATGGAGGAGGACTTGCGATGGCAGCAGCGCAGCACAGAGGACCGACAAATCGTAGTTGCTTCTTATGGATGAGCAAGATTCTCCTGCTTACTCTTAGCTGGATTAATAAATGGCACTGAATCCCAGTTAAGGCAAATGGATTCTCCCTAACCCTCCCAAGAAAGCTCAATAGAAAGGGGAACACCTGTGGTGCTCTTCAGATCAATAAAATGGGCTCATGTCACAGGTATACATGGAAATGCCCCCCACCCACACATAGACACCTGCTGCAAGCAGGGCTCCATCTGATGGGTGGGCTTGATACCAGTTCCATTAGGGGATGTAAAACAATTAAACCCCTGTCTTCTTAACATGCATGGCTCGTTTCTAACATCAGAGCCAGGCTGGGAGAAGAAGCCTGAGGCGACGGAGGATGGAGAGGGAAGTCAGAAGAGAGTTAGATGTGAGTAGGGTAGACCAGATCATGCGGCTGCTCTCATCCCATCAAGTGTGGCACTGAGGTTAGCATTTGCAAGAAATAATCCATCAGTTTATACACAAAATGTATACAGGAAACAGAATCAGTTTCTCGATTAGAGTGCACGTTATCCCGATTTCATGCCTTCTCAGAATCTGCCCTGCTGAAGAGAAAAATTGCTTTTCAGTGCTGCAGTTATTGACAGTAACTTGGAAGTTGCATATGGCTAATGAAAATTTTATATGACATTAGATTAATCAACAGATGTTTGTTGATGAATATTTAATCATGCTGATTATACTGCTCTTCGGCTCTTTGGCGCTGTTCAGTCGCCGCACGATGTGGATCCTCTTGCCTTTTTCAATGGCAAAACTTGCTTGTGTCCCTGCGCGGAGCCTTGGTTGTGGTCAAGGAGCCCCTGGGACCCCTCATTCTTATCTGCCACGTGAGGACAAAGGATTCCCTTCTGCACTCTTGCCGAAGCTTCCTTGGTCACGGGAATCACTAGTCAGATTGGGAGGCAGGTAGAAGGGGAGGGGGAAAGCCATTGCTTGCCTTTTCTTAGGTGGTAACATTGCAGGCAAGAGGAGAGACAAAGACGCATCTCACAAACAGGACGTAAGGCGGAGGAGAAGCTCGGCTCATGGTGTCCCACCACGTCCTGTCCACTGCATCCACATTAGGCAAATGGGCAATTTCTTGTCTCAGCCAGTAATTAGGCCACTGATTCAACCCTCTTGACTTCAGAAATGGCCTCCTTGTCCCGCCTCACCGTTGTGTGTGTTTCTGTTGCTGTGATGTGCTGACGTAATCCTCGTGAACTAGTTGGTCTAGCCCAGGAGGGTGGAGTCGATGCCTGGAGCGGAGCAGCTGAGGAAGAGGCGGGCTGCTCAGGAGCTTGATCAGATTTATGTGCTCTTATTATCTTGAATAAGGGTGGCAATTTCTAAGATGAAGACTGAAACCTGGGTTCCAGTTTTTCCCTTCAACCCAGAGGATTGTCTCAAAAGGCTGGCACTCTGTGGGCCAGAAAAGCGGGACTTTACTTTCCCCAAAGTGTTGTCAAGAAACAACCAGTTGCTTAAGTGAAAGACTATTTTCAGCAAGTTTCTGTTCTCTGTTACACCTATGTATGCATTTATAAAGATCTAGTTGTATTGTTCTGACTGTTGAAAGGTTTTGACTTAAAGAAATCTCTTAACTTGCTATTGTCCTGCAAATTTGGCTCCAAATTTAGCCCCATAGAACATGTACAGAGAGAAGTTTCACTCAAAAATGTATGGAATGGATGCTAGAGGAAACCAGAGATGTGGTTTCAAAGTTCCTCCAGAAGTAGCTCCATCATTCTCAACCCCCTGCTACTACTACCACTGTTTCTGTGCTGTGCCACTGGTCACTCTCAGTAGGAGAGCCCTGGTCTCAACGAACACAACTTTTATTTCCACTCACACAGAGTTTCAGGTGTCCTCTACTTTACTCAGGCATATAGCTCAAGCACATCTTCCTGTTGGGATTTGAACCCAACTATGTTTGTGAAACATATATATTGCTGCCTCCTTGATTCCCTCAGAAGGTTTTTGCTGCCACCAAAAGCTTTTGCTTTAGATCTCCTCGGTATTATAGGAAGCCTTCGTTATGGATGGGAGTTTGACTGAATGGTCAGCATGTGAGGGTGACTGTGAGGTAAAAAAGGGATCCTTTTTTGCTTAGGCAAAAGTAAAATGTATAGTTGCAGAGTCTTGATAAGCGTATTGGTTTCAGAATAGTTCTTAAGCTTGGTGGTTTCAGAATAGGTACAGATCCTTAAATGTTCATTCACAGACCCGGTCACAAAGACTTAATTCCCCACACAGGTCTTCACTAAGAGGACAAACCACACAGACATAGATTCACATAGGGCTTTCCACAAAGCTTTCTTGACCTAGATAAAATAACCTCTAGACTGACCCAGGCTCACACACACTTTGTCTGACTTAGAATCTCTCAGGACTCCACAAAGATTGACTGTATTTGTCAGAAAGATCATATTCCCTCAGCACTCTGCCTAAAAACTGCAATTCATTCCTCCCTCCAGGTAAAGCTGCCATCCAATCACAGCAGGTGTCATCCAGCCAGCCAGCCCCCCCCCCCCATCTTCTTTCCTCAGAGGTCTGCATTTAAACTCACAGTAACAAAAAACCCACATTATATACAAAAATAAAATACAAAACCTGATATGCATTCAAAACATTATAAAAGGCCATTTCTAATGGTGGGCAACTGGCCTACTGAAATTAGAGCAAAAAGTTGGAAGTTTGTCCAAAAGCCCTTGCAATGTGATAGGCAACCCAGCGGCACAGAACAGCCAGTTGTTGGGCTACAGCTGTTGGGCAGGAATGTAAATGGTGCACTCACAGTCAGTGACAATAAACAAGGAGATGTGGGTCAACGGTAAAACACGGGGCAAAATGGTTTAAAAGGGGAACGATCGCCAGGCAGGGAAACGCACTGGGAATATGAAATGGTTAGCTCCGTACAGTAGAGTTCCACAGCAAGGAAAGCATGGCCTCGCATGCAGTAAGCACTCTTTAGGCAAGTAAATTGTAAAAAAAAATTGAAAACTTACATTTATTGAGGTAGTTCCAGTTCACAGCATACTTTTAAGAGAAAGGAGTGAGAAAAATGAAGCTAGAGATGTACTTTCCCTGTTACACAGCCAGCTAGAGTCCAGCATCAGGCACGAATCCATGGAGAGAGCGATGGACATGTGTCTTTCTCCTTGGAGAGCCATGAGACAAAGAACAAGGAAGAGAGGAGGGGAGGAGGGGCCAGAGAGGCGTTCAGACAAAGAGGGGCATCCTGCTCATCGGGAAGTGAACACGTACAGAGAGGAATGTAGAGACCCCCCCGCCTGAGTTGCCTGAGTTGCCTCTGGGCCAAGGAAATCAGCAGTAAGTCCCCTGACATGCCTGCAGCTGAACTGTTCCCCAAGTCACTTGCAAGTTTCCTGATCCATCCACTGAATTCGGCCAGCAGGGCTGCCACTCCCCGAGAGAGGGAACCAACTCCATTGCTGGCAGATCACTGTGGACGAGTCCAGGAAATGCACAACGGAACTCCTTGGGAGGGGGAGCTAGAGAGGTTTATCTGGCTAGTGCCATCTTTGGGCTCTGATGGCACTCATTTTCCAGCGGGTCGGCATAGGTCCAGTCAAGCTAGATTCTTACCCGGGAAGGCACTGGCCGGAAGAGAAGGATCCTCTTCCTAAAAGAGGAGGAACATCTCCATTGAGCTTGCGGCCACTGGCTTGTGCCTGAAATGCCTGTTCTGTGCATCCAAAGAAGCTGTTCCGTAAAGGAAATGGTGCAGGAAAGCAAGTAAGGACAAAAAATCATAATGAATCCAAGGCATCCATGACCCCAATTAATGGCATATGCATTCTCTTGAATGTGCTCGCAGGGGGCATCAACATTAAGGTAACGCAAGAGTCTTAAAACAGAGCTGAGAGAAATGATAGGAAACTAGTAAAGAGCTCATTTAAAAAAAAAAACAGGCCCTAAAAAAACCAGGAACGCTGGGCTTCTAGCTGCCGCAGCTCCGTCCAGAGGAGCAGGCAGGCTCTCCTGGCCGTCCCATCACCACAGCTCCCTCTGGAGGGGTGGGCAGATTCGCCTGACTGTCCCACTACAGTGGTGCCCTCTGGAGGCCACATTGGTCACAACGCACATTTTATCCTGGTGCTCCTGAGCAGGCGCTCCAGGATAAAAAGTGCATCATCGCCAATACACCTTTCCTTTTATATAGAAAAAGTAGCAATAGAAACCGTTGTAAAAATAAATACAGCGGGCCCCTCAGCCACTGTGGAGGCAACAGGAAGGCCATGCAGGGGGGCGGGGAGCAAGGTTCCCCGTGCTGCACTTCCGTGCCTGCTCTACCAACTCCTCAGAGGCCGTAGCATGGAGGTCCGGCGTGGAGCTCCCAAGGCCCCACAGCTGCTGTGGGAATCGCTGCCCTCACTAGCACACCCTTCCCGCTGCCTCTGCAGTGGCTGCGGCACCGCACTGCATGTCCCCGCCAGCTCCACAGGCAGACCTCTGAGAGGTTGCAGAGCTGGTGGAGAGGCACAGCACAGGCGCACAAGGATAAAAAGTGCATTGTTGCCAATACGGCTCACCTTTTATATAGAAAGACTAGCAATAGAGTCCGTTGTAAAAATAAATAGAACAAGCTCTAGCAGCAGGGCCTTGGGAGGGCCACACCAAAAAGACCCTCTGAAGACCCTGCAGCTGCTGTGGAGGCGGCAGGAAGGCCATGTGGGGGTCAGGGCTCCCCCATATTATGCTTCCCCACCAGCTCCGCGGCCCCTCAGAGGCCACAGCATGGAGGCCTGGCATGGAGCTCCCGAGGCCAACTCTCTTGCCTTTGTGTCAGTGGACTTTTCCTAGTTATTATACTGGGCTGCTGAATACGCTCAGAAGGAAGAAACCCCACGCAGCCCCTTACTGACTGATAGGTTAGTTGTAACAGAAGGGGGAGGCGGCAAAAAGTATAATAAAAATGTATGTGTACCTTAGCCTGCTATAGTAGTTTGTCATGCAGATGCACTGTAAGAAGTACACGTCAGCTTTAATTTTTGATGTTTTTTATAGTTTTTAATTTAAAAACAGTGTTATTCCTGGTATGCAAATATATATTCCTGGTATGCAAATATAAATAACTGGAATGCTAATTTAAAATTATATCGGCCTGGTCTGGTCTGAACATGGTTGGTATTGTGGAGGGGGGGGCGGGGGGTAGTAGAGGTTGTTCCTGTGATTCTTGAGTCCCATCAGTGCCCCCACCAGGAGATCCTGACATAGATCTTTCCGCCTGTCCCTGCAGCCTCAAAAAGGTGATTCTGAGGGTCAGGGACAAAGGGGGATAAGAAGTCTGTGGGAAAACGGCAGCCAGGGACAGGCCTATGAAAGCTGGGAGAACACCAGTGGGGATTGTAGAAGTTGGAGCAAAGAACTTATTGCAGTATTACGGCGAGACTGAATCTCGAGGTAGAGACTTGATTGAATATTGACTTTAGCTCTGTTTACAAGTTACAGTGAATGCACATACAATCTGTAGAGTGTACACGTCCTCGTTCTTTGTATGTGCATTAAGTAATTCTCACGTTACAATCAGTACATGACAGAAGCCCCGCATTACCCAGGTACTGGTCCCGGGATTCCTTCGGAAAGGGCACGTGGATTGGCTCTTTCTTACAAACAGTAGCATGCACCTACAGGCAGGATGTGCATGCATTCATTGTCACATTGTGAACAGGGACTGTGTCAGCAGAGCCCTAGGAAGAAGGGCCTGGAGCCTGTGAGGGCATCTCTGCTTCTTAATGGGCAAGCATAGAAGAGTAACCGAGAGGGTGCCGAGGAGAGCGACGAGGATGATCAGGGGTCTGGAGACTGAGCCCTACGAGGAAAGGCTGAAGGCCTTGGGAATGTTTAGTTTGGAAAAGAGGAGGTTGAGGGGGGACATGATTGCTCTCTTTAAATATCTGAAAGGCTGTCATTTGGAGGAGGGCAGGGAGCTGTTCCAGTTGGCAGCAGAGGGTAGGACGCGAAGCTAAAACTACATGCACAAAGGTACCGACTGGATATTAGGAAAACCTTTTTCACGGTCAGAGTAGTTCAAAAGTGGAATCAGCTGCCTAGGGAGGTGGTGAGCTCCCCCTCACTGGCAGTTTTCAAGAAGAGGCTGGATGAATACTTGTCAGAGATGCTTTAGGCTGATCCTGCACTGGGCAGGGGGTTGGACTAGATGGTCTGTATGGCCCCTTCCAACTCTATGATTCTATGATTCTATGATTCTAACCCTCTGAATCCAGTTATGATTTCTCACCCCTTTGATGAAGCTTCCCTGTTTACTCACTATTGCTATTACATACACACCAGAGCAGTTGTTGGAAGGATCCCACCAGCACTGATATCAGAAGTGCCAGCCCTGAAGTGCCTTCCACACCTGCCTCAGAGCATCCCAGCACAGGACAGCCGCTCATTCATAAGGACATCACAATGGGTTAGACAGGTGGAAAAAGGGAGGGGATTGTGGGCTGGGAGGCTGCTCCGGAAGAGGGGGAGACCCAAAGAGATGGCGGTGCCTGTAGTTCCCCTTGATAGTGATGCACTATTATTCTCCTCTAAAAATTATCCCAGATGATTTTCCGTGAATGCAAATACACATTTGTGATGCCACATCAGATCACTGAAAAGCATTAAAGTGCTGTGACGATTCTAAACCCATTGCCAGATGTCACTGTGTTCCATGCAAAATTCTTCATGTTTTCTGAAGCACAAAGAGCCACAGTTTTTGTATAAAGGAGCTTAGTTAGTTAGTGACTGACTTCATTTACAGCCCACCTTTCTCATGAGACTGAAGTTAGGCCACATAATTAAACCCATGATTAGTAAGAACAACACAACAACAAAGTTAGAGGACTGCACTTTAAAAACTCAGATGGTAAAGATGGAGGTACAAGATTGGAAAACAAGTCAAGGAAATATTACATACAATGAATAATGGGATAGAGATGGATTATAAGATCGGAGAACAACACAATACACACAGCATAACATATATCATGAAGACTGCCTGAAATGCCACAGACATTAGCCACAACCTTATTCATTCTTAAAAACGCCCCCTACAGTCACCGGCTCACTGAATTTGTGGTTCTACGGGCAGTGCCCCCAAATCTCCAGGAATTTCCCAAGATGGAGTTGGCAATCCTAATTCCTTGCCCTATGATTGTCTTTTTGAACTGAAATAAGTAACTGAAATAAATATTATCTTTGCAATGGGCTTTGTCTGTACCCAGACGCATAGAACAGAAGTGCCTTTGGGCACGTGGCTTTGAGTTTGCAGATGACTTCTCCATGTATATGTATAAAGTCCAGCTTCACAGAATTCATGGACAACCGCCATTTCAAGTAGTGAGTGACGGACCGCCCCCCCTTTCATTCTCCCCACTATGAGGCACATTTTCCCACCAAAATTCAGTTTCCCTGCTTTGACTGAGCAGCTCCAAGTAGCATGTTAATACTTGTGGTTTTGAAAGTCTGTTTGTCCCACCCTGACAGGCAGATATAATTTTGGCTTTTTAGCCCAGCCCAGGAACTTGATGGGGAAGAGCAGGAGCCCTCTTCCTTTGTACATGGAAATGGCACTAGTAGAGACTGTATAACATTAAAAAAGAAAGAGCTTTATTTAACAGGCAGGGATTGAGTAAGTATAGTCAGGGGGATGGAAATGCAGAGGTAAAATTTTGTTGGTATTACAAAATACACTTTGATTAACAGGCAAAATAGTATTCTTGAACCTTATTTTCATATATTCTTGGTTCTGAACAGTGAGAGACTTAGCAATTTAGTTACAGCAACAGTGTTTCTTCAGAAAGTTTCCTATGACAATTCAGGTTTTCTGGAGTTAGTCTCTTTGTGTACCTAATTTGCTCCTTTCTTGAAGCTAAATGGTATTTCTATCACCTGAGTAGTCTAAACTGTTTGCCCTTCACAACAGACCTGGGATCCTTCTCAGAGCCAACCCCCCCCCCTTTGAAACTGGGCCTCAATTAATCTTCTCCTCAGAAGATACAACCCCTCTTCTTTTTGGCTTGAAAAGGAGTCTCAACCCACTACCCAATAACTCCCACCAAAACACACTCCCAGTTCTCTGGTATCAGCGTAAAGCATACTTCAGCTCATGTGGACACTTAGACTTTGAATTCTTAGAAGTCTTCCTCGGGACATTAATACGACAGTTAAGGCAAAGAAGTCTTCTCCTTTCAATCTGAAGGTGAACCTGTCTGACTTTTCTTGTCAGACTCCCTGACTCCAGATCATGTCAGAAATGAACTGACTGCCTTCAGACTGGTTCTAACTGACTGATCAGAGAAGAGGGAGCAACCTGTCACTCAAGCTCTCCCTTCTAGGGAATAGTTAATCCTTCCTCTACCAGCTCACTGATTTTGCTGCACTTCAGAAGCCTGCTGTTCAGAGCAGTCTGTCACAGCATCCCTTATAGTAAGTAGCCTTTCTCTCTGTAAAGCAGGGAGTTACTGGGCCTTCTTTATTTGCCTGCTGAAGTGGCTGATTTAGCTGAAAAGCACACCTACTTTCACATCCAGACGATGGTCCAGGAAATGAGGTTGTTTTAACTGGTCCATTTCTCTTATTCCTGAGGGAAACCCTCATTCTCTTCTGGTAATTAAAATACAACTGTATGTCAAGATTTTCCCCTACTTTGATGTGTTAAGAAATCTTTGTCGAGTGATCAGATAAGGATGCATAATTTAATTAATGCTTGCACCTGCAGAAAGAATTCCCAGCTCTTTTCCAATCCAGGTACTTCAAAGTTCAAGGGTTTCAGACAAAGAATACTGATGTTTCCACTTACGCCTTTTTGGTCTAGAAAATGCAAAGCACCAATACCTCGCATCTCCAGAAATATTTTTACTTGAATTTTCGCTCACTAATGAAGTATACATAGATTGCTGATTAAGTTCAGTGCTCTTTGCGCTTTCAATAGGTACAACAGAATAATGACAACAATCTAAACCATTAATAAAATGCACTCATTAATGAAAAATCTTTCCTATCATATATCCTTTCTTCAGTTAATTTCATAAGGCTGTAAACTCTAAACCTATCTCTTAGCTCTTAAATATGTACACACTAGTAACAAAGCCTTTTGTGGGGGAAAATACAGTGGGTTCTAGAAAGGGGAGGGCGGGCATTGCCTCCTCTTCTGTGACTGATCCCGGCCGGGTGAAGGGGGGCATTGATGCCTGCACCACGCCTGATCCTGGTTAGATGAAGAGAGGCAGGCTTTGCCTCCTGCTCCGTGCTTGATCCCATCCAGGTGAAGGTGGGTGGCAGGCATTGCCACTTCCTCTGCTCCTGATCCCTGCTGGGTGAACAGGGGGAGGGCATTGCCTCCTGCTCCATGCATGATGCCAGGTGGGTGAAGGCAGGGGGCAGGCATTGAAATCTGCTCTGTGTCAGATCCAAGCCAGGTGAAGGAATGCTCCACTCCTGATCCCGGCTAGTGAAGGTGGGCGGGCATAGCCTCCTGCTCCGTGCCTGATCCCAGCTGGGTGAAGGGGGTGAGCATTGCCACCTGCTCCATGCCTGGTTCCGGCGGGTTGAAGGGGGGGAATGGGCATTGCCTCCTGCTCTGCGCCTGACTGTGGCTGGCTGAAGGTGGGGGTGGGCATTGTCACCTGCTCCTCTCCTGATCCCAACTGGGTGAAGACGGTGTGGGGGGCATTGCCGCCTTCTCCACTCCTGATCACAGCTGGCCTGATCACGGCTGGCCTGATCACGGCTTCTCCACTCCTGATCATTGCCACCTGTTTCCTTCCTGATCCAGCTGGATGAAGAGGGGGTGGGCATTGCCACTTGCTCCATGCCTGATCCCAGCCAGGTGAAGGGGGTGGGCATAGCCGCCTGCTCCATGCCTGATTCCGGCGGGTTGAAGCGGGAGGTATTGCCACCTAATCTGCTCCTAATCCCAGCTAGGTAAGGGGGAGCAGGCACTTCCACCTGCTCCACGCCCGATCTTGGCTGGGTGAAGGGGGTGGGCATTGCCCCCTGCTCCACTCCTGATCCTGGCTGGGTGAAGGGGAGAGCGGGCATTGCCTCTTGCTCCATGCCTGATCCTGGCCAGCAGAAGGTGCGGGTGGGCATTGTCATCTGCTCCGCTCCTGATCCCAGCTGGGTGAAGATGTGTGACCAGCATCACCCCCCTGCTCCATGCCTGATACCAGCTGGGTGAAGGTGGACTGGCATTGCCACCTGCTCCGCTCCTGATCCCAGCTGAGTGAAGGGTGGGACTGGCATTACCACCTGCTCCGCTCCTCATCCCTGCTGGGTAAAGGCAAGAGGCGGACATTGCCACCTGCTCTGCGCCTAATCCTGGCCTGGGCTTCCCTCCATGGCAGCACCCTCTGAAGGCCCACCATGGTAGGAAGTGAGTTGTCAGGAACACAGTTAGCCTTTTATGTAGTAGGATTGTTATAGCTTTAGCTGAGACTTTAGCCCTGTTCACAAGTTACAAGAACACACATAGAATCTGCGTTGAGTAATTCTCATGATACTCTCAACACCTGTACAACTGAACATATTATTGAACGCACACATTTGGCCAAGTAATGGTATTCAGTTTTATTTGTAAAGTGATCATATTGTCCCAGAATGGAATCTCTCCCTGCCCCAGCCTTAGCCCACTTGCCGTCCAGCCAGCTGCTTAGACCAGTGCCTGCAGAGCCACAGCCACGCCACTACCGAGAGCAGTGGCCACAAAGACCCCGACTTATCACAAGACACCAGCCAAGGAGCAGCTCGCAACGGCAAGCAAGTGGTGATCAGTGGGCTGTGAGCGGATCCTTTAGACCACCCAGCTGAAGCACGGCCTGAACACAAGGCAGCCGAGCCTCCTAGTCACAATGCCGCCTTGTCACTGCGGCACGGGTCCCATACATGGCCAGCCAGAAATCTGGACGGCTGCCAGGGAGCTAGCCTGCACGCCAGCCTCCCACAGGACGTGGGGGGCAACTGGAACTTGTCCCAGCCCTTGCACTGCTCTGCTCGGAGGCCCAGAGAGGTGGGGGCAGGCTGGGAGGAGGGGGGAGCTTCCCTCCAGTGGTGCTCCTGGGATTGGCCCACACGTCGGGGGTGGGGATAGGGGATGGAGCTGGGGATGATGGAGGGGGATAAAAGGAGGGCTCTTGGGACGAGCTGAGAAGGAGTGACCAGAGGAGCTACCAGAGGACGAGAAAGAGAGGACACCCCCCACCCTGCACATCCCTTTCTGAGGCCTGTAGGAGCCTTCACCAGGATGGTGGGCAGTTAGAAGGCGGACCCCGAGTCCCTCGAGGGCTTATGTATGTTAACTTTTCCTTACAGACAAATTTACATACATATGTGCAGGATGTACATGTGTTCATTGTAACTTGTGAAAAGGGGCAGTGGTGCATAGTGGTTACAGTGCCGCATAGGATCAAGGAAAGAAGCCTGAGTTCAAATCCTCACTCAGTCACTGAGAGACCTTGGGGCCCCTCGCTCTCTTCCAACAAGAGTTGCTGTGAGGCTTAAATGGAGGAATGGAGAACCAGGTGAGGTTCCAACGTAATCGGTAGCTGCCAACGTCACCTGTCCAATACTGAAAATGTCCAGCCAGGCTGTCCCGACCACGGAGAGCCCGTTCTGCCTGAACGGGCTCAGGCAAAATCTCACAACAGCAAGTCGCTATGCATAGGACTGCAGCCGTAATTTAGTTTTGTTTTGTTTCCCAGAGGGGGGGAAACTGCCCCTTGCTAATACAGGTCAATCCAAACTCAGGCTTCGCTGGTCTCACAGAGATGCTGTTTATGGGCCATGGTACCCCAGCAGGGAGCCAGAATATTGGGGCAGCCCTGGACGACTTGCTCATGAATGTTTGTCCCCTCAAATGTCACCTCTGCGTCTGGATCAGCCCTTTGTCCTCCTATTGGTCATTTCTTTGGTCCTGATGACTTAAGCAGCAGCAATCCTTTCCTTCTTAGAATAGGACTTCAACTCCTCGTTCTTGCTGAAAATGATACGGGCTTGGGCTGAGACTAATTGGTAGAACAAAGCTTAGGAAAGGATCTTTTCCCTGGGAAATGTCTCTGCCTCGGGATTTGCTCCAGTTGAGCTTAAGGTCCCAGCTGGAGAAGAAAGATGAGACATTTAAACAGAGCTGGTAGCTAAGCATGCGTCAGTCCTGATAGGCTGGAACCTGAATACGAGACAGAATTTGTCAGACTGCTCTATTCAGCAGCTCAGAATAAACAAGCAAAACCTTTCTGGGAAGCCTTGAATGCCTGCAGGCCGTATTTCCCTGCAAAGAAGGGGACAGCGTGGAGTGTTTGTTTTGGGGGAATGTCTTAAGTTGTCTTAAGTTGTCTTAAATGTCCCCAAATGCCAATCTACAGTCCAGCTATGAGTTAAGATTTTGGTAGTCTCCAAAATGAGTCCTAATGACTTCGGTATCCTTAAATCCAAGTGTTTGGGGTCATTTGTCTTGGTTATTAATCAGAGCACAGAAATGTGATAACAGCATTTTTTCAGCAGTGGGGGATATGGCTTCAACTATTTTAGAAACAGCATGAATTCTAATTGCATTGGTGAACCTAATGGACAACTAATTTTCTAGATGACTTCAGAATTTATATTTTTCTGATATAAGAGGACTGATTCTTAGGCCTGAATACAAGGTCAAATATTTTCTGTGGAACGGTCAATATAGATCACAGCCCCCGAGCCCCCAATATTTCTGTGCGCTGCAGCATTCCAGAATGTGATTTGCAGGATACGTATTTCACGGGGAACCAGCCACAACTCTGTGGCCCCAAATTCATTTTCTCTGCTTGGCCAAACACAAGGGTCCTCCTTAGATTAAAAAATTTAATATGTGGCAGCCAAAACCAGACAGAAATGTGGGGATAAAAATATGATTTGAATATGGAGGTTGAAGGTAATTATCATGTCTCTGTATTCTCCAGTGTGCAAATACCTGCTATCTAAATGAGCAGCATAATCCATTTGACTCTCAAACCGACCTGTGAAATCACATCAAGAAATGGCTCTGCAGCTTGCAGATTTGTTGAGCAGCATTTCAGGAAGTGTGTGCTGACACAGCACGCAGAGTGAGAAGCCATTCCTTTAGTGGTCAGGTAGTTAGAACGCCAAGTTCACAGGGGGTCTGGCCTTGGCACAGCTCCCATCCTCAAGGAAATGCCTTTCAGATGCCAGGCAGATGGCGGCACAGCCTTGCCTTCTGTGTCTGCGACCCCAAGTTGGGGACCCGTGTACTCCAGTTAACGGCCACAAATGTGAAATAATGATAATGTCTGAAGAACTGCATGCTGATCTGTCTATGTGACTGGTATATAGACTAAAGTTATGGAGAAAGACTTGAAGGGAGGCATCTCCAACAATTCTACAATGTAAGTACAGAAGGACACATGATTGGATGGCTGTTGATGATGCTTTTGCAGCTGCGTCATCCACAGCCTCCAAGTGTCTTTGCTTTGCTTTTCTCTCGTGACCACAACATAAATTGCTTGTCTTGTTTGACTTCCTTGTTCACCAAAGTTGAGCAGATTGTGGCCGTTTTCAACGCCTCCACCAGACAAAAAGCTTGGGACCATTTCTCGAAAGCTCAGCGCAAGAACATAGACATTTGGCGAAAGCATTCAGAGGTGGGTGAATTTCCTTCTTGTTTTTATCCATCATCTCACACAGCTGGACTGAAGGGGGAGCAAACAAGGGTGCTGGAGCTGCGAAGGTTTCATTCAGTAAAATTAAGAGTGAATTAGGTACCAATAGAACTACTTGGGTACTCTTTATGCAACCTGTATAGAGTATTTCCCCCTAAAACAATGAAAGCTAAACTAAAATTATGATGCCCCTTTAATACAGTCTTGGAGCATCAAATTCATTTTAAAATATTGAAATTGGCAGAGTCATGTTAAACTTCACATGGACCGTTTTCAGACGTACCTGTAAGCATCTGGACGATTGTGCGAAACTCACGGCATGAAGCGTCTTCCTAGCGCGATTTCCTGGCACGATCCCCTTTAATGACATCAGAAATTGCACCATTAAATGGGATTGCGCTGAGAAATCGTGCTAGGAAGACACTTCATGCTGTGAGTTTCGCACAATCTTCCGGAGGCTTTGGGCGTGTGAAAACACCCATGCTGTATCCCTGCCCTTAATTTAGGTTGAAACACACACACACACACACACACACACAGAGGCTGAAAAAATATCATTAAAATAGATTAATATTTTCTGTTGTTTATAATGAACTCTCCATGATCAAATGGTTTTAACAGTGAAAGAAAATATTGTTGCTTTCCAGATTTTGCTTTCTTAATCATTACTGCTGCACAGTCCAGGTATGGCCACACCCCCTTCCTAGCTATTGAACGTTTATCTTTGACAAAATAAACATAAGTCTTTATTATTGGTCGTAATCACTCCTCTTTTAGGCACACTCATGTGCTACTGTGCCACAAAAGAAATTCCAAAATAGGGTTGTTAAGAGATTTTCTCTTAATTCCTCTTTGCCCGATTTTCTCCTGAAAATCCAACAATCTGTTTCTTTTCCTCTTTTAGAATTTGGAGTCAGTCTCTAATCAACTCTATTTTCATCAATAGGGAAATTTGGAGAGAGAAGGACCAGGAAGGGAAGTTCTTAAAAATTTCACTCTATAGATGCTCAGAGACGGGCAATGCCTTTTCAGATTTTTCTGTCCTCTTATCAGAGTGCTGCCCTGGGTAACATTAAGCAATTGCTAGGGTTGAAGTTACAAAAAGATACTCTGATTTCTGTTTGAAGAGAAATGAAAGAGGAATCTGTGTATATAACCCAAAAAAGTAAGTTTTGGAAAAAGAAATTCCCCTCCCCATAACAACACTATTTAAAAAATGTTTAATTTGAGCCGCACCCTTCAACCAGCATGCAATACTTAGAAGCCAATAATTAGATGCAGGTCGCCAAGCAATTGGGGGGCGGGGGGAGACCCAGCTGGTTTTGAACTGCCTGCCCCCATTCTTAAACAAGAATTGGGAAAACCCATTTTCCTGCAGCTTCTGTTCTTCCAATCTCTATGAATTGGGAGGGGGAGTTGTTTGGACATGTGTGTCTTGTGTATGTGTGTGTACTTGGAAAGAAGGAGGCCCGAAGGCCCAGAAGTAGAACGCGTGTGTGGACCATTCCGCTGCATCGAGCCATTGTTGTGTTGAGACTCCCCCCTTGGAGGTGGCCTCACTCACTCTCTGGAGGTTAGCATTGAGCAGAGTGGTGGCAGCAGAGGAGGAAAGTCATCTCAATGGTAGGGTGGAGAAGCTGAGCTGGTGGGACGTGCT
Source organism: Eublepharis macularius (assembly GCF_028583425.1). NCBI lineage: Eukaryota > Metazoa > Chordata > Lepidosauria > Squamata > Eublepharidae > Eublepharis > Eublepharis macularius. The sequence continues at coordinate 3,585,678 of NC_072792.1, forward strand.
CCCCTGACCCTGCCTGTGCCCTGCTGGAGAAGAGCCCTCCAGGCCCCATCCCTTGCCCTGGAGCCAGGGGCAGCAGAGAAGGTCGGCAGTCAGCAAGAAGCAGTGGCGGGTGGGCCAGGGCCCCTCCTGGCTCTTGTTCTCTGTGCATGTGTGGTTTCTTCTTTTGTTTTTATTTTGACACCTCTGGTCAGGGCAGTTTGCAAATAAGAACGATACAACATAAAACAAGATAAATTAAAATTAAAAATAAGACAATAGAAAATGTGCTGGGCCACAGGGAGTGAACAGAAATGCCCCCTTCCCCCCATGCTGAATCCCTTTCCTGTGTGATGCATACAAGTCTGGCTCGCTTTCTCAAGCTACCTGCTTTGCATGTGTGTTCTTTTCTGCTTTCGGACCTTAATCTGGATTGTGAGCAATCTTCAGAGGCTTGATGTCAAGTGTGGATGGTAGCAGGTTGATGAAAGAGCCATGCCAGCGTAGAGGAGCAGAGCTTGAGATCCATCCTTTGCTCTGCTGCTGGGGCTCAGCCTGTTGCTACTAGTTGGTGCGTCAAGAATTACGCCCTGGTCGCCAGGCACAATTGCTTCCTGGGCATTTGGACTTTTGCCCCTCCCCTCTTTGACCAGATCACAAACAGCTGTTGCAAGCTGTGCTTCACATGTGATTTGCAGGGGGCAGCGCTGCTGTGAGGGATGGGGTGGGGAGCCAGATGCCCGGGGGGGGGGCTGCAGAGGCCAGGCTAGGTTGACCTGCATATGTTGTCACTTTGCAGCTGCAGCATCCTGATGGGAATGGGACAGGAAACACCAAACACCTCCAATGGAACACACTGGGGTCCGTTTGCATGCCTGTTATCGAGTGCAGGGACATCAAGTAATGTGCATACCCCCCTTGTGTGGTTCTCTGGATTGTGGCTGTAACGATGTGGCTTTCACAAGTGCCATGCATATGCTACCTTATTAAAATTGTGGCCCTTAACCCAGTTTCCTGAAAGACTGTTCCATTGAAATCAGTGACTCTGCCAGGAGCCAAAGAAATACCATTTTTTTTCTTGTGCAGAACAACATTTTGGCACATGGGAAGAGAACAGCCAGTAGAGCGATGCACATGTGCCCAGTGAACCGTTCATGTGCGCAGCTGTGCTGAAGAGGCAGGCCACTTTCCAACTGAAAATGTGGGTTGCCTCTTCAGCGGTGCAAATGGCTGAAGAAACTTGTGTCTGCACATCCCGCTCCTTTGCGGGCATAGAACTTAAAACGAAAAAATCTTGAACTGTTTCAAGCAAATGACATCTTAATGAAACTTGGTTTAAATGGCCATCCTGCTTGGACTAAATTCAGTATACAACACTATGATCCTTTTTATGTAAAGTAAGTACAACTGTCTGTCTTTTCTTTTTGCCTTTTAAAACTTTAAGTCCTATCCATCCATTTCCTTAGCCATTTCCACTGGGATGCTGTTAGTTCAGCATGCTGGTGATTTAACATCACAGGCCTCTTAATGTTTGCCTGCTTAACAACCGAAAAACTTTTAAAAGGTAAGATGCATTTATTTAATTATTTTATGGCATATATATTAAGAAAGTGTTCTGTGCTTATAGTTTGGAAAAGAACTAAATTGTGCTGTGATCTAAATCATTTGGGTAACATTTTAAGTACCCATTAACTAATGCTAAATTGAGCATCAATGGCACCGGATGAATCGGCTACATGAATACTGAATTACTCCTTTATTATCACAGCAATAATGGTGCATACCAAATGACTACAGAATATTTTGGGACCCTTTGATGTGTCAAGTTAGCCATTGAAAGGACAGCAGTTTGTGGTTTCTTCACCAACAGTTCACAAGTGAAAAATTCAAAAGATTTTCTTAATCTGAGTTTATTGTTTTTATAATCTGTTACAGATGTATAAACTTTGAATTTGGTATGTTTTTCATATTAGCTATGCTGAAGATATTCAACAGGGAACTAATTTGTTCACATTTCAATTTTTAATGTGGCAAAATGCACTAGAAGGACTTTCCATTAATGTAAATCTACAAAACATCTTTGCTTAGTTACCCATTATTGCTCTCCTGTCCTTTGTTTTTAAACAAGCAGCAATCAGGAGTTGTAAAAACAACACCTTTGGATGAACCAGGACTCGGAGGCAGGAGGGGGTGGCATTTCTGCCTGCGCTGTGGGGAGGGGGTGCAGTCCCCGTATTCCTGTAAAGAAGCTCTGAATGCTGCAATACAAGTTTTGTGTGTGTGTGTGTGTCGGGGGGGGGCAAAATGGCTAGAATAGGAACCCCACCATATGAGCAAAAATGCCTTCCAGAGAGTTCTTTGGATCCAAGACAATGTATTTTGAAACAATTCCCAGCCTTAAATGTTAAGGTTTACTCAGCTGCTGCAAGTAGATATTTATCCTTCTTTTGGTCAGACGGTCCTTCCTTGCTGCTATACCTCAAGGGAATCTGCTCATTTTCTCCTCCCTCCCATTCTGCATTCCTTTTTACCAGCCAGATTTTTTAAAAAAGAAACATAAGTATATTAAATGTTTCATGGACCAGTGCTATGGACTTCTGAACGGATCCCTTCCCAGTTCTGACTGGTGACAGTCATTTGGTTTGCCATGATGGCAACATGAAATAGTTTCTAATTGCCATGTTTACTGAAGTTCATCATATATATTTTGTTCTTGTTTGGAGAGGCTGCTTCTGATACTGGCCAGAATCCCCAAAAAACTTTAGTTGCACCAAGTTAAATTTGTTTTATTTGAATGGCAGACGCTCATGACATTATCACAAATGGCTTTTGAAAAACTCTTCAGATTCAATGATCACAAGGGTTCTCAGACCTCCGGTGTGGGCAGGGATCCGCAGCTCCCAGCCTCTGCTCCCCGCCACCTCTTACCTGGCTGGGGGGGGGGGAGGTGCAGGGAACAAGCCCGGGAGCTCTGGAGCATGCTCCAGAGACTTGTTTATCATACCAGGAATCATGTCATTTCCAGCATGCTAATGAAGGGAAGGGAATGAAGGAAGGAAATGACATCATTCCCAGCATGACTATGATGGTTCTAGGGCATAGTAAGTTCCTCCCACGCCCCCTCCACAGCCCCCGTCTCCCAGTTTGAATCCCTGGGGACCTGGCAACCCTAAAAAAAAAAGCCCCAGAGAGGCACTTAACAAAAGAGACAGGGCCAGCAAACTCTTCCATCAGGTTAGACGGGCGAATGGCCCGCCTTGAGTATGGCACCTTTGTAAGAGGTCCCAGAGGTTGGTGGTGGGGCACATGGTTTGGTTGTAGGAAGTCCCATCAGTCAATCAATTTGGTTTGCACTGTGGGTGACCATTTTTTAAGATTATCAGGGCTTTTTTTCTGGGAAAAGAGGTGGTGGAACTCAGTGGTGGAACTCAGGACCGCACAATGACGTCACTTTGGGTCAGCTGGAACAAGGGGGGAGTTTTTTAAAGTTTAAATCACCTCAGCGAAAATGGTCACATGGCCGGTGGCCTCGCCCCCTGATCTGCAGACAGAGTTGAGATTGCCTTCCGCGCCGCTCAGCGGCACGGGGGGGCAATCTCAACTCCCCTCTGTCTGGAGATCAGGGGGCGGGGTCACCAGCCATGTGACCATTTTCAAGAGGCGCCGGAACTCTGTTCCCCCGCGTTCCTGCTGAAAAAAAGCCCAGGTCAGCATTATACCCATTATATACATGTTATTCAGGGGGCACTTCTGAAGCCTTTTGGAAAGAGGCAGTCACAGTGTTGCTTGCCCTGCCTGCTTCCAAGTATCCTGAAAGGAAGGTGTGATTCCCTGCTACTCTCCTATTGGGCTCCCAAATAATCTTGCGTAAAACGAACACTAACTAGCTTCAGTGCCTTTGCAGTGTTTAAGGGCTGTACACACCTTTATTATAACAGATTGGATTTATCGATGAACTCTGGGGGTCTCTCTCAGAGGAATACTTTTCAGTTTCTCATTAATTGCATGGAATAAATGGTGTGTTCTTTCAGCTGCCTTCACTCCTTGGGAAGTGACTTCTCTGCCTTGTTTCAAAAATTTCAAACCACCTCTGAGGGAATTGGGCTCTTTGTCGATAGAAAAATTAGCTGTCTTCAGGCTGAAAAGCTCAGCACTAATCACCGGGCTGCATCCTTGTGTTTCACCTGACAGTATTAATAGGATAAAATGGAATTCCCTCAATCTTCCCTTTGCCTCTCTTAAGGAAGGCAGCTATTATACATGCACTGCTTTTTTCTGTGAGAACAAAAGCAATCGGAGCTTTTCTAAAGCCCAGTTGCCCTTCTGTCCAGTGAAATGTCTCCAAGGATTGGCTGTTCAGCTCCACATTTATTCATGAACTCACAAATTCCCTTAGTACAATCCTAAGCGGAGTGAATACCCTTCTAAGTTCATTCAGTTCAATGGGCTTAGACGGGTGTAACTGAACTTAGGATCACCCTGTTAAGGCCCTTCCTCGTTCTGTCTGTGGCATGCTATGATGGCAGGGACTAATCTCGGGAAATCGTTTAAGTGCGGACTGGGATGCTACCTGCTCACTATAAGCCCGTATTGTATCTTGGCTGTACCATTCTGGACAGCAGTTGGGGGCTTGTGTGGCAGAATGCTTCCTAGCTGGCCAGGGGCTCATTAAGTGGCAGGCAAACTCCTGGAGATTTGCCCGTGGTGATCCACAGGAGAAGGCAGGCCACTTGGAGACCCCTCGCCATGGGCAGGAGATCTGGGCAAACGGCCACGTGCCCCAAACCTTAGAACAGAGAAGTGTAACTATGTGCAGTCCCTCCATACTCCCCACCCTCTGCACTTCCCAGCAGTTGCCAAGGATTCTGGCAACCCTGGCGCTACCCCCTCAACCACCACCACCATCCTGAACTCAGAAAATGAGTGTCAAAGTGGAGAGTCCTTGCCTTTCTTTAACCCTGATTCATCCGTTTCCTGTGAGGAGTATTCCGTCCTGAGTTTGAAATGGCACAGTCTTCAGGAAAAGTCACGGAAAGCATACAAGATAGGTAAGGCCACTTGTTTAATGGGAAGAGCTTCTGTTCAAGCTTTCAGATTGCACAGTTAATACTTGCACATTTTGAGTGATACGCCTCTATTACTGGAAGTTCTGGATTGGGCTGCCAACTCTGCAGCTACAACCTCCAGGAACGTTGAGGGGCAGAGCCTAGGGAGGGAGGAGCGTTGCAAACACGGGGGTGTCTCGAGAGACATCGCCATGTTGGTGCCACTTTTGGAGTTCCCTCAGTCTCTGTGGTAAAGATAATGTACAGATGAGGGAAATTCCTGGAATGTTGCAGATGCCGTGACAGGACTTCTGGCTAATAGTTTGGAAGTGACATCATGGCGATTCCAACACACACACACACCCCTTCTCCTTGCGCTCCATAGATCGAGCACAGAAGATGAGGGGTGAGAGCCAGAGGTTGCCTGCTGCAGGTGGGCAACTGGGATCCTGAGCAGTAGGCCATAGAATCCAGCATGGAATCTCGTAGGGGTCCTGAAAATCTGAAGTTGTGTTTCAGAAGACTTTTATTTAGAAGAAACAGTTTATTTTAACAGTTTATTTATTGCTTGTAGCCAAAGACCATTGCAATAGTAAAATAAGTATTTATTTAAACCATTTAAATGCCATCTTGCCAGAGACCTACTTCAGGCAGCTGACGAACACCATTGCCCTCATAGATCCAGAGGAGTTAGCCGTGTTAGTGGCCGTTTTCACACTGCTTACCGACCATGGAACATTGTGCAAAGCTCCCGGAACGACAGCGTCTTCCTGGCGCGATTTCACGCGAGAACGGTAGTTCCTGGCAAAATCACGCCAGGAAGACGTTGTCATTCCGGGAGCTTCGCACAATGTTCCATGGCCGGTAAGCAGTGTGAAAACTGCCCGTCTGTAGTTGCAAAATAGTACAGAGTCCCGTAGCACCTTTAAGACTAACTTTATTGTAGCATAAGCTTTCGAGAACCACAGCTCTCTTCATCAAATGCATCTGATGAAGAGAGCTGTGGTTCTCAAACACTTATGCTACTATAAGGTTGGTTAGTCTTAAAGGTGCTACGGGACTCTGTACTATTTTGCCCTCATAGGCGCTGAGCTTCACCTGAAACGTGGGTAATTTCAGTTTAAAAAGCAAAGATCTGGGAGAAGCTTCCCGTGTGCTGGTCTGTCACTTTCTTCAAACCTCTGCAATGCTCTGAATTATGACCCAAATCAATAGTAAAAGAACTGGGAAAAAAATATATTCAGGTAGTTTTAACCAAAACGAAAGCATTCATATTAGGTTCTTTTGTATTCCTGATATACTTAAATGTATTCCAATAGCAGAATATTTGTTTTAGCAAGGTGCCGAATTCCAGATCTCTTGGCTACAAAGGCAGCAAATCTGTTTGCAAATGATGGTCATGATCCACCCCCACACGAGGGCTGCCAGGTTTTTATACCCTACCGGTGGGAGGGGGAACCTGGCTCTTACTGGGAGTCTCCTTCTCACGCACGTGGGAAGTACTCACTCCCAGTGACAACGTGATGATGTCACTTCCAGGAACTGACATCACTTCAGGAAGTGACATCATCACACCCACCAGGAGCCCACTGTGCACTTGCCTGAAAGATTTCTTGCCTCCCGGGCCTGTTCCCCCTGCCTCCTCGCCCCCAAGCCAAGTAAATGGGGTGGGGGAGAGGCTGGGAATGGCCTCCACACAAAATGGCCTCCACACAAAAACCCTACAGGGATGATATAGACCACTGTGAATCACTTTTCCCTCCAATCTTCCCAAAATGCTCCTGGATTGTAGCCTGGGGGGCTGATGGGCATGCACGTCTTGCACAGGCGTGCCCCATCCCTCTCCAGACCTGGCTGTCTCTCTAGACCTGGGTGCCTTTTCCAATAGCTCCAGTACTGATATGCCTTGCCTGGTGTTTTGTTTTCACTTGTGACAGAAGCTTATTCAAATAACATTTTCACCATTTGTCCCTCTTTCTGTGTGTAGGTGTGTATACACACACACACACACACACTAGGGTTGCCAGCCCCCCTTACTTCCCAAGCAGGGGATGGGTGGTTGCACTGCAGGTGTGGGGGCCTGGTCTGGCTTCCATGCTCATGCATGAAGCATATGTGCATGCTCCAGGGGGCCTGATGATTTCACTTCCAGTTGAAAACTGGAAGCAACCGGGTTTCCAGAGGTGCAAAATCAGCCCCAAATAGAGCATTTTTGCTATGTTTGGGGCTGATTTGGTCCCACTTTTTCAACCAGAAGTGCATCACTGAGGACTCCGAAATGAGCACGTGGACCATTTTTGCTGCATGCTCTGGTGGCTCCCCTCTCCTTCCCCCCCCCCCAGCAGCCAGGTGAGCAGGGCTGGGAGGTGAAGGGTGAGGCAGGCGATACTCACTCCAAATAGGGAGCTGGCATGCCTAACGCGCGTGTGCACGCACGCACGCACGCACACACACAAAATGTTTACTTTGAAATATTTTTATTTGTTACTAAACATTTTTCTTACCAAATTTTAATATCCACCATTCTTAAAATCAAATCAGATTACACTTTAAAGCAATTAGAAAACATACAGTCACAAAACTGAACATTGCTTCTTCAACCGCATATCAATACTGGTACCTCAGTATAAGCAGTCTTTTCTGAGTCTTGCTTCTGCTATTCCTTGTAACAATGTTTTTGTCTTTTTAAGATCTCAGGTCTGTCAGTCGAGACTAACGGAGTGAGGGGTGGGGTCTTGTCCTTTTCAGGAGCTCAGGAATGCTCACAGCGAACAGCTCATGGGGATCCGACGGGAGGAAGAGATGGAAATGTCCGACGATGACAGCACAGGCAATCCCAGTAATAAGAGACCGAGAGTGGACGAATCAGGTAAATTGGCAAGCCCCACCCTTAAACAACCCACGGTTTTCCTGCAACATCAGTAAGTTCTCTGCAGGTTGTAGATTTGCAGTATATTGCATTATTTTTGAGGAATGTTAATGTGGAGTTTCTTAGGAAGAAGAACCCAGTGAATATGCTGGAAACACACGACTTTACTTGCTGGAGGCATTTTCATGATCTCACCCACTTGCAAAAATCTATTGAAATTGGTAAAGGATTTTCTCAGTGTCCTAGACAGTCATCGCTCATTAAGAGACGCGCAAGCCATATGAGGAATGCTGGGGCAGGCCTGTATTTTGGAGTAACTGTTGGAAGGGGGGGATGCTGTACTTGGAATCCTTCCTCAGCTTCCCGGGCTCTAATCAGTTCGGAGCGGCTCCCCGGTATTGAGCCTTCAGTCTTTCAACACTAAAAGAGAAGTCTTTACCTGAAATTTATTCCAGTCAGATCGGAGATGTGTTCAATGGATAGGGATGCCATTTTACAAAAAAAAAAAAAAGAACATAAAGCAGGCATAATGCAATCATAAGCCTTCGGCACAAAAAGGAATTGAAAACTGCAGAATAAATAATCCATTTCATGGACTGATTAATTCTCCTATAATAATTTTTTTTCGCGCACAGTTGTGCCTACTTTCACATTTTCAAGGCACATTAAAGAAGCCTATAATGCACCAATGTCTGGGTGGAATTTTTAGTCTAAAAATGTTTGTTTGGAAGAGCAACTGCATTCTTATTCAAGGAAGACCACTTTTCAAAGGAATGTTTATGCACTCACTAACTTGAGAGGAGTACGCTTTAATTTCTTCTTAAACTAATCATTCAGGTGTGGGTGTTCTAGTGTTCATTGAACAGTGGACGATACAGATATTAAACAGATTTCTTTGACTTGAGTGTTTCTTTTGGGGATGAACAGTATCCCCAAAAAGGCTGTCTACTGCTCACTGGAAGACTATCAAAGTTACAGCTGGTTTTCTTACAAGGGGTTGGATCCCAGACTAAATTGGCAGTTTCCACTAATTCCACATTCCCGCTGCAGACCCCCTCCCCATGTCATTCCCAGGGTCTCCTATCCCCGAGGAGCAGCATTTCATGGAGGAGCGTGGTCTGTAGAGAGGGGGGGGAGGTAGCTCTCTCTAGCTTCAAATGTATTTGATCAGGGATAGGGGTTGAGAGAGAAAATTTGGGACGACATATTCTATACTACCCTGATAGACCAAATGGCTTAGGAAAACTTTTCTTGCGGTCAAAAGAATCTATGGCCAAGATTTCATGCTGATACAGTGAAGTAAGTTTTGATTTCTCCTGGTTACCATTATGGAAATGCTTTATTGACGAACTATTAAAATATGCTTTACCTTAGATTCATCAGTGTACCTCAACTTCTTTACTGTTTTAACCACTTTTCCTAATTCAAATAGATTGATTTTGGGGGAGTTAATCCGAGAATAAAATTAATACAATTGTTTTTCACTCTTGTTTTTTAAATAAGGAACTGGAAAGAGACTACTATAGACTGAATTTTATGGATTGTGATTTGCTGTAATTTGTACGTGTCAATTTACCTCACAGCATGAATGAATGTTAAGGGGGAAATAGTTTAATTCTGGAAACAGAATTTCTTCATCGGACTTTAACTTTCTTTCCTTAACTTGTACACCCTTTTATTTTTAATGAAATTTCTAGGTAAGGGCTACTGAGATAGCTGACTAGCTTCAGCTACTTAAGCTGGGCATTCACACCAACTGTTTTCCCCAAGAAATTACAACAGATTATGTGGTAATGTTAAGTACTTTGCTTCTTTTTGCCATGTGTTAGCATCCTTATTCCAGTTAGCTTTGTGCTACCTTTTTGCCCACTTATAAGAACCCTTGTACTTATTTTAAATGTTGTATACTATCTCGGAACAAATATATATCCCAAGTGATGAACAGTTTATAGTTCAATAACAAAACTATCCCATAAACAATAAAGTCCAAAATAAAATACAAAATCAACCAATGAGATTGCTAAAGAAATCCCATCACCACCACCAGCTGAAAAACCATAATACGATTAAAAAGCAAGACATGGAGGGCAACACAGAACCATATACTGATCGAGTAAAAACCTGCTTGAGATATTAGCCTGGCACCAAAAACCATTCAGAGATAGTTCCAGGAGTTATTGGGGTGGGGGGAGGTGACTCCTGAAAAGGCGCTGCCCCTGGTGGCCACCCATATAAGGCAGGGAGGCAGGAAGAAGGGCCTGAGATGGTTATTGGAACAGACTGCATAGGGACAGGTGGCCTCTCGGCACCCAGGTCCAAAAGTGCACCAGGCTTTATAGGTCAAAACAAGAACCTTGGATTGGGACTGGGAATGGATAGACCAGATAGTACACCTCCAGTGGAAAACTTGCTGCTACACTCTGGACTGATTGAAGCTTCTGAGCCGTCTTCCAAGGCAGCTCATGAGAGCAGTCTAAGCTGGTGGCCACAAGAGCCTGGATCCCTGGGGGCTCCGTCACCCTTCTCAAAGCCAGGCTGCAGAGCCCGCCGAAAGCACAAGGTCTTGCCCCCAGGTCTCAAACCTGCTCTTTCAGAAGGGCCCCCAGAAGCAGGCTGCCCTTCACCTCCAGCCCATTGCCTTACTCAGGGCTGATTCAGAACAACTCCCTTCTCATCTGAACCAGGGAGGGTTGTGTGTCATTGGCACATTTGTGTAGCAAAAGTTACATCCCGCCTTTCTGCCATCGTAAAAGCCACCAAGACAGCTATGAAATTAAACATACGTAATATGTGCAATTTCATTCATTTCCTGAATGAAAGGAAATATTCTAACACTGCTGTCCTAGACACTTTTCTGTGAGAATAAGCCCTGCTCAGTACAATGGGACTCACTTCTGACTAAACATGCATAGATTGCTCTGTAAGTGTGCCAGTTTTAAAAGCGCAAATGCCATCTTTTAAATTAAAAAAAACCACCGTTAGTCAAGTAAAGCTGTGATGGAGACAACAGCACCAACTTTCCTCTCAAAGGTTACTTCATTTGCATCCATGAGAATGGAATTAAAATTTTGCCGAAGTGGATGTTTGCAGAAGTAAACTAACACATTTTAAAGAACAGACCGCTTGGCTCGATTGAACAAAAATGTGAAAATTAAGCTCTAGCTACTAAAGCATTCATTCAGGGTTCGGGGGTGGAGGAGAGTCACCCTGTTTGTAAAATCTTTAGGGAAAAACCATCTCGTGTTCTTGCTCTTGCTCTCTTCCCTATTGGTGCTGGGAGCAAAGAGCTGGAAGTAAGAGATGCTGAAGTAATTTTAAGAATTATTGAAGTGCAGCTGTGTGAATGCAGCTAGCTGGAAAGATTTTTACCCGTAGGGTATATTTGTAATTTCCTATGTAATGGAAGGGCGGCATTGTTACGCTCCTAATGCAGCAGTGGCAGACGGAGCTTCTCTCTTACTGCTCCAGTAAATGGAAGGCTTTAGCGGGTAGTATAATGGCAAGGGGGGGCGCTTGCTAACACAGACCACAGAATGAAGGACTTCCTGAGAGCATCTTCGGCATGTATCAGAGCGCGTATCCGTGCCTGCAGTGCTGTTCCATTCTGAACTCGTTCTGTGACATTTCAGGCCCTGTTGCACATTGGATTCATCCTGCGACAAGAAGCTAGGCAAGAGAACAAAATTTCAGCTCTCCAGGGTACTGACATCTTACAGTTTGGGTTGGCTGGCAAGCTTGTCCTTTCCAGCCTATGAGAGAATTAGTTAAACTAGACTGTGGGGGTGGTGAGGGGACTTCAAACAAAATGGAGTTAGATCAACTTGACCCATTTATTTTATTTATATTTATTTGGTACATGTTTATTGTACCCTTCCTCCAAGAAGCTCTGGCAGTGTATATAATTCTCTCAGGGGGTTTTTTCCGGGAAAGGAGGTGGTCGAACTCAGGACCGCACAATGACGTCACCTTTGGTCAGCTGGAACAAGGAGGGAGTTTTTTAAAGTTTAACTCACCCTCGGTGAAAATGATCACATGGCTCATGGCCCCGCCCCCTGATCTCCAGACAGAGGGGAGTTGAGATTGCCCTCCGCGCCGCTCAGTGGCGCGGAGGACAATCTCAACTCCCCTCTGCCTGGAGATCGGGGGCGGGGCCACCGGCCATGTGACCATTTTCAAGAGGTGCCAGAACTCTGTTCCACCACGTTCCAGCTGAATAAAAGCCCTGGATTCTCTCTTCACCATTTTAGCCTCTCTCACAGCAGGCTGAGCTCTCGCAGTGAGTTTCATGGCAAGTGGCAATTTGAACCTGAGTTTCCCAGTCCCAGTCTGACCCCCTGACCATTGCTCCTTAGTGGCTTAAGGTGGTAGCTGAGGAAGGCTAGTGTGAAGCTGGAGCATGCAGCCAAAGAGGGCCTGTTCTCCTTTGCTTTTAGTGATCAATTTTATTTCCCCACAAACGCATGACATTTCTTGCTCTTGCCTGAAAGTCAATTTTCTGCCATTTTACCTTTTACATCTAGGCTATCATAAATCAGGTTTATAATCCAAATGGAAAACCCCCCTCATAATTACTCCTTTTTTAGAGGTACTGGATTTTATTGGAAAACATCAGGCACTGCTGTTGATTAGATGCTTGGCTTAAAAGATAGATTTCAGTTTGTGCCGGAAGGTCTGCGTGTCACTGGATGCTTCGGCTCGGGAGGCCCATATTTGACTTTGCTTGCAATGTCACACGTGTAGCACAGCAGTGACTAATGGCTAACTGGGATACAGGAGAGAGCATGAGGTGAGATGTTCAATATCCTGACATAATTTATCACTGGAATAACATCACATTCTGTGGAATTTGAGCTTCGCTATTCACCGTTCTGAGATTTGGCCGCTGATAAAGAAAAGTCAATGGAAGTATATCTGGAAATTGGAGCATCGTCCTGAAGAACTGGGAGGGACTGAGTCAGGGACTCGTGTTCTGCTCTCTTCTTCCAGTGACAATGAGACATGGACACGAATGCGAAAAAAAAGAACACGCTGTTCGTGGTTTGTTGCTGTCCACAAGCGATGAACAATGAACATTGATGAACATGATGCTGTCACAAACATGTTCATTGTTCGATGTTCATGGGGGCCTGCAACCCCCACCCACTTAGCCCCCCTGCCCCACCCCAATGCTGCTGGGCTTCTTCTGCCCAGTGCAAGTGGTGCAGGAAGATTCTCCCCATACCACTCACACCCAGCAGAACCGACACCCCGGGGCTGCTCCTGCCCCATGTGAGCGGGGCAGGGAGATTCTCCCTGTCCTGCTTGCACCAGGCAGAAGAAGCCACACGGCGCCGGCTCTCCTGGTGCTAAGAGGGGATGGGGAATCTCCCCATCCCTCTTGCACCAGGAGAGGGGCAGCTGGCACTCAGCCGCTCGTAGGGGAAGCCCCCGGCGAGCAGCTGATTCAGGGGTTTAAATGCTGAGCAGTGGCACGGAAACAGGCATTTAAACTCCTCTTTGATTCCGGGTTTTCAGGGCAACAGCAGGAGTTCAGACAATCCCTGCCTGAGTTGCCATGGGAATTGATTGCAGGTGCCAGACTGTCTGGCTTGACGAACAGCAACAAACAGCAATGAACAAGGTTTCCAGTGACCACCTGTTCATTGGGAATGGGGCCTCACGAACAACCTGTTCGCAAACAGCTGAAGAGGCTGTTCGTGGACTTTTTTGTGTTCGTAATGCTGTTCATGCCCATGTCTAGTGACAACCATTTGGCAATCCTGAAGGGGTCTGCTGTTCTCCGGCCAAACACACGAGTGGCATCACTTTATGCAAGCTCATCTAGGCCTGTTGCTAGTTACCAGCTGAAGTTCTAGGCTAAAACAACGTCTTTCTGGATGGTCCTATGAATTTGCAGATGAGGAGCCTGCCTTAATGGTTGCTCTTGGAAAAGGGAAACTGCACTTTGTCATGTCTGCTCCTGGACCTCAAGAGGCCCAGAAGCTCTGCTACTTCCTGTTCCAGCCTCCATTTTTAGCAGCACCAGCTTCTACCTTTCAGTCCAGCCCGTTCTTCATTTTGGCTAGCACCCACTCTTGTTCTTTGCATCTCTGGACTTGAATTTCACATCCTTGGGTGGATTCCTGGTTTGGGTCTGGACTTCTCTTGATAGTGCAGCCCGATCTGTGGTTTATCTTTACTGGTAGCCTATAATGACTCTGTCAAGTCTGCCTAATAAATTTAACCTCAATTCTCACTGCAGCGCAAACCATCCATCACTTGTAGCTGTGCTGATCCTGCAAATGTGTGGGATTCTTGAAGCCAACAGAGAGGCAACTGAGCTTGCTTCTCAGTCCTAGATGAGGACATTAAGGATAACTGAGACGAGAGATGGGCATTCAAGGGATTGTCCAAGAAGATATTCAAGGGATTCAGTGAGAGTGCAACTCATTTGTACAAACTCTTGCCAATGAAGGTAATTGAGGCATTACCATGTGTGATGCAAGCTAGCAGCATGTACATTCAGCCGGGTTCTCTTGAAATTAACAGCCAGGTGGAGACTCACCAGGTTTTGCTTCTCGGTTGTCCTCATCTATTGTTGTTAACACTGGAGACTTGGAGGCAAGCCTCATGATCATGAAGATGTTACTGCAGAATGGTTGTGGCTCCGTCCAAAGTCAGGAAATGGCCTCAGGGCATTTTTTGGCCAGTGTATTGTAAGACCAACAAGCTGCCAGACTTTCCTGATGTGTCCTGCCTGGTAGCAAAAATCTCTGCTTCCCTCTGCAATGGACCTGCTTTATTATGGGAATAAAATGGCAAAAAGCCCAACGGTAGGCACGGAAAAAAAGATTCAGAACTTAAAGCTGCACTGTCAGTTCCCTCCATTTGCTGCCAGAATGAGTGCTGCCTTGTATAGCTGAAGTTGCCTAGCAGTTCCTTTGGCAGCTGCCAGAATCTTGTAAGAGAGTGTTGAGACATACTGACAATGGCTGGCTGGCTGGCTGCAGTTAACAGCCAGTTTCTCCTCACAAGTGTCACATTTGCTCTCCCGGGGACAGACAGAGCAGGTGAAGCAAGGCTGCTCCACACCTTCCCTGAGAAGACCTCTGGGACAGGCTCCGGCAGCTGGGGTACCACACCCACCTGGGGCCAGGAGAACTGCAGCCCGCAGGGAGCAAAGAAATGCAGGTGGAAAGGAAAAGGTGCCCAAGCGGCATTGGGAAGCCGGCTCTAGGAGGGCAGAGCCTGCCTTAGGTGCTTGATGCTCTTGGGCCTGAGCAGGCCTGGCAGAGGTCATCAGTTGCAGCAGCAGCCAGGAGAGGCCAGGCTGCTGGTTGAGGCAGGCTTTCAAATCAGCTGCAAGGGGCTCCTTGTGGTGGCTAGTGGAGTGGAGAGCAGAATTTGCAGGCCATGTGGTAGGAAGGGTGCTGGTGACCACTTCCTTGCCTTGGCTATGTAAAACTTTGAATAAATGTCCGCCAGTGAACTGACTTGTGAGGGAACGAGACCCAGGGAACATTGCCCTTTGCCCAGCCTGCTATAAGCTTTGGTGCTCGGGGTCACCCTGGAGCTCAACCTCTTTTCGTCTCTTTGATCTCCGTGCCCATTCCCATCACCCTGTTGCCAGAGGAGCAGAGGGGTGGCCCGGACCAAGCTGCTGGCGTCTTCTTGAAGGCATTGTCCTTGGGGAAAGCCTTCCCAGGCTCAGAGTAGAGACAGTAGTTGGGCACCAGCCAAGCAGCAGAGAGGGTGCTGGTGAATCAGAGGTGTCTCGGAGGTGGTATCCAGGCTCTTGCTCCACCGTTCAGATCATAGCACAGTGCACAGTTCGACAAAAAGGGAAGCATTAATATGGTAAAAACGTACAGATCCGTGACCCATTCTCAGGAATGTGGGTTTGGATTCTACATGAGAAAAGCATTTTAAGAATAACGGACTGGGATAACCCCCACAAAGTGTGTCGGAACTTGCTGCTAGGATACCAGTTCAAGATGGCCACCAACATACTCTAAACATGGTATACGCCATTGTGTAATAATTGAGTTATGCTACATGTATTTTCTAATTGGGAGCTTTTGAGGTCAAGCGAATCAGTTCTGACACTGTCTGGCTGTGATTCCTGGTCATAATCTGATTCTAAGTCTCTATCAGACTTGGAGGCACTGTCAGGTTCCAGATCTGAATACAGATCGATGCATTTAATCGTCCAATTCCCATGTGCAATGATAGCCTCAAAGATCTTGGGAAGAAGTGACTCTGCATAATGGATTAGCAGGCATTTGCCATCAACAGGGGACCATCTATGATGTGCATGGAGCATCAGAGAGGTCAGAACAGAGCAGGCTACACCCCTGGAAGTTTGCACAATTTATCTTCAGGTCTTGACTGTCATGGCCAGGAGGTGATCTCTGTGTAGGTACCTTCTTCATTTTCTCCTCCTTTTCGGCACTAGCTTCTGCTTCTGTTATCTTAATCAGTGTGTCTAAAATGTATAATCTTTTGTTGAGATTTGAAACAGAAGAGGAACAAGTGAAAGAATGTATGATAAAATGGACAAAGAACTTCGGATATAATATACAAATTGAACAATGAGAGAATATGTGCTTGAGAGGTCTTAAATTTACAATAAGTTCAGGTTTGAAAGAAAACTTTTATAAAATGATGTATAGATGGCATATGTCACCAGAGAAATTATCAAAAATGTACAAGAATGTTTCAAATAGATGTTGGAAATGTGAACAGCAGGAGGGGTCATTTTATCATCTATGGTGGACTTGTAATATAGCCAAAAAAATTTGGAAACAAATACATGCAATCATTCAGATTTTAAAGGCCAATATACAAATGAAACCAGAGGCTGTCTTATTGGGTTTAATAGACAAACAGTTAGAAGTTACTCCTGGGCTGTTTCCACGCTTCTTACCGGCCTCCGAAACACTGCGCAAAACACCCGGAAGATAGTGTCTTCTCGTGCGAAATTGCGCCAGGAAGTCGCAATGTCACGCAAAACTCCCAGATGATAGCGTCTTCCTGGCGCAATTTCACGTGAGAAGACTCTATCTTCCAGGTGTTTTGCAGAGCATTCCGGAGGCCGGTAAGAAGTGTGTGTCAGACTGTGGCTAAATAATATCCTTCCTACAGGTTCTCCTCTACAAGCAAACAAGAGTCCATTGTTTGAATAAGGAAACTTTACTGTAGAAATGACCCATTATAGTCCACTGTCCTGAATAGGAGATCCAGGATGGTACAAGAGCATTGTTACCAATGAAGAGCAAAGCATGAGGTACAAAGTAACAGTTCCCAGCTGAGCCAGCCTCCCCCCACAGTTCTCAAAACAACATCTTTCAGTCTTGGGAAGCTGGATTCTGTCAAGGCCAATCTGGGATGGAACGTTGTTAGACAAAACAATCTCGTTCGGTGAGAAGTCTGCTTGGGAACTTGTGCACCTGTGGGGAAAGCACTGAAACACTAGAAGCATTAGAAAATGGAGACAGTACAGCTCATATACCCACTGAACCTGACATTCTGCCCCCCTTAAAATAAATCCCCCCCAGGTTTATATGGATAGCGAGTATGAAAAGCTTTGGTTAATCTAGGAGCATGAACATGTACAGAATTCACCCACTCATCGAACCCAGAGTCGAAGTCCTTCCACCTGATGAGGTAAAACAACTGATTGCGTTTGATTTTAGAGTCCAGAATTTGTTGTACCTCATAGTGTATTTGATCATCTATCAACGTTGGAATGGGTGGAGCTTTGACGTGCCATTTATCATCTGTTGGAGCCTTCTTCAACAGGCTGACATGGAATGTATCATGTACATGGCTCAGGTTTTTGGGTAAATTTACAGCAACAGTCACTTTGTTGATCACTTTGCGCACTGTAAAAGGTCCGAGGAATTTTAAGGCTAGTTTGCGGCTGACTTGTGCTAGTTTTAGATTTTTGGTGGATATATAAACATGATCTCCAGGTTGCAAATCCCATTCGGCCGCACGGTGGCGATCGGCGTATTTTTTGTAATCCTGTTTGGCTTTCTCGAGGTGTTTTTTAATGAGAGTCCATTGTTGGGCTGCCTCCCCCCACCAGGAAGATACATCTGGCGAAGTCGGAGAAAAGGAAGGGGGAGCGTCCAGCAGAAAAGGGTTAAAGTGGGTCCCATACACAACTTTGAAAGGGGCTTCTCCTGTAGAGGCATGTACACTGTTGTTGTATGAAAACTCTGCTAGAGGGAGGAGATCCACCCAATTATCTTGTTGGAAGTTGATGTAGCAACGAAGGAATTGCTCTAAGATCTGATTAGTTTTTTCCGACTGCCCATCGGTTTGTGGGTGGTGGCTTGAACTGATTCCTTGTTCAATATTTAACATCTGTAAAAGCTCCCGCCAGAAGTTGGCAACAAATTGTTCGCCGCGATCCGAAATTACCTTGGACGGAAAAGAATGTAATTTTACAACGTGTTTTAAAAATAGATCTGCCAGTTTTCGAGCGGTGGGTATAGTGGTACATGGAATGAAGTGGGCTTGCATGGAAAACAGATCCACTACCACTAAAATGCAGTTATGTCCCTTGGATATTGGTAAATCAGTGATGAAGTCCATGGATATCGTTTCCCACGGTTTGCTGGGCGTTTCCAAGGGTTGCAATAGACCCGGAGGTTTTCCCTTGCGGGTTTTGGCGCTGAGGCAAATGGGGCAGGAGGCGACGTATTGGGAAATGTCTTTGCGCATGCCCGGCCACCAGAACTGCCGTTGTATTAAATGTAGCGTTTTCAAGTACCCATAGTGTCCTGCGGTGGGGGCATCATGACACCGCTGTAAGACCTCTTTTCGTAGACTGTCGGGTACATAGAATCTATTTCCCGATAACCAATCCCCCTGCGGGGATTGTTTTAGCTTGGATTTGGGCATCTTATCCCCCTCCTTTTCCACCTCAGCCTTAAGTTTCGATTTCCATTCTTGGCCGTGCTGAAGGGGTTGGATTGCGCGGCTGCGTGTAGTTACCACGCCTCCCAATTGCGTAGGTGAGAAGACTGTATCTATAGTCTCCTCCCGTTTACTTCTATGTTGGGGCATGCGCGATAGGGCGTCTGCAAGAAAGTTGGTTTTGCCCGGGAGGTAGTTCAAAGTGAAATTGAATTTGGAGAAAAATTCCGCCCACCGTAATTGCTTGGCATTTAACCGGCGGGGACTTCGGAGGGCCTCCAAGTTTTTATGATCTGTCCAAACCTCGAAGGGGTGGCGTGCCCCCTCCAACCAATGCCGCCAGTTTGTAAGGGCCGCTTTCACTGCAAAGGCTTCCTTCTCCCACACATTCCAATTTCTTTCTGCCTCAGAAAACTTTCTTGATAGGAATGCACAAGGTCGAAGCGTCCCGTCCTCCCCCTTCTGCAATAACACTCCTCCAATTGCAGTATCGCTGGCGTCGACCTGCACTATGAAGGGGTAATTTTCATCGGGGT
This sequence comes from Eublepharis macularius, assembly GCF_028583425.1. Lineage (NCBI taxonomy): Eukaryota > Metazoa > Chordata > Lepidosauria > Squamata > Eublepharidae > Eublepharis > Eublepharis macularius. The sequence goes on from NC_072792.1 coordinate 3,605,009, forward strand.
GGCGGAGAATGGGTTTGGTTACAAATTGCATTTTTAAGCATTCAAAGGCTGTTTGGCAATCAGGTGTCCACAGCAATTTGGAGGAGGGTTTTTTCGCTTGGTCCCCTTTATTTTTGGTTTTTAACAGTTCTGTTAGGGGAAGCGTGATCTGTGCGAAATTTGCAGTGAATTCCCTGTAAAAGTTGGCAAATCCCAAGAAAGACTGCAGTTCTCTACGGGTAGTGGGAGTTTGCCATTCTTGGATCGCTTGTATTTTGGTTGGATCCATTTTTAAACCCTGTTGGGATATACAGTAACCCAGGTAAGTGAGTTCAGTTTTATGGAATTCACATTTAGATAGCTTGATGGGCAACTTATTACTCATTAGAGTGGCCAGAACCTTTTGAACCAGTTGAATGTGGTCCTCCTCTGAGTCTGAGTAGATTAACACATCATCAAGATACACCACCACTCCTTTATATAGAAACTCATGTAGTACTTCATTTATCATGGACATGAATACAGACGGGGCTCCCGTCAATCCAAAAGGCATAACTAAGTATTCATATTGTCCGAGGGGTGTATTAAACGCGGTTTTCCACTCATCTCCCTCCTTGATACGAACATGGAAGTAAGCATCTTTTAAATCTAATTTTGTAAAGATCTTACCTTGCGCCACGACGTTGAGAAGGTCCCGGACGAGCGGGATGGGATAGGCGTTGTTGGTCGACACAGCATTAAGTCCCCTAAAGTCCGTGCACAGTCGGAGTCCCCCGTCTTTTTTCTTCACGAAGAGTACCGGGGCTGCATGGGGACTATTGGCTGGACGGATGAACCCTCTCTGAAGATTAGTGTCAATGAATTTACGGAGTTCTTCCCGTTCATGGAGACTCATAGGATAGAGTCGGCCTTTGGGTAGTGAGGCTCCTGGTAAGATCTCGACGGCGCAATCAGTTCGTCTGTGCGGGGGTAGAGTATCAGCTTCTTCCTCGGAGAAAGCCTTCAAATAGGACCAGTAGTATTCGGGTATTTGATTTATTTCTTCTTGGGTGAGAAGAGCCTTTTCGGTGTGAGTTGGATCTCTACCCCAATTCTGGTTCCAACGATGGCTTTCACAGTTGGCGTGGGTGAAGGCGATACTTCCTTCTGCCCAATTCATGTAGGGGTTGTGATCGCATAGCCACTTGCTGCCCAGAATTAACGGGTATTTGGCTGTTGTACTGATGACAAACGACCTTTTTTCCCAGTGTTGTCCCATGCCCGTCACCACTGGGACTGTTTCTGTAGTGACGGGGTTCATGTTGGTGCCATCCATTTGTTCGAAAATGACTGGGTTTTGTAATTCCCGGATTGGCAATACTAGTCCATTGACTAGGGCTGGGGCGATGATGTCTCTTGAACAGCCTGAGTCAATGAGGGCTTGTACACGGATGTGCATCTTTCTTTCGGGGTTTAGCAAAGTCACTGGCATGAATAATATGGACCCATGCGGCCGGTCCCTGGTTGGGACGGGTCGGGGGTGGATCTGTCGTTTGGGCCCTTTTACGACAGATCCATTTCGTTTCCCGACTGGGGGCTTTCTGGATTCCCCTCTACATTTGGGGTAGCGGGGTCGTATTCCATAAGTTCTTCTGCCTCCAATCCCCTGTCTGGGGCAGGTCGCTGGGAGATGCCGCGGCCTCTACCCGATCTGGGAGCTGGTGTTGGGCGTTGCAACGTGGGGAATGGAGGAGGGGTTGGACGCCGTAGTTGGAGCGGAGGTCTTTGCACAGGCCGATATGGGCATTGTGCCGCAAAGTGGCCGGCTTGCCCGCATTGCAAACACAAACCCTGTTGCCATCTAGCATCCCTCGCTCCGCGGGTAGCGTATCCAGCACCTTGTCCTCCCTTCTGCAAAGTTAAGGAGCGTTTTTGTCCCGTTTGTTGTTGTTGTTCAACTAAACGGACTTCCAATATGCGATTTTCAACTTCACATGTGAGTTGAATCCATCCCAACAGAGTAGGAGGATTATCTTGCATGAGGGCTCTATCCAGAAGTCTCGGGTTCAGCCCTTGTTTGAACAGAATTATTTTAGTGGATTCTTCACATCTAGGGCATTTAGCGGCTAGCTGTCGGAACTTTGTAACATAGTCTCTCGCCGACATGCTGCCTTGTCTAATAGCTTGCAATTCTGTTCGGGCTCTGGTTTCTTCTAAGGGGTCTTCGTATTGTGCCCGGATAGCATCCACCAACCCTTGTAAGGTATTGAGTTCTGGGGCCCCAATATTGTATAGTCCTACATACCAGTCTGCCGCTTTGCCTTGTAATCGTGAACCGAGATGTTCAATCTGGCTGGCCTCACTCCCAAAAAGAAGTCCCCATCGGTTGAAGAACTGTACTACTTGTACCAGGAAAAATCCCAGTTTCGAGGGATCTCCGTCAAAAGTAGCTTCCAGTTTCACCCAGCCCATTGGAAGGTCTTGCCTTGGGGCTGGTGCGGGGTAATAGTCCATTGGAATAGTTAGTGGCGCCGGCGGCGCGGGAGGAGGCTGTTGGGGCCATGGCTGTTGCGGCAGTAATGGTTGCCCGGGGGCCCCCGGCTGCGGTGGTAGATACGGGACGGGGTGTATCGGAGGGGGCCTTACCAGTTGGGCTGGTGGTGGTATCACCGGCTGAGCGGGTGGTGTTGGCAGCGGTTGGGCCGGCGGCGGCAGCACCGGTTGTGCTGGTGGCGGTATCACCAGTTGGGCTGGCGGCGGCAGCACCGGTTGTGCTGGCGGCGGCAGCACCGGTTGTGCTGGCCCTAACGGTTGGGCTGGAGGTGGCCGAACAGGTTGGGCCATGATTGGTCGCTGCGGTGCGGGTCGGTGGGGTCGAAGTGGCATAGGCCGTAGTGGTTGATCGGGAGGTGGTAATACCAGTTGCGTTGGAGGTAATCTTACCGGCTGCTGTAGTGTTATTTGCTGTGGTCAAAGCGGGAGGGGCCGCTGCGGCGAAGGCCTGATGGGTGCTGGGCCGCGCGGGCTTGCCCCTCCCGGCGTCGTTGATCTGGGACCTGGAGGTTGTTCTCGTGGTACGACCTGCACTGGTTGGTCCTCCCCTGGGATTTGTTGTATGGGGATGATTACTGGAGTTTGGTGTGGCGTTCCCTCCCTTGGGGGAGCTGGAGGCTCTTCTAACTGGTCCGGCCGGACCGTTATAGGGGAAGTTGGAGGGGGTATCACCGGCGACTCTGTCGGGCGGGTTGGTTCCTCTCCACCCCCTCCTGGAACTTCCAGTGGAGTATCCCCGGAATGCGGAACCTCGTCCGGTCTAGGGGTTTCCGTTGGAGTCTCTCCCGTCTCTCCAGGGCAGGGTTCTCCCTCTTCTTCCGATTCGGAAGGCTCGTCAGGGCACTGGCTAGTGGTGCAGGACCCCTCTTCATCTTCCTTCCCTGGGTTATTCGAGGGCGGCGGCTGCAACGGGGCAGGTTCCCTCGGATTGGAAATTACGCTTTGTAGGGTGGCTATTTGTATAGCCATCTCTTCTGGTGATGGTCTCTCTCCCGCCACCATCAATGAGAGTAGATGTATGGCATGAGCTAGGCTTTCTTCCATATCGACCAACCTAGCTTCCAGCAATTGAATTCTACTGGGACCCGGTTGGTCCGTCGTGGAGCCCCCTGCGACTGCTACCACCGGGGAAATTGGCCCCCAAGGTGGAGGGTCTCCCTGATCACCTTGCGATCTCGCTGCTAGAATTCCTTTGGCTAGTCCCGTAACTGCCGAAATGCCGGAATCCACCGCAAGGGTGCGATTTTGCATCTGCACCCAACTTTGTTCGGAAACCTCTGGTTGCTCCGACCACGGAGTGAGTTCCGAATAATCCCAACTTAGGATGCCGCGGCGGGACGTGTCCCATTCTGTTTGCTCGGTCGTCCTATTCCAAAACAGCCATGGTTGGCTACTGTCCAATTCAGGGACTGTCTCTAGGCTTCGACGCCCGTCCATGGGTAATCGCTGGTGCACCCCACTGGTCCTGCGCTCTCTCGTTTCTCGGGGTCTGGGTCCCCACTCCGAAGGTGTAGGTAACGAGAACAAGGGGATGGTGGTGGCCGTCGGCTTGGAGGCCGTCGGCTTTTCCTCCCCACTGCCGAGATCGATGAGAGGCGGGGTAGTAGTTGAAGCTCCGTTCCCTGCTGGTGCAGGTGTTTTAAGTTCTTGGGGTTGCACTTGTGGATTGTCGGGAGACGCATACGGATCAAACAAAGGATCCCTGTCTGGGACTGCTTTGGATTCCGCTGGGCCCGACTGAGACATGATTGGTAACAAAATGTCAGACTGTGGCTAAATAATATCCTTCCTACAGGTTCTCCTCTACAAGCAAACAAGAGTCCATTGTTTGAATAAGGAAACTTTACTGTAGAAATGACCCATTATAGTCCACTGTCCTGAATAAGAGATCCAGGATGGTACAAGAGCATTGTTACCAATGAAGAGCAAAGCATGAGGTACAAAGTAACAGTTCCCAGCTGAGCCAGCCTCCCCCCACAGTTCTCAAAACAACATCTTTCAGTCTTGGGAAGCTGGATTCTGTCAAGGCCAATCTGGGATGGAACGTTGTTAGACAAAACAATCTCGTTCGGTGAGAAGTCTGCTTGGGAACTTGTGCACCTGTGGGGAAAGCACTGAAACACTAGAAGCATTAGAAAATGGAGACAGTACAGCTCATATACCCACTGAACCTGACAGTGTGGAAACGGCCCTAGTATGCTTTTTCTATCTGTAACAACAGCAGCAAGAATGTTATATGCTCAAAAATGGAAATCTACAACTTAACCTACAATAGAAGAATGGCTGGAGAAGATGATGGACTACGCTGAGATGGATAAACTTATGTCTCTGATTAAGGAAAAGTCATTGGACAAATATATTATTACCTCAGAAACTCTTTTGCACACAATAAAGGAAATGTGTGCATGGATTCTTCTTTACTTCCTAAATTCATCGGCAAGAAGTTGCTGTATTCCCATTTTATTGTCTTCGTTTTTGAACAGTTCATAGAATTTCATTATAGTAAAGAGTCCAGTAGCACCTTTAAGACTAACCAACTTTATTGTAGCATAAGTGCTCGAGAACCACAGCTCTCTTCGTCAGATACATCTGTGTCTTTTGTATAGATGCATCTGACAATGCATCTGACGAAGAGAGCTGTGGTTCTTGGAAGCTTATGCCACAATAAAATTGGTTAGTCTTAAAAGGTGCTACTGGACTCTTCACTATTTTGCAACTACAGACTTAACACGGCTAATTCTGGAATTTCATTGAATGTGGCACTTTCTCTTTAATTGTGGTGTAGATATTTCTCATTCCATCCATGTACAATGGCTTCTTTGATGTAGATGCTAACCCTATTGACAAAGTTGACATTTCTTTGCGTATCTATCTTTTCTTTCTTCCGGAATCTAAGCTATCCAGATTTCATAAATTCATTGTTACCTCTATCGAGAGATAAGTAGAAAGCAAGAATACAGCTACCCTTTAACTGAATGTGAAAAAACCCATCAGTTGTATGCTTTGTTCGTGACTTTTTCCTGTAACAAACATCATCTTTAGCCAGAACTCAGTGAGCCATCTTCCATATGTACCGTCGTCACAGATTTGAAGCCTGGCAACAACTTCTGGAGTGACTCCTTGAATTCCACACCATTCTGAGTGGTGATACATGGATGTTCTCCATCCATGTTTTATCCAGAGACATTTTCAAAGAAACCTGCAGATAGTAATAAACCTGCTCTGCACCCTTTCTGAAGCTATCATATTTATTTATTCATGTTTTTGCTTCATTTATATCCCATCTTTCTCTCCAATGGGGCACAAAGCAATTTCATTCTCCTCTCCATATTATCCTCACAACAACCCTGTGAGGTAGATTAGGCTAAGAGAGACTGTGGTTGGCCCGAAGTCACCCAGTACAATCCCATGGCCAAGTGGGGATTTGAACCTGGGTCTCCAGGATCCTAGTCTGACTCTCGAACCTACACCATACTGGCTCTCTCAAAGGTATCTGATGTGCACTTAAACACAAATATGGTTTCAAAACTGAACAGATCTGTTGTGAGCGTCTTTCTCAATTATAAATCATATAATTCGTTGGAATGTGGTGCTGAAAGAAGAAGAAGAAGAAGAAGAAGAAGAAGAAGAAGAAGAAGAAGAAGAAGAAGAAGAAGAAGAAGAAGTGGGCCCTAGATCAAATCAAGCCTGAACTCTCTCTAGATGCTAAAATGACAAAACTTGAGGCTATCGTACTTTAGTCACATCAAGAGAAGACAAAATTATCTGGAAAAGTCAATAGTTCTAGGAAAAGTGGAAGGCAGCAGGAAAAGAGGAAGGCCTAAAACGAGATGGCTTGACTCAATAAAAGTCCTCCAGTTTGCAAGATCTGAGCAAGTCTGTAAATGACAGGATGCTTTAGAGGTCTTTTGTTCATAGGGTTGCCATAGGTTGGAGGTGTCTTGACGGCAAATAACACACACAAATATCCTTAGAGGAACAGATTCTTTCAGAGGAAGCAGCTAAAGCTTTGTTTCCAATTTGGTTCTGCTCCAAGGGAAAAAACTGATGAAGAAACTGAAGGAAGAAGGCGCTTTGAGTGGACAACTAGATTTTGAGATCATCAGAAAATAAAGGGTAAAGAGAGAATAGACTCATTTGGCCTTTGAGCAAAATCAAAAAGGAGATGACAGAGGGAAGAGATTTTTGAAGGAACTTGTACTGTAGGTACAAGGAAAAAAACAAGCTGTGAAGGATCAAAGATGAGTATTAGATATATAACGTGAATATATTGGGGCAATTAAAAATACAAGCAAAAGCAGAAGTTAGAAACAAAGACAAACAAATATATTGTCGAAGGCTTTCATGGTTGGAGAACTATGGCTGTTGTGGATTTTCTGGGCTGTATAGCCGTGGTCTTAGCATTGTAGTTCCTGATGGTTCACCAGCAGCTGTGGCTGGCATCTTCAGAGGTCTCTCAGAGATCTCTCAGTGTCACAGTGGAAGACAGATATCGTAGGATTATTTCTCAATTCAGAATGAGAGATACTGGCAGAGGTTGAAAATGGTAGCTGTTTAATTCACTATTTTTGTATTGCAAAAAAAATGGAAAGTGGCACCAGTGATTGAAAATAAGGATTGTGGGAAATGTGCCAGGAGAGCATCACAGATGCACAAAGAATAATTGAAAGTCTAAGTGCATTTATGTTGATTAATTTAATTTAATGTATTGCATTTGTAGCCCACCCTCCTCGTGAGCGGGCTCAGGGCCAGGGACCACCACAAGATATTGATCGACCGAACAAAGGGTCCTCTGGGGAACATAGGGTGAAGGAGATATTGAAAAATATCTCAGAAATTCTGGGTATAATATTTGGAAATTAATTCACGGTCCCCCAAAGATTGGAAAAAAACAAATATAAAGCAACAGTCAGAAAACCCAATTAATTTCAGACCTCTTAATTTAATTAACAAAGAGTTGTGCAGACACTAGAACAGGATAATAAAACAGCTGATTTTTAAACATCTAGCAGAAAACTGATTGTTGTAAGCTGACATGTTTTTATGAGGAACGAAGCATGCTGTGCTCCTGTTCCCTGTTAAGTAACAGCTATTGGAGATAAAGAAAATCCATGTGATATATCATGTACATGAATTTCCTGTTAGAAAACTTCAGCAGTGCTGTATAGTACTGCCAAAGAGGATATTGCAGTTTCATTCTTCTGAGATTTTGTTTTTTTCATGTTGGTCAACAATTGTCCAAGATTTTTGAAGGATAAGATGTTGTCTTCTGGAACAGGGTGTTGTACTACATCCTCCATCCAAGCGGACTCTCTTGTAAGCTTATGGTTCTAAAAATTTAATTACTAACTTTAAACCTGAAACTTTAAACCAAAAAGGACCTACCAGTGGAATGCTGGCAACATGTCTTAAGCCTGAAAGATCATAGTCAGCCTTCACGACATACATACTGAAAGAAAATGTTGGGGTGAAGTTTTCAAGGATTGTTCTCATCAGCTTGTGAGATGAATTTATAGGGTTTCAGAACCATCTCCTAACAATAGCTGCCACTTCAAAGGGGCACACATTCTTGGCTCACTTACTATCTTAGAACTTCAAACACAAGACAAGGTTCCCTATATTTGAAACATTTTCCTAAAATATATAAAAATAGTTCATTCTTGTTACCTCCTATCTTAACAAAGGCCATGTAAAATTAGTGATTACATGTTTCTCATCCATACGAATATTTCTGGCCCTCACCAATACATCTATCCTTGAGTAATATTGCCAGCTTCTGTGATGTTCCTGCCATTTTCAGATGTTATCTGTACCTGGTCCATAATATATGAGGCTCTTCTAATCTACATACAACTGTGTTACTCCACAGTTTCATGTTCTTCTCCAAGGCTGTTCTGTTCCAGGTTCTAGACTCCCTTTGCTGCCTATCTGGTTATGGGGCCAGGCTAGCCCTGTTTCTGTCGGCAGAGGCATCTTCGATGACTTCCTTGGTCATACCGAGCAGGTGTTCTCCAGTAGTTGCAGCTGTGTGAGAAGACATGCTGAATAACAATATTAAGGATACTGAGTGGAAAGTAGTTTTTCTCTCAGCTTCAGCAGTGTTTCACTTTATACCAATATGAAAGAAATTTCTAAGTAAATATGTTACATTTGTTTCTCACAAACTTAACAACATTTATAATGGTTGTTGGGGGTTTTCCGGGCTGTATTGCCGTGGTCTTGGCATTGTAGTTCCTGACGTTTCGCCAGCAGCTGTGGCTGGCATCTTCAGAGGTGTAGCACCAAAAGAGGTGCTACACCTCTGAAGATGCCAGCCACAGCTGCTGGCGAAACGTCAGGAACTACAATGCCAAGACCACGGCAATACAGCCCGGAAAACCCCCAACAACCATCGTTCTCCGGCCGTGAAAGCCTTCGACAATACAACATTTATAATGTTAACCAAAATTAATTGTGAGGATGTGGAATAGAGTCAACAGAGTATATGCATAGTTGGTGCATTTGTACAGCTATCCAGGAATTTTGGCTGATAAGTAAAACTGATGATGGATGTAATTATTCCCTCCCAACCCTAAAATTATATTCCTAAAATATTTTCATGAATATGTGAGAAAGATTGAAAATGCTTTTTTACTACAGCTGATTTTGAAAAACTGTCAGAAAACTGTGAACACGTGGAAGGCAGTGAGGTTGTTTAAGTTAAGCAAGAAAGGGAGGTTGAAAGATGGAAGGCAGTTCAGACTTTTTCTCAGGCAGCTGGAAATCTACTGATTTTTGGAAAACAACTTCGTGGGTTGGATCCAGTAATATGAGAGTAGAGCGGACAATGTCGTTAGCACAGCTGTGCTGCAGTTTTGAGCCAAATTGGTCCCTTTGGCACTTGGACGAGTAAGTTCCCTGCAGCTGTCCTGTAGCTGACGGGAAGTTGAAATCTCTTGTGTCGTTTGGCCCCAACATGCTACCTGTTAACCATGCTTTGTACCTGAGACTTCTAAAAAGATTTAATTCCTGAGAGCAAAATATGCTGGGACTGGTGTATACTTAAAACAGAAGCCTTTAGCTGGTTCGGGGCAGGGGGGGGTGGATCTCCATCTCCACGTGACTGAAGGCATTTTTTGTGTTTACTACTTAATAACCCAGGGTGAACTTTGGTTCCAGTGAAGCCTTGCAGTGCCTAGGCCCTAGACTGAATACTCCTGCAACGATCGTAGCAAGCTGTAGGGGAAGGGCATCCATCTCCCCTTGCCTCTGGGATGTGAAGTAGGGGAAGGTGATGCCGTAGGTTGCTGGCATCTGTATAGGAAGAGATCCCGTCTGTTTGAGTGGCAGACGCATGGCATGACTTGCAGCTCAACGTGGGGAGGGTATTTCCATCTCGAGCTACTGCTTTATGTTGGTCCAAGGGTGAGGACAGCTGTGCTCTTTGAGGGTGTGTGTGACGAGAACTGGAAAATGTGACGAGGTTTCCAGAGGCAGCTACCAAACTGCTGATTTTGTAATTTGCCTGTAAGCTGCCTGTTTCAGTTTGCTTGGTTTCTTCCTTGTGTAGATGTTTACCTTAGTTGCAGTTGCAGAGTATTGTCTTAAGGCACAAGATATAGCAGCAGCATTGAAGCTAAGCAGGTCTGGCTCTCTGATTAGCAGTTAAATGGGAGACTAGCTGGGATCCCCTCTGGACATCCTTGACAGGTGAAAGGTAGAATGTAGATAGCAAACCTTTTTTCTGGTGACATCTCTTAAAAGATGCTGTTGTCATATCTTAAACTTAAAATTCTTTTTGATCCTTTACGTTGCTTCGTGCATTGAAAAATCTGGTAATTGGATGTGTAATATATGTCCTTCCCCCACTGGGCTGTCTGGCAGTGCTCCCTACGCATCTATAGGTCCCTCTGTATTTGCCGCTGTGAAATGTTGGAGGTTATTGCATCCTCTAGCAAAGTCTCCCTGACTTCAGCATATCAGAGAACACTGTCATACTTATTCATCACTGCAACAAAAGGGTTGCCAACCCTTTTATTTTAAAGAAGAAAATGGAACTTTCAAGCAGATGTATTTAGTAAAGGCTTTGGAACTATGGCTGGCTCATTGCAAACTGTATTGAAATGCCTGTGGTGCTTTGATGCCTTTGAACTGCCAGAAAAGCCATTATCTAGATTACATTTTATTATGTTTTCTGGGTTTTTCATCCTGATAAGGTTTAATATGGGATCATTACATATGAGAATAGATTTAATCCTGTTTTCTTAGCAGGTTTTAAGGACACCAAAGGGATTATTTATATAATAAGATGCAAGGTTGCTATGGAAAACTCTATAGCAACCTAGCATCTTCACGAAAGCAAGCAGCCACTTGTGACAGCAATCTAAATTTACATTTATTTTACTGTCATTTTTATCGAGACTCTTAGTCTCTCATTTTGACAAGGTGCTAAAATATGTTTTGAGGCTTGAGCTTGAACAAAATTAACAGTGTAGGGCTGAAATTAAAACAGTTCATAAAAATATTGGGAAATAATGATACAATACTTTAGTCTTTACAAAATAACATTCCAAAGTAACAGAAAAGAAATATTGGTATCTCTCTCCCACAAGATAGATTTTGCTTCATTCTTCACAACCATGATCATTTAGTTAGCAATAGCAGTCTTGGGAATGGAATGGAATAAGGCTAGACACTGCCTGCGCTGAAGATTTCTGCCAGCTCATCTGCGTGCCAAAGGGGTGCAGAAAGGCCTTTGGAATGAAGGGGCCAGCCATGAGAACACTGCTGCCACCACCTGAGCACTGACGTATTGATCCAGCATGCACTGACCCTTAGGAGCAGCCTGTGTGAGACCAGAGGGGCATGAGCCATCTAAACTTAAGCACATATAAATCCCGCTAAGGTGTTCAGCTCTTTTTAAAATTCTTCCCAATGGCATCTCTGAGAAGTAAAAGTGCAGGACTCAACCCCAAATAAAAAGTGTCATATTATGGGAAATAGTAAAGAGTCCAGTAGCACCTTTAAAACTAACCAACTTTATTGTAACATAAGCTTTCAAGAACCACAGCTCTCTTCGTCAGATGCATGGAGGGTATGAAGAAACTGGCTAGATATATATAGGTGGTGAGGGGAGGGGGAAGTAGATGCAATCAGTTGCAAAATTCATGAAAGAGTTGGAGTGCTCAGTCCAGACTGGGCGTGACCCCTCCCCTCCATAGCTGAATCTGAAAGGAATGCCTGAAAGGCAGTTACTTCTGATAATGATATAACCATTCATAGTCTCTATTCAATCCAAATCTTCTCTGCAGGGCTATTGTCGGGGATAGAATGTTTTGTTAGCCTGGTGTTTTTCAGAACTGGAAACCATGCTCTGTTCATTCTTAAGGTTTCTTCTTTCCTGTTGAAGTTTTGCTTATGCTTGTGAATGTTATGTTGCTGAACATAGCCTAACTCAAACAGGGCACAGTATCTTATTCCAGGACACCAAAATACTGGACAACACTTCTAACTACTTTGTCAGACTGCACAGGGAAGCCATTGAAATTCACAAGCATAAGCAAAACTTCAACAGGAAAGAAGAAACCTTAAGAATGAACAGAGCATGGTTTCCAGTTCTGAAAAACACCAGGCTAACAAAACATTCTATCCCCGACAATAGCCCTGCAGAGAAGATTAGCACATCAAGTACCAATCCATATGCAAAAGAACCTCCTCAGGATACAGTGAAGCCTCCCGTCATTAGCATTCCACACCCTGGGAAACTCTTACAGGATGACTCAGCTCAACCCCACCCCTCCTGAGTAGATACAAATGACCTACATCTTTTCCACACTGTGACACTGAGAGATCTCTGTCTTTTGGTGCTACACCTCTGAAGATGCCAGCCACAGCTGCTGGCGAAACGTCAGGAACTACAATGCCAAGACCACGGCAATACAGCCCGGAAAACCCACAACAGCCACCTATAATAAGGATGTCTGTGTGTGTGTGTTCACATCATAAGGAAAATGAATGTCTTAAGAAGATTGACTAAAATTGATTAAATTGTGAAAAGCCTCAATATAGAAAGGTCTGTTAGGTAAATTATATCACTCAGACAACAACAAGCCCCAAGTATTGTAAGAATGTAAAATGGGGGAAAGTAGCTATTGCTGAAGTTGTCTGGCTCAAGTCACATAAAAATATTGCAGATGCTTCCCTGAATGTGGCTATATGTGGAAATGGTTACAAGTTGTTATATAAGTGGCACAATATACCAGCTCTAAATCTAAATATACTTAATATTCCTTAATTTATGAATTTAATTTGAAGTGGATTTTAAGTGTCAGATGCCCAAGTACTCATCTAGGAGTTATCCATTTAGGATAGGGTTCTGGATTAGAGATGGGCACGAACAGAAAAAAACCCGAACATGATATTTGTTGTTTGTTGCCATCCACGAACAGGGACTCACGAACACTTACGAACATGACCTGTTCATATTCGTGGTTGGATGTTCGTGGGGGCCAGCAGGCTCTCCTCCAGCCATCATCCAAGTTTGGTCAAGATCCCTACCGCACCACTCCCAGAAACCTGACCTGAGCAAGTAGCAGGAAAGGTACCCATAATAAATAATAGCTTGGCCCAGAGCCTGGCAGCAGCCCTGGAACTTGAAGGGGTAGATCTCTATCCCACCACACACAAAGAAAATTCAAGCTCCAGTGCACTCTCTCTATCAAAATGTCAACAGCAACTGTCTCTCCCTCTCCAAAGCCAGAGCTGGGAGTCCCCCTCCCCCCTGGTCTTTGCTCCCTTGTAACAAATTTGGAGCTCCACACTTGAAAGGAAGACCTGCCTATCAAGCTAAATTGGGCTTAGATTGGGGTTTCCAGGGCAACAGCAGGAGTTCAGACAGTTCAGACAATCCCTGCCTAAGTTGCCAAGGGAATTGATTGCAGGTGCCAGACTGTCTGGCTTGACGAACAGCAACGAACGAGGCTTGCAACGACCACCTGTTCGTTTAGAATGGGGCCTCATGAACAGCTTGTTCGCGAACAGCAGATTGGGCTGTTTGTGGCTTTTTTTTTGTTCGTATTACTGTTCGTGCCCATCTGTAGTTCTGATTGCTATTCCACTCAGAGCAAAAAGGTTATCTCTATCTGCTCAGTGTATCTGACTAAAACTTTTTGCATTTCACAAGCATAACGCTACAGTTACATTAGTGATCGCAGTAGATAGGGCGTAACTGGAAGAGCAGTCCTACTTAGGTCTATCCAGTGAGGCTTATTCCCAAGAAAGTAGTGTGAGAGAGTTGTAAGCAGGTGGGGAAATGACACTATTGTAGAGATTAAAATATGCCATTTTAAATGGACAAAGGGCAGTAAATGCTGCATTGGTTTCAGTGGAGCGTTGTTCATATTTGGCCAGTGATTTGTTAATTTTTTACATTCTTAAAAAGATTAGCATTTGTGTAGGGAAGAATTATTTGTGTGTGCAAGCCCTTTGCCAAATAAAGGACAATGTCCATGTTCTGTTAAAAGAGGTTGCAGGCCTTCTGCCTGGCATGATGTGTGGCACAGTCCAGGGTCCATGGGACACCATGGAAGTACAAGATGAACTATACAAACGTACAATTCATATCATAGAATCATAGGGTTGGAAGGTACCTCTAGGGTCATCTAGTCCAACCCCCCATATCTACTTAAGAAAAATACAGAGATGTAATGTAGGTAGGATTGACAGCACAAGTTTGGTGTAGTGGTTAAGAGCGCGGGACTCTAATCTGGAGAACCAGGTTTGAGTCCTCACTCCTCTACTTGAAGACAGCTGGGAAACCTAGGGTCAGTCACAGCTTCTAGCTCTCTCAGCCCCACCCACCTCACAGGGTGTTTTGTTGTGGGGATAATAATGACATTCTTTGTAAACCGCTCAGAGTGGGTGTTAAGTCATCCTGAAGGGTGGTATATAAATTGAATGCTATTATATTATTATTAAGGAGGCCTTGTGGTGGGGGGACTTTGCCACCGACATAATGACATCACTGGCAATGCACTGATGTCACTCCCATTGCTCTCAGAAGTGTTCTCAGCATGTCTCCGGGGATGCTTTAGCAGTCAGACAAATCTCTATGGTTTAACGATGGAATTTTGTCCAAATACTAGCGCCTATCCAATGATACGATTAGGAGTCTGGCAATCCTAGATGGTGGGCTAGGATCTGGGACACCTGAATTCCAAGGTTGTTGTGAAGGAGGGAAATGGAGTCAGACAGAACCATGTAAACTACTCTGAGCCCTAGAAAAAGAGTGAGCTGTTTAAACAGTGTGAGAAAATGTGAGAAAAACGTGACCTGGAATGTCTAGGCTAGCTCATCTCGGAAGCTAAGCAAGGTTGGTCCAGATTAGTTCTTGGATGGAGGACTTCCAAAAAAGACCAGAGGCCTGTTTGTGGGGAGGGGATAAATGACTTCCTGTTCTTTGCCACTGTGGTAACTCTTAAATGGAGAAAACGATATTTCTGCCCGTCTTTTGTTTTTTATTCTTTGGCGGCTGCGTGCTCCTCATCTCCTCCGGTAATTCAGACATATCACCACTTATAAGAAGAGATTTAAAAGCTGCTCCACACATTAGCAGCATGCAGGGCTACATACTGTTTGGTAAGAGCATTGAAAGAAGTCTTGTGGAAATGCTGTTGGCTCCGAAAGGCCGTTCAGGTGCGTGAGGCCTTCCTTGTCAACCGCTGCTAACTTTGCAAGCTCATCAAGTTCTTGCTGTGCGGGCTTCTTTTCTGCCATTGACTGGCATTGGGAGGGGTGGGCTGCAAGGAGCAGTTGCAGCCCAACGGAAGAATCTTCCTAGCAGGTAGAATCACGTCCCCCGTTGGAGCAGGTTCGCCATGTGCTCGCCAGCCCGATGCTTGAAGTGCGCTCGCTCTGCCTGCCTCACAGTCACTCCTGGGCAGAGAAGCAAATGCAGGGAGCCAGAAATTGAAGGCAGGACGGCTTTTTCATGCTGCTTTGTGCCCAAAGGAACTTAGAAGATAATCACATTAATTACGCCTTGGCAGAGTGGTATGGTTATATTTTGTTTGTATCTAGATACTACTTGGGGAGAAAGTAACATCTCTCTAACACTGTCTTTCTTGGGGGTTTCAAAGGAGAAGATGGAGGTGCCACTGTGGCTCCTTTCTTGCCACTATTTTGTACCAGCCCATACCCACTCACTTTCACTCTGATGCTACTGCCAAGAATTGCACAGCATCTACTGGGGCACATTCCCTTCTAGCCTGGCTCCTGTGAAGTGTGTGGGGAGGATGCAAGGGGAAAGTGGCCCATGAATAGGAAGAGCTGCTGCCCTTGCCTCTTTTAGCCAATACTGGGGTGGCCGGATGTCCTTAGGCTGCCCCTGTTGCCCCTCAAGGTGCCTTCAGTGCACCACTGGCTCTTGCATCAGGGGCACCCCAAGAGCCTCTGGACTTCAGATGCCAGAAAGGTGGGGAAACACATTCAGTTTAGATATCAAAGCAGGGTCTCTTGACTGAGGCAGGTGTTCTCCTAGGCAGTCTCAGGAGAGAATAGTATGACAGCCTGTATACTCCAAGTCGACTTTAATCAAGGCTCCTTTCTTAACCCTCCAAAGCATCTCACACCATGGCTGTAAGCAACGACCCAGGTTTGCAGGACAAATAACCAAAGATCTTCACAGTGCAGTCTTCCTTGATAAGTCAATCATAAGCCCAGGAAGGTCCATCAAACCTCCCCATGGCCTTTGCTTAACCAACCTTAGCTAGTCTACTCCCCCCCCCCCCGCCAATTCAGTCATCCCACCAAAGTCATTCTGCTATGTCTCCATTAACACGCCTGGTACCCATCCTTCTTCTCTTCCTTATTTAGACTTCCATGTACTCTGGTTATACATCATCCTCTGCTCACAAAAAATTCAAATGCAGTAATTGGTAACCAGATTGTGCACTTTTGGTCCAATACCATCATTGAGCCTATCTCTGTTCTGAATTGGGCCAATAGCAGAGCCCCCCCCCCCATTTGGAGTCCAGGCAATCCAGGCAACTCTCACAGGATGAGGTGGACAAGATCCTGTGCTGGACCCATGTCCATCATGTCTGGTGAAGACCGGCGGTGCCGGGATACGGGTCCCTTGGGTTGACATCATTAATCGGTCTTTGAGTTCAGGGACTTTCCCGGACTCATTGAGAGAGCCAGTGGTGTGGCCCTTATTGAAAAAAACATTGGATTCTACTGATCCGGCCAATTACCGCCCAGTTTCAAACTTTCTGTTTCTGGGTAAGGTAACTGAGAGGTATTCCCAATATTCTTGGAGGATTCTTCTATCCTG
Source organism: Eublepharis macularius (assembly GCF_028583425.1). Taxonomy (NCBI): domain Eukaryota; kingdom Metazoa; phylum Chordata; class Lepidosauria; order Squamata; family Eublepharidae; genus Eublepharis; species Eublepharis macularius. Next base: position 3,621,831 of record NC_072792.1, read on the forward strand.
GATCCATTCCAGTCTGGTTTCTGCCCTGGCCATGGGACAGAGACAGCTTTGGTTCCCCTCATGGATGATCTACAATGGTACCTGGATCAGGGCAGTCAGTGCTGCTGTTATTGTTAGATCTTACAGCTGCGTTCAACACGGTCGACTATAACTTTTTGATCCACCACCTCACTTCTGTGGGGATACATGGGACAGCCGCGCAGTGGCTGAGCTCCTTTCTCCACGGTCAGGGACAGAGGGTGGCACTTGCGGAACAGATGTCGACACGCTGTCCTTTGGTGTGTGGCATCCTTTAAGGGGTAATTCTTTCCCTGGTGTTGTTTAATATCTACATGCACCCCCTTCCTAAGGTTTTGGCCTGGGTTGTCATCAGTATGCAGATGACACCCAGCTCTGTCTGTCGACGTTGCACCAGAGACCTTGGTCAGAGGTTTGGATGCCATGGTGGTATGGTTGAGAGAGAGTTGCCTGAAGTTGAATCCTCTGAAGACGAAAGGTCCTGCATCTGGGTTGTGGGACAATGGGTTTGGAGATCCAGCTCCCAATTCTTGACAGAGTGCAATTAATGCCTTTGTCAAAGGTGAAGAGCCTGGGGGTAATCCTGGATGCCACACTTTCAGTGGAGGCCCAGATCATGACTGTTGCCAGATCTGCATTTTTTCATCTTTGGGAGGTCAGGCAGCTGGCATCCCATCTCTCGTCCCATGACCTGGCTTTGGTCATCCATGCACTGGTCACCTCCAGGTTGGACTACTGTAACTCACTCTATGCAGGGCTGCCCTTGGGCTTCACCTGGAATTTTTAGCTGGTCCAGAATGCAGCATCATGTGTTCTTACGTGAACTCCATTTCAGGCACATATCCATCCATTGCTGTGCCAGCCGCATTGGCTCCTAGTTGAGTTCCGGATCCAGTTCAGGGTGTTCATTATGGGGACTGACTTAGGTAACCCCTCGCCCACCCATTTCTGCTAGCTGTGGACACTGAATCGTAGAGGGAGGTAAGCCTAATTTCCTGGTAGGGTTGCTAGGTTACCTGGGGGACAAACTGGCAGAAGGGGAGGGTGGGAGAGTGGGAAATTACTCAATGCATGTGTAAAGCACATTTATTTATATTTATATTTCAATTTATATACCGCCCATCCCAAGGGGCTCTGGGCGGTGAACAGTTTAAAATCAATAAAAACAAGAAAACAGGAGCAAGTGTGTGCGCTCCTGGGTCACCAGGGAGTGACTGGTCACGACAGGGAATCGGCCTGTGGCTCAACCCATCGCTTCCATGCCGTGCCAGATATGACATCATTTCCTGGCAACTCGGGAGTGTGCGTGCGTGCTTTGCCCACAGATTTAAGGCTTGCCTGCCCTGTTATCCAGAGTCTTTTCCTCCAGCCAGCCAGGTGTACGGAGGCAAGGGCAGAGGCCGGGGCAGAGGCAGGGGCAGGGGCAGGGGCAGAGGCCGGGGGACCCGCTATAGCAGGGGATCCAGCAGGCCTCTTTCCTGGGCCTTATTAAAAAGAGAAAGGTGCAGCAGAGTCATTTTTTTTGCCTGTGTTGTGCTTCAATTTAGTAGAATTTTGAAACCCATATTGGAGCCAAGTTCCTGGAGGGTCTGAGGACTCCATCCAAATAACTAACCATAAAGTGGGTGGGTAGTCAGGCATTCCTTGGGAACTGGCGTGTAGCAAACTCACTCTTGGCCTGTGGCCTTGTCCTTGGCCGATTCCAGACGACTAACCTGAAGGCGCTGCATGCCGTCATGTTCCGGATCGCGACGGGGAAAACGTGAAATATCACGTTTTCTCGCGCGACTTTGGCGCGACATCGCGCCAAACTCGTGCGAGAAAACGCGATATTTCACGTTTTCCCCGTCGCGATCCAGAACATGGCGGCATGCAGCGCCTTCAGGTTAGTCGTCTGGAATCGGCCCTTTTCTTCTTCCCTTTAAAAAGGGCCGCTGAAGACTTTTGAATCCTCCATACATTCTCAGGTCTTTCCTTTTAATAGCTGTTTCCTTCCTTTCCCCCTCTTCATTTAAAAATGTCTGCATTTTAACATGATCTTTCTGGGATCACCAAGTCTTCTGTGATGTCTTGCAAAAAGCCCCGATCACCAAAGGTCAGGAAGAGATGAGTAAAAAATACAGTCCAAAACTCGGCTTGGGCACACCCAAGGTTTTGTGCAGGCCTAAAGAAGGTCTTGCCGTCACGGCCGATGTTTCCTCTCAAGTCTGTTCCAGTGGACCCAGCAGAGCTTTTCTTGTGACAAACACGGGCAGATCCTTAAGAAGCTTCCCTCACAACTGAAGCACTATAGTTTAAAATACCAGAAAGATAATATTTAAAATAAAATATAATATAGACACATTTTGTTCCCTTACTAATCGCCTCATGAGATGGCCCCCAAACAGCTCCATTGCTCAGTTGAAGAGCGGCAAAAGCACTTTATGTTTGATTAAGGGCACTTGAGAACTTGAGGAAAATGTTCCTATAATTTCTGAGAAAGAGTAAAACATTCCCAGTTGATGAATTAACCTTTTAAAGAAACTGTTCAAAATAATTGTAACATGTGGGAAATCTATCTTCTTCATTTGTTTTTATATCAATTATAAGGGGTGAATGTTTCCATACTTTACAAAGATCCTATCAAGTTCATTTTCTTATCTTGAAACATCCAGTGTTCTTCAAATGTAACGTCAAAAAAGCAAGCAAAACACAGAAGAAAGAAACAAAGAAATCAGATAAAGTAGCATTTGAAAAAGAGCTGGAGGGAGAGATACAAAATAAAATATGTAACAGAATGGAAGATATAACAGAAAAGCAACAGAAGTTCTGGAAATATCCTAAAATGAGAACTTAAATAGGAGGGGGTGGGGGAAAGAGCTGGTGACATCAGGGCACTGGCGTGGCACTCTAGGGTTCTCTCAAAATTCTATGGTAAAAGAGACCATAGAGTTTTGGGTGAATCCTAGAATGCCATGCTGGTGCAGTGTCGTCACTTCTAGGTATTTACAGAAGAGACAGTGCAACACCAGTTTTCCCAGTCATTTTCCCTGCCATCCTACTGAACAGTGGCAGGCAGAACAGGTGGAGGCTGAGAGGTCTCCCTAAATAGGATACATAGTAATACCAATCACTAAAGGAAAATAAGAAGGAAATTTATTTGTATAGCTGTTGAGCAAAAGAGAAAAAAAAAAAAGTGTGCATCCAAGTAGCCCTACTTTTTAACTTCTTGGGTAGGAACCAAGTCTTTAAATTACCAAGTCTTCTCTTTTAAGTTCCGTTCTGTGGCAAAAATGGAGCCGTTCATTTCCCTCCTTCTCTGGTCTCCCTTCTTCTCTTTCTTGCCCTCCCCCGCCCCCGCTAGCCTCAGACAAACAAACCTGACCATTCCTCTCTGTCTGGTGACCAGGCTGGACTTGGCGACCAGGCCGGACTTGGGAACCCTCCCAGAGCCACACACCCCGGAGCCCAGGATGGCAGCCCCACCGCCCAGCCCTGCTACCCTCAGCACTCCCCCGACAAGGAGGAACCAAGCAGCAGCCAGGAGAAGACAGGCAGCAAAGGCACCAGCAGAGAACTGGACTGCTGAGGAGGGCCCCGGGGCTGACAAGCCCTCGTCAGCAGGAGGCAGGCTAGAAGGCAGCTCCCGCCAGTTTCCCAGCCAAGCCCTTAGAGCAGCCCAGCCTAGCTGGAGGAAGAGAGCACAGGAGGTAGGGACAGCCAGCCCTTGCTACCACCCACAGGCAGCAGATCACGGGTAGCACTGGCGGCCCAGGGCCGCACCCCAACCCAGTGGTAGGCAGGGGAAGAACCACAGCCCAGCAAACCAGCAGCAGGCTAGAGGGGATGGGAAAGGGCCAGGAGATGCTGGGAGCAAAACAGGCGCAGGTGTGGCTACCTAGGGCAGCCAGGGCAGCAACTTGGTTGTTGGGGGTGGGGCTAGGAGGTGGTGCCTGGGAATGGTGAGGGGATAAAAGGGAGGTCCACCCACAAGCAGGGGAGGGAGGAAGGAGGTTGAAGGAGAGTTGGGAGGAGAGTGCAGAGGCTGGAGGTTTGGTCCTGGAGTGCAGAGCAACCGTCTCAGGGTTGCAGAGGGGCACCTGGGGAATACCCAGGGCCCAATCACTCTGATACTGAGGCCTTCAAGAGGGAGTATTCCAGCTACCAAGAGGGGCCTAGTGGGCCAACAGTGATGGAGCAGACCCAAAGGCCGAGAAGCAGAAGTCAGGCAGGCGGCTGGTGAACATCCCCACAGTGGAGACACTCGCAGAGGCGGGGCACACCTGAGCCTGGCACTCTCTCTGTCTCCTGTAATTGCCCTTCGGATTCCACCCGAGTCTTTTCTTGGATGCTTCTGCATCTCTCTCTCTCTGTTGTGCATAGAGGCCCCAGCATTTTTCTCTCCAGACCAGAGCTGTTGAATAGCAACAGGCCAGAGAGTCTGCACAAAGCCATTACCTGTGCTAGACTGGGATGATCAACCTGAAAAGACTGTTTTAAGTTCAAAACTTTTGTAGTGCGTTGAAAAGTTGTGACTCACGAAAGCTCATATTGAAATTAATACCAGGGCCCTTTCCCCACATCTTAAAAACAACGCCCCATGCATGAACTGCTGGCGGCTCTTTTGTGCAATTTTCTCACATCACCGTTTCCAAAACAGGCAAGTAGTGGCACCGCGAAAATGGAATCATAACTGCCTGCCTGCATTTTGGAAATGGTGATGTCAGAAATCGCATGAAAGTGGGGTGCTATTTTTAAGACACAGGGAAAGAGCCATGACATTAATTTCAACGTGAACTTTTGTGAGTTGCAACTTACTTCTTTAGACACGTGAAGGGAAATCATTCTGGGAATTCTTCTTATGGGGAAGATTACAACAAGGGGGAGTTGAGGAAGAGAGGTTTGGTGTGAATCTTTTAAGTTTTAAAGGGTCAAAAGGAGGTGTGAAAGTTGAGGTGTGAATCCCATCAGAAATCAACTGACATAGTGGATGATGAGAGGTCAGAGGTTCAAGCAGATAAGCAAAAGTTGGATAAATCAGATACATACAGGGCTTTTTTCTGGGAAAAGAGGTAGTGGAACTCAGTGGGTTGCCAGCACAGGGGGCAACTCTTGGCGGGTAGTGCCCCTGGTAACACATGCACATGCGCATGCCTCCCAGGACCACACAATGACATCACTTTGGGTCAGCTGGAACAAGGGGGGAGTTTTAAAAAGTTTGAATCACCCTTGGTGAAAATGGACACATGGCTGGTGGCCCCGCCCCCTGATCTCTGGACAGAGGGGAGTTGAGATTGCCCTCCACGCCACTGGAGTGGTGCGGGGGGCAATCAAACTCCCCTTTGTCCGGAGATCAGGGGGCGGGGCCACCAGCCATGTGTCCATTTTCGAGACATTCTGGAACTCCGTTCCACCGCGTTCCAGCTGAAAAAAAGCCCTGGATACATAATAATTAATCAGGGAGTAGTCGGAAGTTAAAGTTAACTAATCTTGATACAAGGTGATAGTCGGAAAGAAACATGTTAAGAACAGCCAATTTACAGCCAAGTGGGTCCGGCAGAGCTATCAGCAACTGTAGTGATTGAGGAAACTCAAGTCTCTGTTTTAAGCATCTCAGAGTATAAACAAAGTACAAAGTAGGCCTTTCCCCACAAAACTAACAGAAATTACCAAGAATTCAGAGGGGGGGGGAAGACTCACAGAGCATGGCCCACACATCTGACCTTGCGCAGATGACATGGGCAGGATTTAAGCGAAGCTGTGGAATGGAAGCGGATTAGGAAATGTATGCTATAGAGCCAAGGGTTGCAAATGAGCAAGTGGAAATGCTAAACTTCACATACGGATTTGAATTGGCCATTAGAGGTGATGATAATATTCAGCATTCTATGCAGCAGCACGGTTAGCAGTTCAAAATAAATGTGACTCAGAAATAGCGTTTAATTCAAAGCAATATCAATCTGTAATACAAGGTTACCCAGGACTTTGGAATGTGTCGGAGGCATTCTTGAATCCTTTTCTCTTTGCCATCCCTCCTCGTCTATATGGCACTTGTAGCTGCGAAGGACATCTCTGACCTGTTGTTGTATATATTATGCAGTACTCATCTTGGCACTGTAGATGGATTGCCTCTTCTGACACCACATTGCATGACATTATGACATTGTGTCCTTTCATGAGACGGCTATTGTATAATACACTGTCATCCCGGTTGTCACTATAAATATTTATGCCCATCACCTTCTGAACATTTCCCCTTGGCTATTTTCTCATTCTCTGCCGACAACACCTGCTTCAGCTAACTCCACTGGTGTGCCATTATAAATGTGATTTTACTGTTTTTCAGGTAATCGTTTCATAGAGTCTAATGCACATCCATTAATATTTGTGGGTGGCAATCACTATGTCGCGTCTTAATCTGAATAATGTCCTTCTGTTACATGAATATTTCAGTATTGGGATTTCAGGCCCGCAGATCTGCCCAGGTAACCAACCCTCTGTGTGTGTGTGTGTGTGTGTGTGTGTGAGTGCTGCTATTTGATATTCAACACCAGAATGTGTCAGCCTCTCCCAGGGGTAAAACTGGAAGATGTCACATCAGAATACCCTCAGACGTCAAGCCCTTTTACTCTTATTCTCTCGTGCATGAGAGTCAGTCAGTAAAGCTGCTCTTTTCTCCTTCAAATCACTCCCAGACTTAAGTCCTCAGACAATGGGCTGGAGCAGTGGGGAATAACAATCTTTAAAATAATCTGAAGCCCCCTCATGCGCCTGTGTAAGTAGCCACAGGATCTAATTAGCATTACTCCCCTCGGCTGCCAACACTGCCTACACTTTTTACACTAATCTGTCATGTTCTGATTTAAATTATTCTGAAAGTAATTTGGAAGCTCACGCTCACCTCCTTCTGCTACCTGCACAATGTCTAGAATCAGGAATCCCAGAAAATGATTTTGCATAAGTGCAATGGGGAAGTGAAACGGGTCCATGGCCGTTCTCGTGCGAAATCGCACCAGGAAGATGCTGTCGTTCCGGGAGCTTGGTGCGATGTTCCGTGGCCGGTAAGCAGTGTGAAAACGGCCCTTATTACAAGCGGTATGCTTTGTGTTTTTTTTAAAAAAAATACTCTTGCTGACCATATTTAATATCTTTTAAAAATAGTTATTCCTATTATGATCAGTTTGAGATTAACTCAGAGAGCCGGTGTGGTGCAGTTTGGATCCATGCCTAGCCCGCAATGCTCAGGATCAGGGTTCATTTCGAGGGGGAACGCACTGGAACACAGTTCCAGCAGTTCCCCAAAGAGGTCACATGTCAGGTGGCCCCGTCCACCTGACTCTTGGCCATTTTGGGCCCATTTCAGCCTGGATTGGGGCTGAAACGGCCCGGAACTGGCATCTGATGAGTGGTGGATCACTCTCGCACTCAGCAGCGGCCTGATCCTGACCATTTTGGGCCCCTTTTCAGCCATTTTCAGCCTCTTTTTGCCATTTTGGGCCCAATTTCGGCCCTGAATGGCCAGGATTGGGTCCAAAACAGCCAGGATAGGTGATATCAGGGGGTGTGGCATAGGCAAATCAGTTATACTAATGACACACTTCCGGTGATGGCAAGGGGGTGTGGCATATGCTATTGAGTTATGCTAATGAGTTCCTCCAGCTCTTTTTCTATGAAATGCCCCCTGAGCCCATCCGAAACAAAAAACTGCAGGAGTAGTCCCTACCTATCGATTATATTGCAGAATTTTCTGAAAAAGAATCTCAATACATATTTACTTAACTGGATAGACTATTAGAAGACTCCACAGAAGCCCATTTAAGTCTTCAGGTGATGTAAAGGACTATTTAAAAGCTTAGCGTTCTCTCTCCCACCCCGCCCCAATTTAGAACCCTTTGTTCAGCCTCCCATGATGTCTTTCAGGCTGATTAGATTAATTTAATATCTAATGTGGATTTATCAAAGCTCACGTAGCTGCCAACGGAGCAGATTAGATGCCCAGGTTCTAGAACACAGTGTATAGGGGGCGGGGTAATCATAAAGAGGGTAGCCTTTGGGCACACAGGGCAGACCCAAGTTCCGTTTTCTACACAACTGTTAAAGAGGACATGAGCCCTGTCTTCTGCCCCTAACTCTGACAGTTACCTCCAAACATGAGTAAACGTTGCTCTGGGGCAGTTGACCATGTTCCAAAACAAGCAGGACGTATGTCCTTTACAACATAGGTGAGCAGCCTGTGGTAAGGGTGCCGGAAGTGCTCAGGGCTTGTCACGTGTCTTTTAAGAACATTCAGTTCTCTTCTCCTGGCCTGGATGCCGCATCACCAGGGCTTTTTTTCAGCAGGAACGCGGTGGAACGGAGTTCCGGAACCTCTTGAAAATGGTCACATGGCCGGTGGCCCCGCCCCCTGATCTCGGCAGCGCGGAGGGCAATCTCAACTCCCCTCTTCCTGGAGATCAGGGGGCGGGGCCACCGGCCATGTGACCATTTTCTCCGAGGGCAACCCACTGAGTTCCACCACCTCTTTTCCCGGAAAAAAAGCCCTGCTCAGGATTCAGGTTCCATCATCCTCAGATATAGCCAAGGACCACAACAAGAAAAATCTCACCTAGACCCAAAAACTAGATGGGGCTGGATGCTGCAGTCACTGGAAAGGACGGTGGAGAAGTGAGGGAGCAGGTGGGCTGAGGAGTCAAACAGAGAGGAGAAGCGGGGGGCAAGGGGCAGGGGCTGAGGAGGCGGGGGCTGGCAGTGGGAAGGAGGCCAAAACAGGCACAGAATGTAGAGGAGGGACAGCCAGGGCCTTCTGCCGCAGGGGAGCAACAAACTGCACTGGACTTTCTTCCCTCCCGCTCAGACTCCTACATTCCTTGCCCGTTCTCTCCTGTCCCTTGTGCGTCCTTTCTCTATTCCAGGAGCCCCCTGAGCCTGTTCCCACTGCCAGGGTTACCAACCCCAGCCTCAATGTGGGCCCTGGAGTTTCTCCCAGAATGACAGACTACCAAGACTGGTTCCACCGGAGGAAACGGCAGCTTTGGAGAGTGGGCTCTATGAAGTCGCATCCCCGCTGAACCTCTTCCCCTTCCCAATTTCAATCCCCCCAGCAGTGCCCCCCCCCCAGTAATTTCCCAAATCAGAGTTGGCAGCCCCACCCCTTGCTCTGTTTCTCCAAACAGCAGTGGTCTGGGAAAGGAGCTGTTTGCCCTCCTGTGGAAGACCACACGGCTGTGACAGATGTCCACATTAATTTTGCCTCACTGATTTGAAATGGTGTCACATACTTTTGAAATATCTTCAACAGTAGATGGGAAAGTGGGGTAAGAATGTATACTATGACTGCCGTGAAACCATTTCCAGCTCTCTGAAAATGCTGTCATCTGAAAATGCTGCTTCATGCAGACTTCCAAAAGGGTGGGTTTTAAATGATGTTGTTTCTTGTGTCATGTTCTTTCAAGGTCCCCTCCAATCCCAGGATATCACCCCACACTCTGTCCTCCAGGCAAGCGCTGTTGTCGTTTTGTAAAAAAAATGGTGCCATTACTCATATACAAGATTGCACCAATTTCTATCAATTCCCCCCTCACGACTCAGGAGAGCCCCCCAAATGGCCCTGGTACTCAGAACCAGACGGTACCACCCCCACCCCCAAAGCCCTTTTTCAGATCCATCCCATTCTGCCCATCAAAGGTTCTCCTTGGCTCAGGGAGCATTGGTCAATAGGCTGTGCTTAAGTCATTTTTAAAAGGTCTTGTAACTTGTCCTCTAAGTGGGTGGACGTGGACAACAAAAGACACGGGCATGATCCTGGAACGAATGCTATATGAACAGTGTTGACCCCCAGAAGGGGACCAATATAAAATAAAGTTAGGATTGCAAACATCCTGGTTTGTGTGCTGGTTTTACATTACATGGAATTTACCAAATTCTGTGGGCAAAGTAATTGTGAGTTGTGGGCCAGACTAGGCTTTAATAGAATTGATTTCATTCAAGAACGCACAACAATTATGCCCTTTCTAAGAGTTACAGCCAGAGAGTGGCACTCATTTATTTGCTTGATTCCAATGTTTTTGATTTGGGGAAGTTGCAATGCTCGCTACAATATTTGGATGTAGGAGAGGGAGGACAGAGGAAAGGAAGAAGGCACGAAAGGTTGGGGGCTTGGAAATGGAAAGACACCCGGAGAGTGGAGGCTGGTTGACGGGGCACACGACACAGTCCTCAGCGATTTGGCGAGGGAGGAGCCAAGAGCTTTGTGAAGGAATATTCAAGGATGAAGGATTAAGGGGGGGAAACCCTTTCAATGATCTCGGAGACGCTGTGCAACAGGATGATCGTTTTGAAAGGGGGCAGGGAGCCATCTGCTGGGTTTCAGCCAGATCTCTAATCCTACTTCAGAGCCTGTTCCAGGGATTGGGAAACAAAGGTAAGCCCCAGAGTCCCAAGGGCCAGGTTCAATGTCCAGAGATATGTTTACCAATTCAAAATATAACTGCAATTTATTTAAACACAACTACGAAAACATTCCCAAAGTTCTCAATACTGGATCAGTAACCAGTGACCCCAGAGCAGAGTCCTCCTCACAACCCCTTGATAAAGTGTGCAGACAGTTCTGTGGATTTGGCCAGACTGGAACAGCGTCCCGAATATCCAGCAGGACTCTTGCCACAGCAGGACTCTTCTTGCGAAGATGCTGTCTGGATCCTGGGGCTTGCTTGTTGCCCTAGGAGCCGTTCCCCTTTTCTCCTAGCAAGACGAAGTGGGGCAGTTCTGTGCCAGTGTGCTGGTCTCAGACAGTCAACAAGTTCAGCTGCCAGCAATTCCTGCTCTTGGTTTTTCTACTCTACCCAACTACTGCAGCTCTTCCAGGAGAAGAGCTCAGCGCTATGGTGTTCTTAGCTCCTAAACTTAGAAACAAGCTTGGCCTTCCAAGCAGCAGCAGCAGCAGCAGCAGCAGCTCCCCTCCTCTCTAGTCTTTTCAGCTGGCCCAGTCCTGTATTATATCACCTCTCCAGGTCATGGTGAACTCTTTTTTATACACATGTCCCATCAGCCATTGCTAAACATGCAAATTAGCACAACCGTAGGTACAGCTCAGTTATCTGCTAGTCTGGTCTATCTATGTATCTGCAGTCTATTAATCAGACCTAGGTCCTAGGCCCCAAACCCTTTTCCCAGTACAGGCTTACAAAAGGTAGGGTTGCCAACCTCTAGGTGGGGCCTGGAGACCTCCCAGAATGTCAGCCATGTCTGTTTACATTTTGCTTAACTTAAAACATATTTTTCTCCATTATTTGTGAAGGTCAATTTTTCATAGAAGAACTATTGCATGTTTTTCAAAACTGTTTATTTTGAGGTAACTTTACTGTAACTTCAGACAAATATTCTGCCAAGAATGAACTTATATTACTTTTGACAGTAACTCCATTTTATTCACCATAGCACATTATGTTTTATTATTCATGTTTAAATGTATGGGCTGCTTTTCCGCCATGGGGCCCTCAAAAAGGTTTAGCAACATAAAACACTTGAGTTATATTGCCTGTGAGGCAATAAAGCTTAACTGAAACAAGGAGATAGTTGTCATATAAAACCTAAAATAATTACCTTAGTCATGATATATTTAGGCCTCCATCAAATCATGGAATATTAGGAGCCGGAAGAAATCCCAAGAGTATCTAAAACATCTGTGGCAGAAGCTCTTTCAGACCTGCCTTCAAACCTTTACTGTCTCTGTGCTGGGAGGGTAGCATCTAGGTAACGTCTTCCACTGTTGATGTAAGACATTTTGAGAAAATTATTGTCCTCTGGTTTAGCCTCACTGGTTTCTACCCAGTGCGCATACAACTCTTTCCATCTGTGTGGGTTTTGCCATGCTTTCAGTTGCGTGGGATGTATACATGGAACTTCCATGGTTCACAGAAGCAAATATGCCCATGAAAACTTGTGCTTGCCCACTGAGCACCACATTCCAATGGATTAATTTTCTTCCCGTCAGCTTTCTTCACTGTCCAAGATTCACATCCATGCATAGTAATGGGGAATAACATAGTTTGGATTATCTTGAGCTTGGTTCCCAGAGAGACATCCTTAAGGATCTTTTCTAGCTCCCTCACAGCTGCTCTTCTGAGTCTCAATCTTCTTCTGATTTCTTCATTGCAGTCTTCCTTTTGGTTGATGATTGAGCCAAGGAATAGGAAATCTTGAACCATTTCTGTTTTGTCATTGTCAACTTTAAAACAGTGTAATTCCTCAGGAGTGATTACTTTTGTCTTCTTGGTGTTCAGCACTTTCTCCTTTAACCTTCATCAGTAGTTGTTTTAAGTCTTTGCTGGTTTTTGCCAGTAACATCCTGCCATCTGTATATTTCAAACTGTTGATGTTCCTTCCACCAACTTTCACTCCACTGTCTTCTAAATCTAATCCAGCTGTCCTTATGATGTGCTCTGCATAGAGGTTGAACATGTAGGGAGATAACCATGAATGGTGGTGATACAGTGTGTTGGTGTGTGTATATAGAAGGTAAATTGTGTTTGTGAGCCCTTAGTGGGGTTGCAAATCTACACTGTACTTTTTTACTTTTTACCTTTTTCATTTATACTCCACCTTCTCCCCAATAGTGACACAAGGTGACTTACATCATTCTCCTCTCCTCCAATTTTCCTCACAACAGCCCTGTGTGGTAGATTAGGCTGAGAGTGTGTGACTGGCCCAAGGGCATCCGGTGAGTTTCCAGGGCGGAGTGGGCAATCAAACCTAGGCTGCCCAGATCCTACTCCATCACTCATCACTTCTTTTATGGGTACCATTTCAAATGGAGGAAATCACACAATAGTACGCTTCTTACAAAAAATGAGTCCTCTAAACTGAAAACTAAAAAGTTGAGAAGAGCAGCCCTGTCAGATGGTTCAACCAGGCAGAAAAAAATGCTTTTAAAATGGAGCAAAGTGAGGTTATGTCAGGGAATTCGTGTTTAGAACCCTGGGAACGGGGAGCACGCTCGCTCGCATGCCAATTCATGCCTCTCTTTGCAAGTAAGAATTTTAACTGCCTGTGGGAATGCTTTCTCCTCTCTGTTTGAAATTTGGGATGTAGGTTCCAGACCTGAATGGTGCAAACTCAGAGAATTTCACCTCAAATGGGAAGTAGGGAGAGAAGTTACACTCAGAAATGTGTGTCCCACTGAAGTCCATGGACATGACGCTCAGCTTAAATTCCTGATTTGGCCATCTGATGAGGGGAAAAAGTTCTAGCATCTAACTTTCCTTTTTTGCATGGGGAAATGGGTTTTTTCCTGAAGTATATTCAGGTGTCATTTAAAATCCATACTGCCTATAAATTCAGCTGTATTTCACCTGCCAAATGACAGTGAAAGGACTAATAATGCTGAGTACAAAAATTATACAATTGGTAATATGAATTCATAATGTGGCCTCAGTTACAAATGTTCATAAAATTGGTTGAGGTTCTGAATTTAATTCCAGCTGCTTCATAACAGTGTGATTTCATTACAGCCCCAGAATAAACAGTATATTTTACCTCATACTTGCTAAGCTAAATAGGCCTTGCTGTCACCAAAGGGAAAGGGAAAGTTTTTTTCTGAAAGACTAGGGGAGCCGCTTTGAAATAGAGACAACATTTCTCTTTCCTATCCATATTGTACTCAAATAATGTCTTTAAATAATGTCGCTGGTATGATTTTTATAGCTTCCTGCATTTTGCTACACAAATTTCAGCCTACACTGCAGACTATGCAATTCATTTGCGAAATGTAATTTCCATCTCTGCATACTAATCGATTTCTCCACAAACACCTGCCATCAGTTATGATAATAAAACTGCCGTTCCGAATTGAAAAGGGGCCAAATGGAGGCTTCACAAGGAAATGACTTAAGTGTCTTTCAGTGCAACTAATGTAGTAATACTTCTGTAGTGCCAACATTTTTCCAAGCATTTGCATTTTCTCTGTCTAAACATAACCTAAGGCTGATAAACAATCTTTATGGAAACATCTCAGATTTCATCTTCTTTGTAGAGAAGCCATGACGGATGAAGTTCTAGTGCTTGAAATGGCCTAGACATCTGGGTCCTGCCCCAGTATAAATATTCAATTGAATCACAAGCGACGTTGATACTGATGGATTCAGTGTTTCTGCTGCTGAATCATGGGGTTATAAAGGGAGGCCGCGATTCACAGAACCCTCCCTGAACATCCAGCAAGGTTTCGAATGGGTGTTTCTCAAGCAGCAGCCCCTTCCTGGGCCACAGAGCAAGCCGTCTTCTGATCCCCTCAGAATCAAGAAGCCCCGTCTCTTGGCGCGCTCTGTTCCTCCTGGTCTTTTCTTTGTACATTATAACCCTGGAGGTGGGGCTTCTCTCTTAATTATATTTTTAATAATAAATAGTGTCATCCCCCTCGGGGGAAACCAATTTTGCATATGCTCAGAAGGGCTTGTCTAAGGTATGAGGATGAGAGTCAGTGTGATGTTGTGGCTCACAGGTCAGTGTAGAGCTGGGAAGGCCTGGCTCCAAATATCTGCGCCGCCATGAAGCTCCCTGGCTTCCAGGACTGGCCAGACGCGTTCTCTCAGCCTAATTTATTTACCAGAGTCATCATGACCAGGTGTGCTGCTCTGAATGCCCAGGGCAAGATGAAAAATGTATTAGAACTGAAAACAAAAGTTATCAGTCAACAGTTTCAAGAAAAGAAAGTTGTAGCGAACGTTTACTCGAACTTTTCCCTAGATTGTGGCCATATAACTTTGTTGTGCTTTATCAGTAACATAAATGAGGGACGGGAAATTATACTTAATGTACATACCAAATGTGTAAACAGAAAGGACTCTAAATATGAGTGTAAAAATCCCCAGTATATCCTTGCAGTCTCCAAAAATCCTCATGTGTACCTATGTGGAAGAATATAGAAACTCATGATGATCATTAATAAATATATATAAATATGAAATGCGTATCAGTATGAAATGTCTCCGCCATGAGTTGGGCTCAAGACTCATTTTGGATCCTTCAGACAGTTGGTTTCCTCTTTCATTAATGAGATGGTCCTCTGACAACAAGCCTTGGAGTCTGAAGAAGGGTTTGAAGGATTCAAAACAAGCCCAGCGATATGTAGCAGAGACCTTTGTGTGTGTGTGTGTGTGTGTGTGTGTGTGTGTGTGTGTGAGAGAGAGAGAGAGAGAGAGAGAGAGAGAGAGAGAGAGAGAGAGAGAGAGATCAGTTTGTATTTTCATCTATGGAACTGCACGTGAGGATTTTCATAGATTGCAGTAATGTGTTTGTGATTTTTAATGCTCATTTTGTACTTAACAATATCCCTGTTTTATTATTGTTATCTGCAAATCTGAAATAACTTCAGTAATAACCTTGGTATATGCAAACTGTAAACAGTATGTTTAGACTCATCTCTGATCTCAAATCTTTTCATTAGAATTTAGAAATGTTTGAATAAACTTTTAGCAGTTTTGAAGCTTCAAGAAAGCTATATTTACCTGCCAAGTGGGAGAAAAAATATTCCTAACATACTTGGGGCATATGCACAGAGGCACGGTAGCTTGGCCTGAACTTAACCAGATAGAGGAAGAAGCCCTGTGAAGGCTTCCTAGCGAATAGAAATTATGAACCAGTGAGCCAGTTTGATACAGTTATTAAGAGTGGCAGACTCTCATCTGGAGAACTGGGTTTGATTCCCCACTCCTCCCCTTGAAGCCAGCTGGGTGACCTTGGGTGACTCACAGCTCTCTCAGAGCTCTCTCAGCCTCACCCACCTCACAGGGTGGTTGCTGTGGGGATAACAATAACATACTTTGTAAACCGCTCTGAGGGGGCATTAGGTTGTCCTGAAGGATGATACAAAAATTGAATGTTATTGCTGTTATTTTGAGAAACACTTTTGTTCAAACTTGTTAGGCAAAAACAAGCTAGTTTAAATTTTATCCTGTATTCATGAATGTTCATTCAGATGTTACCTCTTGCACCCTTGACTGATCAGTTTTTAAAAGGTTCAAGGTCACTATATTATTTTCAGCCATTTCAGCTGGACTGAATCGATGCCAGGGCACTGAGGGAAGCAATTTGCCGTTGAGCCATAGCTAGGCCGTGGGATCTTTTTTTAAGGACAAAGAAGTGTTAAGTTGGAGCTCAGAATACCTGCTGATTGTTATTGCAGGAGCAAAATTCTTCATCAGCCAAGAACCTCATTTCCTTTCATTTACCTGAGAAATAAATATGATAAACTTCTGTGGGGAATTTGAAGATTAATTTTATAATGTGGTGT
This sequence comes from Eublepharis macularius, assembly GCF_028583425.1. Classification (NCBI taxonomy): domain Eukaryota; kingdom Metazoa; phylum Chordata; class Lepidosauria; order Squamata; family Eublepharidae; genus Eublepharis; species Eublepharis macularius. Next base: position 3,638,113 of record NC_072792.1, read on the forward strand.
TGATTTCTTTCTTTTTAAAATTCTTATGTGGGTATTAGCATGAGAAAGGCCTTTCTTTGGAAAAGCCAGCTAGAAGAGCTGCAGCTGGAAGGAAAGAAGCGAAAAGGGACAAAGCCCTGGCACTCTTCACGCGCTATATTTTTCCTACTGAAGTAGTAATCTGAGTAGAATCAGGGATGTGCTGTGTATCATTTGACATTTTGCTCTGATCTAAGTTAACTGTGGTTAAGCTGCTCTGCAGTTCTTGTAATGCATTCCACTGATATAATAATCCTACTATATTCCAGACAACTCACATCTTACCCTGGTGCGCCTCCAGAGGGCACTGCCGTGGAGGGAAGCCCAGACAAGACAGCCCGTCCCTCCAGAGAGAGTGCTGTGGCGGGAAGCCCAAGCGGGGGTCAGGCACGGAGCAGGCAGCAATGCCCACCCCCTGCCTTCACCCAGCTGGGATCAGGAGTGGAGCAGGTGGCAATGCCTGCACCCCCTCACCCAGCTCGGATCAGGAGTGGAGCAAGTGGCAATGCCTGCCCCCCCCATCCATCTGGGATCAGGAGCGGAGCAGGTGGCAATGCCCATTCCCCACCTTCACCCCAACTGGAATCAGGAGCAGAGCAGGTGGCAACGCCTCCCCCCACCATCAACCAGCTGGGATCAGGAGTGGAGCAGGTGGCAATGCCCACTCCCCACCTTAACCCAACTGGGATCAGGAGCAGAGCAGGTGGCAATGCCCACCCCCACCATCACCCAGCTAGGATCAGGAGTGGAGCAGGTGGCAATGCCTGCCTACCGCCTTCACCCAGCTAGGATCAGGTGTGGAGCAGGAGGCAATGACCAACCCCTCTTCACCCAGTTGGAATTAGGAGCAATGCCACCCTCTGCTTTTACCCGGCCAGGATCAGGAGCGGAGCAGGTGGCAATGCCCGCCCCCACCATCACCCAGCTGGGATCAGGTGTGGAGCAGGAGGCAATGTCCAACCCCTCTTCACCCAGCCAGGATCAGGAGCAGAGCAGGTGGCAATGCCTGCCCCCCCTTCACCCAGCCAGGATCAGTCATGGAGGAGGAGGCAATGCCTGCCTGCCCGCCCTCCCCTTTGTATTTTTTCCCACAATGGGCTTTGTTACTAGTAATAATAATTATTATACTTATATACCACTCTTCTAGACAGATTAATGCCCCACTCAGAGTAGTGAATAAGTTAGCGTTATTATAATTCCCACAATACACCTGGGGAGCTGGGGCTGAGAGGTGTGGCTTACTCAAGGCCACCTAATGAGCTCATGGCAGTAGTGGGATTCTGCCCTGTAGAGTGCTGATTCACAGGCAAACCACTTAACCTCTGTGCTACAGCAGCTCCAATTGGCTGGAGCAAGCTTCAACATAATATGTGTAACAGCTCCAATAGGCTGACTTGTTTTAGAGTTAAGAGGGGGGGGTTTTGTCTTCAGATTATGTCAGCAGCTGCCCAGAGCTCATTTACCTGATTCAGGAGGCGTGTGCAACATCCATCACTGGCCTGGGTCATGCTATTTATTCTGCTAATTCTGCTAATTTAACTTCAAAGCCTTCTCCGTCAGTAACTGCCTTAATTCCACTTCCAACAGACTTTCAGCTGTCACTAGCCCAGCACTCCACCACTTCTCATTGGCTGTTTCTCAGGAAAGGCGGAACTGGAATTAATCCTGTCCACCACAGAGGTTTAGACCAGTTTGGGGATGGTATGATGTCTGAACTTTAAAAAACCTAATTCCATGCTGGGCACTGCGAGGTCAGAAAGCAAGCAATTTTAAACTAGTTAGTCCATTGTCTGTTTGGAAGCTCAGCCTAGGGTGTGGATCACCAGCCTAGAGTGCCTCTCAATTACCAGCGCGTTTTCTTTCCCTTAGCTCTAGCTGCTCAAGCTTATGCCCTTAAGGAAGAGAACGACAGTCTCCGATGGCAACTGGATGCCTACCGAAATGAGGTGGAACTCCTGAAACAAGAAAAGGGGCAGCTCTTCCGAACAGAAGAGAGTCTCACGAAGGACCAGCAGCTCCAGTTCCTGAGGCAGACGCTACAAGGCATGCAGCAGGTACCACAGACCACGTTCCGCGGGGGTAGCCGTGGTAGTCCGTTTTGTCACCCATTAATCAACACCTGTTATAATTTCCAGGACTCTGAGTTAACATGTTTACAGCACAATTGAGCTGCTTTTAAAATTGAGGTCCATATCCATATATAAAGAGGTACAAAGAAAAATCGTCAACAGTAGAGTCAAAAGGCCATAAAATGCAAGAGTTACATTTCTTTTTCAAGTCAAATCTATGCAAGATAAGCACAGCAGCTATTCAGAAAGCAGCAGCTAGGGGCAAAACATTCTCCCTAGTTTTGCTAAATTAATTTAATTTCTGTAGTTGGAAATACAGAGGTGAACCAGACCAAGAAGTACATCCAAAAGTTGAGTCTGTTCTTTCAGGAGTATTTGATTTATTCTGTTTATTTAAAACACGTATTAGCTGCCTTTCCACCTTAAAGGAGCTCAATATGAAACAGAAACAAACAAGAACAAGAACACAGTTAAAAACACCAATACTGTGAAAAGCGGCTAAGCAAAAGCCATTCTAAATAACACCGTCTTCAGCTTCCTCCTCAACATAGAGGGTGAGGGGGCCAAGAACACTTCCCTGAGGAGACTGTTCCATAACTGTGGGGCTGCCACTGAAAAGGCCCTCTGTCATGTGCCCACCAGGGTTTCCAGGTCCCCAGGGGGGCCTGGCACTTACCTTAGGGATATATTTGCGTCACGCCACACCAGGAGCGACCCGAAAAGCAGTTCCTACGCCTTTTCCTCTGCCAGCCAGGTGAGTGGTGGCAGGGGGAGGAGGCCGGGAGTGGGGGACTGGCGACCCACCACGTTTCGTTGTTTGATGGGACAATCAGGAGGGCCTTCGTTTCTTCCTCTCCACCGGTCCTCCTCCTCCTCTCCTTGGGGCCACATCAGCGGGTAGCAGTAACGGCTCCTCCTCCAGCCACTCTCAGTATGCAGGCAAGTGAGCACTCTGGCCACCTGTTGCAGAAGCCCTGGCCATGGAGGATGAGGCGAGGTTCCTCCTTTGCCTCTGGTTTCTCTTTCAGCTTCCTTTCAAGCAGAGTCTGGCCCCCAATCCAGGCACAGGTGGAGGCCTGGTTCCCCCCCTTCTTCCCTTTCTCCCCCCTCATTGGACAAGAACTGGAGGCAGATTACAGGTGGGTGGGAAGGCTGAAAGAGAGTGGTCTTGGCTTTCTCTCTCTCTCTCTCTCTCTCTGTTACCTTTTTTTTGGCATTATCCTGTCCTGGAAGGAGCTGGGAGGGAAAGAGTGAAATTGCCTTTCTTTGCCCCCCCCTTTGCCAAAAGGCTGCATCCCAGTGAAAAGGGAGAGAGAGAGCTGTCCTCCGCACTGCCACCCTCAGAATCGTCCCGTTGGTGAGCTGCATTTAGCCTGTTGCAACAAACAGTAACGAGAAGGCCTTGTTGAGCCTCAAAGATCTTCACGTGGTTTCAGCTGTGCTTAAGCTTCGATGGGCCAGAGCCCACGCTGCCACTTTCGCAGGCTATGCCCCAATTTAACTTACAATCACAGAACATTGCCTCCACCCTGGCGTGTTCGTGTATCTGTTTATTTAGAATATGTATTATATTTTATTCATTTATGTTATTTATAGTCTGCCTTTCTCACTGAGACTCAAGATGGATTACGCAGTGTAAGTCAATACGGTCAATGGCTGGGATATTCACACTCGGCCAATCACAACTAAGCATTTGCTCACACTGTTCCTGTATCTCATGGAGAACTCATGTTGTGATTACAGGGTCACATTAGAAAGGGAAAGAGCTGGGTTTAAACCCAACCCCCCCCCCCACCCCTCTGCCACAAAGCTTATTAGGTGACCATGAGCTAGCTGTGTGGTCTTAGCCTCACCTCCCTCACAGGGCTCTTGAGAGGATAAAATGGAGGACGGAGCCTGGAACTCTAATAAGAAAAGCAGGATGAAGAGTACAGGGATACAGCCAGCTTGCATAGGGAGGGAGCAGGCATGACCGTGCTGGCGTGAGGCTGCTCGGCTTCCAAGAGGCGATGAGATCGGGCCAGCTGGAACGTATCACTCCAACAGCAGCACCCATCCAGTCTTTAAAATCTGAAGGAAAAGAAAGCCAGCAAATGAAACAAGACTACTCCATCCGCAGGAACGTTGTCCCCATCTTTTATGAAGCTGTTTTAGGAGCTGGGGTGATCCTGTGTCTAAGGGGGGCTTGGTAGGGAGGTGGGGGTTCCCGTGAGCTGGTTAGAAGATGGAATGTGCCGTCAAGTAGCAACAGACTTCTGGTGACCCCAACCATGGGGTGTTCAAGGCAAGAGATGCACAGAGGAGGGTTGCCGGGGGAGGGGGCAGTGCATCCTGCCTCTGTGTAGCAACCCCGGTCTTTCTTGGGGGGCTCCCATCCAAGCACTGACCCTGCTTAGTTTGCAAGAGATAACAAGCTCTGGCTAAGCTGGGCGGTGAGCTGGTCAGGGTATGATGGATCACGTCTCCTGGACCTTTAGCAATTCACATGATGTGTTGAGTGGGAGGCATGTGGGGAGGGAGAGTAATTTATTTGCTTTATTCATACCCCACCTTCCACCCCACCGGGGACCCAAGGCAGCTGACCCCATTCTCCTCTTCTCCATTTTACCCCCTGACAACGCTGTGAGGTAGGTTAGGCTGAGAGTGTGTGCCTGGCCCAAAGTCACCCTGAAAGATGCCGTAGCAGGGGGGGGGGTCTCCCAAATCCTAACCCGGCACTCTAACCACTACACAATGCTGGCTTCTTGCTCGTTCTCTTCAGGGAGACATGATGAATCATAGAATCACAGAGTTGGAAGGGGCCATACAGCCCATCTAGTCCAACCCCCTGCCCAGTGCAGGATCAGCCTAAAGCATCTCTGACAAGTATTCATCCAGCCTCTTCTTGAAAACTGCCAGTGAAGGGGAGCTCACCACCTCCCTAGGCAGCTGATTCCACTTTTGAACTACTCTGACCGTGAAAAAGTTTTTCCTAATATCCAGCCGGTACCTTTGTGCATGTAGTTTTAGCCCATTGCTTCGCGTCCTAGCCTCTGCTGCCAACTGGAACAGCTCCCTGCCCTCCTCCAAATGATGGACAGGCTGTCTCCTCTACCTCCGCCTCAACTTCAGTTGTGCCAAGACTAAGACACCACTATTCTGTGGCGAGAAGAGCAGGAAGTCCTGGCCCGCTTGGCCAAACCCTGGCTGCCCGAAACAGGCGCAGTCACTCATTCTGCCTCAGCTGTCACCTGCTGGCATAAGCCCCTTCACCAACCCCAGTCTGCGAGAACGGGAGGCAAACAGGGATTCTTCGTTCTCCATCAGCAGGTCCCCAGTGCAGACAGAAACGGACCTGGGTCAAGCGGCAGGTCACGCAACGTGCTCCCTAGTCCCTACCTCTCCACCCGTGACCCAGCTACAGTGATCCACGCAACAGTCACCTCCAAATTGGACTGCCGTAACTCACTCTATGCAGGGCTACCCTTGAAACTGACCTGGAAATTGCAGCTGGTCCAGAATGCGACGGCACATGTCCTCATGGGAACTCATTTAGGACGCATATTCGACCTGTACCACACCAGCTTCACTGGCTCCCAGTTGACTTCCAGGTCAAGTTCAAGATGGCGGAGTTAACCTTTAAGGCCCTTAACAGACTGACACCTGCATATCTTTGGGGTTGTCTTTCCCTGTATGTTCCCCGGAGGGCATTATGCTCTGCAGACCAACCTTGGCTGGTGGTCCCTAGCCCCAAGGATGTTTGCTTAGCCTTCGCCTTTTCGGCTCTGGCTCCGGCCTGGTGGAACGCTCTCCGAGTTGAGCCCCGTAAAACAGAGAGGCCAGGCCTGTGAGACCGGTTGAGGAGCTGACGAACTACCCTGCTGGTCCCTGGCCTGTTTTGCTTCGTTCTGTTCCACCGTTTAATGAGATCTGTTGATTTTATTTTTACGATTTTAACTGTTATTAATTGTATTTTAAATTGTGGTTTTTATGATGTTGTGACCTGCCCTGGGCCTGCTTGCAGGGAGGGCGGGATATAAATCCAACAAAACAAATAAATAAAATAATTAATAATAAATAAACTGAACTGGATAAATATTAGCATTTAAAAAACCTTCAATGTTCATGTGATCGAAAAATTTACTCATGTAAATAAATGAAAGACAATATGACGATAGGAAAATTTCAAAAACATTCCTGGAGCTCACCCTGGTGGCCTGAGTTGACGAAGCAGGTGAAGACGAGCAGATGGACTTGGGCGGCTACTGGCTGCTCTTGCACTCAGTACTGGCCAGACTTTATGGGGACAGGAGGACAAGATGACCCAGGATAGATAGATCCTGGCAGCTGCGCTACTTACCTGTAATAACACTTTCTATGTTGTCATTGATTACTGTTCTTGCTACTCAGAGATACCAAAACTACAGAGCAGCTCTGCGGAAAGAGCGATTCCGGTGCTACGAGGAGAGCCTCCATTTTGAGAACTGACCACATTTTTTCTGGCCCTGTTCTGCAGTGTTTTTTCATTGATTTTCAGTTTGGGCACTGGAGAATCCGCTCCCAAATAAATGAAGAACGCCCCCCCCCCCGACAAAGCTCTCTTGATTGGACTCCATTGTCCAGTAGAGCTGCTCATGAATGGGCGGTCCCGGTCCTCTACAGCTTCATGAGCCCCTACAGCTGAGTGAACTCCAAATGTTGTGACTGTACAAGAATTTGGTTAGAAAGATATACTGTTAAAGGTGACACAGACATATCCACCTTTTCTCCTTAAGAGGAAGCTTGGATTCAAGAGGTGGGAGTGCGATGAACTAGCGAGGCTGGTGCCGAAATATCTTTGACTTACTTCACAGGGACAAGGAAAAGACTTCTTCTGTGTTCCACCCCCGTCTCCCTTTCATTTGTCATAGTAAACTAGACTGCCCATCCGGGGAGGTTAGTTTTATAGTAGACTCATTTCTTAAGGTGGAGAAATATTGATATGGAAAGTGAGAACCCCTTCCTGAGAAAGGAAGATGTAGAAGAAGGATTTAATCTCTACTGCTTGATGATGCTATTGGGGAGGGGAAGGCTTATTTTCGAGCTAGCAGCAATGCATCGCTCAGAATAGCCAGCTCTGACTAAGTTCTGTTACTGTGGATATGATAGACATGGGCACTAGCCAATATATGCCTGCAATGGAAGCGCATCCATCTTCTATCTACCAATTTGAGCAGTAGTGGGTGAATTTGCAGGAGGGAGAATTACACTTTCCCAGCAACAAAACACAGTTATTTGAAAGTGGAGGGAAATGTGACTTGCCTCCGACCAAGGTGTTACCTTAAGTAAAGATATTTTAAATTCCTCTGCAAGGATATGGTGAAAAGATGTGAGGCTCCTCTGCAGTGAACTTCATGTTCAGTGGGTAATGAACTAATCTTCTGGAAAAGCTTTGAGAGAAAATGGGTACATTTTATGTACAGGAAAAATGAAGTAGATATTGTAATTCTCATTGTTTTCAAGTTACCGCAGCCATCTGGTTTTTTCTCCCTTTCTTCTGGATTCTCTTTCACATTTACAAGACCAGAAAATAAAACAACTGTATTATTCTATTCTTCTCCACCCCCACCCCCCACTTCTAGATAGTAACACTTACGGAAAGCAGTAGCAATCCCACAATTGATATTGTCTGAAAATGAAAATCCATTCCACTTAATGGCAGTTCAAAAATTGCACTCACAGATTTCTGCGATAACTCTCCCCATAAAGCTACAATACAGTTTTATTTCATACCCAGTATGAAATCTCTAACAAACAAATAGGAATAACATCCTGTATGCTTTATAACAAATGAGATGTGCTTGCCCTCTCTTTAAAATGAAACTGAATTATAAAATTATACCATTTTATTCAGCAACATATCGGGCCCATTCCTTTGGCCTTAAAAGACTCATGTATCTCATCCTTTTTTGCATCTAAATTAGGATCCTTCTCATCTGAACAAGATAGTTTATCAAACCAGCCTCAAAAACTGCTTTCCTGGCTTCCATTGCTCACATACAGATCTCAAAATAGTCCAGTAATGAGACTAGTGAATAGTAAAGAGATGCATCTGACGAAGAGAGCTGTGGTTCCCGAAAGCTTATGCTACAATAAAGTTGGTTAAACTTACAGGTGCTACTGGACTCTTTACTATTTTGCAATTACAGACTAACACAGCTAACTCCTCTGGAACTGCTCTGTGCCTGATCTCAGCCGGTTAAAGGAGGGTGGTGGGCATTGCAACCTGCTCCACTCCTGATCCGAGCTGGGTGATGGCAGGAGCGGGCATTGCCATCTGCTCTGCTCCTGACCCTAGCTGGGTGAAGGGGGGTGGGTGGGCATTGCCTCCTGCTCTGTGCCTGATCTCAGCCGGTCATTGATCAGCGTGACTTGTGCTCCAAGGAGCTGTTCAAAAGAGAGGAACCCTTCAAAACTTGCTTGCCATTTTAATTTTTTAAAACCACAGCCCCCCACTTCAACTTCCAATGGGGGCACAATTGGGGGGGGGGGCAGGACGCTAAGGAGGCAGGAAAGTCAGGGCTTGAGCAACACAGCTCCATTCGTGCTGAACAGCAAGTAAACTACTGGACTCTTCGCCACTGTTTAATAAAATGCCAGCTATTATTTGAGGTTTGGCTCTCTACAAATAGTGGCGTTCATTGAGGCTTTCCCAGCCTTGTGATGGGAGACCTCTATGGGGCACTGAGCTGAGTCGCCATTCACATTTTCCTGTTTCCTTGGCAATTCCTCAGCTCTTAAAAGCATCTTGATATCCTACTATATAAAAGGCTAACCGTGTTCCAGACAACTCACTTCCAAACCTGGTGCGCCTCCAGAGGGCACTGCTGTGGAGAGGAGCCAAGAAGAGGCAGCCCGTCCCTCCAGGGAGAGCGCTGTGGCAGGAAGCCCAGGCCAGGAGCAGGCGAGGAGCAGGCGGCAATGCCTTCCCCCCGCATTCACACAGCTGGGTCCAGGAGCAGAGCAGGTGGCAATGCCTACCCTCGGCCTTCACCCAGCTGGGATCAGAAGCAGAACATGTCGCAATGCCCTGCCCCCACCTTCACTCTCAACTGGGATCAGAAGTGGAACAGGTGGCAATGCCCTCCCACCACCTTCACCCAGCTGGGATCAGAAGCAGAGCAGGTGGCGATGCCCTCCCCCACCTTCGCCCAGCTGGGATCAGGAACAGAGGAGATAGCTATGCCCGCCAGCCGCATTCACCCAGCCGGGTGAAGGCATGGAGCAGGTGTGATGCCCGCCTCCCACCATCACACAGCTGTGATCAGGAGCAGAGCAGGTAGATATGCCCACCCCCAACTTCTCCCAGCTAGGGTCAGGAGCGGAGCAGATGGCAATGCCCACCACCCTCCTTTAACCGGCTGAGATCAGGCACAGAGCAGGAGGCAATGCCCACTCCCCACCTTCACCCAGATGGGATCAAGAGTGGAGCAGGGGGGCAATGCCCACTCCCCCTTCAACCTGCCAGAATCAGGTGTGGGGCAAGTAGTGATGACCACCACCCTTCACCTGGACGTAATTAGGTGCAGAGCAGGAGGCAATGCCTGCCCCTTTCACTGAGCCAGGATTAGGCGTGGAGCAGGAATCAATGCCCCCCCCCGCCTTCACCCAGCTGGGATCAGAAGCGGAGCACGTGGCAATGCCCGCTCCCACCATCACCCCACTGGGATCAGGTGTGGAGCTGGAGGCAATGCCTCCCCCCTTCACCCCTTCAACAAAATTGATGGAGTTTTTTTAGTGTTTGTTACTAAAATAAGGCTATTTTAGTGAAAAATCATAAGCCAGTGGGTTGAAGTACTTAATATTGACCTTCGACTATGCTCTAATACCCATTTCATGTGGCCTCAAAATGTCCCTGTAATTGGTCAGATTTCAAAATTTTCTCGGAGGCTTGTAGTCCCCGAACCCCCAGCTGTATGGGCTTGCTGAGCTCACCAGAATCTATTCGCGGATGGGGGGGGAGCATAAGAATTTAAGCTTCAGGGTCCCAAAAATGTAGGGCCACCACCATTTGGGAAGCCTTCCCCCTCATCCTTTGCTAACTCAATCTTTTGGCATACCCAGAATATGTATTTAGCTGGTTTAGAATTCAGGTGGAAATGACAGAGACCTAACTAGAGGGATCTGTAACCAGAACTGATTATGAGATTAGTAATAGGATGTAGAGATTATTGCCTCTGGGTTTCTGGTGCACCTGTGCTCCAGGGAGGGGGCGCCACTCGTACGGGATGGCTTCATGTGAATCCTGTGTTGATGCGCGGACTTAAAGATCCGGCTGCTGGCTTCTCTTTCAGTGTCCCTTGACGGAGCTTTTCTTTCTCCAGAGTGCGAGATTGTGCGGCTGCAATTTGCCACGTCTCTAGCAGCTATTCCAAATGCTGGCCAAATGCTGCTCCCTGTCCCTCCGAAGTAACTCCAAACGAATCAATTTAGTTACGTTATTGAATAGCTGGGTGTAATCAAAATAGGCTTTCCCCCTCTAAGATGATTGCAAATTAGGTTACAATTGTAGCCAAACAATTAAGAGCTTTCTGTCCTGTGATGCTTACACTGCTTGCGACCAAAATGGCAAGAAATCATTCTGTGTGGGTTACAAAAACCAACATTTCCACCACCAGGAGTGGCGTGCAGGCACTGGGGCGCTGGAAAGGGGGGGGGGGGCGTTTGTTCTGTCCTGAGAGTCACGTTGGGCCTTGGATAATGGTGTCAGGTCAGGGTTGTTATCCTGTGGCAGGGAGAGGGCAAAGCCTCAAAACTCATTGAGGATGGTGAGTTTGCACTGAAGGACGCCACCAGATTCAGGATTCATCAAATTTACAGCATCTTGGTAGCTATGAAGACTTTTTAAAAGTGTGTTGTAGTGGTTAGAGTTTCAGCCCAGGCTGTGGGAGACCCAGGTTCGTGCCCTCACTTTGCCGTGGGCGCTCACTGGGCGACCTTGGGCCAGTCACGTTCTTCCAGTCTAATTTACCTCGCAAGGCTGTTACAAGGATAAAAAGGAGGGAAGAACGTTGCAAAACACTTGGGGGCCCCATTGGGAAGAAAGGTAACCAAGTAAATCAAGTCAATAAATAAGTGCGAGTTTACATTCGTTGTCTTCTGAGGCATTTCTCACAGGGGACAGATGGGGGCTGCCCTAGTCTGTGGGGTGCAGGTCTGTTTTCACCCGAGGATGTCACTCAACACTGGTCAAGAAGACCCATCGGGTCCATTTCAAAAGTCACGGAATATCCCCTTTGGTCTTTTCTGCCATTCTCCTCAGCACTCTCCTCCTCGGATGGAGCATCGATTTGCACGGCTTTGGCCTCACGAACGTAATCACGGAACTTTGCAAGCATGGGGGGGGGAGCCGCCTTTCGCCATCTTGGCAACCCAGCGCAAACGCACTTCCGATTATAGCTCTGTGCAAAATGAGGTGGCTTTGGGCCAGCAACTGATTCCATTAAAGGGTTGGGGTTCATCCGTTACTTATGGGCGGAAGTGTGTGTGCCCCCGCATGACTGAACCAGAGGATCGGCTCCTTCTGCACATCCAGCTTTGGTTCAGATGGATGCGGCTGCGCCTCTGAGGACGGCGCACTAAGCCAGGAATGGGTGTTTAATGTGTGGTTAAGTGATTTGTTACATTAAGAGAAATGCATCTCTTTGGTGAGAAGCAGAAAATGCAGACAGATGTAATTTATGTCTTGTTCAGCTTAGACATAATAGTCAAAGCAATAAAAACAGAAAATGGAACAAACTTGAAAAATACCGCTTTCACAAGGCTTTGCAGTCTTGGCTATTTATTCACAGGAGCTCAGACATTATTATTAATAATGGGAAACATCCTTTGTTTTGTGCAGCAACTGTTGAAAATCCAAGAAGAATTAAACAACAAAAAATTGGAACTGGAGCAAGCCAGAGAAGAGCATACGCACACGCAGGCCATGCTGAAAATTCTCCAGGAACAGGTGGGTTCTGACCTGCAGGCGCAGGGCTGTGGCTGGCACTGGGTCCCAATCGTGGTCTAGTGCAGGCGTTCCCAACCCTACTGAGTCTGTGGGCACTTCTCTGAGTAGTGGTGCTACGCAAGGTAGTGGTGCTGCTACACAATGGCTGCCATGAGAGGCAATTTGAGAGGGTCCCAAGCCAAGCATCCTCCTCCTGTGATGGAGGCAACTGCTTCCAAATGGGAGGCTTCTTGTAGTCCCAAAGGTTATGTCTCTTGGGTTCTTCTGAAGCACCTCCTGCTCTAATAAAGTGGAGGAAAACCAGGGCTGACTCTTTGCTTTGGGGGGAAAGCAGCCAGGTGCCAAGAAACACGCATGGGCACCACATTGGGGATCACTGATCTAGTATTTTAATTCAATGTTTGGTATAGTGGTTAAGCGCAGCAGGACTCTGATCTGGAGAGCTGGGTTTGATTCCCCACTCCTCCTCCAGCTGGGCGACTTAGATCAGTCACAGCTCTTCCAGAGATCTCTCAGCCCCACCCACCTCACAGGGTTATTGTTGTATGGGTAATAATAGCATACTTTGTAAACCATTCTGAGTGGGCGTTAAGTCATAGAATCATAGAATCATAGAGTTGGAAGGGGCCATACAGACAATCTAGTCCAACCCCCTGCCTAGTGCAGCATCAGCCTAAAGCATCTCTGTCCTGACGGGCGGTATATAAATCAAATGTTGTTGTTGTTAACGTTGCATTAATTTTATCATCTGCATTACCTGTGATCCTTCCTTCCTTCCTCTCTCTCTTTCTTTTTGCATAAGCAAACATGTTTTAAATGCTTATAAAGGATTACTTTAAAAGATAGCACCCAAGCATAATGGAAGAACCTTGCATACTGGCTGCTGAAAATCATTAATCTCATTTCTTGTAGAACATTTTCTTCCACAAAGATACCAGTGATGTCTCAGTGTTTTTCTGTCTGAAGAGAAATGAATTTGGGGAGGTTAAATATACTGGAAAAACAAATGCATTTCAAACAAAGCAGCTATTTCTTTGAAGACTAGTAGTGGAGAAAATGAGTTTAGCATCTCCCATCTCATTCACACAGACACATCCATGCCAAAAAGTGAGTCATGATGACCGTAAAAGTTCCCCAGTGTTTCTCATAGAATCACAGAGTTGGAAGGAGCCATACAGACCTTGGCCGTTTCCAGACGGCTTACCTTCTGCCGCTCCATGCCACAACGTCGCGGCTCGTGCCGGAGAAAACGCAAAATAGCGCGTTTTCTCGCGCGAGTTTTGCGCAAAACTCGCGCGAGAAAACGTGATATTTCGCATTCGCCACAGCACGAGCCGCGGCGTTGCGGCATGGAGCGGCAGAAGGTAAGCCATCTGGAAACGGCCCTTCTAGTCCAACCCCCTGCCCAGTGCAGGATCAGCCTAAAGCATCCCTGACAAATATTCATCCAGCCACTTCTTGAAAACTGCCAGTGAAGGGGAGCTCACCACCTCCCTAGGCAGCTGATTCCACCTTTGAACTACTCTGACCGTGAAAAAGTTTTCCTAATATCCAGCTGGTACCTTTGTGCATGTTCTGTACACTTATCCAACAGTGGCAGGAAGCAAACATGGCAAATGATTTGAGTTTGTTTTCTTGGGTACCAAGTGATGCTAAAGGACTTTGTCTTACAGCACAGTGAGGCAGAAACTGGTCCAGGGGTCGACTGCATCGTGGTGTGCTGACAAAACAAATCGTGAGGAGGACGTGGGAGAGCCGAGAGTTCTCTCTGGCCAGACACTCTGGGAGTACGACGGGCCCAGCTTGTGCTGCCAGCGCCTCACACCCGGATGGGGGCGTCCAGGGTCTGGGAGATGATGACAGGCAGAAACCATGTCCATTGCCTTCAGATTGCTTTACTACATGAAGTAGACCCTCAACACGCAATCCATAAAATATCAACCCTGAAACCAGTAAATAACCCCCACTAGAACTAACATAGTAAACTATAACGAAAATTATGCCCAAGTTTCAGGGAGGTGACCAGGCTGGTCTGCAGTAGAAGGGCAGGATTTGAGTCCAGGGGCACCTCGGAGGCCAACCAGATTTCCTGAGTGTTGGCTTTCGAGAGTCAAAGCTCCCTTCTCCAGATTATGACCGACACGCCCAACACATTGTCAGAGTCAACATTCAAAGCATACACGGTGTTGTTGGGTATCTGGAGGCATGAACATCGCTGTGAGGGTGGGAAGATTTTCGTGGCTATTCATTTTTCCCCAGCCTTTTAATCAGAGAGCAGAGCAAGGTGGTCCTTGCAGGCTAATTGTTGTAGCCATACCTCGGTCAATACAAATCCAAAGCATTCTTTGTCCTCTACCGTATCATCCCAAGTCTCTCTTTGTGAAAACCATCACAACAGCTTCCCAGGACATCGTGCAGCCCTCCAGCACTGGGGAAGAGCGGGCAGGTTCTTCCAGGCTGCAGTGGAGGCCAGCAGCGCTGCGTCCTGCAGAGACCTTAATTGCCTCTCGGTGCAGCCGGGGTTTCAGGGAAGTGGAAATCGCCCAGCGGAGCAATTGACTGCACAGACATGGGCTGGGAATTAGACATTAGATCATTGTAGCCAGAGCCATTTTAACTGAAGCTGATAAAGCTTTGTGATTTTGAAGTCTAATTGAAGTTAATTCATTCTTGATTATCAAGAGATTAAGCTGCTGCCTGAATTAAGCAAGGGACTGTGTTGGGTAACTCGCCTTAATCAAGCAGAGAAGCACTTCTCCTCGCGCTCTCCAGCAAAGCTTAATGGGCCCTCGTAAAGACACCATTTCTGATGTAAGAGTTTGAATGTCTGCAATGAAGAGCTCTTTGAGGGGACACAATTGACACAATTCAGCCTGGCGGAAGGGTTTTCCTCCCTGGTGTACTTGGTGTCTATTTTCCTATTCTGCTTTGGCTTCTGAAGCAGGATATTAGTAAATTGACCGTAGTAATTTCTTTTCTTTTCATTCAAGAATATTTAATACAATGTTGAATCTCACAGTGGCTCTAGTTGTACATATTGAACATTTGCAACTCAAACACGCTCAGCAGTATTTATCATCTTACTACAATTGAGTAGAGGGGGCTGCTATAGCACAGTGGTTAAGGGGTTTGGCTGCAAATCAGCACTCTGCTGGTTCAAATCCCGCTTCTGCCAGGAGCTCAGTAGGTGGCCTTGGGTCAGCCCCTCCTCTCATCTCAGCTCCCCCTCTGTATTGTGGGGATAATAATAACACTGACTTGTTCACTGCTCTGGGTGAGGCACAAATCTGTGTAGAAGAGCGATATATAAGCGCAGTCATTATTGTTAAGAAAGCGGAAGCCTGGCACTGGGATCTGTGTGTGTTTGTGTTTCCAGGCAGGCACACTAGCATCGAAGAATGATGGCAACACCCTTCCTCCTAAGGAGGCTTAATTTCTGGAGAACTGATCAGAAACTGCGTGCATGTGCCTGCATGCAGCCCAATAACAGTTTGACAGGTCATCTCCAGCTTCTCTCTAACAGACCAAAAGATACCAAAACAGGGATGATGTTGTATCAGGGACTGGCATACCGGATTTAGCAGCACAGCAGAGCAGACTTTGACCCGCCAGGCTCTGACTGCGCCAACTGATGAGCCTCTCTCAGCACCACCACCACCCCCGCCTTACAAGAGCCAGCCACGTACGCTAGGGGAGGCCTTGTCTACAAAACTGGGGAATTCCCCAGGTTTGCAGAAAAATCTGAAAAGTTTTTTGAAATGGAGGAGGAGTTTAAATCTCATCCCCAACTGAGGAGTGTTGTCTTTTCTTGCACACACAACGCACCTCTGCTGGCCTGTCAAAGTCCACCTTCCTCACCATGTGCAGCAGAAGCTGGAAAAGGGGAGCTGCTTCTTGGGTCAGAAAGGAACACGAAAGCAATGGGGGCGGGCAGGAGCCACCCACTTCCACTCTCATTTCCGTCAGAGCAGCAGAGAGGAGGTAATGCTGAGGACGGGGGTGGGGGGGTAGAAGGGCCACGGCGGGCAGAATGGCAGGGGGCCAAGGGCCGAAGATTGGGGAGTGCGGGGAAAGAGCTGTCTTGTGACCCCGCACAGTATTTTTCCCAAGAAGGACACAACTTCCAGTGCCCACACAGGCGCTGCCTCCTCTCCTTCCTTACTCAGAAGCAGTGGCTACTGCCCTTGCCATCACGTGGCTGTGGGCGGGGTGGGGGGATGGCTCAGGCTCCACATTCTGAACAGCCACAGAGGGATGGCGGGGGGAGAGTGAGCATTAGGGGGGAGGCAGTCAGAACACCAAGGATGGGGGGGGTGTTTGTGTGTGTGAGAGGGGGGGGAGAGAGACGGTGGGCACTGGAGGGGATAGAGCAAGAAAGTATGAGGGGAACTACACAAGACAAGTTACCTGAATTTGTGCAAGTAAACAAATTCATGTATGGTCTTACATTCATGTGCTTGCTCTTCTGAGAGCAGAGCACGTGTCTGCTAATTTCATGGCATCTCTGGGTATGTTGCTGCATTTGTAGGTGTTCAGGCTTACAACCAGGGGTCATTTCGTAAAAAAAGAGCTGCAGGAACTCGTTAGCATAACTCACTAGCATATCCCATGCCCCTTGACATCACCAGAAGTGTATTAGTAGCATAACTGATTTGATTGGGCCCAAAATGGCCAGGATTCGGCAGCTGCCAGACAAGGGAGTGTTCCCCCACCCAGCAGTGACCCGATCAGGGCCATTTTGGCTACAATTTGGGACAAAACGCTCCAATCCAGTCAGATATGGGCCCAAAATGGCTCAAAATGGCCATTTGGGGCATGTTTTGGCCTGTATCGGGCCCCAAAAGGCCCAGATTGCATCAGAGCTGGGAAGGGGAGGGGTCCCCCACCAGGCACCGACCCAATCCTGGTGGTTTTGGCCCTGATCCTGGCCAAAATGGACCCCAAATGGCCAAAAATGGCCATTTGGGGCCTGTTTGCGCCCGGATTAGGGCTGAAACAGACCGGACCAGGTTGGTGCCAGGCACCAGAGGCTTCCCCCGCCTAGCACCGACCCGATCCCAGCCGTTTTGGCCCTAATCCCGGCAGAAATGAGCCCAAAATGGCTGAAAGTGGCCATTTTGGGCCGATTTGAGCCCGGATCGGGGCCGAAACGGGTGGGACCGGGTCAGTGCTGGGCAGGGGAGGGTTCCCCCACCCGGCACCAACCCAATATGGGCCATTTCAGCCCCGATCCGGGCCGTTTCACCCCCAATCCAGGCCAAAACAGCCCAAAATGGCTGAAAATTGGGGTGGGGCCGCCTGACACCTTGGGAGAACTGTCGGAACAGTGCCCCCAGCGCGTTCCCCCTCGAAATGAGCCCTGCTTACAACTATAAAGTCGCTAGTGTAAAGCATCTTTTTTGTTCTGCTTCCACTTCTTTCCCCCACTGCGTTTTCATTTTCCATTCTTGTTTCCATTTTCATTCTTTCCTTTTCATTCTGTTGAGAAGAGGGTAGGTAGTGCAATTGCTCCAGTTTTGTCATAGCCTCTCCAGTGTATCCCTCCCTGTTCTGTTAAAAACTGTAGCGGGCATGAACCACTTACATTTTGTTTTATTACATGAACTTTCTTTTTCACAGTTTTAAAAATCTCTGCTATTCCTTGGGATCACCTCCCCCCCTTGATAGCCATTATACTTCACTTGGTTGTTGTTGGGATGAAACAGGATCTGACCCTGCGCGCTGCTGCCTGCCTTAACCCTTTGTTTGCTGGGATGCTTTTTGTAAAAGAAACTCAGCTGAAACAGGGGTGTTCCCCCCTCCCCCTTCCCACTTCAGAATGTTAAAAGATCCCCAGTAAAGCATTTTACATTCTGCTTTTCAAGAAGACACAAACACACTTGAATTAAGTATTACAGCCATCCTTTCCCTATTTCTCTTATTCCACCCCCACCCCTAATTGTTGCAAATGCTCACCTGTTTCTAGCTGCATAAAAAGATGCCTCCACCCCTCATCAGCCTGTGTCCTATTGTCAACTGCAGGTTGTATTAGTGGGGAAACTAGCAAGTGAGAGTGAGCAGGCAGGGAGCTGTGAGCCCCAGTGCCTGGCTAGGCCGCCTGCTCCAATGTCCTTCTGCAAAGCAGCCCCGGCGTGGCTGTGCCTGGAGAAGTGAACCAGCCCCCTCCCTTTCTCATCTGCATGTGCAAAGAAGAGGAGCAACATGGAAGTCAACCCACGCCCCCCCCCCCGGACCTGGGCTAAAATTCCACCCCCGGACCGGGGCTAAAACTTGAGCCCGTCCATCCATGGGATCAAAAGGTGTATGACTGCATGTACGCGTGCAGAGAAGGCTAATGGGAAAACGTGTGTAAGTTTGTTCACTTACGCAAATTCAGGTAACTCATTTCATGTCTCTGTCTCTGTGTGTGTGAGAGACAGAGTCAGAAGGCACTGGGGGATGGAGCAAGAAATGAGTTGGGTGGGTGAAAGACAGAAACGGTGGCGGGTTAGAGGACAGAGAGAAAGCGAGGGCGTGTGTCTACGACACCGTGGGCACTGAGGGAGGGAGAAAGTGAGAGAAACATTAAGAGAAAAAGAGACAGAAAGTGAGAGAAAGGACGAGGGAGAGGGGAGGAAGCAAAAGGCGAGGGGAGGGGATGGCCATTCCCACAATTATTTATAGTCCACCTTTCCCATTGAGAGTTGAGGCAGATTACATATGCTCAATATGATCAATGGCTGGGACATACAATAAACAACACAGTAAGGTAAGGATTGCTCGAATTTGAAAACAGTAGAAATCTGTCACACGGCCGCAAAACAGCAAACATATGCAAATTGATATAACACTAAATGATGTGGAACTGTCCAATATGAGCGTACGTACAGCAACAGGCAGTACATGGTAAGTCTACAGGCTATATTTACCAAGGCACCTCTCTGAACCATTTCCTTACAGCACAGTCCTATTACCTGTGTAAAAATGTCATCTTGAATATTTCAGTTTCCTATTGTGGAAAGCCAGGAGACCAGGAGTTTTCCTGACCTCTCCAGGCAGGCCATTCAGTGAGGTGGGGGCCACCACAGAGGAGGCACATGTGCAGGCAGCTGTTGGTTTTGCCTGTTTGGGCGGCGTGAATCATTCAGAAGGCGGCGTGAATGATTTTGAGTCCACATAACTTCTGCAAGCTTCTGCTCCTTATGGACAATTTTCAAGCAGCTTGAAGCAATTTGAAGCAATTTTCAATTTAATTCAAATTAAAATTGAAATTTAATTGAATTAATGTATTCTTGGAACTCTTGAATATTGAATATTGCCTGTTATCCCACCATCGGGTATGGTATGCTTTTGTCAGTTTATAATTTGAATTAACTTCATTGAGCACTCGTGCACTTTTAAAAATATACAAATAATTGTTTATAATTGGTGATTGTGTACTTTGGTTGTCTTGTGCCCCGGAGCAGCTCTTTTTGGGTTTTGATTTCAGGGTGGCACCTGCAGAAGGCCCTGCTCAGACGAGCGAAGCTTCCTTGGCAGGGCGCAGAGAAAGAGGATATGGATTGACTATGGCCGTTTCCGCAAGGCCGGTCGTTCCCACTTTTTGCCCGCTTTTTGTGTTTTGCCGAGTCGCTCCAAAAACTCAGCCTCCCCAAAAGCTCTTACAGGGCAGTTTGAGAAGGGAGGTTGGGTACTTTCGTCATCATTGCCTGCCTCCCTTTCCATTTTTTTTTTTTTTGCGCTCTGCTCATGCGCAGTTGTTTCCCTGGGCAGCATGGAAGATGGGAAGTGCAACGAAAAGACAGATTGACTTGGGAGATACGTAGCTGAGAGGCACGCTGTCTCTTTGTCTCTTAGACACACTTAGTCTATGTTCCGTACAGCATAATCTCGGATTAACATTCGTGTGCATAGCCTTTTTCCCCAAGCCATTGCTTGCTCATTGTCTTGGGGAGCACTTTCATTCTATATAGTGACCCCCACCTTATGGAATGGCCTCCTGAAGAGATCAGGAAAGCTCCCACTGTCTTGGCTTTCCACAAACTGTGCAAATCCTAATTATTCAGGAGAGCTTTCTTACAAGTACTAGGGCTCTGCTGTAAGGAAATGGCTCAAAGAAATGCTTCAGTAAAGAGACTGTAGGCTATACTACTGTGCACTGTGCAGTATTACTGTCGTTTATGATATTCTGTACATTGTTTCCCTGTATCAGAGTTCTGCTTTTTTTAAAATTTCTGCAATCTATATCATATATTGTTTATTGAATGTCCCAGCTGTTGATCATATTGAATTACGCTGTGCAATTCATCTTGAATGTCAGTGAGAAAGGTGAATTATAAATAACATAAAATAAATATGAGCAGGGATGCTGCTAATTCAAGCTATTGGGCATCAACCTGATGGTAGGAAGGTGCAAATACATAGCTTGTGATCAGTGGCAGAAGGCAGGCAAGGATGGGATTGAGAGGCAGAGATTTTGTCTTAATTCAGCCCCTGTCAAGAACCTACTGCCACATTTGGTTAGGGTTGCCCTATTGCCCAGTTGGTCAGGGTCTATTCATTTAACCAATTAGCTGGCACAGATTCACAAGGGTTTCTTTTACAGACAGATCTATAAGCCTTCCAGATTCAAAGGCGGAAGGCAAAAAAATGTGTTTTCTGCTTAATTATGCTGTAGAAACAGCCTAGGGTTGTCATTCCTCAGTGGGGGCCAAGGATCCCCCATTCCCAACCTCCTCCCCCCGCCACCACTCACCTGGCCAGCAGGGGAACAGGCTGGCGCGTGCTCCCAGCATGACACAGCGCTGTCTCTCCCAGAAGTGACATCATTGTGCAGGCCCTGGGAGTGCTCCCAGGCTTCCCGCTGTGCCAATTTGGCCGTTTGGGGCCCCAAATCATCCCGACATGAAGCCTGGGAGCACTTCTGGGGCCAGCGCAATCAGGGCCGGCACCAGGATTTCTGGCGCCTGAGGCATGGGGGGGCAGCTTAAGGACTGCTCCTACCCCCTCACCCATGCATGCAGAGGGCACGTGCCCACCTGGACTGCGGGGCGGCTGGGCGGGAGGACTGAGAGGCTGCTGGCCCAGCCAGGCATGGCGGGTGGCTGGGGAGGCATGTGTGCTTCCTCCCAGCCCTCCCGCTCCATTGCTCTGCGCACTGCACTAGATGCCTGCCTCGCCTGGCCCGTGACTGCTGCTCCTGGCTGGGGGCACGTGTTGGTGGCAGTAGCAGCAGCATGGGAGAGCTGGGAGGCGTGGCAGGCGGCCAGGGCAGTGCGCGGGCAGCTTCCCATCCCTCCTGGTCAGCCGCCCGCTCACTGCTGCCACCAGCTCCGTGGTGCGCCCCCTGCCCCGGCGCCCCCTCCGGCACCTCAGCGCTGGAGGTGATCCTCAGGGTTGCCTCAATGGAGGCGCCGGCCCTGTGTGCAATGATGTCACTCCTGGAGCAAGTGTATGCTTTGAGCTTGTGCAAGAAGAAGCTGCAGATCAATGCCAGGTGCCCCCCCCCCCGGCTATGAAGGTAAGGGGCTCTGGCAACCCTAAAATAGCCTGTTACACCTTCTCTTTCTTCTAGCCAATCCTTTGGCCACACTGGAAGCAAACTGTCTCTGTTCTTTAGAAACTGAAATGAAACAATGGGCCTTTTCATACTGCTTACCTTCAGTCGCAATGAGCCGGAACATCGCGCAAAAAATGCGGAAGATCGCATTTTCTCACGCGAGATTTGCGCGAAGGTAAGCAGTGTGAAAAGGCCCCATGTCTCTTTTGCAGCCTCCACTGGGGGAGTGGCAAGGTATAAATTAAGGAAATTCATAAATCCTCCATGGCTGCCATTTTATGATAGATAGGCCCCTCCCCTATGGCAGCCACCACAACTGCTGTGATGAGAAAGGATGGAAGAACAGAAAACATACCCCGTGTTTCCATGTGCCTGTTCCGCCATGGAGAATTCTAAGGGCCTCATGTCTGTCTTTGCCTTCCTTGGGTGAAGGCTACCCTCTCTGCGAATTTCATCTCAGCTGGTGTGGAGGGGAAATTACAGGTGGGGATGCGTTTCCCATTGAAGCTAATACAAGTGTCACTTGAATACACTGACCATCCTGAACATGTGCCATAACAATTTTTTTAACAAACAAAAATGAGCTGAACCCAAAGAGAATTCTGTGATTATTCTGAGCAATACAAATATGTCCCCCATAGCAGAGTTACCCGCCAGAAACGGCATTTCTTCTAAGTCAAAGAAAACCATGAGCATTTTCGTTTGACTTTTGCAATAGCTCTAATATGAGACATTTTAATTTAGCATAAAAATGAAATATAATTAGTTACCTTATTTAGAAATCCCTGTCTTTAGACACGAGACCATTCATAATAGTTGAAAATTAAGGCTGCAGTGACTTGTTATGTGGTATCTTTCCCAGGTTTGTTTGTTTTTTTAATTAAAAAGCCAAGTTGGGCTATATACCAGAGTGAAGTATCTGGCACACAATTTTTTTTTTCCCCACATGGATAAAAAGGCAAACTGGAAATGGCAGCTTCATGCTGAAGGATCGCTGACGAGGAATGAATAAAGCAGGTTTTTAAAAATCTGACTTTATTCTGTTCAAATGCACGGGTGAAGAAAATACCGTTTATTTGCATTTCAAGCACAGTGTGCAGCGGCAGGTGGAGATGCCCAAGTTGTTGATGCCTGTGAGCTGGTAACTCTTCTTGTCCAGATGTTGGTTCTGCAGTACTTGCCCCGTGTCCTACGCCTGGGTAGGAGGTGCTCTTGGTACGGAAGTCACTGAAGAGGCAAAAATTCTGACAGAAACGTTAGGGATACAGAGGAGGAGAAATTATAATATTTGCCCAGCAGTGCCCATATGATGGGTTTTCCGGAGAGGTTCCTGACCTACACCCGATAGTGATGACAACGTTTATTTAACACTTTTCCTAAAGGCTTATCTTGGGCAGTAGCTTCAGATCAATGGATATTGTGTTGTTGCTGTTCTGATTTTGATGCTGTTGCGTCAAAGAAATTTTAGTGCTGATATTGTGCCTTACTGTTTTAATAAGTGTGTTTTGATTTTTTGATTTTTTTTTAAAGTCACTTTGGAAGACTTTTGCTGAGGGGACAAGGTAGAAATATTGTCAGTGAACAGAAGTCATTGTGGGGCGCTTTTCACAGACACAATAAGGGGAGCACCCTCTCGCTTTGGAAGCTTTCTGGAAGCCCAACTCGTTGCACGTGGCAGAATCGGCAAGGCACTGTTGAGCTAGCGGTCAGACAGAGGTCTTGTCCCATGATTCCTTTTGCAGGCATCCGTCGGGGCTTCAGACCTACAAAGTATTATAACCTTTAGCACTGCATTTCTTGATAGGCCATTTTAAGAATTTAAAAGAACCTTCCAAGTTGGGTGGGGGAGATTCCAAGCAACTTGAAGGCTTGTTGTGGTGCTACGCGGCCAGCCTAGGCAGAGTTACATATTTCGATTCCCATTGGCTTCCATGGAATTAGAAAGATGGAATTGCTAAAGATGGCAAACTATGATGGAAACTATTGCAAAGCTATTGTCGTAGATCAAATAGCAAACTTTTTTAAAGCAAGTGTAACCAGGGCTTTTTTTCTGGGAAAAGAGGTGGTGGAACTCAGTGGGTTGCCCGCAGAGAAAATGGTCACATGGCTGGTGGCCCCGCCCCCTGATCTCCAGACAGAGGGGAGTTGAGATTGCCCTCCGTGCCGCTCAATCTAAACTCCCCTCTAAACTCCCCTCTGTCTGGAGATCAGGGGGCGGGGCCACCAGCCATGTGACCATTTTCAAGAGGTTCCAGAACTCCGTTCCCCCACGTTCCCCCTGAAAAAAAGCCCTGAGTGTAACCCCTGTGAGGTAATTGGTTTAGCCCAGTAGGGTGGAGTCAGTAGCTGCAGCCAGGCTGCCAAGGAGGAGGCTGGTTGCCGGGGAGCTGAATAATAATTTATATGCTCTTATCACCTTGAATAAGGGCTGTAATTCCCCAACAAGAGGACAGAAGCCTGCACTACAGTTGCTTCGAAATAGTGAACAAGGACTCATCACTTCATGGAATGTTGAACTGTTTTACCTTTTCAAAGACATTGTTTGTTAAAGTTTCTGTATGGTTTTACTTATGAGTTTAGTTTTAAAAAATAGTTGTATTTTATTAATTGTTAAAAGGTTTTTAAAAAAATTCTTTCTTAACTTAAATATGTGTGAAGGTTTGCTTCCTAAACCCTATAGAACCCATACAAAGAGAAGTTACACAAGCATTTGGAATGCCTTTAGTTGTTTAGAAAAAACAGTTGTAGAGACTGTAGAATCAGCAAGTAAGGCGGAAATATAGGTGCTTACAAGGAATACTTAAAGGCAAATACTCAATCACAGGCGGTGAGAGCATCATCACATACCCCTCCCCCATCACCCTCTCTAAATAGCCCCGCCTCCCGAGTTAGAATATTGGTGGTGGTTCCTTTTTTAGGATCTGTCCATCTGGTCCCCATCCGTTGAACAGAACCTGAGAAGATATTTTTGTCTCAAGTGTTAGGGATCTAAATGAGCTGTTCTTTCTTCTAGATTCTTCCCTGAGAACGAAAACTATTCCAGCACTTCAGCTTTTCAAACAGCTCAAAATATATCATTCAAAAGCAACCATTAGCTGACTGCTATTTAGCTAGTAGCAATTTGCAACCACTGCAGAGTTTTAAATTAATAGCAACAAGAACGGGAAATGAAATCATTTATTACTCCTGAAAGCCAATTTTACACACTTCTCAGGCCTTGAGACTGCTTTCTAACCTTATTATTTAAAAAAGTAATGATCCCATTTTAGCATTTGCTCCCTTTTAATTTTTTTTTCTTCCGCCAACCTATCAGGCCTTAAATAGGTTGGTTTCATAGTGATTTCAGCAAAAAACTCATTAGAATTATATGCTCCATCTGTTTTGCTCATTGAAAGCCTTATAAAAATGGTACTTTAAATAAATCAATGATAACTATGTGAAATAATCTACTAATGATTGTTTTTCTTTTGTCTTTATAGTTAAAAAAAAATACCAAGGAATTAGCAGAAACGAATGGCCATAATGAACCTCAGGTAAATGTAGGTACAACTTTTGTGTTTCCTTGTCATGTGCTGATATTTACTCTTTGCACTTTGCAATGAAATAGCAGAATTTGAGTCCAGGGATACCCTAGAGACCAACAAGCTCCGTCTTTTCAGGGTGGAAGGCAGGCAGCCTGTAGCTGCAGGGGGCATACCTGAAGAAGGGCGCTTTGGCTCTTAAAAGCTCATACTCTGAAAACCTGGCTGCTCTCTGAGGTGCCCCTGGACTCCCATCCTGCTATCCTACTGCAAACCAAAACAGCTACCCATCTAGGATCCCTTTCTGCACTCACAGTTTAAACCGCCATTTATGAGCATTCCCCTCAATCGTAATGGCTTCGGCAGGGCACTCCCACATTCCACACAGTCTGGGGCAGTTTTGATTTGGTGTCTTGTATTTCATTGTTGACAGGCTTTGAAGCCTTGGTGCAGTTTCGGGCTTTCGGGGCTTTGCAATTCATGTCACAAGTTTTTTTTTTTTAAACTTTGAGCATGCGTAGTAACGTTGCACTGTTGGATCCCACCCCCCCCCCTGCTTTTGCTGATTGGACTGTTCCCAGCCCACCGGAGAGACAATTGGTGGCAGAGTTCTGGGGGGAAACATGTACCACTCTCATTTATTTAAAGCCAGCAGGGAATAAGCAGCAAGGTTAGGAATCATTCCTGGCTTTGGAAAAAAAATGAGTGAGTGCGTGCGTACCTGGGAGGGAGGAAGCCAACGGAGAAGCAGCCTTTATGATGCTTCACCTCACTTCACTGGAAAAAATGGTGGGAAAGGAGTTGAGAGAGCTGAGGAGGGTGGGAGTGGTTGATTCTGCACACACCAATCAGCTCCCGGGGAAAAGGGGAGCGGGGAGAAGAGAAGCAGAAGGGGAATAGAGAGTTCACACTGACATTAATCATAGAATCACAGAATCATAGAGTTGGAAGGGGCCATACAGACCATCTAGTCCAACCCCCTGCCCAGTGCAGGATCAGCCTAAAGCATCTCTGACAAGTATTCATCCAGCCTCTTCTTGAAAACTGCCAGTGAGGGGGAGCTCACCACCTCCCTAGGCAGCTGATTCCACTTTTGAACTACTCTGACCGTGAAAAAGTTTTTCCTAATATCCAGCCGGTACCTTTGTGCATGTAGTTTTAGCCCATTGCTTCGCGTCCTACCCTCTGCTGCCAACTGGAACAGCTCTTTGCCCTCCTCCAAATGACAGCCTTTTAAATATTTAAAGAGAGCAATCATGTCCCCCCTCAACCTCCTCTTCTCCAAACTAAGCATTCCCAAGGCCCTCAGCCTTTCCTCGTAGGGCTCAGTCTCCAGACCCCTGATCATTCTTGTCGCTCTCCTCTGCACCCTCTCGATTTTGGCCACATCCTTTTTGAAGTGAGGCCTCCAGAACTGCACACAATACTCCAGATGTGGCCTGACCAAGGCAGTATAGAGAGGGGCTATGACCTCCTGCGATTTCGATGCTATGGCCCCTTTGATACAACCCAGGATTGAATTAGCCTTTTTTGCCACCGCATCACACTGACTGCTCATATTCAGTTTACAGTCTACTCTTTCCCCAAGATTCCTTTCACATATACTACTGCCCAGAAGTGTATCCCCCATCCAGTATTTGTGCTTCTCATTTTTGTGGCCCAGATGTGTAATACTGTGCACTTGTCTTTGTTGAATTGCATCCTATTCACAGCTGCCCACTTCTCCAGAGTATTCAGGTCTTGTTGAATTTTAATTCTGTCTTCTTGGGTGTTTGCTACCGCTCCCAATTTGGTATCATCAGCAAATTTAATGAGCAGCCCTCCACTCCTTCATCCAGATCATTGGTAAAAATATTGAAAAGTACCGGGCCCAAAACCGAGCCCTGCAGCACCCCACTGGACACCTCCCTCCAATCTGATGAAACGCCGTTGACCACCACTCTTTGAGTGCGGTCCTCCAACCAGTTCCCTATCCACCGAACTGTCCTATAGTCTACTACACAGTCTTCCAGTTTGCCCATTAGAATGTCATGGGGAACCTTATCAAAAACTTTACTGAAATCCAGGTAAATCACGTCGACAGAGTTCCCACGATCCAGTAAGCTTGTCAAGATCCCTTTAAAATCTGTTCTAATATCTTCCCAGCAACAGAAGTCAGACTGACTGGCCTGTAGTTTTCTTCTTCCCTTTCTTTAAAGATTGGGATAACATTCGCTCTTCTCCAATCTTGTGGCACATCCCCAGTCCTCCAGGAGGCCTTGAAGATGATGGTCAGATGCTCTGCATGTTCTCTAGAATGCTCTTTGAGCACTCTTGGGTGCACACCATTCGGCCCAGGGGAGTCGTATTCAGTGCAGCCAGATGCCTCTCCACTACCTGTCAATGTCAACTAGCCACTCAGGAGTCCTGTCACATTTTCTACTATCTCTAGATGTGCTTGAGTTCTTCAGGAAGAAAACAGAGGCAAAAAAAGTCATTAAGCCTGTCTGCTTTTTCTCTGTCCTGCATCAGAGTTTCTCCATCTACTCCCAACAGCGGTCCAATTGCCTCTTTTACCTTGTGTTTGCTTCTCACATATCTGTAGAAATTTTTCTTATTGTAGCGAGCCCTCCTGGCCAGACCCTGCTCATACTGAGATTTGGCCTCTCTGATGGCTGATCTGCAGTACCTAGTAACCCTCATATACTCCTCTTTAGAGGACTGTCCTTCTCTCCATTTCCTGAACATTTCCTTTTTCTCCCTTAGCTTACTCTGGAGCTCTCTGTGCATCCACATCGGTTTCTTGGAGCCCTTACCATGTTTCCATCTTGCTGAGATAGTGAGGGCTTGAGCTTGCAAAAGCTCGTGTTTGAGAAGGGCCCACCCTTCACTCGCTCCTTTCCCTTCCCGCACACTCCCCCACGGAATGACTCTCATCAAGCCTCTGAGTTCATCGAAGTTGGCCCTACGAAAATCTAACCTATGAGTCTGGCTACGAACTTCCTTGGCCCCCCACAGCAACTGGAATTCAAGGAGGACATGGTCACTTCCCCCTAAGGTCCCCACCACCTTCATCTCATCTACCAATTCTTCCCTGTTGGTTAATATCAAGTCTAGTATGGCCGAGCCCCTTGTAGCTTCCTCTACCTTTTGAAAAAGGAAGTTATCGGCCAGGCAGGTCAGGAAATTGTGTGATTCAGGACGCTTTGCTGAGCTTGTCTCCCAGCATACATCAGGGATATTGAAGTCACCCATAATTACAAGGTTCTGATGTCTGGATACTCCACCAAACTGTTCAAGGAGGGCAGCATCCATTTCCTCTCCCTTGTCAGGTGGTCTGTAGCAGACTCCAACAACAATACCCTTTGTCCTTCCTCCCCTTATTTCTGTTGAGAAAAAGGTTAAAAATAGCTTTAAATCAGAGGTGCAATGGATCTTGAATCAATAGAGAGTCAGCACACGAGTTTAGCTTTTAAAAACATTTTACTTCTAAAGGGAAAAGGGACACAGGATTGCCTACAAAATAACAAACACCTAGAGCTACATTTTCTTACCACAAAGAGCTGGGATAACTGAATGGAGAATCTTCTTCTTCCTCCTTCTTCTTGACCCTAGAAAGAAAG
This sequence comes from Eublepharis macularius, assembly GCF_028583425.1. NCBI lineage: Eukaryota > Metazoa > Chordata > Lepidosauria > Squamata > Eublepharidae > Eublepharis > Eublepharis macularius. The sequence goes on from NC_072792.1 coordinate 3,666,828, forward strand.
TCACCTGACCTGTTGACCAATAACTGTTTACAAACACTTCAGTTTCCTGGGCTTGCAGATTATTGGCTCTGTGCCATGTTCCCTTTCCAGGTCAATCTAAACAATAGCATGGTAGGTAAACACGTTAACCCCATAATGACTGAATGTCAGACCTTGCAACACACATATATTCCAACAATTTCCACCCATATACTTTCCACTGGACTGTCAACCACATTCTCCAGAACTTGCTGACAATCAAGCCCTCTCCTCAAATACAATGCCACTCCACCTCCTCTTCTACCCTTCTGGTTTTTCGTGAACAACTTGTACCCATCCACTACCACATTCCAGTCATGGGAATCATCCCACTAAGTCTCAGTAATTCCTATTATATCGTAGCCCTTTGTTTGCAAGAGAAACTCAAGGTCGTCCTTCTTATTAGCTATCCTTCGGGCATTGGGATATAGACACTTGTAGCCTTGTAACTTTGTTTGATCTGCCCTACCCAGGTGGGTCCCTGCTGTTATCACTTCTTCATTGAAATCCCCTTGTTGATCATCCCCTTCCCCTTGCGGCATCAGTTTAAAGGTCTCCTGATGAAGCTCTCCAGGTTCTTTCCAAACATTTTCTTCCCTGACCTTGAGAGGAGAAGCCCATCATGTGCTAGAAGGCCTTCTCTAAGGAAACTTATCCTGTGGTCCCAGAAGCCAAAGCGCTCCTGCCGGCACCCCCACCTCAGCCAACAGTTCACCTCGAGTATGGTCTGCTCCCTTGGCATTCCTCTTCCTTTGACAGGTAGGATAGAAGAGAATACCACCTGTGCCCCCACTATCTTCAACTGCCTTCCAAGAGCTTCATAGTCCTCTTTAATTCTTGCAATCCTATTTGCAGCCGTGTCATTTGTTCCCACACGAACCAGCACAAACGGGTAGTGATCAGTCGGTCTGATCAGTTTTGACAGTTGGTCTGTAATATCCTGAATTCTGGCTCCTGGCAAGCAACACATCTCTCAGAGTAGGGGATCTGGCCTGGACACATGACATTCCATACCCATGACCAGAGAGTCCCCGATGACCACCACCTTCCGTTTTCTTCCACTTCCATGTGGCCTCATGTCTTCTGCACACCCTCTTCCAGCACTTTGTGGTTCTCCTTCCACTCTCATCTCCGTCACCATCTCTAGCACTTCAAAACGATTCTTGAGCTCCAGTGGACCAGAGCATCACCTTAGTCTTCATCTTATGGTTTGTACTGCAGACCTGAGCGGCGACTCAGATGGGAGATCGACTCTTCCTTCTTCTCTTGGACTTATTTCTTCATGCCTGTGCAGAGCCCCAGGCTCTTCTCAGTAAAATCCTCTCCCTCCTTGATCTCCTGAAGGGTGGTGATCCTTTCCTCCAGGCTCTGAACCTTTTCTTCCAAAACTCTGACCAGCTTACACTTCTGGCAAGTGAACTCTGTCTTCTCCTCTGGAAGGAAAGCAAACATGGCACACTCCATGCAGGTGACTGCAAAGGGGGCTTCAGTAGACATGATTGCCTTCCAAATATACCTAGAGTACTAGCAGAACAAGTATACTAGCAGAGTTTCAGGTCCCTCAGGCAGATCCCCAGGCTAAGAGCCACAGGGCAAGAGCCCTTTGGCTCTCGCCCTTCAGCTCGCACCAAAGGCTTGCACCTCTGGCGAGGAGGAGCCTTTTGTTTCAAAAGGTGCCTTCCTGCCTAGCCCAGCAGGGCCCCAGGACACTAGGGGGCGGGGCTTGTAACCAAGAGCAACAGCAACCAGCAGCAAACAACAGCAATTCACTCAGCCCCCAACAGCCCCACACAGAACTTAACCAGAACCACTCTCTAGCAAGCTACGCAGAACCCACTCACCCTCCGCTTCTCACACAGTAGCTAGGAAAGGCAAAAGGCAGAAAGACAACAACCCCTTACCTTCTAGCTTCAGCTCTCCACCATGTGCTCTTGCCTCAGCTCAGGGCCAGACACAACTGGGCAGGGGCTTCAAAATAAATTTGCAGTATGTCCGTGGGGGGGGGGGTGGAATCCAGGATACCGCGGACAAACATCGGTACTGCGTCCCATGACTACCTTGCAAGTGTGAAACTCCTGCAAACATAGGAAGCAGAACATATACTGAAGTGCTTTAAAGTCTGAGTGTGAAAAGGGCCTAGAATAAAAGTGATCCTAGGAAAGGAGCCCCCCCCCACTCCCTTAAGTGCATGGGCCTCAGTCAGAGACGTTGATTAATCTTGATTGGTCTGTAATGGGCACAGCCTTTTTTTTTTTTACCATGCCTGTGTGGCTCCCCCCCCCCCCCCCGTTCATAGATGGACCAGTTTGGGAAAGCTGGAATCAAACTCCACTTTGCCATGATGTATGTCTGAAAGCAAGCGCCCTACCTAAGCAAACTGGAGTTTGTCTCTATCCACAAAATGAGATTCTAAACCAGTTTAATTTCTGTTTAGAATACTGGTTTGTGGGGAGGAAACAGACTCTTATTTTGTCCAGGCACTTAAGAGTTTGTAATCCGCCTTGGATCTCAGTGAGAAAGGCGGACTATAAATAAACAGCTACACTTGCGTTGGGATATCACAGCAAACTGTGATTTGACTCCAGTCTTCCTAAAGCAGGACGCTTTGAATCAGGGGAGGTGGCGTATAAAAGGCTGACCTCAAAGCTGTGGCCATGTCCCTGGCAGGGAGAGGTTGTTGTGACGTTTGCATGTAGCCATTGGTTTAGACTCAGCAAGTTTATTTTCAAGGCAAACTGAATTTTTAAGTTTGTGTACAGAATTAACAAGTCCCTGTTAAGACATATCTTGCTTGTTTGTTAAATGCCTCGTAACACTTTCTCATGCTTCTTATTGATGAGCTATTTAAATGTGCAGGATCTAGAATGACTGAGCCCCCCGCTACAAATACAGATTTCAGCAATGAATCTTCAGAATCTTGAGGCTTTCAGCTTCTATTTGTAAAGAGAGTAGCTGGAAGCGGAAAATATGTGAGGCATTTGCCAGGCCGTTCTGAAGACACGAGGCTTGCCTATGTGTGAAATGCATGCAACGAGAAGAAGCTAAGGAAGAGCAGCTTCAGGAAGCAGGAGAAGAGACAGGGAAGAGGTAACACCTGCTCCCTTCCCTGCCTACTTCTCCGCTGCAAAACAAGCCCCCCCCCCAACACTGCTGTCCCCCCTGGGGGGTTCCAGACTCAGCCGTGGTTCTCTAAATTAGGGCTGCCAGTTTTTAAAGTGGTTCCTCTAGCAGCCCCTTTTAATAATAAAACATTGCAGCAGCAACCACCTTTATTGGTGCCACAGCAGCCCCTTTTAATATCAATTTGATCCGCAGCAATTATCAGGTGGTGCTGCTGAGCTCCATGTCATGAAAGCTTCAAGCGCCCATTTCTGCAGATTAAACCTCTGTTAAAGGAGCAAGACAGTTTCCTCCTGGGCATTCAAATCACCACAGAGAAGGGTAGCTTGAGGACACTATTTGTAGCACAGGAGAGCACTTTCCCTTCCACACGGCATGTAAAGACACTCACTGCAATCCTCTCAAAAGATTGTATCAAATCAGGTTTGGAAACGATTGGAACAAAGTGTGGAGGGAGGGACTGGAGAGCGAACGGCTTCGTGTCCAAAAACGCCGCTGCAGTCCGGATGCCATGCCAGCCCTGTGGGGGCAATCGATCTTACTAAACTGTGTTTACCAGTTGTAAGTGCCAAAGTGTAAATTACACACTTAGGAAGGTAACAAAAAACCAACAGCTGAGTTCTTTTGGTAAGGAAAAGCCTATTTGGGAGGGGATTTGCAGGGAAACAGGTACCGGCCTAGCAGTGGCTGCATTTGGGCAGATCCCGTCCACAGTGGTGCCGTTTTCTTTTCCTGAGCCCTCCTTGGCCGCCTCCTCACCCCGCCCCCCACCATAGTGTTTTTTAGGCTTTTTTAAAAAAACAGTAAGTGCTATAGTAAATGTTGCGGGGGGGGGGGGGACCCAGTGCCCCTTATGGGGCTCAGTCAATGAAAGTGCAGGAGGCAGCAGCACCACGTGGTTGCCCCCTTGCCACCGTGAAGGAATTTGCCCCAAGATCTCCACAGAGAATCGTCACTGTGTGGAATAGGGGTGCTGGGTTCCCCGGTACTCCCAGTGGGAGGTGGGGGTCCTGGCACCTACTTTTGGATGTCTCCTTTGCGCACGCGCCCCTGGGCCTGTGCAATCATCATGCAGGCCGTGGCTGCCCCGGAAATGCTCAGAATCAGGCCGAATTCAGCCCTGATTGGGTCCGAATCAGCCTGGAATGGGCCGCTGTGGTGCGGGGGAGCACTCCCCTGTCCAGCAGCGGCCTAATCCAGGCCCGATTTGGGGCATTTGAGGCCCACGGGAGCACGCCTCGCCACCCAGGAGCATGCCCATGAGGCCCGTGCCAATCCTGCCAGCCAGGTAAGTGGGGGCGGGGGGTGGAGGATGGGAGCGGAGGATCCCCAGCCCCAGTGGAGGACTGGCAACCCTAGTCTGGAAGCATCCATGATTCCCAGGAAAATTTATCTGATTGTAGACATTTGAGCATTGTAACCTTCAGTGAGATCAATTCCAATTGTCTGGAGGACTGTGAGTTAGAGGCAGTGAGATTTCTTCTCTTGTGTACTGATGGGAGCTGCACTGCAGGCCACCCTCTTTAGTGGAATGGCCGCTGTTTGACACAGGCCCAGAGCTGCTTTCACACATGGACTATGCAAGCAGCAGTGAGTGGAGTTGAGGCCGCACCTGGAGTACTGTGTGCAGTTCTGGAGGCCTCACTTCAAAAAGGACGTGGCCAAAATCGAGAGGGTGCAGAGGAGAGCGACGAGAATAAGGTGTCTGGAGACTGAGCCCTACGAGGAAAGGCTGAGGGCCTTGGGAATGTTTAGTTTGGAGAAGAGGAGGTTGAGGGGGGGACATGATTGCTCTCTTTAAATATATGAAAGGCTGTCATTTGGAGGAGGGCAAGGAGCTGTTCCAGTTGGCAGCAGAGGGTAGGACGCGAAGCAATGGGCTAAAACTACATGCACAAAGGTACCGACTGGATATTAGGAAAAACTTTTTCACCGTCAGAGTAGTTCAAAAGTGGAATCAGCTGCCTGGGGAGGTGGTGAGCTCCCCTTCACTGGCAGTTTTCAAGAAGAGGCTGGATGAATACTTGTCAAAGATGCTTTAGGCTGATCCTGCACTGGGCAGGGGGTTGGACTAGATGGTCTATATGACCCCTTCCAACTCTATGATTCTATGATTCTATGAGGCACAGGGGGGCTGCACTTGCAAACACCTGGCAACCACCCTGCCTCTCCCCCCAGGAGTTGAACTGTAACTCACAAATGAGCCATCCCTCATCTTGCTAGAGTGGACCAGCAGGCGATTCAGAATGGGCAAAAGAAAGTCACTGGCTTAAAACGTGAGGCTGCCCTTGGCTCAGTTGGCTTTTATTAGGGTGTTCAACAAGTTCATAGAGAATGGATCTGTTGATGAGTATAGCCTTGACAGTTAAATGGAAGCTTCAGGTTCAAAGGCAGTCTATCTTTATATAAAAGATAGACTGGAGCCCAAAGAGCAGGGGAAGCTGGTTGCCTTTGTTCAGGATTTGCCGACTACTGGAAGCACCTGTCTGACCGCTGCTGGGCCTTTGGTCTGATCCAGCAGAGCTCTGTATGTTCTGCACACAAACTTTTGTTCTCATGCTTGAGTTAATGCACAGCCCACTGTGAGTGATCAGTTCTAATATGCTTTATTCTAAGGCACAGCTTAGGACCACGTCTCTGTTTTTTTCATTTACCTTAAGGGTGAAAAGCACAGTAATGCAAAGTGCCTGAGACTGTAATGGCTCACGCAGTTGTCTTGACTGCATAAAATAGGAGGCTGCAGACAGCCTGTTAGCTCCCCGCTTCTCCTGGTCACCTGGGGTGCCCCTGGGACCCTCATGAGTGAGTATATGAGGCACGATTCCTTGGATACGCCCATGTTTCCTGACAAAGCCAACATATCTGCCAGGCACTGAAATAGTGTTGTTCTCAACTATATTAATTTGAAAGTCTAATCCATCCAAATTGAATTCATCTTTCATTCCTCTGGAATTCATGATTCCTGGTGCCATAGAAACTGCTCCCCAGATGCATTTCCCTTAGTACCCGTTGCCTATTTTAAACCGAGATGGAGAGAAACAAAGGGGGGGGGCAGCTTCTGCAAAAAAACCGTTGTGGTTTGTTTTTTGGGCTTGCTCCTCATCTGCCCCTTAAACTCAGCCCAGCCCTATATTGAAAATGGGGCCTGAATTCTGGAATAGAGGGGAAGCAAGCAAAAAAAAATCCATCACGTTTTGTTATAGATTCTCACTTGCAGTCAATAAACAGTTAGATTTAAAGAGCTCTGTGGCTGTTTATGACTCAGGAATGTAGCAATGAGGCTCTTTATATTCTGATACATTCTACCACATGGTGAAACTGCCCTATGGGTATGGTTGCCAACTGTGGGTCTGGAGGTTCCTGGAAGTTTGGGGGTGATACCAAGGGAGGACATAGTTTAGGGAAGGGAGGGAGCTCAGTGGCCATGTGATGCTCTAGAGGCCACCCTCCAGAGCAGCCATTTTCTCCAGGGGAACTGATTCCTGCAGTCTGATCCGTTGTAATTCTGGGAGATCTTCAGGCCCTGTGTGGAGGTTGGCAGCCCTGCCTACGGGACATGTTCTCTCCCTCCCCCCGCTCAAACTCAAGCTCCATAGGAAGGCAGGAGTGACATTCGGGGCAGGAGTGACATTCGGGTTAAAGAGCTGCACTCTTTTTTCCCTGATACGTCCAATTGAGTAAACAAGTCTCCCTCTCAGAAAGGCTACAAAGGAAGGTTTGTGTGAGAAATTGGCAGAGATTATGCAGAATTTGCGCTTTGGAAGTAATGAGAATCGACACAGACTCCAGTGTAGCTCTGTACAAATACTTTACTAAGAGGATAAAAATAGGGTTACTTTAGAAGAAAATAATAAGTGCTATACAGACTACATCTTGCTAGAAAAGTAACTGAACGAGAGAGAAACAGCAACTGAACAGAGATGCAGAAAGAGCAATAAAACTTCAGTACTTAGCAACATTTAATTGCCTCCCAATAAACAAGTTGCCCAATAGAAAATCCTAATCCTACTTCATTATGCTTAGAGACTCCCCTTTCTACGGCAGGAATCTTTACTCGAAGCCCTAATGGTTAGGTGCAAAGTGAGTTTACTAATTAAGTAAGTAACACAAATAGTTTAACTCTTTCGTGACTGAAATGGAAACACTTGCTAATCCCCAACAAACCCCTTCTCAAGCGTTGGAGTGGAAGTCACGAAGGTTCATCTTCTTGCGTAGATGTTCAGGCTTTACTTTGGTGAGTGGCTTCGTCAGTATGTCAGCAACCATCTCATCAGAAGGGCAGTATTTAATGTCTGTTAGCCCTTGCTGTTGCAGCTGTCTCACCTTTAGATGTTTCACTACTATGTGTTTAGTTTTTCCTTTGATGCTCTCACTCTTGGCTAAAGCAATACAGGCTAGGTTGTCCTCAAATAGAGTGATGGGTTTTGGTTCTTCTAAAGTCCTTTAGTAGGTTGACAGTCCATCCAAGCTCATCACAGGCTTGTGCAGCAGACACATATTCAGCTTCAGTGGTTGATGTCACGATGAGAGTTTGTTTCTGGCTTGTCCAGCTGATCAAGTTGTTTCCATAGAAGAAGAGGTATCCGCTGGTTGACTTGTAGTCATCTATCTCCTCAGCAAAGCTGGCATCCATGTATCCCACTAGGATTGGGTGTTCACATGGTTTGCTGATCCAATCAGGTATCTGACTACCCTTTTGACTGCTTCCCAGTCAGCTTGGTGGGTGCACTTGTTTCTGTGCTCAGGATCCCAACCGCTGCACGTATATCTAGTCTTGACACTTTACTCAGGTAGAGAAGCTTTCCAATTATTTGTCTGTATTTGACATTGTCTCTTAGTGGCGCTCCATCATGGTATTTGATGTAATTTTGATCCAGTGGTGTTCCTTTTGGTCTGGTATCTTGCATCTCTAGTGATTCCACAAGCTCCATGATCTTGTGTTTCTGGCTTAGAAGGAAACTTCCATTCTGGGTTCTCTTGATTAGCATCCTCAAGTAACTGCAGGGTTCACCCACCTGCTTAATCTCAGTCCAAGCACGGGATCGAGTGCAGATCAAGTGCAGTGTGGCTGCAGTGTGCAAGTGAACAGGAATGCAACAGTGAAACACGTATAATTGCGTTCACATGTTGTAATTCGTGTCGTGTAGTTTGGCTCATTGTCTCTGCAGAATCAGTTGGAAGTAATCGGCCTCGGCCTCCGCCATATTTAACATACAGGCCTATGATATAAAATCATAGGTCCCCTGGATTAAATGCAGCTTGATCTGCTGCAAGGGGAATTCCAGACGGTTGGGCAGCAAGCGTTGCTGAGACCCGCCCGGGAGACTAAGGCTGAAAGTGTGTGACAAGCTTCCATGACAACTTGAGCCTGAATCTCTCAGACTCAGACCCTGTCAGACCTTTGACATGGCAGGCCTAGAGAACAACTGCCCTGTCCCCTTAATAAAGGCCAAATGTGTGGAACTGGGTAATTGAAAGGTTTCATGGAATGGAGGGAGCTAACATTTCCTTAAGCCTCTGTTAAAGGGACAGGACATTTTTCTCCAGGCTGTTGGCAACCGTACTTCTTTAGGATTGCTGTCTGCCTATTCGGAATCCTACCTGGGTCTCTTCTGCAGGGCTTCTCACAGGAGAGCATTCTTAGGATCACAGTGGAAGCCATATTTTTAGAAATAGCTCCACAAAACTGTAACTCAGAAATAAGAACGAAGTAGCAGTGAAAGTTTCATCATCAGCATTACGGGTGGAAGGGGGCCCCGTGCAGAGTGTGTCGAGTCCTGATTAGTCCTTCCTTGAAGAGACTCTTGGGTCTGGAACATGCTAGGCTGGCTTTAGGGAGAATGCTTTCCACACTACATTGATTTCCAAGGAGAGCTGATAGATCTTGTCCTTTGAGGCTATTCTCTAAATCTGAGCAGATCAAAATGTCCTCAGAGGGAAGGATTTGGTGTCTCCTGCTTGGTTATTAGAGGTCTGTGATGCATTTAATGGGATTAGTACCTATTTGATACAGTTGACAAGTTGAATTTAGCAAATACTCTCATATTCTGAGCCTGATCTGTGTGCTGTTGGCAGGAATGCATGAAGATGCCTGTTCTATATTCTAGAGTATATATGAAAGAGAAATATTTAAACTGATACACATAAGTATTCCATACAAGGATGAAAACCAAACTTTTGTAACTGCAAGAAACTCTGTAGAAAATAATCTCCGTACTGACTTGTGAAGATCTTTCCCCTAGCAGTCTTCAGCCTTGCCAGACCTGAAGCCCATATTTAACCCCCCAGTGACATGACAAGAAGAAGAGGCCCCTGTGTTAGTACCATACTGGTATCAAGGACAGGACGGTGAGCAGCAGACCGAGAGAGCCAGGGACTGGAAGCCCAGCCAAGCACCAGGTGCTCTCCAGCAGTGAAGGACAAGCCAAGGCTGAGAGCCACAGAGGAACCCTCGCCAGCCCCGAGTGATCTTGCCTTGTTCTCCATCTCCCTGCAGAGGGAAGCCAGGGGCATGATGCTCTTGCTTTCTAGACGTTTGCACTAGTAGCAGGTCCTTTGAAAAGCAACCAGAAGAAATATGGGGGCTCTACGATGTGAGCTGATAGAGCTCACATTCAGTATTGTTTCATGTGGGTAGCTGTGCTGGTCTGCAATAGAACAGCAAGATTCATGTCCAGCGCGGCACCTTAAAGACCAACAAGATTTTCAAGGTATAAGCTTCTGAGAGTCAAAGCTCCCTTTGCCAGATCTGATGAAGGGAACTATGACTGTCGGAAGCGTATGCGCTGAAAATCTTGTTGGTCTTTAAGGTGCCACTGGACATGAATCCTGACATCCCATATTGGTACGGGAAGCGTCGACCCTCTCAACGAGTCCAGTAGGGCAAAAGAGCCCCAGCGAGTGATGGCCTTGCTCAGCATAACTGCCAGTCCGAGACTCGCAGGCTGCCAGCTCCCTCCTTCATCCATCCATCCTACACGACTGAATAACATGCAAGCAGAAGTCGGTCATGAACCACCAAGGAAGTTGGGAACTTTGCAAGCTGAAAACTGTAGAATCAGTCCTGATGGAGTTTTTTGTAACAGAAAAGGAAATTAAACTCTACTGCCTACTTGTAACTAGATGCTGTCTGTGGGTCAGAAATATAACGTCGACACCATTATGGCTCAGATCACCCTGAACTTGACAAAAGGTTTCCACCCAAGCCTGAGGACAGAGAGCAGGCAATAGAAAAGATTTTAAAAATTCATAGCAGTGGAAACATGATTTGAGATCGCCACACTTAGATGCGCTTGGACCTTGGCTAAGTAAAAGAAGTCATTTTCTATATACCGAAATACGTAAAGAAGCCCTGCTAAAAACTCCAGAAGCAACTAGATTTGGCCAAGAGCCTTGAAGAACCACTGCAAACATAGCTGGACTCCTGCCTGGCATTTAGTTTGGCATTTCGTGGTCCACACAGACATGAGACACAGGGCACAGCTGTGCGTCTGAGTTCGACCACTGAAAACTGTGAAGTGCAGGGAGAATTCTGAGCCTATTCCCCCTTAAAAGACTGAGCTCTTTGCCATGGAAGCTGCCCGTAGGGAATTTGAGGAGTCTGGACTAAACGTGGAAAAGGTGTGTTCCTTTGCCACAGGTGGGACACCTGTAACGAAAGGAAAATCAGAAGGTTTCAGTGGGTGGTTCAAGTCCAAAGAGAAGGCTGGTGCTGGCGTCCATGGCATCATTCGTCAGAAGAGTTTGTGCTGTAAACTTTACAAGTCAGGCTCATTGCATGTTGTAATGGAAGATATGATCAAACTTGCGAATTTTCTTTGTATCCTATTTATAGGATATTTAGAGAAAAAAATTGAAGCAGATTATTGAGATTTAATTTATTTTAATGCAATATGATGGCTAAACTGTGGGAACCTGTTGAAGAGATTTACTTATCTTCTTTCTCAGATCAAGGACATTTTGCAGTTAAAGAGCTCTAAGACACCTGTCAGACTCCCAGTGGCTCACAAGATTGTCCTCTCTTACTGACTTGACAAGACCTCTGAATGCACACTGGACAAGAGCATGGCTGACTGTATCACCCCAGTCTTGGCCCATCTATATTATCTTCCAGTTTGTTTCCAGGGTCAATTTAAGGTGCTGGTGCTGATATTTAAAACCCTTTATGGTTTGGGACCAACATATCTGAAAGACCACTTACTTGCTTATGAACCTACCTGATCACTGTTGTCATCTTTGGAGCCCTGCTTTGGCTGCTCCCACCTTCTGAGATAAGGTGGGTGGCAACCTGGGAAAAGGCCTTCTCAGTCTTGGCTCCAAAACTCTGGAACTCTTCCCAGGGAGATTTGTCTTTCCCTAATTGTTGCCATCATCTGCCAGTGAGTGAAGACTTTTTTGTTTCACTTGGCATTCTCACAGTGATCCCGCCTCCCTTAATTGTTGTTTTTATGGGTTTTTTACCTCTGGTTTTAATTGTTTTAATGATGTGTTGCTGTCGTTGTTTTGGATGGTTTTGTTGACTTTTGAGATACGATTTTATTATGTATGTTTTAATTTGGTGGCCCTTGTGAGGGCAGAAAGGCAAGGTATACATTTTGTTGAATAAAATAAATAAAAATTTGTTCAAGGAAGTGCAAGTATTCAAACCCAAACTGGATATGTGGATTCAGCAGGTAGCAGCAAGAGACTGCACTCCTTCCTCATGGCTGAACCGCCCTGGGCCACATGGAGAGCCGAAACAGACGTGACGAGATACCTAGGTTCAACTCGTGTTTCCTTCCCTCAAGATTTGTCGGGAAGTGTCGGCGTCCTTGCAGCTTAAAGTTTAACATTTACAGAGCAGCAGGGAGGGAAGTGCAGGCATGGGGCACCTTTCCTCCCACTCTCCAGGTGCATTGCTGCATTTCCCCTTCCCCTGCTTGCGGGACCCGGAGCTACATAGCCCGCTCACATGGAGTGTCGCTTCATCTCTCCCCCCCGCCCCAGCCTGGCCCATGCAGAGTGACGCTAGGCTGCACCGGAAGAGCGGGAGGAAAGGCACCAAGAACATCACTGCATCTCCCTCCCCTTGCTTGCCTGGCCCCCGCCCGAAGCCGCGCAGCCCAGTGTCACTCTGCGGGGGCTGAAGGAAGGGGGGGGTGCAGCAGCGCTCCATGCGAGCAGGCTATGTAGCTCTGGGCTGCGCGAGCAAGGGAAGGGGAAATGCAGCGATGCACCTGGAGAGCGGGAGGAAAGGCGCCACACGCCTACACTTCCCTCCCTGCCACTCTGTAAATGTTAAACGTTAAGGTGCAAGGACGCCTACACTTCCCGACAAATCTTGAGGTAAAGAAATACGAGCTGAACTCTAGTATCTTGTCACATCTGTTTCGGCTTGGAGTCACAGATTTCGAAGGATTGCACAGCCCTTTGTCATAATTTGCAGAGCAGCAGCTCAGCATCCGGTGAGGTCCAAATGTTCATGGGTCCTTGCCAAGCACTTCTTCTGGAGTTTTTTTGCAGAGGACCTAGAAAGGGTTCTTGTCCTATCCAGGTGGTCTACAATGGGAAGCTCTCATTCACTTCCTTTGAGGTGAAGGGCGTTTCCAAGGAACTTAGAATGTTCTGCTGCTTCTCCTGAGAACAGGAACTCAGGATAAGAATTCCCACTGTCAGTTTATCTCGTAGTCTTTAAGCGCTTAGGACTTGAGGGCGGGGGACGGATTTCTCTCTCTACTCTTCTCCCCTCTTTAATTACTGTTCAGTGGCTCTTAATATTCCATGTGCTTGAAGTATATTCTTCAAGTTGCATTCCAAAGTTTTCCCCCTTGGGGTTTAATGTGCAAAGTCCTATTTTCTGCACTCTTGGGAGTCCCCCAAATAGGTAATGGTCTTGTCAGTTTTATGGCTCTCGTCATTTGCCCAGGAGCAGCCAGTTTGTTTCAGGACAGAGTGATAAAAACTAAAGTGTCCTGGACTTAATGACACAATGTTCTGGATAAATTGTTTTGCCCCTGAAGGCATTAAGGCGTTGGTTTCTTGTTCCTGGGAATCACCCCCATATTCTGCCCAATGTCTGTAAAAGGAGAGCAAAAGATAGACGCAGCCCAGCGCTGGAGAACTTTCCAGCTGAGTAGACTCCAGGTAAACCATTACAAAGGCATCCTTCAGGGTCTAGACTGAAGGTCCCTGGAAGGGATTTATTCCTTTGTTTGCCTTTCTCTCTGTATTCCAGAGCAGAGCAGGAATAAATTTAGCACAGGACTCAGACTGTCGGTCATGAGGCCATTTCACGAGTGGCTGGCCAGATGCAGATGGAAAGCTTTGCCGCAGCTGGGCACTTTCCACATGGCAATTTACCACCCATTGCCAGAGTTCAGCTTGCTAGCATCGTGCCCACCAGCAAGGAACGTTTGACACTGGATACCCGCCTTGCTTCTGGAACAAAATCCCTTGCCCTCTACAAGGATCCTCTCCTTCCAAGTGAGGATGTCAGGTGCTGTGTTACTGCTCTTGCAGTACAACTGCATTTTGTGGAGGAATTGGCAGCAGTGGAATGGAAACCGCTTAGTGTTGTTAATGTCAATCCAATTATTATCATTACAAATTCTCAAGAAAATTGTTTGACTTTTTCCAATTATAATTTTTTTCAATTAAAAAATCATTGAATTTTTTTTCAATTAAAAATTACACAAAAAGGATATCCTAGAGGACATGGGCAGGGGGCCTTTACCCATAGCTAGAAAGGACCAGAGCTGCAGCAATATGCAGACTTTTAGTACAGAGATAGCTACAAACTAGGATCTGCAGGTTTTCTGCTGGAGGGTGAGTGAACGTAGTTTCTCTTGACTTTGCTTCTCAGTTGAAAATATGTTACTTGCCTCCAAATCCACTTTTTAAAAAGTTTCCCTGCCTTGCAAGTTTACCTAATTGTGCATTCATTCAGCAACAATGAAAAAAATACAACCAGCTTTTTATACCCTGAAGAACTGCTTTGAGAAGTGGGAGAGGGCATTCCTTGCTTGCCAGAGAGCTACCAGGCAGCTCTGGGTCCCGCACCCTTTAGATGCACCCAGGAAAAACAGGTTTTAGTTGAGCTGAATAGCTGAACAAAATGGGCAAGTGAGTTTTCATAAGAGGCACACCACTCAAATGATGGACACACCTTACTGAATTGGGACCCTTTGTGTGGTTTAATTCAGGAAGGAAAGCCCTCCCCCGTTCTGTTCTAGTCAAGAGCTTAAGGGCTTTCCTCTGCCTCTGAGAGGGAGATTGGGGGGGGGGGGTTCCCAAGGTGTTCCTCCTCAAGTGGGTCTTCAGCTTGTTCACTGGTCTAATTCTTGTCACAATTTCATGACTTTTGATCTTGTCAAAACTCCTGGTATCACAGTGCTGGTGTTAGGTGCCGGCTCTAAAATGCAGCTGCCAGACCTGCTCGCTTTCCCCTTGTGTGTACGGAGCTTCTTTGGCAACGGGGCTGACTTTGTTCACAGGCAAAAGATCAATAGCATTAATTAGGATATATGTCCACCTTCTGGGTACATCTGCAGACCTCATTAGGATATTCTTCATCATCAGACAACAGGCTTGGACAAATGCTGGCGTGGAGTCCTTTCCATTTGTCTGAATATTCCTCCTCTTTAGCCCTTCAGGGCTTTAGAGTTTGCATCTCTCTGGGGAGCAACATCGGTAAGCTATCGTGATCATTTAAAGCATCTTTGGATTCAAAAACAAAAGCTATGGAATAACTTTCATTAGGACTGTTCAAGAGGACACAGAACAGTGTGCCAGCTTCCAAGTTTTCTAGAACTCTTAGGCTGGATGCTTAAAACAAAAACCCCCAAAAGTTTCAGCCTCAGTTAAGAGGACTGTTTTCTGTATCCTATGCAGAATGCCAGGATACACATCTGGAAAGATAAAGGTGGTTCTGGGTAGATCTGCTATCACGTAATGCCCGTGAACATTTTGGGACAAAGCAGAAAGAACGGCAGCCTCCACCTGAAAGTAGTTAGTGAAAAGTTTCTCTAAAGCCATTCAGGATCATATTCAATCTCCATTGCGTATTTCTTTGCAAGTGCACAGCCATCAGTTCTTTGTGGGTCAGGAAAACCGTATATTTTCAGATGAGAGCGACACATGGGTAGAACATAATCGTCAGTCATTTTTTTTTTTTGTAAAATTTTTATTGGGTTAGAACATTAATATTTTTACATTACATTGCATTCAATTATCCCCTAATTTTTCGTTTCTAACCCCCTCCCTTTCCCCCCCTTTTGTTGACTTCCAACAGCTTTCCCACCCTCTGTCCCTTTTCCCTTACTTCTATTAATTTCCTCTATCTAAAACAAATATATATTCTCCATTATATTAAGCAGTACATCTTTAACTCTTTTACTTACTAAACATCCAAACTATACTTCTTTAGATAAACAATTTATCCCATTTTCCAGTTTTGAATATTTCTGTATGTCATAAACCATAAAAATTTCCCACATTTAAATCAAACAATTTGATTTGTTCTCTCTATATTAATCATTTCTTCTTTTTATAGTATTTCTATATAACTCATCACATAGTCAGTCATTTTAACTCTTCTATACATTCAGTTTGGTGCATATAAGTCTTATCAAGTAAAAAAAAAAATATTGTTAATTACTCAATCCTCATGTTTAAACCGTTAATTATTCTCTATCAATATTCTATCAATTAACCTTTACATATCTATATATATCTCAATCAATTAATTAATCTAACTGCTTATAAATTCACATTTCTCTTTCTCCCCCGGTAAAGTCACCCCTCTCTTTTATACTTTTATTGTACTTCAGTAGTTCTCAAACTGCCACAGTTTTCCTCCCACCTCCCACTTCTTCTCCAGATATTGTTTCAGCTTCTCCCAGTCTGTGTTAAACTGCCCTGAGTCCAGATCTCTCAGTTTTCTTGTCATCTTGTCCATTTCAGCCATATACAGCAATTTGTAGATCCAATCTTCAATAGTTGGCACTTCTTGTACTTTCCATTTCTGCGCATACAAAAGTCTAGCTGCTGCAGTCATATAAAATATCAACGTCCTATGGTGGGCTGGGATTCCCTCCATTCCCAAGTTTAGCAGCAGGAGTTCTGGGTTCTTATTTATTTGAAACTGTAAAATTTCACTCATTTCTCTTATTATTTCCCCCCAGAACTGCCTAGCTACCTCACACGACCACCACATATGATAGAGGGAGCCCTCATGCTTTCTACATTTCCAGCATTTATTAGAAGTGTTCAAGTTTCCTAGCGCAATCTTCTTTGGTGTCATGTACCAACGATAGATCATTTTGAAAATGTTCTCTTTAATATTAATACATGTCGTTGTCTTCATTGTAGTTTTCCACAAGTATTCCCATGCCTCCATTGTTATTTCTTTATTAAAATTTATAGCCCATTTCACCATTTGTGTTTTAACTGTCTCATCCTCGGTATACCATTTCAACAGTACTTGGTATACCTTGGATATTCTTTTCTTGTCCTCTTTAAAAAGGGTCTGCTCTAGTTCCGAATTCTCTGTTCGTATACCTCCCTTTACAGAGTCCGAGTTATACAAATCTCTGATCTGTCTATACTGGAACCAACCGTAGTTCGGTGATAGTTCCTCTTGCGTCTTTATTCTAAGTTTAGACACTTCAGTTTTAGTTATTTCTTTGTACGTTAAACATTGTTGTTCATTATCAACAGCTCTCGGATCTATCACCTCGTATGGAACCACCCACAAAGGGGTTCCTTCTTGTAGGTAAATTCTGTACTTCTTCCAGATTGTATATAAACTTCTCCTTACAAAATGATGCAGGAACATCGAGTTGACCTTTACTTTGTCATGCCATAGGTATGCGTGCCATCCAAAAAATTTTTTATATCCCTCTAGGGCTAATAGTTTCTTATTCTTTAATGTCATCCACTCTTTTAACCAAACTAGGCAGATTGCATCATGGTAAAGTCTCAGGTTGGGCAGTTGCATTCCGCCTCTTTCCTTTGCATCTTGTAGAACTTTTACTTTCACTCGAGGCTTCTTGCCTGCCCAAACAAAATCTGATATTTTCCTCTGCCATTTTTCAAATTGTTTAGAGTCTCTGATGATTGGTATTGTCTGTAGCAAAAACATTACTCTTGGTAACACATTCATCTTAACTGCTGCAATCCTGCCCAACCATGACAAATTCAGTCTATTCCATTTGATCAAGTCTCTCTCTATCTGAGTCCATAATTTTTCATAATTATTCTTGAACAAATCTATATTTTTTGCAGTCAGCTCAACTCCCAAATATTCCACCTTACTAGTTACTTCACAGTCCGTTGTTTCCATTAACAATTGTTGTTTCTGCTTAGTCATGTTTTTACATAATATCTTTGACTTCTTTTTGTTAATGAAGAAACCTGCCAAGTCACCAAACTCCTTGATCTTGTCTATCACTTTTGGCATGTTCTCCAATGGATCTTCTACAATTAACATTATGTCATCTGCAAATGCTCTAACCTTGTATGAATAGTCCTTTATTTTTATTCCTCGTATTTCCTCGTCTTGTCGTATTTGTATCATCAGAATCTCCAATACTAAAATGAACAACAATGGAGATAACGGGCAACCTTGTCTTGTTCCTTTACTAATCGTCAATTTCTTGGTCAGTTCATCATTCACTACAATTGCTGCAGTCTG
Organism: Eublepharis macularius; assembly: GCF_028583425.1. Lineage (NCBI taxonomy): Eukaryota > Metazoa > Chordata > Lepidosauria > Squamata > Eublepharidae > Eublepharis > Eublepharis macularius. Next base: position 3,684,637 of record NC_072792.1, read on the forward strand.
GTCTCTATAAATTTCTTTAATTGCTCTGATGAATCTTTCTCCCAATTGTAGCTTTTCCATAGTGGCAAACAAAAAATCCCAGTTTAAATTGTCAAACGCTTTTTCAGCGTCTACAAAGAAGAAACCAACCTCTTTGTCACAACGCTTATCATAATATTCAATAGCATTGATCACTGTCCTTAAATTGTCTCTTATTTGTCTGTCTGGCAAAAAGCCTGCTTGTTCCTCCTCTATGACTTCCGAGAGCCACCCCTTCAGTCTCTCCGCCAATATCTTCGTAAAAATTTTATAATCATTGTTAAGTAGTGATATAGGTCTGTAATTTTTCACGTTAGTCAAATCTTGGCCCTCTTTTGGGATCAATGATATATTCGCTTCGCTCCAAGTGTCTGGAATTCTTTGATCCCTAAAAACTCCGTTCATCACCTCTTTTAGGAATGGTGCCAGTTCGTTGGCCATTGTCTTATAAAATTTAGCCGTAAGTCCATCTGGCCCTGGCGCCTTTCCTAGATTTGCAGATTGTATTGCCTTACTTATTTCCTCATCAGTTACTTCACTATTCAACTTATTTCTCCAAGCTTCCGAGATCTCTGGAAGTTTGGTTTTCTCCAAATATGATGCTATTGATTCTTTGGTTACTTCTTTTTTATTATACAGCTTAGCATAAAATTTATAAAAGGCTCTACTAATGGTAGTCTGCTCCAGGTACATTTTATTTTCTTCACAGATTTTATTTATTATTTTCTTTTCCCTTTTCTTCTTCAATTGCCATGCCAAATATTTCCCAGGTTTATTAGCACCCTCAAAAGCTTTTTGATTCAGTCTTTTAAGGTTCCACTCCAATTCTTTATTACTCATTGCTGTTAACTGTTCTTGAAGAATTTTAATTTCCTGATGTATTTTCTTTTTCCCTGGTCTCTTTTTTAACTGTATTTCTTTGGCCTTTATTTTCTCCTCAATCTCTTGTCTTTTCTCCTCTTTCTTTTTCCTTGCTCTGCCATTTAAGTCCATTAGTATGCCCCTTACAACCGCCTTGTACGCGTCCCAAACTTTACTGGTTGGTACTTCTTTATTCACGTTATATTGTATAAAAAACTTTGTCTCTCTTCTCAATAATTCCATATTTTCACTTTCCTGTAGCAAGTCCTCATTTATTCTCCAGGCTTTCCTTTTTCTCCTTTTTCCAAATTTCCACATAATTGGATTGTGGTCTGAGCCTACCATCGGCATTATTTCTACCTCCTTAGTCCATAACGCTAAGTCCTTTGAGGCCCAGATCATATCAATTCTTGATAATGTAAGATGCCTTGCAGAATAAAAAGTAAACTGTTTGGTTTTAGGATATTCTCTCCTCCATACATCTTCGAGAGTCTCTTGTTGAATCAACTCAAAAAAAAGCTTTGGCAATAGTCCTCTTTTCTTTTGTGCTGTTGTAGTCTTTTTATCTAGTTCCAAATCTGTCACTCCATTAAAATCTCCAGCAAGAATTATCTGGTCATATACAAGATCGTCTAAATGCTTCCTTAAATCCTCAAAGAAGCTTTCCTTTGCACCGTTAGGTGCATAAAGTCCGACTACCAACACTCTCTTTAAATTCCAATTACATTCCACCGCTACAAATCTAGCTTCCACATCTCTCATAACAAATTTTGGCTGCAGCTCCTCTTTTATGTACAACACCACTCCTCTTTTTTTCTTGTTAGAGGCCGCTACAAATTCTTTGCCCAATTCTCCAGATTTTAAATATTTTACATCCTGTTTTCTAATATGGGTCTCCTGCAAACAAACAATATCACATTTTTGTTTTAGTAGCCAATGAAAAATATTTTTCCTCTTATTCGGTGAGTTTAGTCCATTTACATTCCAAGATAATACATTACACTCCATATTCATGGTTTTGTTGGTAAGTCTTTTTCATTGTCCTTGATAAATCTCTCCATCTCCCGCTCAGATCTGATGCGTTTTTTTGCCCCTCCAAACTCAAAGGACACTCCTTCCGGTAACTCCCATCTGTATCTGATATTCATGTCCTTCAAAGTTTGAATTAGCACTCTATATTTTTTCCTGTCCAGTAACACTGATCTGGGCAGTTCCTTCATTATGATAATCGTCTTGCCATCAATCTCCAATGGATCTTGAAATTGTTTTGTCACAATCCTCTCTTTCATGTTTCTAGTTGTAAACTGCACAATCACATCCCTTGGTAGTTTCCTCTGGGTTGCAATTCTCGAGTTCACACGGTACGCCACATCTAGGATAGCCACAATTTCCTCCTCCTCCTTCCCCAGGTAATCAGCCAACACCTCAGTCATCTGTTCTTGCGCTGACTTCCCTTCCACTTCTGGCAGACCACGAAAACGAAGCTGCTTCTCCATGTGTTTAGTTTCTGCAACTGACATCCTCCCCTTCACCAGTCTCATCTCTGTTTGTTGCGTTTCTATTAAATTCTCCATCGCGTCTTCTACTGTTTTAACTCTCTGCTGCGTTCCTTGTAATTCACTACTAATCGTTTCCACGCCTTTTTTCACTTCTGACAGCTCCGACTTTACTGTCTGTGTAACTTCTTTGACCTCTTTAATAAGCTCCAATTTCGTGTCCTTAAGTTCTTTCATCATGTCTATAAGCTTTTTGTCCAAATTTTCTATTGCCGATTGCCACTCTTTTTTCGACATCGTGGGGCTTGCTTTAGCTCGCTCCCACGAATCTGCTCTCTTCCTTAGCTCCGTGGCGTATGTTTAAACGTTTTCCTTTTTTTCAAATGTCCCAATCTTTGCCAAAATTAATTTTTTGTATCCAAAATGTCGGGCGTCTTTTCTCTATGGTTTCTCTATGTTATTGTAATCCAAGATGGCCTACTTCCTCTTCCGCTGAAGCCGCGACCCTTCCCTTTTCAAAAATGGCGATTCCCTACTTCCTGTCCGTCGGCAAGGGCCGCTTCCCTCCAGCCACTCTATTGTTGTTACGCACTTCCTGTCTCCCGTCTTCCCACAGCAGGTCTCGCGATGGTGTCTTTTTCCCACAGCTCCAAAACCACAGGTATTCAAAACAATAGTCCGATTTTTGCAATAACTTCTTTAAATTTAGTCTCTTTTAAAATACAACTCCTGCCGAGTCTTCACCTCCTTTTCACTAGTCTGTTGCAGTTTAAAAATCTACTTTCTTTCCTCTCTGTTTTTATCAATCTGTCCCGTTTCAAGAGATAGCGATCTTTACCTTCTCTTCAACTTTCTCGGGTTGTAATCGCTGTTTCGATCTTAAATTCTCCTCTCGACTTCCCTCCCCGATCGAAGCTTGGGTATGTAGGTCTTATGCCAGCCGAATTGGCCCCAGAACTGCCGCAGAGATTATAGCCGACCCGTCGCAAGGTGGGACCTCAAGGATTGAGGGGGAGACTCCTTGAGTAGAGCCCCCCCTCATCCGAGATCTAGCTCACCCTAGGGTCTTGAGCGTTCTTTGCCTGCTCCCCGCCTGAGAGCAGTCGGCCGCGGGTTATTTTCACCCCTCCGGCCGGTTAAAACGGCAGTCCGGTCAGCTCCGCAAATGGAGCTGCGTTAGACCTCCATGAATCCCAAACCGGAAGTCCCCCATAATCGTCAGTCATTAAGTGCTGTATTAAAAATTGCATCGTTTCTATATCCAGATTTTATATTCTGGCTTGTTTCAAAATATCATCTGAAAGAAGTTCTGTATATATACATCCCATAGATGATAAAGATTTGAAATGGCACGAACTTGTAGCAAAGTAGCAAACAGATTTCATAACTTTTTAGGTGACTCTACAACTTCTGCTTCCTCTAGAGTGTTATTATGATGAACTTCATGCTCAAGAAGATCTTGTAATTGGCCAGCTGGTCCGAAGGTTTGTTTTGTGTCCCATCCCCACCCCCACCCCACGTCTGTGCTGCCTCCACCCTCCTGGCTTCTAGAAGGTCCATTGCTGCGTCCATTGCAGAGGGATGTTCCGGAGCTAATCTGGGCCGGGCTGCTCTGGTTCCCGTCACTTTTGGCTCTGCAACTCCCATGATTATCCTAAAGATGGTGGCCAATTTTGGAACTCCTGACTTTATTTTCTGATGTGTTACACCTACTGGAAACAAACAGATGGGGACACACATCCTTTTATTATCGTTTATTATTTATTATTAATTCAAGGTTGGCACCATAGGAGCACTACTGATTTATTCAAATGTTTACATGCTGCCTTTCCCCACCCAGTGGGCCCAAGGCAGTTCGCAGTAATGTGCTGATGCACCCACAAGACGTAACACCATCAAAACAGCACCACATTTCTAGTGAAAGGCAGCCACTTACAGCCCCTGTCCATGACAGGGGTCGAGAGCCATAAAAGCAAATAGTAATCAAACAGAAGCTTTTTGAGACAGCACAGGTTTTACACCGTCTCTTGAAAGCCAAACAGAGGAAATATATCTTGCCCCCATTGGCAACCTGTTCCAGAGTGTCAGAGCAACAACTGAAAATACTCTGGCATGGGGCCACCACAGATAGGATCTCTCTGTGGGGTGGCGCAGACAGAAGGAGCTGTTGAAAGGGATTGGCGAGAGAAATGCAGAGAACAAAGACATCCAGAATGATACCAACCTGATTCTGCAGGCTGTTAGAGCGCTGCACCATGCGAGGTCTTTCTGCACATCTGTTAGAGCAGTTTTCGTGCTTTCAGAGCCCATTGATTTGCACCTGGGAAAGCGCAGTTCTGTCCTCAGATTGCTCAGCCATTTCACTGACCATGGAATGTTGTTTCACATGTTTCAGGCAGTTCGCACTGCTGTGCACTTAGAACATATGAGCTAAACAAGTGCCAGAGCTGAGAAAAGAGCACAGAGAACACTCCCGAAGCCCTTCCTAGCAGCAACAATATTTAGATCAAAGCTTTTCTGCCTGCCATGAGCTGCTTTTATTCTCAATGGAAGAGTCTTATTTAAGTCAAAGAGGCAAAATAGCATATTTTGGCCCCAAGCCATGTGACAAATGTTTGTATGACTAGCAGGAGCGTAGACTTTCCAATTTCCCAGGGGGGGAGGCTGAGGCTGGGCCAGGGGCGTTGCTATATCAGGTCCTTAAAAGAACCGGGGGCCCAGTGACATCATAGGGAGGAGCCAATGACATCACTGGGAGAGGCTTCCATTGCCACTATCTATGGAGGTGGGGCCATGGGGATTTAGGGAGGGGCTCCCCACAAATTTATGGGGACCCGGGCACCCGTGGGGACCCCCCTAACAACACCCCTGAGCTTTGCCAAACCTAGGAAAAGGTGGGAGTTGGCTAGTGGTTATAATGCTATCTCAGCAATCTCCTGCTGTATCCTGTTTTAGAAATTCACTTTTAGGATAGTTGCTTTAAGATCTACAAATATACATACCATATGTATAGGACAAACTAATGGTCACAATTTTGACACTAAGAAAGGCAACATAGAAAAGCCTGTAGGGGAACATTTTTTAAGTTTTCCTGGACGTTCATTTACAGTCTTGATTCTGCCTTTATTCATAAGGGTGACTTAGTACTGAAATTTACTAAATTGTGGCATCACAGATGCCTTCATTTGGTAAATGCGTGGTTGACGTCTGAACCAGGGCAGAATACAAAACAGTTGCTGTGCAGAGTAGTAACAATCTCCTTTTCATTTCAAACTCATACCCTATAAGTGAGTACAAGCACAAGATACATAAAATCCTACTACCTTATATATCTTGCTTTCTTAGCACACTGCTTAAAAACTCCACCTTAAAAACACAGACATTCAGAACATATTATTAACAAAATCACATAATTAAGTGCACTTTCCTTGGCAATGTTCTCTCTGGACTGTGCACAGGGCAAAAGGAAATTTTAAAAAGGCCTCTGATATGCATCCCCTTCATCTTGTTCATGCAGATGGGCTTTCTCATTGTTTCAGAGAGACAGCGCTCAGGCTGCCATTTTAGCAATTGTCCTTTTCTGCAATAGATACCATCTCTCCATTCAAAAATGGAATAAAAACTGAACTTAGGAATGGCTGAAGCAGCCCCCCCCCACAACAGACACACTACCATGAAAAAACTAACTGTTCTCTCACACCCGGCAAAAAAAAAAAACCCAGCAAGCAAACAAATGAACAAACCTATTTCAACAAGGAAACGTACGGTCTACCATTTCCCAGTCTTCCATTTTCAAAATACAATGTAATGATAACGTAACTGAAAAGTAAAATAAAACACAGACTCACTTTTTCCCTATTAAAATGAACAGAAACTGGTCCTTAACAGAGTAGCATTGATTGCAGAGAAAATGTGCTGGCTGGTGTGAGTGTGAAAGAGGAAGAGAAAATAACAAACGTGTACTTGCTGTAGTTTAAGAAAAGAAGTAAGAGTTCTTTATTATAGAAACTCCATACTTTGATAGGAAAGTGGAGAGATAGATTCCTATCTACCAGTCTATTCCTGAGGAGGAAGCCCTGAGATTAGCAATCTACACATCAAAGGATAGTTTAGGGCAGTAAAGGAGTAAACAGTAAACATGCCCAGACTGTCTATCTTTCTAACTCTCTGGTTTCTCCCCCTCTGAAACCTGAAGAAAGGGACAGCATTACAAGTGGAGTCTTCTTCTTCTTCTTCTTGTTATGTGGCGTCAAGTCACCTCTGACCTATGGTGACCCTGTGAATGAAAGCTCTCCATAACGTCCTATCATTAACAGACTTGCTCATATCCTGCAAACTGGAGGATGTGGCTTCTTTTATTGAGTCAGGCCACTTCGTTTTAGGTCTTCCTCTTTTCCTGCTGCCTTCCACTTTTTCTAGCATTATTGACTTTTCCAGAGAATCCTGTCTTCTCATGATGTAACCAAAGTACAATAGCCTCAGTTTTGTCATTTTAGCTTCTAGGGAGAATTCAGGCTTGATTTGATCTAGAACCCACTTATTTGTCTTTTTGGATGTTCATGGTATCTGCAAAACTCTCCTCCAGCACCACATTTCAAATGAATCAATTTCCTTTCTATCAGCTTTCTTCAGTGTCTAACTTTCACATCCATACATAGTAATGGGGAATGATTTTGGTCCCCAGAGAGACATCTTTATCTTTAAGGATCTTCTCTAGCTCCCTCACAGCTGCTCTTCCAAGTCTCAATCTTCTTCTGATTTCTTCATTGCAGTCTGCCTGTTGGTTGATGATTGCGCCAAGGAATAGAAAATTTTGTACCATTTCAATTTCCTCATTCTCAACTGTAAAATTGTGTAATTCCTCAGTAGTCATTACTTTTCTCTTCTTGATGTTCAGTTGTAATCCTGCTTTGGCTCTTTCTCCTTTAACCTTCATCAGCAGTCATTTCAAGTCTTCACTATTTTCTGCCAGTAAGGTGATGACATCTGCATATCTCAGATTGTTAATGTTTCTTCCACGAATTTTCACTCCACCTTCTTCTAAGATCTAACCCAGCTTTCCTTATGATATTTTCTGCATAGAGGTTGAACAAGTAGAGAGGTAATAATATGCATCGTCTGACACCTGTGCCAACTGGAAATCATTCCGTTTCCCCACATTCTGTCCTGACAGTAGCCTCTTGTCCAGAGTACAGGTTGCACATCAAGCAATCAGATGTTGTAGCACCCTCATTTCTTTTAACCCTCTCCATAGTTTTCATGATCCACACAGTCAAAAGCTTTTCTGTAATCTATAAAACACAGGCTGATTTTCTTCAGAAATTCCCTGGTATGTTCCATTAGCCATCGTGATCTCTGGTGCAATGTGATCTCTGGTGCCTCTTCCTTTTCTGGATCCAGCTTGAACATCTGGTATTTCTCGTACCATATATGTTAAGAGTCTTTGCTTTAGAATTTTGAGCATCACATTACTTGTGTGGGAAATTAACGTGATAGTCCAATAGTTGTTGCACTCTTTGGCATCCCCTCTTTTGGGAATTGTAATGTAGACTGAGGGTTTCCAGTCCATAGGCCATTGTTTTGTTTTCCAAATGTAAATTGGAGTCAAGCAATTATGTTGCAATTATGTCCAACAGAGACCTTGCAGTCTGACTGTTGCTACATTGAAAGTGGGTGCAGCCAGCCAAGGTTAAGGATTCAGCTACTTAGTGTGGGCCATAGCCATAGGTATTTTAAGGCAGTGTATAAATTCTTTTTTATATAAAATTTATTTTTATAAATATAAGCAGAACAGAGAAAATGAAATAAAAATGATATCCAATTATAATTACATCAATAGAAAAAGAAAAGAAAGAGTAGACATATAATATAATAAACAATATAAATAACTCAGGTTTTTTTTAATATCCAGCACATATCAATCCTTGAATATGTTTGGTGTCTGTCAGAAAAGAAAGTATAATCTCCAGTATTCAGATTTTTGATCCTCCAAGCATCTTCCAATTGTAACATTTCCATATAATTAAACACATTTTGGGGAAGTTTGCCGTCTTTGGGTTTTTTCGCCTATCGTTTTTTTAGATCCATTACCCCATTCATGTCTCTGAAGATCATTAACTTCTTGAAAATCAAAAATGGATTGGAAAACATTTTCATAATCATTGTCTTGCATTGTTTGGTGCATATATCGTTACTAGTGTGTAAATTTTGCCTTCCAGGAGCCTGATTTTCAAAATCATATATCTTCCGTCAGAGTCTCTTAATTCTTCTGTAACATTTATTTGTAAATTGTTTATATAAAACACAATTCCTTTTTTAAATTATAAATTCTTAATAAACAAACAAAGACATACAAGCAAAAAACAGGAACACAGCCCAAAGAGTAATGGAAATTGTAATATGATAAAACAGGAAGGGTGGACAGTCCTGTGCTTCATCTGCCATTGTAACTGAGTCCCTCGTGTGAGTTTGTCACTGGTTGCCCCCCCCAGCCAAATCCGAGGGGTCTTGAGCCCCTCAGCCCCCCTCCCCCCTGGTAGTTTACACCTATGATGACTAGTGCCTAATACTATGTCAAAACTTTTCGTAGTGACTTTGGAAAAAAAGGATGTGCTTTGACATTTCTTGTGGAAATGTCGCTTTTAAGAAAAGTGGGATTGGAAATTATTCCTGCACCTGGACGGGAGTCATGCTTATCCGTCCTCTCCTTTAAGCATTGCATCCTGAAGCAGCTTGGTCTGCTGACGCGGCCAATCGCAGCTCCATCTGATGTTCCGCCGGCGGTTCTCTGAATCCCTCCGCTGGTCTTGGCCACTTGATTGATGCGCTTGTAAACTGAACAGCATGTCCCTACCATTATTTTCTTTGGGGGAAGCAAGCCTTGTAAAAATCATTGCCATGGGAGGCTTCTGTAAACCTTATGAGTTCATGACCCTTACAGCACTCATGTCCTGCTTCTGAAGCCATAACCTTTTTCTGGAGCTGGCGTTTATTTGTCACTGTTGCTAACATGACCTGGACTCTTGCGCCATCTTTCCTTCCAGGCAAGGAACGTGTTATTTGATTTACCTTCTGTCTCTAAATGCAGTTCCGTGAAGTGCACAGAGAGAGCTTCCTATTAAACAGGTTTTGTAAAGCTGTTGTTGCTGACCATGCATGAAGGGACCATCCAATCTCTCTTTGCAAAACTAGAACGATTTTTCTTCCGGTGAAAGGCTAAGCCAGACTTAACATGTTTGAAGGAAGAACGGTAAGGGGGGACAGAGCCAAAGCGCACCCTACTCATTCATCATTTTCCTTACCAGCATAATTTTTTTTAAAATAAACAATTCTGTATACCTTACCTTGAGGACAAATGGCTGAAAATAAAATACATTTTAACTCAAGTAAAGGCATGAATTAGCCCTCCTTCTTTACCCTGCCCCAGGAGCTGGATCCTGGGGCAATAAGGTCCCCCCAGCAGAATGCCACCCATCAGCCATGCAGAGCAGCCCTCTAAGTGCGGGGGCGGGGGACGGGGAGTTATTGGATGCCTGGCTGGCCACAGCCCATAATTGGTGGGCTGTCTTTGCCTGCCTGCTCGATGGCATTTTTACGAGTGCCCTTTTGGTGGATGTTGGATTTGCTGGGACAACTTGGTTTTGCAAAAATGTCATAAATATGTTAGAGTTACATTCACTGAGGGTCATACTGGACATGATGGAGCAGCCATCATTTGAAGATCACTGCCTGGGTCCTGAAAAGCAACTCTGGGGCCACTCTGTCCTTCTCAACTCATGTACAATCCAGAGGGCACCTGTTGAGTTCTGAAATGCCAGAAGCTCCTGTGGTGGTCCTTGACATCTGAGGAGTTATCATCCTGTTTAAAAAGTGGGGTTTGTTCAAAGTCTACCTATTCTTTTTCCTGCTACAAGAACACTGAATGAAACAAATGCAATATGCATGAAATTGTTTTATTCTTCTTTTGTGGCGACTGTCAGACTTTAATTTCATTGGTTGGGGAAACGTCCAATCAGAAAAGCCTGTCCTTATCGTTCCATCTGAACCTTCCTCAGTCATTTCTGATAAAGGGAAGGGAAGGACAATGCTGACATTTTGTTCAATTGGGAATGCAGAGCTTCAGGAAACAGATCGATACTTTATAATTGTCTTGTGCAGAGCTGTGAATTGAAGTAATGATCTTTTTTATAGAAATGAAAAATGCTTGCAATACGTGTTTGAATGGATGAATTCTACGTAAACACCTGTTTTATTTAGTTTTGTTTTTAAACTTTATAGGAAATCAATGTGATGACAGTACCATTGGTCAACCAAGATAGAGAAAAAAATTCTGAGAAGCGAAGCCAACCACTAAAATCAGAGAAAGAAGCCCTGTTGATAGGTAAGGTGGCGGCTCCATTTCTGACCACAGCATTGACCCATGGCAAGCAAGGAGTGGCATGGGACAGGCGTCGTTGCACCTGTTTCCCATCACTGCTGGAGGGGTGAACAAAAAGCGAATAACTTGTGGTTATATTGGATGCCACAGGAAAAGGAAACACTGTGGTATTAGCCATGGACTTTGTACTACTAAGGAGGTTCCCATAGAGGAGAACCAGGTCAGTTTTTGGCTAAACGTTTTCTGTGTAGGGAGCAGGGGAAAGATTGTCAGCAAGGTCCAAGAGGACGCTCTTGATTAAAATGCAGGCAGCCATGTGCTGTCATGAATACATTCAGCTCTGTTTGCTGTGGTAACTTGGAGGGCCTTAATAAAACCAGGGATATCATTTCTCCTGACTTAGTCATGTTATTTACTTATTTGTTGTCTCTCCAGAGACCTGCTGGAGGCCACTCAGAAGTAAAAACAATACCATAAAATCATAAAAACTACAACATACATGATTAATATTATTAAACATTAAGAATGTACCAGGAAATAAAAAACATCCCAAAATATCCTTAAAACAGTCCTGAGGCTTTAAGTAGAGTGTAAACAGCTAAATAACAGGATAAAGCCCCTTAGATAAAAGCCTGGGGGAAAGTAAATGTATGTCAGGTTCTGACAGGTGACCCCCCCACCCCACCCCCCAGACCAGGCTGTCTGAGTTAAAGCTCTTTATTATTGGATCACAAGTTCATGACTCCAACAAGGCATTGACAGGAATGCTGGTACAAAGCGAAGCATCAATTGTTACACCCCCCCTTCCCCCCCCTTCCCCCAAGCCGGGGCCGTTAGTTTTGGTGCAGAGCTTTCAGGCGGGGAACAGTTAGTCTGTCCGGTGAGAAGAGTTCCTCAAGGCCGTCCCTTCTCGGACGTAGCAGGAAGACGGATAAGGCGGCAGGAGCTAGTGGCGGTTCACACCGTCTTCCCCTCCCCCCAATCCCAGTAGCACACTGAAATCCTACCTCCGTTCAGGAACTCAGCCAAGTAGCTAAGGCACGGCAGACATGCAGGAAGCTCGTCTGGCATCGCGTTGGCTTGGCACCTAAGGACAGTAAGTAGATGAGAGATGAGCCTCAACAGGGAGAGTGTCCCGCAGATGAGATGCCACCACTGAAAAATCCCCGTCTCGCCTCTGCAGAGGGGCACAGAAAGCAGATCTTAAATGGTGGGCTGGGCGGCACAAGAGGAGGTGGCCCTTCAAGTAATCCAGCCCCAAGTTGTATAGGGCATCTCAGGAAAGCACTTTGAATTGTGTCCAGAAATAGATGGGCCGCTGGTGCACATCTTCCTTCACAGGGCAGAGACAATCCCGGTATCATGCCCCTGACAATAGACTTGTGGCCACATTTTGGGCTTCTTGAAGTTTCCAGACAGTTTTCATTGGCAGCCCCCCATAGTCTAACCTGGATGTGATTAGAGCATGGATCACTGTGGCCAAACCACACTCTTCAAGGGACAAATGTGTCTGGTGTTCTAGCCACAGCTGATAAAAGTGAAGGAGGCCAGAGCCTCAAACCAGAGCCCAGGATCCAGCAGCAGCCTCAGAATGAATCCTCTCATTAAGAGAGAGTGCAGCTCTACAGAAGGGACTGGCTCCTTAGCCCTCGAGCAGCTTTGCCGTTGGCTAGCAGCACCTCCGTTCACTGGATTTAGTTTTGGTTTGGCTCTCATCTTTTCTCTTGCCTTCCTATTATCCTGAACAGGCACCTGTTCAGGAGTTCCACAGACCCACTTGATTACCAGGTGTCAACTGCATATCGGTGACACCTCGGCGCCTCACTCCACATCCCCAGCTGTTCTCTCTCAGCATGGGGGACAAGAAGGATCCTTGTGCGATCCCATAGCTTAATGCCCTGGGGTTGAGCAGGGCTTCCCCAGCACCATCTTCTGGGATCAGTCAGCCAAGTAAAAGAGGAATCGCCATCGCAGAGAGCTTCCTACTGCCGACCTGAAGGATACCACAGTCTACGCTGCTGAAAGCTGTCAAAAGGGCCCAGATAATCAAGACTAACACACTCCTTCTGTCATCCTTTAGTCAGGGCGACAAGGCCATTTCTGTCCCAAGCCCCCAGTCCTGGATCCTGATTGAAATGGGTGAAGATAATCTGTCTTCTCCAAATCTGCCAGAACCTACATAATCGCCACCCACTTGATCGCCTTGTCCAAGAATGGAATTTGGCCACTGGGTCCTAGTTATTTAGGACCTTCAGATCCAGGGACACCTCCTCCTGGAAAGGTCTCATAATAGCCTGTTTTGAAGCTGTCAGAACTACACCCTCCCATAGAGAGGACCCACTCAACCAACCCACCCCAGCCTCAAAGGGCCAGGGTCAAGCCTGAGTACTTCTGAGGGTCAAGCCCACATGCTTCTAAGCAGCATGTCCACTTCATCAGGCTCACCAACTGAACTTTATCCATGGCACTAGGACGTGACTGTGCTCCAGTAGCATCCTGAGATTTAACTGAAACAGTCATGACATCTGAGGCAAGGCAGAGGCAATGAATTTTATCTGCAAAATGCACTGCAAAACAGCAGCAGCTGGCTTGTGCATTTTCCAGGTCAACATCTTCAGGAACTTGGGGTAAGAGTCTCCACACACCTAGGAAAAATTCCATCGGACAGCACTGAGCTTTGTCATCACCCACAGAGTGGGTGCAATAATGATCCACCACCTGTGTTCACTTACGTCCCTTCCACGTGTTTTCATCTTGCCCTCTGCCCACCTGCTTCCTCCCCAAGAGACAGCAGGAAGTCACCCAGATCCATCAGCCATCTTGACCTCCCCCCACCGCCCCTTGCAGAGGTTCCCAGTGCCCTTGAGTTTACCTTCGCCAGGCAGTGGTTGGTCTATGGCGATCATAATGGGGAATCCCCCCCATTACCAAATCGTACTATCTTGTAAATCAAAAAGGAAACCAGGCCGTGTTGGGGAGACTTCTGTTGCCGGGCCCAGAATCGAATGAATTCTAGAAGAGCTGCCATCTTGCTTTGGCACAGCAAAATAGCACAAGTCCTCTGACTTGATGGCCTGAGTTTTCTCTGACAGGTGTACAGGGTGGGGGAACCTGTGCAGAGAAGATCCGGCAGCCCTGCCTGCAGTACACTCGTGTGTGTGTGTGTGTGTGTATGCGCGCGCGCGCGCACACACACAAATCAGCTTTCTCAGTACCTCATCTTTCAACTAGGAGGAAAACAATGTGGGTTCCCATGAATGAATGAATGAATGAATGAATGAATGAATGAATGAATGAATGACGGGAGCTGCAAAGATAAACATGGAAGTGTGTGTGGGTAATACTTTGTACAATTTCAGTCCTTGCCAAGAATACAGAAGTTATCCATTATAATGTTGACATTACCTTATAGGTTGCAATAAAGACAGACTGAGGGAAAAACCAAGACAGCTGCATGGGAAAACAGTGTTTTCATATGGTAGCTAATCTGGATCAAACACAAACCATGCTGAAATTATTAAGAAAAGTTGAGACAGTGCAATTTTAGATGTAGTAGATATCCAACATTTTCATGACAAGAGCCACTGAAGGAGAAAAAAGCAGCAATTTTATCATTCCAATGCCTACAATTTTCATTAATAAATCAAGCATAAAATTGGGAGCTGAGACACATTCGTCCAGCTAGTCTTTGTTTTGAAATCTCCGTCATCTTGGGCACTTAGTTACGGAGTGCTGTCATTCCTGAAGGTGAAGAATTGTGTTAACATGTGTTTTTCTTGTTGGACTGTTTAAGAAATACAGGAGTTACAACATGGAAGGCCAGTCGGTCCTGTTATATGGAAACACTGTTTTGTTTGGCATGTCCTGTTCTGCCCTAGGGAAACCGTATGTTCTCTGCATGTGTTTCAACACAGGTATCATCTCTACATTCCTTCACGTCCATCCGTTTGGAGCTAATATAGAGTATCTTTGGTCCTACATGCAGCAGCTGGACTCCAGGGTTAGTCGAATTCTTTGTTCTACACTGTCATTGTTTCAAAAATTATAATTGCATTTATTGTTAAAGTCTGGTTTTATTAAACAATTAATAGGTTGTGGGTGATCAAAATACAGTGTTGAAGGAAACTTCTGGGTGTCAGCGTACGGCTCATTCCTGGGATGTGCGGTCATGGAATGAGAAATCCCCCTAACCCTTTAAACACACAGTGATTGGTGTGCCCCTTCTGCCAGTTTGCTCCAGGGCTCCAGTGACCCTCCAGGGCAGTGACCTGGTACCCAGTTTTCAGTCTCGTGTACAAATCCTAAAAGTATTTTGCTGCCACATTTCAGTCCCCCAGCAGGTAAGACCCTAATGCCGAGCAGTCCGGATGCTGAAACAGGCAGAGGTCTGTGCTGTTGTCTTGTCCAGCAGTGCTGCATTTTCCAGCATTCTTAAAGAGTACCAATAGCTTGAGAACCAAATGACAGAAACTTATTAGACAAAGGCAAGAGATAATAAAACGTGACAGTTTGAATACCAAAAAAAGTTTAACAAGGAAATCTCATCACCACATGCAGATCCCTGATTCCAAGTGGCCCGTGAGCACCTTTCCCTAGGGTGACCAAGGCAGAAGCCTCATTCATTCATTTGGAAACCAATGCAAAATACACCCCCCCACACACACACACACACACGTGTTACTGTGTGGTGAAGCTTGCTGTAATAAACAACGTCCTTCCACCACTGCTCCACATCACTTCTCTCCAACAGCTGTTGCTGCACTGACAGATGCCTTCCCCCTGCTCTCCACTGCCCAGGGCTGTCAGTGACACTGCCCAGCATGCCTGGAGCTTACTCGCAAACAGTCCCAAGGGGGCCCTGCTTTCTCCCTCCCTCCTGAAAACTCATCTTTCCTGTGAAGCCTTCCACTGAACACTCTTCAGTCCAGCCAAAGTGGATCTCCGTTCCATTTAAATAAATGTGCTCCCTTTTGTCTTCCATTGCCTCCGCCCCCTGCCTTTTCTTCCTTCTTTCTGTGGTCTCTCCCCACCCACCACCCACCCCAAAGATGTAATTGTAACACATAAGGGGCTTGGCAAAACGTTGTCATTGTCAGTGTTCTCGCGCCCTTGGCAGAGGCCAGTCAAGGGCTGATGGGCCACGTCCAGTGTGAAGGGGCTGAGTTCACAGAAAGGTCTTTTGATGTGTTCTTCTTCTGCCTCCTTTCCCAGATCTCTGCAAATGAAATAGAAATGCTTTTGATGAGGCTTCCACGCATGTTCAAGCAAGAGTTCACTGGAGTAGGAGCAACGTTGGAGAAGAGGTGGAAGTTCTGTGCCTTTGAAGGAATTAAAACCACTTGACTGCGGACAGGATGGGGCTGGGGAGGGGAAAGACTTTGTGAGGCAGGACAGGGGCTTGCCGACCAACATGCGGAAGGGAGAGAATTCGGATCAGCACCCATCATGTTTCCAGAGTGCTTCAAGCCTGGTTTTAGTTGCATTTGTGATGTCCTCTTGTGAAAATGTAGTTGTGTGCCAGTTTCCAAAAAGAAAAAAAATCTAAAATGCGACAGGTCTGTTTCCTATGAAAACTCAAGAAAGGTACTACAATGATGTTGTTATTATTTTTAAAAAATATGCTGCGTCTAAGATTAGCTCACTGAGCAAACAGGAGGAATTCCCGGTTGCTAAGCTCCAGCGATGTATATGCCAGATGTAGTAGCTCTTCCTCAAGTTCCGTTCCAGAGAGTCTTTCCATTTAGTTAAAAAAAAAAAGTGATTTAACAGTGAGAGAAAATATACCAAAAGCCAACTTGAAGACGTGTCTGAACAGTTATTGCATTTTGTAAATTAAGTTATCTGCTGTACCAGGGACTTTTGCCTTATTGCTAGAGGTCTGAAAAAATGTGAATGGATTCTTTGAGAATGCTTTATCCAGAATATTATTTTTCTAATGTAACTATTCTCCATTCTGAGTTCATTTAACATGCACATCAATTTTCATAAACATGTAAATAGAAGCATTCAGTGTTACTATATTGTATTTGGTAGGTAACATTTGGGGTTGTGCATTCCAGAACAAGTATCCAGTTGCATTACCGTTACAGATTTTATAGCAAATATATTGATTTTTTTCAATAAATAGGACTTCTACCATAATGAGATCTTTAACAGTTTATTCTTTGATTCCTGACCTCCCCCCGCTATGGACTAGCAAACCGCAGAGCGCATTACGAAGGCCACATTTTGCCTTGTTAGGCAGAGCACTGAAAACACCATCAAGTAATGGTTCTGTTTAGTCTTCTGCTGAGAGTAGTCTAAAGAGTGAGCGGTGCTGTTCCTTAAATACAATTATTGTGTAATAATCAGCAATTTTTGAAGCTGCTTTGAAAGGGCAAAGTATAATGAAGAGCCTTCAAAATGGACATAACATTTACAGCTTGGATCCAGCAAAGAGCAAGTAGCAAGTGTAGCTTGTGCCGGGCCTTGCTCTTTTTTCAGACATTTCTTGCACATCATCCTGTACAGATTGGGATCCTCTGTGTCCACTGGGCAAGAGTGAGAATTTTTTCCATACTTCTGATGTGCACCCGGGTGCAGGCAAGTGCCTGAATTCTACCTTCAAAGCATCTGTGTGTGTGTGTGTGTGTGTGTTTGTGTGTGTTTCTCTCTAACTGTTCTCTCAATGTGTTTTAGAACTGAGATCAGGATCAGTACACCATTTGTCCCATTTGTCGTTTCCCCCTAAGGATCACTGCAGCCTTATTTGCCAGGGGGACTGACCTCTGTAATGCCAGAAGATTTCCAGCCCCCAACTGGAGGTTGGCAACTGTATCATTAAGCTGATCTGTGGCATAAGAAAGTAAGTGCTAATGGCCAAAAAGGTACAAAAAGGCCTAGTAAAATAGATTTGTTATTGCAAAGGGCTGCAGCGCTGGTTACTGAAAAGAGCAAGAGAAGTTTGTTCCCCTGGAAATACCTTTTGAGTAGGCAAGCCTTCTCAAATGACACATCCGAGGCACGTAGTGCTGAGAGGAAGAAGGGGCTTGGAGGCAAAAGGACCCTGCAGAGTGAGAAACGGAGTTTTGCCCAAGGCAAAGGATTCAGCACGGAGGGCCACTGCAGAAGGACATCGCGAGCCTGAGCGGGCAGGGACATCGCTAATTTGCTAAGGTAATCTACATTTTCATGAACAGAACTATTGGCAAACTAATTGCTGATTCCACCCCCTCCCCCACTCATTCTTCAGTTGTTGCACATAAAAAGGAGCATCAGATTGCTTCTACAGATATGTGAGAAGCAAACGCAAGGTAAAAGAGGCAATTGGGCCACTGTTGAGTGTGGAAGGAGAAACTCTGGTGCAGGACAGAGAAAAAGCAGACAGGCTTAATGACTTTTTTGCCTCTGTTTTCTCCCTGAAGAACTCAGGCACATCTAGAGATAGTAGAAAATGTGGCAGGTAGAGATGGGCACGATCCCAAAAAAATTGCCGATCCAGCTGATCGTGGATCGGCGCCGGTGACAATCCTGACTAAACGATCCACACCGATCATCTCTCATTCCCGATCTGTGGATCATGGATCGTGGAGGCCAAAGCGGGGCTCGCTGCTATTCCCAGCTATGTGGGAAGGTGGGTGTTGGCAGCAGCCACCGGGCACGGCGGGCACGGGGAGACGGCGACGAGCTGCCTCCCCTCAGGGGGCAGGGGGTCTGGCCGCTCGCGGCACCCCCCATGTGCCCACCCGCCAGGCCAAAAAGGAGCGCGCTGGCGAGAAAAGAACGGTGGGTGATGCCAGCGGCATCTGTGTTTGTGTTTGGCCGTCTGTGTTTGGCCGTCAGAGCTGCCGATCAGGGTTTGCAGGGATGAGATTGGAGTGCCCATGGCTATAGAACACCCCCTTCCCCCTCCCTACCCTGGCTGTCTTCTCCCAACTGGTGACTGCTTTGCTGCTCCGTGGTTGGAAGGAAGCCCTGCTGATCAAGGAAAGCTGGGCTTCCATTCAGGTTTCCAGGGCGACAGAAGGAGGGGAAACACAGCTCAGGCATTCCCCTGGCTCCGTTGCCAGGGGAATAGATTGCTGGCGCCTGAGTGTCTGGCTTCCCAATCCGAGAACAGTCCAGCCCCGATCCAGCCCCCCCCCTCCCGATCGCTGGATTGTTGGCCATGGCCGATCATGATCTGCTGAGTCACGATCACGCGATCGCCATTATTGTGGGGGGGTTTGGATCATAATGCGGATCGTGCCCATCTCTAGTGGCAGGACACCTGAGTGGCTAATTGACATTGACAGAGAAGTAGTGGAGAGGCATCTGGATGCACTGGATGAATACAAATCCCCTGGGCCGGATGGGGTGCACCCAAGAGTGCTGAAAGAACTTTCCAGAGAACTTGCAGAACCCCTGACCATCATCTTCAAGGCCTCCTGGAGGACTGGGGATGTGCCACAAGATTGGAGAAGAGCGAATGTTATCCCAATCTTTAAGAAAGGGAAGAAGGATGACCTGGGAAACTACAGGCCGGTCAGTCTGACTTCTGTTGCTGGGAAGATATTAGAACAGATTTTAAAGGGATCAATCGGTAAGCATCTGAAGGACCGCTCAGTGATCCGGGGAAGTCAGCATGGTTTTGTTCCTAACAGATCTTGCCAGACCAACCTGGTTTCCTTCTTTGATCGAGTGACCAGCTTACTGGATCGGGGGAACTCTGTTGATGTGATTTATCTGGATTTCAGTAATGCTTTTGATAAGGTCCCCCATGACATTCTGATGGGCAAACTGGAAGACTGTGGACTGGACTATAGGACAGTTCAGTGGATAGGGAACTGGTTAGAGGACTGCACTCAAAGAGTGGTGGTCAACAGCGTTTCATCAGATTCGAGGGAGGTGTCCAGTGGGGTGCCGCAGGGCTCGGTTTTGGGCCCGGTACTTTTCAATATTTTTATCAATGAGGGAGTGGAAGGGCTGCTCATTAAATTTGCTGATGATATCAAATTGGGAGCGGTAGCAAACACCCCAGAAGATAGAATTAAAATTCAACAAGTCCTGAATACTCTAGAGAAGTGGGCAGCTGTGAATAGGATGCAATTCAACAAAGACAAGTGCACAGTATTACATCTGGGCCACAAAAATGGGAAGCACAAATACTGGATGGGGGATACACTTCTGGGCAGTAGTATATGCAAAAGGGATCTGGGGGTAAGAATGGACTGTCAGTGTGATGCGGTGGCAAAAAAGGCAAACTCAGTCTTGGGTTGTATCAAAGGGGCCATAGTGTCGAGGGGTCTGGAGACTGAGCCCTACGAGGAAAGGCTGAGGGCCTTGGGAATGTTTAGTTTGGAGAAGAGGAGATTGAGGGGGGACATGATTGCTCTCTTTAAATATTTGAAAGGCTGTCATTTGGAGGAGGGCAAGGAGCAGTTCCAGTTGGCAGCAGAGGGTAGGACCCAAAGCAATGGGCTTAAATTACATGCAGAAAGGTACTGGCTGGAAAATAGGAAAAACTTTTTCACGGTCAGAGTAGTTCAAAGGTGGAATCAGCTGCCTAGGGAGGTGGTGAGCTCCCCTCACTGGCAGTTTTCAAGAAGAAGCTAAGTTGGTCAGGGATGCTTTAGGCTTATCCTGTATTGGGCAGGGGGTTGAACTAGAAGGTCTGTATGGCCCCTTCCAACTCTGTCATTCTGTATCAGATCTTGATATATAGCGTAAGCAATTGTGAGAACTGAAAAGGCACAATGAAGTTGACCTTTTCTTAGAATGTCATGTCTTTGCCCATGACAATTCTGTTGTGTTCAGAACTCTTTGCTTTTTTTCAATAAATAAAAAAGTAAACTGTAGAAAAGGGGAAAAAAGAAAACAATGCCAGCAAATTTATACATAGATAGCTATAAAAGATTTCCAAATATTTAAAAATAAATCCCTAAGCAATTGCCTTCTATATGTAATACGTTCAAATGTTGATAAGTTTATAAGGTCTTTAGTGATTTACAGGAGGTGGGCTTTTGTCTTTCCAATGTTGAAGTTTAAGCAACTGTAAAGACATGGAGTGTCCATTACTGTTGACCACTGGTTAGAGACCAAGAGACAGGCAAGTAGTTTAACAATACATTAACATCCTCAAAAATAAGTGACTTTCTCAACAGAAAATTAATATGACTAATTACTTCCTCCCTAAAGGGCTGAATGACCAGAGCATAAACCTAGGAGATGCATTTTGTGAATTATACCGCCAACAGTTAGACACTATGCTTAAACCTTTAGTAAAGAGATGCTATGGTGCCCAATATACTCTTTTTTTTAAATACAATTTTGTATTGGTGAGTACATAATTAATACACACATTCCCCATCTTACCTAATTTATATCGTCCCCCACCCTTTCCCTCCCCCCTCCTTGTAGACTTCCAACAGCTTTCCAACCCTTAACCTATCTTATTAACTTATTTTCAACTATATTCTTCTAAATCATATCTATATTATATCTCTTACTCTAAGCATAATCAAATTCTTTTATATATACTATATCAAATCCACTAATATATCTATTCTCTACATCACTTTTTAAACTATTTTTAATAGAATCTCCTTAATATTAATACTAGCTTAGGTTAGTTAATAACTAATTTTTCCCCTTAATGGTAAAGTTACTTCTCTCTTCTATTTATAGAATCACAAATTAATAATTCTCAAACTGCCACAGTCCTCCCTTCACATCCCATTTTTTTTTCTAAATATTGTTTCAGTTTCCCCCAATCTGCGATATATTCTCCTGGATCAAGATCTTTCAGTTTTCATGTCATTTTGTCCATTTCTGCCATGTACAGCAATTTGTAAATCCAATCTTCTGTAGTTGGTATTTCTTGCATTTTCCATTTCTGCGCATATAAAAGTCTTGCTGCTGTAATCATGTAAAATAGCAATGTTCTGTGCTGCATTGGAACATCTTCCATTCCCAAGTTCAGTAGCAGCAATTCTGGGTTCTTATTTATTTGGGTTTGCAAAACCTCATTAATTGCTTCAATTATATCTCCCCAGTATTGCTTAGCTACCTCACAAGTCCACCACATATGATATAGTGATCCTTCATGCTTTTTACATTTCCAGCATCTATCTGACATATTAGTATTTCCTAGCGCAATTTTCTTTGGTGTTAAATACCACCTATACATCATTTTATATACATTCTCTTTAATATTGGTACAAGTTGAAATCTTCAATGTATTTTTTCACAAATGCTCCCAGGATTCCATTGTTATTTCTTTGTGAAAGTTTATTGCCCATTTCACCATCTGGACTTTAACTGTTTCATCTTCCGTATGCCATTTTAGAAGTATTTTATAAATTTTCGAGATTTCTTTTTTACCTTCTTGTAAAATCACTTCTTCTAGTTCCGAATTTTTCGATCTTATTCCTCCTTTTAAACAGTCCGAGTTGTAAAGATCTCTGATTTGCCTATATTGGAACCATCCATAATGGGGAGATAACTCTTCTTCCGTTTTTATTTTTTAACATTTTATGTTCCATTAATATTATCTCTTTGTAAGTTAAACATTGTTGTTTGTTATAGACAGCTCTCGGATCTATTACTTCATATGGTACCACCCATGAGGGGATACCATCTTCCATATAGTCCTTATATTTCTTCCAGATTGTGAAAAGGCTTCTTCTAATATAGTGATGCAAAAACACAGAGTCCGCTTTTACTTTATCGTACCACAAATAGGCATGCCATCCAAACAAGATATTTCACTTTGTTAGTTACCTCGCAATCCGTTATCTCCATTAGTTCTTGCTGTTTTTGCTTTGTCATGTTCTTACACAATATCTTCGACTTCTTTTTATTCACATAAAATCCAGCCAGATCTCCAAATTCCTTTATTTTATCTATTATTTTTGGCATGTTGTGAATTGGATCTTCAACTATTAACATTACATCATCCGCAAATGCTCTGACTTTGTAGGAAAATTCCTTTATTTTTATGCCTCGAATTGTATCATCCTCTCGTATTTGAATCAACAACATTTCCAAGATCAAAATAAACAACAATGGAGACAAAGGGCAGCCTTGTCTTGTACCTTTACTTATTTTCAATTTTTTGGTCAGATCATCATTCACTACAATCGCTGCACACTGGTCTTTATAAATTTCTTTAACTGCTTGTATGAACTTTTCTCCCATTTGCAGCTTTTCCATAGTGGCAAACATAAAGTCCCAGTTCAGGTTGTCAAATGCTTTTTCCACGTCCACAAAAAAGAAACCAACTTCCCTATCACAATGCTTATCATAATATTCAATAGTGTTTATTACTGTCCTTAGGTTGTCCTTAATTTGTCTATTGGGTAAAAATCCAGCCTGTTCTTCTGCAATAAATTCCAACAGCCATCCCTTTAACCTTTCCGCCAAAATTTTTGCAAAGATCTTGTAATCATTATTCAACAACAAGATTGGCCGATAATTTTTAACATTGGTCAAATCTTGTCCGTCTTTCGGAATCAGCGATATGTTGGCTTCACTCCATGAATCAGGAATCTTTTGGCCTTGCAAAATTTCATTCATTACCTCTCTTAAAAAAGGTGCCAGTTCATTAGCCATCATTTTATAGAACTTTGCCGTTATTCCATCCAGAACTGGTGCTTTCCCTAATTTAGTTGATTGTATAGCTTCTTTTATTTCTTCCTCTGTTACTTCCCTGTTTAACTTTTCTTTCCATTCTGCTGAAATTATTGGAAGCTTCGTTTTCTCCAAATATTCCGCTATTGAATCTCTATTCACCTCCTTTTTTGATACAATTTTGCATAAAATTTAAAAAAGGCTTTACTAATAGCTGATTGATCCAACAATGTTTTATCCTCTTCTCGAATCTTGATTATGGTTTTCTTCTCCTTTTTCTTTTTTAATTGCCAAGCTAGATATTTCCCAGGTTTATTTGTGCCCTCAAACGACTTTTGATTCATTTTTTTCAAATTCCACTCCAATTCTTTATTATTCATTGCCGTCAATTGTTCCTGCAAAATTTTTATATCCTGATATATTTTCTTCTTCCCTGGTCTTTTCTTGAGTTGTATCTCTTTGGCTTTAATTTTTTTCATAATTTCATGTCTCTTTTCTTCCTTTCTCCTTCTATCTCTTGCATTCAAATCCATTAATATTCCTCTAGTCACAGCTTTGTATGTATCCCATACCTTATAAGTTGGTACATCCTTATTCATATTATATTGTATAAAGAATTTGGTCTCCCTCCATAGCAACACCATATTGTCTTCTATCTGCAGCAAATCCTCATTTATCCTCCATCCTCTTCTTTTAGTATTTTTCCCAAATTTCCACATGACTGGATTGTGGTCTGAGCCTACCTTGGGCATTATCTCCACATCTTTAGTCCATATCGCCAGTTCCTTGGAGGCCCAGATCATGTCAATTCTTGATAATGTAAAGTGTCTTGCTGAATAAAATGTGTATTGTCTGTTTTTGGGATTTTGTCTCCTCTACACATCTTCCAGACTTTCTTGTTCTTTAATCCCGAAAAAAGCTTTTGGTAAAAGTCCTCTTTTTTTTGTGCCCTTTTAGATTTCTTATCCTCATCCAGGTTGGTAACTCCATTGAAGTCGCCTGCCAAAATTATTTGAGCATAAGTCAACTCATCTAACTGTTTCTGTAAATCCTTGAAAAAATTTTCTTTCGCGCCGTTAGGCGCATAAATCCCAATCACCAATGTCTTTTTTGAATTCCAAATTATCTCCACTGCTATATATCTAGCTTCTGTATCACATAGTATTAATTTAGGCTGCAGCTCTTCCTTTATATACAATACAACTCCTCTCTTCTTCTTTTTGGAAGCCACTGCAAATTCATTTCCAAGTTTTGCAAGTTTTAAATATTTTACATCCTGCTTTTTAATATGTGTCTCTTGCAAACACACTATATTACATTTTTGTTTTAAAAGCCAGTGGAATACAGTCTTACGTTTAGAAGGTGAGTTTAGTCCGTTTACATTCCAAGATATAATTTTACACTCCATGTTCAAATTTTAGCTGTTTTAGGTAAGTCTTTTTCATTGTCCTTAATAAACATTTCCATCTCTTGTCAAGATCTGATGTTTCTCCTAACTCCGCCAAATTCGAAAGCCAGCCCTTCTGGTATTTCCCATCTATATCTAATTTTCAAATCTTTTAACATCTGGACCAGCTCTCTGTATTTTTTCCTCTCCAACAACACAGATCTGGGCAGCTCTTTCATAATTCTCAGTTTTACCGTCGACTTCTAATGGGTCTTGAAATTGTTTGCTCACAATTGACTCTCTGATACTTCTAGTTGTAAATTGCAAAATCATATCTCTTGCTAAGTTCTTTTGAGCCGCATATTTTGAGTTTATCCTGTATGCCACATCTAGAAGAGCTGCCATTTCTGTTTCTTCTTTGTCCAGGTAACCTGCCAAAATTCCTGTAATATGCTCTTGGGTTGATTTTTCCAAAACTTGTGGGATTCCACTAAATCTAAGTTGTTTTTCCATTTGTTTACATTCAACTGTGGCCACTCTTCGCTTCACTCCTCCCATCTCCGTTCTGTGTGCATCCGTCAAGGTATCAGTTACGTTTTCTACTACGTTAACTCTCTGCTGTGTAGCTTGTAAGTCATTTTTGACTTGCTCTATATTCTTGGATATTTCTGCCATCTCCGATTTAAATGCCTCTTTAAAGTCCTTCAAATTTTTCGCCATCTCCTGCATCATATCTTTAAGGTCTTTATTTCCTTCCGTGACTCTTTTCTCCATCTCTTTATTTCCATCTGTAACTTTTTAATCCAAATTTTCCAGCGCCATCTGCCAATCCTTTTTTGACATCGTGGGGCTGGCTTTACCTCACTCCCACGAGTCCGCTCTTTTCCTTAACAGATTTATTCTTTTCTTTTATTTTAAAAGTCCAACTTTGGGTTATTTTTTTCAAAGTTTAGTGTTTACGAAATCCAAAATGTCGGGCGTCTTTTCTCTATGATCTTGTTTCGAGGCAAGCTCCCTTACCCTTATCCAAGATGTCTTACTTCCGTTTTCCTTGAAGCCAAAACTTTGCCCTTCTTCCAAATGGCGACTTCCCACTTCCGTTAGTTACAAGCCGCTTCTCGCCCGTCTCTTTATGGTTTTGACGCACTTCCTGTTCCTCTCCGTTGCACAGCAATTCTTGCGATGTTAAAACTTTCTCACAGTTCGCTATCTCCTCCTAGCCACAGGTATGTAAACAATAGCCGTTTTTCCACGCTAGCTTTAAAATGTCACTTTTTGCCAATTTATTTGCTGGAATTTTCCCAATTATTTATTAAGTCTCTTGCAGTTTTCTAGTTTCCTTTATTGCTTTATTTCTTATTATAATCTGTCCCGTACTGAGAGATAGCAATCTTTACCTTCTTAGATGGTTCTCTTGGGTTGTAATCACTACTTCGATTATCCAATTGGTCCAAAATCCCTACTTAAGTTGTTGAAGCTTGGGCATGAAGGTCTTATGCCAGAATTTGACTCCAGTGCCGCTGCAGAGATCTTGGCTACCCATCTACGAGTGGGACCTCAAGGATGGATGAGGAATCGTTGCGTAGACCCCCCCTCACACCCGAGATCAATGCACTCTCGAGGTCTTGAGCATACTTGCTTGTTCTCCGCCTGAGAACAGGGGGATATGGGCAGTTTGCGCCCTCCAGCCCCTACAAACAGCGGCACGGACAGCTCAGCTCCCTGAGCTGTGTTAGACCTCCATGGATCCCAAACCGGAAGTCGGTGCCCAATATACTCTAAACGTAATTTTTTTGCTGAATAGGTCGCAACTTAAGATCCATAGTAGCAACAGGTATATAAAGTTTAAAGCCTTATCCCATTATTTGTTTATCATTGTTATGGTCCTTAGACTACCTTATCCCATTGCTTTAGCAAAATTTGATGTTCCAGATTGTTCTCCCATTCATATATTTATTAACCAACCTCAAATATCTATATACAAATATTGTAGGTTTTGTTTTCTGTATCAATTCAATAAGACTCTCCAAAAGTGGGGAAGATTCTGAAGCACTCAAAGCTGCTGCACCGTATTTGGACACCAACAAATGTTGCAATTGTAAATATTGCCATTCAGCAGAAGTTGGCAAATCATATTTAGACCTCAGTTGAAAGAATGACAAGAACTCACCATCCTTACCTATTAATTGAGCCACAGTTAAGAAAAAAAACACCCTTGTCTGTCCAAGCTTTCCAAAGCAAGATTTCTTCCCAATTTTAAATCTGGATTTGACCATAATCTTAGTTTAGCATGTGAGATCCCGTCAAATTGATATTGTCATGATTTTATGCATCATACTTCTCTAGCCTGAGAAATGGTTGGAGGAACAAAATCAATTTTAACATAAGTAGACTCTAATGCATTCCACTTTAAAAAGTGGTTCCAAAAAAGAAGCGTCCAAAAGAGCCCAAGATGAGGGGAGCCCCAGTTGAGGGAAGGAATCCCAGTAATTTGTACATGCTAACAAACATACCTGATGGAAAGCACAAAGGTCTAGAAAACCAAATCCTCATTCATTAATTGAAAGTTGCATCCTCTTTTAAGAAATATTTTTTTTTTCTTTTTTTAAGAAATATTGAGTGGTGTTGAATCCCACATAAATTTCAGAAACAAAATATTTTGATGAATATATTTATAAGATATATAAAAAGGAATTGCGCACATAACATATATAAGTCGAGGGATAATATTCATTTTGAGTGTATTTATTTTAACCCATAATGACAGGTTTAGGGTTGCCAATCTATCCAAATCCAACGATATAGCTGAGAACAGTTTATTAAAATTCAATGAAATCTTGTGAATATTCATTGGGATCAATATTCCAAGATAAGTAATAGCATCTGGGCACCATCAAAAATATCCCTCAGTAATTACACTCTGTGCTGTATTGTCTCCCAATGGCATCAATTCTGATTTTGTCCAATTAATTGAATAACAAGACGGATCACCAAAATTATTAATCAAACTCATTAGTTCAGGAATGGAAGACTGAGGTCCTGAAATAAATAATAAAAGATCATCTGCATATAAATTAGTTTTAAATTCTAAAGAGTTACATATAAAGCCATATATATTATTCCTTTGCCTAATAGCACACGCTGGCGGTTCCAAACATAAATCAAAAATGAGAGGAGAAAGAGGACAGCTTTGTCTAGTACCTCTTTCAAGGGAGAACGGTGCAGAAAAAAATTCTAGGAGATGAATACAAAATTCTTATCCATTTCAAAAATTCATGAGGGAAGCTACATTTAATTATTGTAGAGAAAATAAATTTCCAATATATTTTGTCAAACTTTTTTTCAATATCAAGTGAAAGAATAGCAGATCAGATCACTTTCTATGTAATCCAATCAGATCAGCGACCAGTCTAACATTCGCAGATCCTTCTGTGAGTTGTAAAAATTCTACCTGTTCTACATATACCAAAGTTCTAATAACCTTTTGAAGTCTGTTAGCAAGAATGGCAGTTAATATCTTCACGTCCACATTCATCAAAAAAATAGGTCAAAAATTTACAGTTTGAATAATGGTCTTTGCCAGGGCTTTTTTTCTGGGAAAAGAGGTGGTGGAACTCAGTGGGTTGCCCTCGGAGAAAATGGTCACATGGCTGGTGGCCCCGCCCCCTGATCTCCAGACAGGGGGGAATTGAGATTGCGGCGTGGAGGGCAATCTCAACTCCCCTCTGTCTGGAGATCAGGGGGCGGGGCCACCAGCCATGTGACCATTTTCAAGAGGTTCCGGAACTCCATTCCACCGCGTTCCAGCTTGAAATAAGCCCTGGTCTTTGCCTGGCTTTAGAATGACAGTAATGTAAGCCTCCTGCAGTGATGCTGGCAATACACCAGATTAAAAAACTCATTATACAATTGATATCATTTTGGAATTAAAAAATCTGACAAGGTTTTATAGCATTCAATTGGGAACCTTTCCAGTCCTGGAGTTTTACCAGCGTTCATATTCATTACCACAACCTTCATTTCATCCCTATGCAAAGGCTCAGCAAGTATATCTAAATATGGAAGAGCAAGATGAGAAGAAAATGTTTCCAAGTTTTCTTCTGATGGTTCCTTCCCCTAACTATACAATTTAGAGTAAAACTTTTGATACTGCAAATTTATTTCAGTTGCAGTACTATGAATTACAATCATAGGAATATAATTCTTGCTCTTTCGCTGCCTTAAACGATGAGCGACTAATCTGCCAGCTCTCTCTCCTCGTTCCCAATATGACTGGTGCAGGCATATTAAATTATGTTCTGCTTTCACTGACAATATATTATTCAACTCATATTTAACCTTCTGCAATTCCTGATAGAGATCAGGATTGGGAGATGTAGCAAACAAAGTTAACAGATATTTCAACTTATTTTCCATGCTTGTTTCTTCCTTTTCTCTAAGCTTCTTCTCATGATATGCAATAATCCTCCCTCTAATAAAAGCTTTACAAACTTCCCATTCTATGGCATGAGTATTTGCAGTTCCTTAAACTACTCTACAAGTTCAGCTCTCATCTGTGTTTTAAAAGTTTCATCACTGAGCAGAGAGACATTAAGATGCCATAAGCTTGGTGATCTAACCCAATCAGAAAATTGGAGAACTAAGGGACATGATCAGAAATAACAATTGCATCAATATCACATGTTTTAATCTGAGTCATCAACACTGCTGAAACCAGGAAATAATCTAATCGAAAACAGTTATGTCATAAAAAAGAAATAAAGGTATAGTCTCTGTCCTTTGGGTATAAAATGCGCCAAGGAGCAATCAAACCTGCATATAGGCTTTAAGTGTATATCTCACCAATGAACGTTCCTTATGTGGGGGGGGGATGCTTCAATCTAAAGCTGTATTTAGTATTTCATTAAAATCCCCTCCCACTAAAAAATAATCATATCTAAGATCTAAACATATCTAGAAAATCCACATTTGGATCGTATACATTGATCATAACTGTAACAGAATCAAAGGTTTTCTTTACCAAAATAATAAAGCATCCATTTGTTTTTTTATTACTTCTTGAACCTGAAAAGTGATACATTTATATCACATTTATATATAGCCACACCCTTAGATTGGATGTATCTGTAACATATACCTCTCCAACCCAGTCTCTACACAATGTCTTTTTATCATTTGCCATTATAGGAGTTTCTTGTTAAAAGGCCATGTCAGCATTAAGATTTTTTTCAATTTTCTAGATCTCCAAACTGTTCAGAACTGGTCTTGAAGTTTCTGGGTTAAGGAGAAGACAGATGTAAGTGGTAAGACAGGAGATTCAGACACACATTCACAGCATGGAAAGCACATTCCAGAAATGGAAAATTCATTAAAGAATATGTGTGTTCAGATCAGAGCCAGCCTTAGCCATCGTCGCCTCTCTTCCGTCCTCGTCTGCCTCCAGACACAGGTGGGACATGGATCAGCTCTGCAATGCAAAGGCAGTTTGCCATGGCACCATCTTCATTGTTCTCATGGGGGATGACCCCCCCCTTGCTAAATTGAAGCCCACAGCCGAGAAAATGGTTCACAGCCCTCTTTTCCTTTGCACAGATACTTATATGGAATGTTGCAGCCCCTTACGATACTTAAGAAAATTTCCATAATTTGTATCTAAACATTGCACAAAATGCGTTCTGATATATCATTACATTAAGTAGCTCGCCCGAGGACTTTTAGAAAATATAGAAAATATCTAAGAAGAGGTTGAGTGTATCTGGTTTGGTAAGAAAAGGTATTTGTATGGAAAGATGTGTTTTGATCTCAAAAAAGCAAGATTAGTTGCATGTCTTGTCCTCACGGTTGGACTTGGCTTCTTTGTTCTTATTTTAATAACCAAAGGGCTGGAACTTAGTTCCAGTACTAAGAGACAGCAAAGTCTTTTATACAATAAGATATATTTGATTAAATGAAGCCAGATGGTAGCTGAGACGCAGGAGGGAGGGAGAGAGGGAGGAGTGTTTTCCTGTTATTTTCTAATAGGCAACTGAAGTCTGTTTGCCTGCCAAGCCAGTGCTGTGTAGGATAAGGGAAGCAGAGACACTGCCTTTCCCCCACCTCGCTCCACCATCTGCCACAGCAGCATCTCTCAGTTTTATAGGACTCTTATTGCTCTGGAGCCATGGGAACCACACATTTCCAAAGAGATTTATTTCCACACTTTGGAGAAGCAAATATTACACTGAGGTGTGTGTTGCACAATTGCAAGAATCCAGAGGGCACTTTCATTGTTTCCATTCCTTCTCACTAAGGATTTAGCAGACCTTGGGCTTTTCCACACACTCTTACTTATTCCTGATTTTCAGGAGCTGATGCCTAAGCATTGGAATAAGTGGGCATGGTTCTTCCTCATGTCTGCCCTCCCTTGGCATTTTTACAGTTTTGGAGTTGGTTTTTATTGTTCCGCATGTGCCTTAAATAATCAGGATTTTCAAGTGCAGGTGGTGTGGTCATTGGTGCTTATAACATCATATCAATATAAGGGCTGAGTTTCTTTCTTTCTTTCTTTATTTATTTTATTTATTTCAGATTTGTATTCCGCCCTCCCTGCAAGCAGGCTCAGGGCAGATAACAACATATTAAAAATTCATGTACATTAAAATGATCCTTTTTAAAGGATCATAAATGTACACAGAGGGAAGCCTAAAAGGGGGCAGCTCTGCCACCCGTATCAAAGCCTGTCCCCCACCCTGTGGCCCAAACCAGAGACACACACACCCCGCGCTGACCCAGATCTAAAAGGCAGAGGCCAGCACCAGTGGGGCAAACTGACTTCTGTTGGGACAGAGGTCAGAGCAGAAGCGGCCATATGCTTTTCAACGACGCTGCTTTTTCTGGCACCAGAAGCAACCCCCCCCCCCACTCCCTTGGGCCCTCAGAGCTTTTGCAATGTTTTTGAAGGCCCCTTCCCTCGCAGAGATATAAGGAATAGGCATATCTCCACAATGGAAGGGACTAGAGACTTACATTTTTTAAAAAAAATGAAAGCTGGGAAATCAGAGAATCTGTTGCCTATATTGTTACAACAGTAAGTCTATATAATGCTATGAAAATGATGGTTAAAAAATAGAAAACAAAACCAGGAGGGTAGGAAAGGAATGGGGGAGGAGTGGGTCAATGATGGTGAAGGCCAGTCATCGAAGGGTGGAATGGAGGTAAGTGGGTTATATAGATGGTATTTAACACTGAAAAAATTAGCCATAGCTGATAAGCAGCTTTCTAATAAGTGCTGGAAATGTAAAGAGCATGAAGGTTCTCTATTTCATATGTGGTGGACTTGCCGTAAGGCTAGAGATTTTTGGGCTAAAATATGTGCTGAGATGTCTTTGATACTCCAGTATAATTTTGTTAAAAATCCAGAAATGTTGTTATTATCTTTGCACTTAGAAGATGTTAATAGAAATGACAAGGCATTGCTATATTATATGATAATAGCAGCAAGAATATTATATGCTCAATACTGGAAGAAAGAAGAAATACCTGAAATTGAAGAATGGCAAACAAACTGTTGTACATGGCTGAAATGGACAAACTAACAAGAAACTCGAAGGATCAAGAACCAGAAATATTTTTGAAAGACTGGAAAAAGCTGAAAAAATATATAGAAAAGAAATGGGATGTTAAGGGACAATTATGGTCTTTTGAAGGGTTTTAATGATACTAAGTGAGATAAGATATAGTTAGGATTTTTACTTATAACAAGATAAGAACAACTATAATATAGAAACAATGTGATATTAATAGCGGGGGGTTCGAGTGCTGTTGGAAGTCAACATCGAAAAGGGGGAGGGGAGGGGGTGGGGAAATATACTTGTGGGAATTGAAATGGATTGTATTTGTGTTTTAATCTGACTATATATTGACCCATCCAATAAATTTATTAATTAAAAAAAAGAATGGAGGTAAGTGGGATAAACAGAACTGAAGGAAATGTTACATATGAGGAAAACAAATTGACTTCCAGAAAAAGACTGGGGGTAAAAGTCGTCTCAGAGGAATGGGAGGAAATAAAAAAACCTAAAGCAAAAATTAAAGGCAAAAAAGTACGTGCAGAAATAAGCAGATAAGTCAAAGCAGTATGGGGTCAGAACCCAAAGGAAAAACCTATATGGAAAATCCCTTTGTTTGTCTGTTTAAAATCATTATGTCCTCCAATCTCAACTTCTGCCCCCAAAGGGCTGACAACAGTCAGATAAAACAGTAATAATGCAAACACAAATTTAAAATTATAAAATTGCTTATCAGATGCTCCTCCAAAACAAGGGGCATAAAAGCACCATTAAAGGGGCATGAAAGGGGCACCACTAAGAGCCAGTTTGGTGTAGTGGTTAAAAGCGGCGAGACTCTAATCTGGAGAACCGGGTGTGATTCCCCACTGCTCCGCTTGAAGCCAGCTGGGTGACCTTGGGTCAGTCACAGCTCTCTCAGAGCTCTCTCAGCCCCACCCACCTCACAGGGTGATTGTCATGAGGATAATCCTACTATATAAAACACTAACCATGTTCAAGACAACTCACTTCCTACCCTGATGCACCTCCAGAGGGCACTGCCATGCAGGGAAGCCCAGAAGAGGCGGCCTATCCCCCCGAGAGCATGCCACGGCAGGAAGCCCAGGCCTGGAGCAGGCGGCAATGCCTGCTTCCCCCTCCCCGCTGCCTTCACCCAGCTGGGATCAGGAGCAGAGCAGGTGGCCCAGCTGGGATCAGGCATGGAGCAGGTGGCAATGCCTGCCCCTGCCTTAACCCAGCTGGCATCAGGAGTGGAGCAGGTGGTAATGCCCGCCCCCACCATCACCTGGCCTGGATCAGGAGCAGAGATCACGTGCAAAGCAGGAGGCAATACCTGCTCCTCTCTTCACGCAGCTGGGATCAGTAGCGGAGCAGTTGGCAATACCCGCTCCTCCTTCAACCTGCCAGAATCAGGCATGGAACTGGAAGCAATGCCTGCCCCATGCCTTCACCTGGCTAGGATCAGGCACGGAGCAGAAGGCAATGTCCAACCCCTCTTCACCCAGCTGGGATGATGTCTGGATCAGGTGCCAATGCCCACCCCCTGCCTTCACCCTGCCAGAATCAGGCATGGAGCAGATTGCAATGCCTGCCCCCCTTCACCCAGCCTGGATCAAGTGTGGAGCAGGAGGCAATGCCCGCCCCCCTTCACCCAGCCAGGATCAGGCATGGAGCAAGTGGCAATGCCCACCCCCTGCCTTCACCCATCTGGAATCAGGAGTGAAACAGGTGGCAATGCTCACCTCCCCTGTCACCCAGCTGGCATCAGAAGTACAGCAGGTGGCAATGCCCGCCCTCTGCCATCACCCAGCCGGGATCAGGAGCTGAGCAGGTGGCAATGCCTGCCCCCTGACTTCACACGGCCGGGATCAGGAGCGGAGCAGGTGGTAATGCCTGCCTGGAATCAGTGGCAGAGCAGATGGCATTGTCTGCCCCTTGCCTTCTCCCACCCGGGAACAGTCACAGAGGAGGAGGCAATGCCTGTCTCCCTGCCCTCCTGTTTCTAGAGCCCGTTGTATTTTTCCCACAACAGACTTTGTTACTAATAATAACATACTTTGTAAACCACTCTGAGTGGGTGTTAAGTTGCCCTGATGGGTGGCATATAAATTGAATGTTATTATATATTATTACTAGCTTGATGCCCGTGCTTCGCTACGATATTTAACTACTTTAAATCCAGTTATAATATTTATGGGTATGTAACATTTTTTGGTTAGGGGAGGGAGTTGCGTTGGTTTTGTAGTATAATAGCATAGTACCCGAGCTTCACAAAAGTGTTTGAATAAAGTGAAGCATGTTGATGCCTAAAACTGATGAAGTGAATTTCAAAATGTAATATTTATTGAAGAGATTTTTAAAAGGAAAAGATTGTAGTGCAATAAATAAACTGAAGGATACGAACTTTTTTTTTTCTACTGAAGGACCTCTTTGTAGCCCTCATTGGTGGTTTTCCCCTCAGGATCACCACGCTGCTGGGTGAGCTCACTCTGGAGAGGGCCACGTAGAGCTGCCCGTGTGAGAAGCAGTCCTCCCTCAAGTCAGTTCCTGCCACCTTCAGTGTCTGCCCCTGGGACTTGTTGATCGTCATAGCAAAGCAGACCTTGAGGGGGAACTGCAGTCTCTTGAATTCGAAGAGGTTCTCTGATGGTATGAGATGGTATGTATGGTATGAACACCAACCCCTCCCCCCCCCCCGAGCACTGCTGGTGAACAATGTGGCCTCGATGATGTTCCTGTGGAGGGCTTTCACTCGTAGTCTGGTGCCATTGCAGAGGCTGAGGTTCTGGAGCAGCATCACTGGAGCCCCCACTTTGAGGAGAAGCTTGTGGGCTGGGAAGCCAGGAGGGTTTAACGTGTTGAGGAACTCCATGGGGTAGCGGACCATATCATCCATTTGTACCACTGACTCCACAGATCTGTACTTCATTTCTGCCCCTTCGAGGGAGTTAAGTTGTGTTTCATTAATGATGGCAGCCTTGTTGTTCTTGGGGGTCAGAATGGCATACTTGAACAGCCCGTCCATAGACTACTCCCTGATAGTGGCGATATCAGGGTATATCGTGGCTGTTAGGTCTGCCGGGGTCGTCACTACTGTGCCCAGGCCTGCAGGGATGGTCACCTTTCCCTTGGATTCGGGACTTGCTGGTACTTGGCCACTGCTGCTCAGTGCACCGCAGGAGTACAATGTGCATAATTCTTTGCCGCATCTATAAGTTGCTTCCTCCTTTTAGCATCGGTATATCTTGCACATCTGCCAGGAGGCTTCTTGGGAGCAGTAAGAGATGATGGCTCCAAGAGGTGGGAGGTGGAGTTGGACTGAGGGAGGGATGGTGTGGTGGGCACTTCAGCAGGTTCATGTGAGAAGTTTGCATTGAAATGGCCCCTAGAAAGGTTGTGTACCATCTCCCCATGAACATTTAAAAACTCAGCTACCATACTGACTTTTATATAAAATCCCTATTCAGAAGTCTTGTCCTGTCTTTCTTTAACTGCCTACAGTTTCCTTTGCCTGATTGTTACCTCAGAACACAGAGAGCGGAACTACAAGAGACAAAAGGCACAGATTGGACACTTGTCTGCTTCCCTCAAGTTTTGATGGGAAATGTAGGCATCCTAGTCTTGCAGCTTGGCTCTCCGACTGCTGTCCAATGGTCTTTTCAACTGTCACTTGTCCAACATTCCGCCAAGCTGCCTACATTTCCTATCAGAACTTGAGGGAAGCTGACAAGTGTCCAACCTGTGCCTTTTGTCACTTGTGGTTCTGCTCAGAGTTCCACAGCTGGCCCATCAGCCTGTCAGGCTATGGATGACAGGATACAGCAGACAGATCTCTGGGCCACTGCATCAAGATGCAGGTTTCTGGTTAAATGGTTTTTTATTCAGAAATCAGATCATTTCCATATACAGGTCCATAGTTTACTTAGAAACAAGAAAGCTTCCAAGCAGTACAGCTCCCTTGAAAGGAATAGGGACTTGAGGAAAGTACAGGGCTAAATCCTCAAAATTCCCCTCCTCCCCCAACCCACAAGTTTGAGCGGGAAAATGTCTGGGAATCTCTGCTGGGGTTTATACACCAGCTAGACAAGACAGAAAGAGGCATAACAGAAACAGTAACATTTCAGACACTACAAGGTCATTTCAGTGAGCTTCAAAGAAATACACAGATTACACAGCTGCATTCTCAGGCAGGGAGGAAGAGAAACTAAAGTGATGCATGTAGCATTTGCAATATAAAATCAAACCATAGTATTGACAATTAGCATCCCCTAGAACAATGACATGGATGGAGGGGTACATAACACAGCCTGCCAGCCACACAGGAAAGCCAGGCGCCACAGGGAGATTGGCAATCCTAGAGGGGAGGTGTATTTTTTACCTCAGGAGTCATTCAGTGACTCCCAATAGCAAGTATATACTCTTTAAAACGTTGGAGAGATGACCAATTGAGGCTGCATATGCAAACGACCTCAGGGAAGAGTGGCAGTTGGCAGCGGGGAAGGGGGAGGGAGGACTCTGCCAGCCACACAGGGAAGCTGTATCCCTACGGGAAAACACATTTTACCCCTTTTTACCCCCTTAGGGGGCGAATTTCTTAAAATCCCTTCTTAGTGAATCTCTGCACCACAAAAGGAATGTCCTGCCCAAATTTCATCTTTCTAGGTCCAGGGTCAGGTTCATGTGAGAGGTTTGCATTGAAATGGCCCCTAGAAAGGTTGTGTACCATCTCGCCATGAACATTTAAAAACTCAGCTGCCTTACTGACTTTTATATAAAATCCCTATTCAGGAGTCTTGTACTGTCTTTCTTCAACTATCTGCAGTTTCCTTTTCGTGATTTTTACCTCAGAACACAGTTCCACAGCTGAGCCATCAGCCTGCCAGCCACACAGGAAAGCCAGTCATTGAATGTGTCCTGAGGTACTGCATGTGTCCTGCATAGTGTTTAGAATGT
The DNA here is from genome assembly GCF_028583425.1 of Eublepharis macularius. Classification (NCBI taxonomy): domain Eukaryota; kingdom Metazoa; phylum Chordata; class Lepidosauria; order Squamata; family Eublepharidae; genus Eublepharis; species Eublepharis macularius. The sequence goes on from NC_072792.1 coordinate 3,721,864, forward strand.
TGGAATGATGACCAATCAAGGCCGCATATGCAAATGACCTCAGGGAGGCTGAGTTGGCAGTTGCGGGGTGGGGGTGGGGGGGAGGACTCTGCCAGCCACACAGGGAAGCTGTATCCCTATGGGAAAACACATTTTACCCCTTTTTACCCCCTTAGGGGCAAATTTCTTAAAATCCCTTCTCAGTGAGCCCCTACACCACAAAAGGAACATCCTCCCCAAATTTCAGGTTTCTAGGTCCAGGGGTTTGGGCATGGCATTGATGAGTCAGTCAAGACACTTGTCTTTATATAGACATTTTTTAAAAAATCTTTTGACTAAAAAAAATATAAAAAGCCAAATCGCTAAATATAGCAGCACATCATAAAAGGAACATTCTCCCCAAATTTCACGTTTCTACGTTCAGGGGTTTGGGCTGGGCGTTGATGAGTCAGTCAGGACACTTGTCTTTATATAGAGAGACTAGACTAGCTTCTCACCTGTGCTTCGCTACGGTATTTAACTACTTTAAATCCAGTTATAATACTTATGGGTAAGTAACATTTTTTGGTTGGGGGTTGTGTGTTTGAGTTGGTTTTGTAAACAAATCTTTTGGCTAAAAAAAATATAAAAAGCCAAATTGCTAAGTGTAGCAGGACATCTTTGGGCCAAAGATGTATTCCAAGAAAGAAGAGGTCAGGGAGGGAGAAAACAAAACAACACAAACCTTGGGAAATGTCAAATGTTTGCTAGCCACCTGCCTGCCAAATTCCTATATCTAACGGAGGCAGGCTGATTCTGACATCAAAAGAAAGGAGCTTGCCGCTGAGCCCTCCACCATCTTGCCTTCCTGTGGCTGGCTGACCAAGCCCAGTTCTACTGTGGGAAGGGAGCCAGTTTGAGAGGAAAGAATCTGAAGCAACGAGGTGTGGGGAGGGAAAGCGGCTGGAGGGGAGCGTTTGGTACCATCAACTCAGTACCATTTCTGATGTTGCAATCAGACACCACCATGTGAATGAGACAGACATGCCATTAAACAAATGTGACCCCCTCCACCCCACCCCTCTCGTGTGCAGTTTGGCCCTCAGACTCTGTCTCCTCTAGGCCTTATTCTTCCAGCTTACACTCAAGCCGCCTTTCCAGAAATCTTGTTGTGGCTGGGGGTCGGTCACCTGTCTAACCAATGGACATCAGTTGTGGCTTGGGTCGGTTTGCACATCCTCAAGTATGAACTTGCATGCTCTGCCAGGGGATACTAGAGTACAGGATCAAGGCATGAACTAATGCTCCCATTTGTAAAGGGCAGAGTGAGCCAGATCTTCCCTCTTAAAGAGCAACGTCATGAAGGACGGTACTTTCCGTTAGATAAGGACTAGCAAGAACTAGGGTCGATGTCTGTACATTGTAAAGCAAATTCAAGTCAGTTTATAGAAGCTTTTCTTGTGGTGTGTAATTAAACAGTTGGGAAATGGTTCCTCAATCAGCTTGGCTCCAGCAACAATTTCTGGAATCCATTTGGGGCCTTTTTACGGCTCTGCCTGTCACTTCAGTCAAGGGCTGGTTCAGAGATTCCTTTTCCAGTCAGCCTTGGGATCCCCATAACAGCTTTCCCATCCACTACCCACATAATTTAGTACAACTCACAACATCAGAGTCACAACATCAAAGATTCCCTGGGTGGCCATAAGGAATCTTATTACCTGACGGCTCCAGCTCACAGGGCGAGGCTGAGTAGGCCATACATCCATGTATATGTGAGGAATTCAGCAGTGGGATGCGGCATGGTGACTGTGGCATCTAAACTACCCCAGCATTTGAGGTAACAAAGCTTTTAGACAACAGGGCCCCAGAAGTGCCTCTAACAGTGCAATCCTAAGCAGTGGGACACGCTTCTAAATCCATTGAAATCAATGGGCTTAGAAGCGTGTAACTCTGCTTGGGATTGCACAGCAACTTATTTAAACTATTGGCAATTTGGCTGTGACTACAGGGTGATTGTGAAAAAGCCTCATGTAACACAACACCACCCCGCCCCATGAGTAAACTATTACACACACACAACCTGATCTTACTGTTGCTTAAGCTTTTTTGAAATATTTGTGGATCACATTTTTATTCCTCATGAGAGCTTAGAGCAGAGCACATGGTTCTTTCTGTCTCCACCCAGTAAGGGTGAAAGAATGTGCCTGTCCCACCCTGAGCTTCACGGCCGAGGGGGACCTCCACGCCAGGCCTCGCCAGCCTTAATTGGCTCCTCTAACCCCTAGACCTCTCACTGTCTAAGGTGCAGGTGCCTTAGGGGGTTGTTTGGGGAAGGAGGGGCTGGTGAAAAGAATAGAGGTTTCATTAACTTGTTACAGGACAACAATACGTTGGATGGCCATTTGTAACAGTTTTGATGATCAACAAAACGCAACTAGACAATTTTCATCTCTACCACTTCAGCGTGTATTTATTTATTTATGTAATTTATAGTCCGCCTTTCTCACTGAGACTCAAGGTGGATTACACAGTACGAATTTAGTACAGTCAATATCACATAAGCAATTCTAGGACTGACGTTAGACAACATAGCACTATCCAGTAGGATCATACTTGAAGCTCATAGAAGCGCACACTTAAAGCAACAGATAGAACATAAGGCAACATGCTGATGAAGTCTATGGTCCCTAACTCATTAGTGAATCATCTGAGACCCCCCCCCGCTCCCTACAATGCAGCCCTCCCATCTGAGTAAAAAGCCTTTTTGAACAATTTGGTTTTGCTTCATTTGTGGAAAGCCAGGAGAATGTAGGCTCTCCTGACCTCCTCAGGCAGGCTGTTCCACAGGGTGGGGGGCCACCACAGAGAAGGCCTGTGTATGGGCTGCTGTTGCTTTTGCCCATGTGCAGCCTGACACCTGCAGGAGACCCTGTTCAGAGAGATGAGAATGAATTGCATATCTAAAAAAAAAATTAGATTCTTGAATATCTCCTTTTAGTAATTTCCATGACTGACAAGCACAACGTGTCTCATCCCGTGAAGTAAATGTTATTATATTTTAAGCATTTAGAAGTATATAAGGGGGAATCGTGTGAGGTCTTTTCTGGAGGAAAGTCTACAGTAAAGTTACCTGTAAAGCTCCACTCTGAGAAATCTCTCTATAATTTCATGGCAGGCAGAGTGGTAAATAGGTCTGTAAAGACAAAGTCATCTAATTCACATCCTGGAGAGGAGTTAAATTCTTCATTTTATAATAGTCTTTAAAACGTTTGTATTGCTCATTGTGACTGAGCTACTCCGGTGTTGTGCTGCGGCATGTGGGCTCTACCCACCCTGCCCTCCAGTGGTGGAAAAAGTAAAGGGGTTTATTGTTTTGAATGTAAGTGCCTCCAGTAAGTTCTTGAGCGAATACAAGGCTAGAAGGGATAGAAAGAAAGCGGAAAGCAACGGCAAGCATTTTCTGAGCTGGGATCTTGGTTGTTATTTTCTGATCTCCCGAATCACTCTTGTGGTTGTGGGCTGAGCTCATCTCCTTCTTTCCCGGCACCTCTGCTGAAGTCACTGACTAGGATCAGGAATTCCTCTACCTCCCAATATTGCTGAGAAGAGCTTGTAGGAGCCACCATTTGCCATCCACTAGGAGTGACCTTTCAACTTTTCTACACATGGTACCAGGGGTATTAGCCATTAGTAGCATCTCTGCAGGAACTGTGCAGTTGAAAGGCCACCAAGTACCATGAGACTTTGAGGTGAGGTCTTAATATTGTTAACTGGGAAACCTCTTAGTATCTGGTCCTGTCCAGGTTATATCTTTTCCCCGTTTTAATTAAACATAGTTGTCTTTCACTACCCAAGGTATATGCGTGGCGGAGGTAGCCCCAGTTTGGTATCGTGGTTAGGGTGCTTGACTAGAATCAGGGGGGCCAGGTTCAAATGCCCACTTTCCCGTGGCAACTCACTTGGGTGCCTTTGGGCCAGTCACCTTCTCTCAGTCTCACATACCCCACAGGGTTGTTGTGAGGATAAAATGGAGGAAAGAAGAACAATGCAAGACACTTGGGGTCTCCTCTGGGGAGAAAAGTGGTGTATAATTGAAGTAATATAAAAATAAAATAGAAAGAAACACTCCTTGTGTAAATGAGGTCTTAAGTTTCCTTGGGGGGGCGGGGGGAGGATGACAGCAAGATGGAGAAAGGGCCCTTGTGCCCTTGCCTCTGGCCCTGCTTGAACTCCAGGGTGACATGCCAATCTGGAAAACATCAGGAAAGCGAAAAGGAGTGGTGGGAGGGAGGGGCTGTTCCTAGTGTCCATTCCAATATCTATAATCGTGAAAACCAGTCAACAGGAGAGCACAGTCCAGCCATCACTTACACTTCCGTTGGCATGGAGCTTCTACACCTCGCATGACTTGCTGTCAGTCATTCACTGTCTCTAGTTGTGTTTGCTGTAACCCTCTCTCTACCACACTTCAGACCACAGCCACAAAGTAGGTCTTTAGGGGACCTACCTTCACCCAGCTGGGATCAGACGCAGAGCAGGCAGCAGTGCCCGCCCCCCTTCACCCAGCTGGGATCAGACGCAGAGCAGGCAGCAGTGCCCGCCCCCCTTCACCCAGCTGGGATCAGACGCGGAGCAGGCAGCAGTGCCCGCCCCCCTTCACCCAGCTGGGATCAGACGCAGAGCAGGCAGCAGTGCCCGCCCCCCCTTCACCCAGCTGGGATCAGACGTGGAGCAGGCAGCATTGCCTGCCCCCCTTCACCCGGCATTCAAAGAAGAATGTGATTCCTCAGTATGTCTCCATTGAGAATGTTACTGTTACTGCATGGAAAGAACCAGTTTTAACCAATCAGTGGCAATCCTGCTATACTGGCAGGCTGAAAGCAAGCTAGATAAACTTCTTCTGCAGCCTTTGTCTAGCTAGGAAGGCTGCACTAAATTAGCTTCTGAGCATTAGAGGTACTAATGGAGTTTGTAGCCAAACTCACAGGTTAGATTTTAGTAGACTTTATTAAACTTAAAGATATGATGAGAGCTATCCCATGGACAAGAATGCTGGAAGGGAAAGGAGTAAGTGAAGGGTGGGATCTCCTGAAGGAAGAGCTCTTGCAGGGTCAACCTATCACCATTCCAGCCAGATGGAACTGCAGTTGAGGATCTAAGAAGCCAGTGTGGATGAACAGAGAGAGCTCCGTAATAAGCTAAGGAGGAAAAAGGAGATGCTCAAGAAATGGAGGGAAGGAAATGCCTCTAAAGCAGAGTATCTAGGGATAGCTGGGCACTGCAGGGCAGCCGTCAGAGAGGCCAAAACTCAGATTAAGCTGAGACTGGCCAGGGGGTTTGCCACAACAAAAAGATGTTCTTCAGATACGCAAAACTTTTATTTTGTAAATATTTGATGAGGTGAAGAAACTTTCCACACAACATCTGTATTTAGTTTTGGTTTTTCTGCTTGGATATTCTTCCCACCCCCACCCCAAGTTACTTGCAGCCCACAAAATATGTGGCTATTGGCTGCCCTTTCTGCTTCCATATTTGCTGCAAACTCAAACAATTCCCCTGACCACAACATTAAATAGGAGTCTCAACAAAAACAAGAACGTAACAAGGCAAATGAGCCAAGGTTCCCCGTAACTGGGCACAGAACTGTCTGCCTTGGGTGCAGGAACTGAACTCTTCTTGCTCCAGAGCTCAAACGGCCCGGGGTGAAGTTGTTGCAGCCACCCTTTTGCTAAGCACCACCTGTCATCATCAGCACAAGGTTCCAAGCAGCTCCCAAAGCACGGGGAAAGGGAAATCACTACTTTGTCATCAAACCATGAGTACAGCCACCAAGGGCTCACTAAGTATCAATGGCCCCTATGTCGCCTAAGAAATCTATGCTTCATTTTTTTAGTTTGGTTATTTTTTTTCTAGAGATGATGTATAAGTTCAAAGGTGGAATCAGCTGCCTAGGGAGGTGGTGAGCTCCCCCTCACTGGCAGTTTTCAAGAAGAGGCTGGATGAATACTTGTCAGAGATGCTTTAGGCTGATCCTGCACTGGGCAGGGGGTTGGACTAGATGGTCTCTGTATGGACCCTTCCAACTCTATGATTCTATGATTCTAACTGTACATGTGGGGAGTTAGTCCTTAGCACCCTCACCAAATGGCAGGATTCTCCAAGGACAACCCAAAGCTTATATATGTCTGCAGTGTGGAGCTGGACTAAGAACCGCTGATTGACAGCTTAACTGACAAACCAGCATGCTCTACACGCATTCCTACTATTGTCCGCTCTTTCAGAGACTACTGCTCGTGTGTTACATGCCCCCCAAAGCATATTCATTAGATGCTGAAGAAACATCTAAGAACAGCACTTAGGTACAACCAGGACAACTGAAGGTAGAGAGGGTTGGCAGCAGTGGCAGTACTTGTCGACTTTGCCACATCACATGACCTTCTAGGAGACAAAGCCGGAGCATCCTGTCTGTTTATATACTCTTTGTTGTTGATTCATTGGATGTTTTGGTTCTCCTTGCTGTGTTTAAAGTAACCTATTCAGTGGCCTTCTTATGTGTTCTGGCTTGTGAGTCCTTGGAATCCCACTGGAGAAGTGAAGTAATTGGAGCCTCCCGGAGTCCTTTTTCTGTGTCTGCCTCATTTAGACGTCCTGAGGATCCTGAACCCTGAATCTCAGTGGAGGGTCTGATTCCAAAAGGACTTCCTACAAGTTTTAGTCATTATGTATAATCTTGTTTTTCACAGTCTAATCCGGCTGTAAATCCAGGATCTCTGCCAGACAGGAAAGACCCTGCCAGCCCAGGCCTGGGGTCCACCCAACCCTCTGGTTGTCAATGGTGGCCAGACAGAGTCTGGGAAGTCCCCAGTCAGAGCATGAATGCAAAACTCTCTCTGGTGTTTTGTGCCCCTTGGCAACTGGCATTCATACCACCTCTGACCGTGGAGACTCCATTAAGCTAAGAATTAGCTATCCCAGACAAGCCAAAACCATAACTTACCTCCACTAGTCCCCAGATCAGAGTGTAACGTATGTGAGATCTACATCAAGACAAATATATCCTTCTGTCTTTCTGCCTCACTCTACTGTGTGAGGAAGTGACTGGTTCAAAGGGGCCTAGTAAGCTGCATGCACAAACTCCTTCCATTCCCCTCGCCCCAAAACAACCTTCTGGCATATACAGAAAAAATGGCATTCCAAGGAGACCAACGAAGCCCAAGGGCCGGGTTGTTCAGTTGTAAGCAGACTATTTGGCTGTCCTCTACTCTGACCAGGGCCGGCGCCACCATTGAGGTGGTGAGGCAGGCGCCGCAGGCGCCACAGGGCTGGAGGGGGTGCCAGAGGGGGTGCCGGGGGCAGAGGCGCACACCATGGAGCTGGCATGCCTGGCCCGCAGCTGCTGTTGCAGCCGGCCAGCCCCGCGCCGCCGCTGCCACACGCCCCCGGCCGGGCGCAGCAGCCGCGGGCCAGGCACGGCAGGCAGCCGGGGTGGCATGTGGAGCGCAGGCAGCATCCTCACACCGCCCCAGCCACCCACCAGCCAATGGGCCCGGCTTTGCTGCATGATGTCGCCATCACATGATGATGTCATCGCGCGGTCCGGGGGCATGCACTGCATGCTTGCGCGCATGCGCACAAGAGGGTGGCCACAGGCACCAGAAACCCTGGCGCTGGCAGTGACTCTGACCCCAATGTGGTCAACCCATTCTTGCACCAAGTTACTCCTCAGAGTTGCTTTTGGCTCAGTGTAATCATCGGTGCGCAATGTCTTCAGATAGCACATTATGTGATATCTGTTTGTGTAGTCTTATGGGAAGAGAGAATTGCAAAAGAGGTGAAGAAATCATCTTATGAACCCACATAATAAAATACATATAACGACAATAATCCACGTAGGGCAAATTTACATGTAAATGGCCACCTGTACAATTTGCAAAGAAAGTGAGATGCCAGCAATTACAATGAGAAGCCTATAAACATTGATATAAATGCACAAGTGGAATTAGCTCAGGAAGATGAAAGATGACTCGCTGATGTTATTTAAGTCCTGAGAGATGAAGAGCTGCCATGTCCCCAGCATGTCAATTTCCATCCCTATTTCTCACACGTTCAGCCCAGCAGCGCATGCAGGCAGTTTAATCCAGATGCTAGATAAGAGCCTGGGCAAACATCTTGGGTCTCCAAGACAGCATTTCTCCGCTGTAACAGACCAGCTCCCCCCGCTAGATACACACCTGTCTTATCCTGCCGCCCCCAAACCTTTGTACAACAACGAATGCCAAAAAGCTAGATATGAACGAGATGGCTGGTTCTACGGGGAGCTTTTTGCTTGCTGATTCCTTAGCATTCCTAATCAACTGCACCTAAGGGCGACTGCTTGGCGATTGAATGAACTCTTACAGAAAGATGCTAATAGACAAGAGCACTGGCGGGCAAGGATTCCTGCCAGCACAGCTGTGATCTCTGAAGCCTCTTCATCCTTTTATGAAATATGTGATTGCCGTTTAGCGGACATGTAGGCAAACATATTGAATACCGATGGTTTGAACAGAGATCTCTTGGTTTCACAGTAGCCTGTAGCTCCCAACCAGCCTGTGTTTGAAATGCTTTGTAACTAGTTTGTTCTTTGAAGCTCCTGGAAGATCTCTCTTTCTGTGTGATTCAAAAGTTTTCCCTTTTCTGGAGACACAGCAGTAAGATGTTGTGCCTATCTGGTCTCTGCCTCAAATTCTGGCATCGTCACGTCTGTCAGGAGTCTCAGGACTAGCCACAAGGCACTGAAGGACCATCCTGCGACTGAGCAGAGAGCCAGGTGGGGCACTGGACAGGGCCTAAGGAGAAGAAACGTAGGCAGATGTCATTGGGCATCAATGGGGAGTGGACAGGCATCAAAATTCACGCTGAAACATGCTTTCGTCATATTTCCCCCCAGGTAACATACAAGGCACGACGTTACAAGTTTCAGGTCAAAAATTAACATTGAGAGCAACAACATCAGACCGAGTTTTCCAAGCTGGTCATAAGTCTGCAATTGCCTGAAAGATGTAAAGAAAGTTTTGGAGAGTCCAGATTTAGAACTTTTAAAAAGCAGTAAAATAAATTCCAAAATATTCAGAGCATCTATATCCCAATATTGGAACCAACATTGGCTTGCAAAGCTCTTAAAACAGTTCAGAATGAAAGGGAGGGAGGACTCAGGAGCCAGGGCCAGCAGCAACCCCTACTTGCCTGACTCTCAACCTAACCTAGCCCGCAGGGTTGTTGAGAGGATAAAATGGAGAGGGAGCGACTGTTCTAAGCTGCTTTGGGTCCCCATTCTGAAGAAAAGCAGGGTGTAAATGAAGAAAAGAAGTAATAAATATAGCTGAAGTTGGAGTGGGGCAGAAAAGAGAGAAAGAAGCAGGGAAAGATGAGGAAACAGGGCGGCCCAGAGGAGGAAAAGAAGAAATTGTGTGGGGAGGGAGATGTAAGGGAAAGTGAGGTGCCCAAATAAGTCCTTGCAGGTTACCTACCAGGCAACTGTGCCAGGCTCCGCCCGCACCAATCTATTTGGCTGCAGTTCTCCTAAGGAGAGGCTGCCAAGGAGAGGGAAGGAAGGAAAGCTGAGGCCAGGAAGGCAGATAAAGGCAGGGCATCTGGTGTGTGGGAAGGAGAGACGGAGGCAGAGAAAGGGGAGACACTGCAGGGGCTTTCAGGGAAGGAAGAGAGGAAATAGTAGCAGAGAGTAAAATGAAACGCCCCTGCAAGTCCTTGTGGGGGCCCCCTGCTCGTTTATTTCTAACTAGCAATTCAGCCCGTTGTGGGGGGAAAATACAATGGGCTCTAAAAAGGGGAGAGCGGGCAGGCAGGCATTCGATCCTCCTCCATGACTGATTCCAGCTGGTGAAGGAGGGGGGTGGGCATTGCCGCCTGCTCAGTGGCTTAATCCAGTAGGTTGAAGAGGGCAGCATTGCCTCCTGCTCTGCGCCTGATCCCAGCCAGGTGAAGGCATGAGGTGGGCATTGCCACCAGCTCCACTCCTGATGCCAAATGGGTGATGGCATGGGGTGGGCATTGCAACCTGCTCCACTCCTGATCCCAGTCGGGTGAAGGAGAGCAGGCATTGCCATCTGATCTGCTCCTAATTCCAGCTGGGTGAAGTGGGATGGGCATTGCCACCTGCTCCGCTCCTAATACCGGCTGGGTTAAGGCAGTGGGTGGGCAAAGCTACCTGCTGTACTTCTGATCCCGGGCAAAACTCAGGGAGACAACCTGGTTGGTAGGAACAAACAGAAACAAAGCCGGGAATATACCAATATGTATATTCTATTAAAGTGCATTTGAGTGCAAATAGCAAAAGTGTTGTAAACAGTGTACAAAAAGCAATAAATATATCAATCACAATCCGTCAATGTCCATATATATATTCCACAATGGGAGATCCCAGGAAGGGGAGGTGGAGTTCCAGTTGGAAACAAATTTCCAGGAAAGTTCATAAATAATTTAAAAGTCATAATCCATGCACGATGAAACCATTATTGCCGACGGTCCGATGTGTGCACTGATGTTTCAAATCCCGTTTCGTGGCAAAAAGGCACTTCTTCATGGGCATATATCTTCTGGACTATGAATAAATTAACAATACACATGATACAGATGCTCTCACTCCCTTACTGCCATACCATGAAATTTCATAAATTTACTTACAAGTAATAAAAGTACATCAATTTACTTACAAGTAATAACTCCCGGTCCAACACACTCCCGGATCCAATACACAATCAAAAATTACGACGGACATGAACACAAAGGGGGAGGAAACCAGTTATATTCAGATAGTAATTAATGACATAATTAGTTGTTTCCCCAAATCCCCCTTAAAGGAGCCAACCCCATGAATCTCTATTACTGACTGAACTAAAATCAAAAATTGGGGAACACACGTTTGGAATCAATAACCTAAATTGTCCAAAGCGGTCTGGTGCGAAGATTGATGTACAAAACCTACTGTACCGAAAGGAACGTGCAAAACCCATCATTCAGTAAAACGCTGAATCATCCCTCCCCTAAGAAGCAGGAATAATCGATCTCTTGGTTCAAACCCAAGGGGGCCAGACATTGCAAATCAAAAATCCATCTACTCTCCATCCTGCACAGCTTCCTCTTCAAGTCCTCCTGCGGTGAGGATGCCTGTGCTAATTCCAGCACTGAGACACGCAGCTTCCTAATGTCGTGGTTCTCTGTCAGGTAGTGGGCTACTAACGGGGCCTCAAGAACCCGGTTCCTAATTCTAGAGAGATGTTCCTGAACTCTCACCTTCGATGATCTTGTGGTGCTGCCGACATAGTACAAATTGCATTCACAGCAAATGGCATACACCAAATTGGATGTACGGCAGGTGGAGAAGCTCCTACTCCTACGCTTACCTGTACTTAGATTCTCTAGTCTGACCATGTGTGTACACACATTACAATCACCGCAGGGATGATACCCCGTGGGGCGATCGAACGCCATTCCCTGGGTCTTGATCTTGTTCATATGTCCTTCAAATTATTTGTCCTCCGGTACCCAATAAACGGAAGTCTTTCACACCCGGGGATGTCGCCTAACAGGTGCCAGTGTCTACGGACTATTTGACTAATTGGACTGGCCAAATGGGTATAATCAATGGCCCATCTAATCCTGCTTTCTTGTTCACGTGACCGCGGTGTCAACAGGTCACCCCGGGGGGTATTAATGGCGCGGCGTAAAGCCGAGTTAATAGCCGCATCTGGGTACCCCCTACTTTTAAAAGCACCTACTAATTTTTGGCTGTTAGACTTATTACATTTTATTCTGAGAAATTGACCTACCGGAATATTGTATCTAAGTCGACGGGGATGGAAGGATGTGTAATGCAAGTAGGAAGTGCGATCAGTAGGTTTCTTAAAGGGGCGGACCAGCAGCTTGTTCTGGCTTTTGTAAATGATCACGTCCAGGTAACTGATGCACTCAGAACGACCATTCCCAGTGAACTTGATGTCTGGACTGATGGTATTGAGCCATGTGCACAGATCCTCAGCTACGTCCTCCTTTGACAAAATGGCCACCACGTCGTCTATGAAGCGACGATAGAAAATAACGTGCTCCAAAAACGGATTGCACACCTCATTCAAAATAGCTGCTCTCTCAAGTGCTGCCATGTATAAGTTGGCAATGCTGGGGGCCGCAGCACACCCCATAGCCACCCCCTTGGTTTGAAAAAAGTATCTACCGTCAAATCTAAAGTAATTCTGCTCCATTATTATATCCAGTAGGTTCAGCAGAAACGCAGTAGATGGACATTGACGCTCCCTGGATAGGAGGGCCTCTTCAATAACTGATCTCGCCCCCTCATGGGGGATTGAGGTGTACAATGATTTCACATCAAAGGTCATCAAATAAGCAGATCCAGGAATCGACAGGGACTCAATTAAAGAAATCAAATGCATGGTGTCCTTCAAAAAGGCAGGAGTAGATTCTACAAGTGGTTGGAGAAAATAATCCAAATACACTGCTAAAGGCTCCAATACAGAATTGGAGCCAGAAACGATCGGCCTGCCGGGGGGGGGGGGGATTTCCTCCTTTATGAACCTTAGGCAGAGTGTATAAAACAGGTGTTCTGGGATGCTTATTAATCAGGGCAGCGTGAGTCTTCATATCTATTTCATCTAGACCGAGTGCCTCATCCAGGACGACTTTAATAATCCGTTGTATTTGTTTTAATGGATCCTGTGTTATGAGTTTATAGTCCGTCGGGACTGCAAGCTGTCTCTCCACTTCCTGCACATATAGGGCTGCGTCCTGGATTACTACACCACCTCCCTTATCTGCCCCTTTAATAACTATACTCTCATCTCTCCGTAAGGACAATATGGACATTGACGGATTGTGATTGATATATTTATTGCTTTTTGTACACTGTTTACAACACTTTTGCTATTTGCACTTAAATGCACTTTAATAGAATAGAGATACATATTGTTATATTCCCGGCTTTGTTTCTGTTTGTACTTCTGATCCCAGCTGGGTGAAGGGGGGTGGGCGTTGCCAAGTGCTCCACTCCTAATACCAGCTAGGTAAAGGTCAAGGGTGGCATTGGCACCTGCTCTGCTCCTAATAACAGCTGGATGAAGGTGCGGTGAGGGCATTGCCTCCTGCTTCACTCCTAATACCAGCTGGGTTAAGGCAGAGGGAGGGCATTGCTGTCTGCTCCACTCCTTAAACCAGCTGGGTTAAGGTGGAAGTTTGGCATTGCCACCTTCTCTGCCACTAATACCAGCTGGGTTAAGACAGGGGAAGGCATTGTCACCTGCTCCACTCCTAATACCAACTGGGTTAAGGTGGGGGATGGGTATTGCCATCTGCTCTGCTCCTAATACCAGCTTTTTTAAGGCAGGGGATGGGCATTGCCACCTACTCCGCTCCTGATCCCAGCTGGCTGAAGGGGGATGGGCATTTCCACCTGCTCTGCTCCTAATAACTGCTGGGTTAAGGCAGGGGGTGGGAATTGCCACCTGCTTCGATCCTAATACCAGCTGGGTTAAGGCAGTGAGAGGGCATTGCCACCTGCTCTGCTCCTAATACCAACTGGTGGGGTTAAGGTGGGGGTGGGCATTGCCACCTACTCCGCTCCTGATACCAGCTCGGTGAAGGCAGGAGTGGGCATTGCCACCTGCTCGAACCTGCTCCTGGCCTGGGCTTCCCACCATGACACATTTTCTGGAGGGACATGGTGCCTTGCCTAGACTTGCCTCCATGGCAGCGCCCGCTGGTGGTGCACCAGGGTATAAAGTGAGTTGTCTGAAATACGCTTCCTCAGTTATATAGTAGGATAACCACCACAGCCCCTCTGTAAGTAGGGCCAGTAATCCAGTATTGGCGCTGACTAAGGGAGTTTAATTAAAATATTTCTACCCCAACTTCCTACTAAAATTGTCCAAAGCAAATAATAAAAATAGATTTAAAGAATAACACTAAAGCAACACACTAGTTCTAAAATTTCTATTCATCCCTCCCCAAATCCCAGAAGATCTCCAGGCCCCACATGGAGGCTGACAAGCTGCTCCCTACAGGCCTCTTATTTGGGACCTTACTGGTGCAAGATTATACTGATTTATGCAAGTCTAAATCACCTCTTCATAGATATTTAATTGTACAAACAAGACACAGATGGAAAAAACAAAAAAGTTTTATTCAACAATAAACAAGTTTTTTAACTGGTTAAAGTAAAACCAGCTCTCAGCTTCACTACACATAAGAATGGTATGTTGGGCGCTTATTCATCTCACCCAAACAACCTGACCCTGAGTCCTAGCTAAAAGCCAAAATAAAAGCCTGTCGAAGCCGATGCTGTTATCCACAGCCACCAAATCCCTGGCTGGGGTGGAGCGGGGGGGGGGGGCGGCATCTCTTCCCTCTCCTTAAGCAGAGGCTGGCTCATCCCCTCCCATCCAGGGCTCTGATTGGCTGGCAATCTCTGAGATTTGCATGAGATTTGAATTGCCAGGATTGGTTTAGAGCCCTGGAGCAGAGGTGGGACTTTGGAATGATTGCCACGCAAGATTTTGGAGCTCCTTAGTCAAATCTTGTGAGGTCACAGGACTGTGCGTTCCTCCATCTCCATGGCAGCATCCTGTCAAGTCAGGCAGGAGCAGAACAATGCACAGCCCAAGGACACCACAGTGCCCTTTGTATTCACGTGGATGTTACGACAGGGTTCCCAGGTCCACCTACTCTGCATCGGGAGGGGGAGGCTCTCGCAGCCCCGCCCACCTCACAGGGGGATTGTTGTTGCGGGGATAATAATAACATACTTCGTAAACCGCTCTGAGTGGGTGTTAAGTTGTGCTAAAGGGCAGTATATAAATCGAATGTTATTATTACTATTATATAAACATTGATAAAATCCCAGGGATTTGTTCTCTTCCATTGATTTTTATGAAGGAGACATTTGTGACCTGCTGTCTGTCATTGCCACAGACACAGCCTGCTGATGTAGCCCCTCTGTGTCGTTCTTGATTACACCCTTCACAAAACGTGAAAGAGGGAGACGCTGCCCTCCACCCCAAGTTGCATGCTAATTGGTAGGGAAGAGCTGCTGCTGGCAATCGCTTCGGACTGAGCTCATCTGGCCTTGCTTCCTTTTGTGCGTCCTCTGATGCAAGAGAGAACCGGTGGCCTCGAGGGCTAGTTTGAAGAGCTAGCTCACTCGCCCACCTCCCTTCACCATGGTTGTGGCTCATATATTCAGTGTGCTCATTAACATGATCCACAGGTAAACAAAATCTCTAAAAACAACGTTGCTTTAAGGAGGAGATTATTCCCCAAGATAATTATGGGGAGAAATGTCCAGCAGCAAAAAGAGAAACGGGCTAGGGTGGGAAAACCTAAAAACAGCCAAAGAATGAGATTGTGCTCCAGAGGCCGAAGGACTGGCTCTTAAGTCGGTCAGATAGCCCTCCTTCCGTTTGTTCTGTTTTAAATCAATCAGATCATCACTATTTCAGCAGCCAGGAAAATAATGGGGGTGGGTGGGAAGGGGAGAATATAATTTGCAGAATATATTCATATTCACCCAGGGGCATCCTACTATATAATTGAGTAAGCGTATTTCAGACAACTCCCTTTATACCCTGGTGCACCACCAGAGGGCACTGCCATGGGGGGGAAGTCTAGGCAAGGCACCATGTCCCTCCAGAAAACATGCCATGGTGGGAAGCCCAGGCCAGGAGCAGGATGGGAGCAGGTGGCAATGCACACTCCTGCCTTCACCCAGCTGGTATTGGGAGCAGAGTAGGTGGCAATGCCCACCCCCACCTTAACACAGCTGGTATTAGGAGCACAACAGATGGCAATGACCACTCCCCGCCTTAACTCAGCTGGTATTAGGAGCGGAGCAGGTGGCAATGCCCACCCCCCTTCAGCCAGCTGGGACCAGGAGCAGAGCAGATGGAATTTCCCCTCCCACCTTAACACAGCTGTTACTAGGAGCAGAGCAGGTGGCAATGCCACCCCCGACCTTAATGTAGCTGGTATTAGGATCGGAGCACTTGGCAATGCCCACCCTCCCTTCACCCAGTTGGGATCAGAAGCAGAGTAGGTGGCTTTACCCACCCACTGCCTTAACACAGCAGGTATTAGGAGTGGAGCAGGTCGCAATGCCCACCCCCCACCTTAACTCAGCTGGGATCAGGAGCAGATCCGATGGCAATGCCCACCCCCTTTACCCAGCTGGTATTAGGAGTGGAGCAGGTGGCAATGCCCTCCCATGCCTTAACGCATGCCAGGCATTCCCCTGGCTCCGTTGCCAGAGGAATAGATTGCTGACGCCTGAGTGTCTGGATCCCCGATCCGAGCCCGATCGCCCCGATCCAGGCCCCTCCCGATCACTGGATCATTGGCCGTGGACGATCATGATCCACCGGTTCATGATCGCCATTATCGTGGGTTTTTTTCGATCGTAATGCGGATCATGCCCATCTCTACTCTTGAGTCCTCCCTCCCTATCATTCTGAACTGTTTTTAAAGCTTTGCAAGCCAATGTTGGTTCCAATATTGGGATACAGATGCTCTGAATATTTTGGAATTTATTTTACTGCTTTTTAAAAGTTCTAAATCTGGCAATGCCCACCACCCACCATCACCCATTTGGCATCAGGAGTGGAGCTGGTGGCAATGCCCACCTCATGCCTTCACCTGGCTAGGATCAGGTGCAGAGCAGAAGGCAATGCCCTTCTTCCTTTCACCCAGCTGGGATAAGAAGCAGAGTGGGTGGCAATGCCACCCCCTTCAACCTACTGGATTAAGCCACTGAGCAGGCGGCAATGCCCACCCTGTCTTCACCCTGCCGGAGTCAGGAGCCAAGCATGGAGCAATGCCTGCCCCCCCTTCAACCTGCCAGAATCAGGAGCAGAGCAGGTGACAGTCCTTGCACCCCTTTCACCCAGCTGGGATCAGGAGCAGAGCAGGTAGTAAAGCACACCGCCCACCTTCACCTGTCAGGATCAGGCGCAGAGCAGGGGGCAATGCCTGTTCCTCCCTTCACCCATTGTGGAGCAGGTGGCAATGTCCACCCCCTTTCACCCAGCTGGGATCAAGCTCGGAGCAGGCGTCAATGCCTGCCCCCCTTTACCCAGCTATAGTCAGGCGCAGAGCAGGAGGCAATATCCCTCCCTGCACGTATCATGTATGGAGCAGGTAGCAAAGCCCGCCATCCCTTCACATGGTTGAGATCAGGCAGATCAGGCATGGAGCAGGCGGCAATGCCCACCCCCTTCCTTCACCAGCTGGAATCAGTGGTGGAGGAGGAGCGAATGCCCGCCTGCCCGCTTTCCCCTTTCTAGAGCCTATTTTATTTTCCCCCCACAACGGGCTTTGTTGCTAGTTAGAAATAAACGAGCAGGGGGCCCCCACAAGGACTTGCAGGGGTGTTTCATTTTACTCTCTGCTACTATTTCCTCTCTTCCTTCCCTGAAAGCCCCTGCAGCGTCTCCCCTTTCTCTGCCTCCGTCTCTCCTTCCCACACACCAGATGCCCTGCCTTTATCTGCCTTCCTGGCCTCAGCTTTCCTTCCTTCCCTCTCCTTGGCAGCCTCTCCTTAGGAGAACTGCAGCCAAATAGCATGGTGCGGGCGGAGCCTGGCACAGTTGCCTGGTAGGTAACCTGCAAGGACTTATATGGGGCACCTCACTTTCCCTTACATCTCCCTCCCCACACAATTTCTTCTTTTCCTCCTCTGGGCCGCCCTGTTTCCTCATCTTTCCCTGCTTCTTTCTCTCTTTTCTGCCCCCACTCCAACTTCAGCTATATTTATTACTTCTTTTCTTCATTTACACCCTGCTTTTCTTCAGAATGGGGACCCAAAGCAGCTTAGAACAGTCGCTCCGTCTCCATTTTATCCTCTCAACAACCCTGCGGGCTAGGTTAGGTTGAGAGTCAGGCAAGTAGGGGTTGCTGCTGGCCCTGGCTCCTGAGTCCTCCCTCCCTTTCATTCTGAACTGTTTTAAGAGCTTTGCAAGCCAGTGTTGGTTCCAATATTGGGATACAGATGCTCTGAATATTTTGGAATTTATTTTACTGCTTTTTAAAAGTTCTAAATCTGGACTCTCCAAAACTTTCTTTACATCTTTCAGGCAATTGCAGACTTATGACCAGCTTGGAAAACTCGGTCTGATGTTGTTGCTCTCAATGTTAATTTTTGACCTGAAACTTGTAACGTCGTGCCTTGTATGTTACCTGGGGGGAAATATGACGAAAGCATGTTTCAGGCTGAATTTTGATGCCTGTCCACTCCCCATTGATGCCCAATGACATCCACCTACGTTTCTTCTCCTTAGGCCCTGTCCAGTGCCCCACCTGGCTCTCTGCTCAGTCGCAGGATGGTCCTTCAGTGCCTTGTGGCTAGTCCTGAGACTCCTGACAGACGTGACGATGCCAGAATTTGAGGCAGAGACCAGATATCTAACTGCTGTGTCTAGTATAGAATTGGAAGGATTTTTACTGCAGAAATCTCAATGTGCCGATTGCTGCAAATGAAGTTACTCTGCCCTGCACATCTTAAGGAGTATGTGGATCAAGTGTGTGGACCAAGGTGATCCAGTAGAGGTCATATACGTGGACAACATTCCCAAAGCTTTTGTTCAGGTACCCCAGTAAAGACTCGAGTAAGCTTAGCAGTGATGAGACGAGATGGCAGCTCCTCCTATGGGTTAAAAGTTGGTTCAAGGATAGGGATGCAGAGGGTGGGAATCAATGGACGGTTCTCACGATGGAGGGAAGTGAGCAGTGGCGCCCCAGAAGGATTGTTTGGGGGACTGGTGCTATTACATTTGTTCATAAATGATTCGGAATTGGGGGGTGAGCAGAACAGCAGCCAAGTTTGTAGACGACCCCAAATTATTCAGGGGGGGGGGTGAAAACCAAGGTGGGTTGTGGAGAGCTACAGGAGGATCTCTCTAACTTGGGTGAGTGAGCAACCACGCGGCATATAACGTTCTACGCTGGTAATTGTTAAGTGGTGCATATTGGAAGATAAAAAATCCTAACTTTAAATCGGCGTTGATGGGGTCTGAACTGTCTGAGACCCAGATTGAAAGAGTCTTTGAGGGTTATAGAAGATGGAAGTATTGACTCAGTTTGCAGCAGGGGTGAAAATGTCAAATTCCATGTTGGGGAATAATAGGAAAAGGCGTCAGTATTGTCCTGCCCTTGTATAGGTCTGTGGTGTGGCCTCATTTGGAATACTGTGTGTAGTTCTGTCCTGTTTGATTTGCTACTTAGCAAGCCAACGCCCTTAGCGGTTACTTAATTCTGCATGTGGATCATTAGATCCTGGTCTTAATGTTCCTGACCTTCAAAAAGTGGGGTCGGTGAAAGCAAAGAACAATGGTGCTCTAAAAATACCTTACTTATTTCTGGAGGAGAGAGAGAGAGAGACGCAGAGTTCACTTGAGAACTGCTTCCATGAATTATTCACATGTTCTGAAGTGCTCTTCCATGGCACAGGAAGACTTCCTTTGGAATCTTTATTGGCTAGTTTTCTTTAGGTGGCCATGTAGGAAACTTCAGGACCAAACTTACAGGGTCTATTTCTTGAGAACAGTGTGTACTGGAGAGGTAAGAATTTGGCGACTCTACAGATGACACCCTGCGCTATATTTTGTTAACTACAGCCCCAGAGGCAGGGGTGTGCATCTTAAACCAGTGTCTCGATGCTGTGGTCAATTAGATGTGGAAGAACAAGCTAAAATCTAATCCAGACGAGGCAGAGGCAATGCTGGCCAATAGAGTGGTTGTTCTATAGGGCAGTAACCCATTGGAACTGACTTATTGTGAATGTGAGAATGTGGAAAGAATGTGGGGCCCTCAGATGCTCTTTCAAAAACAAGTACAGAAATTCTCGTGTGCTGGCTGCCTGGTGCGTGTCGGGGTCGTGCCCTCCTGGCACCATCTTGTACCAGGGAAATGGCATGGAGGGAAAGGCAGGCCCCCTTCTCCTTGTGTGTCGCAGCTCCAATCCAAAGCAGGTACGATGTGTGTGGGAATCTGTGACAGACACAGCCTGTGAGCTCTGCAGTGTGTGACTTGCACGGTGGCCACACGGTGTACACATGTGAGTGACACAGATGGAAGGCCCGACTACCCGCCCTGGACATTTCTGTTCGTATCAGTCATGTAATGGGTTATTCTGAAGCACCTCACAAGTAGGTGCAACGATGTGAGATATGGAGGTGGATAAGACAGGAAGGCAGCACAGAGGAAATTCTGCAGCCGCCTTCACTTTCCCCCTCCCGCTTTCTTCTCCCCTCCTACCTGCACGGCCTTTATAAAAAGCAGCCATTTAGCTGAGGTACTTAGCAGGGAGGCTGAACGTTCATGAGAGAGAGAGCAAGAGCAAAAGAGGGCCTTTCTCCTGCTTAATGACCAGAATATGTAATTTGTTTGTGCTTAAATCATCAATTATCTCACCATGTTCTTCTAGTTTTCATTAGTAAGTGCTGGAGAGGGGGAGAAATGAAATAAATAACAGAAATATATAATCACGCCAAATGTCACCAACTGCTTTTTATATTTAAGGATATGAAATTGCTAATGTAGGGAGCTGACATTGCTTTTCGGAGAGACCCGCGGTTGCTATGGTGAGGGAGCTTCCTGTCATTTAATCCAGGGAGGATGACATCCATCCGTGATCCTCCTGAAGATATTTTGGCTACTGAAATTAGGAGTGCTCATTAATCTACTGCAGGCTATAAACTGTGTGCTTCTGTTGCAGTTTTCATTATATATATACCAATCGTTGGTGTATCTTCCATAGCTAGCACTTTTTAAAATGTGTCACTTTTCCCTCTTGTCAAATGAGGAAAAAATTGGGAGGAAACGGAGCTTTCTGATTATTTGTTGGTAACTGTGTGGCTGTGAGGCATGTGGGATTTCTTTTTTTAAAACTTTTCACAGAATCACAGAGATGGAAGGGGCCATACAGACCACCTAGTCCAACCCCCTGCCCAGTGCAGGATCAGCCTAAAGCATCTCTGACAAATATTCATCCAGCTTCTTCTTGAAAACTGCCAGTGAAGGGGAGCTCACCACCTCCCTAGGCAGCTGATTCCACTTTTGAACTACACTGATGGTGAAAAAGTTCTTCCTAATATCCAGCCGGTACCTTTCTGCATGTAATTTAAGCCCATTGCTTCGCGTCCTACCCTCTGCTGCCAACTGGAACAGCTCCCTGCCCTCCTCCAAATGACAGCCTTTCAAATATTTAAAGAGAGCAATCATGTCCCCCCTCAACCTCCTCTTCTCCAAACTAAACATTCCCAAGGCCCTCAGCCTTTCCTCGTAGGGCTCAGTCTCCAGACCCCTGATCATTCTCATTGCTCTCTTCTGCCCCCTCTCAATTTTGTCCACATCCTTTTTGAAGTGAGGCCTCCAGAACTGCACACAATACTCCAGGTGTGGCCTGACCAAGGCAGTATAGAGAGGGGCTATGACCTCCTGCGATTTCAACGCTATGGCCCCTTTGATACAACCCAGGATGAATTAGCCTTTTTTGCCACCGCATCACACTGACTGCTCATATTCAGTTTACAGTCCACTCTTACCCCAAGATCCCTTTCACATATACTGCTGCCCAGAAGTGTATCCCCCATCCAGTATTTGTGCTTCTCATTTTTGTGGCCCAGATGTAATACTGTGCACTTGTCTTTGTTGAATTGCATCCTATTCACAGCTGCCCACTTCTCCAGAGTATTCAGGTCTTGTTGAATTTTAATTCTAGTCTTCTTGGGTGTTTGCTACCGCTCCCAATTCGGTATCATCAGCAAATTTAATGAGCAGCCCTTCCACTCCTTCATCCAGATCATTGATAAAAATATTGAAAAGTACTGGGCCCAAAACCGAGCCCTGCGGCACCCCACTGGACACCTCCCTCCAATCTGATGAAACGCCGTTGACCACCACTCTTTGGGTACGGTCCTCTAACCAGTTCCCTAGCCACCGAACTGTCCTATAGTCCAGTCCACAGTCTTCCAATTTGCCCATCAGAATGTCATGGGGGACTTTATCAAAAACTTTATTGAAATCCAGATAAATCACGTCATCAGAGTTCCCACAATCCAGTAAGATCATTAATCGATCAAAGAAGGAAACCAGGTTGGTCTGGCAAGATCTGTTGGGGACAAAACCATGCTGACTTTCCCGGATCACTAAGTGGTCCTTCAGATGCTTACAGATTGATCCCTTTAAAATCTTCTCTAATATCTTCCCAGCAACTTTTGGCTTTACTTGTCAGAGGAGAAGAGGGTCATATATTATCTTATTTTCTGCTGCCATCTTTGAAAGTGAAACACACTGTATGGTAGTATGGTTTCTACTGTGGTAAGATTGACTGACATAAGTATAGTAAGGATCAAATATTCATAAAAGATTATATGAATATTTAACTGGACAATTTGTTATACAGTTACACCTACTGGTTGTTTTATTGTCGCTAAGGGGTGTGTGGGGATCCATATGCTAATTCTTTCAAACAGCCCATCTCCCTTTCTCTGGGCAGCATCTTCCCTCCCTTAGAGGAAGAACCGCCTATCTTGTAGGAATGAGCCTTATGCTGGAGGACGGGCTTAAAACTTTGCTTAGTGGAAAGGATGGGTAGAGGGCTCTAGCTTCCACCGCGAGCTAGCACTCACAAAGCATTGCTTGTGTTGCTCAGAAGTCTTCCTTTTGGTCAATCTCTTCCTTGGCTTGTCCAGTGTCTTGAAGATTCCCGCACACAAATGGGGCCAATGACTCCCTCAGGTGAGAACAGCGTACTGAAGATGCTGGAATAAGGACAGCAAGATGTTACACCGGGGAAACTCCTCCTCTTCCTCTCAGGGCCCTGGCTTCTTCCTCTGCTGTCCTCTTTTGTCCTATTGCCTCCACCAGCAACGGCTGAATCTCCACATTTTCTGTATACCCTGACTTATTCCACTCTGGCCCAGGCTGTTTTATTCTCTCCTGTCAGAGTCTTCAACCAATTA
Organism: Eublepharis macularius; assembly: GCF_028583425.1. Taxonomy (NCBI): domain Eukaryota; kingdom Metazoa; phylum Chordata; class Lepidosauria; order Squamata; family Eublepharidae; genus Eublepharis; species Eublepharis macularius. Next base: position 3,744,837 of record NC_072792.1, read on the forward strand.
AAGCTCACTACATAGGGATGCCCGGTTGCCTGCTTTGGGCCTCCCACCCTTAGCCTTGGGGCCTGAAGCGGCATCCCATGACACCACAATGCCCCTTCTACCTCCATAACTCAAAAGTTATGGTTTTCAGGAGAAAGCCCAAAATCTCCCCCTGGAGCATCAAGGATTGTAGGGTCAATCATACATTTCTTTTATACAAAGGGGGGGGGGTCGACTGATAGATCCAGCACTGAAATTATTTAAGAGCAAGATAGTCCCTCACCTCCTATATGGAGCTGAAGTGTGGGGTTGGAAGGAAGACATTCTAACCAGCCTTGAGGTAATCCAAAACCAGTTCTTGAGACGGATTTTGGCTCTACCCAAAGGCGCCCCTGCCGCCCTGATGAGGGCTGAAACAGGACTGCCCTCCCTTAGGGCGCGGGTACACCTTGCAGTTCTAAAATACTGGGAAAGGATCAAATTTTCCAGTTCTGACTCCTTAAGCTGCCAATCAGTAAATTACTTACTATCCAAAGACCCCACATGCCCTGGCTTTCTATCCACCATTTGCCAAAGGTATACCATCCCAGATGACCTGTTAGGGGTATCAGCCAACAACCTCCCATTTAAGGAGTGGATCTACAAGTCAGATGCCGTGATGGATCAGCTATCAATATTAAAATCTAAGGCAGCTCCTTGGTATAAACTAATCAGATTTGACCATTTAAGATCTCCCTATCTAGCCAGTATCTAGCCATTACAACCTCAGATTGTCTTTCACTGCTCTGTGCTTCCAGATGATGCAGACAGCTCTTTTGGCAGGGCGTTATTCTCACACCCCTATGGAACATCGCACCTGCATTTGTGGATTACCTACAGTGGAGAACCTTTCTCACTACCTACTTTATTGTCCATTATATAGTGTACCCAGAGCTAAATTTTTGGCCAGAATCCTACCAGTGACAAACACATACTCTGAAATCAAGAAGATTGTGTTTTTGTTATCTGACCCTGATAATCATGTGACCTATAGAGTCTCTCAGTTCGCACTCGCAGCCAAAAAGATCTAAAGTGGTACTGAATGAGGCTGTTTCGTGATCCCTGGGATAGTTTGGCATACTGTATTGTTTTAATTAATTTTAGTAACTTATATAAACTGTGATAAGGGACTGAATTGTTTATTAGTTTATTACTCAATGTTTGTTTGTTTTAAACATTTTTATTGAATGGGTTAACATACATTTCTTTAGAGATATACATTTACATTTACCCTTCAGATTAATATATATGCCCCCCCCATCCCTTCCCCCTCCCCAAATGTTTGGTGAATGTTTGGTGAATTGTGATGGCCTATGGCTATACACAATAAACTCTTTTGATCTTGATCTTGATCTTGACCTACATAACTGAAAGGGACATCATCGTACAATGGGATGCCCTAGTATTTCCCTGAAATGCTTTTGTTTTTATGATAGCATTTCAAGAAAGTCCTAGAATGTTCTACGACATGGCGCTGTCGCTTCTGGTCATGCAGCTGGAAGTAGGGCTGCCATCCTCCAGGTGGGACCTGGAGATTGTTAAGGGATTTGTTTTGGGGATCCCTCTTGCTACCGGAATTGGTCTCCTTGCAATAAAATGATTCGTGGGGGAATTAGCAAGCAAGGAGAACGGCTATGCAGGAGGCCAGCAACCGCAGGGCTCTGTCACCAATTTCTACCAGGTCCCTTCCCAAAATAGCAAATGAGGCTGGTTCTTAAAGTCCAACAATAACTTTTATTTAGAACAAAATGGCATGCACATACACTCGCAATTATGGGGTAAAAATAATTACACACACACAGAGTCCTAGGAAGCTTAGTCAGAAATTGGGACTAGAGAGAGAGGGAGCAAATTTATCTACCTATCCTGAAGAGGGGGGGTCCAGTCAGTGGGAGAAGAGAGTAGCTTCGAACATCCAGCATCCTCGACCAAGAGAGCAAGAAGCTTGGGCAAACCTCACGGGAACAGCGCTTGTGGATCCGGAAGCGTGTACCATGAGAGAGAAACTTAGGGATGTGACCCTACGGGAGCAGTGCTTGGACTCAGGAAGCATGCACGATTTGAATGAGGCCAGGGCTCTACCTTTATAGGTAAAATGTGCCCCGAGGTGGAAGAGCCCACCTAGCCATTAGAACAAAGACTCCTACTGTCAGTTACTGGGTTTGACAAAAGGTTTGAGTACTTTGATTGGCAGCTGCCGGGGTGTATGAAAGCAAATGCAAGACATGTCCTAGCATTGCACAAAAGGGATAGTTTGTTAGTGAATTCCACCAGAGCTGAGTTGATGGTTTTTAGGTGGGGACTGTACTTTCCCAGGAACAACTGTATATACTTATGAATGTCATTTGATTAGCTCCTCAATCAAGGACAGGAGATCTCATCACAGAAGAAGGGAAAGGAATGTGCTAAGTGGGGATGACTCTGTGAGACCTTTGTTGCACCAGACTCCTATGGGGCTGGCGGGACTGCAAATCCAATCGCTTCTCAATCACTCTGCATTCCTGTGCAGCATTCCATGCATGCCGAGTTCTCCTGAGCGGGATTCAGCAACTGTTAGAGGCTCTCTGGTGGCAATACAGCAGCCATTTTAACTCCAGAGGCCTGGTGATATTTTAATATATCAAGTAGCCGTATTAAAAATGGCTATTAAAATGGCAGAGGCTGGGCCGACCGCTTACACGCTTCTAAAACCCATGTGGGAGCATTCGTTCAAGCAAGACATACATACTGGAGGCAAACTTGCCTCAGTAGCAAATTCGTTCTACTTTGTTAAGATTTAGCTGTGGGTCAGCGTAAACTCACAACAAGTAAGAAAGTTTCCGGCAACTGTAAACATCCTTTTGTTTTCATTCCATAATTAAGATTTCAGCCTTGGAAGTGTTACTTCCCAGAAGTGTTTTGAACTCATAACAAAAGTATGTGTCATGAGTCAGCCCCAGCCCCGGCTGGCCACCTTACCTATTGCTTCAGAGTCCTCCTCAGAAGATGAGCAGGAAGGGCCAGAAGGGTCTTCTCTAGAGCCAGAAGCCCCTGCAGAAGCTATTGGAGAGGAAGAGCAGTCAGAAACCACTGCTGCTGCTCCAGGAGGAATTCAGCAAGAACAGCCTGGAGCTTCTGCAGAGACTGTCAGGGATGAGGAACAGCCAGAAACCTCCACAGAGGCTGTAAGAGACAAAGACTCCCACAGGGCAAAAGCGAAACCTGAGCACCTGGGGCCAGCTGAAAGGAGGAAGCATAGAGATAAGTCAGCTCTGTTGGATAGGCAAAGAAGCGCCCGTTTACAGGCGCAACACCGAACTGAATTGTTAGAGAGAGAGGCAACAGCTGTTCCTCATTAGGACAGCATAAAAGGAAGACGCCAAGGAAACCAAGCGTGGAAGCAACTCAGCTCGCCACTCCCTGCTACCAGAGCTCTACGCCTGGACGCTCTTGCCCTGCCTTGTGCCCTGCCCTGCTGTTGGATTGGATTTTGACCCCGGCCTGCTTTCTGACTACTCTTCTGCCTGCTCCTCTCTCTGACTGACATATTGGCTCTGACACCTGACCTGACTCCTGGACTACTGACTTCCTGCCTGTTGTGTTCTGCCCTGCAGTACCAGTGGGCCTCCTGCCTGCTGAGCCCAGCCCTGTGCGCGACACGTTGCTTCCACCACAACTCAGCAGCTACTGGCAGCATGGATGCAGCCACAGCTGCTGCACTTGTAGCTCAGAACCAGACGCTGCAGCAGACGGTGACCCAACTGAGCAATGCTGTGGCTCAGCTTCAGCAACAGCTTCAGCAGCAAGCTGCGGCAGTGCCGCCGCCGGCCACGCCCAAGTGCCCAGTGAGTCCACCAGAAAAGTTCGCGGGCAATGTGGAGGAGTTTCCTGTCTTCCTAGCCCAGTGCCAGTTGTACATCAGCCTGCGCCCCCGAGACTTTCCTGATGATAAGACCAAGGTGGGCTTCATCCTGAGTCTCTTGAAAGGTCAGGCGGCCAAATGGTCTACCCCTCTGCTCCTGGAATCATCACCGCTGCTGCAAGACTATACTGGGTTTGTGGAGCGGCTCCAGCAAACTTTCGCCAACCCCGTTAAGGCTGAGAGCGCCAACCGGCGCATCCGACGGCTCCGCCAGGGACGGGGGTCCGTGGCCACCTACGCGACAGAATTCCAGTTACTGGCTCAGGACCTTGCGTGGAACGAGGCAGCGCTGCAGGACCAGTTCATAGAGGGCTTGTCTGATGCGGTTGCAGATGAGCTGGCCCGAACGGAACGCCCCAGTTCCCTTCAAAACCTTGTAGTGCTGTGCCAGCGCATTGACCAGCGCCTGGAAGCCCGGAGACAGGCGCGCAGCGAAGGGGCCTGGCGGGGAAAGATGCCCCGGCTGGTGCCTGCAGGCCCCTCCTCTGCCGCCACTGCTCCAAAGGGGGCGGAGGGGGAGGAGCCCATGCAGCTGGGCGGCGCCCGACCCCGTCTTACGGCCGCAGAGAAAGCAAGGCGACACACCCAGGGGCTCTGCTTGTACTGTGGCGGGGCCGGCCACTATGCCAACGCCTGCCCGGAAAAGCGCCACCCAGAAGGTGCCGCAAAAGACCGGCCCCGGCTCGCGGCGACCCACGCGGACCGGGGCGAGAGGTTTACACCAATGGGGCCCTTGACGTCGGAGGGGGACACCTCCTCCTCCACCTAGAAATCCAGTTACCAGACGGGCGGCGCGTGGAAACCCGTGCCATGGTCGACTCCGGCGCTTCCCGGAGTTTCATGGACCGGCAGTTTGCCCATCAGCACCACATCCCGTTGCACGAAAAACCTGTTGCTGCCCTAGTGGAGGCCATCGACGGGCGGCTACTGAAATCCGGTCCAGTAACCCACGAGACTGAGCTGGTGGAGGTAGCTGTGGAAGGCCACCGGGACCGCGTCCAGTTCGATGTAGTCTGCATGCCGCACTTCTCGGTGGTGCTGGGGCTGACCTGGCTCGTGGGCAGCAACCCGCTCATCGACTGGAAGCGCCAAGTCGTCCAGTTCCCGACCAGGAAGCCGGATCCCCTCCCGAAGCTGCTCGCCAGCACAGACGCCAAGGTCCAGGGATCCCTGCTGCCACCCCACTATGCAGAGTTCGCGGACGTGTTCGAGGAGAAGGGGGCTGATCAACTACCTCCGCACAGACCGTACGATTGTGCCATCAACCTGATTCCTGATAAACCCCTCCCCAGCGGACGCCTGTACTCGTTGTCGGAGCCAGAACGAGTGGCCCTCAAGGACTTTTTGGCAAAAAACCTAGCGCGGGGGTTTATCCGACCCTCAGCTTCTCCGACATCTGCACCAGTCCTGTTTGTCAAAAAGAAGGGAGGGGACTTGCGGTTATGCAACGATTACCGGGCCCTTAACCAGATTACAGTCAGAGACCGCTACCCACTACCTCTGATCCCTGACCTCTTAGAGCGGCTCCAAGGAGCAACTCGGTTCACTAAACTAGACCTGCGGGGAGCATATAACCTCATCCGGATACGGTCAGGGGATGAATGGAAGACAGCTTTTGGGACTCGTTACGGCCAGTTCGAGTACCTGGTAATGCCCTTTGGCCTATGCAACGCGCCAGCGGTCTTCCAGCGTTTCATCAACGACGTGTTCCGGGACCTCCTCGACCACTATGTCATCGTGTACCTGGATGACATTCTGATTTACTCCCGCAACCCTGCCAGGCATGGGGAGCATGTGCGTTCTGTGTTGGAGAGACTTAGACAGCATGGGTTGTATGCCAAGCTCGAGAAATGCGAATTTGACCGGGAAGAAGTTGAGTTCCTGGGACACCGAGTGTCCAACCAAGGAGTACAGATGGATCCCACTAAGGTCGAGGCGGTACTTTCCTGGCAGGCTCCCCGAAACCGTAAAGAGGTTCAGCGCTTCTTAGGGTTTGCAAACTACTACCGACAGTTCATCCCTGACTTTGCTGCACTAGCCGTCCCCTTGACCCGATTGACACGGCCCCGCCTGCCATTCCAATGGACCCAGGAAGCCCAACAGGCCTTTCAAACCCTGAAGACCCGGTTTACGACTGGACCGGTCCTTGTGTACCCAGATCCGAGCCTCCCGTTCATAGTGCAGGCTGACGCCTCTGACACCGCTTTGGGAGCAGTCTTAGCACAAAGACGCTCCTCCCACGAGGTGCCCCAACCGTGTGCCTTCTACTCCCGACAGCTCACTCCAGCTGAGCGGAATTACACTATCTGGGAGAGGTAGCAGTTGGCCATCAAGGCTGCCTTTGAGACCTGGCGGCACCATTTGGAGGGAGCTCGGCACCCGGTGGTGGTATATACAGACCACCGTAACCTAGAACATCTGCAAACCACCCGAAACCTAACGCAACGCCAAATCCGATGGGCGTTGTTCTTCTCCCGCTTTCAATTTACTATCCAGTACATCCCTGGCTCACAGAACAAGTTGGCGGATGCCCTGTCCCGAAAACCTGAATTCAACCGGCAGGCAGGAGAGAAGCCGCCAGCCACAACCATTCTGGCTCCTGAGTGCTTTGCAGCCACCAATGCCCCAGATGCCCTGCAGGATCGGATCCGGCAAGCTCAAAGCACAGACCCCTGGACACAACGCATCACCCAGGGACTACAGGACCCCGCGCAGCCAGACCCCCCAGGCTATCTCCTGCAGCAGGGCCTCCTTACATATGAAGGCCGAGTCTATGTTCCCCCGGGTGCTCTACGAGGGGAGGCACTGCAGCTTGCTCATGACACCCTAGCAGCTGGTCACTTTGGGAGATACAAGACCTTGCACCTATTGTCCAGGGATTTCTGGTGGCCCCGTATGCAGGTGGACGTGTTTCGCTACGTGCAGTCCTGCGATACATGCCGGCGGGCCAAAGACCTTCCAGGGAAGCCAACAGGACTGTTACAACCGCTGCCCACACCCGAGGGGCCCTGGGAAACCGTTTCCATGGATTTTGTCACGGATCTGCCACCCTCTAAAGGGCACACATGCATTGCGGTGTTTGTTGACCTATTTACCAAGCTGGCCCACTTCGTACCTTGCCCATCGCTGCCTACGGCCAAAGATTTGGCATACCAGTATGTCCAAAACGTGTTCCGGCACCATGGGATTCCCCGGCACCTGGTCTCAGATCGGGGGGTGCAATTTACGTCGCGTTTCTGGAAGGCCCTCCAGACACTGCTCGGAACCCAGGTTCACCTGTCCTCGGCCCATCATCCACAGTCCGATGGGCAGACGGAGCGGACCAATGCCACGTTGGAGCAATACCTGCGCTTCTATATAAATTACCAGCAGGATGATTGGGCAGACCTCCTAGCCATGGCCGAATTTGCGTATAACAATTCAGTGCACGCCTCCACACGCCAGACCCCATTCCTGGCCACCTACGGACGCCACCCACGTTACTTTCCCAGAACAACGCCAAACTCATCAGTACCGTCAGCAGATGACTTTGTCCGGGAGCTGCAGGCCCTACACCTGGTTCTGCGGGAACAGTTAGACCGCGCCAAACGGGCCTACAAAGCAACCGCGGACCGGCGACGGCGGGAAGGGGACCCTTTGAAGGTGGGGGACTCGGTGTGGCTTTCCACTCGGCACATTCGGTCACAGCGGCCCTCCCAGAAATTGGACCACCGGTTCATCGGGCCCTACCGAATTACCGCCCAGATCAATCCTGTTGCCTACCGATTGGAGCTCCCGCCAACACTCCGGATCCACCCCGTGTTCCATCGCTCCCTGCTCACCCCGGTAGCACCTCCACACCCCCTCCGTGAACCTGTACCACCGCCTCCCCCGGTCCTGGTGGACGGACAGGAAGAGTACGAGGTAGAACGGCTCGTAGACTCTCGCTGGCACCGGGGCCGTCTGCAGTACCTGGTGGAATGGAAGGGCTATGGACCCGAGGATAGATCATGGGAACCGGCCGAAACCTCCACGCACCCCGCTTCATCCGCCAATTCCATCGGACCTACCCTAGCAAACCCGGACCTTCGGGTAGAGGGGGCCTTGGGAGGGGGGATGGTGTCATGAGTCAGCCCCAGCCCCGGCTGGCCACCTTACCTATTGCTTCAGAGTCCTCCTCAGAAGATGAGCAGGAAGGGCCAGAAGGGTCTTCTCTAGAGCCAGAAGCCCCTGCAGAAGCTATTGGAGAGGAAGAGCAGTCAGAAACCACTGCTGCTGCTCCAGGAGGAATTCAGCAAGAACAGCCTGGAGCTTCTGCAGAGACTGTCAGGGATGAGGAACAGCCAGAAACCTCCACAGAGGCTGTAAGAGACAAAGACTCCCACAGGGCAAAAGCGAAACCTGAGCACCTGGGGCCAGCTGAAAGGAGGAAGCATAGAGATAAGTCAGCTCTGTTGGATAGGCGAAGAAGCGCCCGTTTACAGGCGCAACACCGAACTGAATTGTTAGAGAGAGAGGCAACAGCTGTTCCTCATTAGGACAGCATAAAAGGAAGACGCCGAGGAAACCAAGCGTGGAAGCAACTCAGCTCGCCACTCCCTGCTACCAGAGCTCTACGCCTGGACGCTCTTGCCCTGCCTTGTGCCCTGCCCTGCTGTTGGATTGGATTTTGACCCCGGCCTGCTTTCTGACTACTCTTCTGCCTGCTCCTCTCTCTGACTGACATATTGGCTCTGACACCTGACCTGACTCCTGGACTACTGACTTCCTGCCTGTTGTGTTCTGCCCTGCAGTACCAGTGGGCCTCCTGCCTGCTGAGCCCAGCCCTGTGCGCGACAGTATGGCTCCAACATTTGAAGTGTTTGTATTACAGTGAAACCTGACTGACCTGTCACTCAAGCTTGTATGGCGCCATGTATGCTGGGGATTGTAATTGTTTGGATTCACCTTTTTGATCTTTTATATTGTAAACAATTAGTGCTAAGGTATATAAGATTCAAAGATGTGATTGTTCTTTATGCATATGATCTAGAGAGACAATATGCATCTCAGTTTTATTTGAAAATAATAAAACATTTCTTTATAGATCATGTTTGGTGTCTGAATTGATTGTGAGTATGGGCTGAAAGGGAAATTGAATTAGCAAGCAGAGTGTTCTGAAATAAGTTCCCTTTCAGAGATCCCCTGGAATTACAATTGATCTCCAGAGTAGCAGTAGCAGTTCCCCTGGAGGACGTGGCAGCTTTGGAGGGCAGGTTCTACGGCATCACATCTTCACTGAGTTTCCTCCCTCCCTAAACTCCACCTGTTTCAGGCACCCCCCCCCCCAAATTCCCAGGAATTTCCCAAGCTGAAGATGGCAGCCCTATCTGGAGATCAGTTGTAATTCCAGGAGAACTCCAGGCCCCATCTGAAGGTTGGCAACCCTAGTTGGCAATTCAAGCTGTAAGTCAGTGTTGGCATCAGCTATGGACAACATGGGGTAGATGCTTTCCCTGCTATGAGTGGGTATCAAGAGATGTGTCTTTGTTTAAATCATTTCTCGTGGAACAGACTCAAAGGGCTGCTGTTGGAGACCAGCTATCTCCAGAATGGGAATTATCTTGCAGGCTTTCACAGGGCACAATCTTCTCTCTCATGTCATTCGACCTCTGTGTAAAGCCTTTAGAACTCTGTCTCATTATCCAAATCACCGTGGGGTGCAGTAGGAATCCTGGGTCGCTGCCTGATGGCTGTGGTCAACTGACTGGAAGCAAACAAATTGAAAATAAGACCAGAGAGGATTGAAGTGATGGTGGTTGAGAAGGCAGAGATCTTGAAGGGCATTGTACTCCCCACTTTTCATGGAGTTCATCTTACCCTTGCAGATTCAGTTAAGAGCCTAGGGGTTATTTGGGATCTGCTACTGGCAGAAAATCAAGTTAAGGCAGCTACAAAAAAAATTCTTTCCACAGACTAGCCTGGAAGATGGCCCTGTACCTTGACACGGTTGGTATGCACACCCGGATCCATGCCATGGTAACGTTGAGAATTGGCTACTCTAATGCACTGTACATAGATCTCCCCTCTAAGTTAACTCAAAGACTCCAGTTGGTGCAGAAACCTGCTGCTTGGCTATTATCAGGAGCTAGGAGGAGCATGAATATTACCCCCATTCTGCAGTCACTCCATTGGCTACCGATCAGTTACCAGGCTCAATTCAAGGTTTTGGTTATCACATAGAAAGCTCCTAATGGCCTTGGCTCAGCATATCGACGGGACCATCTCTCTCCCTATGTTCCACCATGGTAGCTTCTCTCACCAGAACAGGGTCTTCTGCAGATGGCACTTTGCACAGCATTTTCTGTGATGGCCCCCTTTTCTGAAATGGTCTACCTGAAGAGGTTTGGAAAGCTCCCACCCTCCTGGTTTTTCACAAATGATGTAACATTTAATGGTTCAAGATGACTTTTTTATTCAGATAGAGAGCTGCAAAATACAGAAGCTGTCTCAAAGAGATGCATCAGCAAAGGGCAGACAGTGATTACAGCCTTTACTACTATCACTGTAAGTATGATCCGACACGGTAGTCCCTATGTTGTTTAATACATCAACCTTAGAATTGCAATACTCCTTCTAAGTTATAAGAGTTTTAAAAAAGGACTGAGTTACACCATATCCCCATATCTTTCGGACATAACAAACGAAAGTTGTAGATGGGCCTCCTCTAGAGCACGATTTGATCCATTCCCTCCTGCAGTTTTGTATGGGAGATTCTCCCGCCTGCCTTTGCAGCAGCGTTGAGGCCCTGTTCAAATAAAGTGGTCGAACATATCACACACATACTTTCGCACTGTGAATACTATCAAGAAGAAAGGATACAATTAATTATCCCACTACTCTATAGATTTAAACCATTACAGTCCTGAAACCCTTCGGGTATATCTTTTAGAGGATAGCCAGAGAACTGTATCTTACGCAGTTGCAAAATTCTGTGTGATAGCCTAGTTCAGCTGCTTAAGCATTTTGGACGGATGCAGATTGGCCTCCTTGCTTCTGACGAAGAGAATAGAAAAACGTTTCTGCAGACCTTGAGAACAATATCTGTATTGCTTTTACACAAATAATGCTAATTGTATTGAACAGCACTCCAGATAAAATCATGGAGGGCATGTTGTTTCCTCTCTGTTTTGAGATAAAGGCATAAAAGGCAACATTTTTTCTTTACCAGAGTACCACGCACGCGCACACACATGCACACGCACGCACACACACCTGCCTTAATTATACTCTGTTTCCTGGGACACAAGGAAACCTGGAAGCAGCCCTTCCAGAAGTAATGGCACAGCATCATAGGGTGACATTTGGTGAAGTATCATGTGCTCCTGTCAGATACACCTCCAGCATATCTGCCATGTGCTATGAATTTCCTGCCGCAGCGTGTAGTGTACCTCTGAGAACATGCAAAGGGAACCTGTTTTGCTGACTGGTTGCTAGCTGCTTATCTTGCAGGTGTCTTGGTTACCATTTCCTGGTCAGCCTGAGAACGTGGCCTTGAAGTTCCAGCTGAGAACACATCCTCCGAAGAGACTGAGCAGAGCTCATCCTTTCCCTCCTCCCCTCTCTCCCGGCTCCCTGGCCCAGCGCGCCAAAATCCTAACGGCCTTTCTTCCCCATTGGGGGCGTGGACCTTGCCCTATAATTAACCTTGCTTTGCTGCCTTGCATCACTTCAGCCAATGATCCTGTCTGACCATCTTGATACTGGTATTCTTCTTTAATAAAGTAACTTTAACTCACCTGAGTGATGCAGTGAAGTGCTTGGGGAAAATACCTGGCAAGACCTGACAGCTCCATTCTCCTGGGGTTTGCTAACCAAGGGCTGGGTAGTTTTCCAGTGGGGCATTTCTGGGTTGGACTAAAAAGTCATCACTTTTTGCTGTTCTCGTGATTTTCATGGCTGTTCTTTTCATTAGGGAAGTGAGTCAGAACCAACAGAAGGCTCTGGGGAGCTGTTTTTGCACTTAATGGCAGAGAACACAGTCCTCCCTCTCAGCGAAAGAAGCCGTTAAGTTTCAAGCAGCCTGAACAAAAGGGGGGCCATTTTACAGACCACCCCCAAATAATCTCTCTCTGTGCAGCTGCACTTAACTCTACTGCTTTCTAAAATGATGGCAGTGTAGCAGAATAGCTCCGGACCAGGCATAGGCATAACACACACACACACATCTGCATTTACTTCATTTTCCTACTGGTACAATGACAGACAATTTTAAAAAGATAACTTTCCATTGAAAACTCTGCATTTGCCTTCCTTCCTTGTTGTGGTTTGTAGTTTGATTCCTTTCAGAAATTGAGGAAGACTTCCTTTCCAGATTGCCCTCCCTCGCCATCATTTTCTTTCATTATTTCCCATGGGGGACTTCCAGGAAGGCTGGAGTCATGTTTCTGCAAACAAAATTGCATAATTACAGCAGAGTAACTTGTTGCAAGGAGAAAAGAGCACTCCCAGCCAATCTCAAGCTGCGGGGACTTGTGATTCTCCCCCCCCCCTTCCTCCTTCTCCATCCCTCCTTGTGGAGCAAGATTTTTTTCTTGCAAAATCTGAAAATTCTTGGCTTCTTCGGGAGCCTGTAGAATTTATTTTCATTTTATTTATGTCATTTATAGTCCGCCTTTCTCACTGAGACTCAAGGCAGATTACATAGCATGAGATTAGTACAATCAGTATAGGGAACATTTCCATACAGCATCAAGGACATTTCTATACAGTGTTAAGGACATTTCCACAACGTCATCGGATTTTACAAAGACGTAGCATTAGTAAGGATCCAGCTCATTTTGCTTGAAACTTTGGGGTCTTTGAAGTACAGACCAGAGATACTCTGGTGCAATTTTGGTGACGGTTAAAAATCAATAAGTCCCCCATAGGAAATAATGGAAGTACAAAGGGGGGAGGGGTGTCTGTAAAGGAAGCCATAAGGAAGGAAGGAAGAAAATGCAGACCTTTTAGTGGAAAGGGTAAAAAAAATGGTTAGTTACTTGTAAGAGTAAAGAACTTCCTGACAGTTAGAGGGGTCCCTCAGTGGAACTGGCTTCCTCGGGCGGTGGTGGGCTCTCCTCCTTTGGAAGTTTTTAAGCAGAGGCTAGACGGCCATCTGACAGCAATGCTGATTCTGTAACCCTAGGCAGATCATGCGAAGGTGCTTAGCTCTCGTGGCCCCTTCTCATGCCCAGGGTAATGCCAATCGCCACTTTTGGATCAGGAAGCAATTTTCCCCAGGCCAGTTTGGCTAGGGATCCTGGCAGTGTTTTGCCATCTTCTGGGTCACTGGAGGTGTGGAGGGGGGGTAGTTGTGAATTTCCTGCATTGTGCAGGGGGGGGTTGGACCAAATGACCCCGGAGGTCCCTTCCAACCCTCTGATTCTATGATTCTATGAATAAGGGTACTGTAAGAGTACTGTAAGAGTAAAGGTACTAAAATAACTCACAGATGTAATTTCTGATCCTCTCTCCATTATTTTTGAGAATTTTTGGAGAACAGGCGAGGTGCCAGAAGATGGGAGGTGGGCAAATGTTGTCCTCATCTTCAAGAAAGATCTGGGTAACTACCAACCCATCAGCTTGACATCTATACCTGGAAAAGTTTTAAAACAAATCATCAGTCCTTGAGCATTTAGAAAGGATGGCTGTGATTACTAAGAACCAGCAGGGGTTTCTCAAGAACAAGTCATGCCAGACTAACCTTATCTCTGTTTTTGAGAAAGTTACTACCTTGTTGGATCAGGGGAATGCTGTAGACATTGTTTATCTCAATTTCAGTAAGGCTTTTGATAAGGTTCCACATAATATCCTTGTCAACAAGTTGGTAAATGTGGTTTGGATCCTATTACTATTAGGTGGATCTGTAATTGGTTGACAGATCACAAACAAAGAGTGCTTGTCAATAGTTCCCCATCCCCTTGGAGACGAGTGACAAGTGGAGTGCCTCAGGGATCAGTCCTGGGACCTGTTCTTTTCAACGTTTTTATAAACACTTGGGAAATGAATTTCTGCCTGACATGGAACATAGAAATGTGTCTTCTTGTAAGACACATATGCAATAATCTTTCCTTTGATAAAGGCTTTACAAGTTTCCCACTCAATAGCACGAGCATTCACAGTTGCTTGGTTAATAAATACAGCGGTGCGGAGGGCAATCTCAACTCCCCTCTGCCTGGAGATCAGGGGGCGGGGCCACCAGCCATGTGACCATTTTCTCCGAGGGCAACCCACTGAGTTCCACCACCTCTTTCCCCAGAAAAAAGCCCTGGAGACAAATATTTATGGCCCATATATCTCTTTAAAGATACTTAGAGAAACAAGAAGATGGACATGTGCATACACACACACACACAACCTACTGAAAAGCCAAGCTGTTATCTCTAGCTGGCATTAAGCCCAAATCTTAAATGTCAAAACAAAAAGGGACAAAAGTACAAGGAGGAGGAAGGATTGAGGGAAGACTGCTTGTTTCCAGATCTATTTGTATACGTATAATTGTTCTAATATATCATCAGGTGGTTGGCACAAACAATTTTTTTTTGACCAATGAAGTAAGCTTCTGCCAACTGTGGATTGTAAAACTTAATTTGGTACCAGACATAAAAAAGATGGCAGCATGCTTGATATAGTATTGCAAATTCAAATCTCTTGGAAGAGCTTTTGTTTTGATGATGCAATATTTACACTTTTGAATTGATGACATAATATTTCACTTCTTCAATATCATCTGAGTAAAGCATGATCTGCTCTTTAGTAGGACCCCAATGCAAGTCGTATTTCTTTCTTGCCAAGTGTAAAAGGTGATCCCTCACCCCCACTCGTAGAAACTGAACAAGGCTAAGTGCTGGTTTGTTCACACTGCAAGGTACCCAAGGAATCCCGTAGGCTCATTCAATTTGCGACTGATAATCGGCAAGAAGCTGCAGAACCTCGCAAAGTAGTGTTGCCATAAATTCAACCAGCTTCTTCTGTCCCGTCTTTTCAGATGGGAGTCCAAGAAAGCTGAAATCCCGGGAACCTGATATGCATATTACGATACTATTATATTGATTTAACACTATTCAATTGCTAATTTTTTAAAGCCTCCAGAAGTAGTAGGAGGAAATGGACAGGTCTTATGCCAGCAGTGGGGAGAAGAATCCAATGAGGGTGATGATGCCAGAAAGGTAAATC
Organism: Eublepharis macularius; assembly: GCF_028583425.1. Taxonomy (NCBI): domain Eukaryota; kingdom Metazoa; phylum Chordata; class Lepidosauria; order Squamata; family Eublepharidae; genus Eublepharis; species Eublepharis macularius. The sequence continues at coordinate 3,759,931 of NC_072792.1, forward strand.
TGGGTCTTCCTCTTTCCCTCACTTCCTCCTGATGCCTCAAGGAGGGGAGGAAATGTGGGGGGGGGGGATAAGAAAAATAATGGTCCCAAATTTTCAGGACCTGAACCCCCTGTCCCCAAATAATGAACTGCTAACAACACTCCTGAAAAATTGAAATAATGAAAACACTGCTAAAATCTTGTGTTGAAACAAGTCATCAAATATATGTTAAGAGTGCAAATCAACCTAAAATCTGAGTCAAAAATTGATATGAATTTTTTTCAAATGTGCACATCTAGTAGCTTTACTTTTACTTTGCAACTTTACTTCCCTCACAGAAGTAAAATTAGCTCATATTTGTATCATTACTTTACAATGTCTTGGTGTTGTACATTACTCTTTTTTTTACAGAACTGTTATTTGCACTCTTTACGTACATTCGATGACTTGTTTTAACACAAGATTTTAGCAGTTTATACACAATAACAACGATTAATGAGCAAATATCCAAACATTCTTGTTTTAAATATGTCTCTGGTTGGTTGGGTAGAAACCTAGTTCTTTAAGCTTTTTATTTTCAGTTTTATTAGGATTGATCTTGTTCTTTTAGTCTTAATGACCTGAACTTGCTTTTAAAATTTATTCTTGCAATAATCCACAAGAAATTGGTAATTTTCAGCAGTTTATGACTTGTTATTTAAGACTGGACAGAACAGCAGTTTGTTTCATGAACAACCAATTCTGAGACGTTTATTGCTGTTATAAATGATAATCAACCATTTGTATCAATAGTAGAATTTTTAAAGGAATGCAAGGGACCAGGTGCAAGGCAAAAATATTTATCTTTGTGTGATGTCCCCCGTCGATTTATATACTGCCCTTCAGGACAACTTAATGTCTTCTCAGAGCGGTTTACAAAGTATGTCATTATTATCACCACAACAAAACGCCCTGTGAGGTAGGTGGGGCTGAGAGAGCTCTGAGAGAGCTGTGACTGACCCAAGGTCACCCAGCTGGCTTCAAGTGGAGCAGTGAGGAATCAAACCCAGCTCTCTAGATTACAATCCCGTGCTCTTAACCTCTACACCAAACTCTCTCTCTCTCTCTCTCTCTCTCTCTCTCTCTCTCTCTCTCTCTCTCTCTCTCTGTGTGTGTGTGTGTGTGTGTGTGTGTGTGTGTGTGTGTGTAACACACACACACACACACACACACACATATATGTGTGCAATATCACATAACATCAGTATAGGAAAGATAGCCCACCCTCTCTGAAGAAACATATCTATTTTGTTCAATGTTTTTATTTTGAAATTTGCTGCCTTTCCAAATTATTCAGATAAACTTGGTGGCTTACAATGTTACAACGTAACATACAACGTAAAATGGAACCAAACAGGTAAGAGTCCACAGAAACTGCCCAGTGGAAGCATACTTACAGCAACAGAGAACACACTGTAGTATAGTTACAGTCCACTTTACCAAAGTATCTCTCTGAACCATTTCCTAACAGTTCTTGAGATTAGTAGCTGGCTACCTTCGTGCAGCTAATCCAATATTCTGATTGAATGGTTGATGATGGGGAAAAAAATTACTATAACTGCACCAGTAAGCGAAGCTGAAGCTGGTTCCCAGTTCCTTGTTCGCAGTTCCTAGTTCCTTGTTCACAACGCCAAAGAAAAATATTGTGGGGAAATTGAAAAGCTCTGAACCCCAAAATGAACTTTGGAGGGGTACATATTATACACCTCCAGATTCAGCAGACTTGGCCCTCTAAGTGGACCTATACTGGGTCATCCTACAAAATCCAGATCTTGACTTAACAGCTTCAAAACAGGGTTCTGATCCAGTCTCTCCTTCTGCAGCCGAGGCCTCCTATTTCACCTTTCTCTCAGAACCTCGTATTAGACATTGCTACATAGATAGACCAGACGAGCAGATGAGTTGTACCAAGGGTTGTGTTCATTTGCATGTTTAGCAAAGGCTTATGGGACATGTGTATAAAAAAGTGGTCACCATGACCTGGAGAGGTGTTATAATACAGGACAGGGCTAGCTGAAATGAATGGACATTTGTTGTGTTTGGGTTGTACGATTTGCAGTGACTCAAAAATTATATAGGAGTGCAGTGGTGTCTTTTATTCCCCAGTTCATTCTTTGTATCAATTTCTAATGCAGGGTTTTGGGAGAAAAGTGAAATAGGAGGCCTAAGGAGCAGAAGTAGAGCCTGGATCAGAACCAGCACACGTTCTCCTGTAGGGGACAGTCTCTGGAGTTCAGGGTTGTGTGATTTAGGGTGACCCAAAGATTATTTAGGGGCACTGAGGCTTGTTATTGTTCCCAGTTCAAAGCAATGCCTAAAGCAAAGTTTTGGGAGAAAGGTGAAATAGGAGGCCTCAGCTCCAGAAGTAAAGACTGGATCAGAACCAGTACATGTCCTCTTTTAGGGGACAGTCTCTGGAGTTCACAGCTGTGTGATCTGAGGAGATCCAAAGATTTTTGGGAGGTGCAGAGGCCTCTTATTTTTCCGTTTCTTTTTCACAACGATGTGTAATGCAAGGTTCTGGGAGAAAGGTGAAATAGGAGGCCTTAGTTGCAGAAGTAGAAACTGGGTCAGAACCAGCACATGTCCTCTTGTAGGGGACAGTCTCTGGAGTTCAAAGCTGTGTGAGTTGTGGTGATGTAAAGATTATTTAGGGGTGCAGAGGGCTCTTATATACGCTTGTTTGGAAAAAGGGTTTGGGGCCTAAGATCTAGACTGCAGATACGTAGATAGACCAAAGTAGCAGATAACTGAGCTGTACTTAGGGCTGTGTTAATTTGCATGTTTAGCAAAGGCTCATGGGACATGTGTATTAAAACGTGGTCACCATGACCAGTTATAATACAGGCCAGGGCTAGCCTAAAATAATGTACATTTGTGGAGTTTGGAGCTATGTGATTTGCAATGACTGAAAGATTATATAGGTGTGCAGAGGCCTCTTATATTTCCCAGTTGCTTATTCTTTGCAGTGTTTAATTAAAGGTTCTGGGAGAAAGATGAAATAGGAGGCCTCAGCTGCAGAAGTAGAGCCTGGATCAGAACCAGCACACGTTCTCCTGTAGGGGACAGTCTCTGGAGTTCAGGGTTGTGTGATTTAGGGTGACTCAAAGATTATTTAGGGGTACTGAGGCTTGTTATTGTTCCCAGTTCAAAGCAATGTGTAAAGCAAAGTTTTGGGAGCAAGGTGAAATAGGAGGCCTCAGCTCCAGAAGTAAAGACTGGATCAGAACCAGTACATGTCCTCTTATACGGGTCAATATTTGGAGTTCAGGGCTGTGTGATTTGGGTAGACCCAAAGATTATTTGGGGGTGCAGAGGCCTCTTATATTTCCCTGTTTCTTTTTCACAACAATCTGTAATGCAAGGTTCTGGGAGAAAAGTGAAATAGGAGGCCTCAGCTCCAGAAGTGTAGCAGGACTAGGGATTTGCCCAAGGACTTGAAACCAAACAGAATCTCAAGAAGGAAAATTTACTAAGCCGGCTGGCTCAGATGTGATATCATATCACTTCAAAATCTCTGAGCCCCGAATAGAGAGAGTTCAGATGCTGAAATAGTCAAGCTTGCTTACATCACATAGCATGTGGTACATAGTTGATTACAAGTTTACAATATTTTAGCCTCATCATCAAGATCATTGCCCCAGACATGACCTTTTCTTTACACGGCATAAATCAGACATTTCTCTTAATTCAGCAGTTTCATTAGCTTTCAAGCAGTCTATTCTGAGATATACAATGCAATATACTTCTTCTTTTCTCCACCTACAGGCTTCCTGTTAAAGCAATATCTAGCTGGCAGAGCCATATTTTACTCTGAAGAAAGATTTTATTTAATCTTTCTTAAATGTTAATCAGAACAATATTATAACACTTATTAGTTAATAATCAATATAATATAAAACATTTTCCTTGAGGCTTGCTACAGAAGTAGAGACTGGATCAGAACCAGCACATGTCCTCTTGTTGGGGGCAGTCTCTGGAGTTCAGAGCTGTGTGAGTTGTGGTGATGTAAAGATTATTTAGGGGTGCAGAGGGCTCTTTGGAAAAAGGGTTTGGGGCCTAGGATCTAGACTGCAGATACATAGATAGACCAGACTAGCAGATAACTGAGCTGTACCTCGGGCTGTGTTAATTTGCATGTTTAGCAAAGGCTCATGGGACATGTGTATTAAAAAGTGGTCACCATGACCTGGAGAGGGGCTATAATACAGGACAGGGCTAGCTGAACAGGTAAGACATTTCTGGAGTTTGGAGCTATGTGTTGTGCAGTGACTGAAAGATTATATAGGAGTGCAGCGGCCGCTTATATTTCCCAGTTGCTTATTCTTTGCAGTGTCTAATTCACAGTTCTGAGAGAAAGATGAAATAGGCGGTCTCAGGTGCAGAAGTAGAGCCTGGATCAGAACCAGCACGCGTTCTATTTTAGGGGACAGCCTCTGGAGTTCAGGGCTGTGTGATTTGGGTTGACCTGAAGATTATTTGGGGGTTCAGAGGTCTCTTATGTTTCCCAGTTCCTTCTTCACAGCAATGTGTAATGCAAGGTTCTGGGAGAAAGATGAAATAGGAGGCCTCAGCTACAAAAGTAGAGACTGGATCAGAACCAGCACATGTCCTCTTGCAGGGGGCAGTCTCTGGAGTTCAAAGCTGTTTGAGTTGCAGTGATGCAAAGATTGTTTAAGGGTGCAGAGGGCTCTTATGTAAGCCTGGAAAAAGGGTTTGGGGCCCAGGATCTATTCTGCAGATACATAGATAGGCCAGACTAGCAGAAAACTGAGCTGTACCTCGGGCTGTGTTAATTTGCATGTTTAGCAAAGGCTCATGGGACGTGTGTATTTAAAAAGTGGTCACCATGACCTGGAGTGGTCATATAATACAGGACAGGGCTAGCTGAAATGAATGGACATTGGTTGTGTTTGGGTTGTATGATTTGCAGCGACTCAAAAATTATATAGGAGTGCAGTGGTGTCTTTTATTCCCCAGTTCATTCTTTGTATCAATTTCTAATGCAGGGTTTTGGGAGAAAAGTGAAATAGGAGGCCTAAGGAGCAGAAGTAGAGCCTGGATCAGAACCAGCACACGTTCTCCTGTAGGGGACAGTCTCTGGAGTTCAGGGTTGTGTGATTTAGGGTGACCCAAAGATTATTTAGGGGCACTGAGGCTTGTTATTGTTCCCAGTTCAAAGCAATGCCTAAAGCAAAGTTTTGGGAGCAAGGTGAAATAGGAGGCCTCAGCTCCAGAAGTAAAGACTGGATCAGAACCAGTACATGTCCTCTTGTAGGGGACCGTCTCTGGAGTTCAAAGCTGTGTGAATTGTGGTGAAGTAAAGATTATTTAAGGGTGCAGAGGGCTCTTACGTAAGCCTGAAAAAGGGTTTGGGGCCTAGGAGCTAGACTGCAGATACATAGATAGACCAGACTACCAGATGAGCTGTACCTAGGGTTGTGTTCATTTGCATGTCTAGCAAAGGCTCATGGGCCATGTGTATAAAAAAGTGTTCCCCATTGTTAGCCCAAATAGGGCCCCACCCACTCCTGGCCCATTTAAGGAGAAGGCAGGTGGAGTAGAAGGAGTACAGAAAGTCTTTATTGCAATAAAGGGAGGAACAGGTTCTTAACACAAAGAAAGTTACCTCAGGTTCCTCACAGAAAAACAAAGCTGCTTCCCCCTTTATACTGAAGGCAGCCTATTCCATATATGGTAATCCAAGCTAATTGGCTTATGTCAATGCTGCAGTATGAGGTTCAAGGCACAAGTGTGTCTAAAGAGTTAAACAAGTTAAGTTGATCACATGTCCTCTGGCTCTGCCTGTGATCAATCAGTATACTCCTTTAGGAGCACTAGGCCAGACTAGGCCCAACGTCAGGTATGTGCCATCAGTCCCCCCTTTGGCCCAAGGTCTAACCTACAGTGGGCCACTTGGGCCACCTTGATTTCGATAATGTTGAAGCATTATAAATCTTTGTTCTATAGCTTCCAGTTTAAAGCACTTAATACAACCTGCAATAACTAGTGGCAATGTTTGGCCACAAACACATAAACACATAACAAGGAAAAGTATGGAAACCCCAAGTACCAAGGCTGACTTAAGGGAGTTCCCAAGATTTGGCCACCACGATCCAAAGAGGGTCTGCCACCATGACTCATAAGGAGGTACATAAGCTATTTGCGCTATGTGAGCAGCCCTATCAAAGATTGCCTGCCGATTGTCTGGAATCCAGGCACAGCATGTGGCATTAATTAAGGCACAAGTGCCCCCTTTCGATGCCAAAATTAGGTCCAGAGCCATACGATTCTGCAGGGCCATCTGTCGGATAAGCCCCTGTTCAGTGGCAAGGTCTCTCAGGGCACTAGCGGTTTCATTGGCTACTATTTCGACCACTGCTTGTAAACGCCAAACAGCCTCATTAAGTCCTCGAAATAGCCCAAACCATGTAAGAGGTAAATATTGCTTCATATACTGCTGAGCTGTTTCTACATCTCTATAATTCCGGATGTGTGGTCTGGTACCCAAAGATGAAGTAACAAACAAGGGTGGCAAAACAAGGGCTAAATAACATATCCCTGTTCCATTTATTGGTAATGCAGAGTAAGCCCTCCGCCCACACACCCAGTAGTGACCAGCTAGCGCCTGCAGAGGATCTAATGAGGAATTTGCCCCTATCCACTGAGCTGAGTAATACCCTGTTCCAAAGGTACCTGGCCCCACTGCAGATATATTAGGATGTTTGTAATAGCATTTCCAGGCAATACCTTCTTGTTCACACCATACATCTGATGAATCTGTATCATTCACGGTCTCATCCTTATAGGACCACCAGGGCTCAGATAGGTTGGTTATGGGATTCCATATAACACCCTTATGCCATAGTTTTGATCCATTTTCATACGCATCATATCTCCCCTCCTCCAGAAAAATATGATCACATAGAGATCTGCCCAACCTCTTACCCTGTGGCGAGGATGAATTCTTCCAAAGACACCACTCTCCCCGGGTTCGGACTACCTGGAGGAATCCTAAATTTCGATACCCTATCTGCTGCCAAGTTTTATTTTGGGCGGTAGTATCATTTAGCCAAGGCCGGGGAGCTACAGCCATTTCAGCAGCTGTCAAAGGTTTGACTATTAAAGGCATACCTAGGCGAGAACTTTCAGGCATTAGGGCACAGATCCAGCATTCAGTAACATTTAACAATTCACTAGCCCTCATACTGAAATGGAGGAACAAATTTTCTTCTCCATATTCATGATGTTCCCATTCTCCCCCCATGAGTCTCGACACTTGGAAAAGACTGATTATTAAGATTACCTTGCAAGGGGAGTACATACTTGGCCTAGGTCTCATTTAAATGGAATTGTGAAAGATTTCCCTCCCCTTCCCAAAATAGTTACTAGAGAGTTTTGACTTCAACGAGGCACTTTTCTAAACAAGAACTTAAGATCACTAATCGGGTTCACAGTCCAGGATACTGGTAATTCAGCCTCATCCAAGATCTCAGGAGCCGATGCCTTCTTTAATCGGGTGTGATGTATCCAAGGATCATGACCCTCCACTTTGGCGCTACTGTGTGAGGTAAGGAGCACTTGCTTGGGTCCTTCCCAATCTGCAGTCAGAGGACTATGCTTCCATTTCTTAACATACACCCAGTCACCTGGCAGGAAGGAGTGGACTGGAGAGTCATAGGGCAGAGGCTGTTCAACGAGGGCAGCCCTGTGGAGAGAATGCAAAACAGACTGCAAAGCAATAACATGTTCTTTCATTTGTATGTCACCTATCTCAAAATCTAATACTCCCCCCTTTGGGAATATGGGATAGGGCATTCCATATAATAGCTCAAAGGGGCTCAACCCTAATTTTCCCTTAGGTGTGGCCCGCAATCGTGTCAGGGCAATAGGTAGTGCTTCTGGCCAGTGCAGTTTTGTGTCCATACAAATCTTAGTTAGACAGGTCTTCAAACTTCTATTTAGTCTTTCTACTTGACCGCTAGCTTGTGGTCTCCAAGCTGTGTGTAGGTCCCATGAGATCCCTAGTGCGAGGGATACTTGCTGTATAATTTGATTCACAAAATGTGTCCCTCGGTCCGAATTGATGACTTCTGGGGTCCCAAATCGCGGAATTATGTGGTGGAGGAGGACCTTGGCAACCTGTTTGGCTGTTGGGGAGGCACATGGGAACGCTTCTGGCCATCCGGTGAGTTTGTCTACTAACACTAAGAGGTAACGATATCTCCCTTGACGAGGCAATTCGGTGAAATCTACTTGTATTGACTGAAATGGACGATTCACCCATGTGCGTGCTCCAGGTCGTGGTATCCTAGATGTCTTAGCATTCACTCTCTGACAAGTGGGACAAGCCTGCACTATCTGTTCGGCTGTTTGGTGGAGTCCAACAGCAGTGATATGGCGAGTAAGTGCTTCCACCATCTTTCGGCCACTGTTATGAGTTGATTGATGATAGTCCCATAAGAGCTTTCGCAGCATAGCATGGGGAACTAAGATTTTACCACCACAATACATCCACCATCCTTTTTCATTTTTAGAAGCTCCTTGGGTAATGGCCTCTTGTTCCTCTTGCTTGGTATACTGTGGTGAGGGCGGTAGGCGAAAACTGGGTATTAAGGCGAGCTGCAGGTTCCCAAGTGGTTTAAGTGCTGCTTGCTTCGCTGCTTCATCAGCCATGTTATTTCCACAAACTTCTGGAGTTTTCCCCCTTTGATGTGCTTTAACATGGACTATCGCCACTTGCTTTGGGAACAATAATGCCTCCAGAAGTTCTAATACCAACTCACTGTGGGCAATTCTATCCCCATTTGCAGTTAGAAAACCTCGTTCCTTCCACAGTGCTCCATGAGCATGACAAACTCCAAAGGCATATTTGGAATCGGTGTAGATAGTCACTCTCTGTCCTCGTCCCAGTATTAGGGCTCTTCTGAGTGCATACAGCTCAGCAGCTTGGGCTGACCATGTAGATGGGAGGGGTTCTGCTTCTAAAAGTTCATGCAGAGTGGTAACTGCATACCCAGTCTTTCGTTTTCCTTCTATCACCCGGCTTGAACCATCTATAAATATTTCCATGTCTGGGTTGTCCAATGGGGTATCCAATAAGTCTGCTCTTGCCATTGTTAAGCTATCTACCACTTCCAAACATTCATGCATGTTTGATGACTCCAGCTCATCTGGAAGGAGGGTGGCTGGATTGAGGCGATTGCAACTCTCAAAAGTCAGGTCCTCTCTTCCAAAGAGGAGTGCCTCATATTTGGCCATTCTGGCCGATGTCAGCCATTTACTTCCCCGTTGCTGAAGCAGGGAACACACCATATGTGGGCAATACACATGCATTGGATTCTCAAGTGTAAACTTGCGGGCTTCCTCCACCGCCATGGCCGTTGCTGCCACTGCTCGCACACATGTCGGCCAACCCTGGGCCACTGTGTCCAGCTGCCTGGAAAAATAGGCTACAGGTCTGAGGTCCGGTCCTAGTTTCTGGGTGAGAACTGCTGACATAACTCCCCTCATCTCATGGACGAACAAGTGAAATGATTTTTGTAGATCTGGCAGGCCCAATGCAGGAGCTTCCATCAAAACCTTCTTCACTTGCTCGAAGGCCCTGATCTCATCCTGTTCCCATTGAAGACTGTCAGGTTCACTCTCTTGACATTTTGCATGGAGAGGTTTAGTCAATTGTCCAAACCCTGGAATCCAGACTCGACAGAATCCTGCCATTCCCAAAAAGGCCCGCAGCTGACGCTTTGTCTGAGGACGTGGGATTCGGCAAATGGCTTCTTTACGCCCAGGGTCCAGTTGCCGTTGCCCATGGGAGATTAAATAGCCCAAATATCGGACTTCCCGTGTAACTAATTGGGCTTTCTCTTTTGCCACTCGATAACCATTCGTCCCAAGGAAATTGAGGAGAGATATGGTTGCCTCTTCAACTACCTGTTCTGTGTTTCCAGATATCAGAAGGTCATCTATGTATTGAAGCAGAGATGTTCCTTCAGGACCCTTCCATTTGGAGAGGGTTCTTCCTAGCTCCTGGCTGAAGAGTGTTGGTGAGTCCACAAATCCTTGGGGCAACACTGTCCAGGTGTACTGTGCCTTCCGGCCTGTATCAGGATCCTCCCATTCAAAAGCGAACAGTTCCCGCGAGTCAGGATGCACAGGAATGGAAAAGAACGCATCTTTCAAATCCAGGGCTGTGAACCATTCATGATCCCCTGGGATCGTAGCTAAGATGTTATAAGGGTTTGGGACCACTGAATGTCGGGTGTTCACCACTGCATTAATTGCACGAAGATCCTGGACCAAACGCCACTTTTTCTTCTCCATTCCTTTGGGGACGGCTAGGATTGGTGAATTCCATGGCGATTGACAAGGTTCTATCCGCCCCTCCTTTAGAAGCTGAGTGATTACTGGTTGCAATCCACGTCTTCCTTCCATTGATAATGGGTACTGCCGAATTCGGATGGGTCCTTTTCCAGGCTTGACAGTAATAGACGCTGGTATAGCTTCAAGGACTAATCCAGGTGATCCTTCCTCAGCCCATACACTTTCATCCACTTCTGCAAGCATACATTCAGGTAAATGCTTACTTAAGGTATTCGGCTTCTGTTCCATTAAAGCCATCAAATATGTAGATCCATTGCCTTTAGGCACTGTCAGCTTCACCCCTTTATCAGAGAACTCCAGAGTCGCCTGTAGTTTGCACAACACATCCCTTCCCAATAAGGCAATAGGACAAGTAGGGGTAAGCAAAAATTCATGATGCAGCTGGGTTCCACAAACTTCAAAATCACAGGAGGTAAGGAAACTCTGGGATACTCGTTTTCCATCTACCCCAACAATATGAACTTGCTTTTTAGTAGCTCTTGTTCCCTTTGGGGGTTGAGGCACCGTTGAATGGGTTGCTCCAGAATCAACAAGGAAAGGTATTGCTGTTCCCCCTACCATCACATTTACCAGGGGCTCAGGGTAGGGGGCTAAAGTTAGCTTATGCCCCTGACCCCCCTATTCACTTTCCTCCTTTTCTAGCATTTGGAACTTGTCTTCTGGCCTTCGATTTGGGCACTCTCGTTTCCAGTGTCCTTCCTGTCGACAGAGGGCACACTGGTTTTTTCTCAATGGCTTCCTTCTTCTTTCCTCTCTTTCCCTTTTTTCTGGTCTCCTGGTTCCAGGCTGCTTCAAGTGAATGCCCCCAATAGCCTGTGCCAACATTATTGCCTGTGCTTTCATTTCTTTCTTCTTCTCTTCCCGATCCCTTCCTAAATAAACCTTATAACCCTTCCAAAATTAGCTCACGGTAAGCTGCATGAAGGCCCCGTCCTATATCTGTATCATGTGGCCAATTTGGAGTCGTTCTTGGCACCACCCGGTCAACACTGTGGGCTCCTGCTGCTAGCCCCGACGCTTGTTGTCTAGCCTCATAAATATCTCTTGCCTTTTCAATCACTAATCTCTTTTCCTCTGGTGTAAGAATATTATTCAGTAGCAACTGGCAATCTTGATAAGTAGGTTGGTACATTTGAAAAATGCTACTAAATTCCCTGTGGACAATATCAGGGTCCTCTCTCAAGGAGGGGATGGTTTTCTTCCAATTCATCAGGTCGCTGGTTGTGAATGGTACATAAACATAAGTCAGACCTGTTGCCCCAATCACCTCCCTTAATGGACATTGGAGTCCCGGCTGTAGTCTATCAGGAGGGTGACGGGCCGCTGGTGGCCTCAGAGTCATGTTTTCTCCTTTGAGTCCCATATCCGGGGGAGTTTCCTTAATTGGGGACTCAAGCTCTTCCACCAATTCAAGGATGTGCTTTTTCTTGTCAATAAAAGTGGAAGTTGGGGTCTTGGGTGGCACTGGCTCCACCGAAGGGGCACTTGAAACTGGTGAGGTGGTGGAATCACATGGGCCGGGATATGGGGGTAATTCAGGGTAGAGTTGGGGGACCTGCAATGGATCCCTCACTGCCTGTCTTCCCTCCCACGCCTGTCCTTGTAACCCATCCACTGGATCCACATCATCCTGTTCAGGGGTTTTCTCCTCTATTTCTCCCTGGCCCTGCCTCTTTGGTCTGCCCTTTCCCAATCCCTCTGGGGGCAAAGGTACAGGAGTCTTAGATGCATTTACAAGTAACATTTGCATATCCTTCTTTCTTAATTTACAATTCTGTAACAAATCAGCTTTGGTAGCCGTATACATCCAAAATTGAGCATAATCATGTTCATTCCACTTTCCCTGTTGAAATGTCAGATTTAATAAATCCCTCAGGGTACTAAAATCAAAAGTTCCTTGTTCTGGCCACAGCCTACCATTATCAAACGTATATTGGGGCCACTCAATAGTACAGTACCTAACCAGTCTACTAACAGGATATTGTGGCAGGTCAACATCTTGTGATCCCACAATTTGATCCCAGTTCTTTACCATACACCCTAGAGGAGTACACTTCTCCTTTTTAGACTGCCCTCCTCCCATCCTGCGATCTGCAACCAGGGCCTCTTCTGTTACCTGAGGACTTATAGTGGGATTATGCAGATCTGCCCAGGATCCCGTTTTCCCACCAAGGCCTACCTTTTCCAGTCAGCTACCACCAATCCCTGTAGTTGGGAGTCTGTCAGTCCTTCTACTCACTGGGGACGTCCGCTGCACCACAGGAGCTGTGGCCTAGTCAAGGGAGTTCCAAGCCTTGGACATCAATGGATCCATGGTGTGCACTACCAGCCTGGCCGTCCCTTGCCATTCCGCCACGCCTGTCAGTTCAGTGGAGGTCCCTTCGTGGTCGCCAGAAACTGTTAGCCCAAATAGGGCCCCACCCACTCCTGGCCCATTTAAGGAGAAGGCAGGTGGAGTAGAAGGAGTACAGAAAGTCTTTATTGCAATAAAGGGAGGAACAGGTTCTTAACACAAAGAAAGTTACCTCAGGTTCCTCACAGAAAAACAAAGCTGCTTCCCCCTTTATACTGAAGGCAGCCTATTCCATATATGGTAATCCAAGCTAATTGGCTTATGTCAATGCTGCAGTATGAGGTTCAAGGCACAAGTGTGTCTAAAGAGTTAAACAAGTTAAGTTGATCACATGTCCTCTGGCTCTGCCTGTGATCAATCAGTATACTCCTTTAGGAGCACTAGGCCAGACTAGGCCCAACGTCAGGTATGTGCCATCACCATGACCTGGAGAGGAGCTATAATACAGGACAGGGCTAGCTGAGAAAAGTAGATGTTTGTGGACTTCTGAGCTGTATGATTTGTGGTGACCTGAAGATTACTTTGGTCTTCAGAGGCTCTTTATATATTTTCTTGTTCATTATTAAAACAATGCCTAATGCAAAGTTTCGGGAAAAAGATGAAATAGGAGGCCTCTGCTTTAGAAATAGAAACTGGATCAGAACTAGCGCATGTCCTCTTGTAGGGGATAGTCTCTGGAGTTCAGAGCTGTGTGAGTTGCGGTGATGCAAAGATTGTTTAGGGGTGCAGAGGGCTCTTATGAAAGCCTGTACTGGGAAAAGGGTTTGGCGCCTAACATCTAGACTGCAGATACATATAGATAGACCAGACTAGCAGATAACTGAGCTGTACCTCGGGCTGTGTTAATCTGCATGTTTAGCAAAGGCTCATGGGACATGTGTATTAAAAAGTGGTCACCATGACCTGGAGAGGTGTTATAATACAGGACAGGGCTAGCTGAACAGATTGGATATTTGTGGAGTTTGGGGCTGTGTGATTTAAAATGACTGAAAGACTGTAAAGGAGTACAGTGGCTTCTTGTATTTCCAAGTTGCCTATTTGCAGTTTCTAATATGAGGTTCTGGGAGAAAGGTGAAATAGGAGGCCTCAGCTCCAGAAGTAGAGACTGGATCAGAACCAGTTCATGTCCTCTTGTAAGGGGCAGTCTCTGGAGTTCAGAGCTGTGTGAGTTGTGGTGATGCTAAGATTATTTAGGGGTGCAGAGGGCTCTTTTATAAGCCTGTTTGGAAAAAGGGTTTGGGGCCTAGGATCTAGACTGCAGATACATAGATAGACCAGACTAGCAGATAACTGAGCTGTACCTCGGGCTGTGTTAATTTGCGTGTTTAGCAAAGGCTTATGGGACATGTGTATTAAAAAGTGGTCACCATGACCTGGACAGGTGTTATAATATAGGACAGGGCTGGCTGAAAAGGAAGGACATTTGTGGAGTTTGAAGCTATGTGATTTGCAATGACTGAAAGATTATATATGAGTCCAGAGGCCTCTTATATTTCCTAGTTGTTTATTCTTTGCAGTGTCTAATTCAAGGTTCTGGGAGAAAGATGAAATATGAGGCCTTAGCTGCAGAAGTAGACTCTGGATCGGTACAAGCACATGTCCTCTTGTAGGGGACAGTTTGTGGAGTTCAGGGCTGTGTGATTTGGTTTGACCCGAAGATTATTTGGGGGTTCAGAGGTCTCTTATATTTCCCAGTTCCTTATTCACAGCAATGTGTAATGCAAGGTTCTGGGAGAAAGGTGAAATAGGAGGCCTCAGCAGCAGAAGTAGAGACTGGATCAGAACCAGCACATGTCCTCTTCTGAAACAGGCTGTGTTAATTTGCATGTTTACCAAAGGCTCATGCGACGTGTGTATTTAAAAAGTGGTCACCATGACCTGGAGAGGTGTTATAATACAGGACAGGGCTAGCTGAAATGAATGGACATTGGTTGTGTTTGGGTTGTATGATTTGCAGCGACTCAAAAATTATATAGGAGTGCAGTGGTGTCTTTTATTCCCCAGTTCATTCTTTGTATCAATTTCTAATGCAGGGTTTTGGGAGAAAAGTGAAATAGGAGGCCTAAGGAGCAGAAGTAGAGCCTGGATCAGAACCAGCACACGTTCTCCTGTAGGGGACAGTCTCTGGAGTTCAGGGTTGTGTGATTTAGGGTGACCCAAAGATTATTTAGGGGCACTGAGGCTTGTTATTGTTCCCAGTTCAAAGCAATGCCTAAAGCAAAGTTTTGGGAGCAAGGTGAAATAGGAGGCCTCAGCTCCAGAAGTAAAGACTGGATCAGAACCAGTACATGTCCTCTTGTAGGGGACCGTCTCTGGAGTTCAAAGCTGTGTGAATTGTGGTGAAGTAAAGATTATTTAAGGGTGCAGAGGGCTCTTACGTAAGCCTGAAAAAGGGTTTGGGGCCTAGGAGCTAGACTGCAGATACATAGATAGACCAGACTAGCAGATGAGCTTTACCTAGGGTTGTGTTCATTTGCATGTCTAGCAAAGTCTCATGGGACATGTGTATAAAAAAGTGTTCCCCATGCCCTTGAGAGGGGCTATAATACAGGACAGGGCTAGCTGAGAAGAGTGGATGTTTGTGGACTTCTGAGCTGTGTGATTTGTGGTGACCTGAAGATTACTTAGGTCTTCAGAGGCTTTTTATATATTTTCTTGGTCCTTATTGAAAGCAATGCCTAATGCAAAGTTTTGAGAAAAAGATGAAATAGGAGGCCTCTGCTTTAGAAATAGAAACTGGATCAGAACTAGTGCATGTCCTCTTGTAGGGGACAGTCTCTGGAGTTCAGAGCTGTGTGAGTTGCGGTGATGCTAAGATTATTTAGGGGTGCAGAGGGCTCTTATGAAAGCCTGTACTGGGAAAAGGGTTTGGGGCCTAGGATCTAGACTGCAGTTACGTAGATAGACCAGACTAGCAGATAACTGACTGTACCTCAGGCTGTGTTAATTTGCGTGTTTAGCAAAGGCTTATGGGACATGTGTATTAAAAAGTGGTCACCATGACCTGGACAGGTGTTATAATATAGGACAGGGCTGGCTGAAAAGGAAGGACATTTGTGGAGTTTGAAGCTATGTGATTTGCAATGACTGAAAGATTATATATGAGTCCAGAGGCCTCTTATATTTCCTAGTTGTTTATTCTTTGCAGTGTCTAATTCAAGGTTCTGGGAGAAAGATGAAATATGAGGCCTTAGCTGCAGAAGTAGAGTCTGGATCGGTACAAGCACATGTCCTCTTGTAGGGGACAGTTTGTGGAGTTCAGGGCTGTGTGATTTGGTTTGACCCGAAGATTATTTGGGGGTTCAGAGGTCTCTTATATTTCCCAGTTCCTTATTCACAGCAATGTGTAATGCAAGGTTCTGGGAGAAAGGTGAAATAGGAGGCCTCAGCAGCAGAAGTAGAGACTGGATCAGAACCAGCACATGTCCTCTTCTGAAACAGGCTGTGTTAATTTGCATATTTAGCAAAGGCTCATGGGACATGGTTCACCATGGCTAGCTGAACAGGTAAGACATTTCTGGAGTTTGGAGCTATGTGTTGTGCAGTGACTGAAAGATTATATAGGAGTGCAGCGGCCGCTTATATTTCCCAGTTGCTTATTCTTTGCAGTGTCTAATTCACAGTTCTGGGAGAAAGATGAAATAGGAGGCCTCAGCTGCAGAAGTAGAGCCTGGATCAGAACCAGCACATGTCCTCTTGTAGGGGACAGTTTGTGGAGTTCAGGGGTGTGTGATTTGGGTTGACCCGAAGATTATTTGGGGGTTCAGAGGTCTCTGATATTTCCTAGTTCCTTATTCACAGCAATGTGTAATGCAAGGTTCTGGGAGAATGGTGAAATAGGAGGCCTCAGCTGCAGAAGTAGAGACTGGATCAGAACTAGTTCATGTCCTCTTGTAGGGGATAGCCTCTGGAGTTCAGAGCTCTGTGAGTTGTGGTGATGCAAAGATTATTTAGGGGTGCAGAGGGCTCTTATATAAGCCTGTTCTGGAAAAAGGGTTTGGCGCCTAACATCTAGACTGCATAGATAGACCAGACTAGCAGATAACTGAGCTGTACCTCGGGCTGTGTTAATTTGCATGTTTAGCAAAGGCTCATGGGACGTGTGTATTTAAAAAGTGGTCACCATGACCTGGTCACCATGTGTGAATTGCGGTGATGTGAAGATTATTTAGGGTTGCAGAGGGCTCTTACGTAAGCCTGAAAAAGGGTTTGGGGCCTAGGAGCTAGACTGCAGATACATAGATAGACCAGACTAGCAGATGAGCTTTACCTAGGGTTGTGTTCATTTGCATGTTTAGCAAAGTCTCATGGGACATGTGTATAATAAAGTGTTCCCCATTCCCTTGAGAGGGGCTATAATACAGGACAGGGCTAGCTGAGAAGAGTGGATGTTTGTGGACTTCTGAGCTGTGTGATTTGTGGTGACCTGAAGATTACTTAGGTCTTCAGAGGCTTTTTATATATTTTCTTGGTCCTTATTGAAAGCAATGCCTAATGCAAAGTTTTGAGAAAAAGATGAAATAGGAGGCCTCTGCTTTAGAAATAGAAACTGGATCAGAACTAGTGCATGTCCTCTTGTAGGGGACAGTCTCTGGAGTTCAGAGCTGTGTGAGTTGCGGTGATGCTAAGATTATTTAGGGGTGCAGAGGGCTCTTATGAAAGCCTGTACTGGGAAAAGGGTTTGGGGCCTAGGATCTAGACTGCAGTTACGTAGATAGACCAGACTAGCAGATAACTGAGCTGTACCTCGGGCTGTGTTAATCTGCATGTTTAGCAAAGGCTCATGGGACATGTGTATTAAAAAGTGGTCACCATGACCTGGAGAGGTGTTATAATACAGGACAGGGCTAGCTGAAAATAATGGACATTTGTGGAGTTTGGAGTTATGTCATTTGCAGTGACTGAAAGATTATATAGGAATCTAGAGGCCTCTTGTTTTTCCCAGTTGCTTATTCTTTGCAGTGTCTAATTCATGGTTGTGGGAGAAAGATGAAATAGGAGGCCTCAGCTGCAGAAGTAGAGCCTGGATCAGAACCAGCACAGGCGTTGTGAATAAGGAACTAGGAAATGCAAATAAGAAATTGGGAACTGGGAACCAACTTCAGCCTCGTCAACAACGAGTATAAATTTACCGTAGATAAGATAGTACACAGTAAATTAAGCAGTTTAATGATTATTATGTATTAAGATAATACACTCCGATCGGGAGAGAAACAACTATTGGTGGTCCCTGGCCCCAAGGAGGCCTGCCTGGCCTCAACCAGAGCCAGAGCTTTTTCGGTCCTGGCTCTGGCCTGGTAGAACTCTCTATCTATTGAGACCAGGGCCCGGTAGGATTTGCTATTGTTCCGCTGGGCCTACAAGATGGAGATGCTCCGCCAGACATATGGTTGAGGCTGGACCTGGCCTCCTCCGGCTGATAAGAGGAAATCATAGATCTGAACCCTCCGTGTTAGGATTGTCCACCATCCTGTTTTCTAAATGAGTGTTATTGGCTGCTGCCATCTCTATATATTGTTGTACATTATATTATTGTTGTGTACTGGGCCGAGCAAGGCATCTAAAGTATTTACTGTATTGATTGCAGTGCATTATACTGTGTTGAGCTTAAGATTCAGTCAAGGCTCCCAATGCCTGCATTCTCATTGGTCCTTAATCCCTGCAATATCACTGGTTACTTTCTCAAGACAGCAGCCAATCGGTCCTCTATAATAAAGACCAATCAGTGGCCTGTTTACTTCAAACATTGTATATAGTTTATGCAAATGATGGTATTGTAAAGTATGTATTCTTATTGGCTATCAGTTATTCTGGGGGTGGAGCTGCTGTATATATATTGAGGGCTTCTGTTCAGTCAGTCAGTGTGTGTTGTGTTCCTGCTAAATAAAGAGCTGTTGAATTACCTCGTGTCTGAACCCACTATTTAACAATTATGCAAATGTTTTAAATGTTTTTTACTGTTTTAATTATATATAAATTATGCAATGGATTTTAACTTATTGTAATCCGCTCTGAGCCCGCTTGTGGGAAGGGCAGAATAAACATCTAAAGTAAATAAAATAAATAAATAAACTAGTAAACTCACTCATATGTTGATTCAATAATTATTTTAGTAGGACAATATGTTCTACTACTTTTTTTCAAGTTACATGATGTGGATACATACAAAGCTGCCTTCTATTGAACCAAATAATTAGTTCATCAAAGTCAGTCTTGTCTACTCAGACTGGCAACAGCTCTCCAGGTGTTCACCTATTGCTTAAAATCCGAGAACCCCAGAGTTTGAAGGGGCCTTACAGACCTTCTAGTCCAACCCCCAGCCCAATGCACGAACAGCCTAAAGCATCCCCAACAAGTATTTTTCCAGCTGCTCCTTGAAGACTGCCAATGAGGGGGAACCTACCGCATCCCACTGCTGAATTACTCTTAACATAAATAAGTTTATCCTAACATCCAGACGGTACCGTCCCTCCTGTAGTTGAAATCCATTCCTTTGAGACCTGTCCTCTGTTGCCAACAGCTCCATTCCCTCCTCTAAGTGACAGCCTGTCAAATACTTAAAGAGAACAGCCATGCCTCCCCTCAGCCTCCTCTTCTCCAAACTGAACATTCCCAGGTTCCTCAGTCTTTCCTCGTGGGGCTTGGTCTCCAGGCCCCTGAGTATCTTGGTTGCTCTCCTTGGCACCTGTTCCTATTTATCCACATCCTTTTGAAGCCTTTTTTTGAGGCTTCCTGAACTGCGTACAATACTCCAGGTGCGGGCTGACCAACACTGTATAATAGTGGGACAATGACATCCTGTGATTTGGATGTTATGTCTTTGTTGATACACTCCAAGACTGTGTTCCTTTTTTTTGCTGCTGCATCACACTAGGGATCCCAGACCCCCGGTGGGGGCGGGGGATCTCCCGCCCCCGCTCCCCACACCCTGCCCCCACTCACCTGAGCAGCGGGTGGGGCACACACATCCCTTGCGTGCTCCCCCACGGTGCGGCATGCTCCTGTGCGCTGCAGCTGCCGGGATCAGGCCTGTTTTGGCCCAGATCGGGGCTGCTGTGGAGCGCTCCACAGTGCTCAAAACAGCCCTGATCCACAGCAAACCAGGCCCGTTTTCAGCAGCTGCGGAGCGCAGGAGCGCTCCTGTGGTCCACAGCGCCCCAAAACGGGCCCATTTTGGCGCAGATCGGGCCCATTTTTGTGGCGCTGCGGAATGCAGGAACACTCCAGCGCTTCTCAGAGCTCATAATGGGCCCATTTTGCCATGGATCGGGCCCGTTTTGAGGCACTGTGGAGAGCAGGAACGCTCCTGCACTCCGCAGCGCCTCAAAACCGGGGCCGATCTGCAGCAGAACAGCCTGTTTCGGGCGCGTTCTGCAGCGCCTGGCCGCGTGATGACATCACACACACCCCAAAGTGCCATCATTGCGCCTGTGGGGGGGCGCACGTGCGCTCCGTACACACGCACGCCCCTCTCCACAAAGGTAAGTGCCAAGTCCCTGTGCCCCTCCGGGAGATTGAGGGGGCCTGGCAACCCTACATCACACTGACTGCTCGTATTTAGCTTCCCGTCCACTTGTACCCCAAGATCTTGTTCACACAAACTGCTACCTAGAAGTGTATCCCTCATCCAGTATGCATGCTTTGCATTTTTTTTACCCAGGTGAAGAACCTGGCACTTGTCCATGTTAATTTTCATTCAAATCTGCCCACTTTTGCAGTGTGTGTTCAGATCTCATTGAATTCTGTCCCTATCTTCGAGGGTGTTTGCTTCCCCTCTCAGTTTGGTGTCCTCTGCAAATGTAATGAGGAATCCCTTCACACCCTTGTCCAGATCATTTATACTAATATTGAAAAGCACTGAGCCCAGGTCCGAGCCCTGTGGCACTCCACTGGACACCTCCCTCCAATCAGACATGATGCCATTGACAACTGCTCTCTGGGTATGGTTATCCAGCCAGTTCCCTATCCATTGAACCATCCTGGAGTCCAATCCAGACTCCCCAGTCCTCCAGTTTATGGAAATCCAGATAAACTACATCAACAGCATTCCCACAACGCAGTAAGCCTGTCAGTCGGTCATAGAAGGAGATGAGGTTGGTCTGGCAAGACCTACTGGGGACAAATCTGTGCTGACTTCCCCATCAGACACTTAACCCATTTAAAATTGGAGATGCTGGGAATCGAACCTGGGACTGCCTGCAGGCCTAGCAGATGCTCTGCCCCTAAGCCATAGCTCCTCCCCAACCACCACGTGGCGGTTAGGAAGTGTCTGCTTTTGTCATAACAACACTAGAAATTGCCTGACCTTAAACACTGGGCTAGAGATGAAGATTTGCTTTATATAATGTTTAGAAAGGGATACTAATCACCAAAAAGCTATCGTTGCCCAGTTCAAAGATGGCATCTTCCCTCCATTCAGCACCAAATGGCTTTTGGGGGCGGGGCCTTTGTGTGTGTTTTCTTGAGTGCAGGAGATGACCAGGGTCTCTTGTGCTTTTCTGGTAGGGAGAGCCTAACCCAGGGCCTGGGCTCTTAAAGTGTGGGGCTTACATCCCGCAGTCATCTCTCCATGTTTAGGTCCTCTCAATCTTATCAGCTCAAAACCAGGCAGGAACAATGCCGGCACGGGTAATTCCAGCTTTTTAATCCCCTCCTGTATTCTGTACAGGAGCACGAGTGTAGTGGGGTCCTCTCCCTGTTTAATGCACAGCAATTGAGGGGAAATATCAGTTTCCAATAGCTATTTAATTTCTAATATACGACTCATAATTAGAGGGGTGCTAGATAAAGAGGATTACAAGTTCTAAAAGTCTCGAGGGAACTAATTTTGAGACAGTCTTGCCATCTGTACTACGACCTGGATAAAAGCAGCCAGGATGAGAGAAAACATTCACCTGGACCTGCTGGGATGGTTGGCACAGTATTCTTAGTCTGAGCCCCTGTGGGATGCTCAGAGAAAACCCTCTGTGCCATGTACGGCTGCTGTAAATGCCCATCTAACATCCTTACACATAATAGGAAGGAAGGAAGGAAGGAAGGGGTAGGGGGCCATCTTCCAGGCTAGTCTAATGCAGGAAAGGGTAGGGGGCCATCTTCCAGGCTAGTCTAATGAAGGAAAGGGTAGGGGGCCATCTTCCAGGCTAGTCTAGGGCTTTTTTTGCTGTTGCATTTAGTTGCTTATTTAGCAGCAGTGCTGGATCCCATATTACCCAAAGGCTTTTCACTGAGTCAGCCAGGGTCAACTGAACCTTATCAAAGGTCCCCCAAGATCTCTGCTCCAGACCTCCAACAAAGACCAGGGTTACAAAGGCAGGCAATGACAAACCGCCTCAGTGGGGGCTGCCATAACTCAGCTATGACTTGAGGGCACTCTCCCCCACCACAATAAGGTCCTAGGCACCACCCACACTTTGTTTGGGTCCTTTAGCTGGGCATTGGACTCAGAATATATCTCCAGGACAACTCCAACAGGTGTAGCTTTCCGAAATACTTGGGAAAAGAATTTCTGCCTGACGTAGAACATAGAAATTCATCACTTCTAGAGTCCTAGAGTTAAAGGTGGCACTCTCGTCTGGCTCCCTTTTGAGGTTGGGAACTTCTTGGAGATTTGGGGGTGGAGCCTGGAGAGGGCGGAGTTTGAGTGTATAATGTCATACAGCCCACCTTCCAAAGCAGCCCTCTTCTCCAGAGAAACTGTTCACTATGGCATGGACATCACTTGCAATTCCAGGAGATCTCCATCTACCATCTAGCAACAAATGAAGCTTTACTATTTCTCACAGATGGCTGTCCATAAGGTTGGGAAGTTCTTGAATATTTGCAGTTGGAGCCTGGAGAGGGTGGGGTTTGGGAAGGGGAGGGACTTCAGTGGGGTAAAATGCCGCCCTTGAAAGCAGCCATTTTTCTCTAGTGAAGTCTAGAGATCAGTTGTAATTCTGGGAGCTATCCCGCCCCAACCTGGAGGTTGGCAATCCTACTGTCTGTCATGTATGTCTGTACCCGTTCATCCATGCCAATTTTGATTCTGATACTTAGTCTAGTTATTGTACGCATGATCTTGGTGTAATTAAATTCCCTTTTGCTAGTGTTCTAGCAAAGTTTATGACCTTGTGTTCCCTCTCAGACTATGATATGTCTTTCTTCCTAGCAAAGCATCGTAATACCACAAATATGCAACATGTTCTCACACAGAAAGAGCGGCAACGGATTGTTTAGAAGTGGGAGGGGGAGAAAGAAGTGAACTAGGAAAGAGAAGTGTCTGTCACATGTTCTCATTCCTGTCAATTTTCTATTTGAGCTGCTTAGATGCTTGTCTAAGGTCCTAAGTAGACCTATGGACCTGAATACGGAAATGATCTGATTTCTGAATAAAATCCATTTGACTAAGTATTGGTGTTTTACTGCAAATGGGCCAGAGATCTGTCTGCTATATCCTGTCATCCATAGACTGACACTGTCCAGCCTTCATCTGAAAACCTCTAGTGAGGGAGACCCCCCCCATACACACAAGTAATTGGTTCCATTGTTGGACCACTCTCAGACAGCATGTGTGCAGTTTCTGTGCACTGAAGGAAAGGCATTCTGCATCTTCATGTCCAGAGAACTCTATCCTGGCTGTCATCTCAGTATCAGAGCAGGAATAATTCTTGGCCCTTGAGGGGATCCACACCTGGACACTTGCATAAAAGCTTGACGTGATTTATCGGGATTTCAGTAAAGCTTTTGAGAAGGTCCCCCATGACATTCTGATGGGCAAACTGGAAGACTGTGGAGTGGACTATAGGACAGTTCGGTGGATAGGGAACTGGTTGGAGGACCGTACTCAAAGAGTGGTGGTCAATGGCGTTTCATCAGATTGGAGGGAGGTGTCCAGTGGGGTGCCGCAGGGCTCAGTTTTGGGCCCGGTACTTTTCAATATTTTTATCAATGATCTGGATGAAGGAGTGGAAGGGCTGCTCATTAAATTTGCTGATGATACCAAATTGGGAGGAGTAGCAAACACCCAAGAAGATAGAATTAAAATTCAGCAAGACCTGAATACTCTGGAGAAGTGGGCAGCTGTGAATAGGAGGCAATTCAACAAAGACAAGTGCACAGTATTACATCTGGGCCACAAAAATGGGAAGCACAAATACTGGATGGGGGATACACTTCTGGGCAGTAGTATATGTGAAAGGGATCTTGGGGTAAGAGTGGACTGTAAACTAAATATAAGCAGTCAGTGTGATGCGGTGGCAAAAAAGGCTAATTCATCCTGGGTTGTATCAAAGGGGCCATAGCGTTGAAATCGCAGGAGGTCATCGCCCCTCTCTATACTGCCTTGGTCAGGCCACACCTGGAGTATTGTGTGCAGTTCTGGAGGCCTCACTTCAAAAAGGATGTGGCCAAAATCGAGAGGGTGCAGAGGAGAGCGACGAGGATGATCAGGGGTCTGGAGACTGAGCCCTACGAGGAAAGGCTGAGGGCCTTGGGAATGTTTAGTTTGGAGAAGAGGAGGTTGAGGGGGGACATGATTGCTCTCTTTAAATATTTGAAAGGCTGTCATTTGGAGGAGGGCAAAGAGCTGTTCCAGTTGGCAGCAGAGGGTAGGACCCGAAGCAATGGGCTTAAATTACATGCAGAAAGGTACCGGCTGGATATTAGGAAAAACTTTTTCACGGTCAGAGTAGTTCAAAAGTGGAATCAGCTGCCTAGGGAGGTGTTGAGCTCCCCTTCACTGGCAGTTTTCAAGAAGAGGCTGGATGAATACTTGTCAGAGATGCTTTAGGCTGATCCTGCACTGGGCAGGGTGTTGGACTAGATGGTCTCTGTATTGCCCCTTCCAACTCTGTGATTCTATGATTCTAAGCTTGCAATTTCTTCCTCTTCAGCATCTGGAGTTGGGGCATAAACTTGAATGATGGTTCTGTCGATAAGCCTTCCTGAAGGGCCCAGAGGCCAAACCCTTCCCCTGAGGTTGCACTGGTATTTAGATATGGTTTCCAACCTCCAGGCAGAACCTGGAGATATCCTGGAATGATTTACAATTAATCTCCAGATGACCGAAATCAGTTCCCCTGGAGAAAGTGGCTGCTTTGGAGGGTGGACTGCATGGTGTTGCAGCCCTCTGAGTCCCCTCCCTGCCCCAAACCAGGCCTCTGGTTTCACCCCCAAAATATCTAGGAGATGAGATTGCATGTGATGGAACCCCTCTTGCAGTTTGAGTCTTGCACCCCAAAAGTAAATAGTGTGATACTCGTCCTTGTTCTATGTACCTTGCTTTGCAGGCGTTCTGCAATATCCTGGGGGATTGTGTTGATTTCATCTCCAGTATCTAACTTAAAAGAAATTGGTAAGCCAGTTACCGTGACCATGCTATACCAAGCACCATCTGGCCTCACCACTTGCTTAGTTTGCGAGTCACGGTGCAGTCACTGCTCCTTATTTACTTCTTTATTTACTTACTTACTTTATCTATAGCCTGCCTTTGTCACTGAGACGTAAGGCTGATTACGGAATATGAGCTATCTGCCTGCTTCTCTGCCCCAAAGTAGATATTGCTGGACAAAGCAAACTATATCTTCTGGAACAGGCACAATTTCTCCCTCCCACTGTGCACTGAATAAAATTTAGCCTGAAGGGGAAACAGGTTCTTTGCCAACATCTGCAGGAAGATACGTATTATCAAGGAGGGGGTTATGCAACCTAAACCGAATTGGTGGAGTACAACAATGCTTAATAGTGTATTATCAACAGCTGTAAAATAGCAAAGAGTCCAGTAGCACCTTTAAGACTAACCAACTTTATGCCATAAGCTTTATGCATAAGCTTTCGAGAGCCACAGCTCTCTTCGCAGGTGCATCTGATGAAGAGAACTGTGGCTCTTGAAAACTTATGCTACAGTAAAGTTGGTTAGTCTTAAAGGTGCTACTGGACTCTTTGCTATTTTTCTACTGCAGACTAACATGGCTACCTCCTCTGGATCAACAGCTGCATGTTCTTATGGAGCATGGAAACAACTTTCAGCAGAGATGCCATACCTTCAGCAGAGATGCCATACCTTCACACCTGCTTTACAGGCCCCCACGGCCCTTCCTGAAGTTCTGTTCTGATGCTAGAAACTGTATTTGCCCATTCCTCAGAGAACACAAACGACACAATGCAGTGGCCCACACCTCCTCTGCTTCAAGATTCTTTGGGCCAATTCACTTGTCTGGGGTTTTGTGCAATATTAAACATGAATCCATTCCAATTAGCGTCCTCATTAGAGTTAGTATTTACCTTTTGCAGAAGAAGAATATCTCTAACTCAGTAATTCTTGACTGCATTAGAAACGGAGTGGCATTTCCCAATGTGAACAGAGCTTTTGAGATTATGCAAAGCATCAAGTGGCCCTGAGGGTCTGAGTAGAGAAATGAGGAGAGTAGAAACAACATACTCAGGACTTCTTGAATTTGGGACATGGCTGTGAGCATATCCCTCAGCATCTTAGGGACACGGACAGCACGTGAACAGCAAAACCCGCGGGAGACACGTGTAAGTACAATCGCGTGGAGAAAGTGTGAAATTCGTCTCGTCTGTTTCGGCTCTTAGTGCAAGGAACTCTGGGTCATGTAGTTTGCAGGCTGTCCTGGTATCTGCCTGTGCTCTGTCAGTAGGGCAAGTAGAAGGGAGGGACAGACTCCTCCTCTAGAGGCCCCCCATTCACTGTCATGACTCAGGGTCTTGAGGGAGGGGTGTTGAAGAGCCTTGGGGAGTCTGAGAAAATCCCTAGAATGCAGGATGTCCGAGGGGCAATCCAGCCTCATTTCTCCTCCTATGTCACCACAAGAGAGTGACCAGATTTTGCAACTGAGCTAACTCTTGTCCCTGGCTATTTTCTGGCATAGTCTTTATTTTATTTAATCACTTATATCCAGGGCTTTTTTTCTTTTTCTTTTTTCTCCTTTATTTTTTATTTTTTTTTAAAAAAAATTATTAGGTGAGATTATTAATACATACAACTTTCAAATAACATCTCAATATCATTTTCCCCCACCCTTTCCCTCCCCCCTTTTTCAGGACTTCCAACAGCTTTCCAACCCTATATCTTAATCTATTCCTAATCTATCCCCTTTTTCTATAACTCATTATATCATGTTTACATTCTGCTTTGTTAAGCTAAGCTCTATCTGTCTGTTAGCTTCAAATCTATTATTATTAACTTAAAATCTGTTATCTATTACTATCTGTTAACTTCAGATATATTTAAATTTAAGCTAACAATTAAATAAAATCCAGGGCTTTTTTTCAGGGGGAACACGGGGGAACGGAGTTCTGGACCTTCTTGAAAATGGTCACATGGCTGGTGGCCCCGCCCCCTGACCTCCAGACAGAGGGGAGTTGAGATTGCCCTCCTCACTGCTCGGCAGCGCGGAGGGCAATCTAAACTCCGCTCTGTCTGGAGATCAGGGGGCGGGGCCACCAGCCATGTGACCATTTTCTCTGAGGGCAACCCACTGAGTTCCACCACCTCTTTTCCCAGAAAAAAGCCCTGCTTATATTTCAGCTATTAATACAACATACCACTAAGGTGACTTGTTAGTATAATAAATGTTAATATAATAATACCCAATAGCTTACATTAGCCAAGCTTAATGCTGAATCAATCCAGAAAGAGTTTGTCTAGCTGCATGTTTTCCTTTCTGTATCTGTGTTATGAGAGTCTCATTCCTATCTCCATAATTACCTTTCACATTTAAAAGATTATTTTTCCACTAAAAATTATATATACAAAAGTAAAGATTTCAAGATCTCCCCATGTTCACAAGCTCTAGGGACAAATGCTGGAACCTAAATAAAACATCTTCGAGAATGCAGAAGAAAGAATACTGCCAACAAAGCATACCCAGCTGCCACTGTCTTCTCCAGCTGTTGTATTTCCCATTGCAGTTGTTTTCAAACTACACCACACAGATGAAACTGACAGGGAACCTGTCCCATTATCACACCCAAACACATCAGTCATTTTTTTTTCTTCAACCTGAATCTATAGTGATCATTAAACTACTTGGTTCCTAAGGATGAAGCACGACTTTCTACATATCCAGGAGAATTCAAATTCAAATGTCTCGGAACATTCGAAGCAAGAAAAGGAAGGGCTGCACCAAGCACAGAGCAAAAAAGCAAGAGACCAATTGGTGCAGTGGGAGAATTGATTCTAATTCACTCTGAGACTGCCATGCATTCTGTGAAAGAATTTCCTGAGCCTGATATTATGTGCTTGGACATTTGAATTTTGAAATGCTTACTTTCTTCATATGTGCATATCTGTGTTTTAAAAGTACGTTTAATTTAATTTAAAGGCATTTAAAATTCATATTTGTAAGGGTTTTATTTATTCTTGTATTTATTTCAGATCCCCTGATGAAGAGTATGTGACATGCATAGGTGTCTCAGTCAAAATTATTTCTTTAATCAGAATGTTCGTAAGTGACTTAGCGTAAAGTATTGCAATGAGATGAGTCTGTTTGGAGAAGTGCAAATCGGTGTCACTGGAAGTAGCTGTTACCTGTGGGGGGAATCGCTGCACCCTGCCAGGAGCACACCAGCTGCCAGCGGCGGGCGATCACTAGGCAGCTTGCAACTTCCAGCTGGCAATGGGGCAAGCCACCAGGAGTTTGCCCGCCACTTGCAGGCACCTGGGAATCCTTTTCTACCCAGCACCCTGTGTGAGAATTCCAAAGGTGCCCATGGGCTCAGAAAGGTTGGGCACCCCTAGCTTAATGGATGAGCCAGTCCTGCTCTCAGTGGAAAATGAAAGCAAAATCGAATACCAAATAAAACAAAAATTTTGTGAATTAAAAAACTGCACAGTCCTGCCTAAGCAACAGGGGACAAACTTTTCCAAAAGCCAACTTGTTGCCTGTTACTAATGTTTCCTGTAATGTGAAGCCACAGAGGGCCAAGCTACAAGTGACAAATGACACTTGAATGGCAAGTGGATCGAGTGGAGAGCAAGTGAACAGGGAAGAATACACTTGCCGTTCAAGTGTCATTCATCACTTGTAGTTTGGCCCAGAGATGTGCTGGGAGGCATACTGGCCTGTTTAATTTACTGGGAAAGATCTCGGTGGGCCCGCCATGAGTGACCTGGAGCAAGCAGAGCCAAGCAGCCCCTGCGTACTCAGACCTCAGGTGGAATGAAGGAACCCCATGGTGATTACAAGCCATTCTAACCCAGAACAGTCCAGGTTCCTGAATATTCGGGGTAGCCTCTTACACTAGGAGTCAGGAGAGTACATGGAAAGCAGCACGATCCCCAAAGGGTTAATTTATAACTAGGCAATAGAGGGAAATCAATAGAAATATGCCAGCTAATTAGTTCATACTATTTTTCTGTAGAAAATATGTCCAGAACAAATAAATCTGCTTTGCATCCAATTGTGCCTGAAGGATCGCCATTTAATCGGGGAACTTGAACCATGGCCAGTAACCTCAGGGCTCAGATCTTTACGCCTCACTTACTGGATCAATTTTTTGCCTAAAGTCATGTACACCACCACAGTAATTCCCACTAATGCCAGTCAAGGAAAGACTATTTACTGACTAGTCAGCTGCTGACTACTAACTAGTCTCCTGACATCATGATGACATCTAACGTCTTTTTCCTCACAGCTAGCCAATGGCTTCTCTTACAGACTGTATTTTTGGTTAAGGCAGACATGTTTCTCCAGACTCCTGAAATGGACCAATAGAAATCCCTGGAGCTGTGGCTTGACTGCACTTGAAGGAGGGGGTGTCCTGGGCCACAAATGTCGCCCTCACACACTGTGCCATTGAGCCACGAGCCACTTTGTTCATCTTTGGACCTCTTAAAAGCAGATGTCTACGTTTGTGGGAGACCTGCAAAGGCCAGCACCTCAGCCTTCAAAAAGCTGTTTGTCATTTATTTCGAATTTTTAGTCTTTTGGGCTGTGAGGAAGCAGAAGAAAAAATTGTCTAAAGGTGGAGACATTTTTATGGCTACTAAAGTCCCAATGAGCTACTGAACTGTATCTTTAAATCCTCCATTTTCTCCTCTATCCAGAATTGGGCCTATATAGTGCAATGAATCCAGGGTGATTTTTTTTGTTTGTGTTACACACAGGCCTATTTCACTCCGGACATTCAGTCCCGTCTCTTGCGAATGACAGCCATATTCTGTTAACAAGACGGGAAAGTCTGGCGGGGAGGATCCATCCGGCTGCATGTCTTGCAACGAATTCTCGCTACAGAATGGAAAGTTTCCCACTTTGTGTGGGGAGAAAAATATCCTTCCGCTTCCCCCCAGCTCTGAGAAACGGGAGAAAAGGAAGGCCTTTGACGTCTATGTGTGACCCAATTCCCCTTGCTTTGTTGTTGCTTTGTAACATGGAAAATGAGTTTTTGAATTAAGGTTTTTGTGGATGAAATTGAGGCCTGCAGTGGCCAAAGCCGCCTTTGCCCCATGAAATCTTCTGATTAGTGAGCTGGCAATGGATCTTAGGAAAGGGGTGGGTGGGCACAGGGCAGGGTCTCTTCCCTCTATCGGCTATTTCTACTATTTTTGCAGCATCGTTGCAAAAGAAGAGGTTACATTAGGCTGGTACTTGCATAGGAATCTATGCTCCCTTTTGCACAACTAGATAAATCAATATATATAACTCATAACAAAACCCGTTGTGGGAAAAAATACAACAGGCTCTAGAATGGGAAGGCGCAGGGCTGGCACATCAATGGAGGCAAGTCCAGCAACTGCCTCAAGTGCAGAGGTGCTGGAGGGGGCACGGGGGCGTGCACCGCGAAGCAACTGAGTGGGAGGGCTGGGAGGACGCATGCACGCCAAGCATTCCCCCCATCTCCCGCCTGTCACCTCACAATCTGGAAAGGAGAGGAGGAAAAGTGATAAGTTTCTTTTGGCGGACTGTGGGGAGGGATGGGACAGAATAATGACAGAAGAAAGTAAAGGGGAAGGGAAGGGAGAAAGCGGGAAGGACCTAGAGAAACAGCTGCGCAAATCCTTCTTCCATGTGCACCCAAAGACCGTTCTGGAGTGGGCTGCTGCTGCTCTCTCCCAGGATGCCCTTGTGTCGGGGATGGGAGCTTGTGCCTGGAAGAAGGATTTGCGTCTTCAGCAGCTCATTCAAAGCACACACCCTGAGGCGCAGCTGTTTCTCTAGGTCCTTCCCGCTTTCTCCCTTCCCTTCCCCTTTACTTTCTTCTGTCATTATTCTGTCCCATCCCTCCCCCCAGTCCGCCAAAAGAAACTTATCACTTTTCCTCCTCTCCTTTCCAAATTGTGAGGTGACAGGCGGGAGATGGGGGGGAATGCTTTGGGGCTCCATCCCCACACACAAACACACAGTGAGCAGCGACAGAGAGAAGGCATCTCCTACATTTCCTAAGAAAACTTGTGCGAACTTCGTCTCATTTGGTGTGGCTCTAAGTTGCCCCATGCTGCTGCCGCTGCTGCTAGTACACAGCTGCGGGCCAGGCATGACAGGTGGCCTGGGCAGATCTGGGGCAACTGTGTAGTCTGGGTGTGTGTGCGTGCGCGGGTGGGAGCAGCGACAGCCCTGAAGCTGCCCCTGGCCTCAGGCGCCAGAAACTCTGGCACCAGCCCTGGGAAGGTGGGCAGGCTGGCACTGCCACCTGCTCTGCTCCTGATCCCAGCCGTGTGAAGGGAGGGCGGACATTGCCACCTGCTCTGTGCCTGATTATGTCTGGATGAAGGGAAGTGGGAATTGCTGCCTGCTCCACATCTGATCCCGATGGGGTGAAGGGGGGTGGGCATTGCCACTTGCCCCATGTCTGATCCTGGCTGGGTGATGGCGAGGGGTGAGCATTGCCACCTACTGCACTCTTGATCTCAGCTGGGTGGAGCGGGCACTGCCACTTGCAGCACTTTTGATCCCAGCTGAGTGATAGCAGGGAGTGGGCATTGACACCTGCTCAGCTCCCGATCTCAGCTGGGTGAAGGGGGAGAGGGCACTGTCACATGATCCCAGCTGAGTGATGGCAGGGGGTGGGCATTGCCACCTGCTCCGCTCCTGATCTCAGCTGGGAGAAGGGGGAGCGGGCACTGCCACCTGCTCTGCTTCTAATCCCATCTGGGTGATGGCGGGGTGTGGGCATCGCCACCTGCCTATGCCTGATCCCAGCTGGGTGAAGGCGGCAGGTGGGCATTGCCGCTTGCTCACTCCTGATACCAGCTGGGTGAAGAGAGGCTGGCATTGCCACCTGCTCTGCTCCTGATCCCAGCTGGGTGAAGGCAGGGGGTGGGCATTGCCACCTGCTCCACTCCTTTTTAAAAAAAAAATATTTTTATTCAATTTTAGAACTGTAACAATAATCAAACAACAAACCAATATAATACATTGCATTTACTAATATTAACACAGTGCTTCAACTTTAATACATTAACAATGAGTGGTGTGAAGAGGGAGGTTGCAGATCTCTTGCTTCTATGAATTCGTAAAATGGGATCCATTTTTCCCAGAAGTTTGATCCCGAAGATTGATATTCTGTCTGATATAGATTGTCAGTTATTTTTTCCATTATCAAATGGTTCCAGATTTTTGTAAACCAAAGTTCTGTAGTAGGTGGAGATTGGTCTTTCCATTTGGTTGCTATTGCACTCCTAGCTGCCACCAGGAGAGAGTTGATAAGGTCTCTTCTAACATTTGGGATTGATGTCTGATCCCACAGTCCCAAGAAGATTACTTTAGGTGACATAGGGACACTGTACCCTGTTATTTCCTTAATAATATTTAGTATTTCTGACCAAAATCGAGATATCAAGGGACATTCCCTCCAACTGTGAGCAAAATTACTGCTCCACTCCTGATCCCCGCTGGGTGAATCCGGGGAGCGGGAATTGCCAATTGTGTGAAAAAATAAAATGGGCTCTGAAAAACTGATTCTGTGGGCCCTATTCTGGTTACGTGTGTGCATGAAGATTACTTTGTATTCTGCTCTTTTCCCCACAGAGCCCTCCTCGTCCAGCCTGAAAGCTGCTGCGAAGCACTTGCTTGCCGCTAAGAGGGGGCCTGGTGAATTGACAGCCTGAGTACTCCTCCTGGCGGTAAGCAGGTCCTTCACAGCATCCTGGAGGCCAGAGTGGAAGGGCGCTGAGGGGAGGTGCAGGGAGGAGTGCTTGGGCTGTCAATTTGGCGAGCCCCTCATGGCAGCAAGTGGGTTCTTTGCAGTGGCCTCTAGGCCAGAGTCGTCAGCAATGCACCTGCTCAAAAATAAAAAGTGAGTTGTCACCAATATGGCTTGTCTTTTATATAGATCTCTGTCTTTTGGTGCTACACCTCTGAAGATGCCAGCCACAGCTGCTGGCGAAATGTCAGGAACTACAATGCCAAGACCATGGCAATACAGCCCGGAAAACCCACAACAACCATCGTTCTCTGGCCGTGAAAGCCTTCGACAATACATTAAACCATTACTGTTTAGATTTAGAACAATATTATTTGTTTAGAACAATATTCTCTACTAGAACAATATCGAAAAGCTGCAATATTGTCCTAAATACAGTGATCACAGTTTATATGTAACATATCGCACAATTCCATAAGCAGATTCAAACCAATCCTATTACACAGCCATCATTAAAGTGCTAGTTAATTCACAACGTATACAAAACAGTAAGCCTCACAAGTCCATGCACACTGTCCTTGTTGCATCAGTAAGTCCAACAATAGTTCTACAAAGTCTCAGTTGGTCACTTGTTCAGTTTGGAAAAGGCTGTGATTGGTTGCTTAGAACAATATCGAAGCACTTGCACTTTATTATTAATAGAATACAATACTTCAAAGATTCAGAGAGCAGAGAGCAATGGTTTAATAAGCACATGACACCTTAAGAAGGTGTTGGTACTGAAACTGAGTACTTTGTTCATTCAGCAAATTGTGTGACTATATATGAACTTCTGCTTTATGACTCCTAAGTAAATGATCTTGTAAATTGTATTTATTGTTTACTTTGAAATTCACAGTACAATTTCATGAGTCCTTATCTTGCTCATTTTGATACTGGCCCGCCTATTGCCCTCTGCTCCATCAGCCCCAACAGGTACCAGCTACCACTGGTCACCAGCAAATAGAAATTTGAATCTGGCCTTTCCTATAGTATGTTGCAGTATTTATACAGCACAGCACAGATTTCAAAGCACTTGGTTACTTTTACAGTTGGTATACCCAGGGCTTTTTTTCTGGGAAAGGAGGTGGTGGAACTCAAGACCGCACAATGACATCACTTTGGGTCAGCTGGAACAAGGGGGGAGTTTTTTAAAATTTAAATTGCCCTCGGTGAAAATGGTCACATGGCCAGTGGCCCCGCCCCGATCTCCAGACAGAGGGGAGTTTAGATTGCCCTCCGCGCCGCTCGGTGGCGCAGAGGGCAATCCAAACTCCCCTCTGTCTGGAGATCAGGGGGCGGGGCCACCGGCCATGTGACCATTTTTAAGAGGTGCCGGAACTCCGTTCCACCACGTTCCCGCTGAAAAAAAGCCCTGGGTATACCTTCAGTGGTGCAGATCCTTATCTGAGGAGGAAGCTGGAGGGAAGCTGGAGGGGAGGTTTGTGCGATGCTTCAGAGTGAGTTCATGGTAGAAGTGATTTTTTTGTGCTGTTCAGGAGCCACTAAAACCAGACTGAAAAACCGCTGAGAAACAAGCCCAAACAAGAGGCCCTGAGCTGCTTCTATAAAGTGTTCACAGCAGTGCCTGCAAGTCCCTTGAGGCGGAGAGTTCAGTGCGGACAGGCCAGCCACTGGTGAAGCCGCTTTGCAAGAACAGGGATGTATGTTCAAGTGCAGAGCATGGCTGGAGTGCAAATGGAAGCACTCATAGGCGGTCCGTCCAAGAGGAGGAGGTGATTTCTTAGGACCATCTGGATCAGAACTACTACTTTGGCTACTTTTAGGACCGAATCCCTGGTGGGCTGCAACCCCTTCACGTTCACTCGCACGGCCCAGGTAGAAAGGAGGGCTTCTCTGTGAAGCTGAAGAAATATCTGTGTAGTAGCATGGCTCAGATCCTCCCTCCCTCTTTGCAGAACAGAAACTCTCGTCATGTCTAACTCACTTTTACCAGTTTTGCAACTTCGTGTTTGATGGTTTTGCTCTGGTCACAGGAGAGTTCTTGCAAAAGGCCTTGGAATTTATACCTGCGCTTACTTCACAATCTCTCTATCCCGCCTTACTTTGTAGGCAGCTAGATTAATTAGCCTGAGCTTCTAACAAGGGTATGCGGAGGCCTAAAGTAATCTAAATGTAATTTAATTTGGAAAATAGATGAGACAGAAAAAAGACAAAGCCTTTCCCCAGTCTTCAACTGGAAGGCAGAAATACTAGATCTGCATATCAGGATGGACAGATATAGTAAGTTTGGTGCAAGAGTGTAAAAATCATACAAGAGCTAAGACGGTAATCAGATCAACAATGGGGAATTTAAACACAAAGCAATATTAACAGTTTCTGCATGTATTTATGCTTCCATTAGGGGTTTTATGTGCATTTTTAAAAAATTCATTCCCTCACCCACAGGAAAGGGCATTCATATGGAAACAGCGACTCTCATCCACTCGTAAAATCATTTGAAGGAACATATTCACTGCCTACCAGTGCAATTTGGCTTTTTGGCAGGAAGCCAGATCGCATACAAATTCCACTTAGAAGGGAGATTTCACTTTTCCTGCTCATACCTGCCTCATTAGTGAAAAGTAAATCAAATCTTCTATGAACATTAAAAACCTGCAGACATCCTTTCAAAGGTCCTGTCACAGCAGTAAAGTCTAAAAAACAAAACAGACAAATCCGACCATTGCATTTATAAGCTATTAAAATAAAAATAAAGATTATTTGTAGATATTTTGATTTAAAAAAGCATTCCATACATACCTAAAGAAATGACATTCTTTCAAAAGGTAACAGAGGAAAGGCTATAGAGAATACCTTAGATGGAAAATTAACTGGGGTATTACAGTAAGGCTTCTGGCATTTGTGCTTCAAGAGGTTGGCAAAGATAAATGACCTATTAAGGGTTGGCTAGGCAACTAACTCTTATTAGAAGGCTGCACTCAACATATGGGGACCAGTGGGCCTCTAGAACTCTTCCCCAAGCTAAGTAAATATTGGGACATTTTTGGTGTTCACCCTGTTACACAGGAGACAGCATGAAGAACGGTACAGAGCCACCCTACATTAAATAACCTTGAACACACAGACGAAGCTGCCTTATACTGAATGATACTGTTGGCCCATCAAGGTCAGTACCATCTACTCAGACTTGGTGGCCCTGCAAGGTCTCAGGCGTCTTCCACCTGACCCTACCGCCTGGTCCTTTTAACTGGAAGTGCCGGGGACTGAACCTGGGACCTTCTGTATGCCAAGCTGATGCTCTGCCACTGAGCCATGACCTCTCCCCAACTTGTAAACTCAAGAAAAATGTTCTTACATTGTAAAAGCTGTAACAGACGGGAAGCTGCCCACCCCTTGTCTGCCAAGCAATCGATCATACGTGCATGTCTGAGCCGATCTGAACATGGCGGCAGCATCCAGAATACTGAGAAAAGAGCTGGCAGGAGGGAGACAGAGGGAGACAGACGTGGGGAGGCAAAGGCCTGCTTCTGGGAGGGAGCAGACATGCAGAGCTGGTAGACTGAGCGCAGACTCTGGCTCATCCCGATAGCTGGGTGACATCTCCTTCCTGCCCAATGTAATTCTGCAAGAAGATGAATTCTTACATTCTTTTGTTTCCTTGATCATGGCTTTAAGAGGGAGGTGAGAGAGGCAGAGAGATTCCACGCGATTCTCTTTCTAACGCCAGTCTTGTGATTTGTACCACAAGCCACAGATAGCCACGGGTAATGACACCTTGACATGAACCCGAGGGAAGGAGGGTTGGGTTGGGGTTCAGGCCTCCCAGAAGGCAGCATCTCCCCTCCTCATGTTCAAGAAGTTTGAAACACACTGATGTTGGTACTGTTTTGGAAGGGATGAAAGACGTTCTGAATAAACCACCAGCCTGTTATACAAAGAGGCCCATAAAAATTTCATGATACTCTAGGAAGGGGAAAACAACAGCACTTTTAGTTTGATAAATGGGCTGAGAAACAGAGATGGGCCCCAGAGTTGGCTCCAGACTTTGGGTGATGTTGTCATAGATCCAGGATAAATGTTTTCATCATCTGGTCTTAAACATCTAGAAGGGATTGGGCATAGATCCAGAGGAGTTAGCCGTGTTAGTCTGTAGCAGCGAAATCAAAAAGAGTCCAGTAGCACCTTTAAGACTAACCAATTTTATTGTAGCATAAGCTTTCGAGGATCACAGTTCTCTTCGTCAAATGCAAGGAGGGCAAAAAGAAACTGGTCAGATATAGAGGAGGGGAGGGGAGGGGGGGAGGAGAGGGGAGATGCAAACAACTCCTTTGATGCAAAACTAGTTTTAGCGGGAAGGATTCTGTTAGGCCCCCAGCCCTCTCACTGGTCCCAAGCAGATGCTCCCAAACTGCAACGAGGGGGTTGAAACCAGGAAATTTGGAGTGGCTTTATGTTGTAAGGGGGGGGGGTTGCAAGGACAAGCCAAAAACTTTGGTCCAATGCTGTTGCCCCTCTGGTCTACTTTCCAGGAGGGAAAGGTAAACTAAGCCATTGCAAGTATAGGCCGAACCTTAGCATTACAACTTTATATTATTTTACTTAGTGCTCTGAATCTAGGAATTGTCTTTTCTGTATTTTCCCCATTGTGTGTGTCCCTCAGGATGGTATGCTTATCAATTAGCAATCCCTTTTCTTTAATGTGACTGACGTGTGGCATGGCTGTTCAGCTCAGCCACACACTGGCCATTTTAGCTCAAGTGAACCCAGTGCTGGTGCTGAAAGGACAGCACCAGGCTAGGTCACAAAAGGGAACAAGAGAGTTGGAGGTGGAGGAGAACCCAGAGCTGTGCCTGCATCTTCCTCACGCACACACAAACACAAATCTCGATTCTCTGGAAGGGGGGGGGGGCAGGAAAGCTCCAAAGGAGCCTAAAGACAAAAGACAGGCAGGATTTCTTGGTGGAGGACTGGGCTTCAAAATGGGGAGCTGGGGGGAAAGGGTTTCCCATAGTTTAGGGGAGGACCTGGGAGAACATAAACTGGACCACCTGAGCCTAGAAAACAGCATCAGCTGGGGAGGCAAGAGGGAGGGTTTATGACAAGTACAGGATCTCCTTGGCCTCGGGGACAGGGACCCGGTCATCTTCACTTCACAAATGAAAACGGTCAGGAATATTTCAAACTAACAGCTTTCCCTATACATTTATTTAACCATACCTGTAGACTGCTTCTTCCTACAAGGGGTTCAGGGTAGCATGTGTGGGGTTACCTAATTTGTTCTTACAGCAAATCTATGAGCTAGGCTGAAGGATTTGCCTAAAGGGAAAAAGGACTGAAACCCAGGGCCTGCCACTCCAAGTACAGCGCTTTCGCTTACGACACACTGCTGTGGTCTTTACTGGCATGATGGAAGGTTCATGCATTTAGATTGCCTAAAAAGAAGGGGGGGGGAGTGCAATCTTTGTGCTGCAGAGAAAATGTGTGAATGCCAGCTCTTTCGGTCATACTGTTGTTACACTACAAGTGTGTCTGTGTATCGGCAGGAATGACTACGGCAAATCATATTTTAAGAATAATCTCACTTTTATTATTAATTGCTTGGAACAGTGTATTCAGCAGTTCAGAAAACATCCTTAACAGAGCCATCGATGAAGCACTGGCCAATCTATAAAGTTGCTGTTCAAGAAGCAACAGCATTTGAGGTTTCTTCAGTGTGGCAAAGTAGCATATTTCTCATGACAGGAATCCCGGGGCCCTAATGTTTACTGCTAGATTCCAGCAAGTCTTTTGCTTCATTGATTTTTGTCGCTAGGTAGGGAGAGCCACCTAAAGAGAAAAAAGGGGGGAAATAAGTTTCATTGCATTAAGAACTTATCAGAACTTAGGGTCAGTTGTCACTTATACATAGGTACAGCCCGACGGTCACAATCCCATCTCATGTGTGCATTCACAGGGTAACATCTTTCCATTTGAACCACAAGATTTCACAGTATTGCATTTCTGCCCGGAAGATACATTTCTTGGCATACACAGGCCTGGTAGCTGCTTGTAAATGCCAATTGTGACATTAGAGGGATGTGCGAATGAGATTTTTGATCTACTGGACTACTGCCAGGGCTTGGATTCCTGATCTGAGGACATCCACCTTCAATCGTACTGTGGCAGACCTGCAGAGGTAGCATCAAATGGCCTGGTGGCCCAGGAGATGCTGGAGAGGAAGTCTTCAGCTGCCATCCAGCCTGCCAACCAGCTGGTCAGTGGGCGTGGTTGAAAGGCAGCTGACTCCAGCTGCAGGGCTCAGGAACCAGGACACAGGCTTCAAGCCCATCCGGCAAGGGCATGGCTGCGGGGATGTTGGAGGGCCATAACAGGCCATGAGAAAGCAACCTGGGAAGAGCAGGGCCACTTTGTTAGAACAAAAGCAGGCTACAAAGGGCAGATGGGAGGAGACAGTAGGGGGAGAAGCAGCAGAAAAGGGGAAGTGGGCCAATAGGGAAGGAGAACAGGAAGAGGTGGGAGTAAAAGTGGAAGCAATGGAGAAAGAAGGCAGGAGCACAGCACTGGGGCACAGGAAGCCCCCGGCAGAGGCACTTTGTGTGCGCGCTAAACCAAGGTATTTGCATGGACTTCTCTGCCGGGCTGTGGTCTGTGACACCATGGAGGGTGCTTTTCACAGTCCCTTCCCGCTGGGAGGCATCACAAGTACAAAACCAGTTGTACTGAATGAGCTCAGGCCACAGAGAGTTTAAGGCAGCATGATATTTTATTAATGTACTTATTTATTTGGTGCCAGTCTTAGAAAAAAAACTCCAACAGGAATGTTTTTACGCGGAATCATTCCAAAGCCAGCCTAGCCCATCTGCGAGTCAAAGCACAGACATCTGGCCCTAAGCATCACCTCCAAGCTGTTTAAGGACTGAACGCCTCCCAGTGCTTTGCAGTCCATCTAACAAGCTGATTGCCATTCACCAGCCCTGTCGTTTGTGTTTCATGCTCCCCTTGCGGGCTGCGCCATCTGCCTCCTGCCACTGACAGCTCTGCCAGGCGCACTGTCAGGAGCTCACTGTGCTCTAGCACCGCCCCCGCCCCCCCCCACACCTACACCTGGGGACACGTGCTCGCAGCAACAGAATGCTGGGGACAACCGTCTGCTCGGAGTGCAAGCTATTGATTCTCTCTCTGGAATTTTCTGGCCTGTGTGACAGACAAATAAGTCCCTCCTTGAGGGCAGGTTTCCTTTTCAAAAATGGCCCATAGCCCAGCTGCCAGCCCCTGCCCCTGCAACACTCATGCCAGCTGGTTATACCCCGAAGGGGAGGTGGGCAACAGGCCCTCACCAGCCACACAGCAAGCAGTGCACCTGCCCCACAGACTGGCAGGGGGTCAGGAGCTGCTTTACAGGATAAACGGGGGGGGGGGCATCTGACCACCTCAACTTCTGTGGAAGGAACTGATAGCGGAAGGAATGGAGATGGTTGAATGCCATCTGCTAGACGAGGAAGCAGGCTGGAGTCTGGGGTGGTGGGCAAAGGGAGTGTGGTGCTGGGTTTCCACCTCGGGGCAGAACGAAACGGGATTCAGAGAAGCCCAAATCTTTGAAGTGTCTTAAGGGTGTGGTGGTGAGTTTGGCCAAGAAGTACCGGAACCCCAAGCAAATCAATCCTGCCTACAGGGTTACAAATCAATCCTGCCTACAGATTTTTATCTTGATACAAGGCAATAAAAATCCAAGTCCTCTGGCAACAGAAAGCAGAAGCCAGCCCCTTTGTTTGTTTGGATACAGAGTGCAGCATTGTCTCTAGTAATATTCCAGAAGAGACTCTGGAGATCTGTAAGAATGGTAGGCCAGGGATCTCCTCTCCGAAGGAGAAAAGAGGAGGGGTGATAAAACGGACAATTTACTTGTTGATGCTGCCCGCTGGGCAGCAACACGCACCATCTGTGTTTGCTCTACGCTCACTCGTGGGCAGGGCAGACAAGGCACACGTGTGAGGGTGCAGCAGCTGACACTGGCAAACGAGGTCATACGAAAGAGGCATTACAGAACCGGATACGAAGCCGCTCGTCTTAAAGGGAAAAGACACGGAAGCAGAACAATAAAAATACAAGCCAGGGGTGTGAGGCAGGATACCTGCATCAGCCAGCTGGAGCTTTTGGATCTTCTGCTACTTGAATCAAATATTATTTCTCCTTTGGCAAATCTGTTTAAAGTTTTCAAGGCAGACTGCCCGTGAACTAACAGGCACTACCTGGGCAACGCCAACAGCGTTGCACCCACTGACTTCAGGGGACTCAGAAGGGCGTGAGGCTGCAACTCTCTGGGGTTCTTCGAGTGTCAGGATTTTAGCGCTGGTGTTATCTGACATCTCAGCAGCATTCCAGACTAGGCATACCCCCCTGCACATTAGCAGCACGGGACGGGGAAATCCCACGTTTTGCATCGCAGCTGTAAATGTGATGCTGGGTTAGGCCCAGACTTTGAAAGGCGTTTCTGAGCTGGGCCAAAGACAGCTGGGGCCCACGCTCTCTCTAAAGCCGTCCCCCATGCCTGAGGGGCTGCGGGGTGTGTGTGTGTGTGTGTGTGTGACTACAGCTCTGTGCTGTAGTCCCCCCTATATTCCATTGGCCGCCCCCCCCCCCCGCCCTCCAGCCTCTTCAGCTAAATCTAATCAGCAATAATGGAAAGATTTTGAAGGGTGTGTTTTTGTCTCTGCCCATCACGATCACGGTTCTCTGTCTACATCCAAATGTATTATTCTCTGTCTCAGTTTGGTTCCTCCAACGCCACGATGTGCCTCATAAGAACAGCCTGCGCACACTCAACACCTCTCACCTCAGCAACATGTCAGACTTAGGTTTATTCTCTTGAAATGAGAAGGAATAAACTGTAAATCTGTCAACCGGATATAAAAATCTTCATTTCCCCCTTTTTGGCTTTTTAAATACTGTGTAACTCTGAACCATCTGTTGTATCAAAGAACAAACAGCAACGAACATATGGCTTTCCTTCTCAGCCAGCTGTAGTGTAGTTAAAGTTATAATAAGAGCTTTTGGGGGAGATACATTTACATTAAAAATCTGGCTAGTTAAAACATCTGTGCCAGGCTTTATAGTTTAAAAGCATTAAAATGTAGTAAACACATTTGTCATTTGTATTACATTCTACTCAAAAAGCTACATGTTATTAACAACATTCAAGCAGATACAGTTAACAGTTTTCCACAGTTAACATTTTCCCTTCTTCAAAAGTTAGCCCTTTCACATGGCAGTTACAGGAAATCCACTGTGTGACAGCTAGTTACTTCGTGATTAATGAATGACCCCAAAGACAACCACTGGGTGGGTTCCCTCCTATAGTTCATAGAGGCTGAATGTTAAGCTGTTGCATACAGGCTGAACGCGCTGCAGCGACATCTTAAGATTTACTTGGAAATACACCGTGTAGAACCAGGGAAGTTACGGTTGGCCTATAAGAATAAGCACTCTCTGTAAAGAGAGAGGGGCTGGCAGCATTTTACATGTCACCTATCACCTATTGTTGATGAAAACCAGAGTGTACCTTTATCAGGGTGATTCAAAATCATGATTCGTCTATGAGCGGTTCTTATCTTGACCTTGTCAGCAGATGGACTGTAAAAAATAAAGAGTTTACCATAAATAATGACTCTTACATTCTGTGAATTAGCTGTTTGCATTTGGAAAATTTATAAAAATCTAGGTATCTTTGCCATCTGGTGGGCAAACCATGCTATTGCATACTTGCAGAAAGATTCAGTTTACAATACCCCCTAGTTGTGAGTGGTCAACACACGTATGCACAACTGGGCTGCACGTGTGATAGGAAAGAGCGGCGAGCCCTGCCCCTCCTCCCTGGAAAAGAGCCGTCTGGGATTCCACACACAATGGACGCTCGGCTGAGGATAGCAGCCCTGTCCCACGCCCACGCAGGCTGGGGGGGGGGGCAGCAGCACTGCCACGTCCTCCCTCTCCTCCCCCCCCCCGCCGCCCCCTGCTGACCAAAACAATCCGCTCTGCTGTCTACTTGAAGCGCTTCGTAGCTGTCATCTGGAAGTCCGCCCCATACACCAGCAACTGGCAGGTTTATTGTGGCCTCAGCCAGAAATAAAACTGCCCATCTCAAAAGCAACAATTGTAGCAAATTTCCAAGAGTTGCAGGGGAGAGGAACACACTACTAGACTGTCGAGAACTAGGAACACAATTCTCAACGTTGTGGCTGTTCACAAAGTAAGCTACTCATTTTAACTCACTTGATACTTTCCCCCTTAAATTCACGTTTGTTGCAGAATATAAGATGTTCTCATTGGGAGCAACATGGTGGCTAGTATGAGAGAGAAGTAAGAAGGGTGTGTGAGTAGGTGCAGTTGTCTGTAGGCCAGGAGAAGGCCACAGAAAACAGCATTCATTGCACTTACGCCTGCCTATTTCCAAAATTATCATTTAAAGAAGATTCTGGGGTCCCAGCCCATGAGATTGCCAACTCTGAGCTGGGAAACCCCTTATGATTTATGGGTGGAGCCAGACCTGGTTCCAGGTTTCTGTGAGCATGGGCAGGAGCGGATAACTGCCCCCCCCCGTCCCTTCTTCCTCTAACCTCATCCCTTTCATTTGGCCCCTCCCTTTCCTCTTTAGCTATTCCTTTTCCATTTCAGTTTGCTTACTTGGGTAAAGAAAAATTGTTGCCTTTTATGCCTTTATCTAAAAACAGAGTGGAAAAAATATGCCCTCCGTGATTTTATCTGGAATGCCGTTCAATACAATTAGCATTATTTGCGTAAAAGCAATACAGATATTGTTCCCAAGGTCTGCACAAACGTTTCTCCATTCTCTTCGTCAGAAGCAAGGAGGCCAATCCGCACCCGCCCAAAATGCTTAAGCAGCTGAACGTCCCCAACATATGGAAGATTTTCATTTGGAACTATCCAGTACAAGGAAGGGGACTTGGATTTATCACTCAACTATGGATTAAAGGATCAAAGCAGCCATAATTCAGCTAATCGTAAAAAACTCATTATTTTTAATATTGAAAAATGCATCGGTTTTTAAACCGAGAGTCACATCTTTGAGGCAATGAATGTAATCCTCCAAGAAGTGTCACATTCCAATCTTTAACTGTTGGTTTATATGTATGTACTATTTGTATTATCTTTTTTAATACTGTTTGCTGCCTTGAGGGCCCTAACTGCGGATACAAAGGTTGCAACGTATATTTTTTGCTTACTACGTGTTCCCACCATGATCAAGATGTGCACCACGAGAGCACTCCTCTAATGCTTCAACTAGTTGTGGCAACTGCAGCAAAACAGATTTGACG
Organism: Eublepharis macularius; assembly: GCF_028583425.1. Taxonomy (NCBI): domain Eukaryota; kingdom Metazoa; phylum Chordata; class Lepidosauria; order Squamata; family Eublepharidae; genus Eublepharis; species Eublepharis macularius. The sequence continues at coordinate 3,804,103 of NC_072792.1, forward strand.
GCTTCTAGGCGAGCGCTCCAATGTGTCTGAGACAAACGCTGCAAGGCCGCCTCCTGTTTTATTGCTCCAGAAAAAAAAGATGAATAAATGTGATGTATGGCTCCAGAAAACCCCTTTGCCTGGACAGAACTGTCTGCCGCAGGCACGAGCACAACGCGCCGGTTGCAGGAAGAGCAAGGCACCGTGAAGGCCTGAAGGGGTTTTTTTCTAGAACAAGGGCTTGCACACACACACACCCCGCCCCTTCGGCACCCTTGTCACAGCACTGGCCACAAATACGGGACAATAACGGCCTATGCTTTTCTACCCCCCTGCCCAGCAGAGTGCTTGCGAGGAGGCCTTGTCCTGCTGCGTCTGTGGCATGCAGAAATCCCCAGACCACCTCCTTGACATCCACTGATCTGCTACTAACAAAGAGAGGGCGTGTGTGTGTGTGTGGTTAGAGAGGGCAAACTACCCGCTGGCACCCTGGGGAGGGTTTAGCATCCATCACCATTATGTCATGAAGTTGACATTCTCCCCCCTTACTGGTGTGAAGTTTGCAATGTGAGAAAAGCAACACAATTACACAAGCAACGCAGCAGGGGTGGGCCTTGGCATCTGTTCCTCCCCACCCACTGCTGATGACAGCACAGGGTGGAGCCTAGAGAAGCCAAGGTTTGGGGAGAGGAGGGATCTCAGCAGGGCATATAATGCCATAGAGGCCACCCTCCAAAGCAGCTATTTTCTCTAGAGGAAAGAATTTCTCTTGCCTGGAGATCATTCCAGGGCATCTCCAAGCCCTGCCTGGAGGTAGACAACTCTAGGTCTGGATCTAGACATTTGCAATTGTATTTGCAAAAAAAGGAAAGGAGAGCACAGATTTTCAACGTTTCAAGTTCTGCACAAGATTCTATGTAGAATTCAACATGTGTGAGTGGCAGAAGGGCCATTTTTAATACGTAAGAGTTATTTCCTTTTCTTGCCTATTTTTCTCTTCTCACACCCTTTTACTTTTTATACTGTTTCTACAGAGTGGAAACTTTTTAAAAAATTAAGACCAATGCTGGGAAAGCAGTATATAAATATAAATTAACAAACACAGTTCTTGTTTTCCAAAACAGCAAAAGGTATGTTGACAGTAAGTTGTGTATGTTTATAACAACACCTTATTTTAGTGCGAGGTTGCTAACCTTCAGGTGAGGCCTGACAATCTCCAGGAATTATAACCGATCCCCAGACCAGAGAGGTCAGTTCCCCTGGGGGGGGGGGGAAGGCAAATTTGGAGGGTGGACTCTTCGGCTTTATACACCCTGCCAAGCTCTCTCCCCTCTCCAAACCCCACCCGTCCCAGGCTCTACCCAGGAATTTCCCAACCTGGAAATGGCAAGCCAACTTTGGAGTGCTATATTCTAAAAAAAAAATTCTCTGGTTTCTGATCAGATCATATATATTCTAAATAAGGCATATGCATGGGGTATTTCTGCCCTATATTTTCTTTTGAACTTGGGTAGTGAATTGCAGAACACTCACCTGATGCCTAAAATAAGACTAGCTTCTCGCCGATTCATTTTCTGTTCAAATCCCCCTTTATAGTAGGAGGAAATACTCTATATGGAAGAGACAGGAGGAAGTAATTAAATGTGCATACTGGAGGCAACGACCTTGCTTCCCCTACATGGGCCCAGCCAAAGTGGCATGTTCGTTGGAAAGCTGTGAGATGAAGGCCAACGAGGAGCCATTCCCAGCTTGCATTTGCTCACAAGCCTCCACCCCCCCCCCTGCATTTTCTACTTCCCCACTCCCAAAACTGAGGTTGCCAGCTTTCTGGGAAGGATATGGGGATCTGTCTTTTTGACTTATAGAACACTGTAAAAGAGCACTGTATAAAGGACATGGTTTAGAAAAGATGGCCATCAGCTCAGCATGCTAAAGTTTAGATCCCAGGAAGCTGAGCTCTGTATTTTAGAAACAGAAGCCAATGGCAAACTTCAAGGTCCAGAAGACAGGGGAAGCAGCACGCAACACCAATGTTGTTGTTTGCACTGTTGTTGCTATCACACATATTTCAGTTATATTTCAGGACAGAAAGCCCATTCTTTCACCCTGAAATTTCTATTCTTAAATATGAATGGTGGCATGAGAAGAGATTTTACAGGCTGAGGGTCTGCAAGAAATCACCCGGGGGGAGGAAGTGACCGGGTAATTCTCCTCCTTCCAAGGTCTGGAATCTCCTGAGGTCTGGGGACAGTTGAGCAGTTTCAAGCTCACAGAGTCCTGAACTCCTGCACTGTAGCAACAGACTAAGTTGTGAAGATATAGAAACTGACCCACCTCCTCTACAAACACTTATTGTGAATTTTTAAAAGAAGAAAATAAGGTTACAAGCAACAAAGATCACATAATCTCAAAAACCTGGGATAAACTTTGAAGAAACTCCAATCCAGAAGTGTTCCTTTGGTGTTTAATGTTTGGACACTTCAAAATCATACCAGTCTTTAATGGAGGGACATAAAGGAAGCTGATTTGATTTCGCAGTATGATCAAAGGGAGAAGAATCTTTGTCTTTTATGAAAAGATTTCAGTGCTGCAGAAGATAAGAGCACCTTTTATCAATACTTTTCAAATCAGATTATATTTGACATAATCATTGAAAGTAAAATAAGATGTCAAGCCTCTTAGCAGTTTTGTAAAATCTTTCTTAACGTGCACTTTTAAAGGTAAGAGAGTGATGCCGTTATTCGCACTGAATAACAAACAAGCATGTGGGTGGATAAATAGACTTCAGGTTTATAGAAACCGGTAAATAAGGGGGGGCTTTGGGGAATAAGGAAGCCCCCATGCCAAGCTTAGCCAGTGAAAAGGATGAGATCTGAGAGCCACGGTTCAGATTGTGCTGACACCAGTCAGACCGAGGAAGGTGAGTCAGTAGTTAACAACAAGGGAGGTTGATCTGCGGTAATCCGTGCTCTTTTGGGTCTGTGATCAATTTCATTTAAAAATTGCAATTATAGTGCCGTTGCATTCTATTCATTGCGTTGAATTCATTTGTACCTTTAATAATTATTTGGGAATCACTAACCGTTTCATCCAACCAAACAGACCCTCTGGACTTTGACTGACATGGTCTAACTGAACGTAACTAAATTTGGAAAGTGTGCACTTTTTATATAGGGGAATGGTGAAACTGTCTGGCTCTCTTGACCAAATGCGACTGACTCATGGAATGGACTCTACTGGCTACCCCTGCCACTGAGCCCCCCCAATCCTGGTTTTGAGGCCGAGGAGACCCTCATGAATAGTTGGGGGGCGGGGGGGGGGGGACGGATGACTAGTGAAATCCGGTGAAAAGAGACCTGAAGGCTAAACTTACAGCACTTGAAATTTTCTTTGCTGTTTCTGTGATTACTTGCTCCAGTGGTCTCCAAAACTGGAAGGCGTACCGACCTAGAAAACATTGAGACAAAAGGAGCGTAGCCTGTGCATTAGCTATGAAAACATGCAGGATGCAGCAACAGCTCTTTCTGCCAGAAAATCTACCTGGTGATCTCAGTTGCCTTAAAGCCCACACTGCTGCCCCCCCCCCGAAACAGACGGGTCCAAAGTCCAGCCCAGTGCAGTGCCAGGAGTGGGCAGGCACTGAGCCGCACTGCAGACACTGCTTCTGAACTGCATCACTCTGAGACGAGGGCACAGCGCCCGCCGCTGGCTGTTGCTTCAATAAATCCATCTTATGGGTTTCAAGGAAGGCCACGATGTACATTTAGCAGTTCGTTTTTTATTGCTAGGACTGTAAATAGGGCCTTTCAAATTCTTTTTGATGGAGGCTTGTACAACCGTGACATCTATTTGTATCTCACTTTTTAAATCTATTCCAAATTCTAAATTCCCAACTGAATCAGTGTAGGACCCGGCCTCCCGGCCTCACTCTGCCGGGGAGCTCGACACGGGCCAGTCAAATGCTCACAGCCTCACCCACCTCGCGGGTTGTTATGAGGATAAAATGGAGAAGAGTCATGCCTGCTCCTCTGAGCTGCTTGGAGGAAGGGCACGACTAAGATGTACTAGATAGACCCGCGACCCTCACTCTGCGTCTCACTGAGAGCCAGATTCCCCATCCCGATCAACCAAAAGACCCAGATGGCTCCTGTATGCCGTATGTGCTGCCCCATCAAGCACGCTCATACAGTCATATAAAACGTTACTATTAAGTACAGATCCAGAAGAGTTAGCTGTGTTAGTCTGCAGTTGCAAAACAGTAGAGTCCAGTAGCACCTTTAAGGCTAACCAACTTAATTGCAGCATAAGCTTTCGAGAACCACAGCTCTCTTCGTCAGATGCATCTGTAGCATAAGCTTTTGAAAGCCACAGCTCTCTCCATCAGAAACTGCCCACAGAGCAGTTTCCCCTGCCAGGACTTGTCAGGTAGATCCCCAAGCACTTCACTGCATCACATCAAGGTAAGAGTTAAAGATGCTTTATTGATGAGATACACCAGTATAAAGATGTTCAGACAGAAGCACTGGCAGAAGTGACGCAAGGTGGGCAAGCAAGGTTAAATACAGGGGGACGTTCCCGCCCCTGGGAAAGGAAGACAGGGTTTTGGCGCGAAGTGCCTAGGAGAAAAGGGAGGAGGGGGAAGACAGCTCCTCCAAGTTCTCAGGGAGGATGAGACGGCCCCGGCTGGGACTCCAAGGCCACGTTCTCAAGCCGGCCGGGAAACGGAAAGCAGAACACCTGCAAGATAAGCGGTCAACAACCAAGCAGCAGCTGTGCCCCCTTTGCACATTCTCCAGAATGTGTCCAGAAACACACAAGCCAATCATGGGGTGTATCCTATACACCCCATATACACCCCAATCATATACTGGGGTGTATCTGACATCCCCAGCACTTTCCTTGCCTCAGCCCCCTGCACCTGCCTTTCCCCCCTTGCTGCCAGAGGGCTTTTTTGAAATACTGAAAATGGCTAGATCATGACAGTGTAATAACGGTATGATCAGTATGATGATTCATTGTCGCACTTCAGAGACAGTTCACCAGCTCTTGGTCTTGCCGTGGTGACCCTGAGAACGACGACTCAAGCCTTTGTTTTTTAGGGTAGAAGATGCCATCTTTGTTCCTGGGTAGGATCCATGGTATAAATCAGACTGCCCCTCGGCCATAAACTGTGGGCATGCTTTGGATCCAGCATCCACCCTCAAACTCCATTCGAGCCCTTCCCTCTGTCAGGTCCAGAAGGCTGTCTTGTACTGCTTTGCTTAACCGACTCCATTTTTAATCCTTTCAGTGTTTAAGTGCTCTCTCCCCACAGGTGCCAAGGTTCCCAGGCAGCTATCTCACAGAAGAGGATTGTTTTGGCTACCGACGTTCCACCAAGAACCGGCCTTGGGAAACCTTCGCTATCCTGACTTCAAAGGGGTTGTTTTGAGAACTATGGGGGGAGGTTGGGCCTACTGTGATCTGTTACTTTGTACCTCATGCTTTGCCAGTCATTGGTAACAATGCACGTGTACCATCCTGAATATTGCATTCAGGCTAGTGGACTATAATGGACTATTTCTTCAGTAAAAGCCTTTTGGAAACAATGGACTGTTGTCTGATTGCAGGAGGTAGTCTGGTGTAAGGACATTATCTAGCCACAGTTCTGACATTTTGTTACCAAGCGCTAGAGCCAGCTTCCCCGATAGTCCCACCACCCATGACACAAGCGAGCCACCCCCCAAGCCTACCGGGAGGAACCACACCACCGGTCGTCCCAGGAGCGGGTAGGCCTCTACCGACACCGGGGCTGCGAGGGGATACGGTTCCTCTCCAACCCGTCTCTCCTCACCCGCCTCCATTGCGGCCGGCTCCCACTCCCCTTCAACCAGTGCCAGGAGGCCTACCGAGAGGGCGTCTGACACCTTTCCGACCAGCACCAGTGCATCCGGCACCGAGAGGACCTCCCCAGCCGATTCCAGGAGCGCCTTTACCGCACCAACCCCAGCCCCGAGAACCGCAAGAGGTAGGGGAGCGTCGAAGAGGAACCCCCCCGAAAGAGGACTAGAAATGGAAGAGGTTACGGAATACGATCCGACAGCCCTAACGGGGGGGGGGGAGAGAACCCAGAGAGACCTGCCTCGGGAAACAAAATGGATCTGTCGTAAAAGGACCCAAACGGCAGATCAAACCTCAGTCAGTTCCGGTTCCGAACCGACCTCCTGGGTCCATTCTCTTCATACCAGTAACTTTGGTGAATCCTGACAAGAAAATGCACATCCGCATACAAGCCCTAATTGACTCGGGCTGCTCCAGAGACATTATCGCACCCGCTCTAGTAAACGGACTAGTGCTTCCTGTGAAAGATCTGGAAATACCCATAATTTTCGAGCAAATGGATGGCACTAACATGAATCCAGTTACTACCGAAACTACTCCGGTCATAACCGGCATGGGGCAACACTGGGAAGTAAGATCATTCGTCATTAGTGCCACGGCGAAATACCCCTTGATCCTGGGGAGCCGGTGGTTATGCGATCATAACCCGTATATCAACTGGGCAGAGGGAAGCATCACATTCACCCAAGAATCGTGCAAAAATCATCTTTGGAATCAAAACTGGGGTATTAACCCTACTATAACTGAGCCTGCTCTCCTCACCCAGGAAGAAATTAACCAAATACCCAAGCAATACAGAGCATACACCCAAGCCTTCACAGAGGAAGAAGCTAATACTTTACCTCCTCACAGGAGGACGGACTGTGCTGTGGAAATATTACCGGGCGCCTCGCTGCCCAAGGGCCGTCTATATCCCATGAGCCCTAACGAAAGAGAGGAGCTCCGCAAGTTCATAGACCTGAACCTTCAAAGAGGATTCATTCGCCCGGCAAACAACCCCCACGCAGCTCCAGTGCTTTTCGTCAAAAAGAAAGACGGGGGCCTAAGACTGTGCACGGACTTTAGGGGACTCAACGCGGTCTCCTCCAGCAACGCCTACCCCATCCCGCTCATCAGAGATCTACTCAACGTCGTGGCTCAAGGTAAGGTCTTTACAAAATTAGACTTAAAAGACGCTTACTTCCATGTCCGTATCTGAGAGGGGGATGAATGGAAAACCGCTTTTAACACGCCCCTCGGCCAATATGAATATTTGGTTATGCCATTTGGCCTGGCCGGGGCCCCATCGGTTTTCATGTCCATGATCAATGAAGTGTTGCATGAATTCCTCTACAAAGGCGTTGTAGTGTACCTAGATGACGTGTTGATTTATTCGGAGACTGAGGAGGAACATGTGGACCTTGTAAAAAGAGTCTTAACCACTCTCATGAATAACAAACTACCCATTAAGCTTTCTAAGTGTGAGTTCCACAAAACAGAACTCACTTACTTAGGCTACTGCATTTCCCAGGAGGGCTTGAAAATGGATCCAAGCAAAATACAGGCTGTATTAAATTGGCAAACCCCCGTGACCCGCAAAGAATTACAATCCTTCTTGGGCTTTGCCAACTTTTATAGAGAGTTCATTGCGAACTTCGCTCAAATCACGCTCCCCCTGACCGAACTGTTAAAAACCAAAGATAAGGGGGACCAAGCTAAAAAGCCAAGTGCAAAATTGTCTTGGACGCCTGACTGCCAAGCCGCGTTCCGTCACCTCAAAACGCAGTTTGTTTCAGAGCCCATTCTACAGCACCCCGATGAAAATCGCCCCTTCATAGTGCAGGTTGACGCCAGCGACACTGCAATTGGGGGGGGGTGCTGCTACAGCGGGGAACGGATGATAAACTCAGACCCTGCGCCTTCCTCTCCCGAAAGTTTTCAGAGGCGGAAAGGAATTGGAATGTTTGGGAAAAAGAGGCCTTTGCTGTAAAAGCGGCTCTCACTACCTGGAGACATTGGTTAGAAGGAGCCTGTCATCCGTTCGAGGTCTGGACGGACCATAAAAATTTAGAGGCCCTACGCAGCCCTCGCAGGTTAAACGCCAAGCAATTGAGATGGGCAGAATACTTCTCCAAGTTCGATTTCACTTTAAATTGTCTCCCCGGCAAAACCAACTTCTTGGCCGACGCTCTATCACGCATGCCCCAACACAAAAGCAAAAGGGAGGAGACAATTGACACAGTCTTTTCGCCTACGCAATTGGGGGGCGTGGTGACCACACGCAGTCGCACAACCCTATCCCCTCAACCCAATCAAGGGTGGAGACAAAAACTGAAAGCTGAAGTGGAGAAGGAGGGGGAGGATGTGCCCAAGGACAAACTGCAACGTTCCGATCAAGGGGAATGGCTTTGGGGAGATCATTTCTATGTACCCAAGAGTTTAAGGAAAGAAGTTTTGCAACGTTGTCATGATGCTCCCACGGCGGGGCACTATGGGTACTTGAAGACGCTTCACTTAGTGCAACGCCAATTTTGGTGGCCGGGCATGCGCAAAGACATCTCCCAATATGTAGCGTCTTGCCCCATTTGTCTCAGCGCCAAATCCCAAAAAGGCAAACCTCCAGGACTCTTACAGCCTTTAGAAACGCCAAGTAGACCGTGGGAAATAATCTCTATGGACTTTATCACTGACTTACCCCCCTCAAAGGGGCACAACTGTATTTTAGTCGTGGTTGATTTGTTCTCCAAGCAAGCTCATTTTATACCTTGCACCACAATTCCCTCTGCTAGAAAGCTAGCCGACATTTTCATAAAAAACATTGTAAAAATACATTCTTTTCCATCCAAGGTGATCTCGGATCACGGCGGACAATTCGTTGCCAACTTCTGGCGGGAGCTTTTACAACTGCTGGGCATTGAACAAGGTTTGAGTTCAAGCCATCACCCGGAAACAGACGGACAGTCGGAAAAAACTAATCAGATATTAGAACAATTTCTACGCTGTTACATTAATTTCCAACAGGATGATTGGTTTGACTTGCTCCCCTTGGCAGAGTTTTCATATAATAACAGCGTACACGCTTCCACGGGGGAAACTCCCTTCAAAGTCGTCTATGGCTTTCACTTCAAGCCATTTCTGTTTGAAGAGCTCCCCCCTCCTATTCCAGTTTCCAAAGACGTCACCGAGTGGTGGGGGGAGGCAGCCCAACAATGGACTCAAATTAGAAAACACCTCATCAAAGCCAAACAGGATTACAAAAAGTACGCTGACCGCCACCGTGCGGCGGAATGGGAATTGCAACCTGGTGATCTCGTTTACCTTTCCACAAAGAACTTGAAAGTAAGCCAAACCAGCCGCAAGCTAGCGTTAAAGTATCTGGGACCTTTTCCTGTTCGCAAAGTAATCAACAAAGTGACTGTTGCCTTGGATTTACCAAAGAATTTACGCCACGTACATGATACCTTCCATGTTAGTTTATTGAAAAAAGCCCCTTTCTGCAGACCAGTGGCACACCCGTGCTCCCCCCATCCCTACGTTAATTGATGATCAAACCCACTATGAAGTTCAACAAATATTGGACTCTAAAATAAAACGAAATCAGTTGTTTTATCTCATCAGATGGAAGGACTTTGACTCTGGGTTCGATGAGTGGGTGAATTCTGTACATGTACATGCTCCTAGATTAGTTAAGGCATTTCACTCTCGTTACCCACATAAACCTGGGGGGGGGCATCTTAGAGGGGGCAGAATGTCAGGTTCAGAATGCTGTATTGTACTGCTTTGCTTAACCGACTCCATTTTTAATCCTTTCAGTGTTTAGTGCTCTCTTCACAGGTGCCAAGGTTCCCAGGCAGCTATCTCACAGAGGAGGATTGTTTTGGCTACCGACGTTCCACCAAGAACCGGCCTTGGGAAACTTTCGCTATCCTGACTTCAAAGGGGTTGTTTTGAGAACTATGGGGGGAGGTTGGGCCTACTGTGATCTGTTACTTTGTACCTCATGCTTTGCCAGTCATTGGTAACAATGCATATGTACCATCCTGAATATTGCATTCAGGCTAGTGGACTATAATGAACTATTTTCCAGTAAAAGCCTTTTGGAAACAATGGACTGTTGTCTGATTGCAGGAGGTAGTCTGGTGTAAGGACATTATCTAGCCACAGTTCTGACACCCTCCTGAAGCGCCGGCCGCTTAACACTCTGGATGGCAAATATCATCTGACCTTTACTCTCTTTCCTAGTTAGCTCTGAATGCGTGTTGTGTGTGTGTGTGTGTGTGTTGTATGCTGTTGATCTTTGTTATTTTCAATACAAATCCTGCTTTTTGGTTGAAATATCTGATTTCAGATTTTTCTCCAAACCCAGGGTTTTCCTCAGGCTTGTAAATGTACCTGTCTTGTCTGTTCATGGCTCTAACCCCCAGATTTAAGTATCCACAGATGGGGCCATGTTGAGATTTACATATATTGATTCTGATCTGGACCACAAACTGTAATTCTAAAACGCATCCTCAGCAATTATTAAGGCTGTAGCAAGAAAAAAATCACAGAGCCCCTAGTTGATTTCCCTTCATAGGTCAAGCAGGGGCAGAAGACAGATCTCAGGCCTCCTGGTCCCTGGTGCTCGCTGGGTTTCCTGCCAAAAAGACTAGATTAGGTGGCTGTGACCTTATCCACCAAAGCCTTCAGTGTTTAAGCAGTCTGTGTAAGCGATCCTAAATCTTAATTGTTAATAGAGATCTTGGGGTAAGTGTGGACTGTAAACTAAATATGAACAGTCAGTGTAACGTGGTGGCAAAAAAGGCCAATTCAGTCCTGGGTTGTATCAAAGGGGCCATAGCGTCGAAATCGCAGGAGGTCATAGCCCCTCTCTATACTGCCTTGGTCAGGCCGCACCTGGAGTATTGTGTGCAGTTCTGGAGGCCTCACTTCAAAAAGGATGTGGACAAAATCGAGAGGGTGCAGAGGAGAGCGACGAGGATGATCAGGGGTCTGGAGACTGAGCCCTACGAGGAAAGGCTGAGGGCCTTGGGAATGCTTAGTTTGGAGAAGAGGAGGTTGAGGGGGGACATGATTGCTCTCTTTAAATATTTGAAAGGCTGTCATTTGGAGGAGGGCAAGGAGCTGTTCCAGTTGGCAGCAGAGGGTAGGACTCGAAGCAATGGGCTTAAATTACATGCAATAAGGTACCGGCTGGATGTTAGGAAAAACTTTTTCACAGACAGAGTAGTTCAAAGGTGGAATCAGCTGCCTAGGGAGGTGGTGAGCTCCCTTTCACTGGCAGTTTTCAAGAAGAGGCTGGATGAATACTTGTCAGAGATGCTTTAGGCTGATCCTGCACTGGACAGGGGGTTGGACTAGATTGTCTGTATAGCCCCTTCCAATTCTATGATTCTGTGAATAGGTCTTAACTACACAGTCTTGCTCTGTGCATAAAAAAAAAGTTCTACTAATAAAAGGACCTGTTACAGGCTCCAACCACCGCCTTCAACTGCACACCCAGAAGAGCACTGCCAGCTCTCTAGAGAGCATAATGTATAACAGTGACAAGAAACACAGAAGCAGTGAGCACAGGATTTGTGAATACTGGACACTGCAAAGTGCAGCAGAGAGCTCAACAAATGGAACGTAAGTGAAATAAGCTTATAAACAGCTGGAGACAGCAGAAAGAAGAATACAGAGGCATTACGCTTTTGTGATCATCTCCATGTATGATGGAACCTAAATTTCAAGAGTGGATTCTTGAAGTCCTTTTCCCTGATATGTGGTTACAAGAGCAAAAAGTGAGGAAGAAATGGTTGCAGATCCTTTACTAGAAGCAAGAGTCACATGCAACTAGGACCACAACTCGGCTGCAAGGCTACATAGCCAGCATCAGTTCAGAGGAACAGGGTTGGCAGTGAATCTTGAACAGGAAGTACGCAAGAGAGAAATAAGGCCTCAAAACAGGAGGTGAAATAGAGTTAGAGAGGCTGAAACTGCAGTAGAGTATTTTAGGGGGATATTTTCCAGCAAACAGTAGAAGCATCTTTCCGATGCTTCCCAAATTCTTAGGCAGAAAAAGTTGTGTCAGAGCATCTGCACACTCCTCCCTTGCAGGGACAAAGGGTCTAGGGATACAGATACTGATACAGATCCACACAAGAATTAAACAACCAATTGCCTAGGCCATTAAAACACACAAAGCAACCCCCTGCCCCCCAAAACGTGGATTCAGAAAAACCAATACAGATTTTCAAGCTGTTGGAGATAAAATGTCCAGGTTTTTACAGGTCTCCAGAGAGTTGGCATAGACATTTCCTACATAAATTTTACACCACAGTTGTGTTTGTGTGTAGCTCTCCGTTAATCATCACTGGCCCCAGCAGCAGACCAGCCCAGACGGGAGCCTGCCTCTGCACAAGCCACCTTCAGAGCTCTGCCTTCATTCAAGAGCAAAGCCCATCATCACACAGTGTACTTCCAGACAAGCGCACTTGTTTTTGCTCTCCCACAATTTGTTTTACTTACCCGCAAAGGCCACAGCTGCAACACCCAGACCAACTGCTATCATAGATTTGGCCTATAAAAAAGCAGGGATATCAAGTTGTTACAAAAGGAGACAAGATATCTGAAAAGATACTTAGTTTATACAAGTAGCAAAACCATGATTTTTTTCAAGCCTAGAATATGTACCCCTCTTCCTGTTTCCACCAGGACATTTCTCAACCACAGCATCAGTTCCAACGTGCCATAAACACTCGAGGCCACGCCCTTTCCTTCCAGCCATCCTCAAGTTCAGGACCTCCAGTCCCCCTTGTGCTCTCTCCTACACCAGTCAAAGCGCTATACTTGCTCCGTTTAGCCACCTTCAGAGGCCCTGCTTCGGGTGTCCCCACCATCTGGAGCTAGAAGGTACCAACCCAGGAAGGAGTTATACTTATATCAAAGCTATAGCCCTGTTCCTTTGGCCGAAGGGGAGAATCCTTCTACCCACTTTCTGGGCCAACTACAAGTCCCAGATCTCTTGAGTTTCAGTAAAATTTAGGACTGGCTTTCCCACTGTAGTATTTAGACTAAAAGCACTTCATAAACTTTGTGTTTTAATAGTAAGGGTACACCTTTCCCTTTCTTCCTCAGACGGAGAACTTTCAGTCTGACCCTCCCTGGTCCCCAACTCTCTAACACATCTGTTTTTTCTGTCACCCCCACCCTCTGTTAGCACCAACCATCCGCTCATCATTCTGTTGCCAACTGCCATTCTCTCTCTGGCTGATTCCGCACACCTTGGATAATGCACTTCCAATGCACATTATCAATCCTTTGAGGTGGATTTTTTGTTCCGCACACAAAAAAATCCATTCCAAATGATCTATAAAGAGGATTGGAAGTGCATTATCCAACGTGTGCAGAATCACTCAATGACTAGTCACAGAAGGGGGAACGGACGTGTCAATCATACTCCCTTCCTGCTGCTGTTTCAAGCCTTTACCGGCCTCTTGCCCAGTATGCAGCACTGGGCAATCCTGACATTTTTATGCCAACTCCGTCACAAAAACGTTGGTTCAGTATGTATCAGGATATGATAGAGGACAGAGAGAGTAAACAGAGAACTTTTTCTCCCTCTCCCCAAACTCAAGGACATCCGATAAAGTTGATTCAGGGCAGACTGAAAGCAGGGATATCTTTACTTAATGCTGCCAGAGGATGATGTAATGATTGCTCCAGAAACAGACAGCTTTAAAAAGGGAATAGACAACTTCATGGAGGATAGGTCTATCAGTGGCTAGTAGCTATACTGATTACAGACAAGCACCTCTGGATACCAGTGCCAGGAAGCAACTTCAAAAGAAGGCAAAATCAAAAAGAGTCCAGTAGCACCTTTAAGACTAACCAATTTTATTGTAGCATAAGCTTTTGAGAACCACAGTTCTCAAAACCTTATGCTGCAATAAAATTGGTTAGTCTTAAAGGTGCTACTGGACTCTTTTTGATTTTGCTACTACAGACTAACACGGCTCACTCCTCTGGATCAAAAGAAGGCCTCTTCTTCTTTGCTCTGTTGTCAGCCCTCTAGAATTAATAGTTGGTCGCTGTGTGAGACGAGGTGCTGAATTAGATGGATCTCTGCTCTGATGTATCAGGGTTCTTATTAGGTTTGCCCAACTTGGGTCCTACAAGAAGTATCTTGTTACGCAGAGCAATCTTAGTCCCCTGTAATTCAACATCTACGTAAAGCCTTTAGGATGAACTGTTTGTAGGTTTGGAATTAGATGTTTTCAATATGCGGATGAAACCCAGCTCTGTATCTCTCTGTCCAAAGCCCCTGGTGATGCAGGAGAGGTCTTGAGTTCTTGCCTGGCTGCTGCGGTCAAATGGCTCAGAGTTAACAAACAGAAACTGAATCCAGACAAGATGGAACTGATGTGGACTGAGAAAGCAGAGCTCTTTAAGGACATTGTGCTTCCCACTTCCAATATGATTTCACTGAATAATAATAATAATAACATTTGATTTATATACCGCCCTTCAGGACAACTTAATGCCCACTCAGAGCGGTTTACAAAGTGTTATTATTACCCCACAACAATCACCCTGTGAGGTGGGTGGGGCTAAGAGAGCTCAAGAGAACTGTGACTCGCCCAAGGTCACCCAGCTGGCTTTGTGGAGGAGTGGGGAATCAAACCCGGCTCTCCAGATTAGAGTCCCGTGCTCTTAACCACTACACCAAACTGGCTCCTGACCCTTGCTGACTTGGTTAAGAGCCTAGAGGTTTTACTGGATCCAGCGCTGCTGCTAGAGAAGTAAATTCAGCTACAAAAATGTCTTCTTCCAACTCAGTCTAGCCTAGAAGATGGCCCCCTACCTTGACATGGCTCATCAGGCCACCTGAATCCATGCTAAAGTAACATCAAGACTAGATTACCATAATATACTCTGAATAGGTCTTCCCTCAAAGTCTCCTCAATTCCAGTTGACGCAGAATGCCACAGCTCAATTATTATCAGGAGCTAGGTGGAGCATGCATATCCCTCCCATTCTGCAGTCATTCCACTGAACTCTCATCAGTTACTGGGCGCTATTCAAGATTAGGACTACCACGTACAAAGACCTTCATGGTCTTGGCCCCTCATATCTGCAGGAAGGCACCTCTCCCTGTGCTCTGCCACAGCAGCTTCGGTCTTCGGAGCAGGGCCTTCTGTAGGTGCCACCCTGCAAGTGGGCAAAATCAACAGCTGCCCGTACATGCACATTCTGCGTTGTGGCCCCACCTTACAAAACGGCTTGCCTAATGAGGTCTGGAGGGCTCCCTCTCTCCTGGCTTTCCACAAACTATGCAAAACTGAATTATTCAGGAGAGCTTTTAGGCACAGCTAGGAGGGCTGTACAGTAAATGGTTCAGAAAGATGCGCTGGTAAAGGAATATGGACTGCAGACTGTATTATTGTGTACTGGGTTACAATAAGTATGCTTCTACTAGGTTATTTCTGCATCATTTAATGAATCATGTTTAATTACTTATGCTTGTTTAGCATTTTTAAGCTCCGTATCGGATTTATGCTTATTTTCAAATTCTATGCTATCCAAATCCGTTTACATTGTCTATTGCATGTCTCAACCATAGATCACACTGACTTACACTATGTAATCTGCCTTGACTTTCCATGAGAAAGGTGGACTATGCATAACATACCTATAGAATGGGAAAGTGGAGGGGAAATTTTGCAGTACACCCCAGCTGACCAGCTCACAGTAACTATTGCATTGCTCCTAATTTATTTTCCAGGCTTATGCTTAAATTTTTATAATGTATAAAAATCTCTTCACAGGTTTTCTATAGGTTTTATTAAAGTACTTGCTTTACAAACAGCAAGTAACTTTAAAAAATTCTGGAATTCTAACTCAACCTTCCTTGGAACTCTATTTCATTGTCCTATACATTGCCAACAGACAGCTAACACACTGCACCAATTCAGAGCTTGCCTTCGTTCCCCACAAAAGACACATTAATATTCTTTAACACCTCAGCAGACAAACCACTTCAAGTGATTACAATTCACTGTTGGAATTCTTGTCATGTTTTGCCTTGTTACAGAAACCCAAGTCATCATTTTCAAGAATAATTCTTTCCACTTGTGTAGCATCTTTAATCTAAGCCTCTTGAAGCAGTTTACAAACATTAATTTTTACAACAGGAGGCACACGGCAATTAGGCAGCTCATTTCGCTAACAGGAAAGGGTGATGTTTGTTGCCCCTGCCCTCCCATACAGGATGAAGGAAAGCAGGTATTTTCTATTTACATGATAAAGAGGCTCATAATAACACGGACGGATGAAGAAGGGCCTGGTGGCAAGAAATTTAAGCATTTGCGCACCCTCTGCACTCTCTGAACAGTTCCATTGCCCTGTAAAAGGAATACATCCCCTTCCCTTTTAATAGAAAATATTTACCTTATAGGAAAATTTGTATTAATCTAAAAACAGGTAAATGTCCTAAGGTTGTGAACATTTTTAACTGAATGTAAAATAGTTTACTTAGCAAAATTGTTTTTTTAAGAGCCTAAGAGGAGCCCCGCTGGTCCACCTAGCCCAGCATTCTGCCCCTTCAAGAGTCAGGCAGGGTTCCCTTCATTAGACGCAGGGAGTGGGGAAAGGTAGGAGTCTTTAAAGTCCAGGCAGAGGGTGGGAGCGGTATTGCTAATTAGATTGTCAGGAAGCTGGCTATAATACATGTTGTAATTAGCTTGACAGAACAAGTGTGTAAAAGTGTGTAAAAGTGTGCAAAGTGTGTAAAATTAGAATCTGTAATGCAAGAAAAAGCCTATGTCTCAGTTCAACCCTGAGGGAGCCATTGTTCCAAATTTGCAAATAAACTCAATTTCAGCAATCTTGCCTTGTAATTTCCCTTTGAAGTTTCTCTGAGAACTGTTACTGTCAGGTCAGCAATGGAGTGCCCTAGCAGATTAAAATGTTTTCCCACAGGTTTTTAAAATGCTGTGATCTTTTTTATATCAGATTTATGTCCATTAATTCTTTTGCAAAGGGACAGGCCTGTTTGTGCAATACAGAGAATTGAACTGCTAACGCTTGATGGCATATGTAATGTTGGAAGATGAGTAAGTGAAAAGCCTAAGAAGGCAGCTTTTAAAATTTTCTTTTGCAGTTAGGTCCCGTGATTGTACTGTTGGGAATGGACAGGGCCTCTGAGAGGAATTTTATGAGGTGCTGCGAAAAAAATTCAGGGCCCCTTTCCTGCTCCATTAGCTGTCATTTTTAAAATTCACAATGGTTTTAAGCATAAGGTCAAAAAAGATTAAAAAATAGGCTTTGTGTTTACTTAAAAATGAGCTTTCCTTGCCTTTTTTGTGAAAATTTTCTAGTGACAGCATCAAAATTAATAGTTCTGGCAATGCTTGAGTCAATACTCAGCCTGGCCAAATCCACAAGACGTTCTTGAGACACTGTAGACCTTAAAAAAATCTTAATCAGCTTGAGTTTGCTAAATGATCTCTCTGCAGAAGCTCCTGTTGCTGGAACTGTTAAAAGAATTCGTCAGCTGACACAAACATTTGGAAACAGGTCACCCAGCCTGTGTTATGTTAGTATGTTCAACAGATCCCGTGGTTTGAACTGGGCATTTCCAAAATTTGCCTTATGTGCTGAAGGTGAATGCTGCATTTCTGTCAAAAAATCCTCATCATTAAGGCCCTCAGGATCTTGTTTTGATAAAAATTAAGCGTTTTCTTTCAAGTCCCTTTCAGACATGGTGAGGTGTTTCCGTAAGCAATTGAACTTTTCAGCCGACTGCTTCACAGCATTGAATCTTACAGTTAATCCTGCTATAACACTGTCTACCAAAACATGAAACACAGACTTTCTGAAGTAGGCTTCTTCTGGTGAATCATCTGGGTCATTCATTTCCAGCAAGTTAGCATCAGGTCTGTTATCATGCAGCCTGGCCCCCTTGTGCGTAACTCCACCACATCCACAAGAGAATTTTATTTCTATCTTAAGGGTAGGTGCAACAATTTTGGCTTCATTCCACGTGCATTTCCAATCGTTTCGAAGAAAACACAAAATATCTATCTATTGAAAGAATCCCCAAATTCTATAGCAATACATTGCTGTAGTTTTTAATGTGCTACTTAACTTTTTAAAAAATTTCTTCTCTAGGCATTAGCTAGTTGGTCACCCCTTTGAAACTGGATCACACCATTTTAGGTACCAGGAAAATGGAGAGCATGAACATGTACAGAGTGCACATTCCTTGTCAATGTTCTCTCCAGGCTGCACACAGGGCAAAAGGAAATTTTGCCCCCCCCCCAATCCTGTTCAAGCAGATGGGTTTTTTCATTGCTTCAGAAAGATAGTACTCAATTTTAGGAATTGTCCTTTTCTGCAATAGATACCACCTCTCCATTTAAAAATGGAATGGAAATTGAAAGAGGAGCTTAGGAGTGGCTGAAGCAGCACCCCCCCTACCATGAAAAAACTAACTGTTCTTCCATACACAGCAAAAAAACCCTCAAAAAACAAAACAGCAGTAATAACCTTGTTGAAAGCTATTTCAACAAGGAAACATAGGGCCTACGCTCTCCCAGTTTTCCATTTCCAAAATACAATGTAATGATAATATAACTGAAAAGCAAAATAAAATAGACTTACATTTTCCCTATTAAAAGGAACAGAAACTGGTCCTTAACAGAGTAGCATTGATTGCAGAGAAAACATGATGATGGGTGGTTGGAGCTGCTGGCTGGTGTGAGTGTGAAAGTTTTAGAAAAGTTTTCTTTTCTTTTTTTTATAACAATTTTTTATTGGGTAGGTCAACATATATATACATTAATACATTCCAATTTTTGTTCCCTTAAATGGTTGTTATGTGCCCCCACCCCCTCCCCTTTCTTATATCGACTTCCAACAGCGCTAGAACCATTCTATTTCTTATCATTAACTCTAATTTTACTTCTTATCCCTATCAACAAAGGTAAAGTCTCTACATATCTATCTTTTTTAATAATTATCAAAAATCAGCAATTTTCCTTTTACATCCAATTTATTTTCTAGATAATCTTTCAATTTCTGCTAGTCTTCTTGAAATTCTGTTAAGTTTTGCTCTCTCAATTTCCTCGTCATTTTGTCCATCTCTGCCATGTGCAACAGTTTTTGTATCCATTCATCGATTCCTGGTATCTTCTCTTGCTTCCAGTATTGTGCATATTGTGCTGCCACTATCATATAAAATAGCAATGTTCTATCTCTTACATTAATCTTTCCATATTTAATCCTAACAGTAACAGCTCCGGACTTTTACTCAAATTTCCCTTCAAGATTTGCAACATTTTCTCATATATCTTAGCCCAAAAAGATTTAGCCTTCTCACACATCCACCACATATGGTAAAAAGAACCTTCATGTTGTTTACATTTCCAACATTTGTTTGACATATCTTTACCCATATTGGCTATTTTCTTCGGTGTCAAGTACCATCTATATAACATTTTATAACAGTTTTCCTTTAAATTGACACATGTTGATATTTTCAGTGTATTTTTCCACATATATTCCCAGGCCTCCGTTGTAATTTCTCTATTGACATTTATCACCCATTTCACCATCTGAGTCTTAACTATTTCATCTTCTGTATACCATTTCAGTAATAGTTTATACAACTTAGATATCATTTTCTCTCCACCTCCAAACAGAAGATCTTCTAATTCTGAGTTCTTGTTCCTAAACCCCACCTTTCTTTTATCAACTTCAAATAAGTCATTAATTTGTCTATATTGCAACCAACCGTATTTAAACGGAAGGTCTTCTTGTCTCTTCATTTTATAAGTATTTCCATCCATCATCAATAAGTCTTTGTAAGTTATCCATTCTTCTCCCTTATATTCAGTTTGTGGGTAGTTTTAGAAAAGTTTTCATTTTAGAAAACTAAATTATTTAGATTATAAATTCTTAATAAACACAAAAATACGTATGAGCAAAAAACAAGAACAAAGCCCCAAAGAATCATGGAAATTGTAACGATACAACAGGAGGGGTGGACAGTCCTGTGCTTCGTCTGCCATTGTAACTTAGTCCCTCATGTGAGCTTGTCACTGCTTGCCCCCCATGGCCAAATCCAAGGGGCTTTGAGCCCCTCAGCCCCCATGTAGTTCACTGCTTGACCAGGGGGGCTCAGCCCCCCCGGCCAAATCTGGGGGGAGGCTCGAGCCCCTCAGCACGCCCCCCCCCTCATGTACACCAACACATCCACTACAACAATGGCCACCGGCCTAAACATTCTGCCTGCCTGTCTGGAGAGTGGAGAGTCACGTGATCTTCTAATTGGCCCATGCTGCCCCTAGTGGAATGTAAAAGATAAAACTATGCTATGTAGGCGAATAACATAAGATATAAATTCCAGTCTTCATATGCAAAGTGCAGGAAACTCTTGGGCCACCTTTCAGCCTCTTTGGGCCCCCTCTGGGCCCATGGGCCCCAGTGCGATGCACCTGCTGACCACCCCTCTCATAGGGCCTGGGAATGGATATGGGGACAGAGCTAGGATCTTGGTTTATGGCAGGTCCTGGTCCCAGAGTTTGTGTCCCTGCGGGGCACACATTGTTGTGAGCGAGTAGTTTAAGGTTGGGGGCGCTGTCTGTGTAAAGAAAAAGCTTGCCTCCCAATGCCTGTAAGACAGAAGTATTATTGTCCAGCATAGGTTGCAAGTCATTAATAATGTGTTTAACTGGTTTGAGCTGAGAACTGTATGTGACCACCAGTGGTATTCTGTTGTTGTTCTGTTCGGGCTTACCTTGTAGCAGGTCATCCCTTGATATCATTCTGACTTTGTTGATTTGTTTTCTCACTACATTCAGTGGGTACTGTAAATCCAGAAATCTCTGGTGCAGACAGACCCATCCTCCATAAATGTGTCTAGTTCCCCTTTAAGCTATCTATGCTGGTAGCTGTCACTACATCTTCTGGCAGCAAATTCCACATTTTAATCACTCATTGTGTAAATAAATATTTACCAAGTAGCTACCTTGGTGCTTCTCATGAAAGGTAAGATATAAATTTTGTAAAATAAAACAAATATTTCCTTCTGTCTGTCCTGAACCTACTGCCCATCAACTTCATTGACTGTCCTTAAATTCTAGTATTTTGGCAGAGGAAGAAAAAATTCTCCCAGCCCACTCCCTCTGCCCCATGCACAATTTTATAAACGTCTATCATATCATCCCTCAGTTGTCACTTTTCTAAACCAGGAAGTCCCAGACTCCTCAGCCTTCCCTCATAGGAATGGGGCTCCAACCCCGTAATCACCTTGATGGTCCTCTTCTGTATTTTTCCCAGCTCTTCAATATCCTTTTTGAGATACAATCATCAAGAGTATTCCAAATGAGGCTGCACATGGGTATTATAATATTGGCTGTTTTATTTTCTGTCCCTTTCCTAACAATCCTCACAGCACAGAGTTTGCCTTTTCCCCTGCTGTAGCACTTTTACTGAGCTATCCACTATGACCCCAAAGTCTCACTCCCTCTCAGTTTCAGCAACTTCAGACTCCATTAGCATATACCTGAACATGGGGTTTTTTTTGTTCCAATGTTACACTGCCTTTATTTGCCACATGGTTGCCTACTGACTCTATTTGTGGAGATTCTCCTGGAACTCTTCACAGTTGGCCTTAATTTTCACCACCCTGAATAGTTTTGTGTCATCTGCAGACCTGGCCACTGCGATGCTTACCCCAATTCCAGATCATTTATAAACAAATTAAATAGCATCATCCCCAAGACCGATCCTTGTGGGATCCCACTGCCTACTTCCCTCCATTGCAAGAACTGTCATAGAAACATAGAGCTGGAAGGGATCCCAAGGGTCGTCTAATCCAACCTCTGCACAAGGCAGGAAATTCACAGCTACCTCCCCTCCTCCAGTGACCCTGGCTCCTTATCCAGAGGAAAGCAAAAACCCTCCAGGACCCCTGGCCAATCTGGCCCGGAGGAAAATTCCTTCCTGACCCCCAAGTGGTGATAAGCATTACCCTGGGCATGTATGAAGAGGCCACAAGAGCCTCAGACTATCTCATCTCTTCATGCCCTCCTTCTCCTGATCTGTGTACATTCGCATGGAGTCACAGAATCATCATAGTGGTCAGGTGCCCATCTTGCCTTTCTCAATATCTCAAAGGAAGGAGAGCCCACCACCTCCTGAGGAAGGCTGTTCCACTAAGGAACTACCGTCAGGAAGTTCTTCCTAATGTTTAGCTGAAAACTCTTTTGCTTCAATTTTCACCTACTGGTTCTGGTCTAACCCTCTGGGGCAACAGAAAAACAACTCACCTCCATCCTCTATGTGACAGCCCTTCGAGTACTTGAACAGGGCCATCATATCACCTCTCAGTTTGTCTTCTCTCCAGGCTAAACATACCCAGCTCATTCAACCTTTCCTCGTAGAACTTGATCTCCATCTTTGTTGCCCTCATCTGGACACATTCCAGCTTGTCAACATCCTTCTTAAACTGTAGTGTCCAAAACTGAACACAGGACTCCAAGTGAGTTCTAACCAGAGCACATTTGCCTTTTTAGCTCCCGCATCACATTACTGACTCATGTTCTGTGTATGATTCCCCCCATCCTATAATTATGCCTTTGATTTTTTTCCCTACCTAAATGCAGAATATTTATCCCTGTTGAAACTCATTTTGTTAGTTTTAGCCTAGTTTTCCAGCCAGTCAATATCATCCTGAAACTTGATTTGTTCTTCTACTGTATTTGCTACACCTCCCAATTTAGTATCATCTGCAAATGTAATAAGCATCCCCCTCTATTCTTTCATCCAAGTCATTTATAAAGATGTTGAACAACAAAGAACCAACAGATCCCTGAGGCACTCCACCTCTCAATCCTCTCCAAGAGGATGAGGAACCATTTACAAGCACTCTTTAGGTGTGATCTGTCAAACAGTTACAAATCCACTTAACATTAGTAGGATCCAAACATTTTACCAACTTGTCAACAAGAACACCATGTGTAACCTTAACAAAAGCCTTACTGAATTCAAGATAAACTACGGCTGTTTCCACACGGCTTACCTTGTCCTGGAAAACAGCGAAATCTCGCACAAAATTGCACGAAAGGTGCTGTTATCACGCGAAATCGCACAAGAAGATGCAATAACAGCGTCTTCACGCGAGATTTTGCTGTTTTCCGGAAGAAGGTAAGCTGTGTGAAAATGGCCTATGTCCACAGCATTCCTCCGACCCACCAAAGTAGTAACTATCTCATAAAAGGAGATAAGGTTAGTCTGACATGGTTTGTTCTTGAGGAACATGTGCAGACTCTTAGCAGTCACAGCTGTCTTTTCAAAATGCTCAAGGACTGACTGATGATTTGTTCTAAAAGCTTTCTAGGTATGCACATCAAGCTGATGGGTCGGTAGTTACCTGGATCCTCCTTTCCCCCCTTCCTGAAGATGGGGACAACATTTGCCTACCTCCAATCTTCTGGCACCTCATCAGTTCACCAAGAATTCTCAAAGATGATAGAGGCTCCACAATTACATCAGCAAGTTCCTTTAGTAGCCTAGGATGCAATTCATCTGGTCCTGAGGATTTCATTTAAAGAAGCTAGGCCTTTACATACCACTCCTATGCCTATCCCAGCCTACATGTGCTCTCTTTTTGCCAGGCTGAGCACAGTTTCCTTTGCAAAAGACCGAGGCAAAGTAGGAACTGAGCAGTTCTGCCCTCTTTTTATCACCTATTAAAATTTCACTTTCCTCTCCCCGCAGTGGGCTTACCACGTCCTCAATCTTTTTCATCCTCTGACCATAACCAAATAACCCTTTTTTTGTGTTGTGTTTAGCATTTCTCGATAGCCTAAATTCATACTGAGCTCTCTACAAACTCTGGCAATTTTTTTAGATCTATCCTTGGTTATAAAGTCCTCCTTCCGTTTAAATGTGTCTTTTTAAATTTTCAGATCTTTGGCTTCTTTAAGTTCCTCCCAATTCATTCCTGCTCCTTACTTCCACTTTTTAATCCAGAAGAGGCCATCCTTTGATCCCATACCTGCTAAGCTTACTTAGGAGTCTTTGGTGAGGTACTCTGTCAAAATCCTTTTGAAAGTCCAAGTATAAAATGTCTACAGGGTTACTGTTATCTGTCTGTTCATTTTTTGAAAGAACTCCAAAAGTTTGGTGAGGCAGGACTTTCCTTTGCAAAAGCCATGCTGATTTTCCCTCAGCAGTTTTGTTCTGTGTATTTAAGAAGTCTATTTTTGCTTACAGTTTCTACTAATTTGCCTGGGATATACCTGTAATGTTTCTTTTCCAGCCCCCAAGCAAAATTCTCTCAGTTGTGCAGAGTCCTGGCTGGGAGACTGGAGGAGAAAGCCATTATTTCTCACCAACTGTCCTGTTAGGCAGGGCAATGGAGCTGCCCTTCAGTAACTCCCCCCCCCCCCAGATATCTGCCCCCCTGCTGAGGACCTCTCCTTGTACTCCAGGAACTGCCAAGGAGTATAGCTGCTCAAGAGTGCCTCACCTAGCAGTGAGGGACATTTGGTAGGGAATGAAGCAATGCTTCTTAAATACGACTTTATTATTCCAAAGGCGTAACTCTAGAATACAGTAGAGCAATAGCATAAGGACTAAGGAAGTAAAAGGTATGGGGAAAAGGCTGGTAAGCTAAATGGAGATGAATGGTTTTGGTACACCACCCTCCCAGACTGGAAACAATAGGTGGGTATGGGATTGGAAGGGCTGCTAGTCCTGCTGTATATAAAGCACAGCTATACACATCCAGGATCACATACATGCACACATTGCAATACAGAGATATTCACATGCCTACACACACACACACACGTGACAAAGGGGCTTTAAACAATGTGGGCTTTGAGGTTCCCTTTCTGCCTACGTCTCTGGGCTGCTGCAAATGGAGGGTGGGCAATAAGCTGCAGCAGGAAGCCTCGACAGAGGACATGGGGGGGGGTTACCCTTTAACCTGATGCTCCCTGCATCCCACTCCCCCGCTCCCCCCGCTATTCCCTGCAAAAGCAAAGCCCAGCCCGGCTATTCCACCAGGCCCTGTAAGGCGCCGACGGGCTTGCGAGACAGCGATTAAGAGAATCGACCTACGGCCTGGGAGACGCGAGTTCTGCCACGGTGACCCTGACCTGTCACTGACGCTCAGCCTAACCCACCCCGCAGGGCTGTTGTGGGGATGAGGCAGAGGAACGGGGGGGGGGGATGGGCGGCCACAGAACCGCGGCCGTTGCGCCGTTGCGGACTCCGGGCCTCCCCCGCCGCCGCTCGGGGCCCAGGCGAGCGGACAGGGCCGCGCGTGTTGCCATGGGGACGCGGCGCGTGGCGAGGAGGGCCACGGCCAAGCACGCACGCGCAGTCTGCCTCCCCACCCCCCCACCCCCGGACGGGGATTCGCGCCGCCTCGACACTCACCAGCCCCGCGCCCGAGTCCGCGCCGCCGCCGCCGAAGCCGCCGTTCCGGGCCGCCGCGTACTCCGCGTAGCGCAGAGGCTCCGAGGAGGGCCCGCCGCCGCCTGCCATGGCCGGGCGAGAGAGGAGGAGGAGGCGGGGCAGCGGCTACGGGTGCCTGCCCGGGACATTCCGCGCATGGCCGCTCTAAACAATAACCGCCTTCGATGTATATACCGCCCTTCAGGACAACTTAATGCCCACTCAGAGCGGTTTACAAAGTATGTTATTATTATCCCTACAACGGAGATAATAATAACATACTTTGTTATTATTATCCCTACTATCCCCTATGAGGTGGGTGGAGCTGAGAGAGCTCTGAGAGAGCTGTGACTAGCCCACGGTCTCTCAGTTGGCTTCAAGTGGAGGAGCGGGGAATCAAACCCGGCCCTCCAGATGAGAGTCCTGCGCTCTTAACTAGTACACCAAACCGGTGTAAGTAACCCAAGATGTAAGCCTGATGATTGGCATGGAGTCTTAAAGATTTTAACGTCACTTTTTTTGCATATTTCTCTTTTATTTTAAAATGCTGGTTCTCTTGTTTTTGTGACTTTTATCCTAATTTTTTCGATATTGCTTAAAAAGCCAGTGTGCTGTATAGACTTTTTGAATAAAAGAATGAATGAAAAGAATACTTTTAAATAAAATAAGCAGTTTAAAAATGGAACGTGCGCCAACATAGCAGAGAAGTCCGAATAAATTTAGTCATATCGCCCAGTTTTCCATCTCCTCCCCCACCCCCACCCCCACCTTGAGGCCTGGGACCAGTTTGTCACTTGGTGCTAAGAAACACGGTTTCAGGCCATGAGTGCCTCAAGGACCCAGAGGGGATAAGTCTGCACTGTAACCTCATCACATGGAGGACAAGGACAGTTCCAGGAAGATCTCATACAGCAATTCATGTGGCTTCCTGTCCAGGTTGGGGGAGTTTGGGGTGACGCCTAAAACAGCAGCTCATTAGCACAGGAGGGAGAGGTGGGGTGGGGAGGCTAAGTATGGATTCGGGCCAAAATGATAAATGGGCCTCAGTCATACTGACAGGTGTCTAGCTTGCAAGCAGTTTCCTGAGCACTGAGAGTAACAACGGCAAGTATCTGGCTGTGGCTAAGGCCAAACAAGCTGGAGTTGAATCCAGACAAGATGGAGGTAATGCTCCTCGGGAAGGCTGATGTTTTTGAAAGAATGGGTCTGGTTGTGATGGATGGATTGGCATTGACATTTGCAGAGCAGGTCAAGAGCTTGGGGGTACTCAGCAATCCAGCCTCGCTGTTGGAAAAGCAGTGCCTCCGATCAGCTACATCTCGCTGGCCATCTCTTGAAGCCTGTTCCTTCTTGATGGTTGCCCTCTCTTTATGGAATGCACTCCCTGAAAAGGTGAACGAAATGCTGTCCTTGGAGGTTTGGGGGAGGCACTGCAAGCCTGTTCTATTTGTAGTGGTCTTTAATGGGGTTTGAACTGCGGGCCTTTTCAGAGGTTTCCGTTTTTTTAACTAAATCTTGTTTTAACTACAAATCGCAATCTGCCTTGCTGTACAAAGGAAAAGGTGGGGTATAAATACTTCAATACATTTTATATCTTTCAAGTGCTACTTTGTATATTCTCCAGAAGACATTAAGTAAGACACGTTGCAAACCCATCTTCTTTATAAAGACAAAACAGCTTTAATTGCTTGTAAGTTCTTAAGGTCAGAGTTCGTACATTCGAACGTAAACAGAATGCTTGGCTCTTGGAATCGGGGCACACATTCTAGAAAAAGGTGGCAGTTGCAATCAGCAGCAAAGGTCAGAGAAATTCAAATATCAAGTACTGCTAAGCCTGGCAGCAAACTGCCGGAGTTCTGGCTAAGAGAATTGGCTGCTTGGATATATAATGGATGTCCAGTTACAAACCACTGAATTTAATGGTGCTGTTGCTCTTTCAGGATGAAGAAAGGTGGCAAACCTGGTCGCAGCGTATCTTACCTTGTAAATGGCAGCGCCTCCAAGAGACTGTGAGTTTGTGTTCATCCCCAAGAGTGGCCCTCCTAGTGTGGCATGGACAGAACTAGGGAGTATTCCAATGCCACAGAAAGCAGCCATTGCACTACACCCCTCTGTCCACGTTTGTTTATTTATTCTATTTAAATCTCAGTCCTCCTCTCTGCTCTGGTACTCTAGCCATTACAGTGAAAGTTGGGCAGGGTAACCAGTCTGGAGAGTGGTACAGCTGTGTGTCTGCACGGGTTTCCCTCACTTTCCTAGGCAGCAGGTTGTGAGAAGAGTCGCTGTGCTTCCACCACCATTATTCCTGCTGGCTTTTTTCTTCCTGGGATTCTCCAAGAATGAAAAAAAGATGGGGAACAGCTATATCCAGGGAGGGGAATGCCTGGGAGGCAGGAAAATGGCTCTGCTTTCCTTTTCCATTTAACCAATCATTTTACACACATACATTCTTTCTTGGAAACGAATATGGCAGATATGCTGGCACCCGGGCATGTGATATAGCAACACTTTAACTGCTTTATCTCACAGTTCACACACCTGTTCCACCACACCAGTAAAAGCTATACCTGAATTTGCAATGCAACTAATACAGCACAGGGGTTTTTTTTACTTATTTATGACAGCATTTATTCTCAGCCTTTGTCCGAGAACTTAAGGCAGCTTACAAAGCAAAGCTAGGCTGCAAGGACAGAAGGAATAAATGAGAGAATCCAACTCCCTCCCTGAGAAACAGCCTCCAGGGCTCTCCCAGCTGCTCCAGCATCTGACAGCCTCAACCGCTCCTTAGCCCCCACAGAATAAAACTCCTTGATATGCCTTGTGCAAAACATCTCCACAGCTCTGCAGGCAGACCCCCCACCACAGCAAAGGCTGAGCTGAAGACAAGCTGAGCTGACGAGGCGGGAGGCACCACCCGGGGCAGTGCTCTGAAGAATGCACTCTGCACGTGGGAGTTCATAGGGAGAAGCGGCCCCATGAGGTATGAGGGTCCCAGGCTACGAAGGACTGTCAGCATAAAAGCAGCACCTGGAATTGGGCCTGGAAGCAAACAGGTAACGGCAGCCCACGCTGAAGCCCAAGTGATGTGAAGTTCCAAATGACAAGACCCGGGCAGAAGCCCCTTGTAGCTTCTGGGCCATCTCCGAGGGCAGCCCTGCCATACAGTGTGCTGCAGTCGTCTGGCTGGAAGTCAAACAAGAGCCCTGTTTTTTTTTAAAGGTGGCAATCACAGACCAAGGCAATTCCAGGGTAATGTTTGTGGACTGCACTGAATTATAACAGAGCATCTCTGTGTTAGTTTTAGTACCTTTGTATTGACCACTAAGGATCCTGCTGCTCTGGCAGCAGAAATGACGCTGGTGAACAAGCTGAACGTCCCGTGTGTCAAACTGCTGTTAGACTCCCAAGAGCAAGGCCTGTAGGAAGGGGACAGTTCTGGCTGCAGGTGACCCTGGGCAAGAAGCATTTCCAGTTCTAAACTGAGCACTCAACGGATGGTTGGGGGTCGTTGCATGTCTTTGCATCATCCATTTCTTTGAGGAGGCAGGGCGAGAGGTTCCTTGCTGCTGTTGCCTTGCTTAGTCAACGGTCTTCGGTTCAGGCCGTTCACATATAAAGCTGCACTCTTGAGAGGAGGGAGGAGAGTGCAGGAGGTGAGTGGAGAAAGTGGCACCATCTCCATTGCTGCAGGGAGCCAGAGCTGCAGTTCCACATGCATTGGCTGGCAATGACCACCCAAGGGTCAAACCACTGGCCCACTGAGCAGAGCATGGCTTACTGCAAGGAACTTCTGGAATTTTGAAAGGGGGTGGCAAGCACCACCCCAAAATGGCTGCTGTGCTGCAGAAGGTGGGGCCAAACCAAAATGGCTGCCGCAGAAGGCAGAATAGTTGCCCGCTACCTCTTGACAGTAGTAGAGGAAAAAACGTCCAAAAAGTGGCTTCACACCATTAAAGCAATGTCACTTCCGGCAAACACCTGGAAGTGATGTTGATAGCCCAGCTAATTACATTCGCAACATTAGTTAACAGCCAATTAGATGCTGGTGGACTTTAAGTGATTTACAACGGACACTGGTCTGTTCAACTACGCTAAAAATGCTGACAGTAGAAATTATGGTGTTAGTTGTTTCTCCCAGATAACAGCAAAATTCCTCTTTGCTTGTGTCTCAGAGCAGGCTAGATAACAGAGAAGCATCACGTTCCTTAAGAAGTTACAGGTTTAGAACAGACTATTCTGCAGGCCTGATGTGCGCAGCTGGCTTTGCACTAACATAGGTGACATGCGTACTAAAATTTCTAATGGTGAAGTAAGAATTAACCGATCATGCTGTAATGATGTTCTGATGTCAGATTTGCTCTTCTGCTTAGGGGAGGGTTAGCGGGAAGCAATTTGGGTGGCTTTTAAATGCCTGGTTCCTTCCCGCAGTGGTAACAATGAAATAAACCTCGCCCTCTTCTTATTCCTGGCCTCCAGTGTCTTATTGGGTGGGGCACGGGAGGAGACAGCCTGTTTCAGGTATAACAGTGTCATGTCGGCAGTGTGATGCCAACATGACATGACACTCTAGGATTTGTACAAAGCCGTAGGTTTCTCTGGATCCTAGAGCATCATGTCATTGACGTGACGTTGCTGCGCCATCACCCACCCCCATTCTTCTGCCAAATGCAGCAAAAGATTCACATATGGGGAATAAAAAGAAGGAAAGCGGGGGAGGGGGCAGAGGAGGGAAAGCTTACTGGTCCCCCCCCCCCAGTCCTTCAGGACAGCCAGTAACAACAGCCTCCTCCCTTTTAATGGCCCAGCTGGCTTTCTGAAAAGCTGCGCTGGGAGCCAGGGGAAGCCTGGTTGGCTGGGCCATGGCAGCACTGCTCCAGACCACCACAGGCTCTCTCTTCCTGCAGCAGCTGGGACTGATCTCTGGACAGGCTAAAGGTGCAGCCTGTGTTTTGCCAGAGTTACGGCGATGGTGGCCTTCTGTGCCTTTAATGAGCAGGACCCCTAAAGGCTTGCCCGTGATTGGCGATGGTGGTGTCCTCCAATCATAGTTGACTTATGGCGACCCCTGGTGGGGTTCTCATGGCAAGAGACTGAGAGAGGCAGCTGGCTATTGCCTGCCTGTGCAGCCCTGGGCGTCGTTGGAGGTCTCCCATCCAATTCCTAACCCAGGCCGACCCTGCTTAGCTTCTGAGATCGGATGAGCTCAGGTTCACCTGGACTATCCTGGGCAGGGCATACTGCGGCTCACGCTGTCCCGAGCCCGAGCGCCGCCTTCTCCCAGCCCCTGCCAACCTCTCCTGTCCCAGGATAGGGGCAGAGCCGCCTGCAGCAGAGGGAGCGAGGCTTTTACTCCCGAGTTAGAGCGACCAGGATTCTGGGCGAACAGCTCTGAAGTCCTAAGCGCAGTTAAGCACGAGAGCCCCTCTCCTTCGGGAAAGCAGCGCGGGGGAGCGGGCCGGGCATCGGACGAGGCTCTGGGAGTGCCAGGGAGACGCGGGTGCCGACCCCCTGCTCTGCCCGGGCCGGGCCAGGCGCACACGCTCGGCCTTGACCGGCCTTACAGGAGAGGAGGAGGAGGAGGGAAGCCCCCTGGGTGGAAGTGAGGCAGAGAGGGGAGCCTTGAGGGGCCCGGGATTGCGCAGGGCCGTCTTGACCGCTGCCCGGGGCTGGATTAAGTCCCGTGCCGGAGGCTCCTGAGCAGGACTCTCCGCAGTCGACCCGCGTAGGGCATCCGGCTCCTCCGGGCACACCTTGCGGGACGCCCAGGAGGCTGACTTGGGAGTCATCGCGCGTCGGCGGGGCGGGGCGTGGCGTGGCGGGGAATCGAAAGTCCGGCGGGCGCGGAGAGTTTCGTTTCGTTTCTCTGCGCTTCCCTTCGAGGCAGGCGCGACGGGCATTCGAGGCTTGCGGCGGCACCATGAGCCGAGGCGGAGCGGGGCGCTACGGGCGCGGGCTGGCGGCCGCCTCTCCTTCTGCCGCGCCCTCCGGCGGGCTCGAGGGCGGCGGGGTCCCGGGGCCGGAGGAGGAGCCCGCGCATCAGCCGCCGTGAGTTGCCCGGGGGAGCCGCGCGCAAGCCGGGCGGCAGCAGGGACGAGCGCCCGAGGGCGGCGGGGCCGGCTTGACCAGCCGCGGCTCTCGCAGCCCTTTTCGCCGGAGGGGCCGGGCGCGGCCGTGGGGCGCCTCTCGAGTGGCGAAGCGGCGCCTGGGCCGGCGAGGGGCGCGACGCGCGCACGGGTGTCCCGGGGCTGCGCGCCCTCCCTGCTGCCCGGGCCGGGGTTGCGGCGGGACTCCTGCGCGCCCAGCCGCGGCCCCGTCCTCAGCGCAGCCCCCGAGCCGGCCCCGGAGAAGGCGCGGCGGGCGGCCCTGGCCCTCGGCTGGCGGCGGGCGCGGGGCTGCGAGGCGCCCTCTCGGGACGGCCGCGGGGCAGACGCTCCCCGCAGCTTCCCCGTGAATAAAACGCGCGGCGGTGCCTGGCTGGGGCGCCCCGGCCCGGAGGCGAGCGGCGCTAGTGGCGCGGGGCCGGGCCTCGCGTGGGAACGCGCCTTCCGTATCTCGCCGCGTGGATGTTCCCGCCCGGCCGAAGCCTTACCGGGGAACCTGGAAACCCGCACCAGCCGCCCTGCCCCGTGCTAGCGCGGCTCGTCCGTCCGCCTTGCAAACTGTTCCGACCCAGGCGGCCCAGGAGGCGGGCGTCGGGAGCGCGGCCGGCGCGTGGGCCCCTCCCAAGGGCCCGTGCTGGGGCCCTTGCTGCGTGAGCCCCCCCCCCCCCCGCCTCCAAATAAGACGCCCGCTCTCTCGCGGGGGGGCTTCCATGGGGCAGGCTTGTGT
Organism: Eublepharis macularius; assembly: GCF_028583425.1. Lineage (NCBI taxonomy): Eukaryota > Metazoa > Chordata > Lepidosauria > Squamata > Eublepharidae > Eublepharis > Eublepharis macularius. Next base: position 3,836,224 of record NC_072792.1, read on the forward strand.
GGCTGCTGAGCAAAGCCGGCGGCGGCAGGGCTTCCGCGTGGCAGTTCTCCCTGCCCCGGACCCCCAGCGGCTCTCCGCACCTGGCCACTGGGGCTTTTTCCCCCCCCTAGGGGCAGTTGAACCTCCCTGTACTGAGCCTTATAACAGGCTCTGTTTGACGGGCTCTCTGAAATCTCAGCTTCCATTTTTAAAACAAAAGCAAATCTCTTGCCCATTCTATTGTGGAGACATGCCTTTCCCCTTATAGCTCAGCAACAGTAAGGGCTAACCATTTTTTTAAAAAATGAAAGCCGGGAAGTCAAAGATGATGATAGGCATATACTTAGAACAGTATATTTAATTAATTGCTGAATTAAAAAAAAAAGGTCGCCTCTTGGAGGAGGGAGGAAATGGCTGCAGTTCGGGCAGGAAAAATTGAATTTTCCCACCCACACAGCAGCTATCCAGACTCTGCTGTGGTCTTTCCCCAAACTTTGCCACAACAAAGGTCTGAGAAAGAGCAGAGAGGAGCCGGAGAGCCCCTGGAGGGTGCCTGGATGCGCCCTCATGCTGTGGGGAAGCAAAGGGGGAAAAATGGCTTCCCAGCAGCATTGAACTCGGGGTGGATGACCAGCGTGGAAACAGTTTGTGCACAAATAGTCTGGACTATTTGTGCAGCTGCAGTTTGGCACACCTCCCCCCAAAGCACAGGCAAGTTCCTGCCTGGCCTCCGGGCTAGCCTGCTACCGTGCATCACGCACCTGCAGCACTGGGTCCGTTGCACCAGTCCATGTGCTCAGGCAGTGGTTCCCAGCCTTTTTGACCCACGAGTCCAAATTCTCTTGGTGCAGTGACTAGGGTTGCCTCTGGCTTTGACAGAACTGCTGGATAAACTTGATAAGAATGTGTTGCCCGAATACACACACATGCGTGCGTGTACAAAGACAGAAAAGAGAAATGCTCTGTACCTTTAATAGAGGAAATGAGTCCTTGGAGCTTTTAATGGCAGGAGGTAAATAAGATCCTGTTAAGCCTCTATTAAAGGGACAAGTTCTTTCCCCTCAGGCAGTGGCAACCTTGCCAGGATCTGCCCAGTCCAATCTGACATGCTAAGCAATACTGTACCACCCACCCACCTCCTATTAATACATCTAAATACATACGTTCTGGGTTTTAAATGGTTATGCAGCAGGTAGAAATTCAACAGACAAAGCTGTTAATAGGTTTTCTTTATTTAATTTTCTATGTGCAGAAGGGTTTGTTTTCTCCCCAGTGGGGGACACAAAGTGGCTTACATCACTCTCCTCTCTTCCATTTTATCCTCACAACAACCCTGAGAGGTCGGCTAGCCTAGGCTGAGAATGTGTGAGTGGTCCAAGGCCGCCCAGCAAGCTTCTGTGGCAGAGTGGGGATTCGAACCTGGGTCTCCCACATCCTAATTCTTCACTCTAAGCACCACACTGGCTTTCTCCCTTTGTTGTTTCTTTTTGCATATGAAAGTGGTATAGTCCAGATCCCGGTTTATGGCATCTGTGAGATCTTGTGGCAAAAGCCTAACAAAGCTATGGTAGCTTTGTTGTAACATATTTCTAAAATGTAAAACATCTGACATTTCTAACATCATGATTATATTTAGCATAATAATACAGTTTGATCCTATGCAGTTACTTTCCGTCTAAGCTCATTGAAATCAGTGAAATAATTAGAAAGGAGTAAATAGGATTACAAAGATAGTCTAGCAAACTTTATTTTATACAGTATAGAAGGGGCATAATAAGAGAATCTATTCAAAGCTAAGCATTGTCCTGAAAGGGAAACGGCATATGCTTAACTCTCCCACTGTAATCACTGAGAGAATTAGCATGGGATCTTAATCAGATTTACTCAGAAGTAAGCCTCAGTGGCACTTACTCACAGGTAAGTGTGGATGGTCTTGCATCCCTAAAGTACTTAATAGCAATAAAGCTCCCACCGTCACCCAGACTGGGCAAAAGATTACAATGCAAGGCGGGCTCTCTGTTTTCCGGCCGCAGTCAGTGGATCTGCCTGACCGGAGCAAAGGTTTGTTGGTCTGCAGCTGTAAGAAAGCTGGGCATAAGAGAACCCGCGTTGCCTCCCTTGTCCTCTGTGTGCTTTATGGTACCCATTGAATGAATTGGTTCCTGGAGCTGGGGAAACAGTTTTATCTGTTTTAAATATTTATATCCCACCTTATTTCCTTAGATTCAAGGCAGCTAACAATTTGACAAGAAGCGGCAAGGGTGCGAAACATTAACAAAATGAAAACGTGCCGCTGAATCTGCTGAGACGGTCCACCCTTCTTGATGGAATGATCCTGGGATGGAGCCATGTGCTCCACTCCTTCCCAGAGGCTGACCTCCTCCTCTGGGGCAGCCTTAGAGACTCGGAGCCAAGCTACCAAGTGACGAATGACACCTGCCTGGCAAGGGAACAGGCGCACGTGTATTCCTCCCTGCTCACTTGACATTCACTTGCTCTCCACTTGATCAACTGGAGCGCAAGTGAATGGCAAGTGAACAGGGAGGAATACACCTGAGTCTGTTCCCTTGCCAGGCAGGTGTCATTCGTCACTTGGTAGCCTGGCTCTGACTCATTGCTGCTGTAATTCTTTGTGAATTAGGCAGGCTTCATCCTGGCAGATGGTTTGGGTGGTGCCTGGCACGAAACCAGCTTACTTAACTAAGGTATGAAACTTTGTTTAAAAATAAAGCTGTGAGGGGGACTTGGTCCCACCCATTGCTTTTAGGCAGCTCCTCCAAAAGCAAAAACCTTTGGCAGTTTGCCAACTGATCAGAGATAAAACAAATTTCCTGTTTGGGGAGGCTGGCCACTGTGTGCATCGCGGATCCAGCATGCCTTAGAAGTCTCAGTGGTAGATTTTCTTTGTTCTCCATATCCAGCCCAGGGTTTTGCCGTGTAACTTGCTGTCAGACACAAAAAAATCTAATAGTATAAGGACTCTTGAGAGCTGCTTTTGAGTCACTCCAGTTGAACAAACCGAGTTGAAAGTCTGTTAATATATAAAAATTCCTTACAAGTTAACCAATTGAGACTCCCCTATTTGGATATGCTTCTAAAATCTAACTGCTTGCTCCTAACCTTTGAAGGTTCTTTTGCATCTTATTGAATGAATCGTCAAGTGGTAATGTCTAATTTCCTCTCTCTTTCTCTCTCTAGTCAGGATGCATATGTCGTGATACCGCCCAACCTTGCAAGAAGGGATCAGTTACAGAGAAGTAAGTATATGAACTGGAGGTAAGCTGTTGTGCCCCTTCTGTACAAGATATAGCCCCCCCCCCCTCAGGCGAGTGTTCTTTTTTTAATTTTAAAAAGATTTTATTTAAAAAAGAATATGTAAAAATAGAAAGTGCATAATAAAAGATTATACAAATACTAGATTGGAAATTGAATTGGGATTTATACAATCTTATATAAACAGTGCATATAGAATTGTTTTAAGACTTGTACAAGCACTACACTTAAACTCACATTAAACTAATAAAGGAATACTTTCAAAATTTTATATGCCGAAACATAGTTGCATACTAGTTCTCCTTCCCTCTCCTTGGTTAGTTTCACCTCTACAAACTACAGTATCAGCTTTGTCTTTATACTAAGTTGCCTTAATTAACACTAATTTCTACCTAAATAGTCAAAGAGATCCTTCCATTTCCCCCAAAATTTGGCTATTGGTCTGTTATGTTGATAGGTAGTGAGTTTAGTCATTGATGCTTATTCATGAATCTTATTTCTCCACTCTTAACGCACCAGGACAGATAATCTGTTTTCCATTTCGCTGCAAATAATACTCTTGCTGCCGTCACCATGTAATGGAAAAGATCTCCCTGTTCTTTCCTAACATTAGTTGGTAGGATATTTAAGAGCATATTTTTCAGATTTAATTCAGATCTAAGTTTGAGAATCTTTTGCATCTCTTCATGTATCTTTATCCGGGGCTTTTTTTCAGCTGGAACATGGTGGAACGGAGTTCTGGAACCTCTTGGAAATGGTCACATGGCTGGTGGCCCCGCCCCCTCCAGACAGAGGGGAGTTGAGATTGCCCTCCGCACCCCTCTGTCTGGAGATCAGGGGGCGGGGCCACCAGCCATGTGACCATTTTCTCTGAGGGCAACCCACTGAGTTCCACCACCTCTTTTCCCAGAAAAGAAGCCCTGTCTTTATCCAATATTTTCATGTTTTCTTACAGGTCCACCACATATAATAAAATGTTGCATCCATGCTTTCACATTTCCAGCAGTGTCCACTGTAACCCTTACTAATTCTCACAATGTCTTTGGGGATAGTGTACCATTTAAAAAACATTTTATACCAATTCTCTCTCAATAACTGACAATCTGTAAATTTTATGTCCTTAGTCCATACATTTTCCCATACGTTCATCGGGATAGTTTCTCTGAAGTTTTCCATCCATTTTATCATACAAGTTTTAACTTGGGGAAGATGCTTCTGATCTCCCGATAGTAATAGTTCATACTGCATTTTTTCTCTCAATCTACCACGTTCTTTAAGAGTTTGTTCCTTTAGTCTTGATACTGTTGGATGATACATCAGCCGTGGAATATTTTTGCCTTGAACTTGGATTTCTTGCCAGGTTTTTACATTTCCTTTTTTATCCATCATTAATTCATAGCGGAGCTGCCCCGTGTTCTTTTAGTAAAAAATGGGGTCTCTTGGCTATCCGAAGCAGTTGCGCATGGTTTGACATGCCGCATTTGATGCAGCTGAAGCATGGACTGATGTGCTGGTCTGGGTTAGCTAGTCATAAAATGCTCCTACCTTTGTGTCCCTTTCATTGCTCTTGCAGTTCAGTTGTGCTTCTGTAGTCATGCCATTCCGTGCTGAAAGCATTATGTGAAGTTTTCTGCAGTCTTGTGTTTCTTCCAGAAAGTTGCCCCGATGGAATTTATTTATTTATTTCAACATATAGCCCGCCCTTCCTGCAAGCGGGCTCAGTTTTCCACCCCGTCATTTCTGCCACCACAGTGAGAGCATTGTGAAGTGCCTCAGTTGTTGGAGCTTTGTAACTGGTTGTAATGTAAACACTGTGCAGTCCAAGGAAACGATGCTAGTTTACGTCTAAATGGGCCTGTCACTGGGGGCAGCCATAGCAGGCACCTGTTTGCTCTGCGTGCAGATTTTTGATGGGATGCTTGCTTACAAGAACATACGAGTGGAAGTTGCTGCCGTTGGTGACTCTGCTACAGGGGGTTTGGTGGTTCTTGAATCCGTTGAGCGGATAAGTGGGATCTGTCTTGAAGCTCTTCCTACGTCATCTTTTTTCTGCCAGGTGTGAGACGATCCTTTTGTGTCGTAGGCGTGAGCTACCAGGGGGACATTTCTAACAAGAATGCACGCTCCCTAAATCCCAGTAATGCTACTGCAGTTTTTAAAAATTTATTACTAGCAACAAAGCCCATTGTGGGGGAAAAAAATACAACGGGCTCTAGAAAGGGGAGGGCGGGCAGGTGGGCATTCACTCCTCCTCTGCCACTGATTCCAGCTGGTGAAGGAAGGGGGTGGGCATTCTCATCTGCTCCACACATGATCTGGGCCATGTGAAGGAGTGGTGGGCTTTGCTACCTGCTCCATACATGATACATGCAGGTAAAGGGGGTCATTGCCGCCTGTTCTGCACCTGACTACGGCTGGGTGAAGGGGGGCGGGCATTGCCACCTGTTCCCCACTGGGTGAAGGGAGGAAAAGGCATGACCTCCTCCACATCTGATCCTGACAGGTGAAGGTGGGCGGTAGGCTTTACTAACTGCTCTGCTCCTGATCCCAGCTGGGTGAAGGGGGTGTGGGCATAGCCACCTGCTATGCTCTTGATTCTGGCAGGTTGAAGCGGGGGGCAGTGTCACGGGCTGGGCCAGCCCAAGCAGGGTGGTTCAAGTCCAAACCTTAATGGCAGAGTCTGAGGGGAGTTCCAAGAGCAAAAGCCAGGTCAAACCGGTGGTCAGAGCACAAGATAACGCCAGGAGTGAGTCCAGAGTCCAAGAGCAAGGTCAGGTGCAATCCAAGGTCATTTACCGGTAGTGTCAGGTCCAAAAGCAGGCACAGGCACGGGCAAGGTTCACAGACCACGGAGTGGTTGCAGGCAATAGACACGTTGCTTCCACGCCCGGCAGTTCCTCCAGACTGGCTCTTATAGCCAGGCGTGGTTTTCAGCCAGCTGCTGGGGCTCCATCCTGACACTACTCATCATCACTCTCCAGCAGCTGGCGTTGGCTCAAGAGGCGAGCACTGCGCCGTCTCTCCTGCAGTTCCAGTCTCTGGCGCTGCCTGCGGCGTTCCTTGGGCGTGGGTGAGCCTGGGGGGGTGGAGGCTCTTGGCTGCGCTGCACCTGTAGAAGTCCCTGGCTGAGCTTCCCCTGTGGTGTAGGGGCTAGAGGGTGCTGGTGTCTCAGCTGCTGGCTGCAAGCTCTGATCAGCCAGCAGCTGTTGCTCCTGATTGCTGGCTACTGCTGAATCAGGGCTAGGGCTGGCTACACAGGGCTCCTCTTCTCCTGAGGAGTCCTGGCTGGCTACACGAGGCTCCTCTCCTCCAGAGGAGACCTCACTCTCAGATTGGGCCATGACAGGCAGGCATTGCTGCATGCTTGGCTCCTGACGCTGGCAGGGTGAAGAAAGGGTGGGCATTGCTGCCTGCTCAGTGGCTTATTCCAATAGGTTGAAGAGGGCGAGCATTGCCACCTGCTCTGCTCCTTATCCCAGCTGGGTGAAGGGAAGAAGGGCATTGCTGCCTGCTCTGTGCCTGATCTCAGCCAGGTGAAGGAGCGAGGTGGGCATTTCCACCTGCCCCACTCCTGATGCCAAATGGGTGATGGCAGGGAGTAGGCATTGCCACCTGCTCCGCTCCTAATACCAGCTGGGTTAAGGCAGTGGGTGGGCAAAGCCACCTGCTCTGCTTCTGATCCCAGCTGGGTGAAGGGGGGTTGGGCATTGCCAAGTGCGCCGTTCCTAATACCAGCTGGGTTAATGTTGGGGGTTGCATTGCCACCTGCTTCACTCCTAATACTAGCTGGGTTAAGGCAGGTGTCACGGGCTGTGCTAGCCCAAGCAAGGTGGTTCCAGTCCAAACCTTAAGGCCGAAGTCAAAAGGGAGTTCCAAGAGCGAAAGCCAAGTCAAACCGGTGGTCAGAGCATGAGATAATACCAGGAGTGAGTCCAGAGTCCAAGAGCGAGGTCAGGCGCAGTCCAAGGTCAGTCACCGATGGCATCAGGTCCAAAAGCAGGCACGGGCAAGGTTCATAGAACACAGAGTGGTTGCAGGCAGTAGATACGTTGCTTCCACGCCTGGCAGTCACTCCTGACTGGCTTTTATAGCCAGGTGTGGTTTTCAGCCAGCTGCTGGGGCTCCATCCTGATGCTACTCATCGTTGCTCTCCAGCAGCTGGCGTTGGCTCAGGAGATGAGCACTGCGCCGTCTCTCCTGCAGTTCCAGTCTCTGGCGCTGTCTGCGGCGCTCTGTAGGCGTGGGTGAACCTGGGGGGGGGGTGGAAGCCCCTGGCTGGGCTTCCCCTGTGGTGCTGGCAGTCCCTGACTGAGCCTCCCCTGTGGAAGTTCCTGGCTGAGCTTCCCCTGTGGTATTGGGGCTAGAGGGTGCTGGTGTCTCAGCTGCTGGCTGTGGGCTTTGATCAGCCAGCAGCTGCTGCTCCTGATTGCCGGCTTCTTCTGAGTCAGGGCTAGGGCTGGCTACACAGAACTCTTCTTCTCCTCAGGAGTCCTTGCTGGCTACACGAGGCTCCTCTCCTTCAGAGGAGACCTCACTCTCAGACTGGGCCATGACAGCAGGCGGTGAGTGTTACCACCTGCTCTGCTCTGAATACCAGCTGGGTTAAGGTGGGGAGTGGGCATTGCCATCTGTTCCGTTCCTAATACCAGCTGGATTAAGACGGGGAGGGCATTGCCACCTACTCTGCTTCTAATACCAGCTTGGTTAAGGTGGAGGTGGGCATTGCCGCTGCTCCACTCCTTATACCGGCTGGGTGAAAGCGGGAGGCGGGCACTGCCACCTGCTCCCGGCCTGGGCTTCCCACTATGGCACGCTTTCTGGAGGGAAATAGTGCCTTGCCTAAGCTTCCCTCCATGGCAGCGCCCTCTGGTGGTGCACCAGGGTATAAAGTGGAATTATTATTTTTGTTTGTGTTTTAAAGCCACAGCAGTGACAATTACTCCTGGCAACACTTCTGCAATTTTTTTAAAATTAAATTTATTTTTTATTTATGTTTCTCACTTAATTTTTTTTTTTTTTACATACTCACTGAGACGCAAGGCGGGTCACACAGTGTAAGTTAATACTAGGGGTCATTTTGTAGAAAAAGAGCTGCAGGAACACATCAGCATAACTCATTAGCATAACTGATTTGCATATGCCACGCCCCTTGACATCACCAGAAGTGTGTCATTAGCATAACTGGTTTGCATATGCCACACCCCCTGACAGCATCTATCCTGGCTGTTTTGGACCCAATCCTGGCCATTCAGAGCTGAAATTGGGCCCAAAATGGCAAAAAGGGGCTGAAAACGGTTGAAAAGGGGCCCAAAATGGTCAGGATTGGGCTGCTACTGAGCGGGAGAGTGATCCACCACCCATCAGAGGCCCGATCCTGGCCGTTTCAGGACCAATCTTGGCTGTTTTGGGCCCGATCCTGGCCATTTTGGGTCCGAATTGGGCCATTTCAGCCCCGATCCAGGCCAAAATGGGCCCAAAATGGCCGAAAATCAGGTGGGCAGGGCCACCTGACATGTGACCTCTTTGGAGAACTGCCAGAACTGTGTTCCTGTGCGTTCCCCCTCAAAATGAGCCCTGGTTAATACAATCAAAGGTTGGAACATTCAGTAAACAATTCAATAGGATATGGAATGCAGAAATTTGAAAACAAACAAATATGATACAGAGCTGAAACAAAACACAAGCAAGTTAACACGCCATGTTAAATGATGTAGAAACTACCCAGTAGGAGCATACTTGCTGCATCTGTTGATACGCAGTATTATAAGGCTTAAAACTTAACCATAAATGATAAATATAATAGCAGAATGCCTGCAAATGTATAACACAGACTTTCTGTTTCTGTCGTGGTGGGATCCAGGTACTGTGGCAGAGTAAGATATGACAGACTGAAAACCTCTTCTTTAGTGTATTTATATGTTTTCCACACCACACTCAAGTCTGTATTACTCTTACTGTTTTTCAGTTGCTAATAAAGAACTAGAAGAACTGGAGAAGTGGAAGGAGCAGCACAGACCAGGACGAATTAATTTAATCCCCCAGAAGCTCGGTAAGTTTACTTAAGGTGCTGCCAATTGTCTGTTTGGGAGGCAACCCTTTTGGGGATACTCCTACCAGTTTACTACATTTAGCCCCATACCCTTGAAAAGGTTGAAGTGGAAGAATGCTTTAACGAGGGATGTGAAGAATCACAGTTGATCCTGCAGTGGGCAGGGGGGTTGGACTAGATGGTCTGTATGGCCCCTTCCAACTCTATGATTCTATGAAAGTAATTTTCTTCCCAGTTGTGCAAAATACAAATTTTATTGCATCTTCTTGGGCAACTGAAGTTTTAATGGTCGAAGATTCAGACTACTTTAATGTAATAGTATTGCATGGTATATTGGTTCAAGGTTGAAATTTCCACAATTCTTTTTAAAACATTGCTTGCCAGGAAGTAAACGTCTATTAATTGTCCAAAGAGCCAGATATTATAGAATCCATCTTCTCATCAATTATGGAATGTTATGTAGGGAGACAAAATGGTTTGTGCTTTCCAGACTTGATTAAAAGTCTTGATCAAATTACATGAAATGATTGCCGAAGTGACGACTCATTCGGCATGAGTGGTGATCAGACTAGGATATTTGTGCAGTATTTCTTCAGGTGGGTAGCTGTGTTGGTGTGTGGTCGAAGAGTAAGATCTGGGTCCAGTAGCACATTAAAGACCAACTAGATTTCCAGGGTATGAACTTTCGAGAATCAAAGCTTCCTTCATCAGATATGAGGTGGAGAAAAAGGAAGGAGTCTTTATAATCCAGATGGAGGTTGGGAAGGGTATTTGCAAATTAGAGTGTCAGGAAGCTATCTATAATACGTGTTATAATTAGCTTGATACAGCAGGGGCCCAGAGTGCAGAAAATTAGCATCTATATAGTGTGAGAAAAATCCTGTGTCCCCAACTCAATGCTGGGGTATCCGTTGTTCCAGATCTGAAAATAAACTCGGTTTCAGTGCTCTCACATTGTAATTTTCCTTTAAACTTTCTCTGCTTGAGAACTGTTGCTCTTTTAGGTCAGCGATGGAATGTCCTGCCAAGTTAAAATGTTCTCCTGCTGGTTTTTGAATGTTGTGGGTTTTTAAAAAATATATCAGATGTATGTCCGTTCATTCTTTTGCTAAGGGACTGACCTCTTTGTTCAAAATAGAGAGTTGAAGGGCATTGCTGACACCTGATGGTATATATAACACTCGCAATGTAAATACTCAGGCAAGAGGCCGGTCTACCCAGAGTCAAAACAAAAGTCTGGGAACAAGCAATATTACTCTAGCTAAAAATTCACTACAGTCCGAAGGGCCTAATAATTTACCTTTTGACCTCGGACCCCTATCCTATTTGGTCCACACAAATTCTTAATAAGATTAAACAGAGTTTAGTTCCAGAAGATTTCTTTTATGGAAGCCTACAAATGGCAAGAACAACCATTACACAGAGACTACTTGACATTGAATTACAAAATGAAGAAGCTCTGCTGCCCAAGAACTTCAAATGTTTAAAATCCAGTCCCAATTTGATTGCTGCTCCTTACCTTTTCAATATCACTCATGAGTAGAGATGGGCACGAAATGAACCACGGAACAAAATTCCATATGGAACGGCTGGTTCGTTTGCAGAGAAACACGCGTTCTGTGGGACCGCGTTTTTACGGAACAAATGAATTCCGTGGCTGGTTCGGAGTTTCACAGATCCTGCACCGGTTCCAGCCCATCGGCTGAAACCGGCATGGGGGTCTGTGAAACTGACAGCCTCTTTCTCCTGCTGCCCGGGCTGTCAGTTTTACAGACCCTACACTGGTTCCAGTGCGGGGTCTGTGCAACTGACAGCCCAGGCAGCAGGAGAAACGGGCTGTCAGTTTCACAGACCCCCATGCCGGTTTCAGCTCATTGGCTGAACCCGGGATCTGTGAAACTGACAGCCAGAGTGGCTGGAGAAAGGGGCTGACAGTTTTACAGACCCTGCGCCGGGTTCAGCCAATGGGCTGAAACCGGTGCGTGGTGAGTGAAGCTGACAGCCCCTTTCTCCTGCTGCCCCGCAGTGGGTTCAGCCGATGGGCTGAAACCGGTGCAGGGTCTGTGAAATTGATAGCCCCATTCTTGTGCTGCCTGAGCAGCAGAAGAAAGAGGCCGACTGTTTCAAAAGCCCCACACCAGCTTCAGCAGCCAGTGCGGGGCTGTTGAAATGCCATGAACCACAAATCAGTTCCCGAACCGGGAAAAGGTCAGAAGTTCATGGTTTGTGGTTCATGGAATGCTACAAACGACTAATCACATGGTTTGGGGTTTTTTTTGGTTCGTGCCCACGTCTACTCATGAGCCCTACAGATGGGCATTCTCTCCAGAGCCCGATTTGAGGCACTTCCTTCTGCCGTATTGCAGAGTAAATTTGCTCGAGTGCCAGTGCATGAACGCCTTTGCCCCTGCATGTCCAACATGGCGGAATCGGTCACTCATGACCTCTTACTCTGTGAATTTTATCAAGAGGAACGGGCTTGCCTTATGTTGTCTCTCTTGATTAGATTCAATCCCTTGTAGTCCTCTCTTGATTTCAGACCAGAAGTCTTGCGCAATTTCCTTTTAGAAGACACTCAGAGTTCAGTGACTTATGCTGTGGCCAAATTTGTTCCTTAGCCATGAGGAAACACAGACTCCTCTTAGCGGAAAATGTGGTATAACGGCCTTCCCCCTTTTCATCTCTATTGTTCTTATTTTATTAATCTTGCCCTTGCTAATGCTCTGATCTTATTGTTATGCTTTGATGTGATAACTTATCTTTTACCTCAGATTTATTTTGTTTTACTGGCTTTTGCTGCAATAATAATAAATGAGAATATATAACCCTGGATTATGAACAACTGAACGAGCCTGAGACGCTATAGCTGGTGCTGCTCGGGCTGTGTTGCTGGAGTGAATCTAAGGACAGAGTTGGCATCTTGGTTTATTGCAGGCCGTGGTCTGTAGAGTTCATGCCCATGTTAGGAGATGCATTGTTGTGAGTGAGGAGTTGTTTAAGGTTGGGGAGCTGTTTGGGGGCAAGAAAAGGTGTAGCTATATTTGGCAATCACCTGGTTTTTGGTATAAGGTGGTTCTTATGCTCCCATCATGTATTTGTACAGTGGTGTTTAGAAAATGTACTTCCTGTCGAGATTGATTCATGATCTAGTCGATGGTGGCGTGGAAACTGCTGAAGGCCTGGTGAAATTCCTCCATTGCTTCTTTCCCATGTGCCCACATGATAAAAATGTCCTTGGTAAATCTCAGTTACAGGAGGGATGTTAGCGAATGGGAGCTGAGGAAGCACCGTCCAAGTCAGCCATAAAAATGTTGGCATGCTGTGGTGCCATGCAGGTGGCCCGAAAGTAAATCGCCACCAAATCTGAAGTAGTTGTGGGCAAGGACAAACTGGCAGAGCTTGGTAGTGAGGTCAGCTGTCATGTTCTCAGAGATGGTGTTCCTAATGGCATGGAGCTCATCTTTGTGGGGGGTGCTGGTGTATAGCAGTTCAGCATCCATGGTGGCCAAAATAGTGTTCTCTGGAAGACTGTCAATAGATTGTATTTGTCTTAGGAAGTCTGTGGTGTTCTAGATCAAGCATTAGCAACAGATTCTTCCTCTTTCTCCTGTTGTGCAAATGGCCGGAACTACCGCAAGCTTTAGTAAATGTTAGTTTCTCATGGCTGGCCATGCAGGGGTCCGAGGCTGGTTAGAACTGCAACCTCTCGTGGTGACTGCTCAGAGAATGAGAGGGGCTGCGGTGTGGAAGAGAGCTGGCTTCGAATTTTGCAGTCCTGGGATAGCTCAGTGAGGTGAACGGATGCTTCTCCCTAGCTTGATTTAATAGCAAAAGCCAAGTTGTGAATGGTTTCAATTGGCTGAATAAAGTCAGGTCTTTGGAGCCAGGAGCAGTGCCAGGAATGCTGCGGGCGCCTCTGCCTGTGCAGCAGCAGCAGCAGCAGCCCCCCCCTCCCCATCTCCAAGGGGCCAGAGAGGGCCCCCTGCTGCTGCTCCACTGCCACCAACAAACGGCAGAGATGGGCTCTCCCTCTTTGTGCTGCTGCAACGTGGGACTGCGGAAAGACCTGGCAGCCTGCCTGGGGTCTGGCTTGGGAGGTGATTGCAGGTGCCAACTCTGCCTGTCACTCAACATCCCCCCCCCACCAATTCAGCACCCCCGGGGGGCTGTGTGGATTGCTTTTACGCTGAGCATTCTCTGTCCTTACGTTTGAAGCAGTTTCTGCCTTGAACATCAAAGCATTGGAATGAGGCTTGGAACGAGGCTTGAAGTTAGTTCAGGGTACAGGTCTTTGTCTTGAGACCCCTGCCCCCATTTTACTGGGGGTGGTGGTGGTGGATAACATCAATATCTGAATGGAGGCCTCTATCTGATTTATGAATTTTTAATATACAGAATGCTTAAATGCTACTTACTGGGTGCCGTTAGTTTAAAGTGAACTTAATCCATTATCTGTTTGACAGAATATTTTGTCTTTATAGGTGGGAGAGCATCAGAGGCTGAAGTGAGGCGAAAACAGCAATTGGAGCACTTCCAGTCTAAATACCAGCAAAAGGTCAGGGAAAATGTGTCTGTCTGTTCACTTGGCCCCTGCTCGGGCCGGTTCATGTAACTTAACCTTTAGTTTTCTTCTTACAAGAAAGGAGAGCACAGACACATAAACCTTTTCCGACTGCATTGATGATGCCTTGGAATGACAGCCGCGGGAAAATAGGGTGCCATTAGCAAGGTCCAGCAGACCTCGCTGCTTTGATGGCCGTGGAGAATGTTGCAGCCTCTGCTTCCGAGGTGTGCGTCCAGCCTGCATTCCTGTGAGGCAAAGAGGCGACACGAGACAGCAGAGCGGGCTCTGGAATACTTTTGTGGGGTCTTTGTAGATCCTGGTAAGCTGGTCTTTAAGCAACATATTTCCAAAAACAAAAATCTTGAGCATTCAACTGCAGAAATGTCCACAAATACGCTGCTTGTGGCTGCCACCAAGTTAATGGTTGAACAAATAAGATTCCTTGTGTCTTCCATGGTGCTTAAAGTTATGAGATGACATAGTTTGCCAAATGGTTGGAGGTGGTGGTCTGAGGGGCCTGGTTGGTCATGGAGGGGAGCAGCCAAGTCCCTGCTGCAGCTGGGGGTGAGGGAGGGGCAGGCCTGGAAAACAGGCTCTTCTGCTCCCCTGGCTCACAGCATACGTAAGGCGGGTACAGAGGGGCGGGGGGCAGGGGAAGCCCGCCCTGTCCTGCCCCAGTTTTTCTCATCTGCCAGTGAGGATAGCTGTGCTTCTGCCAATAATGAACTCCAAAGCAGTGGTGCTCTCTGGTAGGAATGCTCAATGGCCATCAGTGGCCGTGGAATTTCAGGCCGTGGCACCTCAGAGGGATGAGGGGCCCTGGACACTGGAAATCCAGTTCGTCCAGGCAAGCTTCAAAATCATTTTTTAAAATCCTGATATTATTTCAAGGGCAGGTGATCATTCTGTGGGAAATACAGACTGTACCAGACGCTCCATTTTTCTTTCTCACTTTAGTTGAAAAAAGAAGACTATGGGAGGCGCAAGAGAGAGGCTGAAGAAGCAGAGCTTTTGAAGAAGAAAGCACTTCAAAGAGAGAAAGTAAGACAATGTTCGCCAGGCCATAACGACAACTTTCTCCCCCTCATGAGATCAGTGTGCACATAAGTGTGTGTGTGTGTGAGCGTGAGAGAGAAAAGTTGTTTGTGTCAATGGCAGTATTCATAACCTTTTTCGAAAGGAAGATGGAAACGAAGCGTCAGAGTCCTGCCCTAATCTCTGAGCGTGTTTCTACCTTTGCCTCATTAAAAGTTTGTTTTGGATCGAACCGTCTCTGTCGCTGGGCGTGGGGTAGTGAGTATTCAAGGAATACAGCGGCAGGGATGAGATGCCATTTAAGAATGATTGTTAGACGGCAACACTGCCGTGATTGTCCATGGCCTTGAATCAAACTCTTCCAATGACATCTTACCTTGGGGAGATCCTCTCAGCTGATGGTTTAATTGGCTGGGGTCATGTGACGTGTGATCTGCCAGCTAATGGCATGACAGAGGCCTCGGCATGCAACATAACTTCCTCTTACAGGTGAGTAAGTTAGCCCTTTCCCCGTTGCCTGAATGCAGCCCAATAGAAATAACTCTTGGAAGTGGATTAAAGATACGGTCCAAAGAGCACCTGAGGGCTCAGTGCTCTGGGTTCCAGTTCTCTTTCATAACCCACTCCATGTGGGTGATGGCTGCCCGCAGTGCCGTCTGTGCTGAAAAAGTCTTGTCTTGGGTGACCCGCTTTCTGCTGGCTTCCTTTGTAATTGCGTGGCAGCGAAAAGAAATACTCGCCTGATACTCAGCTTGCCCCAGAAATGCTGTTTTCTTAGCTGTGCAGCCCCATGGGCTGCCGTGACCCCTTTCTCTCCGGCGTATTGAAGATAACTTCATTGACATTAAAAAGAATTAGTAGAGCCAGGTTTTGCTTTTAAAAGAACAATATATATAAAATCATGCAAGTAACCTCAACTCAACTCTTCTGATCAGGGGCAGCGCCAGGGTTTCTGGCACCTGTGGCTGCCCCTATGTGCGCGCTAACCCTCCCCCCCAGACTGTGTGATGACATCACTGCATGATGACATCATCACACAGCAAGCCGGCCCCATTGGCTGGCGGGTGGCTGGAATGGAGCGCGGGGGCTGCCCGTGCTCCCAGTCGGGCACGGCGGGTGGCTGGGGAGGTTCTGCATGCCGCCCTGGACGCCTGCCGTGCCTGGGTCACAGCTGCTGTGCCCGGCTGGGGGCGTGTGTTGGCAGCGGCGGCAGCAGTGCGGGGCCGGCCGGCTGCAGCAGCTGCAGGCCAGGCATGCTAGCTCTGTGGTGCGCACCTCCACCCCTGGCACCCCCTCCGGCGCCCCCTTTGGCGCCTCAGCACCCGCCTCACCACCTCAATGCCGGCCCTGCTTCTGATCACCAAAGCGGTTCCAAGTTTGTAGGAGTTCCTCTGCATCAGCAGATCTGTTTAGTGCCTGATTTGCCCTAAAAAGGATATATTGAAGCTACAGCAGTGACGTAGATTGAAAGCTAGTTGGTCTTTAAGGTGCTACTGGATCTTAAATTTTGCTCAAATCTTTTCAGGAAGATCTTCAATATTACAATGCTGAAATTGAGGGATAATAATAAAAACCCCCAACAACCAATAATAATTTTTCAATTAATAGTTTACTACTTTTTGTTAAATGTCCCCCTTCCAACTCCAGTAAAGATTTTTAACTTCTAATAAGAAACTACTAAAGCAATCTGTTTAAAAACATGTCAGTTATAATGTTATAAAACTAAACTTACAGAAAAAATAACAATAGAGATAAATATTTAAAATTTATTTCATGTACAGACTTGATGCTGTCAGATACAGATTTAATAAAGACTAGTTTACTACTTGCATGTATGGATTTCCTATTGGTATCTTTAATTGTGAAGGATCAAAATAATTTTCCGTTTCTATTTCTTATTTTTATTCTAATTGTTAAACTTTTTAGCTCATTCTTTTTTCATTTAAAAAACGAAGGAGAATCCTTCCTCCTTTTCAAAGACCTTCAGAGAAACCTAGAAGGTCCCTTTCAAAAGGTGCGTTTGGCTGACTGATCTCAAGAGGCAAAGCTGTTTGCTGGTTGGTTGTTCCGTAGAATATTGGGCCATTCATTAAAGAAACATCAAACTTCCATGACAAAATTTTGTGTTGCTTCAGAAGGATCATTCATGTCGGTTCCGCTTCAGGCCAGCCTCCAGTCAGGGTCTGGATTTCTCCCAGAATTGCAAGCAGTCTCCAGACTACAGAAATCAGTCCCCACAGATGAACTGTCATCTTCAGAGGGAGAAACCTGAAGCATCGCTTCCCTACTAGGTTTCTTCTCGTCTCCAGACTCCACCTTCTCCAGGCTCTGCCTCCAGATCTCTAGGAATTTCCCAACTTGAAGTTGACGTTCCATTGGAACATGATCAGAAATAATTTTCCCACTTTCACAATATATGGTTGCTGAAAGTAGAACTTGAGTTGCTAAGAGACAGATAAAGTCTTGAGATAAATGTGGATATTCCTTAACTGGGGGGTGGGGAGGTGAAGATAGAAGAAGGGAAATTATATTTGGGTTTGATCTGCAGGAATGTATTTCCATAACATGGGAGAAACTTTCTCAGGCAGCTGCCTTCTGTTATTTTGTGTTGCTTTGTAACTCTGCAGTGCTACTTAACAGTTTACATTTATAATTCTTACAAATTTGAAGGTAATAGTGAAGTATCTCACGACTTGGGGTGCATGCATGCATGTGGAAGATGACCAAATTGTATTTCTTCCGGTAGTCTTAGATGCTGCTAAACTGAGCAGTTATTCTAGAGAATGAAGTCCTGTTGTGAGAAAAAGCCATTATCTTATTGGAGCCTTCAGCAAATACTTCTGCTGTAGAGAAGTTTCTACTTCACTTCTGTTCGCCTTGAGGTGTAGAAAATTTCAAGTAGCGCTCAATTACTTTGACAAAATGAACCTTTTTTTCCCTTGCTGGTAACTACTCCTACCAGATTTGGAAAAAAATTGGAAAAATTAAAGACTTCTCTGTGTGGTTCTGTCCAGGGCTTTTTTTTCTGGGAAAAGAGGTGGTGGAACTCAGTAGGTTGCCCTTGGAGAAAATGGTCACATGGCTGGTGGCCCCACCCCCTGATCTCCAGACAGAGGGGAGTTTAGAGGGGCCACCAGCCATGTGACCATTTTCAAGAGGTTCCGGAACTCCGTTCCCCCGCATTCCAGCTGAAAAAAAGCCCTGGTTCTGTCCATATCATGGGACCACTAAGATGTGCTCCTTGAGGATGATCTCTCAGCAGCCATACCGCAAATATTCTTGGTCAAGACCCAAGAGAGGGCCTTGTGCCGGTGGAGTGGTGGGTGTGTTCTTTTTCTTACTGAAAGTCCTGGAAGAGCTCTGGGGTTTATCTCAAACTTCAAATGAAAACTGATACGTTTACCACCCAAGAATTCTCAGGTTACTCTTCTGAACACTCCCTCAACTTCAGCGTTATGATCTCAAGATCTCTCAGAGTGCCTAATAAAATAGGTTGGACTTGACACCCCTAACTTGTCTGCTCCTGAAAGCAGGAGTCCATGATGACCTGGAAAAAGGCTCAGGATCAAGCATTCCTGTTGACCAGTACCCAGCCATCTGTGCTGCCAAATACACCACTCTAAAGATGCAGAACTTCTTGCAATGTGGCTCCTATTTAAGCTTTCAAGATGTTCTGTGGACTCCTGCCTACGTAGGTGTTTTCTTAGCACATATGGGCCATGGAATCTGCCAGGTGCGTGATCGAATCTCTAGCAGACTGATGACTCATGAGACTTCCACTCAAGGTGTTGAGGAAGTTCGCTGATCAATTCTAGATCAATGTTGCTAGATCAATTCTACAATTATTAAGTGACTAAGGGATGATGAGCTTTGAGGGGCACTTGGGAAGAAGCAGTAGAAGAGGGGAATATTACTGGAGCAGGACGTCCATGAATGTCAGTAATACAACCTCCAGTTAATGTAAACTCAAGGATTATTAGAGACACATTGTTGTGTCTGCTGAACAGACAAACGCTTGAGCGTCCGGAAAGGACAACAATAGAAACAAAATGCTCCTGAAGGGGCACCCTTCTACAATGACACATTTTAATAACAGCTTCCTTCCCAGATCCTCTGGAAAGCAGTCGTCGCAAGCATGCACATGAGTGACAGTCCAGAAATATACCATCACTTGACTAAATGTGGGATTTCTTTTCTTTTAGGGTTTGGTTCACAGGCCCAACTAATGAATTAACAAGGGTAGCCCTATAAAACTCAAGATTCCATGCACATTTCATCAAAACATCCCAATTTACCTCAGTTTTGCTTGAGGCAGGGTTCAGTTCCAATTCTGCTGGCACCTCATCAGCTGAATGTGCTAAAAGCAGCCTTGGGGGCTTTCAGTGGTTTGGCCCGCTGCTGCTCTCCGTATTTGTCTTCTGGGTGGCGGCTGCGTATTAATTGAATATTGCGCGACTGATCGCCTGCTGCTTTGAGTGTCTGTGCAGTGCCTCAGGTGTGTTACAAAGGGGCTCAAGAAGGCTTCCAACATCTCATGTGGAATAAAGCTGTGTGTGTGATCCAGACAAAGTGTCCAGTCTCTTTTTTTCGGGTTCCAGGGGGAGGCGTTCCTCCGCTTTCAGCCTGAAAATCAGTCACACAATGAACTATAGTATTGCTTTAATATTCTAGGCTGAAAAACTTGAAGAAAAACGAAGGCAGGAACAGTGGCAAAGAAGACAGATGTTTGATGAAGACAACTATGTGTAAGTCAAGCTTCAGTAGGGAACTGCTTTTTAAAAGCACTTGAGAGAGCAAATATGAAGAGCCTGCTTCTCCTGTGGTCCGGAGTGGGGCAGTCAGCACTAGTGGGTAGCTCCTCCTCCGTCTCTTGCGCAGGGCCGGACAAACTTGCGATCCTCGGGGGAGGGGCTCCCAGGATGACTCAGTTTTTTCCGGCCCTGCTCAGCAGAGCGGACGCAATTTCGGAGCTCTTAGAGAGCGGCGATCTTCAATCAAATCTTCAGGCGCTGACTCGCTGGGGAAAGGAAGGACCTGTTCCTCCACCCCGCCCCCCCCCACTCCCGATTGAGTGTTCTTTGCGAGGCAAGGGAGCTGCGGAGGCGAGTCGCACAACCGACGATCCTAGCCAGCTAGGACCCGGTTGCTGCAGAGGAGGCACGGAAAAGCGGCGGGAAACTCGGCGGCCGCAGAGCTGGCAGGAAGCTTAAGGGCTCCAAAACAGCAGAAGCCTCCGAGAGCGCGCCAAAAACAGTGAGTGTGATACAACCCCGCAGAGGGGCCTTCGCTCTCCGTGGAGCGGGGGGGGGGGGAGAACGAGCCTGGGCCCCGTTTGGGAGCACAGAGAGCAAAAGCGGCCTTAGACGCTTCAGGAGGAGGGGGAGGGGGAAGCAGCCTCTTACTACACCTTCCTCTCTGGGTTTTGTGGCTCCGTTTTTGGGGTGGTTAAGGAAACTCTTCCTAATGCAATACCCCGTGAATTTACTCCAATTAAACACTGTGAGTTTGGGAAATTGTGCTTCTATTGGGGTAATGCCTGCCCACGTTTGCTCCCACTTTAGGCACCACGTTTTTGGCGGGAATGACATCACAGGCTGGCCCCTCCGAACAGAAAGCCTCTGAAAGCATGGATGCATCAGAAAGGCCTAGTCACTCCCACTCTAACCAAGGGAAGAGCTCAGGGAGCAGTGAACCCGATCTCACAGGACCAGAGGCTAAAGCCAACATATTGGCCTGGCTGCAGGAAGAAATCAGGAAGGGAATAGACAGTGCAGTCAAAGAGCTTAGGGATCAGCCTGGCCCCAAGAGAAAAACCCCAAGTACCTCCAAAGGTAAAAAGAAGGCTGAGTCCTCCACCCTGTCCAAATCAAAGAAAAGGAAGCTGGATAAATGGACAGAGGTGGACTCTAGTGCCTCTGATGAGTCTCAGGAAGATCCAGACTCACCCTCGCAGTCCTCAGGGAGTGAGGAAGGGGAACTGTCAGAGGAAGAGGAGATGGAGGCTGATCAGGTGCAGACCAGGCTTTTTCCACCGGAAATGTACTCTAAGCTGCTCGCAAAAGTACTGAGAACACTGGAAATCTCTCAGTCCTCAGTGAGTAAATCTGAGATGGAACCTGCCTATCCACAAGGTTTGGAGAGGGCCTTGCCCAAGGTGGGTCCGAAGCACACGGGGGTGCCCCTGCCAGCCATCTTCCATGATGTTCTGAGAACGGAATGGGATAACCCGGCTAAGCCTAAACTCTATCAGTCTGTTTTTCACAAATTCTATTCTCTGGGACCAGATGACGCCAAGAAAATCAAGCTCCCTGCAGTGGACGACCCTGTCTCAAGTCTGGCGACGACCTCCGTCCTCCCCATGGACGCGGAGGGTATGCCAAGGGACCCATCGGACAAGAAAATTGAGCAGGCCTTGCGTAGAGATTTTGAGGCATCCGCGGCCTCCCTGAGATCATCATCTGTGGGATCACTGTTTGCAAGGGCAGCCTTCACATGGGCCTCAGACCTGGCAGCAGCAGGCAGAGAGGTACCTAAGGAGGTCAAAAATGAGGTCAAAAAGATTGCCCTGGCCGCGGCATTTGCAGCAGACGCCACCCTGGACTCTTTTCAAATGTCCTCGAGGGCCATGGGTTTCAACGTTGCTGCAAGAAGGAACACCTGGCTGCGGAACTGGGACGTGGACCCGCCAGCACGTAGCAAAGTGGCAGCAATCCCATACTCAGGGGAAAAGCTCTTTGGACAAGCACTGGATAAGTATCTTGTAGAAAACTCAGACAAGAAGAGGGTTCTACCGTCAAAGAAAAAAGAGATGAAGTATAAAGGACGGCACTCCTTTCGTGACTTCAAGAGATCAACTAGGCCAACTTCAGATAGGCCATTCAAGGGCAGATGGCAGTCCAAGACTAGAGCTGACAATAGATCCTTCGCATACAGAAAGCCAGCTTCCCAATCCAAAGCCCAGAAGAAGACCAACCAAGCATGACTATTGCAGCATGCCTCGTCACATAGGGGGGCGTCTACAGGAATTTTTGCCCCAATGGAAAAAGACTGTTTCGGACAAATGGGTACTGGAGACGGTCTCCAGGGGCTACTCATTGGAGTTCGAAAAAATCCCAAAGAGACGCTTCATTCCAATGGCTCGGAACAGCTCCCGGCTGAAACATCTTCAACTCATGGAGGCGATCAAGCACCTGCTGCAAATCAGGGCTATAGAGCCAGTGCCCAAACACTCCAACAAGTTAGGGGTGTACTCGATCTTCTTCACTGTACCGAAGAAGAACGGGGAGGTCAGGGCCATTCTGGACCTCAAGTGGCTAAATCTCCACATCAGGTCCAGGAAATTCAAGATGGAGACAATGAAATCTACTACGGAAGCCATTCAACCTGGGGACTTTTTGGCCTCCATAGATCTATCGGAGGCCTATCTACACATCCCCATACGCCCAGCGCACAGGAAATATCTGCGTTTCGCCTACAACGGACGCCACTACCAATACAGAGCCCTCCCCTTCGGCCTGAAGTCCGCCCCGAGGGTCTTCACCAAAGTCCTGGTTGCGCTGGTGGCTTTCCTCAGGATCCAGGGGGTGGCGCTGTCGCCCTACCTGGACGACATCCTGATAAAGGCACCCTCCCTGCGATCTGCACAGTCTGCAGTGTCTCTGACCATACAATGCCTGGAGAGCCATGGTTTCATCGTCAACAGACAAAAGAGCATGCTGGCCCCAGCACAGAGAATTGTGCACCTGGGAGTGATTGTGGACACAGTTCTGGACAAAACCTTTGTGTCTCTGGAGAGACAGCACAAAATCAGGGAGCTGATACAGGACATACAACTGACAAGGGTGGTGGAGGTCATGCTCTTGGCCAAGCTGCAAGGCATGATGGTATCCTGCCAGGATACGCTCCAATGGGCCAGGTTCCATACCCGACCTCTTCTGAGATTCCTGCGGCCATACCAGCGGGTCATCACCCACAAGTGGCACAAACTGGTGGAGATTCCCGAGGCGCTGCACAGGGAGCTGCGCTGGTGGCTGGTTCCCAACAGATTCGGGGAGGGGTCCCCGCTCAGGGAGCCAATCCGGCTTACGGTGACGACCGATGCCAGTCTGATAGGATGGGGAGCACACATGAGGGACAGGATAACTCAAGGGGAATGGCTCCTGGAAGAACAGAAAGCCAGCATAAACCTGCTAGAGCTCAGGGCCATCAAGAACGGGCTCTTGGAGTTCAGGGATGCCCTCCAAGGAAATCACGTCATGATACACACAGACAACATGACGGCAAAGGCTTACATAAACCGACAAGGAGGCACAAGATCCAGGCAACTGAGCAAAGAAGCGGAGGAAATCTTCCTCTGGGCAGAAAGGAACTTGAAATCAATAAGGGCAAGCCATATAGCAGGACAACAGAACACCTTGGCGGATTGGCTGAGTCGGAACAAAGTGGACCACTCGGAATGGACACTGAACAAACAAATCTTTCAGGAGTTGTGCATAAGGTTCGGCACCCCAGAGGTGGATCTCTTTGCCTCTCTGAAGAACAGGCAGGTCCCCAAGTTCTTCTCAAGGTACAGGGAACCGGAGGCGTTGGGGGTAGACGCACTGAGCCAGGAGTGGCCGCGCCGATTACTGTACGCATTTCCCCCAACGAAGATCATCCACAGAGTCATACAGAGGATCATAGATCAGAGGGCGGACGTGGTCCTAATCGCGCCATTTTGGCCCAGAAGGCCCTGGTTCCAAGATCTCAAGAGGCTGTCTCACCCGAACCCGTGGACCCTTCCGTGCCAGGAGGATCTACTAGTACAAGGGGAAATTCTACATCCGAACCCGGGTTCTCTGAGGTTGACGGCTTGGCGGTTGAGCGTGAACAGCTCAAGGAACTAGGATATCCGGAGAAGGTGGTGGAGACGATGCTCGCCTCGCGGAAAGGCTCGACCAACAAGAGCTACAATAGAACGTGGCAGCGTTTCTCCCAATGGTGCATGGGGAAAGGTCGGGATCCCATGTCGGCATCGGTGACGCAGATCCTTGTTTTTCTCCAGGATGGTCTAGACAAAGGTCTCAGCACCAGTACGCTCAAAAGACAGGTGGCGGCGATCTCTGCGATCAGGGGATCTCAGTCAGGGGCATCGCTCGCTTCGCATCCTCATATTAAGAGGTTCCTGAGAGGAACAACGCTACTGAATCCACCCCAAGTGCATCGTTTTCCTACGTGGAACTTGAACCTAGTCCTGAAGGCCCTTACCAGGGAGCCATTTGAACCGATGGCGACTTGTTCCCTCAAAAATCTGACTCTAAAGACAATCTTCCTAGTGGGCCTGACTTCGGCCAGGAGGGTTTCAGAATTAGGTGCACTGTCTATAAGTAAGGAATTGTGCATTTTCCACCAGGATAAAGTAGTGCTTCGAACAGACCCTGCGTTTATCCCCAAGGTCAACACGCCATTTCATAGGGGGGAAGACATCATCCTGCCCTCCTTCTGTGCTAACCCCAAACATGAGAAGGAAAGGGAATGGCACACGCTAGATGTGCGTAGGGCCCTAAGTTTCTACATAGATAGGACCAGTCATGTAAGGAAAGTGGAGTGCATGTTCGTATCCTTCAGGAATAGCTCCCTGGGGAAGAAAGTCTCTCTGTCCACACTAAGCAGATGGATTAGGGAGTGCATTGTGCTAGCTTACAGATCCAGGAATGTTTCTCCCCCGGCAGGGATTACGGCTCATTCCCTCAGAGGGGCAGCCACCTCAGCAGCTTATAGGTCATTCCCATCCCTGGAAAGGATATGCAAGGCGGCCACGTGGAGGTCGGTTCACACCTTCACGAAACACTATAGGATAGATAGGATGTCTTCCTCCGAGGCTGCCTTCGGCAGGAGAGTGCTACAGCACGTCCTGGATTCCTAGAACACCCACCCAGGGGCACACTGCTAGGAGTATATCCCACTAGTGCTGACTGCCCCACTCCGGACCACAGGAGAACGGAAGATTTGTATACACTTACCGTGAATCTTCCTTTCTTAGTGGTCCAGGAGTGGGGCAGTCAGACCCCGCCCATTAAAAATATAGAAATAACTAAATAAATAAATAAGGGGGAAAGACAGATATATATGAAGGACTAGTAATCAGAAAATACAGAAATAGTGTCTATGGTTAATACTAAGGGAACAGGACACCGGCAAGGTCCATGGATCCTGGAGAGTTCCTGGAGTTCACCCAGAATTTGACAGTTGGATTGAATGTTTTAATTGACTGTTGTTGTTAGTTATGATCCAGAACAGGAATGAGCTGGACTGAGACTTCAAGGGGTTTATACGGGCTTGGAAAGGAACTGAGTCATCCTGGGAGCCCCTCCCCCGAGGATCGCAAGTTTGTCCGGCCCTGCGCAAGAGACGGAGGAGGAGCTACCCACTAGTGCTGACTGCCCCACTCCTGGACCACTAAGAAAGGAAGATTCACGGTAAGTGTATACAAATCTTCCGTTCTTTCTGCTAACCCCTGACATGGAGCAAATGAGGACCTGTTTGGTTCTGAGGTCTGGCCTTTGGTTTCAGGCGACTGTGTGCTAGCATACCTGTTGCATGATTGTTTTCCCTCAGATGAATGACATTTTTGTGATCCCTTGGCTTGCTTTTGTCCTTAATTTCTCTCAGAAATGTCAGTTATTAGCAGCCTTTGGTATGCCGCTACTTTGAGAGTTACCTCTGCTTCCACTGAGCCTGAGAACATTGCTGAGTGTCTTTGTTCAAATGTCAAAAAGAGTCCAGTAGCACCTTTAAGACTAACCAATTTTATTGTAGCATAAGCTTTCGAGAATCAAGTTCTCTTCGTCAGATGCATGATCGAGAACTTGATTCTCGAAAGCTTATGCTACAATAAAATTGGTTAGTCTTAAAGGTGCTACTGGACTCTTTGATTTTGCTACTACAGACTAACACGGCTAGCTCCTCTGGATATTTGTTCAAACGTGGATGTGTGCATGATGGTTCTTGACTTTACCTTATAATGGACAAAGTGTTGTGGAAAGACCAAACTGAAACATCCTTTGCTTTTAACTCATTCCTAAAGAGTAACAATCAAGACGGTTGTAATCTTTTAAGAAATATGAAACAATGAATTATCCAACCTTCTTTCTTGCTCTTTTCTCAAGCTAAATGCTGAAGCGCTCACACCGAAACAAGTTCCTGATAGCCTGACCAAAAGCCTATTTTCTGCCTACCAGAATATATTAAAAATTGTGTTTGTTTGCTTTAAGAATTGCACCATTTGGAATAAGATACCAAGATTTCATAAAAGTGAAAGATGGCAGAGGAAAGCTACCGAGCTGGGTCTGGTTGCTCAGCTGTGGAAGAGCCACGTTTGCCAGGCAGTTCGCTTTTTGGATGGCCCCTCTCATGCTGCTCTGGCAGCTTCTGAGTCTCTGCAGCACCAGCCGAACTTGCCAAAACGTCACGTGGTTCCAGTGGAGAGTCCTCATTTTGTCTGCAGTCTGTTCAAATTTACCTTTCCAAATGGCCTCTTCTCTAGCCATAGAGCTCAACATGTTTTTCATAAATCAGAACAAGCGCATGGTTAAAAGAGTCCCTGGTGTCCCCCTGCTGACAGCAGATTGCCCCCACAAAAGCCTGTTTGGCGTTGGGGCTGGGGGCGGGGGGAAACACTTGCTGCAAATAAATCTTCTAGAACCAAGCACGCGTGTTTGAGCTGTTCTCAGTGCCATGTCCAGTTCTGTTCCAGATCTGATCTCTCGCTCTTTTTTTTCTAAAGCATATTTAGCCTGCAGGCGTGAACAGGCACTTCTCTGGAGTGCCGTAGGAAAAACACTTTGAATGCCTGTGAGGATCCTTTCTAATGGTCTCTATTAATCCGCCCATTCAAGCGGGGGGGGGGGCTGGAAACAAAGACACAGATTGGCTGCACAGATGGGGGGGGGCAACAGGATGGCTTGCAAAGTAACACCTCCCCAGCGGTTCTGAAATAATAAATGCCATCAGGATGCTTAAAGGGGTGCACTCATAGGGTAGTGTAAAGGGGGGGCGAGCAGGAAAAAAAGTTATTCTAAGCCAGCTAACAAAAACATTTGAAATAACATGAAGGTATTAGCAGCAAAAATGTTTGATTGAAAAAGTTAATGAGAACTGAGAAAAGAGGATGCTTGGAAAATTCCTATTGATTTTTTTCTCCCCGTTGCTGTCGGGGAAAGTCAGCCAGGTTATCTGATGTCTTGGGAGTGTTTACCCAGGAAAAAAAAGTTCAAGTTAAGAGAAACGGGAAGGAAGGAAGGAAGGAGACATTGGGAAGGTTAATTGCAAACAGTTGAAGTTGGCGTTAGGGTCTCTCGCCTTTCATTTCTGCATTCAAATCTAAACTCATGGGGAAGAAATTTCCTGGAAATTCACTGGGTTGGATCCTGCAGCCCCCTTCCCTTGCTGGAGGTGGCTTCTTTCAGGGGATGGGGCTCCTCTGCCAACAAATGGATCTACAGGGTGCAATCCAGTGTGGGGGTTGCCTCAGTTTTTTTGGAATATCCCACCGTTCTTCTGGTAAGCTGTTGCCATTGCAGAAAAAGAAAGCAGGATGATTATAAATATGTTTTATATTCCCCTGAACTTGGGAAGGAGATCTTACTTGTTCAGTTAACATAGTTGTATCCTGCTATTCACCCTAGGAAATCAGGGTATCATACTGTATCTAAATTTAATCCTCCTAGCAACCTCGTGTGGTAGGTTACAGTGAGAGTGAGTTAATAGTCCAGTCCCACCCCCGACCCCAAGAGCTTCCACGAAGTGGGTGTTTGAACCCGCATTGCTTAGGGAGCAGTTTTGGTGTTGTGGCTGAACTATTGGACCAGGATCTGAGAGAGACATGTTCAAATCCCCACTGGGTGCCCTTGGGCTGGTCACAAAATCTCAGTATAACCCAAACCACAGGGTTCTTCTGAGGAGGACAAGAGAACCACGGATGCTGCTGTGAGTTCCTTCAAGGGTGAGAGTAACATGAAGTAAATAAAAGTACTCCACTCTAACCACTATACAATATTACCTCCTGATCCTAAAATGATTTTGTTAAATTAGTGGGATTTGATGAGGAATCTGATTTTGAGCTAATATTTTGTATCTACAAGAAGTTGGCTGTGCTCCCCTGCAGTTTGGTGAAGTTCGCTTGAAAAATGCCCCCCCTCGGATAGCCCCCAATATTTTTCCCAATAGGGAATAATGGAGTGGGGGGGCACCTTCTTTGGGTCCCATAAAATTGGCTCTTGGGTCCAGTCTTCATGAAACTTGGCGGGTGGGTCTTTAGAGGACAGACAGGCGCAGGTTCCCTCTCAATTTGGTGAAGTTTGATTGAAAAATGACCCCTCTGGATCACCGGAGTGATTTTTCCTAACAATGGCTAAATTTTTCGGAAATAGCCAAATCAAATTAGAGAATCAGTTCAGAGAATTCTGAATTTTTTTCTCAGATTCATTAAAAGTATTCAGATTTAACAAAAAAAAATGATGCACAACCCTATATTTAAATGGCATTTCCTCTGCAGTGATTCTTATCGGCAGTGCTGTTGAACTTTGCACAGCACTGTTCTTTTGCTTGATCAGTTTGATACTTTTTGACCCTATCATGAGAAATCTAGGCTAGAATCTGGGCTTGGCTTAGTATTTTTTTCTTTGATACTTCTAACAATTCTTTTCATATTCATCCTATAGAAAAACCACAGAGTACTTGAATAAATTAGCTTTAGGCCCGTGTAAGAGAACCTCTTGTCAAACAGAAGGCCGTGGTCTGGAATCTACACCCTGGGTAAGTGTGCTATGTATGTGTGTGTGGTGCCTTCAAGTCATAGCTGATTTATGGCGACCCCTGGTGGGGTTTTCCTGACAAGATACTATTGTCAGAACTGTGGCTAGATAATAGTTATATCCAGACTACCTTTTGCAATCAGACAAGAGTCCGTTGTTTTCAAAAGATTTACTGAAAGTATTAACCATTATAGTCCACTGGCCCAGATGTAACATCTGGGTTGGTACACGTGTATTGTTGCGAATGAGAGGTAAAGAATACAGTACAAAGTATCAAGACTCAGTAGGCCCAGCCTCCCCCCACAGTTCTCAAAACAATCCCTTTGAAGCTGAGAGAGTGAGAGTTTCCCAGGACTGAAGAAGATGTAGCCAAAACATTCCTCTTCTGCGAGATAGCTGCTAGGGAACCTCTTGGCAGCTGTGAAGAAAGTACTTAGCACACTAAAAGAATTAAAATGGAGTTTCTTTGGTTAGCACATACAGAGAAGCATTCTGAACCTGACATTTCTGCCTTCCCTAAAATGTCCCTCCCCCTGGTTTATGAGGATAGCGAGTATGAAATGCTTTTACTAATCTAGGAGCATGAACATGTACAGAGTTCACCCATTCATCAAACCCAGAGTCAAAGTCCTTCCATCTGATAAGATAAAACAACTGATTTCTTTTAAGTTTAGAGTCCAAGATTTGCTGCACTTCATAATGGGTGTGATCATCAATCAAGGTAGGGATAGGAGGGGCACGGGTGTGCCATTGATTTGCTGGGGGAACCTTTTTCAAGAGACTGACATGAAAGGTATCATGTACGTGGCGTAGGTTTTTTGATAAATCCAGGGCTACAGTCACTTTATTGATTACTTTGCGAACAGGAAAAGGTCCCAGAAATTTCAATGCTAGTTTTCGGCTGGTCTGAGTCACTTTTAAATTTTTTGTAGATAGATAGACAAGATCCCCAGGTTGTAAATCCCATTTGGCCACACGATGGCGATCAGCATACTTTTTGTAATCCTGTTTGGCTTTGTCAAGATGCTTTTTTATCAGAGTCCATTGTTGAGCTGCCTCTCCCCACCAGTCTGATATATCTTTGGATGCTGAAGCAGGAGGGGAAAGCGCTTCAAACGGGAAGGGTTTGAAGTGAAAGCCATAGACGACTTTGAATGGAGTTTCTCCAGTGGAGGAATGCACACTATTATTATATGAGAATTCTGGCAAAGGAAGTAAATCGACCCAATTGTCCTGTTGAAAATTAATATAACAGCGGAGAAATTGTTCTAATATTTGATTAGTTTTTTTGGACTGTCCGTCGGTTTGAGGATGATGGCTTGAACTTAAACCTTGTTCAATCCCCATACTTTGTAGAAGCACCCGCCAGAAGTTGGCAACGAATTGTCCGCCACGGTCCGAAATCACCTTTGACGGAAAAGAATGCAGTTTTACAATGTGTTTTAGGAATATATCTGCTAGTTTTCGGGCTGAAGGTATAGTGGTGCAAGGTATAAAATGAGCTTGCTTGGAGAATAGATCTACTACGACTAGAATGCAATTGTGGCCCTTGGAGGGGGAAAGATCCGTGATGAAATCCATGGAAATTGTTTCCCATGGTCTGCTTGGTGTTTCTAACGGTTGTAGAAGTCCCGGTGGCTTCCCTTTGCGGGACTTGGCACTTAAGCAAATGGGACATGACGCTACATATTGGGAAATGTCTTTGCGCATGCCCGGCCACCAAAACTGCCGTTGCACCAAATGGAGCGTTTTCAAGTACCCATAGTGTCCAGCCGTAGGGGCGTCGTGACAACGTTGTAATACTTCTTTTCTTAAACTACTGGGTACATAAAAGCGATCACCCCAAAGCCATTCTCCTTGTTCAGATTGTTGCAATTTGTCTTTGGGTACATTTTCCCCCTCCTTTTCCACCTCAGCTTTCAGTTTGAGTCTCCACCCATGATCGGGTTGAGGAGGTTGGGCTGCGTGGCTGCGCGTTGTTACAACGCCCCCTAATTGCGTAGGCGAAAAGACGATGTCTACTGTCTCCTCCCTCTTGCTTTTGTGTTGAGGCATGTGCGATAGGGCGTTGGCAAGGAAGTTAGTTTTGCCAGGCAAAAAGTTTAAAGTGAAATTGAATTTGGAGAAATATTCCGCCCATCGCAGCTGTTTAGCGTTTAGTCTCCTGGGGCTACGTAAGGCTTCTAAATTTTTGTGGTCCGTCCACACTTCGAACGGATAACGGGCTCCTTCTAGCCAATGCCTCCAGGTGGATAGTGCCGCTTTGACAGCGAACGCCTCCTTCTCCCAAACATTCCAATTTCTTTCTGGTTCAGAAAATTTCCAGGATAGGAAGGCGCATGGTTTAAGTATATTGTCCTCCCCCCGCTGCAAGAGGATGCCTCCAATTGCAGTATCGCTGGCGTCAACTTGCACTATAAAGGGGCGATTTTCATCAGGGTGTTGTAGGACTGGTTCAGAAACGAATTGGGTTTTGAGGTGGTCGAACGCTGTTTGGCATTGGGGTGTCCAAGACAATTTTGCACTTGGTTTTTTGGCGTGGTCCCCCTTGTCTTTGGTTTTTAACAGTTCTGTCAGGGGGAGCGTTATTTGAGCAAAGCTTGCTATAAATTCTCTATAGAAGTTGGCAAAGCCCAAGAAGGATTGCAGTTCTTTGCGGGTAGTGGGCGTTTGCCAGTCTTGTACGGCTTGTACTTTGCTCGGGTCCATTTTTAAACCCTCTTTGGAGATGCAATATCCCAGATAAGTGAGTTCGGTTTTATGAAATTCACATTTGGACAGTTTAATAGGCAATTTGTTACACATTAGAGTAGTTAGAACTTTTTCCACAAGCTTTACGTGTTCTTCTTCAGATTCTGAATAAATTAACACGTCATCTAGGTACACTACTACTCGTTTATATAAAAATTCATAGTACTTCATTGATCATGGACATGAAAACCGAAGGGGCTCCGGCCAGGCCAAAAGGCATCACTAAGTATTCATACTGGCCGAGGGGCGTATTAAATGCGGTTTTCCATTCATCGCCCTCCCTTATACGAACGTGGAAGTAAGCATCTTTTAAATCCAATTTTGTAAAGATCTTACCATGTGCCACGACGTTGAGTAGATCTTGGATGAGTGGGATGGGATAGGCGTTGCTGGAGGAGACTGCATTAAGTCCTCTAAAGTCTGTGCAGAGTCTCAAACCCCCATCCTTTTTCTTGACAAAAAGTACTGGAGCAGCATGAGGGCTATTAGCGGGTCGAATGAATCCCCTTTGAAGATTTGTGTCAATGAATTTGCGTAGTTCTTCTCGCTCGTTGGGACTCATGGGGTATAGTCGGCCTTTGGGTAAGGATGCTCCCGGTAAGATTTCTGCTGCACAATCTGTCCTCCTGTGAGGAGGTAAGGAGTTGGCTTCTTCTTCTGTGAAAGCTTGAGTATAGGCTCGGTATTGCTTAGGTATTAGGTTAATTTCTTCTTGAGTTAGGAGAGCTTGTTCCACTAGGGTCGGGGTGTTACCGGTACTGTTTTGGTAGTAACAGGATTCATATTAGTGCCATCCATTTGTTCAAAAATGACTGGAGTTTCCAGCTCTTGTATGGAAATTACTAGTCCATTTACTAGGACTGGTGAAATAATGTCTCGAGAGCAGCCCGAGTCTATAAGAGCTTGAACACGAACATGTGTTCATCTTCGTTCTTCTGTGCCTCCACACATGGGGACTGCGCAGGCGCAGGCCAGCCACCGGAGAATTTTCTAGAGCTTCTATGGCTCCGAAGGGGTCGTTTGTCGCGCGCCTCAGCGACCGTCTTCCCGCCCAAACGGTCACGTGCTCCTCCAGCGACCAACGGCCCCTTCCCTCAGTTCTCTTCTTGCCGCCGCTTGGAGAGAACGTTTGAGCTTCGCGCTCTGTGCTTGTGCTTCGTGCCTTTCTAACTGATTGATCTTTGGCTTCGGACTTCGGACCTCGACTACTCTTTGGATCTCGCTTTGGACTTTGACGTGAACTCGGTAATACGACTCGGACTGTTTTGACCCTTCTCTCGTGTGCCCCTGAAGATGGCCTCAACGGCTCTCTTCAAGCACTGCCTTCAGTGCCACACTAAGATGGCCAAGACCGATGGCCATGACTTATGTCTTTTTTGTTTGGGGGAGACCCACAACGTGTCGGCCTGCAAGATCTGCCAGGGCTTCACCAACAAGGCCCGGCAGGATCGGAGGGCCCGACTGAATTCATCACTGTGGCAGTCGGTCATGTCCGAGGGGACCCCGTTACCTAAGGCCGGCCCTAGCCCGTCTGCCGAAAGGCGTTCAAGAGCTGGCTCAGTGGCCTCCGCGAGGTCGGGGTCGAAACCGCGCCCCCCGAGTGCCTCGGCGTCGAGAGCGGCCTCTCCAGCGCAGGGTCCGGCGCGGCCGCCCCGCAGCGCGTCATCCACCAGGTCGGATCCGAGACCGACTTCGGAACCGAGGATCCTGGTTCCGAGTCCCCGGTTGGAACCGACGACCGGTTCGATCCCTATTACATCGAAGAGGTCGAAGCAGAGGTCCCCTTCGAAGGCGAGGAGCGCGTCGGTTCCGAGGTCTTCTTCGGAACCGGCAAAAAAGAAGAAGAAGACCAAACATCATCGGTCGCCACATCCCGCCCCCCAGGAGGAAGTCATCGTGCTTCCTCATACGCCTTCCCCTCATCTGGGTTCCCCTGAACCAGAGGAACTCTCCGTGCCGGTGCCGGATCCGATGGCCTTCGAAACGGTGCCCGCAGAGTTTTCGTCGGGGCCGGAGCCGAGCCTGCGCCGTCGGAGTCGACCATCTCCTGCCCTTCGGTCGCCGAGATTGGAACCGAGCCCGTCTCCTCATCGGGGCCGTCCATCTCCTGCCCGTCCATCTCCGCCTCCTGTCGGTCGTGAGCGACGTCGGACCGGAGACAGCATTCGATCTGCCCGATCCACTGCGTCCCGGCATCGTCAAGCCTCCTACCTTCCCTCGCCATACCATTGCCAGTGGGAAGGGGCACCTGCTGGTTTCTCCGAGTCGGAACCGGGGCCATCGACGTCGAGGCGAACGTGGTTTCCCCCTCCAGTCCAGGGTGAGGACTCCCAGCACGGTTCCGAGGAAGGAGAAGTGGAGAGCCTGGCCGATTACCAGTCGGAATCCTGGTCCGAACCATCGCCGGCTGATGATCTGGTGCCATCTATGGGCTCCCCGTACGAGGACCTCCGCATCTACGCCGACCAGATGGCGAGGATGGCCCAGGCCCTCGAGATGGACATCTCCTCGGCAACCCCACAGACCAAAGACAAGCTGCTCAAGCGGATATACGGTGACAACCCGGCGTCCATTGGCTTCCCCATGCTCGAGGGTATTGAGGAGATCGTGGAGAAGGTGTGGAAGGTGCCCTGTGACCAGCCTCTGACATCTAAGAGGATCGAGCAGCTTTATAAGATCAAGCAGGGCACCTGGCCGGCGTTGGTGAAGCACCCTCCACCTTCCTCCTTGGTCACGGAGGAATTCAACCCCCGACGGTTGGGTCACTCCTCGGTGCCTGCCGATAAAGAGGGCAGAAAGCTTGATGCCATGGGCAGGCGCCAGTACATCGTCGCTTCGCTGGGTCTGAGGATTGCCAACTACCAGACCATCATGGCAGGGTACCAGCTGTACCTCTGGGAGAAGTTGGCGTCCTATACCTGGGACCTCCCACCTGAGCAGAAGGCTGTGGTGTCCCTGCTGCAAACAGAGGCTGTCCGGCTGTCTAAACAGCAAATGAATGCTGGGAGCCACGCTGCTGACACTGCTGCTAGAGGGATGGCTTCGGCGGTGGTCCTCAGGCGCCACTCCTGGTTGCGGTCGACCGCCCTGTCTCAGGAGGTGCGTTCCAGGGTGGAGAGCATGCCCTTTGAGGGGGACTCGCTGTTCTCCAAGTCCACCGACGAGACCCTGAAAAAGAAGGAGGAGGACAGGCAGACGGCTAGGTCCTTGGGGCTGGCTCCTGCGGACAAGCCCTCCTCCAGGCCACGGTACGCTCCCCGGTCCGGCCCTTACCATTTCCAGGGCAGATACCAGCAACAGCGGCCGGGTTTCCACCAGTATCCTGCCTACCAGCAGCGGCCTTACCCTCCCGCACAGCAGCAGAGGAGGCGTAGGTCCTTCAAGCCTCATCCGGCACAACAACCGGCCCAGCAGAGGGATCAGCAGGGCGCCGGGAGGCAGTACTGACGGGTCGCGCCAGCCGTATCCCCGAACTTTTCGGACAGACTGAGTCCATTCCTCTCTGAGTGGGAGTCAATAACATCTGACTCATGGGTCTTAACGATTGTTGAACTGGGATACGGGCTGGAGTTCGTTGAGCTGCCTAGATGCAGTTCACCCCTGACAGCTGTCAATAACACTATGGCCGAGCTGGATGCGGAGATCGTGTCGCTCTTGGCCAAGGGTGCTGTGGAAGAGTTGCCCTATGAGGACTCTGTAAAGGGTTTCTTCTCTAGGTTCTTCCTGGTCCCTAAGAAGGATGGGGGCTTACGTCCCATTTTAGATCTGAGGGGCCTTAATGCCTTCCTCAAGGTGACCAAATTCAAGATGGTTACGTTGGCGACTGTGATCGCCTTGCTCAAACACGGGGATTGGTTTGCGGTCCTTGACTTGAAGGACGCATATTTTCACGTGGGGATACGGGAGGAGCACAGGAAATACCTGAGCTTCGTTTACCGGCGAAGGGTTTTCCGGTATAAGGTGCTCCCCTTTGGCCTGTCCACTGCCCCGCGAGTGTTCACGAAATGTGTGGCCCCTGTGGTTTCCTTCCTGCGGGAAGAAGGCTGTACCATCTTTCCGTACCTCGATGACTGGCTCATCGTGGCTGAATCGGAGTCTAGGCTGGTGCAGGACATTGGCTTGGTGCTTAGCACTTGCCAACGCCTGGGGCTCCTGGTGAACTTTGAGAAATCCAAACTGGTGCCCAACTGCAAGGTGTCCTACATTGGTGCACTGTTAGACTCTGTGGAGGGTAAGGCTCTGCTCCCCTTGGAGAGGGCTTGGTCCCTAAGGGGTCTAGTGTCCATGTTTAAGAGGAACCGATTCCAGTCTGTGCGCACTATCCAGTGCTTACTAGGGCATATGGCAGCGGCCACCTCTGTGGTGCCCTTTGCTAGGCTGCGTATGCGCCCGCTCCAGAACTGGTTTGTGCGGAGGTACGATGCTTTGCTGCACCCTCCGTCCCTCAAATTCTCTATCCCGAGGGTCATCCTCTCCTCCTTGGACTGGTGGCTGTCTGATGACAACTTGTTTAAAGGGACCCCCTTTGGGTATCAGCACCATGACGTCACGGTTACCACTGATGCCTCTCTGTTGGGATGGGGGACTTACTGTGGTGATGTGTCTGTGCAAGATGTCTGGTCTGAGAGGGAAAAGACCCTCCATATCAATGTGCTTGAACTAAGGGCCATTCGTTTCGCACTTGTGTCTCTTACAGCACTGCTGAGAAATCGTCAGGTGTTGGTGCAGACGGACAACACGACTGCCATGTACTACGTGAATCAGCAGGGGGGCACAGTGTCCATGGCCCTGTGCCGGGAAGCCACGCTCACTTGGCAGTGGGCTATCAGGAACGGCGTGTCGCTCTGTGCTATACACGTGGCTGGGTCAGACAATGCCCGAGCAGATGCCCTCAGCAGGGTCCCTTTGCTGGACCACGAGTGGGAACTGAACGTAGAGTGCGTTGGGCCGATCTTCCAGATGTGGGGTCATCCAGTGATAGACGTGTTCGCCACTGCGGCGACCACCAAGGCCCACACGTTCTGTTCCAGGGCAGGGAGCGACCCCCTCTCTATTGGGGATGCCTTCCAGTTTACGTGGACGCAGGGCTTGCACTACATGTTTCCTCCATTCCCCTTGATTCCCAGGGTCCTGTGCAAGATAGAGGACGACGGGACGGACTGCATCCTGGTGGCCCCCTTTTGGCCATGGCAGGTTTGGTTCCCGAAGCTCCTGCGGATGTCCCAACGGACATATGTCAGTCTGCCCCCTCGGCAAGACCTTCTCCTGAACGGGAGCCTAGTCCACCACGATCCCAGGAAGCTGCACCTAACGGCTTGGCGGATCGTTCCTCCCCTGTAGGCTTTACTGACGAGGTACAGAGGGTCCTCCTGAATGCTCGTCGGCCATCCACTAGGCGCGCTTATGCGGCCAAGTGGCGCAGGTTTGAACTTTGGGCACTTGCTAAAGGAGTGGTGCCTGACAGCAGTCCCTTGGGGGTTGTATTCGAGTATTTGTGCCACTTGCGTGGCCTGGGCTTGAAGGTTTCCTCCCTCAAGGTCCACCTGGCAGCGATATCAGCTGCTCACACCCGAGTTGAGGGTGCTACACTGTTTTCTCACCCACGATCCCGCCAGTTCCTTAAGGGCATGTACAATCTTTACCCACTTGTGTCGGCGCCAGTGCCTCAGTGGTCACTGTCCTTGGTACTCTCACGTCTCATGTTGCCTCCTTTTGAACCTATGGCTACCTGCCCCTTGGATATGCTATCCTACAAGGTGGCATTCTTGGTGGCTGTGACATAGGCCAGAAGGGTCAGTGAGCTGTCTGCACTGCGGTCTGACCCTCCCTTTCTTGTGTTTCATCCCAACAAGGTGGTCCTGCGTCCCTGCCTCGGGTTTCTGCCCAAGGTGGTGTCCGCCTTCCACCTCTCGCAGGATATCTCACTACCTGCGTTCTTTCCTCAACCTTCCTCTAAGGGGGAAAAGGCCCTCCATTCCCTAGACTTGAAGAGGGCCCTAGCCTATTACCTGGATAGGACGAAGGGATTCCGTTCCAGTCCTCACCTGTTTGTATGCTTTGGGGCCAAGGACAAGGGTAACAGGGCTTCCTCACAGACCCTGTCTAGGTGGATTGTGGCGGCCATTAACAGGGCCTATTCCCTGGCAGGGGTAGCTTGCCCGCTTCATGTTAGGGCCCACTCCACGCGGTCCCAAGCATCCTCTTCGGCACTCCTCAGGGGGGTGCCCCTGGTTAACATTTGTAAAGCAGCCACATGGTCCTCTGCAGACACCTTTGTCAGGCATTACGCCATTGATGTCAATGCGGAGCAGGATGTATCTGTGGCCAGGGCTGTCCTACACTCCCTTTTTTCCTGAGGGAGTCTTGGGAAGATTTTCTTGGCGTACCTGCTAGGTACCCTTGAGTGAATGAGTGTATATATATGTATATTGGGGTGTATATATGTGTAAATATTGGGTACTGATGTATCACTGCACAGTTTACATAGATGTATATATGCATATCTATTTGTTGTTGTTCTTGTTTGTTCAATAAAATTGTGTTGGACTTCACCCCACCTTCCTTATTGTGTGAAGCTTGGTACACTCCCATGTGTGGAGGCACAGAAGAACGAAGATGAAAACAGGGTTAACATACCTGTAACTTATGTTCATCGAGTTCTTCTGTGCTGACACACAACCCTCCCTCCTACCCCGCTGTGAATTCCAATGCACAAAGATGTGGTGGCTGTAACTGAATCTGATGTGTTTTAAGGTGTTACGGCTAAGTGTGTTGGTCAAGCGGCGGCAAAGGAGAACTGAGGGAAGGGGCCGTTGGTCGCTGGAGGAGCACGTGACCGTTTGGGCGGGAAGACGGTCGCTGAGGCGCGCGACAAACGACCCCTTCGGAGCCATAGAAGCTCTAGAAAATTCTCCGGCGGCTGGCCTGCGCCTGCGCAGTCCCCATGTGTGTCAGCACAGAAGAACTCGATGAACATAAGTTACAGGTATGTTAACCCTGTTTTTTCCTTTCTGGATTGACTAACGTTACTGGTATGAAGAGTATGGACCCGTGAGGTCTGTTCAGGGTAGGAACAGACAGATCTTTGATCTGTCATTTGGGTCCTTTTACGACAGATCCATCTCGTTTCCCGAGGCCGGGCTCTCCGGGTTTTCCTCTCCGACTAGGGCTGTTGAATCATATTCCATGACGTCGTCTAGCTCCAACCCTCTTTCGGGAGGATTTCTACGGAAAGCTCCTCTGCCTCTCGTTGCTCTCGGAGCAGGTGTTGGGTGGGTTGGCGCAGGTTGAGCGGTGGGGGCTGGACGTCTTGGTGGGAACGGAGTTCTTTGCACAGGCTGATATGGACATTGTGCCGCAAAGTGACCGCTTTGTCCACACTGCAGACACAATCCTTGTTGCCATCTAGCATCTCTTGCTCCTCTGGTAGCGTACCCAGCACCCCTACTTCCCCTCACCAGCACTGATGAACGCCGTTGCCCAGTGGTTTGCTGCTGCTCGACTATGCGCACTTCTTGCATACGATTTTCCACTTCACAAGTTAACTGGATCCACCCCAAAAGTGTGGGAGGGTTATCCTGCATTAGAGCCCGATCCAACAATTTGGGATTCATACCCTGTTTGAATAGGATTATTTTGGTGGACTCCTCACACCTTGGGCATTTGGCGGCCAGCTGTCGGAATTTCGTAACATAGTCTCTGGCCGACATGTTGCCTTGTCGAATGGCTTGCAATTCTGTTCGGGCCCTAGTTTCCTCTAAGGGGTCTTCGTACTGGGCGCGAAGCGCATCCACTAGCCCCTGTAGAGTGTTCAATTCGGGGGCCCCCAATTCATAAAGAGCTACATACCATTCAGCTGCTTTCCCTTGGAGACGAGACCCCAAGTGCTCGATCTGGCTGGCTTCCATCTCCAAATAAATGTCCCCAACGGTTAAAGAATTGTAACGCTTGTACGAGGAAGAATCCTAGTTTGGAAGGATCTCCGTCAAATGTGGCTTCCAGTTTCACCCACCCCATCGGCAGCTCCGGCTGTCTGGCGAATGGCGCAGGCAGTGGGTAATATTCTGCTGGCACTTGTTGCGGCCCCCCGTCAGGATACTGTGGAAGGGGTTGCACTGGAGGCTGTTGGGGCCTCAGTTGCGGAAGCCGTGGAAGAGGCCCCCTCGGTGCTGGCTGTAGCGGCGGAGGTCCTCTAGGTACAGGTTGAGCTGGTGGGGGGGGTCCTCTTGGCGCCGGTAACAGTGGAGGAGGTCCCCCCGGTACTGGCTGTAGCGGCGGAGGAGGTCCCCTCGGTACTAGCTGTGGCGGCGGAGGAAGCCCTCTAGGAATCGGTTGTCTTGGCACGGGGGTTCCTCTCGGCCCTGGCGTTTGCAGCGGACGAGGCGTAGTTCCCCGTCCAATGGATCCCGACGGCGGAGTTTGTCGGGGGGGGGGGTAGTACCTCTCTGTTTCCTTCCGACCCTCCAACAATGAGTACCGAGAGTAAATGGACTGCATGGGCCAAACTTTCTTCCATGCTAGACAGTCTATCTTCCAACACTTGTACGCGACTTGAGTCGGTAGTTCCTGCACACTCATCAGCAGCAGCTTGCGTGGTATCCACGTACTCTGCATAAGATTCAGCACAGGCCACCCCGGGCCAGGGCCTTATTTCTCCCATGCCTTGAGCCCCCGCTCCCTGCTCTTCTTGCGATCCCCTTCCAGGATTCCTTTTGCTAATCCTGTAACCACCAAAATTCCAGCGTCAACGGCTACGGTTCGACTTTGTAATTGTATCCACGTGTGTTCATTCACATCTTGTTGCCCCGACCACGGGGTAACTTCGGCATAGTCCCAACTCAGAACATCGCGGTGGGACGTTTCCCACTCCAGCTGGTCGGCCTCTCTATTCCAGTAGTACCACGGTTGACTACTGGCGTGTTCTGCAATTACTTCCAGACTCCGTCGGCCTTCCATTGGGGGCTGCATGAATGTAGTACTAGCTCTCCTTTCCCTCATGTCCCTTGGCCTCGAGCCCCACTGTGTTGGCGTCGGCAAAGAAATCAACGGGTCAGCAGCGGCTATGGGCCGAGTATTAGTCCTACTGGGAGCGAGGGTATAAACCGTAGAAACGGAGGACCCTGTTCCTCTCTGAATGGATCCTTGAAGCTTGAGAGCCGGGGGAGGCATATGGATCAAACAAAGGGTCCCTGTCGGATACAGCTTTGGAATCCGTCTGCCCCGGCTTAGGCATTGGAAAAAGGTGATTCGCAACAAAATGTCAGAACTGTGGCTAGATAATAGTTATATCCAGACTACCTTTTGCAATCAGACAAGAGTCCGTTGTTTTCAAAAGATTTACTGAAAGTATTAACCATTATAGTCCACTGGCCCAGATGTAACATCTGGGTTGGTACACGTGTATTGTTGCGAATGAGAGGTAAAGAATACAGTACAAAGTATCAAGACTCAGTAGGCCCAGCCTCCCCCCACAGTTCTCAAAACAATCCCTTTGAAGCTGAGAGAGTGAGAGTTTCCCAGGACTGGAGAAGATGTAGCCAAAACATTCCTCTTCTGCGAGATAGCTGCTAGGGAAGCTCTTGGCACCTGTGAAGAAAGCACTTAGCACACTAAAAGAATTAAAATGAAGTTTCTTTGGTTAGCACATACAGAGAAGCATTCTGAACCTGACAACTATCAGGGGTGGTTTTCCATTGCCTGCCTCTGCAACCCTGGTCTTTGTTGGAGGTCTCCCATCCAATTGCTAACCAAGGCCAACCCTGCTTCACTTCTGAGATCTGACGAGATCAGGCTCACCTGGGCTATCCAGGGCAGGGCTGTGGACTATACACTGGGCAATATAAAAGATACTTGTACAGTGTTAAAATAGCAAACCAGGCTGCGTCATCACAATTTCTTGGTGTGAGGTGTGAAAAATCTACCCATTCCCTGTTCTGACCAGAGGGGAAACAAACAGGTTGAGAATCCCAAGCTACCAGACCTCAATTGGGAGTTTTTTTCTTCTCCCTCCCCTCTGCTATGCAACAAAAAGAAAAACCTTTTCAGGTACCTGCTGTTTCTCTTACCATCAGTAACCAGCAGAAGAAAGCTAGTGACTAGACCTTAATCTCCCTCAGGTTTACCTTCTGAGTCTGACTTGTTCAGGCTTCCTGCCACCGCCCCCCCCCCCATCTTCTGCAGCAGCTAATTCTGCACCGAAGGCAAACCCCAGCAGTGTCACCTGTGCAGGCGAATGCAGGTCCAAATAAGAATTGCTTTGGAGTCAAAATAGTTTTTTTATTGTTCAAAAGCACAAATGTCATTTGCCCTATCTGCAAAAATACTGATTGCAAAAGGAAAAATATTGGCCCAATAATTTCTACTTGCAGAGGAAGAAAAAGTGTGGAGTAAGCGTTTTATCCCTTTGTCCCTGGTGGGTAGCCGTGGATATGACAGCGAAAGCAGAAATGAGCCCACTTGCTTTTTTATGTTGTGTAAAGCCCACCTTTCTCACTGAGATTGCCCAGTGCAGCTCAGTACAATCAAGAGGGGGAGACATCTAATTAGCAATGTAAAAGGACTAGGAACGGCAAAATTTTGAAACAGAGCTGTCCTCTGAACAAGCATACGTATCAAACATAACATATTAATGCAGAGTTCAGTGTTATGTCAGTAAAAAGAGGAGTTAGCTGTGTTAGTCTATAGTTGCAAAATAGTAAAGAGTCTAGTGGCACCTTTAAGACTAACCACCTTTATTGTAGCGTACAATATGTACCTATTGTAGCATACAGTAGGATGATGCATCTGACAAAGAGAGCTGTGGTTCTCAAAAGCTTATGCTACAGCTGCATCTGATGAAGAGAGCTGTGGTTCTCGAAAGCTTGTGCTACAGATGCATCTGATGAAGAGAGCTGTGGTTCTCGAAAGCTTGTGCTACAATAAAGTAGGTTAGTCTTAAAGGTGCTACCGGACTCTTTACTATGTCAGTAGAAACACAGTGCATCTTCATGGGCCAGTCGATTATGATGTTATCCTATATCCTTTATAAAATTGCCCTCCTGAACATAGTTTTACAAGGTTTGCAAAATACCAAGAGAATGAGAGCTTTCCCAAGCACCTCAGGCAGGCCACTCCATGGGTTGAGGGCTGCTACAGAGAAGGCCCGTTTGTTTGTTTTTTAAGTTTTCCAAATGTTTATTTAATTATGCACATTAGTAGTTAACAATATTGAGAGAAAGTCCTTAAACACTGATAACTAAGAAATCTTCTGTTACATATTAATAATGATTTATATGCCCTTATAACCATGAATTTTCTTACAAATGAGTATTTCAACTTGGATTTCAATTAAAGGTTGATATACTAAATGACTTAAATTTACTAAATGACTTAACTTAAATCTTAACCTTATTATAGAGGATTTATAGCATAAACATAGATGATTGAACACCTTTGATAATAATTAGATTATTAATAAAATACTGTTCAAGGAAGATTTTTTCAATATATATAATAAGTATTATTATGAAGTTAAACCTTTTATCCATCCATTACAGATATTAATAGAAAAACCAACAATGATAATATATACTCATTATTGTAACCCTTATAAACCTTGCTAAAGTAACCCCCCTCCCTCTGTCCCCTCTTACTTTACGAAATAACACTATTTAAATTGGATTAATTAAGTTGTTTAATAACCATTCTCTATAGCCCAAGAGTAACCCACCCCCTATAGACTATTTGGCCTACTCCTACCAACTTGGAGAGCTGTAAATAACTGGGGGCCCAGTCTGTGACCTCCGTTCCCTCCCCACCATGCCTCTAATCTGAAATTAAATATATGCATTTTCCAGTCATAACATTTTACAGTTTATTTTAGTTTGGTGTCAGCTTGGATTTTAACATTTCAGTCTGTTTTTTCTTTCTTGTTAAATGTGTCTTGCTTGGGTCTTGTTATCCTTAAAGGGTGATAAAGAACTGAGCATTTTTCTTTTCTGTGATATTCTGTCTCTGATTGAAAAAGTCTCAATGCCGAGATCTTGCAGTAATCTTTCCAGCTTCCTGATCTAAAACTCGTTAGATTGTATCTTGTATTTTGACTTGAAGATGTGTATAATTAGTCCATTTATATTTTATTTGGGCTTTTCTCAATGCTTCTGTTTTAAATCTCACTTCTTTTCTTTAATATTGTGGATGGCAAGTCTGTAAGTATTTGGATATTTGTCCCCTTTGTAGGGGATTGATCCTTTATTTCTTGCTATTTCTAGTATTTTACTCCTTGTCTTCCAGTCTGGGATCGTGGCTAATTAGGGTTACCAGCTCCAAGTTGGGAAATTCCTGGAGATCTGTGGGGTGAAACCTGGAGAAAGTGGGTTTTGGGGAGGGAAAGGACCTTGACAAGGCATAATTCCATAGAGTTGACCCCCCAAAGTAGCCATTTTCTCCACGTGAACTGATCTCTGTGGCCTGGAGACCAGTTGTAATTCCGGGAGATCTTCAGCCACTACCTGGAGGCTGGCAACCCTATGGCTAATGTATCTCTTGGTTTATTATACTTTGGATTATTTTGTGACCCCAGGCAAAAAGCCTTGGTGATTATAGGGGTTGCGCCCTTTTCAAGTTGTATATGCTGTGACAGCCATGATTCTAAAAAGGAGGGTAGATCTGCATTGTCAGATATCTTCTCATCAAAATTTCTGAATTTAAGGGTAGATTGTTTTGTCTGGATTTCCAGTTGCAATAGTCTTTCTTGTAGCTGTTTATTTTCTCGTTGTAAAATGGCTATTTCAGATCGCAACGAATTGCTTAATATAAGGGCATGATTAGTCTTTTGTGCTACTTTGTCTGTAGCTGATTTTATTTCAGCAAGTTGTTCCTCAAAGGGTTGAAGAATAGTCATAATTTTTTGCTCCAATGGATCCAGTATTCTGGCCAGCGTTGGGTCTGCCGAGCTAGATAAGTTGGGTGGCTTATTCTCACCCTCGCTGTTTTCAGCCGCCATTTTGGATGTCGCGCTTTTCTTCTCTGCTGCCTGCTGCAAGGCTGGGAAGAATTCCTGAAGCTTTTTTGAAGCGTTTGCCTTCATTTTTTTCTTCTCAGCATTTCATTTGCTCAAATTTCTTTCTTTATTCGCTTTTAAGGTCTGTTACGACGTTTTATTTTGAGGCTTTAGGGTGAGGAGGGACGGAGCTAACTTTCCATGCTTCCTTCTCCCTCGGAGCTGTAGCCACGCCCCCTCAGAAGG
This sequence comes from Eublepharis macularius, assembly GCF_028583425.1. Taxonomy (NCBI): domain Eukaryota; kingdom Metazoa; phylum Chordata; class Lepidosauria; order Squamata; family Eublepharidae; genus Eublepharis; species Eublepharis macularius. The sequence goes on from NC_072792.1 coordinate 3,880,893, forward strand.
CCCCTGTTTTGACCATTGTTGATCTTGCCCGTCTGGAGGGTGGCACCTCAGAAGGCTCTGCTCAGCTGAGCTTGGGCCAGTTCAAAGGAATCCCCCCTGCATGAATCTAGAACCTTTCTGTTGCAAGGCAGGTACAATCTCACTAGAACTCGGGGACCTACTGTCCTTACCATTCTGAATGAGACTGGGGGGAGTTGTGCTGTGAGCTACCGCAGTTGCTTTCTTGCATACATGTGAGCTGTGTGTGAAGAAGACCTCTCCACCTCTTGCGCCCCATGCAGTGGTACCTACCATTTACCACTTTGCGATCTGCCAAGTGAGATCGTGCTAAATGTATCTTACGGGCTCTTGTCCATACAAGCTTATGCCACAAAAAGTCTGTGGAACTTCAGGAAGCCACAACTCTCCTTTTTGCATATTGTTTTGTCCCCAGCTCTTAGCTTGTACTAAAATGCATGGGGGAAGAAGTAGGTGTGTGTTTTCCCTTTTAAACCTCCTGTTCAGAGGAGGAATTCTCTGCTTCCACATTTTTTATTTTTTGGTTCTTTCCCAGTATTGTCCAGCAGCTCCCTGGGTGGATTCTCTGCACTGTTAACGACAGGATCAGCTCCCCCTTTTCCTGTCTTATCTGACCCTCTCTTTTGCATATTTGTCTCTCAAAAGCTTATGCCCTGGGAAATCCTGTTGGTCTTTAAAGTGCTACTGGACCCAAACCTTGCTTTGAACATTCTAGTAACATTGACTGCAAGGGTTTTCTGGGGCTCTCTTTCCATCAGCCATTTCTCAGGAAGTAACTGCATTCTCAGTTTTTGGGTGGTGGTGTGATGTGGTAAGCCACCTTCCATAGTTATAGTAGTTCTCATATGAATCCCCTAAATAAATCAGTCTTGAAACATAAATGGTACAAATTAGGAAACTTCCAACAGAAGTGTGAAATCGACCAAGATTTCATTGTGCAGAAAAGAGGTGTTCCCTATTTCCTGCCCAAGTATGCACACTAAAATCATGCAGTCCGGACCCCACCTTAGGTGCCTTTCCAGGTGCTGAAACAGCCTCCCTCTGCTGTTTCGGCACCTGAAAAGATGCGGTGGGGGGGGGGGGATAAGAGGTCCTGGGGTTGCCATGCACGCTCCGTGAATTGGGGCCTCACAGCAATTTTAAGGGATCTACAGATGCTGTTAGAATGGCATCAGCAGCCGGGGGGGGGGACCTGTGGTTGCTGCCCCTTGTAGTTTAGCTGTAAGAACTCTAGAGTTGGTGAATGAAGGGGAAGAGTAGCCCAGTCTGCCTCATTAGATGGGGTGTTATGTCTGTATATGCCAGCCAGCTTCTCTTACTCAAATGGTATTATAATTGCAGTCAGTGGAGAGACAGTTATATTCCATATGTCTGCCTTTAAGTCCTGCTTTCTTTTCTCTGCAATAGGCCAGAAGCCGCACATATAAGGAAATCCAAAGACAAGAAGAAGACAGAAAACTGCAGGAGATGAAGGAAGAGCAGCGAAGGAAGGTGATGAAGTAGCCGCTAACTCTCTCCGGCTGGTCCCTTTGCTTTTCCGTGTGGACTGGGGGTTCAAATTAGTGAGGAGTACAGGCAGAGCTATACCTTGACCTTAAATTTGAACATCCTGGTTTTGTTTGAATTGACTGTTGTGTTTATGGCTTGCAGTAACCACATCTAGTTCATCAAGTGTTGCATTTAAAGGCTAAGTAATGACCGTTGGATATCGTGTCCACATGACTGGGTGCTCAGTTCTAAGCATCCCCCCCACAGAGCCTTCCTTGAAATTAGCAGGTGGAAGTATTTGGAGCCAGAACCTTCGGCATCATCTTGCATGCATTGCATTAGGTTGTCTCTCCCAGAAGAAGACAGCATTCTCTCGCCTAGGCATGTCTGCAATTTGTTTGTTTCTTAACGTTGACATGCATGTTGGGATTAATGCCAACGAGCAAGATGACTGCCCGTCTTGTCACCATTTGCCGTAGCATAACAGTTAAGTGGCTGGGTTGCGAATCAGCACTCTGCTGGTTCGACTCCCAGTACTGCCATGAACTCTGCAGGGGGGCTCCAGCAAACCACTCCTCTCAGTCCCAGCTCCTCACCCGTATTGTGGGGATAATAACAACACTGACTTTGTTCACCACTCTGAGTTGGGCACTAATTTGCCTAGAAGGGCAGTATATAAACATGTTGTTGGTCTTGTGATTGTCAGCGGCGGTGGTGGCCGCTGTGGGTAACCCAGGTGCACCATAAATTCTGAGCAACAATCGTGGTTGAAATACTCCTTAAAGAACTGGCTATGTTAGAATTCAGAATGGGATCCATGCTTCTCAAGAAGGGGGTACTGATCCTGCCAGTGGGTGTGTCTCTGGGCCAACCTAGACCACACCACATCCCTGAGCCCACCATGGGAACAGGGCACCATTTTAGAGCCTTTTTAAAAATTCTGAAAATTGCCACAGGGGCCAGATCCTGCTAGGGACTCTGGTGCAAGAGGCTCCTGTCTCCCCTCTCACTTTTCAGCAGCTGAAACAACCGTGGCATGCTCTAGGGGCATGGCATCATCTAGTGAGGCCCCTTTCCAGCATCCCCCTCATGTTTCATGAAGATTGGACCTCAGGGGCCTTTTATGGCCCCCCCAAAGGAGGTGCCCCCTGCCACCCCATTTGTTTCTGTTGTGGGGGGGGGGGAAATGACAACCACTGCAGAAAGACATAGGTTATGGCTTCCCCAGGGTCCAATCTCCCTGAAACCTGGTGAGGGGAGGGAGGAGGTATTTAGAGGATAGTTAGGAGCAGGTCCCTTGCAAATTCTGTGGATTTTGCTTGCAAAATGCCACCCCAGCCTCCTACATAGCTCCCTTAGTTTTCTCCATAGGGAATAATGGAGAGGGAGGTTGCTGGGGACACCTTCTTTGGGGGGGGCACAAAATCCCCCCCCCCGAAGTCCAATCTTCATGAAACTTGGGGGGTCATTGGAGGACAGTTAGGAGTAGGTCCCCAGCAAAGTTGGTAAAATACAGTCCTAAAATGCCGCCCCAGGCCTCCAGAAAGCCCCAAATCGCATTTACCATTGGAAAGAATGGCCAAGTTTTACTGAATTTGCTCTATATTGCCAAGCCAAACTAGAGAATGCATACCTCCACCCTGTCCTTTCCAGGTCCACGTATCAGGCATATTTCTGAAGTTTTGCTCAGACGCTTAATTGTATTGCCACAATCTTTCTTCCCACCTCCTCCTCCTCCTGACTGAAAACGCTGCATGGAGAGGAGGCGTAGGAAGTTAAGGGGGGAAGGAGGGTGCAGGAAGGAGGAGTAGGGAGGCAGCAGCATCAACTGCCAGTTTGGTGCAGTGGTTAAGAGCGCAGGACTCTAATCTAGAGAACTGGGTTTGATTCCCCACTCCTCCACTTGAAGCTAGCTGGGTGACCGTGGGCCAGTCACAGCTCTCTCAGAGCACTCTCAGCCCCACCCACCCCACAGGGTGATTATTGTGGGGATAATAATGACATACTTTGTAAACCGCTCTGAGTGGGTGTTAAGTTGTCCTGAAGGGCGGTATGTAAATCGAATGGTGTTGTTATTAATATTAACTAGAAAATGGAAGGTTGCAGAATGAACGATGAGGTTATTGGTTAAGCAAAAGCTTTGCCCCCATGGGCAGGCTGAGGTTTGAAGCCTCCATCAGCCCAGAAGTTTGCTTGGTGCCCTGGGCTGAGGAAAGTGCACGAGTGCCCCAAATTCCTACCTCCTAGGATGGTGCCGAGGAGAACACTTTCCATGTACATACTCTAGCCCAATCTATCTATTTAAGGTGTTTATAAGCTACATTGAATCCAATCTTTGGTCCAGTAGTACCATGAAGTCCAGCTAGATTTCCAGGGTTTGAACATTCGAGAATCAGAGCTCTGTTTATCAGATAGGAGGAGGGGGAGAAGGAAGGAGCCTTTAAAAGTGAGGCACTTTGGCCTCATTTATAAAGATTCCTTTGCCACTCCTTACATCTGGCAAAGGGAGCTCTGACTCTCGAAAGCTCCCGCTGGTCTTTGAGATGCTGCTGGAACTGTAGCAGAAGAGCGGCAGGACTCTCATCTGGAGAGCCAGGTTTGATTCCCCACCCCTCCACTTGAAGCCAGCTGGGTGACCTTGGGTGACTCACAGCTCTCTCAGAGCTCTCTCAGCCCCACCCACCCCACAGGGGTGCTTACTACAGACCAACATGGCCACCCACCTGATACTATCTTCATTGAATCCAGTGTTTGGCAAAATCTGAAGAAGGTTAAAATAAAGTAAAATTCTAAATACAGTTTTCATAAAAGAAGCCTTCATAGAATTATCAGCTGCATGAGATAAGCGATTATTAAACTCTTCTGAATGTCAAACGCCCAGACCAACAGAAAGATCTCCTTCAGAAGGAGGCAAGCGTAAGAGAGCCTCCCAGGAAGCGGCTTCCATGTTCTCGAGGCAGCGGCTGCAAAAGCCCAGGGCCCCAGACGCCAGCCTTGCACCCCCAAGGTGGTCTTCTGCACAGGCCTTCAGAAGCTGGGGAGCTCCTATAGACATTGGAGCTTTGGCAGAGACTGTCCGGGCCCAGATTCTCCAGGGCTTTAAAGCCAGTGCCTCGAGGCAGCCGAGCACTCCCACCAAAAGGAGAAAAGCGCTGGAAAAAGCCAGTGGTGGTGTCTGGAGAATGGCTACAGGCTGCCCCGCTGGCAGGAGGAGGCTGTTTTTTCCCCAAACAGGAATCTCTGGGTTCATCCATTTTGCATTGCACAGGGAAATACAATGCCAGGAGGACAAGGCAAAGCAATTTGTAGAACTCAGCAAAGAGACTTAATAGGTGGTCATCCTGTGCACTTAATCATTGCTGTCTGCATAACTGTAAGGCAATCATTTTAACTTTTTTTTATCCTTCTCAGGCAGAAATCTTGGAACTCAAACAAAGACAAGAAGAAAGAACGAGAGTAAAAGCCCATCAAAGCAACCAGCAGAGGTATAATTAATAGAAGTTTATCATCTGATTTGGATTAAGAGTTTGGGATTTGCCCTGCCTCTTACTTGTGTAATATTTAAATTTTCGTGGCTTTTCACTGTAGAGTTGGGGTGAAGAACATGCCTGAGGGCTGTGCTGGGCAGCAGGGCCATTGTAATCAAATTGTAAAATAAGAATGTTCTTAAAAGGAGCGGTTTGAGACTCTTCATGCTTGAAGAAGCTCCCAGTTCAGTCTGTCCTAACTGCTGAAAAGCAATTCAGATTTTTATATAGTATTCACTTTGCTAATCTCTGCCTTCTGGCAAGATTTTAACATTCATTTCCCCCTGCTTTTCTATTTCCAAGGGTGAATAATGCGTTTCTGGACAGGCTGCAACACAGTCACCAGCCTGGTGGCCCTTGCCTGCCTGAAGGTTTGGGGAATATGGATTTTAGTGCTGACGGCTGGGTGAGTAAAAATCCCCTCATGTTTCTAAATCTTAAGAATTCTTTAAAAATATGGTTTCAAAAAGCATTTTGTTACTTGACTATTATGAGCAGTGCCTTCTTTGGAAAATATATATATATGGTGCACCCTTTATATGCAACTACTGGCCCCTGTCTCCACCAGTTCCCCCCTCAGGACTTGGGGACCCCCCCCCCAAAAGGTGCCAGTACTCAGTACTGGTTAGTACCACCACAAAAAACCCCACTGACGACAAATAATAAATTTACTGCCTGGTCTGGGTGTGGAACCAAGATGAGGAACTGCACAATCACTTCTGAGAAGGAAGGAGCTGGGATTGAACCCACATTTAACATAACACAAAATTGTAAGTGTCCAGTTCCATATAGTTGTGGTTGCCTAGAATATGCCTCTTTTAAGTCGCTCCTTGTACATGTTACAACAGAAAGGAATCTTGGAAAATACCTGCAGGCAGAGAAATAGGAGCTCACATTTGTGGTGAACAATATGCAGTCCTTAAAAATTTAAATATGAAACTTTACAGGGCCACTTCTTACATTTGCTTAAATTACAGTCTGTATGTAGCTGCTCCCAGTCATTGTCATTGGGCAAAGGCTTCATATCATTTTGGTTCAGCTTCCGTGGAGTCTCCCATTTATGGTTCTGGATTCAGCTCTTCTGGTAAGCTGTAAAGCAGCTGGATGGATTTGGGAGGCAGGACAGGACTTCCAATGGTTAGACTCCACCTGTTCTTGTTGCTCAAGGAACCTTACAAATCAAAGTAAAAATATACAGAATAAAATCCAAAATAACTCCCCTAAATTGGAATTTTTTTACCAAATCTGAGAGAAAAAAATCAGAATTCTAAATTGATTCTCTAATTCGGTTTGGCTATTTCCAAAAAAACAGAAGATGATCGACAGCATTCAATAATTCCTAAGTATAATGTGGAGATACATAACACATGTCCAAACACATACTGTTTAAAGTTGATTAATGCGCTATAATGAGTATGACAATGCTCTATGGAAGAGTTCAATGTTATAAAATTTAATATAACATCCAAATAATGCTACCAATCCTATTATGACAGTATGAGCTGGTTTCTGTGCAAGTAATACCTTTCTTTACTATTATAGCCTGTGTTTTTTATTTCCTATCTCAGAGCCAAATGACATGTGACTAGGGATGTGCGTTTCGGCATTCAGAATGCCGAAAGAATGCCGAAACAAAAGTGTTTCGGCATTCTTCAAGAATCCCGAAACGTTTCGGGGAATGCCGAAACGTTTCGGGATTGCCGAAAGAAAAACCCGAAACGTTTCGGGATTCTTTCGGCATTCTTTCGGCATTCGAGAATCGCCATTTTGATTTTGCTAGCCGTTTGCCTTAGCAAGCGGCTAGCAAAATCCTGCTGGAAGCAAAGGCTTCCTGCAGGCTTTTAGAAGAGGGGAGGGGGGGAGAAGGAGTGAATCACTCACTCCTTCTGTCACCCCCCACCCCTCTTGCAAAGGAGGATAGGGAATCCTGCTTTGCCTTGCAAATGCAAGGTGCAAGCATTGCATTGCACTTTGCATTTGCAAAGCAGCAGAGATTCCCGCCAAAACTAACAGGTAGGGGAGGGGGAGCAGGAGGAGGGTGGCTCTTGGAGTGTGGGTGGGGAAAGGCAGGGGACTGGGGACTTTAGGAGTCACCAATCCCACTGCTGCATTCTCATGCCAGCCAATAGATTTAAATCTTTGGCTGAGGCTGCAGCAGGGGATTTAAATTTGGAGCAAGACTGTCTGGAACACTTCTGTTGCTGCTGCTGCTGAGCTGTGACCGAGAGAGGAGAAGAAGAGAGACTGCACCTGGAGCCTGGAGGACATCTGCCTGGAGGATCAACTGTGCTGGACATCCTGAGAGGACACCTGGTAGGCCTTTTTAAAATTTTTGTAAATTTTTTTGATGCTGGGCAATGTGCTGCTGTGGCCTGCCTCTGCAAAAAGGTGTTGCAGTTTATTCTTGGCATGGCCTGGGGGACAGGTTGGGCAGACAATGTTTGATGGTGGGGTGGGGGTTTCAGCATTGGTTGTTGTGCTTGCCTTCTTAAAGCTTGATCCACTGTTTTAAGATTAAAACAAGAGTGTGCCAGCTTTGGGCCTACACAGGCCAGAAGCCTTTCTTCTGGCTGGCTCTCACAGTTGTGCTCCACAATCTGGAATGGTGTGGCTTGCCTTTCTGTGTCTGGTCCCCTGCTTGCAAGGATTCCCAACAGGCTCCGTCCTGATCAACTGTGCCAGCCTGTGGGCCACACACAGGTATGGCCTGGGGGACAGGTTGGGCAGACAATGTTTGATGGTGGGGGGGGGGGGTTCAGCATTGGTTGTTGTGCTTGCCTTCTTTAAGCTTGATCCACTGTTTTAAGATTAAAACAAGAGTGTGCCAGCTTTGGGCCTACACAGGCCAGAAGCCTTTCTTCTGGCTGGCTCTCACAGTTGTGCTTCACAATCTGGAATGGTGTGGCTTGCCTTTCTGTGTCTGGTCCCCTGCTTGCAAGGATTCCCAACAGGCTCCGTCCTGATCAACTGTGCCAGCCTGTGGGCCACACACAGGTATGGCCTGGGGGACAGGTTGGGCAGACAATGTTTGATGGTGGGGGGGGGGTTCAGCATTGGTTGTTGTGCTTGCCTTCTTTAAGCTTGATCCACTGTTTTAAGATTAAAACAAGAGTGTGCCAGCTTTGGGCCTACACAGGCCAGAAGCCTTTCTTCTGGCTGGCTCTCACAGTAGTGCTCCACAATCTGGAATGGTGTGGCTTGCTTTTCTGTGTCTGGTCCCCTGCTTGCAAGGATTCCCAACAGGCTCCGTCCTGATCAACTGTGCCAGCCTGTGGGCCACACACAGGTATGGCCTGGGGGACAGGTTGGGCAGACAATGTTTGATGGTGGGGGGGGGGGTTCAGCATTGGTTGTTGTGCTTGCCTTCTTTAAGCTTGATCCACTGTTTTAAGATTAAAACCAGAGTGTGCCAGCTTCGGGCCTACACAGGCCAGAAGCCTTTCTTCTGGCTGGCTCTCACAGTTGTGCTTCACAATCTGGAATGGTGTGGCTTGCTTTTCTGTGTCTGGTCCCCTGCTTGCAAGGATTCCCAACAGGCTCCGTCCTGATCAACTGTGCCAGCCTGTGGGCCACACACAGGTATGCTGCTTTGGCCAAGGTAACCCTTTTTGGTTGCTGGCCTGGCACTCACAGTTGTGCTCCACAATCTGGAATGGTGTGGCTTGCGTTTCTGTGTCTGGTCCCCTGCTTGCAAGGATTCCCAACAGGCTCCGTCCTGATCAACTGTGCCAGCCTTCGGCCCACACACAGGCCTGCTGCTCCGGCTTTGGTAACCCTTCCCGTTTGCTGGCCTGGCACTCACTGTTTTGCTTCACATTCAGGTTGTTTATCGTTGGTGGACCTCTTCTGGACTGGACTGCACTTGGTTGACATCGGCCTGCAGATCTCTGCGTGGAGGATCAACATTGCTGGACATCTGCACTGGTGGACTGGTAGGGTTGTTGTTAAATTTGGTTTTTGAGCTTATGTCTGCTGCTGTGCCTACCTGCAAGCATATGCTTTGGCTCTGTCTTTATGGCTTGGGCCGGGGGGGGGGGCATTTTCTGGTTGGGCAAGAGGATATTGTTTGGGGGTTAGGGGGGCCAGCATTGATCGCAGTGCCTGCTTTCTTTCATGTTTCATTTTTCAAGTTTGAGTGTGGGGTGGGCATGAACTGCTGTTTCACAGGACTAAAAAATGAGTGTGCCAGCTTCTGGCCTGCACAGGCCAGAAGCTCTGCTGGGTGGATGTGTTTTGTTTTGCTGCTGGTTGGCCCTAGCCTTTAAGGGGGGGGGGCTGACTTGGCTTGTGCAACGGGGCCTTGAATTTTGGGGTTGCGTGTGCGGCGTGTGGTGTTGACTCTGCTAACATTTCCAATTTTCTTGACAGCATCGTGGAGGAGAGGAGGACCAGCTGCAAGACCGCCTGAACATCGCTGGACTGCAGGACTGGTGTTACTGTGAGCGAGTCCGGGTTCACATTTGGGTGGCCTTGGGGGTGGGTTCTTGCTAGCTTGGGAGGGGGGAGGCTCATCTTCAAAACACCACATCCACACCCCACACCGACATACCACAGAAACATCGGTCCCGCTAAATAGTGTCTCTTAGGTAGGTAGGCCAGTTGGTAGGTGATCAGTGGATAATTGCCCTCAACATAATTATTAGGGAAACCGAGCCTAGTTTTTTTTAAAAAACTAAATAGGGACTCAGCAGGGAAAGCATTAGTGAGTGAGTGTTAGGTTTGAATTCTATATATATATATATATATATATAAAAATTTGTAATAGCTGTCAATAGGCTTCCCATTAGTGCCCCCATAACTAGGGTTCCACTGCCCATCTCTGGCACCCGTGGTGGTGCCAGGCCGGCCCGGGCATACTAGTGTGTGAGTGTTTAAGGCTTTGTCACCTGTTATTGGGGTTTAGGGCCAGCTCAATTCCAGAGGAATTCAGCTGATTGGCAGGCTCAGGTTCCCTGACATAAATAGGGTTGCTTAAAAAGGCACTTGATTGTTCATCTCCAAGTCACAGAGCCACTAGAAACACAGATTTATAGCAGGTTAGTTAGGTCTTGAAAACAAAGTTGACCTTTGTTTTCTAAATCTTTTCTGATTAGTTAGGGTTGAATTTGGGAGGGGAAAGTATGTCAGAGAGGAAAGCAGAGAGGGGACCCGGGGGAAAGGCTAGGGAGAAATCTAGAGGGGAGGAGGGGAGGGGGAGGGGGACTGCTGCGGCAGCCCCTCCATCTGAGCGGAGGAGGCCCTCCCCTGCGCTGCTGCCGTTCACCAGCCTGGCTTCTGGTGACAGGAAGAGGGTTCGCAAGACTCTCTTTCCTGAGGCAGCTGCTGGAGGGCCACCCCCAACCCGGGTGCGTGAGGCAGGGGCTGGCACTGGGCAGGGGCCTGCTGCTGAGGCTCCTCCTCCTCCAGTGGTTGCGAGCCAGCTGCTGGAGGAGGGGCAGCATGTGGTGTCTCCTGGGATGGGCGCGGAGCACATGACTTTCCCTGCGCTCCCGCTCACCCCAGGAACCCGGAGGATGTTGGAGGAACTGCCCGTGAGACCCCCCCTGGGGCGGTCCACCCCAGTTTCCTCTGAGGCCAGCAGCAGGCCTCTCGCGGCTGTGCAGGAGGAGAGGACGCGGGAGGAAGAGGCAGAGACTGTGGTGGAAGAGCCCACATCTCTGCCCCTTCAGCCTCGTCCATCCCCACCTGCCCGGCCGAGAGTGGGACACGGTGTGTCCGGCCAGAGCACCTCACAGGAGGTGCCGCAGGGTGGTCCCGAACGCGCTTCTCCTGGGAAGCGTGGGATGCCCTTTTCCTCCGAAATCTGGAAGCACTTCCAGACAACGGAGGATCCCCGAGCAGCCCTGTGCCTGCATTGTAGGCAGCGCGTCAGCCGTGGCAAAGATGTGTGGCATCTCTCCACGTCTGGGATGAGGCACCATATGAAGAGGCACCACCAGGCGGTGCTTCTTTGGGAGGAGGGTTCGAGTGGCGCCGCACGGCCGCCAGCTAGCCAGAAGGAGGCAGGCTCCTCTGGTGCTCTCCCCCCAAGGGTACCTGCAGGAAAGGGACGCCAAGCCTCTCTCCCGGAGATGCTTGGTATGCAGGGCGCTAGTGTGCCCAGAGAGGGGATCCGGAGGGCGAGCAGGCGCATCACGCGCCACATCGTCAACATGATAGCAGTGGATGGGCAACCGTATTCCGTAGTTGAAGACTTCGGCTTCTCAGGGCTGCTCCAAGATTGCTTTCCCTGGTACGCCGTCCCTGCTCGCACGTCGTTGAGCAGATCGGTGGTGCCCTCGTTTTACAGGGCTGCCAGGGATCATGTGAAGGCACAGCTGTCCCGGGTTGCCGGGAGAACTGTGCACTTCACATCGGACATCTGGACCTGCCCAAGTGTGCAGCAAGCGTACCTCTCGCTTACTGCTCACTGGTGGGAACCCGAGTCGGTTCTGGGTGGGGGCCGGGGGGAGGTGCCTAGCACAGCTAGACAGGGAAGGATGCGAGACCGCCAGGCCGGCTACTGCAAGGCCTTGCTTCACGCCGAGGTGCTCGACGTGTCCCACACGGCGGAGAACATCGCTGCCACCTTAAGGAGACAGTTGGACGAGTGGATAGGCCAGGGACCCGCCACCGTGGGATGCATGGTGACGGACGGTGGCAAGAACATGAGGGCAGCGGCGCATCTAGTGAGCCGAGAGAGCGTCTACTGTGCCGCTCACAAGCTTCACCTAGTGGTGAGAGATGCGCTGGGGTTGGGCTCCTCGAAGGAACCCGTGGATACCCGGACCCGTGAACTCCAGTTACTTGTCCAGAAATGTCGGAGGCTCACGGGTCACTTCTCGCGCAGCGTGAAGGCCACGCACGAACTGCGCCAGACACAGGTCAGGACAGGTGTGCCAGAGCACGCTCTGATCACTGACGTCAGCACTCGCTGGAACTCCACCTGCGCCATGCTTGAGCGCTTGGTGGAGCAGCAGGCCGCACTCCACGCGTGGCTCTCCGAGCACCGCGGTGCGAGTCAGGTGGGTGAGTTCAACCGGGAGGATTGGCTCACCATCACCCAGACAGTGGAGGTCCTGAAGCCCTTCAAGGACTTCACTGTGGCGGTCTCGTCAGACACGGCGACCCTCGGTCTGGTCATTCCCCTGGTGCACACGCTCCAGAGGAATCTGGCCACCCTTGCAGACCGGGTCGCGCCCCGTGCTGACCTTGTTCCAGCGGTGCGCGCATTAGTGAGAAGGCTGCAGCAGGGCATAGCTGCCAGGCTAACTCCTCTCACTAAGGAAGAGTCATACATGTTGGCGACCATGTGTGACCCGCGCATAAAGGGCACTTTCGCCGAGCGGGACGGGAACCTCACCCAAGCCAGAGACGGGCTCTGCTCTTGGGTGAGGCGCAGGCAGGCCAAGAGGGGACGCCTGTCGACAGGGGGGACGCAAGAGGGGCCCTGCCGTGCGGGTCCCTCTGACGCCCCCTCTGCGCAGGCCCCCCCCGAGGCCACCACCGGAGTGCCGATGGAGATGGAGATGCTCCGGTGGGCCCTCGTCCCCTCTGGGGTCGTGAGGACCGTGAGAGAGGATCCGGCGGAGGCGATGGTCAGGGACTACCTCGCGGAGCCCTGCGAGTCGCTCTCCACCGATCCGCTCAGCTACTGGGCCAGGAAGGAGTCGGTCTGGCCGGACCTCTCCCTCGAGGCGCAGCGGCTGCTCTCATGCCCTCCGACGAGCGTGGAGAGCGAGCGCGTCTTTTCACATGCGGGCGACATTGTCGGCCCACATCGCACTCGCCTTCTCCCATGGAGAGTCGAGCAGTTGACCTTCCTGAAGGTCAACTCTCGCCTCTTCGATTTCTCAGGACTGGACTTCCAGAGTGACTGAGGTGAGCCCAACTTGTGGCCTGCATCCTCTATGAGTCCAATCCTTTGGAATCGCGCTCTCCCCTGTATAAAACCCTGTATATACAGTTAAAACCGGCCAGTAGAGGGAGGGTGGTTAGGAACCAGTGGCAAAGGGAAAACACCCAGCAATTTGAAAGCCCCCCCCCCAGGGTATTCAAAACATCTCCCATCACTGAGACATACCCTGTGGGACCAAATTTATTATGAGAAATAATGCCCCAGAAACATGGATTGCTACTGGAGGGAGAAACAGGTTAGATAGGGATTGCTTAGGTGTTTTTATCAGATGAACTCCTTGTAAAAAAAAATTGTAGAAGAATTGTTGTACTGTTTTTTGCAAGTTGATGTTCCGTTCATGTAAAAAAAAGGAAAAAAAACCAAAAAAAAATGTTGTGATTATGTTTTTTAAAAGTTGATTGAATGTTCATAAAAAAAAAAAACCCAAAAAAATGTTGTGATTATGTTTTTTAAAAGTTGATGTTCCGTTCATGTAAAAAAAAGGAAAAAAAACCAAAAAAAAATGTTGTGATTATGTTTTTTAAAAGTTGATTGAATGTTCATGTTTAAAAAAAAAAAAATTTGATGTTAATGTTGGGTTTGCATGGTTGGGGGATGCGGGTAGAGTGGTGGATGGGCACCGGCCAATGATGATCTCTCACAGATGTTCCCAGGTAAATTCTGAGGCTGGTGTGGGGGTGGGGGGAGACCTCTGCAGAACTGCTCCAGAAATACCATTGTCCAGTGCCTTGGAAGTGCCCAGTTCAGCTTTGTGTGTCTGAACTGAAAGCACAGCCACAGGAAATGACATAGGTTCTGCTGGACCCTGTTGCAGTGGTTCCCCCCCCATTTAGTCATGTTATGGAGGGAGAGTTGTATTAGGCTGGTAGTTATGATCATCTTCTGTTTCCATGCCCTGTTGTGCCCGCTCACTATGTAACCTGCTGTAATGTTCAAAACTTTACTGTTTGTCCATTTCAAAAGAAAAATTGTGTTTAAGATTCTCTGATGTGTAGTTAATTGTGTTGTGTTGTGCTATGAGGGACAATAAGTGTAATATGTTGTGATTTGTTGACCACTTGTAATTTGAAAATGAGAAAATAAAGGTTTTTTAAACTTAATGATTGTGTGTCTGTGTTCCCTTCTTTGATGGGAGGTTGGTTCCCAGCATAGGGAACAATGGGGCAGGCTGGCCAGCCTGTTCCTGGGGTACTGGGTGTGGGGCAGCTGAGGGTGGTTTTGGTTCTGAGACGGGCTGAGTGGAGGATTTGGGTCTGTGTGTGGCAGCTGGGGTGGGGGAACTGGGTTTGTGTGGGGCTGTAAGGAGTGGACTATGGGGGATGAGAGCACTGGTTGTCCCTTGTGCCCAAGTAGGCCCCTGCTACTGTCCTGGTGTGGGCTTCCATGCCTCCATCAGTTGCTGGCCCTCCTTTGCCATCTTTTTCTGAAATTTTCCTAGGGCTGCCAAACTCCTGGTTGGGCTTGAGTTCAGGTTAGAGAGAGTAGTTCCCTACAGAGAAACTGGCTGCTTCCAAGGGCAATCTCTTTAGAGGGCAAATGCGGACCATGGATTCTGGGGGAGATCCCTACTCAGATTTTCCTTTCCACAAGTCCCACCCCCAAATTGCCAGTAACTTCCAAGGCCAGAGTTTGCCACCCCAGAGAGATCCCGTTCCCACCCTCTTAGCCTTGGCATGAAAGTTGTAGCCCCCATGGAACGCTTCCAGGTTCCTGATTCCAAGCCCAATGACACCAATGTAAGACAATCCAGACCTCCATCAAAAATGGATTTTAAGTAGCAGTGGGATTGGGCTGCATTTCAGTCATTCACATATCTGGTTGTGTTCCCAAACATTTAGCTTATGTTTTTTTAAATCAGCGTATGGCACTGAAGGACACTTTTAAATGGTTCTAAAAACATTTTTTTATTATGAAGTATTTAATGTGGCATTGATCAAGGGCAGGCCTTTTGGCCAAATGAGCAGTATCAGTACAGTAAAATTTAGACTAAGCTCATAGGAGGAAAAAGCATTCACACTGTGAAGTGGGAAGAAAGTTTCAATTTACATGTACCATGGACTCCGAAAAAGACATGTAAGTGGGATCCAGACCAAATCAGGCCTGCTTTCTCCCTTGAAGATATCAATTGATGATAGTGCTTATGTCACATCATGAGAAGACAAGGTTCACTAGAAAAGACAATAATGCTAAGAAAAATTGAAGGCAGTAGGGAAAAGAAGAATACCCTAGATGTGGTAGATTGACTGCGGTTTGCAATACATGGACAAGGTTTTTGGGATACTGTGGAGCTCAATATAATTCTAAAGTACACCACAAGTGATTTGAATGCATAAAACATACAGACACATACACATAAAATGTATATACCCCCTCCCCACCAAATTAAAGGTTTATCTTATGCCCCGGTTTTCTCCCCCATGGGAACCTAGAGTGGTTTACACATTGCTGTTCTCCCTTGATTTGTTTCACCCTCATCACAACCAGGCTAACAATAGACAGCTGCTCCATGCCTCACATTGGAGTGACTCCACCGATGGCCTTCTTAGTTGTTGGAGGGGGTGGAGGGGGGGGAGGAAGGAAACAACGCACTCCTGCCCACTCTATCTGGGGCCTAGGTGACCAAATTGCTTGGCCTTGGCAAGGAGCCAGTGGTGGGGCGGCACTGGTTCTGGGGCCCCGTCCAGAACATTTGTCCAGGGCCCCAAAATCACGTAGACTGCCTCTGGAAAACACAACACAATTGTTTACTTAGGCTGAGCCAAGAACATCCATCAAGCCTACAAGGCACAGAATCAGAGTCTGCCAGATTCTAGACCAACTCTCTAGCCATTGCACTACAGTGGATATCTAAAAACTGTTCATACCCCCACCAGCAACTTGAACATTTTTCTCCAAAAGGCACAACTTGGCTGGGTCTCAAAAAGGACTATGATGCATGGGCCTGTCAATGCATACTGGTACTAAGGCTCTGGCCGGGGGGAGGGGGGCATTGTGCCAATGCCACCCTGGCTTTGGAAGGGGACAGTAAAATAGAAGAAATAATCTAGCTTCAGTGCCTCCCCCCCTTCTCTGTCTCTCTCTCTCTCTATAATGTGAGTGAAAACATTACTATACCATCACTGAAGCCTACAGGATACTTAGGGTCTGTTCACACACGCATGATCATTTAATGGCAATGCTCTGGCATGATGATGTTTGTTCTAGGAGGTGATGTGATCATCACACAAGGCTGGGGAGCACGCACAATTCACAGCAGGCAGATTTGGGCCACAAGGGATCCTGCTTTGGCCTGTAGGGCCCAAATCAGCCCACTGCAAAGCACAGGCATACTCTCAGGGCAGCCAGATGACATCAGTGACATCACGGCAGCAGCCCCTGGAGCGTACCTTGAAGGCTCATTCACTGACTTTCCCCCTTCGGGGTGATAGGTGAGAGTGGGGGATCCCCCACCAAGGGGAAACGGATCCCTAATTGTGTCTGAGGTTGTGGAAATCAAATGGGTCATTACCTCCATATTGCTTCTGTCTTTGAGGGACTTACATGCACATTATATTTAACTCCAGATTTCTTGATTGTCAAGGAATGCATGTGGTGGGGGGTAGGGGGGAAGGGTGGGAGAAGGGCGGCATTTGGCATGCAAAATGCCACCCCTGGCAAGACAAGCCTCTCCCAGCTGTCGGTGGTAGAGATGAGAGCAGAGCACCCACTTGGGGAGGCCATGAAATGGCCCCCCCAAGTGGGAGCAGGCTGAGCCTTGGTGGGGGGATGGGAGGAAGGGTGGGAGAAGGGCCCCAGAGGGTTGGGGGGGGGATTTTGTTGCTGTGGTTCCCCCCCATTAAGTCATGTTATGGAGGGAGAGTTGTATTAGGCTGGTAGTTATTATGATCATCTTCTGTTTCCATGCCCTGTTGTGCCCGCTCACTATGTGACCTGTTGTAATGTTCAAAACTTTACTGTTTGTCCATTTCAAAAAAAAAATTGTGTTTAAGATTCTCTGATGTGTAGTTAATTGTGTTGTGTTGTGCTATGAGGGACAATAAGTGTAATATGTTGTGATTTGTTGACCACTTGTAATTTGAAAATGAGAAAATAAAGGTTTTTTAAACTTAATGATTGTGTGTCTGTGTTCCCTTCTTTGATGGGAGGTTGGTTCCCAGCATAGGGAACAATGGGGCAGGCTGGCCAGCCTTCTCTGCGGGTGGTGGGGGGGTCAGGGGGGTGGTTGTCTGTGTGCCAGGGCAGGTGCTCTTTCCCAGGGACGATTTGGCACTGCCACCATTGTGGCACCCCTTGTCTGTGCAGAACTGCCCTGGGAAAGAGAGTTTAGGGGTTCCCAAAAGGGGAGGGCAGGCCAGCCTGTTCCTGGGGTTATGGTGGGTGTGGGGCAGGTGGGGGTGGATTTGGGTCTGTGAGGGGCTACTGGGGGGATTTGGGTCTGTGTGTGGCAGCTGGGGTGGGGGAACTGGGTTTGTGTGGGGCTGTGAGGGGTGGACTTTAGGGGCTGAGAGCACCTACTTGGGGAGGCCATGAAATGGCCCCCCCAAGTGGGAGCAGGCTGAGCCTTGGTGGGGGGTGGGAGGAGGGGTGGGAGAAGGGCCCCAGAGGGTTGGGGGGCATTTTGCATGCAAAATGCCACCCCTGGCAACACAAGCCTCCCCCAGCTGTCAGTGGTAGAGATTAGAGCACCTACTTGGGGAGGCCATGAAATGGCCCCCCCAAGTGGGAGCAGGCTGAGCCTTGGTGGGGGGTGGGAGGAGGGGTGGGAGAAGGGCCCCTGAGGGCTGGGGGGCATTTTGCATGCAAAATGCCACCCCTGGCAAAGGAAGCCTGCCTCTTCATTTTTTCCCCATAGGAAATAATGAAGAGAGATCAGCAGCAGCATGCTAACAATATGCTGCTCCTTTGCTTTCTTATGGGGAGGATGGGGGGACCTGCTTTGGGGGGCCATAACATGGCCCCCCAAAGTCCAATCTGTCTGAAACTTGGGTAGTTGTTAGAGAAGGGTTAGAGGAAGGTCCCCACCAATTTTGGGCTTATTTGGTGGGAAAATGCCTCCTCCAGGCGTCCTGAAAGACGGAGGCATTTTCCCAGCAAAAAAACCCGAAAGAATCCCGAAAGAATGCCGAAATAATGCCGAATCCCGAATCCCGAAAGAGATTCTTGTTTCGGCTTTCGGCTAATGCCGGTAGAGAATCTTGTTTCGGGTAATCCCGAAACAAGAAAGCCGAAAGTTTTTTCCTTGCACACCCCTACATGTGACAGCAGCTAGGGGTCCATCTTGTGGCTGCCACAGCCATTTTTAGAAGCTATTGCAGGTCTTTTAAAATTGCTGCAAGGCCCCAATCCGTGTGTGCATCATCCCCAGAAGCTCCTGTGTCTCTCCACCACCACCACCACACACACACACACACAGACAGCTCTCTTTTTCGGGTGCTGAAACAACAATGATGAGGGTTTTTTGGCACCTGAAAAGGCACCAGGGAGAGAGAAGAGGTCTCAGGGCTGCCACACCGCATGCACGCTCTGGATCAGGGCCTTTTGACAATTTTAAAATGCTTCTAAAATGGGGTCCCCAGGCACAGGGTGGACCCCTAACCTCTGTCACTTGTAGGTTGGCTCTCAGATACAGGTACTAAGACAAGAGAGGGTCCCGGAGTTTACAGCCGTCTCTTTAGTATTGGATGTATATGCAGATTTGCTTGTAGAAAATAAACAGTACGATCCTAAGCAGAGTAATATCCAGCTAAGTCTATTGAAGTCAATATCAGCATTTATGTTTTGGAGTTTTGTAAATATGCCAAATAATACAATTTTATATACTAAGTAAGTTATAAATATCCATTTTATAGTAAAGCAGTAAAATACATTTAATCTTGATAAGGAAGATAAAACGGTAAATATTTGATCGGTTCCTTAATTTCTAGCCTTAATGGAGGAGCAGGTTTCCTTCCCCCGTGGCTTCAACATTTTCAGTATTTTTTAAATCCCTGGGTCTAGATGCAGCTGCATCCTGACTCATGTTGCTCCTCACTCTTTGGGATCTGAGGTGCTTTGCAAGGGTGTAGTGGGGACCAAGTGGAATTATAGAGCCAAGTTCCAGGGATCGTGGACTTGGGATTGTGCAGCAGGGGCCTTGTTGCATAGTCTGTTGTGTGGCTTTCCAAAAGTCCAGATGTGGCTTGTATCAAGCAGGGTGTTTTTGTTGTCCATTGTTCAGTATCATAGATCTCTGGTAAAATACTCATCTTCAAGTCCTGAATTTTTTTCTGCCCCACCAATATCCTATATACAAGAAGTTCCACCTACTGATGATTTCAAGTCCTCCTCGGAGCAGCTTCAAAAGATGGCTGAGGCTCTGGAGGTTGACATTGAGCCTACAGACCCGAAACCTAAAGACGAGACTCCAGCACCTGCATTCAGGGGCTACTTCCAGCCTGACCTTCCCTGTAATTGAAGGGTTTGTCGAACTGATTAACTCACTGTGTGGGGAACCAGCCTCTAACACGCCCCAAACGAAGAAGGCTGAGGCACTTCTACAAGACTAAAGAGGATTCATGCCCTTTTCTTTCGATGCTCTCTCCTCCCTCCTTTCTAGTGACTGAGAAGATGCCATCGCGACGGCTTCAAGGGCCACATTCGGCTCCTTCGGATAAAGGGGAGGAAATTAGATGGCAGCAGCAGAAAAATATATGCATCAGCTGCACTGGGCATAAAGATTCCCAATTACACCGCTATGATGGGCATGTATCAGATTTTTCTATGGAGGAAGGCGGCGGCCTTCCAGAAGCTTCCAGAAGACCGAAAGCCTCTAGCAAAGGTCATCAGGGAGGAAGCTCTGTGCTTGGTGAGAAGAAGACGTGTGTGGTTGCAATCCACAGTCCTACTGCCGGAGACCAGGAATAAAGTGGAGGACCTCCCCTTTGAGGGCAAATCGCTATTTTTAGAAAAGACAGATGACTACCTCTCACAGAAGCGAAAGGATAGGCAGACTGCCAGGTCATATGGGGACCTTCCATCAACTCAGCAAGGACCTAGCAAACCATAATTCAAGCACCAGCAGCCCTACAGGGGTAGGCAGTATCAATACCAGCCTTATCAGAGCTTCGTGGATCCTCAGAACTGCCCATATCAGGCCGGTCAAGGGAGCTTCTTGAAGAGGAAGCTGGCCCACACATCTAGACGTGGATCCCAGCCTGGCAAGAAACAACAGCATGATCATAGAATCATAGAATCACAGAGTTGGAAGAGGCCGCACAGACCGTCTAGTCCAACCCCCTGCCCAGAAGCACTTCTGACTAGAACGGGACACTGCACCACCGTTTGGCGACAGGCTCAGGGCCTCCTGTTCAGCCTGG
The DNA here is from genome assembly GCF_028583425.1 of Eublepharis macularius. Taxonomy (NCBI): domain Eukaryota; kingdom Metazoa; phylum Chordata; class Lepidosauria; order Squamata; family Eublepharidae; genus Eublepharis; species Eublepharis macularius. The sequence goes on from NC_072792.1 coordinate 3,901,178, forward strand.
TGTCTCATCACCTTAGATGTATGGGTGCTCGATATAATTACGTTTGGTTATAAAATTGAATTTGAGTACTTACCGTGTTTGTATTTTCCTGGCAAGTCTGATAACAATCCCCAGCCTGAGTTGCTAGAGGAGCTGAAAGCCCTTATTGGCCAGGGAGCTGTCCAGCAGGTATCTAGCGAGGAGGAGCGACTGGGCTTCTATTCCAAGTTCTTCCTAGTGGAGAAGACAGATGGGGGATTTAGACCCATACTGGACCTCAGGAATCTTAATAAGTTTATCAAACTGCAGAGGTTCGGGATGACTACATTGGTAATGACGCTGCTGCCCTCCACTTCTTGACTCGCAGTAATTGACTTAAAAGATGCGTAATTCCACATTTCTATTCACCCCTCCCACAGGAGAGACCTAAGATTTACAAGACAATATATGTCAGTATCAGCTGCTTCCCTTTGGACTGTCCACAGCCCCTCGGGTAGTCACTAAGTGCGTGGCGGTGGTGGTGGCCTACCTGAGGGCCCTAGGTTGTCCCGTATACCCATATTTAGATGATTGGCTGATTTGAGTCCTGTCAGATGAAGATTTACTCAGACAGGTGGACTTAACGTTAAACACCTGTTCAAGACTGGGCCTGATCATAAACCACAAGAAATCCAAAGTGACCCCCGTGAGACGAGTTCAATTCATGGGTACTATTTCAGACACCTCGCTAAACAGAGCATTTTTACCTACTGAGAGGGCTCTGAAGTTAAAAGGCGTGGTCAGGATATTCTTAAGGCATAGGTTTCAATCAGCCAAATGAATCTAGATGCTACTGGGTCTTATGGCTTCCACTACAGCTGTAATTCCACTGGCCAGGCTGCGCATGAGGGAACTACAACTAGGGTTTTAATCAGTTTACTGTACTGTAGTGCATGCACAGGAAGAGAAGTTTAATTTCATCTACGGTCTTCCTGTGCAGTCCCACATGGGACTGCGCACGCGCAGGCCTGCCGATACCGGAGATTTTAATAGCTAAAAATCACCAGGGGGTGCTCCCGCCTCCCAGCGTGCATGCGCGGCCGCTTTCCCGCCGAAACGGCTCCTAGGAGGCGGAGCGCCCCTCACATACCCTCAGTTTCTCTTTCGCCGCCGATCGTTGAGGTTTACAGCTTTCTTCGTTCGCAATGTCTGAGAAGGCCTTGTTTAAGCGTTGCGAGACCTGCAATCGTAAGATGACAAGGTCGGATGGTCATTCCGTTTGCTTATATTGCCTTGGAGAAACACACAACACTCAGGCGTGCAAGCATTGCTGCGCATTTACCTCCAAGGCCAGGGCGGAACGGGCGGATCGTTTGCATGCCTTCCTCTGGCAGCGTGCGATGTTGGTCGAGGACCCTCCACCGAAGTCTTCGTCTGCTCCGTCTGCGTCCTCTCGTCCTCCTGTGGCGTCGGGTTCCAAGACTCCTCGTTCACAACCGTCTCCGAGTCGCTCAGAGTCGAGGCCCGAGAGGATCCCTTCGGGTTGGAGTTTGTCGGAACCGACCGCTTCGGTTCCGAGACATTTGGCAAGTCGACCTCCTTCGATCTCGTCGGCTGTCCAGGCTTCACCTGCCCATGGAGCCCGTAGAAGTTCGACTCCGTCGGTTCCGAGGTCGACTCCTCCGACTCATACAACCTCTACGGTTCCGACGACTTCGGATCCCTCTGTAAAGTCGAAGACCGTTCCTGAAAAGGAGAAGAAAAAGCATAAGCATTCCAGTAAGCATGATAAGGCAGTGCTGGAAGGTTTACTCACCTCTCCCCCATCGGTTCCGATTGACTCCACTCCTGTCCAAGTGGAGCAGCAGGCAGAAGCGAGTGATCGTCCGCAGTCCAAGACTCCTCCGGACCGGGAGGCTCAGGAGGACAACGTCATACTCCTCGAGAAGCCTCTTACACCTTCGGGTCGGGCCCGATCGGCCTCCTACGAATCGGGCTCGGTTCGGTCGGTTCGGAGTCGACAGAGTCGGTCTACCCGTCGCTCTAGCTGTCGGAGCCCGCCGCGGTCCCACCGGAGCCGATCCAGGGAGAGTCGACGTCGAGATGAACCTGCTCCTCGTTACTTTAGTAGGGAGAGTTCATACTACTCTGACCGACATTATAGAGGTGCTTCGTTGTCTCCCTCGTTTCGAGTCGGTTCCAATGTTGGATATGACCCGTCCCGCCTCCCGTCGGATCGGGTCTCTCCGCGGCCCCGGGCCCGCTACAGTGTTTCTCCTTTGTCGGAGTCACCTGAAAGGGAAATTGGGCCATCTGATGAGGCTTCGCCCACTGATGATTTTCGGGCCTATAACGAGTTGCTCCAAAGAATGGCGAAAGCCTTGGACCTTGAAGTGACTTCCACTGAATCTAAATTTAGTGATAAGATATTGCAACATATCTATTCAGGATCTACTCCCTCGATTGCCTTTCCCCTTATAGAGGGGTTTGCTGATCTTTGGAAGAAGCTGCAGTCTCGACCTGTGTCTGCTACCGCCACTAACCGGAAGGTGGAGAGCTTGTACAGGACCAAAGATGATGCTCATCCGTTCCTGGCCGTTCATCCTCCTCCATCCTCACTTGTCACTGAGGAGATGCAAGCTCGGCCTCGCCAGGGCTCTCTGTCGGCTCCAACTGACAAGGATAGTAGAAAGATCGATGCCTTGGGCAGAAAGTTGTATACTTCAGCTACGTTTGGCATCAAAGTGGCGAATTATGCCACAATGATGGCGGCCTACCAACTGTTCTTATGGAAGAAGGTGGCGTCTTTTCTTCCTAAGATTCCCGAAGACCAGCGCACCTTGCTTCGGGTCATTCAGGAGGAGGCTGTCCGCCTATCCAGACACCAGATCAATGTTGGGCGAAGTATGGCTGACACCGCATCTAGATCGCTCCTCTCCTCGGTGGTACTGCGCAGGTACGCCTGGCTTCGCACGACCGCCCTACCAGTGGAGACGAGGAACAGGGTTGAGGACCTGCCGTTCGAGGGCACCACCCTGTTCTCAGAGAAAACTGACGAGTTCCTCTCTAAGAAAGAGGACCGACCGTCTGACAGCCCGCTCGTATGGGGTTCTACACCAACCGTCGCAGCAGTCTTCTTGCCCCTACTATCGTTCCTTCCAGCGTGGCAGACGACACCGCTATCAGCCCTATCAAGGGTATGCTTACCAGCCGCGCAGGAGCTACCAGAGCCCACAATCTGCCTTTCCCAGACGGAGGCAGGGCCAACGTCCCAAGCCTGGTTCCCAACAGCATCAGGCCAAGGACCAGGACCAATTGCATAAGCAATTCTGACAATCACAGGGACCTGACCCCACATTTGGGGACAGGCTTAATGCTTTCTTGGATGCGTGGTGTTCAATTTGTTCCGATGTTTGGGTTTTGTCTATTATCCAGTTTGGTTATAAAGTTGAATTTCTTGGTTTACCTTACCTACGTCTCCCTGTGTTTTCTTCTGACCCCCCTCGTTCAGAGATCCTGGGGGAGCTCTCAGCCCTATTGCAGAAAGGGGCTATAGAGGAGGTTCCGGTTGCTTCAGCTGGTTTGGGATTCTATTCCAACCTGTTTCTAGTGGAGAAGAAGGATGGTGGGCTTCGGCCTATCCTGGATCTCAGGGGATTGAATAAATTTATACGAGTTCGTAAATTCAAAATGGTTACTTTACAAATGGTTTTAACTTTGTTACCCCGACAGTCGTGGTTTGCAGTCCTGGATCTGAAGGATGCGTGCTTTCATATTTCAATTTTCCCTGAGCACAGAAAGTTTTTACGTTTTGTCTATGGTCAACGTGTTTTTCAATACAATGTTTTGCCCTTTGGGTTGGCCACTGCACCTAGAGTGTTCACTATGTGTGTGGCAGTGGTGGTGGCTCATTTACGCCTCCAGGGCTGCCAAATCTTTCCTTATCTGGATGACTGGCTCTTGGTTGGTGATTCTGCTGAATCTGTGTCTAATCAGGTGTCTCTCACTTTAAATTTATGTTTACACCTGGGTCTTTTTGTTAATCAGAAGAAATCCCAGTTGACTCCTGTGCGCTCCATCCAATTTATTGGAGTAATTTTGGATGGTGCTAGGGATGCAGGCTTCTTACCTACAGAGCGTGCTTCAAAAATTAAGAGGCTTATTTCAGCCCTTCAGAGGTGTCGTTTCCAATCTGTTCGCTTTATCCAGACCCTTTTGGGTTGCATGGCTTCTACTACAGCAGTGGTTCCACTAGCCAGGTTATTTATGCGACCCTTCCAATTGTGGTTCAATTCAGTGTTCTCACCGGCCCGTGATTCTCAAAATAGGAGACTTTCCGTCCCTAGGGGGTGGTGTCCTCCCTGGAGTGGTGGCTGGATGATGCTAATTTATTTAAAGGGGTGGAGTTTGGTTTTCAACAAACTCATCTGTCAGTTACTTCAGATGCTTCCCTTTTCGGTTGGGGGGCTCACTGTGCTGGCTTTTATGCCCATGGGTTATGGTCTGAGTCTGAACGTGAGGAACATATTAATATTCTTGAGTTACGGGCAATTTTATATGCATTGATCTCCTTTTCAGATGTCGTGCGGAACAAGTCCGTTCAAGTCCTGACAGACAACACGACGGCAATGTTTTACATCAACAAGCAAGGTGGCACGGCGTCTGTGGCTCTCTGCACAGAGGCAATGAGACTCTGGAAGTGGGCCATAGATCATGCTGTGTGGCTGCATGCAGTTCACATCCCAGGGGTACAGAATTCCATGGCGGACCACCTGAGCAGACTCCACAGGGAAAACTACGAGTGGTCCCTCCAGGACAAGTATCTCGCCCCTATCTTCTCGGAATGGGGGACTCCAGAGTTGGACCTCTTTGCGACAGTGGAAAATCGCAAGGTCCTTGCTTATTGTTCCAGAGGAGGAGTAGGCCCAGAATCAAGTGGGGACGCGTTTCAGTTAAGTTGGTCAGGTCCCCTGTGTTATGCCTTTCCTCCGTTCCCGCTTCTGGCACGGGTCCTCAGCAAGGTCCAGAGGGACAGGGCGTCCGTCATCCTGGTGACCCCGTATTGGCCGAGGCAACCCTGGTTTCACTCCCTTCTGAGTCTGCAGACTCAATCAATCCGTCTCCCGGTGGTTCCCGATCTCCTGACCTGCGGGGGGGTTCTTCACCACGACATCAGGAGACTCAAACTCACAGCGTGGTTGATCAGGCCGGGGCTGCCTTCTCCGAGGCTGTGACTAATGTTCTCTTAAATGCTAAACGTTTGTCTACCAGGCAGTCTTATGCCCTTAAGTGGAACAAATTTTCTGTGTGGTGTAGTCGCAGGAGTTTGGATCCTTTTGAGTCCACCCTTTCTGATATTTTGGATTTTTTGTGGGAGGTGAAACAGGAGGGTTTGGCCAACTCCTCAGTCAAGGTTTATCTGGCAGCCATCTCTGCTTTTCACCCTCCAGTGGATAGAAAATCTGTTTTTTCCCACTATTCTGCTAAATTATTTTTACGGGGGTTGAATAATTTGTTTCCCCCTGTGCGGGCTTTGGTCCCTCAGTGGTCATTGCCCCTGGTTCTGACTCGTTTGATGTCTAAGCCTTTTGAACCCTTGGCTTCCTGTCCACTCCGTTTTTTGTCCATGAAAGTGGCCTTTTTGGTTGCGGCTACTTCAGCCAGGAGGGTTGGGGAGCTAGCGGCGTTGTCCTGCGAGCCCTCTTATTTGAAATTCCACCCTGAGAAGGTCGTTCTTCGTACAAAGGTCGAATTTTTGCCTAAAGTGGTATCCCGTTTTCATTTGTCTCAAGAATTGGTTCTACCGGTTTTCTTTCCAACTCCGGCTTCTGAGGCAGAGACGGCCCTTCATTCTTTGGATGTTCGAAGGGCCATTCTATTTTATTTGGATAGGGTGAAACCGTTTAGGATTGACTCTAATTTATTTGTTTGTTTTGCTGGACAGAATAAGGGTAACCTGGCCTCGTCTCAGACTATCTCTAGATGGGTGGTCCAGGCTATACTGACTTGTTATTCTGCTGCTAACTTACCTTGTCCTTTGGAAGTGCATACCCACTCCACCAGGTCCCAGGTGTCGTCAGCGGCTCTCTTCAGGGGTGTTCCACTCCAGGACATCTGCAGAGCGGCGACGTGGGCCTCGGCGGATACTTTTGTGAAGCATTATGCGCTGGACATCCTAGATAGAAAGGAGACAGCGGTGGGCACAGCTGTTCTGCACTCCATCTTTGAGTGATGCCTTGGCGTCACCTCCACCCAGGTATTAAGCTTTGGAATCTTCCCATGTGGGACTGCACAGGAAGACCGTAGATGAAAAACAGGTTTTACTTACCATAACTGTTGTTCATCTAGGTCTTCCGTGCAGGCACACATGCCCTCCCTCCTTCCCCGCTAACTCTCTTGGTACTTACCTTGCAGGGGGCGGCGAAAGAGGAACTGAGGGTATGTGAGGGGCGCTCCGCCTCCTAGGAGCCGTTTCGGCGGGGAAAGCGGCCGCGCATGCGCGCTGGGAGGCGGGAGCACCCCCTGGTGGTTTTTAGCTATTAAAATCTCCGGTATCGGCAGGCCTGCGCGTGCGCAGTCCCATGTGTGCCTGCACGGAAGACCTAGATGAACAACAGTTATGGTAAGTAAAACCTGTTTATTCCTAGGATGGTCCTCAGAAGCCTTCATTGGTGGTTAGTAGATGATCATGATGGAAGAGATACCATGTAGCTCAGTTTGTACAGAAGTGACCATTACCACAGATGCTGCTACATCAGGGTGGGGGGGGTGCACATGGTGAGGATCTTGCAGCCCCCACGGTATTTGGGCAGAGGATGAACTTTCCCTATGTATTCATGCACTTTAATTAAGGGTGACATGTTTTGCCTTCTCAGATGTGGTCAAGGGCAAGAATGTGCAAGTGTTAACAGACAACAGTACAGCAATGCTCTGTGTGAACAAACAAGGGGGAACAACATCCCGCTCCTTGTGCCTGGAGGCCACAGTGCGATGGGAATGGGCTGTCAGAAATAACGTTCACTTGCAAACAGTACACATACCAGGGGCAGAAAATATCATCGCAGACAGACTAAGCAGGATCGGTGCAGACTCACACACGAGTGGTCCATCAGGGGCCGTTAACATTGAACCTGTGTTCCGAGAGTGGGGTTCCCCAGAGAGAGACTTGTTTGCCACAGAAGAAAACCAGAACGCACCCTTGTTTTGCTCCAGGGGAGGCTTGGAACCACACTCACTGGGGGACGCCTTCCAGATCACTTCGTCATTTTACGCGTTCCTGCCAACACCTTTGATATCGAGGATGGTGAGCAAGATGCAGGCAAAAGGGATGACAGCAATAATAGTGACAGCCTCCTGGCCCAGGAAGCCCAGGATCCGTCGATTGTACCAAATGGCCAGCCAGATGTTTCACCACCTTCTCAAGGGACCAGATCTGATACTGTGTCAAGGGGGTTTTCATCATGCTGTAAACAAACGCAAACTGACTGCATGGTTACTGAACCCACAGGATGTCTTTCCACAGAATTTGCGGAGGTGGTTATTCCAACGCGAGGAGGGAATCCCAACCCTTTGTCGTCAAGTGTCAACGCACACGCACGGGCTACAACTTAAATGGTTCTTATTTAACTTCTTCACACATTCAAGGAATCTCTACTCACAGTTCTTACTAAATAACGAAAGGAGAGAGTGCATCTTTCATGCATAAAGGTCCATGGCGGAGCTTTGTAGACCCAGTGAATGGGGGGCGGGGAGATGACTTGCTCCTCTCCCTGCTGAGGGGTGCATGAACAAAGGCAGACTCTGAATGCCCCAGGAACTGAAATCCGTGGGGTAAGGCACTACAACTCACAAGATGCACTTCTCTTAAAACTATAGGCATACATTCTGGTCTAGTACATACTGAGTAATATATTCAACTTGCTGCTGGAACAGCAAAGTTATATTGAACGCCAAGAGATTGTCTACAAGACAATCCTATGCATACAAATGGGAAAGATTGTGACTTGGGCGATAGAACGGGAGATCAGTCCAATTAGTGGCCCCTTGGAATTTCTTTTGGAGCTGAAGAATAAGGGACTTCCTCTTTCCTCAGTGAAAGTCTGCCTAGCAGCTATTCCGGCCTTTCACATGCCTATTGACAAGAGGACAGTGTTTTCACATTACACTTAGAAACTGTTCATGAAGGGTCTAAGAAATCTGTTTCCCCCGATGGGGAGGCTAGTATCCCAATGGTCACTGCAGTTAGTGTTGACCAAATTAACGTTGAACCCCTTTGAACCCGTAGCTCCTTGTCACCTAAGAGCTATGACAGTGGCGGTGGTGATGTTAATAGCGATAACCTCAGCTATTAGGAGAGTCAGTGAATTGGGAGCTCTATGCGTAGACCAACCATTCCTCAAAATACACTGAGAGGAAGTGGTCTTGAGACCAAAATTGGAATTCTTACCTAAGGTAGCGTCATAGTTCCATGCGACACAGGAGATTTCACTGCCAGTTTTCTGTCCGAACCATTCAGGTGAAGCAGAAAGGGCTCTTCACACATTAGATGTAAGGAGGGCAATATTGTTTTATTTAGATTGTACAAAGGGCTTCTGAGTAGATAGACAGTTGTTTATGTGCTACATAGGAACCAAAAAAGGGAAAGGAGCAAGTGTACAGACCATCGCGTGTACAGACCATGGGTGGTACATGCTATTAAACTATGCTATAAGAATGCCAACTTACCTTGTCCACTGGGGGTGCATGTGCCCTCTACCAGGTCACAGGCAATGTCAACAGCATTGCTGAGAGGGGTTCCCCTGCAAGACATCTGCAGAGCAGTGACCTGGTCATCGGTGGACACCTTTGTGAGACGCTACGTCCTCAACAGACGAGAGACAACAATGGACACAGCGGTACTGCAATCAATATTCTACTGAAGAGCAAGTTTCCACCACCCAGGTAAGCAGCTTGTTAAACCCCCATGGGGGACTGTACAGAAGACCGACAATGAAAACAGGGTCGCACCTTCCTGTAACTGTTGTTCATTGAGGTCTTCTGTGCAGGCACACGCACCCTCCCTCCTTCCCCGCTGATGCTCTTAATGTTTACTGAGGAGTGCGGCGGCAAGAGGAGCCGAGGGCAGAGGGTGCCGCACCTCCCGGGAGTAGGCTGTTTCGGTGGGGAAACAGCCACGCCTGCGCTCTGGGAGGCGCCGAGTGCCCTCTAGCGACTTTTAAAGCTACAAAATCCTCTGGCTGGCAGGCCTGTGCGTGTGTGGTCCCCCATGTGTGCCTGCACAGAAGACCTCAGCGAACAACAGTTTCAGGTAGGTGCGACCCTGTTTTCTAGGCTCAGAAAAATATCTTATTCCTTAGATGTGTAAACAGACGTGTGTCGAAATCTCCCAAAATTACTTGGTCCTGTAAGTTGACCTGCTGGTAGTGTGCGTGTCTTGGGTTACCCTGCCTGATCAGAATGAATGGAGTGAGAGGGCCTTTTGGTGCAGGGATCGACGATGGGAGCTCTGATCGCGGGTCTTAAAGCCAGCTGTCCTGCCTCATATAGTGAGAATCCGCTGATACCGAATTCTTATTTCTGCAGGAGCCTCATTATTTCTTGTGAAAAGTGAACATCTAACCCCCTCCCTCCCCGGTAAGTTTCCTATATAAAGATTGGATTTGTATTAAAATGCTACCAAAGAGAATACATCTGAAGAGCTTTCCTGGGATGTGACAATGAGAAGTGGGTTTCCAGAAGGTGCCAGGCCTGCTGAGTAGGGTTGCCGACCTCCGGGTGGCGCCTTGAAATCTCTCAGAATTACAACAGTTCTCCAGACAACCAAAATCAGTTCCCCTGGAGAAGATGGCTGCTTTGCAGGGCTCCTCTATGGCAATATACCCTGCTGAGCTCTTGCCCTACCCGTGTTCCACCCCCAAATGTCCAGATATTTCCTAACCCAGAGTGGGCAATTCTTCTTCTGGGCTTCTCTGCTGGTGGGCTGTGGAGTGAGAGAACGAGGAAGCCTGCTGGGAGAGCAGAGGCCCGAGAGAGCAACTGGCGATTGGGAGAAAGCAAGTTTGCATTCCAAATTCCTAGTCTTGGCACTGAGCTCCCATATAAACTAACTCAGAAAAGAAAGCTGTACTGTAAGGCAGTGGCCTCAAAGAGAAGCATCAGTAAAGAGCCAGGGACCATAGACTCTACTGTTAGGTGCTGCTATGTACTATATGTTTCTTTAAGTATGATCCTACTGGGTAGTTCTATGTTGTTTTATAGTCAGTCTTAGGCTTGCTTGTGCTCTGTCTTCAGCATTTCTTCAACTCTGTATTGGATTTCTGCTGGTTTTAAATCTTTGCAAATTTGCATTTATATACCCTATTACATAGTTTATTGAAATGTCCTTGAAATTGACTGTACTAAATCACACAGTGTAATCTGCCTTGAGTCTCAGTGAGAAGGGCAGCCGATAAATGATGTAAATAAAATAAATAAATAAAATAAAAATACAAAGATTGCTCGCCCAGTGAATTAAATGAAGTTAACTGAGACGGCTGCTGAAAGTTTTATAGGTTCATATCCCATGCACCAAGCACAGCTCCAGTCTAGGAACGTGAACTGGAAGGCAAGCTCCATAGCTGCACCCAGAAGAGACAATAAATATAAATAATATCCAATATTCCAACCCATGCATCAGCAGTGTCCTCTTACTCTTGGAGAACAATATTTGTCTGAATGTTTTACAGGCGAAGTGGTACAGATCCTATATCTTGGTTGAAAATATGATGCAGAATTTGTCAGGCTGACTATCAGAAGTCCCACGGGATTGGGGCTTAACTCATGAGCAGGCCAAGAGGGAGGAAAGCCCCAATTAGGCGAAAAGATCCAGGCCCCTGAGTTTTAAGTTCATCTCAGGGTTTTTGTTCTATAGTCTGTGTGACAATCTGAGGAGACCCCAGTGTTTGTAAGCCTCACCAGGTTGTCTATTAGATAAGGCTCTACTAGTCCCTCTCCCTGTGGAAAGGCCAGACTTCCCGACTCCTCCATCCCAGCCAGTACTTCCTAGACTTACTGTGGGGGAATGTCCTGATTAGTTTGGCGGCTTCCTGTTGACGGAGGCAGAGGACTGCCTCACGCTGCTTCGTAGTCTTCCTTCTGGTCCTGCCAAGACATGGTCTCTTCAGACAGAGAGTGCCACAGATCTTCTAGCCTCTTCCCAGGCCATGCGTGCTCTTTCTCCTGCCTTTCCTTTGTCAGTGAATCCTCCTTGGCTTCAGGATCTCTTTCAGCCAGCTCTTGGAAGGCCTCTGCTGTTAACTTCCTTTACTTCTTCAGCCTTCCAGCTGCTTCTCTACTGCCTCCATCCCCTGCCATTTATATACAACCAGCAACCAAGCCCGTTGTGCAAACACGGGGCTCTAGAAAACAGCCTCATGAGCCTCTCAACCTCTCAGGCCTTTGGAGTGCGGCACTGCTGCACGGGGCCTTCCCAGGCCTCTGGAGTGCCCAAGGAGGCCGCAGTGGCAGTGAGAAGGTAAGCTGTGTTGTCAGTGGCTCACTTTTTATCCCTGCAGAGTCCACCTGCGTGGGGATAAAAAGCGAGTCATCGGCAACACGGCTTGCCTTTTATAAAGAGATTCTGGGAAGGTTCTGTCCAATCAGCTGCTGGTGCTAGGTCAAGCCGTGTTCTGGCTCACTCTGGAATCCAGACTTCAGGAGCCCCCTCCTGACTGGAACCCTGTTCTGAACACGCAGGCTCTTCTCAGTGGCCTTTTAGCCCCTCTGGAGCAACAGCACTGGCTTCACCACTTCTGTAACCCTTTGAAGCCCTTCTGGCTATTCCTTTACAAAACCTCTACCCACCCTCCAAAATAACAATAACGTGTTTAGAAACCGTTAGAAATAGCCTTTGTTTTCCTTCATAGAGAACTCTTTTCTCCACAGTCGCAATTCACTTTATGGATAAACTATTCAAAATGTTCAGGGAAGTGGGGGGAGGGGATCAGACACGTGCAACGAAACAGCTTTGACTTTTCCCCCATCCTAAACAAAGGCTGGACTTTTATTTGTTTAAATTCAGTAAGACTAACTCTGATTCTCATTTTACAGGATTCTTCACACAATTCTACACACAGCACTTTTATCTGGCTTCAGAGGAATGGACTTGGGAAACGCCCCCGGGAGCTCTTTTCGCTCTGTTCAAACACGCCTGCTTGACCTGCCCTCTCTTCTCTGTGGCTCGTAAGATTTTCATGCTATTGATTTGGTTAGGTAACACTAACTGGATCTCGGACGAGTCCTCTTACTGCTTGTGCTGCCTGTCGCAGTGGCCCTGCGTTTCTCAAGAGGGTTTATATCCGTTTCTTTGGAAATGGCAATAAGTGATCTTTATAGCTTAGACTGACAAGGAATCTGACTTGGAAAAAGCAAAAAAGCTCTTTCTGTATACCTACTCATTTTTAACTTATTGATTATTTTTATCTGCTTTGAATTTGAGTCTTTTTTTAAAGATGAAAAGAATTCTGAAATGCTAAATAAAAGCTTAAATCCTCTCTGGTAAAATATCTCCATGGGTGGGGCTGTGGCAAAATGGTGGGCCTGCCGGCACTGTGCTTTCTGTTGGGGGGGGGGAGCTTTCACTGCCTGGCCCTGGTCATCCTGGACATCCTGAATGAGGATTTCACCCCCCCAACTTTTTTCTAAACCTCCCGCCTCTGTTAGCCATATGGGATTCTATTTCACTGCCCACCACCAGATTCTAACAACTTATCTCCAGTTCTTAGTTATCTTGACCTATACAGACTGTTTTTAAAAATCAAAGAGCTTTCTTCAAATTAAGAACTTGACACTTCCTTCAAACTTCATGGCTGTAAGAAATTAATGGAACGCTGCCAGCTAAGGTAATTCGGATCTAGGCAGGCGTCTCCACGCCCTTCTCTCTGTACCTTGGTAAGCATGGGACAAATCTGGCTTTTTTGCAGTTACAGGCAGGCCATCGGTTTCTAAAAAGAGAAATATAACTTTGGTTACATTGGTTAAAAAAACCCATATAATTGAGCAAATGTATATATACTTCTGAGCAAAGGGAAAGTAAAATGAGCAATAAATGCAATCCCCTTTCCCTCAGTCTAAAATTTACCCACTAGGAGGCAATTTCAAAGGTACATCTCATCTTTCCAGCCTTTCCTGGCCTCTTTTCATTAACATCGTCTTCTCATATCAACTCCCTGTACTCTAACACACACTACAAGATAACACAACCTGCCCCCTCCCCGAACACCCTCCCAAACCTCTTCTTTAAACCCTCTCAAATCCTTCCATCCTCCTGGGGCGGGGGGCGGGGGTGGGGTGGAGACATCTAGCTTTACGGAGGTTCCCTGAGACTTCACTGGTTGCATACAGGTTCCGGTGCCAAGTTGTGTTGGCTACCATATTGACATATGAATTGGGCCCCCTGCTAGCCTGGGAGATTGGACCACACAAGAGGCTGCAGATCCAGTTTCCCTGGACAGGTAGATCTAGTTTAACCTCTGAACATTTGGAGTGCAGAAATTAAAATGTTTACTGTGGAAAGCTGTAATTGTTTACACATCCTGGAGATGAAGTGCCTTTTTGTACAGGGGCTTTGTGTTGCTAGGCGCTGCAAGGAACAATACCTGAGAGAAATGGGCAGTGACCTCAAAGGAACCCTCTGTGTTTGCTTTTGGGTATGTGGGACTGTGGCTGAGGGACACGGGGGTCAGCGGAGGCCACCCTTGTGCCTTGGTGGGGCGACATAGGAGACTGGGGGGGGGGGAGAAATAGGACCATGGAGATCAGTCATGATCATCAGAGAAGAGACCAAGAGTGAAATTCCAAAATACAAAAAGCAGATGGTGTGTCCCGGGAGACAAGCAGGTTTCTGTGCCCGTGGCATTATTATAGTGCCCGTGGCATTACACCTCTCCGAACCCCCTTCAAATTGTGAATGCCAGCCCTCCTGGAGATCTGCACAAATTACAGCAGATTTCCAAATGACAAATTTTAACATTCTCAGAGACATGGAGGCTTTTGAAGTTCACCTCTGTGCAATTATGCCTCACTTAGATATCACCTTACCACTGATGCCAACCCACCTAGAGATCTCGCAGAATTACAAATGACCTTCATATTACAGCTGTTGATGGTCTCTTACGATGGCGGCTTTGGAGTGTAGCTTCTATGGAATTATACCCCACAGAAGACCCTCCATATTATGGTTGCCAACACCTCCAGGACACACCTAGAGATCTCCTTTCATTTCAATTGAACTGCATCATAGGACAGATTTTATCTAAATTGGAGACAATGGTGGCATTGGATATTGGCGTCTTTGGTGTTTGAAATACCTCCTTATGGTGATTGCCAACCGGCCTGCAGATCTCCCATAACTACAAACGACCTTCAAAGGAGAGATTTTAAGAAAATCAGTGACAGGGGATGCTTTGGAGAGTAGCCGCTTTGTCACTATACTCCAAAGAGGCCCTTCTATAGTAGGGTTACCAACACCTCCAGGTTGTGCCTGGAGATTGTTTTCATTACAATTGATGTCTCTCTTTGGGACATTGGTATCATTGGAGGAAAATGAAAGGACAGGCTAATAACCTTTCATACCAGTAGAGGATGGAGAGAGCAGGGAGCAGGCGGCAGACCAGATGGCAGAACTCCTCAGCAGTGGGAGCTGGGGTGGGGGGGCAGCTGTAAGGAACAAGTGGGGAAATGCATTGAGAATGGCCCTGCGATGCCATAGCAGTGGGCTACAGGTGCAGTCTCTGATACCAACTCATAAAGACCATAGCCTGATGAAGCTGCACAGGAAGGAGTGCCCCAGGGCCTGTTCCTCCAGCTGGCTTCATCAGCTCCCATGGTCATTGCAGAGGTTTGTCCTGTTCTGGGCTCAGCTCTGGAGCAGGAATGCATCCTGCAAAGAGGCAGAGTCAACACAGAGAAAATAGCAATATTGGAATGGTCTTTGATATCGTTGGCTGTGGTTTCCTCCTGTGAAAGAGCTTGCATGCTACCAGCACGTTGTCATAAACCCTTGTCGCCTCTTCTCATGAATGAGGGCAGTTGGTGTTTCAAAGATAAAGAGAGGCCAGAGCAAAGGAGGGGCCATTTTAGAAAGGTTCCATAGGGTCGGAGGCAGCTTGACAGCACATAACACACACACCAGGGAACTAAACAGGATGCCGAGGTGTTTCAATAAATCATAATCCTAAACATGGTAGAGCCTGGAGCCTGAAGTGCAGCTGCCTCACAGCTTCAGCCTAGTCCTCCTGTAACCACCACTTCACAGATCCAGGAGCAAAGCAAAGCATTCTTAGAAGTTTTATGTAGCAGACGATTTTATCTCAGGACACTGAAATAGGAGAAGTACCCCTTGTTTAAATGGTTTTCTTTTGCAAATGGTGCATGAGAAAGATGCTCCCCTTCCTAACACGATGAAACGTCTTGAACGGAAGTTTTAGCAACAAGAACACTCCATTCTTGGGCCTGTTGTCTGCTCACGGAAAGTTTTCTGGGCTGATGCTATATTAAACTGTAAACAATTATTATGTCCCAGGGGAAGCCTTCCCTCGACCCTTCCTGGTCCTATTTGCCTGTGTCCCCTGCCGCCACCAAACACACAGATTCCTACCCTTATCAGCCATTTGGAAACTGGTGAACCCCTGACTATATGCAAAGGACTAGCAAATGGACGAGGAGTATCTAAGTGGGTGAGGACAACTTTTGACCTACCTTTTTTCTAAACCAATGGAAGACTTTTTACTGTTATTACAGTAGCATATAAAAAACAGGGTGCCCAATATATACAAAGGTATAGCACACACAGACAGGCAGTTAAATAGATAAAATAAAAGGAAATTACTAATGTCTAGCTACAGCATTTGAGAGTTACTAAAGATATCTAAGCATCCTTTTACAGAGTCAGGGCAGAGACCAACTGATCCCCAACTTCCCCCCTTCTGATCTCAGATCAACCACACAATGTAAAAGACTGCAGATCTTTTTTAACCCTTCTTCAGAGAGGTGTGGATTCCCCCCCACCCTGTCTCCATGTTAGGACCAGCCTCCCTCTGGCTTCACAGCATCCCAGACATTTGGCCCATGTAGCACAGACTTTATGATGCCACCTGAAGGCTAGAAAAACCTCGCTTTCTCCAGTGCAGGATGAGCGGCGCGGAGGGCAATCTCAACCCCCCTCTGTCTGGAGATCAGGGGGCAGGGCCACCAGCCATGTGACCATTTTCTCTGAGGGCAACCCACTGAGTTCCACCACCTTTTTCCCCAGAAAAGAGGCCCTGGGTTTCAAATCTATACATCAACAGTTGCCTTGGCTCATAGACACATGGGGGCAGTTCTGCTGCCTTCAGATGCATCTGGGGTTGTGTTTTTCAGCTAGAAGGCCATCCCTCAAAAACAAAAAGTCTCAGCCTGTTACCTGGGGGAGATACACATGCATAGTGGCCATTCGCACATGCACCTCCCACTCTGGGCATTTGGGATCTAACATCTTTGTATGTATAGATTACAGGGTGGCGTGGCCTTTTCTGATGGACAACTGTCCTAATAAAAGTTAACCTTATTTAACTAAAAATGAATAGATTCCAAGGCAATGTGAAAACACAATTTTAAAGGCAGTTGGAAATTCAAAATATTGAAAGGTGTTGCCTGTCTAAAAGAGTTGTATTTGTGGTGGAAGAGAGGCTTGCATGGAAAACCTGGCCTGAGCTGGGATATGGATTGCCAGTATGTTACTGGGGTGGGGGTGGGGGATGTCATATATGTCTGTCTACATATCTGCCATGAGTATTTTCTGTGCTCTGTATTATGTGTTGAACCTCTGAGAGTATGGGAAGTGGCATTTTGGAGCCAGTCTAGCTGAGGGTGCTTATCTCACAGGTGTCTGCCGCGATGTCTACTTTCGTTTTCACAGCCACTTGGGAATGTGTCCTTGAGGGCCGGCTTCTCCCTGGGAACTGAAAATAGCTTCATCTCTCCTACAGTTCTTCTCGCCTCCTGTCTCAACCCCCCTTCCCCACCCCCCGACTCCTTCGCACCAGAAACATAACCGTCCCTATCCTAAAGGTGGGAACCTTCCTTATAACTAACCCCTCCTACCTTATACATGTCACTTCTGCCAATTACCTTGTTTATGTTTGCCGATATTAATGGATCTCTAATAAAGTAACTTTTAACTCATACCTTGGAGTGTGTGCAGTGGAGTGTTATGGGGATCTAACTGCCAGAACCTGACAGGTGACTTCTGTGGAACTCAACATTACCTCACCGGAGGATGTTCTCACAGTCGAATTTTAACTTGAGAGCCAGCATGGCTTTGTTGTTAGAATGTCAGACTAGGGCCTGGGATGGATTCTGATCCCCATCTACTGCAAAAGCTCACTGGGTAACCTTGGGCCATCATAGTCTCTCAGTCTAACCCACCTCACAGGGCTGCTGTTGTGACTGGAATTGGGGCAAATGATAAGCTGTTTCCTGCAAGCAAGAAAAGTGAGATATAAATAAAATCAGTGTGTGCCGGAGATGTCTTGACTGCCCTGTCTACTTGGTTAGGTATTATTTTGAATGGTGCTGAGTATCATAAATGTCTGCTTAGGAAGCGGGCTGGACAATGCCTGACCCAAGGTCACCCAATGAGTTTCATGGCTAAATGGGGATTTAAACATAGCATAATGACATTACATAACATTAATCTGTCTTGGAAACCAAAATAAAATATAACTAAATGATATCAGACTCAATGACACATCATTTCTGAGTTCTGTGAAGGTGGTGAAATTAACCAAGGAAATAAAGCACATTTAAGGTGCATAAGCGTAAACCAAACATAAGTTTACAGGGAACCGGTTGATGATGAGATTGCAGAATAAAAGGACAGCCCTACAAGTGGAGGACTGTGGAAAAACAGTTCACAGATGCATGCTTCAAGCCTCAGCCCGCTTTTTGTTTGTTTCCCCCTTTCCTAACTTTATATGCTTTGCCTTACAAAAGAGTGCTGCTGGAACCAACAGGGGGCAGCGTTGGAACATTCAATGGGGTGCCTCAATGGGCTGGACTGTTCTTAAGGGATATGCAACATTTAAAAACGCACAGCTACGGGAAGTGTTTCTGAACAAATTCTGTGTGGAGTTTCCCACCAAAGATCTTCAGATGCTTTGAAATCGTATTTCTACCAATTCTACAGCTACTCTTAGATTGTGCCTGTGTGGTTGGGGTGCCCTTGACAGATGCTCATGTAACTTCTCTTTTTATGGGTTCTATGGGGCTTAGGAAGCAAACTTTCACACATTTTTTAAAAACCATTTAACAATTAATACAACACAACTATTGTCCCCCTTTAGCTAAACTCATAAGTGCAACCATACAGAAACTTTCAGCCAACCATGTCTTTGAAAAGGTAAACAGTTCAACTTGTCAGATCCCACCAAGCGAGAGAGCCCTCCTTTTTCACAGTCCTCCCCATTATGAAGCAACTGTGGCCCAGGCTTCTGTCCTCTTCTTGGGGAATTACAGCCCTGCAAAAATAATGCAATCTCAGTAACACCAACCAAACACAATATACAAACACCACTTTTAGTCATACTGTTCACATACAACATTTCTGATTACCTTATTCAAGGAGATAAGAGCATATTCATTATTATTCAACTCCCCGGCAACCAGCTTCTTCCTCAGCTGCCCAGCTTTAGCTACTGACTCCGCCCCACTTGACTAAACGGATGACCTCATAGGGGTTACGCTCACTGATTGCAGCCTGGCCGTTTGGGGTTGGGGTTGAGGGGGAAAGCAAATTGCATTGACACATTCCAATGGTGGCCATGTTAAGTCTGCTAGGAAGGGAGAGCTGTGTCCAGCATTCGGAGTGGCTTGCTGCTGAACTTTTATCGGAACTTTGTATTTATTTATCTATATCCTAATTTTCTCTCCATGGTGACCCTAAGTGGCTTACAATACAACAATTTCAATACTACAAATGACGGACAAAAAAAATAGGAGAAGGTGGGATATGCTCTAAAAACAAAGCAGATACATATAATTTGTTGCCCCCCCATTACAAAAAATTAAAATGTAAAAACAGATGAAAACAGTCTATGATGATGATGATATCGTACTTACATATCACTCTTCTAGAGAGTTTAGTGCCCCACTCAGAGTGGTGAACAAAGTCAGTGTTATTATTATCCCAGCAATACAGCTGGGGAGCTGGACTGAGAAGAGCAGCTTACCTGAGGCCACCTGACGAATTCATGGCAGTAGTGAGAGCTGAACCAGCAGAGTGCAGATTCACAGCCCAACTACTTAACCACTGAGCTTCAGCTGATAAGACCTCCTAAAGAAAGGTTTCCAATGCCCTACGTTTTATATGGCTGGGCTGAGAACTCTTCCGCACAAAGACTGCATAATCTCTCCTCCAGTAAGCAAGAGTAAAACTGGTGTTCCACTAGAAATCTTCCTACTTGCCACCTACCTTAAACTGGGATTTGGGGGGTGGGATGAGGTCTGGCATCAGGAATCAGTGCTCATATTTCAAACCAGTTCTTCTAAAGTGCAGTTGGTGCACCACAGTCAAGTGTTTCCTGAAACAATGACCAATAAATCCAAGGACTTTTCCTCCTCCTACAATGCTCTGCATTTATTGCAAGCATCAGATATTTGGGGATACTAGATTAGTTCATCTATTTTGTCTGTTTTTTCTCTTTTCTAACGTACTAGACATCAAACACACTTCTGTTATTTTGTGTATACAAAATATCTTCAAAATTTAATGCTGAACATAGCAAATGGTGCAATGTTGTTGCGTTTCACACTGAATGGTGCTGCCAAGAGTCCTCAATACGATGTTAGAACTGGCAGAACTGGCAGAAGAGTGTTTGGGTAGCTAGTAGTGCTGATTTGGTGGCTCTTCTTATGGCCAATGGGTGGCTGCTGGTGTATCTGCCCTTGCGTGGAGTGCGTTCCCAGCAGCCGATTTCCTTGGAATTCGGGAAGAGGCCTTCAGGGGTACTTTTGAAATTAACTGGTGAAAGACAAGAGCAAAGAGGAGAAGGAAAATGAGACTTAACTCCAGAGCCAAATATTTATCAAGAGGGAGGAGGCAATTCACCCACTCAAATACATCCTCCCAAGGTGTGATATGATTTTGGGTAAGTGTTTACTGTACATGAAGAGTGTTGGAACTGGACTTAAGGAAAGGGCACAGAAAGAGGAGACGGTGTGT
Source organism: Eublepharis macularius (assembly GCF_028583425.1). Lineage (NCBI taxonomy): Eukaryota > Metazoa > Chordata > Lepidosauria > Squamata > Eublepharidae > Eublepharis > Eublepharis macularius. The sequence continues at coordinate 3,921,372 of NC_072792.1, forward strand.
GTGTTTAATGGAGCTTGAATTGAGCATTGTTTATTTGCTTCTTTCAGCACTGTTCTTCAACATCCTGGAGGGAAATCCTTTAGAAGGCAAGAGTAAATGCAGATTTTATCACATTTCCCCCCTTCTTCTTCAGGTGTGTCTTGGCCTTACAATTTTTTAAAAACTTTGATATTTATACTCCACTTTTCTAACCAAAGCAACTTACAGTATTGTTCTCCTCTCCTCCATTTTTACAACAACAATCCTCTGAGGTAAGTTAGGCAGAGACAAAGAGAATAACTGACCCACAATTACCCAACCAGTGTGTCGACAGCAAATCCACATGTTCAAAGCTCCTGCTGTGACATGCTCATTCATAGCAGTGAGGGGTTAGGTAGGGGGATACTTGCAACAGAAAGGGGAATAAACCCACAGGGGGGAGGGGTATAGATGGAGCAAGGGGAAGGCGGGAAGCAGGGTTATCCAAGTATTATTGTTATTGTTGCTTTTATTATTATAATTTACTATTTTATGTGGTTTGTTTTTAATGTCCAAGTACCCGCCATGCAAATGTGTCCGTGTCCATGTGGTGTGATAAGTACCCCCTTCTTACAGTGCAATCCTAAGAACTCTTCCCTGGTAGTAAGGCCCATTGACTTGCCTTCAGTAGGTTTCTGATCAGGCCTACTTAGGATTACATTATTCCTGTTTCTTCCTAGTAAAGGTGGCACGAAATGTTAGAACCTCTGTTTATTGTCCCTTCACTAACTTTTTAAATTTTTTTACTTCATTTATATCCCTCCTTTTCCCCCAACGGAGACCCGAAACAGCTTACATCATTGTCTCCACCATTTTCCCTCACAACAAACCCAGGGAGGAATTTTTAGCTGAAAGGGTGTGACTGGACCAAGGTTACCCAGTGAGCTTCTATAGAAGGTCCTTGTCCATCACTCTGGCCACCTCACCACATTGGCCCTTTTACTTGTTTTTTTTTTTTTTTTTAAAAATTTTTTTTATTGGGTTAGAACATTAATATTTTTACATTGCATTACATTCAATTTTCCCCTAATTTTTTGTTTCTAACCCCCTCCCTTTCCCCCCCTTTTATTGACTTCCAACAGCTTTCCCACCCTCTGTCCCTTTTCCCTTACTTCTATTAACTTCCTCTATCTAAAACAAATATATATTCTCCATTATATTAAGCAGTACATCTTTAACTCTTTTACTTATTATGCATCCAAACTATACTTCTTTAGATAAACAATTTATCCCATTTTCCAGTTTTGAATATTTCTATATATCATAAACCATAAAAATTTCCCACATTTAAATCAAACAATTTGATTTATTCTCTATATATTAATCATTTTTTCTTTTTATAGTATTTCTATATAACTCATCACATAGTCAGTCGTTTTAACTCTTCTATACATTCAGTTTGGTGCATATAAGTCTTATCAAGTAAAAAAAAAATATTGTTAATTACTCAATCCTCATGTTTAAACCGTTAATTATTCTCTATCAATATTCTATCAATTAACCTTTACATATCTATATATATCTCAATCAATTAATTAATCTAACTGCTTATAAGTTCACATTTCTCTTCCTCCCCCGGTAAAGTCACCCCTCTCTTTTATACTTTTATTGTACTTCAGTAGTTCTCAAACTGCCACAGTTTTCCTCCCACCTCCCACTTCTTCTCCAGATATTGTTTCAGCTTCTCCCAGTCTGTGTTAAACTGCCCTGAGTCCAGATCTCTCAGTTTTCTTGTCATCTTATCCATTTCAGCCATATACAGCAATTTGTAGATCCAATCTTCAATAGTTGGCACTTCTTGTACTTTCCATTTCTGCGCATACAAAAGTCTAGCTGCTGCAGTCATATAAAATATCAACGTCCTATGATGGGCTGGAATTCCCTCCATTCCCAAGTTTAGCAGCAGGAGTTCTGGGTTCTTATTTATTTGAAACTGTAAAATTTCACTCATTTCTCTTATTATTTCCCCCCAGAACTGCCTAGCTACCTCACACGACCACCACATATGATAGAGGGAGCCCTCATGCTTCCTACATTTCCAGCATTTATTAGAAGTGTTCAAGTTCCCTAGCGCAATCTTCTTTGGCGTCATGTACCAACGATAAATCATTTTGAAAATGTTCTCTTTAATATTAATACATGTCGTTGTCTTCATTGTAGTTTTCCACAAGTATTCCCATGCCTCCATTGTTATTTCTTTATTAAAGTTTATAGCCCATTTCACCATTTGTGTTTTAACTATCTCATCCTCGGTATACCATTTCAACAGTACTTGGTATACCTTGGATATTCTTTTCTTATCTTCTTTAAAAAGGGTCTGCTCTAGTTCCGAGTTCTCTGTTCGTATGCCCCCTTTTGCAGAGTCCGAATTGTATAAGTCTCTAATCTGTCTGTACTGGAACCAATCATAGTTAGGTGATAGTTCCTCTTGCGTCTTTATTCTAAGTTTAGATGCTTCAGTTTTGGTTATTTCTTTGTACGTTAAACATTGTTGTTCATTATCAACAGCTCTCTGATCTATCACCTCGTATGGAACCACCCACCAGGGGGTTCCTTCTTGTAGGTAAATTCTGTACTTCTTCCAGATTGTATATAAACTTCTCCTTACAAAATGATGCAGGAACATCGAGTTGACCATTACTTTGTCATGCCATAGGTATGCGTGCCATCCAAAAATTTTTTTATATCCCTCTAGGGCTAATAGTTTCTTATTCTTTAATGTCATCCACTCTTTTAACCAAACTAGGCAGATTGCATCATGATAAAGTCTCAGGTTGGGCAGTTGCATTCCGCCTCTTTCCTTTGCATCTTGTAGAACTTTTACTTTCACTCGAGGCTTCTTGCCTGCCCAAACAAAATCTGATATTTTCCTCTGCCATTTTTCAAATTGTTTAGAGTCTCTGATGATTGGTATTGTCTGTAGCAAAAACATTACTCTTGGTAACACATTCATCTTAACTGCTGCAATCCTGCCCAACCATGACAAATTCAGTCTATTCCATTTGATCAAGTCTCTCTCTATCTGAGTCCATAATTTTTCATAATTGTTCTTGAACAAATCTATATTTTTTGCAGTCAGCTCAACTCCCAAATATTTCACCTTACTAGTTACTTCACAGTCCGTTATTTCCATTAACGATTGTTGTTTCTGCTTAGTCATGTTTTTGCATAATATCTTTGACTTCTTTTTGTTAATGAAGAAACCTGCCAGGTCACCAAACTCCTTGATCTTATCTATCACTTTTGGCATGTTCTCCAATGGATCTTCTACAATTAACATTATGTCATCTGCAAATGCTCTAACCTTGTATGAATAGTCCTTTCTTTTTATTCCTCGTATTTCCTCATCTTGTCGTATTTGTATCATCAGAATCTCCAATACTAAAATGAACAACAATGGAGATAACGGGCAACCTTGTCTTGTTCCTTTACTAATCGTCAATTTCTTGGTCAGTTCATCATTCACTACAATTGCTGCAGTCTGGTCTCTATAAATTTCTTTAATTGCTCTGATGAATCTTTCTCCCAGTTGTAGCTTTTCCATAGTGGCAAACAAAAAATCCCAGTTTAAATTGTCAAACGCTTTTTCAGCGTCTACAAAGAAGAAACCAACCTCTTTATCACAACGCTTGTCATAATATTCAATAGCATTGATCACTGTCCTTAAATTGTCTCTTATTTGTCCGGCAAAAAGCCTGCTTGTTCTTCCTCTATGACTTCCGAGAGCCACCCCTTCAGTCTCTCCGCCAATATCTTCGCAAAAATTTTATAATCATTGTTAAGTAATGATATAGGCCTGTAATTTTTCACGTTAGTCAGATCTTGGCCCTCTTTTGGGATCAATGATATATTCGCTTCGCTCCAAGTGTCTGGAATTCTTTGATCCCTGAAAACTCCGTTCATCACCTCTTTTAGGAATGGTGCCAGTTCGTTGGCCATTGTCTTATAAAATTTAGCCGTAAGTCCATCTGGCCCTGGCGCCTTTCCTAGATTTGCGGATTGTATTGCCTTACTTATTTCCTCATCAGTTACTTCACTGTTCAACTTATTTCTCCAAGCTTCCGAGATCTCTGGAAGTTTGGTTTTCTCCAAATATGATGCTATTGATTCTTTGGTTACTTCTTTTTTATTATACAGCTTAGCATAAAATTTATAAAAGGCTCTACTAATGGTAGTCTGCTCCAGGTACGTTTTATTTTCTTCACAGATTTTATTTATTATTTTCTTTTCCCTTTTCTTCTTCAATTGCCATGCCAAATATTTCCCAGGTTTATTAGCACCCTCAAAAGCTTTTTGATTCAGTCTTTTAAGGTTCCACTCCAATTCTTTATTACTCATTGCTGTTAACTGTTCTTGAAGAATTTTGATTTCCTGATGTATTTTCTTTTTCCCTGGTCTCTTTTTTAACTGTGCTTCTTTGGCCTTTATTTTCTCCTCAATCTCTTGTCTTTTCTCCTCTTTCTTTTTCCTTGCTCTGCCATTTAAGTCCATTAGTATGCCCCTTACAACCGCCTTGTACGCGTCCCAAACTTTACTGGTTGGTACTTCTTTATTCACGTTGTATTGTATAAAAAACTTTGTCTCTCTTCTCAATATTTCCATATTCTCACTTTCCTGTAACAAGTCCTCATTTATTCTCCAGGCTTTCCTTTTTCTCCTTTTTCCAAATTTCCACATAATTGGATTGTGATCTGAGCCTACCATCGGCATTATTTCTACCTCCTTAGTCCATAACGCTAAGTCCTTTGAGGCCCAGATCATATCAATTCTTGATAATGTAAGATGCCTTGCAGAATAAAAAGTAAACTGTTTGGTTTTAGGATATTCTCTCCTCCATACGTCTTCGAGAGTCTCTTGTTGAATCAACTCAAAAAAAAGCTTTGGCAATAGTCCTCTTTTCTTTTGTGCTGTTGTAGTCTTTTTGTCTAGTTCCAAATCTGTCACTCCATTGAAGTCTCCAGCAAGAATTATCTGGTCATATACAAGTTCGTCTAAATGCTTCCTTAAATCCTCAAAGAAGCTTTCCTTTGCACCGTTAGGTGCATAAAGTCCGACTACCAACACTCTCTTTAAATTCCAATTACATTCCACTGCTACAAATCTAGCTTCAACATCTCTCATAACAAATTTTGGCTGCAGCTCCTCTTTTATGTACAACACCACTCCTCTTTTTTTCGTGTTTGAGGCCGCTACAAATTCTTTGCCCAATTTTCCAGATTTTAAATATTTTACATCCTGTTTTCTAATATGGGTCTCCTGCAAACAAACAATATCACATTTTTGTTTTAGTAGCCAATGAAAAATATTTTTCCTCTTATTCGGTGAGTTTAGTCCATTTACATTCCAAGATAATACTTTACACTCCATATTCATGGTTTTGTTGGTAAGTCTTTTTCATTGTCCTTGATAAATCTCTCCATCTCCCGCTCAGATCTGATGCGTTTTTTTGCCCCTCCAAACTCAAAGGACACTCCTTCCGGTAACTCCCATCTGTATCTAATATTCATGTCCTTCAAAGTCTGAATTAGCACTCTATATTTTTTCCTGTCCAGTAACACTGATCTGGGCAGTTCCTTCATTATGATAATCGTCTTGCCATCAATCTCCAATGGATCTTGAAATTGTTTTGTCACAATCCTCTCTTTCATGTTTCTAGTTGTAAACTGCACAATCACATCCCTTGGCAGTTTCCTCTGGGTTGCAATTCTCGAGTTCACACGGTACGCCACATCTAGGATAGCCACAATTTCCTCCTCCTCCTTCCCCAGGTAATCAGCCAACACCTCAGTCATCTGTTCTTGCGCTGACTTCCCTTCCACCTCTGGCAGACCACGAAAACGAAGCTGCTTCTCCATGTGTTTAGTTTCTGCAACTGACATCCTCCCCTTCACCAGTCTCATCTCTGTTTGTTGCGTGTCTATTAAATTCTCCATCGCGTCTTCTACTGTTTTAACTCTCTGCTGCGTTCCTTGTAATTCACTACTAATCGTTTCCACGCCTTTTTTCACTTCTGACAGCTCCGACTTTACTGTCTGTGTAACTTCTTTGACCTCTTTAATAAGCTCCAATTTCGTGTCCTTAAGTTCTTTCATCATGTCTATAAGTTTTTTGTCCAAATTTTCTATTTTCTATTTTCTATTTTACTTGTAACCGTATCACACATTTCCTTTGTCCTGGGAGCAGTGCCTTCACAATTGGTATATATATCCAAATCATAGAATCATAGGGTTGGAAGGGACCTCCAGTGTCATCTAGTCCAACCCCCTGCACAATGCAGGAAATTCACAAATATCTACCCACACACACACACACACATACACAGTGACCCCTGCTCCATGCCCAGAAGGTGGCAAAACATCTCCAGGATCCCTAGCCAAACTGGCCTGGGGAAAATTGCTACCAAACCCCAAGGTGGTGATCAGCATTACCCTGGGCAAGTAAGAAGGGGCCACGAGAACTAAGTACTGATGTAACCCATTCTCTCCCTTCCCCCTCACGATCTGCCCAGGTTCACAGAACCAGCATTGCTGTCAGATGGCTGTCTAGCCTCTGCTTAAAAACCTCCAAAGGAGGAGAGCCCACCACATCCCGAGGAAGCCTGTTCCACTGAGGGACCACTCCAACTGTCAGGAAGTTCTTCCTAATGTTTAGCTAAAAACTTTTGATTTAATTTCAACCCTTTGGTTCTGGTCCGACCTTCTGGGGCAGTGGAAAACACCTCCACACCATCCTCTATATGACAGCCCTTCAAGTACTTGAAGATTGTTATCATATCACCTCTCTATCATCTCCTTTCCAGGCTAAACATTCTGAGCTCCTTCAACCTTTCCTCACAGGACTTGGTCTCCAGACCCCTCACCATCTTCGTTGCCCTCCTCTGGACATGTTCCAGGTTAGCTATATCCTTCTTAAATTGTGGTGCCCCAAACTGAACACAATACTCTAGCTGAGGTCTAACCAGAGCAGAGTAGAGCGATACCACCGCTTTGCGTGATCTGGACATGATGCTTCCATTGATACAGCAAAATTGCATTTGCCTTTTTAGCTCCCCCGTCACACTGCTGACTTATCTTCAGTGTATGGTCTACTAGGACCTCTAGACCCTTTTCGCACATACTACTGCCAAGACAAGTCTCCCCCATCCTATAATTACGCATTTGATTTTTCCTTCCTAAATGCAGAACTTTGCATTTATCTCTGTTGAAATTCATTTTATTTGTTTTAGTCCAGTCTTCCAGCCTGTCAATTGTACGATATTTATGTTCAACAAGCACACCCACACATTAAAAACCAATATAAAAATGCTCCTGATGCTCTTGTCTAAAATGCAAAAAGAGAAAGTAGGGAGGAAAAAACGTCTTTAGTGTTAGCAACGGCTATGCCCTAGAAATATTTTTTTAAAAACACTAGACCAATTTCACCTCTTGTACTGTGTGGTATGATTCAAATGGTTAGCAGGCTGTAGACTGCACTCACACAATGATCTTCACTTGATATATAGATTTTTTAAAAATGAAGTAGATATCCCATATAAAACTTTTTAAACTTCCAGGACTCTCCAATTTTCAATAAACCTGAGGCTTGGTTTCTAATGTCTTTGGGTGTGAAGATAAGAGGCTCATTTACATTAAAATTCTTCTCCGCAAATTTCTGTTCTATAATGGAAGTGATAATATTGTGGGGTTGCCAGCTCCAGGTTGGTAAATTCCTGGAGATTTGGATAGGAGGGTGGTCAGCAGGGTATAATGCCATAGAATTCACCCTCTAAAACATCTATTTTCTCCAGCGGAATTGATCTCTCTAACATGGAAATCAGCTGTAATTCGGGGCGATCTGCAGGCCTCACCTGGAGGCTGGTAACCCCAATGGAGTGTGTGCTTCTGCTTCATTGTTAATTGATAGAAATAGAAATCTTTCCATTTATAACAAAAGCCTCTGGATCAGATATCAGTAGGAGAAAAATGTAAAATTAGGCAGACCGGCTGCTTCTGGTTTTGTCATGTTGATGCCCATTTTAACAGAGAGTTAATTCTCAGATATGAAGAACACCAGTTCTCTGTGCTCTTGCTCTGTGATTTAAAAGATACAGGTTATGTGTGTGTAAAAAGGATTTAGGATTCAACAGTAAATCAACAGAGTCCTGCCCTCTTTTGTTTAGAAAAAAAAAAGGAGGCACACCAAACATTGAAGCTGGCTTCCTGACGCAAAATCATCAGAGCAGGAGCTATAAGTACCTCCGCGGCTATTCATTGTTGCTTGCTCCCAACGTGAAAAGAAGGCAGGAAAAGAGAACGACGGCAAACAGGTATTTAAAATTATGCATACACATCCCCCCCCCGATTTTCTTAGGACATTGCTCTTTGCAGAATTTGGAATTTGCTTTCAACCAAATGTTGTTCCAGGCGCAGCGGCCAGCTAGAAGGGCCGCAAGAGAAGGACAATGCAGGCAGACTGGAATGGGAGAAATCAGCTCACAGCCTTAACGATTATGGGTTTCTCCGTATGGCACAGCATTGGCTGGGAGCAACAGCTGCACCTTATAGCTTGCCTGTTTGGGACAACTATGAAATGAGACCTCGTCTTAGGGCAAGAAGTGGAAGTGGCTGTTCCTGCCTGATTAGCCACCTTATGGGAGCTTGGTCAACACATCAGTCCCAGAGGTGACCCTTGGCCCCGGAGCCCCTTAGGAAGATGCCCCATTTAAGGTCATGCAAGGAGCCCACCCCTCAACTCCCTGCACTACATTCCTCAGGCCAATGCCTAAAATCCAACCAGCCAGTTGTGATAAGCAAGTTTTGCTTGCTCAACTGTAAAACCCACATTATATATTTCTGAAGTGGCCCCAACCAGTGCGGATGCTGATATCTGAAGATTGGGGCCACTTCAGGACATGCCCAGAGTTCAGGAACCCCCCAGAGTTGCACAAAAAATTTAAAAATGTAAATGCACTGGGGGGGCTCATTTCCCCCCCCCCCCCAACAACGGTGTGCTTGCTGTGTGCACAGGCACCACTTACCTGCCTGCCCTTAAAGTGAACACTAGAACAGCCTCAGGAGGCCCAGGAGGCATTGGCATGTTCTTGCCATCCTAGCTGGGAGAGAGCATGGCTGGCCTAAGCGAAGAGCCCAGATGCCGCAGAATGGCTTGACCTGCTCTGCTCACCCATCCACCACCACTCTGGGACACGTGGAGGGTCCAGCAGGTGGAGAAGAATGACAGCGCTGGGGCACACAGAGGCCCATTGTGCCCAACCAGCACTGGGCCAGATGGACCTCTGCTGGACACCCAGAGGAAAGGTAGGAAAGGAATAAGGGGTCTTTGGGAGGGTGGGGAAGGAAGACAGTTTGCTAGGGAGGGGGGAGTGTAAGGATACTGGCAGGTGGGGGAGAGAATAATGCTGTTTTGGAGGATGGGAGAAAGCAACGGGTGCTTGAGTGGGGAGGAGGAAAGAGCAGGGCTTTTTTTCTGGGAAAAGAGGTGGCAGAACTCAGTGGGTTGCCCTCTGAGAAAATGGTCACATGGCCGGTGGCTCCACCCCCTGATCTCCAGACAGAGGGGAGTTTAGATTGCCCTCTGCACTGCTGGCACAGAGGACTATCTAAACTCCCCTCTGTCTGGAGATCAGGGGGCGGGGCTACCAGCCATGTGACCCTTTTCAAGAGGTTCCGGAACTCCGTTCCACCGTGTTCCTGCTGAAAAAAAGCCCTGGGAAAGGGTAAAGGTGGTATTTGCCAGGGAGGGAGGAATGTTATTGCCATAGAGAGTGGGAAGGGAAGTGCTGTTTTGGAGGGAGGGGGAAGAGTAGGTTGTTTGGGGGGAGGGGGGAAGAAAGAGACAGAGTAGGATCTTTTGTGTAGGGGGGAAGCAAAGACAAGGGGAACTACCTTGCCCCACCGCAACATCATGACTGCCACCACTCTCGAGGGCAGCCACGACTATTGCAAGATCCGGCTCAGCGTCCCCTCCCCCCATCACCCCACACAATCCATAATACTTTGTTGCAGGCCCCTCTGGTATAGTCTTAAAGGCAAAACTCCAAAGTCTTTTAGGCAGTCTCAGGAGACTGGTCCAAGTGCCTTTCCTGCCCGGTTAACCAGCCCGCTCCCCTCATGCACACACCCCACACCCTGCTGTGGGTACTGCTAAGATGGAATCCAGGAACTGAAATATATTTACTTGGATCAGAATGTAGGATCGGGTGGCCAATCTGCAAAGCAGGTCAAAGGAAAGGATCCTCTGGGCCCGAGTACTGTCTGGATAAGAGGCAATTGCACAAAAGCATATTGGGTGGCCAACCTTCGAATGGGGCCTAGAGTTTTCCAGGAATTGCGACTGATCTCTAGACTCCCGAGATCAAGTACCTGGGAGAAAATGGCAGCTTCCGAGAGGGGTCTGTATGGAATCACAAACCTGCTGAGCTCCCTCGCCTTCCCCCTCCCCAAACCCCACCCTGCTTCAAATCTCCAGGAATTTCCCAACCCAGAGCTGGCAACCTAAGGATTGTAACAGACACATTGACATGGCCTCTGTGCAGCTGCTGTCTGGCAATGTGAGGTCTAACCAGGGCTTTTTTTCAGCTGGAATACAGTGGAACGGAGTTCCGGAATCTCTTGAAAATGGTCACATGGCTGGTGGCTCCGCCCCCTGATCTCCAGACAGAGGGGAGTTGAGATTGCCAAGCGGCGCGGAGGGCCATCTCAACTCCCCTCTGCCTGGAGATCAGGGGGCGGGGCCACCAGGCATGTGACCATTTTCTCCAAGGGCAACTCACTGAGTTCCACCACCTCTTTTCCCAGAAAAAAAGCCCTGGGTCTAACTATACACGATCCTTGATTTGCAAGTTCATAAATTTTGGTTTTGGAAGCTCATGTTATGTGAGAGATAAGGCAGATCCAGGAAATTTGGCCTCTGTTTTAGTTTGTTAGTAATGGTAGCTACTTTGAAAACATCAGAAGATACAAGTTAAGCATCAAGGAATATCCAAAGCAAATGAAAATGTGTGTTTTATTTTCGGAGATGGATATTGGTGGCTTTTATTGCTTTTAGGTGAACGTGCCGTTTATTCTGAACAATGAAGCTACTTCTGTTTTTCTTCCTGGCAGCAGTGCTTCTCCCTAGACTTGGCGGTGAGTAAACAATTTCAGTCTCACCTCCTCAGAATATCTAGGCTTTGTGGGCTCCCCCGGGGACTCGAAAGAGGGCAGCATAGTTGACGAGCTTTGAGATGCCCCGACCCTGGCTGGCATGTCAGTTTGAGACTAAATGGAAACCAAAGTGTACATGTGGGTCTGAAATAATCTATTTGTTAGGCTCTTGCATCCTCTCTCTCTCTCTCTCTCTCTCTCTCTCTCTCTCTCGGTAGCACAGCCCTTCTAGAAAGGGCAAGGGGGCCAGCTCACATCAATCCGTAGTGGCTTTAAATAGTGCAGGCATGTTGTGTGCTGGCACAGTGGCACAACAAAGGATGCATGTGCGTGAAGATCCCTGTCATGCAGTTCGTCAAGCGTGCATTGGCATGAGAATGTGCCACAGAAGGATAAATATGAACTGGCCAAGGGACGATGCTGTGGGGTGAGGATGTGCATGCTTTCCCACGTGTAGGGAGGAATCCGTACCTGAAGTGGAGTCAGGGGCCCCCTTCTGCCACCCCACGGACTGGCTGGCTATTGGCTGCTCCTGCCTGTTTTGTCCCCATGACTGTTTATTTTAGAAGCGAATTGCTGCTACAAAAACATCTAACTGTGGCTTTTAAGATGTCTTTTGGAATCAGCCAGGAGCCGTGGCTCCTTGACATATAAGCCAGTCCTAAGGACCTCCCCCACCCGCATGTATTTGGACTTCTTTTGCAAACTGTCAGGAAATGAGACCTGGCAAGGGAGGAAACCACAATTAAATATCTTTGGCAGGTGATCAGTATGTTGTGGGGGGGGGGCGGTCATCAAGGTGACAGGTTTTGGCTCCAAGCCTCTCCTTTGAGGCCACCTCTGCGCCCACCAAATGCACACTGGCTCCCTCAACACTAGCTGCATGGTACACATTATGCATGCAGACATTAATCCAATGGACCTGTGCAGAGACCATGCACAGAGTGACTTTGGGGAGGAATCCGTACCTGAAGTGGAGTCAGGGGCCCCCTTCCGCCACATCACAGACTGGCTGGCCGTTGGTTACTCCTGCCTGTTTTGTCCCCATGATTATTTATTTTAGATGGTTATTTGAAGCTGATTGCTGCTTCAAAAACATCAAACTATGGCTTTTAAGATGCCTGTCTTTGTACTCAAAGTCCACCTTAGACTTGGGTGAGCACGGGCAGCTTTGAGGGCTGAAAGTGACATAATGAAGAATGGGATTTCTGTCCATAAAAGATCAGTTGCATGTGCACAGCTGGGATTCAGATTGGGGCCCCATGGGAAGGGCGAAGGGCGAAGGGCGGTTAGCCTCTTCAACCCCTACTTAGTTCGGTTAACTGAAACCAGATCCATGACGCTACTGTTGGTTGATATTAAAAGGATAAAAGATAGGTTTTATAGTTTCATTTAGAACACTGATAATGTCATGCAAAGCTAGTTCTGAGTAGCAAAACTGAGTGGGGTTGAAGGGTTAAACCCTCCGAGAATCCTAGAGTTGGAAGAGACCTCACAGACCATCTAGTCCAACCCCTGCCCTATGCAGGTACAGCCTGAAGCATCCCGCAAAAGTGTTCATCCAGCTGCTCCTTGAAGACTGCCAGTAAGGGAGACCCCACCACAGCCCTAGGCAGCTGATTCCACTGCTGAATTACTCTTAACATGAAGAAGTTTTTCCTAACGTCCAGCTGGTCCCTTCCCTCCTGTAGTTTAAACCCATTGCTTTGAGTCCTATCTTCTGTTGCCAACAGGAACAGCTCCCTTCCTCCTCTTAAGTGACAGCCTTTTCAATACTTAAAGAGAGCAATCATGTCTCCCCTCATTCTCCTCTTCTCCAAACAGAACATTCCCAGATTTGTCCGTCTTTCCTTGTAGGCCTTGCTCTCCTGCCCCCTGATCATCCTAGCTGTTCTCCTTGGCACCTGCTGCTATTTATCCTCATCCTTTTTGAAATGAGGCCTCCAGAACTGCATACAATACTCCAGGTGGGGCCTGACTAATGCAGTATATAGTGGGACAATGACGTCCTGTGATTTGGATGCTATGCCTTTGTTAAAACACCCTGAGATTGTGTCCACCTTTTTTGCTGCTGCATCACACTGACTGCTCATATTTAGCTTCCCATCCACCCCGTATCCCAAAATCTTGTTCACACACACTGCTACCCAGAAATGTATCCTTCATCCAGTACGCGTACTTTGCATTTTTGTTACCCAGGTGCAGAACCTGGCACTTGACCATGTTAAATTGCCTCTTATTCAAATCCGTCCACTTTTCCAGTGTGTTCAGATCTCATAGAATTCTATCTCTGTCTTCAAGGATGTTTGCTACTCCTCCCAGTTTGGTGTAGTCTACAAATGTAATGAGGAATCCCTTCACACCCTTGTACAGATCATTTATAAAAATATTGAAAAACACTGAATCCAGAACCGGGCCCCTTGGCACTCCACTGGACATCTACCTGTGTGGACCCAATGCAAATCAGGGCTGTGTGTACATGAGTGTGTGCATACATGCACACACACGCATTACCTTGTACACATAGACGGAGATCTGTGATGTTTTTCTTTTTGGCCTCACCTGTTCTGATCCACAGATTGCTAATGGCAGATCTGATGTTACCTGAATTGGTCTCCTTGCAAGTAAATAGAATGAGGGGGGATTAACAAGCAAGGAAGACAACTATGTGAGAGGCCAGTAACCGTGGAATCTATTCGCCAATAATTTACAGAATCCTTTCCCAAGGATATACACACACAACGCCAGTGTTCTTAATTAAAGGGTAATTTTTTATTCAAGGGGCAACTGCATACACACACAAACACACAAGAAGCCTAGGAAATCAGTGGTGAAGGTGGGATAGATTTGAGGGTTTGCGAGGCAATAATTACCTGTCCAGAGAACAGGGGGTCCACGGAGGGAGCGCTTCAGACACCAGTGTTCTCCGCCAGGAGAGCAAGAGGCTTAGGGCAGACCTCAAGGGAACAGCACTTTGGATCTGGTAAGCATGTACAGAGAGAGGGAGAGGCTTAGGGAAGTGACCCTAAGGGAGCAGCCAGGAAGCGTGCGCAATTTGAATGGGCCAAGACACTACTCTTATAGAGTAAAATGTGCCCTGAGGTGGGGTGGCCCACCTAGCTGTTAAAACAAAGGCTCCAACGGCCAGTTCCTGGGGTTGACAAAAGGTTTGATTACCTTTGATTACCTTGATTACCTGCTGGGGTGTGTGAAAGCAAATGCAAAATTTGTTCTAGCGCTGCACAAAGGGACAGTTTGTTAACGAAGTCCACCGGAGCTGATGAATTTAGTTGGGGGAATGTACCTGCCCAGAAACGAACTGTAACTCCTCAGTCAAGGACAAAGATCTCATCATGGGAGGAGGGAAAGGAATGTGCTAAGTGGGGATGACTCTGTGAGACCTTTGTTGCACTGGATTCCTTAGGGGCTGGGAAGACTGCAAATCCAGTCACCACTGATCACTCCGTATTCCTACACGGCATTCCATTCATGCCTGGATCTCCCAGGCGGGACTCAGCAACTGTTAGCTGGAGGTCCTCTGGCTGCAATACAAGCTGCCATTTTAAATTCAGAGGCCTGGTGATTTTTAATATCACAAGTAGCCATGTTAAAATGGCTATTAAAGATGGCAGAGGCTGGGCCGACTGCTTACACTGATTGGCTGAGACAGTTTATTGGTTTCTCATCACAGTTAACATTCAAGTGCGGGCATGCAATGAAAAACTGGGCCATTCTGGGTTCATTGACATTCTCCAAGAAGTTCTTTAATTTGGTTTCCTGCTTGGTATAGAAGATGTTTATATAATTTAAGAAGACATACAAATGTTTGATATAAGCTTTGTTCAGTGTCAGTCTGACTTGTGTGTGTGTTTTATGATCTTTCAGGGGCCAACCAACGTAAAGCTCGGTTCTTGTTTGGAAACCTTTTTGGCAATAACAGCCCTCCTCCTGCCACCACACAAGCCCCGCCTCAGCCTGCTTTTCCTCCAGTACAGCTGGCATCCTTTTGCCAAGGAGGCTGCCGTGATGGCTGGTTCAGTTACATGGGCCAATGCTACATGTATGTCCCGGACCAGATGTCTTGGGAAAGAGCAGAGGTACGGGCCGGGGGCGGCGGCGGCGGCGGGGGGGGGGGGATATCCTCCTTGCTGCCTTTCTTTGTTCCTTTCCCTTTTTGCCTCAATGTCTCTAACATCTCCCTACTTGGGTCCACTGTTGGAAACCAGGAAGAGATGCAAGAATCATAATCAATATTCAAATTTAACATTTGTTCAAAATGTTCAGTTGCTGAGCCTCCCTTTGAATTGTCTTGGAGATTTGCCCGCAAGCCATACTGAATTTGCACAGTGGCCAGGAAGCCACAAATGACACATGCTTGAATAGTCTGCCCCACGTCATCATGGAATGCCTCTTTTAAAAGCTGCTAAGTTAGGCCGTATGTAGTTAGCAGCATTCTTCCTTCTCCTCTTCTCCTCCTCATAGCCAGTCCTCTTCCCTTTGCTTATGCCCTAAAGGTGCATCCCCCAGGACCAAGAAAGCCTTGCTCAGTTGACCCCACTATAGCCCAGGGTTTTAGCGGGTGAGAGAACTTCTGTTAATTTCAGTACAATCCTTAGCAGAGTTACACCCTTTTAAGCCCATTGACTTCAAACTCTGTTTAGGATTGCACTATTAATGTATTAGTTGCATTAATAGTGTCACTTGGGACTTGAAATGAAATTGACCAGAGCTGTCTTTACCATGGAGTTGCACACTTTTAGAACATACAGAACGAAGGAAGGAAGGAAGGAAGGAGCCTAGTTATGCAGAGGCAACTTGTTTTGTATGTTGATTTTTTTTCTTTAACAGGAAATGTTTTGGGGTGGGAGCAGCCCTGGCCAAGCACAGTGAGGATAGGCATGCCCAAATTATTCCCCATCCAAACAGATGGCCTTCTTTTCCTATTAAAGAAAACCAGGGAAGGGGCACCTCCTACCTTTAAGACGCTCACCATGAAATTTATTTGGATCGATTTTTAAGATGCGTTTCTCCAAAACTGTATTCAAGGTGGGTTATGGCGATACTGTGAAAGTTTTACGTATATAAAGAACGTTCGTCCAACTGCAGAGAAGAGAAGTAGCAAAAGACTGGATAAAGCCATGGGGTGAAGTTCCCTTCTGCACGCAAGCCAGGAACAAGGACCCCACTAATTAGCAAGGAGATACAGGGAGGGGAGTGTCTGGCTTCAGGATCAGGACAAGGCATGGCAGCTCACGCAGCCTGCAATTCCAGGTAACTGAGCAGGGCCCTGAGGCTAAACAACACGCACAAACATCTGAGGGGGAATGCAGACTGTTCCGTTGTGGTGCATACAAAAAATATACCACAACAGGAAAGCAGTCTGAAAGTACACACGTCCAGCTGACTTGCTTGACAAAACTGAGATCATGTGCAAACTGTTCAAATAAAAATTATCCAGCATTCCTCTGTGTTGGCTGCAACTTGCAAAGCAAACCATCAGATGTTTTAGAATTAGTGGCAGGGATCCTGTAGGTGTTTGCAAAAATATTTGCTTTAGAGTGGACACAGTGAAGAGCAGAACAGCAACAAATTATTTCTCTGCTTTCTGATGTGCCCTGCCTCCACCGCTGGACTGGAGAGAGGCAGATCTGAGATGACGTGAATGCACATCCGTTTCTTTTACGCCACTGTGATCTCTAGTCAGAAAAAAACTCTACAACGTATCCAGTCCGAGACGGCGCTGTGATGCCATGTCTCTTCCTTCTCCCTCCCCTGCCGATTCCCTGTTTTGGCTCTTCAACCACCTCTAACTTTATTTTCCAGAGGGCTTGCCAAGGTGCAGCCAATGGAGGGCACCTGACCAGCATTTCAAGTGCAGATCACAACAATTTCCTCGTCAGCCTGGCCACTTACCAGGGACATCGAACAGCCCAGTTCTGGACCGGAGGAAGCCACCAGAAGGCAAGTTCAGCCAATGCCCTGCACTCTTTGCTCAGCAGATTGCATACCCATTTTGTTTTCACCCCCCCCACCAAAAAAACGTTGCAGTTATACTGCCAGTTAAAACTGTAATACTGAAAGCTGCATATATACCTTCAGCACTTCTCAGACCACCTCCATGCACAATGGTGTGGCCTCAGGAAGGATTCCCCCATCCTATCATTGCAGGGTCTTCCTGCAGTCAGTGCCAGCCCTGTAGGACCAGCAGTTCGCCAAGCCCACCGAGGCCTCTAGCGCTTGGGCAACAGGCTGTTGGGCTGCAGCAATGGTGACGTGGTGGGAGACTTTGAGCTCCTGGGTGTGGCCCAGAGCAGGGATCCCCAATGTGATGCCCACTGGGACCACGATGCCCACCAATGTGTTTTCTGTTACTCCCATGCCATGTACTTCTTCCCCAAAGCATCTCTTACCTAAAGTAAAAGGCCCATCTTGGCTTTCTTCAGAAGGCGCCGTCACCTTTGTGTCTTCCATGAGCTCCTATCAAGAAAGAGCTTGAGAGGATGCTTGGCTTGGAACCCCCCAAGATTTTGGAACTGCATCCTATAAAACCCCTTTTGTGGTTGGTTCTGTTTACCAGGGCAGCCATTTCTTGGTGGTGCCCCCTGCCTGTTCTCCAAACTATAAAAGTGCCCATAGGCTCAATGGGGAACCATGAGCAAGGGAAATAGAAAATTCAAGTTGCTCAAAGAGAAAAATAGATCCCCACCCTATCTCTCAATTTGACCTTTTCCCAATGCTTTTTGTAGCAGCAATAGCAAGTTTGGTCCCAGGGTCTAATCCCGCACTAAACGTTCTGGTAGCTTTCTCATTTATGCTGATTACCGTGTGGAATGAAGTTCTGTACCTTCCCAAGATCTTGCTTTGAGGAAAGGCAGAGAATCCCCTGCTGCCACCACCTCAGCTGTGTTTGCCAACTGTCTGTAAAAAGGTGTCCTGGCTTTTTAACAGAAGCTTAATAGGATGTGATTTATCTTCATGCCATGAAAAGCTTCAGCTGCCCATTCAAAACCTCTTATAAAAAGACAGGAGACCATTTTCACACTGCTTACCAGCCAAGGACCATCGCGCCAACTCTCGCACCAGAAAGACGCTGTCGTTCCAGGAGCTTGGCGTGATGTTCCGTGGCCGGTAAGCAGTGTGAAAACGGCCCAAGTCTGTTAGCAGCCTAACCCACACACAACTCACATTCTGACCTGGGGTGTGCAGCACCTTCCCTATCTCTGCTCTTGGCAATAGGGCTCTGTCTGACAGGCTGCACATGTATTTAAAATGTCATTTCCCCCTCCTGCTACCATGTTGCACGTTCCCTTGTGCACACAGCTGGGAATCATAGAATCGTAGAGCTGGAAGGGGCCTTACAGGCCACCTAGTCCAACCCGCTGCCCAAAGCAAGAACAGTCTAAAGCAACCATGATGCTCTGCTGTTGAGCATCCTGCATCCACGGTTTGCTGAGCATGTGAGCAGTCCATGACATCTCCAGACTTTGTTGATCTTCTCAAAACTCCTGCAGATTTTGCTTTAGGAACGTTTGAATTTTCCACCTAAAATTACAGCATGCTCATGAAACATATCATATTGGGTCAGTAAAGTTTTATCAGACTTGTACGTTGAAACAGAACTTTTCTATAAGTCTAATTTAAAAGTCTCTGTGCACCAAGAACAAGGCTGGGTAGTGGATTCAAGGAAATTTCAGCACCAGGGCTGGATTTATGCACACACAGGCTAAGCAAACTACAGCTTAGGGGCCTTAGCTTATAAGAGGCCTCTATTTTTTTTAAAAAAATGTAAAATTACTAATTTGCCAATTTTCTGGTATTGCTCTGGGGCCTCTTAAATTTGACTTACACGTGACGCCGCTCCTCAGAGATGAGTTTGAGTAAATTTGTAATTACATAAATGAAGTGTGGGTTGGTTCCTTGCCCCTGAGGAAGTCTTGGGACGAAAACTGAAAAGCAAGCTGGCCCCAGTTTGGGCAGGGCACAGATGGGCTTGGACTGTCTTCATCTCTAGTTCCATGCTTTGTTTCTGTATGAGAAGAATACAGATGTATGAACTTTATCCACATGTATAGTCTTTCTCACCTGCTTTTTCATGTCTTCAGTGGAGCTTCATTCCTTGACTTGGTCTTGGGAAATTTAAAGAGAAGGCGTTTGTGAAGATTTACGTGCTGCCAGTCGGGTGGACTAGTACTTGTTACGTGTTTTCATGGTTATTTATTATTGTATATGTATTTGTGAATGGATGCTTCACAGTTTTGTATATAGGTCTATTTTTCTATGATTTTTCTATGAATTTATATTTTATTTATATTTTCTTGGCACTTTGCATGAGCACATAGTCACTTTACAAGTAAATATTTATTAACGTTTTCATAGAGGTTCATTGACTCCTGATAGTTCTTTTTTGGATTTTTGCATTACTTAGGACCTTGGCAGGTCTTAGCCTAGCCACACTCAATCACGTTTCAACACACTTCACTGCAGGCAACAGACTTCTCTGCACTTCTCTGGGAAAAGCTGCGCATCTGAACTATCCGAGTGATGGAAAGGGCCGCCATTAAACTACCTACTGGGTGCTCCTACTGGGAGTTTCCACGCCATTCAATATCTCATATCAATTTATTTGTGTTTTGTTTCTGCTGTGTTTCATTTCTGTATTGGACTTGTGCTTGTTTTCAAATTCTACCTTGACTCTCAGTGAGAAAAATTTAAAAATTGTGTTCTTTAAAAATAAAAATAACTTACACTCCCGTTGTGTTCTGGCAGGGGTCCTCTCTCAGATGGACAGACGGTTCTGGGGCAAATTTCATTCAGCGGCCGCTGCACTCCCTTCTTAATATGGTTGGAAACACAATCAACAGTCTTCTGAACCTTCGCATCTGCTTGAAGCTAAATATAAATGTTGGAGGTACTGCACATCTCTAATCGCCAGCGATGGGCCTGCAGCTGGTGGAACCCTGAGGGGGGGAAATCGGACGTATCTGTGTGCATGCGCAGATACTTCTCAAAAGTCAGAGCGCCACAACAGCAGTTCGCATCTCTGTGGCAACCTAAAATGGAACGACGGCATCTTCCTGGCGCGATTTCCTGTCATGACTCCAGTTTGTGGCACAATTTGCGCCACAAACTGGACTCATGACAGGAAATTGCACCAGGAAGACACCGTCATTCCAGGAGTTTTGCGTGATTTTGCGTGGCCAGTAAGGTGTATGAAAAGGGCCATTGTCTGGATTCAGCGCCATCTTGTTCTCCCTCAGTCACAGCCTCCAAGAACACTCCAGAACTGAGATGGCCACATCTGAGGGGCTTAGTCAGAAGTACATACACAGCTTGAGGTTATCTATATACCGATGGTGTGCAATGCAAGAACTCTAGATAATTCTAGATCTTAGACACATAGATCTTAGGACAGAGGAGAAGACAGAGCCTTGAGCCGCCTCCTATGTGGGCCTCTTCCATGTGTCCCCCCACCACTTGCTGCGTTTTCCCTCAGAAGGATCGACATCACCTCAGGACTATGCCACTGATGCCCGTCTGGTGATCCAGGCAATTCAGAAGGATCTCACAATCTACCAAATGCTGCTTCCAGATCTAACAAAACTATCAGTGAAGCCTCTGCCCATCAGCATATGCAGATAGTGTACTGGAGTTACCAGTGCCATGTTGTCCATTCAAAAACCAGCCCTGAAGCCAGGCTGAACAGGAGCAAGGACAGAGATATTGTTATGACCCTTACTTTCTCTAGGGTAGATTTTGCCTCTTATCTTTCCCTTAACACCCTCTGGGTAGTTTGCTGCCACCAGGAATATTATATTCCAAGATATTTAAGTTTTCCCTTTAGTAACATGCCCAAGCGTCAGGCTCCTTCGTGGTTCTATGTGGCCCGGAGGATAGGAATGGGATATAGCAATGACAGCTACTCTGGGATATAGCAAAACAAAATAAACTTTCATTTTTTCAAGAAGCGTATTGGTTTCATAAAAGTAGTTCTTGGTTCTTAAAGTTACTTCAGTTAAATTCATTCACACAGATCTCTTCTAAGGCTTCACACACAGTTAGCCTCTTTCTCTAACTCAATATTTCTCATAGACGTGCTTAAAGTTACTCAGGCTGCACACAGCTGGCCTCTCCTTCTCTGACTCTCATTCACAGAAATATGAAACCTGCTCAGGCAGCCCACAGCCGGCCTCCCTTCCCCTGACTGAGTGTCCTTTCACAGACATGCTCAGTTCAGGTTCCACGCAGGTCATATTTCTCTCATAAAACACTTCCACATACTCAGGCAGCACACAGCCGGCCGGCCTTCTTCTGACTGACACTTTTGCTCCCTGCGCTGTCAGTCTAAACTGCCTTCACCCCGCCCACCCTCTCTGTCATCAACCAATCACATCACTCACTCATCCCTCTCTCACCCCCACTCTTCACCTATCTCACACCAAGCATTTAAAGACACAGGCACCCATTTACTTGAAAGCATTACAGGTATCATCCAGGAAAACCCAGCATAGCTTTGCCAAACCCCCTCCATCATGTTAGCGACTGGCCCGTAGTTTGCTGGATCATTCACTGGAAAGAAAGGGTATCTCCCCCCCCCCCCAGCAACAATGTAATATTTGCTTCCTTTAAATCATATAGAGAAAAGCTGAGGGCACCATTGACCGGGATTATTAACAGCTCTCTGACAGGCCCATTTCCCAAAGTCCTTAATCAACCACTTCCCAGCCCTAACTGGCAGGAAGTGGCCTTCACTACTCCCATAAACTTGAAAACATCCGCCATGGAGATCCCACCAAACCTATCCAGATAAACATGGCCAGACAGGGCTTTAGACATCTCTGCTACCCAGGGCTTTTTTTCTGGGAAAAGAGGTGGTGGAACTCAGTGGTGGAACTCAGGACCGCACAATGACGTCACTGGGTCAGCTGGAACAAGGGAGGAATTTTTTAAAGTTTAAATTGCCCTCGGCGAAAATGGTCACATGGCTGATGGCCCCGCCCCCTGATCTCCAGACAGGGGAGTTTAGATTGCCCTCTGCGCCGCATGGTGCGGAGGGCAATCTAAACTCCCCTCTGTCTGAAGATCAGGGGGTGGGGCCATCTGCCATGTGACCATTTTCAAGAGGTGCCAGAACTCCGTTCCACCGCATTCCCGCTGAAAAAAGCCCTGCTGCTACCTGATTATACTACTGCTGCAGCCTGCCAAACTGATTGAAAGAGATTTTATTTGCAAATCATCTTAAATAACTGCATTAGATGAGATTCTTCAGACAGAAGGGGAGCAGAAAAGAGTTTTCTTTGCCACTGTCAGAGGCATCGTCTTTGAGTCTTCCTCCAACAGCTCTCAAATCATTTCCCAAGCCTTTTTAGTTCCCTCACCTCAGTGGTGAACCAAGAAACCAAGTGGTAAACCAGGGTGAACCTGAGCATGGCAAAGAGAGCCCACGGGAGAGGAGGAAAGGGACTTTCCCTGCTCCCAGTTCAGAACCCTCCTCCTTGCTGAACAATCTCTAGTTCTGTCAAATGTTTGCTAAGTTTACCCAAACCCCAGAAAAAAACCATCTCTTTTGTTCTATCCAAAATAGTTGTATGTTGTGGTCATTTTCTAGGCAATCGAAGGCAACACAGTCCTTAGATTTCATTTCATTTTGTAATTCTGAAAAATCATTAGAGTCCAGCCAGCTGAGAAGATTTTAATTCTTTGTTAGGAATGCAAACTGCACCCTGAAGGGAAAAGCATAAGAAGGAAGGTTAGTGGTCATTGACACACCACCTCTGGCCTCATTCCAAATTAGGCTGACCGGTTTGTCAAAGATGCAAAGGAGTTAGCCGTGTTAGTCTGTGGTAGCAAAATCAAAAAGAGTCCAGTAGCACCTTTAAGACTAACCAATTTTATTGTAGCATAAGCTTTTGAGAATCAAGTTCTCTTCGTCAGATGCATGGTACAGAATGATACAAATGCATTCAAAGCAGAGTTCAGTGCCCAGTTGAAGAGAACATCCGCTGCTTGTCGCTCCTTCAGCACTACAAACAAGGCAGTGGAGAGAGGCTAAAAGTGCAGGGACTCGTAAGGGGAAATCTCTTGTGCAGGAATTCTTGTGGCGTACCTAGAAATCGCTTAAGGGGGACTCTGCTGCAAGAAGGGCCCAGAGTTCCCGGTAGATGTCTATATGAGTACACAAATTCATCAGAGGGACAACCCCGCATTAATCTGTTGGGGGGGGGGGGACAGCTAAAAGTAAAGCTTCTGTCACAATGAATCTTCCAGGCTTCAAGGTGCTGCACACTGTCTGGGTAGAGAAGATGTTTGTGAGAGTTCTTTGCTTTTCTTTCACACGCTTTCCTTTTTCTCTCTTCCAGGCCAGGGCAACTGGGACGGCTCAGCCTGCGACAAGAAGCTGCCCTTCATCTGTAGTTACAAACCCAACCTCCTCCCGCCGTAGTCCACCCGCCCCAGGAAGAGAATGCCGCCCTCTCCATTTCCCCAGCCTTCCTACCCTTGGAATGCAGATCGTCTACAAGTGATTAGTTGCTCGTCTACATGCAAAAAACAAACACAATCAAGAATCTGTTAAAAATGCAGAAGTGCCGTTTGCTAATGTGCTTCAGATGGAAAGAATCATTGTTTAGAGCGCCCTAGAAACTGTTCTCTGAAAACAAGGCCTGGCCCGGCTTGAATGCTTAACAGCATTGATTTGCTATTTAACCCCACAGGGATTTAAAGAAAATTGATGAGAAACCTTTAATTTAAAATAATTACAAATCACTTACAAAAACATTACTTAGTTCTCCATTTCAGGACCCAGAGTCATACATTTTAAATGCTGAAAACTCTCTCTTCTTAGAGTGTCAGATAAATCCATGAAGAGTTAATTGAATGTTATTGGATGAAAAAAAATAAAAAGTTCTGTAGTTTAATCAGTAGTTTGAAGAAAAGTCACACAAGCAACCATGAAAGAACAAATCAAACAGAAAAATCATGGGTCTATCACTGAACACACAAAAACACACAGATTTGTCAACTGCCAAGCTGAAGGCAAACGTGTTATTATGGTTATGTGCATTAAATGGCTATGCATTATACAACACTGCTCCAGCAGACAACTCTCTTTAGTTTTTTAACTTAATTGTAGCTTATGCATTGCTTTAATTTGTTAGACATAATAGCTGTCTGGATATGCAGGACCAGGGCTTGCTTTCTGGGAAAAGAGGTGGTGGAACTCAGTGGGTTGCCCTGGGAGAAAACGGTCACATGGCTGGTGGCCCCGCCCCCTGATCTCCAGACAGAGGGGAGTTGAGATCGCCCTCTGCACTGCTCGGCGGCGCGGAGGGCAATCTAAACTCCCCTCTGTCTGGAGATCAGGGGGCGGGGCCACCAGCCATGTGACCATTTTCAAGAGGTTCCGGAACTCCGTTCCCCCGCGTTCCAGCTGAAAAAAAATCCCTGTGCAGGACACAGTCCATTGGGAACTTCTCCCAAGTGGTATCTGATGGAAAAACACAGAGCAGCACAAAAGCAAATCCTGTTTGCTGCACATTGTGGAGAGGAGAGGCTGAAGGATCGAACTTTGCAATAGAAGGTGTCAAAGTGAAGGGGCAGAGGTGAACTGGTCTGTGGTAGTCATCAGTGGAGGTGGTCGCCTAGGACCCACCAGCCCATCGGATTCCAGAATGAAGCATGGGAGCACATCAAGCAACTGTGTCAGTCCCCACTGTAGACAACTTTTTTTGTGATGGCAGGTTGTGGCCAGAGGCAGCACAATCAACCAAAACCATCATTTGCTGGTACAACTAGGTCTCCCCCCTCCCCAGCTCTGAGTGGGTGTTATTGTCGTGCTCAGAGCTGGCCATGACAGGCAGGTAGCGCACTGGTACTGCAGATGGTCCCAAGGTTAGTTGCCAGGAAGTCTGTAGCTAAGGCAAACGAGAGTCCAGAAGTCAGGCCAAGTGTCAGAGCCAATACATCAGTCAGAGAGGGGAGCCAGGCAGAAGGGAAATCGGAAGGCAGGCCGAGGTCAGAGTCCGATCAATCAAGAAGCAGAGCAGGGCACAAGGTGAGGGCATGTCAGGAGCTTCCAGGCGCAGAGCTCTGGTCACAGAGAGTAGCAAGCTGAGTTGCTCCTACACTTGGCTTCTTCGGCTTCTCTCTCTTATACTGTCCTAACGAGGAGCAGGTGTTGTCTCTGCCTAATAGCCCCAGGCAGTGCTGTGCCTGCAAACGAGCACTTTTTCTCCTCTCCCACAGAGCTGTCTTTGCTTTATTCTTCCTCTTCTCAGCTGGCCCAGGGCACGCAGGTTTCTCTTTTGCTCTGGGGGAGTCTTTGTCTTTGTCTCCAACAGCCTCTGCTCCTGCTGAGTTTCCTTTGGAGCAGCAGCTGTCACGGCTGGCTCTGGCTCCAGAGTAGACCCTGCTGGCTCTTCCATGGCTGGCTCTGGCTCCAGAGTAGACCCTGCTGGCTCTTCCTGCTTGTTCTCTGAGGAGGACTCTGGAGCAAGAGGTAAGGTGGCCAGTTGAGGCTGAGGCTGACTCATGACAGTTGTGATGGCTGGGATGGCTTTGCTCCCAGCTGCCTAGTGTCAGGTTCTGATAGTGTTTAAGCCAAAGAGACTCCATTTTAATCCTGTCAGTATATTAAGTGTTTCTTTTACAGGTAGCAAGCCGTCCCATGAAAGCTTACAGAGAGAAGAGGAATGTTGTGTCTACATATATCTGCCTTTCCAACACCCTTGAAAAACTTTCACTTTCTCACCCTCGGGCCGATTGTTTTGAGAACTGAGGGGGAGGATGGGGCCCACGGGGAACTGCTATTCTGTACCTTTGCTTTTGCCTGTCAGTCGTAACAATTTCTAGCTCAGCCATGATCCTTGTATCTTGGAATGTGTACTCTAATGGTTGTTAATCTCCAGTAAAGCCTTTTGAAATCAAAGGACTTTTGTCTTCTTGCAAGAGGCAGGCTGAGTTGCAACTTTTAGCAAGCCACAGTCTGACACCTAGTCCCAACTACTTGCCAGCACTCATTTTTTTCACTCGTTTAAACTAGGGAAGCAAACTTAGGATACTTCAAAAGTTGGAATATTTATATTACCTCATCACAGTCTTTATTGTATCAGCAAATAAGCCCTAGCAACAAGGCGGTTATTTCATCAAAATAAAACAAGGTTTTTCATAAAAGAAATTAAAACATACAGTAATCTCATCAGCTCTCAGAAGCTAAAATTGGCCTTGGAAGGGAGACCACGAAGGAAGGCCTGGGTTGCTGCCCAGAGCCAGGCAATGGCAACCATCTCTCTTGGCCTCTTGACTTGCAGACCCCACCAGGGGTTGCCATAAGTCAGCTGCAGCTTGAGGGCACTTTATACATCAACACAGTCATTTAGAGTATCTCAAGATAAAACCATGATAATATGCCACACAGATTTATAAGTGACTTGTTAATCCAATGGCTAATGACCCAGAGCAGCGTGATTAATCTGCAGGTCAATTGTGCTTACATCAACATGTCTCATCTTCAATTATATGTATTTGCTGCTACTGCATTTTTTCCAAAAATATCCTTTCAAACCTTTCAAACTTACAGCAACACAAATGGTTTGATTTTATCGATCTCTGGGGCTTGTCTGCTTTAAAACAAAAATTCTGAAAGCTTTTGAAGCAAACTGTGCTGACGGAGCCAGTTCAGCTAAGACATGATCAACATCTTTATTTCTGGTGAAAGGCATGAAATGTCTAGGGCTCTGACACCACTTGAAATGTCTTATGATGGGATGGAATTCAGGGGCTCCATTCATCCTTTCTTAAAGGAAAGGGAAATGAATCCAGGCAATCCTAAAATGACTATATAATCTATCATCTATCTAAAAGCCAAGAGTATAAAATTAATTGATAGCTTGAATTTGGGGGGTTTTAAACACACCAGCACATATGCATTACATCTTGTCATTTAATATGCACTAAAAGACATTTTCCTGCAGTGGTGCTCAGTGTTTAGATAGGCTGTTTTCACACTGCTTACCAGCCACAGAACATCACGCCAAGCTCCTGGAACGGCAGCATCTTCCTGGTGCGATTTTGCGCGAGAACAGCAGTTCTCGTGCGAAATTGCTCCAGGAAGATGCTGTCATTCTGGGAGCTCAGCACAATGTTCTGTGGCCGGTAAGCCGTGTGAAAACGGCCTCACAGTCCTCTGACCCGACACTTGATATTTATTCTAATTAAAGAATATTTCATTAGGCCAGGTTAGTATCTCTTGAAGTTACAATGTGTAGAAGTCCACCATTATCCAGCATTTGGACTCCTCCCCATCGTCCCTCGCCACACGGGCAGGATAGAGTCCCGAGCAGGGCTTTTTTTCAGCTGGAACGCGGGGGAACGGAGTTCCGGAACCTCTTGAAAATGGTCACATGGCTGGTGGCCCCACCCCCTGATCTCCAGACAGAGGGGAGTTGAGATTGCCCTACGCGCCGCTCAGCGGCACGGAGGGCAATCTCAACTCCCCTCTGTCTGGAGATCAGGGGGCGGGGCCACCAGCCATGTGACCATTTTCTCCGAGGGCAACCCACTGAGTTCCTCCACCTCTTTCCCCAGAAAAAAAGCCCTGTGGCCCAAGGCAAAGACTTAATCCTGCATGCCTCGTGCCTGCTTGGTCAGCAGCAGCTGCAAGAGAAGAGACAGAGCTTCTTCCCCGTGTCCTGGGATCCTCTCCCCCTGGGGAGTCCATCCTGCACCCCCTTTCTGCCTCAAGAAGAGAAAAGTATCCAGCCATTCTGCTGCCCATTACTCTGCCCAGTAACCAGTTCACTGTCTAATTAAAGAGCATTCTGTGAGTCCCTACCATCAATCCAGAGTGATGCGGCACAGGCACATTTGATCACTCCAGTGACCATTAGACCAGAGAAGCTATTTCAACTTAACTACAGTGAACAAGTTTTTGGTTGACAGTAATTCTTCGTAGAGAGTTTACCACAGACAATAGTAAAGAGTCCAGTAGCACCTTTAAGGCTAACCAACTTTATTGTAGCATAAGCTTTCGAGAGCCACAGCTCTCTTCATCAGATGTAACATAGACAATGGTTCAGAATTCACAAGATTGGTGAACTCTGCTAAACTGTTTTTCTGTAAACAAGCTCCATAAAAACAGAAGCTTGTCCATTTGGTCTAATTAATGGAACTATAACTTGTTTATTTTCTATATCTTGTTCTGCCAGATTAATATGGCACCAGTTCCTGTACCAAAGGTGTAGAAATATATGTCTAAGGGACAGGAAAGATGTGTTTGGAAGTTAACCTTGTCTAGGCTATGTGACAGGAGACGGAAGAAGCCTTCAGTTAAATGCATGTTGCAGGGGAAGCTATTCATGCATTCTTGCTGCTCCAGATGGAGTATTCTACGCATATGAAGCAGCCAAAACAGGGGGATCTCTCCCCCACCCCAGCACTGTTGAGGAGCAGGAAGGTGGCTGGGGGGAACAAGAGCCCTTCCTCCTCCTGTGATGGTGTCCTGAGCCCATTCGGGCTCTCCTGTATTTTAATAACCATTCCTCGCAGCTGCTGTGTGGCTGCCGGGAACCCAAGTTGGGTCTCTGTTCCTTACAAAGAAGAGCGAGGCTCTCTCCTAACTTCAAAACAACACTTCCTCTTTTATTCTGGCAAGTGCTGGACCAGACAGACCAAACCGGCAAATTCAACGGAACGCAGATTTCATTAAACATACCAAACTCAGATGAGAGTCTCCAAGATATTTACCCAAAACATTCAGTAACTTCGGGGCAAGGCTGAAATGTGGTCAGAGGATGCCGGACGATGAGCTTGAATTGAAGGCTCAGATACGATTTGAGGCGGGACCTGCACCGAACTCAAAGGTTTCGTATGAATTCCCATCTGGAACTCAGCAACCTAGAGCTTTTCATTGCAGAGTGGGTTTTTTGGTTATGGAAAGTTACTCGTAATGAAACCATAAGCAAAATTAAGACAAGCGGCTTTGTAAATGAATATTGCAGAAAGGTCTTGCAAAGGTCAAAAAACAAACCACTGAGCTCTCTCTGTCCAGCAGCCAGAATGTTGGACAGCAACCAGTCAGTCTGGGACTCCGTAACAGTAAAAATAGGAAGATTACACAACGATTTGAATATTCCAATGGCTCTCTCTCACATGGTAGGCTACAGACATCCTCTGGTTTCATCAATACACTCTGAAGAGCCAGTTCACACCACAAGGCCTCACTTGATGGCCCGTGGATTCCAAGCCACACTTCTGTAGTGTTATTTAACAAAAATGTCCATGAGGTGGGATTTTCAGTTCTAAGATCTCTCCTACGCTCCTCAGCAGTACCCAAAGGTAGCGTCTCCTCTGTGCCTCAATTGGCATCAGGTCATTTTCAACAGTTGCACACATTAAAGAGAACTGCAAGAGACTGTTGTCCACATCGTCTTCAGACAATAACTTCAGTACATGAAATATCTGTGGGACTTTCATTTTCTATAGAAACGTGATGTAACTATGGCCAGAAAAGTGGGGGTAAGACTAGGGGGAGTGGAGGGATTCCATGGGAAAGCGCCACACAATCCTCTCTTGCCTGCATGGCTGGGCTGTTGAAGTGATACACGGTGTAGAGAAGGGCGAGGTCATGCCCACTGGCCCTGCCCCTCAATCACCGTGCCTTCAGCGGAAGGTGGGCACAGAGCCATCTGCCCATAGGCCCTTCTATGCGGTTGAGAATGGTGTAGAGAAGAGGGCTCTCTCTCCTCACATGCGCTCTTGTATGACCCCAGATTTCCTATCAAATCCGGCTACTGGGAGCATGGCCAGAAGACACAATCCCATACTCCTTTGTGGGTGTTCCTTCCTCACACTTCCAAATGTGTCAGTGGGGACCATTCATAGAAAATCATCTTCCACACAGCTCAGGCCACCTTCTGTACAGGTTTCCAAAATGGTTTGATCAGGCATCTAACGGCTAGGCCCTGAGTTTCTGGGTTTTGCGGCGATATTTTTATTTGTCCTGTTTATGTTTTATTCTACTGTTTTTAGATTTGTGAATCTGTAATTCATCTTGAGTACTTTAATATAAAGCCAGAAAATAACGTAACGGGAGAAGCTGAGGGTCAAACTCCACATTCGGAGTAGTAGCACCACCCATGCAGAAACGGTATTAGGGACGGGGGAGTTCTTCCCCAGTTTTGCTATTCCACATGAAGTTTTCTGTGCATGTGAATCAGCAAAAACAGGGAAATGAGTCCCCCCCCATGCTGTTTCTGCACAAGAAAATAGTTTGGGGAGAGGGAGGAGCCTGTCAGATACGCCTCCAGCATATCTGCCATGGGTTATGAATTTCTGGCTGCAGCGTGTAGTGTACCTCTGAGAATATGCAGAGGGAAACCTGTTTTGCTGTCTGGTTACTAGCTGCTTATCTTGCAGGTGTTTTGGTTACCATTTCCTGGCCGGTCTGAGAATGTGGCCTTGAAGTTCCAGCCTAGACTGCACCAACCTCCTAAGAGACTGAGCAGAACTCATCCTTTCCCCCCTCCCCTCTCTCCTGGCTCCCTGGCTCAGCGCGCCAAAATCCTAATGGACTTTCTTTCCCACTGGGGTGTGTGGACTTTGTCCTATAATTAACCTTTCTTTGCTATCTTGAGTCACTTCAGCCAATGATTCTGTCTATCTTGGTACTGGTATTGCTGTTCAATAAAGTAACTTTAACTCATACACCTGAGTGGTGCCGTGACGTGCTTGGGGAAAATACCTGGCAAGACCTGACAGAGCCTTTCCTCCCTCCCAGCAGCATTCTGAGCCCAGTTGGGAAGGAAGTTTAAAAAACCCATTCCCTGCAGCTGCTGTCTGGCTGTGGGGAACCTGGACTGGGCCCAGGGAATCCAGACCCAACTTGTTAAAACCCCAGACATATTGTTTGGCACTCAACCACCTCTCTGGGCAGCAAACAGTTCACTGTGGAGCATGTGGCGATCCTGAGCACCACCTCCTGATTTTGTCCATGCTTAGCTTGTTATCTTCACATTGTAAGGTATATCACTCCTATTCTGGCATTATTAGTGGATAACAACAACAACACAACAACAACAACAACTGTGCCTATATACCGTTCTTCTGGACAGATTACGCCCCCATTCAGAGTGGTAAACAAAATCATTGCTATTATTATTCCCACAATGCATCTGGGGAGCTAGGGAAGAGAGGAGCAACTTACTCGAGGCCACCTGCTGAGCTCATGGCAGGAATGGGAGTCGAACTAGCAGAGTGCTGATTTGCAGCCCAACCACTTAAACAGTGTGCTATAGCAGGTCCAAATGATGGCTTTCCTAAAACCACTCAGTGAGTCACAGGATCATAAGCCCAGGTCTTCCTGGTACAAATCCGTGGTAGCATCCCCTAGACCCAACCATATTATAAAAAAGGCATTCTCCATCTGGGAATATGGTTCCATAGCATCTTTGCTTCTGTATTGCTAGAACATTAAACAAACCGATTTCTTCCCTTATACTACTAGAAGAGAAATGCCTTATTAATTTTCAAAAATCAATAAATGTCTAGGGGCATTGCTCAGGAACTCTCAATTTCAACTGTATAATTATTTCTTCCATAAAATATGGGCTATTCTTTAAAGAGGGGAAGAAAACAGAAGGATCAGGAAACTGCATCCTATTTTCTCCTTCTTGTTGCAGCCGTATTGTATTGCTTGCTTGCTGGAGATCTAGGCTAGGTGATAAAAAATGGTTACCAACTAAATTCATTTTCACAAACTCCTAAAGGGAAATATACACCATTATTAGAAAAGATAAGATGCCTACCTTTCCTTCACGGGGAAATTTTTTTATTTAAAATATTTTTATCCCATAGCGTTAACGTAAATGCACTCAACGTGGTTTACAACACCCATTAAAAACCATAAAAGAGACAAAACACCGAAAGCCAGAGGTCTATGACTGATAAAACTCAGCTGCAAGATGATTAATAAAACAGCTTTGAGAAGAATAACTTTGACCAGGAGACCTCCAATTTTAAAACTAGCAAGTAATAAAAACAGAGAAGTCATAAGGGATAAAGCAAAGCAATATTCTAGGTTAAAAATGATCAGTAAATGTAGCAATGAGGTCCCATGGTCAAAAGAAAGAGGATAAATAATTTGGCCAAAAATAAAATCGTTTCCCATCACCTAAAAGACAGCAGATCTATCCCCAGACAGATTTTAGTTTTTTAGTTTTGGTATTACAACAGAAAAAGTTCCTGGCCCTCATGCACCCTGCTTCTGAAAGTGGGGGCAGTGCCCTCAAGTCATAGCTGACTTATGGCAACCCCTGGCAGGGGTTCATGGCAAGAGACTAACAGAGGTGGTTTGCCATTGCCTGCCTCTGCAACCCTGGTCTTCATTGGAGGGGTTGCCCATTAGGGTTGCCAGGCCCCCTCAACCTCCCAGCAGGGGATTGGGGCCTGGCAATAATGTCACTTCCGGGAAGTGATGTCATCACATGGCCCCTGGGAGTGTGCCCACACTCTGCAGGGGCCTGGACTGGGGATGCCGCGGAGTGCAGAAGTGCTCCTGCCCTCCACAGTGGCCCAAAATGCACCCATTTCGCCCGAGATCAGGCCCGTTTCGGGCCCGTCTTGGCATGGATCTGGCCCGTTTTGAGCTGCTGCGGAGCACAGGAGTGTTCCTGTGCTCCGCAGCAGCCCAAAACACACCCAATCCAGGTAAAAATGGGCCTGTTTCAGGCCGCTGCAGAGTGCAGGAGCGCTCCCGCACTCCTCTGTGGTTCAAAACAGGCCTGATCTGCACCAAAACGGGCCTGAAACGAGCCAGATCTGGGCTGAAACAGGCACATTTTGGGCTGCTGTGGAGGGCTGGAACACTCCTGCGCTCCGCAGTGGCCCCAATCCGGGCCTGATCCGGGCCAAAACCAGCCCAATCCAGGCGGCTGCAGCTCACAGGAGTGTGCAGCACTGCAGGGGAGCGCACATGGAAGGTGCGCTCCCCCCACTGGCCAGGTAAGCAGGGGCAGGGTGTGGGGGGCAGGGGATCCCCCACCCTGGTGGGGGTCTGGCAAACCAAAATCTGAAAGAAGTTTAGGAACATCAACGTGCAAAAGTAACAGGTACGTTCTGAACTACCATTCTGCTGTAGTTAAAGGGAACAAAGACCCTTTAACTACAGCAACTGTTAAAAGAGAAAGATAAAGAACATAATTATACTTTTGAAGAATTTATTTCAGAACTTCCCTGTTATTTTTGCACGTTGATGCTCCTAAACTTCTTTCAGATTGTTCATATTTGTATATTAAGTAGTTTGATATATTTATAAATGATTCCAGATTATGTCTTTGTAGCTTTTTGCACATATTACTCTTCTAATAATACTTTTTGTAATACACTGTTACATGTATAAACTTCTTTTCACTGGCTTTTCCCTCTGCCTCTTTTGGGGCTCTTTTTGGGGTTTTGCCACCTGGAGGCTGGCGACCCCACCTGAATGAGCAGCACCCCCGGTAGACTTGCCAACCTGCAGTAGGGGCCTGGAGATCTGGAACTGCAGCTGATCTCCAGCTGACGGAGATTGATTTCCCTGGAGAAAATGGCTGCTTTGGAGGGGGGACTCTAGAGATGCCATTGCCCTTCTGGGGGTGGGCGAATCACCCACTCCCACCCTCTGCTCCTGCATCTACTCACCTGGCCGGAGGGGGAGGAATGGTGGGGGAATGCCGCCCCGAGCATGCTCCCGGCGCAGTGCAGCAATGTCACCTCTGGGAGTGGCATCATTGCGGCTCCCCTGAGAGCACTCCTGCTCTTCTCAGAGGGCCAATTTTAGCTCCAAACATTTGGGGTCCAAATCAGACCACTGAGAAGCACGCACGCTGCCACGCCTGTGTGATGACATCACTTCCTGGAAGTGATGTCATCACATGGTCACGGGAGGATGCGCAAATGAGGGACACCCGGGAACACTGAAAAGGTAAGCGCCAGGTCTCCCGCCCTCCCGCCAGGGAGACCTGGCATCCCTAGCAGACTCTGTGGCATTATACCCCACTGAGGCCTCCCCCCCTCCCAAACCCTGCCACCCCAGGCTTACCATCCCCCCATTCGGGACAGAGGATTCCCTGCCCCGACCGGGACTTCCTGCAGCTGCTCAGCAGGGGCAGCAATGGGAGGGGGCATTGTCAGGGTCCCGAAGCACTGATGTCACTCCCTGTGTGCCTGGAAATGATGTTGGCGTGACATTGTCAGCATCCCCCAGCAATTTGTCAACAGTGGGTTGTCAACCTCCAGGTGGTGGCTGGAAATCTCCCGGAATTACAACTGATCTCCAGGCTACAAAGATCAGCTCCCCTGGAGAAAATGCCTGCCTTGCAAGGTAGACTCCATGGCATTAAACCCAGCTGAGGTCCCTCCTCTCCCCAAACCCTGTCCTCTCCAGGCTCCACCCCCGAAATCTCCAGGAATTTTCCAATCCAGAGCTGGCAACCCTATGCCAACATCACTTCTGGGCCACAGGGAGCTGACAACATCCCCCCCCCCTTCCAGCCATTCTTCCTCCCCACTGGCCGGTTGAGCCCTCCCGCAAACCGTTGAGCACTCACCCCGGCCCCTCACCCCCTGCTAGTTGCTGGGGAGGACCTGGCGACCCTCCCCAGGCTCCACCCCCAAACCCCCAGGAATGTCCAAATCCAGAATTGGCAGCCCTACCCCCACCCACAGCCAGACTGGGGCTTTCCGAAAGCCTTTCTGCCTCATTTGCTGTCTGAAATGCTGAAGACAAACTAGTCTCTCACTACCAGATCTCTGGAGGCCCAGGCTTCACTATGCTGGGACAGCTCTCTGAGCATTGCAATGAAAAGTCTGTGCCTGTTGCCACATCGTAAGGAAGCTGGTGGAGCTGAAACCAGTCAACTCCCCCCACCCGCCCGCCCACCCCACTCCACCCTGGACTCTCCATAATACTTGAATGCAGCAAGGGATTCCACGAAAGTCTTGTTTTCAAGGTTTTTCATACAGAGCAGAAATCTTGCTGTATATTTATAATGCCTTGCCTCCTATGCAGTGTAGCATTTTATAATCCTCTGATTCATCTCCAAGTTTTGGAACTGCTAAGCACAGTCTGTTTCATTTTCTCCAGTTTTCTCCTAAATTCCTAATGAAGCTTTGTTCAGAGGGGGGTCGAAACTGTTCTATCCTTTCTATTTAATGCTGGATTCTAAACCTGGAAGCCCCTCTGCCCATGGCCACTTCTGACACCACACTGAATCCTCTAAGACATAGTGGACAGGGTAAGCTTACCTACCAGACCCCCCTCCAGTCTTCCTCAACAGGCAGCACCAAGGAAACTTGGGTAGCACCCATTACTGGTCTCTTGGTGGCTTCCAACTGGGAGAGATGACACTTACAGGTGGAGAATGTTAAGACACACACTGGAAGCCTGCAACCCACACACACCTGGAGAACAGGACCACAAGGCCCCTGCCAGACAGACCCTGAGGGGGAAACGGAAAGGAACTCTCGAGGGCTCACATAACAGTGTACACACATATACACTTCACAATCACTGCAGAGAGACACTTCCCCCCTACACACACTCTTTTTCATGTACAGTTTGCACACCCAGATGAGCACGCCCTTCTGTGCACTCATCTTGCCTTTGGGGCACTGTAGTGAATGGGAAGCTAAACTTGTTTCCAGGATATTTAGTCTACAAAAGGTCAAAGAAAAGGTGATGTGGGAAATCGTAGCATGTTTTGTTACCATTTTGCAATGTGGGCTTTTTACTACAAAGTTATTAGTCAACTATAAAGATGAAAGGGTAAACATTTCAGTTCTAAAGCACATCTCTAAATTGCCAGATGTCTTCGTTAAAATATGAGGGGGGGGGACGCTGAAATGTTAAGAGAAGTCAAAGGCGGGCAATCTGAGTTCCGCCACAACAGAGGAGAAAATGGAGACATTCAAGTTATATACAAAGATCCACACACAGGTTAATACAGCTCTGGAGCAGCTACTACAATAAAGTAGCTGTTGCTATGGCAACAGTATTTGGACAGCTAGGAAATAATTAGAGGTTACCCTTTAGAAAGGAAAGCATGTTGCATAAACAGAGCCTGAGTCAAGACAGAGAGCAGCTTTCTTCCCCGCCCCCCCCCCCTGCCTTATTTCCTACATAAAAACGTTTCAACCTTCGAAATGGTTATGCGGCTTGACATTTCAGTTCTGATGAAACGACATAAATGTCAAGTTGCTGACAGCCAGCAATTCCTCAGCGCAGCCCTCCACATGCGCTCTGTGGTGTGCAAAGATACACAACACACTAAATTCAGCTAACATCAGTTTTTTAAAAAACACTAAAATCAGTAACCATAACAGCATCCAAACAATAAAAGCAACAAAAAAATACAATATTGCAAATAAAATTATGATGTGAAGTTACTTTAGTAATAGTCAAGAATAACCAAAAACAACAGAATACTAAAATAAAGAGAGAGAAAAATTTAATACCCAGTGTTTTGGAAAATAGAAACATGCCAAAGTACATTAAACAAAGCTAACAAATGACTTTGTAATCCAGGGGTCTCTAACATGGTGCCTGTGGGCACCATTGTGCTGGCAAACACCTTTTCCGGCGCTCCCCAAGTGTTTGTAGAAAGTGGGTGGGACCAGGGGGGCGCAAAGCATGGCTTCTGATTGGCCATTTGAGATTTGATTGGCTGTACAGATTTTAAAATGCATTGCTCTGGCAGAAACTGTTTCTATGGCCCAAGGATCTTCACTGTATGACTGAAGGGAAGCTGTAGTAGCCATTTTGTGGCTGGCTCTGCCTCCTGCAGCAGTCATTTTGGGGCAGCCATTTTGTTGCTGCGCCCACCACACTGTGTCAGAATTCCAAATGTACCCTCAGGCTCAAAAAGTTTGGGGACCCCTGCTGCAATCTGGTACTGAATGTGGCCACAGTCACCACCACTTTCACAGCAGAGGTTATTTTGCTGTCTTGACTAATCACTTCCATCTTGTAGACACCCACCCATCCATCCATCCATCCATCCATCCATCCATCCATCCATCCATCCATCCATCCATCCATCCATCCATCCATCCATCCATCCATCCATTTCTTTATTCGGCCATCAACCAGTACAAATCAGAAACAATAACTATATAGGGAAGTCATAGGAAAATAAAATTGGTCCAACCTATGACTAACAGTTAAAATTTAAAATCCATACACAAAAATTCACAACAAACTCCACAGACTACTGGGAAAAATTTAGCACAGCTAATAATGACCTGTTGGTTAACACCCATCAAAATTTCTTTAACATATCAGCATCAGAACATCCTGAAAAAATTTAAGCAGAGGGGAAATTATATTTAACTGAGCTCAGGGCCATAGCGAGGATCGCCAGCACCCGGGGGGCCGTTCGAGGGCTGTTGCCACCCCCCTGAGCACTCGTGCATGTGCATGCACCCAGACTACATGATGATGTCACTGTGCGTGATGTCATCATGCAGGGCACGTTGCTGCGAGCCAGCCGTCCCACCGAGCCAGCCCTCCCACTCTGTTGCCCCGCGCACTGCCCCGGCTGCCTGCCACACCTGGCCCACAGCTGCTGTGCCCGGCCGGGAGCATGTGCTGGTGGTGGTGGCAGCACAAGGCAACTGAGCGGGAGGGCTGGGAGGCCACCCACTCAGTTGCCCTGTGCTGCCACCTCCAGCATGTGCTCCCAGCCGGGCACAGCAGCTGCAGACCAGATAAGGCAGGCGGTGTGCAGGCAGCCTCCCAGCCCTCCCACTCAGCCGCCAGCGCTGCCGCCGCTAACTCCACAGCACATGATCCTGGCCAGCAGTCGCACCCAGAGCCCCCTCTTCATCGGCACTGGGGACAGGCGGACCCCCCCCCATAGATCTAGCCCTGACCGAGCTTCCTGATAAAAGCGACAGTAAAACACTGTGTGTTCGACTGATTCCACCTCTTCAGTGCCACACGTCATGTTCTCTTCTTCGTAGGAGTCTTTTTATATCTCCCGTCTAGACCTGCAGAGGGGAGGACTGATGCTGTGTCCTCTCTCAGGAATGCACGCGGTCATCTTCCATTAACTGGAGATTTGCTCAGAAAAGTTGGCTGTGCTCGATACCTATGGTTGTGTGTTCTATCAATTGTGTTGTAGGGTGTTTGAGAGGGTGTGTTTGTTTGTGATGGATAGTTCCTGCCAGCACTGTAACCAACAGCAAACAATGCTTGGGAAAAGAAATTAATCATTCAATTAATACAAACAACAATCCTCTCATATACTAAAGTGCTCAGTACAAAATGTATAGTACAATATTGATCCACTTACAAAAATATCAATGAACATACAAAATCTTATACAACTGTCAATTTCAAAGGAGAATTATAATCAACGACTGTACCCCTTTAAGAGAGTCTCTCGATGAAAAATTAAAAATTCTTATTCTGTATGTTTATTCTTATCATTAAACGCCGGAGACTCCCACGTAGTTGACTGTTCTGTGAGTGGATATTAATGAAGAAATG
The DNA here is from genome assembly GCF_028583425.1 of Eublepharis macularius. Classification (NCBI taxonomy): domain Eukaryota; kingdom Metazoa; phylum Chordata; class Lepidosauria; order Squamata; family Eublepharidae; genus Eublepharis; species Eublepharis macularius. The sequence continues at coordinate 3,960,054 of NC_072792.1, forward strand.
TAGAAATGTCCTGAATAACTGTTGCAGGCAAAGAACTGGGAGGAGGAGATCTGAACGGTCTTGGCAGCTAACGTGGAAGCTTGCCTGTCAAATCAAGACTAGACAGCTTAATTGTCATTGCAGTTTGTTGTAGTGTTGCTGCAGAGGCTTCTTTCTGTTCCCCTGCACGTTTTTTAAGTTCCTCAACAGTTTTCTGAAGATACACTAGGAGATTCTGAAAGGTTTCCAGTTCTCTAAGATAAAGATCAATAAACCAGTGGGTATAAAAGCTAGTATTAAGCTTGAAACAACCAGTTATCTCCAGCAATGGATTTGTGGTTAACTTTTTAGAAGTCAAAGAAAAACGTATAAATAAGTTATATACAGAGCAAAAGTTCAGCAACATTTTACAAAATAAGATTGCCCCAAATGCCACCTGTTGATCAAACACGTTGTTTTTTACTTGTGCGTGAAAGTCCTCTACTGTCTCTTCTGGTCTAACACAATGCAAAATATCTTGCTTTGTTGTTAAGGGAAGCCATGGTGAAGCCACTTCTGAAAAAACCATCTTTGGACCTCACCAACCCGTCCAATTACTGCCCAGTTTTGAACCTCCCATGATTGAGCGGGCAGTGATGGAACAGCAGCAGGTTTTCCTGAAGGATTCCTCTGTCCAGGACCCATTCCAGTCCGGTTTCCGCCTGGGTCACGGGACAGAGACTGTGCTGGTCAACCTCACAGACAATCTTCATAGACAGTTGGATCGGGGGGGGGGTTGGTGCTGTTGGTGCTGTTAGATCTGATTATGATCTGTTGACCCATCACCTCGCTAATATGGGATACAAGGGACAGCCTTACAGTGGCTCGTCTCCTTTCTCCGCAGTTGGGGTCAGAGGGTGGAGCTGGGGGAGAAGTTATTGTCATGCTACCCATTGGAGTGTGGTGTCCCACAAGGGGCCATACTCTCCTATTTGTTGTTCAGTCTTTATATGCAACCTCTCACCCAGCTGGCATGAAATTTCAAACTGGGTTGTCATCAGTATGCGGATGACACTCCGTTGTATCTGCTGATCGATGGCCGGCCTGGCTCTGCCCTGGATGTCCTGGGTAGAGCCTTGGAGGCCGTGTCTGGCTGGGTGAAGCAGAGTCGACTGAAGCTGAACCCTACAAAGACGAAGGTCCTGTACTTGGATCCTGGGCTGTTGGATTTGGGGATCTGGCTCGCGACCTTCAATGGGGCATCACTTGTGCCTGCTCCGGCAGTCAAGAGTCTGGGGATGAAACTGGATGCCTCCTTGCCAATGGAGGCCCAGGTTGCAGCAGTTGCCTGGTCTGTTTTTTTCCCCATCTATGGCAGACCAAGCAGTTTGCCTCCTCTATCTTTCGACCTATGACCTAATGACGGTGATCCATGCAACGGTCACTTCTACATTGGACTACTATAACTAGCTCTACACAGGGCTTCCCTTGAGTCTGACCCAGAAATTACAACAGGTCCAAAATGCTGCTGCACGCATCCTTACTGGTGCCCCATATAGGGTACATATTACTCCTGTCTTGTAGCAGCTGCATGGGCTCCCCATGGAGTTCCGGGTAAGATTAAAGGTTTTATTTTGACCTTTAAAGCCCTTCGCGGACAGGGACCGGCATACTTACGGGACCACCTCTCACCATATGTACCCAAGAGAGCACTGAAGTCAGCTGATAAACACGTACTGGTGGTCCTGGGCCCTGGGGAGGCTAGGCTGGCCTCAACCAGAGCCAGGGCCTTTTCAGTCCTGGCTCCAACCTGGTAGAACTCTATCGGTGGATATGCAGCCCCACCAAGATTTACTATCTTTTCAGTGGGCCTGCAAGATTGAGATGTTCTTCCAGGCATATGGTTGAGGCCAGTCCAGCAGTCATCAGGTGAGCCTCCCAGCCGGTCTCTTGATTGGGGGGGGGAGATGATCATCTGGCCCCCTGATATGAGCTGTAAGTGTAACCCAAAGAGCCCGTTCCCCCTTCTTCTCCTCACCCCCCTGTGTATCGCTGGCAGGGGTGGGTTGTACAGTCGCTCTCTAGGGGTGGCGTTTTATGAAATATTGTGATTTTATTGTAAATTATGTTTTTATTGCTGTAACCAGTCCTGAGCCCACTCACAAGGAAGGCAGGATAGAAACCCAATAAATAAATATATCATCCAGCTGCAGGTTTCTGCTTTATTTAGCTGTAGAAAATAATCTAAAAAAGTACAATCACCTGTAAAATGTTTTCTCTTTCCTCTTTTAATATGAAAAACTAGTAACAAAGTCCGTTGTGGGAAAAAGTACAATGGGCTCTAGAAAGGGGGGGCAGGCAAGAGGGTATTGGCTCCTCCTCCGTGACTGATCTTGGCCAGGTGAAGGCGGAAGGAGGGGGGGATACATTGCCACCTGCTCTGCTCCTGATTCTGGCTGGGTGATGGAGGAGCAGGCATTGTTTCCTGCTCTGTGCCAGATTCCATCAAGGTGAAGGGGGGCGGGCATTGCTGCCTGCTCTGCATCTGATCTTGATGGGGTGAAGGGGGTGCAGGCATTGCCCCTGCTCCACGCCTTATTTCAGCGGGTTGAAGAGGGAGCGGACATTGCCACCTGCTCTGCTCTTGATCCAGGCTGGTTGAAGTGGGGTGGGCATTGTTACCTGCTCCACTTCGGATCCCGGACAAAGGGGGCACTGGCATTGCCTCCTGCTCTGAATCTGATTTTGTCCAGGTGAAGGGTGTGGGTATTGCTGCCTGCTCCACATCTGATCTCGATGATGTGAAGGGGGGACAGGCATTTCTGCCTGCTCCGCTCCTGATCGAGGCTGGGTGAAGGGGGGCAGGCATTGTCACCTGCTCTGCACCTGATCCCAGATGAGTGAAGGTGTGTGTGTGTGGGAGGGGCATTACCAGCAGCTCCACTCCTGATCCTGGCCACATGAAGGGGAGCATGTATTGCCACTTTCTCTGTGCCTGATTTCATCCAGGTGAAGGGGTGGGCATTGAAGCCTGCTCCACATCTGATCCCGATGATGTGAACAGGGACAGGCATTGTCTCCTGCTCTTTGGCTGAGTCTGTCTTGGTGAGGGGAGAGCAGGCATTGCTGCTGCTTTGAGCCTGATTCTTGCGGGTTGAAGAAGGAGCAGACATTGCCACCTGCTCTGCTCCTGATCCAGGCTGGGTGAAGGGGGGAGAAGGCATTGTCACCTGTTCTGCAATTGATTCCGGATGGGTGAAAGCAGGGATTGAGCATTGCCACCTGCTCTGCGCCTGATACGGGCCACATGAAGGGGGGCGGACATTGCCACCAGCTCCATGCCTGATCCCGGCCAAATGAAGGGGGTGGACATTTCCTCCTGCTCTTTACCTGATTCCGTCAGGGTGAAGGTGCGGGCATTGCTGCCTGCTCCACGTCTGATCCCAACGATGTGAAGGGGGGGGTATTTCCGCCTGCTCTGCTCCTGATCCCTGCTGGGTGAAGAGGGGTTGGACATTGCTTCCTGTTCCGTGCTTGATCCCAGCTGGATGAAGGCAGGGGGTGGGCATTGTCACCTGCTCTGCTCCTGATCCTGGCCAGGTGAAGGGGGGGCAGGCATTGCCTCCTGCTCTGCGACTGATTCTGTCTGGCTGAAGGAGCAAGCACTGCTGCCTGCTCTGCGTCTGATCCTGACTGGTGAAGGGGGGACGGGCATTGCTGCCTGCTCCATGCCTGATTCTGGCAGGTTGAAGAGGAAGCAGGCATTGCCTCCTGCTCTGCTCCTGATCCCAGATGGGTGAAGGGGGGTGGGCATTGCCACCTTCTTCACTCCTGATCCTAGCAGGGTGAAGGCGGGTGGGCATTTTCACCTGCTATGCTTCTGTTCCCAAATACAAACCATGCTTGGGAATCACTTAACTTTCAATCAACAATATTATGCAAAAATCTTTTCATATACAAAGTGCCCAGTGCAATAAATATTTTAATTCATCTCATTCATCAATCAGCTAATAAGCATTTGCTGATGGTCCCTGGCCCCAGGGAGGTCCGTCTGGCCTCTACCGGAGCCAGGGCCTTTCCAGCCCTGGCTCTGACCTGGTGGAACTCTCTGTCTGAGGAGACTAGGGCCTGGTGGGATTTGTGATCTTTTCGCCAGGCCTGCAAGACGGAGATGTTCCGCCAGGCATTTGGTGGGGGCTAGGCTGTCCTCTTGCCAACCATACCATTGAAGACCATCCACCACCCATGCAGGAGCTCACAAAGCCTGATGCAGGACATTTTGTAAGATCCAGGCCCTGAATTTAAAATGCTGAATTTTAATATTTATATCCACCATTGAGAAATTTTATTGTATACGGGAAAATGTTTTAAATGTTTATTTATGTTTTTTACTATTTTAAATTGTATAATGTAAATTGTTGGTTGTTACACCGCCCTGAGCCCGTCTGACGGGGAGGGTGGTCTAGAAATGTAATGTAATAAATCAGTTACAAAATATCAATTCAAATAACAAAAATACATAAATCCGTCAATTTAAGAGATAGACATTGAAATTTATCAAAGACACTTGAAAAAAGAGGGGAAAGCCCCTACCTGCAAGGTACTGTTGAAACCAGGTGGTCTATTTAAACACCCAAAAGAAAGGACAGAGTTAGACGCTGAGTTGGGATGGTGGGGCCAGGGCACAACTGGAATCTAGATATAAAAAAGACAAGGGAATGGGGCTTCTATGAAAAGGATGAGAATATCGACAAGATAATGTGTGATGCCAATGTTAAAACAATAAAGAAACTATATAGTATGCTTTTAAATGCAAAATTACAGGTGGAGGAAGTTAAAGATACCATGATAAAATGGGCAGAGAACGTGGGACGCACAATTGACTTAGAGCAATAGTCGCAAATGTGGAAGGGCGATTTAAGGATGACAAAAGCAGCCTCTCCGAAAGTAAATATTTACAAAATGTTTCATAGATGGCATCTAACTCCTATTAGGATAGCTAAAATGTCTTTAAATATCTCAAATAAATGTTGGAAATGTGAGAGTAACCCGGGTTCATATTATCATATGTGGTGGACATGTAAAAAAGCAGCAGAGTTCTGGAAGATGGTCCACAAAACGACTCAACAGATACTTAAGATTTCACTGCCTTTGAAACCGGAACTCTTTTTATTAAACCACATGTTGGTTCCAGTTAATAAAAACCAAAAACATTTAATTTTGAATATAATCACAACAGCCAGGATACTATATCCAAAACTTTGGAAAATGACAGTCACCCCAACGCAAGAAAATCTGATTGAAAGGATTCTTGAGACAGCTGAAATGGATAAATTGTCGAGTCTATTGAAAGGGATGGACAATACAATATATAATGACATTTGGAACCCATTTTATAGCTGGAAACAGAAGAAATCTGAAGAAACCTAGCTTTTAGTTAGGATGAAGACTTTTATGGACATTATTTAAAATGAATGGAAAATTTTGCAAATAAGTGGCTGATCTGCAGAACACATTGAAGAAATATATTAGATTGTACGGTGCAATGTATTAGCGATATATAATATGAATTTTTTTTTCACATCCCCTATATTCTGTACCCCTTATCTTTTAGTAAAATAAAAATTTATATAACGAAATTTATCAAAGCCCGTATCCCTCAAACAAGTCCTCTCAGTGTTGGAAAATAAAGTCTCTTTCAGTTTGTAGGACGTTTGTTCTTTAATTCACAAGATGTAGCCAGCACACTGGAGACTCCCACGTTGCTCAATTTTCAACAAGTATGCAGCTGTTGGAAATGTAGTGAGGTTATAATATTCCTTTTTATCTTTTACAGGTGGAGAGCTAGCGGAGAGAGACTCGAAGGTCCACTCAACCTCACTTGGAACCGTAAACCGAGGTAAGTAAACCAGGCGACAGGCAGGCATTGCTGTCTGCTCCGCTCCGGATCCTTTTCTCTTTAAACTCTGCATGTACTTGTTTCTTATAGCTGGTTGCAGCATCCTAGATAAGAAGCCTCGTCTCTTTAAATTCAGCGAGTGTGGTGGCGACTCCGTGATGAAGTGACAAGAACATCTTATAGGACATTTATGAAGGCCTATGAAGTGGCAATGAAAGCTGCAAAGAGAGATTACTATGCAGTCTCCGTTGCATCTGCTAGTTCTCGCCCAGCACAACTTTCCAGAGTGATTCGGGCTTTAATGTCCCTTACACATGGGACAAAAAATGTGAATTCGACGATAAGCTGTGAGGCTTTTGGAGACCACTTTGCAGATAAGATCCTGTCACTCCGCCAGGACCTGTCCACCACGGTTGATGCAGTACGTGAACTGGAGGCTCCTTGGCCATCTTCAGGGTTGACATTAGATCAGTTCAGACCACTCTCCCAGGAGGAGGTAGGCAGGGTCCTGCGTTTTGTGAAACCTACCACATGCCCACTGGACCCGTGCCAGTCATGGCTGGTGAAAACTGGCGGTGCTGGGATTCAGGTCCTACTTGCTGACATCATTAGTCTTTCCCTGAGTTCTGGGGTTTTCCCAGACTCATTGAAGGAGGCAGTGGTGCAGCCCTTATTAAAGAAACCATCACTGGATCCTGTTGATCCAGCCAATTTCCGCCCAGTTTCAAATCTTCCATTCCTGGGTAAGGTAATTGAGAGGGTGGTAGCGGAACTGCTGCAGGTATACCCGGATGATGCCTCTATCCTGGATCCATTCCAGTCTGGCTTCAGGCCCGGCCATGGTATGGAGACGGCTCTGGTCACCCTCACAAATGATCTGCGGCGGCACCTGGATTGTGTCACGGGCTGGGCCAGCCCCAGCAGGGTGGTTCAAGTCCAAACCTTAATGGCAGAGTCTGAGGGGAGTTCCAAGAGCAAAAGCCAGGTCAAACCGGTGGTCAGAGCACAAGATAACGCCAGGAGTGAGTCCAGAGTCCAAGAGCAAGATCAGGTGCAATCCAAGGTCATTTACCGGTAGTGTCAGGTCCAAAAGCAGGCACAGGCACGGGCAAGGTTCACAGAACACGGAGTGGTTGCAGGCAATAGACACATTGCTTCCACGCCCGGCAGTTCCTCCAGACTGGCTCTTATAGCCAGGCGTGGTTTTCAGCCAGCTGCTGGGGCTCCATCCTGACACTACTCATCATCACTCTCCAGCAGCTGGCGTTGGCTCAAGAGGCGAGCACTGCGCTGTCTCTCCTGCAGTTCCAGTCTCTGGCGCTGCCTGCGGCGTTCCTTGGGCGTGGGTGAGCCTGGGGGGGTGGAGGCTCTTGGCTGCGTTGCACCTGTAGAAGTCCCTGGCTGAGCTTCCCCTGTGGTGTAGGGGCTAGAGGGTGCTGGTGTCTCAGCTGCTGGCTGCAAGCTCTGATCAGCCAGCAGCTGTTGCTCCTGATTGCTGGCTTCTGCTGAATCAGGGCTAGGGCTGGCTACACAGGGCTCCTCTTCTCCTGAGGAGTCCTGGCTGGCTACACGAGGCTCCTCTCCTCCAGAGGAGACCTCACTCTCAGACTGGGCCATGACAGATTGGGGCGGGTCAACACTGCTTTATATCCTATAGCAGCGTTCGACACGGTCGATCATGATCTCTTGACCCACCACCTCGCCGATGTGGGGATTTGTGGGACAGTCCTTCAATGGCTGAGCTCCTTCCTCTGAGGTCGGAGACAGAGGGTGGCACTTGGAGAACAGATGTCCGCCCACCATCCCTTGGTGTGCAACGTCCCTCAGGGGGCAATTCTTTCCCCAATGCTATTTAACATCTATATGCACCCCCTCACCCAGGTAGTCCACAGTTTTGGGCTGGGATGTCACCAGTATGTGGATGCCATCCAGCTCTATCTGTTGATGAACGTCCCATCTGACTGGGCTCTGGATTACTTGGCCAAGATTCTTGAGGCTGTGACGGTATAGTTACATCAGAGTCACATGAAATTGAATCCCCTGAAGACGGAGGTTCTGTGTCTGGGTCGTGGAGCAATGGGGTTGGGGACCTAGCTCCCAGCCCTCAGTGGTGTACAAGTGAAGCCTTCATTGATGGTGAGAAGCCTGGGTGTGACTTTGGACGCCGCACTTTCAATGGAGGGCCAGGTCATGACCGTTGCCAGGTCTGCCTTTCTTCACCTTCGACAAGCCAGGCAACTGACACCCTATCTCTCATCCCAGGATCTGGCTACAGTAATCCATGCAATGGTCCTTTCCAGGCTAGATTACTGCAACTCACTCTACTCTGGGCTGCCCTTGGGCCTGATCCGGAAGCTGCAGCTGGTCCAGAACGCAGAGGCACACGTTCTTACAGGAACACCTATTCGAGTGCATATCCATCCTGTGCTGTGCCAGCTGCACTGGCTTGCAGTGGAGTGCCCGATCTGGTTCAAGGTGTTAACTTTGGTGTTTAAAGCTCTCCACGGACTGGGACCGGCATACCTGTGTGAACACCTGTCTTATTACGTTCCTTTCAGGGTGCTACGCTCTGCAGATAAACAACTCCTGGTGGTCCCCAGCCCAAGGGACATCCGGCTGGCCTCCACCAGAGCCAGGGCTTTTTCTGCCCTGGCCCCAGCCTGGTGGAACACTCTCTCGCTGGAGATCCGGGCCCTGCGTGACCTATTACCATTCCGCAGGGCCTGTAAAACGGAGATGTTCCACCAGGCCTTTGGCTGAGGACCAGCGGGTGTCCCGTCTTATCCTATCTAAGGTTGCTACCTCTTCTATGACTGCCCTCAGCTGTGCATTTTACCCACAGCTATGACTTATGCAGGTCTTTTATTAGTATCCAAAGTAGCCTATGTATAATGGCGCCGGAGTATTTTAATATAAGTTTTTAAATCTGTTTTTAAAGTTGACTAATAATTTATTGCATTATAATGATGATGTGAGTTGCCCTGAGCCCATTCGTGGGGAGGGCAGGATATAAGTCAAATAAAATAAATAAATAAATAAATAAATAATAAATTAAGAGCATCAGGACTCTAATCCGGAGAGCCAGGTTTGATTCCCCACTCCTCCCCTTGAAGCCAGCTGGGTGACCTTGGGTCAGTCACAGCTTCTAGGAGCTCTCTCAGCCCCACCCACCTCACAGGGTGATTGTTGTTGTGGGGATAATAATAACATACTTAGTAAACCACTCTGAGTGGGTATTAAGTCATCCTGAAGGGTGTTATATAAATCAAATGTTATTATTGTTCAGAGTGGCCATCTTCAGAGGACGAGAGCTCTTAAACAGAACAACAATGTCCCATCGTGCCAGCTCTGCCTGCTATCCCAGTGCTAGCTGTTAACTGGGGGACATTTCAGGACCCCTGCTCCTCTCCCTTCTTTTGGCTTTTATAGAAGGGAACTAGGGATGATGAAATGGCTCCACTTCCGACTGGGGCACCAGGGTACTCTGTAGAATGGGTAGTTACACTTCTTGCTGGAGAGAATGTACACACCAAGGTCTCAGCTAACAAAAAAAAAGTCGGTTATTCAAATTATGATAATTGCCATGTTATATTTTAACAGTATTTTAAAGGTCCAGTGACCATATAGTAAATTGCAGTTGCTGCCTCAGTATCAATCTTGCTCCTCATCTTTAATTCACCCCAAACAACCTTAGCTTTAGTAGCCCTCTTTCAAACCATGTGTTGCTCTATGAGCTCTGTGACCACTCAGAAATCTGATCCTCCAGTCACTTCAGCTGATTTTGCTGGACAGAGGAAGAACATTTTGGAGGGTGGGCCTCAGAACAGAAGACTGGGAAAAAGTATATAGGGTAAGCTGGTTTCCTTCTTTGATTGAGTGACCAGCTTACTGGATCAGGGGAACTCTGTTGACGTGATTTATCTGGATTTCAGTAAAGCTTTCGATAAGGTCCCCCATGACATTCTGATGGGCAAACTGGAAGACTATGGACTGGACTATAGGACAGTTCGGTGGATAGGGAACTGGTTAGAGGACCGCATCCAAAGAGTGGTGGTCAACGGCATTTCATCAGATTGGAGGGAGGTGTCCAGTGGGGTGCCGCAGGGCTCAGTTTTGGGCCCGGTACTTTTCAATATTTTTTTCAATAATCTGGATGAAGGAGTGGAAGGGCTGCTCATTAAATTTGCTGATGATACCAAATTAGGAGGAGTAGCAAACACCCAAGAAGATAGAATTAAAATTCAACAAGACCTGAATCCTCTGGAGAAGTGGGCAGCTGTGAATAGGAGGCAATTCAACAAAGACAAGTGCACAGTATTACATCTGGGCCACAAAAATGGGAAGCACAAATACTGGATGGGGGGATACACTTCTGGGCAGTAGTATATGTGAAAGGGATCTTGGGGTAAGAGTGGACTGTAAACTAAACAGGAGCAGTCAGTGTGATGTGGTGGCAAAAAAGGCTAATTCAATCCTGGGTTGTATCAAAGGGGCCATAGCATCGAAATCGCAGGAGGTCATAGCCCCTCTCTATACTGCCTTGGTCAGGCCACACCTGGAGTATTGTGTGCAGTTCTGGAGGCCTCACTTCAAAAAGGATGTGGACAAAATTGAGAGGGTGGATAGGAGAGTGACGAGGATGATCAGGGGTCTGGAGACTGAGCCCTACGAGGAAAGGCTCAGAGTAGCTCAAAAGTGGAATCAGCTGCCTAGGGAGGTGGTGAGCTCCCCCTCACTGACAGTTTTCAAGAAGAGGCTGGATGAATATTTGTCAGAGATGCTTTAGGCTGATCCTGCACTGGGCAGGGGGTTGGACTAGAGTTGGAAGTGTATGGACCCTTCCAACTCTATGATTCTATGATTCTAAGCTCCAGCTCCCCTGGAGAAAATGACTGCTTTGGAGGGTCAGCTCTATGGCGTTATACACAACTGAGCTCCCTCCTCTCCCCAAGCTTCATTCTCCTCAGACTCCAAGCGAAAATCTCCAGGAATCTCTCAAACTGGAGTTGGCAATCTTAATTATGGGAAAGATTGAATAAGGATTAGTTCCAATTTTCCAGCAAAGGCAGTGCCTAGCAGATGGCAGAACTGGATTTGTAACATGAGCATCATTCCAAAGGGGGCAAAAATATCAAAGGAAAGTTTCTCTCCAAGGCAGGGAAAATGGATAAGTCTAATCAAGAGGTGTATGAGGCTCCCGTCATCCACAAAACAGAAGCAAGCAAAATTAGGTAGTTCTTTAAGATTTCTCAGGAAGGCGTGCTTCACTTAAATACTGTTCTCATATTCTTTAATGGACAACAGGATTATTTTACTGATTAAAATCTCATGAGGCTGTCTGAGAGCTCTTCTCCGAAACATTTTCAATAGTATAAGAAGCCACCATCTCTATGACCCATTTGAAATTCGCTTTACCTTCATGCTTACCCCATATGGCATATTTTGACTGCCTACTCCCATATAAACCTACTCATCCACTTTGGTCATTTTTGGAAGCCTTGCTTCAGGTGCCCCTGTCATCTGAAACTAGATGGTGGCAACCAGAGAAAAGGCCTTCTTAGTCATGGTTGTCAGGTTCCGCCAAGGGTGCTGCCCTGTGAGACACCAGCATGCCTGGCTTCAGCCTTAAAGGACCTTCAGGATATCTGCGGGATCCCGCTCTGTGGAAGGAGGAGCGGTATACCTCACCCTCACACCCTCTCAGTCCACTCGCAGGTCCCTTCAATCTGACATTGTCCCAGCTGCCTTCCATGACAGCTGTCCCCACCCAGCTGTCGGTCTTCCTCCTCCTCCTCCTCCTCCTCCTCCTCTTTGTCTTCTTTCCTCCAGCTCCTCTCCGCTGTTCTCTCATTCTCTCTCTCCTCCACTCCACCACACTCGTACACAACAACCCACCCTGCCCTGTGGGTGGACTTCCCTTATATCCTTTCCCTCATTCCTGGCCCCACCTGCCAGCCACACCCCTCTTTTGCCCTCTAGCATTGGCCTTGGCTGCCTCAAGCACCTGCACCTGGGGTAGCTAGTTTGGCTGCTTTGGGCAGCTACAGCTGTGCTCTCTTGGCTGGCTGCCAACCCTCCTCTGTTTGGAGCTCCCAGCAGCCTCAGCTGGTCCCTATTATTCCCTTCCTCCCTGTTTGCAGGTTTGGGCATGGTCCTGTGCTGCTTCTGCTGCTCTACCGGTAAGGTTGCTGTCTGGCTGTCTGGTGGCTGGCTGTCCCTATCTCTTGTGCCTTCTCCCTTTGCCCTGGTCCCCTCCTGGCTGTCCTTACTCCCCCTGTCGGGGCTCTTAGTCTCCCACTGGAGGGTGGAGCTGGCTGGCTTCCCCCTGCCCCATTTGACTCTCTGGGGCTTGGGTGTTCATTCTCTTTTCTCTGTGGCTGGGCGTGGCAGGTCCGTGTTGTCTGTCTGGATGGCTGAGCGCTGGTCGTTTGGCTGTCTCCTCTCCCCTTCTCCTGCTAAGTCTGGGGGCAGACCCTCAGACCCCAGACAATGGTGTCAAAATGTTGGAACTTCCTCTACAGGGAGTGTCTTCCATCAATGCATGAGACTTTTTTGTTTGGTTTGGCGTTCCCCCCAAACCAGTTTCCCCCCCCCCGGCAGTACTGATTACAGGCACCTTTGGTGGGGAGGAGGGGGGAAATCTCCCAATTCCTGAGGGGGGGATTGGTAGAAATCATTGCAACCATATGGATTTTTGGCACCTTTTTAAAAATAAAAATGACTGCCCCAACTCTTACTTGTTGTATTGTATTTTATTGAATTGTTTAAATATTTTATAGACATATTTTAAATGCTGTTTTAATATTGTGATGTTTTAATGTTGAAGTGTTTTGATGTTTGCCACCTTGGGGACCCTATAGAAATATTTTAAATTAAATAAAATATATAATTGTTTTAAGACTGAATATAATCGTGTATTTTATTTTTGAGCATTGAATAATTCTTGCTCCAAGTTTGCAAAAGCATTAAGTAAATTGTTTTTTTGAATATGTTCCACCCAAAATATTATTTCTGAATTAGGAACTGTGGGCAGTTTGCATTCATGATCAAATTTATATCTTGGAGGTATAAATCTTGGAATAATGAGATTTTGAAACAAAAACTGAGTGAGCCCAACGTGAACTGGAGCAGCCCACATGAGGATAAGTTAATGGAGATTAATTGATCGAAACAACACTTAAAAATTAAGGAGAAAAGTATTCAAAGGAACTTCATTTGCAATTTGAAAATGACAGAGATGCCACTCAGGACTGGCTCATCCATTGTGGGGGAAAATATGAAATTAGTATGATTAATGGAGGTTTCAACTTGAGAACTGGACCCCACAGCCAGCCCCTGAACCCCCTCCCCCACACCTCTTTCAACTCAAGAACCTTTTTTCGTGGGAAATGAACTCCAACTATTCCGTTTTAGTGGCTTACATGAACTTGGCTGTCCCCTGCTTAAGAAAATTTAAATGATCAACGGCTGTCTGGTCCTCGTACATTCTTTCCCAGCAATGGCCAGTCAAATGCCATGCCTCTGGGCGTTCCCAGGCAAAACATGGCAGGCAGCCCCTGTTGGCCTTGCCTACGCTTTGGCCCCCTGGTGCTTTGCTCCCCCGCAAGGCAACAGCTCCCCAAGCTCCACGAGCTGGAATTTAATACCATCCAACGCTCAAACGGTGCAGGACACAAACATGCTTGCCGTGGCCGTCTGCTCAGCAAGGGAAAATTGCTGCTATTTGCAGTGAACCAGAGCAAAGAGAAGTGAGGGGAATCACGCTTTCCTCACTGGCCATTTCCCTTGCTCCAAATTGTCCCCCCCCAGGTGGTCTCCCCACGGGGAGAAGCTGCTTGGAATGGGGCTATCATGCAGATCAGCACTGTTTCGAGGTATTTTTATACCCCTGCGCAAGGTACCATTTTGATTCCTCACCCTCTCCCACACCGCCCTGTTGGTTACTAAACCGCACAGTATGAGTTCATGAGAAATAGCCTAGTTTTCTAAGTCAGTATTATTCCTGTATTGCAGATGTGAGGGTGAGAAACATCAGCTTGACTAAAACCATCTTGTGAGTTCCCAGGGGATGTGAATCAGGGTCTTCCCAGGTCACATGCGTGTAGACCAGCTTTCTGGATCACCCCAGGCCCACAATTCTGAACCAAGGCCAGCTAGCTAGGAGCTTCCCAAGGCCATTTATCCAAAATTGAAAAACCCTGATTTGTTTACACATTCAAGAAATAAACCTTGAAGAGTTGAAAAAAAGGCAATTTTGACTCACCCTCTATGTCATCCCTGGGTGAATGATCACAGAAAATAATAGGGTTGCCCTTCCAGCTGGAAAGCATTCATGCTTTCTCAGGGAAGCACAATGAAGAAAATCAGCTGCCTCAAATCATGGAACCCCGGAGAAGTTTGCCTTCTCTTTCTACCTGTGCCATGTCCCTGGGCAAGCCGACCCTCAGCCCTCTGAGATAGCGCTATCATCCTACTGAGCTAAAGCACACAAACAGTTTTGAAAACGCCAAGGGTCTACTACCTGCACCACCATTGGATATTAGAAAGTGCCTTAAAATGGGCACTGTGGGAGTGGCTGAATTGTTGTGTGGCTCTAGACTATAGGCTGAGTTCCAGAGATGGGTGCCAACAAGGTGCCAGAGAAGTTGCTTCAGCAAAGGTTACAGGTGAACTTAGGTCTTAAATACTCCTGCAAGGAGGTGGGGATGGAAGTGCAGCACCCCCGCCCCTGGAGCAAGCTGTCAATGTTTAAAGGAGCCCCTCTGGTTACATTGGGGTCCAGGGCTTGGGGAGGCTTGAGGTGTCAGTTGGGGAAAGACCTCTGTTGGGTGGAGGCTTCCGTGCCCAATCTGAAGGCAGCACTGTTTCCCAGGGCGAACGGGCTGAGTCGCGCACTCCTGCACATCAAAGAGGTGCCCCAGTGGCCTCCTCTTATGGTGGCTTTCAGCGTCCAGCTGCCTCCTTCTCCTCGGAGTCCCTGGATGCTTCGTCTGATGGGGAGGAGCCTGTACGCTGCTCCGTGACCATTGTGAACCAGGGAGTTCCTGCTCGGAGTGTGCTCCTTGCTTCAAATTTTGCCTCTGCCACAAACTATAGCTCACAGAGTCTCCTTATGTGCCCATTTACCACTGCAGAAGCTATAACTGACGAGCCCAATATCAATCTGGGTTTCCCTGACTCAGAATTTTAAAGCAGGGATACTAGAGAAAGTAGCTCTGAGCATACGCAGAACGTTTTCCCCTCACCACTGAATAATTTCTGTCCCCTCCTCCACCTGCATAGAATTATGAAGTAGAATGCCTACACAGGTTAAAAACTCGGCTCCTCTCTCTTTGCGAAGCACAGAGTCCAGCACCAACTCCATCTATAGATTGATATAGAGCAACTTTATCTACAAAATAATTGCTTTCTTTTGTCCATACTGCATCTATTTTTCTATTATGAGAAACTGGTATATTCCCCCCTCCCCTAAACAAATGCTTCAAATGCTTGATCTTCTTAGTGGCCCTTCCCCGATATACAACATCCTTTTTGAGATGGAGTGACCAATACTGCCCACCTATGAGTCAAAAGGTATGTGCTGAGCAGAGGTGCTGAGAACCTCTGCATGAACACAATGGCCAGCTAAACTTACCTGGACCAACCACCTGGCTTAGATGCCATTTGAGACACACACACACACACCCCTACCTTAGTAGAGAAGTTCCCCTTCCTCCGGGTTGCCGCTTGTGGCCTCTTTTCCACCTGTGCAGCCAGGAACCAGAAAAGAAGAGGCAGAAGAGAAGGGAGGCTGGGATGGGATGAAAGAAAAAACCAAATGGAAACCAACTAAGGAGTTAAGAGGTCCAAGGTGAGAGATTCCACAAAAGAGATAGGGTCTGGGAAGCCAGCCAGCCAGCCAGGCTGGGGAAGGAGGGTTGGCTACACAGCCAGCTACAGAACTGGATAGGCTTGAGATGCTCTTTTTCAGGATTTTGGGAAGGACGACGTTGTTGGGATTCACAAAGGGCTTAGAGGAAGTGTGCAGGGGACTAAACTTGGGAAGTAGGAAGACAACGGCCGTTTTCACACTGCTTACCGGCCACGGAACATCATGCCGAGCTCCTGGAACGGCAGCATCTTCCAGGCACAATTTTGCGCGAGAACCACTGTTCTCACGTGAAATTGCATCAGGAAGACACTGCCGTTCCGAGAGTCGGCGCAATGTTCCGTGGCCAGTAAGCAGTGTGAAAACGGCCAGGGTTAGGTAGGGCGACTGAGTTGCCCTGGCTGGGAAGTGGCTCTGGTTGTCCTAACCAAGGCTGAGTAGCAGTTTAGTGATGTTTCCCTTGGTTCAAGATTGAATTACTGGGTCAGGAAGAGAGTTCTAGAGGCAGAGGTTATTAACCAGCAATCCCGGGTCAATCAGCCGGGGGTGGGGGGGAGCCTCTGGAGGTTGATGACAAAAGGCTCTTTTTGGGCATTCCAGCAGGTGGGCTGCTCTGGAGTACCAACAATACTGAAAGAGCAATGGCCGCCCCAGTAGGCAGAAGAAGAAACAACCAGGTGCAATGGGGAAAAGTTTATTAAGGTTTTTTAAAAAATTTATTTATTCATTAATAATAATTATACAACATGGTGTCAACACTAATAACTGCTCAATATAAAAACTGACAATAACAAAATAAACATGTGCAACCTACTAAATCCCTTCAGACGTTCATCGTTGCTAAATAAACATTGGAGGCATTTCAGGAATTCCCAGGCGTCAAAAAGAATCCGATCTCGAAAGCATGGATTTTTTGATCCCTACACAAAACACATTTTGTCATGGGAAGCTGAAGTGCTCTTTGAAAAACGTCAGTCCGCTATGCTGGGCGCATCTACCACGTATGGAGCAATGGAAAGTCTGTGCTATTCCGTGCAGTCACTGTTATGAGTAGGAGCTGCTGCATTACATGGAGAAATGTCATGTGTCTGTTAGCAGCTGCCAAGAACATCTGGCGGTGGCATGGAGATTTATCACAGGATATGTTGCCAGCTTTTTGTGCCCGTGCAGTTGGCAGCATGTATTACAACTGGGATAGTCAACAGGACGCGTCACGTGATAGGGCGCTCTCCGCATTAATGGCTATACCATGGAGCGGTTGCCATGTGGTGGCTGCTTCAGGTGACTTCCACAGTGTTGAAATACGTGGAATAGCCCTTAAATCCTTAACTTCAGAAGAGTTGCCTCAGTCTCAGTAAATGTCATAATAACATAAGAGCACAGAGTTTTGATCTCTTTGGTGTTCCTGCTAGATTTACAATTAGCCAAGTAATTATGTAAAATAGGACAGTTTAATGGAAACCTAAGCTGTGATTAAACCCACAAACACACACACACACATGATCAGAAGAATGCAGAGCCTATTAAGAGATTATTATTTTTAAAAAGCAATTTGAAAGGATTAGAATAGTATATATTTAAATAGCTTTAAATCACTAATAGGGAGGAAAGCAGTCTATTTGAACACTGATTTTGGTAATCCAGCTTTAAACCTTTTTTGGGAGATGACTCACACCTTAGATGAGAACATTTGGTGCTGCCTTACATTTTGTTTCTGAACTGTCATACCCTCTCAGTCTGCTATCCTGTTATTCAATACTGGGAAAGGCAGGTGGTAGTGCTATAAGCTCCACCCATTCACTCAAGCTACTCCCTACTGGCCTGTTCCGGCTTAGTACTTTCCTATTTACCCATCTGTTCTGCTTGATCAGAAAGAAAGAAAGAAAGAAAGAAAGAAAGAAAGAAAGAAAGAAAGAAAGAAAGAAAGAAAGAAAGAAAGAAAGAAAGAAAGAAAGAAAGAAAGAAAGAAAGAAGGAAACCCTTCCCATAACCCCTCTCCTAAGCTCTCCATGCCATTTGGAGGCTCAGGTCACCCCCTGACACACAGCACTAGAGATGGGCACGAACAGCAATACGAACAAAAAAAAAGCCACGAACAGCCCAATCTGCTATTCGCGAACATGCTGTTCGTGAGGCCCCATTCCAAACAAACAGGTGATCGTTGCAAGCCTTGTTCGTTGCTGTTTGTCAAGCCAGACAGTCTGGCACCTGCCATCAATTCCCTTGGCAACTTAGGCAGGGATTGTCTGAACTCTGTCTGAACTCCTGCTGTTGCTCTGGAAACCCCAATCTAAGCACAATTTAGCTTGATAGGCAGGTCTTCTGTTCAAGTGTGGAGCTCCAAATGTGTTACAAGGGGGCAGGGGGGAGGGGGGCTCCCAGCTCTGGCTTAGTTTGCAGACAGTGGAGAGGGAGAGACAGTTGCTGTTGGCATTTTGATAGAGAGAGTGCATTGGCGCTTGAATTTTCTTTGTGTGTGGTGGGATAGGGATCTACCCCTTCAAGTTCCAGGGCTGCTGCCAGGCTCTGGGCCAAGCTATTATTTATTATTGGTACCTTTTCTGCTGCCTGCTCAGGTAAGGTTTCTGGGAGTGGTGCAGTAGGGATCTTGACCAAACTTGGATGATGGCTGGAGGAGAGCCTGCTGGCCCTCACGAACAGCCAACCACAAACATGTTCGTGAACAGGGCCATGTTCGTGATTGTTCGTGAGTCCCTGTTCGTGGATGGCAATGAACAACGAACATCATGTTCGTGTTTTTTTTCTGTTCATGCCCATCTCTACACAGCACCTCTTAACAATGGTACAGCAGATACATTCATGCCTCGGAAAATGTGATTTGTTCATCTTTTTTTGAAAATTATTTTAATTTTATCAACAGCTCTTCTATGCTCATGCATCTTTTCCAAAAAATATTCAAGATAATTAGGTTTACATTATATTAACATAATATTAGCAAAAAGTCTTGCATTAATAGCTTCCCCCCCCCCACCTTACAGCTATAAGTATTATATGTGCTTATTTCAGAAGGGCAGCCCATTGATAATTGTTTGGACCTTCATCCATTCCCCCAAAGTCTGCAGGATTATTTTGCTGTTCAAGACTGTTGCTATTAATGGGCTTATTCAAGACTCCAGGTGACTGAGCTGTTATTTTGCTAATTTTCAATTTATAGTTCACACTTCAGTTATTGTGTTTATATTTTTCAGATGATTTTTTGCCATTAAAATATGACTCATTTAATTTATCAAAGTATGACCAAAGCCAACTAATTTGACAACCCAATTAAACTACTTGGATGTAAGATAATTTAAGGCACAATATTCAAGTCCAAATCTAATGTATTTCACACTCAATCAAAGTCATTCTGAAAACCCTGTGGTTATGGAAGAGCAATAAGGGATTGCCTTATCTAAATAGTTATCCCAGAAAACCTAAGCAAGATCTAACAGAAATTAATAACCCTGTTCTCAGGGGCATCCTTACTTATGTGCTTAACATATTTTAGTGCAACTGTTTCACGTCTCCCTCTCCTATCTGGCTCAAGCAGCCACTTCCCCTCCTTTGACATCTCCCACATGCAGCAAGGAGGGTGGATGTCACCAGGGCAGCAGCGGAGTATTATCTGCTCAAGAACAGACAACATGCCTCTGTTGGGGGAGAATCTTTTAAAATATTTTTGTATTTTTCTGCAAACCTAGGAGAGATTCCCAGAAAGCTCTCCTTTCTCTCTTCAGGGCCCTGAACCACGGGTTTAAGTATCTGCAGACAGGGAGAATTAGGTATCCTAATGTAACCACAGGTTCAGCAGAGCATTGTCAAAATCAAGCTACAGATTAAGCTCCAGACATCTCCAAGTGAAAAGCTCTTGAGAATCAATTCTGGGAAAGGTCTCTTTTCAATGCCTTGGAGAAATGTTCCAGAGCCAAAGGTGCTGGAATAGATCGTCATTTTACCTCAACACATGACCATCTCATGTTCTTAAATTACAAGCATTTTTAATGCTGTAATCAACTATGTGCCTCAGACATATTGAAAGTATAGCTTGCATGGTACTGGGGGGGAAACCTACTTGTGCCAGAAGGATGGAGCAAGCTCAGTTTCAACATGTTTCTGAAGCATGTCCAGAAGTGCAGACAACTGGTTAAGCAGCTAAAGATGAAACAAGCCCCTGGGACTACGGCTCAATGTGAGAAGGCGTGCTTTGCAAGAAGAACGTCCTGCGTTCAGCCCATTGCCTCTTCAGTTCATGGATTTCCGCCGGCAGGGCTAGGAAGGACCCTTGCCTTGGAGAGCCACTCCCAGCCAGAGGGAGGGAGGTCAGTGTTATGCATCTTCAAATTTCTGCAACTTTACTAAGAAGTCATTTCTGTATGCAATGCATGTGTATAAACTATCTTGAAACAGAGAGGCCAGAAATGACATTGTGACGTCTTTCAATTAAAAATATTTTGATCTTCATTCAATCAATTTTTTGCGACTGTAATACAGCATTATAATACCCAGAGCCTTCATGGCAGAGTACAAACAAACAGTGCCATCTTTTGGAGAATGCTTAAATTTCACATAGAAATATACAATGGAATGCAAGGGTCTGCTCGGTCCACTAGTCTCGCCAAAGACGAACGTGTCTTGCTGTCAGGGTGGCTCAAAGAATTTCCCATCTTCTCCTCCAGCAGAGTATCTCACGAGTTTGACGTACAGAGAGATTCGCACCCAGAGCTGGATGCAGTAATCGGGGGGCAGCAGACAGAAGAGCAGCGGAATGGAAACTTCTCAGTCACGGGCTGTAACTACCAGATGCTGCAAAATACACCACAGGGACAGAGTTGCCAGATGTCCAGTTTTAAACTGGACCCTCCAGTATTTGTGCTTACTCAGGAAATAAATTGAGAAAAGCCACACACACACACACACACACACAAATGCTAGGTATTTTCTAACTAAGAGATCCATGAAACAGGCAGTTCCAAATGAACACAGGTTTTTTGGGGGGGCTCAAGAGATAAAACAGAAATTGAGAAAATAAAGGAGCAAGGGATCAAAACCGAGGACTCTGGGTGGGCTGATAGAGGTCAAATTGTAGCTGGTGCTAGCATTTCCATTGTTCCACACCTGAGAGGAGGAGGAGATGAAACCCCCCCTCCTCAAGCAACGGAGGGGCTCCTCTCCCTCCCAGAAAGAGGCAGGTACAATCTATCGTCCAGGTTTCAAAGAGGCTGATTTTCTGTTCTGCAAGGTGGGAAGTTAACTTTTGCGAATTCATGTCGTGTTTTCCCCCCAGCTTTCCTCTCCTCACTTTGGGAGCGGCTCTGCCTGCCCCACCTCACCCACCCCCTCCAAGCTGCCTCTTGGCTGCTTCTTTGGGTGCCCGTTTGGGAAAAATGGGTCCAAAAGGGGCTTGCAACACGAAGAGGTGTGACGTGCACACAGCAGCAGTGGCACTTGGTGGCCTGCCTCTGCCTTGTGCTCAGTGGACCACCTTGCCAAGCCACCTGGTCCCTGCATAGTTGAGAAATGTTTATCAAGTGTGTCCAGCGCTTTTGTTGAACCCATCTGGCAACCCTACACAGTGGAGAGCCTCCGAGAGGCCTTCAGCTGGCTACTGATGGGCAGAAAATGCTGGGCGAAATGGGCCAGCAGAGCAGCCTTTATCCTTCTTTTACCTTTCCAGCTGGCTGCACTAAGGACCACAAGAGGGATCTTTTTGCAGCCGCTTGATAGACGCAACCACAGTGGCACCAGGAGACAAAAAATAACAGTCCTTTGTGAATTTTTTTATATCCAATATTTCCCAGATGTTTTCTGAATAGTTGCTAAATGTTCTCCCCATGCTGGGATATCTTTATTTGACAATGCCAAGCAAGGGGTGGTGGCAAATTTGCAGCAATGCAAATTTCTATGCAGTCAGCATTTTATGCTAATGGGGAAAGGAGCATTTTCACCTCTTAATTTCTTCACAGAAGCCCCACCTCTGCTCATACTGCTAAACCACCCCATAACTTGCTGGGGGTGCATTATTTTAGAAGCCCCCACCCCACCCCTGAGCGCTCTGCGGGCTAGTGCTGAACGCGGCGTTTGGCTCTATTTTTCTCCAATCATGATAAGTATTTTCAAGACATTTTGTTTGTTTAACAAATACCTGTTCTTTAAAAGAAATCAATTAGAACACCTGAATGTAAAAACATACAGTGTTTGGATTTTAAGTAGTTTTATTAGGAATCCAGAAAGTTTGTACTCACCTATTTTTTTTCCCTCAAGCAGCCTTTTGGAACACCGTTCCTAACGTATGAGGAATAGATGCCAGACAGCACCTCATGCTTTAGTTCCTTGTGGAATAACTAGAAGTGTTTGTTGGAAGTCCCAACGAATACAACGGTGACTCCTCCATGGCAAGTTCAGCCGCTGACATATTTAATGACAGCTGCAGGTGCAGGAAAAATATATGCCTCGGGCACTTCTTATTCCTTTCTTTTAACAACCATTCAAACATCTCACTCTCTTCTCCATCTCTGGAGCTGTGGCTGAGGCTTTGCTTCAGCTTGCAGGAAGCCTTAAATCTCAACAGAAATCTGTAAAACCCGCCACCTAGAAGAATTTCAGCGGTTGCCAGGATAACCACTGATTAAGTCATTAGACACGGAGAAAGGAAGAGCCTCTGAAGCATACCTCAGAGAAGTTGTTAAATAAATCACCTTTGCTTGCCGAAGGAAGAAATATCTTCCACAC
Organism: Eublepharis macularius; assembly: GCF_028583425.1. NCBI lineage: Eukaryota > Metazoa > Chordata > Lepidosauria > Squamata > Eublepharidae > Eublepharis > Eublepharis macularius. The sequence continues at coordinate 3,982,508 of NC_072792.1, forward strand.
TAATGGGAGGGTGCCTCTACCTTCCTGGCTTCCAGTGAATAAAACATAACAAGCAACATAGGGAAGTTCTGGAGATAATCTGGGTCAGAATATTCTGACTTTGTTCATGTTTGGCATGGCATGATTATCCAACTCAAAGCGTTCGCCCAGGATAAGGATCCCAGTTGCCTGCTGGTGGAGGGCAATCTCTTGGGGATTCCCACCTCTGCCAACCAATTGCTGGCAATTGGCTGGATTGCCCACCATTGGCAGGCAGACCCAGGAAATGGGTGTACCTGCATCCCTGGCTGATGGCATATGCAGAAGTGTTGGCATCATGCCAAGATGGATTCTTTAGGAAATGGCCCCAGCATGACACCGTCACTCCAGTCTTGCACCAGAAAAGATGTCCTCAACCAGTACCATGAGGCAAGCACACGAAGGTACAAGAACTCGTGCCCTGAGGCCCCCCTCCAGTTGCTTGGCAACCCGAGTCTAGAACTCCCCTTGCCTTCAGCAGTGGGCACTCCATCACAGCTTCACCAGCTGAAGCCAAAAGCAGCCTGCATGAGAAGATAGCCGGTTGGCAAGGCCAGCGGAGGAGAATCCGGCCCCTCAGAAACTGCAGCAGAAGCAGGCTACAAAGACCACCTGCTTGATCATGGCGGGGGGGGGGGGCTGAGTGGGCACTATGGGAGTGGCCCGGCTCTCCTCACCTTCTAGTGGGGCTAACGAGAAGGCAGTTCCTCATTGGGGCCGGCATGGCCTTGTGAGGAGGAATAAAAGGGGATGTTCCAGCAGGCCAGAAGGAAGGCAGTAGGTACTCCTCAGGTTGGTGAGGAAGGAAGGCGGTTGCAGCCCTCTCTCTTCTGAGGCCTAGCTGTGCCCTCTTTGATTCACAGTGGGCTTACTGGTGAAGGTGGGTGCCTGGGGAAAACTCTGCCCTCATGTTTAGGGTAGTGGAGGTATGGCAGTGCCTCTCAGTAATCATCCTGAAGTCAGGGGCTGTTGGAAGAGGAAGATTCAGCCCTGTCCCTTTCCTCAGATTTCAGAGGAGGGCAAGCCAAGAGTTAGAAAGACAGAGAGGTCAGGGGTCTCTGTTTACTGTTTACTGCTCTGACTGTCCTTTGATATGTAGATTGCTATTCTCAGGATTTGCTCCTCCTGACTTCCTCCCCTTCACTTCTTCTTTTCCTGGCATTGTTCCAGGCACCATCTCTCTCCTTCTCCTTCCTCTATCTTGGCAGCATGGATGCAGGCCTTGTCCTGGCATCCATGGACATCCTTAGACTAGATAGGTGGTTAGGATCGGTCTCTCCTCCTTTCCTATCAGAGTATGGAGTTCCTACAATAAAGAACTCTTATTTCTTTTCTAAATATAAAGCAAGTGTATGCATTTATTTTCTCTCCTGAACACCCACCAGCCAGGAGAACGAGCTCACAACCACCTATAATCACGCTTCCTATGCCACACGATAAACTCTGCTAGCGGCCCAAACATGGCATCCTTTAATTAGGTTTCTGGGGCCTACATAACGATTTATTTATCAGTAGCTTATTTAGAAACTCGTAGCTCTCTTTTTTGATCAATTAAGCCTGCCACAAATGGACAGACTCACACTTCTTTATTCTCACATATAAATCTTCATAGAAGTTTGTGTGCTTCTAACCCATGTTCTTTGCCCTGGCTTCGACATTGGTGGTTGTTTCTTCTTCCCCAATGCATCATGGGACCCTCCCACCTTTTCTCCAATTCTTCACAATCTTGCTTTGCTCAGATATTTTCGGAAAGATCTCAACAAAAGCTGTGTGGCTGCTGTATGGCTGGGCTGGTTTGGGTTTTCCCAGCCCTGCCCACACCACAGCCATCTTCACTACCCCTGTCCCCATGAAAGCCATTTCTTCCACCCACCAGCAGGAACTTTTTTATTTGCTTTACTCGACAATTTAATATCATTATAGCCAGTCAGCACACATTGCATCGGGTTCTCTGAATTCTCAATTTTCATTTTTAAAAAAGTCTCTAGCCCTATCATTACAGAGATATAAGGGGAAAGGCATATCTCCACAACTGCAGGGGCTAGAGACTCACCTTTAAAAAACCCCTGGGAATTCAGAGAACTTGATACACAGATTGTTATATTAATATCATGATATTCAGTTGCTGATTTTAAAAAAATTAAGCCTTAGTAGCATAGTAGCATATCAGGAACCACTGATAGAGAACTGAGGAAGGAAAAATATGGGGAAACCTGCCACATGGAAGTCCCATTGCTGCAGTTTTGTATCGACATCAAATGATCTTCTGTGTGTTCAGCATTAGTCTGGCATGAAGTAAATAAGCATGTGAAGCTTTTTTAGGGATTCATGACAGGAAAAGCTTCTCCTGGTATGAAATAAGCCCCACTCACTCCCCCTCTGTGAGGCAGATTTTCCCTCTAAAACGGTCAAGATTATTTGCTGTGGCTGGGCAGCCTCTGGTAGCATGTCTCTGGGTATAATCTTAAGTGCCTTTTGTCCCACACTTTAAAACATTTTTTTTGGCTTATATTCCAGCCCAAATATTTGGTAGAGAAGAAGCAAGAGTCCACATTCTCTTTAAATGAAATGGTCCTAGAGGCTGAGTAAAATTCAAAAGGAAACAGCAGGTTTATTAAAGAGGCAGGGTTGGTATATAGGTTAAAAGGGAAAGAAAAGCTTAGGTAACTTTTGATTGCAGAACAGAATACTTCACTATCATTAGGCACAATAACCTTCTTAAAGCTTAGTTTCAGTATTCACAGATCTTAAAAGCGAGAGGTGGGTCGATTCAGACTTAGGTTACTTTAACAAGGTTCCTTCATGGATTTCACTTTACAGCTTAAGTGTTCTGACTTCAGTAGAGCAATCTTTTCCCTTTACACCAGACCCAGGTCCTTCTCAGAGCCAAAACTCCCTTTTTAGATACTGGGCAGAAATTATTCTTCTCTAAAAGACATAACCCTGATCACTTGGTGGAAGGGGAGTCTCTTTTCACTACCCATTTCCTCTGTCAACAACACCCCCCTCCCCAATTCTATCTTGTCTGTGTAAATTAGTGCTGGCTTCCACACTTAAGTACTTTAACTAAAAGTCTTCTTTCAAACTAAATGTTTCCTTTTTCCTCACACAGAAGGTTACTAGTCTGACCCTTCTTGTCAGACTCCAAACTTCCACTCCCTCAACAGTTCCCTCAACGGTTCTGTCAGCACCAATTGTTACCTTCTTACTGGCCAATGGGGTGGGAGCAACCCGCCAATCATTCTCCCTTCAGGCAGTATTTTAACCCTTTCTCTTCCACTCTCTGGGTGCTGCACTAATAGCTTGTGAGCCAGCAGCCTTCCTGAGGCTAAGCAGATCTGCTCCTGCTGGTGCCTGTTTAGGAGGCTCCCTTGTGTGTTCTGCCTTTGTTTGTTTAGTGCATTTTATCCTGCCCTTCCCTCAGGGAACTCAGGATGACGCACATAATTCTTTCCATTTTATCTTCACAACAATCCTGTGAGGTAGCTTACTCTGGGAGAGAGTGACTGGCCCATTCTAGATTTCACACTTTTTATTGTATGGGGAGGGTGTCACCAAAGCCATATTTTGCCTAGGGAGTCAAAAACCCTTGTGTGGACCCTGTTTCCATAGAATCATAGAGTTAGAAGGTACCTCTAGGGTCATCTAGTCCACCCCCTGCATAATGCAGGGAATTCACAACTACCTCCCCCCTCACACACACACACCTCAGTGACCCCTGCTCCATGCCCAGAAGATGGCAAAACACCATCAGGATCCCTAGCCAAACTGGCCTGGGGAAAATTGCTGCCTGAGCCCAAGGTGTTGATCAGCCTTACCCTGAGCATGTAAGAAGGGGCCACAAGAACTAAGCGCTGAAGTAACCCTTCCTGCCCTCCCTCTCATGATCTGCCCAGGTTCACAGAATATGAATCTGTCTAGCCACTTACCAAAGCACACAAGGCCCTCACAACATCCTGTGGCATGAATAAATAAAGCATTCTTTAAATATGTCCATGTAGGGTTGCCAGGTCCAGGTTGGGAAATTCCTGGAGGTTTGGGGGGTGGAACCTGCAGAGGGTGGCATTTGGGGTGGGGACCTCAACAGGGAATAATTCTATAAAGTCCAGCCTCCAAAGCTGCCATTTTCTCCAGGGATCTGATCTCTGTGGCCTGGAGGATTCTGGGAGATCTTCAGCCACTAGCTAGAGATTGGCACCCTGGTTCCATGTGTCTGTCCGGAACACACAGTTACCACTAAAGCCATCGGAGTTCGTCTCATGAACGGGCTCAAAATCTCTCTGTAGTCCTTGTTCCCACCCTCTTTTAAATATTGTGGAGCTCTGGCGTGGCCATGCCAGTTCCCATTCCAAGGTGTAGCACGTGCCACACAGATCCAGAAACAGTTTATTGCAGCCAGGACAGCTCCAAGACTTTCCATCTCTGCCCACATCTCTCTCTAAGCCAGGTATTCTTAATGCATTGCCCTCACTATACCTTGATACCAATCTGAAGGCAGGCAGACTATTCATTAAAGAATATGCAGTTGAAATAAAATAAGACAAATAGGAAGATAACTTCTGGCATCTGTTCTTTCATTTTAGAATGGCATTTACCGCAGCGTACGCTAAACACAAGTCAGAAGTAATCTGCCTTCCAAAATACCTCTATCAAGATCACAGAGGTCTGAATCACCCTCAGCTCTGCCTGCTGTGTAATTACATGGTCTCCTTATACGCAACAGCTAATGATGGGTTCCTCTTTCTGGGTTCCAACAGCCGGAGAACTGAGCATGGGGGAACACTCTCATGGGCACCCTTGGGAAAACCACTGTGGATCTTGGGGGCAGGGCAGGGCACTTCTGAGTTGGGTAGGGGAAATCCCTTGCAGGGCACAGGGTGAAACTGTGCCACAGGAGTTTAACTGAAGCTTTTTTTTAAATTATAGGAGCAGGGCATTTTTTCAGCTGGAACGTGGTGGAATGGAGTTCTGGAACCTCTTGAAAATGGTCACATGGCTGGTGGCCCCGCCCCCTGATCTTCAGACAGAGGGGAGTTTATTTTTTTTTATTTATTTTTTAAATTTATTGGATGGGTCAGTATACACAAATCATAATATTCTTTTTTTTAAAAAAAAATGTATTGGATTAGAAATCAATATAATGCTCATTACAATCAATTCCCTTTAAATATTCCAGTTCTAACCCCCTCCCTTTCCCCCCCTTTTGTTGACTTCCAACAGTTTTCCAACCCTTTGTCCATTTTTTCCCTTACTCATTTCAAACTTACTTTATTCTATTAAGCATATACTTTCATACTCTTCTAAGCTTATCTATTATAACACAGTGCTATCTCTATTCCCTTTCCCACTTAACTTATCAAACTAAGTATTACATTCCTGACATATATTCTTTAATAATGTAACATTTTATCTGATTTTTGTACTCTATACTCTATCTTACTCATTCTAGTCTCGTCAATATGGGACAAACAATTTGTCCCCTATTCTACATAACTCTAAGTACTTCTATAAACATTGTATATTGTACATCAATATAAGTCAATCAATTTAACTTGTACTCTATATGTTGCTATTTACTTCCTTCTACATTTCTTATATTCATTCTATTTTGATTATATAGTTACCTATTATACAGTTATCCGCCAGAAACATACTTAGTTAACTTATCCCCTTATAATTCTTAAAATAACACCTCTATAGTTTAATACCGTATATAATAATCTAATAAAACAATTGCTTAGAACTTCTTCTTTAACTTCCCTCCCCCCAGTAAAGTCACTTCTCTCTTCTTTTATTGTATTTCAGTAATTTTCAAACTGCCACAGTTCTCCTCCCACCTCCTATTTTTTCACCAAATATTGCTTCAACTTCTCCCAATCCATATGAAACTGTCCTGGATCGAGATCTCTCAGTTTCCTTGTCATTTTGTCCATTTCCGCCATGTACAGCAGTTTGTAAATCCAGTCCTCCATAGTTGGCACTTCTTGTACTTTCCACTTTTGCGCATACAAAAGTCTAGCCGCTGCTGTCATGTAAAATAACAATGTCCTGTATTGTGCTGGAATATCCTCCATTCCCAAGTTCAGTAGCAGGAGTTCTGGGTTCTTATTAATTTGAAATTGTAAAATCTCGCTTATTGCTTCTATTATTTCCCCCCAGTATTGCCTAGCTACCTCACAAGTCCACCACATGTGATACAACGATCCTTCATGCTTTTTACATTTCCAGCATTTATTAGACATATTAGAGTTCCCTAGCGCAATTTTCTTTGGTGTCAAATACCAACGATAAATCATTTTATACACATTTTCCTTAATATTGGTGCATGTCGTGATCTTCATCGTATTTTTCCACAAGTGCTCCCACGCCCCCATTGTTATTTCTTTGTTAAAATTTATTGCCCACTTCACCATTTGAACTTTAACTATCTCATCTTCTGTCCACCATTTTAACAACACTTTATAAGTCTTAGAGATTTCCTTTTTATCCTCTCGCAAAATTACCTCCTCTAATTCCGAATTCTCCATTCTTATCCCTCCCTTCACGCAGTCCGAGTTATAAAGATCTCTGATCTGTCTATATTGAAACCAATCATAACTTGGAGACAACTCATCCTGCGTTTTAATTCTTAATTTAGAAGATTCTATTCTTGTTATCTCCTTATACGTTAAACATTGTTGTTCATTATCGACAGTTCTCGGATCTATTACTTCGTATGGGACCACCCAGGAAGGTATTCCGTCCTGTAGGTAATTTCTGTACTTCTTCCAAATTGTAAAGAGGCTTCTCCGAATGTAATGGTGCAAAAACATAGAGTCTGCTTTTGCTTTATCATACCACAAGTATGCGTGCCATCCGAATATTTTTTTGTATCCTTCTAAGGCCAGTAGTTTGCGGTTTTTCAACGTCATCCAATCTTTCAACCATACCAGGCAAATTGCATCATGGTAGAGTCTTAAATTGGGCAGCTGCATTCCACCTCTCTCTTTTGAATCCTGCAATACTTTCATTTTCACTCGAGGCTTCTTACCAGCCCAGACAAAATCCGATATTTTCCTCTGCCATTTTTCAAATTGCTTAGAATCCCGGATAATTGGTATTGTTTGTAACAGAAACATCACTCTTGGCAACACATTCATTTAAACTACTGCAATTCTTCCCAGCCATGACAAATTCAATCTGTTCCATTTAATCAAATCTTGCTCTATCTGTATCCACAATTTCTCATAATTATTCTTAAACAGATCTATATTCTTTGCAGTCAGTTCAATTCCCAGATATTTCACCTTATTTGTTACTTCACAGTCTGTTATTTCCGTTAATTGCTGTTGTTTTTGTTTAGTCATATTTTTACATAATATCTTTGACTTCTTTTTATTTACATAAAATCCCGCCAAATCTCCAAATTCCTTTATTTTCTCTATTACCTTTGGCATGTTCTCAATTGGATCCTCTACAATTAACATTATATCATCTGCAAATGCTCTGACCTTATAGGAAAAATCTTTTATTTTTATTCCACGGATTGCATCATCTTCTCGAATCTGTATCATCAATATTTCCAGAACCAAAATAAACAACAGTGGGGATAGCGGGCAACCTTGTCTTGTACCTTTACCTATACTCAATTTCTTAGTCACCTCGTCATTCACCACAATTGCTGCACTCTGGTCTTTGTAAATTTCTTTCACTGCTCTTATAAATCTTTCCCCCATTTGTAGCTGTTCCATGGTGGCAAACATAAAGTCCCAGTTCAAATTGTCAAACGCTTTTTCAGCATCTACGAAGAAGAAACCAACCTCCTTAACGCATCGTTTGTCATAATATTCAATAGCATTTATCACTGTCCTTAAATTGTCTTTAATTTGTCTATTTGGTAAAAAACCAGCTTGTTCCTCCGCAATAACTTCGGACAACCATCCTTTTACTCTTTCCGCCAGTATCTTCGCAAAAATTTTATAGTCATTGTTTAATAACAAAATAGGTCTGTAATTTTTAACATTGGTCAAGTCCTGTCCCTCTTTAGGGATCAATGATATGTTGGCCTCGCTCCAAGTATCTGGAGTCCTTTGATCCTTCAATACTCCATTGATCACTTCCCTTAAAAATGGCACCAGTTCATTGGCCATTACCTTGTGAAATTTAGCTGTAAGTCCATCTGGGCCTGGCGCCTTTCCCAAATTTGTTGACTGTATTGCATTCCTTAACTCTTCTTCCGTTACTTCACTGTTCAGTTTATTCCTCCATCTTTCCGAAATTACTGGGAGCTTCATTTTACCCAAGTAACTCGCTATTGAGTCTTTGTTCACTTCTTTTTTATTATATAACTTTGCATAAAATTTATAGAAGGCTCTGCTAATGGCGGTCTGTTACAGGCAAACTTTATTGTCTTCACATATTTTATTTATTATCCGCTTCTCCTTTCTCTTCTTTAATTGCCACGCCAAATATTTCCCAGGTTTATTTGCCCCTTCAAACGACTTTTGATTCATTCTCTTAAGATTCCATTCCAATTCCTTGTTGTTCATTGCCATCAACTGCTCTTGAAGAATTTTAATGTCCTGATATATCTTCTTTTTCCCTGGTCTTTTCTTTAATTGTATCTCCTTGGCTTTTATTTTTTCCATAATCTCCTGTCGCTTCTCTTCTCTTTTCTTCCTGGCTCTTCCATTTAGATCCATTAGAATGCCTCTAATTACTGCCTTGTAAGTGTCCCATACCTTGTTGGTTGGTACTTCTCTGTTCATATTGTACTGTATGAAGAATTTAGTCTCCCTTCTCAGCGTCTCCATGTTTTCTCCCTCTTGTAACAAGTCCTCATTTATTCTCCATCCTCTCCTTTTAGTTCTTTTCCCGAACTTCCACATAATTGGATTATGATCTGAGCCTACCATAGGCATAATTTACACCTCCTTAGTCCAAAGCACTAAGTCCTTTGAGGCCCAGATCATATCAATTCGTGACAACGTTGAGTGTCTCGCCGAGAAAAACGTGTATTGTCTACTTTTAGGATTCTGTCTTCTCCAAACATCTTCTAAAGTCTCCTGTTGCATTAATGCAAAAAAAGTCTTTGGTAGTAATCCATTTATTTTGGACAGTTGCTGATTTCTTGTCCTGCTCCAAATTAGTAACTCCATTGAAATCTCCTGCAAGAATTATCTGGTCATAAGAAAGTTCGTCTAATTGCTTCCTCAAATCCTCAAAGAAGCTTTCTTTTGCTCCATTAGGTGCATAAATTCCAATCACCAAGACTCTCTTTAAATTCCATGTACATTCCACTGCTAAAAATCTGGCTTCCACATCTCTCACCACTAGTTTTGGCTGTAGCTCCTCTTTTATGTACAATGCCACTCCCCTTTTTTTCTTTTTTGAGGCCGCTACAAAGTCATTACCCAATTTATTCAATTTAAGATATTTTACATCCTGCTTTCTAATATGGGTCTCTTGTAAACACACAATATCACATTTTTGTTTTAATAGCCAGTGGAAAATGTTTTTTCTCTTATTAGGTGAATTGTCCATTTACATTCCAAGATAGAACTTTACACTCCATATTCATAGCCTTGTTGTTGGTAAGTCCTTTTCATTGTCCCTAATGAACTTTTCCATTTCTAATTCAGATCTGATGCGCTTTTTCACTCCCCCAAATTCAAAGGACATTCCTTCAGGCAATTCCCATCTGTACCTTATTTTCATGTCCTTCAGAATCTGGACTAAAGTTTTGTATTTTTTTCAGTCTAGCAACACCGATCTAGGTAACTCCTTCATAATGATAACCGTCTTGCCATCGACCTCCAATGGATCTTGAAATTGCTTACTCACAATAATTTCTCTTATATTTCTGGTCGTGAACTGCACAATCACGTCTCTTGGTAATTTCCTCTGGGTCGCAAATCTCGAATTTATTCTGTACACCACATCTAGGATAGCCACAGTTTCCTCCTCCTCCTTCCCCAGGTATTCAGATAACACCTCAGTGATCTGTTCTTGGGCCGTCTTTCCTTCCACTTCCGGCAAGCCACGAAACCTCAGCTGCTTCTCCATGTGTTTGCTCTCCGCAACTGCCATTCTTCCCCTCATCACCCTCATCTCCATTCGTTGCATGTCTGCTAGGGTCTCCACCGCATTTTCCACTACATTGACTCTTTGCTGTGTCGCTTGCAGGTCATTTTGTATCGTTTCCATACCCTTCTTCACTTCTGCCAGTTCATTCTTAAGCGTCTCTTTAAACTCTTTCGCCAGCTCAGGTATCATACCCTTAAGCTCCTTAATCCCTTCTGAAAGTTTTTTATCCAAGTTCTCTATCACCGCTTGCCACTCTTTTTTCGACATCGTGGGGCTTGCTTTACCTCGCTCCCACGAGTCCGCTCGCTTCCTTAGCTCCGTGGCGTTTGGCTTAGTGTCCTTTTAATTTAAATGTCCCGGTCTTTTCCCCAAAAAAAACATTTAAAGAGTCCAAAATGTCGGGCGTCTTTTCTCTATGGTTCCTCTATGGTTTTTGTAATCCAATATGGCTTACTTCCTCTTCCGCTGAAGCCGCAGCTCTTCCCCTTTCAAAAATGGCGATTCCCTTCTTCCTGTCGTCCAGAAAGGGCCGCTTCTCTCCAGCAACTCTATCACTATTACGTGCTTCCTGTTTCCCGACTTCCCACAGCAATTCTCGCGATGGTAAAACTTTCTCACAGCCTGATATCTCCTTGTAACCACAGGTATGTAAAACAATAGTCCAATTTCTTTAATAACTCCGTTTAACTTAGTCCTTTTTCTAATATAGTTCTTGCCGGATCCTCCCCTCCTTATAATCAATCTGTTGCAGTTTAAAAGTCTACTTTAATACTTCGTTGCTTTAAGTAATCTGTCCCGTTTCAAGAGATAGTGATCTTTACCTTCTCAAGCACTTTTCGCGGGTTGTAATCGTTGTTTCAATCTCGGATTCCCATTAGTTCTTCTTGTCCCTGTTGAAGCTTGGGCATGTAGGTCTTATGCCAACCGCATTGGCTCCAGGACTGCCGCAGAGATTTTAGTCGACCTGTCTTCGGGTGGGACCTCAAGGGACGGGAGGGAGTCCGTTGCGCAGGACCCCCCCTCGCCCGAGATCAACGCGCCCTGAGGTTCTTGAGCGTTCTATGCCTGTTCTCCGCCTGAGAACAGTTGGCCGCGGGCTCTTTTTGCCCCGCCGGCCGTCAAAACAGCAGCCCGGACAGCTCAGCACTTAGAGCTGCGTTAGACCTTCATGGATCCCAAACCAGAAGTCACAAATCATAATATTCAATATCAATATCCATCACATTATATCACTCCCACCCATTCCCCCCCTTTTTAGTTGACTTCCAACAGTTTTCCATTCCCTTCATCTACATTACATCACTATCCCCTATAATATTAATTTCTACATTATAATATATAGTATAACATGTCTATATCTACCATGTTTAAAATAAGTCTCTAATATTACTTTCAAGACTATAATATGAAATATACTATATGTTTCTTACTTATACACTATCTATATTTTCACCTCTAACTACTATAGAGTAAAGATCTATTCTCCCCTCTTAACAATTATCCAAAGACCACATTTTGCCTTTCATGTCCCACTTTTTTCCCACATAATTCTTAAGTTTCTCCCAACTCATGACATATTCCACAGTATCTTGTTCTTTCAACTTCCTTGTTAGCTTGTCCATTTCTGCCATATTTAGTAATTTCAGAATCCAGTCTTCCACTGATGGTATCTCTTGAGTCTTCCACAACTGTGCATAAGACATCCTAGCTGCAGTAATCATATAAAACACCATTGTTCCAGACAGAGGGGAGTTTATTTTTATTTTTATTTTATTTTTATTTTTTTTAGGGCAATCTCAACTCCCCTCTGTCTGGAGATCAGGGGGCGGGGCCACCAGCCATGTGATCATTTTCGCCAAGGGCAATTTTAAAAAACTCCCCCCTTGTTCCAGCTGACCCAAAGTGACATCATTGGTCTTGGGAACATGCATTCACTTTGTACGCGCACATGTGGTGCCAGGAACACCACCTCCCACCAAGAGTTGCCCCCTGTGCTGGCAACCCACTGAGTCCCACCACCTCTTTTCCCAGAAAAAAGCCCTGCATAGCAGAGTATGTTTGAATGACAACCTCAACAATTGCTTATGTGCTGTATGAAATCATGCGATCGTATTGCTAGCCTGAACTGAAATGGCTCCAACAGTATCAGTTCAGACTAAATATATAATTGCTTGATTTAACACAGTGCACAAATCCCAATGGCTATAGTTAAAATATATGCCTATTCTTAATCATTAATTAAACCCAAGCATCTCCGTTGATGTTATTCTTTACAGTAGCTGTGATTTACCAGTTAACCTGTCCAAAAGCTCTGGACAATTGAGAGAGTTTAGGCTCACAGGAAGGGGACGGGTCTAATCCATTGGCTACTGGTGTCTGTCTCTGTTGAAGATGCCACAGCCTAACCAGACCATAATAATGCTTTGAAAGAGTGCTCCCCTCAAGCATCCTGACAATAATATCAGGCAACTCTCAACATTAGGAGCCTCCCACTACCAGCCTGTCAGCAGCCATCTTCTTAACTTTTCTCCCCCCTACCACAAGCATTCTGCCTCACACGCCATCGTCCTCATTTTGGAACCCAGCCTTAATCGAAGTTGCACATAACAGGGTGTGGCAATTAACCGCCCCCCCCCCCCAATCCCACCTCCCTTCTGGGACTCTGAACCGATCCTGGTGATTTTGGCCTCATGCAAGTCCAAGAGACTGTCAGTGTGTCAGAGCCCCCGGAGCTCTCCCGGACGGGAGGGGTGTGCCAGCCTCATTCAGGGGGGAATTTCTCTCCTCAGTCAGGGAATTTGGGGCTCTGGATAAGAGTGTCAGTTTAGCCAGGGTTTTATTTGGCTTTTGGGATTTGGACTCAGCACAGGGAAGAAAGCTTGCTTTACTGAAACAAATAAGTATCCTGTTAAAGGCCCAACAGGAGTGGAGGACAGGAAATTTGTGTGTTGAAACGGCAAACTTAACCCTTTGGAAGGATCATGTCAGTAGAAGAGCTGAAAACCACGGTCGCCTACAGTGCTACTACTATGACTTCTGCCTTCTGTTATTTGATCTTCTTGATTAATTTTGAAAAAAAAAAAAACAGGGTAGGGGGATAGACAAACAGAAGGTCACTTAGCCATTGGGTGGTTCCAGGAAAACCTTTTTGGTAAAAGTGGAACTGAATCTCCTCTTCAGTGTTTATTTATATTAGCTATATCAAAAAGAGTCCAGTAGCACCTTTAAGACTAACCAATTTTATTATAGTATAAGCTTTCGAGAATCAAGTTCTCTTCATCAGATGCAGGCATCTGATGAAGAGAACTTGATTCTCGAAAGCTTATGCTATAATAAAATTGGTTAGTCTTAAAGGTGCTACTGGACTCTTTTTGATTTTGCTACTACAGACTAACACGGCTAACTCCTCAGGTTATATTAGCTATAGCTCAGTTACAAAGTATCCCAAGTCATTGGGAAAGTTTGTCATGTAAGGGAGGGGGGGGAAGTTGAGAGGCAGCTTCAATTTATAAACCTAAGCAATGTGTACAAGACATTTAACCTGCTAAAAACTTTATTTGCTTTTAATTTTTTTTAAAACTTGCTGATTTACATCCATGCCAGGCTGTCAAATATCTCCAGAAAAGGCAGTCCTGCTTACCTCATAAATAATTGCAGCAGCATTCCAGCCGGGTTTCAAATAAGAGACCTGTGGGGACACACAGTTTACACTCTACCAACACTTCAATCCAAACTCACGTCCCCCAGTTACCTGACTGTGGGTGGCTGGGGTTTAAAAAGAGACGAGGAGAGGCCACGATGTGGGATTAGACAGTTTTCCAAAGGGCCCACACACCTACGGATACACCTGAGGAAATGAATCCATAAGCCCAGGGTGCAACTGCCTTAGAGTGAGCTGCTCTCTCTTCTCTCCCCCAGACTGTTAGTACTAGATATTGCCTCTCACCTCATCAACTTAAAAAAAAAAAGTTCCAGATTGTTAGTGTTAATGCTTCCCACCTCATCAATATAAAACTATTACAGATTGTGGCTTAAGTAGTTGAAAATACTAACATGAAATGCCAAAATTTAACATCAGAAGGGCTACAGAGACCAAACTTGCAATATCACTTAACTTGTTTAATGGTATGAAAAGTTAATCATATGCCTGAGTGCTGCGCTTAAGACAATTTGAACACAAATGACGGCAAAATTTGAATAACACCAACCCTTAATGCCGATAATGCCAGGGGAATCTCTTAAATTCTGTACTGCAAAAAAGGAGGCACCCCCCCCCCCCAAAAGTCTATAAAATCTCTGCATCTGAAGGTCCCAGATATGGTCTACTCGTGCCATTTGCCTTCCCTTTTCAGAGACTTTCCTTTCACCTCCTCCTCTTTTCATTCCTCTGGACTTTTTTGTCTTGCCCAAACCGGTTTCCTAGGCTAGCATACTTCCCTGAACGGTCATCCGCCTCCTTTTAGGTTCCTACTTTTTCTACCCTTTCTTGCCTGTGCCACACGTCCCCCTCAACTACCCACTGCCAAGGTTCATTACTAGACATGGGCACGAACAGCATTACAAATGCAAAAAACCCACAAACAACCTGTTTGTTTGCAAACAACCCGTTCGTGAGGCGCTATTGCAAACGAACATGAGGTTGTCGCAAGCCTCGTTTGTTCCGTTCGTCTGCTGTTCGTGAAGCTAGACAGCCAGGCACCTTCAATCAATTCCCTTGGCAATGGAGGCAGGGAGTGCCTGAACTCTGTCTGCACTCCTTCTGTTGCCCTGGAAACCCCAATCTGAGCCCAACTTAGCTTGATGGGCAGGTCTTCCTTCCAAGTGCAGAGCTGCAAATTGGTTACAATTGGTTACATGGCAGCAGAGACCAGGAGGGAGGGTGGGTGAACGGGTGGTGTTCTATAGCCATGGGCACTCCAATCACATCCCTGCAAACCCTGTTAGGCAGTTCTGACTGCCAACCACAGACCTGCTTTTCCCTATGAGACCTCTGCTTATAAAAGGGCACTGTGCTCCCAGCTCTGGCTTTCAGTTTCAGCAAGCAGTGGAGTGGGACAGAGCTGTTGCTAGCCTTTTGGGAGAGAAACAGGGAGAGTGCATTGGAGCTGGGATTTTTTCTGTGTGTGGTGGGTGGGATAGGGATCTATCCCCTCTGGTTCCATGGTTGCTGCCAGGCCCTGGGGCCAAGCTCAGTGGGCACCTCGGCTGAGGGCTCACACTGATTATTAGTGCCTGATCTGGTCAGGCTTCTGGGAGTGCTGCTGGGCTAGGGCTCCACCCCCTCCTTCTGGTTCCAGGTCTGCTGCCTGGCTCTGGGGCCAAGCTCAGTGGGCCCCTCGGCTGAAGGCTCACAGTGTTGTCTCCTTTACTTTCCTCCTTCTTGTTTGCTGGCAGAATGAGGCTTCGGCCGGGAGCCCAGGGTGCTTGTGGGGGGAAGTGCAAAGATTGTCCCAGTTGCCCTGCGGGAAGCAATACTGGGCATGGCACTGCAGCAGCAGAGGCTCCTGCTCCCCAAAAATCACCTGTGGGGGCTGTGGAGGAGGCCGAGGAGCTCTTGTTGCCGGGGGAAGAGGATCTCTTTAAACTGGGGGGGAGGAGGCTGAGGGATCCATGGAGGAACGGTTTGGGTTCGATGAAACATCCATCCCGTCCCCATCCCAAACTCCTGGTGCTGTTCCTGCCTGCAGTCCACCCCTCATTCCGTCTTCCGTTGCCAGCTCCTCACCGTAGCCAGTAACCCTTCGTCCTCCCTTCCCAGGAACACTTAGTGGGCCACAGTTCAAATCGTCTGTATGGAGGCACTTTCAGGCCCTTCCGAATGACCCCCGTATGGTGCGGTGCCGTGTCTGTGATGGGCTGGTGTGCAGGGGCAATGACCCAAAGCACCTGTCATTGATGGTCCTGACTAGGCACCTGAAGATGCACCACCTGAGCATGTGGTCTCTATCCTCGGCCTGTGAAACATCCAGCGAGGGGAAACAGAGGGCTACCAGCTCCTCTGAGCCGGGATAAGTGGGAGGGTCACTGGAATCCACCCCAAGCAGGAAGCCTTGCCCCGAGGGTGCTGCCGGTGGGAGCAGAACAGTTAGGCAGGCTGCCTTTGGGGAGGTTGTCCCATCGAGGTTGGGGATAGTGCCATTGAAAAGGGTGAGGTCAAGGGCTCAGGAGGAAGGCATTCATGTGGTGGCGGAGACAATTGCCCTGCAAGGATTCCCCCTATCCGTCGTGGAGGGCGTGGCTTCCAAAGGCTGCTTCAGCACTTTGCTCCATGGTTCTCCATGCCTTCACGGTGCACTGTTGGGCATCGAGTCCTGCCTGCCCTCTACCAGTCTGTGCGAGACATGGTGCTCAGGGAGCTGTCAGCCACCAAAGGCCGTACTGTACACTTCACGGCCAACCTCTGGAGTGGCTGTCATCATGGCTACCTTGCCATCACCGCCCACTGGTGGCAACCAGAGGACCTCCGAAGCCCCAGGCCAAGAACTGGCCCCCAGAAAAAGGTGCCATGCTTGACACCGGCCTACAGGGTAGTTCTTCTCCAAGCCTGGGGGAAGGACGAAGTCCATACTGGGAAGAACATTGCCACCACCATAAAGGCAGCTCTGAGGGAGTGGACGGTGGGGGCAGAAGGGTTTGTCCGTGGCTTCATGGTGATGGATGTGGGAAGCAACATGTTGGCAGCCCTGAAAGAGGCATCCCTCCCAGGCTTGATGTGCATGGTGCACAAGCTGCACCTGGTGATGAGGGACGTGCTTGGGCTGGGGAGCAAGCCAAGGGACAGCTGGGACGAGGGAACATTGTGGACACGCAATTTGTTGGAGAGCTGCCGCCGCATCACTTCCCACTTCTCCCGCAGCATCAACTCTTCCCGTGAGCTGTTCCAGAGGCAGGGGGAGGGGGGACCCTGAGCACCAACTCTTTCAGGACCTGCCCACCTGCTGGAACTCCACCTATGACATGATATGTCATCTGGTGGAGCAGAAGGGACCATTGCAGGACATCCTGTCATCCACGGACATTCTGAGGAGGGGAGAGGAGCTGAGACTCAGCTTCATGGAATGGAGAGTCCTTGCCCAGATGTCCCGGATGCTGAAACCCTTTAAGGAGGTCACCGAGCTTTTGTGCTCCTATGAGGCCAGCCTGGGTCAGGTAATCTCCCTGATCCACGGGCTCGACCAGTTCCTGGCCAAGGAGCTCAAGCACGAGCAAGAGCTGCTCCCCAGGGTCAGGAACTTTGTGAGGAGGATGCAGGCACGCGTGGCTGAGTGCTTGCATCCTCTGCACACAAGGGGCCATACCAAATGGCCTCCCTCTGTGACTCCTGGATCAAGGGAAGCATCGCCATGCGGGCGGGTCAGATGCTGCGCTGGAAAAAGATGCTCCGCACAGCAGTGCTCCATTAACAGAGAGAGAAGGCAGGCCTGAGGGAACCGGGAAGGGGTGAGGGGTGGGTGGCGGAGAAGGAGGAACAGGAGGAGGAGAAGGGGGGGAGTTGGGAAGAGAGCCACGCCAGGAGAGACCCACACAAATGGCTCCACTTGATCTCTGGGCCTTGTTGGTGGGCTGTGTGGCTCGCCACAGCACAGTGGGTGCTTTGCTTGCAGTGGAGGACTCAGCGGGGGCTATGGTGTGAGAGTACCTGGCGGTGCCCACCGAACCACCCGACTCCAACCGCTTAGAGTATTGGGCAAGTAAATCTGCTGTACGGCCGAACCTGTCCATCGTGGCAACCAACATCCTGTCCTTCCCTCCCACCAGTGTGCAGAGTGAGCAGGTGTTCTCCCACCTGGGAGACCTTCTCTGTCCCCGCCACGCACGTCTGCACCCGGACCTGGTGGACACGTTGATCTTCATGAAGGTCAACCTCAACCTCCTTGGGCATCTCTCCTTGGACCTGGACCTATCTGGCCACTGAGCCTCCCCAAGTCTACTGTGGTTCTCAGCCAAGCTCCTGTGCAGCGGGCTCGGTTCTCGGGGCTGCTTCCTCGGCTGGCAACCCATGGTCCTCCTCTCCCAGACAAGTTCCCCGACAGTCCCTCTTTCAACCTCTCCCTCTCTTGATGGCAACAATATGACCCTTCCTCACAACTTGTCCTCCCCATCCTGTCCTCTAGCTGACAATTTCCCTGACAGGCCCTCTTTCGTCCTTGCCCTCTGTGGATGCAACTGGAATGACCCTTCCCAACGACCTCTCCTGTCCTGCCCATCCCATCCTGTCCGTGAAGGCAGGAGTGTGGGCAATGTCAGCTGCCGCCACCTTTGGGCACAGGGGACTACCATGCCCTTGCCGCCACCTTTGGGCATTCCCAGTCCCAATGCTGTCATGACAAACAACCCATTGTCTTCCTCTCCCCCTGCACTGCCTGTGCCTGCAACCCCGGCAGCTCCCGCGTTGCCCCCACAGCCTCCTCAGGTGCAAGTTGGAAACCCAGTTGACGGGACGGGCCCTCTGGTCCCGGTAGCAGCAGAGGCTCCGAGGCCTCAGGCAGAAGGAAGGGGGGCAGCGCCACAACCGCGGCAGCCGCCCATTCCAGCAGCGAGACCTATTCCTGGACCTATTCCCCACCACGGAACCATTCCTGCTCCCACCCTCCATGATCCTTATGTGCCCAGGAGACCTGCCCCGTAAATACCCGTGCGCAACATCCTGCACAAGTACAGGAAGAAGTACCAGAGAGAAATAGAGAATGAGGGGTAGAGGTTCCCATGGGATGGATTAAGCTGGAGGCTACCTTCGATGGTGAGCCCAGAAAGTTGGGATTTTTCATAGTACAAGAGCTGCAATTTTTCAACGAGTGGGGACACTTGTTTCCAACAGAGCAAAGCCGTGTTATTCACCTAGCATCAAGGCTGGAGGGGATCGCGGCGGAATGGTATGTAATCCTTTACGATATGGGGGCACCAGAACTTTGGGACTTACAAGTGTTTATAGCAGCTCTGAGAGCCCAATACGAAGATCCCCTGGAAAGCGAGAGGGCTCGCACGGAGCTAAGAGCGATCAGACAAGGTTCCAAACCTGTCTGAGAGTACGTGGCCCAATTCCGTCAACTGGCCACCAAATGCCCAAACTACCACGAGGGGGTAAAAATTGAACTGCTTCGCAATGGGCTAAATCCGGAATTATTGGATTGGGCTCTGATGCAAGATGATCCACCTACCTTACTAGGGTGGATTCAGTTAGCATGCGAAGTTGAAAATCGCACTCAGGTGGTCCATCTGGTAAAACAACACCAAGCCAGTGGCGTGAGGCAGCCCACTCCAACCCCTGGGAGGGGTAGGGGAACACAGGGAGGTCCTGGGCTAGCTATAGGAACCCGGGACACACGTTGGAGACAAGGATTGTGCCTGCAATGCAGGAGCGGAGGACATTTTGCAGCCCAATGCCCACTCAGAGTGACTCCCGAGCCAGTTACTCAAAGACCAATCCCAGCCCCACGCATTCCAACCATTGCCTCCAGGTTGTGAGGGCGAGTTTTACAGCAAACGCTTCCTTTCCCCAGACACTCCAGTTATGTTCTGTGTCTGAACATTTTTTGGATAGGTAGGCACAAGGAAGTAGCCTCCTCTCCTTGTCGGGTTGCAGTAAGACCCCGCCTACTGCCATATCACTTGCATCTACTTGCACTATGAATTTACGGTGCTCATCTGGGTGCTGTAGCACTGGTTCTGAGACGAACTTTTGCTTTAGGTTTTCAAATGCTTGCTGGCATTCCTCCATCCAGTGTAGCTTCGTGCCAGGTTTTTTGCTTGGCAGCCCTTTGTCCTTAGTTTTTAGTAAGTTGGTCAGGGGCAGGGCTATCTGGGCAAAGTTGTTTATAAATGGTCTATAGAAGTTAGCGAATCCTAGGAAGGATTGCAATTGTCTTCTGGTTTGGGGTGCCCCCCACCCTACTACTGCCTGGATTTTGGCAGGGTCCATTTTTAGTCCCTGGTGGGAAATGTGGTACCCTAAGAAGTCCAGTTCCTCCTTGTGGAATTCACACTTTGACAGTTTTACTGGCAGTTTGTGCTTCATTAAGGTGGTGAACACCTTCCAGACTAGTTCTACATGTGCTCTCTTATCCGCCGTATAAATAAGCACATCATCTAGGTACACCACCTCCCCCTTATACAGGTATTCATGTAGCACTTCATTGATGAGGTTCATGTACACACCTGGGGAGCCCTTGAGGCCAAATGGCATGACCAGGTACTCGAATTGTCCTAAGGGGTTGTTTAACGCTGTTTTCCACTCATCCCCCTCCCTTATTCGCACCCAGAAGTAGGCGTCTTTTAAGTCCAATTTCAAAAAGTTTTTGCCTTGGTCCACCACGCTAAGGAGGTCTCGGATCAAGGGAAGCGGGTAAGCGTTGGACATGGATATGGCATTTATTCCTCTGAAATCTGTGCATAGGCGTAGTCCCCCATCTTTTTTTTTGACGAATAAGACTGGCTCTGCATGGGGGGAGCTGGCTGGGCGGATGAAGCCGCGCTCCAAGTTTTTGTCAATGAACTTTCTAAGCTCTTGCTTTTCTGCTGGGCTCATTGAGTACAGTTTGCCTTTAGGAAGCTTTTCCCCGGGGACTAGTTTGATGGCACAGCCTGTGCTTCGGTGGGGGGGGGGAGTTCGTTGGCTTCCTTGTCCCCAAACGCTAAGTGGAGGTCTCGGTACTCTAGGGGGATGGACCTCTCCTCCTCCTCCGTGAGTAGCACTACCTCCAGTGGGGAGGGTGCCTCCTTCCCCCATACCTTCGCCCACGCATGTGTGGCGCACTTATCTCCTTTAAAGACGATCATCCCCATGGACCATTTAATGTAGGGGTCATGATCCCACAGCCAGCGACTCCCCAGTACCAAGGGGTATTTTACTACATTGCTGCCTATATATGCCCGGGCTTCCCAGTGCTTTCCCATCCCTGTTGGGACTGGCTCGGTCTCGTAGGGGGCCGGGCTCATGCTGGACCCGTCCATTTGCTCAAACACTATCGGCTCTTTTAGTTCTCGGGTTTCTAATCCAAGCCTCTTTACTAAGGCGGGAGACATGATGTCGTGCGAGCATCCTGAGTCTATTAGGGCTTGTACTCGCATGTGGGTTCCCCTTTTTGGGTTTACTAGTATTACGGGCATGAATAGGATGGCCCCCCTTTCCCTCACCTGTGGTGGGGTAGGTTCCTTTGTGACCTGCCGTTGGGGCCGTCTTACGGCAGATCTATCCCGTTTCCCGGCAGCAGGTACATCCCATCCTCCTGGCCAAGGTCTTCTGTGTCGCCGGGGTGTTCTTCCGCCTCCAAGCCAGTTTCTGGCCTCCCCCTCTTGGGGGGTTGCTTGCGCTTGGCTTTTGGGGTGGGAGGGACCAGTGGGGGGCATTGGCTGCGTAAGTTGAACGTGGCTTTGAGGGGGCATTGTGTGCCAAAATGCCCCACGCCTCCGCATTGCAGGCACAGCCCTTGTCTCCAATGGGTGTCGCGCATCTCGCGGCCAGGTCCGGGGCCACTGGACGGGGGCCCCTGCGCCCCCATATGCTGATGTTGTTTTACCAACCGGACCACCTGCGTTCTGTTTTCGACTTTGCACGCAAACTGGATCCATTCCAGGAGCGTTGAGGGATCATCTTGCATCAGGGCTCGGTCTAGCAAGTCCAGGTTCATGCCGTTCCGGAATAACTCTATTTTAACTTCTTCATGGTACTCCGGGCACTTGGTGGCGAGTTGGCAGAATTTGGCGGTGTAGTCCCTTACAGTCCAGGACCCCTGCCAGATGGCGCAGAGCTTGGTCCGGGCTCTCTCCCCTTCCATCAGGTCTTCATATTTGGCTCTTAAGGCCCCAATGAAGGCTTGTAAGTCGTACAGTTCAGGGGCTCCCATGTCATGTAGGGTCACGTACCATTCTGCTGCCACTCCCCCAATCTGGACCCCAGATGGGTGACACGGCTTTGCTCAGACGCAAATAGATGGCCCCATTCATTAAAGAATTCCAGGGCTTGTACAATCAGGTATCCCAGCTTCTTCAGGTCTCCGTCGAAGGTGGCCTCCAGTTTAATCCAGCCTAGCGGTAGTTCCATCCCCCTTGCTCGTGTGTCTGGGTACCCCCCCTTGGTAAGGGGGAGGCGCTGGCTGCCTCTGGTCTGGTCACAGGGGCAGTGGCCCAGCAACATGGTGTTCCTGTAGCCCTGCAGTTGGCCGAGCAGGTTGCAGATCTCGGAGTAGCCCTCTTGGTGCTAGGGGTGGAGCTATCGGTTGGGTACTTCTGGGAGTGTCCCTCGGGATGGCTGAGTACTGTTCCGGTGTCACTCTGGCCGGGATGGGCGTGTTGGGAGGGGCCACCCGGTGGTCTCTCTGTGGCCCCAGTTGGAGGGTGAGACCGGGTGGTGGCCCTGGCCGCGACCCCTGTCGGGGTCCCACACCCCCCTTGCGCTGACCCCTGCTGCCGCCAGTGGGGGTTGGGAGGATCGGACACCTCTTTGAGCTGGAGGGATGGGGGTGGGGCCTGGTGGTGGGGGCGGCGGTGGTAGCACATCTTCCTGGGGAGGCTGGGGGGGGTTGGGATGGGGGGTCCAGGGGGGCCTAACTGGCTGGGTCATCATAAGTCCCATGAGGTGCGCCGCTTGTGCCAGCTCTCCCCTCATTGCCACCACCTGGGCCTCTAGCACGGCATATTGCGCCTCTTCCACCTGGGTGGCTCTCTGCTCTTCCTCCTCTCACCCCGTTTGCAGGGCTTCATGGTGGAGTTCTTCTTCCCAAGCGCGTTGCACCTGCCACGCATGTTCCCACTCCTCCTGGAAAAAGTCAGGTTCGGTGGGGGCCCCTGAATCTTGTGTCATCCTGGCCCCAATGAGTGTCCAGGAGGCATCGTGGTACTTGCTTGAGCCAGAGGAGTGGGACTCCTGGGAGCCCTCGTTAGCGTACTCCGCAATCCCGGGGATTTGTACATCCAGCAGCACCGGCTGTGCTGCGTCTAGGGGGGCCGGATGGGGGTGCATGGGAGCACTGGGCCCCCCTCACCCTCCCTGGGGGTGGCAGGGTATAATCCAGGGTCCCCGATCTCCACGAACTCGTGGGGTGCTAGGGTGCATTGGACACCATACGTGCTATCCACCCAGCCCTGCGTTAGGCTAGTCACTGCGAGCAGGTCATAGCGCATCACCTGGACTTGTTCCATGAGGGCATCCAAACGCCTCCCCCCTCGCGGCTCTGTGCCCTCGGTTGGTTCAGGCGCTTCCTGTTCCCGCTCCACTCGTGCCCACCGCTGGAGTTCCTGTGATGGTACCCGGCTTGTGCCGGTCAAGGGTTGGAACGGGGGCTCCAGGCCTCCGGTGGCCAAGCTCTCACGCAGGCAGGGCGCCTCCACGTAACGGCTCGCCGCCTTGTCCCACCAGAATTCTTGGCCGCTGCTGGTTATCATTTGGCCCTCCGCTTCCATGGAGAGTTGGAACATCTCCCAGGTATAATCCTGGCCAATCTCTCACCCTGGCTGGGTCTCCGAGATAGCTGATAACTGGGGGTCCAAACCACTGCCAAGCCCCGTGCCCAAGGAGCAGCATGCAAACCAAGTCCCGCAGCCCTGCTCCTTCTCTTCCCTCGGCTGAGGGGCCCGTTGTCTCGGGGTGGGCAGGGAGGACTATGACAGGTGGGTCACCCTGCTCCAGGGAATCGCCCCTGCCTCTGCAGAAGGGTGTCCGGTCATCGGCCCCGAGTCTGGGGGCCAGTCTGGTTGAAGTGAAAGACTTTCCTCCTCCATCTCTCCCAGGTCGGGTGCCTCAGTTGACGAAAAGCCGGTAGCCATCCCTCCAGGGTACGGAGTCAGAGATAAAGGGGGATTCTTAACAATATGTCAGTCTATGGAAGACAGGATATGTTGAAGGTGACTCCCGACCCTTGCAGCAAGAAATCCAAGCTCTCTTGAGTAAATAGGTCTTTACTGGGCTATCAAAAGCTCCAGCATACATAGGTCCATAGGTTACACAGAAGCAATTAAAGGCGTCTGGCTGTACACAGGTCTCTTGTTAAGAATGATGCAGTGAGCATAGGTTACATTATATCAACCCTTTCACATGTCCCCCCCCCCACCGGTCCTCCCGGCCGAACATAATCAGTAGCGGGACGGAAGGAGCTGTCCCAAGGCCGCTGCGGCGAGCCATCTGAGATAAGGGATCTGGAAAGCAACAGTGAGCAGGTGCAAGAGGCTATTGCAACATATCATACACGGAATAACAATATGGAAGGACAGCGGGCAACAGACCTGACAGGTAGTTGCAGGTGCCATGGGGGTGCTCATGGCTACTTCTTGAATCTGGTAGGAAAATGTACTTTCAAATCTGAAATTATTCTTTTCTAAGAGTATCTCCAAAAGCAGAATCAAAAAAGAAAAATAAATTGCAGTCTTAACTGGGATTTTTAATACATTGACTTTTCAAGGCATGCCATACTAGGAAGAACATCTTGAAAGTCTGGGTAATAAAAAGAAAAAATCTGAAAACATTTCTTACTAGTAAAAGCAACTGGTGAAATCATAAAAAAGCAACTATAATTAGTGTTACAACCCACAAGTCATTTTATTTCCATGTATTAAGGAAAATTAAAAATTAAAAATTAAAATAAAAAAAGAATGAAAAAATCAATTTTTAAAAAAGAAGAGGTTGTTTGAGTTTTTGGGCTACAAGCCGCCTTGAAATCTAGGTCAGGGCACTGAAAGAGAACATCATAGTCTGGTTTTATGTTTGGAAGGAACCTTGCGACTCACATTGAGGTCAGGCTTTTCCAGGAAGAACTAATGCTAGATTTTTACTGCAGCTGCAAACAGGTGCAAATATACAGACAAAGTCAGCAATGCTGGACCGGATTAAAACATTTGCAGGGGTAGGAGATACGTCAACCTCTGCAAAGTGGTCCCGAGCCCAAGTCTGCTTGCAAACCTATGGCCTACCCAGCCACACGCAACACTAGCCGGTCATTACCATTGCTTGACTGCTGTCCCCACCTTTTCCCAGCCCCAGGCAGGGAGGCAGTGAAAATAAAGGGCTTTATTGAGCCCCATGGGGAACCACTATCTATGCTTGGGGCTGCTTTTGATTTGTGCAAGCCTGCTCAACACTCTCATGGCTCACAGCTTTGCGTATGCTTGAATACGAAATCCAGAATGCATTTCCAAAAGAAGCAAAACAAATAGCACAACTCAGAGAAGAAACCCTTGCAAAATCTAACATGGTTCAGGAGTGTATTTTTATAAGCAAATAGGGTGCAAAACGCTGCAGCGCGACTGCTATCAGGAGCAAGCAGGAGCAGGAGCATCACTCCCATCCTACAGTCACTCCATTGGCTGCCTATCAGTTACCGTGCTCAGTTCAAGATATTGGTTATTACATGCAAAGCTCTTCATGGCCTTGGCCCAACATATCAGTGGGACCGCCTCCCTCCCTATGTTCCTCCACGGCAACTTCGCTCATCTGAACAGGGTCTCCTGGAGGTGCCAGCCTGCCCACAGGCAAAATTTACAGCAGCCCATACAAGGGGTTCCTCTCCTGTGGAACGGCCCGCCTGAGGAGGTCAGGAGAGCCCCCAGTCTCCTAGCTTTCCGCAAACAATGAAATTATTCAAAAAGGCTTTTGTATTGTAGGGAGGGGGGTCTCAGATGCTGCGCTAAAGAGTTAAGGACCACAGATTTCACCACTATGTTGCCTTATGTACTATCTGTTGTTTTAAATATGTGCTTCATGTTGTCTAATGTCAGTCCTAGAATTGATTATGTTCTGGTTCAGCAATTCTTCAACCCGGTATTGGATCCTTGCTAACGGCTATGTCTTTGTAAACTTGTGCTTATTTACCCTATGTCACTCTTTAGGGAAAATGTCCTTAATATTGACTGTACTAATCTCACACTGTGTAATCTGCCTGGAGTCTCAGTGAGAAAGGCGGACTATAAATGACATAAATAAATAAATAAAGAATGACTCAGAAAAATGTTTCAATAGAGGTAACAGGGCTGTATTACTAATGTTTATTATCTGTGGCTGTATTTTTATCTTGCTCTCATGGTTTTATATTTCTACTTCTGTAATACGTTTTCTTGCATAGTTTAACATCATGTTTAACACTTATGCTTATGCATGGTTTCACATTTTTGCCATCCTAGTCCTGGGCCGATTCCAGACGACTAACCTGAAGGCGCTGCATGCCGCCATGTTCCGGATCGCGACGGGGAAAACGCGAAATATCGTGTTTTCTCGCGCGAGTTTGGCGCGACGTCGCGCCAAACTCGCGCAAGAAAACGCGATATTTCACATTTTCCCCGTCGCGATCCGGAACATGGCGGCATGCAGCGCCTTCAGGTTAGTCGTCTGGAATCGGCCCTAGTCTTCTCATCTTATTGATTGCAATGACTTCTACTTGGGCAGCTCAATCCTAACTGCCAAGACAGCGTTGTTGCTCGTGTGTTGATGCAAATGTGGTGCCGCTCCACGGCTCCCTATGGACTTTTGCAGGAGAGTCCTGCCGGTGCCCGAGCACAACAAGG
Organism: Eublepharis macularius; assembly: GCF_028583425.1. Classification (NCBI taxonomy): domain Eukaryota; kingdom Metazoa; phylum Chordata; class Lepidosauria; order Squamata; family Eublepharidae; genus Eublepharis; species Eublepharis macularius. The sequence goes on from NC_072792.1 coordinate 4,009,079, forward strand.
TGAGGTGCGGCTGCTGCCAGGAGTGCCCATCTGCCGTCCCCCTGACAACCCTGCTCACACCAGCCAATGGCCGCACCCCTTCCCAGACATGCAGGCGAGGGGCAAGCAGTGGCACAGCCAATGGGAGGCCGCAATCCCCGCTGCCGTCAATAGGTCCTCAATTAGAGAGCAGGCATCCCTGCCAGGGAGGGGGGCAGAGGTGACAGTGAAGGTCCAGATCGAACACCCACCCCCTCGCCCATCCAGCCCCCATTGCTGACGAGGGCCAGGCCGGTGGCTGCAGCTTGGTGCACCTGCAAATCCACGCCGCCGCCGCCACCACCACTACAAGAAACAGGTTCCCCCTCCCTGAAAAGTTGGGCCAGATAGCAGGGAACTGATCTCTGTTGCCTGCAGATCAGTTGTCGTTCTGGGAGATCTCCAGCTACCACCTGAAGACTGGCAACCCTAATTAGTCCCCAGGTTCCAGATAAGCCGATGAGGGGGAGGCAGGGTCTTCAATGAGTGACAGGAACGCCCACTGGGAACCACGTGGGAGGCCAGGAGGCCGTTTGGAAGCGAGGGGAATGATGCTGCGGCGCCACTTGAACACATCACTGCACCTCTATGATGCAAGAATGCTGGTTGGACCTCAATAGCCATGCCCCAGTCCTGGGGTGGACTGACATGCCGGACTGCCCAAGTCCATCCCTGCTTCTGCAAACACATCCTCCACCCTCTGGCCGCAACTTCCCACGTGCAGCGATCATCTTTATAAGGACACTCCACTGGTTGGATTTTCATAACACGTTATTTAAGTGGCTTACAGACCTCTGTTGTTTTTTGCTCTCTCCAGGAAACCAAAATGGAGACGGGGACCCAGCGATTCTTTGGAAACTGTCCCATCCCTATTGTTGATGCAGACTGTCTCATGTTGGTAGCAAACCCACTTTTGACCAAATCTAATTCCTTCCTAACCTAAGATGACACACAGCCAATTTGGGCTTTCTCTCTTGCTCTCTCTCATTCTGCCCAGAGGCAAGTCCATGCTGGGTTGGGTTCTTTACTGCTTTCTGTTTTGTGGAATTTTTGCAGGTCGAACTCAAAAGTCATATTAATACAGCCAATTTTGTTTGGGTCAGGGTTTCAAAGCTCAACATCTTCTTTGGTAGCAGAATGTGTGAAAATCTCATAGCCAGAAGTCAATGTTATTGCTTTCAGCGAATAATGTTTTCATTTCAGCCTCATTTGTTCATGAATGTAGCCATTCCCTTGTCTTTTCTCAAAATATATTTGCTGGGGGAGTTAGATGCAAGAAAGTTCACATAATCCTGTTCTTGCTGTGTATTTGCATGCCTGAGGGCAGCTGACACAAATCTGAACAAAATTGTATTTCACTTCAAATAATGGGGGGCGGGAATCAGAACAGCAAGTATCAATCTTTCCACTGAAAAACAAAGTTTTCCAATGGGCTCTGGCATGGACCAGTCTACCCTCCCACATGTTTTTAAAAGAATGAAATCCTCCCCATAGGAAAGGAAGAAACCAGGGACTCAGCTTCTCTGTGGGATAGCCAGCATATTTTCACAGGAAGCCAAGTCAGGTCAAGCCAGGCAGGAAGTCATTTTCTTATCCCCCTTACATTTCCCTCTTGTGTTAGTGAAGCTCACATTGGCCTTAGTTCAGGCGATTTTTGCTTACACAGTGGACTCTTGTAGTTTAGTGCCGGGGGCGTCGGCGGGGGGGGCGTCTGGGAATTCATGGGAATCCCCTGTCCTTGGTGGTGTTTCTACAAGAGACTTCTTACTGATTACCAAGAAGAGGCATTTCACAAAGACAAGACTGCCCCATCCCAGGACCATTGAGAATGAAATTTCACAGAGGACCCGTATTTTTCTTGTCATTACAATGTTCAGTCTCTTGAGGAAAAATATTAAGTTGGTTTAACAACTTTTCAGATTTTACCTTTTTGTACTATTTCGATAAATACGACTTGCATATGAGATAGTCCAGCCGTGCGGCAGGGTACCTAAATGTCACCCTGTGAAGAAACAGCTAAAATCCTGTGACAATATATGTAAACAGTAGGAATAATAATGTTGTGTTACAAAAGGCAATGCTTAACATTAAGAAACTGTATAGTTATGAGACAGATGTGAAATGATTTTCCTTCTGCAAGGCAAGTAAAGCAGCAAAGTGGGCGAGCTGGCAGACGCGATGGCAGGTGGTGGTGGTCTTCTCTCTGAGATTTTCAGTGAGTCTCTCACATTTATACAGGGCAGGAGGATTCGAAATGCATCCTTTCTGAGTGGTTGGCTCTATCACCTCTTTCAGTGGCCTTTAGCTTAGAACCCATGAGATGAGGGCTTACGGCATATTTTGCTGGGTGAAGGAGAAAGAGCTTGTCAGAGAGAGTCACCGGGTGAGTGTGAAAATGTAGATTTGTAGATTCAAGCAGTTGATGGTGGACTAGCAGAAAGAGCTGAAGAAGAGGTCAGCAGAGCAGGAGCTGCCTAAAGGAGCATGGCTGTGATCCGTAAAGGGAACTGAAAGGAAGAGGGAGGTTGGAAAAAGAGGCACCTGAGTCAGGTGAGGAAAAGGTAGGTCCTTCCAGGTGCAGTGCCCTGAGGTCCATACTCCACCATCTCCACTAAGAAGTCCTAATCAGGAGGAAATCACTAGTTTCATGCCTGAGCCAGTATCTTCAAGGTACAGAACAAGCCAAGGAAGAGCCTGGCGAGAAGGAAGAGTTCAGAGCAAGGCAAGCAAAGACCTCATGACTGCTAAGCTTGGGGAGGAGGCGAGTGAAAGGGACACTGAATTCTGTTAAGGAGAACTAGCACTGGGATTGCACTTACTTTCTTTAAAACATTTCTATGCCACCTTTCCACTCAACTCAGGATTCCGAAGGTGGTGAACATTAAAACATTCCAGACATTAAGAGGCTTTAAAATACAAACATGTATAAAACATTTAAAATAATTTTAAATTTTTTTCTGGTGCAGATTTAGAGATTCTACAGTTTAAGAAAAAGCTTACATGATGAAGATAACATCAATGATTAGCGTGTATGTCAAATTTACATATGTGATTTCCCTACCACATTACCCTTGTTTGGGGGAGAAAAGACAATGACAACATATGATCTAAACTTCAAACAACCAACATTTATATAATAGTTAAAATCATCAAGTGGAAAATACATTTCCAGGAAAACATCTTGAACTGGGGGATCACAGGACATGGGTTTTTTGGCAGCCACTTTTACAGGCTTAATTTTATACTGGGTTTTCTTTAAGAGACATATTTCAAAAAATAAGTTTTATGCTAAAAGACTGCAGTGTACGCATATATCCTTTGATTTACACAAATTGAGCCGATTGCTTTGAGTCAAGGCACATCACATTTCTATTTATGCTAGTTAACAAGAAATCCTTGAGGCCTGCCTTCCAAAAGTCTAAATACACCACAAAGCTGTAAGATACTTCTGAAACCTGGTTTGGAATTCTTGCCAGACCCTGCCAGTCAAAATTACTGCATGTGCACTGATCTTATTTTAAATTCAAAAATCACAAGCGTCTTTTTAAAAACATTTTAACAGTTTTGACGTGAGTCGTATGGAGCAGAATACCCCCGTGTCTGAGATTCGATGAACCATCTGTTCAGTAAACTTTACCCATGAAATCTGCTTTGCTTGCTTCGGAAGGAGAAATCAGACACCTTCACGTCCTCTCCATGCAAATCATCGGCAATCTCTTGTGGGTTTTCTGTGGCCACACAGTGAGATTCACTCTGTCCCTGTATGGAACCTGTAATGGCTCTCAGGCGTCACTCGCGTTCCTAACTATAATCAGTCCCCTAAACTGTATTCAGTATTTTAACCATAATTTCCCCAAACCACATATTTGCTAGGTTTTTTTAAACTGTAAGATCAAGAGACCTGGCCCCTCCTCAAAATGATGCCAACCCAGCCCTCGCCTCACACTATGCCACAACCCCCAAGGCCGAAACGAAGACTGAACTCTACTTTCAGGCAACAGACCGGATGGAGCAGGGACGGCAACCCCCCCCTCTTCTCACTCTTGCCCCCACCTCACCCTTACCCAGGTGCTGGAAGAGCCCGTACCCTCTCCCTCCCAACCCCCTCCAATACCAACACAGCAAACTCAAACGTCATGAGAAAGTTCAGAAAGCCCTATAGGATTTCCCTCCTCGTTGTCCATCATTCTGCTTGTCCTGGCATGGGATAGAACAGATAAGAAGCATCAATTCCTCGGTCTGGGTGGGGGTGGCTAGGAGATGGGACCAGTGGCAGGGAGGCAGAAGGCGGGGCAACAGGGGCCTGGCCTTCGGGAGCAAGACACCCTGAGCAAGTGCTGCATGCAGTCCTGCGCTGGAGTGCACAATGGCCTGGATCTGCTGTTGAAATTGAAATAAGCAAAGTTTCAGAATATTAGTTGCTTTGGGTTATTGATTCTGCAGATCAATAACCCAAAGCTAAACAAGACTAGTATCTTAGGTCTGTAGGTCTTGCATTTGTTCTGTTCACAGTAAATGCAACAGAATCGAGTCCAGTACACGACAGCCTCACATAGTTACTGAATGCACAGGGCGGGGGGGGAAGAACAGGTGTGAACATGGCCCCACCCCTGCCTCCGGGCAATTGCCTGGCCACGTGGAGGAGGAGGAGGCCGTGTGAACTCTCCCTTCCTGTAATTAGCCATGTTCAGAAAGCAGAGTCACTGATGGCGGGGAGGGGGCACACACTCAGCTCTTTCCTCTGCATGGTCACATCCTGCAGATTTGGGGGGGGGGGCAGAGCCAATGCACTCGCACTCGCACCCGCTCTCTGCTTTGCATGTTCAGCCAGTAAATGCATAGGCTGGGTTTTGTCATTTCCCTTTGCAGTATATCATAAACCAATCTGTTCTAGTTCTGCATCTGTTCTAGTCCTTTGAACTACATAGCACAAGGTCTATAGTCAGAAAAGCAAAATATGCTGAGAAAGGATGTGGAGGTAGTAGAGAAAAGTAAACCACAAACTCCTTTTTCTTAGAAATGCATTTATTTAAAAAAAAAGTCATGGCATTCAAAAGTAATGCTTATTGAACAGTACAAAATAATTTTCAAATGAAGACCTCTAAATATTTGTTGATGGGAAGTTTGTTTTACAAAAACCTATTAACAGCACTTACAGTTTGTAGCATCTCTAACGGGATAACATGTCTGTTGAACAATTACATAAATACTCTTAACAGAACTCTGATCTCACACATACATCTTCTAGAATGCCAGTGACATGATTTCAGTTTCCTCCCCAAATCCCCCCAAGTGGTTTTTAACCGTGTGGAGTTTGCTTCAGTAACTTTGGAAGGATTTTGCTAGAACAAGTGATTGTGAGAGCAAAGCCCAGCTGTGAAAGGCACCAGAAATTATCAACAGTTGTCATGTAATAATGTGTGACTCTTGACTTTTCAGTAACATTGGTAAGATCAGTCAGGAACTATTAAATTAATAAACCAAAAAGAAATATATTACATTTACTAATGGCAAAACGATCATTTTAGCTGCAGTTTTTTCCCACTGGGATTTTAAAAAGTGCACCAGTCATCCACGTCTGTACATCAAACAATTTTCAAACATTAAATATACAAACACTTTAATTTTAAATATTTTGTATCAAATACTTTAGGACAAATATAAATTACAGTATTTTTTTCAAATAAAAAAATTACATCTGAAATAGAACTTGATATTATAGAATACAAAAATACCTATTTTTGCCTTTTGGGAATCTATGCAAGGTCTGGCTTGAGGAAACAATGCTGAAAATCTACTGGCAGAACTGAAGCCAGAAAGACACGAGTGCTCTTCCTTCCAAAACAGAAAATCACCTGCAGAACGAAAGACTCAAGAGGGCTTTCTGAATAGCTCAAACCACCAGGCACCCTCACAGGACTCTTGACCAGAGATGAGCACGAACCGGGAAAATGGCAGTTCATTGCGGTTCGTGGTTCATCACGTTTCACAAACTGGCATGAAACTGTCTGGTTTGCGAACCAGTTCATTTGGTTGGTGAATACATCACTTTCGGTGCAGCAGTCTGCAGAAGGCCCCTCCCCCCCATTGCCTAGGAAACTGATTGATCAGCACCAGGCTGTCTGCAGTGACGAACCAAAAAACAAACCAAACAAACTGGCCTAAACATCGTTGCGATTTGTTGCAGTTCGTCAGAAATGCCCTCCGACAAACTGCTGGTTCACGAACCAAAAAAACAGCCTGGTTTGTGACAAACTTTAGTTCGTATTTCATTTCATGCCCACCTCTACTTTTGACTTAGGACAGAGAAGTGGATTCTAAACCAAGGGTGTCTTATATACTTGCCCTCATGTTCTATGATGCTCTAGGAGCATGTCCAGTGGCATGACCAGAGGAGAGGGGCTGTAGCTCAGAGGCAGAACACCTGCTTTGCATGCAAATGTCCCTGGATCAAGCCCCGGCATCTCCGATTCAAAGGACTTCAGAGTGGGAACTGTTTTCTGCCTGAGACCCTGGAGGTCCACGGTAGCTGGACCAACTTTATATAGGCAATCATTCCACAAGCTCTCTGTAGCAAGCAGGGACACTGAAGGGGTAACATTCACCAATGAAAGCATGCAGTGTTAGGATGAATAAACAAAAGGGCATGAAGACTCAAAAAGGAAATAAAACTTGAACCAGTTGCCCATCTGCACCTAATTGCCATCCACTAAATCATGTAAAACTTACACAGAATTGGTTTCAGTTGGTGCAGCGTGTTCCTTGCTTAGCCACTCCTCATGGGGCCATCATCTTCTCATGGTTAGCTACTCTTTTCTAGCACCCCCTGAATGACTGGTGATGGCAAAGTGGCACAGCACCTGCTTGGCATGCAGGAAGGCCAAGTTCGATCCCCAGCATCTCCGGCTGGAAAAGACGAGGTAGCAGGTGATGGGAAAGACCACTACCTGAGATCCGGGAAAGCCACTGCCCATCTGAACAGATGATGCTTTGACAGACCAATGGACTGATTTACTGTAAGGCAGCTTTCTGTGTGGCCATTAGAACTGGCAACATCTGCTGCTGTTAAGTGCTGCCCTACTGGTTACAAGGGCAATAAACCCTTGTAATCTAGAGAGTTCTCGAAAGCACTGCCTTCGCGGGTCTTTCAAACATTATCTGACAGCAAATCCAGGGGACGACACTGGGACTAGGAGCTGAACCCAATTTTGCCTGTATTGCCGTATCTGTACAATAAACTTGTTTCCAGCCATGGATGTGTCTCTTTCAAACATTACCTGTTTACATACATGTTTTAAAAAATCTTAAAACCAAAAATGTAACGGGTGAACCCACTCTGAACAGCAATGTTTTGGTGTGCACTTCATCAGTCCACACTTGAGTGTTCACTGGAAGTACTGTGTAATTGTTCCCTCATTACAAAACAACCACAGGAGCACCCTTGTCTTGCAGTAAACTGGACAGAAGATCACAACATGCAAGTCGGGGGAAATCCAATGCTAGAAGTTCCAAAAGTACAAAGACTGGATTGCCTGACCCTGCATAGCTGGGGGTGGGGAAAAGGCAATTAACAAGGCACAAAAGTACAAAACACACAACACATTAGACACAATTCTGCCTGCAGAAGAATGGGGGGGGGGATGATGGAGACCATGGAGAATTTCCATGAATGGAAGGGGTGGTTTTAGCCAGTTTCCCCTCCCACTGCAAACATTCAACTCCCCCTCTGGAGCAGCATTTCAGAGGGAGTTGGGGTTGCAGTAGGAAGAGGAGTCCAGGAAGGTCCCCACTGCTGACGAAAATCCCTTCCATCAGAGGAAACATTCTGTGGTCCAAGCACATATTTCCATCTTCTGGGGAAAATACAAAAATGGAGAACGACCTTTTTATATATTTCTAACATTTCCACTAAATCCAAATCTAGAAGCCTTTATACCAGGCAAAATATTATTTTCTTTTTCCAAATGTTTTGGAGGACAAAAATTACTGTTATTTATTTTTATATATTTTTATCAGTGCACATGTCACTTTCCAGAGTAACATACAAAACGAAATTAGAGGCACAACCTCAAAATCTCTCTCTAATTTCTTAACGCCTTGTTTTGGTTTTGGTTGAGATGCAAATATATACTTTACTTCCTTTATGGACACTTTATTTGGATTCTAAAGTATTTAAAAACAAACTATTTCTATACTATTCTGGACCAGATGCCAATTTATATCCACATGACATCTCAACCAAATAACCACAAAATTTTAACATTAAGTTTGGGGACTGAACAATTCTCACACAATGTGTAGGATTGTTACTGAAGCTGGGTCAAGCCACCTAGGGAAAATTCTTATCCATGTGGAACTGGATCTCACACGATGAGAAGAATCTGATCCAGATGCATAAGCGATTTTTTTTTTTTAGAAAATTTCTTCAAGCAGGGCTCAATCAATATCCCTTATTTTAAAGGCCCCAAAGTACGTTCCTTCTGGATTGCGATCCAACAATGAAGGATTTGATACCTGAACACCAATTTTTTCACCAGATTTTAGTTTGAAAAACCCTCCTACATTTACAGAATAAAAATGAAATTCCGATTTCCCTGACCAATATTTGGTACTTCCGCCCTTCATCAGCACTACAGAAGTTTTTCTTTTAACATCAGTTTTTGTCACATACACCATCAAGTGCAGTTGTCCAGTTATATTCCCCAAGGTTTCATGGTGTCTAAAGCACACATTGGCATACAGATAGTAAAAGCCATCATGACTGGCTGTGAGTTTTCCATCACTGAATGTCATATTGAGTATATATGCCCAGCCTTTGTCATGATGCCAGGAGGTAAGGTTCACCTTACGGGTTCCTGAGAGGAAAACAGATAAAAAGAATAAAATTAGTTTTCTTTAAATTTTAGGCAGCCTAGAAATATCAACTACAATACTTTCAGAGGCCCTGGTTGATGAACCCTCAGAAATAGCGTGGGCTACACAACAACGCTTTTTGGAATACCTTCCCTAGAAAGCGTAAAAAACATGGCTCCACCAGTTACACCCAACCAATTCTTTATCCTATTGCTGCAGCTTTCTAATCAACGACAGATAACGGCTGACATTTCTTTGGTCTTGACTTCACTCTCCATCGCCTCTCTGCCTTCTACCTTGATCAAGATAACAAATTTGTTCTCGAGAGAGTCCAGAGCTCTGGTCACAATTTTCATCTTAAATCATTTGCACCTCAACTGCCTCAGCTCCTCTAGACTTTTTTTTTTAATCCAAATTTAATACAAGAAATGATAAAACCATACTGTACAAACAAGAAAGGGATTAAAACTAAGCCATAAAAGACATTATCAAAACCACTCTTTGCAAATTGTTAAAAACCCAAGAATTACAATAAACAAGAATTTAAATTTTGTTGCATTGGGGGAATTACTTCTTTGGCATTTAAAACATCTAAAATATGGTTTCCATATTGCATCATATTCAAATAAAGGGACTGCCATATGCAAGTTCCCAAAAAACAGATTATGCATAATCCTACCCATCAAATATTGCTCCCAGATTTTCTGATACAATTTTTTTAGCAATGGGCCTTTGAGGGATTTCCAATTCCCAGCAATGACCAGACGAACAGAGGCAACTAATGTCGAGACAAGAGATCTGGTATTCCTATCTAACACAGAGTTGGGCCAAAACTCCAATAGGAAAAATTCTGGGGAGCATGGCAACGAAAGGCCCATCATGTTGAATATCTCTTTGTGAACCACTCTCCAAAATTCCTGAACAAAATGGCATTCCCACCACATAGGTAGGGTCGTGCTTTCCTGCTTGCAAGATCTTCAACTTAGAGGGCTCAACCACCTGTTCATCTGATTCAATTTATGTGGTGTTAAATACCAATTGGACAGCAGCTTGTAAAATTGGAGTTTAATATTCCAACAACTAGATTTGTTGGAAGGGGAATTCCATATATGTTTCCAATCAGATTCCGAGAAAACCCGTTTTAAAGAATCAGACCATTTTTTTGGGTATGGCAGCTCCTCTCGTCTTGACTTATTTTGTGTGCATTCAGTTTCAGTAAAAATTAAAACATGATATACACCTCAAATACATTGTGCCCGCAGTGTGTTATGCTCTGAGAGTCTGTCATTTAACATATTTATACAGCATAATTTATAAGCTAAAGTCATGGCAACACACAAAACATGGGCAATATAACTGTCTTGTTCCCCAAGACCCTTTCGAATTATGTCCAGGCAAAATTAGATGATTGTTAACCTCATGGCTCCAATTTTAAACGTACTAGGCAAGAGTTCTACTCATGGAGATAGGCAGTCACCCCTACTCTCCATTTACTTAGCGAAGCAAGGCTTACTATGCCCAACTGCCAATATAATAATAGTAACGTTTGATTTATATACCGCCCTTCAGGACAACTTAATGCCCACTCAGAACAGTGTACAAAGTATGTTGTTATTATTCCCACAACAATCACCCTGTGAGGTGGGGTTGAGAGAGCTCCGAGAAGCTGTGACTGACCTAAGGTCACCCAGCTGGCTTCAAGTGGAGGAGTGGGGAATCAAACCTGGCTCTCCAGATTAGAGTCCTGCTGCTCTTAACCACTACATCAAACTGGCTCTCAATATACAGGAAAAGTGAAGGGAATATACTGGTGTTCACAGCATGGATGGCAACTACATACTAGTTGTTCCACCACTACTAGACAGACCAGGCTGTGAAGTTTTATTTGGCCACAAGGAGGCTGAGAATCTGACTGTACCTGAAAACCGCAAAAGGACTGGATCCAGGGCTGCCAGTGGAACAAAAATACTTAGTTGTAATCAGGGCTTTTTTTCTGGGAAAAGAGGTGGTGGAACTCAGTGGGTTGCCAGCACAGGGGGCAACTCTTGGTGGGAGGTGGTGTTCCTGGCACCACATGTGCGCGCACAAAGTGCGTGCATGTTCCCAAGACCAATGACGTCACTTTGGGTCATCTGGAACAAGGGGGGAGTTTTTTAAAGTTTAAATTGCCCTTGGCAAAAATGATCACATGGCTGGTGGCCCCGCCCCCTGATCTCCAGACAGAGGGGAGTTTAGATTGCCCTCCACGCCAGTGGCGTGGAGGGCAATCTAAACTCCCCTCTGTCTGGAGATCAGGGGGCGGGGCCACCAGCCATGTGACCATTTTCAAGAGGTTCTGGAACTCTGTTCCATCGCGTTCCAGCTGGAAAAAAGCCCTGGTTGTAATAATATGCCTTTTAACCAAATGAATTTAAATGAATTTCCAAAATCTGAATACAGAAGCCTTTTGGATGGACATGCAAGATGAATGATAATTTAATCAAAATTGTGGAGAAAACACTTTTATGTGGCTTTTCTTTTTCATTCTCTACTACAGTAACACACCCGAACCAGACTGTCCTCTATAAAGAAAAATGGGCCATTTAAAACTGGTCTGCACTGACTAATTAACTACAACACTAGTTAGTTAATTTACTGACAAGTACCATAAGGAGAATTACACTCCGCTTTCGATGGTGCTCAAAAAGTTCCTTGTCCACTTGGGCAGGAAGACAAAAGCATGGCAGAAAATTCTGAAAAGGGATAAACGGGAGCCCCCAGACCACACATCTCGATTGTGAACAATTTGACTGCCAAGAATCTCAGCCTTTCATGCAGGTAAAGGCAAGTTTTCTAGCACCAAATGGCTCCAATGGCATGGCTGCCATCACGTTGAGGCTAGAAATGAAAAGGATCGTCTGCTTCGGTTCTGGCTTCACACGGTCCTAATGGCGTCTCTTCTGCTACAGCAGCCAGGGCGGCTTAGGTGAATTGTACTACAAAAATCAGCAACTGAAAAAATCCATCACCCCCTAAGTATTGCAATCAGCTGTAAGAATTATTTTGATGTTGTTTATCTGTTTCAAATTACTACTTTGTCTACACATTGATTCAGTTCAGACATTATACCAAGGCACAGTTTGCCCTAACCATGGTTTACAGTCCAAGCCACAGCCTGTACTCCCAAATGCACAAGCAAACTGTGTGTGAGGCATGCTTGTCTCCCTTCAGATGCTATTTGCTCAGCACTCTGGTCCCATGGGGCAGTGGCCTACAGAGGAACAGCGAGGGCCATAGCTATGATTTGTTAATTCAGACCTGATGACAAACCACAGTTAACACAAACTATGGTTTTGAAGGAGATTCTGGTTTATCAATTCATATTTCATTCCCAAGCGTAATTAAGCTTCCTATAATTTAAATCACTAAAAAAAAAAAGAGTCTTTTTTCCAAAAGAAGCAAGTCCCTAGGAAGACCCTTACCAGCTGGGATGTTGTCACCGTCAATGAGGAGATGAGCCAGGGGAGCTTTGCCAGGCTTGTTCTGGTTGGACAAATCCAGCCACGGTTTTTCCATTATATCTGCAAAGAGGGCAGTGTGTTAAAGGAAGGAATCTCAGAAGACTTTCCGAACATTTCCAGTCACATACTGCAACAGTACTTACATTTCTCAGATCTGGGCTGGTCTTTCCCAATAATAATACGCTGCACTTCCTAAAAAAATGAAAGAAAGCAGAAGTCAGGCCCCAAAGTGATTTGTTTTTAAAACAAAGGTGTGGCGGAACAGGCGCTGGCTCTCAGTCCGGGCAACTGAGCCGTCAACGGCCTGCTAGCCCCGCTATCTGCCTCCCACCGTCCCTGGTGGGCGTGGCTCACCCTCTTCGTCGCTGCCACCACTCGCTGATTGGTACACCGCCTGACTGAGGGGCAGTGAGACCCCTCTGGGTGAATTTCCCTACTGGGAAGTGAATTCCCCAATCTTTGGGTGGACCCTGGAGAACTGGCAACCCACCAGGGTCTGGCCTGATCAGTTTTTCCCGGGCTCCCTCCCTTCTTGTAGCGTGCCAAGTGGGGGAGCTTACGTAGTCAGAGCACCACAAGGTCCTTTATATTCCAAAAAAGTATAATTTAATAACTATACACTATATACAAAGCAGGTAAAGGCACCACACATAGCGGTAGACCCCCCTGTTCAGGACTCACAGGGCAGAAAATCAAACTGAGGAGAACCGCCGTCTGCTTTCCCTATCACACTGTTCCCTGCTCTGCCTTAAGGGGGGGGGTCTCGGGGAAGGTTCCCCCTTTATTCCCTCTCTGCTGCCTCCCAGGCCCTCCACACTTAGGGCCCAGGCACCCGTGTTTCACCCAGCAGCAGGAGCCTCTCCTTCTTCAACCAAGGAGACGAACTGACATTTTTTTCCCTCAGGATCAGCGGAGTCTCTCAATTCCAGCTCCACCCCTTATTTTTCCCGCGCTTTCTTGGCCCGGGGCAGCTGGGAGTTGTAGTCCAGGAAGAAGGGCATCCCACACCAAGACTCCTGCAGGCCTCTCCCTGGCCCCAAAGCCCATCAGACCTCATGGGGAACATTTCCTCCCCTTTCTTTAAAGACAGAATAACAGCAACTGGCACTCATTTCAGCCTTGGTAACCATTTCGTTACGAAAGGTGTTGAAGTTCATGCCGGTCTCCAAAGCCACACATCCTGTGCTGTGGAAAGCTCTTATTCCGACATCCAAAGATGCGCCCGTGCACTCTTCATTCTTGCTTCATGTCTCCTAGGCCAAAGACCTGATAGTCAAAACACTAAACTCTGAGAAACCTTCACTCAAATGCATGTCTAGACCTCTGCCCGCTTTTCTCGATCCCTCTGGATTGTCCTTTACTCCACTGACAGCACGAACTCACCTTGTTTTAACTACTGGCAGTCTGAAACCTGTTGTGCATGGATGGCATGCAACAGCATCGCATCACAACGATGTGAATGGCGTCCCTTCTCTCCTCCTGCGATGTCATGGAGGTAGTGTGCTGTGTCCCCACCCCCTTGCAGCTCTACATTACTGGCTGTTGCTAGTCCATGCAAGCAGGGCTTTTTTTCAGCCGGAACGCGGTAGAACGGAGTTCCAGCACCTCGTTGAAAATGGTCACATGGCTGTTGGCCCCGCCCCCTGATCTCCAGACAGAGGGGAGTTTAGATTGCCCTCCGCGCCAACTGGCGCAGAGGGCAATCTAAACTCCCCTCTGTCTGGAGATCAGGGGGTGGGGCCAACGGCCATGTGACCATTTTCAACGAGGGCGATTTAAACTTTAAAAAACTCCCCCCTTGTTCCAGCTGACCCAAAGTGATGTCATTGTGCAGTCCCGAGTTCCACCACCTCTTTTCCCAGAAAAAAAGCCCTCCATGCAAGGAAATGCAAACCATGACATGCGATAATTCCACATAAAGAGCGCAATGAAGATAAAATACTCGGCACTGGTTATGCAACTGACACTGAGATCAGAGTAAGTATCTTGCAGGAAATACATTCATGTCTATCCTCAGGAAGGAAATCGAAAAGAAAGCATAAAACTACTGTTCAGAAGATTCACAAACAGGCTGGGGAAAACGGCCTTGTAAGTCTTTTTAATAAAAAATACTATATAAATTATACTATACTATATAAATTACTGACAATGGACAACGTGACAAAATCAGTAAACAGCAATATACACACAGAGTGAAGGCTTTGAATGGTACAGATTGCAACAGCTGCAGTTCTTCAGAATTTAGCAGATTAAAATATAGAAAGGCAAAAGGTGAAGATGTGAACTTGTTGGACAACAGCAAGGGAAAGAATAAATCCAGCACCCCCCCCCTCCACTGCCGTGTCAGCCGCTTGACACTTACCGCAAAACAAACTCCCCGAAGTCAAGGCCAAGATGTGCAGAATTCAGATTCTCTGCTGTAGAAGCATCAAGGACCCATTTGGGGCCTCATTTCCTGCTGCCCCACCTTTGCCTGCAGTCAGGTCCCAACTGGGCCCTGCGCCGACGCCCTCCCTTCCCCACCCCTCTCAGCACACACACAAGCCCGCAGCCTCTCCACAGGCTCCTCTAGATGCTGGACGCTGAAGCACTCTCGTAGGAGTTAATGTTCCTTCATGAAAAGCCACCCTGGAGGTCCGGCCCATGAAGTGCTTTGTTGCCATGTGGAAAGCGAGTCCAGGCCTGAGCACTGCCTGCCTGCCTTGCAGGCCTGGGAATCTTGCCAAGGGGGGGGGGGGGCTCTCCATGAACTGACCCCAGAGCTGTGTTTGACAATTGCTCTTTCCTGCCAAAGAGGGAGTGTGGTTAGGGACTCTGGGCTTCTCAGGCCACCCAGAAACCAGTGACGAGAAGGAAAAACACCCAGGCGTCTACTGAGTTGGAACACATTTGTTCAGCTGGAGAATTTGCCAATATCCAACAGGAGGAAAACTGGATCCACCGTTTGCACCAAGCTGGCACGGAAGGGCAGGAAGACACACACACACACCCGGCACTGGAGAGGCCCCAGTTCTCTCTGAAATGAATGCCCTTGCAGAGGCCAGGACACTCCGCCACTCATGACACCTCCCGGCTTGTGAGGGCTCAGTTGCTTTGCCTTTCCTTCTGCCATCTCTCTCTGCCTAGAACCAATCAAGCCACAGCAATGAAATCTCGGCTAACTGTACCTTAGGCCTGGTCTACAAATACTGTGTGTGTGTGTGGGGGGGGGGGGGCTGTACCGTATGCAGTTGCAAAATTCTGTGTGACAGTACTCAGGGAGTGGGATCACTTAACAAAGGAAGTGTCAATTGCTGGGAAGTGAATATATATAATCATCTTTTATGTATTTGTTCATTTTAAGTATTTAAAAACCGTTCTTTTTTATCTGTACTTAACTTGGCTGGTCTTGTGACCGTAATAAATGATTGATTGACCGATCGATTGAGTGAGTGAGTGTGGAGGGGCCGGAATGGGCTGTTCCATCTCGGACAGCAACTTTTCTCAAAGTTCTCCCCCATGAATGTAAGGAGAAAATTAGCACAACATGCCAAGGGCTTGGCTAGACCCATCCCCCTCCGCATTGCTGTTTTATTTTCCAAGAGGGAGACATTTTTTTTTTAAAATGGGACTGCCACCTAGCATTGCCAAACGCAGCTTGGGAAATTCCTGAAGATTCAGAGGTGGGGTCTGGACAGGGCAGGATTTGGGGATGAGCAGAACTCAAGTGGGGTGCAGTGCCGTAGGCCCAGGCTAGCCCAATCTCAGAAGCCAAAAAGGGGGCCTGGCCCGGGTCATTATCTGGACGGGAGACCACCGAAGAAGGGCAGGGCTGCTATGCAGAGGCAGGCAGCGGGGAACCACCTCTGCTCGTCTCTGGCCCTGAAAGCCTGGCTCCGGGAGAACCCCAGGGCCCACCTGAAGGCTGACAACCTTAATACCGCCCACAGCCTGCAGCGGCGCGGTCCGTCCAACCACCTTGTTCTACAGAAAGCGCAGACCAACCCTTACACTAAGCGGTCAATTAGAAAAACCAATTGCTTTCAAATATAGCCAGGTAGTCACAACAATTATGTTTGTCAAGGCAGAAACACAGAGATGGCGGCTTTTCACTGGGACTGAGCAAGTTCTCCACCTGGCCTGCCTGCCGCCATTCCGGCACAGTCCTGGCACATCATGTCAGCTGTGAGGTTACTCTCTTATTTCGATCAATATTTATAACCTGACTTCCTCCCCAAAGAGGACAGGTACCCAAAGCGGCTTGCATCACTCCTTCTCCATTTCATCCTTCCAACAACCCTGTGAGGTAGGTCAGAGAGACTGATGGCCCAAGGTCACCCACAGCAAGTTTCTATGAGAGAGTGGAGATTCGAACCTGGATCTCACAGACCCTACACCAACACTCTGACCAATATACCCTGCTGGTTCTTACATGTCCCTCACAAAACAGAGAACACAGAACTTGCCCACACAAGTATCTATATCAAAACCTGCAACGTAAAACACAGTTGTGTTCTGCCTAAAGATGTGAAGACCCGGGAGGGGGGGGGAATATTGGAGGGAGGAGTACTTGGGGAACTCCCAAGGTTTGCAGAAGAATTTGAAAAGCTAAGAAAAAATACACTGGGGGTTTAAATATCCCCCACAAACATGAGTGCACAGGCAACACACCCACCTTCGCCACGCCTCCTCTCTCTCCAAAGCCAGGTGGCTGGGCAGCCTGTTCTCTAACGCCCGGCAGATTAACTCCTGGCCTCCACAGAGCCACCTACCTGCTGAGCTTTCTTTTATTATGAAGCTGTGCGGCACAGACAGCCCTCCTGCAACACAGGCACCCTCCCTCTGACCCTCAGGGTGCCAGGAGGCCCCTGCTTGGCAGCAGGGATGCTGGATTGGTTTTGGGGGTTTTTTTTTTACAACCAACTGCTTTTTAGCCTCAATTTATTTCAGGAGGGCCTGGGCTGCGCTTAAAGAACTTGCCCACAACGCATTCTTTTTCATTCCTTTGCACAGCAAAGGACCCACGAACAAGTGGGAAAGCTCACTGCCACCTTCTCTCTGCCTTGGTGCCACAACCCACATTTGCCCAGCTCTGCCCACCCCACAGGCCCTCTCCCCCAAAGGGCCTTCGCCGCTTCTGAGGTTCTCCCCGCACACAAACACTGCACTGATGCTGGCTGCAGCCTTTGCCATACAGCCTGCTTGTTGCTGCTGTTGTTTTGTCCCCCTAAAGGACCAGTCCCCACAATGGCGGCATCCTCTGCCTGTCTCCTTGGCCTATGCCCACTCTTCCTTCCCTATGGAGAAATGCTTCTAGGTGCTGCACTGAAGGAAAACTAGCAGGATAGCGCAGCAAAGAACAGAACTGAACAGCTGGAACTGGTTGATCTGCATCCTCAGAAAACAGCTGGCGTAAAAAAAGTCTCTAATCTGCCCTTTTTAGACAGTGATTGAGAACAGTAGATAACTAATTGCAGGTCTTCTTGGATAGTTCTTTCAGTCTGGATTCAGGCCAGGCCATGAGACGGAGACAACTCTAGTAGCTTTAGTGAATGATTAGTGAATGATTTCTGCCTGAATATAGAAAAAGGCCATGCTTCATTATTGCTCCTCCTGGATCTATATACAGCCTTTGATACAATAGATCATGCCATCTTACTGAGGTCTTTGGAGGCATAAGTGGGTATCAGAGGATGTGCCTTAACTGGTTTAAAGCGTTTCTCATGGGTCGCTGTCAGAAACCAACCATCTCCAGAGTGGGAATTATCTTGCAGGGCAACTGCACAGGGTGCAATCTTATCCCCCATGTTATTCAAGCCTTTAGAAGAACTCATGTGCAGCTACAGAACTGGATGCCATCAATACGCAGCTGACACCCAACTCTGTATCTCACTATCCAAATCACTGCAGGATGCAGTAGGAAGTCGCTGCCTGGCAGCGGTGATCAAATGGCTGAAAGCAAATTAATTGAAATCTAATTCAGGCAAGACGGAAACTCTGCTAATTGGGAAGGCAGAGACCTTGAAGGACATTGTACTCTCCACCTTCGACAGAGCTCATCTGAGCTTTGCAGACTCAGTTAAGAGCACAGGGGTCATACTGGATCCAGCGCTACTACTAGAAAAGCAACTTAAGGCAACTGCAAAAAAATGCTTTCTACTCCCTCAGTCTAGCCTGGAAGACGGCTATCTACCTTGACCCTGACCATCTGCATCCTTGCCATGGTAACATCAAGACTTGACTACTGTAATGCATTATACTTAGGTCTTTCTTTTAAGCTAACTCAGAGACTACAGTTGGTGCAAAACACTGCAGTTTGGTTATTATCGGGAACTAGGAGAAGAATGACTTTTACTCCCATTCTGTTGTCACTCTACTGGCTACCCGTCAGTTACCAGGCTCAATCCAAGGTAGTATCACATACGAAGCTCTTTACGGCCCTTGGTCTGGCATATCTACGGGACTGCCCCTCTCCCTGTATTCCACCACGGCAGCTTCGCTCATCTAAACAAGACCTCTTGCAGGTGCCACCTTGTACGTGGTCAAAATCCACAGCTGCCCATATACGTGCATTCTCTGTGGCGGCCCCCACCTCATGGAACAGCCTGCCTGAAGAGGTCAGGAAAGCTCCCCCCTCTCTTGGCTTTCTGCAAACAATGCAAAACTGAATTATTCAAGAGGGCTATTTTAGTCGGGTAGGAGGAAATGCACTGGGCACACCTAAAAACAGCTTTTGGGGTCAAGGCCCTTATATTTACCCATTTTCAAATCATACCTGATCACCATTACATAAAATATACCAGGCAACATAACAGCAAGAAGTTAACCCTCCAAACTGATTGTGGAATACATCACGGGCTGTGGTCCAGTGGTCAAATCTACAGTCTTTCACCTTCAGGACTCAACCTTAAGGGACTGAGCATGGTGAGAGTAGACTCCAGCAGTAACCTGGGCCCACGGATTTTTTCAAAGACATCTCAGACAGGACTGACTTTTCTTGGCTAGGGAGACCATGGGCCTGGCAGAGCAAAAGGCAGCTGCTGCTCATGCCGTTTTTGGCAATTTCAAAACTGTGTGGCAATAACTCTGTGCTAGAGTAACTGAGAGAAACTGAGACATGGCACAGGTTTGGCATATAACGGGGGGGCGCCCCCTCACCTTCTGCATCGCTCCCTGAAAAGCCTGCTTCATCCTTCGGCACGATTCCGACATCAACCTTGTCTCCTGGTTTGCCAAAGACATTTCCTGCAGATCTGGATTCCCTTGGAGCCTCAGGAACGTTCTCAAGCAGGACACATCGTCTTCTGAAATTCTGTTAGGGTCCATCTGAAAAACAATATTCAAGAACTACTGTATTTGTCACAGTCCGCTCCGGCAGCAAAACACAGGGAAGCAGTTACCCCAAAGGAACCAAAAGCAAGGCAAACCTATTGCATGCGATTAAGGCTTTTGGCTGCGAGCAGGGGAGGTTTTAAAATGGAATAAAAGTTCTTCAAAGGATGAGGAGATGGGGGGAAGTTCTGGTGATCCAGTTCTACTTATTCTGTAAGAGTGGTGGTGGAAAGTGTCATCAAATCACAGCCAATTTATGGTGATCTCATCGGGTTTTCAAGGCTAGAGACTGAGAGTCTCTCTACACGTTACTAAGTACCTATTTATTTATTTGTTAGTTAGACGGGGCTTTTTTTCAGCTGGAACGCGGTGGAACAGAGTTCCGGAACCTCTTGAAAATGGTCACATGGCTGGTGGCCCCGCCCCCTGATCTCCAGACAGAGGGGAGTTGAGATTGCAACTGGCAGATAGTTTCAGGTGCGTAGACGAGGTGGTCTGCAGTCAAAGAGCAAGATCTGGGTCCAACAGCACCTAGTTGGACTTTCAGGTGCTATTTAACCCGGATTGTGCCATCTGCAGAAAGGGAAGAGCGGAAGCAACTGTGGCTGGGAGGCTGAGGGCCTGGAAATGAGGGGCCTGAATGGTCAGGATGCCTGAGCAGAAGAATCCAAGGGAAGGATGTGCAGAAAAAGTAAAAAGTTGACAGAAAGAGGGGTGGAGAAGGCAGGGAGCCAAGGGCCCCACAAAAAAGAGAGCTAGGACACCCCCCCCCCCAGGACCCTAAGGGGCAGGCAAGACCACACAGTGTTTGGGGGCAGAGAAAGAGGAGCCCAGGAGTACATTCTCAAGGCAAACACACAGGGAACAACACATTTCTCATACTGATTTGAGATAACTGGACAACTCTCCCCCCCCCCAAGATTCATAATCCTACTTTACATGTACTGATATATCTGAAGGCCTGTTCATGAAACATTTCCCACCAGATTTTCTCCACCTCTATCTACATGCCTGAAAAGAGGAAGCACTATTTGAAATTAGCTATAGAAAACCAACTAGACAGGGAGGAGAGCAATTCCACATTTTCCTGCAGCCCTTTTTTAAAGAAAAATTCCAACAAAAGAAAATTTTCGCCAATAGTCGATACAGAAGTCCGCAATGTCCAGGACAGGTACAAGCCAGCCAGCTTCCTGCCGTCCTCCTTGGGCTGCGCGCACCACACCGGCAACTCTTCCGCAGCCCAGCCGCTCATCACATTCAAAATGACAGCAACCGCAGGGGCATTTCCACACAGCTAGTTTGCCCCAAGGTCAAGACTGCTGGGGAGGGGGGAGGGGGGCTTCCTGCTCCCCCCCCAGCATTGTGGCCCATTTATGCAGCTCCTGGAGGTTCCCCGGCCGGTCTCCGGTGTCTCCCAAACCAGCTTTGCTCCGAAGTTTTAGGCAAGTTTTAGGCAAAGTGTGGATGTCTGTGTGGGTGGGCAAGTTCCATTTTTCCTGGCCCTTCCCACGTAGCAGTCATTTCCTTTCCCTATCACCAGGGCTTCTTTAAAAAATCAGTGACTGGACAGTGTTATATTAATATAGCACAATATTATAGATTATATAATAACAGCACAATATAATAATATAGCACAATAATAGCACAGTATTAGGTTCTGAGTTAACAGCTTTCATTTTAAAAAAGTAAGTCTCTCACTTCTTTTGCTGTGGAGATATAAGAGAAAAGGCATGTCTCCACAATGAAGGGGCTAGAGACTTTTTTTTAAAGCTGGTAATTCGGTGAACCTGAATATTGCTGTAGTACTATACTGGCAACACTGTTCAATTCAGCCCCATTGCTACTGCACGTTGCAGCAGCCTCAGCAGCTCTGGGGAAACTACAAAAGCCCACCCCACGCGGAAAACACTGAGGACAGGTGGTTGCTGCCACCAGGCTTCGCTTGCCCCTGCCTTTCTCCCACTTGCCTTCCCGTCACCTCCTCTACCTCCACTGCTGCCTCACTTGCATTGCCACCTGCTGCCTCTACCACCTCACACCCGGCTCGCTCGCCTGCCCAGCAGCAGCACCACCACCTCTCAGCTTCCCTGCTGCCTCTGCCACTGCTGCCTTGCATGCCCACTCATTCATCCATACCACCATCCATATATAGCCATATATGGCTATATATTATTGTTGTCATTGCAATAGCTGGTGCCACCATGTTGGTCCTGGGAGGAATGGCTGGGCTGATCCACCACCTCAAATCTATGCATGAAAATGGACATTCTCTACCATTTTTTGTTACTGGTCCTGAGATGATTTATCCTTTGGAAGAGGCCAGAAATAGTCTCTTTGCCTTCTGTCAAAGTTTATTTCTTTGAAACGTTCACTCATAGAGAAAGGGGAAATATATAGTCCGGGAGTGCCATCCTCTTTGCTACCTAGCAAGATTCCATCAAGGGGTTACAGTGAGCGAGTCCTCGTTTTCTGAAGCAAAAGTTACTCCATTTTTAAAAAAAAGATCACAACCTTCCTTTTGTTGTCAAAAGGATGACGTCCTGCTCCGCAGGTTGTCCCAAGCTAGTAATTCCCCTTTCTGACAAGGCACTGAATATCCACACCTTTCCACAATGAAGGAGCTAAGACAGAAGCCGTCGTAATTAAAACCAGCGTAAATAAGTATAAATGAATCCCAAACTGGAACAACAGAGATGGCCCTGTGTGATTTATCCAAAGGACATTTCCAGCTGCAGAACCAACGGAAAAGGCCTCGTCTAGAAAAGTGCCACCAAGATACCCCATCTCTGTACATATTGCCATTGTGCAGGTTTTCTGAATCACATTCTGGGCCATGTTCAGAATATGATACATAGCTAGTTAAATGGAACGTCCATGTTCAGAGGCAGTATATATCCGCTTATCAATTCAAGTATTCACCACATCTCAGCATGGAAATTCCATTTAAATATCATGGCCATTATTGATGGAGAAGGTTCACCATGTCTAAACCTTTTTAAAAGACATTACAGCTAGTGGGCATCTTGCAGTCCTATAAGCTAAATGCTATACGATATCCCTGAGGAGTTCTGCACTGATGGAAGGGGGGGGGGGAATTCGGCTCTCACCAATCATTCATAATTTCATAGGCTCCTCTCACAACTCCAGTTAGTTTTTTTTTCTTTTTGAATAGAAATCTGCAAACTATTTAGCCTTTCACCACTGTCAAGTGTGCCAAGTCCTTGATCATTTTAGCTGCTACCCTCTCTGTACTTTTTTCAGTTCCCCATTTTTATTAGATGGGGTGAGCAGAACTGTACAGAGAATTCTGCCACAGATTTACATAGCAGTTTGAGGCCGGCCGCTTGTCGCTACTAATGAAGACAAAGATGAAAGAAAGAAAGCAACCCTCCCCCACGAACCTTAAAATGAGCTAAAATTATGTTTTGTGTCCCCTAGGTAGACAATGTAGAAAGAAATATATTGTGTTTTCTCAGTGGGTAAAAATGACAGACAACATTCTAGAGGCGGCGGCGGCATCAGTGCATGCACAAACGTGTGCATATAAAGTGCAGCTGATTCATGGCGACCCCAAAAGATTAAATAGCACAAAGGAAATAATATAATTTTATTCTGAAGTATTTATCATTGTATTAATGTTACAGGATTTAAATTGCAATTGTAAATGAATAGTATTCATGTAAGCTTGTACAATCTGTGGCCTGCAGGGTCAAATGCAACCCACCGGAGAGTAGCTGTATTTTTTTTTCTGTCTGCGTGGGAGACTGAAAAATTAGCAGGGCCATTTCCAGATGGCGTCCCTTCACCCGGGACGTCGCGCCTCGTTGCGGGGAAAATGCGAAATATCGCGTTTCCTTGCACAACGTCGCGCAAAACTCACGTGAGGAAACGCGGTATTTCGCATTTTCCCCGCAACGAGGCACGACGTCCCAGGTGAAGGGAAACGGCCCAGGTCACCAAACACCGGCTCATGACGGGATTGCAGCATTTCCCAATCTCCTACATACAATGGCGGCATCAGCAAGGAGCCGCTCGCAGCATTGGAAGATGTCGCTTCCAGTTCATGGAAACTCTATGCTGGAATAAAACGTTGGTTGTTTTTAAAGTGCTATAGGATAAGATTCTTATTTATTTTCTGCTTCAATAGTTTAATGTGGCAACTAACCCTCTGGAATTATTGTACTATTTTGGATGTTCTTAACAAAAAGTATTATGTGGCTTTTGTCTATGGATAGTTTCAGGTGGGCGGCTGTGTTGGTCTGGTGAAGAAGAACAAGACTGGGGTCCAATAGCACCTGGAAGACCAAGTAGATTTCTAGAGTTTTCGAGAGTCAAAGCTCACACCCTTGGAAATCTAGTTCGTCTCTCAGATGCTCCTGGACCGGAATCTTGCTGGCCTAAGGATTTTACAACAGACAAACGCTAGATCCTTTGCCTACCTTTGTTTCAAACCATCTTTTAAACACATTTCGGGTGTGTATGTGTGTGTGATGAGAGAAAAAAAGAAATCTGCTGCCTCCTGTAAAACTTTTCTGTAGAGCAATCCTTGCCTATTCCACACTATGATTTGAAAAGAGAAACCCAACACCCAAATGTGGTTAGGGGGGGAGCAAACACCAGTTTTAACTTCCTTTGAGAAAGTTCAGAACACAAAACCAAAACAAAGAAAATGTGAACTTAAGCAGGGCAGGGGGTAATTTCCAAGAAAAAAAGAAAAGAAACCAACTCCTTTCAGGCAAAAGCTCAAACCGCCAGAGAACGTGAAGGCTGCCGGCTGCCGCCTCCCCCTCGCCGCCCCAAGCCCGGCTGCCCCTTGAAAACAGGCTTTACCTGCCCCGTTCCTGAGCTTGGCCGGTCGGGGGTTTATTGTGCGGAGGCCGCCCAGGACAGCATTTCTGCCGCTCCTCCTGAAAGGCGCGCAGCCTGCCCCGGCCCTCCTTGAACAGAGTTTCAAAAGAGGCTGAACAGCCCCCAGTACTGAAAAGGCAGCCAGTCGCCGACGGAAGCACATCCACGGGGCTGGCCCGGGCCCTGAGGGGCCACCCTGAGAAGGCCCAGGCGTTGGGGAGGGGCTCGCCCGCAGAACACGCCGCGGGCCGAGCCCGGCGCAAGCGAGGGGATGGAAGGCGCCTCTCCGCCCCGGGAGCAACGGCGCTCGGCTCCGCCGCCCGCGGGCGTCCCCTGGAGCCTGCCTGGCCTCGGGGCCCGGGCAAGAGCGCAGCCCCGCGGCACCAGGCGGGGGCAGCTCCGGCCGGGTCTGAGCGCCGGGCAGGGGCGTGGAGGGGCGGCGGGCTGGGCAGGTTCTGCTGGCCCGTCGAAGCAGCAAACAGGCGCGTCTTCGGGGTCTGAGACTAAGCCGGAGGGGTATGGCCTCTCTGGAACCGACGGTTACCAACCTCCAGGTGGAGCCTGGAGGTGCCCGAGGTCTCAACTGATCTCCGGAGAACATCGGGGCGCTGCGTGGCGGCCGCCCTCCCCCCGCGTCCCCCTCCAGGCGCCGAGCCCCCGAACCTCCGCCAATGGCCCAAGCCAGCGCGATCAACCCGCCGGGAACCGATTCCGTCGGACGCGCCCGTTCAGTCGGGCTCACCCCCGGCGCGTGCCCCGGTGCCGCCCCCTCCTCATCCGCGGGACTCGGGCGCCAAGACTGCGCCCCACACGAAGGAGCCCCCCGGGAAGGCGCTGCCGGCGCGCAGCACTCTGCGGGGGGAGGAAGCCGGCCGACTTCGCCCGGGAGCCCGCCCTCGCCCTCGCCCTCGCCCGGGAGGCTCACCGGTGTTCGGCACGGAGCCTCCGCCCGAGCGCCGGCCAGCAGGACCCCGCGCGGCTCCCACCCCGAGCCAGCCGGCCAGCCAGCGAGGCGGGCGGCTGCCAGGGCGGCGGCGGCGGCGGCGCGGGAGGCGCCCGGGCCGGGGGGCGCGCCGAGGGGCTCACCTGCGTGCGGAAGTAGAGGAAGAGGGCGCCGCTGCAGACCACCTGGCCCAGGCCCAGCAGCACCAGGGCGGCCAGCAGGGGCCGCGAGGCGGGCGGCGCGTGGGGCTGGCCGGGCGGCGGGCCGGGCGGCGGGGAGGGCGGCGGGCCGAAGTCGTGGGCGGCGCCGGCGCCCGGCTCCTCGGCGCCGCGCAGGTACTTGGAATAGTCTCGGCTGGCGCGCCGCATCTCCCGCGCTCCGGCCACGCAGCTGCCCGGCCCGCCCGGCCCGCCGCCCCGCCGCTTTTATCAGCTCGGCCGCGCCCCGCCGCCCCGCCCCTGGGCGGGACTGGCCCCCGCCGGACCCCGCCGCCCAGCGCCGCCGCGCCGCGACCCCTGGGCCGGGCCGGGCCGGGCCAGTCCGCCGCTCCGAGCCGCGGGGGGCAGCGCGCTCCGGCCGGAGGAGCCCCGGGCCTCCCTCCGCGCGGGAGAAGGGCGGGCGGGCGCCCTCCTAGGCAGCGCCCCGGCTCCGAGGCCCCGGAGCCCCGCACTCCCGGCATCGCCGCCTCCGGGAGTTGCCTGCCCGACTCTTGCCCGCCCTCGGCGCCGGTGCCGGCTGTGAAGGCTGCCCGAGAAGGGCTCCGCGCAAGAGCCGGCGGGAGCTGCGGCAAGCGGCGGTGCTGCGGGTGCGACCCTCTGGACGCCCCCCTGGCAGCGGGGCCAGCCTGGGGCCTTCCGGGCCGGAGCCCTTCAGGGGCGGTTGCCGGGGCCGGCCTCTGCGACGTCCTCGGGGGTCTCCCATCCCGAAACCTACCAGGGCTGGCCGGGGCCATCCAGGATGCTCGTCCCGCGGGACGGCCTTCCGCGAAACGTGCCTAACCTCCTGCCGCCGCCGCGGCTGCGCTTGGAAGCAGATGCCGCTGAAAAGGGACCGGGTGAAAGGCGGGCCGGGACGGGACGGGCGTTGAACAAATACTAGGACCAGAAACACAGTGGGATGCGTTAAAGACAGCACAGGCCAATGTTGCAGACATGAAAACCCTGAACTGACACACTTTTAGTAACCCATTCCCTACCACAAAAAAAAGTGGGACGTGTTAAAGACGCTCCAGAACAAGATTTTGGAAATGAAAACTCTGAACTGGCATGCTTTTATTGACCTATTCCCTACCAAAATGCTCCCAGAATAGTATAAAACAGGCTAGAACAGGAATTAAAGAAGTCCCAGCAGCACAAAAAACAGTGGAAGACCTTCTAGAAGAAGATTTTAGACATGAAAAAAGCAAACATGATGGGAAACAAAAATGGACCACGCTCTATAGATGGGGTGAATGGAAGTATAACATAGGGACATAACTGTATGTTAGCAAAACTCAATTAAATGAATGAGGAAAGAAAAAAAATGAACTGGCACACATTGATTAACAGCAGGCAGCAGGGTTTTCTGCAGTGGCTCCGGACTGAAAGTGCGCCCAGACTATGTTTTCAGGTCCCCCCCCTCCCACAATTGTCGTAGCCTGGGGCTTAAAATATAACCTCAGGCCAATAAGGGTCACCTGGCTGGAGGCACCAACTAACAATCAAAAAGAGATGTCCTATTAATATATATAATAAACCAAAGGAATCCACTTTAAGGATTGCTCCCCATGGACCAATTCAGTCAGAGGGTCAAAATGAAGGTGAGTGCAACAATGATGGGAAGGGTGTGTATGTGTGAACAGTGAACGGTGGGCTAATGTGAACAAAATCAGTGATGCAAAAATTGGCAACACCTTGGTTGGAAAGATGCACGAAATATTGGTATTTGAAGCGGGATTTGACCTAAGTGTCAGCACGTGCTTGGAGAGACGGTTCCAGCGTACAAGAGAGAACAGCAGAGCTGATTTGAAGAGGAGGAGTCTGGGTAAGGTTGCAACCTCCAGGTAGAGCCTGGAGTTCTCCTGGAATTACAGCCGATCCCCAAATGAGAGAGATCAATTCCCCTGGAATAGCTGCTTTAGAGGGGAAACTCTATGACATTAATACCCCGCTGAGGTTCCTTCCCTTCCCAAACCACGCCCTCCTCTGATGCCACCCCTAAATCTAGTGTATCAAGTATCA
The DNA here is from genome assembly GCF_028583425.1 of Eublepharis macularius. Classification (NCBI taxonomy): domain Eukaryota; kingdom Metazoa; phylum Chordata; class Lepidosauria; order Squamata; family Eublepharidae; genus Eublepharis; species Eublepharis macularius. Next base: position 4,036,771 of record NC_072792.1, read on the forward strand.
AAAGAGTTTATTGTCTATAGCCATAGGCCGTCACAATTCACCAAACATTGACTAAAAAACAATTAAATCCCTTATCACAGTTTATGTAGGTTACACCTAAATCTGCTGGCACAAGCAGGAGTCAGCAACTGTAAGACTGGGGAGGCTGAGGATGGTGAAGCAGCAAATGTCATACTCTAGAATGTAACAGATGAAGGGCTTCCAAGCAAGATCAGGTTTGCCATTATGGCCTCTAGGGAAAAATTTCCTATGGGATGGTGGCCTGGGGTGCCACTTGTCCACACACAACACACACACGTCAGTGCCCAGGCAGCCAGGAGGGCCAATAAGGCTGGCTAGGCAAGAATCAGCCAGTGGTCTAGTGGTGCAGAAAAGCCTGCTGCCTGTCCTCCTCACTTGGCTTGCCATTGCCTCACTTGCCCCATCAGTGATCACTCTTGGTCAGAAGCACCAGCCACAGATGACCAATGATGAGGCAAGTGAGGCAAAGATGAGCCGAGGGAGACAGGCAGCGATAGTCCTTGGCTTCACTGTGGTGCTGCCTCCTGCTGCTGGCTCGTACTTGCATATTAGCCCATTACCTGGTGGATCTCCTCCAGCTGAGGCAGTGTTGATGGAAGAGGGATGGGACCAATGGAGGTGAAGAACCCTTTTCCATGGCTTCTTTGGCAACCCTGTCCACCCCCGTTGCTATGTCATAAAGATGATCCATTTCAGTCTGATTGTTGCCCTCATCATGGCAGACTAATATCCTTTGTTGCCCTGATGAATGCCCTACACTGATCCTCTAATTTGGAAACTGCATCCTTGTTTGTTTTCCTGGACTTCTTAGTGCCTTTTGATATCGTTGAAAATGCCTTCCTGTGACCGCACAGCATTCATATTTGCTAACGTTGTGCCCTGGAACCAGGTAGTTGGGACACAGGGAAGTTTATATCCCAAAGATCTGTCTGCCATGCAGCCACAAAGAGGTAGGTAGGTAACATGCACAAATGGGGTCTTCTTCAACCACTGGTTTGCAAACTGTGGGTCAGTGAACCCCAAAAAATGGAGCCAGGGCATCCATTGTAGATTTCAGCGCATTAAAGGCAAGGTTTGGAGGGGTTTTTTACCTCTCCCTGTAGCATATGTGGAAGAGAAAAGCTTCTCACATACGTGAAGGACAAAGGCATTCAGGCTTTGCATTCAGTAGACGCATGGCAGCTGTCTCCCTCCCTCCCCCATGGTATCTGAAGACACACCTGATCAGGTGAGCAAAGCTGCTGTGGTGGAACACAGAGGAAGAGGTGGTCCTACCAATATGCCAGGCCAAGGCCATGTCACAGTCAAGACCTTGAACTGAGTTTGATAACTGATGGGTAACTAGTGGAGTGACTGCAGAATGGGAGTAACAGGCACACTCTGCCTAGATCTTGATAGTTGAAGAGAGGCAGTGTCCTGCAGCAGCGGGAGTCTCCTATGTAGAGTGCACTACAACACTTGAGTCTTGATGTAACTGTGGCATGAATCCAGGTGGTCAGATTGGCTATGTCAAGGTTGGCTACTGTGTGTCCAGGATAGTCTGAGTTGGGAGAAGGCCTCTTTTGCAGCTGCATTAACTTGCTTTTCAAGCAGCAGTGCTGTATTCATTGTCTCTTAACTGAGTCGATTAGGGCCAACTGAACCCCTTTGAAGGTGAGAAGCACAATGTTTTTTCAATATCTCTGCCTTCCCAACCAGCATCACTTCCATCTTATCTGGGTTCAATTTCAATTTGTTTCCTTTCAGCAATTTGACCACAGCTGTCAAGCAATTACTCTACTGCAGCACCAGGGGATCTTTCAGTGTGGTGTCTGATTAACTCTCCATCTTAAAAGCTTCTGTTTGGTTAATTCCCCACTGCGTAAGCGGGGTTACCAGGAGGCAGTAAGACCAGGGTTCTCCCTCCCCTCCACCTCCCGTTCCTGTTGTCATTTCCATCAGTAGCAAGAACAACACCCTCCACAGGACAGCAGCCTATATAAGTAGAGATCCCCACTTTATGTAAACCCTTGGGTTCTAGTCTGCACCCTAGACATGCTCTGACTACTTTCATTAAGGGAAAGAGTACAGGCACAGGTAGCCTTTTGGGTAACAATCTTTTAGAACCACTTGGCAGGGATGGGCCTGATTGGTGCTATGCTAGACTGATTCAAGTCCTTTTTGGAAGAGACATTTCAAAAGATACTGCTGGGAAATGTCTCCTTGGCCTCCGGCCACTGGTCTATGGGGTACTATTTAAAACATTTCAATGTTATCTTTCCACCAAACGTAGGGTTCCCAAGGCAGCCAACAGTGAAAAACAGTAAAAACAAACTTTGAAGTACATTAAAACAAATCCTATGTAAAAGGCTAAGCGTTTTCAAGACAACTCACTTTGTATGCAGAAGTGCCTCCAGAGGAAGCCCAGATGAGGCAGCCAGACCTCCAGAGAGCATGTCATGGCAGGAAGCCCAGGACGGGATCAGATATAGAGCAGGCGGCAATACCCGCTCCCCGCCTTCACCCAACTGGGATCAGGAGTGGAGCAGGTGGAAATGCCTGCCCCCTGCCTTCACCCAGCTGAGATGAGGAGCAAAGCAGGTGGCAATACCTGCCCCTCGCCTTCACACAGCTGGGATCAGGAGTGGAGCAGGTGGCAGTGCCTGCCCCCCCTTCACCCAGCCAGGATCAGGTGCAGAGCAGAAGGCAATGCCTGCCCCTTCTTCACCCAGCCAGGATCAGGCACGGAGCAGGTGGCAATGCCGGCCCCTTCACCCAGCAGTGATCAGGAGTGGAGCAGGTGACATTGCCCGCCCCTCTTCACACAGCCCAGGTCAGATGTGGAGCAGGAGCCAATGCCCGCCTCCTTTCACTCAGCTGGGATCAGGCACAGAGGAGGTGGCCATGCCTGACCCCCTGCCTTCATCCAGCTGGGATCAGTGATGGAGCCCATTGTATTTTTTTTCACAACGGGCTTTGTTGGTAGTCCTATTATATAAAAGGCAAGCTGAATTGGTGATGACTCAATCTTTATTCTGGTGCACCACCAAAGAGCGCTGCCATGGCGGGCAGCTCAGGCAAGGCGGCCCGTCCCTCCGGAGGGCGTCGCCACAGTGGGAAGCCCAGGCAAGGCTTCTTGTCCCTCCGGAGGGCACGCTGCAGCGAGAAGACCAGGCCAGGCGGCCTGTCCCTCTGGAAGGTGCTACATTTTCTAGAGCCCATTTTTTAAAAATGGACTTTGTTGCTAGTTTTAATATATATATTTTAAAATTAAAAACAGAAAATACACAAGCAAGGATGAATCAGTGAGGCAACACCAAACTAATATTAACAGCAACAACAACAACAACAACAACATTCGATCTATATACCACCCTTCAGGACAACTTAATGCCCACTCAGAGTGGTTTACAAAGTATGCCATTATTATCCCCACAACAAAACACCCTGTGAGGTGGGTGGGGCTGAGAGAGCTCCAGAGAGCCATGACTAGCCCAAGGTCACCTGGCTGGCTTCAAGTGGAGGAGTGGGGAATCAAACTCGGCTCTCCAGATTAGAGTCCTGCTCTCCAGATTAAGAGTCCAAGTTAATAAAACTGAAACAGGGAAAGAGTTAATAAAAACATGATACTACAGTGTTTTCATTTCTAAAATATTGATCTCCAGTTTCCTTAAGGGTTCCCACTATTTTGTTTGTTTGTCTGTTTAATTGTTTGGAACAAGCATTCATGCAAAACTCATCACGGCCTGTTTTATGCTGCTCTAGGAGCATTTTGTCAGGGAAAGAGTTACTGAAAGCATGCCACTACCAGTGACTTCAGGTCTAAAAACTTGTTCTGCACTGACCCGTAATGCTTCCCACTGTGTTTTGTGGTACTGACATTTCTTTAGTGTCTGTTCTGGCCTGTTTTGTGCTGCTCCGGGAGGATTTTGGCATGGTAAAGGTTAATAAAAACATGCCAGTTCAGAGTTTTCATTTCTAAAATCTTGTTCTGGAGTGTCTTTAACACGTCCCACTGTTTTTTGTGGTCCTAGTATTTGTTTAATGCCCGTTCCGGCCCGTTCCAGCTTTTACCCTGTCCCCACTGAAAATCAAACCCTCTAAAAAGTCCTTTCCTGCTTGCAGGTGCGCAGAAAACTCCAGCCTGAAGATATTCATGCCATTGGACTGAAATGGCAAATTGGAACGGGCTTTTGCGGCTGTATATTATATTGTGTCTTACATGACAGTGACTGTTGATACTCTAGGCAGGATTTTATAGCTTTTGTATGTGAATCTATTTATTGGGTATATTTATTCATGGCACTTGCACTTTTGCACCTTTTGATAAAAAATACAAAAATATTTTCATAAGATTTCACATTACTGTATTACTTTACCACTTGATTGGTAGTTACCTCCTCTGGTTGTGCATTGTACCCGAGGGAGCTTCTTTTTTTGGTGTATTGCTGCTTTGCAGTGGCAGGGGCTGGCGCGCGTGTGCTGCTCAGCCAGGCTGTAGCCCTGTATCTCATCCCATTACAGCAGGGGAGGCCAGCCGGGTGAGCAAGTGTGCCACAGCTCTCTGCAAAGCAGCAGCAGGGGCTGGCACACTCACTGCTCAGCTGAGCTGTGGCTGGCCAGAGGCAGGGTCTCAACCCACCTCCCCAATGGAGCATAGGGGGGAAGGCACCCGGCATGGGCCAGTACGCCATTCCTCCCCCTCCCATCACATGTGCTTCCCCCCCCCCCCCTTGCAGGAGCAGGCTTACCTTGGCCTTTTCCTCCAGGGGAACTGATCTCTGTCTGGAGATCAGGGGAGTGGGGCCACCATCACGCGATCTCTTTGGAGAGGTCCCGGAATGCTGTTCCGGCATGTTTCGGCAGAAAAAAAGCCCTGAACTGAGCCATCGTAATACGAAGCCATTAGCTGATGGAGCCCCACAAGTAAGGAATGGGAAGTAACCACCCAGCAGCAGCAGATCTGGAGGAAGATTCTGCTGGCTGGCAAAGAATATTTTGCTGAGCACAAGTTGAAGGGTCATAACCCAGAGCAGGGAGGAAAATCTGCTGAGGGTGGGGTAGGGGGAAGCCTGCTCTTTTTTTAAAAAAAAAACCTTTCCCACCTTCTGTTCATCCAGAACCAACAGGTTGAAATTAAAAGAATTTTCGGCTAAACGTTAGGAAGGACTTTCTACAGTTAGAGCAATCCCTCAGTGGAACTCAGGGGCACAGTGCTGGAGAGGGCGAGAGGGATGGTTGCCCTGGGTGCAAAATTCGTAGGAGTGCAAGAGACTGCGCTGCAACCATAGGGAGGCCACCCACAGACCCTGTGTGCTGATGGGGCAGCAGGCTCACTGGGCGCCAAGCTGGCCTTCCTGCAGCAGCCGAGCTGGCAGCTCAAGCCGAGCTGGCTGCAGTAGCGCAGGTGGCTGTGGCGGAGCGGGGCGGAGGCTCTGCCATGCCTGTGGGGAGGGCACCCACACCCTCTGTGCAGCAACGCAGGGGCTGAGCTGGCGGCTCAAGCCGAGATGCGGGCAGGCTGTGTCCTGCGCGATGATGTCTCTTCCTGGAAGTGATGTCATCATGCGGGAGAACAAAAAACGTAGCGGCGAGACTTGCCTTGCCTGGGGCACTCTCAACCCACACTAAATCACTAGTGGAACAGGCTTCCTCAGGAGGTGGTGGCTCTCCCTCTTTGGAGGTTTTTAATCAGAGACAAGATGGCCATCTGACAGCAGTGCTTATCCTGTTAACCTAGGCAGGTCATGCCAGGGAGGGGAGTGCTTAGTTCTCGTGGCCCCTTCTTACACATCTAGGGTAATGCTGATCACCACTTTGGGGGCAGGAAACAGTTTTCCTCAGGTCAAATTGGCTAGGGATCTTGGAGGTGTTTTGCCACCTTCTAGGCACGGGGAAACAAAAAACCTACTGCGGCCAGCTCAAAAGACCCACAGAATTTAAGGTGCACCGTACGCAAATGAGTCACTGCACAAAATCCTTATCAAAAATAGGTCTATACAAATAGCTAAGTGCTCACAAGTCTATATCCAAAACATATCATGTACAATATTAGCCCACTGTGCAGTCCAAACTTTAACAGACTGTTAGAACTTTGTATTTATTGTTTATTATTATAGATTCATAAATATTGTCGCTGGTTGTCAATGCTTTTGATAAAGCATCACCGAAACAGGAGTTCAGCTTGCGCCCTGTTGAGTGGTTGATAGCTGGGATTCTTCTCCCCTTGCGCGTCTGATATCTCCCCTTGAGGATCTCCAGCCCAGGAGTTGGCTTCTCTGCCTGCTCACTGCTCAGGAATCCTGGAAGTTATTTAGGAAGAGATTTCTCCGCTTCATATTTACTTTGGACTCATTGGAGATTTGGACTGCACAGTGGGCAATATTGTACATGATACGTTTTGGATATAGACTTGTGACTTGAGAGTACTTATTTGTATAAACCTATTTTTGATAAGGATTTTGTACAGTGACTCATTTGCGTACAGTGCACCTTAAATTCTGTGGGTCTTTTGACCTTGCTGCAGTAGGTTTTTTGTTTGCTGTTGCTGATACTACGTGGTGCCCCTCCTTTCTGTACCTTCTAGGCATGGAGCAAGGGTCACTGGGTGTGTGTGGGGAGAGTAGATAGTTGTGAATTTCCTGCATTGAGCAGGGGGTTGGACTAGATGACTCTGGAGGTCCTTCCAGCCTTATGATTCTGTGATTCTGTCTGTATGTTGGAAGGAGTTTTTTGAACTGAATTAGTTGTTTTATAACCACCTTGAGTCTTCTGTAATGGGGAGAAAATCAGGATATAAATAAATATAATTCAGATGGACTTTAGATAAAACAAGAGAAACCCAATGGAGGCCACTCAGTCAATTGCTGTAATATCCAGGATAAATGGCATCAGTTATGACACTTTCAGTTTGCCCCAGTTTGTTATGTATCTCTGTATTTAGGACGCCCAAACAGAGAACAATTTTTTTCTGACACAGAAAGACTTGTGCAACCCCCAGAGTCCCAAGGTCCAGGTTCAATTTCTAGAGATACGTTTAAAATTCAAAATGTCCATCCAGTTTATCCTACTATTAAAAAAGGCCAAACCTGTTCCTGACAACTCACTTCCTACCCTGGTGTGCCTCCAGAGTGCGCTGCCATGGAGGGAAGCACAGACGAGGCAGCCCGTCCCTCCAGAGAGTGTGCTACGGTGGGAAGCCCAGGCCAGGAGCAGGCATGGAGCAGGCGGCAATGCCTCCCCCTGCCTTCACCCAGCTGGGATCAGGAGCAGAGGAGGAGATGATTCCCGTCCCCTGCCTTCACCCAACTGTGATCAGGAGTGGAGCAGGTGGCAATGCCCACCCCCCCTTCACCCAACTGGGATCAGGAGTGGAGCAGGTGGCAATGTCCACTCCCTCCACCTTCACCTGGCCGGGATCAGTCACAGAGGAGGAGGCAATGCGTACCTGCCCACCCTCCCCTTTCTAGAGCTCCAGAACATTTTTTCCCAGAACAGGCTTTGTTACTAGTTTAGAACACAACTATGAAAATGTTCCCAAAGTTATCAATACTGGGTCACTAACTAGTGACCCCAGAGCAAAGTCCTTCTCACAAGGGCTCAGACAGTTTTGTGGGTTTGGCCAGAGGAACAGAGCCTGGAACAGAGCCCCAAATTTCCAGAAGGCCTTGTAACAGCAGGACTCTTCCTGTGAAGATGCTGTCTGAATCCTGGAGCTTGCTGGTTGCCCTAGGAGCCGTTCCCTCTTTCCTCCTGGCAAGATGAAGTGGGGCAGCTCTGTACTAGGGTGCTGGTCTCAGGCAGTCAATGAAGAGTTCAGCTGCCAGCAATCCCTGCTCTTTGCTCTTCCTTGCTTCTTCAGCTCTTCCCAGCTACTGCTGCTCTCACAGGGAGAAGGGTTCAGTTCTTCCCAGCTAGCAGTTTCAGCTCTGTGACCTTCTTGCTTGGAAACAAGCTTTGCCTTCCAAAGAGCACTAGCTTGAGCACTCCTCTCTCTCGTCGAGGCTTTTCCGCTAGTCTAGTTCTGCATTATACCACCTCTCTAGTCGTGGTGGCCTTTTCCAAAACATGCCACATGAGCCTTTGCTAAACATGCAAATTAATACAAACCTAGGGACCTATCATGAAGAGTGGAATGAGGAGATGAAGGTAGCCTGGAATTCTAATCAGAAAAGTATCTGATTCTGTGAAAAGAACAGACAATTCAAAACATGGAGGAAATAAAGAGACATAACAGTTGAGAAACTTTGGGCTATGCAAGAGCTCCCAGCACTCCTTACTTGCTTCCACCCCATTCTCCAGTTGCTTGCAAGTCTGGGGCAAGTTGTAGGCTTCTAACCTCCTTTCAGACAGTTTTTAAAGACAAAATGGCCACTGCTGCTTTCTTCTAGATGCAGACAGATCTTTGCTCCTTGGCATTCCTACAGCCCAGTCAAAGTATATTTTGAATACAAATAATTGAGGTTGTGTTTCTGTCTTTCCTGCTATAATTAAGTCCCCCTCCCCCGACATTACTTGAATGTCTAAAGTGCCCAGGTTTTTCAGTGAGTAAAGAGCTCTCTGTCTGAAATTCCTTCTAAGGGGCGAGCTACAGATTATGGGCCTAACTTAGAGTTGCCAGGTCCAGGCTGGGAAATTCCTGGAGATTTGGGGGGTGGAGCATGAAGAATGTGGGGTTTGAGGAGGGGCCTCAGTGAGGTATAATGCCATAGAGTCCACCCTTCAGAGCAGCCATTTTCTCCAGCAGAATTGGTCTCTCTTGCCTGGAGATCAGTTGTAATTCTAGGAGATCTCCAGCTACCACCGGGAGGCTGGCAACCGTAGTCTAACTACATGTTGTTTTCCTCAAAGCCTTACCAGGTCCATGCAACCAAACATATTTTGAGAATTCTGTGCTAGAAACTCCACTTGACCTGGATGGCCCAGGTGAGCCTGATCTAGTCAGATCTCAAGCTAAGCAGGGTGAGCCTTGGTTAGTAATTGGACGGGAGACCTCCAGCGAAGACCAGGGTTGCAGAGGCAGGCAATGGTAAACCCCCTCTGTTACTCTCTTACCATGAAAACCCCATCAGGGGTTGCCATAAGTCAGCTATGACTTGAGGACACTCTTCACACATACGTGCTGGCAACTCAATTCCCCAGCATGTACAGGACACAGGGACAGGGAGTTTAAACCTTTTCCCTGCACTATTTCCCCAACCTGAAATGGCCCATGGCACTTGCCCCATCAGAGACACCTAGATGTACCCCACTGGTGTATATGGATCACTCAACAGGGCAACTAGTGTCCCTCAGGCCATTTCTTGATGGGAAAATGGTTCAGGTAGAAGGCTTACATGTCCCAACATGCCACAGTCCCAATCCAAATTAGGTCCACACAATATCTGATTGTGTGGCACGAGGAGGCACGAGGAAAATATAAAACATGGGAGCTCTTGGCTCTCGGGAACAGGTTAGCTCCACTGAGTCTTTAGAGACCTGCTAAAATCACCCAACTCCCCTGTGCTGATGGAGTCTGAGGATCCTGAGGTTGGAGGGCATCAGGCTGGAGGGGGGGGTGTTCCTTTAGAAGGTGCCCCTTTCTGGTGATGAGCCCCCTGGGGTTGAGGGGAGGTGGGCTTTTGTTAGTGGGACCTTCAGTCATTAGGAGTATAGAGAATGGGGCCTGTGACAGACGCTTTGACCCCATGATTACTTGCCTGCCTGGCATGGGTGCACACACTGCCTCGATAGGCTAGTACAGGAGAGGAGTCAGCAGTCATGGTACATACTGGTACCATTGACAAGTGGGAAATGTAGTTGTGGGGTCCTGGAGGAAGAATTTAGCTTACTAGGCAGAAGGTTTATGTCCAGGACCTCCAAGATAGGATTCTCAGAATTGCTACCTGTTCCATGTGCAGGGCCAGCTATGGGTCTCAATACATGGGTGAGAAAGTGGTGCTGAGAGGAAGGGTGTAGATTTGTTAGGCATTGGGGAACTTTCTTGGACATGTCAAATCTGTACGAAAGAGATGGGCTTCAAAAGGGTGCCAGCACTTAAGTTCAGCAGGTAGCAGAACAGATTCTTACCTGATTTCTAAACAAGATCTGGTTCAGGATGACCCATCACAAAGGGATAGTGTTGTTAACTCTTTGGAAAATATTGGTGGGAGTGTGCCAATTCTTGAGGATGAATGAAGAGCAGTAGAAGAAATCTAAGGGCCAAAGGAGCTGGGGATCCTCAGAGAAAGAAATGAGGGACTGATGCATCTATACTAATGCTAATGCTAGAAATCTCTAAGGCAAGATAGGGGAGCTGGAGCGTGTGAGGCTAAAGGGCAACATCGTTAGAATGGCTGTTTCAGAAGCCGGGTGGAATGGGGGGAATCCAGGGGCCACTGTTATGTCTGGATATAACTCTATAGATAGGGCAGGGAGGGATGTATTGCCGGTGGAGTTGCTCTATATATTAACCAGGGTGTGGAAGACGAGATAGAAAACATTAACTCCTCCACAGAATTGCTATTGATGGAGACACTGAGACTTAATAACTGCATTTATATACCACCCTTCTAGACAGATAAGTGCCCACTCATAGCAGCGAACTAAGTCAGTGTTGTTATTATTCCCGCAATACAGCTGGGGATCTGGGCTGAGAGGAGGGGCTTACACAAGGCCACCCACAGAACTTATGGCAGTAGTGGGATTCGAACCTGCAGAGTGCTGATTTGCAGCCCAACCATATACTATTGCTCCCTTGATCAAAACTATGAGGCAAATCTCCAGATGGAGAGTCAGATAAGGGAGGTAACCCCAAGGGAGAATGTTGCAACCTCAACCCCTACTCAAACCTATCACAGGCCAATCCTCATCAACAGTATCAAAAAGAAGATCTCAGACTCACATGAAATGCTCTCTGAAACCAAGACTGCCTTTATACCCCTTTCTAAAAACAAATCGAGATGGGGCCCTTCTGACCTCCACAGCCAAGCCATTCCCCAAGATCAGAGGCCAGGGGGTTGACCCCATTTCAGGAAACAGGAGTTGCTGAGGGCCAAGCTGGGAGTTTGGTGTCCGAAGTCCCCAGTATTGCATGTGTGTTTTAGACTAGGGGATCAGATAGCCAGGGCCACGATTCCCACTGGGATTGCAGCAAGGGGACAGGAGGCGTTCAGCTTCCCCTCCCTGTCATTTTCCTGACTGGAAAGAGCTGCTTTTTGCCTTACTGGGGAAACAACACAAAGAGGGACCCTTAAGGGTATGCATATGTTTGACCCAATGGGGCAAATAACAGCCCATGGGGGGGGGGCATTGTAGACCTGGAAAACAGCAAAGGGGAGAGGCTTAAACCCCCTTTCCTGGCACCACAGAAAATTCTCCTTTTGCAACTTGGAGTCTTCCTGCTCTCATCTAGGGGTGTGCACCAAAAGAAATTCTGGGAAATCTGGATCCGTGATATGGGGATCTCAAAAAAATCTGGGATTTCCGAGATCCGGAAAAGAGTTCCTGATCTGGTTCAGACAGAACAGAGAAATCTGGATTTATTTGACCGTTATTCCCCATGGGGAAAACTATCTGGAGTTAGCCAAGGGACTCGGGTGGCATTTTTCAAGCAAAATCCACCAAATTTGCAGGAAACCTACTCATGATGACCATCCTCCAAAGATCCTCCAGATTTCAGGAAGATTGAACCTCGGGGGGCAATCCTACAGGCCCCTGAACAAGGTGTCCCCTGCCACTCCATTGTTTCCTATGGGGAAAAGTCAAAGCTGACTCCCATTGCAGAAACACACTGGGGCAAAGCTGCCAAGGCCAAGGAACACTCTGAAAGGCACACTGAGCGCATCCCGGAGAAAGCCCAACAGACCCAAACTGAATCAAGGGGAAGGAATCCCCCCAGAACAAAAGTGAAACAAGGGGACCAATATCACACGAGATGCCCAAACCAAACTGAATCAAGGGACACTGTTGCAACTGAGCCCAACAGAACCAGTGTCATTCACGGCAGCCAGGCAGAATCCAGAGCCAGCGAGGGAACACCACATAAGAGAACCAAGCAAATACTCAGCCACAAGCACAAGGCAATGGCAAGCAAGCATAGTTGTTGTATAAGACGGATCCTGCTTGGCCTCAGGTTGAAAGTGAGAGTAAGAGGTAATTTTGAGAAACCCAAGTTCTCCTCTCTCTCTGCAGCTACTCCCACTTGCTCTGAGGGAGGCCTGTTTTTAACTCCTTGCAGGCAAGTTTGAAAAAAACTTTCTCCTTCTCAGAGAATCCCATTGGCCAGAAAAGGAGAACTCCTGCAAGGATTGGCCACTCACTCCCCTTCTCTGCCTCATTCCCCCTCCCTCCTGCCTCTGCCTCCCTCTCCCTCCCCTCCTTCCCCTTCCCAGACCCAGATTGCTCACCTGTTTCCTCTGTAACCTCTGCATCTCCCTGACCCAGCGGGTGGATCTGCAGCCTGAGGGGTGGCAGCCTGAGGTACCAGCAAGCCACCAAGAAGTTCTCCTCAGCAAGCTCCACTGAAATAACAGCGCTGTAAAAGAACATTCTGGAGTGGTGTTTAGCCAGCCCCTGTTCATTGCAGTGCAACTTGTGCAGGAGAACATCCCACGCACCTCAGTGAGAAGAAGCATCACTTAGAGTCTTTGCCTCTGGCCTTAGAAAGTCTCAAGGCAGCCTGCCATTTTGTATATTAAATCATTTCTATCATTTGGAACAGGAATGCATATTACCGACTGATATTACCAACTGATTTTTTAAATAACTTGATACCAACCAGGGCTTTTTTTCAGCTGGAATGTGGTGGAATGGAGTTCCGGCACCTCTTGAAAATGGTCACATGGCTGGTGGCCCCACCCCCTGATCTCCAGGCAGAGGGGAGTTGAATCTCCCCTCTGTCTGGAGATCAGGGGGCGTGGCCACCAGCCATGTGACCATTTTCTCCCAGGGCAACCCACTGAGTTCCACCACCTCTTTTCCCAGAAAAAAAACCCTGATACCAACTGATATTAATATTAGCACTAATAGAATGCAATCAATTGTTCTCTCTCTCAAGATTAATAAAACAGCAGCTGGACCTCCAAGCAAAACCAAAAATGAAAGAAAACCAGATCAGCTCAAGACAATGAAGATAAAAGACTTACTCATAAGAAGATGTTTAGGTTACAGAAGATAATTAGGTTATAAAGACAGCCAGTCTGTCAAAAGTTAGGAAACAGATGTCTGACAAGCTTAAAAGGAATGAAGGCCAGCATTTGGTCTTAGGCACCGTCTGGGTAGATGTACCGTTGGTCTGACGTGGATTCTCAGTTTCTATTGTCTTATGATTAAATACCAAAATAAATAGCAATTGAAATGGTATAGCTTTCAAAAAGGTGGCATTTGTAGGAACAATAATATAGGGACACAGAAAACTGTACAGGACTGGGTCATTGTGGAGGAGGGCGACCTGATCACAAAAATAGTTTGATAATCCTACTTTAAGGGCTGGTGATGTGTGTGTGTTATATGCCATCAAGTTGCTTCTGACTTACGACAACCCTGTGAATTAACAACCTCCAAAATTTCCAATCATTAACAGCTTTGCTCAGATCTTGGAATCTGAAGGCTATGGTTTCCTTTATTGAGTCAAGCCATCTCACAGGGCTGGATCGAGGGGGGGCAGGGGGGGTAGTATGCCCCCGGTGCCGCCAAGAAGAGGGTGCCAGCTGCTGGAAGTGAGCGGGCAGCCTCCCAGCCCCCTGCACTGCCTTTTGCCTGCCCTGCAGGACAGGGGTGGTCGGCTTGCCACGCGCCCCCTGTCCTGCAGGGCAGGCAAAAGGCAGCTCGAGGGGCTGGGAGGCCACCCGCCCCCTGTCCTGCGGGGCAGGTGAACAGTGCAGGCGGCTTCCAAGCCCAGCCCTGTGCTGCCTCTGCCAACTCGCAGCGCGCTGGGGCACCCGGCTTACCATGGGGCGGCACGCTCCACCCTGCATGATGATGTTGCTGTGTGATGATGTTGCCTGCGTGATCATGCAGCACTGGGAGTGCACGTGCAAGGCGTGCGAGGGGCCAGACTTGAGTTGCCCTGGGCGCCGGCAACCCTAGATCCGGCCCTGCCATCTCATGTTGGGTCTTTCCTCTTTTCCTGCTGCCTTCCACTTTTCCTAGCATAATTGTCTTTTCCAGGGGGTCTCTTCATCTCATGAAGTGACCAAAGTACAAGACCCTCAGTTTTGTCATTTTATCTTCTAGGGAGAATTCCAGTTTGATTTTATTTAGAACCCACCTATTTATCTTTTTGGCCATTCATGGTATCCATTAAAATCCCTGAAGTATTCTGAATGCTTCCTATGTTATATTTTTGCCTAGTGATAATATACGCAGTAACCAGGATTAGGTTATCAAAAAAGTTGCTGGTCTGTTGTCTGAAGACTGAATCACCCAGCTGGAGCAAGCGGAGACAGACCAAATACCAGCACAGCAAACATTTATGTTTGTGCGTTCTTATCCATTTCCATTGCTAAACTCAGGGTGCCAATTTAACACGCGTGCCCTGGAGAACGGATTGATTCCCTATGAAGACTGGCAGATGCCTCATCCCGAGCCCTGCCCAGCCCACTGTTCCACCTAGGCCAGTCCCAGGGGTGGCTTTCCAAGACACCAGGAGGTCTTCCCCAGGGCTTTTTTTCTGGGGAAAAAGGTGGTGGAACTCAGTGGGTTGCCCTCGGAGAAAATGGTCACGTGGCCAGTGGCCCCGCCCCCTGATCTCCAGGCAGAGGGGAGTTGAGATTGCCCTCCGCGCAGCAGCACGAAGGGCAATCTAAACTCCCCTCTGTCTGGAGATCAGGGGGCGGGGCCACCAGCCATGTGACCATTTTCATGAGGTTTCAGAACTCCGTTCCCCCACGTTCCCCCTGAAAAAAAACCCTAGTCTTCTTTAACACTTGCAATCTGAGAGATCTGCTGTCTTAGCAAGCGACCTACAATTGCTTGCTCCTTATGAAACGGTTTCAGTAAAAACATCCTTGCCGTACAGAAAATGAGAAGAAGGAGAAACTTGTAGAAAACCTAGTGTTTTAGTCTGCCGCGAAGAAGACTGTTTTGAGGCCATTAATGCGATGCATGAAAACCGCCATTTCGACAATGCTGGTTTCTTCTAGGAAACCAAGCAAAACTCAGCCAGTATATGCAACAGAAAGCAACATACTTTTAACTTCTATTCAGGTTTATGATTAGAGATGGGCACGAACAGCAATACGAACTTAAACCCCCCCACAAACAGCCCAATCTGCTGTTAGTGAACAAGCTGTTCGTGAGGCCCCATTCTAAACGAACAGGTGGTCGTTGCAAGCCTTGTTCGTTGTTGTTCATTGCTGTTCATCAAGCCAGACAGTCTGGCACCTGCAATCAATTCCCTTGGCAACTTAGGCAGGGATTGTCTGAACTCTGTCTGAACTCCTGCTGTTGCCCTGGAAACCCCAATCTAAGCCCAATTTCGCTTGATAGGCAGGTCTTCCTTCCAAGTGTGGACTGGAGCTCCAAATTTGTTACAAGGGGGGGACACGGGGGAGGGGGGCTCCCAGCTCTGGCTTTCAGGGAGAGACAGTTGCTGTTAGAGAGACAGGGTGAGTGCATTGGAGCTTGAATTTTCTTTGTGTGTGATGGGATAGAGATCTACCCCTTTAGGTTCCAGGGCTGCTGCCAGGCTCTGGGACCAAACTATTAGTTATTATTGGTACCTTTCCTGCTGCCTGCTCAGGTAGGGTTTCTGGGAGTTGTGTGGTAGGGATCTTGATGGCTGGAGGAGAGCCTGCTGGGCCCCACGAACAATGAGCAATGAACATGTTTGTGAACAGGATCATGTCTGTCAGTGTTCGTTGTTTGTTGTTCGTGGATGGCAACGAACACCATGTTCTGTTTTTTTTCTGTTCGTGCCCATGTCTATTTATGATAGACCACTCATTTAGGCAGAATAGTGTTGAAATGGAAGGAACAAGTTAATTATGACTAATCTACATTCTACGCATTTCAACGGAGCTTAATTTCAGGCTAGATACTTATCACAATTGTATTCCTGTCTTCCTCCAAGAAGTCTGAAGTAGGATATTCTATGTTATCCTTTCAATGCTCTTGTGAGGCGATTAGCCTAAGGGATGGGATCTGTTCAGACAAAATGATTTTAACTTTGGTTGATTTCTGAAACAAGGACGCAGCTGACAGTAGGGGGTCTGCAAAACAAAATAAACGCACCAGAAATACACCTGGAGATTGCTGTTTCATTAATACAGCTTCTGGGACAGTGAACAAAATCTGAGAAAACAAATTATAATGACACCTTCCCACCAAAAAGTTTCAGTGTTTTGTTTTATTTCTCATTTCTCAGACGTAGGCAGGCAAGCAGGCACTGGGCCCTCACAGCAGCATCTTGTTTTCTTTAAAGGCTTTCACCAGTTGGATCCCAAGGGGAGGGAGTCCACACATTATTAATTCACTCTGTTGGTGGGAAGGAGAATGAACACAACGCTCATGACTGTTTTACTTGTCCCTCATTGCTACCCGGGCAATGGCATGTCTCCCTGCCAATGTATTTGCAAGGGGAGAGCCCCTCCCTGCTTATAGGCTTTGGAAACAGCTGGAGGGGGGAAGGTGCAGACTTCAAGCATAGATTGCAATTCTAAAGACACTCCCCTGGAAGTAAGCACTATTGAATAATATAGGACTTATACCTGAGTAGATCGGTTTAGGATTGCTTCCCCCACCACCCTGCAAGCCATTTGCCTACCTTGCCATTTCAAAAACAATCCTGCCTGCCCGCAGCATAAAGAAAACTAATGGAAAAAACACAAGTCCATTGTGGGGGGGCGAGAATTCAGACAATCATGCTGCCTGCCTGCCTGCTTGGCTGGCTGTACTTGTACAACAGAGATCAATGACAATTAATGTTAGAACACCTGCTCATCATGGGAGCAAAACTGCAAAGCACAAGGAAACATGGCACTAACAGGCAACAGGAGAATGCAAAGAAATTAATTTAGTATTCTAGAAAAATAAAAAAGTGAAGGAGGATTGTTTTTAATGCTGCTCCCACCCCATCACCCTTTTGCCAGTCAGTCGCTTGCCATAGTGTGCACTCACCAACACTCACCTTCTCCAGGGTCCGTTGTAGTATGTGTGAAGTGGAACTGAGGGGGGAAATTCAGTGGATCGATGGTTTCAAGGGAGGACTACATTCTGTGTGATTTGGGTGCCATTAAATGCAAAGCCAGTTGCCCCGGAGAGCCTGGAAGCCCTCATTGCAAAGAACAGGGCCAAAACTCATGATAACAAAAAAAAACCCCAAATGGATTCAATCCACACCAGCAACACCCCATTTGGAACCCCAGATCTGAAACTGAAACAGAAATTTTTTCAGGGCACACCCCCAGCTGACAGACAATAATTCAACTCTTGGTTTGCCCCAACAAATATAGGTACATTTCCCCCTTTCTTGCCTGGTGGTGGTGGTGGAGGGGTGTCACCAGAGTACAAGCCAGGATTAAACCATGTGACACCATTGCTTAGATATCACTGTGGTAAATAAATTAGCTTTAGGGGAACAATTCACACATTACAAAGTCCCCATGTCTACCACAAGGACTTTGTCCCATATGTGCCTTGAGAGCTCTGTGCCCCCCAGATGCATGCAGGTGGGTCTGATTCTAGTTGTGACCCTGACATGCAAGGAGAAGGGTTTCACCACCCCCTAATCCACATACACACCATTTTCACACCCTTGGGAAGCTGCCATTTTCTCCACTGGGAAATTGACACAACGACTGTGTCACTCACAGCAGAGCCAGTTGTGGCTCCCTGGGGCCATTTCAGGACATAAAGGAGGAGGAGGCTGAAGCCTTTTATTTTCACATGCTGTGGTCATGACCCAAATGTGGCCTCCGTGCATCTGGGGGGCAAGGGACTTCCACAACCCCTGGGAGACAAAGTCCTCGTGGCAGCCGTGGGGACTTTGTACTGTGTGCAGTGGCCCTCCAACCATGGCTTCAGACCCTAAATAACCATGGTTGCTGACGTGGCTTGCATTCAGACAATCACACTAACTGCCACTAGTTTAACTCCAGGTGGTTTCAGGCAATGCCTGAACTGAGCCATAGTGATGCCCCAGGCCATGCCGTCACCCGTGCCCAGTCTTCCCGTTCATAATGCCACTTACCACCACAACCATTCATGTCTGCAGGAGAGGCCATACTCGTGCAGCTGCTGCAGGTTCTAGTTCTGCAGCTTGGAGTTCTGAAGCTGTCAGGAGTGGCCAGTTTGCCCCTATCCCGTGCACCACAGTGCCTCTCCTTGGAGCATATCAGTGTTGGCCGTGCACTTCTTGACTAGGAGAATTGCTCGGACAGAGAATGTGCTTTGCATGCAGAAAGTTGCATGCAATCCCCCACAACTCCAGTAAAAAGGATTCTTCGTGAATGGACTGGGAAGGACCTTGGCCTGGGCCTAAGCCCCTTGGGAGCCTGTCAGTCATCAGAGATGTTGGCCAGAATGAACCAACGCCCTGACTCAGTATAAAAACAGCTGCAGGCTGAGAGGCACGGTCCCTGCCTAGTTCTGGTACAACAAGAGAAAGGCAGGTTCTAAACGGCCTTGATGATTTTTTTAAAAAAAGTTAATTTAATATCTATCACCTAATGTGTCAAAAGCTGGAATGTTGAATTTGTTTTTTTTTTACCCCACTCCCCCTTTTCCCCCCTGGATACCTTGGATGAAAGAGATTGTTAGTAATGGCATTAATCTCTAGCTGTTTGGTCGTTTTCTGGACTGTCTGTACAGGCAACGATAGGATGAGGAGAGTTCGTGAAGTTCATGAACTAGCTCACCACAGTTATCTTGAACACAAACTCGGTGATTAGTCAATAGCTTAGGAAAACAAGAGTGGCCAGCTTGTCTCCACGCCATTTACCACAGTCTCAGGGCAGGGACAGAGGAAGTCCATGGTTTTTCCAAATACATAGTGCCAGATTGTTCAAATTGACAGCCTATCTTGGATAGGCATCTGTTTTTCAATTTGGAATGCACACACAGAGAGCGAGAGAGAGAGAGAGAGTAGTGCATAACACAACTATTTTACTTATATGCAGTCACAGGGAATTATGTTAAATCAACTCTGTTTTGGAAACTTAGTGTCCTACCACTACCTCTGGCAGCATCCTCCAGACTGGATCAGTGCCCTGCCCACAAGCACTAGAGCCACAAATGATGGTGAGACGGGATAAGCGAGAAGATGTCTTTTTCATGTCTGTGAGGATCAGTCTTTCAACACGGTGGGAAACCAAGACAAACAAACCAAACTGGAACATACCAAAAAACATCTCCAGTGCACAATAAATCTGGTCTTCGAGGTTCCTCTTCCCTTAGTTCCCTGCCTCTAAACTGTGCCCTTTTTTTCAATCTATTTTTAAAATTAATTAAAATTCAACCCTTTTACTAGTCTGAGTTAGCTCTTCGGTTGGTTCAGACTAACTAAATAGCCACATACAAAGCGAGAGGAAGGATAAAAGAGAGTGTAAATGCTTATTTATTTATTACTAACATTTCTATGCAGTCTCTCTAGGGTACCTGCTCGAGACAGCTTACCAAATAAAACAACAAAAACACAAAAGATCCTAAAAGTTATTCAGACCCACACTTCTAAACACCTTTGAGCTCAATGTGTTTTCTTTAGCAGGCCACAGCAAGACTGCCTCTCCCCCTTGGCTCCACTATGGCAGCTTCACTTATCTGAGGTGCCATCCTGTAGACAGGCAAGATCAACAACGGCCCATCCAGGGGCCTTCTCTGGAGCACCCCCTCCCCAATAGCCTGCCTGAGGGGGTCAGCAAGGCTCCCACATGCCTGGCATTTTGCCAACTCTGTAAAACAGAATTGTCCAGGAGGGCATTTTTATAAAGGAAATGGGGCTACGTCTTAACAGATTGGCCCAGGAAAATGCACTGCGTTTCTACTGATGTAACACTACGCTCTGCATGCCATGTTTAGTGCTTACGCTTTGTTCAGAGGACAGCTCTGTTTCAACCCTCTGCAATTCCTAGTCCTTTTGCATGGCTTATTACATGTCTCATCGGATTGACTGCGTTGGTTTACTCTGTGTCATCCACCTTGAGTTTCAGTGAGGAAAGTGGACTCTAAATTACATAAACAACAACAACTCTGCACCATGCACACCCAAAGCAGAATTGGGCTCAATTTAATAAACTTTATTGTAAAACATTGTAAGGGTGGTTTTCCTTAGAGTAGCATGAATAATTTCTAAAGATTAAATATTTTGCACCAAGACACTTATTTTCTCTCTCAATAAAAAGACTGAAGCTTCCACCATCTAACCCCCCATAACTCTGGGTCTGTTGTTGCTTTTCTTATGCCCTGGCCCATGACTGGCCTGGGAAGAACTGCATGCTTGGATTTTCTGGCCTCCTTTGGGGTTATATGATGGTCTCGGTTGTGCGTAAGCAAGTGGTTTCATTCCTTAATTGCAAAGGGGAAGTGGTTAGACAATGCAAGCTGTCCCAGCAAGAAACATGGTAAAATATCTTGGAAGAAAACAAGAAAATAACAGAAAGTTGCATCTGAAATTTAAAATGATCTCATTTTTCCCTCTTTCCAAATATAATCAGGACAGTGCAGAACATACTCTGGAAAAGTTGCACAAGGTTTTCGGAAGGATTTCTTGTCTTCTGTCCCTGCAAAAGTCAAATAGCTAATTATATTTTCTTTTACATAAGACCACATGACTCAAGGAAGTTTTACTACTCGAAGAGGATGTGGGTTTGGGATTCTTAGTGAGGCCATAACGGCCAGTCCTCCGCTCGGCAGACTCCAAGAATAAAAGGCATTACTAGTGAAGAGCCTGCAGCGCTACAACAGAAGTTGGTCACTCAAAATGATGATAGTTGAAGGGCAGAGGAAAACAAAAGGGCAGAGTGACAAGTCATCATGAGCCAGATGACCGCAGGCAAGATCCAGCAGGGAGTTTTTCTCCACATACCTCATTGAAAAGAATGAGGATGGCACCAGATGCCAGGGAAGCCACCGGGCCCTGGCAGTTACTGGCCTCTGAAATCAGACCTGTGAGATCCAGAATCTAGAGCAATCCTGAACACAATTGACGGCCCTCTGCTCCCTTTCAGTTTTATACTCTCCCCCTACCATATGGGGGGTGGGCAGGGCTTTTTTTCAGGGGGAACGCGGGGGAATGGAGTTCCGGAACCTCTTGAAAATGGTCACATGGCTGGGGGCCCCGATCTCCAGACAGAGGGGAGTTGAGATCGTCCTCCGCGCCGCTCAGCGGCGCGGAGGGCAATCTCAACTCCCCTCTGTCTGGAGATCAGGGGGCGGGGCTACCAGCCATGTGACCATTTTCTCCAAGGGCAACCCACTGAGTTCCACCTCCTCTTTTCCCAGAAAAAAAGCCCTGGGGGTGGAGGCAATCCAAGAAGTACTTTTGCCCAAATGCACATGTTCTTGGGCTTTTCCAGTTTAAACCTTCCCGTGTTTGCTATCTTTTGAGCTCGTTCTACTCCCTGTCTCGATTTTACTATTGCCCTTGACTAACCAGCTTTTCCCTGTTCCTGTTCCTATGGTCAGTCCTGACCCAGGAAATACCTGCATGGTCAGTTCCTGACTGTGCAGTGTAGTTGGTGTCTCCTGCCCCCCTCTATTCCCAGGATGGTTACCCACAGGAGAGGGAAAGGGTGTGAAAAGCAAAATCTCAAGCAACCAAATGGTTGAGCTGATTGCTAAAGGTAAGAGGGAAAGGTAGCAGAAGCACCAAAGGGTTAGGAAATTTGAGAAAGTGCAAAATGCAGAGGTCCGGTTGTTGTTAGAGGCTGGCTGGAGCAAACATATTATTAAGTATTGTGATTAACAGCTCATAAAAACAACTTTATTGAAGACTGGAAGCAGACAGACTGAAACCAGGCTCAACAGGAGTCAATTTATACTTAAGAAAACTGCACCCCTTTTTAGCAACAACGATTACAAAGCAAGTAGTTTGAATCCTTCATCTACATGAACTATATACAAAGTAACTATTTACAGCACAGCAATTGGATTATAAGGCAACAGTTATGATTGGCCATTACTAGTGCAAAAACTCCCAATAGCCATGTAGGCCTCGGGACCCTTCGTTCAGACTCAGGCTCCGGCAATACACAACACCCCTCCCCCCTAAGTTCGGGACACCCCATTGCAAATGAAGTCTTCGAAGTATGATGGAGGATGGCAAGCCCTCTGAGACCTATGCAACCCCTCTGTAATGGACGGTCCCCTGACTGGTGGCCCAGAGTTAAATGCAAAAAACAACCGTTGCTGTGATATGCTTACTATATAGACTATTGTATACCACAATAAAAGTAATTTTATACAATTTATAAAAAATCTCTTTATATGTAATGTTTAAAAGCACATATTCCTTTATAGTTACATGTGTGAAAGGCAACACATCAAAAACACTTTGGCAATAGGCAAAGTGCCAAGCGCTAAATATATAACAATTTTCTAATATAATTTTTTTTATATATATAAATATAAAGTGCTTGTGCCTATAGATGACAAATTATTTCTAAACAAGTAACCAATTTTATAATTCAAATACAATCTCTCTGAATGGTGCAATATATATCAAAGTTCAAAATTCTTCATAGGATGATCCAACAAGTAAAATTCTATGTAAAGAGTAATAACTGTGACGGGAAGCCAGCAAATTGACCCGTTTCAAATCTTCATCCTGGCAGTTATTAATGTAGTAATAATCAAGTACAAAGATAATCAAGAGCTTCAAAAAATTTCTCAATATGTTCCAACACCATCAGCAGCCATTCCATTTAAGGCATGTGTAGTGGCCCAGAGTTGGCAACGGGCTCTGCCCCACTAGGAGAAGAGAAGGAGTCTCTTGAAGTCGCTGGAGTTTCTGGACAGCTTGGTGCCGCTGGAATATCTTCACTCTCCTTGGTCGCTGCCGCTGAATCAGCCCTTGTGTCAGCGGTGCAGGGTGAATAGTCTCTGTCCAGGCCCTGCACTGGTCGATGTGTCTCCAGTGTGTTCTGCCGGTGACATCGGCCATCTCATAGGATATCGGCCCAGTCACCCTGAGCACTGATGCCGGAACCCAGATTGGCCCTTCCCTGTTGTTCTTGGCATAAACTAAGTCACCCTGCGGAACTGCCTAGGCAGCCCTGAAACCTCCAGCTCCTGTCGGACATCCGGAGCTAAGTCTGGGTGGAGCCAATCGAGCAGTGTGGTAAGCCATTGCCCCATCAAGAGTTCCACTGGGCTCCATCCCATAGTGGAGTGCAGGGTAATGTGTCGGATGGCATTGTTCTCAAGGAACCTCTGGAATTCCTGGGAGATGAACTATGTGCCGTTGTCCAAGATGATGGTGTATGGAAGTCCATGGATTGCAAACAGGCACCTTAAAGAACGGATGACTACTGCGGATGTCATGGCTGACACGGGAATCACTTCCAGCCACTTTGAAAATGAGTCCACCATGATGAGGAAGACGAGCCCTTGAAAAGGCCCAGCGAAGTCAATGTGGAGCTGCGACCATGGTGTGTGCATTGTCTCCCATGGGTGCACAAGGGCTGTGGCATGTCGGGGCAAGACTCCTGACAGGGCTGACAGGTCCGGACCCATCTTTCCACCGCTTGGCCCATCCCTGGCTACCACACATAGCTTTGGGCCAGAGCCTTCATCCTGATGATCCCCAGGCGCCCCACATGAAGTGCCTCCAGCACACGCTGACGCAGCCTGGGTGGGACAACGACTCTGTTCTCCCAGAGCAGGCATCCCTTGTGGACTGACAACTTCTGCTGGCAGGAACTGAAGGGCTGGAATTTAGAGTCCAGCCGGCCGGCAGGCCACCCCCTTCATACCCATTTGAGGACCTGGGAGAGCGTGGAGTCCTTAGCAGATTGGGCAGCGATGTCTGAAGCAAGGAGAGGTGGTTGGGCTAGGTCTTCTAGCTGCATGAACCCATGAGCAAGAGATGGGTCAGGGCCCGGCAGCGGCAGACGACTCAAGGCATCGGCATGCCCCAGGGCTTTGCCTGGACAACAGAAAAGTCAATTTTTGACTAAAGTGGACAGGAAAACCGACCAGCACAGCATTCTCGGAGACATGACCTGCCGGGTCTGTTGGTCTGGGGCAAAGAAGCCTAGTAGCAGCTTGTGATCAGTGGCGATCTCGAAGTGCCATCTGTACACATAGTCGTGGAACTTTTTTACACCCATGACCAGAGCAAGAGCCTCTCTCTTGATCTGGGCATAGTTCTATTCTGCCACTGACAAGGTCCTGGAGAAGAAAGCGATAGGGGCCTCCCGCCCGTCAGGCATTTGATGGCTTAGGACTGCACCGATTCCATAAGGTGAGGCATCACAGGCAAGTATGAGCGGATTGAGTTCATCATAATGGGTGAGCACGCCGTCTGACGAAAAGAGCTCCTTGACTGCAGAGAATGCCTGGTCATGCTTCCGACCCCAGACCCAGGGTACATTTTTCTCTAGCAGTCAATGCAATGGCTCGACTAGTGATGCCTTGTGCAGCAGGAAGGAATGGTAAAAGTTCAGGAGCCCAAGAAATGATTGAAGTTCTTTCTTGGAGCGAGGTGGTGGTGCACTGTGGATTGCCTGCATCTTGCTGGCTGTAAGGTGGATGCCATCGGCATCAATCAGGAATTCCAGGAACTCTACTTGAGGCATGCTGAACTGGTTAAGAAGGAAAATGCCAAGGTTAAGAAGGAAAATGCTCACCAACTTGCCCTAGGCTTGGTCCCGCTTGTAGTAGGCGTGCTGGCTGGCGATCTCCAACGGCTGTGGTGAGAAGTGGTCTCAGAGCTGGTCTTTGATGACATTGAATGCCGTTGCTTGGCGCTGTGCCGGCATCACGAATGCCCAGGCTATGTCAAAAGTGGACCACCCACAGACTCTGAAAAAGGTCGCTCTCTGAAGGTCTGCATCAGTGACCTTGTTTGCCTGAAGGTAGAACTCGAACCCATTCCTCGGTGGTTGAGTCAAAGGGGCCCTTGGCGGCCATGGCTCACTGTCGGTGAGTTGCAACAGAGCAGCTGTGTATCAGCTCTGGGTCAGCCAAGGCAACAGTTCCTCAGCAACTGGTGTGATTCAGTTCTAGGCCTCGCGGGGCTGCCTACCCGCCTTCAATCCCATCCTCGTCACCAGTATTAAGTATTGTGATTAACAGCTCATAAACACAACTTTATTGAAGACCAGAAGCAGACAGACTGAAAACAAGCTCAACAGGAGCCAATTTATACTTAAGAAAGCCACACCCCTTTTTAGCAACAACCAATACAAAGCACGTAGTTAGAATCCTTCGTAACTGTTTACAGCACAGCGATTGGATTATAAGACAACAATTATGATTGGCCGTTACCAGTGCAAAAACACCCAATAGCCATGTAGGCCTCAGGAGCCTTCGTTCAGACTCAAACTCTAGCAATACACAACCCATATGATGATAGAACAGCTGCACTGGTTTCCTGTTTGTTTCTCAGCTCAGTTTTAGATGCTGAGTCTTATATTTAAAGCCCTCCCACCGAGGGTGGGCTTTAAATATAAGATTAAATATCTTAAATATAAGATTGTATATCTGAAGGACTACCTTGGTTGGCAGAGTGTTTATGCAGCTATCAGGACATTGAGTAGATTAACAGTAACAAATGCTTTATTTATGGAACTAAACAAACTGGGTAGGAAGAGAAGTGATAAATCTGGCTGCCTTGCTAGTTAAGAAAATGTTCAGAGGCTTAAGAGTAGCATTCTGTAAGCAGAGAAGGAAAAACCCCTTTTGAAAGAAGGTACTCCCCCTGCATTCCTGGCTAGCTAAAATCTGCTGCCCCCTGCAGGATCTTTTTCTCTTCTTCTTCATACAGAAGACATTGATTACTCCCACAGCCTCTCCCTCTAGGAAACTGGGCCCCAATTGCGTTCCTCAAGTCAGTTATTTCATGCCGTTCCTCTGCCCAGGACTGTTGGTTCTCCCTTGCCTTTTCTGTCATGATGATACCAGCACTGTGGAACAGACTGCCGGGGAGAATAAAGAGACAAGGGCCCACTTTGGAGGTGTTCAGGGGAAAGGGAAAGGGAGCTTTCTCTCTCTGGCTTTCGAAGGGTGGGTTTTATATTGTGTATGGGTTTGTTGTCTTTTAATTGTGTGGTCTTATTATTGATATTGTATTATGCTGTGTCGTAATCTGCCTTGCTAGGGTTGCCAACTTCAGCGTGGGAAATTCCTGGAGATTTGGTGGCAGAGCCTGGGGATAGTAGAGTTTGGGGGGGGGAACAATGTAATAGAGCCCACCCTCTGAAGCTGCCATATCCTCCAGGAGGACTAAGATCTGCAGTCTGGAGATGAGTCGTAATTCCAGGAAAACTCCTTGAAGGCTTGGGACCCCTAAGCCCACCCGAGTAACGATTAAATACAGACGGCCTGTTGATCAGTTAATCCTGCTTTTGACAGTTTCAGGCCACCAAGTGCTTTCCTCTGCTAAGAGCCTGCCTGGCCCTGCAGGGCTGCCTTACAGCCTCGGTGTTTGGAGGGGAGCTGGAGAGCCCCGAAGCAGGGCCGCCTCTTCTTCTGTGTCCACCTGACTTTGCAAGCGGTGCCTCACTTCGTAAAAATTCTGTCCGGTTTTTAGTCTATACTATGAACCTCCCCAACCACTAGGCTTCCCAGGAGCCTGTGTAACCCCTGTGAGGTTAATTGGTTTAGCCCAGTGGGGTGGAGTCAGAAGCCAGAGGCAGGCTGCTGAGGAGGAGGCTGTTTGCTGGGGAGCTTAATAAATTATAAGCTCTTACCACCTTGAATAAGGTAATCAAATGTTGTATGTAAAACATTTGTGTATTTGTGTATTGTATGTAGTTGGTGTTACTGGGATTGTATTATTTTTGCAGGGCTATAATTCCCAACAAGAAGACAGAAGCCTGCTGTACAGTTGCTTCAAATGGATGAGAGAGGACTCATCATCACTTCTTGGATGTTGAACTGTTTGCCTTTTCAAGGACATTGTTGATTTGGAGGTTTTTTTGTATGGTTGCACTTAAGAGTTAATTTTTTTTTAAGTTGTATTTTATTAATTGTTAAAAAGTTTAAAAGGAAAAAAAAGTTATTTCTTAAAATTTTATGGAAGTTGCTTTCTAAGCCCCATAGAACCCATGAAAAGAGAAGTTACACCTGCTGGTGCCTGCAAACTCCTGGCAATTTGCCTCTTTGCCCGGTGATTGCTGGTGATCAGCAGGCTGAGGCAGACTGCCCAGAGATTGCCGGTGATCAACAGGCAGTCCAGGCAAATGGCCGTGCCCTCGGTGCCACGACGTTGCTTGTGGTGACGCAGGAGGTGACAGCATCATGAGTGGGCCAGTTCCTTAAGAATCAGCCCCAAACACATTTGGATTTCAGGAGAGCATGCACACTGGTGCATGCACGCAAAAAGAGAACGTGTCAATACCTGTCCCCCCCTCCCCCCCGTACTCCCCTCCCAGATGCCAGGAGGGACCTGGCAACCCTACCAAACCCTCCGGTCATCTTCAGAGGCCTTGCTTCGGGTGCCCTCACTATCTGAGGCAAGATGGATGGTAGCCTGAGAAAGGACCTTCTCAGTTATGGAAGTGAAACTTTGGAACTGCTGCCCCAGGGAGAGAGCCGTATCTCCTTCTCTGTCTGGTGTAGCTACAATAACTGTTATTTGTCTCTCCTCCTTTGTTGTGTTATGTGTGTTTATATATTTCATTGAATTGTTTATTGTTGTAGAATGCAGTGTTACAATGTAGTATTTTTAACAATAGTACTGAATTCTATAGAATTCTATAGAACAGCTGCAATAAACTTGCCCTATTAGAAAAGAGTCAGTCAAAACTGGATATAGGTACTGAGACAAAGTATTTCTCATCTAAATTCTAGCAGCCATGAGGAAAAACCAAGATTTGTTTTCACAAAGGGGGGCGACTGCTTCATGTATTTTATTTTCCAAGGGAAGGAAAAAATTCCCAGGCTCAAAAAACAACTCAGCCTGAGAAATAATATCTTCTCAAGCTTTGTGAGTGCATAGGCACACTCAGAGAGCGTCCTGTCTGTTACTGGGGGCAGGGAATGAGAAACTGTGAGAAATGGTATTGAAATGTCTTCCTATGCATGTCTATGTAGTGAACACCTATATTATTTTGCAGGTCTTATTTCATATCGCTAAGGGGTCAACAAAGCTCTATGTTCCTTACATATATCCAAATTCCCTCTCTGTTAAATTTTTGTTCATTCATTCATTAACTTATTCAATATGAGCCTTTTTTATGAGCATGTAGGTTCCTTGTATAATATTCTTTACTTGTGATCCCAGGAAAAAGCCACACTGATCCCATACGTGATGTTTGCAGCTTGCTTCATAAATATAAGGATTCAGAACTGACAGCTTTATTTAATGAAATAAGGCTACCTATCTCAGCAAAAGGAAGAGCTTTCTTCTGTGACCATTTCATTATCTACCACATGTGGTAGAAATGTCCAAAGGCAGCTAACTTTTGAGGACTGGTGTCAAATCGTCCATAAGTAGGTGTGGGCTCCAATGCTTTATCCTCCCCAAACGCATGTTACTAAATTATACAGCAGAAATGCCAAACAGACTTTGTATCAGTGCTACACCCACTGGAATGCATGCACAAATGAGAAAAAACCCATGACTCGTGGAAGACAAGAACGGCTGGGACTTTTTTGCAAGGGGGAATTGCCACCTGCTCAGCACCTGATTCTGGCCAGAGAAGGGGGTGGCATTCCCTCCTGCTCTGCGCCTGATTCCAGCAGGGTGAAGGGAGGGCAGGCATTGCCTCCTACTCCATGCCTCATGCTGTCTGGGTGAAGGCTGAGGGTGGGCATTGCTGCCTGCTCTGCTCCTGATCCCGGCTGGGTGAAGAGGGGTTTGACATTGCCTCCTGCTCCATGCCTGATCCACGCCGTGTGAAGGCAGGGGGCAGGCATTGCCTCCTGCTCAGCTCCTGATCTCAGCTGTGTGAAGGTGGGGGGCAGGCATTGTTACCTGGCCCACTCCTGGTCCTGAATGGGTGAAGGGGGGCAGGCATTGCCCCCTACTCTGCGCTTGATCCCAGCCTGGTGAGGGGGCCCCAGAATTTCCACCTGCTACATGCCTGATTCAGGCAGGGTGAAGAGGGGGCAGGCATTGCCACCTGCTCAGCTCCTGATCCTGGCTGGGTGAAGAGGCGTTGGACATTGCCTCCTGCTACGTGCCTGGCTGGGTGAAGGTGGGGGGTGGACATTGCCACCTGCTCCACGCCTGATCCTCAGTGAAAGTGGCAGGCATTGCCACCTACTTCGTGCTTGATCACAGCCTGGTGAATGGGGGGGGCAGGCATTGCCTCCTGCTCTGTGCCTGATTAGGTCCTGGTGATGGAGGGGCAGGCATTGCCACCTACTCCGTACGTGATCCCAGCCTGGTGGAGGGGGGCAGGAATTTCCACCTGCTACATGCCTGATCCAGGCAGGGTGAGGGCGGGCATTGCCACCTGCTCCACTCCTGATCCTGTCTGAGTGAAGGCCCCCCATGACATTCTGATGGGCAAACTGGAAGATTGTGGACTGGACTATAGGACAGTTCGGTGGATAGGGAACTGGTTAGAGGACCGCACTCAACGGCGTTTCATCAGATTGGAGGGAGGTGTCCAGTGGGGTGCCACAGGGCGCGGTTTTGGGTTAGGGCTACTTTTCAATATTTTTATCAATGATCTGGATGAAGGAGTGGAAGGGCTGCTCATTACATTTGCTGATGATACCAAATTGGGAGGAGTAGCAAACACCCAAGAAGACAAAATTAAAATTCAACAAGACCTGAATACTCTGGAGAAGAGGGCAGCTGTGAATAGGAGGCAATTCAACAAAGACAAGTGCACAGTATTACACATCTGGGCCACAAAAATGGGAAGCACAAATACTGGATGGGGGATACACTTCTGGGCAGTAGTATATGTGAAAGGGATCTTGGGGTAAGAGTGGACTGTAAACTAAATATGAGCAGTCAGTGTGATGTGGTGGCAAAAAAGGCTAATTCAATCCTGGGTTGTATCAAAGGGGCCATAGCGTCGAAATCGCAGGAGGTCATAGTCCCTCTCTATACTGCCTTGGTCAGGTCACACCTGGAGTATTGTGTGCAGTTCTGGAGGCCTCACTTCAAAAAGGACGTGGCCAAAATCGAGAGGGTGCAGAGGAGAGCGACGAGGATGATCAGGGGTCTGGAGACTGAGCCCTATGAGGAAAGGCTGAGGGCCTTGAGAATGTTTAGTTTGGAGAAGAGGAGGTTGAGGGGAAACATGATTGCTCTCTTTAAGTATTTGAAAGGCTGTGATTTGGAGGAGGGCAGGGAGCTGTTCCATTTGGCAGCAGAGGGTAGGACCCGAAAACTAGTCGGAGTGAGGTTGATAAAAAGGAGCATAAGCTGTGGCAAAAAAAGTGCAAGTCTGTGATCAGACAGGCAAAAAGGGAATATGAGGAGCATATTGCAAAGAACATAAAGAAAAACAATAAACAATTCTTTAAATATATTAGAAGTAGGAAACCAGCTAGGGAGGCAGTGGGGCCCTTGGATGACCAAGGCGTAAAAGGATTACTAAAGGGTGATAGGGAAATGGCCGAGAAGCTGAATGCGTTCTTTGCTTCTGTCTTCACTGTGGAAGATAAGAAGTGCATGCCCACTCCGGAAGCACTGACTTTGGGAGGGGTTTTGAAAGACCTGAGTCACATTGAGGTGACGAGAGAGGAGGTTATGCGACTGCTAGATAATTTAAAAACTGATAAATCACCGGGCCCAGATGGCATACATCCAAGAGTTCTGAAAGAACTCAAGTGTGAACTTGTAGATCTCCTCACAAAAATATGTAATCTGTCATTAAACTCTGCATCTGTTCCTGAGGACTGGAAGGTAGCTAATGTTGTCCCCATCTTTAAAAAAGGTTCCAGGGGAGATCCGGGAAATTACAGGCCAGTCAGCCTGACGTCAATACCGGGTAAGTTGGTGGAAACTATTATCAAAAATAAAATTAGTGGGCACATTGATGACCAAAAGCTGATGAGGAAAACTCAGCATGGGTTCTGTAAGGGAAGATCTTGTCTCACCAATCTGTTAGAGTTCTTTGAGGGAGTGAACAAACAAGTGGACAAGGGAGACCCGATAGATATTGTTTATCTTGACTTCCAGAAAGCTTTTGACAAAGTTCCTCATCAAAGGCTCCTAAGTAAGCTCAGTAGCTATGGGATAAAGGGCCAAGTCCTCTTGTGGATCGAAAACTGGCTAATTAATAGGAAACAGAGAGTGAGTATAAACGGGCACTTCTCACAGTGGAGGGTGGTGAGCAGTGGGGTGCCACAGGGGTCGGTATTGGGTCCAATGCTTTTTAACTTGTTTATTAATGATTTGGAATTGGGATTAAGCAGTGAAGTGGCTAAATTTGCAGATGACACGAAATTGTTCAGGGTGGTGAAAGCCAGAGAGGATTGTGAGGCACTCCAAAGGGATCTGTCGAGGCTAGAAGAGTGGGCATCCATGTGGCAAATGAGGTTCAATGTAGCCAAGTGCAAAGTAATGCACATTGGAACCAAAAATCCAAAATATAAATACAAGTTGATGGGGTCTGAACTGGCGGAGACTGACCAAGAGAGAGATCTTGGAGTCATGATAGATAACTCACTAAAAACGTCAGCACAGTGTGCGACTGCCATAAAAAAAGCTAATGCTATGCTAGGGGTTATTAGGAAAGGGATTGAAAACAAATCAGCTGGTATCATAATGCCTCTGTATAAATCGATGGTGAGGCCTCATTTGGAGTACTGTGTACAGTTCTGGTCGCCACACCTTAAAAAAGATATCATAGCACTGGAAAAAGTACAGAGAAGGGCAACTAAAATGATTAAAGGGTTGGAACACTTTCCCTATGAGGAAAGATTGAGGCGCTTGGGGCTCTTTAGCCTGGAGAAAAGACGACTGAGGGGAGACATGATAGAGGTTTACAAGATAATGCACGGGTTAGAGAAGGTAGAGAAAGATGTGTTTTTCTCCCTTTCTCACAATACAAGAACTCGTGGGCACTCTATGAAATTATTGAGCAGTCGGGTTAGAACAGATAGAAGAAAATACTACTTTACACAAAGGGTGATAAACACATGGAATTCGTTGCCACAGGAGGTGGTGGCAGCTACAAGCATTGCCAGCTTCAAGAGGGGACTGGACAAATATATGGAGCAGAGGTCCATCAGTGGCTATTAGCCACAGGAGATAGATGGTATTCTCTTTGTGGGGAGGTGGTGCTCTGTTGTCTTGGTGCTGGAAGGAAGGCAGTGGGAGGGCTTCTGGTGTCCTGGCCTCACTGACAGTCCTTTAGATGGCACTGGATTTCTAGCCACTGTGTGTGACAGAATGTTGGACTGGATGGGCCACTGGCCTGATCCAACATGGCTTTGCTTATGTTCTTATGTTCTTATGAAACAATGGGCTTAAATTACATGCACAAAGGTACCGGCTGGGTATTAGGAAAAACTTTTTCACGGTCAGAGTAGTTCAAAAGTGGAATCAGCTGCCTAGGGAGGTGGTGAGCTCCCCCTCACTGGCAGTTTTCAAGAAGAGGCTGGATGAATACTTGTCAGAGATGCTTTAGGCTGATCCTGCACTGATCCTGCACTGGGTTGGACTAGATGGTCTGTATGGCCCCTCCCGACTATGATTCTATGATTCTAAGGCTGGGGGTAGGCATTGCTGCCTGCTCCACTCCTGATCCCAGCTGGGTGAAGAGGGGTTGGACACTGCTTCCTGCTCCGTGCCTGGACGGGTGAAGGTGTGCGGGGGGGTGGACATTGCCACCTGCTCCACGCCTGATCCTGGCTGGGTGAAGGGGGGGTGGGCATTGCCACCTACTTCATGCTTGATCCCAGCCTGGTGAAGGGGGGGTGGGCATTACCACCTGCTCTGCTCCTGGTCCTGGCCAGGTGTACGGGGGGCAGGCATTGCCTCCTGCTCTGTGCCTGATTAGGTCCTGGTGATGGAGGAGCAGGTATTGCTGCCTTCTCCACGCCTGATTCCAGCGGGTTGAAGGGAGAGTGGGCATTGCCACCTGCTCCGCTCCTGATCCTGCCTGTGTGAAGGTGGGGGGCGGGCATTGCCACCGGCTCCGCTCCTGATCCCAGCTGGGTGAATGGAAGGCTGGCATTGCCACTTGCTACATGCCTGATCCCAGCTGGGTGAAGAGGGGGCAAGCATTGCCAGCTGCTCCACTCCTGATCCCAGCCAGATGAAGAGGGGTTGTACATTGCCTCCTGCTCCACGCCTGATCCTGGTGAAGGGGTGGGTGGGCATTGCCTTCTGCTTTGGAAGTGAGTTGTCAGGAACATGGTTAGCCTTTTATATAGTAGGATGAGTGTTTGTTCATACACGAGCTTCTGCTTGTACTGAAATAAATGTTGTTAGTCTTCAAGGCGTCTCCGGCCTTTGTTTTGCTACTAATGCAGCTAGCCCTTTGAAGACATCTTAGTTGCATCCGCTAGAAAACACTTTGGGGCTTGGACTCGAGGGGAGGCATGCTGAAGTCAGCCTTACCCTTAACCGAGTCTACAAACGTTCTGATGTGATAGGCCCCAAATGGATGCCAGGAAACTGCTTCTCATGTGGGCTACTCAGGCTCATTTCTACTCCCATACTGCACATCCATGGAGATTACTGATATGAACTTGGAGCCTCTCTACATGGTCCACCAGATTACCAGTATACAGCACTTTTTTTCCTAAAAAAAAATGAGATGCCGATACTCATGATGTTCGCCACCTTGGGGGCTCAAGCCAGCTGAAAAAAGAAAAGACGGGCCAGTGCTGCGGAAAGAGGGGGCCGTGTTGTGCATCAGAGCCTATTGCCAGGGAAACAGCACTGCCAGTGTATCAATATCATGGCTTGGATCTATGAAGCACTCTTTTCTGGGCACGATGCAGCTTGCTTCCGCTGCCACTAGCACTTCTGTTGGCACAAGGGCTCATTGGGAAATGACTGATTTTGTGCGAAGTGTCAGAGTCTGTTATACTAGTGAAATGTAACCTAAGTAACGCCATACTTATTTTTGTAGTTGTTTAGTCTTCCTCTCTCTCTAGGCCCGCGGGATGCTAGATCCCGTTTAT
This sequence comes from Eublepharis macularius, assembly GCF_028583425.1. Lineage (NCBI taxonomy): Eukaryota > Metazoa > Chordata > Lepidosauria > Squamata > Eublepharidae > Eublepharis > Eublepharis macularius. The sequence continues at coordinate 4,070,953 of NC_072792.1, forward strand.
ATGTTAATACCATATTAGCACAATGTGGCAACTTGTGTCGGTGTTTGCGCATCTATACACCTGAATTCTTGGCAACGACTTTCGCTCCAATTCTCGGATTCGAGCCGTCTGAGCTGAAATTGCATTTATTCTGCATTGTTAGTGTCCTCTAATGGTCTCAATGCTGCCATCTATTGCCATTCCAAGCAAATGTACATATTGCAGAGTGTAACATATAATATACAGGCATGTTTATCTATTTAGTTGTGTGTTTGTTTGTTTCATTTATATCCTGCCTTTCTTCCCAAAGGGACACAAAGCTGTTTAACCACCAAATAAGTAAAATGTGTGCATTCATTAAAGCCATGGAAGTGCTGCTGACATGTGGATTTGCTTCTTTTCTCCTTCTCTCCTCGTGTCACTGGCTTCCTTTTACCTTGCCCTTCTGAGATTGCAGGCCACTCTTTTAAACTGTCACGTACCTTAAGTTCATGAACTGAAATATGGGACATGAAGCTATTAACTAGACAGCTACATTGTTTCTTGCCACAGGCAAAGGACGACAGACTCCCTGCCCCCGAGAACCCCTCTTTGTGCTGGACAGGAAGGAGCCATTTTTAAATCCAGTCTACATTCTATTAGCTGTATATCTGAATTATAGATGAGGGAAATGAGGAAAATATTTAAGAGCTCTTTCTGATCATTTAAATTCTTATCTGTTGCTCTGCTTCCTGTTGCATAACATGTCAAGAATCCATGACAAAATCTATCTTCTCATCCTATAATTGCAAAGTTTACTGAGCACGTCTGTTAATGATGAGATGTTTTGGAGGCCTTTCATTCATTGGGTTGCCATAGGTTGGAGGCAACTTAATGCACCTAGCGCACACTCACGAAGGAATATTTGGAGAGGGATTTGGTCAAAAACTTTCTGGAACTCCAGCATCCAACAGGTCACCCTTATCCATACTCTTGTTACCTCTTGGAGCACATGCCAGGCTGTTGGGAGCAGGGCTTCCCCTTTGCTGGTTCTTCTCCACTGGGTGTTCTTCCTCAGTATACTGGATAATTCTGCTTTTAACAACAGTTTTCACCAATTTACCCATAACAGACGTGAGGCAAACTGGCTTTTAATTACTTGCATTCCCCTTGGATCCCTTTTTTAAGACTGCTATTCCTTGCAGGGAGATCAATTTTAGAGAGAATTGAGTTCCTTAAGAACCCTCAGCAGTATGCCGCCAGCACCAAAGACTCATTCGTTTTGACTTCTCAGACACCCTGGAATTTCATCTCTAGTTGACTCTGTTCTTCAAAGCAGCATGTCACAATAAAGACAAGAAGCAAATAATCCAGTCGCCTTCTCTATGTACGCTCTGTCTTTCTTTAGCAATCCTTAGTCATCGTATAGGCCAGACACCTCAGAGGCTGTTTTCCTGCTTCTGGTGAATTTAAAGAGCAAGACTGGAGTCCAGCGGCACCTTAAATACCAACTAGATTTCCAGGGTAGGGGCTTTCAAGAGAGTCAAAGCTCCCTTTGTCAGGTATCAGACCAACATGCTCCTGGAACTCTCGTTTGGCTCGCCTTGCTGCCAAATTACATTTGCTTTGCCAGAGTCTCGTTTGCACAAGAAAGACTTGGGATGGGGGATTCCTGGCTCAGCAATAGTAAAGCTGAAAGGGATCTCCAGAATCAGCCTGGACTCAGACTCAGTCACCAGCTGGACATGAGCTGGCAGTAGGATACAGCTGCAAGAAAGCACCCAAGAGTGCTGAAAGAACTTTCCAGAGAACTTGCAGAACCCCCGTCCACCATCTTCAAGGCCTCCTGGAGGACTGGGGATGTGCCACAAGTTTGGAGAAGAGCAAATGTTATCCCAATCTTTAAGAAAGGGAAGAAGGATGACCTGGGAAACTACAGGCCTGTCAGTCTGACTTCTGTTGCTGGGAAGATATCAGAGCAGATCTTAAAGGGATCAATCTGTAAACATCTGAAGGACCGCTCAGTGATCTGGGGAAGGCAGCATGGTTTTGACCCTAACAGATCTTGCCAGACCAACCTGGTTTCCTTCTTTGATCGAGTGACCAACTTACTGGATCGGGGGAACTCTGTTGACATGATTTATCTGGATTTCAGTAAAGCTTTTGAATAGGTCCCCCATGACATTCTGATGGGCAAACTGGAAGACTGTGGAGTAGACTATAGGACAGTTCGGTGGGTAGGGAACTGGTTGGAGGACCGCACTCAAAGAGTGGTGGTCAACGGCGTTTCATCAGATTGGAGGGAGGTGTCCAGTGGGGTGCCGCAGGGCTCGGTTTTGGGCCCGGTACTTTTCAATATTTTTATCAATGATCTGGATGAAGGAGTGGAAGGGCTGCTCATTACATTTGCTGATGATACCAAATTGGGAGCGGTAGTAAACACCCAAGAAGATAGAATTAAAATTCAACAAGACCTGAATACTCTGGAGGAGTGGGCAGCTGTGAATAGGAGGCAATTCAACAAAGACAAGTGCACAGTATTACATCTGGACCACAAAAATGGGAAGCACAAATACTGGATAGGGGATACGCTTCTGGGCAGTAGTATATGCAAAAGGGAACTTGGGGTAAGAGTGGACTGTAAACGAAATATGAGCAGTCAGTGTGATGCGGTGGCAAAAAAGGCTAATTCAATCCTGGGTTGTATCAAAGCGGCCATAGCATCGAAATCGCAGGAGGTCATAGTCCCTCTGTATACTTGGTCAGGCCGCACCTGGAGTATTGTGTGCAGTTCTGGAGGCCTCACTTCAAAAAGGATGTGGACAAAATTGAGAGGGGGCAGAAGAGAGCAATGAGGATGATCAGGGGTCTGGAGACTGAGCCCTACGAGGAAAGGCTGAGGGCCTTGGGAATGTTTAGTTTGGAGAAGAGGAGGTTGAGGGGGGACATGATTGCTCTCTTTAAATATTTGAAAGGCTGTCATTTGGAGGAGGGCAAAGAGCTGTTCCAGTTGGCAGCAGAGAGTAGGACGCGAAGCAATGGGCTAAAACTACATGCACAAAGGTACCGGCTGGATATTAGGAAAAACTTTTTCACGGTCAGAGTAGTTCAAAAGTGGAATCAGCTGCCTAGGGAGGTGGTGAGCTCCCCCTCACTGGCAGTTTTCAAAAAGAGGCTGGATGAATACTTGTCAGAGATGCTTTAGGCTGATCCTGCACTGGGCAGGGGGTTGGACTAGAAGGTCTGCATGGCCCCTTCCAACTCTTCTGTGATTCTATGATTCTATGAAAGGGCGATGTAAGTTTGGGATGCATTAATGGAAGTAAGATAAGAGTATGCAAGTCATGAAATGTAACAGTTCCACTCTACTCCATATTAGTTAGAACTTATCTAGAATTCAGGATCCAGTTCTGGACTCTGCACTTCAGGAATGTTTCATACAAGTTGGAACAGGTAATGAAGATGGTCAACAATTTGGAAAACAAATACTGTGAAGAAAGGTTGAAGGAACTGGATACATTTAGCTCAGAGAAGAGAAGACTGAGGAAAGATATGGTCACACTCTTCAAACAGATGCAGGAGAGCCCCATGGAAGAGGGGGGAAACTTGTTCCTTGGTGCTGCTCCAGAGCACAAGACTAGATCTAAGTGGCTTTAAGTTACAGGAGGGTAGCTTTCAGTTGAACAAGGGGAGAAACTTAGCAAAAGTGAGAGCAGTTTGACAATAGAGCTATTTGTTCAGGGAGAGTCTCTGTTGCTGGAGATTTTCAAACAGAAGTCAGACAGGGATGCTTTAGCTTTGGGGCCTGTTATGTGTTGCTTGAGTAGGAGCAAAGGCTCCTGAGGCCTACAAGACTATTGGTCTTCTGTGCCTGTAACGGCCAATCATAACTGTTGCCTTATAGTCCAGTCACTGTGCTGCAAGTAGTTACTTTGTATATAGTTCATGCAAATGAAGGATTCTAGCTGCTTACCTTGTACTGGTTGTTGTTAAAAGTGGGTGTGGTTTCTGCAAATATAAATTAATTACTGTTGAGCCTGAGTGTTGTCTGTCTGCTTCCAGCTTCCAATAAAGATACTATAATAAAGAGCTGTTCATCTCAATATATAATACTGGCGATGAGGATGGGAATGAAGGCGGGTAGGCAGCCCCGCGACGCCAAGAGCTAAATCACTCCTGTTGCTGGGATCTGTCGCCTCGGCCGACCCAGAGCTAAGACACAGCAGCCCTGTCGCAATTCACTGACAGTGAATTATGGCTGCCAAGGGCCACTTTGAGCCTTTTAATACAACCTCCGAGGACTGGGGGTCATACATCTCGAGGTTTGAGTTCTACCTTGAGGCAAACTAGGTCACTGATGTGGACCTCCAGAGAGAAACCTTCTTCAATGTCTGTGGGTGGTCCGCTTTTGACATAGCCCAGGCACTCGTAGAGCTGGAACAGCTCCAAGCTATGGCATTCAACATCATCAAAGACTGGATCCAGGACAACTTCTCACCACAACCATCAGAGATCGCCAGCCGGCACACTTTCTACAAGCAGGACCAAGCCGAGGGCAAGTTGGTGACCATTTTCATTACAGCTCTCCGGCAAGTGGCACGACAATGCATTTTCACTGACCTAGAGATTGCGCTCTGAGATCGACTTGTATGTGGCCTGCAGGATGAGAAGCAGCAAAGTCGGCTGTTCGCCAAGAAGGAACTCACGTTCAAGGAAACCCTCGAGGAGGCACTAGCAGTGGAAGCAGCTGACCAGTCGACAAGAGAGGTGCACCAGTTGCGGAGTTCCCCCCTAGCAAAAAAGGCAGAGCCGGTCCACCATGAGAGCATCAAGAGCGATTCAGGGAATGATAATGAGGTTCACAGGAGTCAAGCGGTACAGTACAAGTGAACCGAAAGGCAATGCACTAACGGGTTACCCTGTGCCAGCTGTAGAGGACGCCATGACTGGAAGTCCTGCAAATTCTGAGATGCTGAATGCTGGGCTTGCCAAAAGAAGGAGCACATTGCACGTGCATGCAGAGAGCCCAAGAACAGAGGTTCCCCACCGCAGACGGTGCAACGACAGTGGCCAGAATGGAAGGGTTCCTTCCGGTCCAAAGAATGCCACTCCATGACCAAGTGTTCCAGCTGAACCACAGTCCTGAACACCCGAATACCCACCAGAATGAAAATCAGGGTAACGGTGTACATTGGCTGCTTCCACACATGTTGGATAATCCACTTTCAATACTCTTTAGGGAACATTTGGAACTGCTTTTCCATGTGTGGAACAAAAAATCCACTTCCAAAGGATTGCTAAAGTGCATTGAAAGTGCATTATTCAATGTGTGTGGAAATCATAGAATCATAGAGTTGGAAGGGGCCATACAGACCATCTAGTCCAACCCAGTGCAGGATCAGTGCAGGATCAGCCTAAAGCATCTCTGACAAGTATTCATCCAGCCTCTTCTTGAAAACTGCCAGTGAGGGGGAGCTCACCACCTCCCTAGGCAGCTGATTCCACTTTTGAACTACTCTGACCGTGAAAAAGTTCTTCCTAATATCCAGCCAGTACCTTTGTGCATGTAATTTAAGCCCATTGCTTTGGGTCTTACCCTCTGCTGCCAACTGGAACAGCTCTTTGCCCTCCTCCAAATGACAGCCTTTCAAATATTTAAAGAGAGCAATCATGTCCCCCCTCAACCTCCTCTTCTCTAAACTAAACATTCCCAAGGCCCTCAGCCTTTCCTCGTAGGGCTCAGTCTCCAGACCCCTGATCATCCTCGTTGCTCTCCTCTGCACCCTCTCAATTTTGTCCACATCCTTTTTGAAGTGAGGCCTCCAGAACTGCACACAATACTCCAGGTGTGGCCTGACCAAGGCAGTATAGAGAGGGGCTATGACCTCCTGCGATTTTGATGCTATGGCCCCTTTGATACAACCCAGGACTGAATTAACCTTTTTTGCCACCGCATCACACTGACTGCTCATATTCAGTTTACAGTCCACTCTTACCCCAAGATCCCTTTCACATAGACTACTGCCCAGAAGTGCCCCATCCAGTATTTGTGCTTCCCATTTTTGTGGTCCAGATGTAATACTGTGCACTTGTCTTTGTTGAATTGCCTCCTATTCACAGCTGCCCACTTCTCCAGAGTATTCAGGTCTTGTTGAATTTTAATTCTATCTTCTTGGGTGTTTGCTACCGCTCCCATTTTGGTATCATCAGCAAATGTAATGAGCAGCCCTTCCACTCCTTCATCCAGATCACTGATAAAAATATTGAAAAGTACCGGGCCCAAAACCGAGCCCTGCGGCACCCCACTGGACACCTCCCTCCAATCTGATGAAACGCCATTGACCACCACTCTGAGTGCAGTCCTCCAACCAGTTCCCTACCCACCGAACTGTCCTATAGTCTACTCTACAGTCTTCCAGTTTGCCCATCAGAATGTCATGGGGGACCTATTCAAAAGCTTTACTGAAATCCAGATAAATCACGTCAACAGAGTTCCCCCAATCCAGTAAGCTGGTCACTCGATCAAAGAAGGAAACCAGGTTGGTTTGGCAAGATCTGTTAGGAAGAAAACCATGCTGACTTCCCCGGATCACTGAGCGGTCCTTCAGATGCTTACTGATTGATCCCTTTAAAATCTGTTCTAATATCTTTCCAGCAACAGAAGTCAGACTGACCGGCCTGTAGTTTCCCAGGTCATCCTTCCTCCCTTTCTTAAAGATTGGGATAACATTCGCTCTTCTCCAATCTTGTGGCACATCCCCAGTCCTCCAGGAGGCCTTGAAGATGATGGACAGGGGTTCTGCAAGTTCTCTGGAAAGTTCTTTCAGCACTCTTGGGTGCACCCCATCCGGCCTAGGGGATTTGTATTCATCCAGTGCAGCCAGATGCCTCTCCACTACCTCTCTGTCAATGTCAATTAGCCACTCAGGTGTCCTGCCACATTTTCTACTATCTCTAGATGTGCCTGAGTTCTTCAGGGAGAAAACAGAGGCAAAAAAGTCATTAAGCCTGTCTGCTTTTTCTCTGTCCTGCATCAGAGTTTCTCCATCTACTCCCAACAATGGTCCAATTGCCTCTTTTACCTTGCGTTTGCTTCTCACGTATCTGTAGAAGTTTTTTCTTATTGTAGCATGCCCTCCTGGCCAGACCCAGCTCGTACTGAGCTTTGGTCTCTCTGATGGCTGATTTGCAGTACCTAGTAACCCTCATATACTCCTCTTTAAATGTCTATCCTTCTCGCCATTTCTTGAACATTTCCTTTATCTCCCTTAGCTTATTCTGGAGCTCTCTGTGCATCCACATCGGATTCTTGGAGCCCTTACCATGTTTCCATCTTGCTGGAATGGTGAGGGCTTGAGCTTGCAGAAGCTTGTGTTTGAGAAGGGCCCACCCTTCACTCGCTCCTTTCCCTTTCAGCACACTCCCCCACGGAATGACTCTCATCAAGCCTCTGAGTTCATCGAAGTTAGCCCTACGAAAATCTAACCTACGAGTCTGGCTACGAACTTCCTTGGCTCCCCACAGCAACTGGAATTCAAGAAAGACATGGTCACTTCCCCCTAAGGTCCCCACCATCTTCATCTCATCTACCAATTCTTCCCTGTTGGTTAATATCAAGTCTAGTATGGCTGAGCCCCTTGTAGCTTCCTCCACCTTTTGAAAAAGGAAGTTATCGACCAGGCAGGTCAGGAAATTGCATGATTCATTACGCTTTGCTGAGCCTGTCTCCCAGCACACATTGGGGAAGTTGAAGTCACCCATAATTACAAGGTTCTGATGTCTGGATACTCTACCAATCTGTTCAAAGTAATTCCTGCTATATCGTAGCTTTCTGTTTGCAATAGAAGCTCAAGCTCTTCTTTTTTATTACCCATACTTTGGGCATTGTTATATAGACACTTGTAGCCTTGTACCTTTGTTTGACCTGTCCTACCCAGGTGGGTCCCCACTGTTTTCACTTCGTCATTGAAATCACCGTGTCCATCGTCCCCTTCCCCTTGCGGCATCAGTTTAAAACTCTCCTGATGAAGTTCTCCAGGTTTGTTCCAAGTGTTTTCTTCCCTGCCCTTGAGAGGTGAAGCCCATCATGTGCTAAAAGGCCTTCTCTTAGAAAACCTATCCCATGGTCCCAGAACCCAAAGCACTCCTGCTGGCACCACCATCTCAGCCAACGATTCACCTCAAGTATGATCCGCTCCCTGCACGTTCCTCTTCCTATGACTGGAAGGATAGAAGAGAATACAACCTGAGCCCCCAATGTCTTCAACTGCCTTCCAAGAGCTTCATAATCCTCTTTAATTCTTGCAACAGTATTAACAGCTCGTTCCCACATGAATCAGCACAAATGGGTACTTATCAGCTGGCTTGATGAGTTTCGGCAGCCGGTCAGTAATATCCTGAATTCTGGCCCCCGGCAAGCAACACATCTCTCGGAATAGGGGATCTGGCCTAGAGACATGGCGTTGCATACCCCTGAGCAAAGAGTCCCCAACGACTACCACCTTCCTTTTTTTCCCACTTCCGTGTGGCCCCATGTCCTCTGCACACCCTCTTCCAGATCTTTGCGGTTCTCCTTCCACTCTCATCTCCATCACCATCTCTAGCACTTCAAAACGATTCTTGAGCTCAAGTGGACCAGAGCATCTTCTTCGTTGACGTCTTTGGGTTTGTACAGTAGATCTGAGAGGAGGCTCAGAAGGGAGATCGACTCTTTCTCCTCCTCCTCGACTTTCCTCTTCTTGGCTGTGCAGAGCCCCCAGGCTGTTGTCAATAAAATCCTCCCCTTCCTTGATCTCCTGAAGGGTGGTGATCCTCTCCTCCAGGCTCTGAACCTTTTCTTCCAAAACTCTGACCAGCTTACACTTCTGGCAAGTGAACTCCGTCTTCTCTTCTGGGAGGAAAACAAACATGGCACACTCCATGCAGGTGACTGTGAAGGGGGCTTCAGTAGACATGATTGCCTTCCAAATATATACCTAGAGTACCAGCAGAACCAGTATACCAGCAGAGTTTCAGGTCCCCCGGGCAGATCCCCAGGCCAAGAGCCAGAAAGACAACAACCCCTTACCTTCTAGCAGCAGCTTTCCACCATGTGCTCTTGCCTCCTCAGCTTCCTCAGCTCCCATCCACTGGAACCACTACTATACTTAAGATTCCTGGATGACATCTTCATCATTTGGACCCATGGGAAGAAAGCCCTTGAGAGATTTCATCAGGACTTCAATAACTTTCACCCTACTATCAACCTAAGCCTGGACCACTCTACACAACAGGTACACTTCCTGGACACCACTGTACAACTACATAATGGACGAATAAATACCACCTTATACCGGAAACCAACAGACCGATACTCATATCTACATGCCTCCAGCTTCCACCCTAAACATACCACTCGGTCTATTGTCTACAGCCAAGCCTTACGTTACAACCGTATCTGCTCCAATGCTCTCGACCGAGACTCACACTTAAGAGATTTACAACAAGCATTTTTGAGACTACAGTACCCACCAAATGAAGTGAAGAAACAAATCAACAGGGCCAGACTAGTACCCAGAAACAGTCTGCTCCAGGACAAACCTAAAGGAACTAACAACAGAACACCACTGGTTGTCACCTATAGCTCCCAGCTCAAACCCATCCAACGTATCATCAGTGAGCTACAACCCATCCTGGAAAATGATACCTCTCTCTCAGAAGTCCTGGGTGGAAGACCTTTCCTTGCCTACAGACAGCCCCCCAATCTTAAACGACCTCACAATCATGAATCGGCCAGCAGAGTCACCAGCACAGGTACCAGGCCCTGCAACAGACCCAGATGCCAGCTCTGCCCCTATATCTACCCAGGGAATACAATTACAGGACCCAATGGCATCAACTACACTGTCTCTGGCTCTTACAGCTGCTCATCCTCCAATCTGATATATGCCCTCATGTGCCAACAATGTCCTTCTGCTCTGTACATTGGACAAACCAGCCAACCTCTACGCAAAAGAATAAATGGACACAAATCTGACATTAGAAATGAAAACGTCCAGAAACCAGTGGGAGAACACTTCAATCTACCAGGACATTCCACCAAAGACTTAAAGGTCGCTGTGGTTCAACAGAAACCTTTCAAAAACAAAATCCAACGGGAGGCTGCTGAATTGGAATTCATATGCAAATTTGACTCTGTCAAGCTGGGACTGAATAGAGACTATGAATGGTTATCACATTATCACAGGTAACAGATTCCCTTTACAGAGGCGTGGTCTGGGGGAGCCCAGTGACGCCTGGTGTGGGCTTTCGGGGATCACAGTTCTCTTTGTCAGATGCAGCTGGCAGGGAGAGCTGTGGTCATCGAAGGCTTATACTACATAGGAATTGGATACTTTCACTGCTACAAATGAATACGGCAAACTGACTGCACACCAAAAGGAGATGTTTACATTTCCAAGCAAAGGAATGTTTTGACTGCCTCCACGCTAATTGCATTCTGTCTCCTTGTGATACATGTCCCCTTCTTTCTCCCCTCTCATCCCTCCTCTTCTGTATTTGACCAGTTCGGATCATGCATCTGATGAAGAGAGCTGTGGTTCTCAAACACTTCTGCTACAATAAAATTGGTTAGTCTTAAAGGTGCTACTGGACTCTTTTTGATTTTGCTTCCACTGAGTGTGTCCCAGAAAAATAGACCAACAGCTTGAGCCATGCAACATACACTTGATGGATTTCTGGGTTGTCAGGTTCTGGTGGTGGGTTTCGGTGAGTTTGAAGTCAGTTTTAAAGGCTTCCATGGTCCCCTCTGCCTGGTTGTCATCAAGGGGCACCGCACACGTTTGCTGGGACTCGATTGGTTTGAGGCATTGGGAATCCATATCACCGGCATCCAACAAATCAGCCAATCTAACGTCAAGGCCATCCGTTCTGATTCCCCTACCGTATTCGACGGCTCCTTGGGGCGGTATACCAGACCGCTGGTATCTTTCAACCTGGACCCTACAGTGCTGCTGATCCATTTGAAAGCTCAATGTGTTCCCTACACTCTCAAGCCATGCATTAACGAGGAGCTGGACCAGCTGGTTGCACAAGGGGTCCTTGAGCCTGTGTCACACGCTCATTGGGAGACTCCCATCGTCATGCCCATCAAGGCCAATGGAGCAGTATGCATCTGTGCAGACTATAAGTGCACCCTAAATAAGACACTGCAATAGCATGCTTATCCAGTGCCAGTAGTGAGTCATCTCCTGGCATCACTAGCAGGGGGCAAGATCTTTGCGAAAATTGACCTGGCACAAGCATACCAGCAGCTTCCAGTAGATGAAGCCACAGTGGAAGCACAGACCAGCTCCAGTTTGAAGCAGCTCCAGTTTGGGGTCACTGTGGCACCCGGAATTTTTCAAGAACTTATGGAGGGACTGCTCAAGGGCACTCCTGGTGTCATTCTGTACTTTGATGATGTCCTGATTGCAGGAATGTCCTCTACAGAACTCGCCAGCCATCTGCAACAGGTACTCTGTCACCTCCAGGACGCCGGACTCAAGGTTATAAAGGAAAAGTCTCCGTTCGGTGTGTCTCATGTAGAATTCCTCGGATTCCTGATTGATGCTGTCAGCATCCACCCCACTGCCAGTAAAGTGCAGGCCATTTGCAGTGCATCAACACCTCGCTCCAAGAAAGAACTCCAAGCATTTCTTGGGCTCCTGAATTTCTACCACTCTTTCCTGCTGCACAAGGCATCACTGGCCGAGCCACTGCATACACTATTGGAGAAGAAAGCACCCTGGGTCTAGGGTCGGAAGCACGACCAAGCATTCTCCGCAATTAAGGAACTCGTTGTCAGACAACGTGTTCACCCATTATGACGAACTCAAGCCACTCATGCTCACCTGAGCTGCCTCACCTTATGGAATCGGCACAGTCCTGAGCCATCGAATGCCTGAGGAGTGGGAGGCCCCTATCACTTACTTTTCCAGGACCTTATCACGGGCAGAATGGAACTATGCTCAGATCTACAAAGAGGGTCTTGTTCTGGTTGCTGGTGTCAAGAAGTTCCACAACTATGTCTATGGATGGCACTTAGAGATTGCCACAGATCACAAGCCGCTCCTATACCTTTTCGCACCAGACCAACAGACCCCGCAGTTCATGTCCCCGAGAATGCTGCACTGTTCAGTTTTCCTGTCCATGTACAATTACAAACTTTTCTATCATCTGGGCAAAGCTTTGGGACATGCCAGTGCCTTCAGTCGCCTGCCACTGCAGGGCCCAACTGCAGACCCCACTCCTGCTCATGAGGTCATGCAGCTGGAAGACATGCCCCAACCATCTCTCTGTGCAGCAGGCATTGCAGCACACTCTGCTAAGGACCCCACGCTCTCTTGGGTCCTCAACTGGGTGTTGAGGAGGTGGCCTACTGGCTGGCTGGACACTGAGTTCCAGCCCTTCAGCTCCTGCCAGCATGAGTTATCAGTCCACAAGGGATGCCTGCTCTGGGGGAACAAAGTCATCGTTCCACCCAAGCTGTGACAGTGTGTGCTGGAGGCACTTCATGTGGGACACCCGTGGATTGTCAAGATGAAGGCTCTGGCCTGCAGCTACATGTGGTGGCCAGGGGTGGACCAAGCTGTAGAAAGATGGGTCCAGCCCTGTCGGCCCTGACATGCCACACATGAGAGACAACGTGCACAATGTGGTCTGGGCTCCACATTGTCTTTTCCGGGCCTTTTCACAGGCAAGTTTTTCTCATTGTAGTGGACTCCTTTTTGAAGTGGCTGGAAGTAATTCCCATATCGGCCATGACATCCACAGTGGTCATCTGCTCACTAAGGCGTCTGTTTGCGACCCATGGCCTGCCAGATGCCATAGTCTCAGACAATGGCGCACAATTCGCTTCCCAGGAATTCCTTGAGAACAATGCCATCTGACACATCACTTCACTGCCATTGTCATGTCTGTAGCCCATACATCCATTCCATTGTTTGAGGGGATACTAACTGCCAATACTGTGTTACTGTTTGATTTCATATTGCACAGTACATCACTGTTTGATTTCAGAGTGCAAAGACTGTGCATCACTTTTGTTGCTCCCTCTCACAGCCTGAGAACACAGCTGTGGGAGCTGTGGGTAATCTATCTCTTTGAAGCTCACTGAAATGACCTTGTAGTGTCTGAAATGCTACAGTTCTCTATGTCCTGTCTAGCTGATGTATAAACTCCAGAAAAGTTTCCCAGACTTCTTCCCGCGCAAACTTGTGGGTTAGAAGGGAGGGGAATGTTTGAGTATTTAGACCTGTACGTTTCTCAAGCCTCTATTCCTTTCAAGGAAGTTGTACTGTTCGATGCATCCTAGCTTCTAAGTAAACTTATGGACCTGTGCATATGGAAAAGATCTGGTTTCTGAATAAAAAGTCATTTAACCAAGGACCTGTGTCTTGCTGTAATGATCCATGGATCTGTCTGCCATATCCTGTCATCCATAACCTGACAGTCATTCCATTCATCAACGAATGGACAGGCCGAAAGAATGATGAGGGCCACTTAAGACTCACTCCGCAGATTATGCCGGGGGATTTGAGCCAGCGATTGGCCGACTACTTATTGTGGCAGCACATCACCCCGCACTCCACAATGGGATGGAGCCCAGCAGAACTCTTGATGGGACAACGGCTAACAACTCACAAGGGCTGAATCGGCAGGAGTGACCGAGCAGAGTGGAGATTGTTCAGTGGCACCAAGCTGTCCAGAAACTCAATCGAGTCCAGGAAATTCCTCCACTTCTTCTAGTGAGGCAGAGGATGTTGTCAATGCTGAACCACCCATCAGAGGACTGTCTATATCAAAAGAACTGCATAGGTCTCTGCCGTCTCACCATCCCCTGGCATACCTTAGCAACTTCATTTGCGATGGAGTAGCCCAAACTTAGGGGGGGAGGGGTGTTATGTATTGCTTGAGTAGGAGCGAAGGCTCCTGAGGCCTACAAGACCGGTAACGGCCAATCATAACTGTTGCCTTATAGTCCAATCACTGTGCTGCAAATAGTTACTTTGTATATAGTTCATGCAAATGAAGGATTCTAGCTGCTTACCTTGTACTGGTTGTTGTTAAAAGTGGGTGTGGTTTCTGCAAGTACAAATTAGTTACTGTTGAGCCTGAGTGTTATCTGTCTGCTTCCAGCTTCCAACAAAGATGTTTACTATAATAAAGAGCTGTTAATCTCAATATATAATAGGGCCTTTCCATAAAGGCAACTTTTTTCCAGTTCTCGCCCCATAATGCTTCAGGGTTTTTTTTCTAAATTCAACATGGTTAACTCCCCCTTCAGATTTCAGTGCTCCATTTTCAAGGGTTCTCTTCACATTTTCAGCCCATACTTATTCCCCAATGGTTTTCTTGATGCAGTTTTGAGTTAGTTTTTTCAATAGTGCAGAATTTTCCTTTTGGTTTTTCTCAGGGTTTTTTTTCTGGGAAAAGAGGTGGTGGAACTCATTGGTGGAACTCAAGACCTCACAATGATGTCACTTTGGGTCAGCTGGAACAAGGGGGGAGTTTTTTAAAGTTTAAATTGCCCTCGGCGAAAATGGTCACATGGCTGGTGGCCCCACCCCCTGATCTCCAGACAGAGGGGAGTTTAGATTGCCCTCTGCACCGCCGAGCGGTGTGGAGGGCAATCTAAACTCCCCTCTGTCTGGAGATCAGGGGGCGGGGCCACCGACCATGTGACCATTTTTAAGAGGTGCCGGAACTCCGTTCCACCGCGCCCTGGTTTTTCTCCTCCACCTTCTGCTCTGCCTCCTCCCCGGCAGTCCTTGCTGATAGGTCTCTCCATCCGCTCAACTCCTCCCTCCTCCTTTCCTCTTCCTAATTCCTTTTGTCCTTCTCCTTTCCCAAGTCATAGATCCAGAGGAGTTAGCTGTGTTAATTTGTAGTAGCAAAATCAAAAAGAGTCCAGTAGCACCTTTAAGACTAACCAACTTTATTGTAGCATAAGCTTTCGAGAATCACAGTTCTCTTCATCAGATGCATCTGATGAAGAGAACTGTGATTCTCGAAAGCTTACGCTACAATAAATTTGGTTAGTCTTAAAGGTGCTACTGGACTCCTTTCCCAAGACACCCTTTTTTGGTTATCTAACTTAATGGCATTAATAACATTGTAATGTTATTATTACATTGTGTTAGTTTGCCCTACCAATGCCAAACATTGTCTCCCAGCTCTGGGTCAGTTTGGGCAGGACTCTCCAATTTGGACCATGGGGGTGTCATAAATCATGAACAAAAATTTCTATTTGGAGCATGGCTGTCATGTATCAGAGATTTTTAACAACAACAACATTTGATTTATATACTGCCCTTTGGGATGACTTAACATCCACTCAGCAGTTTACAAAGTGTATTATTATTATCCCCACAACAATCACCCTGTGAGGTGAGTGGGGCTGAAAGAGCTCCAAGAAGCTGTGACTAACCCAAGGTCTCCCAGCTGGCTTCAAGTGGAAGAGTGGGAAATCAAACCGGGTTCTCCAGATTAGAGTCCTGCTGCTCTTAACCACTACACAAAGCATAATAACATTATAACAATATAATGACAGGATTACTTTGTGTTGTGTTTACATGGATCTCTTTTAGGTTTTCAAAGATTAGCTTTTTGGTTAAAAAGTTCTGCATTTGGGGTTACTCTGCCCCAACACGGAACTCATGCCACATTGGATTTCCTTTTGTTTTCGTTTCTCTTTTGTTTTTGTTTTTCCCACTGTTAACATCTAGTGCTGGACATCTCTAGCATCACAATGGCCGATTCCAGACGGCCCTCTGCATTCCGAAACGTCGCGCGTTGTTGCGCGGAAAACGTGAAATATCACGTTTTCTCGCGCGAGTTTTGCGCGACCTCTCGCAAAACTCGTGTGAGAAAACGTGATATTTCGCATTTTCCGCGCGACGATGCGCAACGTTTCGGAATGCAGAGGGCCGTCTGGAATCGGCCAATGTCATAACATAGTAACTCAGCTGGGCTCATGCAAAAATAATAAAAGGGGTACTGATGATGTGATGGCATCAGCGACGCCAATAGCGACGCCGAGGATGATGTCCATAGCTCACCACATAATCCTCTTTATTTCATGGTGGTGTTGACAAAAATGACAGCACCCAAAGCAAGATTAAAAGCAGCCTGGAAATGTAGAGGGCCAAAACGAATCTGAGTAAACACTCAAAAAGAGAAGAGTAAATTGCCACTGAGGAAGAGGTCCGATGAGGCTATAAGAGGCATAAGGATGAAAGAATTTACCTACAAGGTTAGAGCTTTTGCAGATGATGTGATGGTCATAGTGGAAGATCCAATACAAAATATGCCAAAGTTGCTTGATAAGATAAAAGAGTTCGGAGATCTGGCTGGATTTTATGTTAACAAGAAGAAATCAAAGATACTATGCAAGAATATGACTAAACAAAAGCAACAAGAATTAATGGAAATTACCGATTGTGAAGTAACACATAAAGTTAAATATCTTGGAATTGAGATAACTGCGAAGAATATTGATTTATTTAAGAACAATTATGAAAAGCTATGGCAACAGATTGATAGAGATATGATTAAATGGAATAAACTAAATCTATCATGGCTGGGAAGAATAGCGGCAGTTAAAATGAATGTGTTACCACGGATCATGTTTTTATTACAAACAATTCCAATTATTAGAGACACTAAACAATTTGAAAAATGGCAGAGGAAGATCTCTGACTTTGTGTGGGCAGGCAAGAAACCACGAGTAAAAATGAAAGCTTTGTGTGACGCTAAAGAAAGAGGTGGACTGCAGTTGCCAAATATTAGACTATACCATGAAGCAATATGTCTAGTTTGGTTAAAAGAGTGGATGTCACTGAAAAATCGTAAGCTCTTAACATTGGAAGGTTATAAGAAGCTGTTCGGTTGGCATGCCTACTTGTGGCAGGATAAAATAAAAGCTGATTCTATGTTTTTGCATCATTATATCAAAAGGAACCTCTTCACAATCTGGAAAAAATATAAAAAATATCTGGGTGAAAGCATCCCCTCTTGGGTGGTACCGTTTGAAGTGATTGATCCGAGAGCTATCTACAACGAAGAACAATGTTTACCATATAAAGAGATATTGATTATGGAACAGAAAATGATAAGAATTAAATCACAGGAAGAGTTATCTTCTTGTTATGGATGGTTTCAATATAGACAGATCAGAGATCTTTATAATTCGGATTGTTCCAAAGAAGGAATTAAATGGGAAAACTCAGAGTTGGAAGAGACTATACTACAAGAAAGCAAAAAAGAAGATATCTAATATTTACAAAATACTTTTGAAGTGGTATACAGAGGATGAGATGGTCAAAGTACAGATGGTGAAGTGGGCAATCAATTGTCATAAAGAAATAACAATGGAATCATGGGAATATTTATGGAAAACTACACTGAAGATTTCAACTTGTACCAGTATTAAAGAGAATGTTTATAAAATGATCTATAGATGGTATTTAACGCCAAAGAAGATTGCACTTGGAAATGCTAATATGTCAGATAAATGCTGGAAATGTAAAAAGCATGAAGGATCATTGTATCATATGTGGTGGACATGTGAAATAGCCAGACAGTTCTGGGGAGATATTATAGAAGTAATAAATGAGATGTTGCAGATTCAAATAAAGAAGAACCCAGAACTATTGCTATTGAACTTAAGCATGGAAGATGTTCCTATTCAATTTCGAACATTACTATTTTATATGATGACGGCAGCAAGACATATGCACAAAAATGGAAGGTGCAAGGAATACCAACTATTGAAGATTGGATGCATAAATTGCTGTACATGGCGGAAATGGACAAAATGACAAGGAAGCTGAGAGATCAGAATCCAGCGGAATTTTTTACGGACTGGGGAAGATTGAAAACATACTTAGAAAAGAAGTGGGACGTAAAGGGGGAACTATGGCAATTTGAAAATTATTAGAATGGATTTGTTATTAGAAGAGATAGAGTCTTTACCATATGAAGTGAAGTATTAGCTAATTGTTAGCCCAAATGTAAGTGGATTTAGAGTTAATAGATATTGTTAGAATTGTTAAAGTAGATGTTTTATCTGACTGTTAGTTTAAACTTAAATATATGTGGAGCTAATATAAAGTAATAGATAATAGATTTTAAGTTTATAACAATATTTTTTAAGTTAATAGATAGGGCTTAGTTGAATAAAAGAGTAAGTAAATATGAGATAAGAAGTTACAGAAAAAGGGGACAGATTGGGAATAGATTAGGATATAGGGTTGGAAAGCTGCTGGAAGTCCTGGAAAAAGGGGGGGAGGGAAAGGGTGGGGGAAAAGGATAATGAGATGTTATTTGAAAGTTGTATATTAATATTCTCACCTAATAAAAATTCTTAAAAAAAAAAAAGAGGAAGAGGTCCGGATTTCAGACCCTGAGCAGGGGTTAGACTAAATGGCCTTTAAGGAACCTTCTGATTCCATAACTTACACTTCTTAGACTTTTTGCCCATTATGGTTTTGTTAATGTTAATCATTAACCAAGCTGGTATCCTCTTAGTTTTGGTAGTACCTTTCCTAATCTGTGGTATACATTTCATCTGAGCATCAATTATTATGGATTTAAATAACTTTAAAGGGACCTGAAATAGTTGACTTTCATTTCTTCCAACTTTCTTTAGGCAGTCCCTTTGTTTTTGAAAAGCTTCCTTTCTGAAATCAAATGTAGCTGCATTGGGCAATTTTCTATTTACATAAATGCCGAACTTAGTAACACTGTGGTCACTGTTCCCAGTTGGTTCAGTAATGCTTACATCTTGCAACAGGTCCTGAGCCTAACTCAGACTCAAGGGTTGCCTCCCCTCTGGTGGATTCCATGGCCCCCGTGTTCCAAGGCACAGTAATTCACAGTATTTAGGAATTTTGCCACTTAGTTACAACCCAAACATGTATTTACCAAATGGTATGAAGTCACCCTCTATTACACTAGTTTCTCCATGAGTTGCCGGCGTTGTTTCTTCTTCCATTTCAAGAGCACCCTTGGAGTTTTGGCCAGGTGGGTGCCAGTATGTTCCCAATCTGATATCTTTTGGATTCTCTGAAAGACTATATTCCTCTTAAGAGTTCTAGTTGGTGGACAGAACAGCCCCCTCCCCAGTACGTCCTCCCCTCTCCTTTCTAGAAAGGTTATTTCCAGGCATTCCAGAATCCCAGGGACTGCCCCCACTCTTCCCGGTTGCTGAAATGCCCACAAAGCACCTCAGCACCCGCGTCCTGGCTCAGTGGCTTCTGACAGTCACATATAAACAGGTGTAATTTGTACTCTCTTTACACACTCTTGGTGCGCACATTTCCGCATGCAGGGTCAAGGCCTCGCATCCATTTCCCGCCATAAGCTCCTTGTCACATTCTGGCCTGTCCACAGCCAGATGGGCCCAATTTGGATGACTGAGGCCTAAGGGGGAGAGTAGAATTTCAAATATGAAATGTAAAATAACTTTCTTAATCTGTGCTCTAAATTTAGAAGTTCTCAAAGAATACCTCATTTATTTAAAATGATACAAAATGTTCCATAGTCCTGTTAAATAAGATGCTTACATTCTACATAATTCATTTCGTCAATGTCTGTCGAATTGACAAAAACTGACACCTTCACTAATCTTGGGCAGGAAAAAGAAAAGGCTGTTTCAGAGGGGGGGGACTCACCCAGTAAGCTCTGCCAATGGGCAAAGATTGGATCCTGGCTCTCACTGCCACTTCGCCACAGGGGCAATCTTGCAGCAAAATCCATACTCCAGAACTGTGGCTGCTTTTCTGTTACAGCAATCAGCACTTGTTTATGGGGCATCAGTTGTTCATGTCTGCACCATAGGAAGAACCACTGCAGTTTAAATAAAGCCTTACAATATGAACGAACGAACGAACGAACGAACGAACGAACGAACGAACGAACGAACGAACGAACGAACGAACGAACGAACGAACGAACGAATGAATGAATGAATGATATTTCTGGAAAGAGATTTTTAATCATCATTTTTATTTAAGTACTACCCCCCCCCCCCCAGCCAGTAGACAAGACTTAGTTTTTGGTGATGCTTCCAAATGGAGTGATTTATAGATGTGATTGGAGCAGGGACGTCCAGTCCATTCCAGCCATGACACCTCAGAGATGAAAAATACAGTTTTATAGTGACTGATTGCAGTACAGGCCACTCCATGTTATTTCATTTTTCCTTGTGCGTGCTTTGGCTCCATCTAGAGACTTTCCAGGAAGTGGGATGGATCTATTACATATGTGATGTTCCCAAAATAATGGTCAAACCCTGGGGGAGAAAAGCTGCACTTAGCACAGAGGCAGAAATTCAGTATGGGCCTGGGAATTTGCTTCCAGTCAGCAAAGAAATGGAAATTTCAAACTAGAATCTGCAGTTTGAGAGCTGCTCTACTGAAGAACACACACTCCAAGTCTATTGTAACAAAAAGTTGCCCAAGCTATTTTGGCTTTTGGGAGGCAACCTAAAGGGTTACACATACTGAATTTAGGTTTATTGGAAATTATTGTACAAAAAGGAAGGGGAAATAGTGCATCACAGGGGAAGAAGTAAAGCTCCATCTCCAACAAGGACTCCTTGACCCAACTTGACCAAATTCTGCCACCTGGTCCCCTGCCCGCTGGGGAAGAGTCTCAGGACCATGCGGAAAACACCATTGAAATGGTCTGCACGTACATAATGGGGCACCATGAGGTTGATTTGCTGGTTTACGCCACAGCTGGGGAGGGGGGAAGGTCAGAAAAGTCAACAGGCATTTCCCCATTGCTTCAGTGGAAATGTGGAGAGCCTGTTAAGCAAAAAAATGAAGTTTCCACTGTTGCTTTAAGAAAGCCACACACTAGCTATACGATTCCCAAGGTAGTTTTTCATGTCATGTCAACTTTCTGCAGTGAAGCCAGAGATATCGTGTTTCCATGCCCTCCCATGTCTTGCCCGTTCCCGCCCCTCCCCCCGACAGCTATCTTTCTTGAAGCACTCGTGGAATTTCTGAAGTGACCACAGCCGGCGAGAGACTGTTTTCCTTGTGCCTCTCAGCATGTGGAAAATCACACAGAATGTGATTCAGCAGGAAGTGCATGGCGGCTCTTGCCACACCGTTTTGTTAAACAGAGTTCACTGGCATCTGCAGGGGGCCGCAGCCAAAGGCCGCCGTTGCGCAAACTGTGCACACATTTGTTTGTTCAACTGGTTCAGAATGCCAGCGGCCCCAAAGCATTTGCAGCAGTTACAGTGGAATCCTAAACAGAGTAGCTCCAGTCAAAGCCCATTGATTTCTGCTTATGATTTCACTGCTATTCTGGTTCGGTTCCCAACATTTGCACCACTGCCAAGACAGCATGTCTCTTGTTAGACAGATATGACATGTGACAGATACGACCTGCGCACTCTTCCCCCCATCCCGTGTCCTTTTTCTCCTTCTCCTCCATTGCTGAGCTCCAGGCCCCGCCTGACGTTTCTCCTCTGCTCGTAGACACGATGCTGGAAATTGCTGAGTTGCTCAGTATTTTACAGGGCGATCCGAAGCAGAAGGGCTCAGAAGAGTGCGGGCTGAGAGGGATTAGGAGGGTGTAACTCTGCTTTGGATTGTCCTCCTGGAGACTCTAAATAGATCCTCAGAACTAGAGCAACGTTAAAGGATGTCATTTCCAAAGAAATCTCACGGCTTTGGGGAGAACAACGTAAGAACACCCGGATCACACCAGAGTCAGGGCTGGCATGCCATAGGGAAGCAACAGTGGTGCTCCCATTCTTAAAGAATTGTCCCTGGTGCAATACTGTTGCTTCTGTGTTGCTGTGGACGTGATGTCTTTGACCAGGGCTGTGGGCAGGTGCACCCATTTCCTGGCCTGCCTCTTCTTGTGGGAGCTCATGCCTCTTCCCACTGATTAGCCGGGCGTTTGCCCCTTATTGGCAGGCACTTGGATTCCCTACTTTGTAGAGATCTGTGGAAGTTCTATCAGTATGCAGTGTTATATTGCTGGGCTCCGTCCTCTGATATCATCAGTCCCTTCTTATGATTTTCAGAGTTTGGGGTACAGCAGACTTGGCAAACCTAAGACACAGTGACTTGCTGAAGGTCTCCTAGTGAGTTAATGACAACTGAGATCAGGGACTTCCTGATTCACCACTTGGCTGTTAGAATCGTAGAATCATAGAGTCGGGAGGGGCCATACAGACGATCTAGTCCAACCCCCTGCCCAGTGCAGGATCAGCCTAAAGCATCTCTGACAAGTATTCATCCAGCCTCTTCTTGAAAACTGCCAGTGAGGGGGAGCTCACCACCTCCCTAGGCAGCTGATTCCACCTTTGAACTACTCTGACCGTGAAAAAGTTTTTCCTAATATCCAGTCGGTACCTTTGTGCATGTAGTTTTAGCCCATTGCTTCGCGTTCTACCCTCTGCTGCCAACTGGAACAGCTCCTTGCCCTCTTTCAAATGACAGCCTTTCAAATATTTAAAGAGAGCAATCATGTCCCCTCTCAACCTCCTCTTCTCCAAACTAAACATTCCCAAGGCCCTCAGCCTTTCCTCGTAGGGCTCAGTCTCCAGACCCCCGATCATCCTCGTCGCTCTCCTCTGCACCCTCTCGATTTTGTCCACATCCTTTTTAAAGTGAGGCCTCCAGAACTGTACACAATACTCCAGGTGTGGCCTGAACGACACCAGCTCTCCAGTGACAAAGTTCTGTCCATTCTGCCCCCCTAGGTCCTCAATATAATTAGTCCCTCCACCCTCCAATGATAACCTTGCCTTATCTACTTTTCCACTGGAAGGCAGACCTTTGGTACTAACTCTACAGGTTGATGTCAAGATGGCCAAGCGTATGAAGCAGAGACCGTGATGTAAGAATAATAATAATAATATTCAATTTATATACCGCCCTTCAGGACAACTTAACACCCACTCAGAGCAGTTTACAAAGTGTTATTATTATCCCCACAATAAAACACCCTGTGAGATGGGTGGGGCTGAGAGAGCTCTGACAGAGCTGTGACTGCCCCAAGGTCACCCAGAAGGCTTCAAGTGGAGGAGTGGGGAATCAAACTCAGCTCTCCAAATTAGGGTCCCACTGCTCTTAACCACTACACCAAACTGGCTCCAACTTAGACTTGAATGGGGCTTTAAAGGCTTCATCATTAATAGTGTGAGGCTCCTCCCTCACTGGCGCCCCCACCTGACAGCCTGCCATCCTACCAGCTCTCCAGGCAGGTGTCCTCTGGCCTCAGATAGGCAGGGAAGGGGGTTGCACCACCTTGTTCCTTCTCCTGCCCTGGGAGTAGCAGCCCACTTAGGGGTGCCAGACCCCTGGTGGGGGCAGGGGATCCCCCGCCCTCACCCCCATATTCTGCCCCCACTTACCTGGCCAGTGGGGGGGGGCACACACACTCCGTGTGCGCTCGCCTGCGGAGCGGCGCACTCCCACGGACTGGGCCCATTTTGAGGCACTGCAGAGCGCACCTGCACTCTGCAGCCCCTCAAAACGGCCCCGTTTTGGTGCGGATCGTGCCTGTTTTGGGATGCTCCTGCACTCCACAGCAGCACAAAATGGGCCCAATCCGGGCCAAAACGGGATCGTTTTGAGGCGCTGCAGAGTGCAGGAGCATTCCTGCGCTCCACAGCAGCCCCCAATGCAAGCCCCTGCAAAGTGTGGGTGCGCTGGGGGGGGCGTGCACAGCGTGATGACGTCACTTCCAGGAAGTGACATCATCACACTTTGTGCACGCGCGTACCCCCCAGCAGGACAGAGGTAAGAGCCAGGCCCCGATCCCCCGCTGGGAGCTTGAGGGGGCCTGGCAACCCTGAGCCCGCTCCAGCTGCCTCTCCCTGCAAAATCTTCCTCTACCTTCACAGGAACCTGAATTTAAAGGCCTCTCCTTGCCTCACCTCCCTGGCTCCGCCCCCAATCTCCTCCCAGTCTCCCTGACTGGCCCTGCTCCCAGCCTATCGGCTAGGAGGGCTGGGTAGACTCTGCAGTCTCCTGGCCCCACCCACCCCATCCCAGCCTAGGGCGGGGCATTTGGTCTGCTCTCTGCCTTGCTCATCCCTGCTGCTTCCGAACCCTCCCCAGTGGTTCCCTTGGCAGCTTGCGGCCTGCGCCTGCCTGGCTAGTGCTGATGGCAACCTCCTGTGGGCCTGGATGAGGTGGAGCCACCTGGGCAACTGCAGGAGACGGGTGAGTCTGCTGAGTGGCTGCAGGCTGTTCTCCAGGTTTTTGCCTGGGCAGGGCCGGAGCGCCCATAGAGGACAGGTAGGCGGTGGCCTCAGGCGCGCGGCACCAGAGGGAGCGCCGGAGGAGGCACGGGGGGTGGGAGCACGCGCCACAAAGCAGCAGCCTCCTATCCCTCCCACCCCGTGTCGCCGCCACCAGCACAAGCCCCCGGCCGGGCGCAGCCGCCGCGTGCAGGCATCTGAGGCAGCGCAGGCAACTGAGCGGGAGAGCTTGGAGGCCGCCCGCCGCAGTTATCGGGCTGGCGGCGGTGGTGCGTGTGCGTGTGCTCCTGGTGTGCGTGCATGCTTCTGCGCGCATGGGTGCACCCGGCCGGCCGGCACACGAGCACCACAAACCCTTGCGCCGCCCCTGTGCCTGGGTGTTGGCTGCAACTGGCCTAAGGGTGAGGGAGGCCTGGAGGCCTGTAGAGGCTCCTGCGGCTGAGGTGCTGCCAGAGGCTGCAGGGCCTGAAGGGGGTGTCTGCTGCTGCTGCTGCTGCAGGGCTGGTAGGGTGGGTGGACAGAAGGACGGCATCGCCAGACAAATAGTTTGATTGGTTTTCAAAAAGTAATATTAAATTCTCACAAGCTGGAGAAAATAGGCGTTTTTTTCAGCAGTGACAAAGGAATACAATGCTTTCTTTAAAAAGAGAGAAAGAGAGAGGCCTCTCTACAATATTTTAAGCAACTTTTTAAAAAAAATTAAACCAAAACACAAAACTATATAAACAACTTCTAATAGATCTTTGTCTAGTTAAGATGTGCTGAACTGCAGACTCTGTGGACTTCTAGTGTCTCAGCAGAAAGAAGTTGCCAACTAAAAGATCTGCCTGCATAACGGTTTCCACACATCTGTCATTCATCTTTAAAAATACAAAATAAGCAGTAAAGATTAAGGTGTATGGAGGATAATTTCAGCATTGTTTTTTCCCCTGATGCAAGGAGGCGAGACAGTCCATGATCTGTACACATGGATAACTTTGCACATGGGGGAAGTGAGTCAATAGGATACACTCTGGCAGTGGCAGGGGAATTCCATGTGCAGAGGAGAAAGGAAGGATGCGGTGAAGGATGGGATGATCCTTCATTTTTAGTTTGATTATTTTAAAAATTATTAACCACCAGGGCTTTTTTCAGCAGGAACACGGTGGAATGGAGTTCCGGAACCTCTTGAAAATGGTCACATGGCTGGTGGCCCCGCCCCCTGATCTCCAGACAAAGGGGAGTTTAGAGTATCAATCTAAACTCCCCTCTGTTTGGAGATCAGGGGGCAGGGCCACCAGCCATGTGACCATTTTCTCCGAGGGCAACCCACTGAGTTCCACCACCTCTTTTCCCTGAAAATAAGCCCTGTTAACCACCATTGTGCCAAAGGATGTATCAAAATTTGCAACAACATTCTAAAGCAACGTAGAATCTAAATATGTCAATAAAGTATCAGTAATATACCATTCAAGTTTAACAAACTAAAAAAACTCAACAGCCCCAAATAATTAAAATATTAATGTCAATGATTTGAAAAAAATGGTGGGTAACTTCCTCCAACAGTTTTGAGTACCTCTTAAGTCACCTTTGGGACAAAAGTGAATTTCAGCACCTCCAGAACAACTCCCAAGGAACAGAAGAGCAATCAGCCTACATCAGCCCCTGAAACGGCACTCTCAGTTAGCCACGACATTACCGCATGCTTCTGTGCCACTCGGGTCATAACATTTCTTGGTTCCAGGGCATGTTAAGCACATCAGCACTCACAGGCACCAAAACATCTCTCTGGAAATGTCTGGCAAGAACTGTGGGCACTGAGGAGCAGAAGATACCTTGAACAAGACAACTCCAAAAAACCTACTAATTAATCTAGAGATTTCTGGTTTCAGCCAGAATTCAGTGGAGTCCTAAATAATAACCAAATCCATTTATTACCCTAGCTATAATTGAGGGTCACTTTTTTCTGTACAATTTTCAGTTACAGTTCAAGTTTCTAATGAACTGGTAAGATTTTCAATTATTTAATCTCACTAGTTTTAGTCATCTTGCATATTAAGAACTCCATGCACAATTAATTACTTTATTAGTTTTATCATCTTAATAAAATTGTATTCCTTTATCCCCTTTGGGTTCTTTGTTGTAATTAATTAGTATCATTAAATTAAAGCTAAAATTCTCCTTCAGTTTTCCAATGTAATTAAAGATGAATTCAGCTCAGGCCTGTAAATGTAGACTATTAGCTGAGTAATTAGGCACCTTTGATTAAGAGACTTGCCAGTAACAGAAAGGAGAAAAGAACATTTTTCAGTAGACACAACTGACTGTACTCTCTAGGCTCCCCACTCTTGTCCCCTCCGGAAGTCTTACTAGTAGAGATGGGCACGGACCGGCATTTGCCTACGGAACGCCGGTTCGGGGTTCGTGGGCTTCCACGGACCACGGTCCACGCACTTTTAACGGACCATGCCCGGTTCGAGAACCGGTTCGAGAACCGGTTCAAGTCAGAAAAGGCCTTGGTTTTCCCACAGATTTTCACTTCAGTCGACTTTCCGCACCAAAGGTTCTCATGTAACGCTCCTCGATTATCACTTTTCCAAAGAGACAAACAACAACTTCCCCTCCCCTAATCTGACTGACCCTTACCCACCCTTGGGGGAAGGAGAGAGACTTGTGCTCCTGTCCAGGAGAGGTGGCTGCCCACAAAACCCACCTACATGGGGCTGCATCAACAAGAGATGCCCTCCCCGGGGGCGGGGAGACCAACTCTCCATGATGGGAAATGAATGGATGTACTTGAGTGAAAGCCATCTCCGCAACAGGAGATCATGCAGCAATTCAAAGGCCCCTTGCTGGAATGGAAAGCACAGGAGGGATGGAAAGGATGTCTTCCACACCTTGAGGGAAGGAAACTTATGCTACCCTGTTCAGAGGGAGCCTCTTTGGGCAGTGGACAACGAGTCCCACCTTAGTGACGGGGTGTGTCAGCTTGCTTGCTATCAAGCAAGCTGACCTGGGCCACTGTCCTACTTCTCACTGGACTTTGGGGATTGACCCTCAGAGGGGCCCTTGCGCTCGCAGGAGCAGGATGGTTGCCGACGAAACCCACTTCACCGAATGTGATGCAGTCCATCAAGGAAGCTCATCATGTGCCTTAGACTGTTTTGTCAGCCTACAAATCATATCAAGAAAAAGAGGAGGTACTTAGAAGGTGCCAGGGACAGGGCTTGTCGTCGGGAGGAGGATAATATCATACAATCATATAGCTGGAAGGGGCCATACAGACCATCTAGTCCAACCCCCTGCCCAGTGCCCCCTGCCCAGTGTGTTTGTAAAGCTCAGTCATCATGTGCCTTACACTGTTTCGTCAATATACAAATACAAATCCACTATTTAGGGAGTGAAAAAGGCTTAGAAAGAAGTGAAGCAGACAGAGCCCCCCAAAACCTGCTGCCAGTGGTCCTAGGGTGGGTGTTTCACAGAGGCCAGTAGCAGTCTCCCCCTGCACCTCAAAAGCCAGGCTGGAAATATCCCCCCAAGTCACCCACTATTTAGGGAGTGAAAAAGGCTTAGAAAGAAGTGAAGCAGACAGAGCCCCCCAAAATGTGCTGCCAGTGGTCCTAGGGTGGGTGTTTCACAGAGGCCAGTAGCAGTCTCCCCCCTGCACCTCAAAAGCCAGGCTGGAAATGTCCCCCCAAGTCACCCACTATTGAGGGAGTGAAAGGCTTTGAAAGGAGTGAAGCAGAGAGCCCCCCCAAAGCGAGCTGCTAGCCACCAGAGAGTAGGTGTTTCACAGAGGCCAGTAGCAGTCTCCCCCTTGCACCTCAAAAGCCAGGCAGGAAATGTCCCCCCAAGTCACCCACTATTTAGGGAGTGAAAAAGGCTTTAAAAGAAGTGAAGCAGACAGAGCCCCCCAAAACCTGCTGCAAGTGGTCCGAGGGTGGGTGTTTCACAGAGGCCAGTAGCAGTCTCCCACTTCACCTCAAAAGCCAGGCTGGAAATGTCCCCCCAAGTCACCCAAGTCACCAAAGCCCCAAGGCACAAGTCGCGCTCTCACAAAAAAAAAAAAACCTTCCCCACAGCAAGCAGTCGCTAAGCTAACTCGCGTCCCCACGCCAGCAAAATGGAGCGGGTCTTCGCGCGCTTTGTCTTTTATGCAGAAAGGCTGTGATCTCTGACAATCTCTTGATTGGCTGACAGAACTGCCAGTCAAGGTTTCCTGGGCTAAGATTGGTGTGTTCCAAACGGGGAAGGTGGCTCCACACCGCTGCCGAGGAAATTGTTTGAGCGGGAATCCTGACATGACGGGCCAACGGACACACGGACGGAAAGCCCCAATGTTCGGCGGTTTCGTGAGAACAACACGCGCCCACGGGCCGCGTGTTCGCGAAGGACGAACTGAGTAAGTTCGTGACGAAATTAGGTCCGTTATGCAGACCGTGCCCCTCTCTAGTTACTACCTTAAAGTCACTACATTTGTTTTTTATCCATTCATAAAATGGTATCCGTGAGGCTGCAAAATCTTCCTGTATCTGTCCTTTCATTAATGAAGTTAATTTGTCCATTTCTGCATTTTCCTTTGTCTTCGCTATCAATTCTTCTCAGGGTATTATCGCTCTTTTCCAGAAGGATGCCAATAGAGTTCTTGCTGCTGTTACTCCATGGATTATAAAATATTTCTGATCTTTTCCAATTTCTTCTGGTACACAATTTAACAAAAATATCTCAGGTTTAAAAAGAATTGTACATTGTAAAATTTATTGTAACAGGTTATGCACCATGATCCAGATTTAGTGGACTTCTTTACATGTCCAACACATATGATAAAATGTTCCTGTGTGTTTCACACATTTCCAGCACCTGTTTGACATATTTTTGTGCATTTTAGCTAGCCTGTCTGGTGTCAAGTACCATCTATAAAACATCTTATACAGATTTTCTTTGAAAGCAACTGTTTTAGCTATTTTAATATTAACTTTCCATATCTTATTCCATTGCATCAAATACAAATTGTATCCTAAGTTTTGTGACCATTTCGTTTTATATTCTTCCACTTGCATTAAAAACATATACATCTTTTTGATCAGTTTCTCATCAGAATGACACAGCAAAGTTTCAAATACATTTTGTTCTAAGAAGAAGCCTCCCAGTTTTTATCTTTGTTGTATCTGGACTCAGTCTGAGCCCTTGCCCACCCATCTAAATTAAAGCCTTGTCTCTGGAGTTCTTCTTTTGACTTTAATACTTCTTTATAGTCTAAAACATGTCTGTATCTCATACTCTTATCTAGGGAAAACGTCTTTGGTTGTGAGAATGCTTCTAAAGGTGAAACCCACTGTGGAACCTTCTTGTAAATTTCCGGGACAGTATTTTCCCAGTATTTTCCCATATAGTCATGATGGATTTCCTAATCCAATGATTCTTGAACTATGCCCTTCAGCTTTCCCATGCCATAGAAAAGCATGCCAGCCTAGTTGCAAATCACGTCCTTCTAGGGCAAGTAATCTTTGATTTTCTAGTCAAATCCCATCTCAACCACACCACACAACATGCTTTAAAGTGTATTCTCCAATCTGGTAGAGCAAAACCTGCATTATCTTTGAAATCTTGGAGGCTTTTCAACTTAATCCTTGGTTTCCTCCCTTGCCATATAAATTTAGATATTATCGTATTTAGTTCTTCAAAGAAAGTCTTATTGATACAAATAGGGATAGTTTGATATAAGAAGATTAACTGTGGTAATATATTCATTGTAATAGTTGCAATTCTTCCCAATAGCAAAAGCTGTAGTCCTTTCCATTTCTCTAAGTCATTTTTAATTTCTTGTAACAGTTTCATATAATTATCTTTCATTAATGAACTACATTTAGTTGTTAAATAGACTCCTAAATATTTAACCTTCTTTGCAAGTTGAAATCGGGGACTGATGTTGAGAACTTCCATCTCTCATCCAAGCACTGAGGAGGACGCAGGGAAAACCAGTCAGATACATCTTCATGTTTCAGAAGCCACAGTACAATTCTGGAAGCCCCGCTAGGCTATGAACATCAGTTGATCCAGATAAGGTAAAAAAAAGATCCTTGAAGGTGCATCAGACTTCAAAAGAAGCACATGAAGAAATGGGGAAAAGACCTTCCACACGCACAAAGACACACCAAGACACACAACAACGATGTGTATTTTTATTTGGAACATAAGAATAACATTCGATTTATATACCACCCACTCAGAGCAGTTTACAAAGTATGCTGTTACTAGTATTAGTAGAGTTCTTATTTGGAGAAGGCTTGGAATTGTAAACACCAAGAAAAATTGCCTGAAGGGGGCTCCTCAGTGATGTTCAGCACCTTGAAAACCACCTAAAAAGGCATTCTTCTGGAATGGAGCTGAAGACTCCTGACCAAGCCCTAAAGGGGAAGGGGTCTCCTCCCATCATGATAACCTGCAGCACCAGAAAGATTGGTGAGGAAACGTGAAGGGTACTGAATAATATTACTAATCTGCAGTCAACATTGGGTGTGGGTCAAGGGCTCCAGGCACAGAGGACGCTGGACGGAGATGCTGTTCTCCCTCTGCCCAGGCTGGAGGTAATTCTCCCCAAGGCAGCACAGTTTGAAGGAGGCAGGTGTGGGTCAAGGGTTCCAGGCACAGAGGACAATGGGCTGAGATGCTGTTCTCCCTCTGCCCAGGCTGGAGGTAAATCTCCCCATGGCAGCACAGTTTGAAGGAGGCAGGTGTGGGTCAAGGGCTCCAGGCACAGAGGACAATGGGCTGAGATGCGGGTCTCTCTCTGCCCAGGCTGGAGGTAAATCTCCCCACGGAAGCACAGTCTGAAGGAGGCAGGTGTGGGTCAAGGGCTCCAGGCACAGAGAACAATGGGCTGAGATGCGGGTCTCTCTCTGCCCAGGCTGGAGGTAAATCTCCCCATGGCAGCACAGTTTGAAGGAGGCAGGTGTGGGTCAAGGGCTCCAGGCACAGAGGACAATGGGCTGAGATGCTGGTCTCTCTTTGCCCAGGCTGGAGATAATTCTCCCCATGGCAGCACAGTTTGAAGGAGGCAGGTGTGGGTCAAGGGCTCCAGGCACAGAGGACAATGGGCTGAGATGCGGGTCTCACTCTCTGCCCAAGATGGAGGTGATTCTCCCCATGGCAGCACAGTTTGAAGGAGGCAGGTGTGGGTCAAGGGCTCCAGGCACAGAAGACAATGGGCTGAGATGCGGGTCTCTCTCTGCCCAGGCTGGAGGTAAATCTCCCCATGGCAGCACAGTTTGAAGGAGGCAGGTGTGGGTCAAGGGCTCCAGGCACAGAGGACAATGGGCTGAGATGCTGGTCTCTCTTTGCCCAGGCTGGAGATAATTCTCCCCATGGCAGCACAGTTTGAAGGAGGCAGGTGTGGGTCAAGGGCTCCAGGCACAGAGGACAATGGGCTGAGATGCGGGTCTCACCCTCTGCCCAAGATGGAGGTGATTCTCCCCATGGCAGCACAGTTTGAAGGAGGCAGGTGTGGGTCAAGGGCTCCAGGCACAGAGGACAATGGGCTGAGATGCGGGTCTCTCTCTGCCCAGGCTGGAGGTAAATCTCCCCATGGCAGCACACTTTGAAGGAGGCAGGTGTGGGTCAAGGGCTCCAGGCACAGAGGATAATGGGCTGAGATGCTGGTCTCTCTCTGCCCAGGCTGGAGATAATTCTCCCCATGGCAGCACAGTTTAAAGGAGGCAGGTGTGGGTCAAGGGCTCCAGCCACAGAGGATAATGGGCTGAGATGCGGGTCTCTCTCTGCCCAGGCTGGAGGTAAATCTCCCCACGGCAGCACAGTTTGAAGGAGGCAGGTGTGGGTCAAGGGCTCCAGGCACAGAAGACAATGGGCTGAGATGCTGGTCTCCCTCTGCCCAGGCTGGAGGTAAATCTCCCCATGGCAGCACAGTTTGAAGGAGGCAGGTGTGGGTCAAGGGCTCCAGGCACAGAAGACAATGGGCTGAGATGCGGGTCTCTCTCTGCCCAGGCTGGAGGTAAATCTCCCCACGGCAGCACAGTTTGAAGGAGGCAGGTGTGGGTCAAGGGCTCCAGGCACAGAGGACGCTGGGCTGAGATGCTGGTCTCTCTCTCTGTCTGCCCCGGCTGGAGGCAGTTCTCCACACAACAGCGTAGTTTGAAGAAGGCAGATGTTGGTAAAGGGCATTAAGCACCGAGGAGGCTGGGCAGAGATGGAGGTTGCTGCCTGCCCATGCTGGAAATGGTTCTCCTACGGCCGCCTCTCTGGTGGAGCCCGACGGAGGGTGCCAAGGAGGGAAGGCAGAGGTGAGTAGCTGGTGTCTCTCAGGACAGGAGTGAGGATGCTCTCTCGATGCCTCCCAGAGAAGCTCCCTTTCAAGTGCTTGTGGCACTCGATATGGCTTCTCTGCGCAATCTTGCGTGGCCTACGAAAAATAAACCAGAAACGGAAGTTTTTAGTCCTCCAGCCCCACCTTCTGCATGCCACGTTCCTTCAGGAGTCCACGCCCCTGTGAAGATTCCTACAGTTAGAGGAAATTGGGACAGAGCATGGGACGGTCTAGGAATGAATGAGGGATACCCCCCCACACACACACACACATCTTGTCTGTCAGGATAAGACCCATGCAGCCTTGGTTCATCCAGGTCAGCGTTGTCTGGAGTAACTGGCCAGCAAAGGGGGGGGGGGTTCTTTGGGAAGGCCGGCTTCCGGAGCTCTGTCAGGAGGAAAGCTGGGCCTTGCTGTGGAGCAGCACTCCTTTGGGCTCGTTCCCTGCATCTCGGGAGGGGGCGGTCTTCATAACCCCCACCCACCCATTCTGTTGGGAGATGGCCTTACCTGCTGGTTAGAGGAGGAGCCGGAGTTCAGGGGGGACGTCGGTGCCGTTGCTATAGTCGTAAACGACTAGGGCCAGTCCCGCCCTGAGTTCTCTTTCCTGTAGATGTGAACCCAAAAGACCCCAAATCATCCCAATTCTTCTTTTCCCTCGCTTCGGGAGGGGTCTGCTTCCACCAACCCCCAAGGCCCCTCGCCAGGTTGACCCCCTTGCTCACCTCCTCCTCGTCATTCAGAACTGCCTGGGCCTGGCCGAGGAGGGAGAGGACCACGAAAGCGGCTCCCTCCCTCACCCAGTCCGGGCCCAGGCAGACGATGAAGTCCCAGCAGGCCAGGAGGCATTGAGAGAGCTGCTCCTCACTCAGGCAGGCCCGGAAGTGCTGAAAAGAGAAGTCCCCCTCAGTGGCGGCCCTCTCCCGGACACGAGGGAAGCTGTCCTGACTCCTGACCCTGTGGAGCCCCCCCCCCGTGTTCTGCCCCCCCATCTCTGTTGAGCCCCCTTTCAACAGAGAATCCAGAAGCTCCGCCTCTCATCCTGCTACGCTCTTAAGGGCAAGGTAAAAGGATGGCCACGTGCCCTTGAAATGTGAGTCAGCGTGTAGAGGGTGAGTCGAAACTACAAGCATGGAGAGGCCAGTGTCTGTTTGCACCCCTGGCTGAAGAATTCCTGCCCATGGGTGCCCTGCTTTCTGGAGGGGAAGGGAATAAGGCCACCCTTCGCCCGAGACCCTCCCTTCCCAAGAGAGCTGGCTGGGGAGAAGAGCCCTGCCAGCACCGCCAGAACCGCCTCCTTCCTTACCTTTCCCATACAGATGGCATTCTGGTACTGGCACTTCCAGGCCTGCCCGTCCTCTGCCTTCCACCTCAGGCGGCGGCCCCTCCCTCCAAGCCCTGGCAGGAAGAAAGCACAAGTTCAGGCTCGGCTGCCCTGACCAGCACAGCTTCCCCTCTCTCTCCTCCAGGGCTCTCTCTCTGTTTCCCCCTCTCTGAGCCCCCGTCCCTCCAGCTCCCCTTTCTCCCTGACCCCCTCCTGAATAGCTGCAGCAGTGCTCTGTGGCAAGAATCCAGAAATGAGGCACAAATAAGGCAAAGGCCATGGCCGAGGGGGGGGGGGTGCGCAAAGGTCCCGCTTCACGTTTTCGGAAGATGCATCCTTGCAGCAGGGGCATGAAGTCCATGGACATGAAGGGAAACTGCAAGCATAGCTGGAGGAGTGATCTCAAAGGTTGGCTGGCCTCCTTCATCCCTGTTGACTTACCCTTCTGGCCCAGCAAGGTGTTGTAGAGCTGGCCCACGGACTCCCTGGCTTGCTCCCGAATCCCGGGTTCGGGATCGACCAGGGAGAGGGCCAGCGGGGCCAGAAGGTGGCCGATGTCGGGCTCGAAGAAGTCCTAGAGGGAGGAAAAGAAGAGGCGTCTTTTGCCAATCCGCAAAGAACCCTGAGCTTGACTCTGAGGCCCCCCTGGTGGGCCTTGGAGGGTCTGAATGGGGCCCCAGATCTTAGCCCTGAGCACCCCCGACCTGTCCTGTCGAGGCAGTCCAGGGACAAGGCAGGGGCCTCTGTCTGCTCTCCGAATTTGCTACTCTGCAGCGGCTTCCGCGGCCTGTCTTTTGGGAGCCAAAATACGATTCTCAGGGAAATCAGCTTGGTCTATAACCACCACTCCCTTCTCAGCCTCTCTCTCTGTCCAGAGGGTGGATTTCTTCAGTCATCCTGAACGCCCTTCCCGTCTAGGGCAAGCCCTTTGTGCTGGACTGGGGTCTAGGGCAGCTCTTCCTCTAACCTCGGCAACCTTCTGAAGCCTCATTTTGGCTGCTGACCTGCGCTGGCTCCGTCCGCTCTTCCGGGTTCCTCTACACGGACCTTTTCACTCCCCCCCCTCCCACAGAGCCTCGTCCTCTGCTCCCAAGTCTGCCCATGGAGACCCCTGGCGCTCTGCCCCCACTCCAAACACAGAGAAGGATGTCCAGCAGAACGGCTCCTCTTGGGATTCAGTGCTGCGGGCAAGGAGAGGGCAGCGTAGCCTCTCCCGGGAGGAGTCCCAAGGGGCTGGGCAGGAGCAGGGGCTGAGCGCCAGGCAAAAGCAGCCCCCACCTAGGCAAGGCCCTTGGCAAGTGAGCCCAAGCCTCCCGGCCCTCCCTCCAAAGCCCAGGCAGAGTGGGGACACTCACGTGAAAGGCGAGGAGGCGGCAGGCATAGGAGAGCAGGTGGCTGTATAGGGAGAGGGCCTTGGCTCTCACCTCTGCCCCACTGCTCTGCATCCAGTAGGACAGATGCTGTGGAGAGAAGCAATGCTTCCGAGTCAGGCCCTGAGCTCTGTGCCCACACCTGTGCCCACCCAAGACTTTCCTCCTCTGCAAGGAAATCCCCTCAGGGGACTCTGCTCCTGTGGGACAGCTGCCTGCCTGCGTCCTGGGACTGCCTCTCCTGGCCCCCGGGGAGCCTCTCTTCCCTGTTTGCTCCATGCCCTCTTCTCCCACACACATACGTCAAGTAGTCCCACTAGATGCAGAACAGTGGGCAGCCCCCTGTACAGCCCCTGCACCATTTCCAGCAGGGCCTCCTCGGACTGGCGCTGCAGAGTCTGAAAGGAAAGGGGGGGTGTCAGGAAACGCCCTGGGTTGCTTGCCTGTCGCAACCACCGTCCCTTGGAATTGGGCTGGTGGCTGGCGGAGGCACTCCAGTGGAGGCCTCCTTCCTTTCTCCCCGCTGAGAGAACGGCTGGAACCCGTTCGGAACCGAGACTCCCAACTGACGAGGAACTGCCTGTCTCCGGAGCTGTCCGGCTCTCGTGGTCGAAGGCCTTGGGCTGTCCAGCTCTGGCATTCCCACCAAGGAGCGCAGGGCTTCTTGGGACCTGCCCCCCACCCCAAGGATTTCCTTCTTCCCTCACACAGGCAAGGTATAGGAACTGCCGGACTCGTCTCGGAGGCTTGCCCTCTGCTGGGCTGACTGACGGGCACCCTGCGGGCAGAGTGCCTTTCAAAGAGAGCTTTTCCGGCACCTTCTGATTCTTTTTGGACTTGGCATCGTGAGACCTGCTGTGTGCCTGAAGGCAACATCTGGAATGAGGTTAGGGACTTCAGTCTAGGCTAGGATAGTGAATGGGCCTTTGAAGATA
This sequence comes from Eublepharis macularius, assembly GCF_028583425.1. Lineage (NCBI taxonomy): Eukaryota > Metazoa > Chordata > Lepidosauria > Squamata > Eublepharidae > Eublepharis > Eublepharis macularius. The sequence continues at coordinate 4,107,094 of NC_072792.1, forward strand.
GGGTTTGCTTGCTGCACTATTCTATACTTCGTGATAACGTGGCGTGGGCTTCTTTTATACATTTCATTACGTAGAATTGTGGGTGGAATTCATGCTGATGGTGCTCCCAATCCCAACCCACTTCTTTGGCCCTTTTGCCATATGCTCCCAAGATAATGTGTCTTGAAACTCGGTCTGTGGGGTGCCTACCTTGCAGGGCTGACTTTTGCTTGTTTAGTGCCCTGAGGCTGGAGGCTTGCCTCTTTAAGTTCTGGGGGTAGTCAGAGAGGCTGTTGAAAGTCACTACCAGCCCTTGATTGCCCGCTGGCCCTTTTGGGGGTCCCTGGGGGGGTCCCTGCTGGGAGATTCTGGTTGGGGCAGCCCTGGGTTCCCCAACAGAGGGCAACCCCTCCTCTCAGAAAGCCTCTCCGGAGGGAACGTACCTGGCCGGCTGCATCTTCGTGGCCTGGGCTTCCGTTGACCACCACTTTGAAAGCCCAGGCCACAATCGACCTCTCCAGGTCCGCCGGGAGCAGAGGCAGGAAGTTGCTGGCAAGGCAGAGGAGGAACGATTGGACTCTGTGGGGTGTGGGAGGGAAGGGGCTCTCTGGGCCCGGCCCCCACCCACCCGAGCCAAGGCTTCGCCCAAGCCCCCGGTCCACACGCTGACTGGGGGGAAGCGGCAGCAAAGCCCAAGAGATGCCAGTCGGGACAGAGAACCCAGAGAGGGCGTCTGGGTCCCAGGGCCAGGCTCCCCTGGCGGGGCTCCAGTGATTTCTGAGCCCTTGCTGGCCAGGAAGAATCAGTCCCCCAGGGAAGGCATACCTAAGGCTGGTCACGGCCTTCATGCACAGCGGGAGCAGGGGCGAGGTGGAGAAGAACTCCGACATCATGATGTCCTAGGAGAGAGGAGGAGGCCAACGCAGCTGGCAGTCCGCCCACCGTAGCCTCGAGCAGGGCTGCTCCAGCTGCAGGAGCGCTCCTGTCTCCCACTCCCCCCCACACACACACGGGAGTGGGTCTTGGCTCTTGGGCCTTCCTTAGCACTGCCCAGAAATCCTCAGAGCAGGAAGGGAATGCATTGCGGGTCTCAAACCCCACCTGCTCAAAGCACAACCCCGAGATCACCCAGAATGCAAAATGCCACAAAACAGGGAGCAGAAACAAAAGCCGAGTGCTGGATCCCAGCCGATGGCCAGCAGGCAAGGGTGTCCGGGAGAGGCGAGTCCACGTTCACAGCCTCTCCCCTGCCCTTCTGTCTGCTCCAGCCACAAGCTTGCCTTGCCCCGATCTCCCCCCTCCTCCTCTCCTGGGATCTCCCACCACCCTCTTCCCACTGGAAGCTGCTCCTTGCGTGCCACTCACTTTGATCTTCTCCACCACCTTTTCCTTGGGGCAGGGGAGATGGTATTTCCCCTGCCCCTTCCCCTGCTCCGCTAGGCAGATGACCTTCTCCAGGAAATCTGCCTTGCTGATCCTCCCCTGGAAGTAGCGAGAGTCAGGCTGTTAGTGGGGCAGGGACCGTCCTGGGACCCACCCTGAGGTGGGTCAACCTTTCCATCGAGATTCACAAGGACTCCATCTCGCTTGCGAGTGGTCGGTTCCGTTCCCAAACGGGCCTCTGAAGAAGGGTTCAGTCCCCTACCAGTCCTGGCATTCCTGGCCCAGGGAAGAACAGCAGGCCGAGCCAGCCGGGATTGCTCCCTGGCCAAACATCCCCCCTGGCCACCCTGGCGGCCTCTGGGCATTACCTAGGAGGACACGGGGAGCAGACCACACCCTTTGGAGGCAGAGGCGGCAAAGAAGCGTTCTTCACCAAAGGGACCAGGACCTGGGTCTCCAAAACACCCTCTTCTCCTGCAAGCACCCTGCGTCCAGCAGTCAGATGGGCAGACAGGGCCCCTGTGTGTCTGGCCTGCCCTGCCCTGGCCTCCCAGCAGCCTTTCCTAGGGGTTTGGGATCTTCTGCTCTTGGACAGAGAGTTTGCAGAACACCAAAGGGAGTGGAAGAAGAGGGGTGGGGTTGAGGGTCCATGGAGGCCCACCAAGGGAATGAAAATGGCCCTGGGCCTTCTGGAGGGGGCGTGCATGCTGAGGGGCTTACCTGTCGATGCCCCCGGACGTAATTGTAGACCTCTCTTTTGATGTCTGATCTTTTCCCTGGTTGACAGGGTTTTGGAAGTTGGGAAGAAAGAGATGGAGGCAAGAGTGAGACAGGGACAGATTGATGTTTCCTTCCACCTTCCAACCTCCCCCCCACCCCTGCACCAGGACTGACAGATCAGCCTGGCCCCCCAACACCCCCCCCAGGGGCCTGGGGCGTCTCCTCACCACGTGCTGCCTGCGGCTGCTCCTTTGTGGCCAAGGGGGAGATTTTATTCTCCCCCCCGCACCATTTAGCCAGACGTCTTCGAAGCCTAGGAGAGAGCAAGAAGGTGAGAAGCGGGCCTGGCAGCTTCCTCTCTCCCTTTGGGCGCCTGCCTTGGCTTTGGGCCGCTGGAAGCTCTGGGCCTGCTGGCAGGATCCTGGAAGGGTCGGGAACATGGACAGCTCAGCGACCCCTCAACTCTGGGCTTTCCTGGGTGCCCTCTGTCTACATGGGGGGCAGCTCTCCCCTCCCCTGGGCTGGGAAGGGGGAAACACAGTTTCTGCCTCTGCTCCGCTGTGCTCTCCCCTTCACAGCCCCGGCCTGCTTGCAGCACGCCCTTCCGTCCCCAGCTGCCTCACTTCCTCTCTTCCGCCTCTTCCTCTAGACCAACTCCTCGCAGAGGCTGTGAGGCATTCTCGATCCCGTTTGGTGCAATTATTGTTCACTGATTGATTTACTTCATTTATGCCCCGCTTTTCTTCCTGGGCGGCATACATTTTCTCCCGCTTGTGCTTACAACTTTGTGAGATAGCTTAGGGTGCAAGAACACAACTGGCCCAATGGCAACCAGCGGATGTGAGAGGCCAGTGAGCATTCAGCCCTAAGTGCTTCCCAGTCAGCATCCCTAACATCAGCCCTGAAAGGTAGGCTCGTGTGAGCCCTCCCCCAATGGCTGAGGAGAGGAATGCGGAAGGGGAATTGGTGTCTGCAGAGGGATTTCAGCCCTCCATCTCCCAGATCACGTCAGCCTTTCTGCTGCAGCAACTTCTTAGAGCAGCTCACGGTCCAACTGCTCACCGAAAACTCTCTGAAAGCGATTCAGCTTTCCACTGGCTGACTGCCAGGAGTGAAGGGAGGTGCGTAATGAAGGCAGATGAGCCACCACGTCTCCTGGCTTGCCCGAGGGCAATGGGGCATCTGTGTGGGTGGAGGAGCATCCCAAGCACAGCTTTTCTCCTCTGCCTAGAAGACCTGGGGGTTGCCCGGGCTGGAGAGCTGGGGGCCCCTTCGGGGCAGGGGGCCGGAGGCAAAACCCCTTCCAGGGCAAAATGTGTCTGGCCAGGAGGCCAAGATATCCTCATGGGGGCCTGAGCATCCCTTTGCTGAGATCCGCCCCTGGCTGCGGGAGAAAGGAAAGGAGGTCAACCGAGACGTGGGAGGGAATCTCACTTACATCAAGAGATGCTTGCTCCTGGAAGCCATCTGGAAGAATATCACAGAGCAGAAAGGCTGTTAGTACCAAGCAGAGAAGGGTCGAATCCACATTACTCATTCTAATTCGCATGTTCCCTGCACTCCCCTCGCAATCCCGAGTGCCGGTCACATTACCTCATTAAACAGACGCATTTCATTCGCATTTCTCCCGAATATGTAGTCACAGGTTTTCAACGGGAGTTTCACGGTGGCCGTGAACGGGCCAATGCGCAATTTACCCATTTTTTTAAAAAACCACCCCCCTTCCTGTCTCTCCGGCCGTTCCGAGAGTTCCTATTGGCTGATTCAACTTGCAAGTGCTCCGTAGTCTGCAAAAGACTGTTTTTGACTTCATAGCATTGGATTTATTGATTATGCTGTTTCTGAATCAAATCTGGTCGTTTGAAAAATCATTTTGGGGTGAATCCATCCTCAGAACGGACTCACGAAACTTCCTTTTTAACTGTTTTTTATTTTTTTTATTTTATATTACTGTAATATCGAAATTATGAAATATTGAAATAATGACACTCCAAGGAAGTGAAACTTCAGTAAAATTCAGGCACTGAACTGTCCTGCATAGGAAATGCCCACGAAAGCTTCCCACATGCTTCCAAATTTCCAAAAAAGAAACGGGAGAGAGCCATCAGTGCTGTCAGTGGGGGAAAGAGAGACATCATTATCTTCAATGATGTTTCTTTATAAGGCAAGTTCGAAATAACAGAAAAGTGCGCTCAAAAAAATATTAAAAAATGGGCGGGAAAAAAAGGTCCCACCCCAAAAAGTGGTTTTCGAGCGGCCGTGTGACCAGAGGGACGCGCGAGAAAGACGGATTGGAAGCAGGAATGTGAACGAAGAGGAAAAAATCGCGGATTGGAGGCAAACGGAAGATATCCGATAAACATGAGGGTAATGGGTGAATGTGGATTCAACCACGAATGGCTCGTAAGCCACAGTCGCTAAATTACAGCCTAGAAGCCGTACAGAAGCAGAAATGGAAGGAATCGAGTCCGCATTGATGACAGGTGACCATCAAGCCTCTGCTTCAGATCCTCGGGAGGAGGAGAACCCACCTGAGGAACTGCTCCGACTCTCCGGAAGTGCTTTCTAATGTTGAGCCAAACACTTTTAAAAAAAATTTCACCCACTGGTTCTGATCCAACCCTCTGGGGCAACAGAGAACAACCCAACTCCCTTCTCCATGTGACAGCCCTTCAAACACTCGAAGAGGCTGTCGTTTCACCTCCTCACAGTCATCTCCTCTCCTGGAGAAACAGACCCAGCTCCTTCAAGCTTTCCTCTCAGGACTTGGGCTCCAGACCCCAGACCATCTTTTTCGCTTCCTTCGGACACATGCTGGCTTGCCAATAGCCTTCTTAAATGGTGTTGCCCCAAAGGGAACACAGTCCTCAAAATGAGGTCTAACCAGAGCAGAGCAAAGGGAAGCTGCTACTCCAGGAGAGCTGGACAGCAGAGGTGTGTTGCTGCCACCCCAAACGGCCACCCCTTCTGAGCTGCCGCCTCCCAGGGCCAAGCTACACATAAGGAATGACACTTGAACGGCAAGTAGATTGAGTGGAGGGCAAGTGAACAGGGAGAAATACACTTGCTGTTCAAGTGTCATTCATCATGTGTAGCTTGGCCCTCAGTGCTGCCTCATGTCCAGGGGATGGTCTACTAAGGGCCCTCGATCCTTTTCACATGAACTACTGCCAGGACAAGCCTCGCCCGTCCTAGAAAGAGGCATTTCATTTTTTCTACCTAAATGCAAGACTTCTCTTTATTGAAATTCATTTGCTTAGTTTTAGCCCAGCTTTCCAGCCTGTCAAGACCTGCCGGAAACTTCTGCTGGTTTCGCTACCCCTCCCAATCTAGTGTTGTCTGCACATTTTAATGAGCATCCCCTCCTTTCCCTCATGCAAGTCAATTAAAAAGATGTTAAAGGTTCCCTGAGGCCCTCCGCTTGCACTGCTGCCCGCCCCCAAAGCCACAACAGAAAAGGCCCCGTTCTGCATCCCCTGCTCTCCGGGGCTCCCCCAGCATATGAAGGGGGCCAGAGGGCAATCTCAAGAGAGGGGGGGCAGGCAAGGGCAGGCAGCCACGGCCAGCTGGGCCATTCCCAGCTCAAGCCTCCAGAGAAGGGGACCTTGCAAGCCCACGGCCGCCCTTCCTTCCAAAGACTGATGGCCCTCCTTGCTCCCCAGTGTCTCAGGGCTCTGCTTAGGGTGGCCCGGTTAGGACTTCCTAAGCCATCCCTTGGAACGGGGCCTGGAAGAAGGCCAGCAACCAGGTTTTCACCCTTGCCACTCCCTTTGACGGGAGTTCCTCAGCTGGGAGATTTCCCTACCTTTTCTCCTCCGATTTCTCTCTGCAGAGGATATGGTTTAGTTCTCACAGGTGTGATCACCTGAACCACTGCGGGGTGGAGGGGTCAGAGAGGAGGCTGTGCCCTGTTGATTAGCAACCGCCTCTGGGCCTGCCCTGACATTCACAGGGGCATCATTTCATTATCGCATCTGACCTTTGAGTATTAAATGCCAGCACTTAGAGGTTCTGGTAAAAATGAGAACAACCCCACACCTCTGTTTGTGTTCAATGTATATACTTCTTTCAACAGGACTTTGCAAAGTTCAGGAGAACTTGCAATGCCTTCCCTCACGCGGCAAAGTCTCTGGAAGGTTCCGTCTAGGACCGGCCCTTCAGGGGCCAAGAAGCCCACCTCAGACTTCCCCACTGAAGCTCTACCGTGGGAACTCGGTGTGCCTCCAGACAAAATGAAAGACTTGTTCTACTTCAAGGGATTAAGTTTAGGAGCGGGACCTTATTTACAACACAAGTCCCTTCTCACAAGTTCCTTCTCACAAATGCACTTTTGATCAGCCATCATATGAAGACCCTCCAGTAATCCCTCTTTTACCATGGAAATAAATGGAGACAGAAGGTTGAAAAAAATTATTGTTGTCACAGAGGGGGTATCCGAATCGCCAGGATTGTCAATGAAAGGTTTGGGAGGGGACAGAATCTCATCGCGCAGGAATCTGAAGGGGAGTTTCCCCTGAGTGAGGACCCCCGTTCTTTTCAAGGCTCCGTCTTCCCTTGCTGTCCCCCTATTAATTTCAATGTTCCCTTCCAGCTTTCTTAACTGCGCTCATTTACGGGAAGTCTGGAAGCGGGGACTGTGCCTGCAGGTTGTGCCCTAGGCCAAAAGGGCTCGGGGGGGGGACCCCTGGAAACCTGCTGAAACCGGCAAAGAGAGGGAGAAAAACTGCTCCCTTTCGACTCCGAAATAACCACCGTGTTAAGAGAGCCTGCTTTTATTTATTTTTGTACAGCTTCCACATCTCCCATCAGCTTCTCCAGGGCAGCAACCCCAACCTCCGGGGAGCCACCACCTCAATGCGTTGAGCACTGCCCCCCCCAGTTCCTGTCCAATGGGACGAGAATCAGCCACGTAGGACTCTCCGCAAGACACGGGAGGGCCCCAGCTCCCCTCCTCGCTTTCCCCCGGGTTGTTCACAGGTGTTTAAGGTGGAAATTGGGTGCTTCCCTGTACCTGGATAAGAGGTTTAAGCAGTTAGAGCAGGGTGGTTCTCTGCTGCTCTTTGCAAATGAGCCAATGCAGCTGCCCAGTCCGAAGCCTTGAACGAGAAGGCCCGTGTGCCTCAATAGCACGCAGATAATTCACCTCACGCACAGGAGCTCACAATATTAACGAGAGGTAAAATTCACAAGATTCACCACACTTACCTCACCAAACTCACCACTCCGCTGACAATTCTCGACACCTCCGCGCCCCTCCGCTGAAAATTCTCCACACCTCCGCACCACTCCGCTGACAATTCTCCACACCTCCGTACCCCTCCGCTGACAATTCTCGACACCTCCGCACCCCTCCGCTGAAAATTCTCCACACCTCCGCACCACTCCGCTGACAATTCTCCACACCTCCGCACCACTCCGATGACAATTCTCCAAACCACCTCACCACTCCGCTGACAATTCTCCACACCTCCGTACCCCTCCGCTGACAATTCTCCACACCTCCGTATCCCTCCGCTAATAATTCTCCACACCTCCGCACCACTCCGCTGACAAATCTCCACACCTCCGCACCACTCCGCTGACAATTCTCTATACCACCTCACCACTCCGCTGACAAATCTCCACACCTCCGCACCACTCCGCTGACAATTCTCTATACCACCTCACCACTCCGCTGATAATTCTCCACACCACTAAGCACACCACTAACCACACCAAGCACTCAACTCCCACAACACCACACCACAACCACCAAGCTACACCCACCTCACCACACCCCTTATCAGAGCACCTCACAATGGCCCACCTTGCTCAGCGCCGGGCACATGACCTCACAATGGCCCACCTCACTTAGCGCTGGGCACAGTCACCCCTGGGGCAGAGTGACCCACGCTTCCCTGGATGTTTAAGATATTCAGATGAGGGCCAATAATTCTCACTTATACCTGAAAGCAGAACTGTCCGGGCCCTGCAGCTGGTGCCAAATGCTGCAGCCAGAATGAATTAAAACCAGATGGCACAACCCGGCCAGGGTGGATTTATGCAGCTACCATTAAGAGGTGTTCTGCCCCAGCACACAAGCACACAAGCACACTTGTAAGGGCAGCCATCAGTGTGGTGCTTTGTATTGTGTGTTGAGATTAACAGCTCTTTGCTATGATGGTAAGCCTCTTTATTGAGAACTGGAAGCAGAGAGACTGAGGCCTCAGGCTCAACAGGCACCAGTTTGTACTTGTAGAGACCACGCCCCCTTGTACAACCACCAAGACAACGTAAGCAGCTGGAATCCTTCATTTGCATGAGCATCTATTTTTCAGCCCAGCGATTGGCTACCAGGCAACAGTTCTGGTTGGCCGTGCCGGCACCCAAACACCAATCGCTTTGTAGGCCTCAGGAGCCTCCGTTCCACTCACGCCACGCGTAGCACTTTGCTCCTTGAGGAGGCGGGTATCGTTCGCCTTCCCCAGCTTCCTGATGGGAAGAAAGAGGCAGGTCTTGTTCTCCCACTGCATTGAATGTTTGCGCCCTGTTTGACGCGGCTACGCATCTCATCCCCAGAGTTCTGTCCGGGCCGGAGGCGCAAGGCCTGAGACCGCAAGGCATCCCAGCAAGACCTGAAAATGCTTCTCCACCCCAACCATACCCCTCTGACCAACGGGGTGAAAAGCCAGGCCCTTTTCCTCACTTAGTTTTCTCTCTCTCAGGACAGTTCTACCACAAGAACAGAAAGCAGAGAGCAAAGGAAAGCCCTCCGTTCACCCCAGGAGACGTCCCTTCGCCCCTCTCCTCGGTCAGAGCATGTAGCCCACCAGCCAGACGAGAGGACAGGGGACTGGTGGCCGTTCCTCCCCCCCTTCTCTATCTCCCCCCCCCCCCATTGTACACCAGGGGAAGGATGGCTGACCCTCTCCGAATGATCCCCCATTAACACTCAGCAGGACCACTCAGGCAGGGGACTAAGCCTAACGCGGCTTTTGCAAGAACTTTCCTACCCTCTCCACCTCTCGCGTGGATTCCTTGGTGGGGAGGAAGGCTTGTGGCAGAAGCGTTCTCTGCCTTGTAGGCCTTTCTATGGCCTCTCCCCTCTTTGCATCCTCACACACACACCGTGCCTACAGGAATGGACAGTCCAGGACTCTCGATCGGAAGAGCCTCGTCCCTGCGTGTTGTCCAGGGGGGCCACGTAGGGAGTTCTCCGGAGGGCCAAGGGCAGATGTCCATTCTTACTGGGTTAACTAGAAGGAAAACAAACTCCCATGCAATTTCTGTTCGCTCCGGGCTAAATATTCCACAACACTTTTTTTTTTACTTAAGTGTTTTAATATTAACTTGCCTGTTTTCTATTTTTTTCTGTGATCTGCTTTGAGCCTGACTCTCAGGGAGAGCAGAATAGAAACGTAATAAAATTAAAATAATAAAATGGATAAATAATTCTGCTTTGTGACATACAGAGACTCCTGCCTACACAACGTCCTGTATGGGGGCAGGTATTCTGTAATCTCATCATTAACTATTTAGTGATTTATTTTTCATTTTAGTACAGCCTTTAAATCCTGTATCTTTGTGAGTTTTGTGATGTGCCATGGATTTTAAAGGGAGGAAGCAGGATGAGGCCCAGAATAACAGCTCGGTCGACGGAAGCAGAATGTGTTCCTATGCATTCCGAGTGCAGGGATATCCAGCTGAGAAGTGATGTTATTTTATTTATTTACGTTGTTGATAGTCCGCCTTTCTCACTGAGACTCGGGGTGGATTACACAGGGTGAGTCAATACAGTACAAAGACATTTCAGTTAGCAATCTAATAGGGTCTATAAATGCAAGGTTGCAAAGATTTCAAACCAGCAGAAATCCAATATGAAAATGCTGCATAAGCCATTCTACAGCTGACCTATGAAACAGCCTGGGAATGACCCAGTGGGACCATCCTTCTGGCACTAGTAGTGGGGTCTCTGGTCCCTCAGTATTTACAACACGAGTGGAAAAGTCTATGGTCCCTCCCTATCCCTTTACGGATGGATTTTTGAGACCACTTCCTTACAGTACAGCCTTCCTATCGGAGCGAAAAGGGCTCTAGAAAACTTCAGTGTTGGGTCATTTTTGGAAGGCCTGGAGAGTAGGAGCTTTCCTGACCTCTTTAGGGAGACCATGCCATAAAGGGGGGGCCAGCCCAGAGAACAGAAGGCTGGGCACCAGTTGCTTCACATTGGAATGACCTTGTATTAGGAACAACTTTTTTCTCCCTGTTTTAGGCCTGCTCAGCCTGAACCAGAGTATTAACGTATCCATTCGATGGCCTGATTTTGGGTGGGGGAGAACCGTCTTGTAGGGGACAGTCTCTGGACTGGCAAGATGTGCGATTTGGGGAGATCCAAAGATTGTTTTGGGGTGCAGAGGGCTTTCATCTTTGCCAGTTCCTTGTTCACAGCAATTCCCAATACAAGGTTCTGGGGGGCAGGCTGAATAGGAGGCCTTAGCTCCAGAACCAGTGACTGGATCAGCACCAGCACATGCCCTCTGGCAGGGGACAGCCTCGTCTGGACAGCTAGCCTGTGTGATTTGGGGTGATGCAAATGCAACCCTTGTCCACTGGAGGGAGGGAGATAAAGAGTTGGCGCAATTTCCCCTGAGAGACTGGAGGGCCTGAAGCTGCAGGGAGAAGTGCTCTCCCCTCCGAAGCACGCCCTTCATGAGCTCCCTCTTAACGTTGCAGACTCCTGTGGAGAGCAGAAGACACCCCAACGCAGAGCACAGCCACAAGTTGCTGCATTTCAAGGGGCTGGGTGGCCAGCAGAGGTCCGAAAGACGGAGGCCTGGGTCTGCTGGAGCCAAACAGGCCTGGTTGTTACATGACTGTATCGTTCCAAAGAAGAGGTTTTCTTTTTTCAAGTTTGTTCATGGTTATGTTTTTATAAATGCAAGTGTCACATGGTGGGATCACACTGTCATAGACCTGAACTCTCCCAGTTCTCAGATTAGATATATCTATTTGTTTTATGTTGTTCCTCGAACAAAACAGGTTTCACAAAGATTGTTTTGGGGTGCAGAGGGCTTTCATCTTTGCCAGGTCCTTATTCACAGCAATTCCCAAGAGAAGGTTCTGCGAGGCAGGCCAAATAGGTGGCCTTAGCTCCAGAACCAGTGACTGGATCAGCACCAGCACGTGTCCTCTCCCAGGGGATAGTCTCTGGAGGTCAGGGCTGTGGGATTTGGGGTGATCCAAACCTTTTGGGAGGGGGTGCAGCTGCTCCCCTTTCTGCCTATTGATTTGTTCTGGGGGCACCCTAGTTTGACGTGGTTAACTCAAGAACTGGGCTTTGAGGGATGACCCAGTATAGGCCCCTTTAGAGGGCCAAGTCAGCTGAATCTGGAGGTGTTTGATATGTGCCCCTCCAAACTTTACTTTGGGTTTCAGAGCGTTTCAGTTTTCTCTAATATTTGGCTTTGGCTTTGCCATTAAGCAACTGGGAACCAACTTCAGCGTCATGTTAGTTTTTGCCTTGCATTTCCCCATTTTTTATGGTTCTTTTGGGGACCACTTACACCCCAATCTTTTCCTATCAATCAAAGCCTCCAAAGGGTGTAACTCTGCTGAGGATTGTACCCTTAATAGCCCGTGAAGAAGCTCGGAAAGGCCCTGTGGCTCACGTGCTTGCTTCTTCCTTGCATGCTCCCTGAGCATCTTTGCAGGACAATCCTAAACCGAGTTACGTTCTTTTAAGCCCATTGGCTTTAAGCTTGGCCTGCTACTTCCTTATCATCAAAACTAGGGCTTGCAAGGGCAGGATAAAACAGGAAAGGGCGCTTTGTGCTTGTGAGGGGAACTCCACAGTGTCCCAGTAAAGGGAGACCCCTTAAGCAAGACCCTCAAACTCAATCAGTCCAAGGCAGTAAATAATGGCAAAAGTCAGGAAAAGGTTGATTGGCGAGGCACTCAGTAAACTGATGCACTCCAAACAGATCTGGCAGAGTGCATCTCTCACAAAGCAGTCGCCCATTCTTATATCCTCTTCCAAACAAAGTCATCTGAAATTTGTTCACAGAGGACAAATAAGCTGAAGAAAGGGAGATCATAAAAGGAATGCTGGCACATCAAAATCATAACATTCAAGCGTTTGGGAGGCCATGTCTTCTTGTAAATCCAAACATCTCAGTTATCTCAGTTATCTTTTACCTACCTTGCAATTTCTAGAGAGAGAGAGTAAAAAACGTTTGGGGAATTGCTATTTAAGACCCTCGCTCCCATAGTGCCTTGCAAGAGACCCAAACTCCAAAAGTCTTCTAGCTAAAGCTACACAACTATACAAGTCCCTTAACAGTTCTACACCTTGGCTCTGCTCATGGGGGTGGATGTGGGAGTGGGATTGTCCGCACAGTGCCACACGATGTTTGGGAGTGATGTCTCAACTATGCCAGACGTCGGCCATCACACTGGGCAGCAGTTGATGCCATCCTTTAGTCAGATCTACCTTTGGCAATATATTATTTGAATGGCGACGGTATTGCTTGCTCATAGGAATCCATAGTCACATTTGCACCCCACTGTAATCTCTCAAAGGAGAAATAGATGTGACCTCTGTGGGTCAATGTGTGGAGGGCTTGGCCCTCAGCAACACCTGCTTTAGGCTATTTACCTAGGAACTTCGAAGAGGTATGGAGATGACAGTAAAGCCTTTTGTAATTTTGATTGTGTGAATAAAATAACCGTTTCACAAGTAACAGGTAGAAAACAAAGTGCAGATCTGTCTTGCATACTTTTATATCTCTATCAGGTCTAAAAGCCCAAGGAACTAAGTTGCGCTTCAGTGTGCATATGACACATATTTTTTAATAGTTTTTTATTGGTTTTCTCATATAGGAATAGGGGGGACAGGGGGAAAAGTAGGAAGGCAATGTTTAATATATATCATAGAGTCTGCTTGAGTTCGAATTCTACTATCTATATCTTTTCATCATAACATTTTATCGAACATTTAACTGTGATGATTAATAACACGTTACAGTAGCGTCATCATATAGTTACTACTAGAGATGGGCACAGACCGGCATTTGCCTACGGACTGCCGGTTCGGGGTTTGTGGGCTTCCACGTACCACGGTCCATGAACTTTTAACGGACCAGGCCCGGTTCGAGAACCGGTTCGAGAACCAGTTCGAGTCAGAAAAGGCCTTGGTTTTCCCACAGATTTTCACTTCAGTCGACTTTCCCCACCAAAGGTTCTCATGTAATGCTCCTCGATTATCACTTTTCCAAAGAGACAAACAACAACTTCCCCTCCCCTATTCTGACTGACCCTTACCCACCCTTGGGGGAAGGAGAGAGACTTGTGCTCCTGTCCAGGAGAGGTGGCTGCCCACAAAACCCACCTACATGGGGCTGCATCAACAAGAGATGCCCTCCCCGGGGGCGGGGAGACCAACTCTCCATGATGGGAAATGAATGGATGTACTTGAGTGAAAGCCAACTCCGCAACAGGATCATGTAGCAATTCAAAGGCCCCTTGCTGGAATGGAAGGCACGGGAGGGATGGAAAGGATGCCTTCCACACCTTGAGGGAAGGAAACTTATGCTACCTTGTTCAGAGGGAGCCTCTTTGGGCAGTGGACAACGAGTCCCACCTTAGTGACGGGGTGTGTCAGCTTGCTTGCTATCAAGCAAGCTGACCTGGGCCACTGTCCTACTTCTCACTGGACTTTGGGGATTGACCCTCAGAGGGGCCCTTGCGCTCGCAAGAGCAGGACGGTTGCCGACGAAACCCACTTCACCGAATGTGATGCAGTCCATCAGGAAGCTCATCATGTGCCTTAGACTGTTTTGTCAGCATACAAATCATATCAAGAAAAAGAGGAGGTACTTAGAAGGTGCCAGGGACAGGGCTTGTCGTCGGGAGGAGGATAATATGTGTTTGTAAAGCTCAGTCATCATGTGCCTTACACTGTTTGGTCAATATACAAATACAAATCCACTATTTAGGGAGTGAAAAAGGCTTAGAAAGAAGTGAAGCAGACAGAGCACCCCAAAACCTGCTGCCAGTGGTCCTAGGGTGGGTGTTTAACAGAGGCCAGTAGCAATCTCCCCCTGCACCTCAAAAACCAGGCAGGAAATGTCCCCCCAAGTCACCCACTATTTAGGGAGTGAAAAAGGCTTTGAAAGAAGTGAAGCAGACAGAGCACCCCAAAACCTGCTGCCAGTGGTCCTAGGGTGGGTGTTTCACAGAGGCCAGTAGCAATCTCCCCCTGCACCTCAAAAGCCAGGCTGGAAATGTCCCCCCAAGTCACCCACTATTTAGGGAGTGAAAAAGGCTTTGAAAGAAGTGAAGCAGACAGAGCACCCCAAAACCTGCTGCCAGTAGTCCTAGGGTGGGTGTTTCACAGAGGCCAGTAGCAATCTCCCCCTGCACCTCAAAAGCCAGGCTGGAAATGTCCCCCCAAGTCACCCACTATTGACGGAGTGAAAGGCTTTGAAAGGAGTGAAGCAGAGAGCCCCCCCCCAAAGCGAGCTGCCGGTCACCAGAATGTAGGTGTTTCTCAGAGGCCAGTAGCTGTCTTCCCCCTGCACCTCAAAAGCCAGGCTGGAAGTGTCCCCCCAAGTCACCCACTAAAAAGGTTTTGAAAGGAGTGAAGCAGAGGGAGCCCCCAAAACGTGCTGCCGGTCATCACCAGAGAGTGGGTGTTTCACAGAGCCTCATAGCAGTCTTCCTCCCATTGCATCTCATCAGCAGCCAAAAAAAAATGTGGGGGAATGAAGGCAAGAACTCAAGCAGACAACGCCCAAAGCTGCCTTGCACCCACTGTGGGTCTGTGAGTGGGGTGGCGTCACAGCACAATAGAACCCACTGGCAACCCAGAAAAAAGGAAGAGATTGGGGGGGGGGATTAAGTCCGAGAAGAACCCAAGGACTCAAAACGCAGAAAGAAATCAGAGTAACCCAATAGTGCAGTAAAAGGATTTTTTTTAAGTGCTCTAGAATAGAAACGAGGAGAAAAAAATTAAACAGGAATGGAGAAAAGAGAAAGCTCTCTTGCACCAGAAGCCCCAAAGCCCCAAGGCACAAGTCGCGCTCTCACAAAAAAAAAAACCTTCCCCACAGCAAGCAGTCGCTAAGCTAACTCGCGTCCCCACGCCAGCAAAATGGAGCGGGTCTTCGCGCGCTTTGTCTTTTATGCAGAAAGGCTGTGATCTCTGACAATCTCTTGATTGGCTGACAGAACTGCCAATCAAGGTTTCCTGGGCTAAGATTGGTGTGTTCCAAACGGGGAAGGTGGCTCCACACCGCTGCCGAGGAAATTGTTTGAGCGGGAATCCTGGCATGACGGGCCAACGGACACACGGACGGAAAGCCCCAATGTTCGGCGGTTTCGTGAGAAAAACACGCGCCCACGGGCCACGTGTTCGCGAAGGACGAACTGAGTAAGTTCGTGACGAAATTAGGTCCGTTATGCAGACCGTGCCCCTCTCTAGTTACTACCTTAAAGTCACTACATTTGTTTTTTATCCATTCATAAAATGGTATCCGTGAGGCTGCAAAATCTTCCTGTATCTGTCCTTTCATTAATGAAGTTAATTTGTCCATTTCTGCATTTTCCTTTGTCTTCGCTATCAATTCTTCTCAGGGTATTATCGCTCTTTTCCAGAAGGATGCCAATAGAGTTCTTGCTGCTGTTACTCCATGGATTATAAAATATTTCTGATCTTTTCCAATTTCTTCTGGTACACAATTTAACAAAAATATCTCAGGTTTAAAAGGGATTGTACATTGTAAAATTTGTTGTAACAGGTTATGCACCATGATCCAGATTTAGTGGACTTCTTTACATGTCCAACACATATGATAAAATGTTCCTGTGTGTTTCACACATTTCCAGCACCTGTTTGACATATTTTTGTGCATTTTAGCTAGCCTGTCTGGTGTCAAGTACCATCTATAAAACATCTTATACAGATTTTCTTTGAAAGCAACTGATTTAGCTATTTTAATATTAACTTTCCATATCTTATTCCATTGCATCAAATACAAATTGTATCCTAAGTTTTGTGACCATTTCGTTTTATATTCTTCCACTTGCATTAAAAACATATACATCTTTTTTATCAGTTTCTCATCAGAATGACACAGCAAAGTTTCAAATACATTTTGTCCTAAGAAGAAGCCTCCCAGTTTTTATCTTTGTTGTATCTGGACTCAGTCTGAGCCCTTGCCCACCCATCTAAATTAAAGCCTTGTCTCTGGAGTTCTTCTTCTGATTTTAATACTTCTTTATAGTCTAAAACATGTCTGTATCTAATATTCTTATCTAGGGAAAACGTCTTTGGTTGTGAGAATGCTTCTAAAGGTGAAACCCACTGTGGAACCTTCTTGTAAATTTCCGGGACAGTATTTTCCCATATAGTCATGATGGATTTCCTAATCCAATGATTCTTGAACTATGCCCTTCAGCTTTCCCATGCCATAGAAAAGCATGCCAGCCTAGTTGCAATTCACGTCCTTCTAGGGCAAGTAATCTTTTATTTTCTAGTCAAATCCAATCTCAACCACACCACACAGCATGCTTTAAAGTGTATTCTCCAATCTGGTAGAGCAAAACCTGCATTATCTTTGAACTCTTGGAGGCTTTTCAACTTAATCCTTGGTTTCCTCCCTTGCCATATAAATTTAGATATTATCTTATTTAGTTCTTCAAAGAAAGTCTTATTGATACAAATAGGGATAGTTTGATATAAGAAGATTAACTGTGGTAATATATTCATTGTAATAGTTGCAATTCTTCCCAATAGCAAAAGCTGTAGTCCTTTCCATTTCTCTAAGTCATTTTTAATTTCTTGTAACAGTTTCATATAATTATCTTTCATTAATGAACTACATTTAGTTGTTAAATAGACTCCTAAATATTTAACCTTCTTTGCAAGTTGAAATCGGGGACTGATGTTGAGAACTTCCATCTCTCATCCAAGCACTGAGGAGGACACAGGGAAAACCAGTCAGATACATCTTCATGTTTCAGAAGCCACAGTACAATTCTGGAAGCCCCGCTAGGCTATGAACATCAGTTGATCCAGATAAGGTAAAAAAAAGATCCTTGAAGGTGCATCAGACTTCAAAAGAAGCACATGAAGAAATAGGGAAAAGACCTTCCACACGCACACAGACACACCAAGACACACAACAACGATGTGTATTTTTATTTGGAACATAAGAATAACATTCGATTTATATACCACCCACTCAGAGCAGTTTACAAAGTATGCTGTTACTAGTATTAGTAGAGTTCTTATTTGGAGAAGGCTTGGAATTGTAAACACCAAGAAAAATTGCCTGAAGGGGGCTCCTCAGTGATGTTCAGCACCTTGAAAACCACCTAAAAAGGCATTCTTCTGGAATGGAGCTGAAGACTCCTGACCAAGACCTAAAGGGGAAGGGGTCTCCTCCCATCATGATAACCTGCAGCACCAGAAAGATTGGTGAGGAAAGGTGAAGGGTACTGAATAATATTACTAATCTGCAGTCAACATTGGGTGTGGGTCAAGGGCTCCAGGCACAGAGGACACTGGGCGGAGATGCTGTTCTCCCTCTGCCCAGGCTGGAGGTAAATCTCCCCATGGCAGCACAGTTTGAAGGAGGCAGGTGTGGGTCAAGGGCTCCAGGCACAGAGGACAATGGGCGGAGATGCTATTCTCCCTCTGCCCAGGCTGGAGATAATTCTCCCCAAGGAAGCACAGTTTGAATGAGGCAGGTGTGGGTCAAGGGCTCCAGGGACAGAGGACAATGGGCTGAGATGCTGTTCTCCCTCTGCCCAGGCTGGAGGTAAATCTCCCCATGGCAGCACAGTTTGAAGGAGGCAGGTGTGGGTCAAGGGCTCCAGGCACAGAGGACAATGGGCTGAGATGCTGTTCTCCCTCTGCCCAGGCTGGAGGTAAATCTCCCCATGGCAGCACAGTTTGAAGGAGGCAGGTGTGGGTCAAGGGCTCCAGGCACAGAGGACAATGGGCTGAGATGCTGGTCTCCCTCTCCCCAGGCTGGAGGTAAATGTCCCCACGGCAGCACAGTTTGAAGGAGGCAGGTGTGGGTCAAGGGCTCCAGGCACAGAGGACAATGGGCTGAGATGCGGGTCTCTCTCTGCCCAAGATGGAGGTGATTCTCCCCATGGCAGCACAGTTTGAAGGAGGCAGGTGTGGGTCAAGGGCTCCAGGCACAGAAGACAATGGGCTGAGATGCTGGTCTCCCTCTGCCCAGGCTGGAGGTAAATCTCCCCATGGCAGCACAGTTTGAAGGAGGCAGGTGTGGGTCAAGGGCTCCAGGCACAGAAGACAATGGGCTGAGATGCGGGTCTCTCTCTGCCCAGGCTGGAGGTAAATCTCCTCACGGCAGCACAGTTTGAAGGAGGCAGGTGTGGGTCAAGGGCTCCAGGCACAGAGGACAATGGGCTGAGATGCTGCTCTCTCTGCCCAGGCTGGAGATAATTCTACCCACGGCAGCACAGTTTGAAGGAGGCAGGTGTGGGTCAAGGGCTCCAGGCACAGAGGACAATGGGCTGAGATGCTGGTCTCTCTCTGCCCAGGTTGGAGATAATTCTCCCCATGGCAGCACAGTTTGAAGGAGGCAGGTGTGGGTCAAGGGCTCCAGGCACAGAGGATAATGGGCTGAGATGCGGGTCTCTCTCTGCCCAGGCTGGAGGTAAATCTCCCCATGGCAGCACAGTTTGAAGGAGGCAGGTGTGGGTCAAGGGCTCCAGGCACAGAAGACAATGGGCTGAGATGCGGGTCTCTCTCTGCCCAGGCTGGAGGTAAATCTCCCCACGGCAGCACAGTTTGAAGGAGGCAGGTGTGGGTCAAGGACTCCAGGCACAGAGGACAATGGGCTGAGATGCTGGTCTCTCTCTGCCCAGGCTGGTGATAATTCTCCCCATGGCAGCACAGTTTGAAGGAGGCAGGTGTGGGTCAAGGGCTCCAGGCACAGAGGACAATGGGCTGAGATGCGGGTCTCTCTCTCCCCAAGATGGAGGTGATTCTCCCCATGGCAGCACAGTTTGAAGGAGGCAGGTGTGGGTCAAGGGCTCCAGGCACAGAGGACAATGGGCTGAGATGCGGGTCTCTCTCTACCCAAGATGGAGGTGATTCTCCCCATGGCAGCACAGTTTGAAGGAGGCAGGTGTGGGTCAAGGGCTCCAGGCACAGAGGACAATGGGCTGAGATGCGGGTCTCTCTCTGCCCAGGCTGGAGCTAAATCTCCCCATGGCAGCACAGTTGGAAGGAGGCAGGTGTGGGTCAAGGGCTCCAGGCACAGAGGACAATGGGCTGAGATGCGGGTCTCTCTCTGCCCAAGATGGAGGTGATTCTCCCCATGGCAGCACAGTTTGAAGGAGGCAGGTGTGGGTCAAGGGCTCCAGGCACAGAGGACAATGGGCTGAGATGCGGGTCTCTCTCTGCCCAGGCTGGAGGTAAATCTCCCCATGGCAGCACAGTTTGAAGGAGGCAGGTGTGGGTCAAGGGCTCCAGGGACAGAGGACAATGGGCTGAGATGCTGGTCTCCCTCTGCCCAGGCTGGAGGTAAATCTCCCCATGACAGCACAGTTTGAAGGAGGCAGGTGTGGGTCAAGGGCTCCAGGCACAGAAGACAATGGGCTGAGATGCGGGTCTCTCTCTGCCCAGGCTGGAGGTAAATCTCCCCACGGCAGCACAGTTTGAAGGAGGCAGGTGTGGGTCAAGGGCTCCAGGCACAGAGGACAATGGGCTGAGATGCTGGTCTCTCTCTGCCCAGGCTGGTGATAATTCTCCCCATGGCAGCACAGTTTGAAGGAGGCAGGTGTGGGTCAAGGGCTCCAGGCACAGAGGACAATGGGCTGAGATGCGGGTCTCTCTCTGCCCAAGATGGAGGTGATTCTCCCCATGGCAGCACAGTTTGAAGGAGGCAGGTGTGGGTCAAGGGCTCCAGGCACAGAGGACAATGGGCTGAGATGCGGGTCTCTCTCTGCCCAAGATGGAGGTGATTCTCCCCATGGCAGCACATTTTGAAGGAGGCAGGTGTGGGTCAAGGGCTCCAGGCACAGAGGACAATGGGCTGAGATGCGGGTCTCTCTCTGCCCAGGCTGGAGGTAAATCTCCCCATGGCAGCACAGTATGAAGGAGGCAGGTGTGGGTCAAGGGCTCCAGGGACAGAGGACAATGGGCTGAGATGCTGGTCTCCCTCTGCCCAGGCTGGAGGTAAATCTCCCCACGGCAGCACAGTTTGAAGGAGGCAGGTGTGGGTCAAGGGCTCCAGGCAAAGAGGACAATGGGCTGAGATGCGGGT
Organism: Eublepharis macularius; assembly: GCF_028583425.1. Classification (NCBI taxonomy): domain Eukaryota; kingdom Metazoa; phylum Chordata; class Lepidosauria; order Squamata; family Eublepharidae; genus Eublepharis; species Eublepharis macularius. The sequence goes on from NC_072792.1 coordinate 4,127,460, forward strand.
CTCTCTCTGCCCAAGATGGAGGTGATTCTCCCCATGGCAGCACAGTTTGAAGGAGGCAGGTGTGGGTCAAGGGCTCCAGGCACAGAGGACAATGGGCTGAGATGCGGGTCTCTCTCTGCCCTGGCTGGAGGTAAATCTCCCCACGGCAGCACAGTTTGAAGGAGGCACGTGTGGGTCAAGGGCTCCAGGCACAGAGGACAATGGGCTGAGATGCGGGTCTCTCTCTGCCCAAGATGGAGGTGATTCTCCCCATGGCAGCACAGTTTGAAGGAGGCAGGGGTGGGTCAAGGGCTCCAGGCACAGAGGACAATGGGCTGAGATGCGGGTCTCTCTCTGCCCAGGCTGGAGGTAAATCTCCCCACGGCAGCACAGTTTGAAGGAGGCAGGTGTGGGTCAAGGGCTCCAGGCACAGAAGACAATGGGCTGAGATGCTGGTCTCCCTCTGCCCAGGCTGGAGGTAAATCTCCCCACGGCAGCACAGTTTGAAGGAGGCAGGTGTGGGTCAAGGGCTCCAGGCACAGAGGACGCTGGGCTGAGATGCTGGTCTCTCTCTCTGTCTGCCCCGGCTGGAGGCAGTTCTCCACACAACAGCGCAGTTTGAAGAAGGCAGATGTTGGTAAAGTGCATTAAGCACCGAGGAGGCTGGGCAGAGATGGAGGTTGCTGCCTGCCCATGCTGGAAATGGTTCTCCTATGGCCGCCTCTCTGGTGGAGCCCGACGGAGGGTGCCAAGGAGGGAAGGCAGAGGTGAGTAGCTGGTGTCTCTCAGGACAGGAGTGAGGATGCTCTCTCAATGCCTCCCAGAGAAGCTCCCTTTCAAGTGCTTGTGGCACTCGAAATGGCTTCTCTGCGCAATCTTGCGTGGCCTACGAAAAATAAACCAGAAACGGAAGTTTTTAGTCCTCCAGCCCCACCTTCTGCATGCCACGTTCCTTCAGGAGTCCACGCCCCTGTGAAGATTCCTACAGTTAGAGGAAATGGGGACAGAGCATGGGACGGTCTAGGAATGAATGAGGGATACCCCCCCCACACACACACACACATCTTGTCTGTCAGGATAAGACCCATGCAGCCTTGGTTCATCCAGGTCAGCGTTGTCTGGAGTAACTGGCCAGCAAAGGGGGGGGGTCTTTGGGAAGGCCGGCTTCCGGAGCTCTGTCAGGAGGAAAGCTGGGCCTTGCTGTGGAGCAGCACTCCTTTGGGCTCGTTCCCTGCATCTCGGGAGGGGGCGGTCTTCATAACCCCCACCCACCCATTCTGTTGGGAGATGGCCTTACCTGCTGGTTAGAGGAGGAGCCGGAGTTCAGGGGGGACGTCGGTGCCGTTGCAATAGTCGTAAACGACTAGGGCCAGTCCCGCCCTGAGTTCTCTTTCCTGTAGATGTGAACCCAAAAGACCCCAAATCATCCCAATTCTTCTTTTCCCTCGCTTCGGGAGGGGTCTGCTTCCACCGACCCCCAAGGCCCCTCACCAGGTTGACCCCCTTGCTCACCTCCTCCTCGTCGTTCAGAACTGCCTGGGCCTGGCCAAGGAGGGAGAGGACCACGAAAGCGGCTCCCTCCCTCACCCAGTCCGGGCCCAGGCAGACGATGAAGTCCCAGCAGGCCAGGAGGCATTGAGAGAGCTGCTCCTCACTCAGGCAGGCCCGGAAGTGCTGAAAAGAGAAGTCCCCCTCAATGGTGGCCCTCTCCCGGACACGAGGGAAGCTGTCCTGACGCCTGACCCTGTGGAGCCCCCCCCCGGGTTCTGCCCCCCCATCTCTGTTGAGCCCCCTTTCAACAGAGAATCCAGAAGCTCCGCCTCTCATCCTTCTACGCTCTTAAGGGCAAGGTAAAAGGATGGCCACATGCCCTTGAAATGTGAGTCAGCGTGTAGAGTGTGAGTCGAAACTACAAGCGTGGAGAGGCCAGTGTCTGTTTGCACCCCTGGCTGAAGAATTCCTGCCCATGGGTGCCCTGCTTTCTGGAGGGGAAGGGAATAAGGCCACCCTTCGCCCGAGACCCTCCCTTCCCAAGAGAGCTGGCTGGGGAGAAGAGCCCTGCCAGCACCGCCAGCACCGCCTCCTTCCTTACCTTTCCCATACAGATGGCATTCTGGTACTGGCACTTCCAGGCCTGTCCGTCCTCTGCCTTCCACCTCAGGCGGCGGCCCCTCCCTCCAAGCCCTGGCAGGAAGAAAGCACAAGTTCAGGCTCGGCTGCCCTGACCAGCACAGCTTCCCCTCTCTCTCCTCCAGGGCTCTCTCTCTGTTTCCCCCTCTCTGAGCCCCCGTCCCTCCAGCTCCCCTTTCTCCCTGACCCCCTCCTGAATAGCTGCAGCAGTGCTCTGTGGCAAGAATCCAGAAATGAGGCACAAATAAGGCAAAGGCCATGGCCGAGGGGGGGGTGGTGTGCGCAAAGGTCCCGCTTCACGTTTTCGGAAGATGCATCCTTGCAGCAGGGGCATGAAGTCCATGGACATGAAGGGAAACTGCAAGCATAGCTGGAGGAGTGATCTCAAAGGTTGGCTGGCCTCCTTCATCCCTGTTGACTTACCCTTCTGGCCCAGCAAGGTGTTGTAGAGCTGGCCCACGGACTCCCTGGCTTGCTCCCGAATCCCGGGTTCGGGATCGACCAGGGAGAGGGCCAGCGGGGCCAGAAGGTGGCCGATGTCGGGCTCGAAGAAGTCCTAGAGGGAGGAAAAGAAGAGGCGTCTTTTGCCAATCCGCAAAGAACCCTGAGCTTGACTCTGAGGCCCCCCTGGTGGGCCTTGGAGGGTCTGAATGGGGCCCCAGATCTTAGCCCTGAGCACCCCCGACCTGTCCTGTCGAGGCAGTCCAGGGACAAGGCAGGGGCCTCTGTCTGCTCTCCGAATTTGCTACTCTGCAGCGGCTTCCGCGGCCTGTCTTTTGGGAGCCAAAATACGATTCTCAGGGAAATCAGCTTGGTCTATAACCACCACTCCCTTCTCAGCCTCTCTCTCTGTCCAGAGGGTGGATTTCTTCAGTCATCCTGAACGCCCTTCCCGTCTAGGGCAAGCCCTTTGTGCTGGACTGGGGTCTAGGGCAGCTTTTCCTCTAACCTCGGCAACCTTCTGAAGCCTCATTTTGGCTGCTGACCTGCGCTGGCTCCGTCCGCTCTTCCGGGTTCCTCTACACGGACCTTTTCACTCCCCCCCTCCCACAGAGCCTCGTCCTCTGCTCCCAAGTCTGCCCATGGAGACCCCTGGCGCTCTGCCCCCACTCCAAACACAGAGAAGGATGTCCAGCAGAACGGCTCCTCCTGGGATTCAGTGCTGCGGGCAAGGAGAGGGCAGCGTAGCCTCTCCCGGGAGGAGTCCCAAGGGGCTGGGCAGGAGCAGGGGCTGAGCGCCAGGCAAAGGCAGCCCCCACCTAGGCAAGGCCCTTGGCAAGTGAGCCCAAGCCTCCCGGCCCTCCCTCCAAAGCCCAGGCAGAGTGGGGACACTCACGTGAAAGGCGAGGAGGCGGCAGGCATAGGAGAGCAGGTGGCTGTATAGGGAGAGGGCCTTGGCTCTCACCTCTGCCCCACTGCTCTGCATCCAGTAGGACAGATGCTGTGGAGAGAAGCAATGCTTCCGAGTCAGGCCCTGAGCTCTGTGCCCACAGCTGTACCCACCCAAGACTTTCCTCCTCTGCAAGGAAATCCCCTCAGGGGACTCTGCTCCTGTGGGATAGCTGCCTGCCTGCGTTCTGGGACTGCCTCTCCTGGCCCCCGGGGAGCCTCTCTTCCCTGTTTGCTCCATGTCCTCTTCTCCCACACACTTACGTCAAGTAGTCCCACTAGATGCAGAACAGTGGGCAGCCCCCTGTACAGCCCCTGCACCATTTCCAGCAGGGCCTCCTCGGACTGGCGCTGCAGAGTCTGAAAGGAAAGGGGGGGTGTCAGGAAACGCCCTGGGTTGCTTGCCTGTCGCAACCACCGTCCCTTGGAATTGGGCTGGTGGCTGGCGGAGGCACTCCAGTGGAGGCCTCCTTCCTTTCTCCCCGCTGAGAGAACGGCTGGAACCCGTTCGGAACCGAGGCTCCCAACTGACGAGGAACTGCCTGTCTCCGGAGCTGTCCGGCTCTCGTGGTCGAAGGCCTTGGGCTGTCCAGCTCTGGCATTCCCACCAAGGAGCGCAGGGCTTCTTGGGACCTGCCCCCCACCCCAAGGATTTCCTTCTTCCCTCACACAGGCAAGGTATAGGAACTGCCGGACTCGTCTCGGAGGCTTGCCCTCTGCTGGGCTGACTGACGGGCACCCTGCGGGCAGAGTGCCTTTCAAAGAGAGCTTTTCCGGCACCTTCTGATTCTTTTTGGACTTGGCATCGTGAGACCTGCTGTGTGCCTGAAGGCAACATCTGGAATGAGGTTAGGGACTTCAGTCTAGGCTAGGATAGTGAATGGGCCTTTGAAGATAGGGTTTGCTTGCTGCACTATTCTATACTTCGTGATAACGTGGCGTGGGCTTCTTTTATACATTTCATTACGTAGAATTGTGGGTGGAATTCATGCTGATGGTGCTCCCAATCCCAACCCACTTCTTTGGCCCTTTTGCCATATGCTCCCAAGATAATGTGTCTTGAAACTCGGTCTGTGGGGTGCCTACCTTGCAGGGCTGACTTTTGCTTGTTTAGTGCCCTGAGGCTGGAGGCTTGCCTCTTTCAGTTCTGGGGGTAGTCAGAGAGGCTGTTGACAGTCACTACCAGCCCTTGATTGCCCGCTGGCCCTTTTGGGGGTCCCTGGGGGGGTCCCTGCTGGGAGATTCTGGTTGGGGCAGCCCTGGGTTCCCCAACAGAGGGCAACCCCTCCTCTCAGAAAGCCTCTCCGGAGGGAACGTACCTGGCCGGCTGCATCTTCGTGGCCTGGGCTTCCGTTGACCACCACTTTGAAAGCCCAGGCCACAATCGACCTCTCCAGGTCCGCCGGGAGCAGAGGCAGGAAGTTGCTGGCAAGGCAGAGGAGGAACGATTGGACTCTGTGGGGTGTGGGAGGGAAGGGGCTCTCTGGGCCCGGCCCCCACCCACCCGAGCCAAGGCTTCGCCCAAGCCCCCGGTCCACACGCTGACTGGGGGGAAGCGGCAGCAAAGCCCAAGAGATGCCAGTCGGGACAGAGAACCCAGAGAGGGCGTCTGGGTCCCAGGGCCAGGCTCCCCTGGCGGGGCTCCAGTGATTTCTGAGCCCCTGCTGGCCAGGAAGAATCAGTCCCCCAGGGAAGGCATACCTAAGGCTGGTCACGGCCTTCATGCACAGCGGGAGCAGGGGCGAGGTGGAGAAGAACTCCGACATCATGATGTCCTAGGAGAGAGGAGGAGGCCAACGCAGCTGGCAGTCCGCCCACCGTAGCCTCGAGCAGGGCTGCTCCAGCTGCAGGAGCGCTCCTGTCTCCCACTCCCCCCCACACACACACGGGAGTGGGTCTTGGCTCTTGGGCCTTCCTTAGCACTGCCCAGAAATCCTCAGAGCAGGAAGGGAATGCATTGCGGGTCTCAAACTCCACCTGCTCAAAGCACAACCCCGAGATCACCCAGAATGCAAAATGCCACAAAACAGGGAGCAGAAACAAAAGCCGAGTGCTGGATCCCAGCCGATGGCCAGCAGGCAAGGGTGTCCGGGAGAGGCGAGTCCACGTTCACAGCCTCTCCCCTGCCCTTCTGTCTGCTCCAGCCACAAGCTTGCCTTGCCCCGATCTCCCCCCTCCTCCTCTCCTGGGATCTCCCACCACCCTCTTCCCACTGGAAGCTGCTCCTTGCGTGCCACTCACTTTGATCTTCTCCACCACCTTTTCCTTGGGGCAGGGGAGATGGTATTTCCCCTGCCCCTTCCCCTGCTCCGCTAGGCAGATGACCTTCTCCAGGAAATCTGCCTTGCTGATCCTCCCCTGGAAGTAGCGAGAGTCAGGCTGTTAGTGGGGCAGGGAGCCAGCCGGGATTGCTCCCTGGCCAAACATCCCCCCTGGCCACCCTGGCGGCCTCTGGGCATTACCTAGGAGGACACGGGGAGCAGACCACACCCTTTGGAGGCAGAGGCGGCAAAGAAGCGTTCTTCACCAAAGGGACCAGGACCTGGGTCTCCAAAACGCCCTCTTCTCCTGCAAGCACCCTGCGTCCAGCAGTCAGGTGGGCAGACAGGGCCCCTGTGTGTCTGGCCTGCCCTGCCCTGGCCTCCCAGCAGACTTTCCTAGGGGTTTGGGATCTTCTGCTCTTGGACAGAGAGTTTGCAGAACACCAAAGGGAGTGGAAGAAGAGGGGTGGGGTTGGGGGTCCATGGAGGCCCACCAAGGGAATGAAAATGGCCCTGGGCCTTCTGGAGGGGGCGTGCATGCTGAGGGGCTTACCTGTTGACGCCCCCGGACGTAATTGTAGACCTCTCTTTTGATGTCTGATCTTTTCCCTGGTTGACAGGGTTTTGGAAGTTGGGAAGAAAGAGATGGAGGCGAGAGTGAGACAGGGACAGATTGATGTTTCCTTCCACCTTCCAACCTCCCCCCCCCACCCCTGCACCAGGACTGACAGATCAGCCTGGCCCCCCAACACGCCCCCCCCCAGGGGCCTGGGGCATCTCCTCACCACGTGCTGCCTGCGGCTGCTCTTTTGTGGCCAAGGGGGAGATTTTATTCTCCCCCCCGCACCATTTAGCCAGACGTCTTCGAAGCCTAGGAGAGAGCAAGAAGGTGAGAAGCGGGCCTGGCAGCTTCCTCTCTCCCTTTGGGCGCCTGCCTTGGCTTTGGGCCGCTGGAAGCTCTGGGCCTGCTGGCAGGATCCTGGAAGGGTCGGGTACATGGGCAGCTCAGCGACCCCTCAACTCTGGGCTTTCCTGGGTGCTTCTGGGTGCCCTCTGTCTACATGGGGGGCAGCTCTCCCCTCCCCTGGGCTGGGAAGGGGGAAACACAGTTTCTGCCTCTGCTCCGCTGTGCTCTCCCCTTCACAGCCCCGGCCTGCTTGCAGCACGCCCTTCCGTCCCCAGCTGCCTCACCTCCTCTCTTCCGCCTCTTCCTCTAGACCAACTCCTCACAGAGGCTGTGAGGCATTCTCGATCCCGTTTGGTGCAATTATTGTTCACTGATTGATTTACTTCATTTATACCCCACTTTTCTTCCTGGGCGGCATACATTTTCTCCCGCTTGTGCTTACAACTTTGTGAGATAGCTTAGGGTGCAAGAACACAACTGGCCCAATGGCAACCAGCGGATGTGAGAGGCCAGTGAGCATTCAGCCCTAAGTGCTTCCCAGTCAGCATCCCTAACATCAGCCTTGAAAGGTAGGCTCGTGTGAGCCCTCCCCCAATGGCTGAGGAGAGGAATGCGGAAGGGGAATTGGTGTCTGCAGAGGGATTTCAGCCCTCCATCTCCCAGATCACGTCAGCCTTTCTGCTGCAGCAACTTCTTAGAGCAGCTCACGGTCCAACTGCTCACCGAAAACTCTCTGAAAGCGATTCAGCTTTCCACTGGCTGACTGCCAGGAGTGAAGGGAGGTGCGTAATGAAGGCAGATGAGCCACCACGTCTCCTGGCTTGCCCGAGGGCAATGGGGCATCTGTGTGGGTGGAGGAGCATCCCAAGCACAGCTTTTCTCCTCTGCCTAGAAGACCTGGGGGTTGCCCGGGCTGGAGAGCTGGGGGCCCCTTCGGGGCAGGGGGCCGGAGGCGAAACCCCTTCCAGGGCAAAATGTGTCTGGCCAGGAGGCCAAGATATCCTCATGGGGGCCTGAGCATCCCTTTGCTGAGATCCGCCCCTGGCTGCGGGAGAAAGGAAAGGAGGTCAACCGAGACGTGGGAGGGAATCTCACTTACATCAAGAGATGCTTGCTCCTGGAAGCCATCTGGAAGAATATCACAGAGCAGAAAGGCTGTTAGTACCAAGCAGAGAAGGGTCGAATCCACATTACTCATTCTAATTCGCATGTTCCCTGCATTCCCCTCGCAATCCCGAGTGCCGGTCACATTACCTCATTAAACAGACGCATTTCATTCGCATTTCTCCCGAATATGTAGTCACAGGTTTTCAACGGGAGTTTCACGGTGGCCGTGAACGGGCCAATGCGCAATTTACCCATTTTTTTAAAAAACCATCCCCCTTCCTGTCTCTCCGGCCGTTCCGAGAGTTCCTATTGGCTGATTCAACTTGCAAGTGCTCCGTAGTCTGCAAAAGACTGTTTTTGACTTCATAGCATTGGATTTATTGATTATGCTGTTTCTGAATCAAATCTGGTCGTTTGAAAAATCATTTTGGGGTGAATCCATCCTCAGAACGGACTCACGAAACTTCCTTTTTAACTGTTTTTTATTTTTTTTATTTTATATGACTGTAATGTCGAAATTATGAAATATTGAAATAATGACACTCCAAGGAAGTGAAACCAGTAAAATTCAGGCACTGAACTGTCCTGCATAGGAAATGCCCACGAAAGCTTCCCACATGCTTCCAAATTTCCAAAAAAGAAACGGGAGAGAGCCATCAGTGCTGTCAGTGGGGGAAAGAGAGACATCATTATCTTCAATGATGTTTCTTTATAAGGCAAGTTCGAAATAACAGAAAAGTGCGCTCAAAAAAATATTAAAAAATGGGCGGGAAAAAAAGTTCGCGCCCCAAAAAGCGGTTTTCGAGCGGCCGTGTGACCAGAGGGACGCGCGAGAAAGACGGATTGGAAGCAGGAATGTGAACGAAGAGGAAAAAATCGTGGATTGGAGGCAAACGGAAGATATCCGATAAACATGAGGGTAATGGGTGAATGTGGATTCAACCAAGAATGGCTCGTAAGCCACAGTCGCTAAATTACAGCCTAGAAGCCGTACAGAAGCAGAAATGGAAGGAATCGAGTCCGCATTGATGACAGGTGACCATCAAGCCTCTGCTTCAGATCCTCGGGAGGAGGAGAACCCACCTGAGGAACTGCTCCGACTCTCCGGAAGTGCTTTCTAATGTTGAGCCAAACACTTTTAAAAAAAATTTCACCCACTGGTTCTGATCCAACCCTCTGGGGCAACAGAGAACAACCCAACTCCCTTCTCCATGTGACAGCCCTTCAAACACTCGAAGAGGCTGTCGTTTCACCTCCTCACAGTCATCTCCTCTCCTGGAGAAACAGACCCAGCTCCTTCAAGCTTTCCTCTCAGGACTTGGGCTCCAGACCCCAGACCATCTTTTTCGCTTCCTTCGGACACATGCTGGCTTGCCAATAGCCTTCTTAAATGGTGTTGCCCCAAAGGGAACACAGTCCTCAAAATGAGGTCTAACCAGAGCAGAGCAAAGGGAAGCTGCTACTCCAGGAGAGCTGGACAGCAGAGGTGTGTTGCTGCCACCCCAAACGGCCACCCCTTCTGAGCTGCCGCCTCTCAGTGCTGCCGCATGGCCAGGGGATGGTCTACTAAGGGCCCTCGATCCTTTTCTCATGAACCACTGCCAGGACAAGCCTCGCCCGTCCTAGAAAGAGGCATTTCATTTTTTCTACCTAAATGCAAGACTTCTCTTTATTGAAATTCATTTGCTTAGTTTTAGCCCAGCTTTCCAGCCTGTCAAGACCTGCCGGAAACTTCTGCTGGTTTTGCTACCCCTCCCAATCTAGTGTTGTCTGCACATTTTAATGAGCATCCCCTCCTTTCCCTCATGCAAGTCAATTAAAAAGATGTTAAAGGGTCCCTGAGGCCCTCCGCTTGCACTGCTGCCCGCCCCCAAAGCCACAACAGAAAAGGCCCCGTTCTGCATCCCCTGCTCTCCGGGGCTCCCCCAGCATATGAAGGGGGCCAGAGGGCAATCTCAAGAGAGGGGGGGCAGGCAAGGGCAGGCAGCCACGGCCAGCTGGGCCATTCCCAGCTCAAGCCTCCAGAGAAGGGGACCTTGCAAGCCCACGGCCGCCCTTCCTTCCAAAGACTGATGGCCCTCCTTGCTCCCCAGTGTCTCAGGGCTCTGCTTAGGGTGGCCCGGTTAGGACTTCCTAAGCCATCCCTTGGAACGGGGCCTGGAAGAAGGCCAGCAACCAGGTTTTCACCCTTGCCACTCCCTTTGACGGGAGTTCCTCAGCTGGGAGATTTCCCTACCTTTTCTCCTCCGATTTCTCTCTGCAGAGGATATGGTTTAGTTCTCACAGGTGTGATCACCTGAACCACTGCGGGGTGGAGGGGTCAGAGAGGAGGCTGTGCCCTGTTGATTAGCAACCGCCTCTGGGCCTGCCCTGACATTCACAGGGGCATCATTTCATTATCGCATCTGACCTTTGAGTATTAAATGCCAGCACTTAGAGGTTCTGGTAAAAATGAGAACAACCCCACACCTCTGTTTGTGTTCAATGTATATACTTCTTTCAACAGGACTTTGCAAAGTTCAGGAGAACTTGCAATGCCTTCCCTCACGCGGCAAAGTCTCTGGAAGGTTCCGTCTAGGACCGGCCCTTCAGGGGCCAAGAAGCCCACCTCAGACTTGCCGACTGAAGCTCTACCGTGGGAACTCGGTGTGCCTCCAGTCAAAAGGAAAGACTTGTTCTACTTCAAGGGATTAAGTTTAGGAGCGGGACCTTATTTACAACACAAGTCCCTTCTCACAAGTTCCTTCTCACAAATGCACTTTTGATCAGCCATCATATGAAGACCCTCCAGTAATCCCTCTTTTACCATGGAAATAAATGGAGACAGAAGGTTGGAAAAATTTATTGTTGTCACAGAGGGGGTATCCGAATCGCCAGGATTGTCAATGAAAGGTTTGGGAGGGGACAGAATCTCATCGCGTAGGAATCTGAAGGGGAGTTTCCCCTGAGTGAGGACCCCCGTTCTTTTCAAGGCTCCGTCTTCCCTTGCTGTCCCCCTATTAATTTCAATGTTCCCTTCCAGCTTTCTTAACTGCGCTCATTTACGGGAAGTCTGGAAGCGGGGACTGTGCCTGCAGGTTGTGCCCTAGGCCAAAAGGGCTCGGGGGGGGGGACCCCTGGAAACCTGCTGAAACCGGCAAAGAGAGGGAGAAAAACTGCTCCCTTTCGACTCCGAAATAACCACCGTGTTAAGAGAGCCTGCTTTTATTTTTTTTGTACAGCCTCCACATCTCCCATCAGCTTCTCCAGGGCAGCAACCCCAACCTCCGGAGAGCCACCACCTCAATGCGTTGAGCACTGCCCCCCCCCCAGTTTCTATACAATGGGACGAGAATCAGCCACGTAGGACTCTCCGCAAGACACGGGAGGGCCCCAGCTCCCCTCCTCGCTTTCCCCCGGGTTGTTCACAGGTGTTTAAGGTGGAAATTGGGTGCATCCCTGTACCTGGATAAGAGGTTTAAGCAGTTAGAGCAGGGTGGCTCTCTGCTGCTCTCTGCAAAACTAGCCAACTCAGCTGCGCAGTCCGAAGCCTTGAAATAGAAGGCCCGTGTGCCTCCATAGCACGCAGATAATTCACCTCACGCACAGGAGCTCACAATATTAACGAGAGGTAAAACTCACAAGATTCACCACACTTACCTCACCACACTCACCACTCCGCTGACAATTCTCGACACCTCCGTACCCCTCCGCTGACAATTCTCCACACCTCCGCACCACTCCGCTGACAATTCTCCAAACCACCTCACCACTCCGCTGACAATTCTCCACACCTCCGTACCCCTCCGCTGACAATTCTCCACACCTCCGTACCCCTCCGCTGACAATTCTCCAAACCACCTCACCACTCCGCTGACAATTCTCCACACCTCCGTACCCCTCCGCTAATAATTCTCCACACCTCCGCACCGCTCCGCTGACAATTCTCCAAACCACCTCACCACTCCGCTGACAAATCTCCACACCTCCGCACCACTCCGCTGACAATTCTCTATACCACCTCACCACTCCGCTGATAATTCTCCACACCACTAAGCACACCACTAACCACACCAACCACTCAACTCCCACAACACCACACCACACCCACCAAGCTACACCCACCTCACCACACCCCTTATCAGAGCGCCTCACAATGGCCCACCTTGCTCAGCGCCGGGCACATGACCTCACAATGGCCCACCTCACTTAGCGCTGGGCACAGTCACCCCTGGGGCAGAGTGACCCACGCTTCCCTGGATGTTTAAGATATTCAGATGAGGGCCAATAATTCTCACTTATACCTGAAAGCAGAACTGTCCGGGCCCTGCAGCTGGTGCCAAATGCTGCAGCCAGAATGAATTAAAACCAGATGGCACAACCCGGCCAGGGTGGATTTATGCAGCTACCATTAAGAGGTGTTCTGCCCCAGCACACAAGCACACAGGCACACTTGTAAGGGCAGCCACCAGTGCGGTGCTTTGTATTGTGTGTTGAGATTAACAGCTCTTTGCTATGATGGTAAGCCTCTTTATTGAGAACTGGAAGCAGAGAGACTGAGGCCTCAGGCTCAACAGGCACCAGTTTGTACGTGTAGAGACCACGCCCCCTTGTACAACCACCAAGACAACGTAAGCAGCTGGAATCCTTCATTTGCATGAGCATCTATTTTTCAGCCCAGCGATTGGCTACCAGGCAACAGTTCTGGTTGGCCGTGCCGGCACCCAAACACCAATCGCTTTGTAGGCCTCAGGAGCCTCCGTTCCACTCACGCCACGCGTAGCACTTTGCTCCTTGAGGAGGCGGGTATCGTTCGCCTTCCCCAGCTTCCTGATGGGAAGAAAGAGGCAGGTCTTGTTCTCCCACTGCATTGAATGTTTGCGCCCTGTTTGACGCGGCTACGCATCTCATCCCCAGAGTTCTGTCCGGGCCGGAGGCGCAAGGCCTGAGACCGCAAGGCATCCCAGCAAGACCTGAAAATGCTTCTCCACCCCAACCATACCCCTCTGACCAACGGGGTGAAAAGCCAGGCCCTTTTCCTCACTTAGTTTTCTCTCTCTCAGGACAGTTCTACCACAAGAACAGAAAGCAGAGAGCAAAGGAAAGCCCTCCGTTCACCCCAGGAGACGTCCCTTCGCCCCTCTCCTCGGTCAGAGCATGTAGCCCACCAGCCAGACGAGAGGACAGGGGACTGGTGGCCGTTCCTCCCCCCCTTCTCTATCTCCCCCCCCCCATTGTACACCAGGGGAAGGATGGCTGACCCTCTCCGAATGATCCCCCATTAACACTCAGCAGGACCACTCAGGCAGGGGACTAAGCCTAACGCGGCTTTTGCAAGAACTTTCCTACCCTCTCCACCTCTCGCGTGGATTCCTTGGTGGGGAGGAAGGCTTGTGGCAGAAGCGTTCTCTGCCTTGTAGGCCTTTCTATGGCCTCTCCCCTCTTTGCATCCTCACACACACACCGTGCCTACAGGAATGGACAGTCCAGGACTCTCGATCGGAAGAGCCTCGTCCCTGCGTGTTGTCCAGGGGGGCCACGTAGGGAGTTCTCCGGAGGGCCAAGGGCAGATGTCCATTCTTACTGGGTTAACTAGAAGGAAAACAAACTCCCATGCAATTTCTGTTCGCTCCGGGCTAAATATTCCACAACACTTTTTTTAACTTAAGTGTTTTAATATTAACTTGCCTGTTTTCTATTTTTTTCTGTGATCTGCTTTGAGCCTGACTCTCAGGGAGAGCAGAATAGAAACGTAATAAAATAAAAATAATAAATTGGATAAATAATTCTGCTTTGTGACATACAGAGACTCCTGCCTACACAACGTCCTGTATGGGGGCAGGTATTCTGTAATCTCATCATTAACTATTTAGTGATTTATTTTTCATTTTAGTACAGCCTTTAAATCCTGTATCTTTGTGAGTTTTGTGATGTGCCATGGATTTTAAAGGGAGGAAGCAGGATGAGGCCCAGAATAACAGCTCGGTCGACGGAAGCAGAATGTGTTCCTATGCATTCCGAGTGCAGGGATATCCAGCTGAGAAGTGATGTTATTTTATTTATTTACGTTGTTGATAGTCCGCCTTTCTCACTGAGACTCGGGGTGGATTACACAGGGTGAGTCAATACAGTACAAAGACATTTCAGTTAGCAATCTAATAGGGTCTATAAATGCAAGGTTGCAAAGATTTCAAACCAGCAGAAATCCAATATGAAAATGCTGCATAAGCCATTCTACAGCTGACCTATGAAACAGCCTGGGAATGACCCAGTGGGACCATCCTTCTGGCACTAGTAGTGGGGTCTCTGGTCCCTCAGTATTTACAACACGAGTGGAAAAGTCTATGGTCCCTCCCTATCCCTTTACGGATGGATTTTTGAGACCACTTCCTTACAGTACAGCCTTCCTATCGGAGCGAAAAGGGCTCTAGAAAACTTCATTGTTGGGTCATTTTTGGAAGGCCTGGAGAGTAGGAGCTTTCCTGACCTCTTTAGGGAGACCATGCCATAAAGGGGGGGCCAGCCCAGAGAACAGAAGGCTGGGCACCAGTTGCTTCACATTGGAATGACCTTGTATTAGGAACAACTTTTTTCTCCCTGTTTTAGGCCTGCTCAGCCTGAACCAGAGTATTAACGTATCCATTCGATGGCCTGATTTTGGGTGGGGGAGAACCGTCTTGTAGGGGACAGTCTCTGGACTGGCAAGATGTGCGATTTGGGGAGATCCAAAGATTGTTTTGGGGTGCAGAGGGCTTTCATCTTTGCCAGTTCCTTGTTCACAGCAATTCCCAATACAAGGTTCTGGGGGGCAGGCTGAATAGGAGGCCTTAGCTCCAGAACCAGTGACTGGATCAGCACCAGCACATGCCCTCTGGCAGGGGACAGCCTCGTCTGGACGGCTAGCCTGTGTGATTTGGGGTGATGCAAATGCAACCCTTGTCCACTGGAGGGAGGGAGATAAAGAGTTGGCGCAATTTCCCCTGAGAGACTGGAGGGCCTGAAGCTGCAGGGAGAAGTGCTCTCCCCTCCGAAGCACGCCCTTCATGAGCTCCCTCTTAACGTTGCAGACTCCTGTGGAGAGCAGAAGACACCCCAACGCAGAGCACAGCCACAAGTTGCTGCATTTCAAGGGGCTGGGTGGCCAGCAGAGGTCCGAAAGACGGAGGCCTGGGTCTGCTGGAGCCAAACAGGCCTGGTTGTTACATGACTGTATCGTTCCAAAGAAGAGGTTTTCTTTTTTCAAGTTTGTTCATGGTTATGTTTTTATAAATGCAAGTGTCACATGGTGGGATCACACTGTCATAGACCTGAACTCTCCCAGTTCTCAGATTAGATATATCTATTTGTTTTATGTTGTTCCTCGAACAAAACAGGTTTCACAAAGATTGTTTTGGGGTGCAGAGGGCTTTCATCTTTGCCAGGTCCTTATTCACAGCAATTCCCAAGAGAAGGTTCTGCGAGGCAGGCCAAATAGGTGGCCTTAGCTCCAGAACCAGTGACTGGATCAGCACCAGCACGTGTCCTCTCCCAGGGGATAGTCTCTGGAGATCAGGGCTGTGGGATTTGGGGTGATCCAAACCTTTTGGGAGGGGGTGCAGCTGCTCCCCTTTCTGCCTATTGATTTGTTCTGGGGGCACCCTAGTTTGACGTGGTTAACTCAAGAACTGGGCTTTGAGGGATGACCCAGTATAGGCCCCTTTAGAGGGCCAAGTCAGCTGAATCTGGAGGTGTTTGATATGTGCCCCTCCAAACTTTACTTTGGGTTTCAGAGCGTTTCAGTTTTCTCTAATATTTGGCTTTGGCTTTGCCATTAAGCAACTGGGAACCAACTTCAGCGTCATGTTAGTTTTTGCCTTGCATTTCCCCATTTTTTATGGTTCTTTTGGGGACCACTTACACCCCAATCTTTTCCTATCAATCAAAGCCTCCAAAGGGTGTAACTCTGCTGAGGATTGTACCCTTAATAGCCCGTGAAGAAGCTCGGAAAGGCCCTGTGGCTCACGTGCTTGCTTCTTCCTTGCATGCTCCCTGAGCATCTTTGCAGGACAATCCTAAACCGAGTTACGTTCTTTTAAGCCCATTGGCTTTAAGCTTGGCCTGCTACTTCCTTATCATCAAAACTAGGGCTTGCAAGGGCAGGATAAAACAGGAAAGGGCGCTTTGTGCTTGTGAGGGGAACTCCACAGTGTCCCAGTAAAGGGAGACCCCTTAAGCAAGACCCTCAAACTCAATCAGTCCAAGGCAGTAAATAATGGCAAAAGTCAGGAAAAGGTTGATTGGCGAGGCACTCAGTAAACTGATGCACTCCAAACAGATCTGGCAGAGTGCATCTCTCACAAAGCAGTCGCCCATTCTTATATCCTCTTCCAAACAAAGTCATCTGAAATTTGTTCACAGAGGACAAATAAGCTGAAGAAAGGGAGATCATAAAAGGAATGCTGGCACATCAAAATCATAACATTCAAGCGTTTGGGAGGCCATGTCTTCTTGTAAATCCAAACATCTCAGTTATCTCAGTTATCTTTTACCTACCTTGCAATTTCTAGAGAGAGAGAGTAAAAAACGTTTGGGGAATTGCTATTTAAGACCCTCGCTCCCATAGTGCCTTGCAAGAGACCCAAACTCCAAAAGTCTTCTAGCTAAAGCTACACAACTATACAAGTCCCTTAACAGTTCTACACCTTGGCTCTGCTCATGGGGGTGGATGTGGGAGTGGGATTGTCCGCACAGTGCCACACGATGTTTGGGAGTGATGTCTCAACTATGCCAGACGTCGGCCATCACACTGGGCAGCAGTTGATGCCATCCTTTAGTCAGATCTACCTTTGGCAATATATTATTTGAATGGCGACGGTATTGCTTGCTCATAGGAATCCATAGTCACATTTGCACCCCACTGTAATCTCTCAAAGGAGAAATAGATGTGACCTCTGTGGGTCAATGTGTGGAGGGCTTGGCCCTCAGCAACACCTGCTTTAGGCTATTTACCTAGGAACTTCGAAGAGGTATGGAGATGACAGTAAAGCCTTTTGTAATTTTGATTGTGTGAATAAAATAACCGTTTCACAAGTAACAGGTAGAAAACAAAGTGCAGATCTGTCTTGCATACTTTTATATCTCTATCAGGTCTAAAAGCCCAAGGAACTAAGTTGCGCTTCAGTGTGCATATGACACATATTTTTTAATAGTTTTTTATTGGTTTTCTCATATAGGAATAGGGGGGACAGGGGGAAAAGTAGGAAGGCAATGTTTAATATATATCATAGAGTCTGCTTGAGTTCGAATTCTACTATCTATATCTTTTCATCATAACATTTTATCGAACATTTAACTGTGATGATTAATAACACGTTACAGTAGCGTCATCATATAGTTACTACTAGAGATGGGCACAGACCGGCATTTGCCTACGGACTGCCGGTTCGGGGTTTGTGGGCTTCCACGTACCACGGTCCATGAACTTTTAACGGACCAGGCCCGGTTCGAGAACCGGTTCGAGAACCAGTTCGAGTCAGAAAAGGCCTTGGTTTTCCCACAGATTTTCACTTCAGTCGACTTTCCCCACCAAAGGTTCTCATGTAATGCTCCTCGATTATCACTTTTCCAAAGAGACAAACAACAACTTCCCCTCCCCTATTCTGACTGACCCTTACCCACCCTTGGGGGAAGGAGAGAGACTTGTGCTCCTGTCCAGGAGAGGTGGCTGCCCACAAAACCCACCTACATGGGGCTGCATCAACAAGAGATGCCCTCCCCGGGGGCGGGGAGACCAACTCTCCATGATGGGAAATGAATGGATGTACTTGAGTGAAAGCCAACTCCGCAACAGGATCATGTAGCAATTCAAAGGCCCCTTGCTGGAATGGAAGGCACGGGAGGGATGGAAAGGATGCCTTCCACACCTTGAGGGAAGGAAACTTATGCTACCTTGTTCAGAGGGAGCCTCTTTGGGCAGTGGACAACGAGTCCCACCTTAGTGACGGGGTGTGTCAGCTTGCTTGCTATCAAGCAAGCTGACCTGGGCCACTGTCCTACTTCTCACTGGACTTTGGGGATTGACCCTCAGAGGGGCCCTTGCGCTCGCAAGAGCAGGACGGTTGCCGACGAAACCCACTTCACCGAATGTGATGCAGTCCATCAGGAAGCTCATCATGTGCCTTAGACTGTTTTGTCAGCATACAAATCATATCAAGAAAAAGAGGAGGTACTTAGAAGGTGCCAGGGACAGGGCTTGTCGTCGGGAGGAGGATAATATGTGTTTGTAAAGCTCAGTCATCATGTGCCTTACACTGTTTGGTCAATATACAAATACAAATCCACTATTTAGGGAGTGAAAAAGGCTTAGAAAGAAGTGAAGCAGACAGAGCACCCCAAAACCTGCTGCCAGTGGTCCTAGGGTGGGTGTTTAACAGAGGCCAGTAGCAATCTCCCCCTGCACCTCAAAAACCAGGCAGGAAATGTCCCCCCAAGTCACCCACTATTTAGGGAGTGAAAAAGGCTTTGAAAGAAGTGAAGCAGACAGAGCACCCCAAAACCTGCTGCCAGTGGTCCTAGGGTGGGTGTTTCACAGAGGCCAGTAGCAATCTCCCCCTGCACCTCAAAAGCCAGGCTGGAAATGTCCCCCCAAGTCACCCACTATTTAGGGAGTGAAAAAGGCTTTGAAAGAAGTGAAGCAGACAGAGCACCCCAAAACCTGCTGCCAGTAGTCCTAGGGTGGGTGTTTCACAGAGGCCAGTAGCAATCTCCCCCTGCACCTCAAAAGCCAGGCTGGAAATGTCCCCCCAAGTCACCCACTATTGACGGAGTGAAAGGCTTTGAAAGGAGTGAAGCAGAGAGCCCCCCCCCAAAGCGAGCTGCCGGTCACCAGAATGTAGGTGTTTCTCAGAGGCCAGTAGCTGTCTTCCCCCTGCACCTCAAAAGCCAGGCTGGAAGTGTCCCCCCAAGTCACCCACTAAAAAGGTTTTGAAAGGAGTGAAGCAGAGGGAGCCCCCAAAACGTGCTGCCGGTCATCACCAGAGAGTGGGTGTTTCACAGAGCCTCATAGCAGTCTTCCTCCCATTGCATCTCATCAGCAGCCAAAAAAAAATGTGGGGGAATGAAGGCAAGAACTCAAGCAGACAACGCCCAAAGCTGCCTTGCACCCACTGTGGGTCTGTGAGTGGGGTGGCGTCACAGCACAATAGAACCCACTGGCAACCCAGAAAAAAGGAAGAGATTGGGGGGGGGGATTAAGTCCGAGAAGAACCCAAGGACTCAAAACGCAGAAAGAAATCAGAGTAACCCAATAGTGCAGTAAAAGGATTTTTTTAAGTGCTCTAGAATAGAAACGAGGAGAAAAAAATTAAACAGGAATGGAGAAAAGAGAAAGCTCTCTTGCACCAGAAGCCCCAAAGCCCCAAGGCACAAGCCGCGCTCTCACAAAAAAAAAAAAACCTTCCCCACAGCAAGCAGTTGCTAAGCTAACTCGCGTCCCCACGCCAGCAAAATGGAGCGGGTCTTCGCGCGCTTTGTCTTTTATGCAGAAAGGCTGTGATCTCTGACAATCTCTTGATTGGCTGACAGAACTGCCAATCAAGGTTTCCTGGGCTAAGATTGGTGTGTTCCAAACGGGGAAGGTGGCTCCACACCGCTGCCGAGGAAATTGTTTGAGCGGGAATCCTGGCATGACGGGCCAACGGACACACGGACGGAAAGCCCCAATGTTCGACGGTTTCGTGAGAAAAACACGCGCCCACGGGCCGCGTGTTCGCGAAGGACGAACTGAGTAAGTTCGTGACGAAATTAGGTCCGTTATGCAGACCGTGCCCCTCTCTAGTTACTACCTTAAAGTCACTACATTTGTTTTTTATCCATTCATAAAATGGTATCCGTGAGGCTGCAAAATCTTCCTGTATCTGTCCTTTCATCAATGAAGTTAATTTGTCCATTTCTGCATTTTCCTTTGTCTTCGCTATCAATTCTTCTCAGGGTATTATCGCTCTTTTCCAGAAGGATGCCAATAGAGTTCTTGCTGCTGTTACTCCATGGATTATAAAATATTTCTGATCTTTTCCAATTTCTTCTGGTACACAATTTAACAAAAATATCTCAGGTTTAAAAAGAATTGTACATTGTAAAATTTATTGTAACAGGTTATGCACCATGATCCAGATTTAGTGGACTTCTTTACATGTCCAACACATATGATAAAATGTTCCTGTGTGTTTCACACATTTCCAGCACCTGTTTGACATATTTTTGTGCATTTTAGCTAGCCTGTCTGGTGTCAAGTACCATCTATAAAACATCTTATACAGATTTTCTTTGAAAGCAACTGTTTTAGCTATTTTAATATTAACTTTCCATATCTTATTCCATTGCATCAAATACAAATTGTATCCTAAGTTTTGTGACCATTTCGTTTTATATTCTTCCACTTGCATTAAAAACATATACATCTTTTTGATCAGTTTCTCATCAGAATGACACAGCAAAGTTTCAAATACATTTTGTTCTAAGAAGAAGCCTCCCAGTTTTTATCTTTGTTGTATCTGGACTCAGTCTGAGCCCTTGCCCACCCATCTAAATTAAAGCCTTGTCTCTGGAGTTCTTCTTTTGACTTTAATACTTCTTTATAGTCTAAAACATGTCTGTATCTAATACTCTTATCTAGGGAAAACGTCTTTGGTTGTGAGAATGCTTCTAAAGGTGAAACCCACTGTGGAACCTTCTTGTAAATTTCCGGGACAGTATTTTCCCATATAGTCATGATGGATTTCCTAATCCAATGATTCTTGAACTATGCCCTTCAGCTTTCCCATGCCATAGAAAAGCATGCCAGCCTAGTTGCAAATCACGTCCTTCTAGGGCAAGTAATCTTTGATTTTCTAGTCAAATCCCATCTCAACCACACCACACAACATGCTTTAAAGTGTATTCTCCAATCTGGTAGAGCAAAACCTGCATTATCTTTGAAATCTTGGAGGCTTTTCAACTTAATCCTTGGTTTCCTCCCTTGCCATATAAATTTAGATATTATCGTATTTAGTTCTTCAAAGAAAGTCTTATTGATACAAATAGGGATAGTTTGATATAAGAAGATTAACTGTGGTAATATATTCATTGTAATAGTTGCAATTCTTCCCAATAGCAAAAGCTGTAGTCCTTTCCATTTCTCTAAGTCATTTTTAATTTCTTGTAACAGTTTCATATAATTATCTTTCATTAAGGAACTACATTTAGTTGTTAAATAGACTGCTAAATATTTAACCTTCTTTGCAAGTTGAAATCGGGGACTGATGTTGAGAACTTCCATCTCTCATCCAAGCACTGAGGAGGATGCAGGGAACACCAGTCAGATACATCTTCATGTTTCAGAAGCCACAGTACAATTCTGGAAACCCCGCTAGGCTATGAACATCAGTTGATCCAGGTAAGGTAAAAAAAAAGATCCTTGAACGTGCATCAGACTTCAAAAGAAGCACATGAAGAAATGGGGAAAAGACCTTCCACACACACACAGACACACCAAGACACACAACAACGATGTGTATTTTTATCTGGAACATAAGAATAACATTCGATTTATATACCACCCACTCAGAGCAGTTTACAAAGTATGCTGTTACTAGTATTAGTAGAGTTCTTATTTGGAGAAGGCTTGGAATTGTAAACACCAAGAAAAATTGCCTGAAGGGGGCTCCTCAGTGATGTTCAGCACCTTGAAAACCACCTAAAAATGCATTCTTCTGGAATGGAGCTGAAGACCCCTGACCAAGCCCTAAAAGGGAAGGGGTCTCCTCCCATCGTGATAACCTGCAGCACCAGAAAGACTGGTGAGGAAAGGTGAAGGGTACTGAATAATATTACTAATCTGCAGTCAACATTGGGTGTGGGTCAAGGGCTCCAGGCACAGAGGACACTGGGCGGAGATGCTGTTCTCCCTCTGCCCAGGCTGGAGGTAAATCTCCCCATGGCAGCACAGTTTGAAGGAGGCAGGTGTGGGTCAAGGGCTCCAGGCACAGAGGACGCTGGGCGGACATGCTGGTCTCTCTCTGCCCAGGCTGGAGGTAAATCTCCCCATGGCAGCACAGTTTGAAGGAGGCAGGGGTGGGTCAAGGGCTCCAGGCACAGAGGACAATGGGCTGATATGCGGGTCTCTCTCTGCCCAGGCTGGAGATAATTCTCCCCATGGCAGCACAGTTTGAAGGAGGCAGGTGTGGGTCAAGGGCTCCAGGCACAGAGGACAATGGGCTGAGATGCTGGTCTCTCTCTGCCCAGGCTGGAGGTAAATCTCCCCATGGCAGCACAGTTTGAAGGAGGCAGGGGTGGGTCAAGGGCTCCAGGCACAGAGGACAATGGGCTGAGATGCTGGTCTCTCTCTGCCCAGGCTGGAGAAAATTCTCCCCATGGCAGCACAGTTTGAAGGAGGCAGGTGTGGGTCAAGGGCTCCAGGCACAGAGGACAATGGGCTGAGATGCTGGTCTCTCTCTGCCCAGGCTGGAGGTAAATCTCCCCACGGCAGCACAGTTTGAAGGAGGCATGTGTGGGTCAAGGGCTCCAGGGACAGAGGACAATGGGCTGAGATGCTGGTCTCTCTCTGCCCAGGCTGGAGATAATTCTCCCCATGGCAGCACAGTTTGAAGGAGGCAGGTGTGGGTCAAGGGCTCCAGGCACAGAGGACAATGGGCTGAGATGCTGGTCTCTCTCTGACCAGGGTGGAGGTAAATCTCCCCACGGCAGCACAGTTAGAAGGAGGCAGGTGTTGGTCAAGGGCTCCAGGCACACAGGACAATGGGCTGAGATGCTGGTCTCTCTCTGCCCAGGCTGGAGGTAAATCTCCCCATGGCAGCGCAGTTTGAAGGAGGCAGGTGTGGGTCAAGGGCTCCAGGCACAGAGGACAATGGACTGAGATGCTGGTCTCTCACTGCCCAGGCTGGAGATAATTCTCCCCATGGCAGCACAGTTTGAGGGAGGCATGCGTGGGTCAAGGGCTCCAGGCACAGAAGACAATGGGCTGAGATGCTGATCTCTCTCTGCCCAGGCTGGAGGTAATTGTCCCCATGGCAGCACAGTTTGAGGGAAGCATGTGTGGGTCAAGGGCTCCAGGCACAGAGGACAATGGGCTGAGATGCTGGTCTCTCTCTGCCCAGGCTGGAGGTAATTCTCCCCATGGCAGCACAGTTTGAAGGAGGCAGGTGTGGGTCAAGGGCTCCAGGCACAGAGGACAATGGGCTGAGTTGCTGGTCTCTCTCTGCCCAGGCTGGAGATAATTCTCCCCATGGCAGCACAGTTTGAAGGAGGCAGGTGTGGGTCAAGGGCTCCAGGCACAGAGGACAATGGGCTGAGATGCTGGTCTCTCTCTGACCAGGGTGGAGGTAAATCTCCCCACGGCAGCACAGTTTGAAGGAGGCAGGAGTTGGTCAAGGGCTCCAGGCACACAGGACAATGGGCTGAGATGCGGGTCTCTCTCTGCCCAGGCTGGAGGTAAATCTCCCCACGGCAGCACAGTTTGAAGGAGGCAGGTGTGGGTCAAGGGCTCCAGGCACAGAAGACAATGGGCTGAGATGCGGGTCTCTCTCTGCCCAGGCTGGAGATAATTCTCCCCATGGCAGCACAGTTTGAAGGAGGCAGGTGTGGGTCAAGGGCTCCAGGCACAGAGGACAATGGGCTGAGATGCGGGTCTCTCTCTGCCCAGGCTGGAGGTAAATCTCCCCACGGCAGCACAGTTTGAAGGAGGCAGGTGTGGGTCAAGGGCTCCAGGCACAGAAGACAATGGGCTGAGATGCTGGTCTCCCTCTGCCCAGGCTAGAGGTAAATCTCCCCATGGCAGCACAGTTTGAAGGAGGCAGGTGTGGGTCAAGGGCTCCAGGCACAGAAGACAATGGGCTGAGATGCGGGTCTCTCTCTGCCCAGGCTGGAGGTAAATCTCCCCACGGCAGCACAGTTTGAAGGAGGCAGGTGTGGGTCAAGGGCTCCAGGCACAGAGGACAATGGGCTGAGATGCGGGTCTCTATCTGCCCAAGATGGAGGTGATTCTCCCCATGGCAGCACAGTTTGAAGGAGGCAGGTGTGGGTCAAGGTCTCCAGGCACAGAGGACAATGGGCTGAGATGCTGGTCTTCCTCTGCCCAGGCTGGAGGTAAATCTCCTCATGGCAGCACAGTTTGAAGGAGGCAGGTGTGGGTCAAGCGCTCCTGGCACAGAAGACAATGGGTTGAGATGCGGGTCTCTCTCTGCCCAGGCTGGAGGTAAATCTCCCCACGGCAGCACAGTTTGAAGGAGGCAGGTGTGGGTCAAGGGCTCCAGGCACAGAGGACAATGGGCTGAGATGCTGGTCTCTCTCTGCCCAGGCTGGAGATAATTCTCCCCACGGCAGCACAGTTTGAAGGAGGCAGGTGTGGGTCAAGGGCTCCAGGCACAGAGGACAATGGGCTGAGATGCTGGTCTCTCTCTGCCCAGGCTGGAGATAATTCTCCCCATGGCAGCACAGTTTGAAGGAGGCAGGTGTGGGTCAAGGGCTCCAGGCACAGAGGACAATGGGCTGAGATGCGGGTCTCTCTCTGCCCAAGATGGAGGTGATTCTCCCCATGGCAGCACAGTTTGAAGGAGGCAGGTGTGGGTCAAGGGCTCCAGGCACAGAGGACAATGGGCTGAGATGCGGGTCTCTCTCTGCCCAGGCTGGAGGTAAATCTCCCCATGGCAGCACACTTTGAAGGAGGCAGGTGTGGGTCAAGGGCTCCAGGCACAGAGGACAATGGGCTGAGATGCTGGTCTCCCTCTGCCCAGGCTGGAGGTAAATCTCCCCATGGCAGCACAGTTTGAAGGAGGCATGTGTGGGTCAAGGGCTCCAGGCACAGAGGACAATGGGCTGAGATGCGGGTCTCTCTCTGCCCAAGATGGAGGTGATTCTCCCCATGGCAGCACAGTTTGAAGGAGGCAGGTGTGGGTCAAGGGCTCCAGGCACAGAGGACAATGGGCTGAGATGCGGGTCTCTTTCTGCCCAGGCTGGAGGTAAATCTCCCCACGGCAGCACAGTTTGAAGGAGGCAGGTGTGGGTCAAGGGCTCCAGGCACAGAAGACAATGGGCTGAGATGCTGGTCTCCCTCTGCCCAGGCTGGAGGTAAATCTCCCCATGGCAGCACAGTTTGAAGGAGCCAGGTGTGGGTCAAGGGCTCCAGGCACAGAAGACAATGGGCTGAGATGCGGGTCTCTCTCTGCCCAGGCTGGAGGTAAATCTCCCCACGGCAGCACAGTTTGAAGGAGGCAGGTGTGGGTCAAGGGCTCCAGGCACAGAGGACAATGGGCTGAGATGCTGGTCTCTCTCTGCCCTGGCTGGAGGTAAATCTCCCCACGGCAGCACAGTTTGAAGGAGGCACGTGTGGGTCAAGGGCTCCAGGCACAGAGGACAATGGGCTGAGATGCGGGTCTCTCTCTGCCCAAGATGGAGGTGATTCTCCCCATGGCAGCACAGTTTGAAGGAGGCAGGGGTGGGTCAAGGGCTCCAGGCACAGAGGACAATGGGCTGAGATGCGGGTCTCTCTCTGCCCAGGCTGGAGGTAAATCTCCCCACGGCAGCACAGTTTGAAGGAGGCAGGTGTGGGTCAAGGGCTCCAGGCACAGAAGACAATGGGCTGAGATGCTGGTCTCCCTCTGCCCAGGCTGGAGGTAAATCTCCCCACGGCAGCACAGTTTGAAGGAGGCAGGTGTGGGTCAAGGGCTCCAGGCACAGAGGACGCTGGGCTGAGATGCTGGTCTCTCTCTCTGTCTGCCCCGGCTGGAGGCAGTTCTCCACACAACAGCGCAGTTTGAAGAAGGCAGATGTTGGTAAAGTGCATTAAGCACCGAGGAGGCTGGGCAGAGATGGAGGTTGCTGCCTGCCCATGCTGGAAATGGTTCTCCTATGGCCGCCTCTCTGGTGGAGCCCGACGGAGGGTGCCAAGGAGGGAAGGCAGAGGTGAGTAGCTGGTGTCTCTCAGGACAGGAGTGAGGATGCTCTCTCAATGCCTCCCAGAGAAGCTCCCTTTCAAGTGCTTGTGGCACTCGAAATGGCTTCTCTGCGCAATCTTGCGTGGCCTACGAAAAATAAACCAGAAACGGAAGTTTTTAGTCCTCCAGCCCCACCTTCTGCATGCAACGTTCCTTCAGGAGTCCACGCCCCTGTGAAGATTCCTACAGTTAGTGGAAATGGGGACAGAGCATGGGCCCGGAATTAATGAGGGACCCCCCCCCCACACACACACATCTTGTCTGTCAGGATAAGACCCATGCGGCCTTGGTTCATCCAGGTCAGCGTTGTCTGGAGTAACTGGCCAGCAAAGGGGGGGGGGTTCTTTGGGAAGGCCGGCTTCCGGAGCTCTGTCAGGAGGAAAGCTGGGCCTTGCTGTGGAGCAGCACTCCTTTGGGCTCGTTCCCTGCTTCTCGGGAGGGGGTGGTCTTCATAACCCCCACCCACCCATTCTGTTGGGAGATGGCCTTACCTGCTGGTTAGAGGAGGAGCCGGAGTTCAGGGGGGACGTCGGTGCCGTTGCAATAGTCATAAACGACTAGGGCCAGTCCCGCCCTGAGTTCTCTTTCCTGTAGATGTGAACCCAAAAGACCCCAAATCATCCCAATTCTTCTTTTCCCTCGCTTCGAGAGGGGTCTGCTTCCACCGACCCCCAAGGCCCCTCGCCAGGTTGACCCCCTTGCTCACCTCCTCCTCGTCGTTCAGAACTGCCTGGGCCTGGCCGAGGAGGGAGAGGACCACGAAAGCGGCTCCCTCCCTCACCCAGTCCGGGCCCAGGCAGACGATGAAGTCCCAGCAGGCCAGGAGGCATTGAGAGAGCTGCTCCTCACTCAGGCAGGCCTGGAAGTGCTGAAAAGAGAAGTCCCCCTCAGTGGCGGCCCTCTCCCGGACACGAGGGAAGCTGCCCTGACTCCTGACCCTGTGGAGCCCCCCCCCGGGTTCTGCCCCCCCATCTCTGTTGAGCCCCCTTTCAACAGAGAATCCAGAAGCTCCGCCTCTCATCCTTCTACGCTCTTAAGGGCAAGGTAAAAGGATGGCCACGTGCCCTTGAAATGTGAGTCAGCGTGTAGAGGGTGAGTCGAAACTACAAGCGTGGAGAGGCCAGTGTCTGTTTGCACCCCTGGCTGAAGAATTCCTGCCCATGGGTGCCCTGCTTTCTGGAGGGGAAGGGAATAAGGCCACCCTTCGCCCGAGACCCTCCCATCCCAAGAGAGCTGGCTGGGGAGAAGAGCCCTGCCAGCACCGCCAGAACCGCCTCCTTCCTTACCTTTCCCATACAGATGGCATTCTGGTACTGGCACTTCCAGGCCTGCCCGTCCTCTGCCTTCCACCTCAGGCGGCGGCCCCTCCCTCCAAGCCCTGGCAGGAAGAAAGCACAAGTTCAGGCTCGGCTGCCCTGACCAGCACAGCTTCCCCTCTCTCTCCTCCAGGGCTCTCTCTCTGTTTCCCCCTCTCTGAGCCCCCGTCCCTCCAGCTCCCCTTTCTCCCTGACCCCCTCCTGAATAGCTGCAGCAGTGCTCTGTGGCAAGAATCCAGAAATGAGGCACAAATAAGGCAAAGGCCATGGCCGAGGGGGGGGGGGTGCGCAAAGGTCCCGCTTCACGTTTTCGGAAGATGCATCCTTGCAGCAGGGGCATGAAGTCCATGGACATGAAGGGAAACTGCAAGCATAGCTGGAGGAGTGATCTCAAAGGTTGGCTGGCCTCCTTCATCCCTGTTGACTTACCCTTCTGGCCCAGCAAGGTGTTGTAGAGCTGGCCCACGGACTCCCTGGCTTGCTCCCGAATCCCGGGTTCGGGATCGACCAGGGAGAGGGCCAGCGGGGCCAGAAGGTGGCCGATGTCGGGCTCGAAGAAGTCCTAGAGGGAGGAAAAGAAGAGGCGTCTTTTGCCAATCCGCAAAGAACCCTGAGCTTGACTCTGAGGCCCCCCTGGTGGGCCTTGGAGGGTCTGAATGGGGCCCCAGATCTTAGCCCTGAGCACCCCCGACCTGTCCTGTCGAGGCAGTCCAGGGACAAGGCAGGGGCCTCTGTCTGCTCTCCGAATTTGCTACTCTGCAGCGGCTTCCGCGGCCTGTCTTTTGGGAGCCAAAATACGATTCTCAGGGAAATCAGCTTGGTCTATAACCACCACTCCCTTCTCAGCCTCTCTCTCTGTCCAGAGGGTGGATTTCTTCAGTCATCCTGAACGCCCTTCCCGTCTAGGGCAAGCCCTTTGTGCTGGACTGGGGTCTAGGGCAGCTCTTCCTCTAACCTCGGCAACCTTCTGAAGCCTCATTTTGGCTGCTGACCTGCGCTGGCTCCGTCCGCTCTTCCGGGTTCCTCTACACGGACCTTTTCACTCCCCCCCTCCCACAGAGCCTCGTCCTCTGCTCCCAAGTCTGCCCATGGAGACCCCTGGCGCTCTGCCCCCACTCCAAACACAGAGAAGGATGTCCAGCAGAACGGCTCCTCTTGGGATTCAGTGCTGCGGGCAAGGAGAGGGCAGCGTAGCCTCTCCCGGGAGGAGTCCCAAGGGGCTGGGCAGGAGCAGGGGCTGAGCGCCAGGCAAAGGCAGCCCCCACCTAGGCAAGGCCCATGGCAAGTGAGCCCAAGCCTCCCGGCCCTCCCTCCAAAGCCCAGGCAGAGTGGGGACACTCACGTGAAAGGCAAGGAGGCGGCAGGCATAGGAGAGCAGGTGGCTGTATAGGGAGAGGGCCTTGGCTCTCACCTCTGCCCCACTGCTCTGCATCCAGTAGGACAAATGCTGTGGAGAGAAGCAATGCTTCCGAGTCAGGCCCTGAGCTCTGTGCCCACAGCTGTGCCCACCCAAGACTTTCCTCCTCTGCAAGGAAATCCCCTCAGGGGACTCTGCTCCTGTGGGATAGCTGCCTGCCTGCGTTCTGGGACTGCCTCTCCTGGTCCCCGGGGAGCCTCTCTTCCCTGTTTGCTCCATGCCCTCTTCTCCCACACACTTACGTCAAGTAGTCCCACTAGATGCAGAACAGTGGGCAGCCCCCTGTACAGCCCCTGCACCATTTCCAGCAGGGCCTCCTCGGACTGGCGCTGCAGAGTCTGAAAGGAAAGGGGGGGTGTCAGGAAACGCCCTGGGTTGCTTGCCTGTCGCAACCACCGTCCCTTGGAATTGGGCTGGTGGCTGGCGGAGGCACTCCAGTGGAGGCCTCCTTCCTTTCTCCCCGCTGAGAGAACGGCTGGAACCCGTTCGGAACCGAGGCTCCCAACTGACGAGGAACTGCCTGTCTCCGGAGCTGTCCGGCTCTCGTGGTCGAAGGCCTTGGGCTGTCCAGCTCTGGCATTCCCACCAAGGAGCGCAGGGCTTCTTGGGACCTGCCCCCCACCCCAAGGATTTCCTTCTTCCCTCACACAGGCAAGGTATAGGAACTGCCGGACTCGTCTCGGAGGCTTGCCCTCTGCTGGGCTGACTGACGGGCACCCTGCGGGCAGAGTGCCTTTCAAAGAGAGCTTTTCCGGCACCTTCTGATTCTTTTTGGACTTGGCATCGTGAGACCTGCTGTGTGCCTGAAGGCAACATCTGGAATGAGGTTAGGGACTTCAGTCTAGGCTAGGATAGTGAATGGGCCTTTGAAGATAGGGTTTGCTTGCTGCACTATTCTATACTTCGTGATAACGTGGCGTGGGCTTCTTTTATACATTTCATTACGTAGAATTGTGGGTGGAATTCATGCTGATGGTGCTCCCAATCCCAACCCACTTCTTTGGCCCTTTTGCCATATGCTCCCAAGATAATGTGTCTTGAAACTCGGTCTGTGGGGTGCCTACCTTGCAGGGCTGACTTTTGCTTGTTTAGTGCCCTGAGGCTGGAGGCTTGCCTCTTTCAGTTCTGGGGGTAGTCAGAGAGGCTGTTGACTGTCGCTACCAGCCCTTGATTGCCCGCTGGCCCTTTTGGGGGTCCCTGGGGGGGTCCCTGCTGGGAGATTCTGGTTGGGGCAGCCCTGGGTTCCCCAACAGAGGGCAACCCCTCCTCTCAGAAAGCCTCTCCGGAGGGAACGTACCTGGCCGGCTGCATCTTCGTGGCCTGGGCTTCCGTTGACCACCACTTTGAAAGCCCAGGCCACAATCGACCTCTCCAGGTCTGCGGGGAGCAGAGGCAGGAAGTTGCTGGCAAGGCAGAGGAGGAACGATTGGACTCTGTGGGGTGTGGGGGGGAAGGGGCTCTCTGGGCCCGGCCCCCACCCACCCGAGCCAAGGCTTCGCCCAAGCCCCCGGTCCACACGCTGACTGGGGGGAAGCGGCAGCAAAGCCCAAGAGATGCCAGTCGGGACAGAGAACCCAGAGAGGGCGTCTGGGTCCCAGGGCCAGGCTCCCCTGGCGGGGCTCCAATGATTTCTGAGCCCTTGCTGGCCAGGAAGAATCAGTCCCCCAGGGAAGGCATACCTAAGGCTGGTCACGGCCTTCATGCACAGCGGGAGCAGGGGCGAGGTGGAGAAGAACTCCGACATCATGATGTCCTAGGAGAGAGGAGGAGGCCAACGCAGCTGGCAGTCCGCCCACCGTAGCCTCGAGCAGGGCTGCTCCAGCTGCAGGAGCGCTCCTGTCTCCCACTCCCCCCCACACACACACGGGAGTGGGTCTTGGCTCTTGGGCCTTCCTTAGCACTGCCCAGAAATCCTCAGAGCAGGAAGGGAATGCATTGCGGGTCTCAAACTCCACCTGCTCAAAGCACAACCCCGAGATCACCCAGAATGCAAAATGCCACAAAACAGGGAGCAGAAACAAAAGCCGAGTGCTGGATCCCAGCCGATGGCCAGCAGGCAAGGGTGTCCGGGAGAGGCGAGTCCACGTTCACAGCCTCTCCCCTGCCCTTCTGTCTGCTCCAGCCACAAGCTTGCCTTGCCCCGATCTCCCCCCTCCTCCTCTCCTGGGATCTCCCACCACCCTCTTCCCACTGGAAGCTGCTCCTTGCGTGCCACTCACTTTGATCTTCTCCACCACCTTTTCCTTGGGGCAGGGGAGATGGTATTTCCCCTGCCCCTTCCCCTGCTCCGCTAGGCAGATGACCTTCTCCAGGAAATCTGCCTTGCTGATCCTCCCCTGGAAGTAGCGAGAGTCAGGCTGTTAGTGGGGCAGGGACCGTCCTGGGACCCACCCTGAGGTGGGTCAACCTTTCCATCGAGATTCACAAGGACTCCATCTCACTTGAGAGTGGTCGGTTCCGTTCCCAAACGGGCCTCTGAAGAAGGGTTCAGTCCCCTACCAGTCCTGGCATTCCTGGCCCAGGGAAGAACAGCAGGCCGAGCCAGCCGGGATTGCTCCCTGGCCAAACATCCCCCCTGGCCACCCTGGCGGCCTCTGGGCATTACCTAGGAGGACACGGGGAGCAGACCACACCCTTTGGAGGCAGAGGCGGCAAGGAAGCGTTCTTCACCAAAGGGACCAGGACCTGGGTCTCCAAAACGCCCTCTTCTCCTGCAAGCACCCTGCGTCCAGCAGTCAGATGGGCAGACAGGGCCCCTGTGTGTCTGGCCTGCCCTGCCCTGGCCTCCCAGCAGCCTTTCCTAGGGGTTTGGGATCTTCTGCTCTTGGACAGAGAGTTTGCAGAACACCAAAGGGAGTGGAAGAAGAGGGGTGGGGTTGAGGGTCCATGGAGGCCCACCAAGGGAATGAAAATGGCCCTGGGCCTTCTGGAGGGGGCGTGCATGCTGAGGGGCTTACCTGTCGACGCCCCCGGACGTAATTGTAGACCTCTCTTTTGATGTCTGATCTTTTCCCTGGTTGACAGGGTTTTGGAAGTTGGGAAGAAAGAGATGGAGGCGAGAGTGAGACAGGGACAGATTGATGTTTCCTTCCACCTTCCAACCTCCCCCCCCCACCCCTGCACCAGGACTGACAGATCAGCCTGGCCCCCCAACACCCCCCCCAGGGGCCTGGGGCGTCTCCTCACCACGTGCTGCCTGCGGCTGCTCCTTTGTGGCCAAGGGGGAGATTTTATTCTCCCCCCCGCACCATTTAGCCAGACGTCTTCGAAGCCTAGAAGAGAGCAAGAAGGTGAGAAGCGGGCCTGGCAGCTTCCTCTCTCCCTTTGGGCGCCTGCCTTGGCTTTGGGCCGCTGGAAGCCCTGGGCCTGCTGGCAGGATCCTGGAAGGGTCGGGTACATGGGCAGCTCAGCGACCCCTCAACTCTGGGCTTTCCTGGGTGCTTCTGGGTGCCCTCTGTCTACATGGGGGGCAGCTCTCCCCTCCCCTGGGCTGGGAAGGGGGAAACACAGTTTCTGCCTCTGCTCCGCTGTGCTCTCCCCTTCACAGCCCCGGCCTGCTTGCAGCACGCCCTTCCGTCCCCAGCTGCCTCACTTCCTCTCTTCCGCCTCTTCCTCTAGACCAACTCCTCGCAGAGGCTGTGAGGCATTCTCGATCCCGTTTGGTGCAATTATTGTTCACTGATTGATTTACTTCATTTATGCCCCACTTTTCTTCCTGGGCGGCATACATTTTCTCCCGCTTGTGCTTACAACTTTGTGAGATAGCTTAGGGTGCAAGAACACAACTGGCCCAATGGCAACCAGCGGATGTGAGAGGCCAGTGAGCATTCAGCCCTAAGTGCTTCCCAGTCAGCATCCCTAACATCAGCCCTGAAAGGTAGGCTCGTGTGAGCCCTCCCCCAATGGCTGAGGAGAGGAATGCGGAAGGGGAATTGGTGTCTGCAGAGGGATTTCAGCCCTCCATCTCCCAGATCATGTCAGCCTTTCTGCTGCAGCAACTTCTTAGAGCAGCTCACGGTCCAACTGCTCACCGAAAACTCTCTGAAAGCGATTCAGCTTTCCACTGGCTGACTGCCAGGAGTGAAGGGAGGTGCGTAATGAAGGCAGATGAGCCACCACGTCTCCTGGCTTGCCCGAGGGCAATGGGGCATCTGTGTGGGTGGAGGAGCATCCCAAGCACAGCTTTTCTCCTCTGCCTAGAAGACCTGGGGGTTGCCCGGGCTGGAGAGCTGGGGGCCCCTTTGGGGCAGGGGGCCGGAGGCGAAATCCCTTCCAGGGCAAAATGTGTCTGGCCAGGAGGCCAAGATATCCTCATGGGGGCCTGAGCATCCCTTTGCTGAGATCCGCCCCTGGCTGCGGGAGAAAGGAAAGGAGGTCAACCGAGACGTGGGAGGGAATCTCACTTACATCAAGAGATGCTTGCTCCTGGAAGCCATCTGGAAGAATATCACAGAGCAGAAAGGCTGTTAGTACCAAGCAAAGAAGGGTCGAATCCACATTACTCATTCTAATTCGCATGTTCCCTGCATTCCCCTCGCAATCCCGAGTGCCGGTCACATTACCTCATTAAACAGACGCATTTCATTCGCATTTCTCCCGAATATGT
Source organism: Eublepharis macularius (assembly GCF_028583425.1). Taxonomy (NCBI): domain Eukaryota; kingdom Metazoa; phylum Chordata; class Lepidosauria; order Squamata; family Eublepharidae; genus Eublepharis; species Eublepharis macularius. Next base: position 4,160,517 of record NC_072792.1, read on the forward strand.
AGTCACAGGTTTTCAACGGGAGTTTCACGGTGGCCGTGAACGGGCCAATGCGCAATTTACCCATTTTTTTAAAAAACCATCCCCCTTCCTGTCTCTCCGGCCGTTCCGAGAGTTCCTATTGGCTGATTCAACTTGCAAGTGCTCCGTAGTCTGCAAAAGACTGTTTTTGACTTCATAGCATTGGATTTATTGATTATGCTGTTTCTGAATCAAATCTGGTCGTTTGAAAAATCATTTTGGGGTGAATCCATCCTCAGAACGGACTCACGAAACTTCCTTTTTAACTGTTTTTTATTTTTTTTATTTTATATGACTGTAATATCGAAATTATGAAATATTGAAATAATGACACTCCAAGGAAGTGAAACCAGTAAAATTCAGGCACTGAACTGTCCTGCATAGGAAATGCCCACGAAAGCTTCCCACATGCTTCCAAATTTCCAAAAAAGAAACGGGAGAGAGCCATCAGTGCTGTCAGTGGGGGAAAGAGAGACATCATTATCTTCAATGATGTTTCTTTATAAGGCAAGTTCGAAATAACAGAAAAGTGCGCTCAAAAAAATATTAAAAAATGGGCGGGAAAAAAAGTTCGCGCCCCAAAAAGCGGTTTTCGAGCGGCCGTGTGACCAGAGGGACGCGCGAGAAAGACGGATTGGAAGCAGGAATGTGAACGAAGAGGAAAAAATCGTGGATTGGAGGCAAACGGAAGATATCCGATAAACATGAGGGTAATGGGTGAATGTGGATTCAACCAAGAATGGCTCGTAAGCCACAGTCGCTAAATTACAGCCTAGAAGCCGTACAGAAGCAGAAATGGAAGGAATCGAGTCCGCATTGATGACAGGTGACCATCAAGCCTCTGCTTCAGATCCTCGGGAGGAGGAGAACCCACCTGAGGAACTGCTCCGACTCTCCGGAAGTGCTTTCTAATGTTGAGCCAAACACTTTTAAAAAAAATTTCACCCACTGGTTCTGATCCAACCCTCTGGGGCAACAGAGAACAACCCAACTCCCTTCTCCATGTGACAGCCCTTCAAACACTCGAAGAGGCTGTCGTTTCACCTCCTCACAGTCATCTCCTCTCCTGGAGAAACAGACCCAGCTCCTTCAAGCTTTCCTCTCAGGACTTGGGCTCCAGACCCCAGACCATCTTTTTCGCTTCCTTCGGACACATGCTGGCTTGCCAATAGCCTTCTTAAATGGTGTTGCCCCAAAGGGAACACAGTCCTCAAAATGAGGTCTAACCAGAGCAGAGCAAAGGGAAGCTGCTACTCCAGGAGAGCTGGACAGCAGAGGTGTGTTGCTGCCACCCCAAACGGCCACCCCTTCTGAGCTGCCGCCTCTCAGTGCTGCCGCATGGCCAGGGGATGGTCTACTAAGGGCCCTCGATCCTTTTCTCATGAACCACTGCCAGGACAAGCCTCGCCCGTCCTAGAAAGAGGCATTTCATTTTTTCTACCTAAATGCAAGACTTCTCTTTATTGAAATTCATTTGCTTAGTTTTAGCCCAGCTTTCCAGCCTGTCAAGACCTGCCGGAAACTTCTGCTGGTTTTGCTACCCCTCCCAATCTAGTGTTGTCTGCACATTTTAATGAGCATCCCCTCCTTTCCCTCATGCAAGTCAATTAAAAAGATGTTAAAGGGTCCCTGAGGCCCTCCGCTTGCACTGCTGCCCGCCCCCAAAGCCACAACAGAAAAGGCCCCGTTCTGCATCCCCTGCTCTCCGGGGCTCCCCCAGCATATGAAGGGGGCCAGAGGGCAATCTCAAGAGAGGGGGGGCAGGCAAGGGCAGGCAGCCACGGCCAGCTGGGCCATTCCCAGCTCAAGCCTCCAGAGAAGGGGACCTTGCAAGCCCACGGCCGCCCTTCCTTCCAAAGACTGATGGCCCTCCTTGCTCCCCAGTGTCTCAGGGCTCTGCTTAGGGTGGCCCGGTTAGGACTTCCTAAGCCATCCCTTGGAACGGGGCCTGGAAGAAGGCCAGCAACCAGGTTTTCACCCTTGCCACTCCCTTTGACGGGAGTTCCTCAGCTGGGAGATTTCCCTACCTTTTCTCCTCCGATTTCTCTCTGCAGAGGATATGGTTTAGTTCTCACATGTGTGATCACCTGAACCACTGCGGGGTGGAGGGGTCAGAGAGGAGGCTGTGCCCTGTTGATTAGCAACCGCCTCTGGGCCTGCCCTGACATTCACAGGGGCATCATTTCATTATCGCATCTGACCTTTGAGTATTAAATGCCAGCACTTAGAGGTTCTGGTAAAAATGAGAACAACCCCACACCTCTGTTTGTGTTCAATGTATATACTTCTTTCAACAGGACTTTGCAAAGTTCAGGAGAACTTGCAATGCCTTCCCTCACGCGGCAAAGTCTCTGGAAGGTTCCGTCTAGGACCGGCCCTTCAGGGGCCAAGAAGCCCACCTCAGACTTGCCGACTGAAGCTCTACCGTGGGAACTCGGTGTGCCTCCAGTCAAAAGGAAAGACTTGTTCTACTTCAAGGGATTAAGTTTAGGAGCGGGACCTTATTTACAACACAAGTCCCTTCTCACAAGTTCCTTCTCACAAATGCACTTTTGATCAGCCATCATATGAAGACCCTCCAGTAATCCCTCTTTTACCATGGAAATAAATGGAGACAGAAGGTTGGAAAAATTTATTGTTGTCACAGAGGGGGTATCCGAATCGCCAGGATTGTCAATGAAAGGTTTGGGAGGGGACAGAATCTCATCGCGTAGGAATCTGAAGGGGAGTTTCCCCTGAGTGAGGACCCCCGTTCTTTTCAAGGCTCCGTCTTCCCTTGCTGTCCCCCTATTAATTTCAATGTTCCCTTCCAGCTTTCTTAACTGCGCTCATTTACGGGAAGTCTGGAAGCGGGGACTGTGCCTGCAGGTTGTGCCCTAGGCCAAAAGGGCTCGGGGGGGGGGACCCCTGGAAACCTGCTGAAACCGGCAAAGAGAGGGAGAAAAACTGCTCCCTTTCGACTCCGAAATAACCACCGTGTTAAGAGAGCCTGCTTTTATTTTTTTTGTACAGCCTCCACATCTCCCAACAGCTTCTCCAGGGCAGCAACCCCAACCTCCGGAGAGCCACCACCTCAATGCGTTGAGCACTGCCCCCCCCCCAGTTTCTATACAATGGGACGAGAATCAGCCACGTAGGACTCTCCGCAAGACACGGGAGGGCCCCAGCTCCCCTCCTCGCTTTCCCCCGGGTTGTTCACAGGTGTTTAAGGTGGAAATTGGGTGCATCCCTGTACCTGGATAAGAGGTTTAAGCAGTTAGAGCAGGGTGGCTCTCTGCTGCTCTCTGCAAAACTAGCCAACTCAGCTGCGCAGTCCGAAGCCTTGAAATAGAAGGCCCGTGTGCCTCCATAGCACGCAGATAATTCACCTCACGCACAGGAGCTCACAATATTAACGAGAGGTAAAACTCACAAGATTCACCACACTTACCTCACCACACTCACCACTCCGCTGACAATTCTCGACACCTCCGTACCCCTCCGCTGACAATTCTCCAAACCACCTCACCACTCCGCTGACAATTCTCCACACCTCCGCACCGCTCCGCTAATAATTCTCCACACCTCCGCACCGCTCCGCTGACAATTCTCCAAACCACCTCACCACTCCGCTGACAAATCTCCACACCTCCGCACCACTCCGCTGACAATTCTCTATACCACCTCACCACTCCGCTGATAATTCTCCACACCACTAAGCACACCACTAACCACACCAACCACTCAACTCCCACAACACCACACCACACCCACCAAGCTACACCCACCTCACCACACCCCTTATCAGAGCGCCTCACAATGGCCCACCTTGCTCAGCGCCGGGCACATGACCTCACAATGGCCCACCTCACTTAGCGCTGGGCACAGTCACCCCTGGGGCAGAGTGACCCACGCTTCCCTGGATGTTTAAGATATTCAGATGAGGGCCAATAATTCTCACTTATACCTGAAAGCAGAACTGTCCGGGCCCTGCAGCTGGTGCCAAATGCTGCAGCCAGAATGAATTAAAACCAGATGGCACAACCCGGCCAGGGTGGATTTATGCAGCTACCATTAAGAGGTGTTCTGCCCCAGCCCCAGCACACAAGCACACAAGCACACTTGTAAGGGCAGCCATCAGTGTGGTGCTTTGTATTGTGTGTTGAGATTAACAGCTCTTTGCTATGATGGTAAGCCTCTTTATTGAGAACTGGAAGCAGAGAGACTGAGGCCTCAGGCTCAACAGGCACCAGTTTGTACTTGTAGAGACCACGCCCCCTTGTACAACCACCAAGACAACGTAAGCAGCTGGAATCCTTCATTTGCATGAGCATCTATTTTTCAGCCCAGCGATTGGCTACCAGGCAACAGTTCTGGTTGGCCGTGCCGGCACCCAAACACCAATCGCTTTGTAGGCCTCAGGAGCCTCCGTTCCACTCACGCCACGCGTAGCACTTTGCTCCTTGAGGAGGCGGGTATCGTTCGCCTTCCCCAGCTTCCTGATGGGAAGAAAGAGGCAGGTCTTGTTCTCCCACTGCATTGAATGTTTGCGCCCTGTTTGACGCGGCTACGCATCTCATCCCCAGAGTTCTGTCCGGGCCGGAGGCGCAAGGCCTGAGACCGCAAGGCATCCCAGCAAGACCTGAAAATGCTTCTCCACCCCAACCATACCCCTCTGACCAACGGGGTGAAAAGCCAGGCCCTTTTCCTCACTTAGTTTTCTCTCTCTCAGGACAGTTCTACCACAAGAACAGAAAGCAGAGAGCAAAGGAAAGCCCTCCGTTCACCCCAGGAGACGTCCCTTCGCCCCTCTCCTCGGTCAGAGCATGTAGCCCACCAGCCAGACGAGAGGACAGGGGACTGGTGGCCGTTCCTCCCCCCCTTCTCTATCTCCCCCCCCCCCATTGTACACCAGGGGAAGGATGGCTGACCCTCTCCGAATGATCCCCCATTAACACTCAGCAGGACCACTCAGGCAGGGGACTAAGCCTAACGCGGCTTTTGCAAGAACTTTCCTACCCTCTCCACCTCTCGCGTGGATTCCTTGGTGGGGAGGAAGGCTTGTGGCAGAAGCGTTCTCTGCCTTGTAGGCCTTTCTATGGCCTCTCCCCTCTTTGCATCCTCACACACACACCGTGCCTACAGGAATGGACAGTCCAGGACTCTCGATCGGAAGAGCCTCGTCCCTGCGTGTTGTCCAGGGGGGCCACGTAGGGAGTTCTCCGGAGGGCCAAGGGCAGATGTCCATTCTTACTGGGTTAACTAGAAGGAAAACAAACTCCCATGCAATTTCTGTTCGCTCCGGGCTAAATATTCCACAACACTTTTTTTAACTTAAGTGTTTTAATATTAACTTGCCTGTTTTCTATTTTTTTCTGTGATCTGCTTTGAGCCTGACTCTCAGGGAGAGCAGAATAGAAACGTAATAAAATTAAAATAATAAATTGGATAAATAATTCTGCTTTGTGACATACAGAGACTCCTGCCTACACAACGTCCTGTATGGGGGCAGGTATTCTGTAATCTCATCATTAACTATTTAGTGATTTATTTTTCATTTTAGTACAGCCTTTAAATCCTGTATCTTTGTGAGTTTTGTGATGTGCCATGGATTTTAAAGGGAGGAAGCAGGATGAGGCCCAGAATACCAGCTCGGTCGACGGAAGCAGAATGTGTTCCTATGCATTCCGAGTGCAGGGATATCCAGCTGAGAAGTGATGTTATTTTATTTATTTACGTTGTTGATAGTCCGCCTTTCTCACTGAGACTCGGGGTGGATTACACAGGGTGAGTCAATACAGTACAAAGACATTTCAGTTAGCAATCTAATAGGGTCTATAAATGCAAGGTTGCAAAGATTTCAAACCAGCAGAAATCCAATATGAAAATGCTGCATAAGCCATTCTACAGCTGACCTATGAAACAGCCTGGGAATGACCCAGTGGGACCATCCTTCTGGCACTAGTAGTGGGGTCTCTGGTCCCTCAGTATTTACAACACGAGTGGAAAAGTCTATGGTCCCTCCCTATCCCTTTACGGATGGATTTTTGAGACCACTTCCTTACAGTACAGCCTTCCTATCGGAGCGAAAAGGGCTCTAGAAAACTTCATTGTTGGGTCATTTTTGGAAGGCCTGGAGAGTAGGAGCTTTCCTGACCTCTTTAGGGAGACCATGCCATAAAGGGGGGGCCAGCCCAGAGAACAGAAGGCTGGGCACCAGTTGCTTCACATTGGAATGACCTTGTATTAGGAACAACTTTTTTCTCCCTGTTTTAGGCCTGCTCAGCCTGAACCAGAGTATTAACGTATCCATTCGATGGCCTGATTTTGGGTGGGGGAGAACCGTCTTGTAGGGGACAGTCTCTGGACTGGCAAGATGTGCGATTTGGGGAGATCCAAAGATTGTTTTGGGGTGCAGAGGGCTTTCATCTTTGCCAGTTCCTTGTTCACAGCAATTCCCAATACAAGGTTCTGGGGGGCAGGCTGAATAGGAGGCCTTAGCTCCAGAACCAGTGACTGGATCAGCACCAGCACATGCCCTCTGGCAGGGGACAGCCTCGTCTGGACGGCTAGCCTGTGTGATTTGGGGTGATGCAAATGCAACCCTTGTCCACTGGAGGGAGGGAGATAAAGAGTTGGCGCAATTTCCCCTGAGAGACTGGAGGGCCTGAAGCTGCAGGGAGAAGTGCTCTCCCCTCCGAAGCACGCCCTTCATGAGCTCCCTCTTAACGTTGCAGACTCCTGTGGAGAGCAGAAGACACCCCAACGCAGAGCACAGCCACAAGTTGCTGCATTTCAAGGGGCTGGGTGGCCAGCAGAGGTCCGAAAGACGGAGGCCTGGGTCTGCTGGAGCCAAACAGGCCTGGTTGTTACATGACTGTATCGTTCCAAAGAAGAGGTTTTCTTTTTTCAAGTTTGTTCATGGTTATGTTTTTATAAATGCAAGTGTCACATGGTGGGATCACACTGTCATAGACCTGAACTCTCCCAGTTCTCAGATTAGATATATCTATTTGTTTTATGTTGTTCCTCGAACAAAACAGGTTTCACAAAGATTGTTTTGGGGTGCAGAGGGCTTTCATCTTTGCCAGGTCCTTATTCACAGCAATTCCCAAGAGAAGGTTCTGCGAGGCAGGCCAAATAGGTGGCCTTAGCTCCAGAACCAGTGACTGGATCAGCACCAGCACGTGTCCTCTCCCAGGGGATAGTCTCTGGAGATCAGGGCTGTGGGATTTGGGGTGATCCAAACCTTTTGGGAGGGGGTGCAGCTGCTCCCCTTTCTGCCTATTGATTTGTTCTGGGGGCACCCTAGTTTGACGTGGTTAACTCAAGAACTGGGCTTTGAGGGATGACCCAGTATAGGCCCCTTTAGAGGGCCAAGTCAGCTGAATCTGGAGGTGTTTGATATGTGCCCCTCCAAACTTTACTTTGGGTTTCAGAGCGTTTCAGTTTTCTCTAATATTTGGCTTTGGCTTTGCCATTAAGCAACTGGGAACCAACTTCAGCGTCATGTTAGTTTTTGCCTTGCATTTCCCCATTTTTTATGGTTCTTTTGGGGACCACTTACACCCCAATCTTTTCCTATCAATCAAAGCCTCCAAAGGGTGTAACTCTGCTGAGGATTGTACCCTTAATAGCCCGTGAAGAAGCTCGGAAAGGCCCTGTGGCTCACGTGCTTGCTTCTTCCTTGCATGCTCCCTGAGCATCTTTGCAGGACAATCCTAAACCGAGTTACGTTCTTTTAAGCCCATTGGCTTTAAGCTTGGCCTGCTACTTCCTTATCATCAAAACTAGGGCTTGCAAGGGCAGGATAAAACAGGAAAGGGCGCTTTGTGCTTGTGAGGGGAACTCCACAGTGTCCCAGTAAAGGGAGACCCCTTAAGCAAGACCCTCAAACTCAATCAGTCCAAGGCAGTAAATAATGGCAAAAGTCAGGAAAAGGTTGATTGGCGAGGCACTCAGTAAACTGATGCACTCCAAACAGATCTGGCAGAGTGCATCTCTCACAAAGCAGTCGCCCATTCTTATATCCTCTTCCAAACAAAGTCATCTGAAATTTGTTCACAGAGGACAAATAAGCTGAAGAAAGGGAGATCATAAAAGGAATGCTGGCACATCAAAATCATAACATTCAAGCGTTTGGGAGGCCATGTCTTCTTGTAAATCCAAACATCTCAGTTATCTCAGTTATCTTTTACCTACCTTGCAATTTCTAGAGAGAGAGAGTAAAAAACGTTTGGGGAATTGCTATTTAAGACCCTCGCTCCCATAGTGCCTTGCAAGAGACCCAAACTCCAAAAGTCTTCTAGCTAAAGCTACACAACTATACAAGTCCCTTAACAGTTCTACACCTTGGCTCTGCTCATGGGGGTGGATGTGGGAGTGGGATTGTCCGCACAGTGCCACACGATGTTTGGGAGTGATGTCTCAACTATGCCAGACGTCGGCCATCACACTGGGCAGCAGTTGATGCCATCCTTTAGTCAGATCTACCTTTGGCAATATATTATTTGAATGGCGACGGTATTGCTTGCTCATAGGAATCCATAGTCACATTTGCACCCCACTGTAATCTCTCAAAGGAGAAATAGATGTGACCTCTGTGGGTCAATGTGTGGAGGGCTTGGCCCTCAGCAACACCTGCTTTAGGCTATTTACCTAGGAACTTCGAAGAGGTATGGAGATGACAGTAAAGCCTTTTGTAATTTTGATTGTGTGAATAAAATAACCGTTTCACAAGTAACAGGTAGAAAACAAAGTGCAGATCTGTCTTGCATACTTTTATATCTCTATCAGGTCTAAAAGCCCAAGGAACTAAGTTGCGCTTCAGTGTGCATATGACACATATTTTTTAATAGTTTTTTATTGGTTTTCTCATATAGGAATAGGGGGGACAGGGGGAAAAGTAGGAAGGCAATGTTTAATATATATCATAGAGTCTGCTTGAGTTCGAATTCTACTATCTATATCTTTTCATCATAACATTTTATCGAACATTTAACTGTGATGATTAATAACACGTTACAGTAGCGTCATCATATAGTTACTACTAGAGATGGGCACAGACCGGCATTTGCCTACGGACTGCCGGTTCGGGGTTTGTGGGCTTCCACGTACCACGGTCCATGAACTTTTAACGGACCAGGCCCGGTTCGAGAACCGGTTCGAGAACCAGTTCGAGTCAGAAAAGGCCTTGGTTTTCCCACAGATTTTCACTTCAGTCGACTTTCCCCACCAAAGGTTCTCATGTAATGCTCCTCGATTATCACTTTTCCAAAGAGACAAACAACAACTTCCCCTCCCCTATTCTGACTGACCCTTACCCACCCTTGGGGGAAGGAGAGAGACTTGTGCTCCTGTCCAGGAGAGGTGGCTGCCCACAAAACCCACCTACATGGGGCTGCATCAACAAGAGATGCCCTCCCCGGGGGCGGGGAGACCAACTCTCCATGATGGGAAATGAATGGATGTACTTGAGTGAAAGCCAACTCCGCAACAGGATCATGTAGCAATTCAAAGGCCCCTTGCTGGAATGGAAGGCACGGGAGGGATGGAAAGGATGCCTTCCACACCTTGAGGGAAGGAAACTTATGCTACCTTGTTCAGAGGGAGCCTCTTTGGGCAGTGGACAACGAGTCCCACCTTAGTGACGGGGTGTGTCAGCTTGCTTGCTATCAAGCAAGCTGACCTGGGCCACTGTCCTACTTCTCACTGGACTTTGGGGATTGACCCTCAGAGGGGCCCTTGCGCTCGCAAGAGCAGGACGGTTGCCGACGAAACCCACTTCACCGAATGTGATGCAGTCCATCAGGAAGCTCATCATGTGCCTTAGACTGTTTTGTCAGCATACAAATCATATCAAGAAAAAGAGGAGGTACTTAGAAGGTGCCAGGGACAGGGCTTGTCGTCGGGAGGAGGATAATATGTGTTTGTAAAGCTCAGTCATCATGTGCCTTACACTGTTTGGTCAATATACAAATACAAATCCACTATTTAGGGAGTGAAAAAGGCTTAGAAAGAAGTGAAGCAGACAGAGCACCCCAAAACCTGCTGCCAGTGGTCCTAGGGTGGGTGTTTAACAGAGGCCAGTAGCAATCTCCCCCTGCACCTCAAAAACCAGGCAGGAAATGTCCCCCCAAGTCACCCACTATTTAGGGAGTGAAAAAGGCTTTGAAAGAAGTGAAGCAGACAGAGCACCCCAAAACCTGCTGCCAGTGGTCCTAGGGTGGGTGTTTCACAGAGGCCAGTAGCAATCTCCCCCTGCACCTCAAAAGCCAGGCTGGAAATGTCCCCCCAAGTCACCCACTATTGACGGAGTGAAAGGCTTTGAAAGGAGTGAAGCAGAGAGCCCCCCCCCCAAAGCGAGCTGCCGGTCACCAGAATGTAGGTGTTTCTCAGAGGCCAGTAGCTGTCTTCCCCCTGCACCTCAAAAGCCAGGCTGGAAGTGTCCCCCCAAGTCACCCACTAAAAAGGCTTTGAAAGGAGTGAAGCAGAGGGAGCCCCCCAAAACGTGCTGCCGGTCATCACCAGAGAGTGGGTGTTTCACAGAGCCTCATAGCAGTCTTCCTCCCATTGCATCTCATCAGCAGCCAAAAAAAACGTGGGGGAATGAAGGCAAGAACTCAAGCAGACAACGCCCAAAGCTGCCTTGCACCCACTGTGGGTCTGTGAGTGGGGTGGCGTCACAGCACAATAGAACCCACTGGCAACCCAGAAAAAAGGAAGAGATTGGGGGGGGGGATTAAGTCCGAGAAGAACCCAAGGACTCAAAACGCAGAAAGAAATCAGAGTAACCCAATAGTGCAGTAAAAGGATTTTTTTAAGTGCTCTAGAATAGAAACGAGGAGAAAAAAATTAAACAGGAATGGAGAAAAGAGAAAGCTCTCTTGCACCAGAAGCCCCAAAGCCCCAAGGCACAAGCCGCGCTCTCACAAAAAAAAAAAAAACCTTCCCCACAGCAAGCAGTTGCTAAGCTAACTCGCGTCCCCACGCCAGCAAAATGGAGCGGGTCTTCGCGCGCTTTGTCTTTTATGCAGAAAGGCTGTGATCTCTGACAATCTCTTGATTGGCTGACAGAACTGCCAATCAAGGTTTCCTGGGCTAAGATTGGTGTGTTCCAAACGGGGAAGGTGGCTCCACACCGCTGCCGAGGAAATTGTTTGAGCGGGAATCCTGGCATGACGGGCCAACGGACACACGGACGGAAAGCCCCAATGTTCGACGGTTTCGTGAGAAAAACACGCGCCCACGGGCCGCGTGTTCGCGAAGGACGAACTGAGTAAGTTCGTGACGAAATTAGGTCCGTTATGCAGACCGTGCCCCTCTCTAGTTACTACCTTAAAGTCACTACATTTGTTTTTTATCCATTCATAAAATGGTATCCGTGAGGCTGCAAAATCTTCCTGTATCTGTCCTTTCATCAATGAAGTTAATTTGTCCATTTCTGCATTTTCCTTTGTCTTCGCTATCAATTCTTCTCAGGGTATTATCGCTCTTTTCCAGAAGGATGCCAATAGAGTTCTTGCTGCTGTTACTCCATGGATTATAAAATATTTCTGATCTTTTCCAATTTCTTCTGGTACACAATTTAACAAAAATATCTCAGGTTTAAAAAGAATTGTACATTGTAAAATTTATTGTAACAGGTTATGCACCATGATCCAGATTTAGTGGACTTCTTTACATGTCCAACACATATGATAAAATGTTCCTGTGTGTTTCACACATTTCCAGCACCTGTTTGACATATTTTTGTGCATTTTAGCTAGCCTGTCTGGTGTCAAGTACCATCTATAAAACATCTTATACAGATTTTCTTTGAAAGCAACTGTTTTAGCTATTTTAATATTAACTTTCCATATCTTATTCCATTGCATCAAATACAAATTGTATCCTAAGTTTTGTGACCATTTCGTTTTATATTCTTCCACTTGCATTAAAAACATATACATCTTTTTGATCAGTTTCTCATCAGAATGACACAGCAAAGTTTCAAATACATTTTGTTCTAAGAAGAAGCCTCCCAGTTTTTATCTTTGTTGTATCTGGACTCAGTCTGAGCCCTTGCCCACCCATCTAAATTAAAGCCTTGTCTCTGGAGTTCTTCTTTTGACTTTAATACTTCTTTATAGTCTAAAACATGTCTGTATCTAATACTCTTATCTAGGGAAAACGTCTTTGGTTGTGAGAATGCTTCTAAAGGTGAAACCCACTGTGGAACCTTCTTGTAAATTTCCGGGACAGTATTTTCCCATATAGTCATGATGGATTTCCTAATCCAATGATTCTTGAACTATGCCCTTCAGCTTTCCCATGCCATAGAAAAGCATGCCAGCCTAGTTGCAAATCACGTCCTTCTAGGGCAAGTAATCTTTGATTTTCTAGTCAAATCCCATCTCAACCACACCACACAACATGCTTTAAAGTGTATTCTCCAATCTGGTAGAGCAAAACCTGCATTATCTTTGAAATCTTGGAGGCTTTTCAACTTAATCCTTGGTTTCCTCCCTTGCCATATAAATTTAGATATTATCGTATTTAGTTCTTCAAAGAAAGTCTTATTGATACAAATAGGGATAGTTTGATATAAGAAGATTAACTGTGGTAATATATTCATTGTAATAGTTGCAATTCTTCCCAATAGCAAAAGCTGTAGTCCTTTCCATTTCTCTAAGTCATTTTTAATTTCTTGTAACAGTTTCATATAATTATCTTTCATTAAGGAACTACATTTAGTTGTTAAATAGACTGCTAAATATTTAACCTTCTTTGCAAGTTGAAATCGGGGACTGATGTTGAGAACTTCCATCTCTCATCCAAGCACTGAGGAGGATGCAGGGAACACCAGTCAGATACATCTTCATGTTTCAGAAGCCACAGTACAATTCTGGAAACCCCGCTAGGCTATGAACATCAGTTGATCCAGGTAAGGTAAAAAAAAAGATCCTTGAACGTGCATCAGACTTCAAAAGAAGCACATGAAGAAATGGGGAAAAGACCTTCCACACACACACAGACACACCAAGACACACAACAACGATGTGTATTTTTATCTGGAACATAAGAATAACATTCGATTTATATACCACCCACTCAGAGCAGTTTACAAAGTATGCTGTTACTAGTATTAGTAGAGTTCTTATTTGGAGAAGGCTTGGAATTGTAAACACCAAGAAAAATTGCCTGAAGGGGGCTCCTCAGTGATGTTCAGCACCTTGAAAACCACCTAAAAATGCATTCTTCTGGAATGGAGCTGAAGACCCCTGACCAAGCCCTAAAAGGGAAGGGGTCTCCTCCCATCGTGATAACCTGCAGCACCAGAAAGACTGGTGAGGAAAGGTGAAGGGTACTGAATAATATTACTAATCTGCAGTCAACATTGGGTGTGGGTCAAGGGCTCCAGGCACAGAGGACACTGGGCGGAGATGCTGTTCTCCCTCTGCCCAGGCTGGAGGTAAATCTCCCCATGGCAGCACAGTTTGAAGGAGGCAGGTGTGGGTCAAGGGCTCCAGGCACAGAGGACGCTGGGCGGAGATGCTGGTCTCTCTCTGCCCAGGCTCGAGGTAAATCTCCCCATGGCAGCACAGTTTGAAGGAGGCAGGGGTGGGTCAAGGGCTCCAGGCACAGAGGACAATGGGCTGATATGCGGGTCTCTCTCTGCCCAGGCTGGAGATAATTCTCCCCATGGCAGCACAGTTTGAAGGAGGCAGGTGTGGGTCAAGGGCTCCAGGCACAGAGGACAATGGGCTGAGATGCTGGTCTCTCTCTGCCCAGGCTGGAGGTAAATCTCCCCATGGCAGCACAGTTTGAAGGAGGCAGGGGTGGGTCAAGGGCTCCAGGCACAGAGGACAATGGGCTGAGATGCTGGTCTCTCTCTGCCCAGGCTGGAGAAAATTCTCCCCATGGCAGCACAGTTTGAAGGAGGCAGGTGTGGGTCAAGGGCTCCAGGCACAGAGGACAATGGGCTGAGATGCTGGTCTCTCTCTGCCCAGGCTGGAGGTAAATCTCCCCACGGCAGCACAGTTTGAAGGAGGCATGTGTGGGTCAAGGGCTCCAGGGACAGAGGACAATGGGCTGAGATGCTGGTCTCTCTCTGCCCAGGCTGGAGATAATTCTCCCCATGGCAGCACAGTTTGAAGGAGGCAGGTGTGGGTCAAGGGCTCCAGGCACAGAGGACAATGGGCTGAGATGCTGGTCTCTCTCTGACCAGGGTGGAGGTAAATCTCCCCACGGCAGCACAGTTAGAAGGAGGCAGGTGTTGGTCAAGGGCTCCAGGCACACAGGACAATGGGCTGAGATGCTGGTCTCTCTCTGCCCAGGCTGGAGGTAAATCTCCCCATGGCAGCGCAGTTTGAAGGAGGCAGGTGTGGGTCAAGGGCTCCAGGCACAGAGGACAATGGACTGAGATGCTGGTCTCTCACTGCCCAGGCTGGAGATAATTCTCCCCATGGCAGCACAGTTTGAGGGAGGCATGCGTGGGTCAAGGGCTCCAGGCACAGAAGACAATGGGCTGAGATGCTGATCTCTCTCTGCCCAGGCTGGAGGTAATTGTCCCCATGGCAGCACAGTTTGAGGGAAGCATGTGTGGGTCAAGGGCTCCAGGCACAGAGGACAATGGGCTGAGATGCTGGTCTCTCTCTGCCCAGGCTGGAGGTAATTCTCCCCATGGCAGCACAGTTTGAAGGAGGCAGGTGTGGGTCAAGGGCTCCAGGCACAGAGGACAATGGGCTGAGTTGCTGGTCTCTCTCTGCCCAGGCTGGAGATAATTCTCCCCATGGCAGCACAGTTTGAAGGAGGCAGGTGTGGGTCAAGGGCTCCAGGCACAGAGGACAATGGGCTGAGATGCTGGTCTCTCTCTGACCAGGGTGGAGGTAAATCTCCCCACGGCAGCACAGTTTGAAGGAGGCAGGAGTTGGTCAAGGGCTCCAGGCACACAGGACAATGGGCTGAGATGCGGGTCTCTCTCTGCCCAGGCTGGAGGTAAATCTCCCCACGGCAGCACAGTTTGAAGGAGGCAGGTGTGGGTCAAGGGCTCCAGGCACAGAAGACAATGGGCTGAGATGCGGGTCTCTCTCTGCCCAGGCTGGAGATAATTCTCCCCATGGCAGCACAGTTTGAAGGAGGCAGGTGTGGGTCAAGGGCTCCAGGCACAGAGGACAATGGGCTGAGATGCGGGTCTCTCTCTGCCCAGGCTGGAGGTAAATCTCCCCACGGCAGCACAGTTTGAAGGAGGCAGGTGTGGGTCAAGGGCTCCAGGCACAGAAGACAATGGGCTGAGATGCTGGTCTCCCTCTGCCCAGGCTAGAGGTAAATCTCCCCATGGCAGCACAGTTTGAAGGAGGCAGGTGTGGGTCAAGGGCTCCAGGCACAGAAGACAATGGGCTGAGATGCGGGTCTCTCTCTGCCCAGGCTGGAGGTAAATCTCCCCACGGCAGCACAGTTTGAAGGAGGCAGGTGTGGGTCAAGGGCTCCAGGCACAGAGGACAATGGGCTGAGATGCGGGTCTCTATCTGCCCAAGATGGAGGTGATTCTCCCCATGGCAGCACAGTTTGAAGGAGGCAGGTGTGGGTCAAGGTCTCCAGGCACAGAGGACAATGGGCTGAGATGCTGGTCTTCCTCTGCCCAGGCTGGAGGTAAATCTCCTCATGGCAGCACAGTTTGAAGGAGGCAGGTGTGGGTCAAGCGCTCCTGGCACAGAAGACAATGGGTTGAGATGCGGGTCTCTCTCTGCCCAGGCTGGAGGTAAATCTCCCCACGGCAGCACAGTTTGAAGGAGGCAGGTGTGGGTCAAGGGCTCCAGGCACAGAGGACAATGGGCTGAGATGCTGGTCTCTCTCTGCCCAGGCTGGAGATAATTCTCCCCACGGCAGCACAGTTTGAAGGAGGCAGGTGTGGGTCAAGGGCTCCAGGCACAGAGGACAATGGGCTGAGATGCTGGTCTCTCTCTGCCCAGGCTGGAGATAATTCTCCCCATGGCAGCACAGTTTGAAGGAGGCAGGTGTGGGTCAAGGGCTCCAGGCACAGAGGACAATGGGCTGAGATGCGGGTCTCTCTCTGCCCAGGCTGGAGGTAAATCTCCCCATGGCAGCACACTTTGAAGGAGGCAGGTGTGGGTCAAGGGCTCCAGGCACAGAGGACAATGGGCTGAGATGCTGGTCTCCCTCTGCCCAGGCTGGAGGTAAATCTCCCCATGGCAGCAAAGTTTGAAGGAGGCATGTGTGGGTCAAGGGCTCCAGGCACAGAGGACAATGGGCTGAGATGCGGGTCTCTCTCTGCCCAAGATGGAGGTGATTCTCCCCATGGCAGCACAGTTTGAAGGAGGCAGGTGTGGGTCAAGGGCTCCAGGCACAGAGGACAATGGGCTGAGATGCGGGTCTCTTTCTGCCCAGGCTGGAGGTAAATCTCCCCACGGCAGCACAGTTTGAAGGAGGCAGGTGTGGGTCAAGGGCTCCAGGCACAGAAGACAATGGGCTGAGATGCTGGTCTCCCTCTGCCCAGGCTGGAGGTAAATCTCCCCATGGCAGCACAGTTTGAAGGAGCCAGGTGTGGGTCAAGGGCTCCAGGCACAGAAGACAATGGGCTGAGATGCGGGTCTCTCTCTGCCCAGGCTGGAGGTAAATCTCCCCACGGCAGCACAGTTTGAAGGAGGCAGGTGTGGGTCAAGGGCTCCAGGCACAGAGGACAATGGGCTGAGATGCTGGTCTCTCTCTGCCCTGGCTGGAGGTAAATCTCCCCACGGCAGCACAGTTTGAAGGAGGCACGTGTGGGTCAAGGGCTCCAGGCACAGAGGACAATGGGCTGAGATGCGGGTCTCTCTCTGCCCAAGATGGAGGTGATTCTCCCCATGGCAGCACAGTTTGAAGGAGGCAGGGGTGGGTCAAGGGCTCCAGGCACAGAGGACAATGGGCTGAGATGCGGGTCTCTCTCTGCCCAGGCTGGAGGTAAATCTCCCCACGGCAGCACAGTTTGAAGGAGGCAGGTGTGGGTCAAGGGCTCCAGGCACAGAAGACAATGGGCTGAGATGCTGGTCTCCCTCTGCCCAGGCTGGAGGTAAATCTCCCCACGGCAGCACAGTTTGAAGGAGGCAGGTGTGGGTCAAGGGCTCCAGGCACAGAGGACGCTGGGCTGAGATGCTGGTCTCTCTCTCTGTCTGCCCCGGCTGGAGGCAGTTCTCCACACAACAGCGCAGTTTGAAGAAGGCAGATGTTGGTAAAGTGCATTAAGCACCGAGGAGGCTGGGCAGAGATGGAGGTTGCTGCCTGCCCATGCTGGAAATGGTTCTCCTATGGCCGCCTCTCTGGTGGAGCCCGACGGAGGGTGCCAAGGAGGGAAGGCAGAGGTGAGTAGCTGGTGTCTCTCAGGACAGGAGTGAGGATGCTCTCTCAATGCCTCCCAGAGAAGCTCCCTTTCAAGTGCTTGTGGCACTCGAAATGGCTTCTCTGCGCAATCTTGCGTGGCCTACGAAAAATAAACCAGAAACGGAAGTTTTTAGTCCTCCAGCCCCACCTTCTGCATGCAACGTTCCTTCAGGAGTCCACGCCCCTGTGAAGATTCCTACAGTTAGTGGAAATGGGGACAGAGCATGGGCCCGGAATTAATGAGGGACCCCCCCCCCCACACACACACATCTTGTCTGTCAGGATAAGACCCATGCGGCCTTGGTTCATCCAGGTCAGCGTTGTCTGGAGTAACTGGCCAGCAAAGGGGGGGGGGGGGTTCTTTGGGAAGGCCGGCTTCCGGAGCTCTGTCAGGAGGAAAGCTGGGCCTTGCTGTGGAGCAGCACTCCTTTGGGCTCGTTCCCTGCTTCTCGGGAGGGGGTGGTCTTCATAACCCCCACCCACCCATTCTGTTGGGAGATGGCCTTACCTGCTGGTTAGAGGAGGAGCCGGAGTTCAGGGGGGACGTCGGTGCCGTTGCAATAGTCATAAACGACTAGGGCCAGTCCCGCCCTGAGTTCTCTTTCCTGTAGATGTGAACCCAAAAGACCCCAAATCATCCCAATTCTTCTTTTCCCTCGCTTCGAGAGGGGTCTGCTTCCACCGACCCCCAAGGCCCCTCGCCAGGTTGACCCCCTTGCTCACCTCCTCCTCGTCGTTCAGAACTGCCTGGGCCTGGCCGAGGAGGGAGAGGACCACGAAAGCGGCTCCCTCCCTCACCCAGTCCGGGCCCAGGCAGACGATGAAGTCCCAGCAGGCCAGGAGGCATTGAGAGAGCTGCTCCTCACTCAGGCAGGCCTGGAAGTGCTGAAAAGAGAAGTCCCCCTCAGTGGCGGCCCTCTCCCGGACACGAGGGAAGCTGCCCTGACTCCTGACCCTGTGGAGCCCCCCCCCGGGTTCTGCCCCCCCATCTCTTTTGAGCCCCCTTTCAACAGAGAATCCAGAAGCTCCGCCTCTCATCCTTCTACGCTCTTAAGGGCAAGGTAAAAGGATGGCCACGTGCCCTTGAAATGTGAGTCAGCGTGTAGAGGGTGAGTCGAAACTACAAGCGTGGAGAGGCCAGTGTCTGTTTGCACCCCTGGCTGAAGAATTCCTGCCCATGGGTGCCCTGCTTTCTGGAGGGGAAGGGAATAAGGCCACCCTTCGCCCGAGACCCTCCCATCCCAAGAGAGCTGGCTGGGGAGAAGAGCCCTGCCAGCACCGCCAGAACCGCCTCCTTCCTTACCTTTCCCATACAGATGGCATTCTGGTACTGGCACTTCCAGGCCTGCCCGTCCTCTGCCTTCCACCTCAGGCGGCGGCCCCTCCCTCCAAGCCCTGGCAGGAAGAAAGCACAAGTTCAGGCTCGGCTGCCCTGACCAGCACAGCTTCCCCTCTCTCTCCTCCAGGGCTCTCTCTCTGTTTCCCCCTCTCTGAGCCCCCGTCCCTCCAGCTCCCCTTTCTCCCTGACCCCCTCCTGAATAGCTGCAGCAGTGCTCTGTGGCAAGAATCCAGAAATGAGGCACAAATAAGGCAAAGGCCATGGCCGAGGGGGGGGGTGCGCAAAGGTCCCGCTTCACGTTTTCGGAAGATGCATCCTTGCAGCAGGGGCATGAAGTCCATGGACATGAAGGGAAACTGCAAGCATAGCTGGAGGAGTGATCTCAAAGGTTGGCTGGCCTCCTTCATCCCTGTTGACTTACCCTTCTGGCCCAGCAAGGTGTTGTAGAGCTGGCCCACGGACTCCCTGGCTTGCTCCCGAATCCCGGGTTCGGGATCGACCAGGGAGAGGGCCAGCGGGGCCAGAAGGTGGCCGATGTCGGGCTCGAAGAAGTCCTAGAGGGAGGAAAAGAAGAGGCGTCTTTTGCCAATCCGCAAAGAACCCTGAGCTTGACTCTGAGGCCCCCCTGGTGGGCCTTGGAGGGTCTGAATGGGGCCCCAGATCTTAGCCCTGAGCACCCCCGACCTGTCCTGTCGAGGCAGTCCAGGGACAAGGCAGGGGCCTCTGTCTGCTCTCCGAATTTGCTACTCTGCAGCGGCTTCCGCGGCCTGTCTTTTGGGAGCCAAAATACGATTCTCAGGGAAATCAGCTTGGTCTATAACCACCACTCCCTTCTCAGCCTCTCTCTCTGTCCAGAGGGTGGATTTCTTCAGTCATCCTGAACGCCCTTCCCGTCTAGGGCAAGCCCTTTGTGCTGGACTGGGGTCTAGGGCAGCTCTTCCTCTAACCTCGGCAACCTTCTGAAGCCTCATTTTGGCTGCTGACCTGCGCTGGCTCCGTCCGCTCTTCCGGGTTCCTCTACACGGACCTTTTCACTCCCCCCCTCCCACAGAGCCTCGTCCTCTGCTCCCAAGTCTGCCCATGGAGACCCCTGGCGCTCTGCCCCCACTCCAAACACAGAGAAGGATGTCCAGCAGAACGGCTCCTCTTGGGATTCAGTGCTGCGGGCAAGGAGAGGGCAGCGTAGCCTCTCCCGGGAGGAGTCCCAAGGGGCTGGGCAGGAGCAGGGGCTGAGCGCCAGGCAAAGGCAGCCCCCACCTAGGCAAGGCCCATGGCAAGTGAGCCCAAGCCTCCCGGCCCTCCCTCCAAAGCCCAGGCAGAGTGGGGACACTCACGTGAAAGGCAAGGAGGCGGCAGGCATAGGAGAGCAGGTGGCTGTATAGGGAGAGGGCCTTGGCTCTCACCTCTGCCCCACTGCTCTGCATCCAGTAGGACAAATGCTGTGGAGAGAAGCAACACTTACGAGTCAGGCCCTGAGCTCTGTGCCCACAGCTGTGCCCACCCAAGACTTTCCTCCTCTGCAAGGAAATCCCCTCAGGGGACTCTGCTCCTGTGGGATAGCTGCCTGCCTGCGTTCTGGGACTGCCTCTCCTGGTCCCCGGGGAGCCTCTCTTCCCTGTTTGCTCCATGCCCTCTTCTCCCACACACTTACGTCAAGTAGTCCCACTAGATGCAGAACAGTGGGCAGCCCCCTGTACAGCCCCTGCACCATTTCCAGCAGGGCCTCCTCGGACTGGCGCTGCAGAGTCTGAAAGGAAAGGGGGGGTGTCAGGAAACGCCCTGGGTTGCTTGCCTGTCGCAACCACCGTCCCTTGGAATTGGGCTGGTGGCTGGCGGAGGCACTCCAGTGGAGGCCTCCTTCCTTTCTCCCCGCTGAGAGAACGGCTGGAACCCGTTCGGAACCGAGGCTCCCAACTGACGAGGAACTGCCTGTCTCCGGAGCTGTCCGGCTCTCGTGGTCGAAGGCCTTGGGCTGTCCAGCTCTGGCATTCCCACCAAGGAGCGCAGGGCTTCTTGGGACCTGCCCCCCACCCCAAGGATTTCCTTCTTCCCTCACACAGGCAAGGTATAGGAACTGCCGGACTCGTCTCGGAGGCTTGCCCTCTGCTGGGCTGACTGACGGGCACCCTGCGGGCAGAGTGCCTTTCAAAGAGAGCTTTTCCGGCACCTTCTGATTCTTTTTGGACTTGGCATCGTGAGACCTGCTGTGTGCCTGAAGGCAACATCTGGAATGAGGTTAGGGACTTCAGTCTAGGCTAGGATAGTGAATGGGCCTTTGAAGATAGGGTTTGCTTGCTGCACTATTCTATACTTCGTGATAACGTGGCGTGGGCTTCTTTTATACATTTCATTACGTAGAATTGTGGGTGGAATTCATGCTGATGGTGCTCCCAATCCCAACCCACTTCTTTGGCCCTTTTGCCATATGCTCCCAAGATAATGTGTCTTGAAACTCGGTCTGTGGGGTGCCTACCTTGCAGGGCTGACTTTTGCTTGTTTAGTGCCCTGAGGCTGGAGGCTTGCCTCTTTCAGTTCTGGGGGTAGTCAGAGAGGCTGTTGACTGTCGCTACCAGCCCTTGATTGCCCGCTGGCCCTTTTGGGGGTCCCTGGGGGGGTCCCTGCTGGGAGATTCTGGTTGGGGCAGCCCTGGGTTCCCCAACAGAGGGCAACCCCTCCTCTCAGAAAGCCTCTCCGGAGGGAACGTACCTGGCCGGCTGCATCTTCGTGGCCTGGGCTTCCGTTGACCACCACTTTGAAAGCCCAGGCCACAATCGACCTCTCCAGGTCTGCGGGGAGCAGAGGCAGGAAGTTGCTGGCAAGGCAGAGGAGGAACGATTGGACTCTGTGGGGTGTGGGGGGGAAGGGGCTCTCTGGGCCCGGCCCCCACCCACCCGAGCCAAGGCTTCGCCCAAGCCCCCGGTCCACACGCTGACTGGGGGGAAGCGGCAGCAAAGCCCAAGAGATGCCAGTCGGGACAGAGAACCCAGAGAGGGCGTCTGGGTCCCAGGGCCAGGCTTCCCTGGTGGGGCTCCAGTGATTTCTGAGCCCTTGCTGGCCAGGAAGAATCAGTCCCCCAGGGAAGGCATACCTAAGGCTGGTCACGGCCTTCATGCACAGCGGGAGCAGGGGCGAGGTGGAGAAGAACTCCGACATCATGATGTCCTAGGAGAGAGGAGGAGGCCAACGCAGCTGGCAGTCCGCCCACCGTAGCCTCGAGCAGGGCTGCTCCAGCTGCAGGAGCGCTCCTGTCTCCCACTCCCCCCCACACACACACGGGAGTGGGTCTTGGCTCTTGGGCCTTCCTTAGCACTGCCCAGAAATCCTCAGAGCAGGAAGGGAATGCATTGCGGGTCTCAAACTCCACCTGCTCAAAGCACAACCCCGAGATCACCCAGAATGCAAAATGCCACAAAACAGGGAGCAGAAACAAAAGCCGAGTGCTGGATCCCAGCCGATGGCCAGCAGGCAAGGGTGTCCGGGAGAGGCGAGTCCACGTTCACAGCCTCTCCCCTGCCCTTCTGTCTGCTCCAGCCACAAGCTTGCCTTGCCCCGATCTCCCCCCTCCTCCTCTCCTGGGATCTCCCACCACCCTCTTCCCACTGGAAGCTGCTCCTTGCGTGCCACTCACTTTGATCTTCTCCACCACCTTTTCCTTGGGGCAGGGGAGATGGTATTTCCCCTGCCCCTTCCCCTGCTCCGCTAGGCAGATGACCTTCTCCAGGAAATCTGCCTTGCTGATCCTCCCCTGGAAGTAGCGAGAGTCAGGCTGTTAGTGGGGCAGGGACCGTCCTGGGACCCACCCTGAGGTGGGTCAACCTTTCCATCGAGATTCACAAGGACTCCATCTCACTTGAGAGTGGTCGGTTCCGTTCCCAAACGGGCCTCTGAAGAAGGGTTCAGTCCCCTACCAGTCCTGGCATTCCTGGCCCAGGGAAGAACAGCAGGCCGAGCCAGCCGGGATTGCTCCCTGGCCAAACATCCCCCCTGGCCACCCTGGCGGCCTCTGGGCATTACCTAGGAGGACACGGGGAGCAGACCACACCCTTTGGAGGCAGAGGCGGCAAGGAAGCGTTCTTCACCAAAGGGACCAGGACCTGGGTCTCCAAAACGCCCTCTTCTCCTGCAAGCACCCTGCGTCCAGCAGTCAGATGGGCAGACAGGGCCCCTGTGTGTCTGGCCTGCCCTGCCCTGGCCTCCCAGCAGCCTTTCCTAGGGGTTTGGGATCTTCTGCTCTTGGACAGAGAGTTTGCAGAACACCAAAGGGAGTGGAAGAAGAGGGGTGGGGTTGAGGGTCCATGGAGGCCCACCAAGGGAATGAAAATGGCCCTGGGCCTTCTGGAGGGGGCGTGCATGCTGAGGGGCTTACCTGTCGACGCCCCCGGACGTAATTGTAGACCTCTCTTTTGATGTCTGATCTTTTCCCTGGTTGACAGGGTTTTGGAAGTTGGGAAGAAAGAGATGGAGGCGAGAGTGAGACAGGGACAGATTGATGTTTCCTTCCACCTTCCAACCTCCCCCCCCCCCACCCCTGCACCAGGACTGACAGATCAGCCTGGCCCCCCAACACCCCCCCCAGGGGCCTGGGGCGTCTCCTCACCACGTGCTGCCTGCGGCTGCTCCTTTGTGGCCAAGGGGGAGATTTTATTCTCCCCCCCGCACCATTTAGCCAGACGTCTTCGAAGCCTAGAAGAGAGCAAGAAGGTGAGAAGCGGGCCTGGCAGCTTCCTCTCTCCCTTTGGGCGCCTGCCTTGGCTTTGGGCCGCTGGAAGCCCTGGGCCTGCTGGCAGGATCCTGGAAGGGTCGGGTACATGGGCAGCTCAGCGACCCCTCAACTCTGGGCTTTCCTGGGTGCTTCTGGGTGCCCTCTGTCTACATGGGGGGCAGCTCTCCCCTCCCCTGGGCTGGGAAGGGGGAAACACAGTTTCTGCCTCTGCTCCGCTGTGCTCTCCCCTTCACAGCCCCGGCCTGCTTGCAGCACGCCCTTCCGTCCCCAGCTGCCTCACTTCCTCTCTTCCGCCTCTTCCTCTAGACCAACTCCTCGCAGAGGCTGTGAGGCATTCTCGATCCCGTTTGGTGCAATTATTGTTCACTGATTGATTTACTTCATTTATGCCCCACTTTTCTTCCTGGGCGGCATACATTTTCTCCCGCTTGTGCTTACAACTTTGTGAGATAGCTTAGGGTGCAAGAACACAACTGGCCCAATGGCAACCAGCGGATGTGAGAGGCCAGTGAGCATTCAGCCCTAAGTGCTTCCCAGTCAGCATCCCTAACATCAGCCCTGAAAGGTAGGCTCGTGTGAGCCCTCCCCCAATGGCTGAGGAGAGGAATGCGGAAGGGGAATTGGTGTCTGCAGAGGGATTTCAGCCCTCCATCTCCCAGATCATGTCAGCCTTTCTGCTGCAGCAACTTCTTAGAGCAGCTCACGGTCCAACTGCTCACCGAAAACTCTCTGAAAGCGATTCAGCTTTCCACTGGCTGACTGCCAGGAGTGAAGGGAGGTGCGTAATGAAGGCAGATGAGCCACCACGTCTCCTGGCTTGCCCGAGGGCAATGGGGCATCTGTGTGGGTGGAGGAGCATCCCAAGCACAGCTTTTCTCCTCTGCCTAGAAGACCTGGGGGTTGCCCGGGCTGGAGAGCTGGGGGCCCCTTTGGGGCAGGGGGCCGGAGGCGAAATCCCTTCCAGGGCAAAATGTGTCTGGCCAGGAGGCCAAGATATCCTCATGGGGGCCTGAGCATCCCTTTGCTGAGATCCGCCCCTGGCTGCGGGAGAAAGGAAAGGAGGTCAACCGAGACGTGGGAGGGAATCTCACTTACATCAAGAGATGCTTGCTCCTGGAAGCCATCTGGAAGAATATCACAGAGCAGAAAGGCTGTTAGTACCAAGCAAAGAAGGGTCGAATCCACATTACTCATTCTAATTCGCATGTTCCCTGCATTCCCCTCGCAATCCCGAGTGCCGGTCACATTACCTCATTAAACAGACGCATTTCATTCGCATTTCTCCCGAATATGTAGTCACAGGTTTTCAACGGGAGTTTCACGGTGGCCGTGAACGGGCCAATGCGCAATTTACCCATTTTTTTAAAAAACCACCCCCCTTCCTGTCTCTCCGGCCGTTCCGAGAGTTCCTATTGGCTGATTCAACTTGCAAGTGCTCCGTAGTCTGCAAAAGACTGTTTTTGACTTCATAGCATTGGATTTATTGATTATGCTGTTTCTGAATCAAATCTGGTCGTTTGAAAAATCATTTTGGGGTGAATCCATCCTCAGAACGGACTCACGAAACTTCCTTTTTAACTGTTTTTTATTTTTTTTATTTTATATGACTGTAATATCGAAATTATGAAATATTGAAATAATGACACTCCAAGGAAGTGAAACTTCAGTAAAATTCAGGCACTGAACTGTCCTGCATAGGAAATGCCCACGAAAGCTTCCCACATGCTTCCAAATTTCCAAAAAAGAAACGGGAGAGAGCCATCAGTGCTGTCAGTGGGGGAAAGAGAGACATCATTATCTTCAATGATGTTTCTTTATAAGGCAAGTTCGAAATAACAGAAAAGTGCGCTCAAAAAAATATTAAAAAATGGGCGGGAAAAAAAGGTCCCACCCCAAAAAGTGGTTTTCAAGCGGCCGTGTGACCAGAGGGACGCGCGAGAAAGACGGATTGGAAGCAGGAATGTGAACGAAGAGGAAAAAATCGCGGATTGGAGGCAAACGGAAGATATCCGATAAACATGAGGGTAATGGGTGAATGTGGATTCAACCAAGAATGGCTCGTAAGCCACAGTCGCTAAATTACAGCCTAGAAGCCGTACAGAAGCAGAAATGGAAGGAATCGAGTCCGCATTGATGACAGGTGACCATCAAGCCTCTGCTTCAGATCCTCGGGAGGAGGAGAACCCACCTGAGGAACTGCTCCGACTCTCCGGAAGTGCTTTCTAATGTTGAGCCAAACACTTTTAAAAAAAATTTCACCCACTGGTTCTGATCCAACCCTCTGGGGCAACAGAGAACAACCCAACTCCCTTCTCCATGTGACAGCCCTTCAAACACTCGAAGAGGCTGTCGTTTCACCTCCTGACAGTCATCTCCTCTCCTGGAGAAACAGACCCAGCTCCTTCAAGCTTTCCTCTCAGGACTTGGGCTCCAGACCCCAGACCATCTTTTTCGCTTCCTTCGGACACATGCTGGCTTGCCAATAGCCTTCTTAAATGGTGTTGCCCCAAAGGGAACACAGTCCTCAAAATGAGGTCTAACCAGAGCAGAGCAAAGGGAAGCTGCTACTCCAGGAGAGCTGGACGGCAGAGGTGTGTTGCTGCCACCCCAAACGGCCACCCCTTCTGAGCTGCCGCCTCTCAGTGCTGCCGCATGGCCAGGGGATGGTCTACTAAGGGCCCTCGATCCTTTTCTCATGAACCCCTGCCAGGACAAGCCTCGCCCGTCCTAGAAAGAGGCATTTCATTTTTTCTACCTAAATGCAAGACTTCTCTTTATTGAAATTCATTTGCTTAGTTTTAGCCCAGCTTTCCAGCCTGTCAAGACCTGCCGGAAAATTCTGCTGGTTTTGCTACCCCTCCCAATCTAGTGTTGTCTGCACATTTTAATGAGCATCCCCTCCTTTCCCTCATGCAAGTCAATTAAAAAGATGTTAAAGGGTCCCTGAGGCCCTCCGCTTGCACTGCTGCCCGCCCCCAAAGCCACAACAGAAAAGGCCCCGTTCTGCATCCCCTGCTCTCCGGGGCTCCCCCAGCATATGAAGGGGGCCAGAGGGCAATCTCAAGAGAGGGGGGGCAGGCAAGGGCAGGCAGCCACGGCCAGCTGGGCCATTCCCAGCTCAAGCCTCCAGAGAAGGGGACCTTGCAAGCCCACGGCCGCCCTTCCTTCCAAAGACTGATGGCCCTCCTTGCTCCCCAGTGTCTCAGGGCTCTGCTTAGGGTGGCCCGGTTAGGACTTCCTAAGCCATCCCTTGGAACGGGGCCTGGAAGAAGGCCAGCAACCAGGTTTTCACCCTTGCCACTCCCTTTGACGGGAGTTCCTCAGCTGGGAGATTTCCCTACCTTTTCTCCTCCGATTTCTCTCTGCAGAGGATATGGTTTAGTTCTCACAGGTGTGATCACCTGAACCACTGCGGGGTGGAGGGGTCAGAGAGGAGGCTGTGCCCTGTTGATTAGCAACCGCCTCTGGGCCTGCCCTGACATTCACAGGGGCATCATTTCATTATCGCATCTGACCTTTGAGTATTAAATGCCAGCACTTAGAGGTTCTGGTAAAAATGAGAACAACCCCACACCTCTGTTTGTGTTCGATGTATATACTTCTTTCAACAGGACTTTGCAAAGTGCAGGAGAACTTGCAATGCCTTCCCTCACGCGGCAACATCTCTGGAAGGTTCCGTCTAGGACCGGCCCTTCCGGGGCCAAGAAGCCCACCTCAGACTTCCCCACTGAAGCTCTACCGTGGGAACTCGGTGTGCCTCCAGACAAAATGAAAGACTTGTTCTACTTCAAGGGATTAAGTTTAGGAGCGGGACCTTATTTACAACACAAGTCCCTTCTCACAAGCCACACGAATGCGCTTTTGATCAGCCATCATATGAAGACCCTCCAGTAATCCCTCTTTTACCACGGAAATAAATGGAGACAGAAGGTTGGAAAAATTTATTGTTGTCACAGAGGGGGTATCCGAATCGCCAGGATTGTCAATGAAAGGTTTGGGAGGGGACAGAATCTCATCGCGTAGGAATCTGAAGGGGAGTTTCCCCTGAGTGAGGACCCCCGTTCTTTTCAAGGCTCCGCCTTCCCTTGCGGTCCCCCTATTAATTTCAATGTTCCCTTCCAGCTTTCTTAACTGCGCTCACTTACGGGAAGTCTGGAAGCGGGGGCTGTGCCTGCAGGTTGTGCCCTAGGGCAAAAGGGCTCGGGGGGACCCCTGGAAACCTGCTGAAACCGGCAAAGAGAGGGAGAAAAACTGCTCCCTTTCGACTCTGAAATAACCACCGTGTTACTTTTATTTTTTTTTGTACAGCTTCCACATCTCCCATCAGCTTCTCCAGGGCAGCAACCCCAACCTCCGGGGAGCCACCACCTCAATGCGTTGAGCACTGCCCCCCCCAGTTTCTATACAATGGGACGAGAATCAGCCACGTAGGACTCTCCGCAAGACACGGGAGGGCCCCAGCTCCCCTCCTCGCTTTCCCCCGGGTTGTTCACAGGTGTTTAAGGTGGAAATTGGGTGCATCCCTGTACCTGGATAAGAGGTTTAAGCAGTTAGAGCAGGGTGGCTCTCTGCTGCTCTCTGCAAAACTAGCCAACTCAGCTGCGCAGTCCGAAGCCTTGAAATAGAAGGCCCGTGTGCCTCCATAGCACGCAGATAATTCCCCTCACGCACAGGAGCTCACAATATTAACGAGAGGTAAAACTCACAAGATTCACCACACTTACCTCACCACACTCACCACTCCGCTGACAATTCTCGACACCTCCGTACCCCTCCGCTGACAATTCTCCAAACCACCTCACCACTCCGCTGACAATTCTCCACACCTCCGTACCCCTCCGCTGACAATTCTCCACACCTCCGCACCGCTCCGCTGACAATTCTCCAAACCACCTCACCACTCCGCTGACAAATCTCCACACCTCCGCACCACTCCGCTGACAATTCTCTATACCACCTCACCACTCCGCTGATAATTCTCCACACCACTAAGCACACCACTAACCACACCAACCACTCAACTCCCACAACACCACACCACACCCACCAAGCTACACCCACCTCACCACACCCCTTATCAGAGCACCTCACAATGGCCCACCTTGCTCAGCGCCGGGCACATGACCTCACAATGGCCCACCTCGCTCAGCGCTGGGCACAGTCACCCCTGGGGCAGAGTGACCCACGCTTCCCTGGATGTTTAAGATATTCAGATGAGGGCCAATAATTCTCGGTTATACCTGAAAGCAGAACTGTCCAGGCCCTGCAGCTGGTGCCACATGCTGCAGCCAGAAAGAATTAAAACCAGATGGCACAACCCGGCCAGGGTGGATTTATGCAGCTACCATTAAGAGGTGTTCTGCCCCAGCACACAAGCACACAGGCACACTTGTAAGGGCAGCCACCAGTGCGGTGCTTTGTATTGTGTGTTGAGATTAACAGCTCTTTGCTATGATGGTAAGCCTCTTTATTGAGAACTGGAAGCAGAGAGACTGAGGCCTCAGGCTCAACAGGCACCAGTTTGTACGTGTAGAGACCACGCCCCCTTGTACAACCACCAAGACAACGTAAGCAGCTGGAATCCTTCATTTGCATGAGCATCTATTTTTCAGCCCAGCGATTGGCTACCAGGCAACAGTTCTGGTTGGCCGTGCCGGCACCCAAACACCAATCGCTTTGTAGGCCTCAGGAGCCTCCGTTCCACTCACGCCACGCGTAGCACTTTGCTCCTTGAGGAGGCGGGTATCGTTCGCCTTCCCCAGCTTCCTGATGGGAAGAAAGAGGCAGGTCTTGTCCTCCCACTGCATCGAATGTTTGCGCCCTGTTTGACGCGGCTACGCATCTCATCCCCAGAGTTCTGTCCGGGCCGGAGGCGCAAGGCCTGAGACCGCAAGGCATCCCAGCAAGACCTGAAAATGCTTCTCCACCCCAACCATACCCCTCTGACCAACGGGGTGAAAAGCCAGGCCCTTTTCCTCACTTAGTTTTCTCTCTCTCAGGACAGTTCTACCACAAGAACAGAAAGCAGAGAGCAAAGGAAAGCCCTCCGTTCACCCCAGGAGACGTCCCTTCGCCCCTCTCCTCGGTCAGAGCATGTAGCCCACCAGCCAGACGAGAGGACAGGGGACTGGTGGCCGTTCCTCCCCCCCTTCTCTATCTCCCCCCCCATTGTACACCAGGGGAAGGATGGCTGACCCTCTCCGAATGATCCCCCATTAACACTCAGCAGGACCACTCAGGCAGGGGACTAAGCGTAACGCGGCTTTTGCAAGAACTTTCCTACCCTCTCCACCTCTCGCGTGGATTCCTTGGTGGGGAGGAAGGCTTGTGGCAGAAGCGTTCTCTGCCTTGTAGGCCTTTCTATGGCCTCTCCCCTCTTTGCATCCTCACACACACACCCTGCCTACAGGAATGGACAGTCCAGGACTCTCGATCGGAAGAGCCTCGTCCCTGCGTGTTGTCCAGGGGGGCCACGTAGGGAGTTCTCCGGAGGGCCAAGGGCAGATGTCCATTCTTACTGGGTTAACTAGAAGGAAAACAAACTCCCATGCAATTTCTGTTCGCTCCGGGCTAAATATTCCACGACACTTTTTTTAACTTAAGTGTTTTAATATTAACTTGCCTGTTTTCTATTTTTTTCTGTGATCTGCTTTGAGCCTGACTCTCAGGGAGAGCAGAATAGAAACGTAATAAAATAAAAATAATAAATTGGATAAATAATTCTGCTTTGTGACATACAGAGACTCCTGCCTACACAACGTCCTGTATGGGGGCAGGTATTCTGTAATCTCATCATTAACTATTTAGTGATTTATTTTTCATTTTAGTACAGCCTTTAAATCCTGTATCTTTGTGAGTTTTGTGATGTGCCATGGATTTTAAAGGGAGGAAGCAGGATGAGGCCCAGAATAACAGCTCGGTCGACGGAAGCAGAATGTGTTCCTATGCATTCCGAGTGCAGGGATATCCAGCTGAGAAGTGATGTTATTTTATTTATTTACGTTGTTGATAGTCCGCCTTTCTCACTGAGACTCGGGGTGGATTACACAGGGTGAGTCAATACAGTACAAAGACATTTCAGTTAGCAATCTAATAGGGTCTATAAATGCAAGGTTGCAAAGATTTCAAACCAGCAGAAATCCAATATGAAAATGCTGCATAAGCCATTCTACAGCTGACCTATGAAACAGCCTGGGAATGACCCAGTGGGACCATCCTTCTGGCACTAGTAGTGGGGTCTCTGGTCCCTCAGTATTTACAACACGAGTGGAAAAGTCTATGGTCCCTCCCTATCCCTTTACGGATGGATTTTTGAGACCACTTCCTTACAGTACAGCCTTCCTATCGGAGCGAAAAGGGCTCTAGAAAACTTCAGTGTTGGGTCATTTTTGGAAGGCCTGGAGAGTAGGAGCTTTCCTGACCTCTTTAGGGAGACCATGCCATAAAGGGGGGGCCAGCCCAGAGAACAGAAGGCTGGGCACCAGTTGCTTCACATTGGAATGACCTTGTATTAGGAACAACTTTTTTCTCCCTGTTTTAGGCCTGCTCAGCCTGAACCAGAGTATTAACGTATCCATTCGATGGCCTGATTTTGGGTGGGGGAGAACCGTCTTGTAGGGGACAGTCTCCGGACTGGCAAGATGTGCGATTTGGGGAGATCCAAAGATTGTTTTGGGGTGCAGAGGGCTTTCATCTTTGCCAGTTCCTTGTTCACAGCAATTCCCAATACAAGGTTCTGGGGGGCAGGCTGAATAGGAGGCCTTAGCTCCAGAACCAGTGACTGGATCAGCACCAGCACATGCCCTCTGGCAGGGGACAGCCTCGTCTGGATGGCTAGCCTGTGTGATTTGGGGTGATGCAAATGCAACCCTTGTCCACTGGAGGGGGGGAGATAAAGAGTTGGCGCAATTTCCCCTGAGAGACTGGAGGGCCTGAAGCTGCAGGGAGAAGTGCTCTCCCCTCCGAAGCACGCCCTTCATGAGCTCCCTCTTAACGTTGCAGACTCCTGTGGAGAGCAGAAGACACCCCAACGCAGAGCACAGCCACAAGTTGCTGCATTTCAAGGGGCTGGGTGGCCAGCAGAGGTCCGAAAGACGGAGGCCTGGGTCTGCTGGAGCCAAACAGGCCTGGTTGTTACATGACTGTATCGTTCCAAAGAAGAGGTTTTCTTTTTTCAAGTTTGTTCATGGTTATGTTTTTATAAATGCAAGTGTCACATGGTGGGATCACACTGTCATAGACCTGAACTCTCCCAGTTCTCAGATTAGATATATCTATTTGTTTTATGTTGTTCCTCGAACAAAACAGGTTTCACAAAGATTGTTTTGGGGTGCAGAGGGCTTTCATCTTTGCCAGGTCCTTATTCACAGCAATTCCCAAGAGAAGGTTCTGCGAGGCAGGCCAAATAGGTGGCTTTAGCTCCAGAACCAGTGACTGGATCAGCACCAGCACGTGTCCTCTCCCAGGGGATAGTCTCTGGAGGTCAGGGCTGTGGGATTTGGGGTGATCCAAACCTTTTGGGAGGGGGTGCAGCTGCTCCCCTTTCTGCCTATTGATTTGTTCTGGGGGCACCCTAGTTTGACGTGGTTAACTCAAGAACTGGGCTTTGAGGGATGACCCAGTATAGGCCCCTTTAGAGGGCCAAGTCAGCTGAATCTGGAGGTGTTTGATATGTGCCCCTCCAAACTTTACTTTGGGTTTCAGAGCGTTTCAGTTTTCTCTAATATTTGGCTTTGGCTTTGCCAATAAGCAACTGGGAACCAACTTCAGCGTCATGTTAGTTTTTGCCTTGCATTTCCCCATTTTTTATGGTTCTTTTGGGGACCACTTACACCCCAATCTTTTCCTATCAATCAAAGCCTCCAAAGGGTGTAACTCTGCTGAGGATTGTACCCTTAATAGCCCGTGAAGAAGCTCGGAAAGGCCCTGTGGCTCACGTGCTTGCTTCTTCCTTGCATGCTCCCTGAGCATCTTTGCAGGACAATCCTAAACCGAGTTACGTTCTTTTAAGCCCATTGGCTTTAAGCTTGGCCTGCTACTTCCTTATCATCAAAACTAGGGCTTGCAAGGGCAGGATAAAACAGAAAAGGGCGCTTTGTGCTTGTGAGGGGAACTCCACAGTGTCCCAGTAAAGGGAGACCCCTTAAGCAAGACCCTCAAACTCAATCAGTCCAAGGCAGTAAATAATGGCAAAAGTCAGGAAAAGGTTGATTGGCGAGGCACTCAGTAAACTGATGCACTCCAAACAGATCTGGCAGAGTGCATCTCTCACAAAGCAGTCGCCCATTCTTATATCCTCTTCCAAACAAAGTCATCTGAAATTTGTTCACAGAGGACAAATAAGCTGAAGAAAGGGAGATCATAAAAGGAATGCTAGCACATCAAAATCATAACATTCAAGCGTTTGGGAGGCCATGTCTTCTTGTAAATCCAAACATCTCAGTTATCTCAGTTATCTTTTACCTACCTTGCAATTTCTAGAGAGAGAGAGTAAAAAACGTTTGGGGAATTGCTATTTAAGACCCTCGCTCCCATAGTGCCCTGCAAGAGACCCAAACTCCAAAAGACTTCTAGCTAAAGCTACACGACTATACAAGTCCCTTAACAGTTCTACACCTTGGCTCTGCTCATGGGGGTGGATGTGGGAGTGGGATTGTCCGCACAGTGCCACACGATGTTTGGGAGTGATGTCTCAACTATGCCAGACGTCGGCCATCACACTGGGCAGCAGTTGATGCCATCCTTTAGTCAGATCTACCTTTGGCAATATATTATTTAAATGGCGACGGTATTGCTTGCTCATAGGAATCCATAGTCACATTTGCACCCCACTGTAATCTCTCAAAGGAGAAATAGATGTGACCTCTGTGGGTCAATGTGTGGAGGGCTTGGCCCTCAGCAACACCTGCTTTAGGCTATTTACCTAGGAACTTCGAAGAGGTATGGAGATGACAGTAAAGCCTTTTGTAATTTTGATTGTGTGAATAAAATAACCGTTTCACAAGTAACAGGTAGAAAACAAAGTGCAGATCTGTCTTGCATACTTTTATATCTCTATCAGGTCTAAAAGCCCAAGGAACTAAGTTGCGCTTCAGTGTGCATATGACACATATTTTTTAATAGTTTTTTATTGGTTTTCTCATATAGGAATAGGGGGGATAGGGGGAAAGGTAGGAAGGCAATGTTTAATATATATCATAGAGTCTGCTTGAGTTCGAATTCTACTATCTATATCTTTTCATCATAACATTTTATCGAACATTTAACTGTGATGATTAATAACACGTTACAGTAGCGTCATCATATAGTTACTACTAGAGATGGGCACAGACCGGCATTTGCCTACGGACTGCCGGTTCGGGGTTCGTGGGCTTCCACGTACCACGGTCCATGAACTTTTAACGGACCAGGCCCGGTTCGAGAACCGGTTCGAGAACTAGTTCGAGTCAGAAAAGGCCTTGGTTTTCCCACAGATTTTCACTTCAGTCGACTTTCCCCACCAAAGGTTCTCATGTAATGCTCCTCGATTATCACTTTTCCAAAGAGACAAACAACAACTTCCCCTCCCCTATTCTGACTGACCCTTACCCACCCTTGGGGGAAGGAGAGAGACTTGTGCTCCTGTCCAGGAGAGGTGGCTGCCCACAAAATCCACCTACATGGGGCTGCATCAACAAGAGATGCCCTCCCCGGGGGCGGGGAGACCAACTCTCCATGATGGGAAATGAATGGATGTACTTGAGTGAAAGCCAACTCCGCAACAGGATCATGTAGCAATTCAAAGGCCCCTTGCTGGAATGGAAGGCACGGGAGGGATGGAAAGGATGCCTTCCACACCTTGAGGGAAGGAAACTTATGCTACCTTGTTCAGAGGGAGCCTCTTTGGGCAGTGGACAACGAGTCCCACCTTAGTGACGGGGTGTGTCAGCTTGCTTGCTATTTGTCCAGGATCCGTACAAAAAATTCAGAAGCCCCATTAGTGGATCATTTTATGAAACATCATAATAGTGAGAGGGAACTTCGCTATTCAGTTTTGGAGGTGGTCCAGGTTGACAGTGTAAATAACACCAGTTTATTACAGTTGGAAGCCCAATGGATTCATAGAATGAATTGTTTGACACCTAATGGATTGAACAGTGAGATCAATTTCACAGTGTTCCTATAATCTGTTTGTTTGTTCTCTTACATCAACTCCAATTATGCTAGAACTTAGTATGTACACTGTTACTTTAAGAGACGTTTTATAGGGGTATATAAAGGATATGGCACTATAGACTAACACCTGCTTGTAATTAGCGTTGATTAAGGAGTGAAAGTGTCGGCACAGACTGACCTACCGGAAAACTGAGTTTTTGACTGTTATGTAAGTACGTTAGATTGACTTTTTGCCCATAATATGGAACAAATGCGGCTGTTTGACTGAAATGAAAATACTATAATATTTACAGGAACATAAGGTGGCCAAGAAGAAGGGTTTCCGAAACGAGC
This sequence comes from Eublepharis macularius, assembly GCF_028583425.1. Lineage (NCBI taxonomy): Eukaryota > Metazoa > Chordata > Lepidosauria > Squamata > Eublepharidae > Eublepharis > Eublepharis macularius. Next base: position 4,195,421 of record NC_072792.1, read on the forward strand.
ATTCGTAGCTGGCAGGCTCGTTGCCATCTGCCGGGAGACCCAGAGGGGGCTCTGGCACCTTCAGCGCGGATCCAGCCGCTTTGAAATTCACGCACCATCCGTTGAGAGTCCCGACCGGGGCTCCTACACATGTAGCATAGCAGCAGTCGTTTTGAAATTCACACAGGAATTACAGCTACTTGGGACTCGCTATTGGTGCATTAGCTACTTATTGATACTTGCATATTGGACTTTCACGGGTCTCGAGCCTAGTCCTATTGTATGGACTTTAGCTGTGTTTGTATATATAGTGTGGGCTATCGTATGAATTGCATATTATCACATGAATTGAATTTGTATTTTTGTATGAGCTAAATTTATATTCTCATTAACTGTGATTAAAGTTGTTTGATATATTTTTGCCAAATGTGAGGTTCCTGGGGTCTCCCTCATTATACAGCTTAGACTGTTTTGTCAGCATACAAATCATATCAAGAAAAAGAGGAGGTACTTAGAAGGTGCCAGGGACAGGGCTTGTCGTTGGGAGGAGGATAATATGTGTTTGTAAAGCTCGGTCATCATGTGCCTTACACTGTTTGGTCAATATACAAATACAAATCCACTATTTAGGGAGTGAAAAAGGCTTAGAAAGAAGTGAAGCAGACAGAGCCCCCCAAAACCTGCTGCCAGCAGTCCTAGGGTGGGTGTATCACAGAGGCCAGTAGCAGTCTTCCCCCTGCACCTCAAAAGCCAGGCAGGAAATGTCCACCCCAAGTCACCCACTATTTAGGGAGTGAAAAAGGCTTAGAAAGAAGTGAAGCAGACAGAGCCCCCCCAAACCTGCTGCCAGTGGTCCTAGGATGGGTGTTTCACAGAGGCCAGTAGCAGTCTCCCCCTGCACCTCAAAAGCCAGGCTGGAAATGTCCCCCCAAGTCACCCACTATTGACGGAGTGAAAGGCTTTGAAAGGAGTGAAGCAGAGAGCCCCCCCCCCAAAGCGAGCTGCCGGTCACCAGAATGTAGGTGTTTCTCAGAGGCCAGTAGCTGTCTTCCCCCTGCACCTCAAAAGCCAGGCTGGAAGTGTCCCCCCAAGTCACCCACTAAAAAGGCTTTGAAAGGAGTGAAGCAGAGGGAGCCCCCCAAAACGTGCTGCCGGTCATCACCAGAGAGTGGGTGTTTCACAGAGCCTCATAGCAGTCTTCCTCCCATTGCATCTCATCAGCAGCCAAAAAAAACGTGGGGGAATGAAGGCAAGAACTCAAGCAGACAACGCCCAAAGCTGCCTTGCACCCACTGTGGGTCTGTGAGTGGGGTGGCGTCACAGCACAATAGAACCCACTGGCAACCCAGAAAAAAGGAAGAGATTGGGGGGGGGGGATTAAGTCCGAGAAGAACCCAAGGACTCAAAACGCAGAAAGAAATCAGAGTAACCCAATAGTGCAGTAAAAGGATTTTTTTAAGTGCTCTAGAATAGAAACGAGGAGAAAAAAATTAAACAGGAATGGAGAAAAGAGAAAGCTCTCTTGCACCAGAAGCCCCAAAGCCCCAAGGCACAAGCCGCGCTCTCACAAAAAAAAAAAAAACCTTCCCCACAGCAAGCAGTTGCTAAGCTAACTCGCGTCCCCACGCCAGCAAAATGGAGCGGGTCTTCGCGCGCTTTGTCTTTTATGCAGAAAGGCTGTGATCTCTGACAATCTCTTGATTGGCTGACAGAACTGCCAATCAAGGTTTCCTGGGCTAAGATTGGTGTGTTCCAAACGGGGAAGGTGGCTCCACACCGCTGCCGAGGAAATTGTTTGAGCGGGAATCCTGGCATGACGGGCCAACGGACACACGGACGGAAAGCCCCAATGTTCGGCGGTTTCGTGAGAAAAACACGCGCCCACGGGCCGCGTGTTCGCGAAGGACGAACTGAGTAAGTTCGTGACGAAATTAGGTCCGTTATGCAGACCGTGCCCCTCTCTAGTTACTACCTTAAAGTCACTACATTTGTTTTTTATCCATTCATAAAATGGTATCCGTGAGGCTGCAAAATCTTCCTGTATCTGTCCTTTCATCAATGAAGTTAATTTGTCCATTTCTGCATTTTCCTTTGTCTTCGCTATCAATTCTTCTCAGGGTATTATCGCTCTTTTCCAGAAGGATGCCAATAGAGTTCTTGCTGCTGTTACTCCATGGATTATAAAATATTTCTGATCTTTTCCAATTTCTTCTGGTACACAATTTAACAAAAATATCTCAGGTTTAAAAGGGATTGTACATTGTAAAATTTGTTGTAACAGGTTATGCACCATGATCCAGATTTAGTGGACTTCTTTACATGTCCAACACATATGATAAAATGTTCCTGTGTGTTTCACACATTTCCAGCACCTGTTTGACATATTTTTGTGCATTTTAGCTAGCCTGTCTGGTGTCAAGTACCATCTATAAAACATCTTATACAGATTTTCTTTGAAAGCAACTGATTTAGCTATTTTAATATTAACTTTCCATATCTTATTCCATTGCATCAAATACAAATTGTATCCTAAGTTTTGTGACCATTTCGTTTTATATTCTTCCACTTGCATTAAAAACATATACATCTTTTTGATCAGTTTCTCATCAGAATGACACAGCAAAGTTTCAAATACATTTTGTCCTAAGAAGAAGCCTCCCAGTTTTTATCTTTGTTGTATCTGGACTCAGTCTGAGCCCTTGCCCACCCATCTAAATTAAAGCCTTGTCTCTGGAGTTCTTCTTTTGACTTTAATACTTCTTTATAGTCTAAAACATGTCTGTATCTAATACTCTTATCTAGGGAAAACGTCTTTGGTTGTGAGAATGCTTCTAAAGGTGAAACCCACTGTGGAACCTTCTTGTAAATTTCCGGGACAGTATTTTCCCATATAGTCATGATGGATTTCCTAATCCAATGATTCTTGAACTATGCCCTTCAGCTTTCCCATGCCATAGAAAAGCATGCCAGCCTAGTTGCAAATCACGTCCTTCTAGGGCAAGTCATCTTTGATTTTCTAGTCAAATCCCATCTCAACCACACCACACAACATGCTTTAAAGTGTATTCTCCAATCTGGTAGAGCAAAACCTGCATTATCTTTGAAATCTTGGAGGCTTTTCAACTTAATCCTTGGTTTCCTCCCTTGCCATATAAATTTAGATATTATCGTATTTAGTTCTTCAAAGAAAGTCTTATTGATACAAATAGGGATAGTTTGATATAAGAAGATTAACTGTGGTAATATATTCATTGTAATAGTTGCAATTCTTCCCAATAGCAAAAGCTGTAGTCCTTTCCATTTCTCTAAGTCATTTTTAATTTCTTGTAACAGTTTCATATAATTATCTTTCATTAAGGAACTACATTTAGTTGTTAAATAGACTGCTAAATATTTAACCTTCTTTGCAAGTTGAAATCGGGGACTGATGTTGAGAACTTCCATCTCTCATCCAAGCACTGAGGAGGATGCAGGGAACACCAGTCAGATACATCTTCATGTTTCAGAAGCCACAGTACAATTCTGGAAACCCCGCTAGGCTATGAACATCAGTTGATCCAGGTAAGGTAAAAAAAAAGATCCTTGAACGTGCATCAGACTTCAAAAGAAGCACATGAAGAAATGGGGAAAAGACCTTCCACACACACACAGACACACCAAGACACACAACAACGATGTGTATTTTTATCTGGAACATAAGAATAACATTCGATTTATATACCACCCACTCAGAGCAGTTTACAAAGTATGCTGTTACTAGTATTAGTAGAGTTCTTATTTGGAGAAGGCTTGGAATTGTAAACACCAAGAAAAATTGCCTGAAGGGGGCTCCTCAGTGATGTTCAGCACCTTGAAAACCACCTAAAAATGCATTCTTCTGGAATGGAGCTGAAGACCCCTGACCAAGCCCTAAAAGGGAAGGGGTCTCCTCCCATCGTGATAACCTGCAGCACCAGAAAGACTGGTGAGGAAAGGTGAAGGGTACTGAATAATATTACTAATCTGCAGTCAACATTGGGTGTGGGTCAAGGGCTCCAGGCACAGAGGACACTGGGCGGAGATGCTGTTCTCCCTCTGCCCAGGCTGGAGGTAAATCTCCCCATGGCAGCACAGTTTGAAGGAGGCAGGTGTGGGTCAAGGGCTCCAGGCACAGAGGACGCTGGGCTGAGATGCTGGTCTCTCTCTGCCCAGGCTGGAGAAAATTCTCCCCATGGCAGCACAGTTTGAAGGAGGCAGGTGTGGGTCAAGGGCTCCAGGCACAGAGGACAATGGGCTGAGATGCTGGTCTCTCTCTGCCCAGGCTGGAGGTAAATCTCCCCACGGCAGCACAGTTTGAAGGAGGCATGTGTGGGTCAAGGGCTCCAGGCACAGAGGACAATGGGCTGAGATGCTGGTCTCTCTCTGCCCAGGCTGGAGATAATTCTCCCCATGGCAGCACAGTTTGAAGGAGGCAGGTGTGGGTCAAGGGCTCCAGGCACAGAGGACAATGGGCTGAGATGTTGGTCTCTCTCTGACCAGGGTGGAGGTAAATCTCCCCACGGCAGCACAGTTTGAAGGAGGCAGGTGTTGGTCAAGGGCTCCAGGCACACAGGACAATGGGCTGAGATGCTGGTCTCTCTCTGCCCAGGCTGGAGGTAAATCTCCCCATGGCAGCGCAGTTTGAAGGAGGCAGGTGTGGGTCAATGGCTCCAGGCACAGAGGACAATGGGCTGAGATGCTGGTCTCTCACTGCCCAGGCTGGAGATAATTCTCCCCATGGCAGCACAGTTTGAGGGAGGCATGCGTGGGTCAAGGGCTCCAGGCACAGAGGACAATGGGCTGAGATGCTGATCTCTCTCTGCCCAGGCTGGAGGTAATTGTCCCCATGGCAGCACAGTTTGAGGGAAGCATGTGTGGGTCAAGGGCTCCAGGCACAGAGGACAATGGGCTGAGATGCTGGTCTCTCTCTGCCCAGGCTGGAGGTAATTCTCCCCATGGCAGCACAGTTTGAAGGAGGCAGGTGTGGGTCAAGGGCTCCAGGCACAGAGGACAATGGGCTGAGATGCTGGTCTCTCTCTGCCCAGGCTGGAGATAATTCTCTCCATGGCAGCACAGTTTGAAGGAGGCAGGTGTGGGTCAAGGGCTCCAGGCACAGAGGACAATGGGCTGAGATGCTGGTCTCTCTCTGACCAGGGTGGAGGTAAATCTCCCCACGGCAGCACAGTTTGAAGGAGGCAGGTGTTGGTCAAGGGCTCCAGACACACAGGACAATGGGCTGAGATGCGGGTCTCTCTCTGCCCAGGCTGGAGGTAAATCTCCCCACGGCAGCACAGTTTGAAGGAGGCAGGTGTGGGTCAAGGGCTCCAGGCACAGAAGACAATGGGCTGAGATGCTGGTCTCCCTCTGCCCAGGCTGGAGGTACATCTCCCCATGGCAGCACAGTTTGAAGGAGCCAGGTGTGGGTTAAGGGCTCCAGGCACAGAAGACAATGGGCTGAGATGCGGGTCTCTCTCTGCCCAGGCTGGAGATAATTCTCCCCATGGCAGCACAGTTTGAAGGAGGCAGGTGTGGGTCAAGGGCTCCAGGCACAGAGGACAATGGGCTGAGATGCGGGTCTCTCTCTGCCCAGGCTGGAGGTAAATCTCCCCACGGCAGCACACTTTGAAGGAGGCAGGTGTGGGTCAAGGGCTCCAGGCACAGAGGACAATGGGCTGAGATGCGGGTCTCTCTCTGCCCAAGATGGAGGTGATTCTCCCCATGGCAGCACAGTTTGAAGGAGGCAGGTGTGGGTCAAGGTCTCCAGGCACAGAGGACAATGGGCTGAGATGCTGGTCTTCCTCTGCCCAGGCTGGAGGTAAATCTCCTCATGGCAGCACAGTTTGAAGGAGGCAGGTGTGGGTCAAGCGCTCCTGGCACAGAAGACAATGGGTTGAGATGCGGGTCTCTCTCTGCCCAGGCTGGAGGTAAATCTCCCCACGGCAGCACAGTTTGAAGGAGGCAGGTGTGGGTCAAGGGCTCCAGGCACAGAGGACAATGGGCTGAGATGCTGGTCTCTCTCTGCCCAGGCTGGAGATAATTCTCCCCACGGCAGCACAGTTTGAAGGAGGCAGGTGTGGGTCAAGGGCTCCAGGCACAGAGGACAATGGGCTGAGATGCCGGTCTCTCTCTGCCCAGGCTGGAGATAATTCTCCCCATGGCAGCACAGTTTGAAGGAGGCAGGTGTGGGTCAAGGGCTCCAGGCACAGAGGACAATGGGCTGAGATGCGGGTCTCTCTCTGCCCAAGATGGAGGTGATTCTCCCCATGGCAGCATAGTTTGAAGGAGGCAGGTGTGGGTCAAGGGCTCCAGGCACAGAGGACAATGGGCTGAGATGCGGGTCTCTCTCTGCCCAGGCTGGAGGTAAATCTCCCCATGGCAGCACACTTTGAAGGAGGCATGTGTGGGTCAAGGGCTCCAGGCACAGAGGACAATGGGCTGAGATGCGGGTCTCTCTCTGCCCAAGATGGAGGTGATTCTCCCCATGGCAGCACAGTTTGAAGGAGGCAGGTGTGGGTCAAGGGCTCCAGGCACAGAGGACAATGGGCTGAGATGCGGGTCTCTCTCTGCCCAGGCTGGAGGTAAATCTCCCCACGGCAGCACAGTTTGAAGGAGGCAGGTGTGGGTCAAGGGCTCCAGGCACAGAAGACAATGGGCTGAGATGCTGGTCTCCCTCTGCCCAGGCTGGAGGTAAATCTCCCCATGGCAGCACAGTTTGAAGGAGCCAGGTGTAGGTCAAGGGCTCCAGGCACAGAAGACAATGGGCTGAGATGCGGGTCTCTCTCTGCCCAGGCTGGAGGTAAATCTCCCCACGGCAGCACAGTTTGAAGGAGGCAGGTGTGGGTCAAGGGCTCCAGGCACAGAGGACAATGGGCTGAGATGCTGTTCTCCCTCTGCCCAGGCTGGAGGTAAATCTCCCCATGGCAGCACAGTTTGAAGGAGGCAGGTGTGGGTCAAGGGCTCCAGGCACAGAGGACAATGGGCTGAGATGCTGATCTCTCTCTGCCCAGGCTGGAGGTAATTGTCCCCATGGCAGCACAGTTTGAGGGAAGCATGTGTGGGTCAAGGGCTCCAGGCACAGAGGACAATGGGCTGAGATGCTGGTCTCTCTCTGCCCAGGCTGGAGGTAATTCTCCCCATGGCAGCACAGTTTGAAGGAGGCAGGTGTGGGTCAAGGGCTCCAGGCACAGAGGACAATGGGCTGAGATGCTGGTCTCTCTCTGCCCAGGCTGGAGATAATTCTCCCCATGGCAGCACAGTTTGAAGGAGGCAGGTGTGGGTCAAGGGCTCCAGGCACAGAGGACAATGGGCTGAGATGCTGGTCTCTCTCTGACCAGGGTGGAGGTAAATCTCCCCACGGCAGCACAGTTTGAAGGAGGCAGGTGTGGGTCAAGGGCTCCAGGCACAGAAGACAATGGGCTGAGATGCTGGTCTCCCTCTGCCCAGGCTGGAGGTACATCTCCCCATGGCAGCACAGTTTGAAGGAGCCAGGTGTGGGTTAAGGGCTCCAGGCACAGAAGACAATGGGCTGAGATGCGGGTCTCTCTCTGCCCAGGCTGGAGATAATTCTCCCCATGGCAGCACAGTTTGAAGGAGGCAGGTGTGGGTCAAGGGCTCCAGGCACAGAGGACAATGGGCTGAGATGCGGGTCTCTCTCTGCCCAGGCTGGAGGTAAATCTCCCCACGGCAGCACACTTTGAAGGAGGCAGGTGTGGGTCAAGGGCTCCAGGCACAGAGGACAATGGGCTGAGATGCGGGTCTCTCTCTGCCCAAGATGGAGGTGATTCTCCCCATGGCAGCACAGTTTGAAGGAGGCAGGTGTGGGTCAAGGTCTCCAGGCACAGAGGACAATGGGCTGAGATGCTGGTCTTCCTCTGCCCAGGCTGGAGGTAAATCTCCTCATGGCAGCACAGTTTGAAGGAGGCAGGTGTGGGTCAAGCGCTCCTGGCACAGAAGACAATGGGTTGAGATGCGGGTCTCTCTCTGCCCAGGCTGGAGGTAAATCTCCCCACGGCAGCACAGTTTGAAGGAGGCAGGTGTGGGTCAAGGGCTCCAGGCACAGAGGACAATGGGCTGAGATGCTGGTCTCTCTCTGCCCAGGCTGGAGATAATTCTCCCCACGGCAGCACAGTTTGAAGGAGGCAGGTGTGGGTCAAGGGCTCCAGGCACAGAGGACAATGGGCTGAGATGCCGGTCTCTCTCTGCCCAGGCTGGAGATAATTCTCCCCATGGCAGCACAGTTTGAAGGAGGCAGGTGTGGGTCAAGGGCTCCAGGCACAGAGGACAATGGGCTGAGATGCGGGTCTCTCTCTGCCCAAGATGGAGGTGATTCTCCCCATGGCAGCATAGTTTGAAGGAGGCAGGTGTGGGTCAAGGGCTCCAGGCACAGAGGACAATGGGCTGAGATGCGGGTCTCTCTCTGCCCAGGCTGGAGGTAAATCTCCCCATGGCAGCACACTTTGAAGGAGGCATGTGTGGGTCAAGGGCTCCAGGCACAGAGGACAATGGGCTGAGATGCTGATCTCTCTCTGCCCAGGCTGGAGGTAATTGTCCCCATGGCAGCACAGTTTGAGGGAAGCATGTGTGGGTCAAGGGCTCCAGGCACAGAGGACAATGGGCTGAGATGCTGGTCTCTCTCTGCCCAGGCTGGAGGTAATTCTCCCCATGGCAGCACAGTTTGAAGGAGGCAGGTGTGGGTCAAGGGCTCCAGGCACAGAGGACAATGGGCTGAGATGCTGGTCTCTCTCTGCCCAGGCTGGAGATAATTCTCCCCATGGCAGCACAGTTTGAAGGAGGCAGGTGTGGGTCAAGGGCTCCAGGCACAGAGGACAATGGGCTGAGATGCTGGTCTCTCTCTGACCAGGGTGGAGGTAAATCTCCCCACGGCAGCACAGTTTGAAGGAGGCAGGTGTGGGTCAAGGGCTCCAGGCACAGAAGACAATGGGCTGAGATGCTGGTCTCCCTCTGCCCAGGCTGGAGGTACATCTCCCCATGGCAGCACAGTTTGAAGGAGCCAGGTGTGGGTTAAGGGCTCCAGGCACAGAAGACAATGGGCTGAGATGCGGGTCTCTCTCTGCCCAGGCTGGAGATAATTCTCCCCATGGCAGCACAGTTTGAAGGAGGCAGGTGTGGGTCAAGGGCTCCAGGCACAGAGGACAATGGGCTGAGATGCGGGTCTCTCTCTGCCCAGGCTGGAGGTAAATCTCCCCACGGCAGCACACTTTGAAGGAGGCAGGTGTGGGTCAAGGGCTCCAGGCACAGAGGACAATGGGCTGAGATGCGGGTCTCTCTCTGCCCAAGATGGAGGTGATTCTCCCCATGGCAGCACAGTTTGAAGGAGGCAGGTGTGGGTCAAGGTCTCCAGGCACAGAGGACAATGGGCTGAGATGCTGGTCTTCCTCTGCCCAGGCTGGAGGTAAATCTCCTCATGGCAGCACAGTCTGAAGGAGGCAGGTGTGGGTCAAGCGCTCCTGGCACAGAAGACAATGGGTTGAGATGCGGGTCTCTCTCTGCCCAGGCTGGAGGTAAATCTCCCCACGGCAGCACAGTTTGAAGGAGGCAGGTGTGGGTCAAGGGCTCCAGGCACAGAGGACAATGGGCTGAGATGCTGGTCTCTCTCTGCCCAGGCTGGAGATAATTCTCCCCACGGCAGCACAGTTTGAAGGAGGCAGGTGTGGGTCAAGGGCTCCAGGCACAGAGGACAATGGGCTGAGATGCCGGTCTCTCTCTGCCCAGGCTGGAGATAATTCTCCCCATGGCAGCACAGTTTGAAGGAGGCAGGTGTGGGTCAAGGGCTCCAGGCACAGAGGACAATGGGCTGAGATGCGGGTCTCTCTCTGCCCAAGATGGAGGTGATTCTCCCCATGGCAGCATAGTTTGAAGGAGGCAGGTGTGGGTCAAGGGCTCCAGGCACAGAGGACAATGGGCTGAGATGCGGGTCTCTCTCTGCCCAGGCTGGAGGTAAATCTCCCCATGGCAGCACACTTTGAAGGAGGCATGTGTGGGTCAAGGGCTCCAGGCACAGAGGACAATGGGCTGAGATGCGGGTCTCTCTCTGCCCAAGATGGAGGTGATTCTCCCCATGGCAGCACAGTTTGAAGGAGGCAGGTGTGGGTCAAGGGCTCCAGGCACAGAGGACAATGGGCTGAGATGCGGGTCTCTCTCTGCCCAGGCTGGAGGTAAATCTCCCCACGGCAGCACAGTTTGAAGGAGGCAGGTGTGGGTCAAGGGCTCCAGGCACAGAAGACAATGGGCTGAGATGCTGGTCTCCCTCTGCCCAGGCTGGAGGTAAATCTCCCCATGGCAGCACAGTTTGAAGGAGCCAGGTGTAGGTCAAGGGCTCCAGGCACAGAAGACAATGGGCTGAGATGCGGGTCTCTCTCTGCCCAGGCTGGAGGTAAATCTCCCCACGGCAGCACAGTTTGAAGGAGGCAGGTGTGGGTCAAGGGCTCCAGGCACAGAGGACAATGGGCTGAGATGCTGGTCTCTCTCTGCCCTGGCTGGAGGTAAATCTCCCCACGGCAGCACAGTTTGAAGGAGGCACGTGTCGGTCAAGGGCTCCAGGCACAGAGGACAATGGGCTGAGATGCGTGTCTCTCTCTGCCCAAGATGGAGGTGATTCTCCCCATGGCAGCACAGTTTGAAGGAGGCAGGGGTGGGTCAAGGGCTCCAGGCACAGAGGACAATGGGCTGAGATGCGGGTCTCTCTCTGCCCAGGCTGGAGGTAAATCTCCCCACGGCAGCACAGTTTGAAGGAGGCAGGTGTGGGTCAAGGGCTCCAGGCACAGAAGACAATGGGCTGAGATGCTGGTCTCCCTCTGCCCAGGCTGGAGGTAAATCTCCCCACGGCAGCACAGTTTGAAGCAGGCAGGTGTGGGTCAAGGGCTCCAGGCACAGAGGACGCTGGGCTGAGATGCTGGTCTCTCTCTCTGTCTGCCCCGGCTGGAGGCAGTTCTCCACACAACAGCGCAGTTTGAAGAAGGCAGATGTTGGTAAAGTGCATTAAGCACCGAGGAGGCTGGGCAGAGATGGAGGTTGCTGCCTGCCCATGCTGGAAATGGTTCTCCTACGGCCGCCTCTCTGGTGGAGCCCGACGGAGGGTGCCAAGGAGGGAAGGCAGAGGTGAGTAGCTGGTGTCTCTCAGGACAGGAGTGAGGATGCTCTCTCGATGCCTCCCAGAGAAGCTCCCTTTCAAGTGCTTGTGGCACTCGAAATGGCTTCTCTGCGCAATCTTGCGTGGCCTACGAAAAATAAACCAGAAACGGAAGTTTTTAGTCCTCCAGCCCCACCTTCTGCATGCAACGTTCCTTCAGGAGTCCACGCCCCTGTGAAGATTCCTACAGTTAGTGGAAATGGGGACAGAGCATGGGCCCGGAATTAATGAGGGACCCCCCCCACACACACACACACATCTTGTCTGTCAGGATAAGACCCATGCGGCCTTGGTTCATCCAGGTCAGCGTTGTCTGGAGTAACTGGCCAGCAAAGGGGGGGGGGTCTTTGGGAAGGCCGGCTTCCGGAGCTCTGACAGGAGGAAAGCTGGGCCATGCTGTGGAGCAGCACTCCTTTGGGCTCGTTCCCTGCTTCTCGGGAGGGGGTGGTCTTCATAACCCCCACCCACCCATTCTGTTGGGAGATGGCCTTACCTGCTGGTTAGAGGAGGAGCCGGAGTTCAGGGGGGACGTCGGTGCCGTTGCAATAGTCGTAAACGACTAGGGCAAGTCCCGCCCTGAGTTCTCTTTCCTGTAGATGTGAACCCAAAAGACCCCAAATCATCCCAATTCTTCTTTTCCCTCGCTTCGGGAGGGGTCTGCTTCCACCGACCCCCAAGGCCCCTCGCCAGGTTGACCCCCTTGCTCACCTCCTCCTCGTCGTTCAGAACTGCCTGGGCCTGGCCGAGGAGGGAGAGGACCACGAAAGCGGCTCCCTCCCTCACCCAGTCCGGGCCCAGGCAGACGATGAAGTCCCAGCAGGCCAGGAGGCATTGAGAGAGCTGCTCCTCACTCAGGCAGGCCTGGAAGTGCTGAAAAGAGAAGTCCCCCTCAGTGGCGGCCCTCTCCCGGACACGAGGGAAGCTGCCCTGACTCCTGACCCTGTGGAGCCCCCCCCCGGGTTCTGCCCCCCCATCTCTGTTGAGCCCCCTTTCAACAGAGAATCCAGAAGCTCCGCCTCTCATCCTTCTACGCTCTTAAGGGCAAGGTAAAAGGATGGCCACGTGCCCTTGAAATGTGAGTCAGCGTGTAGAGGGTGAGTCGAAACTACAAGCGTGGAGAGGCCAGTGTCTGTTTGCACCCCTGGCTGAAGAATTCCTGCCCATGGGTGCCCTGCTTTCTGGAGGGGAAGGGAATAAGGCCACCCTTCGCCCGAGACCCTCCCTTCCCAAGAGAGCTGGCTGGGGAGAAGAGCCCTGCCAGCACCGCCAGAACCGCCTCCTTCCTTACCTTTCCCATACAGATGGCATTCTGGTACTGGCACTTCCAGGCCTGCCCGTCCTCTGCCTTCCACCTCAGGCGGCGGCCCCTCCCTCCAAGCCCTGGCAGGAAGAAAGCACAAGTTCAGGCTCGGCTGCCCTGACCAGCACAGCTTCCCCTCTCTCTCCTCCAGGGCTCTCTCTCTGTTTCCCCCTCTCTGAGCCCCCGTCCCTCCAGCTCCCCTTTCTCCCTGACCCCCTCCTGAATAGCTGCAGCAGTGCTCTGTGGCAAGAATCCAGAAATGAGGCACAAATAAGGCAAAGGCCATGGCCGAGGGGGGGGGGGTGCGCAAAGGTCCCGCTTCACGTTTTCGGAAGATGCATCCTTGCAGCAGGGGCATGAATTCCATGGACATGAAGGGAAACTGCAAGCATAGCTGGAGGAGTGATCTCAAAGGTTGGCTGGCCTCCTTCATCCCTGTTGACTTACCCTTCTGGCCCAGCAAGGTGTTGTAGAGCTGGCCCACGGACTCCCTGGCTTGCTCCCGAATCCCGGGTTCGGGATCGACCAGGGAGAGGGCCAGCGGGGCCAGAAGGTGGCCGATGTCGGGCTCGAAGAAGTCCTAGAGGGAGGAAAAGAAGAGGCGTCTTTTGCCAATCCGCAAAGAACCCTGAGCTTGACTCTGAGGCCCCCCTGGTGGGCCTTGGAGGGTCTGAATGGGGCCCCAGATCTTAGCCCTGAGCACCCCCGACCTGTCCTGTCGAGGCAGTCCAGGGACAAGGCAGGGGCCTCTGTCTGCTCTCCGAATTTGCTACTCTGCAGCGGCTTCCGCGGCCTGTCTTTTGGGAGCCAAAATACGATTCTCAGGGAAATCAGCTTGGTCTATAACCACCACTCCCTTCTCAGCCTCTCTCTCTGTCCAGAGGGTGGATTTCTTCAGTCATCCTGAACGCCCTTCCCGTCTAGGGCAAGCCCTTTGTGCTGGACTGGGGTCTAGGGCAGCTCTTCCTCTAACCTCGGCAACCTTCTGAAGCCTCATTTTGGCTGCTGACCTGCGCTGGCTCCGTCCGCTCTTCCGGGTTCCTCTACATGGACCTTTTCACTCCCCCCCTCCCACAGAGCCTCGTCCTCTGCTCCCAAGTCTGCCCATGGAGACCCCTGGCGCTCTGCCCCCACTCCAAACACAGAGAAGGATGTCCAGCAGAACGGCTCCTCTTGGGATTCAGTGCTGCGGGCAAGGAGAGGGCAGCGTAGCCTCTCCCGGGAGGAGTCCCAAGGGGCTGGGCAGGAGCAGGGGCTGAGCGCCAGGCAAAGGCAGCCCCCACCTAGGCAAGGCCCATGGCAAGTGAGCCCAAGCCTCCCGGCCCTCCCTCCAAAGCCCAGGCAGAGTGGGGACACTCACGTGAAAGGCAAGGAGGCGGCAGGCATAGGAGAGCAGGTGGCTGTATAGGGAGAGGGCCTTGGCTCTCACCTCTGCCCCACTGCTCTGCATCCAGTAGGACAGATGCTGTGGAGAGAAGCAACACTTACGAGTCAGGCCCTGAGCTCTGTGCCCACAGCTGTGCCCACCCAAGACTTTCCTCCTCTGCAAGGAAATCCCCTCAGGGGACTCTGCTCCTGTGGGATAGCTGCCTGCCTGCGTTCTGGGGCTGCCTCTCCTGGCCCCCGGGGAGCCTCTCTTCCCTGTTTGCTCCATGCCCTCTTCTCCCACACACTTACGTCAAGTAGCCCCACTAGATGCAGAACAGTGGGCAGCCCCCTGTACAGCCCCTGCACCATTTCCAGCAGGGCCTCCTCGGACTGGCGCTGCAGAGTCTGAAAGGAAAGGGGGGGTGTCAGGAAACGCCCTGGGTTGCTTGCCTGTCGCAACCACCGTCCCTTGGAATTGGGCTGGTGGCTGGCGGAGGCACTCCAGTGGAGGCCTCCTTCCTTTCTCCCCGCTGAGAGAACGGCTGGAACCCGTTCGGAACCGAGGCTCCCAACTGACGAGGAACTGCCTGTCTCCGGAGCTGTCCGGCTCTCGTGGTCGAAGGCCTTGGGCTGTCCAGCTCTGGCATTCCCACCAAGGAGCGCAGGGCTTCTTGGGACCTGCCCCCCACCCCAAGGATTTCCTTCTTCCCTCACACAGGCAAGGTATAGGAACTGCCGGACTCGTCTCGGAGGCTTGCCCTCTGCTGGGCTGACTGACGGGTACCCTGCGGGCAGAGTGCCTTTCAAAGAGAGCTTTTCCGGCACCTTCTGATTCTTTTTGGACTTGGCATCGTGAGACCTGCTGTGTGCCTGAAGGCAACATCTGGAATGAGGTTAGGGACTTCAGTCTAGGCTAGGATAGTGAATGGGCCTTTGAAGATAGGGTTTGCTTGCTGCACTATTCTATACTTCGTGATAACGTGGCGTGGGCTTCTTTTATACATTTCATTACGTAGAATTGTGGGTGGAATTCATGCTGATGGTGCTCCCAATCCCAACCCACTTCTTTGGCCCTTTTGCCATATGCTCCCAAGATAATGTGTCTTGAAACTCGGTCTGTGGGGTGCCTACCTTGCAGGGCTGACTTTTGCTTGTTTAGTGCCCTGAGGCTGGAGGCTTGCCTCTTTAAGTTCTGGGGGTAGTCAGAGAGGCTGTTGACAGTCACTACCAGCCCTTGATTGCCCGCTGGCCCTTTTGGGGGTCCCTGGGGGGGTCCCTGCTGGGAGATTCTGGTTGGGGCAGCCCTGGGTTCCCCAACAGAGGGCAACCCCTCCTCTCAGAAAGCCTCTCCGGAGGGAACGTACCTGGCCGGCTGCATCTTCGTGGCCTGGGCTTCCGTTGACCACCACTTGGAAAGCCCAGGCCACAATCGACCTCTCCAGGTCCGCCGGGAGCAGAGGCAGGAAGTTGCTGGCAAGGCAGAGGAGGAACGATTGGACTCTGTGGGGTGTGGGAGGGAAGGGGCTCTCTGGGCCCGGCCCCCACCCACCCGAGCCAAGGCTTCGCCCAAGCCCCCGGTCCACACGCTGACTGGGGGGAAGCGGCAGCAAAGCCCAAGAGATGCCAGTCGGGACAGAGAACCCAGAGAGGGCGTCTGGGTCCCAGGGCCAGGCTCCCCTGGCGGGGCTCCAGTGATTTCTGAGCCCTTGCTGGCCAGGAAGAATCAGTCCCCCAGGGAAGGCATACCTAAGGCTGGTCACGGCCTTCATGCACAGCGGGAGCAGGGGCGAGGTGGAGAAGAACTCCGACATCATGATGTCCTAGGAGAGAGGAGGAGGCCAACGCAGCTGGCAGTCCGCCCACCGTAGCCTCGAGCAGGGCTGCTCCAGCTGCAGGAGCGCTCCTGTCTCCCACTCCCCCCCACACACACACGGGAGTGGGTCTTGGCTCTTGGGCCTTCCTTAGCACTGCCCAGAAATCCTCAGAGCAGGAAGGGAATGCATTGCGGGTCTCAAACTCCACCTGCTCAAAGCACAACCCCGAGATCACCCAGAATGCAAAATGCCACAAAACAGGGAGCAGAAACAAAAGCCGAGTGCTGGATCCCAGCCGATGGCCAGCAGGCAAGGGTGTCCGGGAGAGGCGAGTCCACGTTCACAGCCTCTCCCCTGCCCTTCTGTCTGCTCCAGCCACAAGCTTGCCTTGCCCCGATGTCCCCCCTCCTCCTCTCCTGGGATCTCCCACCACCCTCTTCCCACTGGAAGCTGCTCCTTGCGTGCCACTCACTTTGATCTTCTCCACCACCTTTTCCTTGGGGCAGGGGAGATGGTATTTCCCCTGCCCCTTCCCCTGCTCCGCTAGGCAGATGACCTTCTCCAGGAAATCTGCCTTGCTGATCCTCCCCTGGAAGTAGCGAGAGTCAGGCTGTTAGTGGGGCAGGGACCGTCCTGGGACCCACCCTGAGGTGGGTCAACCTTTCCATCGAGATTCACAAGGACTCCATCTCGCTTGCGAGTGGTCGGTTCCGTTCCCAAACGGGCCTCTGAAGAAGGGTTCAGTCCCCTACCAGTCCTGGCATTCCTGGCCCAGGGAAGAACAGCAGGCCGAGCCAGCCAGGATTGCTCCCTGGCCAAACATCCCCCCTGGCCACCCTGGCGGCCTCTGGGCATTACCTAGGAGGACACGGGGAGCAGACCACACCCTTTGGAGGAAGAGGCGGCAAGGAAGCGTTCTTCACCAAAGGGACCAGGACCTGGGTCTCCAAAACGCCCTCTTCTCCTGCAAGCACCCTGCGCCCAGCAGTCAGATGGGCAGACAGGGCCCCTGTGTGTCTGGCCTGCCCTGCCCTGGCCTCCCAGCAGCCTTTCCTAGGGGTTTGGGATCTTCTGCTCTTGGACAGAGAGTTTGCAGAACACCAAAGGGAGTGGAAGAAGAGGGGTGGGGTTGAGGGTCCATGGAGGCCCACCAAGGGAATGAAAATGGCCCTGGGCCTTCTGGAGGGGGCGTGCATGCTGAGGGGCTTACCTGTCGACGCCCCCGGACGTAATTGTAGACCTCTCTTTTGATGTCTGATCTTTTCCCTGGTTGACAGGGTTTTGGAAGTTGGGAAGAAAGAGATGGAGGCGAGAGTGAGACAGGGACAGATTGATGTTTCCTTCCACCTTCCAACCTCCCCCCCCACCCCTGCACCAGGACTGACAGATCAGCCTGGCCCCCCAACACCCCCCCAGGGGCCTGGGGCGTCTCCTCACCACGTGCTGCCTGCGGCTGCTCCTTTGTGGCCAAGGGGGAGATTTTATTCTCCCCCCCGCACCATTTAGCCAGACGTCTTCGAAGCCTAGAAGAGAGCAAGAAGGTGAGAAGCGGGCCTGGCAGCTTCCTCTCTCCCTTTGGGCGCCTGCCTTGGCTTTGGGCCGCTGGAAGCTCTGGGCCTGCTGGCAGGAACTGGTTAGCAGGATCCTGGAAGGGTCGGGTACATGGGCAGCTCAGCGACCCCTCCGCTCTGGGCTTTCCTGGGTGCTTCTGGATGCCCTCTGCCTACAGGGGGGGCAGCTCTCCCCTCCCCTGGGCTGGGAAGGGGGAAACACAGTTTCTGCCTCTGCTCCGCTGTGCTCTCCCCTTCACAGCCCCGGCCTGCTTGCAGCACGCCCTTCCGTCCCCAGCTGCCTCACTTCCTCTCTTCCGCCTCTTCCTCTAGACCAACTCCTCGCAGAGGCTGTGAGGCATTCTCGATCCCGTTTGGTGCAATTATTGTTCAATGATTGATTTACTTCATTTATGCCCCACTTTTCTTCCTGGGCGGCATACATTTTCTCCCGCTTGTGCTTACAACTTTGTGAGATAGCTTAGGGTGCAAGAACACAACTGGCCCAATGGCAACCAGCGGATGTGAGAGGCCAGTGAGCATTCAGCCCTAAGTGCTTCCCAGTCAGCATCCCTAACATCAGCCCTGAAAGGTAGGCTCGTGTGAGCCCTCCCCCAATGGCTGAGGAGAGGAATGCGGAAGGGGAATTGGTGTCTGCAGAGGGATTTCAGCCCTCCATCTCCCAGATCACGTCAGCCTTTCTGCTGCAGCAACTTCTTAGAGCAGCTCACGGTCCAACTGCTCACCGAAAACTCTCTGAAAGCGATTCAGCTTTCCACTGGCTGACTGCCAGGAGTGAAGGGAGGTGCGTAATGAAGGCAGATGAGCCACCACGTCTCCTGGCTTGCCCGAGGGCAATGGGGCATCTGTGTGGGTGGAGGAGCATCCCAAGCACAGCTTTTCTCCTCTGCCTAGAAGACCTGGGGGTTGCCCGGGCTGGAGAGCTGGGGGCCGGAGGCAAAACCCCTTCCAGGGCAAAATGTGTCTGGCCAGGAGGCCAAGATATCCTCATGGGGGCCTGAGCATCCCTTTGCTGAGATCCGCCCCTGGCTGCGGGAGAAAGGAAAGGAGGTCAACCGAGACGTGGGAGGGAATCTCACTTACATCAAGAGATGCTTGCTCCTGGAAGCCATCTGGAAGAATATCACAGAGCAGAAAGGCTGTTAGTACCAAGCAGAGAAGGGTCGAATCCACATTACTCATTCTAATTCGCATGTTCCCTGCATTCCCCTCGCAATCCCGAGTGCCGGTCACATTACCTCATTAAACAGACGCATTTCATTCGCATTTCTCCCGAATATGTAGTCACAGGTTTTCAACGGGAGTTTCACGGTGGCCGTGAACGGGCCAATGCGCAATTTACCCATTTTTTTAAAAAACCACCCCCCTTCCTGTCTCTCCGGCCGTTCCGAGAGTTCCTATTGGCTGATTCAACTTGCAAGTGCTCCGTAGTCTGCAAAAGACTGTTTTTGACTTCATAGCATTGGATTTATTGATTATGCTGTTTCTGAATCAAATCTGGTCGTTTGAAAAATCATTTTGGGGTGAATCCATCCTCAGAACGGACTCACGAAACTTCCTTTTTAACTGTTTTTTATTTTTTTTATTTTATATGACTGTAATATCGAAATTATGAAATATTGAAATAATGACACTCCAAGGAAGTGAAACTTCAGTAAAATTCAGGCACTGAACTGTCCTGCATAGGAAATGCCCACGAAAGCTTCCCACATGCTTCCAAATTTCCAAAAAAGAAACGGGAGAGAGCCATCAGTGCTGTCAGTGGGGGAAAGAGAGACATCATTATCTTCAATGATGTTTCTTTATAAGGCAAGTTCGAAATAACAGAAAAGTGCGCTCAAAAAAATATTAAAAAATAGGCGGGAAAAAAAGGTCCCACCCCAAAAAGTGGTTTTCGAGCGGCCGTGTGACCAGAGAGACGTGCGAGAAAGACGGATTGGAAGCAGGAATGTGAACGAAGAGGAAAAAACGCGGATTGGAGGCAAACGGAAGATATCCGATAAACATGAGGGTAATGGGTGAATGTGGATTCAACCAAGAATGGCTCGTAAGCCACAGTCGCTAAATTACAGCCTAGAAGCCGTACAGAAGCAGAAATGGAAGGAATCGAGTCCGCATTGATGACAAGTGACCATCAAGCCTCTGCTTCAGATCCTCGGGAGGAGGAGAACCCACCTGAGGAACTGCTCCGACTCTCCGGAAGTGCTTTCTAATGTTGAGCCAAACACTTTTAAAAAAAAATTCACCCACTGGTTCTGATCCAACCCTCTGGGGCAACAGAGAACAACCCAACTCCCTTCTCCATGTGACAGCCCTTCAAACACTCGAAGAGGCTGTCGTTTCACCTCCTCACAGTCATCTCCTCTCCTGGAGAAACAGACCCAGCTCCTTCAAGCTTTCCTCTCAGGACTTGGGCTCCAGACCCCAGACCATCTTTTTCGCTTCCTTCGGACACATGCTGGCTTGCCAATAGCCTTCTTAAATGGTGTTGCCCCAAAGGGAACACAGTCCTCAAAATGAGGTCTAACCAGAGCAGAGCAAAGGGAAGCTGCTACTCCAGGAGAGCTGGACAGCAGAGGTGTGTTGCTGCCACCCCAAACGGCCACCCCTTCTGAGCTGCCGCCTCTCAGTGCTGCCGCATGGCCAGGGGATGGTCTACTAAGGGCCCTCGATCCTTTTCTCATGAACCCCTGCCAGGACAAGCCTCGCCCGTCCTAGAAAGAGGCATTTCATTTTTTCTACCTAAATGCAAGACTTCTCTTTATTGAAATTCATTTGCTTAGTTTTAGCCCAGCTTTCCAGCCTGTCAAGACCTGCCGGAAACTTCTGCTGGTTTTGCTACCCCTCCCCTCCCAATCTAGTGTTGTCTGCACATTTTAATGAGCATCCCCTCCTTTCCCTCATGCAAGTCAATTAAAAAGATGTTAAAGGGTCCCTGAGGCCCTCCGCTTGCACTGCTGCCCGCCCCCAAAGCCACAACAGAAAAGGCCCCGTTCTGCATCCCCTGCTCTCCGGGGCTCCCCCAGCATATGAAGGGGGCCAGAGGGCAATCTCAAGAGAGGGGGGGCAGGCAAGGGCAGGCAGCCACGGCCAGCTGGGCCATTCCCAGCTCAAGCCTCCAGAGAAGGGGACCTTGCAAGCCCACGGCCGCCCTTCCTTCCAAAGACTGATGGCCCTCCTTGCTCCCCAGTGTCTCAGGGCTCTGCTTAGGGTGGCCCGGTTAGGACTTCCTAAGCCATCCCTTGGAACGGGGCCTGGAAGAAGGCCAGCAACCAGGTTTTCACCCTTGCCACTCCCTTTGACGGGAGTTCCTCAGCTGGGAGATTTCCCTACCTTTTCTCCTCCGATTTCTCTCTGCAGAGGATATGGTTTAGTTCTCACAGGTGTGATCACCTGAACCACTGCGGGGTGGAGGGGTCAGAGAGGAGGCTGTGCCCTGTTGATTAGCAACCGCCTCTGGGCCTGCCCTGACATTCACAGGGGCATCATTTCATTATCGCATCTGACCTTTGAGTATTAAATGCCAGCACTTAGAGGTTCTGGTAAAAATGAGAACAACCCCACACCTCTGTTTGTGTTCGATGTATATACTTCTTTCAACAGGACTTTGCAAAGTGCAGGAGAACTTGCAATGCCTTCCCTCACGCGGCAACGTCTCTGGAAGGTTCCGTCTAGGACCGGCCCTTCCGGGGCCAAGAAGCCCACCTCAGACTTCCCCACTGAAGCTCTACCGTGGGAACTCGGTGTGCCTCCAGACAAAATGAAAGACTTGTTCTACTTCAAGGGATTAAGTTTAGGAGCGGGACCTTATTTACAACACAAGTCCCTTCTCACAAGCCACATGAATGCGCTTTTGATCAGCCATCATATGAAGACCCTCCAGTAATCCCTCTTTTACCACGGAAATAAATGGAGACAGAAGGTTGGAAAAATTTATTGTTGTCACAGAGGGGGTATCCGAATCGCCAGGATTGTCAATGAAAGGTTTGGGAGGGGACAGAATCTCATCGCGCAGGAATCTGAAGGGGAGTTTCCCCTGAGTGAGGACCCCCGTTCTTTTCAAGGCTCCGCCTTCCCTTGCGGTCCCCCTATTAATTTCAATGTTCCCTTCCAGCTTTCTTAACTGCGCTCATTTACGGGAAGTCTGGAAGCGGGGGCTGTGCCTGCAGGTTGTGCCCTAGGCCAAAAGGGCTCGGGGGGGGACCCCTGGAAACCTGCTGAAACCGGCAAAGAGAGGGAGAAAAACTGCTCCCTTTCGACTCCGAAATAACCACCGTGTTACTAGAGCCTGCTTTTATTTTTTTTTGTACAGCTTCCACATCTCCCATCAGCTTCTCCAGGGCAGCAACCCCAACCTCCGGGGAGCCACCACCTCAATGCGTTGAGCACTGCCCCCCCCAGTTTCTATACAATGGGACGAGAATCAGCCACGTAGGACTCTCCGCAAGACACGGGAGGGCCCCAGCTCCCCTCCTCGCTTTCCCCCGGGTTGTTCACAGGTGTTTAAGGTGGAAATTGGGTGCATCCCTGTACCTGGATAAGAGGTTTAAGCAGTTAGAGCAGGGTGGCTCTCTGCTGCTCTCTGCAAAACTAGCCAACTCAGCTGCGCAGTCCGAAGCCTTGAAATAGAAGGCCCGTGTGCCTCCATAGCACGCAGATAATTCCCCTCACGCACAGGAGCTCACAATATTAACGAGAGGTAAAACTCACAAGATTCACCACACTTACCTCACCACACTCACCACTCCGCTGACAATTCTCGACACCTCCGTACCCCTCCGCTGACAATTCTCCACACCTCCGCACCACTCCGCTGACAATTCTCCAAACCACCTCACCACTCCGCTGACAATTCTCCACACCTCCGTACCCCTCCGCTGACAATTCTCCACACCTCCGTACCCCTCCGCTGACAATTCTCCAAACCACCTCACCACTCCGCTGACAATTCTCCACACCTCCGTACCCCTCCGCTAATAATTCTCCACACCTCCGCACCGCTCCGCTGACAATTCTCCAAACCACCTCACCACTCCGCTGACAAATCTCCACACCTCCGCACCACTCCGCTGACAATTCTCTATACCACCTCACCACTCCGCTGATAATTCTCCACACCACTAAGCACACCACTAACCACACCAACCACTCAACTCCCACAACACCACACCACACCCACCAAGCTACACCCACCTCACCACACCCCTTATCAGAGCGCCTCACAATGGCCCACCTTGCTCAGCGCCGGGCACATGACCTCACAATGGCCCACCTCACTTAGCGCTGGGCACAGTCACCCCTGGGGCAGAGTGACCCACGCTTCCCTGGATGTTTAAGATATTCAGATGAGGGCCAATAATTCTCACTTATACCTGAAAGCAGAACTGTCCGGGCCCTGCAGCTGGTGCCAAATGCTGCAGCCAGAATGAATTAAAACCAGATGGCACAACCCGGCCAGGGTGGATTTATGCAGCTACCATTAAGAGGTGTTCTGCCCCAGCACACAAGCACACAGGCACACTTGTAAGGGCAGCCACCAGTGCGGTGCTTTGTATTGTGTGTTGAGATTAACAGCTCTTTGCTATGATGGTAAGCCTCTTTATTGAGAACTGGAAGCAGAGAGACTGAGGCCTCAGGCTCAACAGGCACCAGTTTGTACGTGTAGAGACCACGCCCCCTTGTACAACCACCAAGACAACGTAAGCAGCTGGAATCCTTCATTTGCATGAGCATCTATTTTTCAGCCCAGCGATTGGCTACCAGGCAACAGTTCTGGTTGGCCGTGCCGGCACCCAAACACCAATCGCTTTGTAGGCCTCAGGAGCCTCCGTTCCACTCACGCCACGCGTAGCACTTTGCTCCTTGAGGAGGCGGGTATCGTTCGCCTTCCCCAGCTTCCTGATGGGAAGAAAGAGGCAGGTCTTGTTCTCCCACTGCATTGAATGTTTGCGCCCTGTTTGACGCGGCTACGCATCTCATCCCCAGAGTTCTGTCCGGGCCGGAGGCGCAAGGCCTGAGACCGCAAGGCATCCCAGCAAGACCTGAAAATGCTTCTCCACCCCAACCATACCCCTCTGACCAACGGGGTGAAAAGCCAGGCCCTTTTCCTCACTTAGTTTTCTCTCTCTCAGGACAGTTCTACCACAAGAACAGAAAGCAGAGAGCAAAGGAAAGCCCTCCGTTCACCCCAGGAGACGTCCCTTCGCCCCTCTCCTCGGTCAGAGCATGTAGCCCACCAGCCAGACGAGAGGACAGGGGACTGGTGGCCGTTCCTCCTCCCCTTCTCTATCTCCCCCCCCCATTGTACACCAGGGGAAGGATGGCTGACCCTCTCCGAATGATCCCCCATTAACACTCAGCAGGACCACTCAGGCAGGGGACTAAGCCTAACGCGGCTTTTGCAAGAACTTTCCTACCCTCTCCACCTCTCGCGTGGATTCCTTGGTGGGGAGGAAGGCTTGTGGCAGAAGCGTTCTCTGCCTTGTAGGCCTTTCTATGGCCTCTCCCCTCTTTGCATCCTCACACACACACCCTGCCTACAGGAATGGACAGTCCAGGACTCTCGATCGGAAGAGCCTCGTCCCTGCGTGTTGTCCAGGGGGGCCACGTAGGGAGTTCTCCGGAGGGCCAAGGGCAGATGTCCATTCTTACTGGGTTAACTAGAAGGAAAACAAACTCCCATGCAATTTCTGTTCGCTCCGGGCTAAATATTCCACAACACTTTTTTTAACTTAAGTGTTTTAATATTAACTTGCCTGTTTTCTATTTTTTTCTGTGATCTGCTTTGAGCCTGACTCTCAGGGAGAGCAGAATAGAAACGTAATAAAATAAAAATAATAAATTGGATAAATAATTCTGCTTTGTGACATACAGAGACTCCTGCCTACACAACGTCCTGTATGGGGGCAGGTATTCTGTAATCTCATCATTAACTATTTAGTGATTTATTTTTCATTTTAGTACAGCCTTTAAATCCTGTATCTTTGTGAGTTTTGTGATGTGCCATGGATTTTAAAGGGAGGAAGCAGGATGAGGCCCAGAATACCAGCTCGGTCGACGGAAGCAGAATGTGTACCTATGCATTCCGAGTGCAGGGATATCCAGCTGAGAAGTGATGTTATTTTATTTATTTACGTTGTTGATAGTCCGCCTTTCTCACTGAGACTTGGGGTGGATTACACAGGGTGAGTCAATACAGTACAAAGACATTTCAGTTAGCAATCTAATAGGGTCTATAAATGCAAGGTTGCAAAGATTTCAAACCAGCAGAAATCCAATATGAAAATGCTGCATAAGCCATTCTACAGCTGACCTATGAAACAGCCTGGGAATGACCCAGTGGGACCATCCTTCTGGCACTAGTAGTGGGGTCTCTGGTCCCTCAGTATTTACAACACGAGTGGAAAAGTCTATGGTCCCTCCCTATCCCTTTACGGATGGATTTTTGAGACCACTTCCTTACAGTACAGCCTTCATATCGGAGCGAAAAGGGCTCTAGAAAACTTCATTGTTGGGTCATTTTTGGAAGGCCTGGAGAGTAGGAGCTTTCCTGACCTCTTTAGGGAGACCATGCCATAAAGGGGGGGCCAGCCCAGAGAACAGAAGGCTGGGCACCAGTTGCTTCACATTGGAATGACCTTGTATTAGGAACAACTTTTTTCTCCCTGTTTTAGGCCTGCTCAGCCTGAACCAGAGTATTAACGTATCCATTCGATGGCCTGATTTTGGGTGGGGGAGAACCGTCTTGTAGGGGACAGTCTCCGGACTGGCAAGATGTGCGATTTGGGGAGATCCAAAGATTGTTTTGGGGTGCAGAGGGCTTTCATCTTTGCCAGTTCCTTGTTCACAGCAATTCCCAATACAAGGTTCTGGGGGGCAGGCTGAATAGGAGGCCTTAGCTCCAGAACCAGTGACTGGATCAGCACCAGCACATGCCCTCTGGCAGGGGACAGCCTCGTCTGGATGGCTAGCCTGTGTGATTTGGGGTGATGCAAATGCAACCCTTGTCCACTGGAGGGGGGGAGATAAAGAGTTGGCGCAATTTCCCCTGAGAGACTGGAGGGCCTGAAGCTGCAGGGAGAAGTGCTCTCCCCTCCGAAGCACGCCCTTCATGAGCTCCCTCTTAACGTTGCAGACTCCTGTGGAGAGCAGAAGACACCCCAACGCAGAGCACAGCCACAAGTTGCTGCATTTCAAGGGGCTGGGTGGCCAGCAGAGGTCCGAAAGACGGAGGCCTGGGTCTGCTGGAGCCAAACAGGCCTGGTTGTTACATGACTGTATCGTTCCAAAGAAGAGGTTTTCTTTTTTCAAGTTTGTTCATGGTTATGTTTTTATAAATGCAAGTGTCACATGGTGGGATCACACTGTCATAGACCTGAACTCTCCCAGTTCTCAGATTAGATATATCTATTTGTTTTATGTTGTTCCTCGAACAAAACAGGTTTCACAAAGATTGTTTTGGGGTGCAGAGGGCTTTCATCTTTGCCAGGTCCTTATTCACAGCAATTCCCAAGAGAAGGTTCTGCGAGGCAGGCCAAATAGGTGGCTTTAGCTCCAGAACCAGTGACTGGATCAGCACCAGCACGTGTCCTCTCCCAGGGGATAGTCTCTGGAGGTCAGGGCTGTGGGATTTGGGGTGATCCAAACCTTTTGGGAGGGGGTGCAGCTGCTCCCCTTTCTGCCTATTGATTTGTTCTGGGGGCACCCTAGTTTGACGTGGTTAACTCAAGAACTGGGCTTTGAGGGATGACCCAGTATAGGCCCCTTTAGAGGGCCAAGTCAGCTGAATCTGGAGGTGTTTGATATGTGCCCCTCCAAACTTTACTTTGGGTTTCAGAGCGTTTCAGTTTTCTCTAATATTTGGCTTTGGCTTTGCCAATAAGCAACTGGGAACCAACTTCAGCGTCATGTTAGTTTTTGCCTTGCATTTCCCCATTTTTTATGGTTCTTTTGGGGACCACTTACACCCCAATCTTTTCCTATCAATCAAAGCCTCCAAAGGGTGTAACTCTGCTGAGGATTGTACCCTTAATAGCCCGTGAAGAAGCTCGGAAAGGCCCTGTGGCTCACGTGCTTGCTTCTTCCTTGCATGCTCCCTGAGCATCTTTGCAGGACAATCCTAAACCGAGTTACGTTCTTTTAAGCCCATTGGCTTTAAGCTTGGCCTGCTACTTCCTTATCATCAAAACTAGGGCTTGCAAGGGCAGGATAAAACAGAAAAGGGCGCTTTGTGCTTGTGAGGGGAACTCCACAGTGTCCCAGTAAAGGGAGACCCCTTAAGCAAGACCCTCAAACTCAATCAGTCCAAGGCAGTAAATAATGGCAAAAGTCAGGAAAAGGTTGATTGGCGAGGCACTCAGTAAACTGATGCACTCCAAACAGATCTGGCAGAGTGCATCTCTCACAAAGCAGTCGCCCATTCTTATATCCTCTTCCAAACAAAGTCATCTGAAATTTGTTCACAGAGGACAAATAAGCTGAAGAAAGGGAGATCATAAAAGGAATGCTAGCACATCAAAATCATAACATTCAAGCGTTTGGGAGGCCATGTCTTCTTGTAAATCCAAACATCTCAGTTATCTCAGTTATCTTTTACCTACCTTGCAATTTCTAGAGAGAGAGAGTAAAAAACGTTTGGGGAATTGCTATTTAAGACCCTCGCTCCCATAGTGCCCTGCAAGAGACCCAAACTCCAAAAGACTTCTAGCTAAAGCTACACGACTATACAAGTCCCTTAACAGTTCTACACCTTGGCTCTGCTCATGGGGGTGGATGTGGGAGTGGGATTGTCCGCACAGTGCCACACGATGTTTGGGAGTGATGTCTCAACTATGCCAGACGTCGGCCATCACACTGGGCAGCAGTTGATGCCATCCTTTAGTCAGATCTACCTTTGGCAATATATTATTTAAATGGCGACGGTATTGCTTGCTCATAGGAATCCATAGTCACATTTGCACCCCACTGTAATCTCTCAAAGGAGAAATAGATGTGACCTCTGTGGGTCAATGTGTGGAGGGCTTGGCCCTCAGCAACACCTGCTTTAGGCTATTTACCTAGGAACTTCGAAGAGGTATGGAGATGACAGTAAAGCCTTTTGT
The DNA here is from genome assembly GCF_028583425.1 of Eublepharis macularius. Lineage (NCBI taxonomy): Eukaryota > Metazoa > Chordata > Lepidosauria > Squamata > Eublepharidae > Eublepharis > Eublepharis macularius. The sequence goes on from NC_072792.1 coordinate 4,222,720, forward strand.
AATTTTGATTGTGTGAATAAAATAACCGTTTCACAAGTAACAGGTAGAAAACAAAGTGCAGATCTGTCTTGCATACTTTTATATCTCTATCAGGTCTAAAAGCCCAAGGAACTAAGTTGCGCTTCAGTGTGCATATGACACATATTTTTTAATAGTTTTTTATTGGTTTTCTCATATAGGAATAGGGGGGACAGGGGGAAAGGTAGGAAGGCAATGTTTAATATATATCATAGAGTCTGCTTGAGTTCGAATTCTACTATCTATATCTTTTCATCATAACATTTTATCGAACATTTAACTGTGATGATTAATAACACGTTACAGTAGCGTCATCATATAGTTACTACTAGAGATGGGCACAGACCGGCATTTGCCTACGGACTGCCGGTTCGGGGTTCGTGGGCTTCCACGTACCACGGTCCATGAACTTTTAACGGACCAGGCCCGGTTCGAGAACCGGTTCGAGAACCAGTTCGAGTCAGAAAAGGCCTTGGTTTTCCCACAGATTTTCACTTCAGTCGACTTTCCCCACCAAAGGTTCTCATGTAATGCTCCTCGATTATCACTTTTCCAAAGAGACAAACAACAACTCCCCCTCCCCTATTCTGACTGACCCTTACCCACCCTTGGGGGAAGGAGAGAGACTTGTGCTCCTGTCCAGGAGAGGTGGCTGCCCACAAAATCCACCTACATGGGGCTGCATCAACAAGAGATGCCCTCCCCGGGGGCGGGGAGACCAACTCTCCATGATGGGAAATGAATGGATGTACTTGAGTGAAAGCCAACTCCGCAACAGGATCATGTAGCAATTCAAAGGCCCCTTGCTGGAATGGAAGGCACGGGAGGGATGGAAAGGATGCCTTCCACACCTTGAGGGAAGGAAACTTATGCTACCTTGTTCAGAGGGAGCCTCTTTGGGCAGTGGACAACGAGTCCCACCTTAGTGACGGGGTGTGTCAGCTTGCTTGCTATTTGTCCAGGATCCGTACAAAAAATTCAGAAGCCCCATTAGTGGATCATTTTATGAAACATCATAATAGTGAGAGGGAACTTCGCTATTCAGTTTTGGAGGTGGTCCAGGTTGACAGTGTAAATAACACCAGATTATTACAGTTGGAAGCCCAATGGATTCATAGAATGAATTGTTTGACACCTAATGGATTGAACAGTGAGATCAATTTCACAGTGTTCCTATAATCTGTTTATTTGTTCTCTTACATCAACTCCAATTATGTTAGAACTTAGTATGTACACTGTTACTTTAAGAGACGTTTTATAGGGGTATATAAAGGATATGGCACTATAGACTAACACCTGCTTGTAATTAGCGTTGATTAAGGAGTGAAAGTGTCGGCACAGACTGACCTACCGGAAAACTGAGTTTTTGACTGTTATGTAAGTACGTTAGATTGACTTTTTGCCCATAATATGGAACAAATGCGGCTGTTTGACTGAAATGAAAATACTATAATATTTACAGGAACATAAGGTGGCCAAGAAGAAGGGTTTCCGAAACGAGCATTCGTAGCTGGCAGGCTCGTTGCCATCTGCCGGGAGACCCAGAGGGGGCTCTGGCACCTTCAGCGCGGATCCAGCCGCTTTGAAATTCACGCACCATCCGTTGAGAGTCCCGACCGGGGCTCCTACACATGTAGCATAGCAGCAGTCGTTTTGAAATTCACACAGGAATTACAGCTACTTGGGACTCGCTATTGGTGCATTAGCTACTTATTGATACTTGCATATTGGACTTTCACGGGTCTCGAGCCTAGTCCTATTGTATGGACTTTAGCTGTGTTTGTATATATAGTGTGGGCTATCGTATGAATTGCATATTATCACATGAATTGAATTTGTATTTTTGTATGAGCTAAATTTATATTCTCATTAACTGTGATTAAAGTTGTTTGATATATTTTTGCCAAATGTGAGGTTCCTGGGGTCTCCCTCATTATACAGCTTAGACTGTTTTGTCAGCATACAAATCATATCAAGAAAAAGAGGAGGTACTTAGAAGGTGCCAGGGACAGGGCTTGTCGTCGGGAGGAGGATAATATGTGTTTGTAAAGCTCGGTCATCATGTGCCTTACACTGTTTGGTCAATATACAAATACAAATCCACTATTTAGGGAGTGAAAAAGGCTTAGAAAGAAGTGAAGCAGACAGAGCCCCCCAAAACCTGCTGCCAGCAGTCCTAGGGTGGGTGTATCACAGAGGCCAGTAGCAGTCTTCCCCCTGCACCTCAAAAGCCAGGCAGGAAATGTCCACCCCAAGTCACCCACTATTTAGGGAGTGAAAAAGGCTTAGAAAGAAGTGAAGCAGACAGAGCCCCCCCAAACCTGCTGCCAGTGGTCCTAGGATGGGTGTTTCACAGAGGCCAGTAGCAGTCTCCCCCTGCACCTCAAAAGCCAGGCTGGAAATGTCCCCCCAAGTCACCCACTATTGACGGAGTGAAAGGCTTTGAAAGGAGTGAAGCAGAGAGCCCCCCCCCAAAGCGAGCTGCCGGTCACCAGAATGTAGGTGTTTCTCAGAGGCCAGTAGCTGTCTTCCCCCTGCACCTCAAAAGCCAGGCTGGAAGTGTCCCCCCAAGTCACCCACTAAAAAGGCTTTGAAAGGAGTGAAGCAGAGGGAGCCCCCCAAAACGTGCTGCCGGTCATCACCAGAGAGTGGGTGTTTCACAGAGCCTCATAGCAGTCTTCCTCCCATTGCATCTCATCAGCAGCCAAAAAAAACGTGGGGGAATGAAGGCAAGAACTCAAGCAGACAACGCCCAAAGCTGCCTTGCACCCACTGTGGGTCTGTGAGTGGGGTGGCGTCACGGCACAATAGAACCCACTGGCAACCCAGAAAAAAGGAAGAGATTGGGGGGGGGGATTAAGTCCGAGAAGAACCCAAGGACTCAAAACGCAGAAAGAAATCAGAGTAACCCAATAGTGCAGTAAAAGGATTTTTTTAAGTGCTCTAGAATAGAAACGAGGAGAAAAAAATTAAACAGGAATGGAGAAAAGAGAAAGCTCTCTTGCACCAGAAGCCCCAAAGCCCCAAGGCACAAGCCGCGCTCTCACAAAAAAAAAAAACCTTCCCCACAGCAAGCAGTTGCTAAGCTAACTCGCGTCCCCACGCCAGCAAAATGGAGCGGGTCTTCGCGCGCTTTGTCTTTTATGCAGAAAGGCTGTGATCTCTGACAATCTCTTGATTGGCTGACAGAACTGCCAATCAAGGTTTCCTGGGCTAAGATTGGTGTGTTCCAAACGGGGAAGGTGGCTCCAACCGCTGCCGAGGAAATTGTTTGAGCGGGAATCCTGGCATGACGGGCCAACGGACACACGGACGGAAAGCCCCAATGTTCGGCGGTTTCGTGAGAAAATCACGCGCCCACGGGCCGCGTGTTCGCGAAGGACGAACTGAGTAAGTTCGTGACGAAATTAGGTCCGTTATGCAGACCGTGCCCCTCTCTAGTTACTACCTTAAAGTCACTACATTTGTTTTTTATCCATTCATAAAATGGTATCCGTGAGGCTGCAAAATCTTCCTGTATCTGTCCTTTCATCAATGAAGTTAATTTGTCCATTTCTGCATTTTCCTTTGTCTTCGCTATCAATTCTTCTCAGGGTATTATCGCTCTTTTCCAGAAGGATGCCAATAGAGTTCTTGCTGCTGTTACTCCATGGATTATAAAATATTTCTGATCTTTTCCAATTTCTTCTGGTACACAATTTAACAAAAATATCTCAGGTTTAAAAAGAATTGTACATTGTAAAATTTATTGTAACAGGTTATGCACCATGATCCAGATTTAGTGGACTTCTTTACATGTCCAACACATATGATAAAATGTTCCTGTGTGTTTCACACATTTCCAGCACCTGTTTGACATATTTTTGTGCATTTTAGCTAGCCTGTCTGGTGTCAAGTACCATCTATAAAACATCTTATACAGATTTTCTTTGAAAGCAACTGTTTTAGCTATTTTAATATTAACTTTCCATATCTTATTCCATTGCATCAAATACAAATTGTATCCTAAGTTTTGTGACCATTTCGTTTTATATTCTTCCACTTGCATTAAAAACATATACATCTTTTTGATCAGTTTCTCATCAGAATGACACAGCAAAGTTTCAAATACATTTTGTCCTAAGAAGAAGCCTCCCAGTTTTTATCTTTGTTGTATCTGGACTCAGTCTGAGCCCTTGCCCACCCATCTAAATTAAAGCCTTGTCTCTGGAGTTCTTCTTTTGACTTTAATACTTCTTTATAGTCTAAAACATGTCTGTATCTAATACTCTTATCTAGGGAAAACGTCTTTGGTTGTGAGAATGCTTCTAAAGGTGAAACCCACTGTGGAACCTTCTTGTAAATTTCCGGGACAGTATTTTCCCATATAGTCATGATGGATTTCCTAATCCAATGATTCTTGAACTATGCCCTTCAGCTTTCCCATGCCATAGAAAAGCATGCCAGCCTAGTTGCAAATCACGTCCTTCTAGGGCAAGTCATCTTTGATTTTCTAGTCAAATCCCATCTCAACCACACCACACAACATGCTTTAAAGTGTATTCTCCAATCTGGTAGAGCAAAACCTGCATTATCTTTGAAATCTTGGAGGCTTTTCAACTTAATCCTTGGTTTCCTCCCTTGCCATATAAATTTAGATATTATCGTATTTAGTTCTTCAAAGAAAGTCTTATTGATACAAATAGGGATAGTTTGATATAAGAAGATTAACTGTGGTAATATATTCATTGTAATAGTTGCAATTCTTCCCAATAGCAAAAGCTGTAGTCCTTTCCATTTCTCTAAGTCATTTTTAATTTCTTGTAACAGTTTCATATAATTATCTTTCATTAAGGAACTACATTTAGTTGTTAAATAGACTGCTAAATATTTAACCTTCTTTGCAAGTTGAAATCGGGGACTGATGTTGAGAACTTCCATCTCTCATCCAAGCACTGAGGAGGATGCAGGGAACACCAGTCAGATACATCTTCATGTTTCAGAAGCCAGAGTACAATTCTGGAAACCCCGCTAGGCTATGAACATCAGTTGATCCAGGTAAGGTAAAAAAAAAGATCCTTGAACGTGCATCAGACTTCAAAAGAAGCACATGAAGAAATGGGGAAAAGACCTTCCACACACACACAGACACACCAAGACACACAACAACGATGTGTATTTTTATCTGGAACATAAGAATAACATTCGATTTATATACCACCCACTCAGAGCAGTTTACAAAGTATGCTGTTACTAGTATTAGTAGAGTTCTTATTTGGAGAAGGCTTGGAATTGTAAACACCAAGAAAAATTGCCTGAAGGGGGCTCCTCAGTGATGTTCAGCACCTTGAAAACCACCTAAAAATGCATTCTTCTGGAATGGAGCTGAAGACCCCTGACCAAGCCCTAAAAGGGAAGGGGTCTCCTCCCATCGTGATAACCTGCAGCACCAGAAAGACTGGTGAGGAAAGGTGAAGGGTACTGAATAATATTACTAATCTGCAGTCAACATTGGGTGTGGGTCAAGGGCTCCAGGCACAGAGGACACTGGGCGGAGATGCTGTTCTCCCTCTGCCCAGGCTGGAGGTAAATCTCCCCATGGCAGCACAGTTTGAAGGAGGCAGGTGTGGGTCAAGGGCTCCAGGCACAGAGGACGCTGGGCGGAGATGCTGGTCTCTCTCTGCCCAGGCTGGAGGTAAATCTCCCCATGGCAGCACAGTTTGAAGGAGGCAGGTGTGGGTCAAGGGCTCCAGGCACAGAGGACAATGGGCTGATATGCGGGTCTCTCTCTGCCCAGGCTGGAGATAATTCTCCCCATGGCAGCACAGTTTGAAGGAGGCAGGTGTGGGTCAAGGGCTCCAGGCACAGAGGACAATGGGCTGAGATGCTGGTCTCTCTCTGCCCAGGCTGGAGGTAAATCTCCCCATGGCAGCACAGTTTGAAGGAGGCAGGGGTGGGTCAAGGGCTCCAGGCACAGAGGACAATGGGCTGAGATGCTGGTCTCTCTCTGCCCAGGCTGGAGAAAATTCTCCCCATGGCAGCACAGTTTGAAGGAGGCAGGTGTGGGTCAAGGGCTCCAGGCACAGAAGACAATGGGCTGAGATGCTGGTCTCTCTCTGCCCAGGCTGGAGGTAAATCTCCCCACGGCAGCACAGTTTGAAGGAGGCATGTGTGGGTCAAGGGCTCCAGGCACAGAGGACAATGGGCTGAGATGCTGGTCTCTCTCTGCCCAGGCTGGAGATAATTCTCCCCATGGCAGCACAGTTTGAAGGAGGCAGGTGTGGGTCAAGGGCTCCAGGCACAGAGGACAATGGGCTGAGATGCTGGTCTCTCTCTGACCAGGGTGGAGGTAAATCTCCCCACGGCAGCACAGTTTGAGGGAGGCATGCGTGGGTCAAGGGCTCCAGGCACACAGGACAATGGGCTGAGATGCTGGTCTCTCTCTGCCCAGGCTGGAGGTAATTGTCCCCATGGCAGCACAGTTTGAGGGAAGCATGTGTGGGTCAAGGGCTCCAGGCACAGAGGACAATGGGCTGAGATGCTGGTCTCTCTCTGCCCAGGCTGGAGGTAATTCTCCCCATGGCAGCACAGTTTGAAGGAGGCAGGTGTGGGTCAAGGGCTCCAGGCACAGAGGACAATGGGCTGAGATGCTGGTCTCTCTCTGCCCAGGCTGGAGATAATTCTCCCCATGGCAGCACAGTTTGAAGGAGGCAGGTGTGGGTCAAGGGCTCCAGGCACAGAGGACAATGGGCTGAGATGCTGGTCTCTCTCTGACCAGGGTGGAGGTAAATCTCCCCACGGCAGCACAGTTTGAAGGAGGCAGGTGTTGGTCAAGGGCTCCAGGCACACAGGACAATGGGCTGAGATGCGGGTCTCTCTCTGCCCAGGCTGGAGGTAAATCTCCCCACGGCAGCACAGTTTGAAGGAGGCAGGTGTGGGTCAAGGGCTCCAGGCACAGAAGACAATGGGCTGAGATGCTGGTCTCCCTCTGCCCAGGCTGGAGGTACATCTCCCCATGGCAGCACAGTTTGAAGGAGCCAGGTGTGGGTTAAGGGCTCCAGGCACAGAAGACAATGGGCTGAGATGCTGGTCTCTCTCTGCCCAGGCTGGAGATAATTCTCCCCATGGCAGCACAGTTTGAAGGAGGCAGGTGTTGGTCAAGGGCTCCAGGCACACAGGACAATGGGCTGAGATGCGGGTCTCTCTCTGCCCAGGCTGGAGGTAAATCTCCCCACGGCAGCACAGTTTGAAGGAGGCAGGTGTGGGTCAAGGGCTCCAGGCACAGAAGACAATGGGCTGAGATGCTGGTCTCTCTCTGCCCAGGCTGGAGATAATTCTCCCCATGGCAGCACAGTTTGAAGGAGGCAGGTGTGGGTCAAGGGCTCCAGGCACAGAGGACAATGGGCTGAGATGCTGGTCTCTCTCTGACCAGGGTGGAGGTAAATCTCCCCACGGCAGCACAGTTTGAAGGAGGCAGGTGTTGGTCAAGGGCTCCAGGCACACAGGACAATGGGCTGAGATGCGGGTCTCTCTCTGCCCAGGCTGGAGGTAAATCTCCCCACGGCAGCACAGTTTGAAGGAGGCAGGTGTGGGTCAAGGGCTCCAGGCACAGAAGACAATGGGCTGAGATGCTGGTCTCCCTCTGCCCAGGCTGGAGGTACATCTCCCCATGGCAGCACAGTTTGAAGGAGCCAGGTGTGGGTTAAGGGCTCCAGGCACAGAAGACAATGGGCTGAGATGCTGGTCTCTCTCTGCCCAGGCTGGAGGTAATTCTCCCCATGGCAGCACAGTTTGAAGGAGGCAGGTGTGGGTCAAGGGCTCCAGGCACAGAGGACAATGGGCTGAGATGCTGGTCTCTCTCTGCCCAGGCTGGAGATAATTCTCCCCATGGCAGCACAGTTTGAAGGAGGCAGGTGTGGGTCAAGGGCTCCAGGCACAGAGGACAATGGGCTGAGATGCTGGTCTCTCTCTGACCAGGGTGGAGGTAAATCTCCCCACGGCAGCACAGTTTGAAGGAGGCAGGTGTTGGTCAAGGGCTCCAGGCACACAGGACAATGGGCTGAGATGCGGGTCTCTCTCTGCCCAGGCTGGAGGTAAATCTCCCCACGGCAGCACAGTTTGAAGGAGGCAGGTGTGGGTCAAGGGCTCCAGGCACAGAAGACAATGGGCTGAGATGCTGGTCTCCCTCTGCCCAGGCTGGAGGTACATCTCCCCATGGCAGCACAGTTTGAAGGAGCCAGGTGTGGGTTAAGGGCTCCAGGCACAGAAGACAATGGGCTGAGATGCGGGTCTCTCTCTGCCCAGGCTGGAGATAATTCTCCCCATGGCAGCACAGTTTGAAGGAGGCAGGTGTGGGTCAAGGGCTCCAGGCACAGAGGACAATGGGCTGAGATGCGGGTCTCTCTCTGCCCAGGCTGGAGGTAAATCTCCCCACGGCAGCACAGTTTGAAGGAGGCAGGTGTGGGTCAAGGGCTCCAGGCACAGAAGACAATGGGCTGAGATGCTGGTCTCCCTCTGCCCAGGCTAGAGGTAAATCTCCCCATGGCAGCACAGTTTGAAGGAGGCAGGTGTGTTGCCAAGTAGGCCCCCTCCCCTGCTTTGAAGCCTGCTATGAACTGTGTTAAAGTTTCCTGCGTCACTGTTTTACTGCTGCACCATAGACTGCTTTGCACGTGTGTGCTCCGATATACGTGTCAGTTTCCTGCCTGCGTGTCAATTACCCTGCTGCTGCAATAGACTGTGTAGTTTACTGACTCCATGTTTGGCTAACTGCACAAAGGACTCTCTTCCTGGGCAAGCCCTGCCCTGGCCTGTATCTGGAATTCCCAGTGTGTGTTTGGACTCTGTTACAAGTGTGCCCCGTGCCTGCATTGCCATCTACCACGGACCGTGCCTGTTCCCTGCTTTGGACTGTGTTTTAAAGTGTTGTTCCCGCTGCCTCCATGGAAGCCTGCCTCATATGGGCCCAAGCCGCTGCTAGCAGCCGGGCGCCTGCCGGGGAAACCTCCAGCGAGCCTGGCTAGGCGCTCCCTGGTCAGTTCCCGCCTGGAGCCTCCCGCGGGTAGGTTGCCGAGCTTGCCCTCGCTACCGGGCAGCCTGCTATCCAGCCCCAGCTATGCCCAGCCGGCATCCATGTTCTCAGGCGGCCAGAAGACCCTGGGAAGAAGACTGCTTTGAGAAGCCATTTCGGCGAAGCGGGCACACCACGTCCGCAGCGAGAGCCCCTCGCCCCGCTCTGCATATCTTAGGAGCCGCCCCGGAGAAGGAACTAAGTGCCGACCATCCCAAGCACTTAGAGAATGCATCTCAAAGAAACCTCCGCATTCCAAAGCTGATGACATCAGGACAAGCCCTGTCCGCTGGAACGTCCTTTCAGCCCACTTGGATTTCCCCCTCCCTCTTTTGTCCCCTCTTCCTGAGGTGTCACTTATCACAATCTGATTACCAAAGTGGCCCATCCAAGCCATTCAGTAGCCCATTAGACCCTTTGTTTTAATCTGTGAGAACCACCAAGTACAGCACCAGCCCCAGGGTACGTTTTGGGGTATTTAAGCTGGTCTCTCAGACCACTCGGTGCTTCGGCCATTCCTATCCAGACTTCCTTGCTGTCCGTCTGTGGTTCCAGTGCTGGCATTGGGCCACCTCGCTGTTGTGTCTCTGCTTCGCTCCAGGATAAGTGAGTATTTCCCTTACCATCGTTGGGAACCAGCTAATGCGAACGTCTCTGTATTTCCTACTCTGTATTTCTTAGACCTTGTATGTTCTTTGTATGATTGTGCAAGCTAGGCTTACGCTACACTCAATACACGTGTTTGAACCTGACTCGTTGTCTGCCTCTTTTTCACTAGAGTGTCTGGGATCAGGACCTCCGTATACATAGGTTATGATCCTCGCTTAATATTAATAGTTACAGACTGCTACAGCTAATTCCCCATTATAATAAAAGAGCAGTTCTGGTAACAGTTTACTGGTGGAGAATGTGGGCATAACCCAGTTCGTGTGAATACACGTGAGTCGACACGCGTGTCTTCAGCGAACTGACTTAGAGGAAAATTTTCCAGACCTCAGTGTAAAGAGCGCAATTTAGCTCAGGGAATTAAAAGTGTGAGTGTGTGTGGCTCTAGTGAGCATTTCTATCTTGTGGGTTGGCTTTTCCCCATTTCCTCCTTCAGCCAGCTTTGGACTACTTGCCTTTTGTGGTGCACCGCGAGGCCCTCCAGCCGTTATAACCGGTGTACTGTGGGTGAGGACCTCTGAACTGGTGAAGTTCCTGGCCACCTTCCGGGCCGCCTAAACGCGTCTATGTGGGTGGGATCCCAGAAGTAGGCTCTATAGATTTATATATATCCTGAAGCAGCACATATAAAACTCTTTTCCGCCCTCCCCCGTCTCTCCTAAGTCCGTCCAAACCCCGTTCCTGCCAGCACTTAGGCTTCAATCCCCGCTCCGGAGGAAACGTGAAGGGATTGTTAGTCCGTTTGGTTGTTCAGTCAGTTTAGCTTTGGGAATCTAAAGCCAGGTTCCTGAAGCCCCGCGGCAGCCGGCCGCACCGTGCTTAAGAGTTTTAAGGTAGACTCTTGGGCGCCTTTCCGCTTGCGAGTTTTAAGTCAGACTCGTGGGCACACCTTGCTTGAGAGTTAGTAGAACTCTTGGGCGCACCCCGCTTGAGAGTTAGTAGGACTCTTGAGCGCTTTTCCGCTTGGGAGTACAGTAAGCTTTACTCCTGAGCCATTTTGCTTAGGGACTTGCAGAGGCAGTCCTTGAGCACATTCAGTCTTTTGGTCGAGGCTTGGAGACAGTTTAACCGTTTGTCTCTGAGCACGAGGCCTGGGGACACTTTGAGTATAGTTCTTGAGTAGAGAGCTTGAGAGCATTGTTGGCTTCTGAGCAGAGGCTTGGAAGCACTTCAGTTCCTGAGCAGAGGCTTGGGAGCATTTCTGGTTGCCTGAGCAGAGGCTTAGGAGACCCCTTAGTTGCAGTTTCCGGGCAGAGGCTTGGGAACCCTTTTTGGTTTTCTGAGCGCATAGGCTTGGGAGACCCCTGAGCTTTGGTTTTCCGAGTAGAGGCTTGGGAGACCCCTGAGCTTTGGCTTCTAAGCAGAGGCTTGGAAGCACTGAGCGTTTTTGGTTCTTGGGCTTAGAGAGCTTGAGAGCACCCTCTGAGCCAGTAAACTTTTCCTGGTCCCGTGGCTTGTAGGCAAGCTTGAAACGGGAATAGGGATTTTCCTTCTCCCCCGGTGGAGAAGAGCCGAGTGTAGAACCCTTAAAAATCCCCTTGAAGTAGAACCTTAAAACCCCCTGGTAAAAACCCTTGAGGACCTGAGGGAAGGATAAACCTCCCAAAAGGAACATAGAGAGGAAGAAGTTGTTAAAACCCTTGAGCAGCTTTAATCGCCCCACCCCTGGTTGTCGCTGATCCACTCTTTAACCTCCCCCGAGATCAGCCTTAAACTAAAAGGAAAAATGTACCGGGCAGCCCCCACCGTGCCCCGCCTGGAGAAGTGGCTAGTTAAGAAAGGAGATTGCCCTTGGGAAGCCGGTTCCTTCAAGGGACCTGACCCGCTCCAGATAGTCAGAAGCGCCTTCCAAGATTTTTGCGAAAAAGAGAAACCTAGGTCCAGTAAGAAGGATAGGTATGGAGCCTGGGCACTTTTCACCGCCCTACAGGACAGCGTGTCCCTAATTAATAAGCTACAGATAGCTCAGGAAGAACAGGAGCAGGAGATAGAAAAGCTAAGGAGAGAAAAGAAGGAACATGAGGAAAAAGCAGCCGAGTGGCGTTCAGAACGCGTTAACTTCATGCTGGAGAAGCAGGGACTAGCCGCTGCCCTCCAGGACGCCCAGCACAAGGCTGAAATAGCCACCGCTCGTGCCGATATGGCTGAGCATGCAGTAATTGAAGGTCAGGAGAAAATTGCCAAATTAACCCATGCTGCCCAGTTCATGGCAGAGCAGAAAGTCGCCAAGATAACCGCAGCAGACCACTCCGCTTGTAAGAGGGAGCTAGAGGCCCTAAAACAGCACCTGGGGATGCAGCAGGCCATAATTTCTGCCGTGCATCCCGCAGCCCTCTTGGCCCTCCCCGAAGGTAGTACCGACAACTGGTCGCCCCCTTCGCCCCAGCCTGCGGAAGCCCCACAGCCCCTCCACCCAATAGCCACCAAGGAAATTGTATCCATGGACGAGGATGGCAGGAAGACAGACCGGGTCGTTAAAGAAACCCGCAATTGGAGGCCCGATGAGCTCCAAGCCATAGCAGACCGTATGGGACCCCTAAACCGAGACACGGCCATCCAGTGGTTCACCCATGTGACCACCTCCCAGCCCTCCGCTAGTGGTTCCGATGTGGCCCAGCTGGCCCGCCAATGCGCTGCCCCTGAAATAGTCTCGGCCCTCAATGCCTATATTTCTAACCGAAGGCTAGCCACACGCAGCCAGTACGGAGCAATTAAAGAAATTTGTGCGCCTTCCTGTGGCCCACCAAGAGTTTAAAGGCCCTATATATTGCAGAATCTCAAAAACCCGGAGAGGACCCAGAGGCGTATTTAGCCAGGAAACAGCTCCTAGCCGAACTAGCAGACGAGGTAGATTTAGATTTAAGTGACATGCCGGACTTCGACGACTTAGAGTTCAGGAGAGCAGTCATAGATGGACTCAACAGCACCACTCGCCTAGCCCTAGCAGGAGTAGAGCCCGGGAGCATTACATGGGGAGAGCTGGAATCCCGCATCAGGAGCATTGCTGGCCTGTTGCGAGAGACCGGCGCCATCCGCCATGTGAAGTCCCCAGCCTCTCGCAGGAAGGAAAGCGAGCCAATTAGCGCGGTTACCTATGCCAATCATGGCCCTCACTCTCAGTACCGACCACAGGGACGCAGCCCGTATCCGGAGGCAAGGGGAGGAATCCTGAGGGGAAGGAGCAGTAGCTTTAACCGGGGAAGAGGACCGAGGGACTACCGCCCGGGAGTTTCCTTTGCGCCTACCCCGAGTTACAGTTCCTCCTCCCAGCAGGGACCCCACGAGCCCCGACTACAGGATGCACCCATAGCCCCTTCTCACTCGCGAGCATCACACCCGTACCACCATCAGGTCTACCCGCCTCCAGATCAGTCTAATGCTTGGGGAGCATCGCAGGGCGACCACGAGGGCTACCGGGACCGCGGCAGCACGCCCCAGTCCAGGGACTCCCTCCGTTGGGAACTATGGATGCGCCTCAAAAACATTGGAGCGAACATGGAGCTCTTCGACGGAAAGCCCACGTCCGTTCTAATGAAGGCGATCATGGAATGGGAAGACCAGCAGCAGCCCCCAGTACCTCCGTCGGCGCCCCCTTTGCCGCCAGACCCTCCCTTCTCGAGTCCCCCGATAGCTGCGGTTCGAGAACGCCCGAGCCCCAACAACCCCTTTAGAGGAAGCGCCGCTTCCACCGATCAGGGTGCAGGATCAGAATAGGGTTGCCCCGAGTCCCAGTCTCCCTCCGTGGGCATAGTTGCCAAACTAAAGCCGGACACATGGGGGAGACCGACAGTGAAGGCAGGGATCGGGACTCCCGGGGAAAAGAAGAAGCCTGCCACCCTCCTCATAGATACCGGAGCTTCACTTAATATACTCCGGCCCACCTTAGTCACAAAGGGCACCCAGACCCCCACAACCATGCAGCTCGCCGGTTTTGGAGGCGGCATGCAGGAATCCCCGGTCTGGCAGGACATCCCCCTTTCCGTTGGGAACCTGGCCACCCGGATTTCGGCATGCGCAAACCGGGGAGAAGACGATGGACTTTTGGGCATGCCATTTTTCCGTGCCGAGGGACTGACCATTGACTTAGCGAACGGGCTCCTGTGGCGCATCCCGGGAGGCCCAGACTTTGTTAATGCAGTCCATCGATGCGCAGCCCTCAAGGCCCCCCTTCCTCTCGCCCCCATCACAGGAGACCCCTGGGTTCAGGACTTTCCCGAAGTGTGGGTGACAGATAAGGCCGAGTGTGGGATAGTGAAGGGCGCCTGCGTCCTGATAGAAGGAAAGGATCCCCCTCCCCAAAGACAGTACAAGTACCCAGCAGAAGCTGAGGCAGGGATAGCCAAAACTATAGAAGGACTCCTTGAGTGGGACGTCATACTCCCGATGCAGTCCATCTGCAACGCCCCATTGTGGCCAGTTCTGAAAGCAGATGGAGTGACCTGGAGAATGACGGTCGACTTCCGTGCCCTGAATGCCACCACCCCTCCAGTTGCCCCGGTTGTGGCCAAGTACAATGAGATCCTAACGGCCATTGCCGCTGGGTCACGGTTCTACTCGGTCATAGACCTGGCCAATGCTTTCCACTCCATCCGGTTGCATGAGTCTTGCTGGTACAAGTTCGCGTTCACTTTCCGCGGCCAGCAATACGCATTCAAGCGGACCCCCCAGGGATTCCACTCCAGCCCCAGTATTTGCCATGCCCATGTAGTTCAGATGTGGGAACGCCTCCAACCCTCCTCGAGGCCCCACGTACTGAGCTACGTGGATGACATTTTAGTCCACGCCCCCACGGAAGAATTAGCCCGCCAAATCACCAGGGAAGTCCTGGAACTCCTCCGCGAGACTGGGTTCAAGGCAAGCAGGGAAAAGGCCCAATTGGTTCAGACCAGCGTCAAGTACCTGGGTCTGACCCTGGGACCCGAGGGTCGCACCCCGGACGCCCAGCGAATGGAGGTCATTTCCAAGCTGCCTGCACCCACCGATGTCCCCTCCCTCAGAGCCCTTCTAGGAACTTTCAACTTTTCCCGAGACTTCATTGAGTCCTTTGCAGACAAAGCTCGCCCACTTTATGCTCTCCTCAAGAAGAACACCCCCTGGGAGTGGGGACCGGAGCAACAGACAGCCTTAGCCGAGCTAAAGCGCAGCCTGGCCGCAGCCCCGGCCCTAGCCCATCCAGATGTCACCCAGCCGTTCTTTATCCAGTTAGCAGTATCAGACAAGAGCATAGGAGCCACGCTCACCCAGCAGCAAGCGGGAACCGCTAGAGTAGTAGCCTATGCCTCTCGCAACCTAACCGCAGTAGAAGCTAAGTTCAGCCCATGCGAGAAGACATGCCTTGCTCTAGTTTGGAGTCTGACCCATTGGGAATTTATCATAGGAGGCTCCCGCACAATAGTTCAAACTACCCACACGCCTCTCAAATATATCCTGTCGGGAAAAATACAAGACGGACAAGTCTCAAACGCCCGCATAGCGCAGTGGACCCTGGCCCTAGTCAACCGCGGAGTAGAATTCAAAAAGGAAACCACTGAACCTCCAGCCCCCTATGGCCTATTGGTAACCGGGACCGAGCACGAGTGCCCCCTGGACCCGCCACCACAGGTTGTCTGGCCAGTCACTTGGGGAGTCCCGCTAGAGGAAGCCCGACAGAACGGCTTCACATGCTGGTTCTGTGACGGCTCCTCCTTTCACGTTGGAGGCTCCCCTCGGACAGGCTACGGCGCCGTGCGAGTGAGCGACGCCCATACCCTCAAAGGTCCAGCCCGCCCCCATTCCAGCCAAGCGGCTGAGGTGCAAGCGCTTCTGGCAGTGCTTGAGTTTGAGCCCCCAGAAAGCCCACTTGCCATTTACACAGACTCGGATTGGACGGCCAAAGCCGCCACGGTCTGGCTCCCGGTGTGGCAGAATCAGGGGTGGAGAGCCAGCGATGGGAAACCCGTAGCCCACCTACAGCTATGGCAGCAGGTAGCAGCACTCCTCCAGTCCCGCTCAGGCCCAACACAGGTGACCCATGTCAAGGGACACCAGAAGACAAATTCAGAGACCGCTTATTGGAACGACCAGGCAGACCTTGCAGCCAAGGCAGCCGCCACTGAAAATGCTCCCCTACCGGAATCAGCCACCGACTGTCCCCTCCGCCCTGTCACCACTCGGGCACAAGCCCGCAGCCAAGCTCAGGGAACCGCAGGAACACTAGACCTAGCACGACTGCAACTATCTGACCCAGAAATAACTGACCTCCTAGCCGCAGGAAGGGATCAGACAGGGAGACTCATGATCAGAGAAGAGGAAGACGTAGTTTGGGCAGTAGATGCAGCCGGCGAACGCCATTGGGTAGTGCCATTGGAAGTTAGGGCTGACTTAATTCAGTTTGTCCACGAACAGGGACACCGAGGCAAGGATCTGACTCTGGAAAGGGTAAAAGAGGTTGGTTGGTGGCCTGGCATGCGCACCGAAGTAGCGCAATGGGTAGACAACTGTCTGTCCTGCGCTATGGTTAATGCCGACCCCACCGGACCTAGAGCTCCCCTCCAGCATCAGAGAATTGATGGACCCTGGGCTCGCATACAGATTGATTTTATCGGCCCTCTTCCCCCCACTGCTCGCGGCAATCGCTACTGTCTCACTGTCATAGACCCCTTTAGCAAATGGGTCGAAGCGTTTCCGTGCAAGAGCAACAATGCAGCCACCACCGCCAAACTACTGTTCAACAATGTCTTTTCAAGATGGGGCATCGTGCGAGTCATGGACTCCGATTTAGGCTCACACTTTATCGGAGAAGTTACACAGGAGCTTTGTAAAGCACTGGGCATCCAGCAACGCTTCCACATAGCCGGCCACCCTCAAGCTTCAGGCGCCATAGAAAGAACCAACCGGACCCTCAAGGAGGCTCTCCGCAAGATGGTTCGCTCCTCCGGGAGAGACTGGGATGAAAAACTCCCCATAATCCTAATGGCCATTAGAGGCACTACCGCAGTTCACGGGCTAACACCCCATATGGTTATGACAGGGCGAAGAATGCAGCTCCCGGAGGCCTTCTGGCTAGATACGCAGCTCCCTTCCGATATGCAGCCTGTAGTGATTAATGATGCTTGGGTCCAGGACCTGCTCTCATCCATACACGCCGTCCACATGCAAGTGGCCCAGAAGTTGGGCACAGCTCAGAAGGATATGGACCGCAAATTGGGATGGGTCAGGAACCCCAGGCAGTGGGAGGAAGGACAGCTCGTTCTGTACAGGAAGTTTTCGCAAAAGGCGCATTCACTAGCAGCCAAATGGCAAGGCCCAGTCCCTATCACAAAAAGAGTCTCCCCAGCTGTCTATCAGGTAGCCATCCAAAGAAAGACAGGAGGAACGTGGCTAAAATACTTTCATGCCTCTCAATTAAAAGAATGGAAAGGGAAGCCGCTGCAAACCGCCCCCCCTGTGTATGACCCTGGGGGAACCACCACCAGCCCAGCCCCCCTCTGCCCAGTGATTCGCCAGATATCACTCCACCCTGGGCCAGAGATACCGTGTGTCCCCTTAGATCAGACTTTTGTAGCTTTAGAATAAAAGAAACAATAGAATATGTAGATATCGGTGTAAATGTTAAAAGTTTTTCCAGTTCTATCCTTTAACTTCACTAGGCGGGCCCCACAGTTGGGACCCTTGGGGAAGACACGGCAACCAAAGCCAAATAGGACCACCACCGAAAGTGATTCTTGATTGGATTGTAAGCCGCATGTTCGGAAAAAAATTGCACAGGCAAAAGAGATTTGCTGTGTGTGAAAGTGGTTGGAGAGGCTTTAGCCCAGAAGTGAATGCAGTCTTCCAACGTTGAAACCACCAAATAAGGTGATTTCTTTGTTTGAAAACATTTCACCCGCCGTGCTGGTGAAGATCCCGCATCTACGTAGATTCGGGGTCTCACCTGCCAGACCCACGCTGTCGCATGATGGTCGGCTTTGGCTTTGAGGGCCGTGCCTCCCCTGGAAAAGGACCCCCAGGTAGCCCAACATCCCTCTTTTACTAATGTTCATATTCGTCATGGTGAGTTGCTATACGGCGCCACCACTTAGTACGCTTTAGTGCAAAAGTAAAAGACCCGCCAGTATTTTGTAAATATGTGCCCTCTGGAATGTGTTATTGGGGTGCGTTTGCCACGCACAAGGGGCAGCGTGCCTCATTTACATAGCCAGGATCCCCCGCGCCAAGATGACCCCCAAATAACCCAGACCCAGTGGCGCCGGCAGATCTCGGCCGCCTCAGCCGCTTTTCGATAAACGCTGCCGAGCACCTTCGGCTCCACTTCGGCCCTTTCCGCCAGCAGCCGCCCGCCCCACGTAATCTTTTCCCTTGCCCGTACCGCACAAGGGAAAAGAAGGGGGGGAGACATATTGAAGTTATAGTGAAGCCCTGCCAGGCCTTCCAAGTGGGGGCAACCCAAAAGCACCCCACACCCGTATGCTTCTTGCTCCTTATACTTTTCTTGCTCAGTGTATTTTTCTTTTTGCCCGGTGTACCTTTTTTTTTAAACCAGAAAATGGGGCCTCCCGAGGGAGTCCCTCCAAAAATTGCTAGTCCTGCAAACATATGACGAAAGCCCATTTTTAGGAAATTAAAGCGAGGGCCCCCGTCTGCAGCAACCCTTATAGTTAATGTAAGCCGCTCTCTAGTTTTTTTTTCGCTTTAAAACGGCAAGGCCAGGCCGAGCCGGACCGACAGCTCTCAGCCCGCAAAATAAAAGTAGCCCGCCACCAAGCAAGGGGCACCTGAAGGCCACATAGCCTAGGCACCCAGGGACCCCTGGGGTGAGTTTGCATAATCCCGCCTGATGTACTGCCGACCCTTGCTCGACGTAAAGACGTCTCCCCTCTGAAATATACACGCTTTAGAAAGAAACCTTCGCACAGGAGTTCCCCAGAGCAACAAGCTGGAAGGCTCGCTTAGTGCCCCTGGGACTTCTCGTTCGAGCCCCACCTAATAGACAGTGCTGGCAGAAAAACGCCCTCCCTTTTTCTTTTTCCCTGCTTTACTTCGTTCATTTTGCTGCAACCAACTCAGGGAACCTGTGCTTATATCCGCAGGTCTCCACAGGATATTTTCACTACAGAAAGGAAAAGAAGGCCAGGAGATGAGGCACCTGGCTACTCTGTGTTTGCTCGTGCTGGCAGGCACCCTAATAGAGGGACGTCCGTCCAAATTAATGCCCTACCCCCACTGGAGATGTATTAATACACTAGCAGGAAACGAAATGATGGTCTGCAAAGTTGTGCAGCAGATTAACATGACCACCCCCACGGATCGCACTAACTTCCGCAGTTGCGAAGAGCAGTGGATCCGACCACCAGAGCTTGTTATTCTATGTGTGGGAGTGAAAACTATGTCCCAAGAGCTAGTGTGCTACTCGCCTACTGACACAGTGTCACCTCTCGCTCCGATTCCCTGTATGTTTCTCCCCCGCATCAGGCCAGCCCCCACCGCAGTCCCGGTGGTAGGCAAATATACCACCCCTGCCAACTTCGAAACCTCGCCATTTGTCACTGAGGCTTTCGGACCATACTGTGAAGTTATTTTAGTGTCGGCCGCAGTATGGAAGGCAGGAGACCCCTTTAGAATGACCATCCTACTAGGCACTACCACCACTGAGTCTGCATCAGTCACTATCACGCCCCCTTCAGGCACAGCTCTCTCCTTCGCTATAGAGCGCTGGGAGAACCTGACCTGGATTGTAAAGGAGGAAGACCTAGCCAAACATGGCCCACCCGATTGGATACTGGTTCAGCAGACGCCCGAATGCCAAACCAAGCCCCTAGTAGAGAAATTTCACCGGCTTGGGCTGCTCTTTGTAAATTTGACTCACGAACCAGGCAATTATTCCCTGCTGATCCGGACCCAGGAGACCCACACCATCCAAATTGACCCTTTGATTGCTAGCAATGAACAATTAAGCCAAGGCGGCACGCATATAGTGGGCTCCCATGTTTTGAAAACTGACATTCGAGAGAGAGTTCTAGTCCGCCCGCAAATGTCTTTAAAAGAGATCCGCATAGACTTAGCTGAACTAAATGTAACCCAGAGGCTGCCGCAGTGCGCTCCCTATCTGGAGGCCGGTAGCAAGGGTTGGAATGCATGGCTACAACTGTGGATCGATCCCTCCCCCTCTCTCTCGCGTGCCAGACGAAGCATTGCCGACTGGACTGCCCCTGCAGCCGGAGGCTTAGCAATCATGGATTCGGTCAACATTGAGACTCTCGCTAATAAGTTTGCCCATGTTACGACTAGCATCTCTGACTTAGGTAAACCGGTGGTGCAGTCCCTAAATTCCATTTCAAATGGGCAACACGAGATCAGCTCCATTTTAGTTAACTGGGAGAGTCAAATTGAAAGAGATTTTTCTCTGCTGCTCAAAGGGACACAGTCTTTGGAACGCAACATGTCAATAGCCATAGCATGTATGCAAGCCCAACAATTAAATCAGGCTGTGGCCATGGGGCTAATTCGGCAAGCCACGGACGGGCACTTGCCCCTGGAAATCAAAAGATTGATTATGCCCAAATTGTCACCTATAGAACTGGAGCTTGAATCCTGGTGGTCTCTCGTAAATTCCTCATTCTCGCCGACCACCCAGGAGCTTAAATTATTTTTATTAACGGCCAGTGCGCACGAGTCATTCCATGTGTACCCAGTCGTGCCTCTGGGACTCCAAGTCAGCGACGCCGAAGTCCTCTACGCCCGCCACCCCGACCATTGGGCCCGCTTCACCCCGACCGGATGGCAGCTCGTCAGCCTCCAAGGGTGCCAGCATCGAGACCAGACCGGCTTCATTTGCCAAGACCAAGCCTTTGCACCGCATCACCCCTGTGTAGCCCCGCAAGTCGACGCCCTCAATGAGTGCCCTTTCGAGGTCGTCCGGGAGAACAGCTCCGCCATGGTCTACCGTGGGAAAGGATGTGCCTGCGTGCGAACAGCCTGCGACTTTGTGATCCTGAACTCGTTCCAGCTCAAGCCCGTGATCCCGGGAGTCAATCGCTGCTTTTGCAACCTGTCTTCGGTGGCAGCCTGCGACTTCACCTACACGGTACCGGTCTGGACCCAAGAAGAGATCCTGGTGGCACCCTCCATCTATCGTTATGTGAAGCCTGTCGCCCTTGGCATCGGTCTGGAATTAATCCACGAGCTCCTGACCCACCCGCAGCTTCACCGCACCCTCCAGAGCATCCAGAGGGACGGGGACACTAATGCTTTGGTTGTGTCCCACAACGGAAAGGAGATTTTGGATCTGGTCCAGCGGATTAAGACCACCGGTGAGCACTCGTGGTGGGAAACCCTCTTTGGCTGGAGCCCCACTGCCACTGGAATTTACAATTTGGCTTTGCACCCGATCATTGTTATTTTGGCCTTCCAAGTTTTGTTGTGTGCCTCATTACTTTATTTGGGCTGTTGGAGCCGCCGACAGCTCCAGCAACTCCAGCTGTCTTACCGTTTGGATCATTACAGCCCCGACCTCCTCCTGCCCTAATGGTTATTCTTGGCGCCCTCCTTTAACCCTTGTTTAGTTGCTTGTGCTGGTATGAACTATGCTTGTATTTTATTATGTGTATGGATCCTGCACCGGCCCCATGGACGCTTTGCTGCTGGACACCGCTCCGAGGCCCTCTTGTGGACTAGGGGGGGACGTGTTTCTCTGCCTCCCAGCCCACGGCCCGTCTCCAAACGACCGCCAGCGGCACTACCTCCATGAGGACTAGAACTGTGTGCCTGAAGCCCTTCTCGCCGCCTGCCGACCCTGCTCTGCGGATTGACGCAGACAGCAAGGGGGGGTGGAAGTGTGTTTTGGAACACATGGACTAAGTTTGCTTGTTCCTGTATATATGCAACCCAGTCCAGCAGCTGTACTGTGGACTGAGCCGTCTGTGATCTTTGTTACCCTATGGTCCTATGAATTTCCCGCCATTGCTTCTATGAATTTTAACTCCCATGAATTTAGCCCCGAACTGGTCCCTCCCTCTATCCACTGCAAGTGCGCCCATGAACTTTATCCCTATGAATTTGATTTTAACCTTAGGAATTGCCTTTTTAACCTGACTCCCTCCGCCGAGGTAATTCTAGCCTATTTATCGTTTTATGAATTTGGTTTTAACCGGGACCCCTCCTGAACGGTCTCTTTTAAAGGTTATTTTATTTCTGATTTTTAAGCTCTATGAATTTGGTTTTAATCTGACCGTATGAGTTGGTCTTTTAATTGAGAATTCTATTTTTCTGACCCCCTATGAGCCCTTCCGCCGCTCACCCCTCATGAATTGTTTCCACGCACTTGCTTTTACTCTTGCTGCTTTATTGGTTTTAACCTCCCGAATCATTGCTTTTAATCCTATGTATTTATGTATTTATGATTTTAACCATTTATGAATTAGCTTACCCTCAATGAACTATGCCTTGCTTGCACCCTTCACTTTTATCCTCTATGAATTGCTTTTAATCCTACATTCATGAATTGAACCATGAATTGCCTTTGCTTTTAAACTTATGCTTATGAATTAATCCATGTATATGAATTGCCCCTGGTTTTAAGTGTTAACCCACCATGAATTCCGTATAAATTACCTCCCGCCATGAATTGATCAATGTACCCAAACATGAATTGTTGTTGTTTATATGCATGAATTGATCATTGCTGCCTATTACTATGAATTGCTATTACTTATGAATTATTGCTATTTATTCTGACGATTGCACTTAGCACACCCCCTGGTGTGAACCCAGAGACCTGCAGCCCATTGGCTGATCTAAATTGCACTTATTCGGTTAGGTGGTTCTCCAAACTAAATTTTCGAGTGACGCCTCCCCCTCCTTCCCTTCCCACTCCTTCTTCGCTCGAAGCTCGACCACCGGACATTGCTGACCACCTCGCCTTTGAAGTCAAGTTCGGAGACCCGCGCGCCTGACGTCCCGGGGTCTCCGAGGGGGGGAATTGTTGCCAAGTAGGCCCCCTCCCCTGCTTTGAAGCCTGCTATGAACTGTGTTAAAGTTTCCTGCGTCACTGTTTTACTGCTGCACCATAGACTGCTTTGCACGTGTGTGCTCCGATATACGTGTCAGTTTCCTGCCTGCGTGTCAATTACCCTGCTGCTGCAATAGACTGTGTAGTTTACTGACTCCATGTTTGGCTAACTGCACAAAGGACTCTCTTCCTGGGCAAGCCCTGCCCTGGCCTGTATCTGGAATTCCCAGTGTGTGTTTGGACTCTGTTACAAGTGTGCCCCGTGCCTGCATTGCCATCTACCACGGACCGTGCCTGTTCCCTGCTTTGGACTGTGTTTTAAAGTGTTGTTCCCGCTGCCTCCATGGAAGCCTGCCTCATATGGGCCCAAGCCGCTGCTAGCAGCCGGGCGCCTGCCGGGGAAACCTCCAGCGAGCCTGGCTAGGCGCTCCCTGGTCAGTTCCCGCCTGGAGCCTCCCGCGGGTAGGTTGCCGAGCTTGCCCTCGCTACCGGGCAGCCTGCTATCCAGCCCCAGCTATGCCCAGCCGGCATCCATGTTCTCAGGTGGCCAGAAGACCCTGGGAAGAAGACTGCTTTGAGAAGCCATTTCGGCGAAGCGGGCACACCACGTCCGCAGCGAGAGCCCCTCGCCCCGCTCTGCATATCTTAGGAGCCGCCCCGGAGAAGGAACTAAGTGCCGACCATCCCAAGCACTTAGAGAATGCATCTCAAAGAAACCTCCGCATTCCAAAGCTGATGACATCAGGACAAGCCCTGTCCGCTGGAACGTCCTTTCAGCCCACTTGGATTTCCCCCTCCCTCTTTTGTCCCCTCTTCCTGAGGTGTCACTTATCACAATCTGATTACCAAAGTGGCCCATCCAAGCCATTCAGTAGCCCATTAGACCCTTTGTTTTAATCTGTGAGAACCACCAAGTACAGCACCAGCCCCAGGGTACGTTTTGGGGTATTTAAGCTGGTCTCTCAGACCACTCGGTGCTTCGGCCATTCCTATCCAGACTTCCTTGCTGTCCGTCTGTGGTTCCAGTGCTGGCATTGGGCCACCTCGCTGTTGTGTCTCTGCTTCGCTCCAGGATAAGTGAGTATTTCCCTTACCATCGTTGGGAACCAGCTAATGCGAACGTCTCTGTATTTCCTACTCTGTATTTCTTAGACCTTGTATGTTCTTTGTATGATTGTGCAAGCTAGGCTTACGCTACACTCAATACACGTGTTTGAACCTGACTCGTTGTCTGCCTCTTTTTCACTAGAGTGTCTGGGATCAGGACCTCCGTATACATAGGTTATGATCCTCGCTTAATATTAATAGTTACAGACTGCTACAGCTAATTCCCCATTATAATAAAAGAGCAGTTCTGGTAACAGGTGTGGGTCAAGGGCTCCAGGCACAGAAGACAATGGGCTGAGATGCGGGTCTCTCTCTGCCCAGGTTGGAGGTAAATCTCCCCACGGCAGCACAGTTTGAAGGAGGCAGGTGTGGGTCAAGGGCTCCAGGCACAGAGGACAATGGGCTGAGATGCGGGTCTCTCTCTGCCCAAGATGGAGGTGATTCTCCCCATGGCAGAACAGTTTGAAGGAGGCAGGTGTGGGTCAAGGTCTCCAGGCACAGAGGACAATGGGCTGAGATGCTGGTCTTCCTCTGCCCAGGCTGGAGGTAAATCTCCTCATGGCAGCACAGTTTTGAAGGAGGCAGGTGTGGGTCAAGAGCTCCTGGCACAGAAGACAATGGGTTGAGATGCGGGTCTCTCTCTGCCCAGGCTGGAGGTAAATCTCCCCACGGCAGCACAGTTTGAAGGAGGCAGGTGTGGGTCAAGGGCTCCAGGCACAGAAGACAATGGGCTGAGATGCTGGTCTCCCTCTGCCCAGGCTAGAGGTAAATCTCCCCATGGCAGCACAGTTTGAAGGAGGCAGGTGTGGGTCAAGGGCTCCAGGCACAGAAGACAATGGGCTGAGATGCGGGTCTCTCTCTGCCCAGGCTGGAGGTAAATCTCCCCACGGCAGCACACTTTGAAGGAGGCAGGTGTGGGTCAAGGGCTCCAGGCACAGAGGACAATGGGCTGAGATGCGGGTCTCTCTCTGCCCAAGATGGAGGTGATTCTCCCCATGGCAGCACAGTTTGAAGGAGGCAGGTGTGGGTCAAGGTCTCCAGGCACAGAGGACAATGGGCTGAGATGCTGGTCTTCCTCTGCCCAGGCTGGAGGTAAATCTCCTCATGGCAGCACAGTTTGAAGGAGGCAGGTGTGGGTCAAGCGCTCCGGGCACAGAAGACAATGGGTTGAGATGCGGGTCTCTCTCTGCCCAGGCTGGAGGTAAATCTCCCCACGGCAGCACAGTTTGAAGGAGGCAGGTGTGGGTCAAGGGCTCCAGGCACAGAGGACAATGGGCTGAGATGCTGGTCTCTCTCTGCCCAGGCTGGAGATAATTCTCCCCACGGCAGCACAGTTTGAAGGAGGCAGGTGTGGGTCAAGGGCTCCAGGCACAGAGGACAATGGGCTGAGATGCCGGTCTCTCTCTGCCCAGGCTGGAGATAATTCTCCCCATGGCAGCACAGTTTGAAGGAGGCAGGTGTGGGTCAAGGGCTCCAGGCACAGAGGACAATGGGCTGAGATGCGGGTCTCTCTCTGCCCAAGATGGAGGTGATTCTCCCCATGGCAGCATAGTTTGAAGGAGGCAGGTGTGGGTCAAGGGCTCCAGGCACAGAGGACAATGGGCTGAGATGCGGGTCTCTCTCTGCCCAGGCTGGAGGTAAATCTCCCCATGGCAGCACACTTTGAAGGAGGCATGTGTGGGTCAAGGGCTCCAGGCACAGAGGACAATGGGCTGAGATGCGGGTCTCTCTCTGCCCAAGATGGAGGTGATTCTCCCCATGGCAGCACAGTTTGAAGGAGGCAGGTGTGGGTCAAGGGCTCCAGGCACACAGGACAATGGGCTGAGATGCGGGTCTCTCTCTGCCCAGGCTGGAGGTAAATCTCCCCACGGCAGCACAGTTTGAAGGAGGCAGGTGTGGGTCAAGGGCTCCAGGCACAGAAGACAATGGGCTGAGATGCTGGTCTCCCTCTGCCCAGGCTGGAGGTAAATCTCCCCATGGCAGCACAGTTTGAAGGAGCCAGGTGTGGGTCAAGGGCTCCAGGCACAGAAGACAATGGGCTGAGATGCGGGTCTCTCTCTGCCCAGGCTGGAGGTAAATCTCCCCACGGCAGCACAGTTTGAAGGAGGCAGGTGTGGGTCAAGGGCTCCAGGCACAGAGGACAATGGGCTGAGATGCTGGTCTCTCTCTGCCCTGGCTGGAGGTAAATCTCCCCACGGCAGCACAGTTTGAAGGAGGCACGTGTGGGTCAAGGGCTCCAGGCACAGAGGACAATGGGCTGAGATGCGTGTCTCTCTCTGCCCAAGATGGAGGTGATTCTCCCCATGGCAGCACAGTTTGAAGGAGGCAGGGGTGGGTCAAGGGCTCCAGGCACAGAGGACAATGGGCTGAGATGCGGGTCTCTCTCTGCCCAGGCTGGAGGTAAATCTCCCCACGGCAGCACAGTTTGAAGGAGGCAGGTGTGGGTCAAGGGCTCCAGGCACAGAAGACAATGGGCTGAGATGCTGGTCTCCCTCTGCCCAGGCTGGAGGTAAATCTCCCCACGGCAGCACAGTTTGAAGGAGGCAGGTGTGGGTCAAGGGCTCCAGGCACAGAAGACAATGGGCTGAGATGCTGGTCTCCCTCTGCCCAGGCTGGAGGTAAATCTCCCCACGGCAGCACAGTTTGAAGGAGGCAGGTGTGGGTCAAGGGCTCCAGGCACAGAAGACAATGGGCTGAGATGCGGGTCTCTCTCTGCCCAGGCTGGAGGTAAATCTCCCCACGGCAGCACAGTTTGAAGGAGGCAGGTGTGGGTCAAGGGCTCCAGGCACAGAAGACAATGGGCTGAGATGCTGGTCTCCCTCTGCCCAGGCTGGAGGTAAATCTCCCCACGGCAGCACAGTTTGAAGGAGGCAGGTGTGGGTCAAGGGCTCCAGGCACAGAGGACGCTGGGCTGAGATGCTGGTCTCTCTCTCTGTCTGCCCCGGCTGGAGGCAGTTCTCCACACAACAGCGCAGTTTGAAGAAGGCAGATGTTGGTAAAGTGCATTAAGCACCGAGGAGGCTGGGCAGAGATGGAGGTTGCTGCCTGCCCATGCTGGAAATGGTTCTCCTACGGCCGCCTCTCTGGTGGAGCCCGACGGAGGGTGCCAAGGAGGGAAGGCAGAGGTGAGTAGCTGGTGTCTCTCAGGACAGGAGTGAGGATGCTCTCTCGATGCCTCCCAGAGAAGCTCCCTTTCAAGTGCTTGTGGCACTCGAAATGGCTTCTCTGCGCAATCTTGCGTGGCCTACGAAAAATAAACCAGAAACGGAAGTTTTTAGTCCTCCAGCCCCACCTTCTGCATGCAACGTTCCTTCAGGAGTCCACGCCCCTGTGAAGATTCCTACAGTTAGTGGAAATGGGGACAGAGCATGGGCCCGGAATTAATGAGGGACCCCCCACACACACACACACACATCTTGTCTGTCAGGATAAGACCCATGCGGCCTTGGTTCATCCAGGTCAGCGTTGTCTGGAGTAACTGGCCAGCAAAGGGGGGGGGGTCTTTGGGAAGGCCGGCTTCCGGAGCTCTGACAGGAGGAAAGCTGGGCCATGCTGTGGAGCAGCACTCCTTTGGGCTCGTTCCCTGCTTCTCGGGAGGGGGTGGTCTTCATAACCCCCACCCACCCATTCTGTTGGGAGATGGCCTTACCTGCTGGTTAGAGGAGGAGCCGGAGTTCAGGGGGGACGTCGGTGCCGTTGCAATAGTCGTAAACGACTAGGGCAAGTCCCGCCCTGAGTTCTCTTTCCTGTAGATGTGAACCCAAAAGACCCCAAATCATCCCAATTCTTCTTTTCCCTCGCTTCGGGAGGGGTCTGCTTCCACCGACCCCCAAGGCCCCTCGCCAGGTTGACCCCCTTGCTCACCTCCTCCTCGTCGTTCAGAACTGCCTGGGCCTGGCCGAGGAGGGAGAGGACCATGAAAGCGGCTCCCTCCCTCACCCAGTCCGGGCCCAGGCAGACGATGAAGTCCCAGCAGGCCAGGAGGCATTGAGAGAGCTGCTCCTCACTCAGGCAGGCCCGGAAGTGCTGAAAAGAGAAGTCCCCCTCAGTGGCGGCCCTCTCCCGGACACGAGGGAAGCTGCCCTGACTCCTGACCCTGTGGAGCCCCCCCCCCCCCCGGGTTCTGCCCCCCCATCTCTGTTGAGCCCCCTTTCAACAGAGAATCCAGAAGCTCCGCCTCTCATCCTTCTACGCTCTTAAGGGCAAGGTAAAAGGATGGCCACGTGCCCTTGAAATGTGAGTCAGCGTGTAGAGGGTGAGTCGAAAGTACAAGCGTGGAGAGGCCAGTGTCTGTTTGCACCCCTGGCTGAAGAATTCCTGCCCATGGGTGCCCTGCTTTCTGGAGGGGAAGGGAATAAGGCCACCCTTCGCCCGAGACCCTCCCTTCCCAAGAGAGCTGGCTGGGGAGAAGAGCCCTGCCAGCACCGCCAGAACCGCCTCCTTCCTTACCTTTCCCATACAGATGGCATTCTGGTACTGGCACTTCCAGGCCTGCCCGTCCTCTGCCTTCCACCTCAGGCGGCGGCCCCTCCCTCCAAGCCCTGGCAGGAAGAAAGCACAAGTTCAGGCTCGGCTGCCCTGACCAGCACAGCTTCCCCTCTCTCTCCTCCAGGGCTCTCTCTCTGTTTCCCCCTCTCTGAGCCCCCGTCCCTCCAGCTCCCCTTTCTCCCTGACCCCCTCCTGAATAGCTGCAGCAGTGCTCTGTGGCAAGAATCCAGAAATGAGGCACAAATAAGGCAAAGGCCATGGCTGAGGGGGGGGGGGTGCGCAAAGGTCCCGCTTCACGTTTTCGGAAGATGCATCCTTGCAGCAGGGGCATGAATTCCATGGACATGAAGGGAAACTGCAAGCATAGCTGGAGGAGTGATCTCAAAGGTTGGCTGGCCTCCTTCATCCCTGTTGACTTACCCTTCTGGCCCAGCAAGGTGTTGTAGAGCTGGCCCACGGACTCCCTGGCTTGCTCCCGAATCCCGGGTTCGGGATCGACCAGGGAGAGGGCCAGCGGGGCCAGAAGGTGGCCCATGTCGGGCTCGAAGAAGTCCTAGAGGGAGGAAAAGAAGAGGCGTCTTTTGCCAATCCGCAAAGAACCCTGAGCTTGACTCTGAGGCCCCCCTGGTGGGCCTTGGAGGGTCTGAATGGGGCCCCAGATCTTAGCCCTGAGCACCCCCGACCTGTCCTGTCGAGGCAGTCCAGGGACAAGGCAGGGGCCTCTGTCTGCTCTCCGAATTTGCTACTCTGCAGCGGCTTCCGCGGCCTGTCTTTTGGGAGCCAAAATACGATTCTCAGGGAAATCAGCTTGGTCTATAACCACCACTCCCTTCTCAGCCTCTCTCTGTCCAGAGGGTGGATTTCTTCAGTCATCCTGAACGCCCTTCCCGTCTAGGGCAAGCCCTTTGTGCTGGACTGGGGTCTAGGGCAGCTCTTCCTCTAACCTCGGCAACCTTCTGAAGCCTCATTTTGGCTGCTGACCTGCGCTGGCTCCGTCCGCTCTTCCGGGTTCCTCTACACGGACCTTTTCACTCCCCCCCTCCCACAGAGCCTCGTCCTCTGCTCCCAAGTCTGCCCATGGAGACCCCTGGCGCTCTGCCCCCACTCCAAACACAGAGAAGGATGTCCAGCAGAACGGCTCCTCTTGGGATTCAGTGCTGCGGGCAAGGAGAGGGCAGCGTAGCCTCTCCCGGGAGGAGTCCCAAGGGGCTGGGCAGGAGCAGGGGCTGAGCGCCAGGCAAAGGCAGCCCCCACCTAGGCAAGGCCCATGGCAAGTGAGCCCAAGCCTCCCGGCCCTCCCTCCAAAGCCCAGGCAGAGTGGGGACACTCACGTGAAAGGCAAGGAGGCGGCAGGCATAGGAGAGCAGGTGGCTGTATAGGGAGAGGGCCTTGGCTCTCACCTCTGCCCCACTGCTCTGCATCCAGTAGGACAGATGCTGTGGAGAGAAGCAACACTTACGAGTCAGGCCCTGAGCTCTGTGCCCACAGCTGTGCCCACCCAAGACTTTCCTCCTCTGCAAGGAAATCCCCTCAGGAGACTCTGCTCCTTTGGGACAGCTGCCTGCCTGCGTCCTGGGACTGCCTCTCCTGGCCCCCGGGGAGCCTCTCTTCCCTGTTTGCTCCATGCCCTCTTCTCCCACACACTTACGTCAAGTAGTCCCACTAGATGCAGAACAGTGGGCAGCCCCCTGTACAGCCCCTGCACCATTTCCAGCAGGGCCTCCTCGGACTGGCGCTGCAGAGTCTGAAAGGAAAGGGGGGGTGTCAGGAAACGCCCTGGGTTGCTTGCCTGTCGCAACCACCGTCCCTTGGAATTGGGCTGGTGGCTGGCGGAGGCACTCCAGTGGAGGCCTCCTTCCTTTCTCCCCGCTGAGAGAACGGCTGGAACCCGTTCGGAACCGAGGCTCCCAACTGACGAGGAACTGCCTGTCTCCGGAGCTGTCCGGCTCTCGTGGTCGAAGGCCTTGGGCTGTCCAGCTCTGGCATTCCCACCAAGGAGCGCAGGGCTTCTTGGGACCTGCCCCCCACCCCAAGGATTTCCTTCTTCCCTCACACAGGCAAGGTATAGGAACTGCCAGACTCGTCTCGGAGGCTTGCCCTCTGCTGGGCTGACTGACGGGTACCCTGCGGGCAGAGTGCCTTTCAAAGAGAGCTTTTCCGGCACCTTCTGATTCTTTTTGGACTTGGCATCGTGAGACCTGCTGTGTGCCTGAAGGCAACATCTGGAATGAGGTTAGGGACTTCAGTCTAGGCTAGGATAGTGAATGGGCCTTTGAAGATAGGGTTTGCTTGCTGCACTATTCTATACTTCGTGATAACGTGGCGTGGGCTTCTTTTATACATTTCATTACGTAGAATTGTGGGTGGAATTCATGCTGATGGTGCTCCCAATCCCAACCCACTTCTTTGGCCCTTTTGCCATATGCTCCCAAGATAATGTGTCTTGAAACTCGGTCTGTGGGGTGCCTACCTTGCAGGGCTGACTTTTGCTTGTTTAGTGCCCTGAGGCTGGAGGCTTGCCTCTTTAAGTTCTGGGGGTAGTCAGAGAGGCTGTTGACAGTCACTACCAGCCCTTGATTGCCCGCTGGCCCTTTTGGGGGTCCCTGGGGGGGTCCCCGCTGGGAGATTCTGGTTGGGGCAGCCCTGGGTTCCCCAACAGAGGGCAACCCCTCCTCTCAGAAAGCCTCTCCGGAGGGAACGTACCTGGCCGGCTGCATCTTCGTGGCCTGGGCTTCCGTTGACCACCACTTTGAAAGCCCAGGCCACAATCGACCTCTCCAGGTCCGCCGGGAGCAGAGGCAGGAAGTTGCTGGCAAGGCAGAGGAGGAACGATTGGACTCTGTGGGGTGTGGGGGGGAAGGGGCTCTCTGGGCCCGGCCCCCACCCACCCGAGCCAAGGCTTCGCCCAAGCCCCCGGTCCACACGCTGACTGGGGGGAAGCGGCAGCAAAGCCCAAGAGGTGCCAGTCGGGACAGAGAACCCAGAGAGGGCGTCTGGGTCCCAGGGCCAGGCTCCCCTGGCGGGGCTCCAGTGATTTCTGAGCCCTTGCTGGCCAGGAAGAATCAGTCCCCCAGGGAAGGCATACCTAAGGCTGGTCACGGCCTTCATGCACAGCGGGAGCAGGGGCGAGGTGGAGAAGAACTCCGACATCATGATGTCCTAGGAGAGAGGAGGAGGCCAACGCAGCTGGCAGTCCGCCCACCGTAGCCTCGAGCAGGGCTGCTCCAGCTGCAGGAGCGCTCCTGTCTCCCACTCCCCCCCCACACACACGGGAGTGGGTCTTGGCTCTTGGGCCTTCCTTAGCACTGCCCAGAAATCCTCAGAGCAGGAAGGGAATGCATTGCGGGTCTCAAACTCCACCTGCTCAAAGCACAACCCCGAGATCACCCAGAATGCAAAATGCCACAAAACAGGGAGCAGAAACAAAAGCCGAGTGCTGGATCCCAGCCGATGGCCAGCAGGCAAGGGTGTCCGGGAGAGGCGAGTCCACGTTCACAGCCTCTCCCCTGCCCTTCTGTCTGCTCCAGCCACAAGCTTGCCTTGCCCCGATCTCCCCCCTCCTCCTCTCCTGGGATCTCCCACCACCCTCTTCCCACTGGAAGCTGCTCCTTGCGTGCCACTCACTTTGATCTTCTCCACCACCTTTTCCTTGGGGCAGGGGAGATGGTATTTCCCCTGCCCCTTCCCCTGCTCCGCTAGGCAGATGACCTTCTCCAGGAAATCTGCCTTGCTGATCCTCCCCTGGAAGTAGCGAGAGTCAGGCTGTTAGTGGGGCAGGGACCGTCCTGGGACCCACCCTGAGGTGGGTCAACCTTTCCATCGAGATTCACAAGGACTCCATCTCGCTTGCGAGTGGTCGGTTCCGTTCCCAAACGGGCCTCTGAAGAAGGGTTCAGTCCCCTACCAGTCCTGGCATTCCTGGCCCAGGGAAGAACAGCAGGCCGAGCCAGCCAGGATTGCTCCCTGGCCAAACATCCCCCCTGGCCACCCTGGCGGCCTCTGGGCATTACCTAGGAGGACACGGGGAGCGGACCACACCCTTTGGAGGAAGAGGCGGGAAAGAAGCGTTCTTCACCAAAGGGACCAGGACCTGGGTCTCCAAAACGCCCTCTTCTCCTGCAAGCACCCTGCGTCCAGCAGTCAGATGGGCAGACAGGGCCCCTGTGTGTCTGGCCTGCCCTGCCCTGGCCTCCCAGCAGCCTTTCCTAGGGGTTTGGGATCTTCTGCTCTTGGACAGAGAGTTTGCAGAACACCAAAGGGAGTGGAAGAAGAGGGGTGGGGTTGAGGGTCCATGGAGGCCCACCAAGGGAATGAAAATGGCCCTGGGCCTTCTGGAGGGGGCGTGCATGCTGAGGGGCTTACCTGTCGACGCCCCCGGACGTAATTGTAGACCTCTCTTTTGATGTCTGATCTTTTCCCTGGTTGACAGGGTTTTGGAAGTTGGGAAGAAAGAGATGGAGGCGAGAGTGAGACAGGGACAGATTGATGTTTCCTTCCACCTTCCAACCTCCCCCCCCACCCCTGCACCAGGACTGACAGATCAGCCTGGCCCCCCAACACCCCCCCCCCAGGGGCCTGGGGCGTCTCCTCACCACGTGCTGCCTGCGGCTGCTCCTTTGTGGCCAAGGGGGAGATTTTATTCTCCCCCC
Source organism: Eublepharis macularius (assembly GCF_028583425.1). Taxonomy (NCBI): domain Eukaryota; kingdom Metazoa; phylum Chordata; class Lepidosauria; order Squamata; family Eublepharidae; genus Eublepharis; species Eublepharis macularius. The sequence continues at coordinate 4,255,682 of NC_072792.1, forward strand.
CGCACCATTTAGCCAGACGTCTTCGAAGCCTAGAAGAGAGCAAGAAGGTGAGAAGCGGGCCTGGCAGCTTCCTCTCTCCCTTTGGGCGCCTGCCTTGGCTTTGGGCCGCTGGAAGCTCTGGGCCTGCTGGCAGGATCCTGGAAGGGTCGGGTACATGGGCAGCTCAGCGACCCCTCAACTCTGGGCTTTCCTGGGTGCTTCTGGGTGCCCTCTGTCTACATGGGGGGCAGCTCTCCCCTCCCCTGGGCTGGGAAGGGGGAAACACAGTTTCTGCCTCTGCTCCGCTGTGCTCTCCCCTTCACAGCCCCGGCCTGCTTGCAGCACGCCCTTCCGTCCCCAGCTGCCTCACTTCCTCTCTTCCGCCTCTTCCTCTAGACCAACTCCTCGCAGAGGCTGTGAGGCATTCTCGATCCCGTTTGGTGCAATTATTGTTCACTGATTGATTTACTTCATTTATGCCCCACTTTTCTTCCTGGGCGGCATACATTTTCTCCCGCTTGTGCTTACAACTTTGTGAGATAGCTTAGGGTGCAAGAACACAACTGGCCCAATGGCAACCAGCGGATGTGAGAGGCCAGTGAGCATTCAGCCCTAAGTGCTTCCCAGTCAGCATCCCTAACATCAGCCCTGAAAGGTAGGCTCGTGTGAGCCCTCCCCCAATGGCTGAGGAGAGGAATGCGGAAGGGGAATTGGTGTCTGCAGAGGGATTTCAGCCCTCCATCTCCCAGATCACGTCAGCCTTTCTGCTGCAGCAACTTCTTAGAGCAGCTCACGGTCCAACTGCTCACCGAAAACTCTCTGAAAGCGATTCAGCTTTCCACTGGCTGACTGCCAGGAGTGAAGGGAGGTGCGTAATGAAGGCAGATGAGCCACCTCGTCTCCTGGCTTGCCCGAGGGCAATGGGGCATCTGTGTGGGTGGAGGAGCATCCCAAGCACAGCTTTTCTCCTCTGCCTAGAAGACCTGGGGGTTGCCCGGGCTGGAGAGCTGGGGGCCCCTTCGGGGCAGGGGGCCGGAGGCAAAACCCCTTCCAGGGCAAAATGTGTCTGGCCAGGAGGCCAAGATATCCTCATGGGGGCCTGAGCATCCCTTTGCTGAGATCCGCCCCTGGCTGCGGGAGAAAGGAAAGGAGGTCAACCGAGACGTGGGAGGGAATCTCACTTACATCAAGAGATGCTTGCTCCTGGAAGCCATCTGGAAGAATATCACAGAGCAGAAAGGCTGTTAGTACCAAGCAGAGAAGGGTCGAATCCACATTACTCATTCTAATTCGCATGTTCCCTGCATTCCCCTCGCAATCCCGAGTGCCGGTCACATTACCTCATTAAACAGACGCATTTCATTCGCATTTCTCCCGAATATGTAGTCACAGGTTTTCAACGGGAGTTTCACGGTGGCCGTGAACGGGCCAATGCGCAATTTACCCATTTTTTTAAAAAACCACCCCCCTTCCTGTCTCTCCGGCCATTCCGAGAGTTCCTATTGGCTGATTCAACTTGCAAGTGCTCCGTAGTCTGCAAAAGACTGTTTTTGACTTCATAGCATTGGATTTATTGATTATGCTGTTTCTGAATCAAATCTGGTCGTTTGAAAAATCATTTTGGGGTGAATCCATCCTCAGAACGGACTCACGAAACTTCCTTTTTAACTGTTTTTTATTTTTTTTATTTTATATGACTGTAATATCGAAATTATGAAATATTGAAATAATGACACTCCAAGGAAGTGAAACTTCAGTAAAATTCAGGCACTGAACTGTCCTGCATAGGAAATGCCCACGAAAGCTTCCCACATGCTTCCAAATTTCCAAAAAAGAAACGGGAGAGAGCCATCAGTGCTGTCAGTGGGGGAAAGAGAGACATCATTATCTTCAATGATGTTTCTTTATAAGGCAAGTTCGAAATAACAGAAAAGTGCGCTCAAAAAAATATTAAAAAATGGGCGGGAAAAAAGGTCCCACCCCAAAAAGTGGTTTTCGAGCGGCCGTGTGACCAGAGGGACGCGCGAGAAAGACAGATTGGAAGCAGGAATGTGAACGAAGAGGAAAAAACGCGGATTGGAGGCAAACGGAAGATATCCGATAAACATGAGGGTAATGGGTGAATGTGGATTCAACCAAGAATGGCTCGTAAGCCACAGTCGCTAAATTACAGCCTAGAAGCCGTACAGAAGCAGAAATGGAAGGAATCGAGTCCGCATTGATGACAGGTGACCATCAAGCCTCTGCTTCAGATCCTCGGGAGGAGGAGAACCCACCTGAGGAACTGCTCCGACTCTCCGGAAGTGCTTTCTAATGTTGAGCCAAACACTTTTAAAAAAAATTTCACCCACTGGTTCTGATCCAACCCTCTGGGGCAACAGAGAACAACCCAACTCCCTTCTCCATGTGACAGCCCTTCAAACACTCGAAGAGGCTGTCGTTTCACCTCCTCACAGTCATCTCCTCTCCTGGAGAAACAGACCCAGCTCCTTCAAGCTTTCCTCTCAGGACTTGGGCTCCAGACCCCAGACCATCTTTTTCGCTTCCTTCGGACACATGCTGGCTTGCCAATAGCCTTCTTAAATGGTGTTGCCCCAAAGGGAACACAGTCCTCAAAATGAGGTCTAACCAGAGCAGAGCAAAAGGAAGCTGCTACTCCAGGAGAGCTGGACAGCAGAGGTGTGTTGCTGCCACCCCAAACGGCCACCCCTTCTGAGCTGCCGCCTCCCAGGGCCAAGCTACACATAAGGAATGACACTTGAACGGCAAGTAGATTGAGTGGAGGGCAAGTGAACAGGGAGAAATACACTTGCTGTTCAAGTGTCATTCATCATGTGTAGCTTGGCCCTCAGTGCTGCCTCATGTCCAGGGGATGGTCTACTAAGGGCCCTCGATCCTTTTCACATGAACTACTGCCAGGACAAGCCTCGCCCATCCTAGAAAGAGGCATTTCATTTTTTCTACCTAAATGCAAGACTTCTCTTTATTGAAATTCATTTGCTTAGTTTTAGCCCAGCTTTCCAGCCTGTCAAGACCTGCCGGAAACTTCTGCTGGTTTTGCTACCCCTCCCAATCTAGTGTTGTCTGCACATTTTAATGAGCATCCCCTCCTTTCCCTCATGCAAGTCAATTAAAAAGATGTTAAAGGGTCCCTGAGGCCCTCCGCTTGCACTGCTGCCCGCCCCCAAAGCCACAACAGAAAAGGCCCCGTTCTGCATCCCCTGCTCTCCGGGGCTCCCCCAGCATATGAAGGGGGCCAGAGGGCAATCTCAAGAGAGGGGGGGCAGGCAAGGGCAGGCAGCCACGGCCAGCTGGGCCATTCCCAGCTCAAGCCTCCAGAGAAGGGGACCTTGCAAGCCCACGGCCGCCCTTCCTTCCAAAGACTGATGGCCCTCCTTGCTCCCCAGTGTCTCAGGGCTCTGCTTAGGGTGGCCCGGTTAGGACTTCCTAAGCCATCCCTTGGAACGGGGCCTGGAAGAAGGCCAGCAACCAGGTTTTCACCCTTGCCACTCCCTTTGACGGGAGTTCCTCAGCTGGGAGATTTCCCTACCTTTTCTCCTCCGATTTCTCTCTGCAGAGGATATGGTTTAGTTCTCACAGGTGTGATCACCTGAACCACTGCGGGGTGGAGGGGTCAGAGAGGAGGCTGTGCCCTGTTGATTAGCAACCGCCTCTGGGCCTGCCCTGACATTCACAGGGGCATCATTTCATTATCGCATCTGACCTTTGAGTATTAAATGCCAGCACTTAGAGGTTCTGGTAAAAATGAGAACAACCCCACACCTCTGTTTGTGTTCGATGTATATACTTCTTTCAACAGGACTTTGCAAAGTGCAGGAGAACTTGCAATGCCTTCCCTCACGCGGCAACGTCTCTGGAAGGTTCCGTCTAGGACCGGCCCTTCCGGGGCCAAGAAGCCCACCTCAGACTTCCCCACTGAAGCTCTACCGTGGGAACTCGGTGTGCCTCCAGACAAAATGAAAGACTTGTTCTACTTCAAGGGATTAAGTTTAGGAGCGGGACCTTATTTACAACACAAGTCCCTTCTCACAAGCCACACGAATGCGCTTTTGATCAGCCATCATATGAAGACCCTCCAGTAATCCCTCTTTTACCACGGAAATAAATGGAGACAGAAGGTTGGAAAAAATTATTGTTGTCACAGAGGGGGTATCCGAATCGCCAGGATTGTCAATGAAAGGTTTGGGAGGGGACAGAATCTCATCGCGCAGGAATCTGAAGGGGAGTTTCCCCTGAGTGAGGACCCCCGTTCTTTTCAAGGCTCCGTCTTCCCTTGCTGTCCCCCTATTAATTTCAATGTTCCCTTCCAGCTTTCTTAACTGCGCTCATTTACGGGAAGTCTGGAAGCGGGGACTGTGCCTGCAGGTTGTGCCCTAGGCCAAAAGGGCTCGGGGGGGGACCCCTGGAAACCTGCTGAAACCGGCAAAGAGAGGGAGAAAAACTGCTCCCTTTCGACTCCGAAATAACCACCGTGTTAAGAGAGCCTGCTTTTATTTATTTTTGTACAGCTTCCACATCTCCCATCAGCTTCTCCAGGGCAGCAACCCCAACCTCCGGGGAGCCACCACCTCAATGCGTTGAGCAGCCCCCCCCCCCAGTTCCTGTCCAATGGGACGAGAATCAGCCACGTAGGACTCTCCGCAAGACACGGGAGGGCCCCAGCTCCCCTCCTCGCTTTCCCCCGGGTTGTTCACAGGCGTTTAAGGTGGAAATTGGGTGCTTCCCTGTACCTGGATAAGAGGTTTAAGCAGTTAGAGCAGGGTGGTTCTCTGCTGCTCTTTGCAAACGAGCCAATGCAGCTGCCCAGTCCGAAGCCTTGAACGAGAAGGCCCGTGTGCCTCAATAGCACGCAGATAATTCACCTCACGCACAGGAGCTCACAATATTAACGAGAGGTAAAATTCACAAGATTCACCACACTTACCTCACCAAACTCACCACTCCGCTGACAATTCTCGACACCTCCGCGCCCCTCCGATGAAAATTCTCCACACCTCCGCACCACTCCGCTGACAATTCTCCACACCTCCGTACCCCTCCGCTGACAATTCTCGACACCTCCGCACCCCTCCGCTGAAAATTCTCCACACCTCCGCACCACTCCGCTGACAATTCTCCACACCTCCGCACCACTCCGATGACAATTCTCCAAACCACCTCACCACTCCGCTGACAATTCTCCACACCTCCGTACCCCTCCGCTGACAATTCTCCACACCTCCGTACCCCTCCGCTAATAATTCTCCACACCTCCGCACCACTCCGCTGACAAATCTCCACACCTCCGCACCACTCCGCTGACAATTCTCTATACCACCTCACCACTCCGCTGACAAATCTCCACACCTCCGCACCACTCCGCTGACAATTCTCTATACCACCTCACCACTCCGCTGATAATTCTCCACACCACTAAGCACACCACTAACCACACCAACCACTCAACTCCCACAACACCACACCACACCCACCAAGCTACACCCACCTCACCACACCCCTTATCAGAGCGCCTCACAATGGCCCACCTTGCTCAGCGCCGGGCACATGACCTCACAATGGCCCACCTCACTTAGCGCTGGGCACAGTCACCCCTGGGGCAGAGTGACCCACGCTTCCCTGGATGTTTAAGATATTCAGATGAGGGCCAATAATTCTCACTTATACCTGAAAGCAGAACTGTCCGGGCCCTGCAGCTGGTGCCAAATGCTGCAGCCAGAATGAATTAAAACCAGATGGCACAACCCGGCCAGGGTGGATTTATGCAGCTACCATTAAGAGGTGTTCTGCCCCAGCCCCAGCACACAAGCACACAAGCACACTTGTAAGGGCAGCCATCAGTGTGGTGCTTTGTATTGTGTGTTGAGATTAACAGCTCTTTGCTATGATGGTAAGCCTCTTTATTGAGAACTGGAAGCAGAGAGACTGAGGCCTCAGGCTCAACAGGCACCAGTTTGTACTTGTAGAGACCACGCCCCCTTGTACAACCACCAAGACAACGTAAGCAGCTGGAATCCTTCATTTGCATGAGCATCTATTTTTCAGCCCAGCGATTGGCTACCAGGCAACAGTTCTGGTTGGCCGTGCCGGCACCCAAACACCAATCGCTTTGTAGGCCTCAGGAGCCTCCGTTCCACTCACGCCATGCGTAGCACTTTGCTCCTTGAGGAGGCGGGTATCGTTCGCCTTCCCCAGCTTCCTGATGGGAAGAAAGAGGCAGGTCTTGTTCTCCCACTGCATTGAATGTTTGCGCCCTGTTTGACGCGGCTACGCATCTCATCCCCAGAGTTCTGTCCGGGCCGGAGGCGCAAGGCCTGAGACCGCAAGGCATCCCAGCAAGACCTGAAAATGCTTCTCCACCCCAACCATACCCCTCTGACCAACGGGGTGAAAAGCCAGGCCCTTTTCCTCACTTAGTTTTCTCTCTCTCAGGACAGTTCCACCACAAGAACAGAAAGCAGAGAGCAAAGGAAAGCCCTCCGTTCACCCAGGAGACGTCCCTTCGCCCCTCTCCTCGGTCAGAGCATGTAGCCCACCAGCCAGACGAGAGGACAGGGGACTGGTGGCCGTTCCTCCCCCCCTTCTCTATCTCCCCCCCCCATTGTACACCAGGGGAAGGATGGCTGACCCTCTCCGAATGATCCCCCATTAACACTCAGCAGGACCACTCAGGCAGGGGACTAAGCCTAACGCGGCTTTTGCAAGAACTTTCCTACCCTCTCCACCTCTCGCGTGGATTCCTTGGTGGGGAGGAAGGCTTGTGGCAGAAGCGTTCTCTGCCTTGTAGGCCTTTCTATGGCCTCTCCCCTCTTTGCATCCTCACACACACACCGTGCCTACAGGAATGGACAGTCCAGGACTCTCGATCGGAAGAGCCTCGTCCCTGCGTGTTGTCCAGGGGGGCCACGTAGGGAGTTCTCCGGAGGGCCAAGGGCAGATGTCCATTCTTACTGGGTTAACTAGAAGGAAAACAAACTCCCATGCAATTTCTGTTCGCTCCGGGCTAAATATTCCACAACACTTTTTTTTTTACTTAAGTGTTTTAATATTAACTTGCCTGTTTTCTATTTTTTTCTGTGATCTGCTTTGAGCCTGACTCTCAGGGAGAGCAGAATAGAAACGTAATAAAATAAAAATAATAAAATGGATAAATAATTCTGCTTTGTGACATACAGAGACTCCTGCCTACACAACGTCCTGTATGGGGGCAGGTATTCTGTAATCTCATCATTAACTATTTAGTGATTTATTTTTCATTTTAGTACAGCCTTTAAATCCTGTATCTTTGTGAGTTTTGTGATGTGCCATGGATTTTAAAGGGAGGAAGCAGGATGAGGCCCAGAATAACAGCTCGGTCGACGGAAGCAGAATGTGTTCCTATGCATTCCGAGTGCAGGGATATCCAGCTGAGAAGTGATGTTATTTTATTTATTTACGTTGTTGATAGTCCGCCTTTCTCACTGAGACTCGAGGTGGATTACACAGGGTGAGTCAATACAGTACAAAGACATTTCAGTTAGCAATCTAATAGGGTCTATAAATGCAAGGTTGCAAAGATTTCAAACCAGCAGAAATCCAATATGAAAATGCTGCATAAGCCATTCTACAGCTGACCTATGAAACAGCCTGGGAATGACCCAGTGGGACCATCCTTCTGGCACTAGTAGTGGGGTCTCTGGTCCCTCAGTATTTACAACACGAGTGGAAAAGTCTATGGTCCCTCCCTATCCCTTTACGGATGGATTTTTGAGACCACTTCCTTACAGTACAGCCTTCCTATCGGAGCGAAAAGGGCTCTAGAAAACTTCAGTGTTGGGTCATTTTTGGAAGGCCTGGAGAGTAGGAGCTTTCCTGACCTCTTTAGGGAGACCATGCCATAAAGTGGGGGCCAGCCCAGAGAACAGAAGGCTGGGCACCAGTTGCTTCACATTGGAATGACCTTGTATTAGGAACAACTTTTTTCTCCCTGTTTTAGGCCTGCTCAGCCTGAATCAGAGTATTAACGTATCCATTCGATGGCCTGATTTTGGGTGGGGGAGAACCGTCTTGTAGGGGACAGTCTCTGGACTGGCAAGATGTGTGATTTGGGGAGATCCAAAGATTGTTTTGGGGTGCAGAGGGCTTTCATCTTTGCCAGTTCCTTGTTCACAGCAATTCCCAATACAAGGTTCTGGGGGGCAGGCTGAATAGGAGGCCTTAGCTCCAGAACCAGTGACTGGATCAGCACCAGCACATGCCCTCTGGCAGGGGACAGCCTCGTCTGGACGGCTAGCCTGTGTGATTTGGGGTGATGCAAATGTAACCCTTGTCCACTGGAGGGAGGGAGATAAAGAGTTGGCCCTGAGAGACTGGAGGGCCTGAAGCTGCAGGGAGAAGCGCTCTCCCGTCCGAAGCACGCCCTTCATGAACTCCCTCTTAACGTTGCAGACTCCTGTGAAGAGCAGAAGACACCCCAATGCAGAGCACAGCTACAAGTTGCTGCATTTCAAGGGGCTGGGTGGCCAGTAGAGGTCCGAAAGACGGAGACCTGGGTCTGCTGGAGCCAAACAAACCAGGCTGGAAATATCCCCCCAAGTCATCCACTATTTAGGGAGTGAAAGGCTTTGAAAAGAGTGAAGCAGAGAGCCCCCCCAAAGCGAGCTGCCGGTCACCAGAGAGTATGTGTTTCACAGAAGCCAGTAGCAGTCTCCCCCTTGCAACTCAAAAGCCAGGCAGGAAATGTCCCCCCAAGTCACCCACTATTTAGGGAGTGAAAAAGGCTTTGAAAGAAGTGAAGCAGACAGAGCCCCCCTTAACCTGCTGCCAGTGGTCCTAGGATGGGTGTTTCACAGAGGCCAGTAGCAGTCTCCCCCTGCACCTCAAAAGCCAGGCTGGAAATGTCTCCCCAAGTCACCCATTAATTCGGGAGTGAAAGGCTTTGAAAGGAGTGAAGCAGAGGGCCCCCCCAAAACGAGCTGCCAGTCACCAGAGAGTAGGTGTTTCACAGAAGCCAGTCGCAGTCTCCCCCTTGCCCCTCAAAAGCCAGGCAGGAAATGTCCCCCCAAGTCACCCAATATTTAGGGAGTGAAAAAGGCTTAGAAAGAAGTGAAGCCGACAGAGCCCCCCAAAAACTGCTGCCAGTGGTCCTAGGGTGGGTGTTTCACAGAGGCCAGTAGCAGTCTGCCCCTGCACCTCAAAAGCCAGGCAAGAAATGTCCCCCCAAGTCACCCACTATTGAGGGAGTGAAAGGCTTTGAAAGGAGTGAAGCAGAGAGCCCCCCCCCAAGCGAGCTGCCAGTCACCAGAGAGTAGGTGTTTCACAGAGGCCAGTCGCTGTCTCCCCCTTGCACCTCAAAAGCCAGGCTCGAAATGTCCCCCCAAGTCACCCACTATTGAGGGAGTGAAAGGCTTTGAAAGGAGTGAAGCAGAGAGCCCCCCCAAAGTGAGCTGCCAGTCACCAGAGAGTAGGTGTTTCACAGAAGCCAGTAGCAGTCTCCCCCTTGCACCTCAAAAGCCAGGCAGGAAATGTCCCCCCAAGTCACCCACTATTTAGGGAGTGAAAAAGGCTTAGAAAGAAGTGAAGCAGACAGAGCCCCCCCAAACCTGTTGCCAGTGGTCCTAGGGTGGGTGTTTCACAGAGGCCAGTAGCAGTCTCCCCCTGCACCTCAAAAGCCAGGCAGGAAATGTCCCCCCAAGTCACCCACTAATTAGGGAGTGAAAGGCTTTGAAAGGAGTGAAGCAGAGAGCCCCCCCAAAGAGAGCTGCTGGTCACCAGAGAGTAGGTGTTTCACAGAGGCCAGTCACAGTCTCCCCCTTGCACCTCAAAAGCCAGGCTGGAAATGTCCCCCCACGTCACCCACTATTTAGGGAGTGAAAAAGGCTTTGAAAGAAGTGAAGCAGACAGAGCCCCCCAAAACCTGCTGCTAGTGGTCTTAGGGTGGGTGTTTCACAGAGGCCAGTTGCAGTCTCCCCCTTGCACCTCAAAAGCCAGGCAGGAAATGTCCCCTCAAGTCACCCACTATTTATTGAGTGAAAGGCTTTGAAAGGAGTGAAGCAGAGAGCCCCCCCCAAGCGAGCTGCCAGTCACCAGAGAGTAGGTGTTTCACAGAGGCCAGTGGCAGTCTCCCCCTGCACCTCAAAAGCCAGGCTGGAAATGTCCCCCCAAGTCACCCACTAAAAAGGCTTTGAAAGGAGTGAAGCAGAGAGAGCCCCCCAAAACGTGCTGCTGGTCATCAGAGAGTAGGTGTTTCACACAGCCTAATAGCAGTCTTGCATCTCATCTGCAGCCAAAAAAAACCGTTGGGGAATGAAGGCAAGAACTCAAGCAGACAACGCCCAAAGCTGCCTTGCACCCACTGTCGGTCTGTGAGTGGGGTGGCGTCAGAGCACACTAGAACCCACTGGCAACCCAGAAAAAAGGAAGAGATTGGGGGGGGGGGGGAGATTCAGTCCGAGAAGAACCCAAGGACTCAAAATGCAGAAAGAAATCAGAGTAACCCGATAGTGCGGTAAAAGGATTTTTTTAAAAGTGCTCTCAAGAAAACTAGAATAGAAAGGAGAAAAAAATTAAACAGGAATGGAGAAAAGAGAAAGCTCTCTTGCACCAGAAGCCCCAAAGGCACAAGGCACAAGCCACGCTCTCCCCCCCCAAAAAACCCCTCCCCACAGCAAGCAGTTGCTAAGCTAACTCGCGTCCCCGTGCCAGCAAAATGGAGCGGGTCTTCACGTGCTTTGTCTTTTATGCAGAAAGGCTGTGATCTCTGACAATCTCTTGATTGGCTGACAGAGCTGCCAATCAAGGTTTCCTGGGCTAAGATTGGTGTGTTCCAAACGGGGAAGGTGGCTCCACACCGCTGCCGAGGAAATTGTTTGAGCGAGAATCCTGGCATGACGGGCCAACGGACACACGGACAGAAAGCCCCAATGTTCGGCGGTTTCGTGAGAAAAACATGTGCCCACGGGCCGTGTGTTCGTGAAGGACGAACTGGGTAAGTTCGTGACGAAATTAGGTCCGTTATGCGGACTGTGCCCCTCTCTACTTTCTAGTCTTGACTTCCTGCTGGCTTCCAAACCAAGACCTCCGCTCACAGGGCCAGTCCTTCAGAATTCCTTCAGGGAATTGCTCACCCATACGTTATGGAGTCGTCATGTGCCTCCTTGAAGTCCCTCAGCTAACTGGGAAAGGTGTTTGCATAATTTTATTTTATGTGTTACTCCCATGCAAACTATGGCCAAGATCCAAGGAGCTGCTGCAGGTGTGCATAAAGACTTGTGCATTCTTGGTGGGGTTTCTGCCTTAAACTTGCTCTTCAGGCAGAAAGAAACAGACACACACACACACACACACACACACACACAAACTTCTGTGGAAACTGCCCTTAATCTTTTTAAATAAATGGCTTTTTATACAGCAGGGGGGGGGGGTGAGATACTGTTCAAGATGCGCAAAGACACTTTGGGTGCACAGACCTAGCTGTGCCCCCTCCCCAACTCAGCAAAATTGGCTGGGGAAGAAAGAGCATCAGTAAATACAGACTCCCCCAGAGTTGTTGAGCCAAAAGAGACCACAGACTGTGTCCCACTTTAAGGAAACAGTTTAGGAACTATTAAAAGTCAGCAGTCCCAAGGGTTGTTCTGATTAAAGAAGATGCTTTCACATTGCTAGCAAGTAAATTGAATAATACAATCTGAAAGTACTGCAATCCAATATACAGTAATATGGCCTAAATTTCATTAATATGACTTTATTGGCTTTAATACAAGCACACCCAGATTGTTACTCTGTGCATCTGGCTGCGTTTCCATGAGCTGCCTGTTACCAGAAGTCATCTCCTTACAATAAATATGATCTGTGGGAGAATTAGCAAGCAAGGAAGACAGCTATAGGAGAGGCGGTAACTGGGATCTATCACCCGTGTATACCAGGTCCCTTCCGAAATAGCAAACAAGGCTGGTTCTTAAGGTCAACCAATAACTTTTACTGAACACAAGAACTTCATGCACGTACACACAATTACTGAGAAAATAATTACACACACACACAAACACACACACAGAGTCCTAGGAAATGTAGCCAGAAATTGGGAATAGAAAGAGGGAATGAATATATCTACCTATCCTGGATAAGGGGTCCAGTCCGTGGAGGAAGAGACTAGCTTCAAATGCCAGCATCCTCAGCCAAGAGAGTAAGACGTTTAGGGAAGTGACCCTAAGGGAGAAGCCAGAAGGCTTGCACGATTTGAATGGGGTCAGAGCTCTACCTTTATAGGTAAAATGTGCCCTTGAGTGGAAGAGCCCACCTAGCCGTTAGAACAAAGGCTCCAACGGTTAGTTCCTGGGTTAGACAAAAGGCTTGAGTACCTTAATTGACAGCTGCAGGGGTGAGTGAATACAAATGTAAAACTAGTTCTAGAGCTGCACAAAAAGGATAGTTTGCTGAAGAAGTCCACCGGAGCTAAGTTAAGTACTTTTAGGGAGGGACTGTTCTCTCCCAGGAACGACTGTCTATACTTATGAATGTCATTTGATTACCTCCTCAATCATGGACAGGAGATCTCATCACGGAAGGAGGGAAAGGAATGTGCTAAGTGGGGATGACTCCGAGAGACCTTTGTTGCACTGGGCACTGGCGGGGCTGGAGAGATAGTAAATCCAGTCGCTTCTCAATGACTCCGCATTCCTGTGCGGCATTCAATGCATGCCAGGTTCTCCCGGGGAGGATTCAGCAACTGCTGGAGGGCCTCTGGTGGCCACACAGCAGCCGTTTTAACTCCAGAGGCCTGAACATTTCTAATATTACAAGCAGCCATATATAAAACTGTATTAAAATGGCAGAGGCCAGGCCAATTGCTTACATACCCATGATAGCCATGGACATAAGTTGCTTCTAGAATACTCTACAACGTCCATGTAATATTTTGAAGAATGAGGGATGCAACATAATGCTGCTGCTTAATGGATGAACAGTGGTTGATGCTGAATCCTGATAAGAAGGAGGGAGACTGGTTGGGAAAGAAGAGAGTCTGGGGGGAGTTTATTACCCACTCTGGATGGTATGCTTTGATCTCTAACAAGCCCCATTAGGAACTTGGGAGTTATATTGGATCCAGCCCTTCTGCAGGAAAAATAGGCAAACCAGGAGGCAAAAAGTACCTTTGACTAATTTCAATTTCACTGAAATCGTGCCCGCCCCTTTAAGTTCAGCTGACCTAGCTATGTATGCATGCTTCATTTGCTGAGGTACTTTCCTGCATGGTGGGAAGCCATACACAAAGAGAAAAGAAACCCAAAGTATACTTGTAAAATTACTATAGGTAGTTTCACATGTGGAAACAGATGTTCTAGCAAAGTTTACACACAACTATTTGAGGGTTTATATATATTCAGGGCTTTTTTCCGGCAGGAACACGGTGGAACAGAGTTCTGGAACCTCTTGAAAATGGTCACATGGCTGGTGGCCCCGCCCCCTGATCTCCAGACGGAGGGGAGTTTAGATTGCCCTCCACGCTGCTGGAGCAGCATGGAGGGCAATCTCAACTCCCCTCTGTCTGGAGATCAGGGGGCGGGCCACCAGCCATGTGACCATTTTCTCCAAGGGCAACCCACTGAGTTCCACCACCTCTTTTCCCAGAAAAAAGCCCTGTATATATTTAAGTCTGGCGTAGTGCAGGTAGAAGTATTAGTCTTTTGGACAGCTGCAATTATCACTTACAGGGTAATGCCCAGAAGGAGGGACATGAATGGTTTGAGGCGCCCCCCTTCATATCTCACTGCAGAAGAACAGCACGAGTTCCCACTTGATGTTACATCTAGAGTACAAAAAGTGGCTCTCTATGTTCAAAATGCAGCGCACTGTAATTTCACCATCTCATGGATATTTTTTGTTCACAAAGAGTTAATCTTAAAGTAGATGCTTCCAGAAAGCACTACCAAGAGCTAAAATGACAGACTCCCCCCGCCCTAGAGCAACACTCTAACCACTAAACCACTGAACTGTATTTAAGAAAGCTGTTCTCTCCCACTGGGAGTGGTCAGAAGTTATTATTCCAGGTATAAAGGGAAAACTCTGTTTCCAGCCAATAATCACTCATGATTGTCTTTAAGATTTTTTATTAAAAATTAATCTAATCAATCTTGAAACAGTCAAATATACACAGATTGCATATATATTATAATAACATATGTAAAAGATAATGGAATATGCATACATGTCATAATCCCTTATCCTTGTCTTAGATCTAAAAGATAAAATGCAGATTTAAGCGTCTCATTAAGCATTAGATAGTTTCGTGCAACTCAAGTTTGAGAGGTTCGGGGACCTTTTATGTGTGGCTGTCTCAATGACATGGAACCCATATGACCATCTCAACATCCTCCAATTTGTCACTTCCAATGGCTTGAGATGAACTTTTCTCTCAGCTTTTAAGCAAATCTTTCTCTTGGAATACATGTAACAAAATGTTTACATGTTCAGAACAAGCAGATGAGATCAATCTGTGCCTTACTTTGTTCAAAGGCGCACAGCAAAAACTGTTAAATAAATCGTTATGTAGGCCCCAGAAACCTAATTAAAGGATCCCATGTTTGGGCCGTTAGCAGGGTCTATCGTTCGGCATAGGAAGCGTGATTATAGGTGATTGTGAGCTGGTTCTGCTGACTGGTGTGTGTGCAGAAAGGAAAATAATAAAAGCATACACTTGCTTTATATTTAGAAAAGAAATAAGAGTTCTTTTATTGAAGAAACTCCATACTCTGATAGGAAAGAAGGAGAGACAGATCCTAACTACCTATCTAGTCTAAGGATGGACATGGGTGCTAGGACAAGGCCTGCTTCCATGCTGCCAAGATAGAGGGAGAGAAGTGTTGCCTGGATCAATGCCAGGAAAAGAAGGGGAGAGAGGGAGGAAGTCAGGAGGAAGAAATCCTGAGAATAGCAATCTGCATAATAAAGGACAGTCAGAGCAGTAAACAATAGTAAATAGTAAACAGAGTGCCCTGACCTCTCTATCTTTTTAACTCTTTGATTTGTCCCCCTCTGAAACCTGAGGAGTGAGACAACGCTGGATCCTCCTCTTCTAACAAAAACTTGAGCAGAGAAAATTCACCTTGCAAATATGAAAAATGAAGCAATTGTAAACGTTTTTGTACAACAAGGGTCTGTTACATAACAGGTTTTTGCCAGAACAAAAGATTAACAGTCGTGGTTATATTACCACTATAAAGATATAGTCACCTCCTTAAGTGAGCAAAGTAAACTCAAGTGCAAAAGAAGGCCTTTGTAGATATTAAAATGATATGGTACGAGAATAGAAGATAATGGAATAAAGCAAAATACAGGCTTAACAAGCAATGTTCAACAAATTTATCTGATATATGCCATACAGATCTCTGATAATACGTTAATTAGAAACATTGAAACATAAAGCTGGAAGGGTCTCCAAGGGGCATCTAGTCCAACTCCCTGAAGGGAACCTTCAAGATCCCTGGCTAATCTGGCCTGGAGGAAAGTTCCTTCCTGACCTCAAAGTGGTGATTGGCATTACCCTGGGGATATAAGAAAGGGCGACGAGAGCCTAACACCAGCTCATCACTTCATACCCTCCCTCTCCCAATCTGTGTATAGAATATAATCATAGAATCATAAGAGTTGGAAGGGGCCATACAGACCATCTAGTCCAACCCCCTGCCCAGGGCAGGATCAGCCTAAAGCATCTCTGACAAGTATTCATCCAGCCTCTTCTTGAAAACTGCCAGTGAGGGGGAGCTCACCACCTCCCTAGGCAGCAGATTCCACCTTTGAACTACTCTGACCGTGAAAAAGTTTTTCTTAATATCCAGCCGGTACCTTTGAGCATGTAATTTAAGCCCATTGCTTTGGATCCTACCCTCTGCTGCCAACTGGAACAGCTCCTTGCCCTCCTCCAAATGACAGCTTTTCAAATATTTAAAGAGAGCAATCATGTCCCCCCTCAACCTCCTCTTCTCCAAACTAAACATTCCCAAGGCCCTCAGCCTTTCCTCGTAGGGCTCAGTCTCCAGACCCATGATCATCCTCGTCGCTCTCCTCTGCACCCTCTCGATTTTGTTCACATCCTTTTTGAAGTGAGGCCTCCAGAACTGCACACAAGACTCCAGGTGTGGCCTGACCAAGGCAGTATAGAGAGGGGCTATGCCTATGACCTCCTGCGATTTCGACGCTGTGGCCCCTTTGATACAACCCAAGATTGAATTAGCCTTTTTTGCCACCGCATCACACTTTCTGCTCATATTTAGTTTACAGTCCACTCTTACCCCAAGATCCCTTTCACATATACTACTGCCCAGAAGTGTATCCCCCCCATCCAGTATTTGTGCTTCCCATTTTTGTGGCCCAGATGTAATACTGTGCACTTGTCTTTATTGAATTGCATCCTATTCACAGCTGCCCACTTCTCCAGAGTATTCAGGTCTTGTTGAATTTTAATTCTATCTTCTTGGGTGTTTGCTACTCCTCCCAATTTGGTATCATCAGCAAATTTAATGAGCAGCCCTTCCACTCCTTCATCCAGATCATTGATAAAAATATTGAAAAGTACCGGGCCCAAAACCGAGCCCTGCGGCACCCCACTGGACACCTCCCTCCAATCTGATGAAACGCCGTTGACCACCACTCATTGGGTGTGGTCCTCTAACCAGTTCCCTATCCACTGAACTGTCCTATAGTCCAGTCCACAGTCTTCCAGTTTGCCCATCAGAATGTCATGGGGGACCTTATCAAAAGCTTTACTGAAATCCAGATAAATCACGTCAACAGAGTTCCCCCGATCCAGTAAGCTGGTCACTCGATCAAAGAAGGAAACCAGGTTGGTCTGGCAAGATCTGTTAGGAACAAAACCATGCTGACTTCCCCGGATCACTGAGCGGTCCTTCAGATGCTTACAGATTTTTATTTATTTTTTTAAAATACCTGTTCCTTTTATTTCAACACAAATTTTTACAAAGTAAACTTCCTGGTATTGTTATACAGGTTTCCTTTTTCCTTACCCTCCCCTCCCTCCCTTCCCTCCCCTAATCTTCTTCTGTCATTGCTTCAGCCACGGGCACAAGGTCCAAAGTTTCCAGTTAATATCCTTCTTGGCTTCTTCCTCCATGATCCAGTCAAAATAAGGTGACCACTTCTTATTAATCGAACTCTTCTTTTCCTCCCAGGTCTTCTCTTCAGTAAATAAAGCCACAATATCTGATTGTACAAATTCAAAGAGATAATTGTTCCAATTCTCCATAGTCCATTTGTTCTCGTTTTTCCATCCCAATATATCACAGCTTTCCCGGCTAATACCATAGCTTTGAGAACCTCTTGATATTTACTCTCTATTTTCTCAGTCTTTAGGGTACCCAGTGTCATTAGATTGTTATCTATTGGTATTGATACCCCTGTCTTATCTTTTATCCTATCCAATACTTTCTTCCAAAATGTCTGCACTCTAGCGCATTCCCACCACATATGCGAATACCAGCCTTTAGCCTGGTTACAGTGCCAACAGTTCGAACTCATCCCCTGTACCATATTGGCTAATTGGGCTGGTGTCCTGTACCGTTTCGTGAAATATTTCAGCTCCATTTCTCTAAACTTATCCATTTTAATCTTTTTCACCCCTGCCATTAATTTTTTTAAAGTTATTTCTGAGGTCAGCCCTTCTCTGTGCCATTTCTCCTGAAGACTTTTAATTATTGAGTCCTCGTTGGTGGTCATTATTTTATATATCTTACCAACTAGCTCTTTACTTGTCGTCCTCTTCTCTTTATACAATACTTCTGCAATTTCCTCCAAGCACCTTCCCCCCTTTTGCTGTTGCTTTCTTATTACACTATATAATCCCGTCAGTTTCAACCAATATTGTTTTCCTATTGTCTCTATTATCGTTTGCAGGGGTTTAAGTTGACCTCCTTCATCATACATGTCCCTTACTCTAGTAAAGCCTTTTTCTTTAAGTACTTCCCACCAATATTTTATTTTCTTTACTCCTAGGGATCGAGATTTGGAAAAATTTGAGTAAAACCGGAGAAGAGAACTTTAAAAAGGTTTGGAAGAAGATTAGTAAGGACATGATAAGATGGGCCAATAAGAACTTGAGTATTTCAAATAAAATTAGAGTGGTTAAGATGTTTTTAATCTCGAAAATGATGTACTTATTCCAAACACTCCCAATAGAGTTGAATATAAAACAGCTAGAAAAATGGAATGGGGCAATTAGAGAGTGGATTTTTGGAAGTAAAAAATCCAGAGTTCAACCCATTCCTGTCATCCTTGCTATTTCTCTCCTCTCTGCCTTATCAACATTGAAGTACATAATTTCGGATTTATCCATATTCGCCTTCAGTCCTGAATATGCTTCAAAGTAATCCAATATGGTTCTTATTTCTCTAATTCCCTCTTTAGGGTTTGTCAGTGTTACCATTATGTCATCAGCGAACAGATTAATCTTTAGATGCTTACAGATTGATTCCTTTAAAATCTGTTCTAATATCTTCCCAGCAACAGAAGTCAGACTGACCAGCCTGTAGTTTCCCGGGTCATCCTTCTTCCCTGTACATTCATATTGAGTCATAAAATCATCATAGCTGTCAAGTGACCATCTAGTGTCTTCTTAAATGCCTCCAAGGAGGCATTCCCAACTCATCGTCTCCCAAGGAAGTCTGTTCCACTGAGGAACCACTTTAACTGTCAGGAAGTTCTTCCTGAAGTTTAACCAAAAACTCTTTTGATTTAATTTTAACCCATTGGTTCTGGTCCAACCCTCTGGGGAAACAGAAAGCAATTCAGCTCCATCCTCTATCTTAAGCAATGGGCTTAAATTACATGCATAAAGGTACCGGCTGGATATTGGGGAAAACTTTTTCACGGTCAGAGTAGTTCAAAAGTGGAATCAGCTGCCTAGGGAGGTGGTGAGCTCCCCCTCACTGGCATTTTTCAAGAAGAGGCTGGATGAATACTTGTCAGAGATGCTTTAGGCTGATCCTGCACTGGGCAGGGGGTTGGACTAGATGGTCTTTATGGCCCCTTCCAACTCTTTGATTCTATTCTCTCTTTCAGCCCTGGTCATGGAACAGAGACAGTGTTGGTTACCCTCACAGATGATCTGCAGTGACACCTGGGTTGAGGTGGGTTGGCACTGCTAATCTTACTGGATATGATGGCAGTGTTTGACATGGTCACCTATGATCTGTTGACCTTGCTGACGTGGGGATACGTGGGACTGCCTTACAGTGGCTGGTCTCCTTTCTCCATGGTCAGGACTTGGAAAGCAGATGTCACACCATTCTTTGGTGTGCGGCATTCCACAGGGATCCATCCTCTCCCCAATGTTATTTAACATCTATATGCAACCCCTTGCCCATGTGGTCCATAGTCTGCGGCTGAGCTACCATCAATATGCAGATGACATCCAGCTATATCTGTTGATGAATGGCCAACTGGCTATTGTGCCAGATACCTTGGCTGGGGGGCTGGAGGCTATGGTAACTTGGTTGAAACAGAGCCACTTGAAATTGAGCCCCCTGAAGGCAGAGATCCTATACCTGGGTTATGGGACGATGGATAGAGTGCTCCAGGCTCCCAGCCCTAGACAAAGTGCAGTTACTGCCTGCATCAATGGTGAACAGTCTGGGTGTGAGTTTGATGCCACACTTTTGATGGAGTCCCAGGTCTCGGCAGTTGCCAGATCTGCATTTTCATTTATGGCAGATCAGGTAACTTGCCCCCTATCTCTCCACTCATGATCTAGCCACAGTGATCCATGCAACCGTCACCTACAGATTAGACAACTGCAACGCGCTCTACGCAGGGCTTCCTGTTGATCTGGAAATGGCAACTGGTCCAGAACGCAGCAGCACAGGTCCTCACTGGGACATTGCTTAGGGCACACATCCACCTGGTGCTTCACCAGCTGCATTGGATCCCAGTTGAATTCTGGATCCAAGGTTCTAATTTTGTTGTTTAAAGTCCTTAATGGACTGGGACTGACATACCTGCAGGACTGCCTCTCCCAGTATGTCCCTGGAGAGCTTTGCGCTCAGCTGACAAGCAGCTGCTGGTGATCCCTGGCTGACATTCATCTGGCCTCAACCAGGGCCAGAGCTTTCTTGGCCCTGGCTCTGGCTTGGTAGAACTCTCTTCCAATGGAAATTTGGGCCCTGCAGGATCATTTACAGTTCCATAGGGCCTGCAAGATGCAGATGTTCTGCCTGGCCTATGGTTGAGGCCTGATGGTGTCCTCTCTGGCATTACTGCAGCCCTGAGTTTGAGAAGATCCATCTTCTGCTGTCTGCATTTTATGGCTTAATCACAGCTCCCAGTATATATACTGGCACCTTATTTATGTAGTCTTTGATTGGTTTTTATCTGTTTAATATGTAATTTATCAGACTGTTTCAACTCTAACTGTGCTTTTAACAACTCTGATTGATCTAGAATTTCTTGAGTTTGTAGCATCCTGTTTCTTTTCTATATTTTGTATAAGTAGTTGTTCTTGAGCTTCTGCTTTCCTTTTTTTTAAAAAAAAAATTTTTATTGGATTAGAAACATATAATAACAATTATAATCACATTCTTTAATTTTTTTCTAATTCTAACCCCCTCCCTTTCCCCCCCTTTTTATTGACTTCCAACAGTTTTCCAACCCCCTATCCACTTTCCCTCTACTCCTTCATATTTATTTTATTTGTTTATTATAATATACTTTCAGATTCTTCTAAGCACTATTTCCACTTCCTTTCACATATAAATTGTCATATAAATTGTCATATAAATAAAATCCTCTTAATCTATCTTCTTCATTAAAACTACTAATAATATTCATTTTGATAACCTGTGTTTTATCTTACTCCTTCTATTCTCTTCAATATGGGACAAACAATTTGCCCCCCTTTATACATCAATTCCAATACTTCTATACACATACATATTATACACACTTATTGTCATTTGCTTAGGCTTCTGTTCTATATGTTGTTCTTTATCTATACATATACCATAAGTCTAACAATTAGACCTATGTTTGAATTTACGTATGTATGTATATATTCACTCTATGTTATACGGTTATCTTTCCAAAAAATATAGATTAGTTAATTTCTATCCCATTAATTCTCATAGTATCAATGCTATTGCTACTTAATATAATACTTAAAAATCATATAAAGTTGCTTAGAATTTTTCCATTAACTCTCCACCCCCTCGGTATAGTCACTTCTCTCCTCCTGTGTACCTCAATAATTTTCAAACTGCCACAGTTCTCCTCCCACCTCCTATTTTTTCACCAGATATTGTTTCAGCTTTCCCCAGTCCGTGTTAAACTGCCCTGGATCAAGGTCTCTCAGTTTTCTTGTCATTTTGTCCATCTCCGCCATGTACAGCAATTTGTAAATCCAGTCCTCAGTAGTTGGCACTTCTTGTACTTTCCACTTCTGCGCATACAAAAGTCTGGCTGCTGCCGTCATATAGAATATCAATGTCCTATGTTGTGCTGGGATATCTTCCATTCCCAAGTTCAGTAGCAGGAGTTCTGGGTTCTTGTTAACTTGAAATTGTAAAATCTCACTCATTACTCTTATTATTTCCCCCCAGTACTGCCTAGCTACCTCGCAAGTCCACCACATATGATACATTGATCCCTCATGTTTTTTACATTTCCAGCATTTATTAGACATATTCGAGTTCCCTAGCGCAATCTTCTTTGGTGTCAGATACCAACGATAAATCATTTTATAAATATTCTCTTTAATATTGGTACATGTCGTGATTTTCAATGTATGTTTCCACAAGTATTCCCACGCCTCCATTGTTATTTCTTTGTTAAAGTTTATAGCCCACTTCACCATTTGCACTTTGACTGTCTCATCTTCAGTATACCATTTTCACAACACTTTGTAGACCTTAGAAATTTCCTTTTGGTCTTCTTGTAAAATTACTTTCTCTAATTCTGAGTCTTCCATCCTTATCCCTCCCTTCGCACAGTCTGAGTAATAAAGATCTCTAACTTGTCTATATTGAAACCAATCGTAGTTTGGAGACATCTCTTGTTGCGTTCTTATTCTTATTTTAAAGGATTCTATTTGAGTTATCTCCTTATACGTTAAACACTGTTGTTCATTATCGACCGTTCTTGGATCTATTACTTCATATGGAACCACCCAGGAGGGAATTCCTTCTTGTAGGTATTCTTTGTACTTCTTCCAAATTGTGAAGAGGCTTCTCCGAATATAGTGATGCAGGAACATAGAATCTGCTTTTACTTTATCATACCATAGGTATGCATGCCATCCAAATAATTTTTTGTATCCCTCTAAGGCCAGCAGTTTGCGATTTTTCAACATGATCCAATCCTTCAACCATACCAGACAGATTGCATCATAATAAAGTCTCAGGTTGGGCAGTTGCATTCCCCCTCTTTCTTTTGCATCCTGTAACACTTTCATTTTCACTCGAGGCTTCCTGCCTGCCCACACAAACTCTGATATTTTCCTCTGCCATTTATCAAATTGCTTGGAGTCCCTAATGATTGGTATCGTCTGTAACAGAAACATAACTCTTGGTAACACGTTCATCTTAATTACTGCAATTCTTCCCAACCATGACAAGTTCAGCCTATTCCATTTGATCAAATCATGCTCTATTTGAGTCCATAATTTCTCATAGTTGTTCTTAAATAGATCTATATTTTTTGCAGTCAATTCAATTCCCAAGTACTTCACCTTACTTGTTACCTCACAGTCTGTTATTTCCGTTAATAACTGTTGCTTTTGTTTAATCATATTCTTACATAAAATCTTTGATTTCTTTTTGTTTACATAGAAACCTGCCAAGTCTCCAAACTCTTTTATTTTTTCTATTACCTTAGGCATGTTTTCAATTGGATCTTCCACAATTAACATTATATCATCTGCAAACGCTCTGACCTTATAGGAAAAGTCTTTTATCTTTATACTACGGATTGCATTATCTTCTCTAATCTGCATCATCAAAATTTCAAGAACCAAAATAAACAACAATGGGGATAGCGGGCAACCTTGTCTTGTACCCTTTCCAATAATCAGTTTTTTAGTCAGCTCGTCATTCACCACAATTGCTGCACTCTGGTCTCTATAAATTTCTCCCACTGCTCTTATGAACCTTTCCCCCATTTGTAGCTGTTCCATGGTGGCAAACATAAAGTCCCAGTTCAAATTGTCAAATGCTTTTTCAGCGTCTACAAAGAAGAAACCAACCTCCTTATCACATCGCCTGTCATAGTATTCTATAGCGTTTATGACTGTCCTTAGGTTGTCTCTGATTTGTCTATTTGGTAAAAAGCCTGCTTGTTCTTCTCCAATAACTTCGGCTAGCCACCCCTTTATTCTCTCCGCCAAGATCTTTGCAAAAATCTTGTAGTCATTATTAAGTAAAGAGATAGGTCTGTAGTTTTTAACATTGGTCAAGTCCTGTCCTTCTTTGGGGATCAATGATATATTTGCTTCACTCCAGGTATCTGGGATCCTTTGGTCCCTCATAACACCATTGATCACCTCTTTTAAAAACGGTACCAGTTCATTGGCCATTGCCTTGTAAAACTTAGCTGTGAGTCCATCAGGCCCTGGCGCTTTTCCCAAGTTTGTTGACTGTATTGCCTTCCTTATCTCTTCTTCTGTTACTTCACTGTTTAGTTTAACTCTCCACTCCTCGGACATTACTGGCAGCTTCATTTTCTCCAGATATGCGGCTATCGCATCTTTATTCACTTCTTTCTTATCATACAATTTAGCGTAAAATTTATAAAAAGCTCTGCTAATAGCGACCTGTTCCAGGTGTACTTTATTGTCATCACATATTTTATTTATTATCTTTTTCTCCTTTCTTTTCTTCAATTGCCATGCCAAAAATTTCCCAGGTTTGTTCGCCCCTTCAAACGACTTTTGATTCAGTCTTTTCAGATTCCATTCCAATTCTTTATTATTCATGGCCGTCAACTGCTCCTGAAGGATTTTAATGTCCTGATATATTTTCTTTTTCCCTGGTCTTTTCTTCAACTGAATTTCTTTGGCTTTTATTTTTCCATAATCTCCAGCTTCTGCTTTCCTTTTTAATGCTTTTAAAATGAAAACCCCTCAAATATAAGTTAACCAACTAACATCTAATGTCTCATTAATTTGGAAAAAAACCTTTTCTTTGGAGAAGTCAAGTATTTACTTTCTACAGATGAAATTATTTTTCTTGAATTTGTCATATCAAGTTCACGGAAGAGTGGTCTGTATATACCATGGGATGTATGTCAGCTTTTGAAGTTCTAACTATAATGGATTGAGAAACACAAAATAAATCAATTCTTGAGTAGAGATGGCACGAATCGAATTACAACCCAAAAAAACTCACGAACCAGGCCGATTCGTGGTTCATGAACCAGTGGTTTGTGGAATCTCGTTTCCACAAACTGGTCTACTGGTTTGTTTGGGTCGTATTAAAGGGGCAGTTTAAATGGCCATTTCCCCAGGGAAATGGCCATATAAATTTTTCCTGCTGCTTGTAAGCCGCAGGACCCTTTAAACTGCCCAAACCCTAGCCCCCAACCCCAGCCCCAGCCCCACACTTGCCTTCCCGCCCCTTGCGAGAGGAGGGGGAGGACACCGTGGGCCCACAGGACAAGGTAAGTGTGGGGCTGGGGCTGAGGGGGTGGGGTTTGGGCAGTTTAAAGGGCTCTGCCTCTTGCAAGGCAGCAAAGGGCCCTTTAAACTGTCAAATGCCATTTTCTCTGCTGCTGCTAAGTGGCTGAAAAGGGGCATTTAAACCCCACAAGCCTGAACTGGTTCATAAACTTACCCAAGTTCATGCCAGTTCATGGTTCCTGGTTCGTGAAAACTCACGAACCCCGAACCTCATGGTTCAGTTTTTTTGTGGTTCGTGCCCATCTCTATTCTTGAGTAAGACTTAAGAGGAGATAAATAAAAAAATATAATTTTTTTCTTTAGACTGTAAGACCCTCCATACATCTAATAACTGAAATTCAGTTAAGCTTAAGAAAGTTTTAGGAAGGAATTTAGCTACAATGTAATTAGACATTCTGTCCAACCTTAGATACATTACCTCATTAAAATTCACTCTTATGACCTTGTGCCTATGCATAATTTTTTTCCAACAAAGTACGAAAAAACTTAGCTTGAGACTGATGAAGAGCATAAAGACATACAAATTTATCAACCTCTCAATCTAATACTGCCAAAACAATTACATATAATAACTAGACTTATACACTCTTCTAGTCAGTTTAGTGCCCCACAAAGAGGTAACAAAGTCAGTGTTGTTATTATCCTCACAATGCAGCTGGGGAGCTGGGCTGAGAGGAGGGGTTTCCCCAAGGCCACCTGCTGAGCTCATGGCAGGAGTGGAAGTCAAACCAGCAGAGTGCTGATTTGCAGTCCAACCACTTAACCACTTGCTTCTTGATCAGATTCAGTTTCAAAACACTTATGAATAATAATAGCCACCACTACTACCACCCCATTTTTAGTTAAATAAGAAGCTGAACAAGTAGTTAATAATTCAAAAATTGCAGGTATTTCTCATCAGCAAAAAAACCTGTCTCCTCGTCCTTGTCTTAGAAGTCTAACTTACTTTCCCCTCTTCATAGGTTAATTGAGTCCTTTAATATTTAATGATAATATTTTAAATGATATCATGACTCTTTCTTGTCTTATGAAGGAAGAAAGTAAGGGGGGGAAAGAAAAATTACAATTTTATTTTTTAATATTCCTCCTCTAAGTCCTTACAAAACTGTTGCATTTCTTCAGTACTTTGAATAAAAGTGCAACTTACTCAACTTAAAGGGATATTCCAATTATATCTAATTGTTAAATAAGTTGTCATCTTTTTGCTAATATAACAAAGCATGAAAATTATTTATGTAAACGACACCTCATATGTGGGGTGAGAAAGGAGGAACTAAAAATAATATAAACCTTTGACAAAATTAAGGTAGGCTTCTGCCCAGCCAAGCTGCCAGAAGTCTAGCAGTCCCTGGACTTTGGTTTCCCTCCTCTCAGAAGCAGACTAGCTTGGTTACCTTCTTATCTTTGCACATGACTGAAATCCATGGAAGGCAGAGAGACAGTACAGATGCATTCTCCTTCCCAATGTTTGTGAAAATGTGGAGCAATGGAAGTGTTCAATTTATGCTGGACACAGGGGAAACAGCTGATGGGGAGAATGGCGGGAGGCTCTTTCCCCTCCGCGATGTGTTGGAGCTCTTCACTGAGTTTCTGCTACTATCTACCAAAGATACCGCAGCAGAGTGTGTGGAGGAGACTGTTCTTCAACAAATACAAATAGCAGGGTTAACATCTCTAGCAATCTTGATCACGCTCAAGCGCAACCAACAGATAATGAGCTTTTATGCACTGGATTTTCTATTTTTCACCCCTATATTCATCCAATGAATGTAGAAGAGATAATTGTGACCTTCTTGGCTATTTGGGTATAAACAAGCATTTTGCTCACCACAGAAGTGGATACAGTGGACTCGGAATCCAAACCCATAATTATCAGGACGTCCTCATTCCCCAGAATGCCTTAAGGTAAAAGAGTTTGTTTATATTTTCACAAGATCCTTAAATAATTGAAGTTGAATTGTTTTTTAAAATTCTTACTTCATGAGAGACGAACAGAGTGTTCTGAAAGGCGATTGCCCACACACACCAGTGAGGGGTGAGTGCTACAGCCCTATTTCTTGACGAGGCGCCAGATGAACCAAGCGCCACGTAGTGGAAGCTAAGAATAGAAGGCCCCTGGGCTCCACACAGGCTGTTCTCTTGGTGATGGGGAGAACAGCTCGGATGACTCACCTCAGCAATTAACTCTCAAGCCTGGGCCACTTGCCTGGAGTTGCCACAGCCAGGACTCTTTGGAAACAACAGAAACTTAATTCTTGAATAATGCAGATCCTTGGTGGGAACCCAGAATCATGTGCTGCACAGTGTGTGTTAACTGTGCATGTCCCTGTATGGCTTGGCTTAGCATGCTTAGCCCCTATAAAAAGTGAAGCCCATGTCTACCTTTCTTAAAGGCCTGCCACCTGGGGCCTGCTCTTCATACATTTCCTACAGTTGTTTGTCATCAACACTGGTAACCTGGATTTCCTCAGATTTAGCATGATAGAGATTCCAACTCCTGGGAGAATGAAGGCACAGTGCTTTCCAGCCCAAATTCATGCACTCCCACTTGTGTTGCCTTGTTTTACCCAGCCAAGGGCCCAAACCCTTAACAAAAACCACTCTCATAAACTGCCACAGCATTAGCTTTTAAAACTGGGAGATTAAGATAAATAAGATGTAACCACTTTGGATACTGAAAGTTTTCAACATACTGTGTCTGCTTCCTATAATTTCAGGGACGTTTCTCTCTCCCCCTCTTCTGAGGTAATATTCTATGACTAGTAACAAAGCCCGCTGTTGGAAAAAATACAATGGGCTCTAGAAAGGGGAGGGTAGGCAGTCAGGCATTGCCTCTTCCATGACTGATCCCAGCTGGGTGCAGGCAGGGGGCGGGCATTGCCGCCTGCTCTGCTCCTGGTCCCAGCAGGTGAAGGGGGAAGGGCATTGCCTCCTGCTCCATGCCTCATCCCAGCCGGGTGAAGGCAGGAGGCAAGCATTGCCACCTGCTCCATGCCTGATCCCAACTGCATGAGGGGGGTGGGCATTGCCACCTGCCCCATGCATGAACCCAGCTGAGTGAAGAAGTGGGTGGGCACAATCTCCTGCTCTGTGCATGATTCCGTCTGGGTGAAGGGTGGGTGGGCATTACTGCCTGGTCCATGTCTGATCTCGATGGAGTGAAGGGGGCAGGCATTGCCACCTGCTCCATGCCTGACCCAGGCTGGGTGAAGGGGGAGTGCACATTGCCACCTGCTCTGCTCCTGATCCTGGCCACATGAAGGGGGAGAGGCATTGCCACTTGCTCTGCACCTGATTCCCTCCAGGTGAAAGAGGGCAGGCATTGCTGCCTGCTCCACATCTGATCCCAACGAGGTGAAGGAGGGGGCATTGCCACCTGCTCCACTCCTGATCCCAGCTGGGTGAAGGTGGAGGACAGGCATTGCCGCCTACTCTGCGCCTGATCCCACCCTGAGCTTCCTGCCATGGTGCACTCTGAGAGGGACGGGCTGCCTCTTCTGGTCTTCCCTCTAAGGCAGCACCCTCTGAAGGCACACCAGGGAAGGAAGTGACTTGACTGGAAAATAGTAGGATAGTGCACATAAGGCTTAGCTTCCAGAGCTATAGAATAGTGGGTTTCTTAAAGTGAGGTAAAATGCCTCACATTGTTTGGGTGTTGGGGATGGGGAAACAGGCCATGTAGGTTGCTGTGAGTGGAGAAGAGTTCGTGAGCAGGCAGGGGAAAGAGAGAAGCAGGTGGAGGCATGCCAGGATGTGGGCGGGAAGGGAGGTATGACTGGAGTGCAGGGTGGTGGGAAGAGGACGGCCTTTGGGCACTCTCTGCCTGGAGCCAGGGCCGGTGCCACCATTGAGGTGGTGAGGTGGGCGCTGCGGGTGCTGAGGTGCCGAAGGGGGCACCAGAGGGTGTGCCGGGGGCAGAGGTGCACGCCATGGAGCTGACGTGCCTGGCCCACAGCTGCTGCAGCTGGCCAGCCCTGCACCACCACCACCGCCACCACCGCCGCCAACACATGCCCCCAGCTGGGTGCAGCAGCCGCGGGCCAGGCACGGCAAGTGTCTGGGGCGGCATGTGGAACCTCCCTAGCCACCCACTGCACCCGACTGGGACCGTGGGCAGCCTCTGCGCGCCATCCCAGCCATCTGCTGGCCAATGGGGCCGGCTTGCTGCATGATGATGTCATCACACAGTGACATCATCATGCAATCCAGGGGTGCGTGTGCACACTACATGCATGCACACATAGAGGACAGCCACAGGCGCCAGAAATTCTGGCGCTGCCCCTGCCTGGAGCCCCTCAAAAGCTGGATCCAGCCGTGAGAGAATGTAAACAGTGCAGAAAGCAGAACGCTTCCAAAAATGACAAGCAGAAAATACAAATTTTTTACACTGTCTGTGGCAGACATAAATTTAGGAAGAGTTCTAAGCTAGGCATAGTTTTCATCTTAAATCATTTCCCAAAATGGCTGCAACTCTCTCCATGCCAGCTAAGACTCCCTACAAAGCAAAAAGCCCATCTGTTCAAAACACAACAGCTGCTACTCTACTTCTTCCTATTCACTCCCTTCAGCTAGATTCGGTGCCAGTAGCACCTTAAAGGCTGTTAAAAGAGTTAGCATCAGTACTCAGAGGGAATACGGCTCAGCAGACAATTCAAACCAAGCACTTGTGAATAAGCAAAGCTTCAAATTGATAGAGTCAGATTACCGACCCTTTACATTTATGGGAAATGGAAGAAGCTCTTTTCAGCAATTCTTAACACAGACACAAGAAGTTTATCACTTAAACTTGAAAAGACTTCTCAGTTACAGCTGAGAGGTGCAGAGGAAATCCCACATGCCAGATGCCAGTAAACAAGTTCTCTGACAAACAAAGCAACAGAATGGAGGTGCGTACACTTAATTAATTCAAAATGGCAATTAAAGAAAATGGTACACCCTCCCCATATTTCTATAGCTAAAGTAGTTCGTTGCACCAAGTGACATACAATTTTGCATATACACGCACAGATGCACATATTGTTACTTTCACGAGCACCAAAGCTCCTAGGTTCAAAGCCTGGCGTCTCCCTTTATACAAGGTGAGAAGTACGTGGGTGCCCATACCAATGCCTTCTGTTTCGGCAGTGGGACAAACAGCAGTTTCCTGGAGCTGTTTCAGGTTGGGAAAATGGCCCCAAAGGGAAGGCTTAACTTCCCTTTCCCCGCATTGTGGTCCCAGCCTGAATTATGGCCACATCGCTCCTGCTGCTACCAGATGGAACCAGAACCTTTTGAAAAAACTCGAAGGTGGTTTAACACTGTATGGTTGCCCCCGAGGAAGTCTCTACTGTGAAACGAATGAAGCTAGCCATTGGCCGGGTGGAATTATTACCACTCCATCTGGAGCTTCAACTCTGAAATTTGGAGAAAGTTCTCTATTGATTTTGTGGCAAGCAATTGTTGAGGATATTGGTAATTATTACTTCGTGGTATAGACTCTTGAACTGTGGCAGTTTGCCTTATATTTATCCTTGGAACTATCTGCTGTGGGAATGTTTACTATTACAGATTATTGTGGATTCTGGTTGCTATGTATTTAAATTAGAATTTACTGGTATAGGAAACGTGTATACATTAGAGTGGATTGATTGTAACATATTTATTGTATGATACTTTGTATATGAAAGATTGCACTGTTGCACATTAGCACTTTAGTAAATTGTTACTATAACAGTATTTAAAATAGAAAAGGAGAGTTTTTTGGCTGTGTTTTTAAAAAAGGAACCATAGCTCTGGACACATCATTGCAAAAACATTCTGAAAAAAAAGGAGGGGGGCTCAGAAAAAAACCCTTAAGGAGCAACGACAGTAAACAATCCTGTATGTATGGTTGTTGTGGTTGTCACACTGTGTCACTGAGAGATCTCTGTCTTTGGTGCTACACCTCTGAAGATGCCAGTCACAGCTGCTGGCGAAACGTCAGGAACTACAATGCCAAGACCATGGCTATACAGCCCGGAAAATCCACAACAACCATCGTTCTCCAGCCGTGAAAGCCTTTGACAATATATTGAACACCTCTACGGGGAGGAAACATTTCAACAGACCCGGAGATTGGAAACACTTCAGAACAAGAAAGCACATCTACTCTGTTCTTTAACCTTTCCCCAATCCCAACCCTCCTGAGTAGATATAAATGCCCTGCCAACATCTTTTACACTGTGACATTGAGAGATCTCTGTCTTTCGGTGCTACACCTCTGAAGATGCCAGTCACAGCTGCTGGCAAAATGTCAGGAACTACAATGCCAAGACCACGGCTATACAGCCCGGAAAATCCACAACAACCAGGGCTTTTTTTCAGGGGGAACGCGGGGGAACAGAGTTCCGGAACCTCTTGAAAATGGTCACATGGGCTGGTGGCCCCGCCCCCTGATCTCCAGACAGAGGGGAGTTGAGATTGCCTCCGCGCCGCTGAGCGGTGCGGAGGGCAATCTCAACCCCCCTCTGCCTGGAGATCAGGGGGCGGGGCCACCAGCCATGTGACCATTTTCTCCAAGGGCAACCCACTGAGTTCCACCACCTCTTTTCCCAGAAAAAAGCCCTGACAACAACCATCGTTCTCTGGTTGTGAAAGCCTTCGACAATAAATCCTGTATGTAAGCTAGAGGAGAAACTGATGCAGTTAGGAAGCGCCACAACAGCAGCAAAATCTCTGGGAAGAGAAGCCCTCTGGTGAAACAGCCAGTATAGCCCACATAAGCTGATTCCATAATAGACCTTTAACGGGCCACAAGCCTCCTTTTTGGTTTGTAGCAGGCTGACACGCGATACTCCCGGAATGTGTCTTTTGTGATGGCCCAGGCTAGCTTGACCTCATCAGATCTTGGAAGCTAAGCAGGGTCGGCTTGTGCTTGGATGGAAGTCCAGGGTTGCTACACAGAGGCAAGCAATGGCAAACCACCTCTGTTTGTCTCTTGCCTTGACAACCTCACCAGGGGTCACCATGCTTCGGCTGCATCTTGACAGCACTTTACACACACGATCATTAACATAAATATCAAGAGAAGGAACGAAAAGTGATTTAAGGCAATATGCAAAGATATCCTTAGGTGTCTTCTATGGCAAGAAATAGTATTTGTATCTCAAAAATGAACTTTCTGGTACAGAATTCTGATTCACTGTGGTTTTTCAAAACTTATTTCTTCAAAATTAATTTGAAATGTGCTGACACAAGAAGAAATGTACCGCAAGTTGTTCAATTCCTCAACCGCCCACACTGGAAATTGTCTTGATTTCTGATCCAGTTGTGTGCTAATAATAGAACACTTAAATGTGAGCCTTTGGAGACGCTTATGTTGTTTCTCTGCTTCCCTTGGAAACAATCGACAGACCTGAAGAGGGGCATTGGGTCAACACTGAGTGCCCGTATGGATCACGGGAGACAATAGAATTCCCCCTGAAGTGTAGCTAAAAATATTTCAGTCACCATCAGCGATTTAAAGTGCATGATAGCTACGCAAGGAACGAGGATCCAGCCAAGGGAGAAAAGAGACAAAAGCGTTTTCCACATGGGGACTGGTATGAGGTTGTTTCACTGTTGCTGCTGTGGCTGCTAAGACAATGCAGTAGCAACAGGGAGTCCAGACAGCAGGTTTCCCTGGTAGCTTTTTTTAAAAATCACAGATTGAATAGCATTAAATCAATATATGATTATACCAATATTAAGTATCTGCTTTATTGAATTACCAGCAGTGTGTGTATGCACGTGCATGTACACGTGCGCCTTTGCATGGTGCTGTTGTGATGTTCAAATCCAGCTATTTAGAGGAAGAATGTAGTGGTTATGTAAAAACAGAGTTATTCCTTCTGTGTTGGTGGGTTGTGGGGACCACAGAAGAAAGCATGGTGTTTAGTAGGGGTGTGCAAGGAAAAAACTTTCCGCTTTCTTGTTTCGGGATTACCCGAAACAAGATTCTCTACCGTTAAAGCCGAAAGCCGAAACAAGAATCTCTTTCGGCTTTCGGGATTCGGGATTCTTTCGGCATTCTTTCGGCATTCTTTCGGCTTTTTTCTATGGGAAAATGCCTCCGTCTTTCAGGACGCCTGGAGGAGGCATTTTCCCACCGAATAAGCCCAAAATTGGTGGGGACCTTCCTCTAACCCTTCTCTAACAACCACCCAAGTTTCAGACAGATTGGACTTTGGGGGGCCATGTTATGGCCCCCCAAAGCAGGTCCCCCCATCCTCCCATAAGAAAGCGAAGGAGCAGCATATTGTTAGCATGCTGCTGCTAATCTTTCTTCATTATTTCCTATGGGGAAAAATGAAGAGGCAGGCTTCCTTTGCCAGGGGTGGCATTTTGCATGCAAAATGCCCCCCAGCCCTCAGGGGCCCTTCTCCCACCCCTCCTCCCACCCCCCACCAAGGCTCAGCCTGCTCCCACTTGGGGGGGGGCATTTCATGGCCTCCCCAAGTAGGTGCTCTAATCTCTACCACTGACAGCTGGGGGAGGCTTCCTTTGCCAGGGGTGGCATTTTGCATGCAAAATGCCCCCCTACCCTCAGGGGCCCTTCTCACACCCCTCCTCCCACCCCCCACCAAGGCTCAGCCTGCTCCCACTTGGGGGGGGGGCATTTCATGGCCAGGGGTGGCATTTTGCAGGGGTGGCCCTTCTCCCACCCCTCCGCCCACCCCCCACCAAGGCTCAGCCTGCTCCCACTTGGGGGGGGGGCATTTCATGGCCTCCCCAAGTAGGTGCTCTAATCTCTACCACTGACAGCTGGGGGAGGCTTGTCTTGCCAGGGGTGGCATTTTGCATGCAAAATGCCCCCCAGCCCTCAGGGGCCCTTCTCCCACCCCTCCTCCCACCCCCCACCAAGGCTCAGCCTGCTCCCACTTGGGGGGGCATTTCATGGCCTCCCCAAGTAGGTCCCCTCAGCCCCCAAAGTCCACCCCTCACAGCCCCACACAAACCCAATTCCCCCCCAGCTGCCACACACAGACCCAAATCCCCCCAGTAGCCCCTCACAGACCCAAATCAACCCCCACCTGCCCCACACCCACCATAACCCCAGGAACAGGCTGGCCTGCCCTCCCCTTTTGGGAACCCCTAAACTCTCTTTCCCAGGGCAGTTCCGCACAGACCAGGGGTGCCACAATGGTGGCAGTGCCAAATCGTCCCTGGGAAAGAGCACCTGCCCTGGCACACAGACAACCACCCCCCTGACCCCCCCCCCCCACCTGCAGAGAAGGCTGGCCAGCCTGCCCCATTGTTCCCTATGCTGGGAACCAACCTCCCATCAAAGAAGGGAACACAGACACACAATGATTAAGTTTAAAAAACCTTTATTTTATCATTTTCAAATTACAAGTGGTCAACAAATCACACAACATATTACACTTATTGTCCCTCACAGCACAACACAACACAATTAACTACACATCAGAGAATTTTTACAACAATTTTTCTTTTGAAATGGACAAACTGTAAAGTTTTGAACATTTCCACAGGTTACATAGTGAGCGGGCACAACAGGGCATGGAAACAGAAGATGATCATAACTACCAGCCTAATACAACTCTCCCTCCATAAAACGACTTAATGGGGGGGGACCACTGCAACAGGGTCCAGCAGAACCTATGTCATTTCCTGTGGCTGTGCTTTCAGTTCAGACACACAAAGTTGAACTGGGCACTTCCAAGGCACTGGACAATGGTATTTCTGGAGCAGTTCTGCAGAGGTCTCCCCCCACCCCCACACCAGCCTCAGAATTTCCCTGGGAACATCTGCGAGAGATCATCATTGGCCGGTGCCCATCCACCACTCTTCCCGCATCCCCCAACCATGCAAACCCAACATTAACATCAACAATTTTTTTTTGTTTTTTTTTTTTAAACATTAACATTCAATCAACTTTTAAAAAACATAATCACAACATTTTTTTGGGTTTTCTTCTTTTTTTTACATGAACAGAACATCAACTTTCAAAAAACAGTACAACAATTCTTCTTCAATTTTTTTTACAAGGATTTCATCTGATAAAAACACCTAAGCAATCCCTATCTAACCTGTTTCTCCCTCCAGTAGCAATCCATGTTTCTGGGGCATTATTTTTCATAATAAATTTGGTCCCACAGGGTCTGTCTCAGTGATGGGAGATGTTTTGAATACCCTGGGGGGGGGCTTTCAAATTGCTGGGTGTTTTCCCTTTGCCACTGGTTCCTAACCACCCTCCCTCTACTGGCCGGTTTTAACTGTATATACAGGGTTTTATACAGGGGAGAGCGCGATTCCAAAGGATTGGACTCATAGAGGATGCAGGCCACAAGTTGGGCTCACCTCAGTCACTCTGGAAGTCCAGTCCTAAGAAATCGAAGAGGCGAGAGTTGACCTTCAGGAAGGTCAACTGCTCGACTCTCCATGGGAGAAGGCGAGTGCGATGTGGGCCGACAATGTCGCCCGCATGTGAAAAGACGTGCTCGCTCTCCACGCTCGTCGGAGGGCATGAGAGCAGCCGCTGCGCCTCGAGGGAGAGGTCCGGCCAGACCGACTCCTTCCTGGCCCAGTAGCTGAGCGGATCGGTGGAGAGCGACTCGCAGGGCTTCGCGAGGTAGTCCCTGACCATCGCCTCCGCCGGATCCTCTCTCACGGTCCTCACGACCCCAGAGGGGACGAGGGCCCACCGGAGCATCTC
The DNA here is from genome assembly GCF_028583425.1 of Eublepharis macularius. Taxonomy (NCBI): domain Eukaryota; kingdom Metazoa; phylum Chordata; class Lepidosauria; order Squamata; family Eublepharidae; genus Eublepharis; species Eublepharis macularius. The sequence continues at coordinate 4,291,006 of NC_072792.1, forward strand.
CATCTCCATCGGCACTCCGGTGGTGGCCTTGGGGGGGGCCTGCGCAGAGGGGGCGTCAGAGGGACCCGCACGGCAGGGCCCCTCTTGCATCCCCCCTGTCGACAGGCGTCCCCTCTTGGCCTGCCTGCGCCTCACCCAAGAGCAGAGCCCGTCTCTGGCTTGGGTGAGGTTCCCGTCCCGCTCGGCGAAAGTGCCCTTTATGCGCGGGTCACACATGGTCGCCAACATGTATGACTCTTCCTTAGTGAGAGGAGTTAGCCTGGCAGCTATGCCCTGCTGCAGCCTTCTCACTAATGCGCGCACTGCTGGAACAAGGTCAGCACGGGGCACGACCCGGTCTGCAAGGGTGGCCAGATTCCTCTGGAGCGTGTGCACCAGGGGAATGACCAGACCGAGGGTCGCCGTGTCTGACGAGACCACCACAGTGAAGTCCTTGAAGGGCTTCAGGACCTCCACTGTCTGGGTGATGGTGAGCCAATCCTCCCGGCTGAACTCACCCACCTGACTCGCACCGCGGTTCTCGGAGAGCCACGCGTGGAGTGCGGCCTTCTGCTCCACCAAGCGCTCAAGCATGGCGCAGGTGGAGTTCCAGCGAGTGCTGACGTCAGTGATCAGAGCGTGCTCTGGCACACCTGTCCTGACCTGTGTCTGGCGCAGTTCGTGCGTGGCCTTCACGCTGCGCGAGAAGTGACCCGTGAGCCTCCGACATTTCTGGACAAGTAACTGGAGTTCACGGGTCCAGGTATCCACGGGTTCCTTCGAGGAGCCCAACCCCAGCGCATCTCTCACCACTAGGTGAAGCTTGTGAGCGGCACAGTAGACGCTCTGTCGGCTCACTAGATGCGCCGCTGCCCTCATGTTCTTGCCACCGTCCGTCACCATGCATCCCACGGTGGCGGGTCCCTGGCCTATCCACTCGTCCAACTGTCTCCTTAAGGTGGCAGCGATGTTCTCCGCCGTGTGGGACATGTCGAGCACCTCGGCGTGAAGCAAGGCCTTGCAGTAGCCGGCCTGGCGGTCTCGCATCCTTCCCTGTCTAGCTGTGCTAGGCACCTCCCCCCAGCCCCCACCCAGAACCGACTCGGGTTCCCACCAGTGAGCAGTAAGCGAGAGGTACGCTTGCTGCACACTTGGGCAGGTCCAGATGTCCGATGTGAAGTGCACAGTTCTCCCGGCAACCCGGGACAGCTGTGCCTTCACATGATCCCTGGCAGCCCTGTAAAACGAGGGCACCACCGATCTGCTCAACGACGTGCGAGCAGGGACGACGTACCAGGGAAAGCAATCTTGGAGCAGCCCTGAGAAGCCGAAGTCTTCAACTATGGAATACGGTTGCCCATCCACTGCTATCATGTTGACGATGTGGCGCGTGATGCGCCTGCTCGCCCTCTGGATCCCCTCTCTGGGCACACTAGCGCCCTGCATACCAAGCATCTCCGGGAGAGAGGCTTGGCGTCCCTTTCCTGCAGGTACCCTTGGGGGGAGAGCACCAGAGGAGCCTGCCTCCTGGCTAGCTGGCGGCCGTGCGGCGCCACTCGAACCCTCCTCCCGAAGAAGCACCGCCTGGTGGTGCCTCTTCATATGGTACTTCATCCCAGACATGGAGAGATGCCACACATCTTTGCCACGGCTGACGCGCTGCCTACAATGCAGGCACAGGGCTGCTCGGGGATCCTCCGCTGTCTGGAAGTGCTTCCAGATTTCGGAGGAAAAGGGCAACCCACGCTTCCCAGGAGAAGCGCTTTCCGGATCACCCTGAGGCACCTCCTGTGAGGTGCTCTGGCTGGACACACCGTGTCCCACTCTTGGCCGGGCAGGTAGGGATGGACGAGGCTGAAGGGGCAGAGATGTGGGCTCTTCCACCACAGTCTCTGCCTCTTCCTCCCGCATCCTCTCCTCCTGCACAGCCGCGAGAGGCCTGCTGCTGGCCTCAGAGGAAACTGGGGTGGACCGCCCCAGGGGGGGTCTCACGGGCAGTTCCTCCAACATCCTCTGGGTTCCTGGGGTGAGCGGGAGCGCAGGGAAAGTCATGTGCTCCGCGCCCATCCCAGGAGACACCACATGCTGCCCCTCCTCCAGCAGCTGGCTCGCAACCACTGGAGGAGGAGGAGCCTCAGCAGCAGGCCCCCGCCCAGTGCCAGCCCCTGCCTCACGCACCCGGGTTGGGGGTGGCCCTCCAGCAGCTGCCTCAGGAAAGAGAGTCTTGCGAACCCTCTTCCTGTCACCAGAAGCCAGGCTGGTGAACGGCAGCAGCGCAGGGGAGGGCCTCCTCCGCTCAGATGGGGGGGCTGCCGCAGCAGTCCCCCTCCCCCTCCCCTCCTCCCCTCTAGATTTCTCCCTAGCCTTTCCCCCGGGGCCCCTCTCTGCTTTCCTCTCTGACATACTTTCCCCTCCCAAATTCTACCCTAACTAATCAGAAAAGATTTGGAAAACAAAGGTCAACTTTGTTTTCAAGACCTAACTAACCTGCTCTAAATCTGTGCTTCTAGTGGCTCTGTGACTTGGAGATGAACAATCAAGTGCCTTTTTAAGCAACCCTATTTATGTCAGGGAACCTGAGCCTGCCAATCAGCTGAATTCCTCTGGAATTGAGCTGGCCCTAAACCCCAATAACAGAGGTGACTAAGCCTTAAACACTCACACACTAGTATGCCCGGGCCGGCCTGGCACCACCACGGGTGCCAGAGATGGGCAGTGGAACCCTAGTTATGGGGGCACTAATGGGAAGCCTATTGACAGCTATTACAAATTTTTATATATATATATATATATATATATATATATATATATATATATATATATATATATATATATATATAGAATTCAAACCTAACACTCACTCACTAATGCTTTCCCTGCTGAGTCCCTATTTAGTTTTTTTAAAAAAACTAGGCTTGGTTTCCCTAATAATTATGTTGAGGGCAATTATCCACTGATCACCTACCAACTGGCCTACCTACCTAAGAGACACTATTTAGCGGGACCAATGTATCTGTGGTATGTCGGTGTGGGGTGTGGATGTGGTGTTTTGAAGATGAGCCTCCCCCCTCCCAAGCTAGCAAGAACCCACCCCCAAGCCCACGCAAATGTGAACCCGGACTCGCTCACACTGACACCAGTCCTGCAGTCCAGCGATGTTCAGGCGGTCTTGCAGCTGGTCCTCCTCTCCTCCGCGATGCTGTCAAGAAAATTGGAAATGTTAACAGAGTCAACACCACACGCCGCACACGCAACCCCCAAAAGTCAAGGCCCCGTTGCACAAGCCAAGTCAGCCCCCCCCCCTGAAAGGCTAGGGCCAACCAGCAGCAAAACAAAACACATCCACCCAGCAGAGCTTCTGGCCTTTGCAGGCCAAAAGCTGGCACACTCATTTTTTAGTCCTGTGAAACAGTAGTTCAAGCCCACCCCACACTCAAACTTGACAAATGAAACATGAAAGAAAGCAGGCACTGCAATCTATGCTGGCCCCCCCTAACCCCCAAACAATATCCTCTTGCCCAACCAGAAAATGCCCCCCCCCTAGCCCAAGCCATAAAGACCGAGCCAAAGCATATGCTCGCAGGTAGGCACAGCAGCAGACATAAGCTCAAAAAACAAATTTTACAACAACCCTACCAGTCCACCACTGCAGATGTCCAGCAATGTTGATCCTCCACGTAGAGATCTGCAGGCCAATGTCCACCAAGTGCAGTCCAGTCCAGAAGAGGTCCACCAACGATAAACAACCTGAATGTGAAGCAAAACTGTGAGTGCCAGGCCAGCAACCAAAAAGGGTTACCTTAGCCAAAGCAGCATACCTGTGTGTGGGCCGCAGGCTGGCACAGTTGTTCAGGACGGAGCCTGTTGGAAAGCCTTGGAAGCAGGGGGCTAGACACAGGAAAAAAAGCCCACACCATTCCAGTTTGTGAAGCAAAACTGTGAGTGCCAGGCCAGCAACCAAAAAGGGTTACCTTAGCCAAAGCAGCATACCTGTGTGTGGGCCGCAGGCTGGCACAGTTGTTCAGGACGGAGCCTGTTGGAAAGCCTTGGAAGCAGGGGGCCAGACACAGGAAAAAAGCCCACACCATTCCAGTTTGTGAAGCACAACTGTGAGTGCCAGGCCAGCAACCAAAAAGGGTCACCAAAGCCGGAGCAGCAGGCCTTTGTGTGTGGGCCGCAGGCTGGCACAGTTGTTCAGGACGGAGCCTGTTGGAAAGCCTTGGAAGCAGGGGGCCAGACACAGGAAAAAAGCCCACACCATTCCAGTTTGTGAAGCAAAACTGTGAGTGCCAGGCCAGCAACCAAAAAGGGTTACCTTAGCCAAAGCAGCATACCTGTGTGTGGGCCGCAGGCTGGCACAGTTGATCAGGACAGAGCCTGTTGGGAAGCCTTGGAAGCAGGGGGCCAGACACAGGAAAAAAGCCCACACCATTCCAGTTTGTGAAGCAAAACAGTGAGTGCCAGGCCAGCAATCAAAAAGGGTTACCTTAGCCAGAGCAACAGACCTCTGTGTGGGCTGCAGGCTGGCACAGTTGATCAGGACGGAGCCTGTTGGGAAGCCTTGGAAGCAGGGGGCCAGACACAGGAAAAAAGCCCACACCATTCCAGTTTGTGAAGCACAACTGTGAGTGCCAGGCCAGCAACCAAAAAGGGTTACCAAAGCCAGAGCAACAGACCTGTGTGTGGGCCGCAGGCTGGCACAGTTGATCAGGACGGAGCCTGTTGGGAAGCCTTGGAAGCAGGGGGCCAGACACAGGAAAAAAGCCCACACCATTCCAGTTTGTGAAGCAAAACAGTGAGTGCCAGGCCAGCAACCAAAAAGGGTTACCAAAGCCAGAGCAACAGACCTGTGTGTGGGCCGCAGGCTGGCACAGTTGATCAGGACGGAGCCTGTTGGGAAGCCTTGGAAGCAGGGGGCCAGACACAGGAAAAAAGCCCACACCATTCCAGTTTGTGAAGCAAAACAGTGAGTGCCAGGCCAGCAACCAAAAAGGGTTACCAAAGCCAGAGCAACAGACCTGTGTGTGGGCCGCAGGCTGGCACAGTTGATCAGGACGGAGCCTGTTGGGAATCCTTGCAAGCAGGGGACCAGACACAGAAAAACAAGCCACACCATTCCAGATTGTGAAGCACAACTGTGAGAGCCAGCCAGAAGAAAGGCTTCTGGCCTGTGTAGGCCCAAAGCTGGCACACTCTTGTTTTAATCTTAAAACAGTAGATCAAGCTTAAAGAAGGCAAGCACAACAACCAATGCTGAAACCCCCACCCCACCATCAAACATTGTCTGCCCAACCTGTCCCCCAGGCCATGCCAAGAATAAACTGCAACACCTTTTTGCAGAGGCAGGCCACAGCAGCACATTGCCCAGCATCAAAAAAATTTTCAAAAATTTTAAAAAGGCCTACCAGGTGTCCTCTCAGGATGTCCAGCAGCACAGTTGATCCTCCAGGCAGATGTCCTCCAGGCTCCAGGTGCAGTGCAGTCTCTCTTCTTCTCCTCTCTCGGTCAGCAGCAGCAGCAACAGAGGTGCTCCAGACAGTCTAGCTCCAAATTTAAACCCCCTGCTGCAGCCTCAGCCAAAGATTTAAATCTATTGGCTGGCATGAAAATACAGCAGAGGGATTGGTGACTCCTAAAGTCCCCCCTCCCCTGCCTTTCCCCACCCACACTCCAAGAGCCACCCTCCTCCTGCTCCCCCTCCCCTACCTGTTAGTTTTGGCGGGAATCTCTGCTGCTTTGCAAATGCAAAGTGCAATGCAATGCTTGCACCTTGCATTTGCAAGGCAAAGCAGGATTCCCTATCCTCCTTTGCAAGAGGGGTGGGGGGTGACAGAAGGAGTGAGTGATTCACTCCTTCTCCCCCCCTCCCCTCTTCTAAGAGCCTGCAGGAAGCCTTTGCTTCCAGCAAGATTTTGCTAGCCGCTTGCTAAGGCAAACGGCTAGCAAAATCAAAATGGCGATTCTCGAATGCCGAAAGAATGCCAAAAGAATCCCGAAACGTTTCGGCTTTTTCTTTCGGCTATCCCGAAACGTTTCGGCATTCCCCGAAACGTTTCGGGATAGCAGAAGAATGCCGAAACACTTTTGTTTCGGCATTCTTTCGGCATTCTGAATGCCGAAACGCACATCCCTAGTGTTTAGATTAAAATATCTCAGCACAGATTCTGGCTTACTCATCCTTACTCAGGCCCATATTTCCCCTGTTTTAAAATGTATTTATTTATTTAAAACATTCATAAGCCCACTTTTCATCCAGATAATGGAACCCAATTTGCCTCAGGCTAACTTACTTTACAGAGAAAGCACAATATCCTACTATAAAAAAGGCCAAACATGTTCCAGACAACTCACTTCCTACCCTGTTGCGCTTCCAGAAGGCACTGCCATAGAGGGAAGACCAGAAGAGGCAGCCCATCCCTCCAGAGAGCACACCACGGTGGGAAGCCCAGGCCGGGATCAGGCATGGAGCAGGTGGCAATGCCCGTCTCCCCTTCACTCAGCTGAGATCAGGAACGGAGCAGGTGGCAATGCCCCCCCGCCTTCACCCATCTGGGATCAGGAGCGGAGCAGGTGGCGATGCCTGCCCCCTTCACCCAGCTGGGATCAGGAGCAAAGCAGGTGGTGATGCCCGCCCCCCACCTTCATCCAGCTGGGATCAGGAGCGAAGTGGGGGGCAATGCCTACTCCCCCCCTTCACCCAGCTGGGATCAGGCACAGAGCAGGTTGCAATGCCCGCCCACCCCCACTATCACCCGGCTGAGCACAGAAGCAGATCAGGTGGCTACGCCTGCCCCCCCTTCACCCAGCTGGGTTCAGGAGCAATGAAAAAGAAAAGTATGGCCGTTTCTGCAACCGCAGTAGAGACAAGGGAGGGGTTACCCACAGAAACGTCTGCACTCTATGTGCACGCCACCACAATAATGAATGATTATACAATTTTCAAAGTGCAAGTGCCTCTTGTTCATTGAGCCAATATTGCAATTCATACAAAGACCATTGCTCATAGGACAATTCATACATGTGCAAATCGTACAAGTGCAAAATCATACATGTGCAATTTCATTTCTGGTGCAGTACAACTCTACAACTCTACAATACCAGGTATATCAGTAATACAATGAATTTTATACAGATTCACTCCTTCCTCTCCTTCAACTAGTTCTTCATAGAGTGTTTTCATCATAGATGGCACGCTCCTGAAGAAGGTGGCACGAAATCTGCGTTCGTAGCCGGCCCCAGATTGAGCGTGGCGGTCTCCACTCCCTCCTTTGGAATTTATTTGGGTTCAGGAGCAAAGCAGGTGGCAATGCCCACCCACCACCTTCACCCAGCTGGGATCAGGCACAGAGCAGGTGACAATGCCCACTCCACGCCATCACCTAACTAAAGAAGCTCCCTTGGAATCAATGCCAAACCTAAAGTGGAAAACCACAACCAAGGGACCAAGGAAATTTACAGTAGAGTAATATCGTATGGTTTTATAGTTATTTAAAGTGACCCTTTGAAGTAAACAACAATCCTTATAAATATAAATATATTCCAATATACAAATTCTTCTATAATTCCATACAAAATTCTTATAGAAAATTCTATCCACAGTCCAATAAATAAATATACAAATTAGCACAATTGATTGACGCAATTAATAAGTCAACAGACGGCCAAAATGATGCTCCTGTGTGGGCGCTTTAAATCATGATGCACAACAGAGAATCCTTTATAACTTCTTGTTTGTTTCCTGTATCAATCAGGCGCATCAAATCTACTGGCACACTGACTGACACAGGAGAGAGCTCAACCACCAGATTTGATGCTTAGCGGAAAGGTCTGTTGACTCTTGATGAAGCAACATATTGAGAAACAAGCGTATTGATAGCTGGTCCCTAGTTGGGTCTGTGGGTCCTACGTGACTCTTTATTAGCCGATTCCACCTGTAAAAGAAGAATTCCATTACTAAGAATTACCATTATATTTAATTGTGGACACTTACCTTATGTTTATTGGGGACACCTTCGGGAATAGTCCTTCTTCACACCTATAGAGAAAAAGGAAAGAAACAAACAAGAATAACTATAAAACTACATAACCATACAATATTACTCTACTGTAAGTTTCCTTGGTCCCTTGGGTGTGGTTTTCCACTTTAGGTGTGGGATCAGGCATGGAGCAGGTGGCAATGCTTGCCCCCGCCTTCACCCAGCCGGGATCTGGAGTGGAGCAGGTGGCAATGACTGCCCCCTGCCTTTACCTGGCTGGGATCAGGCACAGAGCAGGTAGCAATGCCCACCCCCCCCCACACACACACACTATCACCCAGCTGGGCACAGAAGCAGATCTGGTGGCTATGCCTATCCCCCCTTCACCCAGCTGGGATCAGGCGCAGAGCAGGTGACAATGCCCACTCCACGCCATCACCCAGCTGGGTTCAGGAGTGGAGCAGATGGCAATGCCCACTCCACGCCATCACCCGGCTGGGTTCAGGAGTGGAGCAGATGGCAATGCCTGCATCCCGCCTTCACCCAGCTGGGATCAGGAGCGGAGCAGGTGGCAGTGTCCTCCCCCTACCTTCACATGGCCAGGATCAGGCATGGTTGCTAACTAAAGAAGCTCCCTTGGAATCAACGCCAAACGTAAAGTGGAAAACCACACCCAAGGGACCAAGGAAACTTACAGTAGAGTAATATCGTATGGTTAGAGAATAACTATACAAGAATAACTATAAAACTACATAACCATACGATATTACTCTACTGTAAGTTTCCTTGGTCCCTTGGGCATGGTTTTCCACTTTAGGTGTGGGATCAGGCATGGAGCAGGTGGCAATGCTTGCCCCTGCCTTCACCCGGCTGGGATCTGGAGCGGAGGAGGTGGCGATGACTGCCCCCCACCTTTACCTGGCTGGGATTAGGTACAGAGCAGGAGGCAATGTCCAACCCCTCTTCAGCTGGCTGAGATCAGGAATGGATCAGGTGGCAATAACCGCCCTCCCTTCATGCTGGCAATGGCTGCCCCCGCCTTCACTTGGCCAGGATCAGGAGCAGAGCAGGTGGCAATGCCCACCCCCTGCCTTCACCCAGCATGGAGCAGGTTGCAATGCCTTCCCCCCCTTCAAGTGGCCGGAATCAGCCATGGAGCAGGAGGCAATGCCTGCTCCCCTTCACCCAGGCTGAATCCACACTTCCCTACCTTCCGCTTTTCATGTGCATTAATCGTGCTGGATTCTCTCCCGCAATGTCCCAGTCTGTGTTCACATCCCTTCTCTTACTACTGCTGCCTTGTGCTATACTTTGTCCACATCCCTGGTAGAATCGTGCAATATGGTGTGGGTTTAGATCCGACGTTGCCAATGACGACATCACGTTCATTCCCCCCCCCCCCCCGTTTTTTCATCAGATTTCTGCTATAGCGTTTTTTGCTAAATTGCTATGTCGAGGCCACACCCCTATGATGCCTGTGATTGGTTAATGTTATTCTATGCCTTCTTCTTTGAAATCCATTGGACCATTATTCTGGCGGGCTAATTTGAACTGATATTTAAGGTGGGGGTGATCCAAACTCTCCAAACGGGCAGACTAATTATTTGACGTATTGTCGAAGGCTTTCACGGCCGGAGAACGATGGTTGTTGGGGGTTTTCCGGGCTGTATTGCCGTGGTCTTGGCATTGTAGTTCCTGACGTTTCGCCAGCAGCTGTGGCTGGCATCTTCAGAGAGATCTCTGTCTTTTGGTGCTACACCTCTGAAGATGCCAGCCACAGCTGCTGGCGAAACGTCAGGAACTACAATGCCAAGACCACGGCAATACAGCCCGGAAAACCCCCAACAACCATAATTATTTGACGCTTGAATGTAATGTTAGAATGACAGATTTCCGCTATACGGTAATTTCAACAGTTGAAAAAAAAATAATTTTAACAGCCACCAATATTTCCGACTGTTCGACATCCAAAAAATGACACAGAAATGGAAATGATGCCACTCCTTGATGTCTCCGCGGGGATTTTGGAGCACCCCGATTAAGATTTATGGCCAGGATTGTGCAACAATGCTGGGAAAGTCCCCTTTTTAAACAAAAAAAGGGGGGGAAGGGCAGGCAGGCAGATATGCTGCAGAGAGAGTGGAAAAGCTTGATAATTGCACGGCAAAGAGGGATGGTGTTCCGGAAAGGCTGCAAACATGGAAGTGGGGTGGTTTGAAGGGGGCGGTCTCCTTGTGAAATGCTTCTATTTGTCCACATGCACAGTGAGAACCACGCAAGAAAAGCGTTTGAACGCATGACAAATTCGTCTGAGGCGCAACACGAAAGACGCGAACGAATGGCGGGATTGAGGTAAGAGTATGTGAACAGCCCTCTGAGAAGCGAATAATGGGTGGGGGAATAGCGGGAAACTTGAGACATGTGGATTTGGCCCCAGTTGGGATCAGTAGTGGAGCAGGTGGCAATGCCTCCCCCCACCCTCACCCAGCTGGGATCAGGAGTGGAGCAGGTGGCAATGTGGGACACCCCACCTTCACCTGGTTAGGATCAGTCACAGGATCAGCCTGTTGTTTTCCCCACAACCGGCTTTGTTACTAGTTATATTCTTCCACTTCAAAGAAGAAACGTATTTGACTGATTTCATACACTGGAGCATAATGTGATGATGTTAACATAACACTGGAAATTATTTTCTTGAGCAGTTCTGCTCTAATTACCTCAGTTACTTTTCCATGGAAACACCCTTGTCTGGTCATTTATTTGTTTAAATCCACAGAAGGTGACTACTGTTGGTTTTGAAGAGTGGATTGGAAGTTTCCAAGTCAACAAGATAGCCTGTATGCATTTTTGGTTGTGGTTGTGGGTGTGTGTATGTACATACACACATGTGTTCCTATTAACTTGAAGAAGTAGGGAAAACATGACTGGTTCTGTGATTAATGCAGCCCAGCTGCATTAGCTCCCAACACAACCAGAGGTAACAAAGCATCTGACCACTCATCTCTTGAAATAACAAAAGATTTAAAGTGTATGGGTATCGCTTGATGTCCAAGTACTATGGATTAAGGGCAGGGCTGCCAAGAGACAGGGACAAAACTCCCCTGGCCCAAGGTCAGTTGAGGGCCCTGAGCTGAGGCTCAGCTGAGCTGCAGTCTTGTGCCAGAGTGTTGGATGTGTGGCTGTTACTGCCATGTAAATCGAATGCCTGTTTATTTATTTATTCAATTTATATTCCGCCCTCCCCGCATCAGCAGGCTCAGGGTGGATTACAATCGGTATAGTAATTTAAAATACATATAGCTTTAAAACTAATAAAACCACATAAATATTTAAAACATACAACAGCAGACTTCTCCAAAAACACCACCCATCTCCAAAAGTATTTAACAGGCTGGGTGGTAGATACTTCTAGTAGGGGGGGATGTTTTCCTCTAGTCGGCCAGCGGGGAGGCCCAACCAGCATCAACCTGGTGGAAAAGCCTGGTGGAAAAGCTCCGTCTTGCAGGCCTGGCGGAAGGATAACAAATCTGGCCGGGCCCTGGTCTCTATAGACAGAGTGTTCCACCAGGTTGGCTCTGGTCGACGCTAGGCGGGCCTCCCTGGGGCCAGGGACCATTAACAGCTGTTTGTCATTGGATCGAAGCATCCTCCGGGGCTCATATAAGGAGAGGAGGTCCCGCAGATACACCAGTCCCAGTCTGCATAGGGCTTTATAGGTTAGTGCCAAAACCTTGAATCTGATCCGGTACTCCTCCGGTAACCACTGCATCTGGCGCAATACCGGTGTTTTTCATGTCGGCAGTAAATCTATCACCCCAAAGACACAAAAGGAGGGATCCAGCCCCCCCTCCCCTTTGTGCTTGCAACTAAGCACACAGCTTGGTTGCAGCCTCAGCATTCTCTTGCACCTGTGTGCCAACTGGGATTGGGAAGCACAAGCAGGTGAGACTAAGTCCGTGTGTGCTCCACCTCCCAAGCCCCGTGCAATCTTCTTGTACTGCACCAGCGAGCACCTGCAGCTGTCAATACTTAATGGGCTGCCTTCTGGCTCCTTGCAGCCCCTGCTGTACCTATGGAAGCCAGCAGCATGGAGTACCAATTTGACATGCACCAGCAGAAGATTCTGCAAGTGAGAAGAGTTTTTGCCAGTCCTCCTGGGAAGCAATTCTCTTGCAGCTATAGGGGGTCTTGGGTGACATTTACTGTGCAAGCTTAGTGCCACTTCTGCATCTGTTGCTCTTCAACGTAAGCCCCACCCCCTCATTCCCAAGTAAGTTTAGGAGTAGCGTAGCTTAAATTCAGCACACCTCCCAGCAGGTGTCAGCAGAGGAGAGTTATTTCTTCAAGTCCAATCTAGTCTTTAACAGGAAGTCCGGGTAGGAGGAAGTGGTGCCTAATTAGGCATGCTTAATGGGAGCACCTCCACTCGGTATGTCTCTGCTTGAAAGTTTGTGAGGGGCTGGTTGGCTCTCTTGTAAACTGAGATCTCGTTGGAAGGGTTTCTTATGCGCTTCACAACTTGGCAGCAGAAGAGAAAAAGAACGTTGTGTTGGAGTTTCCAACCTCCCCCCCAAGTCCGAGTGCTTCAACTGCTTGAGGATTTCTGTCCTTTTTCATCTTTCCCTTCTGCTGTTCCTTTGGGTCGGTGCATTTTTTCTCTCTTCAGGTCTTGATCAAAATAAACAAGTGTCGTTAGGTCCTTGGGTGTTAAATCATGTGTGATTATTTGTAAGACGTTCTCCAGTTGGGATCACTTAAATCAGCTAAAACAAGAAGTCTGGTGGTTTCTGAAAGAGTTATTGAAGCATACACTTTTGCCAAGTGGACTGATGCAGATTGATGGTGTCTCACCTGTGGGGAAATCCTGTGCGCGCCCTCTTGCATTGTTTTTATTTCTTGACTTCATTTATACTTGCCTTTCTTCCCATGGGGACCTGGAGCACCTTATGTCATTCTCCTCTCCTCCATTTTTTCCCTGTGGTAGGTTAGGCTAAGTGTCTGTGACTGGCCCAAGATCACTCAGCAGGCTTCCACGGCAGAGTGGGGAAATGAATATGGGCAGGGCTTTTTTTCAGCAGGAACGCGGCGGAACGGAGTTCCGGAACCTCTTGAAAATGGTCACATGGCCGGTGGCCCCGCCCCCTGATCTCCAGACAGAGGGGAGTTGAGATGGCCCTCCATGCCGCCAAGCGGCGTGGAGGGCCATCTCAACTCCCCTCTGTCTGGAGATCAGGGGGCGGGGCCACCAGCCATGTGACCATTTTCTCCAAGGGCAACCCACTGAGTTCTGCCACCTCTTTTCCCAGAAAAAAGCCCTGAACATGGGTCTCTTAGATCGTGGTCTGACACTACCCACTGCACCACCCTTTGGAGACTCAGACTCCCTGTCTCTTCCCCCTGAAATTTTTACCAGTCCCTTATTTTTCTTCCCCCATTAAGCATCTTTACATTTTGTGTCTCACTATATTCTGTGGTGCTTATTCCCACCAGTAACTTGTGTCTCTTGTACATTTAATTTATAGTGCAAGGGAGCATTCTAGCTAGGTCCCTTGGCTGGGAAGTCTTACTGATTCTGCTCCTTCTTCTTTTTGGGGGGGGGGGGGGTTAAACACTATAATTTTTTCTAACATTCATATTGGTCAGGATGGAGGTTCTGAATGAGTATTTCCTGCAATTACCAAGGAGACACCTCCTAGGATGTTTTAAAGCACCGTCTTCTAGAGTTGGGGGACAGCCAGGACTCAGTGTTTAATTTAGAGAAGAGATACTTTGGAGGAAGAAGCCACAAGGCTTTTCTTTTCTTTTTTTAACAGAGATGCAATTGTAAGCAGTCGGCCCGGCCTCCGCCATCTTTAATAGCCATTTAATATGGTTATGTGTGATATTAAATGTCAACAGGCCCCTGGATTTAAAATGGCAGTTTACATTGCAGCCAGGGGAAGTACAGCTGACAGTTGCTGAGTCCTGCCCGGGAAACACAGCCATGAATGGAATGTCGCATAGGAATGCAGAGATTCGTGGTGATTAGTTTTGCAGTCCCCCAGGCCCCTAAGGAATCCAGAGCAACAAAGGTCTCGCAGAGTCATCCCCACTTAATACATTCCTTTCCCTCCTTCCCTGAGGAGCTAATCAAATGGCATTCATAAGTATTTATAATTCATTCCTGGGAAGATACATTCCCCAATTAAAGCCATCAACTTAGTTCTGGTAGACTTCATTAACAAACTGCCCTTTTGTGCAGCACTAGAATAAATTTTGCATTCTCTTTCACACACCCCGGCAGTTACTCCCAGGAACTGACAGTTGGAGTCTTTGTTCTAGCAGCTACGTGGGCTATCCTACCTCAGGGCACGTTTTATCATATAAAAGTAGTGCCCTGGCCCCATTCAAATTGTGCACGCTTCTTGGCTGCTCCTTTAGGGTCTCTTCCCTAAGACTCTCTCTCTGTACATGCTTACTGGATCCAAAGCGCTGTTCCCTTGAGGTTTGCCCTAAGCCACTTGCTCTCCTGGCCGAGAACGCTGGCATTTGAAGCTACTCTCTTCTCCCAAGGACCGGACTACTCTTCAGGATAGGTAGATATACTTATTCCCCTCTCTCTGTCCCAACTTCTGGCTAGCTTCCTAGTGTGTGTGACCTCCCCCCTGCCCCCGAATTTCTGTGTGTATGTGCATGCTTAATAAAAATTTTTATTTGAACTTAAGCATCAGCCTCATTTGCTATTTTGGAAGGACCTCGTAACACTGGTGAACAAGATCCCGTAGTTGTCGGCCTTTTGCATAGCTATCTTCCTTGCCTGCTAATTCCCCCCACAAATTCTCTTACTTGCAAGGAGACCAATTCCGGTTACACAATCTGCTATTAGAGATGTTCAGTGGCCTCAGTTTATATCTCCTTGGCCAATAAGGCAGGCCAGGTTAAAGAGAATGAAATGGGCCCAAGGCCATGGGAAGAATGGCAACAGGACACGGGTCTCTCCAGTTCCAGCCCAGCACTCCAACCACTGCACCCAACTGGCTCATTAGAAATAGTGTCGTACATGAATGACTCGATGAACACAATTGAACAAGAACTCTCTCCAAGCAGCAGCAGCAGTTGTAATGCTGTGGAATCTGTGTGAGCTGGCTGCAGGAAAGCCTGTGCTAGCCCTTGTGTTCTTTTCTTTATTTCTACTGAATACAGTTAGCCTGTGCTGACTAAAGTGGATTGAGAACCCCAGAGAGAACCAGCACCATTCCCCAGTAGGAAAAGGGAGGGTGGTCGTGTATGGAACCAACAGGAAAAAAACTTCACTATCTGCATACATTTCTAGTTCCCCTTGAGAGTTCTCCCTCTTTTTCTGGTATAGGCTTCTTTTTTAGCTACCTTAGTGGGCCAGCTAGGGTTCCCTTTGTATGAAACTGTTGCTTCCACAGTTCCCTGTACCGAGTATCTTTGGAGGGATAAGGTATTAAACCTGGGACCTTCTGCATGCCGAACAGACTCCGCCACTGAGCCACAGTCTCTCCCTTCTGGGGGTGGGGAAGGGCCGGAGGATGAGCCAGAGAGAGACCTGTCTCTTCCCTGAGCAGTCTGACAAAAATGGCAATCTATTCTCCCAGAGTTTGTCTAATCAAGTTCAGAAAAACTGAGAATAGCATCATGGCGCCCAATCCCATTGCATTACTCACGAGAAGCCCTCCCTTGTTCACCATGGGCTCTGGAGGCATGGACGGTGGCTGAACCCGAGACCAGCTTGGCTGCCCTGCACTTGGTCTTGCGCCTCTAGCCTGACTTAGGGACAGGTTTGCCAGGTCCAGGTTGGGGAATTCCTGGAGATTTTGGGGGGGGGGGGAGCCTGGAGAGGGTGAGGTTTGGGGAGGGGCCTCAGTGGGATATAATGCCATCGCGTTCACCCTTCATTTTCTCCAGGGGAACGGGTTTCTGCTGCCTGGAGATCAGCTGCAATTCCGGGAGGTCTTCAGCTACCACCTGGAGGCTGGCCACCTTACTTAGGGATGTGGCGAAACCCACTCCGCAGCCCCCTCCTGGATGGATAGATGGATGGGTGGCAACATTGTCCTCACTATGCTGCTGTTTACAATGAACCTTGAACCCAGAGATAGGTACAGCTCCAGCTTTACTTCATTCAGCAATTTCTCTTGGATAGCTCCAGTACTGGGAGCAGGCTCACCGCCCAGGGAAGTGCCCTCATTTCCATAGGCCAGGCTCCGTTCTTCTAGCTCTCCTCTCTGTTGCACACCTGACTTCTCAGAGCAGTGGCTCTTAAGGAGTGGCCCAGAACCCCACCCCTGGTTTAGGATCCTACCCTTTCCCCACCGTGCTATGGCTCTCGGAGAATCCCCTCTCCTCCCAATGTCGCTGTAAAGGCTGTCTATCTTAGGTCCAACTGACCGGAGTCTGGCCACACCTGGGCTACAGGCCTCTGGGGTGGGCCCATCCTGCCAGCTCCTGTGCAGAATCCTTGGCTGCTTCTCCCCTAGGTAGGGCTTCCTCTTCTCTCTCCCTCGTCTTCCTTGGGCAGCATATGCTCGCAGTATCACTGGAAACTCCTGGCCAGAGTGAGAAGTGTACCGCCAGGAGACTTCTGTCATGTAGCACTTGGTCACTTCTGTCATGTAGCACTTGGTCACTTTGTCAGCTGCAATAGTAGGGGAGCACATGAGGTCTTCAGCAAAGGAAAACTAACAAAATCTAGGAATCATTGCAACACAGAGAATTGGTTTGCACAATTTATTTTAAGATATTGCTAAAACAAGGATTGAGTGGAACCTGAAATTCATATAACCATCACATTTCTAAGAACAATAAAATGACACTCTTACTCAGTGAAAAGATCGTTGTTGATTTCATTTAATATGTGTGTGTGTGTTTGTGTGTAAAGATTTATTCCAACTGTTTTTAGCTTATAAATTAAGGGCCACTCCACGTTATATCCTATCTGCACATAAACGTCTCCTACGTAGGAAGAAACATGATATCTATGTGTAGGTTGTACACACACATGTATTTGACTGTTTCTACATGCACAGAGAACTCACATGAACACATCATGTGCGCTCCATGCTGGAAAAGGAACAACAGCCCTACAGAGCTAGCTGAAGTACAATACAGATACAAAAGCTCAAATAATTTACTTTTGGATTTGCTGCTCCAACTCAAATAGGACTAGCTGGTCAGACAAGTGGCTCACACCTCAACTCCTTCTCAGCATCACGAGCCTGAGAAGAATCTTGAGGTCTTCCTCCTAGCTTGTGACTCCTAGAGAATAAATGGTTAAAGATTTCAGGTGCAAGCCACCCTTCTGAAGGATCATGCTCCAGACGTTCCTTAATTCCCACCTGTACACAGCACCTAGGAGAGATCCTTTGGGTTGGTAAGGAGCAGTATAGGATAGTCAGGGAGATGAAGCCCTGTGAAAAGAGCTTTTAAATACTTCTTCCCAAGCTGTTCTCCAACAGATTTTTTTAACTTTTTACCTCCCCAGGCAGAACTCCTGTGCTTTCAACAGCTGCTCTGCATTTCTGGGCCATGGGTCATTGCACATGGTAAATTTCTGCCCTTCACAGAACTTACAGGCACAGGATCCCTGCCAGACTAATAGGTGGCAAACTCAACCATCTTCTCAGAGTGCAATGAAGCCCGCGTCATGTAAGCTGGAGGCTGAAGCTGTGAAGGAACCCGACTGTGCATGCACAACCATGTCTCTCTGTGTGTGGAAAGGGGGTGTTGCAAGAATGGAGGCCATTCTGTGGGCTTCAAACCAAGGCCTTACCGGGGGCGGGGGGGTGGGATCGCTTGCCTTTATCAATGGCCACCTGTCACCACAATTCTCCAAGATGTTTACTGAGAAGCAGCTTCCGCAAACTTTGATTTTACTTCTCAGTAAATTTACTTGGGATTACAGTCAGGCTACAATTTACCACAACTTTGTGCCACTAATCTAATCAACTGTACCTCCGATGTTTGGCATTAACTAATATTCAGATGTTACAAGGCAAGGATAACTACCTAGAGCTTACAGCTCCACCTGTTAACAGGAATGTACAAAGATGGCTTGGAAATAAAGTGACCAGAAACCACACCCTACAAACTAAAGCAATATTGACAGTAGAGAAATTCAGTGAAAAGCGGAGAACACTTTTGCACTTGACTCACCACCATAAACGAAAGCGGTGTGGTAGGAGAAGCAGCAGCAACAGTTGGCATTTTGCTTCCAGAGGTGCTTTTATGTCTGTTGGAAGCAAACTAACATGTTCTCTTCCGACAGCTGGATCCTAGTTACCACCAAGGAAAGGAACAACAACGTTTCCCATGCTCTTGTCCTCCCAGCAATCCCTTCCGGGCCTGGGAAAGAGGATACACGGAGTCGAGGGAGAAACATGGATGGATTAACAGCTATGCTGGGTGGGGGGGCTGTAGTGGGAAGGAGCTGAAGTGGGAGAATGATCAGAAGGGACTGCTGCAGGGAGAGGAACATGGCAAACACTCACGTTCCTTCAGCTGCTGGAGGGCAATGCCTGTCCTTCCTAGTGACATTGATCAGATACAGAATGATTCTTTCCACACCTAGGATTCCCTTCCAAAATGATTTGATTAAAATAGCTATGCAGTTTTAACATCTGCTGCAAAAGTTTATCATTTGCTATGTACCCCCCTGGAACACAAATAACCATAAACAGAAAAAGTCCCCAAGAAAACTAGTAAAGGGTTAATAATAGTCCTGGAACAGTACTCCCACGTGCTGCCTTCTTGACACTGCATGAGCTATTGACTGACTAATAATTCTTTCAAACCTGATGCTACTGGCTTAATCCATTAGGATGCATTTCTAAAGACCTCCTCATATTATTTCCTTTATGTATCTTTTCTTTATATGAAAATACTTTATATGTAACTATTGTAACTTTTATAAATTGGAGCCTATCCTCTAAGACTAGAGATTCCTGCAAAAGATACCAAAACATTCTAGCATTTTAGAACTCCAAAAGGTCCGCTAAAGAGTTCTTTCTGAAACAGTGCAAGTAGTACAAACACAGCATTCTGCAGCAAGACGCACCGAGGCAAGATGCTTATATCACACTGGTCCCTGGTCCCAACTCTCCAAAAACGTGTGTACGTGTATATTATTTTCAGTGTAGAAGAACATTCCTCATGTCGTGTTGGAATACCCTAATGAGCATTGCAGCAGTATCTACGAAGCCACACTGTTGTAAAACTATTGTACTATACACACATTTCCTACTCTGCAGTGCTGCTACTTAGCTCAAATAGGGTTGCCAGGTCCCAACCCAGATATCCTGCCTATCATTTTATAAGCTGCAACAACGAACCTTCAGTGTCTCCATCTTTCTCTGTCAAGGATCCTGAACACGATGGAAAGAACTCTGTAGGGTTCAGCTCTGCCCATCAACTGAATTTCTGCTTGTCACACAGTTGCTAAAAGCACAGAAGCCCTGCTGCAAAGCACATTAGCAGCCCTAGTTGTTTCGCCCCAGACTGTTGCCTGCAACTTGCTGTAAGGTGCAAATAGAATCCTGTTTGTGACAGCAGATGGGAAAGACAGGCAGGGAGATGGCGCACTGAAACAGCACGGTGTGGGTCCCACTGGGGAGCATTTTTTGCCATTGTGAGGCTCTCAAAGATGAGCAACCAGGGAACTGGCAAGAAGTACACATAAAGAACTGACTGAAGACAACTTCTTGCTACATTTTTTTCAAATAAAACATACAGCAACATACTTTTATGACTACAATCCCAACTAAAATAAATGAAAACATTTTGAACAGCAATCTATAAATACAGCTTGGACAGAAAAGCTGGATTCTCTACAATTTGCCCTTCTAAATGACCTGAAACCCGGGAATGTTTTCTGTATGTCACAACAAGGCAGTATCCGTAAGATTAACAACAGGACTATTAATGAGGATAAGAAACCTAACGATCATACTTGAGCATATTTGGTTTATTCAACAGGCAGCAAAGATTTTGCCGTGTTCAAGAAAATCCCCCTCAGCTCCAAAAAGTGATGCTTGGCTGGACTGCAAGAGCCATCAGCTCCTGACAAATGGTTGGTTTTAAAGTCACAGCGTTTTTGGAAGGCCATGTGGGCGCCTGAAAAGAAGCTTACTGGAAAATATTAGGGCACTACTCTGAATCTGGCCTAAGACAATTGAGCGACATTCACCTGTGCCTGTGGGGATCCCTTTTCTAGGGCAAACAATGGCATTTGCTCGTCTCAAAACAAATAGCCCTTCAATCAACACGCGCTGCAGTTTTTAATCTTTACTTGCTTGTGCCGAGAGCCAGATTTTCCGGAAGGTCACTCTGAGTTGGAGGGGAGGTGTGGCAAGCCAAGACACTGCCTTCTCAAGGGGCCTTCCAGTAAGAACTTCCCCCTCTCCTCCTGACACCAGGCAAGTCCAGCTGCTGCTGCTGCTGCTGCTGCTTCCCTCTCCTGTTCCCCAGTGAAGCAAGGGGGCAAGGGGAACCTCTAGCCAGCAACGGACAGGCCGGCTGGCAACTCCTAGTGGATACAAAACCCAACGGAAAGAGCTGTGGCAACACATGTCAAATACAAATCTGGGTGGCTGCATGCAGCAGAGACACACACAGAGAAACTACAATAAGCAGCGCACACTCTTGTCTCGTTCTAGAGAAAGCAGCATTAGAAGGCTCCACAGAAATTCACTGCGCAGTTCCTGGGGCAGGATACGAGAAAAGTGAGAGAGGAACAAGTGAAGAGAGGCAGGAGCCCACGTGCTGGGCTTGAAGTGACAGAACTTCTGCCCTTGCTTGAGAGCCTGGGCGAGCTCATGACACAGAAGCGATTCTCCGCAGGGTTCTGAACACAGCACAAGTAAGAGACTGAACAGAGATGCTCAAGGTGAAGATGGGCCAAGTGAACAACATACAAAGGGCGGGACAACACAGCGACCTTTGCTTCCCATCAATGTTTCGCAAACGGCAGGTAACAGTACATTCACTCAGGGGAACGCATTATACACATTATCATACCCTTCAGAAAACTGCCACACAGTAACAACATCCCTTTTGGTATTCAGATGTAGTCCTGAAGCCATCCAAAGAGCGTTGGGGTTTCTGGAACTCTATCCCCATTGGTAGCCTTCTCCATGACTTCACAGTACTTCATCACTGCTTGGAAGAGGTCTCCCACTTTCCAGCCCCTCTCTCTCAATCTCTTTGAAAGCTAAGAGGAAGAAAAGAATTCACATGGTTTGAATTCAGCAGCAAAGACTGAAATGTAGTGAAAATTCCTCTGCAAGTTAAGCTTCAGCAATAGCATGAGAAAATTCTGCCTACGATATGGAGCTCCCCACAACCCTCCATTGGGCAGAGACAGAAAACGCTAGCTTTGTGTCCATCCATCACAATTACGTGAGAACTCTGTCCCGCCCTAACCTACCAAGACTTTGGCTTAAACAATTAATGGCGTAAACAATTAATGAAGCGATTTATCTTAGTCCTTTTCATGCCTTCTCTCCCCCGCAGTAAGTGCATTTTTCTAATCAACTTAGTTTTCTTATACTTGAGCAGGCAGAAAGATTTTGGGCCTTCTTTCCATTAAAAAGGAAAGGGAAAAATAGATTAACCACCACAACTATGAAGAGACAATAGTTTTTTGCCCTAAGTGGAGTAAGGAAAGAGAGAGATTTATTATTCCTATTATGTTAAAAGAAAAGCTTCCGTTCCTTCCTTGGGCAATCTCAATGTTATTGTCTGATAACTTTCCTGACAATCAAACCTCTGCTATAGTGGCTTCCTTTTTAGCCATGGTGATAAAGAAACAAGATTTTCATGAGTTTAGATAGTTTAAAGTGATAATGACGAGTTATGTCTGTGTGAATTGGGTATGTTCAAGTGTACAGTTCATATTTTGTTGGTGTTTGTATGGCTTATGGCTTCGGCTGGAAAAGCAATAAACATATTATTATAAAAAGGAAAGGGAAAAATAGATTAACCACCACAACTATGAAGAGACAAGGAAGAAATTGTTAGTATTTTACAGCTTTAAAAACAAAGCATCTTTAAAGTCCAGGGTCTTCCTAACAGCTCTGTCATTCATAGCTATGTGGATAACAAATAACAGCAAATTATTCCAAACACAAAATTAATAATCTCCTTGTGGAGGGCCACCCCCCCCCCTCCATTTTGTTCTGACCATCCTGCTGCCTGGAGGAAGAGAATACATTCTAGCAATTGGGCAGACTTGCTTCCTGTCCACGTGAGACGGAAAATGATTTGGTCAGAGCCATTAGCATACGTAGCACTAAAGTGCTCTGTGCTTGAGCTTGATAGAAACAGAATGTAGCCCTAATGTTGAATCACAGGAGTGAAATCTAGGGTGGAGGGCATTTCTCCACAAATGGAAATTATGGTCCCATTTGACAGTGAGAAGTGCATGTGGCGCTCCCTGTCTTTCTCTTCATTGCTCCCTGCCAACCCCTCCAGCCCCTGGGACAGAACCCCTCTAGTAATATGCATGCAGAAGCATGCATATTACTTCCATTCTGCAGTCTCTCCATCAGGGCCGGATCAACGGGGGAGGGCAGGGGGGTAGTCTGCCCCTGGCACTGCCAAAGAGGGGGCGCCGGGCGCAGCTGCCAGCTGCTGGGAGCACGCTGTCAGCAGTGTAGACAGCTGAGCAGGAGGGGAGACCACCCACACCATTCACCTGCCCAGCAGGAGGAGCCCGCGGCAAGCTGGCCACCCCCTCAGCGGGGCAGGCGAATAGCTTCGGTGGCCTTCCAGCCACCCACGCCGCCGCCAGCTCCATGGTGCACCATGCGCCAGGGCAGCCAGCTTGCTGTGCTGGCAGCACGCTCCGTCCCTGCGTGATGACATCACAGAAATGACGCCATCATGCAGCGCTGGGAGTGCACGTGCGGAGGGGGGGCAGACTTGGGTTGCCCTGGGCGCCAGCAACCCTAGATCCGGCCCTGCTCCCTAATGGCTACCTATGAAAGTACTGGCTATCACATGCTAAGCCCTTCATGGCCTTGGTCCGTATGGGACCGCCTCTCTCCCTATGTTCCTTTACAGCAGCTTCGCTCATCTGAACGGGGTCTCCTGCAGGTGCTACCTTGCACTTGGGTGAAATCAACAGCTGACTGTACATGTGCATTCTCTGTGGTGGCCCCCACCCTGTGGAATGCCCTGCCTGAGGAAGTCAGAAGAGCGCCCCCTCTCCAGGCCTTCCTCAAACGATGCAAAACTGAATTATTCAAGAGGACCTTTTACTCAGATAGGAGGACTGTACTGTAGGGAGGTGGTCTCACTAAAAAGATATGGACCATAGATTTCACCACTGTGTATCGTCTGTTGCTTTATGTCAAGTATGTGCTATGTATTATCTGTTGCTTTAAATATGAACCTGCTTGGTACTTCCATGTTGTTTAATGTCAGTCTTGGGATTACTTTTCCACAACATTTCTCCTGGTTGTTGTGGGTTTTCCAGGCTGTCTTGCCGTGGTCTTGGCATTGTAGTTCCTCAGGATGCCAATGCCAAGACCACGGCAAGACAGCCCGGAAAACCCACAACAGCCATCGTTCTCCGGCCGTGAAAGCCTTCGGCAATACAACATTTCTCCTGTTTTGTCTGTATTATTTATGCCACTAAAGGTTGCCGTGCTGTGATTACTTATGCTCTGTTGCAGCATTTATTCAACTGTATTGGATTTTTGCTGGTTATGTCTTTGTAAATTTGCATTTATATACCCTCTGTCATTTTTATTAAAATGTCCTTAATATTGATCTTTATCTCACAATATGTAATCCGCCTTGAGTCTCAGTGAGAAAGGGGTCTATAAATGGCATTAAATAAATAAATAAATATCACATTCTTTATAGCATGGCCAATATTGCTCTTCTAGTCAGAAATGAGTGTTTTTGAATCAATGGTCAAAGATCAAACCTTCTTTCATTCTGGTTTGTCTGTTTCTTCAGACAGGCATGGGAAATTTTCCATTATTTGGATAGAGTCCAGTATACCCACAGTTGAGCTGCTGAGGTAGTTTTCAGCTGGAATTAATTTCATAACCACAGAAATACTTATCTTCCAGAAGTTATTTATGGTGCTTTGCTACTTCAGCCTGCCCACCCCCCCTTCCAAGAATCCAAACCAGAAGTGCTCAGCCTAAAACCCGTATGTGTAAAAAAGCCTTTAGGGCAAGGCAGAAACAATCCTGAGCAGAACCAATGCAACCATATATTCAATGCAATAAAAAAATGCCTGCCATTAAGTTCCCTTTGCTCACTCCTTATAGCAAGGGACTACTTGCAAGAATGGACTGAAGGTGACTAAACTGCATCATCTTCTCTGACGTCCCACAGCCCGTGCCAGATAGACACAGTGAGAAAGAGTGAAGGTTCTTTAATCTGCACCATCCTGGAGTTGCTGGATGCTTCTACCCTTGTGTAAATGGATGCAATGTGTGCCGTCTACTCTTTCTGACAGCATATTTCTGTTTCAAACCTGCTTTTTAGTCTGTAAAGCTCCCAAAGAGGCTAACAATTAAAACCTTAGTTTAGAACAGGTAAAACATAAGTAAACCACCACTACTTCCTCCAAACAGGATTAAAACAGATCAATAATACTAATGGCAACTAAGTGTAACACCACACTGGTTTAACCCCACCATCAGTTTGACTGGGTACCCACTGGAGAAAGCAGAAGTTTCCCAGTGGTGTAGTGGTCGGTGTCAGACTAGGATCTGGGTGACCCAGGTTTGAATCATTGCTCTGCCATGGAAGCTCACTGAGTGGCTTTGGGCCAGTCACACTTCTTAGCCCAACCTACTTCACAGGGTTGTTGTGAGGATAAAAATACCCAAGACTGTTCCAAATAGATAAAATGGCACTGGAGGAAAGCTTAATGCTACAGTCCTGACCTGAATTGTGTTCTCACCATCGATGACTGGACTAAAGGTTGCAACTTCCGGTGACCAGAGAACTCTCAGAGATTTGACCCTTGGTTATAGACAATGTCTACAGTCTCCACCCCATTAATGCAAGCCCGCTAAGAAAGCATTAACTGAACCACAGCACAATTGGTTAATTATATACTAGCTCTAAGCTTTCAAGCATTTCAGACACAATGGTGGCAAAGGAAATCTATTAATACAACATCTCTTTGTCTCTCGTTCTGCTCTGCAAGCTCTTCTGGATACAGTGTTTAGGGAAGGTGCCTGATTCTGTGCCAACATTTCAGCCCCATGTAAGGTATGGAACAGTTAAAGGATCACCATCCCATTTTGCAGAGTGGAAGCACTATTGTTACTCACAAGAACAAACTCTTTTGGAACAGCATCGTGAAAATGGAGCTCTGCCACATCGGCCTCAGAAGCTGAAAGCCACTGCAGTGTCATCCTCAGCTGCGAATCCACCAGGCACGGTTGCATGTCAACATTTATGATCACCAATGATTTTTCTTTGCATCCCAAACCTAGTATTACAGGTGGGGGAAATCCAAAATGAAATTAGTCAAAATACTTTCTAGAATTCATTAGGAGGACATTCTGCAGATACTGGGAATCTCTACATGAAATGTAACCAGCTAGGGGTGCGCAATTTGGAATTCCCAAGCTGAATAGACACCTGAAAAAGACCTGCTTGGTATTACTTGGGTATATCTGGATATATCCAGCTTATTCTGGTATATTCTTATAAACTGGTATTTACGTTCCTCAATAATCCAGATATATTTGGGAATCTAATTTTAAAGGTTTCAGTAGCTTGTTTCTCCCCTTTGCAGGCTTCCCAGGCAACAGGAGTGGGGAGGAGACAGCATTACTCTCTGTGCATCCATTTCAGTGTTGCC
This sequence comes from Eublepharis macularius, assembly GCF_028583425.1. NCBI lineage: Eukaryota > Metazoa > Chordata > Lepidosauria > Squamata > Eublepharidae > Eublepharis > Eublepharis macularius. Next base: position 4,316,800 of record NC_072792.1, read on the forward strand.
TGCTTAACGTTGCCAGGTCTGGCTCTGGCCTGGATATTATTATTTATTATATTATTTATTTATTTGTAATCCACTCTCACCGCCAGGCAGGCTCAGAGCGGCTACTGACTTGCTAGGTTGAATGCTGGGATTCTCTGGTTTGATATTGGTTACATCGGGCTTGCATTGGCCCTAGGTTCAGCCTGGCATCTTTGAGTGACACTGGTTCTCTTGGGCTTGTAACATTGTCCCTCACTTTAGTTTGGTTCCGCTGGATTCCCTGGTTTGATATTGGTTTTGGCGGGATTCTCTGGTTTAACATAAATTCTGTTGGGCTTTGTTGGACCTGTCTGCATTGGGAGGCTTTTGGTCATTGGTTGATGTTGTGTGTTTAACTAAGGCTTGCTATTCTTTGAAAAAAACTTGGATTTCCCCCCTATAGGAAACAGTGGAGAGGGGCTGTGGGCAGGTTGTTCAGGGGCCTGCAGAAATGGTCCAATTCACTTAAAATTTGGGAGATCTTTAGTGGAAGGCAGGTTCCCTGCAATTTTGGTGTTTTTTTAAAAATCCCCCACCCCCAAGATTTCCTCATAGGGATTAAGGGAGACAATTATATTCAGAATGCCAAATAAAATGAGAATCCAAATTGTATACCGATATTTTTGGATCCAAATATTGGGAATACAAATTATATATGACCAGGGCTTTTTTTGAGCTGGAACGCCCCGGAATGGCATACCGGCAGCTCATTAAAATACTCATGTGACTGGTATCAGGTGGGTATTTTTAAAATGGCCTACTTTGGCCATTTGGGGCCAGATCAGGCCCAAAACAGCCCGGATCGGGGCATCTGGATCGGGGTTCCCCTGCCCGGCACTGGCTCAATCCTGGCCATTTTGGCCCCGATCCGGGCCTTGTGCCCTAAATAGGCCCCCAAAAGCTGAAATGGCACCAAAAATGGCCAGGATCAGGGCCAAAACAGCCAGGAACAGGCTGCTGCAGGGCGGGGGGAGGGTACCTCTGCCCAGCAGCAGCCCATTCGGGGCCATTTTGGCCCCAATCCAGGCAATTTAGGGCCCAAAACGGCCTGGATCCGGTCAATACCAGGCTGGGGAGGGTTCCCCCACCTGGCAGTGACCCGATCCAGGCTGTCTCAGCCCTGATCCATGCTGTTTCTGTGCCGTTTTGGCTGTCTTGGGCCCATTTAGGGCCCAAAACAGCCAGGATTGAGGCTGAAACAGCAATGATCAGGGCCGAAACAGTGAGGATCAGGCCGGTGCCAGGCAGGGGAGAGTTCCCCCACCAGGCACTGGCCCGTTCTAGGCCATTTCAGCCCCGATCCGGGCCATTTCAGCCATTTTGAACCCATTTAGGGCCCAAAACAGCCTGGATTGAGGCCAAAAACAGCCAGGAATGGGCTGGTGCCGGGCAAGGGAGGCCTGATCCAGGCCATTTTTGCCCCAATCCTAGCCGTTTCTGTGTTGTTTTGGACCCATTTAGAGTCCAAAACGGCCAGGATCGGGGCAAAAAAGGGCCCTGATTGGGGCCAGGGCCGGGCGGCGGCCAGATCCTGGCCATTTTGGGCCTGATCCTGGCCGTTTTGGGCCCCTTTCAGCCCCTTTGGGCCCAGTTCAGGCACCAAATGGCCAGGATCAGGCTGCTGCTGGGTGGGAGAGGGTTCCCCCGCCAGGCAGCAGACTGCTCCAGTCGGTTTGGCCCTGATGCAGGTCGTTTCAGGGCTGTTCTGGTCCTCTTTTGGCCAATTTAGGGCCCAAAACGGGCAGGATTGGGGCCGAAACGGCCCTGATCGTGGCCGAAATAGCCAGGATCAGGCTAGTGCTGGGTGGGGAAACCCTCCTCTGTCCTGCAGCAGCCTGATCCTGGCCATTTTGGGCCCAATTCTGGTCATTTGGGGGTCTGAATTGGGCCCAAAATGGCCAGGATCGGGCCACTGCCCGGTGTGGGACTGCTCTCCCGTGTGTCAGCAGCCCGTTCCAGGCCAATCAGGGCTGTTTCTGGCCTGTTTTGGGCCCAGAATGGTCCCTAAACGGCCAGGTTCAGGCTGCTGCCCTGCAGGGCAGTCCACTCCCATGTGGCAACAGCCTGTTCCAGGCTGTTTGGCTCAATTTGGGCCTAAAATGGCCCAGATCCAGCCACTGACAGATGGAGAAGTGCTCCCCTGTGGCGGTGGCCCGTTCCGGTCTGAATCGGCCCCTCCCCCATGGAGCACAGAAGTGTTCCTGCGGCAGCCATGCCTGACATCACTTCCGAGAATTAACATCATCCTACAGTCCCGGGAGCATGAGCACACTGCACACATGTGCATGTATTGAGAGGCGCACCACCTCTTCCTGGGAGTTGTCCTGGGTGATAGTTCCCCCACCTTTTCCCCCAGAAAAAAAGCCCTGTGTGTGATAGTCCAGGTAGCCAAATCTGAATTATACCAGTTTTCTTTAATGCACATCCCTACATACAGCAATCATTTTATGTATACATTTTATTCATTTATATCCTCTGGCTCCAGAGGTAGCTTATAATACAAAGTACATAAATAAATACAATGAAAAATACATCACAAACAGTGCAATCCTACAGAGAGTTACTATAGAATAATTCTGCAAGGATATAAACAATGTCGGTTCCTACACAGGGACAGGCTTGTGTTGCTGGTGCAGCTGCCGACAGAGCATAGGGCAGCAGTGGGGCTTCCCCGTGGGAGGTTTCTCTGTAGTTTCCCAGCAGCAGCCATCCCCTTTCCGTTGTGCCACTGGGGCTTTTGGATTTTTTTTTAAAAAAAATCCGCAATAGAGTGTCATTATATCAATGTTACATTATAATAATATGTGTAGCACATTACACATGGACTGTTTCTAGAAGATAAAATCTATTAATGAATCTGGAACGTAAAGCCAAGTAGAAATTTCAGGCTAAATGGAGTAAGAAATTTGGTAATGAAGTGCTAGCTGAGGTTTGGGATTTTTCTTCCATGGCTCTTCTTTTTCAGTGTGTCATTTGTATGAAGAGAATAGCATGAAAATACACCATCAATGGCATTAATCACCACATGCTTGCTAAAAATTTGTCGTACAAGTGCAGTTTTGCGTGGCTTATGCAAGTCCCCCCATGCAGACTTTTTCCATATATGGTGGTCTTGCCAGATGTTCACCATTGTTGGAAAGTTAGTGTTCAAAAAAGGTATGGATTTTAAGTTTTCACTCAGGCCAGAAATTTTTGTTATTGTTGTAGTTATTCCCATAAAATTCACGGTTATCACTCTGAATTTAATTCTGCAGCAAGGCTGACTTTCTGCCAAGGTTTGGAAGTTAGATAATTCCTTTTTAATTTGGTTGGGAAAATTAAGGAAATGTGTTCTTTAATCAAACTTACTATTTATCAGTGTAACAAAGATGTTAGGAAAGTAGATTCAATATAAAAATCCTTTTTTGTGTTGAAGGAAATAAATGGATTATAACATTCATAATTGTCTATTGTACAAAGTCTTTGTAATTCTAAAGGCTGTTTTGGTATGCTCTCTTAATTGTAGTTTTCTATGATATGTTTGTCTTTTTAGCTGTGCTTGTGGATATTTTGACAGTCATAGAAGTAAACAATAAAATATATATTAGATTCTTTGAATTCTCATCTTTCATTCAAAATAAGCTCTCTAGACCCTGCCATTTTGGAGATATGCCTTTCCCTTTATAACTCCACAATGAAAGGAGCTGGAGACTTCCTGTTTTTAAAAAACAAAACCTTGAAAATCAAAGCTCTTGTTACACATACTGTTTATTGGCAATTTTAAAGAAAAAACAAAAAGCCTTCTGGTGGCAGAGGAGGAAATAGCTGTTGGGGGGGGGGGGACAGTGGTCAGAGAAAACAGCTGCCATGAACTTTCCATCCACATGGGAGTCATCCAGGTTTTACCTTTCCCCAAAACTTGCAGCAAAGTAGGTTTAAGAAAGACCCAAGAAAACCAGCATGGTGCAGTGGTTAAGTGTCAGACTAGGATATGGGAGAATCACAGAAGAGCCGGGAGGGGCCATACAGAGACCATCTAGTCCAACCCCCTGCCCGGTGCAGGATCAACCTAAAGCATCCCTGACAAGTATTCACCCAGCCTCTTCTTGAAAACTGCCAGTGAGGGGGAGCTCACCACCTCCCTAGGCAGCTGATTCCACTTTTGAACTACTCTGACCGTGAAAAAGTTTTTCCTAATATCCAGCCGGTACCTTTGTGCATGTAGTTTTAGCCCATTGCTTCGCGTCCTACCCTCTGCTGCCAACTGGAACAGCTCCCTGCCCTCCTCCAAATGACAGCCTTTCAGATATTTAAAGAGAGCAATCATGTCCCCCCTCAACCTCCTCTTCTCCAAACTAAGCATTCCCAAGGCCCTCAGCCTTTGAGTAAAGGCTCAGTCTCCAGACCCCTGATCATCCTCGTCGCTCTCCTCTGCACCCTCTCGATTTTGTCCACATCCTTTTTGAAGTGAGGCCTCCAGAACTGCACACAATACTCCAGGTGTGGCCTGACCAAGGCAGTATAGAGAGGCACAGATTCGAAATCCCACTCTGTAGTGGAGTCCACTGGGTGGACCTTAGGCCAGTCACACACTCAGCCTAACTTACCTCAAAGGGCTGTTATGTGAATAAAATAAAAAGGAAGCCATGTAAGCCACTTTGGGACCCCACTGGGGAAAAAAGTGTGAAGAAAATTAAATAAATAAATTTCAGCTGAAAGTGGGAGGCAGATTAAAAGTGGGCTGGCTGCTGGGTTAGAAGGAGAAAAGGAAGTAGGTGTGGATATAGTGGCTGCCAGGAGGAGGAAAAGAGGGAACGGTGTGAGAGGGGGAATGCCAGGGAAAGCGAGGCAGCCCCTCCAAGTCCTCGTGGATCTCCCACTGCGTAACTGGGCCTGGCCCAGTGGAAAAACCCATGTAACTGGGCCCAGCCTGGCAGCTAGAAGTACAGAGTTTTCCTAGAGAGAAGCTATTGAAGGAAGGAAGGAGGAAAAGGTGAAGGGGGGGGGGTGCAGATCCACCCTGAGCCTGCTGGTGCAAGGAGGGCGGAATACAAATCAAATCAAATCAATAAATAAAATAAATAAGATAAAAGTAGGTTGGCAGGTGGGTGGGAAGGAGGGAAGGAAGCAAGAAAAGAGGAGACACTATTGGGGCTTTCAGGGGTGGGAAAGAAGGGGAAAGGGAAAATGCAATGCCCCCAATAAGCCTTCACAGGTCTCCCACTTGTTAATATATCTAATGCTCAATATGGTTCCATCTGTGGATATTTAAATCTGGAAAGTGGGACTATCAACAAAAAGACAAATCTTTCTACAAGCCTGAAAAAGTCCCAGGTTGCAGAAAAATCTGAATTATTGTTTATAATAATAATAATAGTAATTATTATTATTATTAACTACTACTACTACTACTACTACTACTACTACTACTACTACTACTACTATAATTTTAAAAGGTGGATTAACCACCTTCAATAACAGAAGCAGCACCTGTAGCTTTAAGAAATGAAAGTGCCCTCAGTGGCTGTTGTGGGGTTTGCTAGGCACCCACAGCAGTATTGCCAAAATTCAAACCTTGGCTTCTGTCAGTAAAAGGCACAGGAAAGGACAGGGCCCTTTTGGCCTTTGAAGGAGAATTCTCTGGAACCAGGCCTGGCAGCAAGCACTGGCTGAAGACCAGGGGGGGCGGGGGGGCAGATAAAATGTAGGCTGGAGGAGGGTGGGAAAGAAAGAAGGAAGTAGATAAAAGGATATGGGTGCTCCCAGGAGGAGAGAAAGAGGAAACAGTGTGGGAAGATTGACTCTCACAAGTCCCTGAGCATTCCTCACTTGTTTCTCTCGATTACTGTGCTGTCCCCAACACTAAAGCAAAGTTTGGGGTCCAGGCACTGTGAAACTCTCTCTCTAATGAAAAAAAATAGCACATTTTGTGAAAGACAAAAAAAAAAGCAAGAAAATAAATATTTGATTGTACCAGAAAACCTTTAAGCTGTAGGGCTGGGCTTTTGGGTCACGTTTCAAAAGATTATGAGTGCCAGAAAGACTGCCCAAGGGACTGGAAGTATTACCTGGAATGGTATTTTTGAGCTCTTCTTCTTTATCTTCTGTTCCATCACTGTGGGGGGGAAGGGCAGAATTATTGTAACTTGCCAAGTTGTTAATGCTGTCTATTCCCACAGGTCCATGATGAACATCCAAGGAAAAATAGTACAAATACACAAGGAATGAGTATGAAAGGAGGCTTTGCTTCTCACACCATTTCCTGTCACATGATTTGCAAAATTTTAAAACAGAGAAAACCATGAAGTACATTCTGTTTTGATTTTAAAAGGATGATTGATTTTAAGAAGAAAAAACATGTTTTATAATTTTAACGTAACAAGAAAAGTTTATTTCAGTTCTAGAACAGTATCCCAACTATTTCAACCATCTTATTTAGCACTAAATTATATGAAAAGGCTCTAACTTACAGCAGAGGGGGGAAACTATTTTGAGGGGGGGGGAACAGAAATCTTGTAGGAAGCAAGCTCTTGGTTTTTTAATAAAGAAATAATTGGAAGCATCTGGAAAAGCAAGCACAACATGCATAAGAACTTTTTCAAAAATTCATTTTGCCAGGACATTCACGCTGTAGCACAGTAAAAATGAACCAATTTATCATGAATTTGTTATGGAAAACCGTGATTATATGAGGAGCAGTTTGTTGATAATGTCATAAATGCAAGATTCTTTTGTCTGGAAAAAGAATGATTTCATGCATTAAAATATGAGGAACTGATCTGTTTCAATGTCTTGGTTTGACCAACCTGTCAGATGTTGGAAAGGATAAATTCTCCTCATACATATCTCCTTCTAAACCAAGACTGCTCCAGCTACTGCTGTTACCAAGACTGCCAGAGGAAGAAGAGAACAGAGCTGAACTAGGAAAAAAAGCTCAAACTAGAACCTTTCTTTGCCTTGGTGCTGCGAATCTGGAGCCCAGAGCTGGGGTACCTTTTTTCACAAGAACAAAGTGCATGCTTCGTTATCAGCACTGTTCCGAAGAATAAAGGCCAATCCACAACATACTGTTTTCCATTCGCAAAATTTAATCTAAGTTCTGTATGGATTTCTTTATAGTATCATGTAAAAAATCACTCTGTAGTGGGAAAAGCTAGTTTTATGAACACATGAAGTCTTTACATATAGGCCTCCAGTCTATGAAGTTCAGTATCATCTATTCTGCATAGCATCAGCTCTCCAGGGCGCTGAATCAGCCTCAGCCGCAAGTGCTTCTGTTTGTGCAACTAGAGATGCCAGGGAATGAACCTGGGACCCTGGCAAACCACACCGTGGCTGCACCACCTCTGGCAAGGATGCCTTGTTCTGGAAGTAAATTTAGAGAGATGCTCCTTACAATAGGAATATTTTCCTTATTCCAAATCTACTTGAATTTTGCTATTTGAAACAAAACTTCAAACCAGACGTTGTACCTAGCAGTCACCTAACAACAGCATATAGGATACTGAGAACTAACAGCAAGATTTATGTTCAGATAAAATTCAAAACATCATAATTACAAGTAGTTAATTTAACTGCCTTTGTGAGAGAATCATTCCACACAGTGAAATAAATAACTAAAATCATATTTAATAAACAGATGAAAAAACAGAGAGAACCATTTTTGTCTAAGACACACTGCTAATCTAAACGTCCAGGATTTACAGACAGCTTAAAGAGAAGAATGCTACTAACAGCTTAGGTCACATTTGTAACCAACGATGTTACGTCCATATTGGGTTTGTATGCAATAACTGGTCTGGATTCAAAGAACCACACAACTTGTTTGGTATACTTAAGGGAAATTTAGTGTTGTTTCTCAAACTGCAGCTCTGGCCCAAATGCCACATGGCAGTTTGATAACACAGCGGTCACTTTTGAAACCAAGGTCAATTTTATAAGCAGTTTGCTCCATGGCCCTGGGACCTGCCATTCAAACAAAACCATTTTAAAAATCACTGGGTACACCCAAGAACTTTATCTGTACATGACAATGTTGTGCATATTAAAAAAATGACTAAAGAACCCAGAGCATTTAACTTGAACATTTAACATTTGAACATTTAAACTTGAAATAAACTAAAATCATATTATCAGAGGCAAATGTTTGTCATATAGTTTTGATAACCTTCCAGATAATTACCATTCTATGCAACTAACAAAAAGATATATTTCTCTATTATTTGAAGCAGAAACAACGTTATATAGCTGTACATTTCAAGCTGATGATTTCTGAATGACATTCTTGAGCATAAACATGACGTTTAGCTTACTATATAAACCAGGGACAGCCAGTTTTTGTATTTTCGAAGACCTCTCTGACCGTGAGAGACAATGGAATAAGAGCCAGAAAGGAATTTTTTAAACACAAAATGATCAGCATCCCCAATAAGGCCAGTACCATAAACAAGAAGTAAGGGCATCATAATTACGGAGCACAGGCAGTCAGGCATAGTTGGGGCCTAAATGCCAAATCCCAAAGAGGGATCATGCTGAAGTGTGGATTCTCTCATCTGTTAGGAGTTAATTAAGTGCAAACATTTTACTGTCCCTTTTTGTAAACTCTGAAAGGGTTGCCTGGGGCCAAATAGGGACCAACAGCATTTATACAGAGAACAAATGTTTGTCATGGAACAAACAGGTGGAGGCTGAGGATCTGCAGCAGGGTGGTAGAACTGCTTAGAAAGAGTGACCACCATTCTATCCAACTCAGCTAATGTACGAGTGGAAAACTCTCCAACAAGCCATTTAATTTCAAATGCTGGAATTTCTCGAAATCAGATTTAAATATTGCTGAAAGATAAAGTTATCAGAGTAAAGTTAGGAGGTTCTTTCAAACCAGAGAGGCTCAGATCATATGCATGGCACAGCTTAGTCAAGGCCAAGGCAAGGCATGACCAAGCAGCAAGACTATGGAAGCTCTACAATGGCAAGACAACTCGCTCAACCAGAAGGAAAAACCTGCAAAGCTGCAGTAAGATAAGACAAATGGGAATTTGAAGAACAATTTTCCAGCAATATAGAAACAGAATATAAACATTTCTTGCAAAAGAAGGAAACAAGGCAGTGACACAGCATGAATGCAGTTTTTGTGAGTGTGCACAATAAGTCAAATATGATTTAGGTGTTACTTGTGCCGATAAGAAATTGATTTAGATCGTTTATTTTAGGGCTGGATGAACTTCATCTAGACTGGTTTGTGAGAAAAAGCAAAGGAGGCTTGGGGAAAGTGCTCTTCCCCAGAGAATTCTCCAATGCTTTGCAATTGCATGTCCCCGCTGGAGGGATCTTTGACTGTCTTGGGCTACTGGGGTGCTCAGCCCCTCTCCCCCCATTTTGGTGGTGCCACTCTTTCCTCCTCTCCGCCTTCTCCTTTTCCTCTGTATCTCTGCTGGTGGTAGCAGCTCCGGCTTCCTCTTTCTCCTACTATCCCTCCTCACTGAAATGCTGCTTTCTTACTTTTCCAGGCACTAGGGACATTGGGACATAGAGGTTTCCCAGGGTGCCTGAAATGTTAAAATAGTGTTGGGGGAGGGGCAGAAAGCTGGAACCACAGCCAACAACCACAACACAAACAGGAGTGGTCAGAGAGAGAGAGGGAGAGAGAGTGTTAATACTGCGGCCACAAAAACCAAGTAAGTAGGTGGTAGAACTCAAAAGCCTGAGACAAGGAATTGCCAACTTTGGTAACATCGCTATTTTTATATAGATTAATAATGTAGTTTCCTCTGTCCTGGATCCATTTCTGTCCCTTCCATCCTGGCCATGGGACGGCGATGGCATTGGTTGCCTTCATAGATGACCTTTGTTTGCATCTGGATGAAGGCGGATTGGTGCTGCTGGTGTCATTAGATTTGACGTCAGCATTTGGCACGGTCAATTATGACCTTTTGACTCACTGCCTCGCTGATGTGGGGATGCATGGGACTGTCTTGCAGTAGCTAGTCTCCTTTCTCCACAGTCAAGGAGGAAGGTGGCACTTGGGGAGCAAATGTTGCCACGATATCCACTGGTATGCAGAGTTCCTCAAGGGGCAATTCTCTCCCAAATGTTATTTAACATCTACATGTGTCCCCTTGCCTCGAAGCTTTGGACTGGGTTACCATCACTATGCTGATGACACCCAGTTATATCTGTTGATGGACAGCCAGATGTTGCCCCAGAGGTTGTGGCCAGGGCGCTGGAGGCAGTGCCTGTGTGGATGAAGCAGAGTCAACTGAAGCTGAATCCTATGAAGATGGAGATCCTGTATCTGGGCTGTGGGTTATTGGGTTTGGGAATCTGGCTGCCAGTTCTTGACAGGGCATCTTTGATGCCTACGTCGGCAGTGAGGAGTCTGGGTGTCACTCTGGGTGCTCCCTTGTCAATGGAGGCCTAGGTTTTGGTTGCCAGATCTGCGTTTTTCTATCCCTAGCAGGTCAGGCAGCTTGCTCCCTACCTCTCTACCTCCATGCAATGGTCACCTCCAGGCTGGACTACTGTAACTCACTCTAAACAGAGCTACTCTTGAAGCTGACCCTGAAACTGCAACTGGTTCAAAATGCGGTGGTGCGTGTCCTTACAGGGACTCCGTTTAGGGCACGTATTCGACCTGTGCTGCACCAGCTGCACTGGCTTCCAGTTGAATTCTGAGTCAAGTTCAAGGTTCTGGTTTTAACCTTCAAAGCCCTTTGTAGACTGGGACCTACGTATCTGTAGGACCATCTCTCCCTGTATGTTCCTTGGAAGGTGATACACTCCGCAGATCAACATCCACTGGTGATCCCTGGCCCCAAGGATGTTTGACTGGTCTCAACCAGGCTCTGGCAGTGGCCTGGTGGAACACTCTCCTGGTTGAGAGCTGGGCCTTGCGGGACCTATTACAGCTTTGCCAGGCCTACGACTGTGGTTGAGGAGCTGGTGGACTATCCTGCTGAACTCTTGCCTGGTCTGCTCTGCATCCGCCATCTTAATTAGACCTACTATACCTGCCCCACAGAAAGTTTGCAATTGTTAGTCTGAGATTTTGGAGATTTGGAGATTTTTAGGGACTTGTGGTCCTTGTTTTTATACTATATTTTACAGCATTTTATTGCTGTTTTATGTAATATTTATTGTTATTTATGATATTGTGACCACCTTGAAACGCTTGTGGGGAGGGCACGGTATAAATCTAATAAATAAATAAATAAAAATAAATAATATTTTGCAGCATAAACTGGTATGCTCAAAATGTTCTACAATGAAGTCCAGAAAGGAAACTTATGTGAGGTTGAGATTAATAATGGGATGAAGTCTTGGTGGAATTAGATCTCCAGTTAATGAAAATTTTGTAAAATCTCCATGTGTGATGAGCGGACAGCAGATGACAGCCAATGTTGTACAGCAGCTATGGCAGATCCAGGTTCGAATCCCCACTCTGCTGTAGAAGCTTGTTGAGTGAGGTACATTAAACTCTAATGTGCCTCACAGAGCTGTTGTGAGGGAAATATGGAGCTGAGGACAATGATATAATCAGCTCTGGGTAATGAAGTAAATAAATAGATAAAATAAGTAAATTATTTCAAGTCCATCATAAACACACTGCCATGCACCGAAGTGACTTTGGCAATGTCACTGAAATTATAAATTGACTAGCAACAAAGCCCATTGTGGGGGGAAAATACAACGGGCTCTAGAAAGGGGAGGGTGGGCAGGCAGGCACTTGCTCCTCCTCCATCACTGATTCTAGCTGGTGAAGGAGGGGGGTGGGCATTGTCATCTGTTCCATGCCTGATCTGCCTGATCTCAGACAAATGAAGGGGTGGTGGGCTTTGCTACCTGCTCCTTGCCTGATACCTTCTGGGTAAGGGGGGGGGGGTATTGCCTCCTGTTCTGCGCCTGACTATGGCTGGGTGAAGGGGGGCAGGCATTGCCACCTGCTCCAAGCCTGATCCCACCTGAGTGAAGGAGGGTGGGCATTGCCAACAGCTCTATGCTGGGTGAAGGGAGGAACAGGTATTGCCTCCTGCTCCACACCTGATCCTGACATTTGAAGGTGCACAGCAGGATTAACTACTTGCTGTGCTCCTGATGCCAGCTGGGAGAAGGGTGTGCAGGCATTGCCACCTGCTCCACTCCTAATACCAGCTGTGTTAAGGCCGGGGGGCATTGTCACTTGCTCCACTCCTGATCCCAGCTGGGTGAAGGAGGGGGGAGTGGGCATTGCCACCTCCTCCAATTCTGATTCCAGCTGTGGGAAGGAGGGTGGGCATTGTCATCTGATCTGTTCCTGATCTCAGCTGGGTGAAGGGGGTGGATTTTGTCACCTGCTCTGCGCCTGATCCCAGCTGGGTTAAGTTCGGTGGTGGGCATGGCTACCTGCTCTGCTTCTGATCTCAGCGGGGTGAAGGGGGAAGGGCATTGCCAAGTGCTCTGCTCCTAATACCAGCTGAGTTAAGGTGGAGGTGGCATTGGCACCTGCTCTGCTCCTAATAACAGCTCTGTTAAGGTGTGAGGAGAAATGTCACCTGCTCCACTCCTAATATCATCTGGGTTAAGGCAGGGGTGGGCATTGCCATCTGTTCTGCTCCTAATACCTGCTGGATTAAGGCAGGGGGAGAGTATTGCCACCTACTCCACTTCTAATAGCAGCTAGGTTAAGGCAGAGGTGGGCATTGCTACCTGCTCCGCTCCATATACCAGCTGGGTTAAGGCAGGGGACAGGCGTTGCCACCTGCTCCACTCCTGATCCCAGCTTCCTGAAGGGGGAGTGGGCCTTACCACCTGCTTCTCTCCTAATACCTGCTGGGTTAACGCAGGGGGTGGGCATTGCCACCTGCTCTGTTCCTAATACCAGCTGGGTTAAGACCGGGGGGCTAGCACTGTCAACTGTGCCACTTCTGATCCCAACTGGTTCAAAAGGGGGGCGGGCATGGCCACCTGTTCCACTGCTGATACCAGCTGGGTTAACGCGGGGGTTGGGCACTGCCACCTGCTCCACTTCTAATACCAGATAGGTTAAGGCAGGAGGTGGGTATTGCCACCTGCTTTGCTCCTAAAGGCAGCTAGGTTAAGGTAGGCAGAGGGCATTAGGAGCATTGCTCTGCTCCTAATACCAGCTGGGTATACCTTAGGTATAAGGTGGTGGTATGTGGGCACTGCCACCTTCTCCGCTCCTAATGCCAGCTGTGTTAAGGTAGGGGTGGGCATGGTCACCTGCTCCATTCCTAATATCAGCTGGGTGAAGGTAGGAGGTAGGCATTGCCACCTACTCCGCTCCTTATATCAGCTGGGTTAAGGTGGGGGGTGGGCACTGCCATCTGCTCCGCCACTAATATCAGCTGGGTTAATGAAGGGGGCAGGTATTGCCACCTTCTCCACACCTGATCTCAGCTTGCTGAAGGGGTAGTGGGCATTACCACCTGCTCCTAATACCAGTTGGATTGGGGCAGGGAGTGGGCATTGCCACCTGCTCCACTCCTAATACCAGCTGGGTTAAGGCAGGGGTGGCTTTGGCACCTGATCTGCTCCTATTACCAACTGGATTAATGCGTGGGGTGGGCATTGCCACCTGCTCCGCTCCTAATACCAGCTGGGTTAAGGTGGAGGGGCAGGCATTGCCAACTTCTCTGCTCCTGATCCTAACTGGTTCATAGGGGGGCAGACATTGTATGCTGTTCCACTGCTGATACCAGCTGGGTTAACGCAGGGTTTCGGCATTGACACCTGCTCCGCTTCTAATACCAGCTGGGTTAAGGTAGGCAGAGGGCATTGCCACCAGCTTTGCTCCTAATACCAACTGGGTTAAAGCAGTGTGTGTGTGTGTGTGTGGCAATGCCACCTGCTCTGCTCCTAATATCAGCTGGGTGAAGGCAGAAGGTGGGCATTGCCATCTGCTCCCATCCTGCTCCCGGCCTGGGCTTCCCACCACGGCACGCTTTCTGAAGGGAAATAGTGCCTTGCCTAGGCTTCTCTCCATGTCAGCGCCCTCTGGTAGTGCACCAGGGTATAAAGTGAGTTGTCTGAAACACGCTTACTCAAATTATATAGTAAGATAACATTCAGATATTCCCATCATCACAGTCCCAATGCTGAAATCTGTTATCCAGTTTGAGTATTTTGGACTATGAGTAAAAACCCTTGATTGTATGCACTTGTTCCTGGATATCCATGAGTTTCATTAATTAATATTTTCTAGAGATACTTTTGCCTCATATCACAGAATCATAGATGATCAAGATGATCAAGAAAGGTTGAAGGGCAGGAATTACTCAATTTAACCTTGGTGTTTAAGTTGCTTTATTGTTATGCCTTATGATTACACTTACATTTTTTCCTGCTGAAAATAACATATATTTGAAGCTGAATTCATATCAAAATAGACCTTTTTAAAATATAGAAAACCATACCAAACCATATAATCAAAGGCTAAAGCACATGCAAAATATTTTTCTAGTTACCTGTCACTGAGATGGAGAAAACTGCTATTTTCATCAGGTTGCTCATCTTCGAAGCTCAGATTGGACCAGCTGCCGGTGCTGTCATCACCTGCGCTGAGACTTATTTGCTGGCTGACTATGGATTCAGCAGAATGAAACCCCTCTTCTCCAACAGAGCTAAACAAAAATTAAAATGGACACATCATCACTGTGGTTCCGGATCCACATTATTCCCAAATAAAGGTACAGGTCTTCTTCCATCCTACCCCAGCGGCTGTCTATTGGTGTCATACTGGATGTGCTCTGAAGACAAGGCAGAAAGTTTTAAACGTGGAAGAGTCTGACATTAGGGCATTCTTCCCTTTGTGAGACCAGGTCTTTCAAAAGTATTTTTCTACTAACTGATTGAGGATTGCCTCAAACTCAAAATCAGCTGCTTTCAGTTGGCTCATCCACATGGTAAATTTGCTGTTGGTATATAACTGAAAAGCCAAAGAATGCGAAGCCAAAAAATGCATGGAAGCAGTCCCTATCTTTCCACCAAATTACTACATGAAGTTCCTAGACATGAGATTTGGGGGGGAAACTGCAACCAGAGGGTGAGAATTCTACAGCATGGAGCCTCTTGATCCACAGTATATTCCTAATGGACATGCATGACAAGTTTGTGTGCAAGCCATTTTACAACAGCAACAGTAAAAATACAGTAAGAAGATAAAAATAAAAAATCAATTACAAACAACCAGTGAAATATATAAACTGAACAGATTGTGTTGGCAAATGGGTGGGGGGAACCAGGGCAGAACCACTTAGAAGGCCTCATGTCTTGCAGATACCCACCACAATTCATAAAACAGGGGGAAGTGGTGCAGGACTTCCCAAACTGACTTCAACTGGCAGACAGGCCCAGACAGAAGCCGCCTTTAAAGGTTGAACTGGGCCATGAGCTGCTTAGGCAACTAGTACAGTTCTTTTAAAGCTGATGAGGTAATTAATGTCTTTAATGGGGCTGCTGCCTTTTATATTAACAGAAGCATCTGAACCATATTCAAGGACCCATATAGAATCTAATACAGTAATCCAACTTGGATGTGACGAGAATGGCTAACTGTGACTTAATCCTACCTCTCAAGAACAGGCACAGCAACCAAAACTGGTTAAAATTCCTGCATACCACAGAAAAGACCTGGGCCTATATTTGAAGCACAAATCTAAATAAGCCCCATGCTCTGAACCTGCTCTTTTAGGGGGGAAGAAAAGCCATGCAGAACAGACCAACTCCTCTGTCTCTGACTGGCAGGCTACGTTACCAACCAACTGCACCTCAGTCTTGCCTGGATTGCGTGTGAGTTGGGGACATTTCATCCAAGCCTTACTTTCTCTAAACAATGGTTCAGTACATCCACAAAAAGGCTTCTCCAATGAAAAGGAGAACAAAGCTGGGTGACATCAGGATAATTATGACATCTCACTCCGAATTTCCAGCTGGTCTTTCCTAACAGTTTTATGCAATGTTGAAAGGCATGCAGGACAGCATGTAACCCCATGGGACCCATACACAAACACTACAGAGTAGAGCTGCTCTCTGGCCAACAATCACCAGAGTGGTGCTCTCAGAGCTCGCATTTTTGCAAACCAAAAGATGCTCCATGCAACCTCACAGGCAGCCTTACATCAGGGCGACACGTCCAAAGCATGCCTACACAGAAGCAAGCCCTAATAAACTCCGTTGTGCTAATTTTAAAAACACACAAAATTGAGTTGCCTATTAATTGCATTTTGCTCACATTTCTTTGCTCTATACATTTCTCTTTTCTTCTTAAGGCCAAGATAGACGTAATGTTTTAAAACTAATCAGACTGAGTTGACTGGACCTGACTTGCTTTCCCCACCACCACACAGCAGCTGTGGGAAACCAAATTTTGAAACACTGCCAAGGGCCTGATTTGGATCGGGACCATGGTGTAGGGAGAGGAGAGGATTCTGCCCATCTTCAGTATTGTTTCCTTGAGCTGAAATGGCCTCAGGTGGCTATTTCTTGGAGTGGTATTCAGAGTAAGCACACAGGACTACCTGATGAACATTTACAGTTATGTGCAACCCAGTTTCCATCATTCTGGTCTCTGTGAGGTCCCACATCGGAGATTAGTGAGATGGCTTACCAAGGACGATGCTCTTACAGGCTGTGTTGAGCAGCTCTTCAGCCTTCTGAGTCTGCTAAAGTTGACATGCACAGTGTAGCATTTAACAATGTCAGTGAGAAAGGTTGCTCTACAGATTACCTCCCAGAGATAGGCAGAAAAGATGCTTGGGCTCTGGTGGTGATCAAGAAACTGCAATGGACTGGCTACATGCACCAGCTGATAGCAAGCCTGGATCCAAAATCCCACCTAACGCAAGACAGTTTGCACTAAAACTCTGCTCTCGCTACGGCTGGGCCAGGCATGAATTCTGTGTATGGCCGAGCATTAATCCTGTTTCATCTTGTTGATGGGAGGAGCATGGGAGGAGTGTATGTATACAACAGCAGAGAGCATGGCATTTTGTGTTGTGAACAGTGGCAAACAGATCAAATGTGTGAATCTGTTGTGTGGATACAGGAAGTGGAGATCTCGTTGCTCATCCACTCGGGGATCTCCACAGGACCCTGCTCAAGGCATCTACCATTACACTGTCTTCCCCTGCGATGTGAACAGCCTGTAATTTTACATGTTCGCTGAGGAACCGTTCCCGAGTCAGAGCGGGTTCTGCAGAAAGAGCCCCTCTCTTCTTGTTCATGCAACACATGGCCGTGGTGATGCTTCTCATAATCTGGATCAATTTCCCTTTGACCATGTTCTTGAAAGCTACAAACGCATACCGTATGGTCTGAGTTATAGTGCATTTGTGTGTAAGACTTGCTGCTTGACAGCAGATCCAACAGGCTGAATGGAAGCCTGGAGGTTTTCACAATGCACAGAAATTCAGGTCTCAGCTTGTTCTGCTATATCTTTTCTTTCTGTTTAGTCTTAGCCTTTTTACTGGCAGCTACAACAGGCTGCAGAGCAATGCCTTCTCAGCTGTAGTTGACACAGGAAGGAGGGAGGTGCTCAACTTTCAGAGTGACGGGGGGCACTTATTTCTGAGGGAGAACTGCTGGGGACAGCAGCAGGCTGTGCGACCAACTCTCTTCCTCTAAGAGCCTTCTCACAAAATGAAGCTTTCAGTTGGGATGTGGTTCTTAGCTTTTGGAGCAAACTGTCTGAAAAGAGCACACCTTAAGGAGTCATGTTCATCACCAAGACAAAAACAACACAGGGTTAATTTTTGGATTACGCCATCTTCCTTGCACATTGAAAAGGTGTTTTTTTTTTTTTATCAAAGAGAACATTTATAAAATGATCTATCGTTGGTACATGACACCAAAGAAGATTGCGCTAGGGAATTTGAATACTTCTAATAAATGCTGGAAATGTAAGAAGCATGAGGGCTCCCTCTATCATATGTGGTGGTCGTGTGAGGTAGCCAGGCAGTACTGGGGGGAAATAATAAGAGAAATGAGTGAAATTTTACAATTTCAAATTAATAAGAACCCAGTAAGAACCCAGAACTCCTGCTACTGAACTTGGGAATGGAGGGAATTCCAGCCCAACACAGGACGTTGATATTTTATATGACAGCAGCAGCTAGACTTTTGTATGCGCAAAAATGGAAAGTACAAGAAGTGCCAACTATTGAAGATTGGACTTACAAATTGCTGTATATGGCTGAAATGGACAAGATGACAAGAAAATTGAGAGATCTGGACTCAGGGCAGTTCAACACAGACTGGGAGAAGCTGAAACAATACCTGGAGAAGAAATGGGAGGTGGGAGGAAAACTGTGGCAGTTTGAGAACTACTGAAGTATTGAAGTAGAGGGGGGAGACTTTACCGGGGGGAGAAGAGATAAATGTGAATTAATAAGCAGTCAGATTAATAGATTGACATATATACAGATATATATAGGTTAACAAACAGAACATAGAGAAAATAATTAATTATAAGGACTAAATATAAGGAGCGATTAACTAACAATATTTTCTTTTTTTTCTGACAAGTTTTGTACCAAACTGAATGTCTGAAGATATAGATGGGTCAAATTGATTGACTACGTGAGGAGAGATATATAGAACTATTATAAAAAGATAGAATGAGTAATATATATAGAGAATAAGTCAAATTGTTTGATATAAACGAATGTATGATCTACATGGTTTATGATATATAGAAATACCTGAAATTGAAAAATTGAGATAAATTGTTTATCTAAGATGGAAACAAAGGCTTACAGTTTGGGCATATAATGTTAAAAATAGTTAAGGATGTACTGCTTAGAATAATGGAGAATATATATTTGTTTTAGATAGAGGAAGCTAATAAAAGTAAGGGAAAGGGGACAAAGGGTTGGAAAGCTGTTGGAAGTCAACAAAAAGGGGGGGGAAAGGGAGGGGGTTAGAGATGAAAAAATTGGGGAAAATTGAATGTAAATGTGGAAATAATGGAGTCTAACCCAATAAAAATTTTTCAAAAAAAAAAAGAAAAGAAAAGGTGTTTTTTTTAATGAGCAGTATTTATGCAATGAAAAAGAACATTCACGCTATCAAGCCTCAAGCCAATGAAGAGACAGGAAGAAGAAAAAACCCTGAAAGTAGGGAATGAAGAACTATATAATACTTTTATTATTGACAAAGCAGCTTCTCAAATAATGCTTTCTATCTGCAGTGGCAAGAAAAACTAAAAATCACCGAAAGGAGGCGAAGTGCTTTGTGTTTTCAGGAGCTCTAGAGTTCCTAGACCCAGGGGGAACTGCACAGATGCAACAATGAACCTTTACTCTTAAATACCAAACGGTGCTGTCCCCCTCTGTCCACATGCACCACATGCTTACCAGATTGTCTCCTAATGCTGGTGGAGGGAGTTACTCTGGGAAAGTACCGGCCAGGAGTGTTTTGTGGCTTTCAAAGCCAAAGAGGTTACACTTTTAGGTGTCCTCAGTCTAATGTTGAAATTCGTATTTAAGGAATTTCACATAATTTTTTTTTAAAAAAATTAAAAAATAAAAAGCAGTTTAAATTATTAACATCTAAATATCATAAAATGTTCTTAACCTGAGTATCACCATACAGAAACTGGCTACTTGGCAAGTGCCACCTTATAGTGCGGGCATGAAAAAAACGTATGTTGCGTGGTCTCAATCTCCCTCGACTGGCAAGTACAAGGCCTTTCACTAAGGGGAATATTCTTATACTTGCCTTCAAGTATGGCAGAAGTAAGGGCAGAGCGCCTAACTAAAGTGAAAGCTCTTCTGAACCCTTTTACTTCCAAAGATGTTAAATAGTTTGCCGGTTCCGCCGAGTATTTGATATTTACCCAAACCTTTGTATTTTGTAAACTGGAGAAACTGGTTTGCCGTTCAATAACTTCAGTTCTCTGCTTAACTAGTTTTTTGCATGCTCTATTCCACAAGAAAGACACATTTGGGGAGAGAGACCAATTCTCAGCAAATAGCTCTGAACAGCCTTCAGTCAGTTTGATTGAGAGTTGTCACAGGGGAATAGACCTTGTGGGTTAAGATATCCCTTTATCCACATATATAATGTACAGACCCAGGCTTCAACTTTCAAACAGCCTGTCTCCAGTCTTACCCTAGAATTTGACACACACCTAGGAACCTGTAGAATGGTTCTTAAGAACTTAAACTGAACTCTTTCTTGTAGTGCAAAGCATGAGCTGGGCGCCCCATAAATACAGCAATTGGGCTAAAGTCTTAGCCTTATATAATTTGAGAGCCACCCCCCTCCATTGAGCTTGATGGAATTTTGCTATGCTATTTGCAGATCTTTCTCCTTGGTCCGCAGCATAATTACTATGTTGGAGCTTAGAGCCTGAGGCCTGCAGGATCATCCCCAAGGAAAGTTGTTAATTTGGCCATTAATTGACCAGGACCAGGTCTTTGGCCTGCGCCCCAAAAGAATGATCTTGGTTTTCTGATAGTTGATTGTGAGGGACTCATTTGCACAATATGAGGAGAGCGTCGCCAATGTCTCCCTCAGCCCCATAGGATAGTAACACTGTGTCATCAGCATATAATAAAAATGGTACTGACCTGCCGGCAAGTTTGGGAGGATTTTTTTTTCAAGTGATAATCCTTCAGACTCGTGTAAGAAAGTGCATATATATTTTGGAGATATGTAAAACAAGGGGTGGGAAGGGCAATCAAAAATGCATATAATGGTCCAAATAAAAAAATTTAAGTTATTCATTCACTTTACCGGCTATGTGAATCTAATAGAAAGACTGGGCCTTTTCAGCGGTGGTGCCTTGCCTTTGGACCATCCTCCCAATTAAAGATTGCCTGGTGCCATTTCACTTTAGATGCCATGCCAGAACATTTCTTTTTACCCAGCCTCCATCATTTTTAGCTGTCTGCTTCCATCCTAAGGGCTATGTTATAGTACCATTTCAGGATGCTCAGCGTTATTTTTTACTTTTTTTATACCCTTGCCTGCTGTACTGTTTCAGTCGTGGGACATCTTGAGGTCTCTGGAAAGGTGGCATATAAATTTTCTTTAAAAATTAATTAAATCTAAAGCTAACTTTTTAATTTATATGTTCTCTATGACAAGGTGGAAGGGATCTCGTAATAGCTAATATTGGAAATCCAAGTAAATCCAAGTGATGCTCTACAGAGAGTGAAGGTAAAACTGAGGTGACCCTACGATGTCTGCAGAAGAGAGTTAAATCCTGTTGACAGTTGAAACGGATGATATCATGCATAGTTCTTTGTATATGCTAAAACTGAAAAAATTATTGTGTCCACAAATGTAAGTGCCTGTTTTTCCCCCTAAATTTAAATAAGTGTGAAGGATGCACATGCTATGTTGTTTTCAAATTTTTACTACATTAGTCCAATAAAAATCATTTCCACATAAAGCTCCCTGCTGGAAAACTTCATTATGTTAAACTGTGAGGTAGAATCAAGGAAGTTCTGCAAAGCTGGTCTCATTTACAGCTTCTATGGTTTGGAAATGCTGCACGTATTAAGATAACGATTTTACCAAAACCCTTTCTTGGTTTGAAAATCTTTTAATACCAATTTCACTGCAAGCTTTACAAACATGGCAAAAGATACTAAGGCCTTTTTCGCCCTTACAGTTTAAACCGCCATTTACTGCGCTGATTTATAAACATGCACTGCGATTGCAATGGCTTTGGCATGGCATCCCCACATTCCACACTGTCCAAGGCATCCTGTTTTTCATTTTAGAAGGGCTTTGAAGCCTCAATGCAGTTTTGGGCTTTTGGGGCTTTGCAATTCACGTCATTTTTAAAGAAAATTTTGAGCAGGCATAGTAACGCTCCAATGTTGAAACCCACTCCCCTCCCCCATATTTGCTGATTGGGCTGTCTCATGCCCACTGGACAGGCCATTGGTGGCGGAGTTCTGGGGAGAAACACGTACTTTTCATGCTTGTTCCACTCTCATTTATTTTTTTTAAAAGCCAAGCCAGGGAAGAGTTAAAATGCTGCTGCTTTATCCCCTCCCAGCAGCTTCCCTGCTGTTTTGTTTCCAAAGGGCTGTGCAAAAGGCTTGGGTTTTTTTTCTCTTTGGCCAAGCCTGAAACATGCCTGGGAGAGAGGAAAAAGCAGCCATTTAATCCTTTCCTGGCTTTTAAAGCCAGGAGGAACGTGCAGTAAGGTTACAATGTTACAACCTTACAACCCATTCTTGCCTTTGGGGAAAAAAAGTGTACGTGTGCATATCCCAAGGGAGGAAGGAAAAAGCAGCCATTTAACCCTTTCCTGGCTTTTAAAGCCAGCAGGGAATTGTTTTGCTGACTTTTAAAGCCAGCAAGTTTAGGAATTGTTCCTAGCTTTGAGGGAAAAAAAGGCTGTTTGCATACCCAGGAGGAAGGAAGTCAAGGGAGAAGCAGCCTTATGACCCTTACCTTGCTTTACTGATAAAAATGGCGGAAAAGTTCAGAGAGCTGGGGAGGGTGGGAGTGGTTAATTCTGCACAGACCAATCAGCTCTCAGTGAAAAGGAGAGTGGGGAGAAAAGCAGGAGTATAGAGTTCGCACTGACAGTAACTGGGCCAGACACAACTGGGCAGGGGCTTCAAAATAAATTCATGGTATGTCTGCAGGGGGGGAAATCTGGGATACCACAGACAAACATCGTTACTGCATCCCATGACTACCTTGCAAGTGTGAAACTCCTGCAAACATGGGAAGCAGAACAGATACTGAAACGCTTTAAAGTCCCAGTGTGAAAAGGACCTAAATGTATATGGTCTACAAAGAGACCACAGTCTTTATCTATCTTAAAGAGAGCCAAAACGGATTGAGTATTGCAATACCCCAATGATTCAGTTAATTATGATAGCTAGACAATTATACTGGCAGCTACACTTTTTGAAGATGAAGAATAAATCATAATAATGTATTGAATTTGTGGCATGAGATGTTTTTAGAGGAAGCATGACAAATGTAACATTTAAAAACAGTGTTGCACTTATCTGTAACTGTTTTTCGTTGAGGTCTTCTGTGCAGGCACACATGGGACTGTGCATGCGCAGGCCTGCCAGAGGTTTATTAGCTATATTTTAAAAAACCACTAGGGGGCACCCTCGCCCCTCATGCACTTGCACAGCTGTTTCCCCACCCGAAACAGCCCTCTAAGGAGGCGGGTCGCCCCTCATACCCTTAAGTCCTCTTTCGCCACTGTAATCTCAGGTAAGTAATAAAAGAACAGGGAAGGAGGAGGAGAAAAAATTCTTTCTATATTGCTGGGATATAATATTTAAACCAAACTTGATTGTTGTCCTAACCAAATATTTCAGTTGAAGTATTTATTTCTACTGCAACATAAAATCAATGCAGGGAACTTTAAAATTTTCCCATTTTAATTTTTTAGGAAAACTCGCATCACTGGGGAACACTGTGCCTGTTAAGGAGATATAAAGAATTCATTAAGTGTACTTACAGCAAAATGCTTAAAAAGTGAATTTCTGCTTGGACTCATCCCAATCACTGTCCCTTACACAGAGAATTTATACTTTTAAAAATTCATGACAGAATTCAGACCAAATCTCTCTGTCTCAACTCTCCCTGCCCAGTAATCTTCCCCATAAGAGTAATTCCCAGTATGATCTTTCCTTCACATATCTGAAGTGCGGTGTGACTCCTGAAAACTAATGGTGAAATAAATGTTGTTAGTCTTTTAAGGTACTGCTGGTTTTTTTTGTTTTATTTCACATGCCCTGAGAGACCAAGGCAAAGTTGGTAATAAACAAAAAAAAAAGAAAAGCTAGCAAGCTGTCTGAAATTTACATATCACATGCCTAGCACCTAAGCAGCTGAGCCCAAAGGGGGCTAGAAAAAATGATTTCAGTCTACTGAAGTTTCAGCTTTCAAAACTAACATTTAGGAAGCTTTCAAAATAAGTGGCCTGTATTTGTTTCAGGGCTACTTATGTCAAGTTCACCTGAGTTTGGAAGAAAATTGACAATACAGAATTTGAGTAAAGCTAAATGTTCTGTATTTTGATACCTCATTTGTCTCTTGCTGTTGGGATGCAAATCAGCACTCAGTTGGTTTGAATCCCACTACTGCCATAAGCTCAGCAGCGGCCTTGAGTTTGACTAGGGGTGTGCGCTTCGGGTGTCCGATTCGGATAAAATACCCTAATCAGAACCTAACTGTAAAGATTCAGGATTCCCGAATCGGGGCCAGCATGATGGCCCCAATTCGGGAATCCCGAATCAAAGCTTCGACAAAGCATTCGGGTTGCTTTGGAGCAACTTTAAAGGGTCCTATGCAAGCAGCAGTTCCCTTTAAAGTATCAGCTGTTAGGCAGCTGAGGGAGTCCCCCCTCCACCATCTAACAGCTGATAGTATAAAGGGACCTGCCCTTGCAAGCTGGCAGGGCTATTTAAATTATCAGCTGGCAGGCGGCAGGGGGGATCCCCCCCCAGTCACCTGACAGCTGATAGTTTAAAGGGAGTTGCCGCTTGCACGCGGCAGGGCCCTTTAAACAACCCCACCCCCACCCCCATAGCCCTAGCTCCCACACCCACCCCAGCCCTTCACCAGCCTCAGCCCCAACCCCCCACCTACCTTACCTCTGATGTTGGGGGCGGGCGGTGAAGGCTTCCTCCGCTGCCCTGCAGGCCCACAGGTGAGTGGAGGAGGATACCAAGGGCCTTCCTGCCCCTTGAATGACAGCCACAGCTGCCATTTGAGGGGCAGAAAGGGCCCTTTTAGGCTTCCTCCACTGCCCTGCAGGCCCACAGGACAGCGGAGGAGGCTGCAAAGGGCCCTCCCGCCCCTCAAATGACTGCCATGGCTGTCATTTGAAGTGCAGGAGGGCCCTTTGCAGCCTCCTCCACTGCCCGCGCGAAAGTGGAGGAAGCCTAAAAGGGCCCTCCTGCACTTCAAATGACAGCAGCGGCTGTCATTTGAAGTGCGGGAGGGCCCTTTGCAGCCTCCTCTGCTGTCCTGTGGGCCTGCAGGGCAGTGGAGGAAGCCTAAAAGGGACCTTTCTGCCCTTCAAATGGCAGCCACAGCCACAGCTGCCATTTGAGGGGTGGAAAGGGCCTTTTTTCTTTCTCCTCTGCTGCAGGTCTGCAAGGCAGGGGAGGAGGCCTTCACCGCCCGCCCCCAACATCAGAGGTAAGAGGGAGGCTGGGGCTGGGGTGGGGCTGGGGTAGGGGTTAGGCTGTTTAAAGGGCCCTGCCACTTGCAAGTGGCAGGTCCCTTTAAACTATCAGCTGTCAGGCGGCTGGGGGGGGATCCCCCCTGCCACCTACCAGCTGATAGTTAAAGGGCCCTTTCCTGCAAGAAAGGGCTCTTTAAACTATCAGCTGGCAGGCAGCTGGGTGGGACCCCCCCCCACCTGCCAGCTGATAGTTTAAAGGGACCTGTGCTTAAACAGACAGGAGGGTGATGGGTGGGGTGGGGGTGCTGGGAGAAAACCCAGCCCCCTGAGTCACCTTGGAACGCTCCGAATCTTTACGGAGCATTCCGAAGCGAATCAAACACCTGAATCCGAAGCGGCTTGCCACTTTGGGTTTTGGGTGTTCCCGAATGTTTTTCCTGCTTCAGATAAACCCGAAGCAGGAAACCCAAATATCTTCGGGCTGCACACCCCTAGGTTTGATACTCCTCTCAGCCGCAGCTCCCCACCTATATTGTGAGGATAATAATATTGACTTTGTTCACCACTCTGAGTGGGGCACTCATCTGTCTAGAAGAGTGGTATGTAAGTGCAGTTATTATTACTGTATATTATTACAATATACCATCTTCAGGTATATTTCTTATTTACTTCTGGGGTAGGGTGGGATTTGAACTCAGGTCTCCCAGGTCGTAGCTTTCATGGGATGACTGCTGATGAACAGTAGCAAGCAGGCAGCCCTGGGTCAGTCATGCAAGTCATGTAATATAAAGTCTGATTCTGAGCTTGGCCCCAATGAGCCCTCCCTCAAACGCCAAAAGAGCCCAAAAGGCCCCTGCCCAGTCCCCTTGCCTTTTACTGGCAGAAACCAACCCTGGAAGGATAGCAATACTGTTGTAGTGACCTTGCAATGGCCACTGAGGGCATACATTTCTTAAAGCTAAAGGTGCTCCTTTCATCATTTTGGGAAATTTTAATTCCCCTGATCATATTATTATTACAATATCTATTTTTCATAGTCCACTAGATGTTTGGGTTGGAATTTCTGGCCCCTCACCAACCCAGATTTTATCCAAGAATCTAGAAATCAGTGAGGTATCACCTCCGTATATGGCACGTTCCAAGTAGAGCAGCTGTTTGCAACTGTCCAGTTGTTATTCTGCCTATGCCAATATCAGCCAGGTGTTTAATTAGTCCTTTTGGAATCACACCTAGCATTCCTCACACTACTGGAATAATGTTTCTCCCACAGATGCTGAACTTCAAATCTTAGATTTTGATATCTTGCTATCTTTTCAGTCTCCTTTTCCTCAATTTAACTGTTACCTGAAATTGCTACATTAATCAATTTGACCTTCTAACTTTCAACTACAGTTAATATCTGGGGTATTATGTTCTAGCTTCTTAACCGTTTGGATTTTGAAATCCCACAAGATCTTAACTTTCTCATTTTCTTTTTCTTGTCTTTCTTTTTTTTTAGTCTCAGAAATCAAGAATTTAATAGAGCTATTTGTAAGACACTATTATGATGTCCTCCAGGGCAAGAGCTTGACTTGTAGATACTGTAAAAGGAATCACTGTACACACTTCTGTAAGCAAGCTAAAAGGTCTGCCATCTAATTGCCAGAGGCCTTTTCTGGGGAACAGAGTGCCTTTCTCAAGTGCCTGCTGTATCCCACAAATTCTGGGAGGGGAAGTGGCGGGAGAAGGGACTGTCCAAGAGAGAATTACCTGGCTTATGGTGTTCCGCTGCAAACCTCATGCAATTTCAGAGAACCCTTCCCCAAGCAGATTGTTACACTGCCAACAGCAAGCGTGGAGCTCCCAAGCCACTCTGGTTCTGTCCAAATGAATGAGATGTTCCTTCCCATAAGTAACACAACCAATATGAATCAAGCTGTGGGTTGCAAGGAAGGTTTCAGTCTGAGCACTTTGCTGCATGGGTTTTTTTACTATGGATTTCTCATTTTCAACAACTTTCTCAGGCTTACTTTCCAATCAGTATTTTGCGGATGGTATTATGATTATTCAGATTTTTCCTCAATCCTAGGGCATTTATCTGGTTCGCAGAAAGATCTGTCTTGTTTGTTCATGGCTCCAATCACTGGATTTAAGTATCCAAAGATTTGGCCACAATAGTTATAAGATACACTGATTTTAACTCCAACTCAGTAAGAATTAATGCCCCATACTTGCATACCCATACCCCTCCTCTTCTATATCTGACCAGTTTCTGTACCATGCATCTGACGAAGAGAACTTGATTCTCGAAAGCTTATGCTACAATAAAATTGGTTAGTCTTAAAGGTGCTACTGGACTCTTTTTGATTTTGCCCCATACTTGTGACTCCTCCATTTCATACATTAGAACACTTGTATTAATAATGATATAATACATATATTTTCACAAAACAGTACAGATCAGTCCATGTTCTAAAACCAAATCAGGGGAAAAAAGAACGCAGCTTTACCTTATGTTGGCAGCCTGACCAATGTTTGTCATACAGGAAGTCATGATTTCTGTAGTGAGACTTTCTGCAAAGCTGATCCCATCGTGGCCAATTCCACTATCAGCTGCCAAACTTGTGTTGCTAAGCTGCCTCTCTGCTTTGTCAAAAGTGGTAGAAATCACATTTTCAGCAAATACTACCTTTTCATCCATATTAATATGAATTTTAGGAATATCAAGGTGAAGAAAGTGAGGTTTTTGAGAGCTGCCGCTTAGCCTTGAATTTGAAATCTGTCCACCTTTAGAATGGAGTTCTTGTACAGGGAGGTGCAAAGATGGGCTTCCAGTGCAGTACTGATGCTCTTTCATACAACAGTATCTGCAAGAGGCTGCAGGAAAGGGAGACAACTTTTCTGCATGTGTTGATCTTTCACCATTAGTCCAGTTTCCAGTAGTTTGGAGAGTAGCAGATTCCATGCTTACTTCTAAAGTGTCATCGACTATCTTCCTAGCATATTGTTCTATGGCGTGAATAATGCCCTCTCGGTAAGCACATTCATTTAAACTGCCTGTACTATGATACAACTTCTGTTTGCAACAGAAAGGAGACAGTGATTTTGAAAATGTCTTAAGATCATCTGTGACTGTGACTTTACTGACTTGGGATTTTTTATACAAACAAGAATCAGTTAAGGATTTTGGCAAGCAAACTGTTGACATTTTTAATTTTCTTCTGACATCAGAGGTGATACTACAAGCAAGGGATTCTGAGAAATTTAGTAACTTTGGATATGCAGTTCTACTTATGCTGTATTTGCTGTCAGAAACTCGTTTTCCAAAATGATGTATATTATTTCTTTTCTGTTTCTTTGTATCCTTGCTCACTAGCTCAAATGGATCAAGCATACTGTTTAACTGCAAATTCTGTGCCGGGGCTACTTTTCTATTATACTTCATTCTGAGTTTACGGGCAGCTTGCTGCATACCAGATTTTATAGATCTGTAAGCAAGTCTACTGGCAAACTGCTCCATTATTAGTTCACTGTGACCACCTTCTCTTTTCAGAATCTGAATAATGTGATCCGCATATTCATCCGTTACACTTTCACAGCTTGGAAATTTTGATATCAGGCCGGGAGCTTCTGAGCTCTGGGATAAAGGCAGTACAGAAGAATCTGCCTCTTTAGACCACTGGTCTGCCAACAGAAATTTTTTGCCTTTTGACCAGCATTCATTGCAGTTTCTCTTAAGATTTAGACTGTCAGCCTGATTAACATGTTTCAACCTCAAATGTTTGTAGTGTCTTGATTTTACTATTTTCTTTGCTTCACTAATGACCTTGCCAGCCATATCACTTGCATAAATCCACAATGTACATACATTTTTTTCTGGAACATTCATACATGCAAGGGACCCACATCTTTTGCTTTCCACATTTAGTGGATTTTTTTTTGTTTGAAGTGTTTCATTATCTAAATGTGAAGCAGCCATTTCAGTTGCCATAGAAATTATACACGTGGCCAGGTGATCCGAGTACGCTAGTGTCCTTACTGATGCTTTAACTTTTTCAGCCAGTGTTTCAGAATACTCATCTTCACTGCTTTCAACTTCTTCAGAAAGAGACCGCATCAGCTTCAGCATAAACTCTTCCTTTTCTAAGTAATGATGTTCATTTTCATATACGCCATCCACTTCTGATCTGTACGGTGTAGGAGGAGGAGTAGCAGGAGCAAACTGTTTTGCTAGTTCACCTTTAAGCTTCTTGGTTAGCTTTCTTAAATTCCACTCAGAACAGGCCTGAGAGGGCGTTAAAGGCGTAGGGGGCGGCGTGTCCGGTACCAGGCACAGACTCCCATCTCTCATTTTTGATCCGTCTTCCATACGAAGTGCATCTTCACAGTCAGGTATCACAGAAGCAAGAGTAAAAGCATTTTCATGACCAGACACAGAGACGGCTGCTGTTTTGCACAGGTCATATTTTTCCAGTGGATTACTTACAGGTTTTGCTGAATATCTTTCTGCATCTGGGAACTCATCAGCATGCTTTACAAAAGCCACGGAACAAGGAGGGCTTGCACACGTAGAGAACCTGCAGGCAACAGGCCACTTCCTTTCTTGAACACAGTCTTTAGACCCTGAAGGCAAACGCCCGCGGCAGCGAACTGGAGCTACGTGGAATTCAGATGAGCTACTCAGGGGCATCTGCCGCTGTCCCACGATTACTGGGGTGCTGCTCTTTCTGTCAGGTCGGTTAACTGCGCCTGGCAATTCCGTTTTATTGTTTTCTTTATTCGTTCCTAATCCTACACAATATGCTAGTTTTTCACTTGTAGCAGAACATGGAGACTTGGTTTCATCTACAGACTCTTTTGCTGTTCTCTTTGCCAAATAATTACCGAACATATTTCTACACGTGTCTTGACCAATGCACTGCAAATACGGCGTTTTCTCAGTTTTTAAGATATCTGTATACTGCTTTGAAGAAGTTACTGCTTCATAAGCCTCAGTTACTATCATATCTACCATTGTTCCAGAAAAGTTACTGATAGTTGGCATCTGAGCTAGGTGAGAAATGTTACTGATTTCAGAATTATTTGCTTGTTTAGAGTCATCTTGCTTATATAAAAGGTGAGTGTTACATCCACTACCTGGACCATTATCTGATGTCAGGTAAATACCTCTTAAAGATGTCACTTCATCTTGTCGCTTTCTTGTTGGATAATTCAATTGTGCTGATTCTTTACACATTTTCAGCTGGCCATCTGATGCTGAATGGTTCCTTGTTTTTACATTATCAGTTAAAATCTGGTTTTGACAAAGTGCACTTCCAGCTAAGGGCACTGGAACTGAACTGGCAATGCCAGAAGTGTAGAATAAGGCTGTATGGACGGTATATTCCTTTCTGAATTCCTGTATTGGATTCAAGGCTACTGGCACTTTATCATGAAACTCTGTGAAAGCACTGGAGGTCGGTGTTGATTCCAAAATACTTTCTGAACTAACATATTTTATGTTATTCATAGAAACACTAATTGCTGCTTGGGTGGTAAAGGTCACATCAACTTGAGACAACTCAATGAAAGCTTCCTGAATAACTGACTCAGATAAGTCTTCAGCATATGACTGTACAACCTTATCATCATAGTGGAAGGACCAGTTCTGAGAAGCAGTTGGTGTTGATGGGTGAGAAAACTGGCATACCTCCATTATCCCCTCAAAAACCAGCTCCTCAGCAAGGTCAGCTGCAAATTTTGCAACTGTGTTGGTAAATATTTGTTGCTTCATAGAGTGCAGTTCTTTTAAAGCGCCCGTTATCGCTTCGCTCACCAAGAACCCTGCTAGTCCACTAATAGCTTTCTGTTTCAGTGATAAGGCTTGTTGCCTCCCGATCTCATAAAAAGCCATTTGAAAGGCTGAAGAAGTTAACTTGGCAGCCAGGTGGCAGAGAACATTCGTACATGAAGAAACGCTCTTCTGAAGATCTTTAAAGGCATTGCCAAAACTTTTTTCAACAAGCTCTGAGGCAAATTTCTGGATGTTGTCTTTAATCATTAGTGCTTTCTGTTTAGATTTCCTTTTCTTATTGAGCTCTTTTTCAGACCTATTTCTTTTGATTTCTGCAATAGGAATTCCTTCTCCTTGTGGAACAATTTTGTTATGGTTGGAAAGCTCTTGAGTGTATCTGCACAGTGATGAACTCGGAGAATTAAAGACAGAACCTAGAATTTCAAAGGAAACAGTATTTGCAAAATCCGAGTATGTATGGTAAAGTAAACTGTGATTCTGGCTAATGGTATCTCTACTAATGCCTACGTGACAGAGGCACTCTGGAGAAAAGCAGCTGCTCAATGGACTGAAAGCTGATGATCTGACAGGGCTGAACAAGCCTCCACTATCATCCGATGTTTTCAGTGGACGGGGAGAATCCGGAACATCCAGAAGGTTCTTGCTATGTGAAGATTCTGGTTTGCGAGGAGTCGGCTTCCTCACATTGGCCGGAAGAGTGGGGCGATCCAATTTGAACTTCTGGGGATTCATTGCAGTTGCTGCAGAACTTGACTTTTTACACGAAATCATTTTCTGCTGGGAAAAGTG
Source organism: Eublepharis macularius (assembly GCF_028583425.1). NCBI lineage: Eukaryota > Metazoa > Chordata > Lepidosauria > Squamata > Eublepharidae > Eublepharis > Eublepharis macularius. Next base: position 4,348,476 of record NC_072792.1, read on the forward strand.
ACCTGCACTGGGATCCTTGGCAAGCTGACAGCCACTCTGTATAGTTTGCTCTTGTTCATCAAACTGGTCAAAACTATCAAAAAATTCACTGACTTCGGAGTCCGAGTCTTCTATACCATCTTTCATTACTGGGATTTTTGGTAGCTGAAGCTTTGCCTTTAAGCTTCTTTGATAACCTTCTTCATCTAAGAAAATAACTGGGCTTGGGCTGGAGCATTCTGACTCTGATGATTCAGCAGGCGAGGAGGAAAAGAGTGTTTTATGTGAAAGGTTAACACTTTGATCAGAAGAATTATGTGGTCTGAAAAAACCCATCTGCATCCTGGGATCAGAAACGGAGGCTGTGACTGGACTCCTTACAGAGGGCGACAGTGCTTTAAGTTCCAAGAGGTTAACTAGAACAGCAGCTGATGGCTTAATAACCCTCTTTGGATCAGTGAAGTCTAAGTGCGGAGCAAAGATGGTCTGTGAAGCTGCATCTTGGAGGGGTTTCTCAGGTGTGACTTGGTCTGTGCCACAGGAGAAAAAAAGGTATTAATTCACACACAAAATACCTGAAAATAAAATACTGCAAAAGGCTTGGATCTGCAGAAAATCTCTGCTGAGATCACTGCAGATTTCCACCGGCAGAGTGACACTTCATCATATTCCCTTTCTTGCTGAAGTCCTAATAACTCCCAAAATGCTACTTCTAGAAAACAAGGGATCTTCAGGGACAGCATGAGAAAGGATTCAGCAAAAACTACCTTCCCTTACTTTTCCATCAGCAGGAATTTTCCACTTGATCCATCTCAAAACATTTAAACAATATGAAATTTAGCAGTTTGTAACTGGTCAAGTGATGCAGAAAACAAAAAATATATTTATAATTCCTTCAGCAGAAAAGGCAAAGAAAATAATATTCAGTTTCATGGACATATTGTTATGCAATCATAAGCTGCAGCTAGAGGTGTGCAGTTCAGGTTCAGTATTCGGGGGGGGGGGGAAGCTGAATTTTTGCTAATTTGGCAAAAATCAGCTTTTTTGAATCAAATTAGATTTGATTCAAAATCAGATTTGGTAGTCTGAATTTTTAAATTGAATCAAATTTGGTATTTTGAATTTTTAAATAGAATCAGATTTGGTATTCTGAATTTTTAAACTGCATAAATTGGGATTTATTTGGTAAACCAGGCTTGGTTGTTCCGTTGCTGCTTCCCTACAAAGAAACAGCAAAGAAACAGCTGTTCCTGCCTTTTTTGTAGCGGTCAGGAGGGGCATTTTTCAACCAAACTCCACTAAATTTTCAGGGAACCTACTCCCGACTGTCTTCTGAAGTCTCTCCAAGTTTCATGAAGATTGGACCCTAGGGCCCAGTTCTGTGAGCCCCTGAACAAGGTAACCCCTGCCTCTTCATTTGTTCCTATTGTGGGGGGAAAGTCAAAGCTGACTCCCATTGTAGAAACACACTAGTATAAAGCCGCCACAGCAAAGGCGCATTCTCAAATACAAGCTCCGCACACGGAAAGCCCAGTAGAACCAAACTGAAGCACCACCCGCCCAAGCACCCTTGAACAAGCTGCCACATTTCCAAGCCAGTTCTTGGGGATGGTTTGTGTGGAACAGATGTGATTCTCTGGTGTGATGCTGATGCCCTTGTTTCACTTTGGTTCTGGAGGGATTCTGTTCCCATGCTTCAGTTTGGTTCTGTTAAGCTTTTCCAGGGATGAGCGTGCATTGGCTGTGACAGCCTTGTACCAGTATGTTTGTGCCCCTGGGAAACCACTTGGAAAATTTCCTGTCATTGGTAACAATGGAGAGTGACCAGGCCTGGGTGTCGGTGAGGGGCATTAGTTTGGTTCTATAGGGCTTTCTCAGGAATGAGCTTGTATTTGGGAGCATGCCTTAGTGTGTTTCTGCAGTGGGAGTCAACTTTTCCCCCCACAATAGGAACAAATTGAGTGGCTGGGGTTACTTTGTTTAGGGGCCTACAGAATTGGGCCCTGGGGGCCAATCTACCTGAAACTTGGGGGAACTTTAGAGGACAGTTAGGTGTAGGTCACCTGCAAATGTGGTGAATTTTGCTTGAAAAATGCCACCCTGGCCTCCTGGATAGCTCCCTGATATTTTTCCCCATAGGGAATAATGGTTGAATTTTACAGAATTTCTCTAATATAACCAAACCAGACTAGAGAATCAATTTGGAATTCAGGAAATTCCGAATTTTTTAATTTGGTATTCTAAATCTGGATTTACTAAATTTTAAGGGGTGCACACCCCTAGCTGCTGCTTCAGTAAGAAAAACTAAGTCTGACATTACCTAAGAATCCATTTTTTAAAAAACACAAATATAATAGATTATTTAAACAACTACAGAAAATGACACTTTATTAAAAGGAAATGTAATAATCACAGATTTTTATCTTAAATGTGGTTGCTCTTTATGGGGAGGGGGCTGGATTATTAAATTTGGTCTTGCATGCTCCACAAGGAGACATCTATGAAAAAATGTAAGAGCAAGTTTCTTTGATCACACCAGTAGGCCATCTAGTTGAGCCTCCTCTCTCAAAGGATGGCACCTCCCAGCATACATATTCCTACCTCAGAAAGGAGCTTACATTTGAACACACTGGATTTGGATTGTGACTCTTTGCTGGCCTTAGGGAAGACTGGTACTTAGAGTTTGGTTAGTAGCCACCTTCTGGGGGAAGAATGGCGTCGTCTCCAGGAAGGGAAGTGGTGTGTATGTTTGCCCATGTCTTTTGGATAGTCATACTTTAACCAATACCAATTACCATATTATTTTTACAGTATTACTGTTTCATGTTACTGGAGATTTTTTTTTTCCTTGCAAGAATGAATTCACTTCCACTTGCTGTCTTACATGGCCAACAAAGGAGATTTAGAATTTGTATTTGTGGTAAGTCTTTGGTAGAAACTACCGAGCATTTCTTTTTTTTCCTGTGTAATCTATTCGGATCTGAGAAGAAAATTTCTGGATCCCTATCTGAGTAAGAAACTTCTAGTTATATTGCTGTCTTTTTCTGGTTGAACAGCCTATTGGCTTTAAGACTTAAATGGGATGTAAGTATCAAATACCATTGAAGGATCCCTCCTCCAACAATTCTATCTAAGCCCCTTTTAAAGGCAATTAAACTAGTGGCTATCACCACAGCCTGTAGCAGTGAACACATCTTAACTACTCTTTGAGTAGAGAGTTATCCTTTTTTCTTCCCTTAAATAGATATACCAACTTAAAAAATATACAGAGATCATTAAATCTAAATGCAAATGTTTGCTAAAGAAAAAGTTAATTGTAGCTTTAAAATCTCCTTAAAATACTGCAGGAATACTAACCTGGGTTTGTTATCTTTGAAGGCTCATCTTCATCTAAATGCTCTAAAGCAGTCACAAAATCATCCTCGATCGAAGACACTGAATGATTGGTGTCATCATCCTCAGTAGGTGGTATGTCTGATATATACTTCTGCAATGAATCTGTTTCTGTAGTACATCTTATACCAGCAGTATACTTGCTCAGCAAAGTAAACACAGAATCAGTGCTGAGTCTTGGAACAGAAGGAGGCAATCTCATCACACACAGTATTTGTGAAGGGCAGTTCTTAAAAAAGAGAAAAATACTACAGTCATTCAGCAGCTGCTGTATACCTGTATTGTAATTCTAAAAGCAGCTTTTCCCTCTGAATTACCAGGATCCAAGTTTAGGGTGCCCTGATCTGGATAGCCCAGGCTAGCTCAATCTTATCAGATCTCAGAAGCTAAGCAAGGTCGACACTCAGGTTAGTGCTTGGATGGGAAACCACCAAAGACGATGAGGGTCACTATGCAGAAGCAGGCAATGGCAAACTACCTCTGTTACTCTCTTGCCTTGAAAACCCCCGCAGGGGTTGTTATAAGTCAGTCCTTGAGCATTTAGAAAGGGTGGCTGTGATTACTAAGAGCCAACAAGGGTTTCTCAAGAACAAGTCATGTCAGACTAACCTTTTCTCATTTTTTGAGAAAGTTACTACCTTGCTGGATCAGAGGAATGCTGTAGACATAATTTATCTTGATTTCACTAAGGTTCCACATAATATCCTTGTGGACAAGTTGGTAAAATGTGGTTTGGATCCTATTACTGTTAGGTAGATTTGTAACTGGTTGACAGATCTCACCCAAAGAGTGCTTGCTAATGGTTCCTCATCCTCTTGGAGAAGAGTGACAAGTGGAGTGCCTCAGGGATCGGTCCAGGGACCTGTTCTGTTCAACATTTTTATCAATGATTTGGATGAAAGAGTAGAGGGAATGCTTATTAAATTTGCAGACGATACTAAATAGGGAGGGATAGCAAATACGGTAGAAAGTCAGGACAGAAGATGATCTTGACAGGCTGGAAAACTGGGCTATAACAAATAAAATGAATTTCAACTGAGATAAATGTAAAGTTCTGCATTTAAGTAGGAAAAATCAAATGCATAATTATAGGATGGGGGAGACTTCTTTTGGCAGTAGTATGTGTGAAAAGGATCTAGATGTCTTAGTAGACCATACACTGAACATGAGTCAGCAGTGTGATGTGGTAGCTAAAAAGGCAAATATGATTTTGGGCTGTATCAACAGAAGTATAGTGTCCAGATCACAAGAAGTGATGTTATCACTCTACTCTGCTCTGGTTAGACCTCACCTAGAGTATTTTGTTCAGTTTTCGGCACAATTTAAGAAGGATACGGACAAACTGAAACATATCCAGAGGGCAACAATGACAATGAAGGGTCTGATGACCAAGTCTTATGGAGAAAGGTTGAAGGAGCTTGGTATGTTTAGTCTGGAGAGGAGATGATATGATAGCCATCTTCAGGTACTTGAAGGGCCGTCATATAGAGTATGGTGATGAATTGTTTTCTGTCGCCCCAGGTTGGACCAGAACCAATGGCTTGAAATTAAATCAAAAGTGTTTTCGGCTAAACATTAGGAAGAATTTCCTGACAGTTAGAGCGGTCCCACAGTGGAAAAGGCTTCCTCGGGAGATGGGGGGGCTCTCCTCCTTTGGAGGTTTTTAAGCAGAGGCTAGGTGGCCATCTGACAGCAATGCTGATTCTGTGAACCTGGGCAGATCATGATGGAGAGGGCAGGAAGGGTTACATCAGTGCTTAGTTCTCATGGCCCCTTCTTACATGCCCAGAGTAATGCCAATTGCCACTTTGGGGTCAGGAAGCAATTTTCTCCAGGCCAGTTTGGCTAGGGATCCTGGAGGTGTTCTTCCACCTTCTGTGCATGGAGCAGGGGTCTCTGGGGGCATGTAAGGGGAAGCAGTTGTGAATTTCCTGCATTGTGCAGGGGGTAGGACTAGATGACCCCGGAGATCCCTTCCAACGATATGATTCTATGATTCTAAGTTGGCGGCACCTTGACAGCACTTTACACACGCAAGTTTAGGATATGAAGTAAAGTTTGTTTATAAATTCAACAGAACAAAAAGCACACTGCCTGAATGCTTAGGGACTTCATGCTGAAAATACTGACTTTACTGCAAAGACATCATCAGTTTAAAGCTACTAATAAGCACACTCAGGCCAGCTCATACAGTTTAACTTGGATCAATTGCAGCACACTTACACAGAAGCTGGTGTTTTACACTCAGAATGCTGCATCACATTAATAGGCCTTTTCTAAAAGACCAGCTAATATTCCCAATCATACTTTAATGAGTTTTACACAAAGGCATAAACATCTTACCTGTTGACTAAGAACATCACTAGTCTCTAATGATTTATGTATATCCTTTAGAAAAATAACTTCGTTTTCGTTTAAACTGCACAAGTGCAGTGATTTCAGAAGATCCAGGAGTTCCGCAAATGTGGCTGCCAATTCCTAAACCAAACACAGCACACTCAGGATTAAAATTAATGCATTCAGTTAGCACAAATTTTAATTCAGATGCAATGCAATCTTTCCAGTCTTTTACCCAGAAGTATTTTCACATTTTGAAACTATTTTTGTATTGACCAGAGGTGAGGTTTTATTTTATTTTTTTCTGTTCAATTACTAGGTTCTTACTAGAATCGTAATGTGATTCTTACTTACAGGCGAGTAGCTCACTATGACTAGGGAATGGAACTCTGGGCTTCCATTTTTTCCTTTAAAGGTAAGAGGAGGTGATTCCTCCCAATGATTCTGGATAGAGGGAAGCATCAAGGGTGCCAGGGAAGCAATCCGGCTGGTACGAAGCCACCACCTTGGAGAAGAGCTGTTGTGAGGAGGCTCTGACAAGCCACACCTCTGGACTTAGCTCTTGGTATTCAAGGGTGCCGGGGAGGGGGCGTTTTCCAGCATCTTGAAGAAGCCTGTCTTGAGCCATAACAATGAAGGGAAAGACAGAAACTTTTCTTCTTTAAATGTAGTTTTATTCTTCACTAGAAAGTGTATTGAGGATAAAAACTTTTTAAAGAAATAATTCTCCTCAGCCTCCTCAACTAAGGAAAGACAATTTACTGGCCTCAGTTCCCTGGTTGAGCCAGACTGGCTCTCTAGCATTAATCCGCAAGAAAGGACATCTAAGAATGGTATCTACTACCGAGCTCATCTCTGTCTTCCAAAAACTGTTGACAAAACTACCAGTCACATCAGCCAGAAACTCTACCAGAGTAATCTGGATTCATTAGCCTCTGAGGGAAGATCAAATAAACTGGCCCCTCATTCTCTTCAAAGCTACTGATAATATAAGTCCTCATCATGTCTCCAAAGCCCAAAGGAAGTACATACTCTTTCCAGATGTCCCTCTCCTCTAAAAGAGAAGAAAAGTCTCTGCTAAACCAAAAATCAGATAATATATTACAGTGTGTTCCACCTAAGGGAGTACCATCTGGAATCAGAAAGTAACCCTTAATATGAGCGATCTCATCCTCTTTAAAGAAACCGGTAGGCCAACTGCTTACTCACTGAACAGTTCACAGAATAGTCTTGCAATAAAGGGCGTGTAGTTCAAATGGTTTAACTTTATTCATTTAAACTAAGCAACTTTGCTTAGTTTAAATGAAAAGGGGGCTAAAATTGAGGTGGGTAATCATAGATCTTTCCTGTTAAGCCAAGGATGCCACGGCTGCTACAGCACGGCTCCTTTCGGCACCACTGGATTAACATCAGGGGTCCCAACCCGTACGGGAAGAGTTCTCATCAAGGCTCCTGACTACGGCCCAACACGGTGGGAAGGAACCGCATTGTGGCAGCGCCTACACTCCTTGGGTAATATTAGAATAGCCCCCCTCTGTGTTTTCTAATCTTTCAAACTCTATAATGAAAAGCAGTTCATACTACGCAATCATGTTTCGCGAGCATGATCCTGAGTTCTGAACTCCCATTTTGGATAGCAATTGACACACTTAACAACAAACCAGGAGGCCAGAGGGTATTTGCTTGTGAGAGGGAAGAACGGAGAGGATGAGAGTCGTGATCAGGCAGTCCTCACCCCACCCCCAACCACAATCAGGGTTATGTCCATATTCAGTCTAAGTAGCTTAGGAGACTTGGAAAAGCAATTTTGCTCTCTCTGCTGTATTTATGAATAGTAGTTTGTGTGCACATGCATGCTGAGAGGGGAGGGGGAGGGGGAGTGTTCTGCTCTCACTTCAGGGGTCTAGGTCAAATTTCTATTTGGAAAAGGGAACTGTTGAGCTTGTATAGTGAGGCTATTAAGAGAATGAAAAAGGTGAAGAGCTATAGCACTAAAGAAATGACACAGTAATACCAGTTACTTAATCCATAGCAACTAAATACATAAGTATTTAATCTGTTTGGTTTGCTACAACAAGGTTACGCTAGCTACCTTTCAGAAATGTATGGCAATTATTTTCCTGTATACCATACCTCAGGAGCCATAGCTGTCGCATCAGCAAAACACAGAAATGTGATCTGCAATATAAAGAGAATATATAACCGAATGAAAGCATTAAGTATATAAACACCATGTGTGCCAAAAAAGCCACCCCACCATTGAAATTTACTGCATTGCATTTTTAAGAGCTTCTGTGCAAAAGGCTTGTAGGTGACTTTCACTTTTATTTTCAGCTGAGGCTTTTCTGTGTCCTAAAAGCAGTTGTCTGGCTGCCCTTTCTGCTTCCCTTTGCCTGCTATCCCATCAGCCAGACAGAGCAACAGAATAAGGGCACAGAGAAAGCATGCATATTGCCCCATTACTCCAAGGTATAGGACTGATGGCCTTTAACCTATGAAATGATCTTACACTGAGACAGACCACGGATCCATCCCATGCTATTCTGATTGGCAGTGAATATCAGGGACTCAAATGTAGATCATTCCAAAGATGTTATTAGAGATCCTCAGAGACCTGCTTGCAAAGAAAGCGCTCCAGATCGTGGTAGACAGATCACTGCTCATACGGGAACAGACACTTAGCAAAAAATTAAAAGCCCCTTGATGGTCTGTGTTATGATCTTCACTTTCTTTAGGGTGGATTTTGCTTTAAATCTCCCCCTTAAACGCTCTGGGTAGTTTGCTGCCACCAGGAATATATTATTCCAAAATGTTTTATTTAAATTTTCCCTTTTGTAACGTGTTTGAGCGTCAGGCTCCTTCGTGGCTCTATGTGGCCCTGAGGATAGGAATGGGAGATAACGCTGGGATATAACAAAACAAAGTTTATTTTTTTTTAAGAAGCGTATTGGTTTCATAAAAGTCGTTCTTAGTTCTTCTAGTTGCTTCATCCAAACTCATTCACACGGAATTCTTGTAAGGCTTCACACACAGTTAGCCTCTTTCTCTAGGCTCTATATTTCCCTCACAGAGAACTCCTCAGACAGCACACAGCTAGCCTGTTTTCTTTTCACTCTCAATTCTTTCTCTCTCAGGCGCGCACACAGTTTGCCTGCTTCACATAGAATGAATATGTAGTCTCACAGACACATTCAGTTCAGGCTTCCACTCAGGTTGCCTTTCCCTCACAAATACATGAACACACTCAGGCTGCCCACAGCTCGCCTCTCTGGCCCTGACTGAACCTTTTCCTCTCCCTCAATAACTGAAAACTGCCTTCACTCCGCCCACTCTCTGTCATCAACTAATCATATCACTCACTCATCTCTCTTTCACCCCCACTCTTCACCTATCTCACCAAGCATTTAAAGACACGTGCACCCATGTCTTGAAATCATTACAGTCTGCTTGCCCCTCCTCCTCCCTAAGGGCAGCACACATGTGCTACTACCTTTCCCAACAGCCTCTCCTCCCTGCCTTTGCACTGAATAAGAAAGCTGCAGCGGCAGAAAGCTTTCCCACACACAGGCTTCTTCTTCTCCTTCTCCTCTTTTGCATGTGCACCACTGTTCTGGACAGGGATAGAGCATCCTATTGTTCGAGTCTAGTAGCGACTTAAAGACCAACAACATTTTCCAAGGTATAATCTTTTATGACTCAAAGCTCACTTTGTCAAGTATCATGTGCGACATCATAGTTTTTCTGCCACCCAAGAAACATCCCACTTAGCTATGCTAGGCTTTTCCAGCTTGCGGGCAACTTTGGAATTCTAACAGAGGGTGGTGGGCACAACCATAAAATGGCTGGTGCAGGAGAAGGAGCAAACCGCAAATTGTCAGAGAGTGAGGTGTTGTGTATCGCTAATAGTAACTCTTCAACACTTCAGCTCAGTTTAAAAGGATGTCTTTTAAAATGACCATGCTCAAAAATATTTCCTTGCATACACACAGTGTACCTTCAGTCACACAGTGAAGATCCTTGGGCTGTGGTGGCAGCGGCTGCCAAAGCACATTTTTAAAAAACCTGCACAGCCAATCAGATCTTCAGTGGCCGTCAGAAGCCCTGTGGGGCAAAACCCCCATCTGGCCTCACTCACTTTCTAAAAACAGTTGATGGGCACCAGGAAAAGTTCCAGCAGGTGCCATGTTGGAGCCTATGCTAACCAGGAGATTAGGGAGAGGTAAAGAAAACAGGAGATGGGACTTGCAGAACAGGCTTCACTCCCAGGAATTGTCCTTGGGCTCAGCACAAATGGCTGGAAGAGGAAACAGCCTGCAAAACTCTTTCAGAAGAACAGGGGCTTTAAAAAAAATCAAAACAAAAAAGGCTTTAAATGGGAGGAGCTAAATCTACATGTCTGACTTCTCCTCTAGTGGAGGCAATAGGAAAAGTAGCTGAGTGGAACAGTAAGACTGGAGAAGATCACCACATTATTATTCTGTACTTGCTCTAAAGAACACAGGGCGGCATAACACAGTTCTTTCCCACCACCATTTCACCCTCGCATCTGCCACATGAAGAGACAGAGAGTGAGTGGCCCATGCTTCATGGTGCAGTGGTCAGTGGAACCCAGGTCTCCCATGTCCTAGTTTAACCATGACACCACAACTGGTTCCCACTGAGTTCTGTTAACCTGGCACCTTGACCATATGATGTGTGGAGGAACTCTGTGTTAGCACTAAAGTGATGTGGCTTTTCATTCTTCTATCACAGCAAAGAAGACTATTGGTACCCAAGGGCCAAGATGCATTGCTGTGTTTTGGCCTGAGACCTGAAGCCCTTACACATTAGGGCAGTGCATTAGAGCAGGGGTTCCCAACGTGATGCCCGTGGGTACAACTGCGTCTGCTGACACCTTTCCTGGTGCCCTCCAAGAATTTTTAGAAAGTGGGTGGGGCCAGGTGGGGCTTTTGCAAAGCATGGCTTCTGATTAGCCATTAGAATATTGATTGGCTGTGCAGATTTTTAAAAACACTGCTTTGGCAGAAATTGCTTCTACAGCACAAGGATCTTCACTGTGTGACTGATAGTAAGTTACTATTAAGTACTGGGGTAGGCCCCGCAAGTGATTCAGCCAGGCAGTGACTTCAGCTCATAGTATAGTTTATTGTACCAGAGAAGAACAACTGGCCCCGAAAGGGCCACAATATATACACTCCCAACTCCACCCCATATCCATAACAACCCAATAAGAACGTGGGCTTTAGGATCCTTCATTTGCATGCACACAACAAAAGACATCCTGTTTACTTGATTGCAATTGGCTCCTGTCCAAGGAATAACGATTGGTTGCTGACATCCCAATTCCTGATAGGATTGGTTACCTTAGGAGCCTAGTTCTCCTTGAAGCTAGCTCAATACATAACACCCCTCCCCCCTAAGCTTGGGGCGCCCCGCTCCAAACATAGTCCCCCAGAAAGGCCGGTGGTTGGCGCACCCGTTGGGACCTGCGCAACCCCTCTGTGTTCTGGCTCCCCGCGGTCGGTCCCTCGCTATCGGTTGCTGATTCCCCAGCAGGAATGGAGGGGGTTGTCTCGGCGGCGCCAGCAGCGCCGTGTGTCATTGGTAGCGGGTCGTGGCTTCCCCGCGGCCCGCCCGGGTGGCTCCCAGTTGCCGCGCCAGCTACCTCTCTAGTCTCTGTGACACAAGGGGGCAAGTTACCGTCCCGTTCCGGCTCTCGCGGTGGCCATCGTTTCCGCAGCTGGTCGATGTGCTGGCGGTAGATCTTGCCCTCGGAGTCGGCTACTTCGTAGGAGACGGGTCCAGTAGTCCTGGAGATGGTTGCCGGTATCCAGACTGGCCCGGCCCGGTAGTTCCGGGCATACACTCGGTCGCCTGGCTGGAACGCTCGGGGCGGGTCCGGCGCCTCCGTCTCTCCTCTGGCGTCGGGTGCGAAGTCTGGGTGCAGCCGATCCAGTAGTGTGGTCAACCTCCGTCCCATTAGCAGCTCTGCTGGGCTCCGGCCTGTCGTGGCATGGGGGGTGATGTGTTGACGCAGCAAGAGGTCCGCCAGGCGCTGGCTAAAATCCCCCCGGCCGAGCTTGTGCAGTGACTCCTTCATTGACCTCACCATGCGCTCCGCTTGCCCGTTCGTGGAGGGATGAAACGGCGCCGATGTGACGTGCCGGATGGCATTGTTCTCCAGGAACGTTTGAAATTCCCGCGACGTGAACTGGGCGGCGTTGTCCGACACGATGGTGTCCGGCAGCCCGTGTGTTGCAATTAGGCGCCGAAGGGCGCGGATGACAACTCCCGACGTCATGGCTGATACCGGGACTACCTCCAGCCACTTGGAGTATGAGTCCACAACGACTAGGAAAGTGTGTCCTTGGAAGGGGCCCGCAAAGTCTATGTGGAGCCGCGACCATGGCGTTCGCGTTGTCTCCCAGGCTCGCACTGGAGCTTGCGGCATTTCGGGCCGGGCTTCTTGGCAAGGCTGGCAAGCCCGGACCCATCCTTCCACCTCCCTGTCTATTCCCGGCCACCACACATAGCTGCGGGCCAGCGCCTTCATCTTTACTATCCCTGGGTGCCCCACGTGCAGCGCCTCTAGCACCCGCTGTCGCAGCTTGGGGGGAACGACGACCCTGCTCCCCCAGAGTAGACACCCTTTGTGCACTGATAGCTCAAGTTGGCGGGAGTGAAATGGTTGGAGCTCAGCTTCAGCTCCCCCAGCTGGCCACCCCCTCCACACCCAGTTGAGGACCCGGGAGATAGTGGGGTCCTTGGTAGAGTGTGCCGCTATGTCCGAAGCCACAAGGGGGGGCTGTGACAAGTCCTCGATCTGCATGACCCCGTGGGCCGGTGAGGGGTCGTCGGCAGGCTCTGGCAATGGCAGGCGGCTGAGGGCATCGGCATGCCCAATGGCCTTCCCCGGCCTGTAGGACAGCTGGTAGTCGTAGGCAGACAGGAACACCGACCAGCGCAGCATCCGGGGCGACATTACTTGCGGCGTTTGCCGGTCCGCCGCTAATAGGCCGAGTAGCGGCTTGTGGTCCGTGGTTATCTCGAACCGCCGCCCGTAGACGTAGTCATGGAACTTCTTGACTCCTGCTACCAGTGCCAGGGCCTCCTTGTCAATTTGTGCGTAGTTCCGCTCAGTTCGTGACAGGGATCTTGAGAAGTAGGCGATCGGCGCCTCCTGGCCGTCTGGCATCCGGTGGCTCAGCACAGCGCCGATCCCATACGGAGAAGCATCGCTGGCAAGGATGAGCGGCTTGCTTTCGTCGAAATGCGTCAGCACTGCCTCGGATGACAGGAGCTCCTTGACCGCTGTAAACGCACGGGCGTGCCTGCGGTCCCACGTCCACTTGGCGTTTTTTTCCAGGAGGCGGTGTAAGGGTTCCGCCAGCGACGCCTTGTGCGGTAGGAAGGCGTGGTAAAAGTTCAGTAGCCCCAAGGCTTGGAGTTCCTTCTTGGAGCGAGGTGGCGGAGCTTGGGAGATGGCTTGCACCTTGCTATCCGTTGGGTGGATTCCGTCTGCATCGATGAGGAATCCTAGGAACTCTACTCTGGGCACGCCGAACTGGCACTTCTCCTTTTTTACCTTGAGTCCCGCGTCTTGGAAGCGGCGCAGCACTTCCCGGAGCCTGTCGGAGAGCTCGGAGGGGGCGGATCCCGCGATCAGGACGTCATCAAAGTACGGAATGACGCCCGGGATTCCCCGCAGCAACCCCTCCATGAGTCCCTGGAAGATGCCTGGGGCTACGCTCACCCCAAATTGGAGTCTCTTGACCTTGAACGCTCCGCGGTGGGTCACGATGGTTTGCGCCTCCGCGGTAGCTTCATCCACTGGCAGTTGCTGGTATGCTTGTGCCAGGTCGATCTTTGCGAATATGCGACCCCCCGCTAAGGATGCCAGAAGGTGGCTGACCACCGCCACGGGGTACGCGTGTTGTTGCAGTGCTTTGTTGATAGTGCACTTGTAGTCTGCGCAGATTCGTACGTCCCCGTTGGCCTTGATGGGCGTGACAATTGGTGTCTCCCAGCAGGCATGCGACACGGGCTCGAGAACTCCCTGTGCGATCAGGCGGTCCAACTCCTCATCTATGCGCGGCTTGAGGGCGAAGGGGACCCGGCGTGCCTTGAGGTGGACTGGCGCTGCAGCTGGATTCAGGTTGAGTGAGACGGGCAGACCCTTGTAGCAGCCGAGGGACCCATCGAACACGCCGGGAAATTCTTCGCAGGCTGCACGGATGCCTGATTGGCTGACTTGTTGGACCCCGGTGACGTGGATGCCCAACACCTCGAACCAATCAAGCCCCAGCAAACTGGTGAGGCGCCCCTTGACTACAACCACTCGGAGGGGGCCCTGGAACTGCTTGTAGCTGACCTCGACTAGGCCAGCTCCTGCCACTGGAACCCGTCGTCCCTGGAAGTCCGTCAGGATCAGGTCGCTTGGCTCTAGGCGCTTGCTCCTCCCGCCAGTGCACACTCGGTCAAAGAGGTCCTTCGAGATGATGGATAGTGCTGACCCGGAGTCCACTTCCATCTCACATGGCGTTCCCTCGATCTGCACTGTGACGCGTATCTTTGGCTGTACTGTCGCCTTCATGCTCAGGACGAGAGTCCTGACTGCGTGCTCCTCTACGGCATTGCACTCGTTGGACCGGCGCAGCCCCTTCTCTGCTGGCCGCCTCGGCGGCGGGGAGCTTCCCTTCCTGGCTGTCCTGCAAGCGCGTGAGTTGTGGCCCTTCCTCCTGCATGCTCGGCATTCTGCATCTCTGAATGCGCAGTACCGCCTCTCATGGGTCCCCCCACAACTGGCACATGGAGGCCCCCTGTACTGCTGCTGCTCGGAGCGCCGGGATCTGGTGGCTTGCGTCCGGTTGACTTCGTCATCCTTCTCGGTGTCGCTCGCGAGGCCCTCGTGGTGAATGGGTTCTGCTCGTTTGGCCAAGGTCGGGCTGCGCGACTGCTGCACCTCCTTGGTGGACCGCTCGGCCGTCTCCGCCGCGAGGGCTTCCTCCAGGGCCTCTTTAAACGTGAGCATCTTCTTTGCAAACAGGCGCCGCTGCAGCTTCTCGTCCCGCAGACCGCACACCAGTCTGTCTCGCAGAGTATTCTCGAGGTCTGGGAAGTTGCGTTTCCTTGCTGCTTTCCGTAAGGCGGTAACAAAATTGCTAACGGACTCACCGTGTGCTTGGTCTCGCTTGTGGAAGACGTGCCGGCTGGCAACTTCTGACGGCTGCGGTGAGAAGTGGTCTCGGAGCTTGTCTTTGATCTCGCTGAACGCCAACGCCTGGAGCTGTGCCGGCGCTACCAGCGCCCGGGCGATCTCGAACGTGGTTTTCCCACAGACGCTGAAGAACGTGGCCCTTTGCAGCTCAGCGTCTTTCAGCTTATTTGCTTCAAGGTAGAATTCAAACCTCGCAATGTAGGACTCCCAGTCCTCGGAGGCTGAGTCAAAAGGCCCAAAGTGGCCCGCGGTAGCCATTGTCCCCTTGCGCTGGCGGAGGGCGAGCGAGTGCAGCTGGACAAGGCGACAATTCCTTGCTGGGCGTGATTCAGCTCTGTGGCGCGGGGCTGCTTACCCGCATGTCGTGATTTCTCTCAGCGCGGGGCTGCCTACCCGCATGTCGTGATTTCGCTCTGGGCACTCCTCTTGCGGGGCTGCATACCCGTGCTGTATCCCATCCTCGTCGCCAGTATTAAGTACTGGGGTAGGCCCCGCAAGTGATTCAGCCAGGCAGTGACTTCAGCTCATAGTATAGTTTATTGTACCAGAGAAGAACAACTGGCCCCGAAAGGGCCACAATATATACACTCCCAACTCCACCCCATATCCATAACAACCCAATAAGAACGTGGGCTTTAGGATCCTTCATTTGCATGCACACAACAAAAGACATCCTGTTTACTTGATTGCAATTGGCTCCTGTCCAAGGAATAACGATTGGTTGCTGACATCCCAATTCCTGATAGGATTGGTTACCTTAGGAGCCTAGTTCTCCTTGAAGCTAGCTCAATACATAACAGTTGCAGCAGTCATTTTGTGGCAGCCACTTTGTCGCCACACCCACACATTGCATCAGAATTCCAAATGTGCCCACAGGCCCAAAAAGGTTGGGGACCTCTGCATTAGAGGAAAGCCATGGCACAGAACTGGGTCACAGACCTACCGAAAACAACAATGTAATTTTTAAAAAAATAGGTTAAAGGTTTGAATTTGTTGTCTTGCAGTTTGGTTAATTTCTGGAACAAGTTTTAGAAGCCACTGAACCTTCCTGAAAAGCTCAACATGTTCAATGTTTGCATAAATTATTTGACACAACCATACTATGAATTATAGTATGAACTTTGCAAAAAGCTGTGTCCATTTTCAATATATGCTTGTTTTAAAAAGATATACTTCTTGCTTTTATCTTACAATGCTGCATATAATGTGCAATTGATGACTGCGAATTCAAAGCAATTTTCAGAAGTAAAGAAGGTCAGAACAGTGCCAAACCTCACTGAGTCTGTCTTGCTCTCCCAGCTCTTCTGCAGAGACTGTGCACAATTCTTTTTGACTTTGCAGCCACACTTTCATAGGCAGCAAGGCACAATCACTAAAGCTCTAGAAGAAAGAAGAGAAAAATTCTCTGCGCTACTGTATCATATTGTACCTTTCCCTAGACATGTTACTAATCATTAGGATACGCTTTAAATTCAGTGATTGATCTATGCCAGCTACAAATCTGTGGGTAGAAACTGCCCCCTATGCAAGCCTATCACCATCAAGTTATCTTTTCACTGCAGATGAGAATGCAAATCAAGGAGCGATGGCATTTTTGCTGCTCTATCAAAAAAACTTTCTTACCTGAGAAATGCAAAGCGCATAAATGCTGCAGCATGCTACTACCCAGGCCATTATTACAGTTATAGCAAGAAACCAAGCAATCAAAAGAGGCATGTACATACAACAGTGGATTTGGGGACATGTATCCTGTTACAAAGCAGCCCCAATCACTTACTGGGTTATGGCCAGCCAATATCAATTATGCAGCCCATCCTCATTCTCCAGTCGGGAACTGTTTTCATTTAAAATTCCTTGTAATTGCTTCAAAAGTCAGCGATGTTTTTCAAGGCTCAGCCTGCACTACTCATGCCTACTAAACTGAACAAAGCCGCACAGTTCATCTAATAAGCCATCTGTTCTTGCTGCCTGCTTCAGGCTGCAAAAACAGAGACGCTGATAAGCACTCGGTAGCATATTTGGGTCACAAGCTGCCAGGACTGCCTAAGCTAAACACAGCCTGTCCTTACAGGATCTTTCATGCAGATTTCATCTTTAATCTCCATCCGAATATGTTTTCAACATGCTTGACTGTGTTGCCTAAACCTTAAAATGAATCTTTTCAAAGCTGAGAATCTAAAATCACCTGAAACATTTTCGCCTAATTAAAAAAGTGTGTGTGTGTGGGGGGGGGTCTCTCACTGCTTCAAGAGGAATTTATTCATTTGAAAGTCTCAATAGCGCAATAATCAAAGCAATTTTTAATAGCAAGAATTTACCTTTTTCATAGCTATTCTGGACTTCTTTTGATTGCTTTGGACCGCAATAACACCGTCCATTGTTTAATGGTACGTTTTTAAATGAAGGGCTCAAAAACTTCTAAAAAAGAAGAAAATTGACATAGTGACATCATTCACTGAACCAAACTATATTTACATTTTTAAAAAACCATAAAGCAGTGAAAGTGTACAGCAGGCAAAACAAATATGAATTGCATCCATTCCTATCCCTCCTCCTCTCTCCTTTCTTTTACTCAAGCCATACTCACTTTGTCTTAGCACTCCCCTCTGGCAAACTGCAATAAAGAAATACAAACATTACACAGCATGACTGGGCTGCTGTGAAGAATACTGTGACAATGTATGTGACGTGCCTTGAACACTGGACAGGCAAAGTTGCACCATGAATTCTCCTGATTGTCCACCAGAGATCCAGACTTTGCTTTAAGTAGCATGGGGGCGGGGGGGGGGGGGAGCAGAGAAGTGCAAGACCATTACTATGAGAAGGGGCACTGCTTAGAGTTTCATTTCTCCTCATGGACAGAAATCACCCAGTCAAGTGAAGCAGAAGAGCCTTATGATTAATGAGAAACCTGTTTGCTTTGGAGAGGAGGTTGTATCTCAGCTGGATGTTTGGTTTAAATATGTAGCAATTCTGTATTCTGTTTAGTATTGTGATCAATCACATTAATAAAATAAAATATGAAAGCATGTAGAGGGGTTTTTCCCCCCTACAAAATGTTCTGTGTCCTATTTAAGAAAGGGATTTTATTCCTGCATTCTAAACTGGCTAGATAAAACTCAAAGTCTGTGGCTCTATTACAGAAAATGGTATGGGATTTTTAAAAATATGCTATCCTGAAATACATATTTTCAGCAGTTTTACTATCACAATGTAACACAAACCAATAACTTGCATGACAGAGGAAGTATATCATTTGAATCACACTGTTAAAATACAGTTTATTGTATATTCAGATTTCTTTGAACAGTATATTCAGAAATTCAAGCTTACCTGCTACAATTTTAAAGAAGCAAATAGACTTCAAGTTTCTCATAAATGTATCAAAGGATAGAAGTATAAAATACAGATCAGCAAAGTGAAGAGACTTCTCGTGTTGCACACAAAAAAAAGTTGATTGGAAATTAAGAAGAGGGGAAAGAACCCAAAGAGAATCCAAAGTGCTTAAAAATATTCAATATCTCTTCAGAAAGCTCAGTGCAGGGGCTACAATTCAAGGGCTTCTTCGGGAGCTATGAAAAATAAAAAGAAAGTCGATGTAAGAATGTGTAATATTAAATAACTTTTTAAAAAACTTTAAATAGCCAAGACAATTCTAAAACCTCTAAGAAAAAGACCAGGAACAAAAACGTGGGAAGTGGGCAGTTTATCATGCCGTAGGAAGCATAAAAGCCAAGTGGGCAGAGCAGATGGCTAAGACAGGTGGGTACCCATTTTCCCCTCCCCCACTATTTCCTCCTTCCCTTCCCTGAACACCCCCATAGTCTCTCCCATTATCCTGCTTCCTCCCTCCTTCCCACCCACCAGATAACCTACCTTAATCTGCCACCATCTTCAGCTTTCCCTCCCCCTGGTAGCCTTTCTCCGGGCAATGTCTGGCTGAGTTGCATGACCCTGGACACCTTGCGGGGGGGGGGGGGGGGAGAATGTAGTGTGGGTAGTGATTGCCCCAGGGCCTGTCAATAGTCAGTTCTCCTCTGCCAGGGGTCATGACAGAGAAAGGGGACAGTACCGAGATTTAATCCCCCAATCTTTTTTTTTTTTAAGATTTCATATTCTTCTACAAACCAGGAACTTCCTTCAGGTTCATGGAGAAATCCACCCTATCAGTTCCTAGCTTCATTTTGTGGATCTATTAATCATGTCCTCTATTGATACAGTGAACTTCAAGATCAGGTAAATCCATATGCATTTTAATAAGCCATAAACAGTATACATTTGAATGTGTTCAGTTGTTTTCTAAAAGAGTTAATTTAAAATGCACATCAATTTTCTATTTGCCCCAGTGTTAGGGAATACTTTATTGGTATGTTCTCCTTGAACCAAACTCCCTCCAAGATCACGGTCCAGCAGACAATTCTGAACTGAAGTGCTATTCACATGCCTGCATTTAAGCCTGATAACTTTTTCTTTTGCGTTGTTTTTTCTAATTTTGTAACCCATTACACTATTTATATTGTGTGATATACCTTGAGTCTTACCAAGAAAGGGAGGCTATAAATAAGTAAACAAGTGTTTATTTTATAAGAAATTAACATAACATTGTTGTTTTCTACATACTTTAAAATACTGTATTAAGTTCCTGTCCACTTCTCACATTTCCACAAGAGACAAGATTAACCTAGCTATTTATATTTACTTCCTGACTGCATGACTAACAGGAACTACATCCCTGCATGCCATAAAAAATACTTCTACCAAACTGCTAGTCAACAAAAGGAAATACTCACATGCAACATCTTCTGCAATATACATTTATACAATATACAATGTGAAAGAATTAATAATTTCCTAAATGGTACTTTGGAGCACTGTCGAAGTTTACGAAGCATTAAAACTAATGGTAGGATCTGGACTGTAGCAGGGCTCTCCTATATTCTCTCCTATATTCTCTCCTATATTCTTTCCTCACAACAACCTTGTGAAGTAGGTTAGGCCGAGAGTGCTGGCCCAAGGTCACCCAGCAAGCTTCCATGGTAACACGGTGATTGGAACCAGTCTCCTCTCGATTCTAGTCTGACACTGTGAATACTCCACCCTGGCTCTCACTATACAACACCACAGAACTGTTTGTGTATAATGCATCTAATATTAAGCTATTTTTAAACATCCAAAGTGGCTAAAGTAGACAGTTTTCCAAATCATAGTCTGTATGAGCACTAGACAGAATCTGTTAAGAACACTCTAGTGAACTATTCTAAGTAAAGAATATGGCAAATAAGAACCAGGAAGTCCTGCTTAGAATTTGTCTTCTTCCTTGAACTCACTTATGTAAGTTCTGCCCTCTCATCCCCAATCTCCCCTTTCAACATGGGGATTTCTTTTATGGGACTGTTGTAAAACTAAGAATTACCTCTCTCACCCTCTGCCTGGATTATAAGGACTCTTTCCTTTTCCCACTCCTCATATCCGACAAAGAGAGCTCTGACTCTCAAAAGGTCACTCACACTCTGGAAATCGAGGTGATCTTTAAATTGCTACTAAACCCAAATCTTGCTTATTTGTAAGTAAGTTTAGTATTACTACTAAACTTTGTATTTATGTCAATTCAAAAGATTTAACTGGCAGTAATAAGTAGGTCTAGAGGTAAAAACTAACAAAGTTCCTACTTTATTAAGGGTAAGGGTGAAGTTTCTAATTTTTGTACCCATGCTAGAAGAAATATAGGCTAGGATCCAAAGAACCATGCATCTAGTTCCACAAGCCCAAGGTTTGCATTTTTAATAAATCTACTTGCCAGAAAGCCAACCCATTTTGAAGCTGAGAGGACCTTCGAAAACAGTCCATGATACTGTCTGGGTGACTGTTGCTGAGAGGGGAGAAAAATTCCTAAAGCAGCTGCCATCTACAGCTCAATTTAGGCATTCTTGATTTTCTAGGATACATCTGACTGGTATCCCAATCTCAACAGTTATCAATAGTGAATTTTACACTGTTCTGATCAATATAAACAGTGGTTTATGTCTTGGTCTGCAGTAAGAGAAGAATAACAAGTTTGTTTAGGATTAAAAAGACAATAAATACAGTTGTGAGACCAGAATATCCTCATTTCTAGAATGCCCAATAACAACTCATAAAAAAAGTCTGACGACAGTCACTATTCATCAAAATGATGACAAAAACTCATAAAAATTATGTGTATCCCATCACTACTAGTGCACTTCTAAGTAAAGTTACACCCTTGACTTCAATAGGCTTAGAAGAGTGTACATCTACTTAGGATAGCACCATAAATACCTTTGAGATGGGAAGACACCAGAATTTTCCAGCTGCTGTACACATTTCAGGTTTTATCAGACTACCTTCTTATAGAGAAAATGTATGCCAGTTTGCAGAATTGGTTTTATATGTTAACAGTGTAAACATTACACTGTTTTTTTGCAAAATACTGACTAATCTTCCCTATTAAAGGGAAATGGATTAATAAACTAGCAGTGCAATCCTAAGAAGAGTAACTCTTCTTAGGACTGTAACTGTTTAAGACTTATTTTGTATAAGATTAAATGTTTATTTAAAAATGAAAGCTGTAAAGAACACTAAAGTTTGATATCAGATGAGTTATATAAAATGACTAATATAGAATGGAAGAACTGATTTGAATCTTGGGGGGAAATCAGGACTGTACAATTAATAATTTATAAAACACTCAGTTGGTATATATTTTCTGTAGTTCCTTTTAAAGCTTAATTTTTAAAAAGTGCAGAGATGACACATAAGTCTTTGTCAGATATAAGTGCCTCTGACTGCCCAGAGAAGCTACAGCCTAACACCTGAAGACCCCTCTCCTCCATTAGCACATGGGGGCAGGCTATGGTTATGTGGTAAAAAGAAAAAAAACACTGAACTCCTGTTTCATCTGCATTGTTTTTCTTTACTTCTTCCAGGACTGAACCCCAGTACTGAGTTCCAGGGGTAAATCTCAGCACCCTGGCATTCAAATTAAGAAGCAATTAAGCCTAGCATAATTTTAAAACGTTCTCTGATTAATTTGGTTCTCTCAGCTAGCCTAGTTATTCTTTCATTCTCTATGTCCAATGGTACAAACCGAAGCACTGTTATACCATTCTGCTGAAGTCACTGGGTTTAGAAGAGTCCTTAGGAATGTACTGTTGGTATTCATCTTTCAGAATTTAGCCTCAAAGATGGCCTGGCCAACACAAAACAGTGAGGAAGGAAATATACAGACTTGCCACCTCAGGTGTCAACATTTCTTGGTTAACCTTTTATACTTTCCTTCTGGAGCAAATGCAGAATGAGAAAAATTGTATTAATTGAAGCTTTGTTCTGTATCCGGCCACTGAAGGTACAAAAGCCCTGACACAGCCTCTAAATTAGGTACTCCTAGAGGGCAATAAAGACACATTAGTTTTAAAGACCGAAAGCAAGGATGACAAATTCCAGGTGTCAGACTGTTTAGATATGTGGAAATTTCCTTGGGGTGCCTAGTCTTTTCAGCAATCAGTTTATTGTAGCATCTCTCTGCAATTCTCTGTGGAAGTTTAAAGGGTTGGATCCAACTAGTTTTGCCACGGAGGAGAAAGGAAGGGAGGAGTTCCCTTTCACCACCCAGAGGCTTTATTTGGGATCTGCATGGCCAGATGTCATGTGGAACAGGGGCTGTATAAAGAGGGAAACGGGCAAAGACTGAGCAGAAAACCTGGTTAAACCCAAACCAAAGCTAGACTACCTTGTAGTAATGACACAAAAACAAATCAAGACGGGTAGCCGTGTTAGTCTGTAGCAGCTGAAAAGAGCAAGAATCCAGCAGCACCTATAAGACTAACAGAATTTGTGGTTCGGTATGAGCTTTCATCACAGCTCATTTCGGCAGAAAGAAGTGAAGTATCTGAAGAAGTGAGCTGTGTGACTCACGAAAACTCACAGCCTACCCCATATTTTGTTAAGTCTTATAGGTGCTACGGGACTCTCGCTCTTTTCTAAAAAACAAACGAGTATGAGACTTTTGGTCGGCGCCTGTTCATACGCAAAATTAACTTTACATCATTAAATGGCAGCGGGTGGATTCTTTTCTTAACGCGTTGCTTTCCACCGGGCTCCGACACTCAATTCCAAGCAATGACAGAATGAGGAGAACTCGGGCGGCCCCCGGGCTCGGGAGAGAGGCTGAGCGGGGATGCCGCCCGCGGCCGGCCCTTTGCGGTTTGTATACAGAGGCTGAAAGCGGATTTCGGGGCTGGCTGGCAGAGCCAAAGGAGAGCGGCCAGGCCCGGCCTGAGGCGCTCCGGGCCCCGAGAGCGAGCGAGCGAGCGAGCGAGCGCCAACGCCAGGCTGGCTGGCTGGCTGGCTGCCGCCGGGGTCGGGACGCGTCAGGCCAGCACAAGGCGGGGCCGGCGGCGCTGGAGCTCCGGGCGGGCAGCGGGGACAGGAGCGCGCAGGGCCGGAGGCGTCCCGCGAGGGGGGCGCTGAGTCGGGAGGGCTCCGGGACCCGGGCCCGGGCCCAGCGGCGCCTCGGGAGGCTTTTCGCGGGCTCTGGAGCGGCCCCGGCTGAGGCGGCGACACCGCTGGGCCGGGGGGGGGCCGCGGCCCCTCACACTTACCTGAGCGCGGGGAGGGCCGAGCGGCGCGCAGCTGTCAAGGCAGCGCCAGGCTCAGGGCGCGCCCCCGCGCGCGTGCACTTCAGCCCCGGACCCGCCCCTTCGCGGGGCTTGCAACCGACGGGCGCGCGCGCCTCCGCTCCGCCCTGCCCCTCTCGCGAGATTCCGCGCGCCACGGGCCCGGCGGCCAAAGCGGCGGGAGTGCCATGACGACCGCACAGGAGCGCACGCGCAGTAGCCGCTGGCCCTCAGAACGGGCTGGGGGCGGGGCGGGGCGAGTTCTTTAGTTGTGGTGGGCGGGAAGCCCCGCCGGCGGGCAAGAGCGGCACAGCGCCGCCTGGAGGCCGCAGGGAGGGATGACGTGACCGAAGAGGTCTTGGCAGCAGCCGAGCCCGCGTCAGCTCCGCACGCTGGAAGGCCGGCCTGGCTGGCCGCGAGGGGCTGCTGCTGGAGGCGCGGGGCGTGTGGCGGACGGGGGAAATAGCTGGAGGGAGAACGTCGGTGAACAATCCCGATGGTCCGTCTTCGCAGAGAGGAAAATGGTCCCCGTTTCTTGGATATGTAACCAACCACGCCACAACGGACTCCTGATATTCTTTTATATTAATTGTATATGGTATAAAGATCTGTACATCAGGTTGTTTAGCTCAGTAGCTTAAATTTTGTTATATAAATCACTTGTTCGGTGTTAAAAGCTTACATTTTGTTAATGTTGAAAAAAAAATTATAAAATAAAAATAGTTCTTTTTCTCCAGGCCAGCGAGCAACCCTCGGAGATGGTTGGAAATCTCCTGGAATTACAACCAGTCTCCAGGGCACGGAGCTCAGTTCCCCTGGAGGAAATGGCTGTCTTGGAGGGTGGGCTCTCTGGAATTACGCCGTGCTAAGAGCCTTTCCTTCCCCAAACCCGGCCTTCTCCAGGCTTCACCGCCCAAATCTCCAGGAATTTCCTGATTTGAAGCTGGCAACCATACTAGGAGACCGGGCTGGCAGGCCATTGCACCGGGGGGGGGGGGCACTCAATAGCCAGGAGCCCATTGCAGCAGGCAGGCAGAGCCCCTCCGCCCCCCCCTCTGTAATTGTGGGGGCGGAAAGATCCCACCACACCAATGGCCACGAGGTGGAAGTGTGAGATGGGGCATTTTTGCATTGGAGGTGGGTAGGAGGAGGCAATTAACCCTGGCCCAGTCCTTAATGGCCCAGGCCATGCCAGTCTCATCAGGTCTCAGAAGCTAAGCAGGGGGCCAGCCTTGGTTAGTACTTGAATGGGAGCCCTCCAAGGAAAACCTGGGTTGCTACAGAGAGGCAGGCAATGGCAAACCACTCTGTTCGTCTCTTGCCTTGAAAACCCCACCAGGAGTTGCTATAAGTCAAGTATGACTTGAGGGCGCTTTCCACCACCACCAGTTAACCACTGACTCCCTGCAGGCACCCTATGCGCCCCCTGGGTGTTTCCCTTCAGGCCCCTGAAGGGTCCTCAGCCACACCAGGCACCCTGTGTGGACGCCTTGGGGAGGGGGCTCAATACCGGTGCATCTGAAGCAAGGCCAGAGAACAGTCTCTCCATCACAACCCCCCATCCTTTGGGCATCCTGCTGCTGCTGTTGGAGTGCAACAGCATGGAGTGTGGCAGAGCCCCCCCCCCCAACATTGACTTCAACAGATTGGTAATGACTAGGGTTCTCAAGTGGCTGCCAGAGACATACAATTTCCCAGAAATTTGGCAGGCGATTCCCAACATTGGCAGGCAGGCTGGGGAAATGGGCATGAAAGCCCCCTGCATCCCTGGCCAATGATGTCGTTTACTGGCAACCCAGAAGTGACCGTGACCGATCAGGGCCAACTCTTTTAAGAATCAGACCATTTCTTAAAGAATCAGCCTGGTGCAATGCCAGCAGTTCCAGGTGGCGTTAGAGGTGACCTCATTGGCCAGCGCCACAGGAGCACAAGCAAACACCCAATACCTAATAATCTATTGGGGGGGACCTGAGAACCCTTGTAATGAACACGGCTTCTTTGCTAGGATAACTTTCCATTGAAAAGGGAAGGGGGGCTATTAAATAGTGGGTTCAGACTTGAGGTAAATCAACAGCTCTTTATTTAGCAGGAACACACACACACACACACACAAAACTGAACAGAACCCCTCAATATATATACAGCAGCTCCGCCCCCAGAATAACTGATAGCCAATGAGAACACATACTTCACAATACCATCGTTTGCATAACCCATCTACAATGTAACTTATTTACAGCTCAGTGATTGGTCTTTTATCTTGTCACCCTGATTGGCTGCTATCCGTAATTAGTAACCAATGATAGCATAGCCTTGAGTTCTCTCGCAAGCTAGAGTTCGACCAATACATTACAGGGGCTCAATACTGGTGCATTTGAGGGAGGGGCAAAAGAAGCCACCTCTTTTGCCCCTCGTCTCAATGTAACACTGATATACAACTTCACAAAGGATTGCAGACTGCACTGTTTCTTTGGCACTTTATGTAGGGGGCAGAAATACCATTTATTTATTTAAAATATATGCTGCCTTTCCACACAAATAGGGTCCCCAAGATGGGCAGACATTAAAACATTAAAGTAACATTTAAATTGTATATAAATGCAATACAAATATAAATATATAGATAACAAATGAAAAAGCCCATATAACCAGGGAGAAGGGCCAATAAAAGTTTACAGGGGATATGACAAATGAGACAGAAAAGTCTTCAACTGCCTGTGGAAGACAATAGCAGAGAGAGAGAGAGAGAGAGAGAGAGAGAGAGAAATCTCCTTTGGGTGGCAGTTCCAGAGTTTTGGCACCGCAACCAAGGAGGTCTGTTATGACCTGTACTTTCTTTGGGGTAGATTTTTCTTTTAATCTTCCCCTTACACCCTCTGGGTAGTTTGCTGCCACCAGGAATATATTATTCCAAAATATTTTATTCAGATTTCCCCTTTGGTAACGTGTTTAAGCGTCAGGCTCCTTCGTGGTTCTATGTGGCCCTGAGGATATGAATGGGATATAGCAATGACAGCTACTCTGGGATATAACAAAACAAAATAAACTTTTATTTAGTCAAGAAGCGTATCGGTTTCATAAACGTAGCTCTCGGTTCTTAAAGCTACTTCCTATAAACTCATTCACACAGATCTCTTCTAAGGCTTCACACACAGTTAGCCTCTTTCTCTAACTCAATATTTCTCATAGACGTGCTTAAAGTTACTCAGGCTGCACACAGCTGGCCTCTCCTTCTCTGACTCTCATTCACAGAAATATGAAACCTGCTCAGGCAGCCCACAGCCGGCCTCCCTTCCCCTGACTGAGTGTCCTTTCACAGACGTGCTCAGTTCAGGTTCCACGCAGGTCATATTTCTGTCATAAATACTTCAGTATACTCAGGCAGCACACAGCTGGCCTGCCTTCTTCTGACTGACACTTTTGCTCTCTGCCCTGTCAGTCTAAACTGCTTTCACTCCGCCCACACCCTCAGTCATGAGCCAATCATATCACTCACTCATCCCTCTCTCTCACCCCCACTGTTCACCTAGCTCACACCAAGCATTTAAAGACACAGGCACCCATTTACTTGGAATCATCACAAGGTCCTTTCTTGGGTTGCCACCTGACTAACGGCAGAGGCACCTGGAGCAAGACCTCTGAAGATGACCAAAGTGGACATCTGTCATGGTTCATATGGCAGAAGGCAGTCCTTCAGACACAGCTCAAAGTATTTACTGTATATAGTTTTTAAACATCAAAATGGAAATTGCCATAGATTGTGTGTGATACTTGTTATCATATGCTATATAAGTTTTTCTCACAAATGAGTGAAGACACTTCTGTTTTGTTTTCCATTCCTTCACTGATACTTATTCCTGTTTATGGTATTTTTGCTTAATTGTTGTTTTAATTGTTTATATATGTATGTATTTAAAGCTGATTTTAATGTTTTTTTTGTTGCTGCCACGGGGGCTCTGTTGGGTGGGAAAAGGCATTAAAATGTTTTAAATAAATATAAATATTAAAATCTTGTACTGGCAGCACCTTATGCCTTCAAAATTGAATAAGAGTTATAAAAATACAAGAGATGCTTGTTGGTGGATGTGGAAAAGTTTCCGCAGATTATAGACACACATTGTGGTCTTGCTTAAAAATGAGAGTTTTTTGAGAGAGGAAGTAATGTATACAATTGAAATAATTAAACAATATCTCATTTTAATCCTATAAGTATACCTCAATAAATTTAATGGAATGAAAAAGTTTGATTCTGCTACAAAATGACATTCTTCAGCTCCTCTTTCCATCAAGGAGTGGTTTGGCATATTCACTAAAGTTGTGGAAATACATACATATTAAAGAGAAATCAGAGATGCTTACAGTTTTTTCAACGTTGGCTTCTTTTAGTAAGACAATATTGAAATGAATAAATTTGGCTCCTTTACTATGATATTATCATCAATATAACTAGTAACAGCCCATTGGGGGGGAAATACAATGGGCTCTAGAAAGGGGAGGGGAGGCAGGCAGGTTTGCCTGCTCCTCCATGATTGGTCCTGGCTGGATGAAGGCAGGGGGCAGACACTGCCCTTGCTCCGTTCCTGATCCAAGCCAGGTGAAGGGGGCAGCCATTGCCACCTGCTCCACTCCTGATTTAACAACGGACAATTCTATTATATTAAAAGAGGCGGATAAGGGGGGTGCAATAGTCATTATGGATAAAAAGGACTACATGACGGAGATAAATAGGCAACTAAATAATGAATTAGACTACAAGGCTATTCCCAATGATCCAGTTAAAAAGATCAGTTTTTTGATCAAAGTGACATTAGATGAGGCATTGGTGCTAGGATATATTACGGAATCAGAGCACAGGGGGTTAATCAATCCATCCCCCAGAACACCGGTTATGTATATCCTACCAAAAATCCACAAAGAAGGATTTCCACTGTCAGACTGTGGCTAGATAAGGCACTCTCTGCAAGATTCCCTTTAGAAGCAAGAATAAGTCCAATGTCTGGCAAAGGAAGTTTTATTGCAGAAAAGGTCCATTATAGTCCACTGTCCTGAATAGGAGACTCAGGATGGTACATGATCATTGTTACCAATGGAGAGCAAGCATAGGATACAGAGTAACAATACCCATCTGGAACAGCCTCCCCCCACAGTTCTCAAAACAATATCTTTCAGTCCTGGGAAGCTGCTCTCCTTCAAGGCCAATGCTTGGTGGAACGGTGTTAGACAAAACAGTCTCCTCTGGTGGGAATGCTGCCTGGGAACTGGTGCACCTGAGGAGAAAACACTTAAACACTAAAAGCATTAGAAAATGGAGTCAGTATAGTTTAGATATATACTGGACCTGACATTTCTGCCCCCCTTAAAATAGATCCCCCCCTGGTTTATATGGGTAGCGAGTATGAAAAGCTTTGGTTAATCTAGGAGCATGAACATGTGCAGAGTTCACCCATTCATCGTAACCAGAATCAAAGTCCTTCCATCTAATGAGGTAAAAAAGCTGATTTCGCTTGAGTTTAGAGTCCAAAATTTGTTGTACCTCATAGTGTATTTGGTCGTCAATTAAAGTTGGAATGGGTGGAGCTTTGATATGCCATGTGTTGTCGGTGGGAGCTTTCTTCAAAAGGCTGACATGGAACGTATCATGCACATGGCGCAGGTTCTTGGGCAAAGTTACAGCAACAGTCACTTTATTTATTACTTTGCGCACAGGAAAAGGTCCTAAGAATTTCAGAGCGAGTTTGCGGCTTGTCTGAGCTAGCTTAAGGTTTTTTGTGGAAATATACACATGATCTCCTGGTTGTAATTCCCATTCAGCCACACGATGGCGATCTGCGTATTTTTTGTAATCCAGTTTGGCTTTTTCAAGGTGTCTCTTAATAATAGTCCACTGCTGCACCGCCTCCCCCCACCATGAGGATACATCTGGCAATTTAGAGGAATGGAGAGGGGGTGCGTCCAATGGGAAGGGATTGAAGTGAGTCCCGTATACAATTTTGAAGGGGCTTCTCCCGTTGAAGCGTGTACACTGTTGTTATAGGAGAATTCGGCTAGAGGGAGAAGGTCCACCCAGTTATCTTGTTGAAAATTGATGTAGCAACGAAGGAATTGTTCTAATATTTGGTTTGTTTTTTCGGATTGCCCGTCGGTTTGTGGGTGGTGGCTTGAACTGATGCCTTGTTCAATATTCAACATTTTCAAAAGCTCCCGCCAGAAGTTGGCAACGAACTGTCCGCCGCGATCCGAAATCACCTTGGACGGAAAAGAATGTAATTTTACGATGTGTTTTAGAAACAGATCCGCTAGTTTTCGAGCTGAGGGTATAGCAGTACAGGGGATAAAATGAGCTTGTTTGGAGAACAGATCTACCACAACTAAAATACAATTATGTCCTTTTGAAATAGGTAGATCAGTGATAAAGTCCATGGAGATTACTTCCCAGGGCCTGTCCGGCGTTTCCAATGGTTGCAGGAGACCCGGAGGTTTCCCTTTTCTGGTTTTTGCGCTGAGGCAAACAGGGCAGGAACTAACGTATTGGGAAATGTCTTTGCGCATGCCCGGCCACCAGAATTGTCTTTGAACTAGGTGTAAAGTTTTCAGGTACCCATAATGTCCAGCAGTGGGAGCATCATGACAGCGCTGCAAGACTTCCAGCTTAAGGCTGTCTGGGACATAAAACTTGCTCCCAGCTAGCCAATCCCCCTGTGGGGATTGGGTTAGTTTGTTTCGCGGAGCTTCATCCCCCTCCTTCTCCACTTCAGTTTTAAGTTTCGATTTCCATTCTTGGTTGGCCGGGAGGGGCTGCTTAGCACGGCTGCGAGTAGTCACCACGCCCCCAAGTTGCGTAGGCGAGAAGACCGTGTCGACAGTCTCCGCCCGTTTGCTCTTATGTTGGGGCATGCGCGACAGGGCGTCCGCCAAAAAGTTAGTTTTGCCCGGGAGATAATTGAGGGTGAAGTTGAATTTGGAAAAGAATTCCGCCCACCGCAATTGCTTGGCATTCAGTCTGCGTGGGCTTCGGAGGGCCTCCAAGTTTTTATGATCTGTCCAGACCTCGAAAGGGTATCTCGCCCCCTCCAGCCAATGTCTCCAGTTAGTAAGGGCTGCTTTCACTGCAAAGGCCTCCTTCTCCCACACATTCCAATTCCTTTCCGCCTCCGAGAACTTTCTAGACAAGAATGCACAAGGCCGCAATTTCCCATCCTCCCCCTTCTGTAGCAAAACCCCCCCTATCGCCGTATCGCTGGCGTCGACCTGTACTATGAAGGGGGACTGTTCGTTGGGGTGGGAGAGGATGGGTTCCGTTACAAATTGCTTTTTAAGGCATTCGAAGGCCGTTTGGCAATCGGGGGTCCATTGTAGTTTAGAAGAGGGTTTTTTGGCTTGGTCCCCTTTATCTTTGGTTTTCAGCAATTCTGTTAAGGGGAGTGTAATTTGGGCGAAATTTGCTATGAAGTCTCTATAGAAGTTGGCAAAACCCAGGAAGGATTGCAGTTCTTTGCGGGTGGTGGGTGTTTGCCAATCCTGGATCGCCTGTATTTTGGCTGGATCCATTTTCAACCCCTCTTGGGAGATACAATACCCAAGGTAAGTGAGTTCGGTCTTATGGAATTCACATTTGGACAATTTGATGGGCAGTTTATTCTTCATCAAGGTGGCTAGGACCTTTTGTACCATTTGAACATGTTCTTCCTCGGTGTCAGAATAAATTAAAACATCATCAAGGTACACCACCACCCCTTTGTACAGAAATTCATGTAGAACTTCGTTTATCATGGACATGAATACAGACGGGGCTCCCGTCAATCCAAAAGGCATAACTAAGTATTCATATTGTCCGAGGGGCGTATTAAACGCGGTTTTCCACTCATCCCCTGCCTTGATACGAACGTGGAAGTAAGCATCTTTTAGATCTAATTTCGTAAAGATCTTACCTTGGGCCACGACGTTGAGAAGGTCTCGGATGAGCGGTATAGGATAGGCGTTGTTGGTGGATACTGCATTCAGACCTCGGAAATCCGTGCACAGTCTGAGTCCCCCATCCTTCTTTTTCACGAAGAGAACGGGAGCGGCGTGGGGGCTAGAGGCTGGGCGGATGAACCCTCGTTGGAGGTTGGTGTCGATGAATTTCCGGAGCTCTTCACGTTCATGGAGACTCATGGGATAGAGTCGTCCTTTAGGCAGTGAGGCTCCGGGTAAAATTTCTACCGCACAGTCCGTTCGTCGGTGCGGGGGTAGAGTATCAGCTTCCTCCTCAGAGAAAGCATTTAGAAAAGGCCAGTACGGTTCTGGTATTTGGTTGACTTCTTCTTGGGTGAGGAGGGCCTTTTCTTTATAAGTTGGGTCTTCGCCCCAGTTTTGATTCCAACGGTGATTTTTACAGTTGGCATGACTGAAGGTAATACATCCTTGAGCCCAGTCTATGTAGGGATTGTGATCACATAGCCATTTGCTGCCTAGAATTAACGGGTACTTGGCAGTAGAGCTGATGACAAAGGACCTCTTTTCCCAATGTTGTCCCATGCCTGTGATCACCGGGATGGTTTCAGTCGTGACCGGATTCATGTTGGTACCATCCATTTGTTCAAAGATTACTGGATTTTGTAAATCCCGAGTTGGTAAGACCAGTCCATTGACTAGAGCTGGGGCTATGATGTCTCTTGAGCAGCCCGAGTCAATAAGAGCTTGCACCCGAATGTGCATTTTTCTCTCTGGGTTGATTAGAGTCACTGGCATGAATAAAATGGACCCAGGTGGCCGGTTCCGTGCAGGGACGGGCTTGGGGCGGATCTGTCGTTTGGGCCCTTTTACGACAGATCCATCTCGTTTCCCGACTGGGGACTTTCTGGATTGACTTCTGCAGATGGGGAAGCGGGATCGTATTCCATAACTTCTTCCGCTTCCAGCCCTCTCTCTGAGGCTGGCCTTTGGGAAGCGCCGCGGCCTCTGTTTGCTCGTGGAGCTGGAGTCGGGCGTTGGAGCGTAGGGAACGGAGCAAGGGTTGGACGCCGTAATTGAAGCGGAGGTCTTTGCACAGGCCGGTAGGGGCATTGTGCTGCAAAGTGACCAGCCTGTCCGCATTGCAAACACAGCCCTTGTTGCCATCTAGCATCTCTCGCTCCACGGGTGGCGTAGCTAGCTCCCCGTGCTCCCTTCTGTAAGGTCAATGGTCTTCTTTGTCCCGTTTGTTGTTGTTGCTCAACCAAACGGACCTCTAAAATGCGATTCTCCACTTCGCAAACAAGTTGAATCCAACCTAACAGCGTAGGGGGATTGTCTTGCATGAGGGCTCTGTCCAAAAGTCTCGGATTAAGTCCTTGTTTGAACAGAATAATTTTTGTGGACTCCTCACACCTGGGGCACTTGGCTGCTAATTGCCGGAATTTTGTGACATAGTCTCTGGCTGACATGCTGCCTTGTTTGATGGCTTGCAATTCTGTTCGGGCCCGGGTTTCCTCTAAGGGGTCTTCATATTGTGCTCGGATGGCATCCACTAACCCCTGGAGAGTATCAAGTTCTGGGGCCCCAACATCGTACAGTCCTACATACCAATCTGCTGCCTTGCCCTGTAAACGAGATCCAAGATGTTCAATTTGGCTAGCCTCACTGCCAAAAAGGTGTCCCCACCGGTTGAAAAACTGTACCACTTGTACCAAGAAAAATCCCAGTTTGGAGGGATCCCCATCGAAGGTGGCTTCCAACTTCACCCAGCCCATCGGGAGTTCTTGTCTCGGAGCAGGCGCTGGGTAGAAGTCCATCGGCAGTCTTAATTGCTCCTGGGGCGCGGGAGGAGGTAACTGGAGTCTCGGTCGGGGCAACGGCGGCGGCTGTACTGGCGGCGGTTGAACCGGCGGTGCCGGCGGAGGTTGCCGTGGTGGAGCTGCCGGGGGTGGTCTCGGTTGGGCCGGAGGCTGTAGTGGCGGGCGAGTAGGTGGCGGCAATCTTGGCCTGGCTGGTAACACAGGAGGCGTTGGCGGCAGCTGTCGAGGTGGAGGCAGCTGGTGTGGTTGAGTGGAGATCGGCCGCGGAGAAGGGGGTTGGAGGTGCCGTAGAGGTGCAGGCCTTCCCGGTTGATTTGGAGGTGGTAAGACGGGCTGGTCCTGGGGCTGCTGCAACGGGATGAGCCGCGGTCGAGGTGAGAGGGGCCGCAGCGGCGAGGGTCGAACGGGTGGAAGGCCGCGCGGGCTTGCCCCTCCAGGCGTTGTTATTCTGGGAAGCATCGGCTGGCCTCGTGGCGCTGGTAGACCGTCTCCCGAAGGTTGCCCGACGGGAACAGTTTCTCGCGGTTGACCAGGGGCTCCCCCCCCGGATGGAGCCGCGGGTGCTCCCGCTTGGTCCGGCCGGACCGTTATAGGAGAAGTATGGGGGGGTATCACCGGTGTATCACTTGGCTTTTCCTCCCCTTCCGTAGGCCTCCCAACGGGGGTCTCGTCTGGCGGCACATCCCCTCCCGTGATAGGAGGTTCGATGGGAGTCTCACCGGGTGGCACAACCGGGTTATCCCGTCTCGGTGGAATTTCCCGCTGTGTGGGAAGTTCCTTGGGTTGTTCTCCCGATTCGCCAGGATAGGTGCCCCCCTCGCCGGTAGGTGACGACCGCTGCTGAACTTCCTCCATCGGATAGGAGATGACACTTTGGAGGGTAGCTATCTGTATCGCCATCTCTTCAGGAGACAGTCTTTCTCCTGCTCCCATTGAGGAAATTAAATGAATGGCGTGAGCCAAACTTTCTTCCATATCCATCAGCTTAGCTTCTAACTGTTGCATTCGACTTGGCCCCGGTTGTTCGCTCAGGGAACCTTCATTCGTTGTACTCACCGGGGAGAAAGGGCCCCACGGAGGAGGGTCCCCTTGGACTATTCGCGACCTCGCGGCTAGAATTCCCTTGGCCATACCCGTCACGGCCGAGATGCTGGTATCTACCGCATAGGTGCGACCTTGTATCTGCTCCCAACTTTGTTCAGGGACTTCCGTTGGCTCTTTCCACGGAGCAAGTTCGGAATAATCCCAACTCAGGGCGCCGCGGCGAGACGTGTCCCCCTCCATCTGCTCAAACGTCCTGTTCCAATATCGCCATGGTTGGCTGCTATCTAGCTCCGGGACGGTTTCTAGGCTTCGGCGCCCGTCCATCGAGACTCGTGGATGGAGTCCACCTGCCCGGCGCTCTCTGGTTTCTCGGGGTCTGGCTCCCCACTCCGACGGGGTGGGTACCGAGATCAAGGGGAGAGCGGTTGCTTTCGGCCTTGCCCCAAGGTCGCTTTCGGTCTCGTTCCGAGTACTGAGGTCGATGAGAGGCAGGGTGGAAGTGGAAGCTCCGGTTCCGTTCCCGGTTGCTCCCAGCTCCTGGGAGTCTTGGGCTTGCACCGGTTGATTGTCGGGAGACGCATACGGATCAAACAAAGGATCCCTGTCCGGGACAACCTTGGATTCCGCTGGGCCCGACTCAGACATGATTGGTAACAAAATGTCAGACTGTGGCTAGATAAGGCACTCTCTGCAAGATTCCCTTTAGAAGCAAGAATAAGTCCAATGTCTGGCAAAGGAAGCTTTATTGCAGAAAAGGTCCATTATAGTCCACTGTCCTGAATAGGAGACTCAGGATGGTACATGATCATTGTTACCAATGGAGAGCAAGCATAGGATACAGAGTAACAATACCCATCTGGAACAGCCTCCCCCCACAGTTCTCAAAACAATATCTTTCAGTCCTGGGAAGCTGCTCTCCTTCAAGGCCAATGCTTGGTGGAACGGTGTTAGACAAAACAGTCTCCTCTGGTGGGAATGCTGCCTGGGAACTGGTGCACCTGAGGAGAAAACACTTAAACACTAAAAGCATTAGAAAATGGAGTCAGTATAGTTTAGATATATACTGGACCTGACATCCACCACCGGGGCGCCCAATAATATCAGGAAGTAATTCAGTTTTGGAGCCCTTATCGAGGTACTTGGACCACTTTTTGCATGTTGTGAAAAAATTACCTACTTTCCTGCTAGATACAGGTGATTTTGTGAGGAAGTTTGAGGGATTTACATTACCATCTGGGGCAATACTGATTACTCTCGATGTTGCCTCACTATATACTAACATTCCACACGAGGAGGCACACTTAGTAGTGATGGAAACCTTAGATCAGAGGGAAAATCAAAAGCCACCAACATTCTTCCTGATATCACTCTTGGAAATAATATTGGAAAATAATTATTTTAGAGTGGAGGACAACTTTTTCATTCAGATTCGAGGCGTTGCAATGGGTTGCTCTGCGGCACCCTGCGTGGCGAACCTCTTTATGGGTAAATTGGAACGTAACTTTTTTTGCACCCCTGTCTGCAACCCCTTTTGGAAGGATATTATCATATTTGTCCATTTTATAGATGACCTCTTTTTGGTGACCAATGGGAATGTTGACACCCAGAAATTGGGAGAGTGGATGAATGGGGTACACCCGAATATCAAGTTCTCATGGCATGCAGGTAAGGAGTCGGTGGACTATTTGGATGTGACCGTGTATAAGGGGGAAGATGGTACCTTAGCAGTACGACCATTTAAGAAAAAGACTGACAAAAACTCACTATTGCATTATAAGTCCTTTCACCCTGGCCATCTAAGGGCTAACTTACCTTTTGGACAATTCCTGCGGATAAAAAGAAATTCTACTAGGGATTCTGATTATAATATCGAGAGTAATAGACTACAGGAGAATCTAAAACGACAGGGCTATCCAGAGAGGGTATTACTTACAGCCAGGCAACGTGCTGATGAAGTGAATAGGAAAGAATTATTAAAGCTGAAGGAACATGCAACTATTGAGCGTCTAGTTGGCGTTTTTGACTATAGTGGTAGGGCAAACGCCATCAGACGAGCAATATTGAAGTACTGGCCATTAGTTAACGACATCCCGGGCTGTGAAACTCCCCCATTGGTAGCGTTTAGAAGGACACGGAACATTAAAGATCTTATTATTCATTCTGACTTAAGCCATAGTGTCAACAAGACAGATACTGGGCTACCAAGAGGTTTATATAGATGTGGGAGATGTAAGCAGTGCTCCCTAATCATGAGCTTAGACGATATGAAACAGTTGGGGTTATATGCCATACATGAGTTTGTTAACTGCAATACTGAGGGAGTTGTGTACTTAATAAAATGTCCACGTGGCTTGCTGTACGTGGGTAGCACCATACGTTCTGTCAGAATTAGACTTAGTGAGCATCAGTCCAGAATAAAGAACAATGTATCGGAAGCCCCGCTGGTACCACATTACCAGGAAAAGAAGCACAGTGAAATTGACATGCGTTTCACTGTGCTGTTTAAGACTTATAAAAGAGATCATACGGCGGCAATGAGAGAGCTGCGCCAAAAGGAGACCTTCTGGATTCATAAATTGAACAGTCTTATGCCCAATGGCTTAAATATAGCTAACGACTTTACCTGTTTTTTAGGCTAGCAATTTATAGGAATGAGGATCACTTTAAGGGAGGATAGAGTACTGATTGGGCGTGGACGGGCTACTGTAGATAAGATTGTTAGGAGATAATGGTTTGCAAATGGTGGAAATTGGTAAATTGATTGGTGCGGAGTGGTAGCTGTATGGACTCTGGAGTGAGTATATGTGTTATCTATTACTGAATTGTAAATATATGTAATTTATTGGTAGATGGTGTGTAATATGCATTGTTGTATGTTTTTCCAGTGACTGTGTTTTTTGAGAAAGAGCTTTTGGAAATGGATTTCATTAGGATCTGGACCATCCGTTAGAAAATTGATGTCACAGAATTATCAATGTACACCTAAAGAATATCACAAAGGTTTACTTGTAATCTGTGAATCACAGTTTATTGGAACAACTTTAAGACTACACCTGATTTCAGCTGGAATATACGGCGAGCTTGTTCTTGGATGAAAAGACTAGTGTTTATATGGCGCTAGGAAGCACTTGCACTTTAATATCTATTGCAATTTTAATAGAGCACTTGAACCACTGGACACTTTACATATTGATTTTGAACACATATAACGCCTGCAAAAATAATTTTCCATGACTGTCTAAACTGGTGTAGTTCTTTATTAGACTATATAATTGTATAAAATAAATAGGGAGACATCTTTGTTGCACGGGTAATTGTTCTGTTGATGCTATTTATTACCGTGTTGCTCTATATTTGTGCTGACCACTCCTGATCTTGGCTGGGTGAAGGAAGGCAGGAATTGTCTCTTGCTCTGCTCCTGATTCTGTCCAAGTGAAGGAGGTGGGCATTGCTGCCTGGTCCGCATCTGATCTCAATGAGGCATTGCTCCGCACCTGATTCCGGCAGGTTGAAAGGGGAGCAGTCATTGCCACCTGCTCCGCTCCTGATCCCGGCTGGGAGAAGGGGAGATGAGTATTGCCACTTGGTCCACACCTAATCCTGGCCTGGGCTTCCCACCGTACCTCACTATCTTGAGGGCCGGGCTGCCTCTTCTAAGCTTCCCTCTACAGCAGCGCCCTCTGGGGGCGCACCTGGGTAGGAAGTGAGTTGTCTGGAACACAGCCTTTTATATAGTAGGATTCTCAACAAGGCCAAATCTGAGGAATTCTTAAATATGGAGATTGGAGCCATGAATGAACAAGACAGATTTTTCGACAGACCTGAAAAACGCAGAATCACAGAGCTGGAAGGGGCTATACAGACCTTCTAGTCCAACCCCCTGCCCAATGCAGGATCAGCCTAAAGCATCCCTGACCAATATTCATCCAGCCTCTTCTTGAAAACTGCCAGTGAGGGGGAGCTCACCACCTCCCTAGGCAGCTGATTCCACCTTTGAACTACTCTGACTACAGGTTTGCAGGAAAACATCTGAAATCTTAAATAAAAAACAACCCACTGGAGATTAAAAAAAAAAAGATAAAAGGAGCACCTGCACCTTTAAGAAAAGATGCCCTCAGTGATCACTGCTGCCAACAACAGTATTGTCAGAGTTCAAGTTTCAGCGTCTGTCAGAAAAAGTCAGGGGGAGGGACAGGGCCCTTTCCAGGGCTATTTTGGCCTTTGAAGGACTCATTGGGGCCAGGCCCATCAGCCACCACTAGGCTATTTGCTGCCACCCTACTTGCACGAATCACCCAGTCCCAGCTGTTTGCAACTGTTCAGCAACAGCCCCCACATGAAGGCCAGTGTGGTATTGGGTTGCCAGGTCCCCTGGCTCCTCCGACCGGAGATTAGGGGCCTGGCACATACCATGTCTGTGCGCGAGTACATGCATTCCCGGCTTGCACGATGACACCACTACCCGGAAGTGACATCACTGTGCAGGTCAAGGGGCAGTCTGAGAGCACTCCCGCGCTCACCAGGGGGCCAAATCAGCCCACTGCAGGACACGATTCAGCCTGAATTGGGTCCGCTGCGGGGCACAAATCGGGCCACTGTGGGCACAGGGGCGTACCGTGCCACCCAAAGGGGCTGTGTCCCGGGAAGCATGCCCCTCTGCCGGCCAGGTAAGTGGGGGCAGGGGGGAGTGTGGGAGCAGGGGATCCACTGCCCTGAGAAGGGGAATGGCACCCCTAGTGTGGTGCAGTAGTTAAGAGTTTCAGTCTAGAATCTGAGAGGCCCAAATTTGAATCTCCACTCTGCCATAGAAGCTCACGGGGTGCTTTTGAACCAGTCACACAGTTTCAGCCTAACTTACCTTACAGGATCGTTGTGGGGATAAAATGGAGGAGAGAAAAATGATGTGAGCTGCTTCAGTCCATGCTTTGGAGAAAGGCAGGGTATAAATGAAGTAAATCTTGGGGCAGATAAAAGGTAGGATGGTGTGTGGGTGGGAAGGAGGCGACAGGGAAAGGGCTCTTCGAGGGAGAGAAAAAGTGAGGGGAAAATGGCTGAGAGAGATGCCTTGGTCGGGATGGGGACTAAATGCAACGCTCGTATTGGGTGCTGTCTGCTGCTGTACATGTGTGTCTACTGGGGTCTTTCTGTGCTGCTAAACATGCCATGGAAATTGGTTATGCTTTGTTTCTAATAGAGTTAATCTCTGTGCTCAGCTTTCTGCTTGTTTAAAAAAAAATTCTGCTACCATTCCCTCTTGTATCTGTTTCCCTGAAGGTCCTGACTGTTGTTCATTATTGTACTTTGGTTTGTGAATGTCCTAGCTGTCGATTATATTGTATTTTCACTTGCACTCTGTAACTCGCCTTGGATCTCAGTAAGCAAGGCAGACTAATAATAGTAATAGTAATAATAATTTGGGAAGAGGTTTGTGAAACGGAGCAGTGCACTCAACTCTTACCACCACCTTCAGTGAGCCCTTAGAATTTACAGTTACCCTTCCAGCTAAATCTTCATCTCCCAGAAGACAGCCAAGCGTTCAGGCAATGCTCACGGGTGTGAAGATAACGCTCCATTTTTACATTGTGCAGTTCAGAAAGAAGGTCTTCAGCAGCAGAACTGCATGTAACCAGCAGAGCGTCAAATGTTCCTGTGATAATGCCACGTCTGCATGGCATAGGGGACTTGAGAGGTGAAGGTTTAAACCCCTGTTTGACAGGCATCTCACAGGGTGATCTTGCACAACTTGTTCTCGCCGGGCTTTTGGGAGCACAAAACGGGCAAGAGAAAAACAGGTATGCCACCCTGAGATCCTTGGAAGCCCAAACAGGATCAAAATGAAATAAAGAATGTTAGGCATGCCTGTGCTTTACAAGGCAATGGGCCGGTTTATCCCAGTTGTACTTTTCTTGCAGAACTTTATTTCTGGCAGAGGATTTCACACTAAATTCTGCCTCTGACCTGGGCCATTTCCAAACTGGGATATTCAGCCATTCAGAGATAGCAACGCTTGTGGGAAACGGAGGCCAGGGAGCACGATAATGTTGTGATCTTAGAGTTCACAAGAGTTGTAGCCACTGCCTTCTACTACAGATAGAGTGAGACATGTGGGTTCCTATCTCAACAATTTTTTCTCTTTTAAAATTAGGATATTAAAGCTGTATAATAGCAAAAAGAAACATTTTTTTTCAATTCATAAATTCTCAGACGCTTAACAAGATGGTATTCATCTGTTTATTTTAGAAGGAAGATCAAGCAGTTTGCCTTTCAAGAGAGGTATCTCTCATAAATGTTCAATAAAATCAACAATTTCTTCCAGCAACATACAAAATACACATCTCTGTGACTTCCATACAATAAATAGGTAATCATGCATTCAATAATAAAAAGGCACAAAAAAACTCATCATTTAGGAATCGTAAAATTACTCTTTACAGAGCCAGCCAAATATTCTGTACATAGAAATATATTCCAAAGGTGCAAAACACACAGAATGTCTCTCAAAATATTATATGCAATAAATACCTCCGTTGCTGTATATATTAAAAATAAACCTGTGCCATTGTAAACAGAATGTAAACGGTCAAAGCTCTCGCTTCTTAGCAGTGATTACAAATAAATACAACCCAAACTTAACAACGTCCTCTGTTGAACAGATTTCACTGGCAAGTATGTCAGGCATTTCACAACGTGACCCTTTTGCAGCACGCAGAAGAGCATGGTCTAAGACGACCTTCGCTCGGCATGTTTTCACGGCACCAACCTCTCTATGCTGAAGAGGACCTGCTCCGGGCCAGAGTATTGCGAAAACTGGTGACCATCCATGGGCAATTCACACATTACTTACACCAACATTATCTACAGTTTAACAAAGGAAAACACATTTGCAAATTAGGTATCTCCAGAATATGTTTTATAAATGAACTGGGTAGTGCGAATGGGAAAGTGGGGGAACAGATTGCTGATTGTCCATTGCTCTGAGAACAAGCTGGAGAGCAAAACCTGGCCCTTGACTTGGTGTTTCTCCAACGGGGCTTTAGTTGCCTCCACAGACCTACTTTCTTATTTTACTTACCCCTAGCCATTAGAAATATAACCACATGCACCCGCGCACTGGGAACACTCACGGTAAGAACTCATGGTAAGAACCCAGTGATGAGAAAATCTTAGATGTGAAAGGAAAAACATAGAAGCATGCTGGTGGTCAATAATCATAAGACACAAAGAATTGCAAAATGATAAAGGCAGGAGAAAAAGGAGTGCCCAGAAGAGCTCAAAGTGACTCCCTGAGAGAGTAGCTAGCCATTCGGTGTGTCCAAATCACTTTTAATTAATGTCTCCATCAATTTTCAGACTGTCTTCTATAAAAATATGTCAGCAGGTGGTTATCTGACAATTCCAAATAATTCTATGTGCCTGTGGAGGTCTGAAGCGTCCCTCGGCTCAGTGGGTCTCTCTTGCCAGAGTTTGGGGTTGGTTTTGGTTTCTACTGAGAATAGCAGACCATACAGATGAAATGCTTCAATGATCAAAACCAGGACGGAAGAAAAAAGAAAATCACCATACAGTATATTTTCTTGTTTTGTAAATAGGCAATATTTTGCATGGCCATTCTCAATCAGGATTGGCCTTTTAAGGTTTGTTCACACCAGAGAGATATCTGACAGCCAAACCGTCTTGGAGGTTTCTGAATCCCTAAAGCCTCATGGCTGGTAAAGAGCACACTTTCCATACACAGACACTGGCTGGAGCAGATATATGTAGACTTAAATATACAAAGTACACTTATAAAATTGTTTTACAGCTATTGGGCAATTAAGCTTTCCTACTCCATATGTGCCCAGAAAGGATTCAGGAAGGATTCATTGTACAGCTTGGTCCAGAGTCCTGCCATCAAGCCCATTTCTCTTTGACCCAAATTTGCCTCAAGATTAGCACTGCCACAAATACTTAGCAAGACAACAGCTAGGAAAACAGGCACAGGTAGGCATCACAAAAACCTGGGGTTATGGCCAAGGCTTTTTTTCTGGGAAAAGAGGTGGCAGAACTCAGTGGTTGCCCTCAGAGAAAATGGTCACATGGTTGGTGGCCCCGCCCCCTGATCTCCA
This sequence comes from Eublepharis macularius, assembly GCF_028583425.1. NCBI lineage: Eukaryota > Metazoa > Chordata > Lepidosauria > Squamata > Eublepharidae > Eublepharis > Eublepharis macularius. The sequence continues at coordinate 4,390,939 of NC_072792.1, forward strand.
GACAGCGGAGTTTAGATTGCCCTCCGCGCTGCCGAGCAGTGAGGAGGGCAATCTCAACTCCCCTCTGTCTGGAGATCAGGGGGCGGGGCCACCAGCCATGTGACCATTTTCAAGAGGTTCCGGAACTCCGTTCCCTCGCGTTCCCCCTGAAAAAAAGCCCTGGTTATGGCCATGCTCAAACCAACACCTGGCAGGCCATTACTGAATTCATAAGAGAGCTCCTAAGGAAGTGAAGAAGACCCATTCCAGCTACGTAAAAATGAACAAAGGTCAAAACTTCACATGCTTTATCAAGCGTGCCCAGGGGCGGGGTTGTAGCATCACATATAGTTTAGGAAAGTTCTGAGTTTAAACTGGGAGTGGATAATAGAGACTTATTCTGTGAAACATCAGACAGTACCTCAAGAGCCTCATCTTGTGTATAGATTTAAAAACACTGGATATAACAGAACCTAATTACATACTTTTAAATCCCAGCAATTTCAATGGTAAATATGTAAACACATATTTAATTGTCCAATCAAACTCAAATGGGGCTTAAAACTGTTGGACTATTATTATTGCAGAGCATATTTTCATTTGTGCAACGGGGACTTCACAGTCTGGCCCAGCATACTTTCACTGCTAACACATTTCTGCATGTTTTTAAAGCAAAGTCCTTTTAAAGAAAGTTACTGATTTTTAAAGTGCTTAATGCTTATTAAAAATATGCTGAAGGTTCATGAAGGTTGTTAAAACTGTGATAAATGCATTGTAAGAAAAAAATACTCTTCAGAATGGGGAATTAACTGAAAACAGGACTATCCTTGGGAAGCATAATGAGACACTGATTTGTTTACTTGCAAATAAATTTGTTTTTCGCATTTGAAAAACTTTGTAGGTTTCCTTTAGGTTTTCAGTTTCCAGTAGAAAACAATTATGTAAAAGTGCATAAATTAGGGACAAATTTTAGAATGACTTACTAAATAATTCAATATTAATTTCACTTTGGGAAAATAGACCTATTTCCTTTTCCCTAAAAATCGTATTAGACAATATGGTAATCAATAGAATAAAAACCTATACGAAATCTTAGGTGGCAAAAGTCAAATGTGCCGTGCCATAACTATATTTATAAATATTGAAACAGGCTGATCTTGTGCAAAGTGAAGCACACTAAAATCCACTGAAATTCATGGGTTTTGCTCCACTTAATTCTGCATAGGATTGCCGCCTAAGATTCTATAAACATTCGGAACCATCGAATTTCCATCACAATATAAAAATAGCCACTATAAAAACTATCTATCTGTATGCTTGTATATGCTTCTCTTCACATGGACTAGAACAGTGTTTTACACAACATGGATGTATAAACACAAAGGCACACACAAAGAAATATGGCTATGCTTAGTTACTTATGTACACTTTACAGTTGACATGTATACAGAGTCTGGCTTCCACCCATATAGTAGTGGTCTTAAGAACAGCTTGTTGTTGCGCTTAGCCGCACTGATACAAAACCGATCATGCATACAACACCTTTGCAGTATTCAGACTGACACACAGCAAAATGTAAATGTTTACCACGAACAAATGTAAACTAAACTGTAAAAGCTGATCAGCCCAGTGCAAGCCGAACTATTCTCCTTTCAATATCACATTCAGTGAATGGTCCCTGTAGCCAATTCATCATTCAGAGGCCCGCTGAGCAAAAACCTTACCTCCATCACAGTTCCTGCAGAACTGGACACTGGTACCAAGGACACTGTTTTTGGGGTGAGCTGAAAGCTGTGGCCGCCTGGGCTCCCGCTCCCTCCCCTAGCAGGCGCTCCCCAGGTGCACCCCTGCATCACAGAGAAACTGGCAACTGGCACAGCCTCCGTTAACGCCCAATCCCTGCCAGCAAGCCACGGCCACCATCCTTCATTCTCAAGCTTCTGCTGGTGCTTTGCGTCTGCTGGCTTTGGGATTTCATTACCATGAGAACCAGCTCAGGGTCTCATATTTCCCTACAGCACACTAAAATAAAGGTCAACAATTCAAACCTGTAACTAGAACAGTTCTTTCAGAAATAAAGAACTGGAACGTTCAACTGTTTCATGAACCTGAGTGCACCCTGCAGAGAACGTCCCGGTATGGACTATGTGCAGCAACTGTTCCAATAACTTCACAAGGCCGTAGTATATGCTGAAGCCACCGGTAAGGTGAGTACGCTGAATTCACTACATCTTCTCCCTGGAAAGCACGTACCTTTTCTCTTGACAGAAAAGGCCAATGTAGCTCGTCACAGATTCTGGTCTTTAAGTTCCTTTCCACCAGCTGTGCTGCTGCTTAACTGAAGCAGAAACAGCGAGAACTTAAGACATGGCAGCCTTCGACCAGAGGGACCTGCCCGCCTTCTACAGGAGCAATTGCTCCTCCTCAGTGTACAAGGGGAGGTGGCAGCAAGCCACTTAAGCTGCTGCTACATGTGAATGCTCCACACAGCTTACGCCAAGAGTTACAACCATACAAACAATTCAGTTTTTTTAAAATAAAAAGTCAACTGTATCTTCTGGCAAAATGTTTAGTGTAAAATAGCTATTGTCCTGCATTTCACCTCATTGCCTCCCCGCCACCAACAATGTCAGCTAAAAACCCAAAGTTTATTGTTCCACACAACTTCCTCAACTTTTATGTAACTAGAACCCACTCCAGGCAGTATTTCCTGACAAACAGGTACTTTAGGTTGCTATACAGCTTAAGGTTTTTACCAGAACAAATACAAATAATTGGAAATGGGGCAATCAAAGCAGATTGATATCAACTAGATATTTGGTTTAAAAAAACGGCTATAAAAATCTTAGAAGGTTTCTTTTCATGAAATACCCAAATATTATAAATAGTTTTTATAGCTTTTCAAAAATGCTGCTTCAATTGGAATTTAAAGAAAAAAAATACTATTAAAATATTGCTTATCAAAAAGTTTTGTTATACAAGAGGCATGTATAAACTTTTAAAAGTAAAAATAAATCTGACAGTTTGTGTTTTTTAGGTGTAATTTCTGAAAGCCTCCCCCCACCCCCACCCCAAATGGTGTTTTATTGACAGGCAAAATTGCAGGTTTCCAATGGCAAATTTTTTTGCAAGAGGTGTGATGCCCTAGAGACTCTAGAAGAAAACAGTGTCCCTAGCACCTTCCAGACTCTCAAGTGGCACGCAACAATGTTAAGCAACTAGATACTTGGGCTCATCGAGGATTGCACAAATTTGAAAGACTGGTTCCCAGGCAATCAGCCTTACAGTGAGGCTCAACTAAGTACAACCCGAGATTTGTCCTCTTTCTAGTAGGTTTCCACACACCAGGCATGACACAAACTCCACTGTTTCATCTCAAGCCTCTTGGCAACTGACTTTGAATGTCTAAATGTAAAGTTCCAGGGATTTGGTCTCCGCTACGTCCAAATTCCTTAAGAATACATTTGGAAACTCAGCAACCCAAAAAGCAAATTTAGGGCTTCCAACTGTCTGAGAAATGGGATGTTATATATGATCAAATCCACCTTTAAGGCCTATCCCATCAAGCACTAAGGAAGCTACATTTTACTTAAATGGACTCAGAAGACTACAGCTCTGCCTAGCACTACACTAGAAGTCATATTTATGCCAATTCTTCTCCCAAATGATAGAGAGGCTGCGATTCCCACAGCAGACTTTGTATGACAATCATGCAAGTTTTCTTCTGGATTCTGGGCCAAAGTTTTTCAAGAAATGAGCCTGCTTTGGTAGCCAACCACCGATCCAAACCCTACACTTACCTTTATTCAGTATGTACGGTTGAAAAATCTATCAAACAAATCTCTCACAGAGCGGAACTACAAGTGACGAATGATGCAGGTTGGACACTTGCCAACTTCCCTCAAGTTTTGATGGGAAATGTAGGCAGCTTGGCGGAATGTTGGACAAGTGACAGTTGAAAAGTCCGTTGGACAGCAGTCAGAGAGCGAAGCTGCGAGACTAAGATGCCTACATTTCCCATCAAAACTTGAGGGAAACTTGTCTTAAAGAAGACAAGAAAAGAATATCCAAGGTATACCAAGTACTGTTGAAATGGTATACCGAGGACGAGACAGTTAAAACACAGATGGTGAAATGGGCTATAAATTTTAATAAAGAAATAACAATGGAGGCATGGGAATACTTGTGGAAAACTACAATGAAGACAACGACATGTACTAATATTAAAGAGAACATTTACAAAATGATCTATCGTTGGTACATGACACCAAAGAAGATTGCGCTAGGGAATTTGAACACTTCTAATAAATGCTGGAAATGTAAGAAGCATGAGGGCTCCCTCTATCATATGTGGTGGTCATGTGAGGTAGCCAGGCAGTACTGGGGGGAAATAATAAGAGAAATGAGTGAAATTTTACAGTTTCAAATAAATAAGAACCCAGAACTCCTGCTACTAAACTTGGGAATGGAGGGAATTCCAGCCCATCATAGGACGTTAATATTTTATATGACAGCAGCAGCTAGACTTTTGTATGCGCAAAAATGGAAAGTACGAGAAGTGCCAACTATTGAAGATTGGATCTACAAATTGCTGTACATGGCCGAAATGGACAAGATGACAAGAAAACTGAGAAATCTGGACTCAGGGCAGTTTAACACAGACTGGGAGAAGCTGAAACAATATTTGGAGAAGAAATGGGAGGTGGGAGGAAAACTGTGGCAGTTTGAGAACTACTGAAGTATAATAAAATGTAGAGGGGGGTGACTTTACCGGGGGAGGAAGAGATAAATGTGAATTTATAAGCAGTTAGATTAACAGATTGATATATATATAGATATATATAGGTTAATAGATAGAACATTGATAGAAAATAATTAATGATAAGGTTTAAATATAAGGATTGAGTAACCAACAGTATTTTCTTTCTTTGATAAGATCTATATAATGCACCAAACTGAATATACAGAAGAGTCAAATTGATTGACTATGTGATGAGCTATATAGAATTACCATAAAAAGATAGAATGAGTAATATATAGAGAATAAGTCAAATTGTTTGATTTAAATGTAAGATTTTTATGGTTTATGATATATAGGTTTATGATATATAGAAATATTTAAAAATGGAAAATGGGATAAATTGTTTATCCAAGATGGAAACAAAGACTTACAGTTTGGGTATATAACAAGAAAAGTAGTTAAGGATGTACTGCTTAATATAATGGAGAATGTATATCTGTTTTAGATAGAGGAAATTAATAGAAGTAAGGGAAAAGGGACAAAGGGTGGGAAAGCTGTTGGAAGTCAACAAAAGGGGGGGAAAGGGAGGGGGTTAGAAATGAAAAATTTGGGAAAAACTGAATGTAAATGTAAAAATAACGGATTCTAACCCAATAAAAAATTAAAAAAAAAAAAAACTTGAGGGAAACTGACAAGTGTCCAACCTGTGCCTTTTGTCACTTGCAGTCTCTCTCCTGCCTGCAGCTCCCACTGGAAATGCGCCTCTTTGCCACCAATTGAAAACGTGTGCTTAGGGGCCTGGCTAGGCAGCACAGAGAAAAAATCCTATGGAATGAAACCTTTATATAAAAATAAAAAGCCTAGAATCATTCTTTTCACTACCTTTGCTTGGGTCTTCTAGGGGCTGCATGTGCAGCAGAGCCGGTGAGCTACCAGCTCGCTGTATAGGAATAAGCTTTTACATACATGGTATCCTGCCCTCCCCGGTACTGGGAAATCCTGACCTGGACAGCCCAGGCTGACCTCCTCAGATCTCAGAAACTAAACCGGGCTGGCCCTGGTTAGTACTTGGATGGAAGACCACCAAGGAAGTCCAGGGTAGCTATGCTAAGGCAGGCAATGGCAAACCACCTCTGTTTGTCTCTTGCCTTGAAAAACTCAGCAGAGGCCGCCATGCTTCGGCTGCAACATGAGGGACCTTTCCACTTTACTGGGATATCCACTATTGCATTTATTCTTGTTATTTAAAAACTCTTCAACAACTTAAAGGATAAAAATAATAAATTTGGTCCTCTACCAAAATTTTATTTGGACCCAAACATTTCTGTGGTGAATAAAATTCCAATTTGATCTTAACACCACACTTAAATGCTTGTAGTATCAAACACTGGTATAAACAACACTTTGTGTACACGTATTAATGTACAAAATACTTAGTGCTGACACACCAATAATTTAATTTCTGCATTATCCAGCTGATGAGAAGTATGTACTTAACACCAAGAATAGAGCCAATTTCTAATTAAAATACCCTTATTTATCTGGCAATTCATTGGTTGTAAATTTAAACTACTGTTCCACATTGTCCATTTGCTTGCAAAAATGCATATTGTAGTTTAAAACAGAAACATCAAAACACTTCTTACACATCAGTTACTAGAACAGTCAAGCATGTTTTATGCAAGAGCCAGAAGTCCAGATATAGGTATGAATCCAGAGCAGTAAACTTACATAGTGCAATCAAATATAAAGATCCAGACAAAACTTACTGTTTGTCACATATGTCTACAATGGTATCTACATAAAACACTCTTTCAGACTTTGTTTTTAACATACTTTAAAGAACACAAATACTTCTACCTTTTTATTCAAATAGGCAATCTGCCGTCTAGCCAAACTAGAAAATTACATCTGTGACAAAGGAACAAATGTTATTTGTACACCTAACAAAGGTGAATATAATGCTGAGGGCCCCCAGCCATTTTCATGCAGTGTTCTTCTGACCGAAAATCAAAAGAAATAGATCCCACTTGTCTGTTGGCAAATGTTAAGGAATGAATAGAATGTGAAAAAATTCCCTTTTTATCTTAACTTTAAACACTGTTTAGTTAAGTCATTGGGAAATGCTAGAGGGAAATGCAATTTCAGATATTGAACTGAAATTTTTTAAAAATATTTTCTTCCTGACAGAATATGCTCTGATTTCTCACGGCCTGTTATCTTCCCTAAATTTTGTGCCTTTAGTGGAGAGTGGGGGGTTGTGGGGGAGAGATAGACAGTACTCTCGCTCTTAATTGAAACAAGTAAGACTGCAACTTTTCTAGCTACAGATTTCTTAGTTCCAGCACAGAATGGATGGCAACAGCAGGATGCCCTGACAACTCATCCACTGAGAGAAAATACACCAACCAGCCTGTTTGGTATCAGCAGGGCTTTTTTTCAGCTGGAACGCGGGGGAACGGAGTTCCGGAACCTCTTGAAAATGGTCACATGGCTGGTGGCCCCGTCCCCTGATCTCCAGACAGAGGGGAGTTGAGATTGCCCGAGGGCAATCTCAACCCCCCTCTGTCTGGAGATCAGGGGGTGGGGCCACCAGCCCTGTGACCATTTTCTCCGAGGGCAACCCACTGAGTTCCACAACCTCTTTTCCCAGAAAAAAAGCCTTGGGTACCAGCAAGGGGAGGCAATACCAGGTTAGGCAAGGAAGTAAAGGGTGCTGCAGTTCATGCGCGCTGCCACCAAACCAGAGGTGTCACATCATATACCTCATCCCCGCAGTCCCTGAAGGAGGCCGCTCCATAAGGACATGCAGGGAATCTGCCCTACCTAGCCTTGCACTATGTTCCAGCCCAACGCCCAAGCCAGCTGTGATAGCAGGAGACAGAAAAACAAAGGAGACTGACCACCACAGCAGTAAAAAAAAACAACCCAGAGATACTCACACATTGGAGGTATGTTGGTTTTTGCTGAATCATCTCTCATGATGAGTAGCTGAAAATGGCTGCCTCATCTTTGTAAAAATTCAGTAATTACCACGGTGACCCGAGATCTCTGAATAAGCAGACGAGAGACTACAGACAACTAAGGAGTTTTCTGAAGATCAGTTTCAGAACAGATTCCAGCTAGGTAGCCATCATCACTGTGTTATCCTCTGAACATTGTATTTATTGTGTGTTGGCCATTCTGATGTGCATTTCTATTATTGTATAATTGGCTGAAGATATTTTCATATTTTTGCCTATATACATTGTCCACATCCACTTTTGTATTTATGTGAGTGTTGATACTCACAAACCCTTGTTTTGCACTAAAACTTCGTTACACCCACTTTTTGCATTATACGTCCAGTATGTGAGGACCTTTGTTTTCTATAGCACAACACAGATCAACAAAGAAAACTATTTCTTGAGAGGGGCAGTGATGAAGACAACAGCTTTTGTGGAGGCTATGATGAAGCCAAAAACTGTATCCTATGCCACTCTGGCCTCCAAGCCAAGTTCCATTTGGCCTCATTAACCAACAGCCACCTGGAGGGCCCAATCCAGGCACAGTGGCTCAACTGGGTAGAAAGGAGGTTAGCAGCAAAAAGCAGAGAGCCAGGCCCAGCTTTGGCTGCCCCTTATGCGGCAGGAATGACCAGAGGGAAGAAGTCTTTCTTCCAGGACATGCCAGACACCCTCCCACCCCCCAGGGTGGCCAGCCAGCCAAGCAGCTAACCTCCGGCTGGTCAGCCAGAGGGGTGGGCTGTGCAGAGCAGCACAGGAGCTGCAGACTTTTGCTGCCCAGCCAAACTCTTCACCGTCCACCCTCTGTGCTGGGCACAAAGGCTATGTCCCACTTAAGGCAGGGAGCCAGATATTCAGTGGGAAACCTAAAACGATTAAAGGAAAAACCACCAAGGTCAGAATGCATAAGATTATAGCTTCCCTTTCTGTGTAAAACACCTTATCCCTTTGAGATATTTTGCTCAGAAAGCTTGGCTTACAGTATATTTGAGAATGGAAACTTAATCAAAATCTTCAGCAGATAATGCTATAAGACATACACATAGCAAAACAGGTGGTGTGCTTGCTGGCTTTGGAAATCCATGCAGGGATTCAGAAACACATAAAACTTTCTTTGTGCTGCTTCATTAAAGGAGCAGGTTAAATTTAGGTCATCTCTCACAGCCCTGTTTTACTTGCACACATTTGCAGTAGCCTGAAAATGAGCTGCTTGCCTTTACCAACTAAGTTCTTCTAAACGTGTATTATCATTAAGCGGAATGTGAATTGGCTGTATTTGGCCTCTGGTTTAGAAGTGCTTGGGGGGATCCACCCATCCTCCAGGGAGGGTGTGAGAGCTACTTAAGTCAGAGGAAGTCTTCAAGCTTTGGCCAGTAGAGTGGGTAGAGAGGGGCAGGATCAACCCCCTCTGCTTATAAGAAGTAGTTAGTGAGAGTGTTGAAGAAAAGTTGTTATTCTATGCTTCGTGTCAAAAACTACTACATTCACTTTGACGGCAGAGACAAGCAACCCTGTGTTAGCTCACATTGCACAACCCATAACTCATAAAGTGGACTGTATATGCATGAGAAATCCCATGGATTTCTGTGGACCCACTACAAAAACTCCAGGTATTTTTCTACATCAGAAATGTACTGTTGCAATTATAATTGTCTACTTTAAACAAATGCAATTTTTTAACGATCTTGGGATATTTTTACAAAGAACAGCTGAAAGGCTAAGATAAATCAATGAACATATAAAAAATCAAATACCAATGAGTCATTGGCAAAGATCTGGCACTTGTTAAGGGCATCTATGATGGGTGTCACTTCATCTCTACAACCTTCTGAAGAAGCCTTTTTGAACAGATAAGAAAAAGTCTGAGACAGCTAGTTCTATTACTGAAAAAGAAAAGAAGTTCCCTTTTTTCTAAGTCATTGGACATCAGTACGTACATTAACAGCAATCTTACCTGGATCACTATAAAACCAGAAGATTTTGTGTGTGTACACAACACGCGCACGCCGCATGTGCACTTTGCAGAAGACATTTATAAAAATAAACAGCCAAGTTACCCAAAGCAGAAAGAAATTCCATGTGAAAATTAGGAGATCCATGTCAAGCACTGAATGAACACACACAAAACGTCAATACAGAAGCCCAAGACAGTCCATTTGAAATGGTTTTATCTGGTGCTGTCGGAAGGAAAGTCCCGCTAAGGCAGGGCCACAGTTCATTCCCCAGAGCAGCACTTGGTCCCTCTTCCATTTCCAGAAGACGTGGCAGCATCCCTCAAGGTGCTGCAAATGCACAAGCAACCATGGACATTGTTGTTTGTTCTTTTTAAAATATTACAGGTTGAATTCAAATTTATATTTTCCATATGTGTGTCATGAGACATCCTCTTGCGGAGGGCCAGGGGACACTTGCGAACAAAATGAACCCTCTGCTAGCAGGAGGGGAAAGTCAGCAAAATTGCCCTTTGTGAGTCTTGCACTAGTGAAGCAGGTCTCAGCGCTGAGTTTGCTACACTTGTGGAGAAGAGGAGGGGTGGGGCGGTTTTGCCTTTTCCCTCTCTTCACTGAAGCTCTCGATCCCAAGGGTCCTTGATCCTCAGCAGAAAATCTGCAGAGCAAGCAGGGGACTGGCTGGCTGCTGGGGTGTGGGGGCTGGGACCTTCTGTGTGCAGGACCTTCCGCTGGGGCCACGTTTAGACCCAACCCTCCAGAACAGACAGACAGATTCTCTGGCATCTCACTTGAAACAGCGACTTCTTTACACTGCCTGAGTGAAGACTTTTCATCGCTGCAGTCTTTAAATACATGCCCGAGTACTTGACACTGCTCCTTTTTAACGTGAAAAGTTCACTTTAAAAGACTCTGCCTCCATTGAGAAAGAAATGCAAATACATTTTATAGTTTTTAAATGAAGGGATTTAGAGGTCATAAGACAATCGGACAAACCAGTTCATTAGTCCATATTAACAACCGCACTGATTTAAAAAAAAAAAACCACTAACAGGCTTCACACACAGCCTATAGTAAATATTTCTGAAGAGGGTAATTCCTATACCGAATGACGTTTTCAGTTAATGTATACAGCAAAGACACCTAAAGGTAAGACAAATACTTCATCTGATCTGTAACTTTTACCGCCACAACCTTTTAAAATTTGATGTTATAAAAAATGTATAATCAAGCCCTGATATTCACAAAGTTGGTCCTAGGGATGCCTTCAATATGAAGCAGTTTTAAGTCACGGCTCATTAGCGGGCCGTCACCTCGGGATTCAAAGACAGCCAGTTCACCGTCAGCCATGATGCCCTCGTGCCTTGAAGGCCAGATGGTTCAGTAAACTAGCAGTTGCCAGACAAGAGGCTATAAGAGATAAAACATGGCATATTTATAGCCTATATTCTTCCTTCTCATGGAAGCCAGCTCATACCTTCATGAGGAACCAGGCTTTATCATCTTAAGCACAGAAACTTCCTATCATGTTTAGCACACTTTTCTTGATGAGGATGCTGGAGATATTTACAGCCAAAATTCTTTGCCAATTGGCACGTTTCAGTAACATACAACATACAGCAACAGGAAAAGTCTCTTAACAACATGAAAGTACAGAGTGGTAATAAATTAAATTTTCTTGAAAAAGATAGAAAAGTTGTTCATTCGTATAAGTTGTGTCATGCAAAAAAAAAAAAAAAGGCAGTCACAGTTCAGGACAAACCGTGAATTATTGTTTGCATTGCTGGGACACTCTAGCTTTATTTCTTGGCTAGTGAACGAGAAAGAGAGAGAGAGAGAGAGAGAGAGAGAGATTGACGAGGTATCAGTGTCACCTAAAAACTCACATGTGATCAGTTTCTTAGAAGACTGTGCAAGAGATTCCAGGAAGTTCTCAAATTCAGCAACCTCATTTCATAAAATTAATTGCTGCTGCCCAGATAGAGACCCCAGATATGTAATGACACCTGGATGACCTTTGTCAGATAAAGCAATATATATATATATATCATAGCATTTTAGGTGCACAAAACCGTTCCAGCTCTCCCATCCAGATCTTCTGTCAAACACTGCAGATACAGTAACATGCATGTCACATACTGATCCCCAGTCATCCACGAAGTCATGTACACAGAGGGTCACGTGCTTCCACAGTGCTGCAGAAGTGACATTTCTCCTTCCAGGGTAGCAGTACTGCTACACTTCAGGCAAAGGCGCAATCCTGCCAAGTTCTTTAATTCCCTGCAGAATTCGCTTCATATGGCCCACCTTCGTTATCCCCAGGTCCTACAAGGCAAGGAGAATGCAAAGTTCACTTACAGGAAGCAAGAGTGTCCAATGGTCATTTTTATCTTCACTCATGAGAACCAACACAGATGACCCAATTTCTACTTTAGGGTAACATGACTACACGCAGTGCTTCATTTAGCCAGTATCCATATGTGACAGTTACATGTTAAGTGCTACAGTAAACATGTGACAACCATACAGTGTTGGTGTAAGGATTATGGAGCAAATGCAGAGTATCATTATTAGGTTCTAGTTATTTTCCACTGCAAATGCATTTCCATTACTTGAAGACAGTATACTATTTATTTCTTGTAATGCAGAAAGAGACATTAGAACTTACTGAGATACCCTTTCGGTCAGGAGAAAAATTACTTAATAATTGAGAAATCCCAAAATACACAACTATGACTCAACTGTGATTCTAAAAAAACTCTCCTAGTGGTAAGCCCGATTGAATAGACCTGAGTAGGATTAGTCTCCCAGTGTTGTAGACTTGATAATCAAAAGACAGTTAAATTCAAGGACTCTAGAAAGAGCTAAACATCTGCTCCTCCGTTCTCCAGAAGAGTTCTCTGGAACGCTTCATTAGGTTGGATGCTAAAAGGGGCATGGTATACATGAGTACTGGTGCTTTTCTTTTAAAAAACAAAACAAAAATAGCACTGGAAGTAACAAAATTATCATGCTTTTGTTACTTTTTGCTATCAGTAATCACATACAACCCTGTGGTGGATTCCTAAAAGGAAAGGTCTCTTGTACCTGGAGTCAGTCTGCAGTTACGTGAGGACAAGAGTACTAGTCGGCAGGCAATGCAGCTACTTACAATAGAACACTTGACATTAATAATAAAACGGGCATAACTGCAAAAGTAATCTGTGCACCTCCCACTTGAGCACCAGCTTGTATGTGAAAAAATACCGAGGCATTAAAATACAGAGTAGTAGAAGCACATTAGCTGTCACACTAATGATAATCCAAAGAATTCTCCCACTAATTCCATGCACTCAAGACAGCTTCTTGTATAGCTACACAGAGCAAGCAACTTATGAAGAGAATTTTAAAAGTAGTTTATGATATAGCTTGGGGAGGGGAAAGTCTTGCTGTTTAGAGATAAACAAAATCAAAAAGTTATGGAAGTGCTCACTACTAGCTATATTACACCTTAAAACAACAACTTGTGTATCTTAATTGTATAATCTTAAAAAGAAGTTATCACTGCATCTAATGCTAATTTATAATTACCACAGCTTGCATATATGAGGCTGAAATGTTCCATTTCAAAGCTTGCACTGTATTAAATTTAATTTTTATTTTAAGTATTGGTATTCACCCAACAAAAATAATACAGCAATAAAATCATAGTATCAGAAGATATCTAAAGCCGTAACAATTAAAAAATAATTATTTTAAAACAAACTAATAGCAACAGCTGAAAGCAACAATTCAACCAAAGAGCAGCATAAAACCAGATAAATTAAAATTACCAGTCCAGGCATCAACAGTAACAACAAACACTGGCATGTATCCAATCCAACCACACCATGCCAATGACTGAAAGGCACTTAAGTCTTTAGAAGAGGCAGTGGAGAGTTTCACTGATTCACCCATCCCACTGAAGGCCCCCCCCCCCCTGGCCCCTTATGCTCTTTCCAAGGATCTGCTGATTCCTAGCAACGAAATTTCAGATGGTTCGGTGGACAGCAGCAGGAGAACTGGGAAAGCCCTGCTTTTCAAAGTTGTTTAGATACACCCAGTTCAAATTAAGAGAATAATCCAATAAAACCTTGGGGGAAACCCACTTGTTAAAATGCCTGCTCAGACCCGGTACCAAGTCCCCCTGGCAACTAGGGGGGGGGGTTCCTGGTACTTACTGGGCTTCTTCTCTTTCACACGCACCTGCTCTGGGCCAAGTGCAACAGCGTCACGTCCAGAAGTGCCATCATAGCGCTGCCTATGAGAGGACTCCCGTGCTTTTCACAGCGTTAATTCTTTTAAGAATTGGCCTGTTTGGGGCTGAAATTGGCCCTGCAGGAAGCACTCCCATAGGCAGTGTGATGACATCACTTCCAGAAGTGATGTCATCCCACCCGGCTCCTGTCTGCCCAGGTTGCTTACTGGAGGGGGGGTGGGGTGCACCAGCCAGGTGGCTTGCCACCTGCCATCGAGCGCCAGAGATCAGTGGGCAGGAAGCCAAACCACCAGGTGTTTGCCAACCACTGGCGGACACCTAAGAAAACTTCATAGGCAAGTTTCGCACCAGGCAAAGAGGAAGCAGAAGAGCACAGGAGCATAATAAAGCTGCCCCATACTGAATCAGGCCCTCCGTCCATCAAGTCAGCATTGTCTTCTCAGACTGGCAGCTCTCCAGGAACTCAGGGAGTGGCCTTTCCCATCACCTACTGCCTGGTCCTTTAAGTGCAGGTGCTGGGGATTGAACCTCGGACCTTCTGTATGCAAAACAGAGGCTCTTCTGCTGAGCCACAGCCCCTCCACTCAGCAAGATGCCACCAGAAGATGCCTGGTCTCTAACTGGCCCTTTCTGGGCAAAGCGATCAAGAGAGCAGGGGCAAAACAGCTCCAGGTCTTTCTGGATGATGCATCTGCTCTAGACCCTATGGGGACCCTCACACTAGCCTTTTACACACCCTGCCCACCCACCTTAAACCTCCCTTCACAGGTTTGGGGCTTCACAGGCAGGTAAGGGCTGGCCACCACATGCCCACCTGAGGCCACCTATGCGTCAGCTATAGCCCTGACCCAAATCCTCACAGAGGCTCCACCAGACAGGCAGCCCCTTCCCTGTATGTATCTTCCCTCACCCAGCTACAGCCCAGGGCTACTGGGGAAAAGTAACTTAGAGGTTATTTCCCCACCATTTACCTCACAAGAGTCTGTGTCTGTGATATTCCCCCTTAGCCAACAACTTCAAGCTGGCCAGGGTTAAACAAAACAAAATTAAACTTTATTTACAAGATGGAATGTAGGAATAAATGCTTTTCAACTCAACTGGGGTTAAACAGGGAAGGTTTCAATGTAAGAGAACAGGTTTAACTGCCAGCCATCTCTCTGTTGCCTCCTCTTAGCAGCTCCAGAAGCCTTTTCTCCTTTTCTCTCCCTCCAACCAACTCCCATTGGCCCAGCATTTTGCCCACTCCCATTGGCTGTCTCTCAAGAGAGGCAGAGCTGGAGCCAATCCTGTCCATCATAGACCTCTTTCAGCCTAGCTTCAGGTTGGACGATGGGATCAAGATGGTGCTGGGGGCTTCAGTTGATGGTCCTTGTTTGAATGTGGACAAAGGCCATGCCTTCATGTTACTGGATCTATCAGCAGTATTTGACACTGTGGATCATGCCATCTTTCTGAGGTGTCTGAAGGCCAAAGTGGGGACTAAGGGTTCTGCCTTGGATTGGTTTAAATAATTCCTTATGGGCAGGACTCATAGGGGTTGCTGCTGGAGACCAACTGTCATCCTTGAGGGCTTTCTTGTGATATTACAGAGGTGCTGAACCAGTGCCTCATTGCTGTGCTTAAATGGTTAAAAGTGAACAAACTGAAAGTGAATCCTAACAAGATGGAAGTAATGCTAGTTGGGAAGGCTGGTGTTACCAGGAATGGGTCTCCTTGCAAGTAAATGGGGGAATTAGTGGCAAGGAGGAAGGCTATGCAAGAAGGGTAACAATGGGATATCTCCACCAGTATTTACAGGGTCCCCTCCCCAAGGAGGCAAATGAAACTGGTGATCTTGAATAAAAGAGTATTTTTATTAAAAGGGGAAAATTCTCTTTCTCTCTCTCTCTTTCACACACACACACGAGATTGTTCACAAATGCACAAGATGCCTAGGAAAAGCAAGGGTGATGGTGGAATAAATCTGAGGGATTTCAGGGTGATAATTACCTATCTGGAGAGTAGGGTAGTCCACAGAGGAAGAGCTTCAAACGTTCTGCATTCTCAGCCAGGAGAGACAGTCTTAGGGAGAGCGATCCTAAGGGAGTAGCGCTTGGATCCAGAAAGAGCGCACAATTTGAATGGGAAAAGAGGCCTGGTTCTTATAGAGCGAAACGTGTCCTGAGACTGGGAAGCCCTCTCAGTCGTTGGAACAAAGACCCTAAAGGTCAGTTCCTGGGAATGTTTGATTACTTTGATTACTGTCTGCCGGGGTGTATGAAAGGAAATGCAAAGTCTCTTCTGCTGCCTCACAAAAGGGCAGTTTGCTAACGAATCTTCCCGGAGCTGAGTTGATGAATTTAGATAGGGACAGCATTTTCCCAGGAAAAACTTATCAGTGCTAATTGATTGCTCCTCGATCTTGGGATGGGGATTTCATCACGGAAGGAGGGTATCGGAATGTGCTAAGAGGAGTGACTCAACAAGATCCTGTCTTATCACAGCTCATGCCCACAGCTGAGAAGGCAGTAAATACAATCACCATGGTCACTCTGCATTTGCATGAATGTCCTATTCATGCTTGATTTCCCGGGCAGGACTCAGCAACTCTGGCTGGAATTCCCAGTGCTGCAGATCAGGCTGCATTAATCCAGGGGTCCTGTGATTTTTATATCACAGGCAGCTATCAAACAGTTATTAAATATGGTGGAGGCCAGGGCCAACTACTTACACTGGGGTCTTGAAGGCCATTATGCTCCCTGCTTCAGAAGGAGTCCAGCTGATGCTTGCTGACTCAGAGAAGTGCCTAGGGGTTATCCTGGTGCCAGCAATATTACCAGAAACGCAATGATGCAACTACAAAAAAGACTTCATTTACCCAGCTTCATTTACCCCAGAAGATCCACCACTCCCCGCCTTGACTCAGTTGATCTGGCCATGTGGATCCATGCTATGGCTCCCTTGAGGCTAGACTATTGTAATGTACTCAACGTGGGCCTGCCCATACAGACAACTTGGAAACTCCAGTTGATACAAAACACCACAGCCTGCTTACTATCAGGAACTAGGCAGAACAGGCATATCACACTCATTCCGCAGACATTCCACTAATTACTGATCAGTTTACTCACTCCAATTCAATGTTCTGGCTCTCTATAAGACCCTTATTGGAACCGGGACTCACATACCCACAGGGCCACCTCTCACTATATTCCATTGTGACTGTTTGGCTGTTCTGAACAAAACCTTCAGAAGGTCCACCCTGCAAATGGGTAAAATCAGCAGCTGCCTGTTCACATGTATTCTCAGTGGTGGCTCCCACCTTGTAGGGTGGCCTGTCTGAGGAGGTCAAGAATGCTCCCACGCTTCTATCATTCTGCAGCATGTATAAAACATAAATGTTTGGGAGCATTTTTTAAAAAGAGATTAGAACTGTAATAGAATGGAACAGTCCAGGAGGACACCTTTATAACAGAATAGGACCGAGCCCACTTAAAATTACTATTCTCCTGCTTTTTCTGCATTGCCTTCTACCTTGTAATTCCACTTTCTACTTTGTTTGCCTTAGATAGTCTATTGTTTGCATTGTTCTCTAATCCTGTAATCCTAGTCTGATTGCATTGTTCACTGCTTGTCTTACACAGACTGCACCGTTTTATATCCTGTAATCTGTGGACTATAAATAAAATCAACTGAAAAGGCCTTATCCCTTTCTCCCCCATCTCACCTCTGAAGGTTGGGAGGCATGAAGCAGGGCCCTAGACGATTAATGTAACGCTCATGCAAGCCCATAAAGAACGATGCGGTCCTTACCGTACCCTGGGCTCCCAGGCCATTTGGAGCTTTGTACCAGGAAACGGTACCCACTGAAGCTCTTTAAGCACAGGGTAATATGTATCCCATCATTAATGCCTGAGAGCGATCTTGCAGTTGCATTCTGAACTAGCTCTTTCCAAGGGAAATGTAGAGCCCGTTACAGTAATATGACCTGGAGGTGATAAATATATGGGTCGTCATAGCCAAGTATCACCACTCAAGAAAGCAGCTACAGCTGGTGAAAGAAGCTGCATACGTGGCAAGATCTGAATGGCCTCTGAAGGTGAGGATCTTAAAGTATGCCTAGACTGCAAACCTGCTCTGTCAGGAAATAGGTCAGTCTCATTTTCTTCTTTGGTATGAACATAGCACCAATCACTCCTCAAAGCAGATGGAAATGAGGACTTGGGAAGGAAAGGCTAGTTTTACCAAGATGACACATACTGGATTTCCAAATGGAAAAAGAGAGCCTTAGTGCTGCTGAGGCTGAAATTTAGAAGAATTCTTATACTGCACTGTATATAAAGCTGCTTTCTGCGCCAAAAGGTTGTACAACGGGGAAGGGGAAGGAGAGTCAAGAGAGGGGAAAAAGAGACTCCATCTTCTGGATGGGTGATTGACAGTGCCCTCTGAAGCAGAGTCACATCCTTCTAAGCCCCCCTAACTTCAATGGACCGCGAAGGGTGTAACTCTGTTTAGAGTTTGGCTCTTGTGGCCCCTTCTTACACGCCCAGGGTAATGCTGATGGCCACTTTGGGGCCAGGAAGGGATTTTCCTCCAGGCCAGATTGGCCAGGGATCCTGGTGGGTTTTTGCCTTCCTCAGGGCATAGAGCAGGGGTCACTGGGGAGGGGGGGGGGAGCTGTGACATCCGTGCATTGTGCAGGGGGCTGGATCTTTGGTGTCCATTCCTGCTCTATGTTTCTATGAAAATTTTTAATGGTAGTAGCAGTTCTGCCTTGCCAGTCTTACTTCTAGAAAAGCTTTCCCAATTCTTGATGAAGCTGGAGAATAGTGACAGTCCAGCGAAGGCTGAGAGGTAAAAGACTGTGTTTTTTGAAAGAGGAATGAAATCCTGCAAATTGGTCCAAAACTCATCTGCCTTGAAAGTGTTCATACGAAGCAGCATATTTTACAAACAAATGATGTGTGATAAACTTTGGAATGTATGCCACTTGGTTTGAAAAATCTAAGGCAAAGAGGATTTTTTGGGTAGCAGTTACAATATTACCACCCCCCTCCCACCAAAAGGCATTATACCTTTTACCTGTCTGCCTGTTCCAATGAGAACCAGTGTGGTGTGGTGGTTAGAGGGCTGGACAAGATCTGAGAGACCCAGGTTCGAATCCCCACTCTGCCATGGAAGCTTGCTGAGTGCCCTTGCACCAGTCACACCCTCTCACTCAACCCTACCTCACAGGGTTCTTGTGAGGGTAAAATGCAGGAAAGGAGAATGATCTAAGCGGCTCTGGGTCCCCAATGTGGAGAAAGTTGGGGTATAAATGAAGTAAATAAATAATAAACAGAAGGGAACTTTGACTCTTAAAAGCTTATACGCCGGCAATCCTGTTGGTCTTTAATGTGCTACCAGACTTGAATCTTGCTTTCCTGCCTATTCTGGAATCTCTCACGTTCTCCTTCAGCATCACAGAGAGCTGAGGAACACTTTAGAGAGTTTCCCCACCCCGGATGATTTAATAATCATCAGAGAATAACTGAATCGAGTTTTAGTCCTTGTATTTTCTGCCTATCAACTCTGATTAAATTGTCACCAGGCTGGACTTTGAGGATTTTATGGACTCTGGCCTGAAGTCTGGTTGGGTGTTGGCTGGAAGCTGCAGGAGTCGTTGCCTCAATGACCTCTGCCGATGCAAATGGCAAATTTAAGTACACAATTCTCCTAGAACAGGGTGGCACCTGCACTAGCATTACGTGACCAAGAGGGACAGCGAACGGGAGAGAATTTATTGTCTGTGGAGATGCTTCCTTTCTTTACCAGAAGGAATCCTGGAAGTTGCTGTGCAAATATAAAGCCTCTCTAAAGCCGCTGGAATCCACCTGAGACACTCTTCTCCCTCAGACATACTGCAGAAAGAGAAGCAAGAGGAACCGGAACGTTTGTGAATGCCACGCTGGCACCCTGCCAGGCTACCCGTGCCACTTCTCTGAAACTCTCCACTGCAGGGGTGTAGCCTCAGGTCCAGGACCCCCAATCTCAGGCGTCCCTGGCCATCAATGTTAATCATTCCTTCAGGTATCTGGCAGTTCTCCAAACAGGCAATTTTGTCCGCAGGTGGACTGTTGTTCTGCTCTACCAGCTGCACGTGTATACCAGATCCTCTGAACTTGTCCAGTTCTCCTCTTCAGGTAAGAGGAGAGTAGGTAAAAGGGTAGAAAGCTGAAGGAGCCACAATTCAGGTGAATTTAAGAATCCCTGCATCATTTGCATCTTGAGAAATCATCGTATCAGTTAATGGATTATGAATTACCTCTACCTGAAAAAACACCATATTTCAAATCAACATCATCATTCTGACAAAACTGAGCATACCTAAAAAAAAACCCTGATTTTTTCCTCAAGCTTGCTACTATTATACCACTATAAGAAAGAAAGAAATATTACTAAATGAAGGTAAAGCTCAAGAGCACAGTGTATTAGTTTCGGGGAATGTGTTTTTGCTTGTTTGTTTGTTGCATATTTGCACATTAAAAGCCAAGCTATAAGCATACAACTGCAGTGGGAACAGGGGAAAGGTTTTAATGAATCTCTTATCAAAGGACAATCCCCATGTGTGGAAAAGTAGCACAAAGAAATACCTTAAGGTCTCGCCTTTCCAGGTGCAAAAGCTCAGAGCCTCGGACGTCATGGCTGATGAAGATTTCTTTGTACTCTCCCAAACTGAGCAGATCCAGCCAAGCAGCAACTTCATCTGTGCCCCATTTTTGAACTACCAAAGTTAAGAGCAAAACCCCCTTAATTTCTACATGCTCAACTGCATGACAAGCAAAGGTTAGGTAGGCCAAGTGGCAAACAGCATAGGACACGGCAGCAGTGACAAAAGTCAGGTGTGCTTTCACAGAAATAGGCAGTTTCTTTTTCATGCAGGTTACAGGTTAACAAAGCCCGAGAATATGTGTGAGAAAAGAAGAAAAAGACGGGGCGATGCACACTGCAGCCATGCTTTCTGCTTCAGCATCAAAGCCATCAAACGTCTAAACATCAACAAATTCACTTGTAACAATATTAGGATCTGTGAAGGCTATGCCTGTTCAGCTATATACTACCCATAAGATAAGGGGGGGGGCAGCTAAGGATTCATTAAAACATCATAATTGTGGTTATTAATTAGTTCAGTAAGTATGTCATTCATTGTAGATGAGGACTAGCACTGTCTGTCAATATTATTCTCTGTTAGTGCCCTGCACTGGACAGAGAAAGCCAAGTTTAATAAGGAAGTAAACTACTGTTTCAATGCCTGTGTTTTTTATTCAGTGCTGTGGATTCAGAAGTCAAAATATGGCACACGATGACTTTCAAGTGTCAACCATTCAATTGTTACTTTTGTTTATGAATAACCCTTGTGCTCATGTTTTCTCCTGGCATTTAAAAAACATATTGCTTACCGAAAGGCCCTGATGTAAAAATCACAGCCCTTAACAGCATTAGCTTTTGAGAGAGGATAGAGAAATCTACTCCACTCCTATTCCCTCACAAACTTCCCTAGTCCACAGTTTTCTTTAATGTCCTCCCTGCCAGCAAATACAGCAAGTGTAACAGTCGGTGAGAGTGGCTCCCTGCCTCTCAGTCTGAAGACGGTACTCTCCATGTTGCTCTGCCACAGAATCTGGAGCAGTGCCGAGAATTCAGAGGCAACATCTGCCCCTGTGCGGTCAGTAGGCACTGAGCCCTCAGCCAAGCTTACTGGGCCTCGTGCCTGCAAGAACTGACAGCAAACCCTAGAAAATCTCCAGTTACTTCTTTTCAGATGACGCAGGGAGGTCAGTAAAGGAGAGCACCCTGTTTTTCAAGGAAGATTCTTCACCCTTACTGATCTGGTCAACGGCAAAGTTCCAATAAGCTTCCAAGGAACCCCAAGATTCCATGAGAGAGCCTGGAAAGCACCGATCTGAGGCGGGACTACCAAGGACGAGTCGGTGAAAGGGACCTGGACATCATCCCCAGGTGAAGGAAGGATGGAGACAAGGCAGAAGCCCTGCAGAATGTGCTCCTAAGTCACTGAGTCAGGAATAACATGTACCAACTCTTGGTGATTTAAGTATTGATTGAATAGGGAAAGCGTCATACATTATCTGACCACGTCACTGCAGACTTCCCCAAAGCAGCTGTGATTTTCTTCGCAGTATCAAAAAACATACCAGGTTGGGGCCTGGACTTCTGTGTTCTGGCCTTTTCCTTTTTGAACTTTGGCACTATACGAAATACTGTGCCTCTGTTTCTTTTAACGTATTCCAAGGAAGGATACTAAACAGAAAAGGAAAAGGAAAAGTTCAATTAAGTGGGAGGTCAGCTATTACACTTCCAGAAACCAGAATGAACTAAAGGACACGGACACCCAAAGGAGCGCTCCACCAAGATCCTGTGAAATCTGAGCTGGCTGTAAATACAAACAGATCTATGCATTAAAAAGGGTTCTTACTTGAATCACTGAAAAAACACACTTTGTGAATATTATAGGAAACATACTTGTTATACATAATAGCTTTTGCCATTATTATTATTCTATGCATACGGCTCCCAGTTCACTCAACAGCCACTCAGCACAAGTCCCTCTCTTTGTCCTACAAGCATCAGCTTGGCTTGGCTTCAGCAAGAGCTTCACCTTGCTCAGGGCAGGGGCTGGTAGGAAGGAGAAGCAATAAAGTGACCATGATTCATTTATGTTCAATGACACCCCTGACTGCAGTGGTCAGGCACATGTCCCACTCTTGAGAAATGAGATCCAGAGTATCCTTGGTTGAGAAGGCTGAACAGATTTGACACCTGCAGCTGCGCTAATCAAGAATTTGCGGGGAAGCCGTCTACATTGCAGGTCTCCAATCAGTAGCTCAAGAGATTCCGACGGTGCTGCTGAAGAGCAGCTTGTGCAGCCCCTAGAAGACCCAGGAAAAGGTCGCAAGGGAGAGAGAATGTCCTTGCGAGACTCAAAGACCCGGGAAGGCTCAATCAACGGACTCTTCTTTGTGCAAAAGGATCTGGAACCAGCACTGCCATCAGCACGCGTTCCATGCTGAAAGCAGTCAAGATGGGAGTCATAAGAACTGTGCTTATATACCGCTCTTCTGGACAAATTAGTGTCCCACCTACAGCGGTGAACGAGTGTCATTATTATCCCCACAATGCAGCTGGGGAGCTGGGCTGAGAGGAGGGGCTTACCCAAGGCCACCTACTGAGCTCACGGCAGAAGTGGGATTCGAACCAGTAGAGTGCTGATTTGCAGCCAAACCACTTAACCGCTGTGCCACAGCAGCAGTGAAAGAGAATGAGAATGGTGAATATGACCTCAAATGGGCATGACGAAGGAGCTCAGCTGGTTCCATCAGGGCCTGTGGGGCTCCACTGCTGGAATATGTGGGATTTTAGGGGAGGGGGAGATGTCAGTGGCTTACAGTGCAGAATGGTTGGCTAGGAAATGGTTGAAAAGCAACAAATTGAAATTGAACCCAGACAAGACTGAAGTGATGCTTGTTGGGAAGGCAGAGATCTTGACGGACATTGTACTCCCCACTTTTGATGGAGTTTGTCTGACCCTTGCAGACTCAGTTAAAAGCCTAGGGGTTATACTGGATCCAGCGTTATTACTAGAAAAACAAATTGAGGCAGCGGCAAAAAATGCTTCCTACAACCTCACTCTAGCCTGGAAGATGGCTTCTTATCTTGACACAGCTGACCTGGCCACTTGGATTCATGCTATGGTAACATCAAGGCTCGACTATTGTAATGCTCTATACATTGGCCTCCCATCTAAGTTAACTAGGAGGCTCCAAATAGTGCAAAATGCTGCAGCTCGATTGTTATCAGGAGCGAGCAGGAGCATGAACATCACTCCCATCCTACAGTCACTCCACTGGCTACCCATCGTTTACCATGCTCAGTTCAAAGTATTAGTTATTACATACAAAGTTCATATGTAAATCACGGCTTTAGTCCAGCATACCTATAGGACCGCCTCCCTCCCTATATTCCTCCACGGCAGCTTCACTCATCTGAACAGGGTCTCCTGCAGGTACCAGGCTGCACACAGGTGAAGTCAGCAGCAGCCCGTACAAGGGCTTTCTCTGTGGGGGCCCCTATCCTGTGGAATGACCTGCCTGAGGAAGTCGGAAGAGCCCCCGCTCTCCTGGCTTTCTGTAAACGATGCAAAACCAAACTATTCAAAAAGGCTTTTTACTCAAATGGGAGGGCTGCCTTGTAGGGATGGGGTCTCAGGTGCTTCACTAACAAGTTGGGGATTATAGACTTCATCACCATTTTTGCCTCATATATTATCTGCTGTTTTAAATATGTACTCCTATGTACAACCATCGCTCCATGCTGTCTAATGTTAGTCCTAGAATTGATTATGTGCTGCTTCAGTATCTCTCCTATGTCCTGGATCCTTGCTAATGCTATGTCTTTAAACTCGTATATGTTTACCTTACGGTATTGTATTGAAAGGTACTTACTCGATACTGATTGTTATTAACCTCATACTGTGTGATCTGCCTTGAGTCTCAGTGAGAAAGGCGGACTATAAATGATGTAAATAAATAAATAAAAATAGGAACAGGATGCTGCCAGGTCCTCCTGCTTGGGAGCCAGTGGGCGGCTTTTTGTGACGGTCATCATTGTTTCCACCATTCTCACAAGCCCTCTGCTCTCAGAAATGCGTTCCTCTGCTTCTGGACCATATCCAAAGGCAGCCCCGTGTAAAGTGCATTGGAGAATGGATGCATGGATCGCTGTGGCCGGATCCTGCTTTTGGAGGAATGGCCAAAATGGAGAAAAGGCACTATGTGCCCTGGAGGAGCTCTGGGCCTCCAGCTGTAGGTCAGTGCCCCCAAGCCATGAGCCGGCTCCCTCAGAGGCGGGCTGAATCCTGTCGGCTTTGTCTTTGACCGGCAGCACCTCAGCCCAGGGACGCCTTCCTCAGGACGGGTCGCAAGGCTGGCTCCTTCAAGGCTGCCAGAGCCACACCCTCCTGCAGGGAGGCATTTATTACCTCCTGGGCCCATCTGACCCACCCAGCCTGGCTCAAGTCCAACAGCCATGCAGGGAAAGACACGTGTCTCGATGTGCACACTTCTGAGCAGCCTGACCACTTCGTCAAGCCCCACCAACTGAAAGCCATCCATCTATCTAGGACCAAATGGCATTCCAATGGCATCTTGAGATTGAACTGCACCAAATGTGGGATCTATGTGGATGCAAGTGATTTTACCTGCAAAATGCATCACAGTCTGTTTTCCAGGTCTACATTTTCAGGAGTCTAGGATAAAAAAAGTCACTTCACAACCCAGAAAAGCTCCACTGGATGGCACAGCACAGAATCAATGGGGGTGGTGCGGTGAGCTCACCTTGCTGCCACCACTCCTGCCGAGTAGGCACAAACGATGTGCTCTCACCTGTGCTCAGTCACTGCTAAAAGTTAAAAGAATACAGCAGCTGCAACTAATGAGAAATTGGAGATAACTCCTGCCAAGGCAGACATTCAGGGAACGATTATATAATAGCTCACAGAACAGAATTTAAGGAAGGCTGAGCAGACAGGAAGGCACTTTGAACATGGGCGGGGGGTGGGGGTGGGGAGGTCACCCCTAAAGCAGGGCAGTTCTTGAAGAGGATTTTGACAGAGGACAACTGGTGATCAGATTGGGTGGAGTCACTCATGTCACTAATTTAGGAAGCACGGCTTTTGCTCCATATCAGATGTGTTTGATTAAAATGATGCCAGCACGGTGCCAAATCTGATTGGCTATGCATCACTTTGTGGTCTTTATGCCCACTACAGGATCTTTGCTTGAAAAGAAAAAGAAGTTATAAACAAATGAAAATGAAGCAGCAGTATGGGAGAAACAATAATTTAAAAAACCACTTTGGTGTAATGGTTAAGAGCAGCGGGACTCTAATTTGGAGAGCCGGGTTTGATTCTCCACTCCACTACTTGAAGCCAGTTTCTTGGAGCTCTCTCAGCCCCACCCACCTCACTGGGTGATCGTTGTGTGGATAATAACAACACACTTTGTAAACCGCTCTGAGCGTGGCATTAAGTTGTCCTGAAGGGCGGTATATGAATCGAATGTTGTTGTTGTCGTTGTTAAGCTTTGGGGGGAGGGGTTGCCCTCCACCCCAATGTATCTTTCATGCTGAAAACAGAAATGAATGAACATTTGACAAACCCAAATATCCTCTGAGATCACCACAATATGAATGGGGAAGTACTTAGATATAAACATAAATTACATACTTTCCAATGCATCAGATGTTGGTGTTTACCCGAAGTGTTGGCTTCAATTGCCTTAGGCTGAAGTCTGGACTCAAACCGTACATTTTAATGATAAATTAAGCAATTCTGGAATGAGCACGAATCCATACTTTAGACCAAGACTGAAAAAAAGGAGCTGGAGGAAGGAAAGGTGTCGCCAGGTGGCTTGAAGCAAGGCCACAGGACTGAGCAAGGATTAAGCAGCAAATAGGGCACAGGATTAAGCAGCATATAGGGCACAGGATTAAGCAGCAAATAGGGCACAGGATTAAGCAGCAAATAGGGCACAGGATTAAGCAGCAAATAGGGCACAGGATTAAGCAGCAAATAGGGCACAGGATTAAGCAGCAAATAGGGCACAGGATTAAGCAGCAAATAGGGCACAAGATTAAGCAGCAAATAGGGCACAGGATTAAGCAGCATATAGGGCACAGGATTAAGCAGCAAATAGCATTACTCTGCAAAAATGGCAACAGAAGCAAAGAGAAATATAATACACAAAAGGCTGGCAAGATTCAAGTCCAGTAGCACTTTAAAGAACAAAGGATTTTCAGGCTATAAACTTTCAAGTTTTAAAGCTCCCTTCTTCAGATACAGGGAGGAGGGGAGATCTGTGAGCCTTTATACCCCAGTCAGGAGGTGGATGGGGCAAAGCAAAGAAGGGAGTCAGGATGCTAAGGTACAATGGTACAATGCAGCTTGATTAGAGCAGAAATCAGCATCTGTAGAGAGATGCAAATCTTCTGTCTCTATTCAGCCACAATCCATTTTTCTGAATTTGTGAATGGACTCAAGTTCAGCAGTCTCACGCTCTATAATCTCCCCTCAAGGCCTCTCTGTCACTTTTTGGTCAGCAACGGAATGTGATTGCTGTAATTTTTAATATCAGATTCATGCCCATTTACCCTCTTTTGCATAGGGACCGACTTGTTTGTCCAATGTAAGGCGTGGAATAGCACTGCTGCCACTTGATAGCACGTATAACATTGGAAGATGAGCAAGTTACACAAAGGGGTGATGACAGCATCAGTGAATGCGCGTGCCTCACAGAGTGAAAGTGAGTCTGAATCTTACCCACCTCATCATCATTTAGTTGCAGAATATAATAGAGCCAAGGAATTTCAGCCAGTTTCCTCAGTTCCGCCTCCAGGCTGTGCACAGCCATTGAGAGCAGTTCTTCATGAGGCGATTCTAATTGCTACGGAAACAAACCCAAACAAGATGGCATGCCTGCGCCCTTTAAAATGACATGGCTAATTGCTGTCTTATGCAATTAAATAGTGATTTTTTTAAACTAAATTTGTACCCTGTATTTTCTCCAAAGAGCTCAGGGTAGAAGGTGAGGATGAGAACAAAGGGTGGGGGGGGGTGAACTTGGTTCTCTCTAGTCCTCGCCTAACACTCAGGAGCCACAACATTCAAAGAAATATTCACTGACTTATAAACTGACCGCCCCCTTCCCAACGTGCTAGCTTTCCACACGACGGGAGAGCTGGGCTCTGAAACGTATGGTCCTAAACTGGATCCAAGCTCAATTCTGCCAGTTTTTCCAATCTCACCCAAGCCCCCTCCTTACTCCAGCCTGCTGTACATGACTTTCATCCACGCAGGTCCCATGATTGCCAGCAGAGTTTCTTTGGTGGCCCCTCTCCTCCCTTTTTCAGCAGTGGAAAAGTGGATCAATTCAACCCATGGTCAGTTTTTTTGCACGGCTGAATTGGCACAATGCTACATCCATCCATCCCCCTGCCCCCATTTCTCCAGCCCCCCACTGGCCATTCTATCAACACCGCTGCCAACCCCTTTCCCCTAAATGCAGAAAAGTGACCACATCTTTAGCACAAGATGTATGAGCTTGTAAGTTCTGGATCACATCCTGCCTAAAGAATGGCAAAAATGGAGGTTAGAGCACGCTCAGTAAGCCGACAGAAGGCTCAGATTTATTGTCACCTTACCAAAGGAACCCTTCCTATTAGCAAAGATTCGGTTTCATCATGAAGCGCCTTCACACTGACCACTATTTCAAGAGCAATGTTTCTGGTGAGGTTCTATGGAAAAAAAGACAAGGGCATTACATTTAATTCTGAACCCCTGAAACAGCAGGAAAACAATACACCAACAACCTGTAACTGGATTTCTTTTGCTGTGAGCTGAACAGCATGTTCAGCCCAGATTTCAATGGCTAATAAAAGGATCCAATGTAGGGTATGACTACCTGAGGTCCGAAAAGGATTTTGCTCAGGCTGGAGGGGCTCGCGGTCAGGGTGCCGTTAAATCTTAGGTTGCCTGTCTGAGTCACCTGCCGCAACTTGCTCTCCAGGTATCTTCTGGAATGTGTCTGCACCTATGACACGAGGTTATCTGGACTGCATATATTCATCACGAGGAAGAGGGATGGAGAAAACTGCCTTGCTCCTTTCAAGGTTGCATGATACAGTCTAAGAGTTCAGTAGTCTAACAGCCTCAGCTATTAATTATCAACATCAGGATATCCTGAAGAGCAGAAACGCTTTTTCAGTCTCAGCCTGATTAAGTTTGTGACAAGAATTACACCAACAGTTCATTTTCCACTGTTCAGCAATCATAAAGGTCATTAAAACTACAATGCCTTTATCCGAAATGCCTCCTGTTGCGGATCTTGCTGTTTCATTTATTTCCTCTATTTATTATTGATAAAGCTCCTAAAATCCTTTTACCTCAGGAAATCTTGCACTGGCTTCATTTAATGCATGAGAACATGCATTTACTGCATGGGCCAGCTCTTGTTCCAACAAGGTATGTATTTTTGCAGCTTCACAGATTCTAGAAGAAGAGAACAAAGAAAGGAATTAGAAATGCGCTGCCAGTTTGTCCGCCAACAGCTTCCTGAATACACTGACAAGAACCGTGGAACTCTGGGCTATAGTACTTGTTTTGTAAGCTTACAGGATCCAGACGAATCACAGAGTTGGTAATATTTGCCACAGAGAATCATTCCTAGAGGAAATGGTTCAGAGGGATGCTTCGGTAAAGGGTCAGGGACAATGGACTACATTACTGTGTACCATACGACGGTGCAACTGTGCTCCTACTGGGTGTCTTCTGCATCATTTAATATGTCATGTCAAATTGCTTATGTTTTGTTTCAGCATAGTTTTGGATTTCTACTTGTGTTCAAATTCCTACCATCCATACCCTGCCGTATTGTTTAATGACTCTCCCAGCCATTGATTACATTGACTGACACTGTGATCCGCCATAGTGCTCAGTGAGAAAGGCAGACTATAAATAATGTAAACAAACAAGCATGGCATAGGGCTCCACCTCCCCCTGCCCATCACTACCTCAAAGGTATAGGGTTGTGTGGTGGTGGAGAGCGCCCTTAAGTCATAGCTGACTTATGGCGACCCCTGGTGGAGTTTTCATGGCAAGAGACTAACAGAGGTGGTTTGCCATTGCCTGTCTCTGCAACCCTGATCTTCGTTGGAGGTCTCCCATCCAATTACTAACCAAGGCCAACCCTGTTTAGCTTCTGAGATCTAATGAGATCAGGTTCACCTGGGCCATCCAGGTCAGGGCATAGGGTTGCGTATAGATTATTAAAAGTTAAGACTGAAAAAAATATCCTAAGCTTTGTGACCAAAACTGGCGGGTCTGCATGCTGCATTGCCAAGTCATGTTGTTTTTCTTCCACAATATTGCAAAAACCTGGATCTTCCCCTCTCTCTACTTGGCTAAAGTTTCCGCTCCTGCTCTAGTTCACCTCCTGCTTCCTCCTTCCTTACACCGCCCTCCTTTGCTCTTGATTTTCCTTGTCATCTCTTCTTCCTCTCTACAGAGGTCTGTTGCCAACATCTAAAACTTCTCCTCATTCAGATTCTGCAGTGCCTCTTCCCAGATCCCTTCTCTGGCTTACCAACAGTTTATGCATCCCTGCACATTTATGCATCCATGCTTCATTTTCCTACTTCCAGCCTCTCCCTTGTGCTAGACTGACTGTCTGCAATCTGCACTCTCTAACCCCATTGCCACCAGAAGGTCTTTGACACACTTCTATGACTCTGCTCATTGTCCCTTGCACATGGAACACTTCCCTGTTCCCTCAAGGGGGCGGGGGGCCAAGGGGGAGGGGGCTGCCCTCTGGGCAATGCCAGGCAGCTTAGCATTCTGGGTAGACAAGTGCAGGATGATGGAGCCTTCCCAGATCCTAGAATGGAGGTGGAAAACTCTGGCCCTGCTGCTCTGTAACAGCAACAACAACAAGATGGAACGTTGTGAGAGTGATGACAAACCTCCTCACAAACTTTCAGCATGCTTTTTACAACAGCACCTCCATTACTAGGGCTAAACGACGCCTCTGCAGATTTCAGCCGTGGTTTCTTTCTCTGTACCTGGTGATCAGTTCTTCTGCGGCCTGAGAACAGCACTGGATCTGCGAAGCCTCCTCCTCAGTGGCCAGCTCCACAGCCTGCTGAAGGTACAAAGGAGACCTCAGGACGGGCTTGCAGGAGTCATACTTCTGTTTGTCTTCCCAAGATTTCAGGGTGCTTTCAAAGGCCTGTCCAGAATTGAATAAAGTATTCAACGTTATCCCCAAGTTTTCCATTAAAAAGCACTGCGCATGCGCACACGCGCACACGTGCGCACACACTATGCATAGATTTTTTTAAAAATAGTTTGACGTTTTAAAAATTCATCATTGTTATTATGACAGCTGCTTGGATTCCTTACTATATTCAGCTTTCATTTCCATTGGTTTCAGTGGGAACCAAATGGGATGAAATACTTAGGCATTTTAGCCCTCACCAAAGAGTTCCTTTCGCCCCACTGAAACTCAGGACAAAAGGAAAAAGGGTATCTTTTGAATGTGCAACTAAGATTAATCTCTTCTCTGGATATGTGCATTACAGACCCCGCCACACTGAGAGACGTGTCCCATACACCAGCCCACCACTCCAAGGCAACTGAAGGATGTGTCACAGGTCTCAGCTGCAGGCAGCATCTCAGATCATCTTGGCACTATTGCTGTAACACAGACACCAAAATACCTGGGTAGCCAAAATTACTTGTTGGAATGCTTTATGGCGGTCCACCATTTCCTTGGAGAAATTCTGCAAAAAGTAGACGAGGTGCTGCTCTGGCCCCATGTCAGTTGACTGGCTCAGTCTGCCTCAGTCTGCACGGGCACGGCATCACAGCACAACAGTATTAAAGTTAACCCCACAGAGGGCACCAACTGGCAGGAAGGGGGGGGGGTCAAGAGAACAGCATGCAGCTGAGTTTGCAGCCATTCTCACTGGGGCGTTCCAAAGCCTCTCTTAAAAGCCTCAGCAAGTAGAATGCGGCTTGCTGCTTTTCTGCCTGCTCTGCTCTGCAGCCTTGCCCAGCGCAGGCTGGAGTGTCTGCTTCCCCCTCCAAGACCATTAACATCAGGTTGCCAGCAAAGGTGACACAGGCACAACTTCCACTGAGCGAGAGGCAGGACTGCCTCATCTCACCACACATTAGAAGTTCTGACGCATGCAGAAGCTTGAAGGGTTAGTCCGCCAGGGCACTCCTGTTGCTCACCCTCCAAGAATCTGCCAGGGCTGGGTGCTGATCAGACGGCCCCGCAGGGACCCAGCAGATGGCCAGAAATCCTGTTCTAAGCCTCTCCTGCTTATACATTGTGAGGAGCAGGAGATCAAGGAGGAGGCCCTCCATGCTTTGGCTGGCGGAAAACAGAAATGCCTGTGGAGGCAACCCCTTTAAGGAAACATCTGCTGACACTTTGGGACAGAACACACCTCTGGAGGATCGCCTACTGTCACTGTCTCCTCACAACTCCTCTTCTCACACATCCCTCAAAAGCAGCCAGCAGGGCACCAGAACAACCGCCAGTTTGAAAGATTTCCAGAGTTGATAGACAGTTGTTATTTTAGTTATACTAAAGAATAGAAAGGATTTTGTTTGGATTTTATTAGTTGATTTCTGAATGAATAGGCCTAACCAATTCATACGAAAATTCTAGCAATTACTAAAGTTACTTGGTTATTTGTTACAGCTACTACTAATATTAACAGTTTAACCCTGCTTTTGTGTGTGGATGTGAAACCCCATTGTCCAGGATGACCTAACAGCTCTGGGGAAATCTGACCTTCCAAGAAGTACACAGATTTCTGTTGATAAACATACCAAGGTGCATCCTGTTGCATTCTTCCTTTACGCAAGGGAATCAAGTTCTTCATAAAGATATTGTGTAATATTATATAATAGATAAAAAAATCCTCGCTGTAACATACTCTGTCACGGGTCAGCATCTGTGCTCTGTTTTTGTGCACAATTTTAATAACTCCTGGGGGCTGGATCCAGGCCTCTCCATCTACTTGTACTGGGACTCCTTCCTCTCCAAGTATGGTGATTTTTACTGATCGGCACTGAAAGACAATAAACGGGTTTCAGTTTGGACTAGTAACTGCCATGAAGAAGCATGGTTATGAGGAGCTGTGCCTTCCTCTGTCCATGCCTCAAGACAGCACTGCAAAGGCGGCACTTGGCCACATCTGACAACTTACAACACTCCAGAACCAAAAGCCATTGCTTCCCACGGCCTTCGGTCCTTCTGAGATTACTTCGCCAGCTCATTTTTAATATTCCAGACTATGGTTCAGAATATTCCAGACACACCTGTGCAATCCGGTGGTGCTGTAGCTTGATGACACGAGAAACCGCCATCTGCATGCTGCCAAATACCGCCACTACCTCCAAGATCTTATCATCAAATGACGGTGCTCCAAATATCTGGGGGGAGAAAAGGAAACATGAGTCCTTGCTTACGACAGGAAGAGATACCTGCCAGCAGCTTGGAGCCAGGGCTGGAGCAGTGAGTCCTGCAGCAACGTTCCCCCCCCCCTTGCACTTCTCTCCAGCTGCTGTGGGGGCTTTCCTCCACACTTGTGGCACTGCCACCTCTGCCGCTATGCCTTCTGCAGGCACAAGATCAGTGCTTTTCAAGAAGTCCTTATGCACCAGGAAGTACTTACAGCCGAGGAAGTAGCAGTGAGAAGAACAGGAAACCCTGCACAACAGCCAAAGAGAGGTGTGAGGGGAACCATGTTGCAGGATCCAAGCCTACGTCTGTTGTGAGCTGTAACTCCATCCAGGAACCCTGAATACCTCCAGACCAATATTCAATTTATTTAAACATCAGCGTCTCTTAAACATAACTGGGGGAAAAAATGACGCCTTTGTCTTATAGTTCAGGACTGCAATATTAAACACAACCGCAGGCACACCTAGAACAGTTACACACCAGAAGGGACGGAACCTGATTACTGAATAAGTGGAATACTTAATGTAGGTACACCAGAACATTTTGGCTTTTCAAACTACCTACGAAGTAGAAAGACAGGGCTCAGGGATAAGAATTCCTTTAAGAAAATACTACTTACATCATCTTCCTTTGTTCCACCCCAGAAGTTAATCCCACCAGCGTAACTTGGGATATTCAAAACAGCTATGCCCTGAAGACTTGGAAGGGGAATGTACTGTCCATCACACTGCAATCCGCAAAAGAGATCACATAACAAAACTGGTGCGTAAGTAAGTATCGTCCTAGTTTGGCCTGAACTAATAAAGGTTGCCTGTTTTCCCTCCATGGTGGCTTTTATTAAAAATTTAAAGACATTGAGAGCTCCTCAGAAATGGGACCATCACTCTTCTCTACCACTAACAGTGCAATCCTAAGCAGAGTTACACCAGTCTAAGCCCATTCATTTCAATGGGCTTAGACCAGTGTAACTCTGCTTAGGATTGCTCTGAAAGAGATGTCAAACCTCTTACACTGCATCTTCTTTGACCCTGACACTGACCTGGGGGGAGGAACTATTAATTTCTTCTTCTTAGCCACTGCAGTCTGCCAGCCTGCCTACTACCAGGACTCCTCCAGAACAACCTCCTCATCTGCAGGAGAGTAAAGGACACGTGGACTGACTCCAAGCTCTGCTGGAAGCTGTTCTTGGCCTTTTATGGCCAGCTCTCAAGCCTGCAGCCTGGTCTCCCCTCCTAATTTACAAAATAATTGGATGGCAGGCCTGAGAGGATGGAACTGTATACAAGAGAAGAGCCCAGCAACAGGATCCAGACAAAACAAGATCCAGACAAAAAATAAACAAATCAAACTGCAATTCAGCAGCTGTCTTTGTTCACTGCAAAATTTGTTCAGGGAATTAGACAGGAAGTTGATTTTAACTTCAACACTCTCTCTAAAGCGTTAACCACCCTGGAGCTGAACAGCCTTCTTCTGCCAAGACAGTGGAATGCAGCCCTGTGGGAAGACTTAGAGCAACAGCAGTAGCCGTCGTTTTGGAGCTAAAGTCTGCCACAACGGCAAGAAGTAACGATCTGGTTGCACAGCCAACTGAAGAGCCTCAGTCTTGAAGACCAAAGCTTACCCATCAGGAAGATGGGCAAGAATCAGGGAGACTGTTATCTGGCAGCTAACTCGCTTCCTGCCTTTCTTATCAGATGCTGCCACCCCTTCGCCATGGGAGGCCATCACCACAACAAAAGTAGAGGGAGAGGGACTTTGCAGGACTTTGTATCGGCTCTCCAGCCTTTGGGATGCAGGAGATGCTGCAAATGGTTTTTCCCGCGATTCCTTCACCGCCTGGAGCAATATGAGAAGTATCAAGTGAGGCCGCTGGTGTCTGCACATTGGCCTCCACGAGGCCAAAAATGGGGTCCTTTGACCGCTACTGTTTACCTCCCATTGCAAAGAGTTTGCCATACAAATCGCCTTCTCTGCATCCATCCTCACATCCTTTGTGGGGAGGAGAGTCGCAGTCCCAATCCCAATCCCAATCCCAATCCCAATCCGACAAATTTCAGGAAGACACGCCAGTTCTTACTGTGCACTGTTCCCTGCGGTGCAGGAGACACCAATTTTGGCTGTCAATCTGTCCACACTGCTAAAACTTTTTTCAGAGGCCTGGGCACCATGGAAAGACATACCAAAGGCAGGACCGAAATGGGAGAGGAGGAAAATCAGCTAACTGCATTTATTTTTTTAAGAGACAAGAGACTGTTCAGAAATTCTGATGTTGCGGGGGGGGGGGGGGGACAAAGCAAAACGGAAAGCACAACAGCCCCTCCCCCCCTTATGTCAGAGTCTGTGTAAACCTGAGTAACGCCATGTTTAATCTGTAGTGTTTAGTCTTCTTTTCCCTCTAGGCCCCACCACCTGCAAGGAGCCGATTCCATGGGACAGGATACTGTCTCATCTGTTGTCTCGACCTTGGCCAGTTCAGCATTCCCTCTGAGAAGTTTCCTGCTATGTGAACTCAGTGGGGGGGGGCCCTCTGGGAGTGTGAGATGTAACAACTTTCGCTTTATGCTTCATTCCTAACAATGCTTTGATCAGCCAGGATCTCTATCCTGGAATATGTACATCTGGACCTGAATGCTGTCATTCACAATAAACCTTTTGAAATCAAAAGACATTGTCTTCTTGCAGAAGGGAGTGAAACAGACTACCAAGTCTGGAATGCCATAGTCTGACACCTTACACATCTGCAGCAGAGAATGTCTCTCTCAAGGGAGTGGTTTTTCATAAAAGCAAACTCTTTAAGTTTCCAAACAGAAGCTCCGCACAAGTATAAAGCCAATCAGTATGATGTACAGAGTATAAAGAAGGAAATCAAGGGCCCAGAATGACAGTCATTGGCAAAGATTTCTGTAGATCACTAACTACTATTAATTTTAGCAGTTGGGACAGTTACGTTAAAAAAAAGAGGTAAAGGCATTTGTATTTCCAAGGGCAGAGCGCAAACATGCGTTACATCTGGATCTTGCACAGAACGGCACATTTTGCATTTCTCGATTGTCCAGTCCCCAGCCCAGCCTCAAACGTACCACATTAACAGGAAGGTTGAGAGGAGCTGTCAACTTAATAGGCAGCTGCTGGGAGGGCCTACAAGAAGCTACTGATCAGCCAGTAGGCGGCTGGGGCTATTTATGACCATGTCATGCTCAAAGAAGACCACTGCTGGCAGCCTAACAGCAACCAGGAAGGGGCAGGGACACCGAAAGGCCCCGGCAGCCTCTTGAAAGGCTCGCTGTCTTTTTGAGTAGCTGGAGCCTTGCACCTGGGCCTGTGTGGCTGCTCAGCCGTGCTTCGTAGGGGGCCAAGATGGCAGCCGAGGAGCAGCCGAGGAGCAGGCCTCCTCCCCTGGCTGTATGGGAGGAGCTCGCCGAGAGGAGGAGGACGCAGGCGACATCATCCCCACCCCCTTTCCTGCCTGAAGCCAAGCAGGCCCCTTCTGGAGGTGATGGAGCATGACCCTCCCCCTTCACGCCCAGGAAAGGGTCCAGGACACCCCCGCCCCAGCACCAGGTTGATTTTAACCTGTATTGATGTGGAACTACAGCATTTTCCAAGTCTTCAAAAGGAAATACTAAAGGGAAGTGAGACCAAGAAACATTCAGAAAAGATGGGATCTGTGGCCAGAAACTGAGAGATGAAGGAAACTGGCAGATACTAATTGTTTTTTTTAAAATCCTGAAAAACAACAAAAATGTATTTTAAAAGCAGAATGTGTAATTCACAACAAGATCCAGACAAAAAATAAACAAATCAGAGTGACCCACTCCCAACTTTTGAAACCTCGGAGATTGACCATTCGACTGGCAGGTGCACGTCTACTGCACACGGAGTGGCCTGACTACTCTTTTGACTGGATCTTGTTTTTATCTTGTGCCAGACATTTATACCATGAACTTCTGCGGGGATAAGTTACATTAGCCTTGAAGGTGCCACTGGATTCTCGTTTAATTTTGGCACAACAGACTAACACAATTCTCCCCTTCTGGGGTTATTTTCCTTTTCTGCCTCTTTTCCCCAGTCCCAGCTTCTCTCAGCTTCTGTCTTCTGCACGCTCCCTTCTTGCCCACTGACTTCTTTCCTAGCACCCGTCCCCCCCATCCGCTGACTTCTTACTGCAGCCCTCTTACTTGCACGGTGCTCAGTTTCTGAAGTAAGAAAACGCAGGCAAATTGAGCCACTCAAAGGTTAAGACATCTGAAGTGTGGGGTAGAGCCGGGACTCTCTGGAACCCCCAGCCCACCAATTCTCACAGCTAAATCATATAAAACCTTACCTCGAGCTGAACTTTTTGTTCGAGGTTCTTGTACGTCCGCTGCAGCAACTCTTTTGTACCAAGCACACCATACCACATCATATTCTTTGTTCTGCTTCTAAAAGCAAAAGGGAAATGAGCCTGGTGAGGGCGGATCCACCTTGCTGAACAATATTAATCATTTTAAGGATGTTAAAGGGGAAAGGGCAGCCGTTACATAAACATATGTAGAAAATACTTTGTTTCGAAGCTTAGCCGTGACTTAATTACCTGCATTTTTCAGGGTGTTCCTCTCGCTTATTATTAAATTCTAATGAAATCTTTGCATCTAATCCAATGCCAAAA
The DNA here is from genome assembly GCF_028583425.1 of Eublepharis macularius. NCBI lineage: Eukaryota > Metazoa > Chordata > Lepidosauria > Squamata > Eublepharidae > Eublepharis > Eublepharis macularius. Next base: position 4,428,565 of record NC_072792.1, read on the forward strand.
TAGTTGTTCATGACACACTTCTCCAAATATCCTTCCCTAGCAAAGAAATACACAATTCTATAATAATCACAACACACATCATAGATTGCAACTATTGTAGGTACAGATATTCAAGCAATGGCACATGTCTAGCTGTGCAACAGATTCAACATTCATTCTGCTCTTCCTGTAGATTTCCCCCTTCCATGCAACAGCCAGCAAATTAATCAAAGTGCTGCACTACAAAAAGATGAATTCCATAATCCATGTAAATCATGCACATATAACTTATGGTCATAGATCCTGAGGCGTTAGCTGTGTTAAGTCTGTAGCTGCAAAATAGTAAAGAGTCCAGTAGCACCTTTAAGGCTAACCAACTTTATTGGAGCATAACCTTTTGAGAACCACAGCTCTCTTTGTCAAATAAATCTGATGAAGAGAGCTGTAGTTCTCGAAAGCTTATGCTACAATAAAATTGGTTAGTCTTAAAGGTGCTCTTTACTATTATATAACTTATGCAGGCTTCTTTTGCATAACCATTATTCTGCAAGTTGTGCAGAGGAGCAATGAGCTATGCAGAGCTCTGAAATCCCATCTCTATTCCTTAAATATGGGAACTCTTATTCAGAGACTTCTTTGACTCCCAGCATTGGTCACAAATGATAACGCTGATCGTACCAGCCCATCAGGACTAGAAGCTTATTTTAAAATGCAACATGATCTTTTCAGGATGCCTAATTTTATGCATAAGAGCAGATTTCACAACTTTCACAACAGTAGCATGATAATATACCACGCTTCAGGATAGATTAGTGCCCACTCGAAATGGTGAACAAAGCAAGCATTGTTATTATCCCCATAATACAGCTGGGGAACTGGGCTGAAAGGAGTGGCTGACCCAAGGCTACCTGCTGAGCTCACGGCAGTAGTGGGATTTGTGAAGCCGTGCTGATTCACAGCTATAGCATCTCTTAGGTGATTATGTGAAATATATCTGGTCATGGGTATAAAGCATGCTGTGAAAAAACCTGGAAAAAAAATCCTTGTATGTTAAAATTGGATTCAGGCAGCTATTGCTCTACATATTTGAGTGGACTGGTGAACACTGGATGGTTTTTCATGCACATCTTCAGTGAAGCTAGAGTTAGGGTCAAGCTAAATGAGCTGCCAGGCGTGGGTTCATTCCAGTGGCCGGTGATGCAATTTTACCCGAGAACGGTAGTTTTCAAAGACAGCTGCACGGACTTGCTGAGGGGTGGGAGAGATTCTCTCACAGTCCTCCGCCACCTCTGCGGGCTGCTTGGCTGGATCCGTCTCTCCCCACTCTGCACTCTGGCTGCTCACCTGGCTCCCTCTTCCTCCACCTCACTCTGGGTGCAGCGTTCCAGCGGCCACCCACTGTCATGTGCCACCACCACACTCCCTGTGGGAGTGCAGGCAGGCAGCCACGCAGAGAGAGCGTGGGAGGGGGAGGCAGGCAGGCAGGCGAGCAGCCAGAGTGTGGGGGGAGGGAGGGAACCAGCCAAGCAGCCAGCAGAGGTGGAGGCCAGGCGGAGGGCTGTGAGGGAACTCCTCCCATCCCATCCCCCAGCCGGGCCATGCGGCTCTGTCTTTGGAAACTACACTTCCCAGGTAAAACCGTGTCACTGGCCACTGGAATGAACCCACGCCTGGCCTCTTGTCTGGCTTGGCCCTGAGTGACTGGCACTTCCAGTGCTGGGGCTAGGGCTGCCAATAGGCAGGGAGGAAGTTGTCCTGTCCCAAAGCAGAGGCTTAATATGTGGAAGCAGGCAGCTGACACTTTTCACAGCGTGGAGGGCAACAAGACCCTATGAAGCCTCAATTAAAGGGGCAGGGCATTCCCCCCCCCCCATGCAACTGCCAGCCCTAGTTGGGGGAAACACCTTCCCACCGGTGGGCACAGCTGAGGATTAGAACTCTGCCACAGCAGCCCTGCCACCAATTCAGAGTGCCCAACACTGCAGAGAGCCAAAGGCCAGGTTGAGTGGCACCTTGCCTCAAGCACCTTCCCTCCACTTGCTCTTTGGCTGCTTTGCATGGTTGTGAGAAGACGTGCCTGCTTTATGCAGATTATATACCAGCTTTCCCTCAAGGATGCACACACTTCTGAAATTGCTGGCCACCGTCTTCTACGTTTTTATTTAAACATTTAGAGGGCGCCCAAGTGTAACTCGGAATGCATTCAGGGGGGCAGGCAGAACGCAAGCCTCTGTGCTTGATTTTCCACTTCCCCTGCAAAGAGTTCTCCCTTCTCATGAACAGCCAAGTGATGCCCTCACACTGCGCATCACATACATGCACAGAAGGGACTCATTCGCCTTCAGAAAACCTTCTAATACAGCAAATCCTTTTCCTATGGTCTTCAAAATGGCCGCCACATTGCCCAATGTGAGATTTATCAGATGACGCTGTTCTATTGCTTCTTCCCTTCTCGGTAAGTGGAGCTGCCTTGGGGCCATTGTTCACTCCCATAGGGTAAAAAAATTAGGCTCCACTGTGTGAAGTGTTTCCAAAACAGAGGCCATGGTTCCCTTTGAACTAAACCACGACACCTCTGTTTGGGGTAGGGGGAGAAGAGCAATGATCCTAGGGGAGACCTATGCTTGAGCAGAGTCCCTGTCCTTACCTTCTACGTCTCCAATGCTCCTAAACCCATTTCACTGGCAAGCTAAAGGGATAGTAAAAAAAAGATACGATTGGGTGCTGCACCCCTGTCCTTCTGCTTCCCTAGATGGCGAACCAAAAAGCCCTGCCTTAGAACAGCCCCGGCAGCAGAATTGTCTCCTGTTGTCTTTTGCACAGGTTTGTTTTCAGGTTGACGACATAATGTTCTTCTCGGGAAAATTCTGAAATATTTTCAGGAAACTCTAGTGAAATATATTTCCTCTCCCTTTTTGTGCATCTCAGTCCACTGAAGTCAGACACTTTCAAAACATTTTCTGCATGACTTACCAAACATTAATTTTGTGAGGAAAAGAAAGAAAATGGCAACTAAATGAAAACAAAAATAACAACAAATTAAAAAATGGTTTTTCTTACAGTGATTCTTGATCAGGATCAATAAAAGGTGTAGCACCAAATGGATCAATGTTTGCTAGCAACATTTTGCTGATAATGGAACTCCCTGCAATAGAGGCAGCAAGGCCTGCCCTTAGACCTGATGGGAAAGGGGAAAAAATCCATGTTTTAAAAAAACAAATCTTCCTGAAACAGTCTGCATGAAATGGATACCAAGAACCATCCTCTTACACTCAAGCAAAGGATAAATGCCAGAATAACTTTAGTCTGAAAGAGTGCACCACACTTCCCTTTTCCTCTTTATAAATCTCCTAGGAAATCAACAGTACACAACTGGATGGCAACTTCAGTAGGCCTGGTGTTATTTGAAAGTGTCAGGATAATGCAAAGGTATGAAGAAAGAGAACTGAAGAAAGCAAAGTATACTCCAACTAAAGGAGTAAAATCAAAACCCGTTCAAAAGCCTCAGGAGCGAGGAATTGTAAACTATTCTCCATTATGCCCTCCAGCAGTAAGATCTCTTTATACTAACACTTGAAATGGTAGTTTACAATGCAGAGAAACATAAGGACTAAGAGACACTCCAGCCATCAGAAAGAAATGGTACTCACCATAAATCCAGACTCTCCAACAAATGCAGAGGGATAATATCTAGGATAACATCTCCTCCTGGTTGAAAGACAGGGCCCATCTGTTACCTGACAGGGGGAGGGCCCCAGCCTTCCCAGAGCAGGCAGATTGCCCCCTCGTGCCCCGCAACGCAACACAGCTCTCAAGGCGAGAGGGAGACCAAGCGCTGTACAGAGGAACAAGGAGGCGGAAGTGGACAGCCTCGCAAGACTCTCTCTACCTATGATTCGAAGGGGAGGAAGACTGCCCTCTAGACATGATGCGGGACAGGCTTTTACCAGCAACTCACTTTCCTTCTCTCCTCCCCTCATGTCCTGAGGGCAGTCTTAAGATCTTGGCCAGTTTGGTGTAGTGGTTAAGAGTGCAGGACTCTAATCTGGAGAGCTGGGTTTGATTCCCCACTCCCCCGCTTGAAGTCAGTTGGGTGACCTTGGGTCAGTCACAGCTCTCTCAGAGCTCTCTCAGTCCCACCCTCCTCACAGGGTGATTGTTGTGGGGATAATGATAACATTGTTGTTGTTGTTGTTGTTACTGTTATTGTTGTTAAGCAGCAGCGGCATTCCTTAGGGTGGGCTTCATTTTAAGGAAACCTGCCTCTAATATCAGTTCTATCAGTCAAAACTTAGAAGCCTATCATATAATCCTTGGTGAACATATGAACCAATCTCCATAAGGTAGTTCTACAAATCTTCTGCAAAGTGAATCCCCCCCACCCCCAATGGAACAGCTGCTCATCAAGTAGAATGAAGAAAAACATCACAGGGAAGGTTCTTTCCAACTTTCATGTGGTACGAACGAATACTTTCCAAGGGAGCCTTATAGCTTAGGACAAGTGTGAGAACCCTCCTAAAACCTAATTTATGGAGATTCTCCTCCCTCTGATGAGCCAGATCACGGGAACACCAGGTCCTGGGATCTACAGACCTGACGCCAGAGTCCAATCAGCTTTTACACTTAACATGAGATGGGCATGAGGGAACATGCTGGAAGAGACCACAAGGATCACCCAAGAAAGGAAGAAGAGAAGCGTCCTGTCAAACGAAGAGTCCCAAAATTCTCATGAGGACTAAAAGCAGCAGCTGATTGGTGGAAATGCACTAAAAACCAAAAGAGAGTATGACAGAAGGAGGCCTGGCACAGAACACAATCAGCCCATTAAAACACCACCAAGGGCATTGGACAGGGAGAAAGCAGCAGCAGTCCAGACCTTCCTGGCTCCTCTGATGGACATGGAAGAGCCACAAAATGCAAAGTATCCCAACGACACAAGGAGAAGAGAACAGGGGAAGAAGGCAAGATGCCCAAGAAGAGGAAAAATTAAGATAAAGTTACATCATTTGACTGATAATTAGAAGTGAGAGGAATTCCACAGCCTGGCAGAAGGGTGACTTAAAATGTATTTTGTAAGCATTAAAGAAAATTTGTTTAAACAGTGAGAGATGGCATCTCCTTTTCCTATTCAAAATATGGTCAGAGACCTGAAAGATTGTCCTTGCTGTTGTTGCTCATTCACCGCAACTTGTGAGTTTCTGCTCTGCGTGTACTTCCTTTGCTTCTTCTCACCCTTTAGTGTCTGAGTCTCTCCAATAAGTATATTAGTCTTCTGTAACCATTACACAATAATCTGGCTCCCATTCCTTTGGGTAATCTAATCTCTTTGGGGGCTATTTATGTGCTTCAGCCACTCTTCTGAGTCATTGTTTTGTTCTCAATAAGCCCATTTTGTTGACTGGCAATTGCTCCATTAATATGCCATGTACATGATTATTTACCCATTTAATCATACATTCTTTTACTTGCTCTTCTCAAACCTCATCAAAAGTTTATACATTTTAGAAATAACATGTTCATCATTTGTATGGAGCTCAATTTCAAATTCAGTTTTAGATTGCTCAGTCATAGTCAGGGCCGGCGCCGGTGAGGTAGGGGCCGCTGGGCCGGAGGGGGTGCTGGAGGAGGTTCTGGGGGGGCAGAGGTGTGCGCCGCCCCGCCACTGGCCAGCCCTGCACTGCCACCAGCCAGTCCCGCACTGCTGCCGCCACACGCCCCCCGGTGGGCGCAGCAGCCGCGGGCCAGAGACAGCAGGCGGCTGGGGCGGCGTGCAGAGCATGGGCGGCCTCCTCGCACCACCCCAGCCACCCACCAGCCAATGCCCCCGGCGTCACTGCGTGATGATGTCATCACGCAGCCTAGGGGCGCGCATGCACTGCGCGCGCACGCAAAGGTGACCTCAGGCACCGGTAACCCTGGTGCCAGGGCTGGTCATAGTGACTCTTGTCTAGTTTAAATCTCTCCAAGGTTTGCATATAGGGAAACCACTGTCAAGGAGGAATGGTAGATAAAAGTATTGGAGTTTGTGTCAATGGCAAAATTTGCTTCACTGATATTTTTGACTGAATGGAAATCGTTTATAGATTTTTTACATGAAATGGATAATAAGGACTTGATGACATCTGAATTTATGGATTAAGAACCACGAACAATAGAAAAAAGAGGTCTCTTATGTTTATCTTAGAATGTGAGACTCTGAATACGATCCATATTTGTGGCAAAGAAAATCGGAACTCAATCTGTAGTTTAGTTTAAGGGTTTCTTTTTCTTTTTTTTTCTTTCCCCCCCTTTTTTCACTTGTTTATGCATTGTTAGTGTGTCTTCTTTTTAGAATGTTGGTTTTTTACCTTAAAGAAAAAGTACAGTAAAAAAAAAAGAAATGCACACCTGCAAGTTTTGGTTAAAAAAAAAAGTTTCTACTTCGCATAGAAATCCGTTGTTGCAGAGGGGGTTGAGATAAGATAGATTCTATCAGTTTTTTCATTATTAATTGTTCCCAGATTTTATTAAACCCAGTATTTAGGTTTGATAGTCAGCGTGATTTCCATCTTGAAGCTACTAACTAACAAAGTAGAAAGTAATTCTTGTCAGATTTGTGGTAAATTTTGATCTTCCCAGAGATCTAGAAAGATTAGTTATGGTTTCAGGAGAATATTATAAGAAGTGATAAGAGTAATTTGTTGTAGAATTTCCCCCCAAAATTCTACTATGTATTTACACTTCCACCAACAATGGGAGAACGTGCCTTGCTCTCCGCAATTCTTCCAGCATAAGGGGGAGCTGTTAGAGTAGATTTTAGCTAGTTTGTGGGGTGTAAAATACCAATGGTAAACGATTTTGTACACTTTGGTGACTAAACCTTTTCAAGTAAATTCGGGAGTATCTAATAGTTGCTCTAATTCCATTTTTGATTTGTTCAATATTTCTTTTAATTTCTTTTAATTTTTCTTAATTTTCTTAATAATTTTTTTAAAAAATTCTTTTAACCTTTTGAAAAGTAAGAGTTGGAAGTAAAGAAACCATAGTATATTGTGAGAAAGTTTTGTTTCTAATTTAGATTTTCAAGGCCATCTTTGGAAGCTGTATCTATTAAACACATGTTTTTTTGCAGTTCTCTGTTCCTTAAAAGAGGTAAGGTGTATCTGGGAGATAAGCCCTCTTGTGAGGCAATAATAGTGTAAAGAGAGATTTTTGGAACCAGTTTATTTTTGTATTTGTCCCAGATTTTGAGTATTGTAACAAGAAAAATATTGTGCATTGTTGTTGCTAGGTGGCTTTTCTGGGTAGACCAAATTACATCTTGTACTGTTTTGGGGTGATGTGGTGGATGTAAGATATTAATCCAATCTGTTTGTCCATTTCTTGTAGTATGTGGATTATGTTTGTAATTCTGGTAGTCACATTGTATAATTCTAGGTCAGAATAGTTAAAACCTCCTTGGAGTCTTTTCTTTTTGATTATGGTGAAGGCAATCCTGGGTTGTTTGTATTGCCATAGGAATTAGTTTACTATAGTTTGCCATTGCTTTAATATTTGTAGAGGGATATAAATGGGTATTGTTCTAAATAAAAATAATAGTTTTGGTAGCATAAATGATTTTATTAGGTGATATCGCTCATACCAGGATAAACGTTTATTCCACTTGTGTAAATTAATTTGATTTCCTTTATTTTAGGTATATGTTAATTTGGATTAGCTGATTTAGGTTGGATGAGATGTTTACTCCTAAGTAAGATAGGTGAGGATGAGCCCATTGATATTTATGTTGTGGGTTAATCAAGATTTTCGTTGGCTCAATTATGTTTATTGGTAGTATACTAGATTTAGCCTGATTTATCGTAAATCCTGAGATTTGTCCAAAACCTGTTAGTTCAATCTGGAGCTTTGGTAGGGACTTTATCAGATGTGTTATGTAAAGTAAGATGTCATCAGTAAATAAGCATAACTTGTATGTTTTTTGGTTAATTACTATCCCCTGGATTAGATTCTTTCCCATATTGATTCTGCTAGAGGTTCAATAGCAATAATAAAAAGGATTGGAGAAAAGGGACAGTCTTGTCAAGTGCCCCTGTATAGATTTATTTTCTCAGAGGTGACTCCATTGGTTTTTATTTTAGTTGTTGGGCCTGAGTAGACTGCACTAATTACTCCAAGGAATGTATCACCAAAATTCATATGATGTAAAAAAGCTTGCAGATAAGCTATTTCTAGGGAATCAAACACTTTTTCAATATCTAATGATAGGATTATTGATTCTAATTGATTTTGTTTACAATGCGAAATAATATTTAGAGTTTTGTATATATTGTCAGTTATATCTCTTTTGGGTATAAAACCAGATTAGTCCTGTTGCATATAGTTCCCAATAAAAATGTTGAAACATTTAGCTAATAATGATGTGAAAATTTTGTAATCAACATTTAGTAGCAAGATCAGTCTATAAGAGCCAGGGTTCAAGACATTGCTGCCTTGTTTAGGAATCATGGTTATCGAGGCTTCTGACTATGATGGGAGTTGAGTGCCTGATTTTAATATGTTGTTACAAGTATTCATTAAAGGTGCAGATAGTATTTTGGCATATTTTTTATAGAATTCAGAAGGATGTTCCTCAGGTCCAGAAGCTTTATTCGTTTTTAGATTTTTTATTGAATCTAGAATTTCTTGGAATGATATGGGATTTTCCATTATTTGACGATGTGCTTCATTTAATTTCTTTATTCCTTTGTGGTTTTGTAGGAACTCCCTAATTTTTTCTTTGTTTGGGTTACAAAATGAATATAATCTGGAGTAGAAATCTGTAAATATTTGAGCTATTTCTGTAGCTTTGGTATGAATATGGCCACTGTTGTCTTGTATTGATTTAATAGTTTTGTTTATCTTTTTTTCTTTGATTTTCCAGGAGATATAACCATAAAGTTCTTGGGGAGTTACTCCAATATTTCTGCTTTAAAAACAAAAGGTTTTTTGAATTTTGTTGGTCTCTATGGTTTCTAATAATTTACATTCATTTAACAATTGTCCATACACTTTTTTGCTCCCTTTTTCTTTATGTAGATGTTCTAGTTGGTGGATTCTGTTTAGGATTTCTTATTTTTGAACGTTTTTAATCTTATTCAGATGGGAAGATAAAGATATTACTTGTCCATGTAATACAGCCTTTAATGCATCCCACAACATGTGTGGGGCAATTGTGTCAGTTTGGGTCTCCCTAACATATTGGGCAATAAATTGTTCTATCTTACCAGCAGTCTTTTCATTATAGATTAAATTCTTGTTAAATGTCCAATATTTTTCTTTAGTTGCTTCCTATGTGCATTTAACCCAGGCATGGTCAGAGTAGTCTATATTTCCTGGTTTTGCTTGTAAAACCTTTTGGGTTAAGTAATCAGATATGAGAATGTAGTCAATTCTAGTATATATGTTGCGTCTAGATGAGAAGTATGTATAATTCCTTTCTAACCCATTAATTTCTCTCCATATATCTATCATCTGAAATCGTTTTACAGTGCAATCCTAAGCAGCAGGGTGGAAACTGTACAGGGAGAGAACTAAGCCTTGCATGGGCATAAATGGCACTTATGTCGATGTAAAACCCACTCCGCCGGCGCCCACCCGAGGCACATTACTGCAGACAGGTTGCTGCCAGTGGGCACACTTGGCAGCTAGGCAGAGATGCAAGTCTGGCACAAGTCCCCACGCCAGTGTGGGAGGGGGTGGTGCAGGCGCAAGTTATTCCACTTCCAAAGCCACTCCAGCCCTGGAAACGCCCCCTGCAGAGGAGGCAAGTTAAGCCAGCAAAAAAGGAAGCGTAGCCCATAGGCGCCCATTGAATGGGAAAATTCGAGCCCAGTGCTCAACCCCACCCTTGCTGCCTGAAAAAGCATAGGATAAGAACTACCACGGGGGCCAATCTGCATGCACTTCTGGGATGGACGAGCCCCCCCTGCACCCAATCATCTGCTCATGCACCCTACAAAATGTCCAGCTGCACTGATTCTGACCTCAGGTAGGTGAGCACACGGCCAAAGGCTCTGCCCGGACTTTGTGCATGAGGCGGGAGAGTGCACTGGAGAGGACTTAGCGGGGAAACTGGGAGACCTTTGCACTCGCTTAAGGGAAGAGGGGCAAAGTCGAGAATGACTAGCTAACTAACAAAAACTACTCAAGTCTCCTTGCAGGTTGTATTGTCGAAGGCTTTCACGGCCGGAGAACGATGGTTGTTGGGGGTTTTCCGGGCTGTCTTGCCGTGGTCTTGGCATTGTAGTTCCTGACGTTTCGCCAGCAGCTGTGGCTGGCATCTTCAGAGGTGTAGCACCAAAAGACAGAGATCTCTGACTCTGAAGTTCCAGCTCAGTAAGGAGTGAGGAAGCATTTACAGGTAAGAAGGAGATGGGGCGGTGGCTAATCCGGCTCACTGATTTGTGCTGGCTGTCCCATCACCTGAACTCGCCTGACTGCTATCCTCTTCAGGTGAGGCTCAGCACGGGAGGGGACGGTGGCAGCAGCCTCTGTCTGCCCCACAGGCAGATGCCCAGAAAACTACTCTTGACTGGGTGTTTGTAACTACCTGTTGACTTTCTCCCTTAAAGGTAAAATCACCCCAAGGCAGAGCGCTTCCTCGCCAGAAGGTCTTGCATCAGCTGGTCGCTAGCTGCACCTGTGGGGCTGCTGCTGCTGCTCTCTACTATGTGTATCTTCCCAGATGTTGGAGTGTGGGTTTGGCCTCGGCCATGGACCGGGCTGGGTTACATGCAGCACATACGCCTTTTTCCCTTGCAGGTACTTCGTGACTCATCCGGGAGATTGAATCCTCCATAAGCGCCATTCAGATCCATCCCAGGGAGCCCCAAGGCAGTCCGCATCTCAGCCTTGCCCCTGGGAGAGCAGAACGAGGGCTGCACAGACTGCTTTGGCTCTCTTTCCAGCTGAGGGACATTGGCACTTTTTCCAGTTTAATGAAACATGTTGAAAAACAACAAACTTCTGTTTTTGTATGCCTGCCTGACATTGCCAGTAGCCGCCCTCTCAACTCCCTGTCAGAATGTCCTCTCACACAATCTCACAAATGTTTCAAGTGGCGCCATTTCCAGCCTCCCTTCCTCCCCTCAATGTAACTTCAGGCAGTGGGGTGGAAATTAAACTGTGGCCCATGAATGTCTGTGGGGGGGGGAGCACTGAGGACTTTCATTCTCTGATAGTCTGAGCTGCTGGCATCTGATAAGCCAGGAAGATGATCGCTGCATGTGGGAAGTTACTGCCAGGGGGGTGGGGGATGTATTTGTGAAAGGAGGGATGGACTTGGGCAATCCGGCGTGGGGAGGGCCTGTCAGTCCACCCCAGGACTCGGGCATGGCTGTTGAGGTCCAACCAGCGTTCTTGCATCGTAGAGGTGTAGCGATGTGTTCAAGTGGCGCTGCCGCAAGTTTGTGCGTGCTTTTCATTCCCCTCGCTTCCAAACGGCCTCCTGGCCTCCCACGTGGTTCCCAATGGGCGTTCCTGTCACTCATTGAAGACCCTGCCTCCCCCCACCTGCTTCTCCAGAACCTGGGGACTAATTAGGGTTGCCAGTCTCCAGGTGGTAGCTGGAGATCTCCCAGAATTACAACTGATCAGTTCCCTACTATCTGGCCCTACTTTTCAGGGAGGGAGAACCTGTTTCTTGTGGTGGTGGCGGCGGTGGCAGGGATTTGCAGGTGCACCAAGCTGCAGCCACCAGCCTGGCCCTCATCGGCAATGGGGGCTGGATGGGTAAGAGGGTGGGAGTTCAATCTGGACCTTCACTGTCACCTCTGCCCCCCTCCCTGGCAGGAATAGGATATATAGGAATCTTAGAAATTTATTAAAGCTTATTAAAGTTATATATACGTCTCTCCACTTTCCAGGGGCATTATTTATAATGCCGAGGGAGCCAAAACCTCTTAAGAGTTTTGTCTAAATTTATAAAGTAAAAACCAAGTGGCTAAACAATCCTCTATACCCCTGTGAGTGGATTCCTCAAGAGGGTTATTGTGTTAACAGTGTAGAGGACTGTTTCTATTAGGAGCTATTAGGCTGACTAAAACTTCCCAACCCCTCCCACAAACCTATGGGATTGAATGTCAATGCTTAAACATTTTCATTCCGTGTATGGAATTGTTTTTATCTTCTTCTCAGGATCAGGGCTGGCTAGCGCCTGAGGCCGGGGGGGGGGGCAGCTTCAGGACTGCTCCTGCCCCCTCATGCGAACACCCAGACTGTGGGGCAGCGGGCAGCAGATGGCTTGGCAGGAGGGCTGAGAGGCTGCTGGCCCAGCCAGGCAGGGCGGGTGGCTTGGGAGGCCCACGTGTGTCCTCCCAGCCCTCCCGCTCCATTGCTCCGCGCAGCGTCCTGAACGCCTGCCACGCCTGGCCCGTGTCTGCTGCTCCTGGCCAGGGGCGTGTGTTGGCAGCAGCAGCAGCATGGGAGAGCTGGGAGGCTGCAGTAGCTGCAGGCCAGGCGTGGCAGGCAGCTGGGGTGGCGCGCAGGTAGCTTCCCATCCCTCCCTGTCAGCCGCCCGCACACTGTCGCCGCCAGCTCCACGGTGCGTGCCCCTGCCCCTGGCGCCAGTTCTAACCAGTTCCCTATCCACCAAACTGTCCTATAGTCCAGTCCACAGTCTTCCAGTTTGCCCATCAGAATGCCATGGGGGACCTTATCAAAAGCTTTACTGAAATCCAGATAAATCATGTCAACAGAGTTCCCCCCCGATCCAGTAAGCTGGTTACTCGATCAAAGAAGGAAACCAGGTTGGTCTGGCAAGATCTGTTAGGGACAAAACCATGCTGACTTCCCCGGATCACTGAGTGGTCCTTCAGGTGCTTACAGATCGATCCCTTTAAAATCTGTTCTAATATCTTCCCAGCCACAGAAGTCAGACTGACCGGCCTGTAGTTTCCCGGGTCATCCTTCCTCCCTTTCTTAAAGATTAGGATAACATTTGCTCTTCTCCAATCTTGTGGCACATCCCCAGTCCTCCAGGAGGCCTTGAAGATGATGGACAGGGGTTCTGCAAGTTCTCTAGAAAATTCTTTCAGCACTCTTGGGTGCTGCCCATCCGGCCCAGGGGATTTGTATTCATCCAGTGCTGCCAGATGCCAGATACCTCTCTGTCAATGTCAATTAGCCACTCAGGTGTCCTGCCACATTTTCTACTATCTCTAGATGTGCCTGAGTTCTTCAGGGAGAAAACAGAGGCAAAAAAGTCATTAAGCCTGTCTGCTTTTTCTCTGTCCTGCATCAGAGTTTCTCCATCTACTCCCAACAGCGGTCCAATTGCCTCTTTTACCTTGTGTTTGCTTCTCACATATCTGTAGAAGTTTTTCTTATTGTAGCGAGCCCTCCTGGCCAGACCCAGCACGTACTGAGCTTTGGCCTCTCTGATGGCTGATCTGCAGTACCTAGTAACCCTCATATACTCCTCTTTAGAGGTCTGTCCTTCTCTCCATTTCCTGAACATTTCCTTTTTCTTCCTTAGCTTATTCTGGAGCTCTCTGTGCATCCACATCGGTTTCTTGGAGCCCTTACCATGTTTCCATCTTGCTGGGATAGTGAGGGCTTGAGCTTGCAAAAGCTCGTGTTTGAGAAGGGCCCACCCTTCACTCGCTCCTTTCCCTTCCAGCACACTCCCCCACGGAATGACTCTCATCAAGCCTCTGAGTTCATCGAAGTTGGCCCTACAAAAATCTAACCTACGAGTCTGGCTACGAACTTCCTTGGCCCCCCACAGCAACTGGAATTCAAGGAGGACATGGTCACTGCCCCCTAAGGTCCCCACCACCTTCATCTCATCTACCAATTCTTCCCTGTTGGTTAATATCAAGTCTAGTATGGCCAAGCCCCTTGTAGCTTCCTCCACCTTCTGAAAAAGGAAGTTATTGGCCAGGCAGGTCAGGAAATTGTGTGATTCATGACGCTTTGCTGAGCCTGTCTCCCAGCACACATCGGGGAAGTTGAAGTCACCCATAATTACAAGGTTCTGATGTCTGGATACTCTACCAATCTGTTCAAAGAGGGCAGCATCCGTTTCTTCTCGCTGGTCAGGTGGTCTGTAGCAGACTCCAATAATAATACCCAATAATACTGGGCTGTCCACCCCATTCTCCATAACTTCTTGGCAATCAAGCTCTCTCCTTACATACAACGCCACTCTGCCTTCTCTTCTACCCTTCCGGTTTTTCTTGAACAACTCATACCCATCCACTAGCACATTCCAGTCATGGGAATCATCCCACCAAGTCTCAGTAATTCCTACTATATCGTAGTCCTCTGTTTGCAATAGAAGCTCAAGCTCTTCTTTCTTATTACCCATACTTTGGGCATTGGTATATAGACACTTGTAGCCTTGTACCTTTGTTTGACCTGTCCTACCCAGGTGGGTCCCCACTGTTTTCACTTCGTCATTGAAATTGCCATGTCGATCGTCCCCTTCCCCTTGAGGCATCAGTACAAAGCTCTCCTGATGAAGTTCTCCAGGTTCATTCCAAACGTTTTCTTCCCTGCCCTTGAGAGGTGAAGCCCATCATGTGCTAGAAGGCCTTCTCTAAGAAAACCTATCCCAGAACCCAAAGCACTCCTGCCGGCACCACCATCTCAGCCAATAATTCACCTCAAGTATGGTTCGCTCCATGCGCGTTCCTCTTCCCATGACTGGAAGGATAGAAGAGAATACCACCTGAGCCCCCAATGTCTTCAACTGCCTTCCAAGAGCTTCATAATCCTCTTTAATTCTTGTGACAGTATTCGCAGCTGTGTCATTCGTTCCCACATGCATCAGCAGAAACGGGTACTTATCAGCAGGCTTGATGAGTTTCGGCAGCCGGTCAGTAATATCCTGAATTCTGGCCCCCGGCAAGCAACACATCTCTCGGAATAGGGGATCTGGCCCAGAGACATGGCGTTCCATACCCCTGAGCAAAGAGTCTTCGACGACTACCACCTTCCGTTTTTTTCCACTTCCGTGTGGCCCCACGTCCTCTGCACACCCTCTTCCAGATCTTTGCAGTTCTCCTTCCACTCTCATCTCCATCACCATCTCTAGCACTTCAAAACTATTCTTGAGCTCAAGTGGACCAGAGCATCTTCTTTGTTGATGTCTTCGGATTTGTACTGTAGATCTGAGAGGAGGCTCAGAAGGGAGATCGACTCTTTCTTCTTCTCCTTGACTTTCCTCTTCTTGGCTGTGCAGAGCCCCCAGGCTGTTGTCAATAAAATCCTCTCCCTCCTTGATCTCCTGAAGGGTGGTGATCCTCTCCTCCAGGCTCTGAACCTTTTCTTCCAAAAGTCTGACGTGATTCTATTTTTGGCTTGATCATTTTCTGCTTGTAATGCATAGATTTCCTCTTGCATAACAACATTGAGATCAAGTGCTTTGTTGGTTTTTTGTGCATTCACAGCAATTTTCATTTCTGTGATCTGCTCAGTAAGGGGTTTTAGCAGAGTAGAGATTTGATCCAAAATGCTTCTTCCTAAGTTCATTAATATGGTCTTTAAGGCAGGATCTGAATAAAGAGCTTCATGTTCACTTACTGAGCATCCCTTGCCGCCATTCCTGCTGCTATTTCGTCTGTCTGCTCCAATGCAGTTGAGTGCTCTGCTGCTGAGAAATACTCTTTCGAGCGCCTCACAGTTTTGGAATTTTGTTTTGTGTTATTTAAATTGTGCTTGCCTTTCACGCTAGCTGCCAGGAACAAGTAGAGAGTTTTCCTTAACGTTTTGAGGCTGAGTTGGGATGGAGCCAGCACCAGGCATCCATCTTTGCCAAGGATGACACCACGCCCCCAGCACACAGGGGATCTTAATGATTTCCAGGTCACTCAAACCCGGAGTGACTGTTGCCGTTAGGTGGAGGGAGCTGGTTTCCCTTTTGGTGGAATGTTTTGACTTCGACCATGCCCTTTTCTTAGGTGGTTCAAAGCCTCTGAGCAAACTCACTCGTCCTTGGTGACCTCAATTTCTTTTGGTTCAGATCCAATCACAAACCCAATGTCAGCATTGAAGAGAAAGTTCTCAATACTGAACGGGGGGGGGGGGGGTCTCTCAATGTCAAGTGTTGCCGGATCTGAGTGGGATGTATTCACCCTCAGGTCTGAGGCAGTCGACTGTGTCAGGTTCTGCCCTAGGCGCCCCCCTGTGAGATGCTGGCCTGCCTGACTTCCGCCTTAAAGGATCTTCAGGGAATATGCAGGATCCTGCTCTGTGGAAGGAGGAGGTTATACCTCACCCTCACACCCTCTCACTCCACTCACAAGTCCCCTCAACCTGACATTATCATGGCTGCCTTCCACAGCAGCTGTCCCCATCCAGCCATTGCTCTTGCTCTTAGTCCTCCTCCTCTTCATCTCCTTTCCTCCACCTCCTCTCTGCTGTTCTCTCATTCCTTATTTCTCTCTCCTCCACTCCATCACGCTCCTACACCACCCACCACACCCTGTGAGTGGACTTCCCTTATATCCTGTCCCTCATTCCAGGCTCCACCTGACAGGCCATACCCCTCTTTTGCCTCCTAGCACTGGACTTGGCTGCCTCAAGCAGTTGCACCTGGGGTATCTAGTTTGGCTGCCAAGCTACAGCTGTTCTCTCTTGGCTGGCTGCCAAGCTTCTTCGGCTCTGAGCTTCCAGCAACCTCAGCTGGTCTCTATTACTCCCTTCCTCCCTGTTTGCAGCTTGGGGCGTGGCCCTGTGCTGCTTCTGTTGTCCTGCCGGTAAGGTAGTTGTCTGGCTGGCTGAGGGCTGGCTGTCCCTATTTCTTGTGCCTTCTCCCTCTGCCCTGGCCCCCTCCTGGCTGTCCTTACTCCCCGTCAGGGCTCTTAGCCTCCCACTGGAGGGTGGGGCTGGCCGGCTTCCATTCGCTCCTTCTGACCCTCTGGGGCTTGGGTGCTTCTTTCTCTCCCTTGGGTGCTGGCAGGTTCTGGCCCTGGGGGTCTGTTGGGGCGGCTGGGCAGCTGCCTCCCGGCTGTCTCCTGTCCCCTTCTCCTGGCAAGTCTGGAGGTTGAGCCACAGATTCAGGACACGCTGCACTGGCTCCAATTAATCTGTGAGTTCTGCCAAGATGCTGGGCTACTGACATCAGAGAGAAAACCCCCTCCCAGAGAACTGCCTTGAGCCAGGTGGCTCTTTCAGCACAGGCTTTAGACTTGAATACCTGGCAATGTTTGCAGGTGCCTCTATTTTGCCCTTTCTCTCAAGCAGATGAGGCAAAGAGAATGACCATCTGTGCACATCTGTGCACTTCAGCCACAATCTCATGAATTTCTTCCCTCTCTTCCTCTCTGCCCCCATATCTACCCAGGGAATACAATTACAGGACCCACTGGCATCAACTACACTGTCTCTGGCTCTTACAGCTGCTCATCCTCCAATCTGATATATGCCCTCATGTGCCAACAATGTCCTTCTGATCTGTACATTGGACAAACCAGCCAACCTCTACGCAAAAGAATAAATGGACACAAATCCGACATTAAAAATGGAAACGTCCAGAAACCAGTGGGAGAACACTTCAATCTACCAGGACATTCCATCAAAGACTTAAAGGTCGCTGTGGTTCAACAGAAACCTTTCAAAAACAAAATCCAACGGGAGGCTGCTGAATTGGAATTCATATGCAAATTTGACTCTGTCAAGCTGGGACTGAATAGGGACTATGAATGGTTATCACATTATCACAGGTAACAGATTTCCTTTACAGAGGCGTGGTCCGGGGGAGCCCAGTGGCACCTGGCGTGGGCTTCCGGGGACCACAGTTCTCTTTGTCAGATGCATCTGGCGGGGAGAGCTGTGGTTATCGAAGGCTTATACTACATTGGAATTGGATGGTCTGGCTGTTTTGCTGCTACAAACTAACACGGCAAACTCCTTTGAAGCCTCACTGAAGCCAACTGACCCCAAAAGGACCCCAAAAGGAGATGTTTACATTTACTAGCAAAGGGATGTTTTGATTGCACACTCCCTCTCTCCCCCCCAACTGCATCTTCTCTCTCCTCCCCTCCTCCCCCCTCCTCTTCTATATTTGACCAGTTTCTGTACCATGCATCTGACGAAGAGAACTTGATTCTTGAAAGCTTATGCTACAATAAAATTGGTTAGTCTTAAAGGCGCTACTGGACTCTTTTTGATTTTGCTACCGCAGACTAACACGGCGAACTCCTCTGCATCTCTTCCTCTCTTGTATAGGCAATACCAAAGCTGCTGGGGGCTGTCAAAAGGAAGAGCTCGTCATTCCTCCTTGACCAGCAGCAAAAGAGAAACTGAGGTTGAGAGCACTGACCCTCCCAAAGAACAAGCTGTTTGTATGGGAAACAGCTGTGCAGGTGCTCTGGGAGGGTGCCTTCCTCTACAGTTTTAAAGCTATAGAACCTACTAATCAGCAGGCCTGTGCATGCGCAGTCCCATGTGACGGCTATTGCTGACTGTTGTAGCAGCAAATGAGATAGATGTAGCGTAGACAGTTTAGATACTTTCCCACTCCTGGTCACTTCTGAGTGTGGGTTGTACATGCTCACATACATGCACACGTAAGTATTGCTGGGTATAACCTGTCCCAGCTATCGCCTCATGCGTTAGCTTGGATGCTTTGTGCCACACACCCCACTCCCAAGCAAAAGAAGTGACCAGCCTGCTTGGGCTGGGGAAGAAATGCAGTTAAGACCCAACTGCTCCCACAACAAAAAAGGGGGTGGGTGATTCCTTAGTTGGACAGTACAAAGAAGGAAAAAGAAGAAAGACATTCAAGTCAGGAATAAAGCATTCAGAGTTCCACCCAGTCCCTGCTTCCTGTTCCAAGGGCAAAGCTCATACGGGAAGCTGGAGAGACCCTTCCTTGATGGATTCAGTTGAGGACCCTGTTTTTCAACCAGGGGAGATGCTATCATGGATGCCAAGACTGCCCACGGGACATGGGGAGAGAAAAGTGAATGGGATTGAAGTACTTTACATATATCCCAGAGCTTCAGGAGTACCTAAATTTCCCTGGATTATACACACTATAAATCAAAACCAATTACTGGACCAACTTTTGGTTGTCTGTACAGAACCTTTCAACAAGAAGAATTGGGCTGCATTCAGCCATTCTTTATTTATAAGCTCCAAGGTTTATCATATACAGCAATGCTTTAAAATTGAATGTAACAATATGATTCTACTGAGCAAAGTACTTTTGATTAAACCTTCCCAGGTACATCCAATCCCGTTCAGCAAAGAAATTCCTGCATTATCCTCAAATACTATCTAGTAAAAATTCAAAGGGAGATAAATCCCACAATGGTGAAGAAACCAACACAAACAGTCTCTGCAAGACTGTGTCATCATGACACAGTCAAGTCTTGATTCAGTCACAAGACAGCCCTTGCGTGATCTGTTATGCAAAGGTAGAGATATTGGTTGATTTCATGATATACTAGAACATGTCACTGTTCCAATAACTTTTACATTCTGAGAAAGGTTAACAAAGGATTAACATAATTTGAAACCCCTTATCTTGCAGGCAGATCCAAAAACTGAATAAAGACAATTGGGGAGGAAGTTAAAACCCTCTAATAATGGTGAATGCCAATAGAGACCATGCAAAATCTTGCTGGGTCACAACTGGCACTGTGGGGTTGTCCAGTAACCAAGGTAGTAGAGCTTAGGACTAGGAAACTCCAGCATGGGGGAAAGCTAGAGAAGTAACGGTGCGTCCAGTGCATTGAGGGGAGAGAAAGAGCTGGCGAAAGGGGGAAGCAGTGTGGGGTATGGGATTTCCCTCCCCTTGTAAGTTATATGAGTCTCCAAGCTTGATTTTGCTAATACTCCTTCTTCCAAAGGCTTGATCTTACCGATACAGAAAATCTTTTCAAACTGTAACAGGTGATACAATGTCCTATTTAAAAACTGACAGACAAATCGATTTGAAAGTTTTATACCTAATGCATTTCCCATGGATTGGCATAATTCTTTTCTCAGACTACAATCGTATCCTCAAATAAAGCTAGACAGACGAGGATCAGATCAGAACTAAGTAAGTTACAGTATTGTAGAGCAAAGTGACACTAGACAGGGAGGTTACAATGGGGTAACTTCCATCTTCAATGCTGTAACTTCAAGCAAGTCTAAATTGCATTTGTGCAAGAGGGCGGAAACGGAAGGGGGCATGCCAGGAGTGGAGCAAAGAAACGGTCAGCGTAGTCTGGACCCTACGCGCCTCCAGGATGGAGCCCTACCTCCCCCAACAGTGGAAAGTGACAACGGGTGGTAAGTAATGGCATATTCCCATTTAAGCCACCAGAGCGGCAGAATGACACGCGCATAAGCAACACCGCCTGCCGACGATGGAGCAGCATAGGGTCCCAGCTGATTCTGCAGCCAGCCACAGCACCCCGCACCATGACCCCTGCCAGGCACCTGAGTGGCATGGGGCTATGATCTCCCCAGATCCGAGGAGGTCTCTAGAAAGGCAGCATAAAATGGTTCTAAATAGGAAACAAAACGCCACGCGCATCAGCAGGGGCTCGGATGATGGGCATCTGAGGAAAGGGCACTTTGCAGGGAGAGCCGAGGCTGATCACACAACACAGGAAGAGCATTTGGACCCACCATCTTAGTCGAACCTTCTCTGGTACCCCACCTCAGAACCACGGAGGCAGAACCCCAACAGGAACCTTAGCGGCACCCCACACAAGACGTCATGTCTTAAAGGGCAGCTGCTGCAAAAACCTCCCGTCTTTTCCCCCTCCTGCTTGGAATATGCCATATCCATCTCTCTACACCAACAAACTTCTCAGCAGCTACCAGCAGTCAGCAGAAACCATCTCAGACGTGGGGCAGGGCTGTGGTTTGTGAGTCCCCAATGCTATGCACAGCTTAAGGCAATGGGGAACACAACCAACCACTTCCACTGCTGGCCAAACACACTCAGGCTGGGATGCTGTGAACACTGATGCAGAAGACAATTCCCTGAAGACCCCGGGGCTTATTTCTGAGTAAGCAGACACCCACCAGTCATGGTCTCGGGCTTCTCGGACTCAGCACCGGCTCCCAGCAGCACAAACCGCACCCGGACTACAGCAAGGTGCAGGGAGGGGGGAGGCAGCAGCACAAGAGCTGGAAGAACACACACACACACACCCCAGCTGACGTGACTCTTGTAATTGCCTCTTCAGTCCAGGCTGGTTCTGACTGCCCACGTCCAACGGTTGTCTCTTGCAGCTGCGGGCCATTACTCTTTCTTGGCAGCCCTCCAACAGGTGCAGAGGCAAGGCTGTTCCCTACTCAGACCCCGCTCAGCAAGGGCATCAGCAGCATGCTTCCTGCCGTTCTTCGGGGGAAGTGCCCTCCCTCATCCCAGCAGCACTCCTGGGCCTTCGAATCCTACTGGGCAGAGAGTCGCCTGATACGTGCAGCCATTCCCAGCACCAGGCCATGCTGGTAGGACTGGGTGGAGCCCTGCCTCCCCCAACAGCGGGAAGTGGCAATGCTGTCCTGCTCTCCGTTATGCCACTTTCAAAGACGGGAGAGCTCTGCTGGCCCAAGTAACCTCCTCAGCGGCTGCTACTCCTTCCCAGCTACAGCTGTGTGTGTTGTCTGAGCTGACCTATCAAGGCTCTCCCCTTCCCAGATTTCACTTCCCTTAGTGGTCTCCACAATGGGACCTACACTGGGAGGAGGCCCCAGGGACTGTCCCCCATGCAGCTTCTCCAGCCTCTGGCCACCTCCGCAGCTGAGAGGGTGAGGGCCAGGCTTCCACCGCCTTGCAAGCCTCCTGGCCTCTGCTGGGAGAGGGCACGGAGGGGGCTGGCCTGCCTGCAGCAGAGGAGATGGAGAGCAGGTCATCGAGCACATGGTGTCAGTTCTGCTGGCCAAAATAAAGGGCGATGAGGCAAGAGAAAGGCACTTTCAGCACGTGGGCCTCTTGCTGCCTTGGCGCATGGCCCCCGTTGCCCTGGGAAGCCGCTCCTTGCCAGGTCTGCAATGAGGACCTGCCCCACCCTCCTGGCAGTGTCCCAACATCCCCCCCAGACCAGCTCTATTCAGCTCTCTGGAGTGCAGAGATGCGACGTGGGCCCCGCAGGCCTGCCTGGACTGGAATCCTGATCTCAGATCAATACAGTTGCCTTCAAAGCTGGGGACAAAGGGCTTGCGTACATTAAACAATTAAACTTCTCTGAAATATCCTGTGGGAAAAGGCTGGTACGTTATCAAACCAATGGAAGGACCAGCCAAGTACTGAATCTGTTACCTGGACAAATTATCCTTGTGTTAAGCACTGGAAGATTTTCTTTGCTGGCTGCACAGACAGGGGCTGAAAGTGTACTTGCATGTGAAGGAATGCGACTTCTCTGTCCATCTGGAGATTTGGGGGCAGCTTTGACTGTTTAGAGGGAGCAGAAAGGAAGGGCAGATGAAGAACAAATATACGCCCCTAAATACAGGTAAATGGTCTTCTAATATACAAAGGTTTTATGTATGAGTTATACTGGTTTCATGCACAGATCTTTCAAAGTTTATTTAAACATGTTTAATATCCTGTCTCCCACATGCGAGAATCTTACTGTACTTGGATTCCAGGAGGATTATGAATGACGAACAAATAATGTATCTATTTTATTCATTTATTTCATTTACGTCCCACCCTTCTCTCCAATGGGGTCACCAAACAGTTTACATCATTCTCCTCTCCTCCATTTTATCCTCACAACAACCCTGTGTGGCAGAATAGTAGAGTTCAGTAGCACCTTCAAGACTGACCAACTTTATTGTAGCTTTCGAGAACCACAGCTCTCTTCGTCAGATGCATCTGTAGCATAAGCTTTCAAGAACCACAGCTCTCTTCATCAGATGCATCTGTAGCATAAGCTTTCAAGAACTACAGCTCTCTTCGTCAGATGCATCTGTAGCATAAGCTTTCAAGAACCACAGCTCTCTTCATCAGATGCATCTGTAACATAAGCTTTCAAGAACCACAGCTCTCTTTGTCAGATGCATCTGACGAAGAGAGCTGTGGTTCTCGAAAGCTCATGCTACAATAAAGTTGGTTAGTCTTGAAGGTGCTACTGGACTCTTTACTATTTTGCAGCTACAGACTAACACGGCTAACTCCTCTGGACCTGTGTGGTAGGTTAGATTGAGAGGATGACTAGCCCACGGTCACCCAGGGAGCTTCTATGGCAGAGTGCGGATATGACCCTGGCTCTTCCAGATCCTAGCCTGAACCACAATCAACAAAAAACAGGATGCGTGCCTAACACAAAATGAAAATGAAGCTGTGTGAATGAAGCAAAACGATTTGTCAGGAGAAATCTGAGACAGCAAGTATCAGGCTGGATCTAGAATACTGGAACGGAGATCACAGAACAGGATTTTCCTTCCCACTGCAGCCACCTAAGCCCTTCCTGGACCTCAGGGGACCCTGACGAACAAGCGTCCGAGATGAGAAGTGAGGGTCTTCGGTTTGCGGGAGGGGATCCGAATAATTAGCCCCCTTCTCTCCATCAGAAGTGTCATTACTGCAATGTGACAGTGCTTTCTGAGCCCACACATCATTTTTACTGTTCACCGTTTGATTTCAGATGGATATGCAACAGGTATTTTCTGAAGACTTACTTGGGTGAGATTCAGTTTCCTTTGTATCGTCTTCTTTTTCCTCATCTTTAGATTCATCCAACTCCTTACTATATTCAATTGGTGTCTGATTTACTTGCTCTTCTGAATGGGCATTCTGCTCATCCACAACTGCAAAACCAGAGGAATATGTAAGCACATGAGCGCTATTACCCCTTTCTGCCAAATATACTTTGTAGTACTAAGTACTGCTTTAGTTACGCAAGCAAAAAAGGAAACAGTTTACTACTATATCTCCCCAGAATTTAAGGGTGGACTTGTACACTCATTTTTTCATTGAAAAACCTTATGTAAATGAGAAGCCTTATATTCTTCCAATGTATATTTGTTGTTCTTGGAGAGCTACCTTGGAGTAAAAGAACAGTAACAACCAAAGTACCATTCCAATTTCAGGAGGAGGGTGTCTCCCAGGGCTTTTTTTCAGCAGGAACGTTGTGGAATGGAGTTCCGGAACCTCTTGAAAATGGTCACATGGCTGGTGGGCCCGCCCCCTGATCTCCAGACAATCTCAACTCCCCTCTGTCTGGAGATCAGGGGGCGGGGCCACCAGCCATGTGACCATTTTCTCCGAGGGCAACCCAATGAGTTCCACCACCTCTTTTCCCAGAAAAAAAGCCCTGGTGTCTCCCATTCACAAGGGAAGTGTGATTCATAAACTGAGTACATCTAAGGATGGCAAAGCATGGCCCCCTTCTGATTTCTGCAGGAATATTTGTCAGGGCATCTCTTGGTAAACATTTCTTACTTTGCTGAAGCTACCTTGATGGAAGCCCACAGGAAACCACTCTCAATTTTCAAACAACCATCCATGCAATAGTAAAAACTACCATAAAGTAGATTGTGTATAATTGAGAACCTAGAATCTGTGTGTGTGTGTGTGTGTGTGTCCTTATTCATGCAGCGCTGCCAGAGGACGCAGTGATGGCCACAGATGTAGGCAGCGTTATAAGGGGTGGGTCTATCAGTGGTTTCTAGTCTTGGTGACTAAAGGCAGCCTCCACATTCAGCAGAAGTAAACCTCTGGATTCCGGCGCCAGGATGTGGCCTCTCCCTCTCTTCTGGTCTCTGCTCTTGTACAGGCTGCCCTCCTCTTCTAAATGAGCCTAAGGAATGCTGAAGTAAAATCTCTCCGCTGACTGCTCCAATTAAATGAGAAGCGGCTGTCAGATACGCCTCTAGCATATCTGTCATGTGTTATGGATTTCTTGCTGCACTGTGTAGTGTACCTCGGAGAATATGCAGAGGGAAACCTGTTTTGCTGAACGGTTGCTAGCCGCTTATCTTGCAGGTGTTTTGGTTACCATTTCCTGGCAGGCCTGAGAACGTGGCCTTGAAGTTTCAGCAGAGACTGTACCAAACTCCTAAGAGACTGATCAGAGCTCATCCTTTCCCTCCTCCCCTCTTCCCAGGCTCTGTGTGCCAAAATGCTAACGGACTCTCTTTCCCACTGGGGGGCGGGGACTTTGACCTATAATTAACCTTGCTTTGCTACCTTGAGCCACTTCAGCCAATGCTCCTGTCATAGCATCTTGATACTGGTATTCTTCTTTAATAAAACCAACTTTAACTCATGCAGTGAAGTGTTTTGGGAAGTACCTGGCAAGACCTGACAGCAGCATTCTGTTGTTATACTGCTCTTGGAAATTGGTGGGATTATTGTAATCTGGTATTGAAAAGAGTTAGCACTGAGCTGAAGTATCGAGGTAAGATGTGTAAGGATTTAATGTGCTTTCTGTTTTTGGGGACTAGATCTCTTGATGAAGGAGAATTGCGGGGGGGGGGGGGGAATTAGTTTCTTGGAGAGCTTATCCTCCTGGGTTCAGAAATCTGTAATAAGAAGCTGAACGGAAGGAATGATCCTTGTTATCTTAAATTCTTCATTGTTGCATTGCTGAAATAAAATTATTAAACAGTATTTGGATTGTGTCTGGTTCCTTTCACATAGGATTTTGGCTAAGAAGAAAAAGTCCCTTGTAAATGTAAGTTAACAAGACAGGATCCAGGACCAAATGGACCACTGGACTGACCCATCTGGGTTCTTAACACACCATCAGTTCCTAAAGCTCATTGCAGCAGGACACAGCAGCCACCAGCACAGGCAGCCTTAAAAGGGGACGAGGCATATCTATGGAAGACAGTTCCATCCCTGGCTATTAGCCCTGCAGGCCAAATGGGAGTTCAGTATTCCAACATAGGCTGATTCCGCACACGTTGTATAACGCACTTTCAATGCACTTTATCAATCGTTTGAGGTGGATTTTTTGTTCTGCACACAAAAAAATCCATTCCAAAGGATCTATAAAGAGGATTGGAAGTGCATTATCCAACATGTGCGGAAAAGTTCCAAGTCTGCCCCTGAATGCTAGCACAGGGGACAACCACAGAGGGAGGTTGTCCCTTTGCTTCCTGAGCTTTTGTTTGGGAGCTTCCTGGAGCACTTGGCCGGCTGATGTAGAAAACAAGAGGCTGACTCATTATTCATGATGCCTACAAACTGCAAGCTGCTGGCCAAATATTTATCACTAATTATTTTTATCAGATAATTATTATTATATAGTTTTTTAATTATTAGATTAATTCAGTACACTTCACCACTATGTTGCCTTACGTACTACCTGTTATTTTAAATAGGTGCTCCTATGAGCTACTTGTGCTTTATGTGGACTAACGTCAGACCTAGAATCGCTTATATTCGGTTTTAGCATTTCTTCAACTCTGTATTGGATTCTAACTAATGCTCTGTCTTTGTAAAATTGTGTTTATTTACCCTTTGTTTATGGAAATGTCCATTGTTTCCATTGTTTATGGAAATGTCCTTGAAACTGACTGTACTAATCTCACACTCTGTAATCCACCTTGAGTTTCAGTGAGAAAGGCGGACTATAAATGACAAATTAAAAAAATAAATAGTTCATTGTTTTAATATTGTTGACTAATGTACACTACAAAAAGTTTTCATATTTC
The DNA here is from genome assembly GCF_028583425.1 of Eublepharis macularius. Taxonomy (NCBI): domain Eukaryota; kingdom Metazoa; phylum Chordata; class Lepidosauria; order Squamata; family Eublepharidae; genus Eublepharis; species Eublepharis macularius. Next base: position 4,455,118 of record NC_072792.1, read on the forward strand.
CACAGGGATGATCATATTGCCAATGATAAGGAAACAAAGCAAAACATCACGCATAAAAACGCATGAAGCCACCTTCCGCTGAATCAGACACTGGGTCCATCAAAGTCAGTATTGTCTACCCAGGCCGGCAGCTGCTCTCCAGGGCCTCAGGTTCACATCGCCTACCACCCGATCCTTTCAAATGGAGATGCTGCTGCCACGGGTTGAACCCGGGACCAAAGAGATCCCCTGCCATTGGGCCATGGCCCCTCCCATCTTAGCCTCATATGAAGAAGCTCTTACTTGAACTACACAAGAGACATGAAATTTAGCTTTAGGCGAATGGCTTCAGCAAACCAAGAATGGAGAGAGCACAAAACACCACAAATACAAGCAAAAGCTTTCATTATTTTTTAAACGAAGGAATAAGCTAGATGAAAATTAAAGTGAATAATGAAATTTCATCAACGAGGAAATGATGCCTAGCAAAATCTCTCTTCCAGGTGCACACCTTTCTCTGCTTGCTCGATCAGCTGCCTCAGGGCTTTCTTTAAGCTATTTGCTCGGAGCATTAGTTGTTCTCGTGGCTTGAAGACCGGGAGGGTCGAAGATGCTGTACTGTTCTCTCTCAATGGGTCCTTAACATCAGACAAAGACTCTTCACTGGACGATTCTTCGCCTTCTCTCTCTGCAACGGAGGAAGTGATCGGTGGCAGCACGGGGGCAACCTGGGCTTCGGCATGAAGGGCCTGAAGCAGCATGTTGAGCTTCTCGTTCAGTTCCGAGCACTAACAGAATCACAGGCAAATAAGGGGAACAAACACCGGGGGTCAGCACTACTGAAAACCTGGCATCACAAGCAGAATTGAAACTATGTCTGACCTTGAACCAACAGCTCGTTTAAAGGCATGTGCTATCCCGGAGTGGTGGATTTGCCTTAGCTATCTAGTGTTATTGAAGTTGGCCTCTATCAGTCCGTAAACTCAAAGGCTTTGCTTCTGGCACCTGTCTTTTATTACAAACATTTTGTGAATGTTTAATGAGAAGGAGAAGTTGAAACTTGGTATATTTACCACATTTTCAAGGAACGTCAGATCTGTCCTATTATTATTTTAACCGCAGACAGAATTTCAGACGATCAGATTTGATGGAGGGATCTAGTACAGCCCCCTCGCTGTACTAGGCTCTCTCCCTCCCACAGATGAAGGCAGGGGAGGGTTGGCAGCACCCTTCGCCCCAAGCAGCATGATGGTGAAAGTTGAGGAAGACCCTCCCCCTGCCTGCAGCGCAGACTGCCAGGGACAGGGGGAGGGCAAGAGGGCACAGTCAGGAGGGCGTTTGCAAAACAAGCACCGGGTGGAGCTGCCAGGAGGGATGAAGCTCTAGTTTCTTCTGAAGGGCTGAAGGAGAAATACGTGGACTATTTATCATTTGGTGTAGTGGTTAAGGGCGGCAGGACTCTAATCTGGAGAACCGGGTTTGATTCCTCACTCCTCCGCTTGAAGCCAGCTGGGTGACCTTGGGGCAGTCACAGCTCTCTCAGAGCTCTCTCAGCCCCACCCACCTCACAGGGTGATTGTTGTTGTGGGGATAATAATGGCATACTTTGTAAAATTGCTCTGAGAGACTGTTAGGTTGTCCTGAAGGTGGTAACTAAATTGAATGTAGTTATTATTTATTTATTTATTTATTTATTTATTTATTTATTTATTTATTTATTTAAAATATTTATTGGCTGCCTTTCCTCCAAAGGTGCTCAAGAAAGCTTATAACGTAAAATCAAAAACAGCAGTAAAAACAAAGTTAAAAACACAGTTAAAATACATTTAAAATGTCTTCAGCTGCCTCCTGAACCTACAGAATGAGGGGGCCAGACAAACCTCCCTGGGGAGAGTGTAGCACGGTTATGGGGCTGCCACCAAAAAGGCCCTCTCCCGTGCACCCACCAGCCGAGCCTCTTTGGTTGATGGACAGTCAGGAAGGCTGATCTCAACTCTCGGGCAGGAACATGTGGGAGAAGACGGCCCCTCGGAGACCCCAGTCCCAAGCCACGCAGGGCTTCAAAGGCCGAAACCAGCTCCTTGACTTGTGCTCAGGAGAGGCTCGGTAGCCGGTGTAATTGCTGCAATATTGGGGTCACCTGCTCCTGATCGCTGGCCCAACCGGGAGTCTCGCTGCAGCGTTCTGCACTAGTTGCAGCTTCCAAATGCTCTTCAAGGGTAGACCCAAGTAGAAAACATTGCAATAGTCAAATTGGGATCTTACTAACGCATGGATCACTGTGGCTAGATCTGAATGAGCCAGGGATGGGAGCAGCTGGTGCACCGGGTGATGCCAGGCAAAAGCACTCCAAGCCACTGCAGCCACCCGATTTTCTATGATGATTGCAGTGCCCAGCACTACTGCCCAGCTGCGAACCTGGCTTTTCAAGGGAAATATAGCCCCACTCAAGACAGGAAAGATATCAAGTTCCTGGCCTGCCTTTCTACTAACCCAGAGAACCTCTGTCTTGTCAGGATTGTTTCAGCTTATTAAACAACATGGGGGATAAAATAAGAGTCCTCTGGGACTCCGGAGGTCAGTGGCCTTGGGGCAGAGTAGGAGGCCCCCAGTACCACCTTCTCAGGCAACTCAGAAATTAACACAAACTTGTGCCGCTGGAATAAATATACCTTCTTCCCTTGTTTATACCCACCTCCCTATCCTCCTCAACTGTTTCCGTTATGTCAAATTTTAAATGGGAAGACTCACATGAAGGGATTGGTCGCCTTATATTCTGTAAAGCGCCAAACAGATTACTGTACATAACAACCATGCCTAGGACCAGTAAAAATCCAGGGCCCAGGAAGCACCGTGGATTCTGGACAGGGCTTCTGCAGGGCCCTGTGGTCAAGGATCTGCACTCTCTTTCTCCCTGTAGCTAGCAGGGCCTGAACTGGGGTGCTGCAACAACAACACAGTATTGCCTCTGTGGTTGCAGCTGCAGAAGAAACCAAGTTTAATCCCCGTTTTTGTAAAGTCCATCAGCACGCCAAGTACAAATCTCCTGGAATATCTCAGCGTAACAACAGATGAGAGGAATGCAGGAACAGAAAGGGGGAGGGGAAACTGAAATCTCAATTCTTACCTTCACAGCCATAGCGTCAGCTTCTGCGTTGTCCATCGGTCTTTCACAGGTCTTCCCTATTTTGGCAACAAAGCCTTTCACGGTTTCACATAATATCCTTTTGTGAATGAGACAGGTGTGCCAAAGCAAAGAGAAAGGGAATTGAACGTTAATTTTGCACACGCTATATAAAATATAACATAGCTGTTCCTTACAAAAAACCATTAAGAGTGCAGCTGTCCTGCATGTATATCTCACCACTGACACTAAAGGGCCCCTGCCTCTTGCTGCCTCTGCTCTGGCCCTTTTCTCCACTGGCTTGCGGCAGAGGCTGCAGGCGCCTCGCCCAATTGCTTCCCTGAGCCTCGGCTGCGGCAGTCAATGCCAACCCAATCCCTTGCTGGGATGAATCACAAGGCCCAGCCCCTTCTCTAGTGTTCCTTCTCCCCAGAGAAACGGGGGGGGGGGGGGCAGATGGTAGATTTATGAGGCTTGTACTTGTGGCAAAGTAGTCAGGTGAACTCATCTTATGCTCATTTGAGGTGACTGGTTTAGTCATTGTAGAATTACTCCTAGCAAATCAATGGCTGATCCGGATGTTACTTTTAAAAAGGGAGGGCAAAACAAAGTTTTTATTATTGTGTACGTTCTATAGTACATGCTCACCACAAATTCTTACAACCTATACTTAGGAATTCAGAAAATTCAGCTTACTTAGCAGACGATATGACAACGGAGTGCTGGTCAGAATCAAGTATCTTAGCAAGATGAGCAGCAACAGAATCCTCATACACAGCCATCTAAAAACGAAGAATGAGCATTTATGGTAATTGCGCAAGAATTAACTGGAAAGCCATAAACAAATAAATAAGTTCCCAGGAAGTCAGAACACCGCACCACTGTCCTAGGTCTCTACCCGGCATTACTCCCATGGAGGTATCAAAACAAACAGGGTAATAACTAGGGGAGCACACCTGAAAAAGATTTGGGTTTAGCCGAAGCAGGAAAACAATTTGGGATAACCGCTTCGGTATTCAGGTGTTTAAAAGCTTCGGTATGCTCTATAAAGATTTGGGAATCTTTACGGAGCACACCGAAGCTCAAAGCAACCCTTTTCGTGCAGCTTGCAAGCAGCAAGAAAAGGGTTGCTTTAGACTTTCCGCTCGCCACTTGGTTCCCCCCTCCCATCGGGGAAAGCAAGCGGCACAAAGTTTGAAAGCGCCCCTTTTTGTGCCACTTGCAAACGGCATGAAAAGGGGAGCTGTAAGTTTCAAACGCTGCAACGCATGCTTCACCCACTGGGGGAAGCTTGCAAGTGGCATGAAAAGGGTGTCTTTCAAACTTCCCGCCCTGCCGCTTTTTTCCCCCATAGGAGGGGGGGAAAGCGGTGGGGCGGAAAGTTTGAAAGCAAGCAGCACTTTTCTTGCTGTTTGCAATACAAACAGCAAGAAAAGTGCTGCAAGAGCGGCTGCTGCCACTTTCCCCAAAGCTATACAAATCACTTCGGAAAGCTTTACTTCGGGATTCCCGAATCGGCCCAGCACTGCTGGGCCCAATTCAGGAATCCCAAATCTACAAATCGGGCCTGATTCAAGTTAAAAACCCAACTGGAAACCTGAAGTGCACATCCCTAATAACTGCTGCCAGCAGGAAATCGAAGACTATTTCCCGCTGGACAGATTTGCACATTCAGCAAATGACACACAGTCATACAATCAGCCCCTTCCTCTTTCGTGCAAGCCACTGCTGGCACTGAACTATAGCTCTTGCATCCTAAGTGGCAAACTATGATTTACCTTTCTCTTCCAACCAAGACTGGAAACCAGGGCTTGACGCTGGTTTGTAACCCTGATTGAAGATAACATGCAAGCCACAATTTGCTCATTTCAATTTAGGTTTCTTTTAAAGAGGACTGCAGCTCAACACACATCCTTTGGAAGGTCAAAGGGAATGTTGGATAGATTTTTGGAAGGAGAAAAAAGGAGACTGTAGGAGAAGATTTTATGGGAAGTCTTGGTACATTTAAAAATATTACAAATGATGAAAGAGATACCCTAAGAGGAGTAAAATCACTACTTTTTAAGAGATAGCTATGGGCCAGAGGAACAGAGGATATTTGAAGATTCTACCATAAGAACGAAAAAGGTTATACTGTTATGAATCGTTCCAGTGCACTCCATGTTCTAGAATATGGAAGCATCTTAAAAGACCAACAAAGCCCAGATGGGTGTTATTTACAGATGGCATCTTACGTGCAAGCAATGCAACAGAATCTATAAAACCAATAGATTTGGCAGTTGGAAACACACCATAAAAATCAGGATTTTCTGGGATGTTTTTATTAATTATGAAATAACAACTCACAGTCTTAGGAAGGAGCTGAATGAAGCCTCCCTGGGAACTGTATCGAGGAGAATTTATTATTTACTATTATAGCACAAACAATTTTATATGTGAAGGACAAAACATGACAGAGCAAAAAGTTAGATTTTTCAGTCACTATCAATGAGAAGATAAGATCAAGTACAAGAAAGAAAATATGATTTACTAATGTTTAGTGGGACATGGCTAATGGCCATACATTTGTTGGAACAGATGTATGAATTCTTGTTTAAAAAAATTATATTTACCTGACATTCCTCAGACTCCTCTTCCGGAGTAACAGGCAGAATAGACTGTTTTGATATTAATTTCAGTTCATATGACATTATGCTCCATCTGAGAGAAATAACATACACGTATCTTTCAATAATTCCAAATGGCCAAATCTATACTGCCAAATCAATGGTGTGTGACAAAAAGAATTTAAAAATAAGTCTGTACTCAAAATACCAAAGAGAATTCAATCTACGTGAATCTGATTAAAGGAACAAATACAGGCTTACCTGTCAAGCATTTTAGTGCTTGCCCGTTCTAACTTTTCCAGAATCTGAGGGAGTTGTGTTTCATCATCACATGAGCCCCCCCAGCCAAGGACACGGGCGAGGTCATTCCCTGTACCAAGAGGCAACACTCCCAAATGACACTAAAATTAAATAAGAAATTCTTCTGCTGAATTGATCATAATTCGGAGCTTGGTTTCATTGCAACAACTTAAAAACTACCCTCACTCCCCCTTTACAGTCAGAAGCAGCTCATACTTGCCTGTTTGTGTAGGTTGAGCTTATCAATTTCAGACAACACCCAACCAACACTTCCGTCTCCTCCACACACAAGGATTCGAAAATTGTCAAACTTCTGAAATAACCGTAAACTGAAAAGAGAATGCTTTTTCTGAGTTCAAATCAACAGATAAATATGAAAATTCATAACAATGCTACAGTTAGTTGGATGCAATCTGGAAGTATATTGTGCTGTTTTCTGGGAAATAACATGTTAATTTTAAAAATTAAGATAGCACACACTCATCTCCATTTTCCAAAGTTCTGATAATGGATGAACTTTGTTAAAGGGCGACTGGAAGTATCTTGGGAGTGGTGGGCGGGAAATTCTTATTGGACTTTCCAGGTAAGCTCCTGAAATAGTGACAGGACAGAACTGAAGTACCTCTGCGTTCTACAAACAGAGGAACACGCTTTAACTAAAGTTTGAGCAGGCGCCTGGGGCAGGCGTCTCCTTTGGGACCAGCTGGCTATCCTTGCTGTAACTATCCCAGGCAGACACGTCATCTATCTACTGCAAATGAAGAATCAGTACTTCTGCCTGGCAGAAAAATAATAATCCAGAAATTCCATTATTTGACAAGGGAAGAAGCACATCCACAGTGAATAACTTCTTTTCTGCAAAAACAGCCATACAATTAAGCATGTCACTCATCAGGGAAATGCAGTCAATGGCTTAAACATGTCATGTGTGAACAGGCCCCAAGTCATCCTAATAAATGCAAGTATAAAGAGAGAAACACACACTCCAGCACCTCTACGGTTAAAATCAGGGCCAGCTCAAGGCGCTGAAGTGCCACAAGTCCGCACAGCCTGTGTGAACCCACATCCTGAGCCCCGAGTGGCAACAGCACTGGCAGAGGAGGCAGTGACGAGCACAAGCTGCATATAATTGCATCCCCTTTGTTGCCCCCTACCAATATGGTGCCACAAATTTTATGGAATAAAGTAGGATTTCATGGTGTCAATTTTGCAATAATTCCAGCTGAACCCATTTTAAAAAATTACAGCTGATAGACAGCAAAGTCTATTACCCTAAATGAGGTCCCCCATTCATTAAATCGAACACCTGAGCTGGATTTAGGGACTGCTTGAACCGTCTGAGAAATTTTACTCCCTGATTGTCTCCACTCTTTGAATTAACAAAAACCAAGAGAGGACTGGCACAGGACGGCGGGCACGTGGCTTTCCAAAATCCTGTAAAAAAAAAAAAGGAATACATTTTTATAAATAAGGCCAAGACATTCCCCCCTCCTTCCATGAAGTTGTCTCCTTCACTTGGCAAAGAAACAACTCTCATTCCGAAAAGCAAACTCAAATGTTTCCTTTGACAGACAACATGAACCTGCATGGAGTAACACTGCGGCAAGTCACGGCAAAAAGTGCGCCCGCACATCACCTGAGCCCGTCTGCAGCCCACGCCACCTTCACTCTCTCATCATCTACCTGGCACTGGAAAGAGCTTGCAGATTACATGTAACAACAGTGTGTGTGTGTCTCTCCCCCTCGCTCACTCTTTTCAAGGGTACATTTTGGGTAAAATCTATATAGTTTTTTTTAAACAACTTAAAAAATTATTGAGGTGGATTGTTACTCAGGAGCAGCTTGAGACACAACAAAAAGTTAATTAGGGAGCTGAAGGGAGAGGAAAATCTGCTACTTCCAAAAAACCCCTTTTTTCTATAAAAAGTGCTTTTCAAGTTAAAAAAGAAATCAACGTATTTAATTTAATTAATATTAATGGTAATTTAATTTAATTGTTTCATGAAATAATATATTAAACACACATATAAACATAGACAGAGAGCCAGTGGGTGTACTGGTTAGAGTATTAGACTAGGATCTCAGGGACCCAGGTTCAAATCTCTACTCTGCCATGGAAGCTCATTGGGTGACTGAGAGCCAATCATACACTCTCAATCCTAACTTACCTTATAAGGTTGTTGTGGGGATAAATGGGGAAGGGGAGAATATTGTAAGCCACTCTGGTGAGGTATAAATGATGTAAGTAAGTAATTAAATAAAATTAAACAGGGACTGCTTGATTTTTGAGCTTTTCCATCTCTAGACACTCTCCCTGAAGGACTCTTATATGAGTAGGTTCTGCCACCAGACATCCTGGCTGATGAACATGAGGAGGGTTAGGTTTGTCCTCTCCTACATACAGCCTTGCCAGGCTTTGGTAACTGATAAATGGGTGAATGCCTGTGGAAGACCTTCTCACCAAATGGCCAGCACAGCCAGCAAATGGCCAGCTCAGCCAGCTGCTGAGATCAAAGGAGTGGCCCTCAGGTGCTCCTATTTCCCCCTGTGATCATCCATCCAGTTGTGCTAGAAGGGGGCCCACTGTAGGATCCAGAAGCCAAAACACCCTCCCATTTTGCCCTGCCGCCCCCAAAAACTGGCATTCGTTAGTATGACATGGCTGATAGCCATTAAGAGGCCTATCACGTTTGAACTGTAGTTCCCTTTTAAAGTTATCCAAACCACGGGCCATCAATAACATTCCATGGCAGTGACTTTCACAAGTGAACTGAAGACTGTGTGACAGAGGGCTTCCTTTGGTCTGAATCTGCCAATTATTTTAAGATATATTTGATTTAAAAATCTCCTTCAAGTCTGTTGATATTTGTTTACTTGACTTTTTCCAAAGCCAGAAAGCCCCAAACTCAATGCCCTTTCATCATAAGAAAGGTGTTCCAGTCCCTTTCTGCTGCATCTTTTACAGTGCCACAATCATTTTTCTGAGATACGGTAACCAGAACTGCACAGTTTTCTAAATGTAGCCACACCACATGGGAGGAAGTGGGAAAGAGCCTACCAGCGGGCACAGTAGGCTACGGCTCACACAGCCCACTGATTCTTCAATTAATCTGTTCGTTATTAACATACCAGAAGGCTTCTACTTGTTTCAATATCAGAACAGTTCATTAGAATTTGAAAAGTGGAATTAATCACTAAATAAAAATACTATGTCAGAAATCTGTAAATAAATGTACTGAAAATGGGTAAAATTTTTAAATGTTTTGAAATAACAAATTACAGGGAATTACTCACCAATTGCAATTTTAAAATGCTGCACAATGCTATGCTCCTACACTGCATTTCCTCCCATTTTTTAATAAAAATGTTCAATATGAACTGATGTGAGGTTTTTGCATTTTGTGTTGGGGTGGGGAAAATAATGCAAAAGTTACTTTTTAAGTGGATCCTGAAAGACAGAATTAGCTTAGAAGTTGAAGAGTTTGAGAAGAACTGCTTTAAACAACCTTACTGTTGCCTGGCTTCTATCTGTGTTGATGTTGTTGACTTGTGTCTTTATGGTTTTACTGCATTTCCTGTAATTTGACATTTTGTTAACTGACATGCATGCCTGGGCAAACCAAGATAAAATATTTAAATATATGATTAAATACAAAGAAGTCATTAAAAATGCAAGTCTGCCTATTTCTGGGATATGCCTATGACAGACCATCACAGCCGCTCCTCCCTGTAAGCAGAAGCCAAGCCTCAGCCGTTGGTTTTACGTGGTTTCACGTGGTCAGGCTCACCAAAGCACCTTCAGACCTCAATAGTTGCTTAAACTGTACCAACGGTAGGCAGGATTGCATGTCTTTTATTGAATAACGCTTTGACGTTTAATGTCTTAAAAAAGAAAATTATTAAACCAGTTTTGCAGTTCATCAGCCAGCATGAATCAGAAATGTTAATGGAAGTTGGACTTGCATTAGGAAGCCCTTGCATTGGGTGCCCTCACGCCCAGCCCCCTGCTTGGTTTCTGTCCTGCAGGACACATCACAGCCATGTCACAAAGAAACACACACATCTACATACCATCCGAGTCTATGGTGTTCAGTGCTGTAGGAGGAATTATGGATACTTTACACTGGCCGAGCGGACACTTGCGAGGATACAAATCTCGACAAGCTGTGTGCACCTAGAAACAATTCAACCATGGGTTATTAATTTTTCTACCCAATATGCAATCTAATTTCATGTCAAAAGTTGGAAGCCTAAATATTCTGATACAACACAGTACTTTACTAGGATAACAATAAAGCTCTGCGCTTGTCCCAGCAGGCCTGTGCAACATCTAGTACATCCAACCAAACACGTGGCAGTCCACAGGCTAGCTTTGATGTCTGCCTGAAACTGCAACACCCCACAAAAACAATACATCCCAGTTTGCTTAGCCACAACTGAGGATCTTTAGGTGACCATCAGATATGAGCCTTGTACCTGCATAGTGCTCTCCCTGGGAACATTCTAGAGCTCTAGCAAGCGAACTCTTGACAAGAGTTTTGACTTAGCTGTGTGTGCTCCAATGGACAGGACTAGTGCTTTCCAATTCCTTACAAACTGCTGAGGATAAAGACTCCACTAGCAGTGAGAAAGACCTGCAATGGGTAAAAAGGGCATGTTGTGTGACTGAAGAACATCAGTTACAGGAACACAACTGTTTTTTCGTTGTGGTTTCTGAGAGTTCCACATATGGATAACCAGAAAATCAAAACTACTGACAAGAGGTGAATCGGTGGAGGATGGCTCTCCTGAAGACAACATCTGACACTGTGCACATACCAGTATTGCAGAGCTTCACAAAAGCTGAAGCTTACAAAAATTCAAAAGCAATTTCTCCGGGCAAAGAGGCAGCTAGCAGGATTGCCTTTCAATCACACTGAACAATTTGCTTAGTAACCTCAAAGCACACAGCAAGAGTTGACACAAGACAAGGAGGGTCTTTGCAATGACCTTTTGTCCTCTCCTCACAACTGCACAGCTAAGGAATTTTTCCTGCATGTCAGAGTGGGGCCCAAGTAAGAACAACGAGGCATCATGAATATCTAGAGTACAAAGAGTCCATTCTCCATCAGCCTGACCGTCAACCAATACGATGGGAAGTATATTAGGCCGGGGCTATCTGAGGAAAAGCACAGCACAGTAACGAGCTGCCTACGCCTGGCCCCAGATGTGTATGTGACCTCTCCTTAGAAGCCTCTCCCCACTCCTGCATATTCTGCTGTCTCGGATATAGCTGGAAATATAGGGGAACCAATACTGGATTTGAGCAAGAAGATCATAGAAGACGTCTTTGCATACAGAAACAGAGATCGCTTGACCCCAACAGTTAAGCATGCCACAAAGGGAGTCCAGAAGCCTAGAATGGAATGGCCTTGTAGAGGGGCATGAAACAATGGAGCAACACAGTTGTAAGGCCTTAGATATTGTGTTGAGGCTCAAATGCAGAATGCATCCGAGAAGGGCAGGAATGTCCAATTTCACAGAAGCTGAAAATATGATTCAAAGATAGATGTACTGGTTGAGGTCCAAACAATGTATGAGAAACCTGAAATCACTAATTTTACATAGACTTTGTTCAGATAAGATGTAGCAAGAATGAACTAACAATTTTTATATAGTTTGAAAAGATGTTTCAAATATAGATAAACTTGTCTGGTGTTTAAACTTAAAAGATAATTAGTTAGCCAAGAACATGAGTCCTTCTCAAGAGTCAGTTATTGGTTCTGAATATTTCAGATGGTTCTAAAGCCCAATAAATATGAGAAGCTGAACTGATCGAGAGCATCTTCCTAGAAGGAGCTCCTTCTCTGTGACCTCCTTATTGGACCCACGTAATCACTCTCCCTTAATGATTTATGTAGTTATAATGGATTGTATAATTTTCAGTTGATTGAGCTACTATTAAGAATGCTGAATAATCATGTTTTAATAAAGGCTTAGAATGGAACAGGGGATTCTGTGACAGTATTACTTATGTACTTTACCCATGAACAAACCTAAAACAGTACTGAGGTGTACCTCTAAATGATTTGATAGGAAAGCTAACTAGACATTCGGGGCTTCTTAGGTGCACACCTAAATCTGAGAAGAGTCATCCAGAATGCTGTCACACCTGAGGATGGGAGAGAGGCAGGACCCCAGAGGGAAGACTAGAAGCAACTCCCCCAAAAACCTCCCTATTCCACTAACCACCAGAATTAGGGAATCAGGAGCCCTCCAACTGGAATGTCTGCCTCCATATTGCACGGATCACCCCTGGGACACCAAGAACAGAGATTACAATGAACTCATGTTGAAGCCTGGACAAGATGATGGAGTGCCCATTTAGCAGGTTGAGGAATGCCACCTAATAACCCCGCTCAAGTGGAAGGAACTGAGTATGAAGTTTCTGTGGGATCAGGGCTTCAATAAGAACAATAAAAAGGGTAGGGCAACCAGGTCCAAAGTAAGAACCCTCAGCTGAGGCTTGGTCACTGACAATAAAACATTACTGAGGTGAGCTTTTGCTTCTATTCTAGCAAATCTGCCTGGACAGCTCCCTTGTTCTGGAGTCATAGCCAGCATACTAGCACCCTGGACAGCTCCTGGGCTGATCAATGCTTTGTTCCCCTCTTCTTGGTGGTGGGCAGTGCCCTCAAGTCATAGCTGACTTGGTTTCCCATGGTCTTCTTTGGCGATGTCCCATCCAATTACCAAGGCCAACCCTGCTTAGCTTCTGAGATCTGATGAGATCAGGCTCACCTGGACTATCCAGGTCAGGGCTCCCCCTCTTCTTATCTATTGATTATTCACAGCTGATCAGGAATAGCACACACATACAATAAAGACAAATAATGAAGAACATACAGCTTGCTCACTCACACACATCTAGGAGATGTTACTGCCACCCCAAAGGCCAGAGGTTCAAAGGAAGGAAAGGTCAGAGGGAAGAAAGCACGCAACCGTTTTTTTATCAGAGTAACAGCATGCAGGGCCCTCATTTTCTTTCTTTCACTCATCCTTAGTAAGTGGTACAAATGGCAATAGACAATGTTATCTGTTTATTTATAGCCCACCACGTATCAACAAACAGACACAGACCCCTGTAATACAGAAAATGCAACAGTCTAATTAAGTGCAAGTGCCAAAATTAGGAACACTAGATGCGGTTGTGAATAGGAAGCGCTCTGATTTAAATAAGGAGAATTTCCCGTGAGAAAGAGATACGAAACAGGAGAATAACCGGAGTCCTGTCGGGGAATTACGGAACAAGAAGCACGCTAGTGGGGCAGTGCCGGATATTGTGCCCTTACCACAAGGCTATTGTCCAGGAGGTACTCTTGTGGTGACTACTACATTTGGTGGACTTGTGTGGATAAGCACATGAATGGACAGTTTTTCCACATATACACCACAAAGAAAGAGCAACATCTACCTCTGGCACCTCTGGATATTTTGAGGAAGGGTTCTGTATAACCAATGTTGTATTAGTGTTATGACTGTATGGACTACTGAGCTATAGCCGTTATTGATTTGATGTGTATATTTCTAGCAGCTCTGATTAGGATGATATGGGGTCACATGGTAATTGAGTACTGTTATGTATTAGTGGTTTATAAGTACATATGATAGTGTTCCTAATTTTGGCACTTGTACTTAATCAGACTGTTGCATTGTCTGTATTATGGGGGTCTGTGTCTGTTTGTTAGCATTTAACCCATAATTGCCCTGTTTGTTCAGCAAGTATCAACAGCAGGGCACTGCCTTGCAAACCCTTTGTGAGTCTGCACTAGCCTTTTGCATTGGTGCCTAACTTACAGTATTTTTGGTGAGCTGAGGTCACTCACAAGTAAATTCTGAGCCACCAGTATGTAGGCCGTATCCTCCATCTGTGGGGTTGCCCTACCATGAATCTATTTGCCTTACTGGGGAATACAAAAATATAAGGATTTCTGCAGCAGATCTCCACACTCCAGTAGATGTACTCAGGAGGAAGCAAACGTGGTCACATACATACCTTCTCTCTCTCTTCCTCCGCACGAATATAATTAAATCATACCAACTGAATCTTAAGAGCACCAAGCTGCTCCCTAGTCCTGGTTCACCAGATCCCTCATACTAACAAGAAAAACTTGCTGCAACTTCCTGTGGCTCTAAGTCTCTTGTCTTAGCTTGGTGGTTCCCAGCCTTTTTGATACAGTGACCCACAAGTCCAAATTTACTTCGTATGGTGACCCATCAGGGCCTGGCCCAAGAGGCTGAGAAGGCATTGGGGTGGGGGTGAGTTGAGGAGATGCAGGAAGATGGCAGCAAAGATGTACATCTTGCACAGCAACTAGAGGACAGTGAAGCAATGCAGGGGGCTGGGCAAGAAGTTGGGCAGCTAAAGGAACAGTGCCAAGAAAGAGCCCTGAATTGTTGGTCCCCAAATTAAACCATTTAGATTACCAATTTTTAAGCCAAACCCTCAGAAGCTGTGAATGCCAATGCCTGCTAAAGAAGAGAGCCTGGCTGAATGACAGGTGGAGACTAAACTGAACAAAAAGGTTTTTCACAGTTTGCATCCTGAGATACTACAGAGGGAGCCAAGCAAACCATAGCTTGGCATTGCAGAAAGCCCCAGGTTCAATCCCCAGCATGTTCAGTTAAAAGAACCAGGCAGTCGGTCTCTGCCTGAGACCCTGGAGAGCAGCAGCTGGTCAGAGCAGACAAGACCTGGACCTTGGTGCACAAAGGGGCTGGTGCCGTGTAAGGCAGCTTTCATGCATTCATGCCCTTAATTCCCAAAGGGAACCCCAGAGACTAAAAAAGACCCACTCCTAACAACCATCCACGGGGTCTTTACCCCTCAACTACAGCACTTTGAAAAAAGAAACTCACCACACCAGAAGTACCCTGGCATGGCCAAAGAATAAATGCAACAAGAAAAAAAACAACTTTGGAAAAGGGCCACCTACAATTTGATAAAAGTTGTTTGCATCCATGACTGCCAAAAATCAAAAACCAAAACCAAATCACAATCCAAATACTGGGAACAGCCAAAATGACACAGGCCTTGTGAGGCCTTTTCGGTCCTGGCTCCCACCCGGTGGAATGCTCTGTCTGCTGAGATCAGGGCCCAGCCGGACTTCCTATCCTTCCGCCGGGCCTGCAAGACAGAGTTGTTCCGCCAGGCATATGGCTGAGGCTGGGCCTCCACCGGCCTGAAAAGAAAGGGGTGTATAAAATCTTAACTCTCCCTGTGAAGGCTGTCCACCATCCTTTTTAAAATGTGTATGGATTTTTATTGTATTTTAATAGGTTGTTTTTATTGTATTTCGTATTTTAATATGTTGTTATCCACCCTGAGCCTGCTTGCAGGGAGGGCAGAATAAAAATTTGAAATATGAATGAATGAATGAATGAATGAATGAATGAATGAATGAATGAATGAATGAATGAATGAATGAATGAATGAATGAATGAATGAATGAATGAATGAATGAATAGTGTGCAAGCTTTTGAGTTCACCAGAACTCTTCACCAGGCTGGATGTTAAAAAATAAAAAAGGGGGGGGGGATGCCTCTGGCCATGAACGTAAAGGCCTGTTCTTGCCTTATTCTGGCTCATAAGTAGATATAAAGTGGAACAGTTGGTGGCACCCTGTAAGCAAGAAAAAAGCCACTCTATTCCCACCTGGAAAAGCAATATAATGTCATAACACACCTCTATCAACGATAAATATGGAGAAAACTGGAAGGAGCTAACTAACAAGGTGCAGGGGAGGGTGGGGGAGCTCCTCAGATATTCTTGACCCTGGCAAAAGCTTTAACAACTGAGCAAGAAGACACCGGGCCCTGCCTCTTCAAACACGCACAGACAAACCAGAACGCTACTCTTAAGGATGGAGGCAGGAGCACTCACACACACACACACACACCCTAGCTGAAGCTCTAGAATGTTCACAGGTAGTACTTTGTGCAGGCAACAGATCTGTATGCACAGAAAATACAAGAGAAAACTGGAGGGGTGGGGGCAGGCTGCCAAACACCTGGAAAGCTCCAGTTACATGGTTAGTAGGCTGTGTTAAAGTTTCCAACTGATTCTTCTTTTAAGTGAAACAAATGTTCAAGGATTCGTTTTTGTACAACCAACCTAAGAAATGCATCAACAAACAGAAGAAGTAGTTCATGAAGAAGCCATGACAAAAAGAAATGTAACCAAGCATGAAAACAAACTTTAAGCAATGACTGTGCCATAAATACTGAAAAATAAGGAGGTGGTCCAAAAAGATCTGTTGTTTAAAGGGCAAAACTTTGGCTTGGTTCATCTGGGAATCAAAGAATCATCAACTGATTAATGGGGAGGAATAAATTTCCAATAACAAAGAAATCTGAGAATTAAGGAAATACTTTATTTTTATAGGCTTTTGATTCTGTTACATTATTCTAGAAAGAAAATATTAAGGGCATTTAAACACGTTTAAACAATGAGTGATAGTTTTTCAATACTGAACATGAAGAAATTTATTAACTTGCTTAAATATCTGATTAAACCATTGTAAGCTAATTGATTAATCTCTGACTCATTAGTCAATTCATACCCTTTGTCAAAACAAAGGTTTCCCAATGATAGAGGAAAACCTCTGTTTCCGTTGCAAAAACTGTTTGAGAGGCACTTTTTTTAAAAGGAAAGGAGACTTGGGTAAGCAATCTGAACCTACCATCGTTTTACACCAAAGGCATTTCCAATCTTGCAGACGCAGAACACTGCCGCAGGTCTTGTCACAGACTGCACATTTGGCACTAACGGGCAGGTTCCCTTCCAGCCACTGATGGGGCATGGCTATCTGCAGGGAAGAGGTCCCAAGGAAAAGAAACTAGGTAAGTCACCTTCCTTCGGCTTCCTTCCTCCTCTCCATCCCACAAATAACTTTTGCCTTCTTCTCTTTCAGTGGTCACCCCTCACAGCTAACTGAATGCTCTGCCACAGGAGCCCCAAAAGCACAGCTCAGAGATGAGACGCATCCAGAACAGGGGCGGCTGAAAGGACTGGGTGCAGCCCAATGCCGGCCATCCTCAGTGGCCTTTCACTGTAACTTGAGACTCTTTGGATCAATTACCTACAGGAGCGAAGGTTGCCTGCCAAACATTACAGCCGCACACAGCAAGAGAGAAGGCTTTCAAATCCATTCCCAAGAGCTATTCCAGGCTCCCAGCCATCTCTGTCACTTCTCAGCCCTTGCCTACAAGGAGTCTGTGACAGTTTTAATTCAAGGGCCTCATCCACGTTCTGCTTGAGCTACCAACCTACTTTCCACTAATTCCAGTAGGCAGACAGCAAGAGAGAAGCGAAGCTAAGAAGAGCTGGGTGGGGGGTGGGATGTCTTGACAAGGCCTTGAATCCCAAAGTGGAAGAACGATGGGTTATAAAGGGAATAAATACATATACAAAAATGCATTTCCATTCTTCCTTTGCAGTGCAAAACCAGGCAGGCAGGCAGCCATGAAAACACTTGCCACTTCCTGCAGACAGCAGTGAAGTGCTGGCCAGTTAATGCACGGTCTGTAACCACCTCTTGTGCTGCACAGATCGGAGGACCGGCTTCAGTCACGATCACACACTTCAAAAGAGCAGGAAAGAATATGCTAAAACTGTCAATAAACTGGCCCTAATATAATGTAGACAGTACCCCAAAACAGTTGTACTGTAAGCCGTGCTACTTAATTACTTGTTACATTTAACGTTTTTTCAAAACTAAAAATGAAACACGTTGTGCTGCATGGGCCCGCATGTATGGGACATACTTACACCGTCTTCATCTTCAATAATATCTTTTCCAATTGAAGTCAGCGTTGTCCACTTGCAGTTGTTTACTGCCCTAACTGCACATCTTTTATGAGCCTTAAATTTGCATACTAGAAGAAAACAAACGTGTATTGCTTACTGAGGCACTTCTCATCTGGAGGAGGGAAAATATCGGAGAGGCAAGATAGTTGGTAGCCCCTCAAGTCAGTCATAGAGCTGCCTCCAAACCCTCCAGCACCAGAGTGCCCACTTGTGGACCACGGTAACCAGGGCCGTCTGCTGTGGCACTCAAAGACAGAAGAAGTTCCTGCTTTACATGGAAAACCACTGAAGAAACACGGAGCAAGCAGGTCTTTTCCCACAGCTGCTCAATTCCCCAACAGGGCCAGTATTTTCTGCAGTCCAAAAGCATCAGAGATTTCCTTCTGCTTTTGCAGGTTCCCACCAATAATGTGGTAAGGAGCTTCGCAAAAGCCACCTAGTGATACTTTGGCTCTTGAAGAAGTAAGGATTGCGCAAATAATGTGAGTATCTTCAAAGCATTAGTCAAACTGCTATGGAAACATTAAGCACTGATCACAAAGCATCCCATCTTGCCATACACCACCCCAGAAAATCTGGGCTGGCAGGTTTCCGAGAACTGCTGGTCTTTTGAGCCAGTTGTGTAGTGGTTAAGAGTGACGGGACTCTAATCTAGAGAACTGGGTTTGATTCCCCACTCCTCCACTTGAAGCCAGCTGGGTGACCTTGGGCTAGTCACGGCTCTCTGGAGCTCTCTCAGTCCCACCCACCTCACAGGGTGTTCATTGTTGTGGGGATAATAATAACAACATACTTTGTAAACCACTCTGAGTGGGTGTTAAGTTGTCCTGAAGAGCAGTATATAAATTGAAAGTTATTATATTGTCGAAGGCTTTCATGGCCGGAGAACAATGTTTGTTGTGGATTTTCCGGGCTGTATAGCCGTGGTCTTGGCATTGTAGTTCCTGACGTTTCGCCAGCCACAGCTGCTGGCGAAACATCAGGAACTACAATGCCAAGATCATGGCTATACAGCCCAGAAAATCCACAACAACCATGTAAGTTATTAGTTTGTCTGACCCTCACAGACTCAGACTAGAGCTCACATACTTACATGAAAACATAAACCTGAATTGTTTAAAATGCGCGCTCTAATAAGAGGTAAACTCTGGATACCTTTTTATTAGGACCATCCAAAATACTGAATAGGGATGTATTGAATATATAACAGCTAAGTCGGCATTCTGAAGAAATGAGTTGTGACTCATGAAAGCTCATACCCTACCACAAATTTTGTTAGTCTTATAGGTGCTACTGGACTCTTGCTATTTTCAGCATTATCTGGGTATACCAACTCAAATTAGAGAATCCCAAATAAAGTCGGGAAACCAAATACGTTAATACCAAATAAAATCAAATATATTTGGTTTTATCTGTCAAACACAACTCAACCAGTTTAAAGCTGGCTGGCTGCTTCTTCGAGCTGTTTTTGATACTTTGTTTTTGGGTGGGTGGGTGGGTGGGTGAGTGGCAATGGATGCGCATTGGGGAGATAGCTTTTTTCTGGTTGTGTTAGTTTAAAGACAAGAGTTGCCTGCTTTACTGCTTGCTAGAGTTCCTTTACATATTATTAAGTTGTTCTTGGGGAGGGGGGAGAGTTGCTTAAGCAGTTGCTTATTCTTTGTTCATTTATTTATTACAGTGTCCCTTGCTTCAGTTTGGTTTTTATGGGATTCTCTGGTTTTATGTTGGTTCTGTTGCTTAGGTTCTAGTGGGATTCTCTGGTTTGACATTAGTTCTGGTGGGATTCTCTGGTTTGATATTAGTTCTATTGGTTCTGTTCTGGTGGGATTCTTTGGTTTGGTTGGTTCCCTTGCTTCAGTGTGGTTCTAGTGGGATTCCTTTGATTCAGTTTGGTTCTGTTGGGCTTTTTGGTTCAGCTTGCATGGGAAATTGCATAGGGACTGGCTTTTGGCCAGGGGTTTTTTGCCCTGGAAAGCCTTGGAATGTTTTATTCCATAGGAAACAATAGAGAGTCGCTGGGGGGAGCTTGTTCAGGGTCCACAGAACTGGGCCACTGGGTCCAATTTTCCTGAAACTTTGGGGGGGGGGGGCGTCTTTAGCAGACAGTAAGGGCTCGGTTTCCTACAAATTTGCTGACGTTTGCATAAAAATGCCCCCCCCAAGCCCCCTGACAGTTTCCCCAATAGGGAATAATAGCAGAATATATTCAGGAGTCTCTAATAAAAGCAAATTTGATTAGGGAACCTGACTCAGGTATCAAGAATACCAAATATTGATGGTATCCCTAATATCCAGATCCAAATTATACCAATTTTGTTTTGCTGCATATCCTGCCCTGAAGACCGTATTCCAGCTCTGAGCTCTCCGGAACTCTTTATCAGGCAGGATAGTCAGTATTTTTAAAAAGGCAGAGGAAAGAGAACAAGACGCTTCGGGGCACGAGGGAGCATCCCGCTTAGCCTGCAGGTCGTGGGGAGAGACCGAGAGCGGAATACCAGGTGGTGCTGCAGACGGAACTGGGTCAGGTTCCCAGACGCATCGGGGCTACAGGATCAGAGAAGCCCAAAAATGACCACTCCCCCCACGAGAATAAAAAGGCAGCAGTTTATTACGTGGTCTATAACACCTCCTCAATTCTATTTAAATTTTTTACAAATGACAGACCTAGGGACTTTGACATCACATCCCGAAACATTCTTCTCTGCCCCCAACCCTTTTTTGGTTTTTGTACTGAGCAGCTGGGCTGATGAAGGTTTTGTGGGGAACAAAAATACTTGCTCCCTGTTGTATGATATTTTGGTAGGTCTAACTCCTAATTAATAAAAGTATTGCATGAATGTGTTGTTTGGGTATTTCATATGGGCCAACATGGCTACTTTTCTAGGATACAACACAGCTCAAACCTACAATTGTCATCTTTCTCTAACAGTGATATCCTAAGCAGAGTTAGTTAGATGGGAGTAAGTCTACTTAGGATTTCACTGTAAGTAATCAAGATTGTTCACCAACTGATTTTTCAGTTCAAAGCAGGGAAATGGGGCTATTTACTTGCTAAAGGCTGTGCTACCACCTGAGAGAAGAGCTTCAATTTTGTAGGTAAAAAATACTATTTGCAACACTTTGAAAACTCAGCACCTCCTCAACAGAAATGCAATTCTACTTCTGCTGCATGAAAACCCAGCTGTGGGTGCCTCCATTTTCTCTGTTTGATCGCTCTGCATCCCAGCTGGAAATGATATTTAGCACAACCCGTTCAGTAATCAGCCTTAGTTCTTGGGAAAGCAGGAACATTCCCCCTCCACATAGAAAGTCTTACACTGGTATGTTTGTGGAGCAGTTATAATGAGGCATTTTAAAACTTCACCAATGAAAGGTCAAGATGTTATGCTAATATAGATTAAGATCATATGCCAATAATCAATACTGAACAATACTAGGCCTAGCTTCTATACTCTCTAGATGAACTTTTAAACTTTGCATGAACTTTCAGTGTATTTTTTCTATGTATAAGGTAATTCAACAGGTGTGCTTTCATCCTTTGACAATTAATTAAAATAGTGGACTCTACTGAGATTGATGTTCCTCTATCAGAGATTCAACCAATGGTGATCGTCCAACTTAACTTTTCTTGACACTTGTCAGAGATTTATAGTATTTTCCTGCAGTACAGATTATGACATAATTTTTTAACTAATTGGAAGGCTGTACTATGAAATTATGAATATTCAGTGAAGTGTCAAACCAATCAATATTTGTTTGTGCTATCATGTGAATAGACCCTAAATATTTGCATATGATTAGGTATATCATTGCAAACACAGAAAGAATAAGCAGGGTACTGATGGAAGAAATCTCTTGAGAGAATCTAGGTGAGAAACTATTTCTACCTATGTATTTCATGGAAACTTTGAGCAATGTTAAACTTAGGATTTATTGAGAAATGTTAGTGAACTTATTTCTTATTGCCTTTCTATGTTCTGTTGTTATAGGATTCATATTAATAGCCATTTATATTTTGATTGCTTGCTTCATTAAAAAACTAGGGTGTATCTTCAATAAAGTGAAATAAACTCTAGATTGGTGTCTGTGTGTTTGGTAAGGAGTTGCAAAGCAATATTGAACCCTATATAAATAAATGTACTGATAAACAGCTGGTTCAAAGAACTTATCTGTTTGACAGGTCTAAAGACTAACTGCTTTCTGCTTCCCCGGAGAGAGATCCATCTTTCTCTTGGCAAGTTGAAACTTGGTTTTAGACACGGGAACTGACTCGTTACAAAGAGAAATATAAAACAGGCCTGAAAATAAAGGTACATACTGTGCGACGGAAATTGGAAATACCCACACCTAATCTTGTGTCATTGCCTATCTAAAGGAAATTAGATCATAGGACAAGACTCTAAGAGAGCCATCCTGAGGAGGTCTACTCAGGATCTTACTCAGGCCTATTCAGTGAGACTTACTCCCTGGCAAGTGTTCACAGGATTGCACTGTAATTTACCATGTGGCTATGTGTGGGTAAGAAGCCTACGAAGTTTGCAATCTTCCAATAGAATGTGAACATGAATAATTGCTTCACTAATTGATGGCTGCTTTTCACAACCTCGCCAGGTCTTCCTTCCTCACTCAGTGGTACCTACCACAGGCCAGACAGCCCTTTTGCAAAGCATGGGACAAGCCACACGCGCCCCAGAGGCCTCTCGCCCCTAATGCCCTTGAAACAAAACAGTGGGAACCTCATCAGCTATGCTTTAAAAGCTTGTTTGAGTAAAAAGTTTGTATTGCCTGGACAGAGCTAATGAGGTCCGGTCTGAGGGCCAAGCTGCAAGTGACGAATGACACTTGAACGGCAAGTGGACAGACTCACGTGCATTCCTCCCTGTTCACTTGCCCTCCACTTGCGCTCCACTCGATCACGAAATCTTGAGAGGTTTTTATTTAAAGAAGCATTAAATTTTAAAGATCAAAGATGTGAGACGTTCACTGATATTTGATTGTAAAATTCTGACTGGTTTTAATGAGACACATTGCTGTCCTCAATGTTAGCACTTATTATAATACAAGGGGAAAATGCTGACTTTTACCTTCACACGACAGGCCGTGGGACGTAACACCAGAAAGGCTCTCTCTGCACACATTACAGAAGGTTGGTCGCGCATGGGAGCAGGCGTACCAGTTATGCATCCCTGAGAAATGTTCCACGTTAAACTGTGCAGTCTAATTAAAAAAAAAGTTAAGGTAAATGTGCAAATACTGAACATAGATAGCTACAGCACCTACCACCAACTCATGTATTAAAAGGCCATCATGCTGAAGTGATACACAAACCTATTAAATGTTTAATCAAATGCAGAGTTTTCTTTCATGGGTTTTTCGTACTACATAATTATTTCCTCCTATTTACTGTAACTTGGAAAATATTTCAACAGAAAGGACAAGTTGTACCAACAGAAGTGTTAATTTTACCTCATAATGTTCTCGGGACTGTACAGACTTGAGTGAACTGATCCAATCTTCCATCTCTTTTCTGTTCTCTGCACACAATATTAGTCTCCTGAATGGAGTGATTATCTGAAAAAGATCTCTTGGTATAATTAGTCTGAATTTCTACAAGGATCGTTTAGAACAGAATGTAAGAAGAGGAAGCTGCTTTATAAGCCACCTGAAGTAAAAATAACCCTAATTATCTTAATAAATTACAAAAGCAAGTGCTGGTGCCAACTACAACTGGATCATAAACATTTGCCTTTGTAGTGCATGAAGAACACTGGCAATTTTTTTATCTCAACGTGAGAACCATTTCAAAATAAAAAAATAACTTTTTATACACAGACACACATATAGATAGACACATACAGATATATATTCGTACATGCATATGCATAGTACAGATAAGACTACTTAAGTACAACCCGCCCCCCGCCCCCAAACACACATGTAAGCCTGTACTGGGAAAAGGGTTTGGGGCCTAGGACCTAGGTCTGATTAATACACTGCAGATACATAGATAGACCAGACTAGCAGATAAAACAGAGTTGCGCTTACCGTAACTGCTGTTCATTGACGTCTTCTGTGCAGACACACATGGGACTGCGCCTGCGCAGGCCTGCCGACCGGATTTTTCTTTCTAGCAAACGTCCACTAGGGGGCGCACGTCCTTCCCAATGCGCATGCGTGGCCGTTTCCCGCCCGAGCGACATTGGGCGACGTCGCCCCCTTTCCCCTCAGTTTCTCCTTTGCCGCCGAATGCCTTCACATCATCTGGAAGAACACAGCGGGGTAGGAGGGAGGGTTGTGTGTCTGCACAGAAGACGTCAATGAACAGCAGTTACGGTAAGCGCAACTCTGTTTTCACTGTCCGTCTTCTGTGCAGCCCCACATGGGAGACTCACAAGCCACTTACCCAGGAGGCGGGCATGTGTTCTCATCGAAAAAGAGACTGAAGCACTGCATTACCAACAGCAGCCTCTTTCCTTTCCCACACGTCTAGTGCGTAATGTTTAGCGAACGTGTCAGAAGACGACCACGTTGCAGCCCTGCAGATGTCTTGCAAGGGCACGCCCCTAAGGAAGGCTGCCGAAGCAGCCTGTGCTCTGGTGGAATGAGCTTTTAGTTCCAAGGGGCAAGGTAACTGAGCATGCGAGTAGCAGGCTCTAACAGCATGAGTGACCCAACGGGAAATTGACTGGGCTGTAGCAGCCTTTCCTTTCCTGGGCCCATAATAGCACACAAACAGTTGTTTGGCACTCCTAAACTGTGATGTACGTTGGAGGTAAAATAAGATAGCCCTTCTCACATCCAAAGAATGTAAGGCTCTCTCAGAGTTATCAGAAGGGTCAGGAAAAAAAATAGGCAGGACAATGTCCTGTGAGGTGTGAAACTGAGTGGACACTTTGGGTCTAAAACGAAGGTCAGGTCTCAGCACCACCTTATTCTGATGGACCTTCAAAAAGGGAGGGTCCCACCTCAGTGCAGCCAGCTCGCTAACCCTACGGGCAGACGTAATGGCTATCAAAAAGGCCACCTTACAGAATAACCATTTCAAATCACAGGTGGCCAGTGGTTCAAAAGGCGATTTCATAAGCCCCGCCAATACTACTTGAAGTGACCACTGGGGAACAATTTCCTTGACCTGTGGAAACATATTGTACAACCCTTTCAAAAAAGACTTTGACAAATTGTGGGAGAACACCGTCTTCCCATCTATTTTAGGGTGAAAGGCTGAAATGGCAGCCAAATAAACTTTAATAGAGGAATTAGAGATTCCCCATCCTTTAGGGACAGGAGGAACTCAAACACAGAATACAACTGGCAATCCCAAACATTAACTGCGTTGGCCGCAGCCCAGGCCTCAAATCGCTTCCATTTAGCTGCGTATGACCTGCGAGTGGTGTCCCTACGGGCATTCAGCAAAATTTCAACTACCCTGTCAGACATCCCCTCCGTCCCCGAATGTGCCAAGCAGTGAGGTTGAGTTTGGGTAGGTCGTGATACCAAACCCCCTTGTCGGACAGAAGGTCCGGGTTCAGAGTGAACCGATAATATGACCCCTGTGAAAGCTGCATGACATGTTGGAACCATGCTTGTCTGGGCCAGAAGGGGGCCACTAGAATTAAGTGCGGCCCATCCCTCTGGATTTTGCTGACAACCCGAGACAGCAGTGGGAACGGAGGGAAGGCATAAAACAGGTGCCCTGTCCAGCGTATCTGGAAAGCGTCTCCCAGGGAGCGGCGACCTAGCCCTCCCCTGGAGCAGAATTGTGGGGCCTTCTTGTTGGCCTCTACCGCAAAGAGATCTACGTCTGGGAACCCCCAGTCCAAAAAGATGGCGTTCAGGTATCTGTCTGCTACGGTCCATTCGTAGCTGTCGAATCGCATCCGACTCAGCGTGTCCGCGATGACATTGGTGGTGCCAGGAATATGGACCGCCTGAATGAATACGCCTCTGTCCACGGCCCAGTTCCAGATCCGAACGGCCTCGTCGCAGAGGGCCTTGGATGTAGTGCCCCCTTGCTTGTTCAGGTAAAACATCGTGGTGCAGTTGTCTGTGAGCACCTGAACTGCTTTCTGCTGCAGCGTGTCTGCGAAAGCGATAAGGGCATAACGGACCGCTCTCAATTCTAGCAGGTTAATGTGATTGTCCCGTTCCTGCTCTGACCAAACCCCATGTGCCCTCAGGGCACCACACTGGGCTCCCCATCCTACCGTGGAGGCATCAGTGGAGATCGTGATCTCGGTTTGGATGGACCCAAACGCAACACCCCCAAGGAGGTTAGCCTCATAGAGCCACCATCGTAAGGCCCGGATAATCCCTCTGGGGATGGAATATCGTTTATTCTGGGAATCGTGCTCAAAATCATGAACCGACAGGAACCACAGCTGGAGAGGTCGCATGTGCAACCGGGCCATAGGGGTGACAGCTGTAGAAGAGGCCATATAGCCCAATAGCCTCTGGATCGCTGTTACGGATTGGAACCTGCACTTAGAAAAAAGGTTCACCATCCTGCCAATCTTTAAAGCACGCTCCCTGGGGAGAAAACCTCTATTTACGCCACCGTCCAGTTCCATACCGATAAACAGTATTCTTCTGGATGGGGTAAGGTTAGACTTTTGCAAATTGACCAAAAGCCCTAACCGGGAGCAGGTGAGCATCACTGTACTAATCTGGGCCATGAGTGCATCAGCAGAGGGAGCTGCTAGAAGCCAATCGTCAAGGTAGGGATAGATGGTACAACCCCGTTCCCTCAAATAAGCCACTACCACAGCCATACACTTAGAAAAAACTCGTGGGGCCGTGGAGAGACCAAAGGGAAGCACTTGGTAATGGTAGACCTTATTGTTACATAGAAACCTAAGGTACTTCCAATGATCAGGATGGATGGCAATATGAAAATATGCATCCTTGAGGTCCAGGACAGTGAACCACATGCCCTCGGGCATTAACTGTAGGACCGTGTTCAAGGTAAGCATCCTGAACCTCTTGACGAGAACGAACTTATTCAGTTCTCGTAGGTCCAAGATGGGTCGTACCCCTCCATCTTTCTTGTCTACCAAGAACATCCTGGAATAAAAACCTAAGGGGGGGTCCTGAGGGAGCACCTCCCGCACCGCCCCTTTCTCTAGCAGTGCTACAACCTCAGCTTGTAAGTTATGAGAAGAGGATTGTATTGAGTGGTCAGGAAGAGACAACACTGGGTAAACATCAAACTGAATTTTATATCCAACTGTAACGATTTTAAGAACCCAACTATCGGACGTAATCTCCGCCCATGCAGAGGCAAACTGAGCCAATCTGTTCCCAAACACGACAGACTGTTCGAGCTCTAGTCAGAACTGCTTTGGTTGCGTAGCTGACTCTTTGGCATCGGAGGCATGAGGGCCGCGACGAGGACGGTAGGTAGGCTTCCGGCGCTGGTAAGAGCCTGGTGGTTGGAATGGCCGGTAGGAACCATAGCGTGGATACGGCTGGTACCGGTGCTGTCGTCCACGATAACCCTGGGCAGGGCGATACTGGCCACGATTCTCGGTGGGTGGTCTGGCCGGAAGAATACCATAGGACCTGGCTGTAATACGATCCTTGCGCTTCTGCGACAGGTAGTCATCTGTTTTGGTAGAAAACAGGGATTGCCCCTCAAATGGCAGGTTCTCCACCTTATTGCGTGTCTCCACTGGCAACGCAGTTGTGCGGAGCCACGAGTGCCGGCGCAGGACGATGGAAAAAGCCAGTGCCCTCGCAGAGGTGTCAACTGTGTCACGGCCCGCATTTATTTGTTGCCGGGAAAGCCTCAGGGCCTCATCGAGGATCACCTTCGCCAACACTCTCTGGTCTGCTGGGAGTTTCTCCAGGAAGGCCGCCATGCGGTTCCAAAGGAATATCTGATACGCCCCCATGATGGCTGAATAGTTGGAGATTTTCAGCGTGAGAGCAGCAGAAGAGTATAGCTTCTTGCCCA
The DNA here is from genome assembly GCF_028583425.1 of Eublepharis macularius. Lineage (NCBI taxonomy): Eukaryota > Metazoa > Chordata > Lepidosauria > Squamata > Eublepharidae > Eublepharis > Eublepharis macularius. The sequence continues at coordinate 4,482,930 of NC_072792.1, forward strand.
AAGAATCCAACTTCCTGCTCTCCTTGTCAATGGGCACCGCATAGGACCCCTGGCGTTGGCGGGTCTGCATTTCTTCCGTAATGAGGGAAGAAGGAGGCGGGTGTGCAAAGAGATATGCACAAACATCATCCCGTGTCTTGTATAGAGCCTCCAGCTTGCGGGACGTCGCGTACACAGAGGCCGGCTTCTCACAGATGTCGTGGATGATCTCCACCAAGCCTTCAGTGAATGGGAAGGCAATAGTTGGAGGGTTCCCGGACTGGACATATTGAAGAATTTTGTCCTTTGGCTTAGGATCTACGGCCGATATCTCGATGTCAAGAGAACGGGCCATCCTGACCATCTGCTCAGAGTAGAGCCGGTAGTCCTCAGATGGTGACACACGACCGGTCCCAATGATGACGTCATCTGGAGATGGGTCAGATGGAGGACTGGGACTCGGGCCCTGGTAGGGTTCAGCAGGATAGTAAGGTGAACCGTGTCTGGGAGAACCATAGTGGGAGAACTCACTTCGAGTGTCACCCCAATACTCCCTGCCAAATGATGGAGAGCTGGCATACAGGGAACCCTCTCTGTCAAGTGCAGCCCGTGGCAGGTGATAACGCCGGTCCACACGGTCTGCATAATCATCCGCATGCCACTGCTGGGTCGGAGGTGGCGCGTCGGGCAGATCACCATCATCATCAGACGAGTGGTGCAGCGGAGGCGACAGGTGCGGCGACGGAGTCAAAGGCCTCTCCCAGAGGACCTCATCCGTTTGGACCGAAGCCGATTGACTGTGCTTCGACTTTTTCTTGGATTTTTTACCGCCCTTGTCAGCCGAAGCCGGATCCGAGCTTCGGTCCTTGCCAATCGGATCCGATGTTTTCGGATCCGACCGAGCGCCCGTCTTTGGAGCGAGGCTGGTGCGCGCCGACTCAGCAAGCTTCGGAACCGATGGAGTCGGAGCCGATGGCGGATCCGATGGTTTGGGAACCGACCCAGCCGGGATGTTCGGTTCCGATGACGTTCTCGGCACCTTCGGAGTCGGTGTGAAAGTCGGTTCCGACCTCGACGGGGACCTGGAACGGTGACGCTTCCGAGTCGGATCCGACGTTGGTGCCAAGGGCTTGCGACCCGACGCGGAACTCGCAGTCCCCTTCGGATCCGGGGTTAACTGCCGGGCTTGGCGACGATCCGGGGAGCGGGAACGCGAAGTGGGCGCGGTCTTCTGGGACCCCTTCTCAGGGGGGGTGTCACCCGTCCCACCAGCCGGTGGAGGTCCCTCCGGGGTAACGGGAGCCCCCGAAACCCGCATCGCCCGTCTCCATAGCAGGGCGTTCAGCCTATTAGCCCTCTCAGCTCTGGCCTTAGGGGTGAACCGTTGACAGTGCTCACACTTTCCGACGATGTGTCCCTCGCCGAGACACTCGAGGCAAACGGCGTGACCGTCCGTCCTGGTCATCTTAGTGGAGCAGTTGGAGCAGCGCTTGAACAGCGACTTCTCAGACATCTTCACTACGCAAAAAGTTTCCTCAGAAAAAGTTTCCTCAGAAAAGCGGACAGCTAGGTCTTTACCGGTCGGCGGCAAAGAAGAAACTGAGGGGAAAGGGGGCGACGTCGCCCAATGTCGCTCGGGCGGGAAACGGCCGCGCATGCGCATTGGGAAGGACGTGCGCCCCCTAGTGGACGTTTGCTAGAAAGAAAAATCCGGTCGGCAGGCCTGCGCAGGCGCAGTCCCATGTGGGGCTGCACAGAAGACGGACAGTGAACTGAGCTGTACCTACGGTTGTGCTAATTTGTATGTTTAGCAATGGCTGATGGGACATGTGTAGAAAAAAGAGGTCACCATGACCTGGAGAGGTGGTATAACACAGGACTGGGCCAGCTGAAAAGACTAGAGAGGAGGGGAGCTGCTGCTGCTGCTGCTGCTTGGAAGGCAAAGCTTGTTTCCAAGCTTTGGAGCTAAGAACATCATAGAGCTGAAACTACTGATCAGAAGAGCTGCAGAAAAGCTGAAGAAGCAAGAGCAGGAATTGCTGGCAGCTGAACTTGTTGACTGTCTGAGACCAGCGCCCTAGCACAGAGCTGCCCCACTTCGTCTTGCTAGGAGAAAAGGGGAACGGCTCCTAGGGCAACAAGCAAGCCCCAGGATCCAGACAGCATCTTCGCAAGAAGAGTCCTGCTGTGGCAAGAGTCCTGCTGGATATTCGGGACGCTGTTCCAGTCTGGCCAAATCCACAGAACTGTCTGTGCCCTCTACCAAGTGGATTGTGAGGAGGACTCTGCTCTGGGGTCACTGGTTACTGATCCAGTATTGAGAACTTTGGGAATGTTTTCATAGTTGTGTTTAAATAAATTGCAGTTATATTTTGAATTGGTAAATATATCTCTGGACATTGAACTTGGGACTCTGGGGGTTACACACACACACACTTCTTTTTATATACAGGTCAAATTCAAAAGCAGCAAGCCAATTTTCCTAATAAAACACTACAGCCAGTTTTAAAAACAGTAAGGCCCAAATACTTCTATTAACTTCTGAAATTATTTTAAAACAAAATCAGTCAAATGATACCAAAAGTCACCAAAAAGGTTAATTTATTTCTTCTACATTTATTTATTAATGTATATATGTGCAATTATGAAGTCAAACTATACCTTATAAGCACTTCAGAATTCAGATTACATGTAATTTAAAGATAAATCAAGAAGACTTATCTTAGAAGGAAAAATGGAGGTACATTTGCCTCTTTCATTCTCCTAAACGTACACTCATCTCTTACTTACCAAATGATCTCCGTAACATGTTTGTTCTAGGCCGTCCTTCTCTAAACTGCATTTCAATTTACCTAACGGGCTTACTGAATGCAGCCCGCAAGTCACTGCATAAGAAGCAGCATAAATCTGAAGGCATCTTTATAGATACAAGAGCCTGTGGAACTAAAAGACCACCCTCCACTTCATTATTTCCTTTCATGCATTAACATCTGCCCATTTCATTAGCAAATGCAACCAAAAAAAAATCTGCATTTGAGAAACTTCGGGGCCATCCACACATTTATGATACTAAATAAAATGCCTTGGTTTAATTTATTTTTCTTTAAACCCAGATGGGGGTCCAAGGCCAAACTCATTATGGCACACAAACTCTGTGAATTAAACCTTCTCAAGGAGCTCCACATGGCTTTTCAAAAGATTGCACTAAGGCAGCGGTTTCTTCTGGCTGTGTATTTCCCACAATGAGAACTGCACACACATTCCACTGAAGCAGCAAAATAGAAAAGAGTCCAGTAGCACCTTTAAGACTAACCAACTTTACTGTAGCATAAGTTTTTGAGAATCACAGTTCTCTTCAGATGCATCTGACGAAGAGAGCTGTGGTTCTCAAAAGCTTATGCTACAATGAAGTTGGTTAGTCTTAAAGGTGCTACTGGACTCTTTTCTATTTTGCTACTACAGATTAACACGGCCAACTCCTCTGGATCACTGAAGCAGCATTCAGCTTTGCAGGGAGGGGGAAAGGCCAGTCCTGGGGGGCCATGGCACCACTTCCCCACTCTTCAGATCTGCAACATGGGGCTGCTAACAAACAAACCTGCTGAAAATTCTCAACACAGATCCTGGCCCCACTAATTTCAGTACTAACTCCCAAGTCAACATGCTTAAGGATTACTGCCTTAGAGTTACCTGTGTTGATCGAACACAGGCCATCTTTTAAGAACCTCTACATATCCTTCCTACAAATCAACAAATTATTAATATTAGGACTTCTGCTTGTGCTCCTTCTACAAGAGTCAGCTCTTCAACAAAAGCCCATTTGACAACAGTATATTGCCCCCAACAGCTGTGGATAAACTCACTGAATGAACTTTTTGGTCCCAATCCAGGAAAGTCATTTCCACTTACATTAACTTCAATGGCCAGTCTCCTCTATTCAGGTTTACGTAAAGGTATTATGACTGGCTGCCTTATTTCCAGTCCCTGTCCTAACATCAGCATAGTTGAGCGCGGAGACAACACCTCCTTGTTCACCACGACTAGTCCCATTTCACCCCTAGGGAAACTCAGCACTACACTGGCTTTTAAATAATAACTGGCGGCAGAGCAACTGCGCTGGTCTGCAGGGAAGGCCAGGCCGTCCCAGGGTGCAGCCCCCTGCAGTTCCTGGGGCACGGCGCTATCAAACTTTGCCAACTGCCTAAGTTTACTCCCATTCCCAGGACATTAAATTAATGCACTTCAGTTCATTACCTGTTCATATTTAGTGCAATACACAGCATGTGAGCATGTACAGTGTGTGCCTTCCTTCACCACCGAGCAACTACAACCTGTCTCAGCGCACAAACAGCTGGAACATCAGGGCAAACAGCGTGGCTCTCTTGCAGACTCTTTCTCTCTGTGATGTTCAGCCTCACAACTCCTTTGTGAGCATCCTGCTGAGTCAGTACAAAGCCCAGCCACATCAGTCCCATTCAGTTCTTCCTTCCCCCCCCATGCCCCCCCCAACCCCACATACATCAGCTACAGGAAGAACGAGAGAGAGCCCGCCACGTAGCTCTGCTCCATTCAACTCCGAAGTGTTCCTCAGCTTCTCAGTTGAGGGGCAGAGAAGCCATTTTACCTTTACTGCTGTAGACAGGTAAGAACAAGAAAGGCGAAAAGAAGCTGCTGCAGAGGAGGGCCGGAAAAGCCCCTGGTTTCAAGGCGCACGCATAGAAGAGCTCCTTGCTCAGGCTTCTGTACCATTAAGTGCCTGGAATGAGGCAGCTCACGCTCGGGCTGATGGACTCAGGCTGCATGGGCACTGCACTCGCTGGTCCCACCACACTCACAAAAGTAGACACAACACACACACACACACTGGGAGAAGAAGAAGAGGGGACTCAAGAACTGCAGCAGGCGTGTGTGCCTGCTCTCTCATCCCTGCAGGAGAGTAAAACGGGGCAGGCTGAACAACTTGGGCCCCAGGAGTTTTGTGCCTCTATCCCCCACTCTTCGAATAAACAAATTAGACTTCAGGCCCACCGGACCCACACCTCCTTCTCAGGTACTGGCGGTCTGTGCTGGGATATTTTACTTGTCCTATTTTGCTCCACTATGGGGATTTCCCCCCTTGATTTACGGAGCCCCCAGCAATGAGAGAGAAGCAATGGGAATAACTCCCCAAGGTAAACAAAGTGCATGAGCGGACTGTTTCTGGCGGATAAGCATACGCCAGGGAGACAATATCCACATTTCTGAAGGTAAACAAGAACTCAGGGACCTTTAGAGATTAAATCCTCTCATCCAACAGAAGACATGCTATTTTAAGAACATGGAGGGAATTTCTGTGAAGCAATGTGAAGAACAACCAAAAAACCCATTCTTGAATGCCTTTGTAGCAATTATAACTGGCAGCCTACCGTGAAGCTGTTGTTGACATTTTTGGTGCTTGATTCAGCTACGCTGGCATCTGACAGGTCAACTTCATCAAAGATCAGAGACTGTGAAAAGAACGTAAGATACATTTCACTTTTGAAGGTATTTAATCCTTCTGAGAACTCAGAAGCATGTTAACTGCAAGTTCCTAAAACGTTCTTTTTATTTTCTACATTTACAGACTGATTTTAGCCAAAACAGTCCTGCTGAATAGAAAACCAGTGCCAAAAAAAATTAAAGACAGGTGTGTGTGGTCTATATTATCATTAAGCCTAATACACAATACACTATCAGCTGTCTCTGAGCACCTTCGTGGAAGGGCAGATAATAAAGGTTCTAAATAAATAAATAAATGTGGCTCTTTCATTCCAGTATATCCCTTTTATTTCCATGGCTTATTCAAAAGCTGTTGTTATCACAGGGCTGAATTATCCACAAGCTGATTTATCCCATCCAACCCTGCTGTCTTTACAAGTGCATAAAGCAGCCACCAGAGCAGAGCTTTTTGAAGGCCACAGCACAAAACACTGGGTAACCTGAGGGGCACTAAGTAATTTTTTTCCATTATATGCATATCCCCTTTTTCCTAATAAGTACATTTTACTATTATTCAAGAATGTCTTGAGAGCAACTATACAGATAACCCTGGCCTTTGAAAAACTAAGAAATTGTTATCCTACCAAGAGGGCAAATCAGAACAGCTAAACGCCAAAAGGGAGGCTGAGCGGCATTCTCTCTGTTGAATCAGCTACAAACTGTCCTCATAATTCAACTCGCCCCCTTTGACTATCACTCCATCTTTTAAGTGTATCTTTGGGCAATGGCTGTTTTTAGAATACTGCAGCTTAGGGAGTCTTGATCAAGGTCAATTTGGGGATTAACAGTTTAACTGCCTAGCTCCAAACAGTCTCTTTTCATAAGGGACCCGATATTTCCTTCTCATACTGAGAAGCTGAACCAGACATTTAACTTCCCTCATTCCCGAAGTATCTTAGAAACCAAAGACAATGGCACAAAGCACCACAACTAATTTTTACAAAGTGGGAAAAAACTACTTATGAAACCAATAATTTTACAGCTATTTTAAAACTGTTTTCATAATCACCTAAAAATAATCATAAAAGCCAATTAGAGAGGAAGAGTGTTAATTGCTAAAAGAAACACAGGCTCACCTTTGAATCCTTGGCATAATAAAGAGTACGGCCCCGAAGTTTAAAGTAACGTTTCTTCCACCTCTGAAAAGAACTGGTTTGCTTCAAAAGTAATCCTTCCTTTATACTGGTCTGGAAAAAAGAGAAGACAATATTAAAATGTAAATACATATGTAATGTACCAACATTGTACGTTATTCTTTATAGGAAACTAGGAGTTAGTGCAATTTCTTCTGAGGGTCATTGGCAACCTCAGGAAGACAGGCTGTCTACCTGGAACAGGTGTCCTCTTGAGTAGTCATCTGTACAGTTAAACCTGTGAGTTCTGCACCGCCACACACCATCATTTGTCACCTTCTAGAGCTAAACTAACTCTTTTGGTACCCACTCTGCCTGCCTTGTGGAGAACAAGGATGCAGCACACACCTTGAGAGGCTGGGCTGCACTTCACTGCTCAGTTCTTTCCCTGATCCACTCAGCAGGCTCAACATATGCACACAGAAAGAGGGTGGTCTACTCAGGAAGATCGGTTACAGGGAAGCAACCGGTTTTCCCTTCTGCGCAATCTCTGTATAGGCATGGCAAAGCGGGGAAATCAGCACACTGATCCACCAGGAGGTAGGAATATGTGAGGTCAGGTGATGGCACTGACCGCTCAAGGTTGACCTGATCCGACTCTCCAATCCAGGCTGCTGCTTTTTACAAAGTGTCACAGGAATAGAACCAATGAAACCTTTAAGGAATTAGTTCATCAACAACTGGGCAAAAAGAGAACAAATATCCAAAGGAAGGCATCATGCCAACAGGGCTGTGAGTTGTTTTCTAAGGGTTCAGGCATCTAGTCTGTAAGAGTGAAGAAGGAAGTATTCCAAAAGAGAATTAACCGAACAGTTTAATGCAGTGATACTCACTCAGTGGCTTGGGAACCAACCAAGCCGCCTGTGGTTCTTCAGAGTATTGTTCTCTAGTGTGGCACCTGCCACTTAGGACAGAGAACAGCCTGAGAACAACCAAGGTGAATGACTGCCAACACCTGACATTCTGGCTCATGCCCAGCCGGGATTAGCATGTTATGTAGGAAGGAGGGCTCCTAAACTCACACATCAAGTGGGCCACACGCTGGATTTGATCTGCTGAGGGTCCACTACCTAGGACCCTCACTCTCAATATAGACCTTCCCACCAACTATTGTCACCAGCAACAGCTGATTTTGAAAGTGCCCTCATTCTGGTCTCCATTAGACTCAGCCAGCAGTTACTAGGGAGAAGCCAGACAATGCCCCTGTCAAATTGTTGTCTTCCTGTCTTTGTTCACACCAGATTTGTGGTTTTGAATGGATCTGCAGCACAATCCAGTATAATGTTAGACTGGCAAAGATGGATTTGGCAGAAAGAGTGTTTGGACTGGTAATGTAACTTTATAATACTCATGGTTGTCTTGCCATTTAAAAGATGTCTTGCAATGCAGCCCCTGCCCCAATTATTTTTTAAGAGCCTGGCATTGCAAAGAGGAACCGAGAGCAGGATGCTCAATTAAATGGCCCGTGGTGGTATTAACCATAGGGAGGAAGCACCTGGCAATGAGAACGACTGCCCCAGGATCACCCAAGCCAGCTTCATGACCAAGCAGCCATTTGAACCCAGATCTTCCTGGTCCTGGTTTGACAACCTACCCACTAAACCACACGCTCTAAATTTGCGTGGAATATGTACACTAAACAGCCACGCATGTGTGACGGACTGCATGTTTTAAAGAAGCCTGGAAGGGCCGGTTAGACACACATTTGCTGGACTGTTAAGACTTAATCCCTCTGAGGGACAGGAGACTCCAAGGCATCTAACTGGGTAACCTGGCACAGAGACAGAGACAGAGACAGAGACAGAGACAGAGAGACAGAGACAGAGAGGAGTGTGTGAAGGAGGGGAGAGTCGGAATCTGCAGGGAAAGCAGTTTTCAGCACCCGCAGGAGAACTGGGAAAGTTGGCAGGAGGTTTGGGTAGTAAGTGCAGACTCCCAAACGGGCCAAAAAATATAATTAATCTGTTACCCAAAGAGCAGGTCTCCTTGTGTGTAGGGAGGGGAATTAGCAACAAGGAGAAGCTTGCAAGAGGGGGTAACTGGGATCTTTTGCACCAATGTATACGAGGATCCCTTCCTCTAGCGAACCCTTTCAATAAGCAGACAGATGTTCAATCAAAAAGGGGTTTTTATTTAAAATACTACAGATCAATTGCACACAAAACACACAGCACACACTAGAAACTAGTGCTAACTAGAAAAAAGGGAGGAACGTTGAAGAGAGTTGCAGAGTTCGTTTTATAGTTGCTAGGTCCAGAAGACTGGGCGTGTCCGAGGGAGAGCAGCTTCAGTGACCAGTACATCATGGCAAGAAGAGGGAGAAGGGCTCAGACATGCCATCTGAGGGCATGTAGAAGGTCCAGAGCGCGCGCACACTGAGCACATGGCAGGAGAATCATATATACTGTGTAACATACCCTGAGGCAGGGCTCAGAGTCTCTGCCCTAAAACAATGCCTTAATGGTTCTTCCCAGGGTAGGACAAAGGACTGGGAAACTGTCTCCAGGGTGAGACAATAAGGCTGGTGAACTGTCTCCAAGGTGGGACAATGAACTAGGATCTTCTAAAGGAGAGGAGATTGTCCCTTCCTGGTTAAATAGGGAGACAGCTCTAGAGAGAGGAGAAATCCCTGGTCAGATATAATTCCTCTATATCTCCACTCCCCCTTCTTGGATACACACCTTAACGCAGTGAGGGGGTTTGAGTGTGTCAGTGAAGCTGAGAGCAACACCGCCAGGAGCACAGGCCTGGTCAAGAGTCTAAACTCCTGGAAGAGTCACTCAAGGCGGAACGGTCACAGCTGAGATACCAGACTAAGATGTATCCACCCCCCCCCCTTCAAGATTCAACGTCACATCAGTAGAAGAGAACTGAATGTTCCAATAGTGATGGGAGTGGAAGAATCCTTGAAGGTCAGCAACTGGGCAGCAGCCGTAGTGGAAGGTGACACGGGCAAAGGATCTCTCACAGACAACGGCAGTGTCACTTCAACTAACCCTGGTTAGTACTGCAAAGCGGAAGAAGGCAATGGTAAACCACTTCTGCTAATCTCTTACCTTGAAAACCCTATGACGAGACAGTCCAAAAAGACGATTGTATACGTGGAAATCACCAGGTGACCAATACAGGAACCAAACAGATTACATAATTGGAAGCAGTACATGGAGAAGCTCTATTCTCTCAGCTAAAACAAGACCAGGAGCTGATTGCAATACAGATCATGAGTTGTTAATATCAAAAATGACAAGACTAAAGCTATTGTACTTTGATTACATCATGAGAAGACTCTCTGGAAAAGTCAATAATGCTAGGAAAAGTGGAAGGCAGCAGGAAAAGAGGAAGACCTAAAACGAGGTGGCTGGACTCAATAAAAGAAGCCACCTCCTCCAGTTTGCAGGATCTGAGCAGGTCTGTTAGAGAGAGAGATTGTTTTGGAGGTCTTTCCTTCATAGGGTCGCCGTAGGTCGGAGGCGACTTGAGGGCACATAACACACCATATCTCCACTACTCGTTACACCCATCCACTCCCACATGCTCAGATACAATAGCACATAACAGGGTGGCTATTCAATAGAGTAAGATATAATAATTACTAAGTGATTGTATATGAATTGTAAATATGTTATTTATGATTGTATGAAAGTATAATAATTTAGAAAACAATGTAATAATTATTTATAGATACCTATTCTTGTAAAAGTTATTTGTATTGTTGGTGATTTTGACAACAATAAACAGAATTTGGAAAAAAAGAGAAATCCCTGGTCAGGTGTGGTTGGAAACTACCAAGGAGACGTCCGGATTCAGTCGAGGACTGAAGGAAAGCGCTGGCGTGTGCAGAGAGGGGGCTAAAAAGGCGCTAAACAGAGGGCGCCAGCTTTCCTAACCCTGAAAGTGAAGGGGAATGCTAAAAAAGAAAGTATACTCAAGTGCTTGGGGCAGGGGGGGGGGACAAGGGAACAAAGGCTAAAAACAGAAGCCTCAGCCAGCAGTGAGGCGTCTATAAAGTGAAGTCTCTGCATGTTCTGAATATTACCTCAGTAATTCTGAATGTTACCTCAGTAACTCCTTAGTTATTTTTGAGTTTGAAAAAATAGGACTAGGAGTACAAAACCGAATGACAATGCAAGCAAAAATTAATCACCCAGTATAAGAAACACAATGAATAATGCAAATGAACAATGCAATAGGACTAGGAATACAAAATTAAATGACAATGTCAATAGCCAGCTACTGTGAGCAATGCAAAATGTGCGATTACTAAGGTACAAGGCAAATCCCTCCCCCTCTCCCCCACATGAAGATGTCCCATTTTGCGGAAGGATAGTACTGTGGAAGCCTTCCTGACCTCCTCAGACAGGCCATTCCACAAGGGGGGGATCAGTATAGAGAAAGACGACGGCTGCCAATCATTCCAATTTGCATGGTTCCTCTGTTCAAATATCTGAAGTTGCTGTGAGAGCGGAGAGCAGGGGAGGTAGTCCGACAGGTATGTGGGTCCTAGGCCACGAAGGGCCTTGTAGGTGACAAACAGTACCCTTGAATTGGGCCCAGCCCATCTCTGTCTATCCAGCTGAGGGATACTGGGGACTTCACTGAATTGTTCGGATAATTTCATGTCACCAACAATTTCATTCACCTCAGTTTCAAACACTAATCAAGCACTTACCCACCGTGTTTCTAGCAATTCTGCATAACACTAGTAAAGAGTCCAGTAGCACCTCTAAGACTAACCAACTTTATTGTAGCAGAAGCTTTTGAGAACCACAGCTCTCTTCGTCAGATGCATGAAGAAGAGAACTGTGGCTCTCGAAAGCTTATGCTACAATAAAGTTGGTTAGTCTTAAAGGTGCTACTGGACTCTTTACTGTTTTGCGATTACACTAACACGGCTAACTCCTCTGGATCTATGCGTAGCACTAGGTACAGCAAAATCGAAAGCCACAAAGACTCCAAAACATCAATGGTTTATGTGAAAATTGATTCATTCCTTTGTCAAAACAATGGCTTTTGAACAATAATGTACAAACCATGCTTAGCTGTGTGCTTTGAAGAAAAAAAAGGAGTTATAGCCAATTACCACAAGGTGGTAGTGCTGCTATATTAATGACAAGTGTCTAATTGGATCCTACATGGATCATTGTGTACAGGTTATTTTATACTGTTAACAAGAACTACCATCTTATTTTTTGCTACGGGCTATCGCCACTGCACATAACCACAACTTCTATTCCTAAAACTCATTAAATTGCTGTAGAATGCTTCTAAAATTAGGTCCCATGGGGGGGGGGGGACTTATAGAAGTCTGTCTTCAAGAGCATCTCGTACATATTAAAACTACGTACAAATTATAGATCATGAAGATGACAAAGAACAGTAGCATTGTTTTCATAGGTAGCAAGAGTTTTACTATTCATAAAAACAAAATGGAATTCTTTTTCTCAATCCCAGCACATGTTCAAATAGCATGAGATTCAAACTTGGCTGCAATTGGACCTCACTTTCACCTATTTTAAAGAACTGAAATGCCAAATATTGTCCAAATATGGCTGAAAATTTATTATATTATTTGGCAGGGGCATAAATGTGTCAGTCTATCCTTGATTTCAGCAACCTTACAGAGTAACTTCTTTCCAGCATTTTTTCTAAATCAACAATTTATATGGAGTTCAAGCAATTAAAAAAGAGAGTTTGCTAACCAATTTAAGTAACAGAATGATGAATATAAGTCACACAAACTTCTTTCTTCTACTCCCCCCTCCCCAAACTAACAAAAATACAGGAACGTACATTTATTATATACCTAAGAGGAAACTGGCTGAGCTACTATCATATGCAAGGCAGGAATCTTACTTGGGAAACTCTCCAGGAATACAGGGGAAATATTTTTTTTAATTAACCAAAAGATAAAAACTGGAATGAAGTAGAGTCAGAAAATGTTTCATACTGGATGGACTGTCAAAAGAAACTCAAGGAAAAGGAGAAGTAGAGCGAAATCAGCCTCCTCAGTCCCATGAAACTAAAGAATCCTGAAGCCAATGGGGGGATTGCCAAAGTGTTCCCCCCTCCCAGAATTCCTCATGTCTCCCAGCTTGTCATACCTAATGCTAAACTGACATCTGACTGCATCAAAGTCAGGTTGGCGGAAATAGTAACCTTAAAAAATCTTGCCTTAACAGGAAAGCAGAAGAGAGGAAAATGGCTGGAATCCTACAAACAAGTTCTCTGCATGCTGAACAGTCCCTGCAGCAGAGTGAAGATCTGAAGGCCTGGGGGGGTGGGGGGTGGAGACAGAAAATTCAGGGTGTCCATTTTTTCTGAAGCCTCCTTTCATTTTTCAAATGGAAAAACTGGGGAATTTGGGGAAGCCCCCCTCCCCAAATGACAAGGCACTAGACTAAGCCCTGCCTTGAATTCCAGCGCCCTGGCATCACAGCCTGATGGGTGGAAATCGGGCCTTGCAACAACTTGCTCTCCAGAGCCTCCATGCCAGCAGATGCTGGACACATGGAAAGGATCTTGAAACCCGTCAGTTTTGCAGAGTGGTGAACCAATCTGCTATGGGTTGTCTGAGCTGGGTTTAGATCTAATTGAAGAACTCGGGGTGAAGCCTCCACCACGCTTGGTGTGCCAAGGTTCAGCAGGGGCCGTACACAACCACGCTCCCACTTCCTGTCATATGATCTGCCCTCACGGACTAAAAGTGCTGTTCTGCCCAGTTTATTTATTTACTTTATTTATAGTCTGCCTTTCTCACTGAGACTCAAAGCTCAGTCACTATGATCAACAGCAGGGACATTCGATCAACCGTGCAACAGGGACAATACAGTTGAGGGTCTGCACTATCTCCCTACAGAGAGATCACGACTTTGTCCTCCCCCTACAAACCCTCCAGAAATTGGCCAATATGTTCCCCATATAAATTAACAAATGCTTGCCCTGTTTTGCGATCAATGGGCTAATACTTAAAGAGATCTTCAGATCATGCTTAACCTGATCAATATCAGGAATTTCATTTTTCAATCTGTAGGTTCCGCACCAACTATGCACCGTTAGAGTTTGTATTTGTTTTTCACTGCTGGGGAATTCCTGGCTCAGATTTAATCAGTTTGGGGTTTTTTTGTTACTGTGAGTTTCAGCCCCGTTCTTTGCAATGTGGGCTTCCAGGCTCTCTGGGGTAGATGTTTTTGCACTGAATGGCAACAAAATCACACAGAACAGTCTTCCCTCTAAACCATCAACATGCCGAGTTTTCCCTCAGTTACACTACACACACACACACACGCGCACACACACACAAAACAACAGTCCCTGAAGAAGGTGGGTGCTGGCAAGTGCACATGGTGAAGAACTGGATGGCTACAGGAAAGCAGGGTGGGGGGGATTAAAACAATCTTGTTTGCTGTCCACTTTTTTCTTTTTCTATACTGCCAATAAATTATTGCCTTCGGTGCCACATTTGCTTGTGCTTACTTCCAAGGAAGTATCTTTAGAACTGCAGCCTCTAATGAAGTCTCCCAGGGCTCTTATCAAGTCTGACTAGTTGAAGAGACCACCTCCCACCCACCGGCCCTTTTCCTCACAGGGATTCCAAATGCCTTGATGGGGCAGGGGTGGGGGAAGACCAGAGCCTGGGTAGCGCTGCAAAAAAACCAAGATGCATCCCCAGCAGGTCTACTCAAATGCAAGTCTCATGTTATTCAATAGTGCTTACTCCCAGGGAAGTGTCTTTTGAATTGCAGCCTATGATTGAAATCTCCCTTCCAAGTTTTCAAAGCTGATAGGCAGGGAGGGGAGGGGGGGTCTCCTCTCATGAGGACCTGACTGCAGGGAGGCGATGCCGTTTCCCAGATAGCTACGGGGTGGAGGTGGGGAGAGGCGCTCATGGGCATTAGTCTCATTCCCTCTTCCTGCCAACATTTAATCAATAACGTAAGGTCTCTCTCTCCACTTGGGATCCAATTGGTGGATTCTGTTCAGGAAAACAAGTTGCTGCCCTGCGAGGCGAGCCCAGTGCCTGCCTGCCTTCTGCTGTAAGGTACAATATGAAACGAGGAACACAAACTTTTTGGTGGAAGGGACTCATACAACTTAGTTTCTTGGACTTGGTTCAGTGCTCCAGAAGCTGCTTTAACAAAACAAAACAGCGATTTCTGGATGTATTTTTGGCTTGTTTTTCCCATTGTGCACACCCTTGTGGAAACTGTATATGAATATTTAAATATTTTATTCTGTTATGTATTTTATTCTATTTTATTCTATTGATTTTTTATGCTTGGACCTCTGTTCAAAAGAGCTTATTAACAAAAGGAAAAACAGGGTTGCACCCACCTGTAACTGTTGCTCTAGTGTTCTTCTGTGCAGGCACACATGAGAACAGTTCCCATGTGGGACTGCACAGAAGACACAACGATGAAGGTAAGCCTGCTTGCCTTGAAACCCTTCCCTTGACGGAGCAGTACCTGTTGGATCAGCCTGACTCCAACCACTCTGTGCTTCTTTTGGTGTAATGAATTGTGAGCACAGACACCACCGATTCATCATGAGTGTTGCTTTGCTTTGCTGACTTGCATAGCCCCCTACAGTCCTTCCCTTCGTGAAACAGCCTTCTTAAGCACCCAGGACAGGCTCTTGGCTGTTTTGACAGCTAGCCGGAGGCCATGTGCTCAAAGGAGATTCTCTCTCTGAGATATCACCCAAATAGGTCATGTGCAAAGAGCCCTTTACATGCATAAGATCAATCATGCATCACCTGGGCAATTAATTTGGGGGTCTTATGCTTGTGTATACACCAGGGTCCCAATGGGGGCCACACTCCAAAAGAATGAGGGAGAAAACAGCTCTTAAATAAGAAAAATCTTTATTCCCCTAACAAGATTCAGAATGGAAAATGAAATAGCAAGAAGAGACAGTAAAACAGTTGCACACAATAGCAAATAGAAAACCTTTGCATAAACCTGCCTGCCTATGAGCTATTGCCTACTGTGGAAAAATCTGAAGGAAAGGGGGACCAGCCAGCAGTAACACAAGCTGGAGGGGGGGGGTGCTTTGGGGGAATAAAGAGGAGAAAGGAAGCATAAAAGCCTGATACTAAAGAGAACAAGATGACTGAGAGTCCCATCTAGGAGAGGGTGATGAAAAGTGGGTCCAGGGATGAAATGCCACAGTTCCGCGGAGGGAAAAGTTCCATGATTTCAGCCAAAGACTGGAAGGTCTAGGAACTGAACCAACCTTAATGTTGGGGAAGCAGACTTGAATCCAAAAGCCAGCTATGAAGTGCAAGGCTCCAGACAGGGAGGTTCAGTGATTTCAACAAGAGTACACCAACCATGAGGTTGGGGAAGCAGGCTAGGATCTAGAAAACCAACCACAAACATATGCGATCTGAAGTGGGATTTTTAAGCACCCTGAATTATACTGACAGGCAGCAGAGGCTTGGCTGGGACAAGATAGGACTTAGGGCTGAAATCTACTGAAATCTACAACAGTTGAAGTTCTCCCAGGAGAGGAGCCTAGGGACCAAGTCATCCAAAGAAGCAGGGGTGTCCGTGGGATGTACCCAGGCCAACCATGGCTGGGGCAGGGCTGGAAATTCTACCCTGCCGCCTGAGTCCATCAAGCTGGAGAGCAGAGAGACTGAGGGAGAGCCAGGAACCTCAGTTACCACCCCCCCCCCCAAACGCGCTTGAGTCAATTGGTCATAGCCAGAGGCTAAGGGAGTTTGAGGCATGAGGCAAAAGGCCTTTTAGCAATGTACAGCATTCCACCAGGTGGGCTGCTCCCTTTCTAGGATGTCCTGGGGAATTCTTGCCAACTTCAGGGGTCCTCAATTTAATATAAAGCTGGATATTTTGTCCAGGCCTCTGGCAGCCTAGTCAGAGGAACTTCAGGGGTTAAAAACTATGAGGGTCCCTGTGTGGGGAGAGCCTTGCAGGTATCCGAGGTGTTCATCCCTGCCAGTGGCATCCTGGGTATGAATTCAACCCCTTGTTGCCCCCATGCCAGCCTTCATTAGGAAAAAGAGCCCAGTCAGAACCCCAAAGTCTGTAAAGCTCCATTCTCAAGGAACTCAGGCATGCTCACTTCCTGGACTTGCTCAGCAGCACTGCTAGGTAGGATAACTTCTACTGCAGCTCTTTGTGGAAGAGACACAATCTCTAATAGGGCCATTTGTGTGAGTGCATCTGAAGGTCCCAGAAGGGCAAAACAAAACAAACTCTATAGCATGCCTTATCAGCGATGGAATATAATTACACCATAACATTGTACAGTAGTAAAGAGTCCAGTAGCACCTTTAAGACTAACCAACTTTACTGTAGCATAAACTTTCGAGAATCATCAGATGCATGGAGGGTATGAAGAAACTGGCCAGACATATATAGGTGGGGAGGGGAGGGGGGAGTAGATGCAAATCAGTTGCAAAAGTCACAAAAGAGGAGGAGTGCACAATCCAGGCTGTGTGTGACCCTCCCCTCCATAGCCGAATCTGAACGTGGAACGCCTGAAAGGCAGTTACCTTAACCTTGGGTGCTGCAGTCCCCTATCAAAACAGACAAGGGTGGGGAATAAGCAAAGCCGGGGAGAAAGATTCTGCCTTGAGGGGCCTGGGGATCCAGAACACCAAGAAACTAACTGGTTGCGGATCTCAGCTTCTGGACACATCCCAAGAGCATCACCAGTTTTACTGCTAAAGAGCCTCTGACCTGGCCGAGGAGGTCAGAGCGGCTGAATGAAGCCAGCCATCTCTCTTCAGGGCAACAGAACTTGCCACAGTTTACAAGGCACAGCTTGCCATTTGTCTTTGAGGTGAGATGCAGTGCCTTACTTTGGAAAAAAAAATAAAGCCAGCTTTTTCAGTGAGAGAGCTACTTCCTTCCCCCAAAATACGGCTCACAGGCCATGCAGGAGAGGGCGGTTTTCAATCCAAAGAGAGGCCTGCAGGGGAACAGAACAGAAGGCCCATAACGTTGTGCTTCCTGCCGTCGTTGTCCGCAGGGGAAGAATGGGGGTTTTGCTCCTCTTTATTTGGAGGTGCTTCCACTCCAGTGGAATTGGCGGTAGGACATGAGAAGAAAAAGGAACATATCGGGTTCATCTTGTATGTATAGGCTTAATATACTTCCTATGTTGGCTCATTATAGCCATTTTTAGAGACCAAAGCAAAAGAGAGATACTTTCTCCCTTGTTTCTTCTCTTGTGCATCGATCACATTAGAAATTTGATTAAATAAAAGCATCCCTCTGAATGCTGGTGCCAAATTCCCTGGAACTCTTCCTACATTTTCCCATTCATGTTATTATACCGGTGAGGAGGGGTTCATGGTGCTAAGTAAAATTATCTTATACAAATTACTTATGAGACTTCCCAGTCTCGTAAGTGAAAGAGTAGAAGAAATTTCTCAGAAACTACTTAGGAACCACCAGCCACAAAATACCACACTGGACTCGGGGTCACCAGAGAATCAACTCTCACTCAACATTAATATCAGAGAAATAGTTCTACGGCAACAAATAACTGTTTCACTCTTTAATGATGTGTACAGCTTTGTATTTCTAGTTTATCACAGCATAACAAAACATCAAGATAATTTTGGGAACATTATCTCTAAAATAAACTTTTTAGACATAAGTGCCTGTTAATGCTAAGCCTTTGATCATGTTTGTTCTTAAAAGACAGAAACATTTCCGAATGCATTCTACGATGACACAGCTCTTATTAGTATGATTATAGCACCAAAGGGACTAGCATTGAGTCATGGTAACAGCTACCAATCTTGTTTTTCCTTTCCCAGAGAACCTGCTAGGGTTGGGGGCAGTGGTAGGAACGGACACAGCACAACCATGGGTTTCTATGAGTGAGGATACAAAGACCGCCACCCTGGGGCTACTCTTCTCCTACTCACATTCTCTTTCTTTGATCACTGGCACTGCGACCAGAAGGAAGGGGCAGGAGAAGATGGCAATCATTATAATTCAAAAATGGAGTGTAGCAGTATTGTGGAGCTGGGGTATGGGGGGAGGAGATGGCATCTGGAAGAGGAAGTCAAAGTAAACAGATCAGCAGATAAACAAATACATTTGCAAATTTGCTTGAGAGTATTTTTGATTTTCAAGACTGAATAACCCAAATATGGCTCACAAATTCCAAATACAGTCATTGGATATCGAACTAAAGTAGTATCATCATTATCTGCAGTCATTTGACTCAGTTGCTTGTTCAGTGGACTCAACTAGAAGGCCATTAAAAGATTGCACCCTGATGAATTTTTGTAGTAACTGTAGGGCAACTGAGGCAACTTATACACAAACTGCAAACTTGATATGGCCATCCAAAACCAAAACCAAGAAAAAGCCTATATAACATCATTCAAGAAAATGTCCAGCAGTTGACAAATCCAAGGTGCCAAGTAGCCATGGCATCTAGAAATTTCATTGTGGTGTTTTCAGCAATGTTTTTTCTCTCTCAGAAATTCTCAGTAGAAGTACAAAAGGTTGGATCCAACTAGTTTTTCCACTGGTAATAGAAGAAGGGGTCCTCTTTGGCCACAAAAAAAAAAGCTATGTTCAGGATCATGGGACCTGCCTTGTGAAACAGATGAAACAAAGAGGGGAACTGGTTGAGATTGAGCAGAAGAGCTGACTGGATCAAACCCAAAGCTTATTTATCATTTCATATCAGTGTGTTTTGTTTTATGAGACCAAAAATATGCATGAACTTCTTATTCTTTATATATAAATTTAATTTTATACCATCCAAGAGTAGCAAATTAATTCCTTTCATAACCAGCTGTTTTCCAATATTCAAATAAATGAAGGTTGGTTTTTTTAAATAGGAATTGAGTTAGGAGACATTGGGGAGAAGTTAAGGTTAGGGTCAGAAGTTAGTTTTTGGTCATGGTAGTGACAATTGGGATACCTTGGTATTTATGTACATACTACAGTACTTTTGCTGCAGCATTAATAAAACTATGTGATGATGTTAGGATTAGGTTCAGCACAATCAATTAGCATGTTATGATTAACTCTGGTTAGGATTTCCCTTAAGGGAAAAGCAGAAATGGGATGAAGTGATCACCTCTTCTCCCTCTTACACACACCATCACCATTCTGTATGGTTTGGGGATTGTGAGAATCCTGATCGGCTTTTCGGGCGGGGAGGGGGGCTCAAAGAACAGATATTACAATATCAAGTTCTTTGGGACAGCTAAATAGCTGAAAAACCTTTTTTCCATTTTTGCAAATTTCAGATACATGTTCCTGAAAATAAAATACTGCATAAAACACAGAACAAGAATTATTAGTTTATTCTGGAAAGAGGAAGGGGGATTCTTTTGAGCTGGAAATATAGTTGGGTAAAATCCACAATATCATTACACATTTCTATATATAACAGAGGAGAAGGAGGAGGAGAACTTGAGGCCAAGATTGCTGGCTTTAGCTGCCGTCTCTCATCTTCTATAACATCTCATCCTACAGTCTGATCTTCAGGAGAGAGAAAGATACAGGCAACAACACCAAAGCTTTTCTGGCTTGAGGATGCTGATGCAGAGCTAAAAAGTTATATAACTCCACATTTCTGAAAAAGGAGTGTTTACAAATGAACATAAAGGAACCTACACTACAGGAATTGAACTGAGTTTTGTATAAACGGCATTATAGAATAGCCTGGGTTTACTTCCTGGCTGTGTCTGCATTTAAGTAAAAACAAATGCGTCAAGACACCTAATAACTAGGTTCCAGCTTTATCCTAAATTTCTTAAGTAGTGTTTTTAAAACTCTTTCACTCAAGGTAAAAGCAAGCCTTCTGCTTAACCACTAGAAAGTTCACTAAAAGCTGGCAGTATGCTCAGAGATCACCATCCACTAATGTTTTCCTGGACCAAGACATATTGCTCCCCCAAAACCATGAGTGACATCCAGCATCTGCCAGAATCAAACTTCGTATTTTGTATTGAAACACTGTATTATGAATGGTTTCCAAATTGTGACATTCATATTTGCTGTATAAGAAATGTAACAATTCACTATCATTATAGTCTAAACTTAGCCCTCTTCTACACAGGTTATGAGCCCCAGTCCAATGGAGTTGGGTAATGGTTTTTTCCTGCTTCTCCCAGCATCATGGGGCATTCATGCACCTCCAGGAGTTTTCCTGGCTTTTCGCCTGTCTTTCCCAAACCAACTTCCTGAAAAGTTTTGGGAAAGATCGCTGCAAAGCCTAGATGGCTGCCATGTAGACTGAGAGTTTGGATTTTCCAAGCCCCGCCATACAAGTACACCCCTGGATGAGCAGGGGCATTTTTGTTTTTTAAAAATCAGCAATTGAATCTTACTATATAATTGAGTGAGCGTATTTCAGACAACTCACTTTATACCCTGGTGCACCACCAGGGGGTGCTACCATGGAGGGAACTCTAGGCAAGGCACCATGTCCCTCCAGAAAATGTGCCATGGTGGGAAGCCTAGGCCAGGAGCAGGATGGGAGCAGGTGGCAATGCCCGCTCCTGCCTTCACCCAGCTGGTATTAGGAGTGGAGTAAGTGGCAATGCCCACACCCACTTTAACACAGCTGGTATTAGGAGCAGATTCGGTGGCAATGCCCACCCCCCGCCTTAACCCTGCCAGATGGTATTAGGAGCGGAGCAGTGGCAATTCCCACCCCCTGCCTTAACCCAGCTGGTATTAGGAGCAAAGCAGGTGGATATGCCTGCCTCTCTTCAGCCAGCTGGGATCAGGAGCGCAGCAGGTGGCAATGCCTGCCCCCTGCCTTAACCCAACTGGTATTAGGAGCAGAGCAAATGGCAATACCCATCCCTCACCTTAACCCAGCTGGTATTAGGAGCAGAGTTGGGGGCAATGCCCTCCCCCTGCCTTAATCCAGCTGGTATTAGGAGCAAAACAGGTGGCAATGCCCACCCCCTGCCTTAACACAGCTGGTATTAGGAGCAGAACAGGTGGCCATGCCCACTGCCCACCTTAATCCAGCTGAAATTAGGAGTGGAGCAGATGGAATTTCCCCTCCCGCCATAACACAGCTGTTACTAGGAACAGAGCAGGAGAGAATGCCACCCCTGACCTTAAAACAGCTGGTATTAGGATCGGAGCATTTGGCAATGCCCACCCTCCTTTCACCCAGCTGGGATCAGAAGCAGAGCAGGTGGCTTTACCCACCCACTGCCTTAACACGGCAGGTATTAGGAGCGGAGCATGTGGCAATGCCCACCCTCCACCTTAACCCTGCTGGGATCAGGAACAGATCAGATGGCAATGCCCACCCCCTTCAACCGGCTGGGATCAGAAGTGGAGCAGGTGGCAATGCCTGCCCTAACCTTAACCCAGCTAGTATTAGGAGTGGAGCAGGAGGCAATAACCTTGCCCCACCTTAACCCAGCTGTTATTAGGAGCAGAGCAGGTGGCAATGCCACCCCTGACCTTAACCTAGCTGGTATTAGGAGTGGAGCACTTGGCAATGCCCACTCCCCTTTACCCAGCTGGGATCAGAAACATAGCAGGTGGCTTTGCCCACCCACTGCCTTAACCCAGCAGGTATTAGGAGCGGAGAAGGTGGCAATGCCCAGTCCACACCTTAACCTAGCTGGGATCGGGAGCAGAACAGGTGACAATACCCACCCCCCTTCACCCAGCTGGAATTAGAAGCAGATCAGATGGCAATGTTCGCCCTTCTTCACCCAACTGGGATCAGGACTGGAGCAGGTGACAATGCTCCCCCGCCTTAACCCAGCTGGTATTAGTAGTGGAGTAGGTGGCAATGCCCACCCCCCACCATCACCCATTTGGGATCAGGAGTGGAGCCGGTGGCAATGCCCACCTCACGCCTTCACCTGGCTGGGATCAGGCACAGAGCAGGAAGTAATGCCTTTCTTCCCTTCACCCAGCTGGGATAAGGAGCAGAGCAAGTGGCAATGCCCGCCCTCTTCAACCTACTGGATTAAGCCATTGAGTAGGCGGCAAGGCCCACCTTGTCTTCATCCTGCTGGAGTCAGGAGCCAAGCATGCAGCAATGCCTGCCCCCCTTCAACCCGCCAGAATCAGGAGCAGAGCAGGTGACAATGCCCGCACCCCCTTCACCCAGCTGGCATCAGGAGCAGAGCAGAGCAGGTAGTAAAGCCTGCCGCCCACCTTCACCTGTCAGGATCAGGCACAGAGCAGGGGGCAATGACTGTTCCTTCCTTCACCCAGCGCGGAGCAAGTGGCAATGTCCACCACCCCACCTTCACCCAGCTGGGATCAAGCTCGGAGCCGGCATCAATACCTGCCCCCCTTCACCCAGCCATAGTCAGGCACAGAGCAGGAGGTAATGCCCCCCCCCCATCTGGCAGGTATCAGGCAAGGAGCAGGTAGCAAAGCCCACCACCCCTCACATAGCCGAGATCAGGCAGATCAGGCGTGGAGCAGATGACAATGCCCACCCCCCTCCTTCACCAGCTGGAATCAGTGCTGGAGGAGGAGTGAATGCCTGCCTGCCCGTTCTCCCCTTTCTAGAGCCCATTGTATTTTTCCCCCACAACAAGCTTTGTTGCTAGTATCATTATGTTACAATGTCTGGTTCTCTCAACACAGCTTCATTTTTAGAAAAAGAAAGTCTATAGCTCTTCATTGTGGAGGCACACCTTTTACCTTACTTTGCCGCAGCTAGAATTTTTTAAATGGAAGCTGGGAATTCACAAGTGGTGAACCTGATTCACATATCATTATAACATTATAACAATATTCTATTTCCACATTTTCTTTTTTAAAAACCTGAAAAGGCCTCTGTAGGGGCAATGGAGACTGGGGCAGGGAAAATGCAAGGGATTTTGACTGACTGACTAACTGACTGACTGACTAGGCTTCCATCCCGTACTCTCCCTCCCCGCAAGCAGGCTCAGGGTGGGTTACAGCAATAAAAACATGTAATTTACGGTAAAATCATAGCATTTCCCATAAAAAACCACCCTCAGAAAGTGACCCTACAACCCTCCCCTGCCGATAATACACAGGGGATGGAGAGAAGGAGGGGGGGAACAGGCCATTCAGTTTGCATTCCAGATCAGATCCCACCCCCCTGACAAAATACCAGCTGGGAACCTGCCATGTGGAAGTCCTATTGTCACTGTGCGGTATCAGCAACTGCAGCATCAATGCAGAAATCACACAAACTTGCCCCCAAAACCCAGCTATGAAATGCAAGGCTCCAGACGGGGAGGTTCGGTGATTTCAAGCCTGCTTCCCCAACATTAAGGTTGGTTCAGTTCCTAGACCTTCCACTCTTTGGCTGAAATCACTGAACTTTTCCCTCCTTGGAACTGTGGCATTTCATCCCTGGACTCACTTTTTATCACCCTCTCCTAACTTGTCCCCATTGGAAAAAATCTCACATCAGACCAAACACTGCAATAACTAACCATGCAATAACTAATTAACCTGGTATTGTAGTATTTAATACATGAATAACTGGACTTCAGCTAGTGGGTCAGAATTCACAAGTAGTGATGTCGGTTTTCTGTAAAAAAATGGATCCAGAGTAGGGCACGAATCACAAGTGGGGGGATGGGGGGCTAAGTGGGGGTGGGGTGGGGTGGGAGACAGCTTCCCCCCCACTTTGGTATGCTCCGAATATTTATGGAGCATACCGAAGCAATTTAAATTCCCAAAGTCGAAGCAGCTTGCTGCTTCAGCTTTCAGTTTTTTATGGATCATTTTCCTGTTTCTGGTAAACCGAAGCGGGAAAACCGAATTTTTACCCCCATGCACACCCTTATTGTGGGCTGAAAACAGAGACACTGTCAAGGAAGGATGTGCAAAGACTATTTCTGTAGCCAAAGAAAATAGAAGCCTCAACGGCTGATTAATGAAACTCTTAAAATTGCTAAAGACAGACAAAAGCAAAAGTAAAGGTGATAGAAATGGAATTCTAATTGCAGCTTTTCAGAAACTTGCGCACAGAGACAAAGAAATCTATTATAATAACCAGTGCAAAGAAACAGAAGAGAATAACAAAAAAGTGAAGAACGAGAGACTGTTCCACAAGTTCCCAGAAATCAACACAAAATTCAAACCACAGCTAGGGATGCCGAAAGATCAATGCGGAAATACAGTATTCCAATCAGGTTAAATTAAACAAGAGATGGAAACAACACACTAAAGAACTATACAGAAGAGATGAAAGGATGATAGATTCTTTCAAAGAAGAATCTTTTGATGAAAAGCCTACAAAGTTTAGAAAGTGATGTGAAAGCTGCACTCAAAGCAATTGGGAGAAACAAATCACGTGTAGGTGGATATCAACGAAGTTATTTCAAACTACAGAAACCGAGTCCTTTAAAATCTTAGTCAGAGCATGTCAACAAATACAGAAAACAAAGGAATGGCCTACAGACTGGAAATGCCCAATCTACATTCCAATTCTGAAAAAAGAAGATGAAAAAGAGTGCAGCAACTACTGGGGCATAACATTAATTTCCCATACAATACATGGAACAAGAAATGCCAGATGTTCAAGCTGGAATCAGAAAAGGAAGAGGCACTAGAGATAATGTTGCAAATTTACGATGGCTAATGGAGCACATCAAAGAATTTCCGAAGAAAATCAGCCTGTTTTATATAAATTATAGTAAAGCTTCAACTGGGTGGACCATGAAAAGCTATGGATGTGTTAGAAGAAATAGGTGGGCCACAGCATCTGGTTATGTTGATTTGCAACCTGTACTCTGGACAAGAGGCTACATAAGGACAAAATATGCAGAATGGCTTCCAGTTGGCAAAGGTGTCAGACAATGATGCAGAATATATAAGGAAAAGCTGGATTAGATTGAAAATTGGTGGAAGGAACACAAACAATTTGAGATGTGCAGATTAAACCACATTACTGGCAAAAAATAGTGAAGACTTGAGATGACTACTGATGATGATTGACTACTGATGAAGGTTAAAGGAGAAAGTACCAAAGAATTATTTGAGCTGAAAATCAAGAAAACAAAAGTAACAACTACTGAGGCTAATATATAAGGCAAATAATGAAAAAACTGTATTTGTTAAAGATTATCTATTCTTTGGCTCAACCATGAACCAAACCGGTGACTGCAACCAAGAAATCAGAAGATTCTGGAAAGGCAGCCTTAGAAGGGCAGCCACAAAGGAACAAGAAAAGATTCTTAAGGATAAGAATGTGTCATTGGGAACCAAGATAAATATAATTCACACTATGGTACTCCCCATTACTATGTATGAATGAGTAATTTACAATAAGACAAACTTCTACAGATATATGAGAAGCAAACGCAAGGTAAAAGAGGCAATTGGACCACTGTTGGGAGTAGGAGGAGAAACTCTGATGGAGTACAGAGAAAAAGCAGACAGGCTTAATGACTTTTTTGCCTCTGTTTTCTCTCTGAAGAACTTGAGCCCATCAAGAGATAGCAGTAGACGCGACAAGACATCTGGGGGGCAAGTTGACATTGACAGAGAGGTTGTGGAGAGGCACCTGGTTGCACTGGACGAATACAAATCCCCTGGACCGGATGGTGTGTACCCAAGAGTGCTCAAAGAACCTTCTAGACAACTTGCAGAACCCCTGACCATCATCTTCAAGGCCTCCTGGAGGACTTGGGATGTGCCACAAGATTGGAGAAGAGTGAATGTTATCCCAATCTTTAAGAAAGGGAAGGAGGATGACCCAGGAAACTACAGGCCGGTCAGTCTGACTTCTGTTACTGGGAAGATACTAGAGCAGATTTTAAAGGGATCGATCTGTAAGTATCTGAAGGACCACTTAGTGATCTGGGGAAGTCAACATGGTTTTGTTCCTAACAGATCTTGCCAGACCAACCTGGTTTCCTTCTTTGATCGAGTGACCAGCTTACTGGATCGGGGGAACTCTGTTGACGTGATTTATCTGGATTTCAGTAAAGCTTTTGATAAGGTTCCCCGTGACATTCTAATGGGTAAACTGGAAAACTGCGGACTGGACTATAGGACAGTTTGGTGGATAGGGAACTGGTTAGAGGACCACACCCAAAGAGTGGTGGTCAACAGCATTTCATCAGATTGGAGGGAGGTGTCCAGTGGGGTGCCGCAGGGCTCAGTTTTGGGCCCGGTACTTTTCATTATTTTTATCAATGATCTGGATGAAGAGGTAAAGGGGCTACTCATTTAAATTTACTGATAACACCAAGTTGGGAGGAGTGGCAAACACCCAAGAAGACAGAGTTAAAATTCAACAAGGTCTGAATACTCTGGAGAAGTGGGAGGTTGTGAACAGGATGCAATTCAACATAGATACCTGCACAGTATTACATCTGGGCCACAAAAATGTGAAGCGCAAATACAGGATGGGGGATACACTTCTGGGTAGTAGTGTATACAAAAGAGATCTTGGAGTAAGAGTGGACTGTAAACTAAATATGAGCAGTCAGTGTGATGTGGTGGCAAAAAAGGCAAACAATCTTGGGTTGTATCAAAAAGGCCATTGCATCGAAATCGCAGGAGGTCATAGCCCCTCTCTATACTGCCTTGGTCAGGCCGCACCTGGAGTATTGTGTGCAGTTCTGGAGGCCTCACTTCAAAAAGGATGTGGACAAAATCGAGAGGGTGCAGAGGAGAGCGACGAGGATGATCAGGGGTCTGGAGACTGAGCCCTACGAGGAAAGGCTGAGGGCCTTGGGAATGTTTAGTTTGGAGAAGAGGAGGTTGAGGGGGGACATGATTGCTCTCTTTAAATATTTGAAAGGCTGTCATTTGGAGGAGGGCAAAGAGCTGTTCCAGTTGGCAGCAAAGGGTAGGACACGAAGCAATGGGCTAAAACTACATGCACAAAGGTACCGGCTGAATATTAGGAAAAACTTTTTCACGGTCAGAGTAGTTCAAAAGTGGAATCAGCTGCCTAGGGAGGTGGTGAGCTCCCCTTCACTGACAGTTTTCAAGAAGAGGCTGGATGAATATTTGTCAGAGATGCTTTAGGCTGATCCTGCACTGGGCAGGGGGTTGGACTAGATGGTCTGTATGGCCCCTTCCAACTCTGTGATTCTGTGAAGTTGGACAATGAAGAAAACTGACCGGGAGGAAATAGATTCATTGGAAATGTGGTGCTGGAAGAGAGCTTTGCAAGATACCATGGATTGCCAAAAAGTCAAATAAGCAGATTCTGATGAAATCAAGACTGAATTCTCCCTAGAAGCTCAAATGACAAAACTGAGGCCATCATACTTTGGACACATCATGATATGACAAGACTCACTGGAGAAGTCAATAATGCTAAGAAAGGTTGAAGGCAGCATGAAAAGAGGAAGACCCAGAAAATCTATTCTTTTTATTACACGGTAGTTATTTAATTCTGTATCATATGAATCTCAAACTGAAGGCAGAACATGTGGTACTTCCAGTATTTGGCTCCAGGAAGATGAAGTCATATGTAGTCACAGAATATTTTCATTTCAATAGTTTTAAATTTTGTGTTCTTTATTAAAAATTAAGTTGCAAATAATTTTAAGCTCTCATTTGTTTCTTATGTATTATTATATAGGAATATCTAAGTAAAAGCTATTCTTTGAATTTTACCCTCAAGGAAACAAAATCATTTTTCTCAGCAGTTCCAACCTGCAATTAAGACCACTCCTCCAGTCAAGAGTAAAATACGCTTTGATACTAAAAAGAAGCCACTTGAAGCGACACATTTTTCATTGTTAAAGCAGCACTACAAACTAATTCTATCTTGTCGTTGGCTATAGCAGTTAATCAAACTCTTTTAACACCCAGTTATTTTCACACTCAACATCTTGCCACAAATGGTAATTAAGTCTCCAACTTGCAATCTTCACTGACAACCTCCATACTATAAAGCCACAGAGATGAGAACTCAGCTCAAGATCTTAAAATAATGAAAAATTCACGAAGGAGGCATTTTTCACAACTGGACATTTACTCTTCAAAGTGAAGGTTATTCAATGCTTTCTATGCATGGTCCTACAGAGAAATCACACTAGCAACAGAAGCGTGACCCAACTTGGATTTATCTATAAAGAAAAGTGTCCTGACTGACTCATCAACGCCCAGCCTAAACCCCTGGACCTAGAACCATGAAATTTGAGAACATTCCTTTCATGATGTAAACACCCCACTAAGAAGAGATTTTAAGAAATTTGCCCCCTAATGGGGTAAAAAGGGGTCAAATGTGTTTTCCCAAAGGGATACAGTTTCCCTGCGTGGCTAGCAGGCTGCTGCCTGCTCCCCGCCCCTCCCTGGCCCAGTCAACTGCCAACTTGGCCACTCTTTCCTGATTGGGCCAGCCTTTCAAGGTCATTTGCATATGTGGTCTGATTGTTCATCACCCCAACATTCTAAACAATATGCAGTTGCTGTTGGGAGTCATTGAATGTGTCCTGAGGTAAAATACACCTCCCAGTCTTCCTCCTCCCTGTGGGGCCTGGCTTTCCTGTGTGGCTGGCAGGCTCCTGCCTGCTTGCACACACACACACCCCTCTGATTGGTCAGCTGTGAAACTGTGTTCTGAGGAAAAAATCAGGTAACGGAAACTGCACAGTTGAAGAAAGAAGGTACAAGACTCCTGAATAGGGATAACGTGCTTCACTTTATTCAAACACCTTTGTGAAGCTTGGGTGCTATGTTATTATACTACAAAACCAACTAAAAAAAACACAAACCAAAAAATGTTACATACTCATAATATGTACCCATGAGTATGTATTTAAATTAAATACCGTAGTGAAGCACGAGTATCAAGCTAGTAGCTTATATAATTCCAAAAGGATACCAAATATTCATAGCAAGGCTTGCTCTGCTTGCCAACCCCATAGTTCATTCCATTTGCAACACTGCTTTAACAAGGCTCTGCCCCACATGCTCTGCAGACTAACCCTCAACGTGGTTGGCCATTTCCCCCCCTATAATTAGTATTTTCACTGCAGTTGCTTCCTCTAGAGCTTCCTCTGCTGCTTCCTCTAGAACAGTGGTTCCCAAAGTGGGTAGTACTGCCACTAGGGTGGTGGGATTACCTGGGGAGGGGCTATAAGGCAAGGGAGTGTTAGGGGGCACCGGAGTCGGGCTCCTCTGAGCACACTGTTCACTTATTTATGATTGACCAGGCTTGAGCCTAAAGTTAAACACTTTCCTCGCTTCAACTTTCTACTTCTACATGGTGCTGAAATCTGGAGGAAACTATCAGAACTTTAAGTAAATGCACCACCAGAGCTCTAGTCAGAGCAGAATATCACGTTTTGAAAAATTATCATCACCGTGTGTGTTTTTGTATCTGTATTTTTCAAGTTTGCCGATAAGTCTTTAACATAATAGTATTTAATCACTGGTGGTGGAGAGTGCCCTCAAGTCAGAGTTGACTAGTGGCAACCCCTGGTGGGGTTTTCAAAGACTACCAAAAGTGGTTTGCCATTGCCTGCCTCTGCAACCCTGCTCTTCCTTGGAGGTCAGAAGCTAAGCAGGGATGGCATTGGTTAGTAATTGGATGGGAGACCTACAACGAAGACCAGGGCTGCACAGGCAGGCAATGGCAAACCTTGTTAGTCTCTTGCAATGAAAACCCCACCAGGGGGTCGCCATAAGTCAGCTATG
The DNA here is from genome assembly GCF_028583425.1 of Eublepharis macularius. Taxonomy (NCBI): domain Eukaryota; kingdom Metazoa; phylum Chordata; class Lepidosauria; order Squamata; family Eublepharidae; genus Eublepharis; species Eublepharis macularius. Next base: position 4,513,141 of record NC_072792.1, read on the forward strand.
ACTTGAGGGCACTCTCCACCACTCACCAAGCAGATCTTTTTATTATAAAGGAGCCGCCCAGCCGCTCACCAATCCTGCACCATATTTAATGGTGGTGCGAATACTGAATGAGAGTTCAGCCTCCTGCCAAAAGAGTTACAGTAATACTAGATGAAGCAACAGTAAGAGTATAAAGAAAATGCCTGGCTTGGCTAAAGTCTGTTTGAATTGTGGGAAATCAATGCCCTTGAGAGGATGTCCAATATCACCACTACAGTTTATTATCACATTAGAAATTTTGGCAGTGAAAATCAGGTAGAACGCTAGAATTGTTGGAATAAAGGAAGGTAATGAAGAACATAAAATGAAAAGTTACATGGATGATGTTGTTATATCAGTGACAAAACCAAATGCTTCCCTGAAATATGTAATGGAACAAATATCAAGATTTGGATTACATTCCCGATACGGATTGAATAAAAAGACTAAGATAATTTTATTATTGACAGAGACCCAGACCCAACCACCCTCCTACTCTTCGCCATGATGCTCACTGGGTACCTTGGCCAACCCCTTTCTTCAAGCTCCACCCACCTCAGGGAGTTGTTGTGTGACTAAGAGGGAGACATGTGTGGCCTTCTAGCCCCACTGGAGAAAGGGCAAGCTAAGAAGCAGCGGGTGGATCGAGTCTTCGAGGGGGCAGGGGGCAGCACAGGCTGCCTTGTCTCTCCTCACCCTTCCTCCCCTGCTCTGGGCCACTCGCATCTGCGTCTGTCTGATTTCTGCCAGTCAAAAACCAAGAAGGGAAGTCTCCAATAAACGTATCAAAAACAAGGGGAACCCAGTCCAAGGAGACTCTAAAGAATATTCCAGCCATCAAGCCAAAGTAACAATATAGTATCTTGGTTGTTGGGGGTTTTCCGGGCTGTATTGCCGTGGTCTTGGCATTGTAGTTCCTGACGTTTCGCCAGCAGCTGTGGCTGGCATCTTCAGAGGTGTAGCACCAAAAGACAGAGATCTCTGTCTTTTGGTGCTACACCTCTGAAGATGCCAGCCACAGCTGCTGGCGAAACGTCAGGAACTACAATGCCAAGACCATGGCAATACAGCCCGGAAAACCCCCAACAACCATCGTTCTCCGGCCGTGAAAGCCTTCGACAATATAGTATCTTATTTATAAAGTGCAGGTGCTCAAAGTGCAAAAGAGATAATACAATTGCAGTTTATAGACTACTATAACTACTTTCTGCCACTAGGATAGACACCCCTGAAAATAAACTGTTAAGTCCAACCAATGCTCTAATCTGTGGTACATATACCAATCAAGTACAAAAATATAAGGTAAATTCATAGAATATAGTCCTTTTCATCGACATAATCCTTATGCTTATTTCCTTTAGCAGGCAAATAACCATTGTGAAGGACCAAGTTTCTTCTGACAGGAAGCAGTGATCTGGGAGAGTTGGCAACGGGTGCGCTAGCAACTAAAACATCCCGTTTTGCAAAGCTTCATATTCAAATTGCCTGAAGAATATAAAAATGTTTATAGGACTAACTACAATAAATGTACAATAAATATCAATATATTGTCTCAATAGTACTTAATAAAGTTAAAGCACACACATTACAGTGGCCACAAGCAAAATGGCCCTGTGGAAATTGTTGTTCTGAGGAGACCTCTTTAAAGTCTGAATGTACCCGGATGTCTCTTAAGCTGTTAGTTCTTCTGTACCTACGGTGGGAAGAGACTCACAACCTGGTATGCTCTGTATGATGTGCCAGTTTGATGACTTTAGAAATCTGTGGTGCCAAAGAAGTAAAATCAACAGACCATTTGATATTATTATCTGCTGTTGTGTTTCTTGGTGACAATAATGAGCTCCTTTGGACCTGCCCAGCTTGAATCCTAGCAACCTTTTCTCTCCACTCAGTAACTAAAAACTGCATTCACTCCGCCCACACTCTCAGTCATCAACCAATCATCTCACTCCCTCATCCCTCTCTTTCACCCCTCTTCATTTGTACCACACCAAGCATTTAAAGACACACACACACACACACACACACACAAAATCATTACACATGTCCATAACAAAGACTTCTGTGAGGCCACATAACTCAAGACTCCCTGGCTCTTATTCTTGTTTTTCTTTGAAGCCTGTCTTCTCGGCCAGCAATGATGGCTCTCCCAACAGACTGCACTCCTACCACAGCACCCAAACAGCAATTCCTAAACCAGATCTCACCTAGCGGCGTAAAATAAGAATCCAGTCTGGAATTAACATCCAGGATCAAGCCTACAGGTGAGCTCAGAATGAAGACAACACTCAGTCCCAGTAATAAAGCACTTCTGAAGATAAGTGGCTGGAAGTGCGGGCAGGAAGAAGAGATTTTAACAGCTTTCTAATATGGAAAAAGAGAGAAAACTGTATTTGTTAAGGGTAAGAACCAAACGAATATGTTTAACTTAAAGAAAAAGACATTTGATTACACAATACACATTACTTGGCATATGAACTTGTGCTGAATACTCTATCGTCAGTCAAGCAATGCAGTGATATCCTAAGGCAGATTTTCCTTAGGATTTCTGTGGGTAGATTTGACAGAAATACACCAGAAATGCCAGACAGAAATTCACTATGGAGGTGATCTTGCTAGGGAGGGCCAGTAAACCATCTGCCCTTATGAGTTACAACTTAAACTGAATGGCCTGTTCCCCCCCCTTCTCCCACCCCTCCGTGTGTTACTGACAGGGGTGGGTTGTAAGGTCACTGTCTGAGGGTGGTGTTTTATGGAAATTTTGTGGTTTTATTGTGAATTGTAATGTAAATTCTATGTTTTACTGCTGTAATCTGCCCTGAGCCTGCTCACAGGGAGGGTGAGATAGAAGCCCAATAAATAAATAAATCAGACTCCCCAAGGATCCAACCTCTGACTTACCCCAGGGTCCGACAAAATGGGCGAGTCGAAGTGTTGACCCTCAAGTGTATCAGACAGCAGGGATGCCTTGGGGGGCACCCTCAGGCCTATCAGCAGTGTGTCTGGCAGTTGGACAAGAAGTTGGTCACAACTCCTCTGTAGGTCTCTTGGCTTTTTGTTTTAATGTTTGGGAGGGGCCACTGGCAAATTAACTTTTCCTGAGACAGCCTGTTTTGCAGCGAAAATGAAAATGAAACTCTCCCAAAACAACAAACCGAAGATGTCTTTAGGAGATAGTCCCAGTGTGTACAATATGTGTTCCAACAGCAATGTTTTCATCTTTGCTTACACCAGGGCTCATTTGGAGGGGGAACGCACAGGAACGCAGTTCCGGCAGTTCCCCAAAGAGGTCACATGGCAGGTGGCCCCGCCCATCTGACTCTCAGCCATTTTGGGCCCGTTTCGGCCTGGATTGGGGCCAAAATGGCCCGGATCGGGCCTCTGATGGGTGGTGGATCACTCTCCCGCTTTGCAGCGGCCCGATCCTGACCATTTTGGGCCCCTTGTCGGCCATTTTCAGCCCCTTTTTGCCATTTTGGGCCCAATTTTGGCCCTGAATGGCCAAGATTGGGTCCAAAACAGCCAGGATAGGTGATGCCAGGGGTGTGGCATATGCAAATCAGTTATGCTAATGACACACTTCTGGCGCTAACAGTCATTCTGCTAATGAGTTCCTCCAGCTCTTTTTCTACGAAATGACCCCTGGCTTACACAATATGTAAAAAAGACTTTTACTACCACCAAGAATATTAATTTGTTCACAACCTTCTTTTCTGAACCCCTTTATCTCTGTACTTGCTTTTTATTCCTTCCTTTTCTCCCCCTTCCCTGTGACAGCATTCTGGAGCTTGCCCACTGCCAATTACTGGATAAATTGCTACTGAAGGATTACTGCAGCCAAAAGAATGGAAGTAGGTCAGAGGCAGCTGTGATAGGGGGATGGGAGAGCAAGAATACTTGCTAAGGAAAAATTGAACATTTCTCATTTTTCCTTTTAACGTGGGGCAGCAGCTAAGACTTTGCTAGCTCCATCACTGCATTCCAATTCATTTCCAGCCACACAATAAAAGGTTTTAAGGGCAAAAAGGTTGCATCCTAACGTGGAGAGATCTGAAATGATTACCCAATAGGAACACACTTTTGAGGGCAAACAAAGAGAAAAAAAATAGCAGTACAAAATCATCAGCTAAATATAGAACATTGACAGTTAACCCAGGATAAGCAATGGTATTCGGCCCATTTAGCATTTATTCAAGGAAAGAGGCATGACAGCTTTTATCTGTCAGTTAGAAAGTCATATTGACTTTTTGTTATTTCACTTACATATGGTCTGCTGTGATGAGCTACCTGGCGGGGCAGGTGCCTGTGCCCAGCAGTAAGACTTACCTGATGGGAGCAGGGTGGGCCCGGGCTGTAGGGCACAGCCAGGGTAGCACCCACAACAGGACAGCTCTGGCAGTCTGCCAGGGGGAGGCTAAGAAGGCATGGAAGCCCCGGAATGGGGGGAGTGACAGTGCGGCTATGAAGAGGAGGGAGCAGAGAAGAGGAGGACGGAGCTGAGCACTACGACAAGGTGTGGAGCTGGGGGTACAAAAAGGGAAGAAGTGAAAATGGGGAGGAAGAGAGGGTACAAGAGCAGAGGCAGAAAAGGAAAATCCAGCCAGCCAGGAGGGGAAGAAGCAGCCAAAGAGAGGGAGGGTTGCTGCCTCAGGGAGGCTCCTAGGTAAGGAGGCAGGTTATAGTGTCATGGCTTTTCTCCCTTGCAACGTACTGTAACCATGAAATGGAGGAAGCGAACCACAGCTTCAGGTGCTTGGATTTGGTCAGCGTCCATTAAAAAGGCCTGTGCAAGAAAACAGTGATTGGCCTAGTGCTTTCCAGGCACGACGGACCCCAGGTACAATGTTCCCCTCCCCCCCAGAAACCACCACTCCTGCTTTTGATTCAAGACAATTCTCTCCAAAAAGTACCCTATGGCACCATTCACCTCTTTTGCTATTCTCTGTCTTAGTCTGCATTATACAAATACATTTCACATTTGAGTTTAGAAAACTGTAGGAGTTTTCACTGACTGAATTCCTAAGTCACAGTAGCCCTCGATGTCCTTGGCGCCACGCCTCCACATACACCCCGCCCGCCCCCCAACCATGCACAGAGTACTGCCACAGGGGGGGGACATTTTTTTCCAGCAGGAGGGGGAATGTTGAGGAAAAACAGGAATTGTGGAGGAAATTGAAATAGATGCCAAACTTAACTTTCCTACCAAACCTAAACTTTTTAGCTATTTAACAATCTAAAGTTCATCAATTATAACTTCAGCATATAAAATTATACTATTTGACATATCAACAGTATTTAAAATGTTTTTAAAGTCTTCAAAATGTTTCTTCAGGAAAAACTGCAAATACATCTAATACTTGAGAATGAGTGGCAAACTGCCACAGTCTGTGTGACCATAGCCTATGTGCTAATTTTTGCACATATGAGGCAGGAAAAAATAAAGGGTGAAGGTAGAAAACAAATTCTGTAGTCAGTCAAAAAAGTGTTATCTTTGGACAGAAATGCTCTCATCAGGTAAGTCTACCAGCACATTCAAATATTAAACTTTGGACCTAATTTCCTTCAATGGTATGAGTTCAGAAGCTCTGGAACTATCCCACGTCACTGCTGGCGGCACCTCTGCCCCCCTGACTCCCAATTTAAACTCATCTTTGGTAAGCCTGATGGTAAGCAAGCCTTAAAGGGTCTTTTCTCTGGGAGGCCTGCACCATGGCATCCTCTGTCCCAGAGCCACTTTAAGACTCCGCCTCGAGGCTGCCTTTACCACCTCGCTCTGACAAGCTGCCACAGGAAAAAGGCATTGCATTTCTGTATGCTCGGGGAAGGAGGAATCAGCTGCCCTCTCCCCTTGCTTCTCCTTCGGTAAACATGTCAGGCGTGGCTGTGGAGAACAGAAGTCACATTAGTAGCACCCAATTTACAAAGGTTTAATGAAAGAATAAAGGATACACTCTGAATTCTCTAGGCAGCAGAACTGAGCAAAGAAGGAAAACAAACTAGGAAACACATTCCTTCTCACTTCGTTCTAAACTTGTCCCCAATAGATTTTTTTTAAAGGTGCTTTATTCATAGAGGTACAAGACTTCAGAAAAATTCCATTGCCTTAGTTTTTTTATTCATTGATACCTCACCTTTCTTCCCAATGGGAACCCAAAGCGATTTACATCGTTCTCCTCTCCTCTATTTTTTCCTCTCAACAACCCTGTGAGGTAGGTTAGAGTGAGAGCATGTGACTGGTGCAAGGTCACCCACTGTGGTTCCTTGGCAGAGTGGGGAATTGAACCTGGGTTGCCACTCTATGTACTACACCTCACAGACTCTCAGTGTTGGTATTTCTTCCATTGTCCGTTGATGGAGACCCTCAGTAAAGGCTTAAGTCATTCAAGGATAGAGACATGATGGTTAAGAGCAACTTCCTTGCGTCTCCAGAATCTATAACCTCTGTTTGGGGGGCTGCCAAATTGTCCCCAACAATTTGAGTTTGCGGGCACCTCTGAAATTCTAACACAGGGTGCTGGGTGCAGGCAGCACAGCCAACCACAAAATGGCTGCCACAGAAGGTAGAGCTTACCAAAAAAACGTCCAGGAGTGCGGTCATGCATAACTCTACTAGTAGTAACTCGACAACATTTCAGGCAGAAGCTCTGGTTAACAGGATGCCTTTTAAAATGAATACGTTGCTTTATAAAAAAAATTATTGCATACACTCAGCTTACCCTCATTCATGCAGTGAAGATACTTGTGCTGTGAGGGCAGCCACTGCTGAAGAAACTTTTAAAAAATCTGCCCAGCAAAGATCTCCGCTGGCCAATCAGAAGCCCCAGCTGCCCCCACTCACTTTCTAAAAACACCCAGTAGGTGCCAGGAAAGAGCCCATGGGCGTCACACCGGGGACCCCAGCAACTCCAGTCTTCATTCCCAGCAACACTAGGATTAGACATCATTACAGAAGTTGCCCTCATAAGGCAAACTGTCTCTGCGCTTAAAACCAAGCATTAATTTAATGCAAAAAATCACAATGGGAACTACCCCACCCGGCATAATTCCACAATACTCTTAATTTTCACTAAACTAGGGAAAGCATGAACTGCAGAATACGCCTGACTTATTCTAAACAAAAAAATTAAAGGTAAGTTTGATCTGCAAAATAAAGGTTGCCTGCAACACAAAAGCCACAGCTCACCACATTTACTTGAAAGGCAGCCCTGAATGTAAGATGACCCCTTAAAATGTTACACACACACACACACACACACACACACAGGCAGAATTGATGTAATTTGTATGCAAATACAAAAACACTCTGTTTTCTTTTTCTTTTTTTTTCTTGATGGCAAACATGGCAAAGACCTAGGCTTGCATTTGAATAAATATTATACCTTTTCTTAAGAGCAACCAAAATAGCAGAATGGTGTGCAAGCTTTCAAGTTCACCATGACAAAGAATGTCTTAGAGTGCACAGAACTCATTCATAGGACCCAAGCCATAATACTTTACCATTATTAAGAAAAACAAACCTTGGTTAAGTGTTACACCAAGATTTTCTGAACCTTAGTTAACAAAAGCAAATACCAGACAGTTCCCAGCTACCTGTAGGGCGACTATCAGGCCTGGCTGATATCTCCCTTTACATGAGGGATTAATGCAGCCAAGATGTAGCATGGTTTCACTATACTTCTGGGATCTTAACTAAGGTTGGTAACAGACCATGGTTAAGTAGTATATTTATTGTGAACACACTAATACCGTCTTGAGGCTACAGTTTGGAAAAGCTATGCACAACAGCAGGAAAATATAAATCAATTTAAATCAGAAATTAGGAAACATTCTGTTTAACAAAGGAACATTTGGAATCTGGCATGGAAATTATGCTTGCAACTTCACAAACAATTGTGTACAACACAGTGCCACTGCAACTGCCTCGTTGGCATAAATCATATATTACACAAGATACCCTGCGCTTTTTCACTTTGAAGTTCACTCTCTTGGATGTTCCATTCTGCTAAAGCAGAACAGGTTAATGGCAAACATCAACCAAGTGCCATATAATTCAATACTACATTACACAGAACAAACAACATCGGGAAAATTATTGCTCTTAATAAGGTATTACAAGTGTATTACCTATTAATTTGATTTCATATTCTAACAATACATAATCTGGCCATAAATCAGAGATAAATTACCCCTCATTTAACAGGACAGCATGCTACACTCAAGTGGCTCATTAGGAGCTCTACAGCAACCAAAATTTCTATTACCAATGAATAATATAATATTTATTAGCATAGTACATTTCAAAAAGCTAGTCTACGCATACAAATCACCTGCCAATTTTCTCCACAATCTCTTTTCCACATACAGTATCACACAAACACTCTGTGTTAACAGCATTCAACACCTTTCTATAACTAGGAAGAGTTAGTAGCATGTTTTAGGGGTGCACAGTTTGGTTCGGAATCTGTATTAAGATACTGAATTTGGTCTGAGTTAGTAAAATCTAGTATTTGGAATCAAAAATCAGGTATCCTGAACTTTTACAGAATTTTTTTAAAAAAGTAAAATTTGGCCATTGTTTTCTATGGAAAAATCACTCTGAGAGCTATCTGGTAAGCTGGAGGGGTCATTTTTCAACCAAGCCTCATTAAATTTGATAGGAACCTATTTCTAACTGTTCTCTAAAGACCTCCCCCAAGTTCCATGAAGATTGGACACAGGGGCCAATTTTATATGCCCCCAAAGAAGGTGCCCCCATCCAGTCTCCATTATTCCCTATGGGGAAAAATATCTGGGGGTGGCATTTTTCATGAAAACTCCACTAAATTTTCAAATGTACTACTCATGACTGTCCTCTAAAAAAACCCCAAGTTTCAAGAAAATTGGACTCCAGGGGCCAATTTTATGGGCACCTGAACAAGGTGTCCCCAGCCACTCCATTGTTTCCTATGGGAAAAAGTCAAAGCTGACTCCCATTGCAGAAACACACTGGGGCAAAGCTGCCGTGGCCAAGGAACACACTCATTGAGCACATCTCACAGAAAGCCCAACAGAAGTAAATTGAAGCAAGGGACTGGAATCCCCCCAGATACAAAGTGAAGCAAGGGAACCAACATCACATCAGAGAATCACATCATTTCCACCCAAACCAAACTGAAGCAAGGGACACTGTTGCAACTTAGCCCAACAGAACCAGTGTCATTCCCAGCAGCCAGATGCTGCCTTGAACCAGTGAGGAAACACCACAGAACAGAACCAAGCAGTACCCAACCACAAGCACAAGCCATTCCCTTGCTTCAGTTTGCTTCTATTATGCTTTGTTTCACAAAGATTTCATCTCTGTGCTCAGCTTTATGCTTGTTTTTTCAAATTTTCTGCTACCATACCCTATTGTATCTGTTTCACTGAATGTCCTAACGGTTGTTCATGATTGTACCTTGCTCAGTAAATGTCCTAACTGTTGATTATATTGTATTTTCACTTGCACTGAGTAATTCGTCTTAGATCTCAGTAAGTAAAATGGAATCTAAATGAATAATAAAGAGGTGAGCCATTAGGGTTTACAGTGTTATGTCGATGTCTTGAAAGTGGTAGACTCAAAGGGTCTCAAAATAATTATAATTATATATCTAGTTAGCAGTGTGAGGAAAAAAATATCCACCTTGTCTAAGAATAAAGATATTAGGAACATCTCCTCCATATAAGTGGGCTGTAAGATGCAAGGGAAAAAACTAAACTACAAACCCACAAATATGTGTGTGTGTGTTGGAAAACTAGGCAAAGTTATAAAACATTGACCTGCTAGTCTCTTTACAAATTGTTGCTTACAGTAGTAAACTACTATTTCCCTAGGAAGTTATAATATCACTTGGCCCGAGCTTTATACATCAGTAATCCTGAGATACCCATTGCCGAAAGCATATTTGCATGCCCACTTTGTGCACATTAAAGATCTCAGTCAAATACTGAAAAAAGCTTCTTGATACTCCCAGCTCTTACCTTGACATCAAATGGAAATGAGACAAATGGCTTTGTAAAAAGTAAATAAATAAGAGATGCACCAGTAAAGGGATAGGGGCTATATACTTTACTACTGTGTACTGTCTGTTGCTTTAAGTATGATCCTATTGGGTTGGTTGTATGTTGTTTACTATGTCGGGTTGAGAATTGCTTATGCTCTGTTTCAACGTTTCTTCTACTGTGTATTCGATTTCTGCTGGTTTTAAATCTTTGCAAATTTGCATGTATATCCCTTATTACATGTGTATTGAAATGTCTTTGAAATTGACTGTACTGACTTGTAGTGTGTAATCTACCTTGAGTCTCAGTGTGAAAGGCAAACTATAAATAACATAAATTAATAAAATAAAACGCAGTATCGTGTGCTTTGATTTGCAGAATCTGACAGAGTTCACAATTCATCACAGAGCTTCAACGGGGGTTGCTGACTTGGAAGGAAATTGGGTATCTCAGATCATGGGAATAAACATGATACATTCTAATTTAAAGTCAATGTCAATTCATTGCAAAAGTGCAGTTTAGAGCCAGTCCTCACACACAGCAAAATGCAATTTTTCCTGGACTAACCTGCCTCAAACAGCAAGTAAGTGACTCATACATCTGAATACTAGCCCATGAAGGGGGGGGGGGACAGGGACGGGATCCTAAACACAAAAAATTAGACAGAATACTGGCTAAGAACTTTCTCCCTGCCGTGAAACTTCCCTATATGATCATTTGGATCTGGGATTTCGTTGCCCTTGGCTAATGTGGTGTGAGAGCAAACCTGGTGCCAAAAAGAACTGGACCAAGGAGACCAGTTGCAAATCCAGTAAAAACTATGGCTGAGATCACCGGATGCCCCTGATCCAGTCACTATGTCAGCCTCATGTACATCACACGACTGCTGGGAGCATAAAGGGGGGAAAGAACAGCATGTGGCCTTAATTTTCTTGAAAGAAATTTTCCAGGACAAAGGAATTAATAAATGTAATGAATAAATTATACATACAGTGCAGGAAAATCTCTATGCTGTGGTTCGGCTGCTTATCAAGCTAAGCAGTTAGACAATGTCTGCCGTCTATTTCTGGTCTCCTTTCAATGAACAGGAGTATCAGCTGTAACCACCATCATGTTTCACACAACTTTTAACTGAAAATAATCATTTAGATCCATTTAATTCATTATTCTGGCAAAAATTCAAGCTGACAAGCTAAACTCAGTCAAAAGCTCTTTGTGAACTTAAGAAGCTTTTATTTCAGAAGGAAGGTTTCAGTTCTTCTAAGAGGTCAACAAATACTGCAGGAGCTACTTACTACAGACACGCTGCCAAGAAAATGTTACAGTTCTGCTTGAGATAAATGTACATTACCCCTCCTTGGAAGAGGCTGTGAACAAGATCACAAAATGCTCAATATTCTCACCTCCCATACACATTTATTTTAAGCATATGATTTTCTCTAATGCAGGCTGTAATGTGGATGCAGAGAAAACGTACCAGGACGGGAGGGAGGGAAGGTTGCTGGGGGAGACAGAAGACATTCTCCTGAAACGGGGCGGTGTGTGAAAGTGTCTATGGGTGTTACGCACTAAACAAAGGAATAAAGATTAAAACAAAATTCTGTACCAGGGTGATCCACGTTTGCAGCATGAAAAGCTAGGTTCTATAAGCCATTCCAGTCATTTACTATATATAAAACAATTTAAACCCAAGCAAGACTTAATTGGTAGTAAAACAAAGCCATAAAACCAACATTACATCAGCAGCAAAAAAAGCCAGGCTGCTTATCTGTAACTTCTGTGCAGCCACATCCACTGGTGTGATGTTCAGAGGCCAACAGAGAGCAACGGCAGGGGAAAAAACATGAAAGCAAAGTGGAAAACCAACAGGCAAAGCACAGTCCTTAGAATCCATAAGGGCAGGCCTTGGCGAATTCTTTGGATCTAGGAGCCAGCCCCACAATTCAGAAGCCAGGCAATGCGTTTGTCACAGATATTTCCATTGCAAATGCGAGCCACCTTGAGCAGGTCTCCAACGAGGCCTATTTGTATAATGGAATTTTCTTCATGAACAAAATCTTATACCATCTTTCAAACGTACACATGTAAAACAAAACAATTATATACTACAAGTATGTCTCCAGTTGTTTAAAACTTTTATCCTGCAGTCATTTATCTAATATTTCTTCATTTACTTTATTTATAATCTGCCTTTCTCGCTGAGACTAAGGTGTAAAGCTATTAGCATGAGAGATCTAATAAGCAATGCAGTAAAAAATTAGGAACAGTGCAAAAGAACCATCTGATATGATATGTCAAGCAATTTAACTTCCTACAAAGAACTGGCAAAGCCTCTTGGTCTCTGGCAACCTGGACTGCTGGACTCTTGGTAGTATGAGGCACCTCTGGGAACCAAAAGATCCCCTTTTTTCCCTGCTGTTATCTCATCTGGAACAGGAGGGCACTGCCTTCTTATCTCTGGCTTCAAATAATTCCTCAGCGAGACTGTTACCAAAAAATCTCTCTCCTAAGAAAAATGTCGAAGCCAAATGGAACTTGGATCCTGGGTCTACAACCTACAATTCCGTCCCCAGATTATGTCTCGCCACCACAACCCGAGCCATGAACTTGGAATACAATCCATGACAGCCTGCCATGAATACAGTTTCAGGTGGGTAACCATGTTGGTCTGTAGTAAAAGAGCAAGATTCAGGTCCAGTAACACCTTGAAGGCCAATTAAGTTTAGAGCCCTCTTGGCGAAGGGAGCCCTGACTCTCAAAAGTTCAGGCCCTGGAAACCTAGTTGGTCTTCAAGGTGCTCCTGGCCCCAAATCTTGCAATGAATACGACCTTTTTAGTCTTTGTAAGCCATCCCCATTATTGTACTCAGGAACTGATATGGGGATTCCCCTGGACCGAGGAGAGGCTCTCACAAACAGGGAGGCTGCGGCTGAGGCCAAGGTTGTGTGGGCCTTGCACAACGCAAATAAGCTTTTCCTGACTAAGGCATTCCTGAGGAAGGCCTCTGCATTTTGGACTATGGAGGCCTCTGGGAAAGCAGCCACTGGGGAAGCCATCAATGATGTTCAGAACATGCAGTCGCCATCAAAGGCATGCTGACTGGAAAACAGTTTTATTTGTTTCATGTATTTATATTATTTAGAGTCCGCTTTTCCAGCTGAGACTTAATATGATCAATGGCTGGGACATTCAATAAACAATTCAACAGGGCATGGACTGAAGAAATTTGAAAAAACAAGCAGAAATCCAGTACAGTGCTGAAACGAAACATAAGCCATTTAACATGGCATATTAAACAGCAAAGAAGCTTCACGGTAGCAGCAGTGGGATAGTCTACAGTCCCACCCCTTTACCAAAGCGTCTCTCTGACCCGTTTCCCCTTCATAACCTCATTCTCAAAAAAACTCAGGGAGAGGAAAAAACTCCCTCTACAAAGGGAGCATGAGGGGAAATGTCTGACATTTGGGTGTGGAGACGTCGTCTGTGCTCCTCTCTGACAAAGCTCTTGAATCCATAAGCCTCTGTACAGCAGTGGTTGACTGTCCTTCTGGGGAAAATACCGGCCGGTTTTTATTGCGGCATTTTGCTCTCAAAAATCTTTCCCTCCTCATTTTCAGCTCCAGGGTCTGAAGCTTCAGACTCACCAAAAGGGAGGTGAACAGATACACAGGTGGAAACATCACCCTTGGAAGGAGGATTTTGCTTTTCTCATTTGTTGAGAATAAGGAGGAAGGCAAAGCTACACAGGCACGTTCCTATTCTCCCCCCACCCCCCTCTTTTTCTGGACCTTGGAGTACTCTCCAAGGGGGAGGGAGGGAGGGAAGGAAAATTATTCTTGTTCTTCCCTCCCTTTGAATCTGCAAGCCTTGAGGTTCCCTCTCTTCAAAATGGGGTATTTTAATCACTCATAGACTCTCTGGTCCTAAGCAGGAGTGGCCCAAGTGCCGTCGCAGCACAGCTTATCCTTCCAGACCTTGCTTACAACCCTGCAGGCAGTGAGGGCACGTTCTCTGCGCAGGCCGGTTGTTTCTCCCACAACAGCTTGCCCGGCATCTGGCAGCAAGCACTGGTTCATGCTCTGACAGGGCTAAAGTCCTGCCTCTCCAAAAGGACTCTGACTGAATCTAGCCCAAAGTCCCCCCCCCGCTTCACTTCTGCTTCCCCAGAGCCTGCAGCGAAGCACTCTGGCAACAGGACTGACAACCAATTCAACCTTTCAATTGCCTCAACCAATGCAGGGAGCAAGACTTTCTTCTTTTAAGGGCCCACACATCTCCAGAGGTGAGACCTTTCTTTTATCTGCTCCCATCAGTCTCCATCATTATTAATTTACTTCCTTTATATCCCACCTTTCTCCCAAATGGGGACCAAAAGGAGTTTCAACACACAAATGCTCTGGTCACATTAAATGGGCCTAGTCTAAATGGTTACTGAGGCAAAGTAACTTCTGGGTTCCCTTTTCCCCAACAGCCCTGGGCATTGGCTGGGTAAGGAGAGGTATGTGCGGGAACCAGCTGCCTGTCTGGTGGAGCCTCTGGAAGAGGAGAGGGGGGACCTTATGAAGATTTGGGTCAGGGCTCTCTGCCTGCTGTAGTGGAGGCTAGACAGGTAGTGTGTGGCGGGGGACTCCCGGTCTTTACCTGCCTGGGTGGCAGGAGTGTGAAAGGCTTGTATGTCTGTGAGGTGAGACACACTTACCCACCTGCACTTGCCATAGTGATATTATTGTGTTTGCGTAGCAACCCCCACAATGGCCACTGAGATCTCAGAGGGCATACACGTCTTAAAGATACAGGCACTTCTTCTCAGGCCCAGGGTGAGGGGCGGGGGAGGTGTTCAGGTTTTTTGATTTCTGCACTCCTGGGGCTTTCTGTCTCTTCATGAATCTCTTCATGAAAATCTCTGAATTTAAGTATCCAGAAATAGGGCCATGTTGACAATTAGATAAATTGATTAGTGTGTCTCTAAACGAGAAGCATAGCAAATAACCCTGCTAACATAAACACATCTGTTAAGTACTGGGATATACACATTAAGATCTCCACTAAAGAACAATTCCATTTGCAAAAATACCACCCCGTGCCAGTTTTCAGTTATGATTAACTGTACCAAAACAGCTAAAAATATCTTCCTACACTGAACATGCAAAACATTTACCAAACATAAGCAATAGACTATTATTAAAATTTACAGAGGTGTAAACAACCACCGACAAAGCAACAGCAACACGTTTACATTATGCTTGTCAATCATGAGCGAACATAACGTGATATGTACATTTTGTTCTCTTTTTAGCTGTAAATCAAACCAGATCTGTGTAAGTAAAAAATCTTACCTTAGTCTACATGCACATTCATTCTGTGAAATGAAGTTTAATGAACTTAAGCATGACAATCTATGTAAAGGAACAATTCTCCTGATTCTGCATCTTTCCACTACTTACAAGAAACCATAAACCAACCTCTAACAGAGAACTAAACATACCTTAAACCAGCGATACTCACTCAGTGGCACGGGAGCCACACACGGTTCTTCTAAGCACCGTTCCCCAATGTGGCTCCCACCCTTACGTTTCAGGAAAGCGGGAAAGGCCTTTACAAGGTGAGGACAGCAGCTGACAGTTCGCTCTCACCTCGAAGCATCTGCCATCAGCGGAACAGAAAAGCTGCGAGCCTCCTTGAGGCACAGGCCTTGTGCCAGGAGTGGAAGTAAATGTGGCTCTTTGGCTGGTGGCAACTGCAGACACGGCTCTCTGCAAGCGGTGGAGGGAATACCACTGCGCTAAACTAAATGGGAGTTTCATGTCTAAATATAGCTAATCTAAAATAATGCATAGTGAGTAAAGAATCCGTGAATAGTTTGTTAAAGCTTTTGCCTTTAACAAAGTTATCTACAATAATAAACAGAGGTGTCCATTTGTCCTTCTGTCTATGGCAGGTAGAACACATCAGCAATTAAAGGCACCAGTTCCAGGATGATGGAGGAACTGGCCACCAGTTCCAGGATGATGGAGGGCGTTCAAGTTCCACAAGTGAAGGGAATCAGAACCTCCTGGCAAAGATCCCTCCCTCTGCTATTTGCAATGGAGGCAAAGATTTACTTGTGTGCAGGTGCAGGCAGCTCAGATCAGGAAAGTAGAAAATAATCCCTCCTTCCTTGGTGGTGCTTAAGAAGAGGCTAGGTGGTCACTGACAGCTGTGATGATTCTCTGACTTAATAAGAATGTACACAGATCAGGAGAAGAAGGGCGGGAAGGGATGAGCTGGCACTGGGCTCTCGTGGCCCTTTCTCACGTGCCCAGAGTAATGCTGATTGCCACCTGGGGGTCAGGAAGGGATTTTTCTTTGGGCCGGATTGGCCAGGGATCCTGGAGATGTTTTGCCTTCCTCTGTGACTGCAGGAGTCACTAGGGGAGGATGGGGGGAAAGACAGCTGTGAGTTCCCTGCACTGTGTAGGGGGCTGGGCCAGATGACCTTTGGGGTCACTTCCAGCTCTGTGTTTCAGAACAACTTCCCTGACCGACCAGAGCCTGTGTGGTGTAGCGGTCAGAGTGTCTGACTAGAGTCTCAGAGACCCTGGTTCAAATCTCCAACTGGCCCACTGCTGGGTGGCCTTGGGCCCGTCACACCCTCTCAACCTAATGGGGCTGTTGCTTTATGGATAAAATATAGGACTGGAGAATAACGTGAGCCACTTAAGGGCCGCCTTGTGGAGAAAAGCAGCACAGACAAGGAGGGAGGAAAACAGCCCCTCCTTTACAAAACAAAGGGGGGTTAAGTATACACCTGAACTATCAGAAGCAGTGTTATATAGTGGTTAGAAAGTCTAACCAGGATCCAGGAGATCCAGGTTCAAATCTGCCACGGAAGCTCGCTGGGTGACTCCGGGCCACTCATACATTCTCAGCCTAACCTGCCTCTCAGGGCTGAGGGAGAAAGATCGAGTGTGACATTGGTCAGTGCAGCATCAGCCTAGACGCCATGGTCAAGGTGATACATGTGCTGGGAACACGGACGTAAGAACTGTTCGCCGCCAGCATAACAAAATCTCCTAGTTTAGCCGTTCAGATTCAGAATGCTGTCTAGTCAGGTCTAGTTGACAGGCATCAAAGCTCAAACCTCACCCTTTGTGACTGGATATATTAAGCCAGAAGGGACTGTCCCCAAACGGGTCCAAGAAGCAGTAAATAGCTCCAGCTAACCTGAGGGAGGCAGATGTGAGACCCTTCCCAAAAAAACCCCTTCCCCAGAACCAGGAACATGAGCAAGAGGTGGTGGTTGGCTGACTTTAGGCTTTCTTAAGTGAGAAAGATAATATGGATCCATTTAAATTTAGGTTTAAGCCTGGTTTTTCAAAATGCTAGAAGTTGGCAAAGGGAGGCGGGGAGAGAAAACCAGGAGTGGAGTTTTTTTCCGGAGAGAAAGCATTTGTGTGCTCAGCCCTCATACCTAAACCTTTTGTCTAATTTTGTGCCAAAAGGCACGAATCCTAAAATAGATGGAATGAAGGCCGGGAAGATACTGCATTTAGGCGAAGGTGAAAAGCACCCTGCGCAAGCTCATTTCCAAGACTCAGCCCTTATGTTGAAAATAAACTCTTGGCACAAATTACACAATTAATTCCAGAGACAAATTCCAGCGGGGCAGCCAGGTCATAGCAAAACCCAAAAGGGTTCTTCTGCCATTCTAAGGACTAACGTAACCTTCATGGATATCGCCTATTTAATTAGAAACAATGAAGTCAACTCTCGGTCAAAATATATCCGGAGGACAGGGCTTTTTTCTGAGAAAAGAGGTGGTGGAACTCAGTGGGTTGCCCTCGGAGAAAATGGTCACATGGCTGGTGGCCCCGCCCCGATCTCCAGACAGAGGGGAGTTGAGGTTGCCCTCCGCACCGCTAAGCAGCGCAGTGGGCCATCTAAACTCCCTTCCGTCTGGAGATCAGGGGGCGGGACCACCAGCCATGTGACCATTTTCAAGAGGTTCCGGAACTCCATTCCACCGTGTTCCAGCTGAAAAAAAGCCCTGCCGGGGGATACAGAAGAGGCACAAATTTTGAACAGTGAGTTTAAAAGATCATGAAATGAAAAGACATTGTTGGTGACATGTCTATGCAAAACTCAGAAAAACAAAATAGTACAATGACCAATCACACCAATCAGAATGATATTTTAGGCTAATCTTTAAGATGCCCCCAAACTCATTTTTGTTTATAAGACAAAAGACTGATTGTAACAGCCATCAAAGTACCTTTGCTCATTACGGATGACAAGATCATCATACCAAATGTACTCTGCAGGCAAACAGACCATTTTTGACAGCCGTCGCGATTGAACATGAACTAAGCCGTGGATCTCCTGGTCATCCACCATGAGTAGTCTGCCAACCAGCTTTGCTACCTTGCTGACTTTTGTCTATGACTGCAGCCTTCTTTGATGCCTGTGGAGTAGAGGATATCAATTTCCTCCATCGCTGTTGGGTCATGGCATTAAAGCACACAGATTAGCGTGCACCCTCTTGCAGATACACCAAATGGTGCCGATCCAATCCAATTAGTAGCTATTAACACTGATAACATGGAGTTAGACAAACACCAACACTGATAACACAGAGTTAAATAAACATAGACTAACACCAAATGATAACATGGAATTAGACAAACACTCAGTGGTAAGACCTTTTCCACTGAGTGAATAACTGGCTTGCTCACTCTTTAAACAACTTGTCAGGTTGGGGCGGGGGGAGGTTCATATTAGGCTGTGCTGGAACACACATGCGCTGCACTGTAATATGCTGTTTGAATACATGGAAAGTAGCCGACCAAACTGGCGCACACCACTCACAAAGAGCAAAACTGCCTCTGTGCTCATGGCATAAGAACAAACATGAGCCAAACCAGAGCCAAAAGTCCCTATCTGGTATGCAACTATGGATCCTGAGAAGGTAATATATTTAATACAAAGGAAATTAAAAGGAAAATTATTTCCCATGCTGGGCTCTCTAGGAACTAGCTCTGGGAGTGCGGGCTACTGCACTTTGCATTAGATGACAAATTAAGTTAGCCTTACATTTATGTTATGAAATTCCACAGGGTATTGTTCTGGCTCCATGCTGTTTAAGATCTGCATGAAGAAAGGTTTTATGAATACTGAAAGTGAAGTATAATCAATACAGTAAAGATACCCAGCTCTACTTCTCCTATTCAACAAGATCAAGATGTCTTCAATGAGCGACTAAAGACATTAGCAGGCTTGGATGAAGCCTAACAAACTCAAACTCGATGCAAATAAAACAGACGTGCTTTTTAATCAAGATTAAACCTAACCTGGATAGTCCACCAAGACTGATCTCGTCAGATTTCAGAAACCAAGCAAGGAAGACCACCAAAGTCCAGGGTTGCTGTGCAGAGGCAGCCAACGGAAAACCACTTATTAGTTTCTTGTTTTAAAAAATCCAGCAGGGGTTGCCGTAAGTCAGCTATCACTTGATGGCACCTTCCACCGCCAAACCTAGCCAGGGATTGAACAGTCAAGTGTTCGGGGAGGGGGGCAGGGGGGGTCACACGTTTTCTAGAACAGCAGGCACATTGTTTGAGAGCACCATTAGACTTGTGCTTGCTGAAAGAGGTAACCGCTCCCTCTGTGAGACGTAGTACCTTTAATCCTTATTTGCCAACTGCAGCCCATCTGTGATTAGTAAGGTAATAATGATATATTTGGATTTTTTTTTTGGCTTTAAGACATGTTTTTATTATGTATGCTTCAATCTGTTAGCTGCCTTGGTGACCTTAATGAGGGAGAAAGACAGGGCATAAATATTGTAAATAAATAATCAATCTTTGAAAGCCTTATTCATTCGCCACTCCTGTCAGAGACAAGATCTTTTCTGTGGTGGCCACTTGTTCGTGGAACACTTTCCTATCAAGCTGGCACTGAAGCATCTGCAGCTTCTGACATGATTAAAAATATTTTGATTTTGGCCAACTTGTTGAGCTTTTTGGGTACAGTGGCTAGTTTGGGTATTGTTCTCTGAATTGCTGTGCTATAAAGTGTTGTGTTTGGATGTGCTGTTACCTAATTTATTTTGCTGCTTCACTATTTTTAATTAATTGTTTACTGCTGCTGTTTTGATATTGTATATTTTATTCTTGTTGATACTGTTTTATTTAAATTCATTTTATGCTTTTTAATGGTCTCTGTTAATCACCTTTGTAATACTTAGAGCAGTGTTATGCACACCAATCACACTTATACTATGACTGTGATTTCAGTTTCAAATAATTATCCTACTATATAAAAGGCTAACCGTGTTCCTGGCAACTCACTTGCTACCCTGGTCTGCCTCCAGAGGGCGCTGTTGTGGAGGGAAGCCCAGATGAGGCAGCTGATCCCTCCAGAGAGTGCGTCGCAGTAGGAAGCCCAGGTTGGGATCAGGCGCAGAGCAGGTAGCAATGTCTGATCCACGCCTTCACCCAGCCAGGTTCAGGAGCGGAGCAGGTAGTGCCTCCCCTTCATCCAGCTGGGATCAGGAGGGGAGCAGGTGGAAATGCCCACCCCCACCCTCACCCAGCCGGGATCAGGAGCGGAGCAGGTGGCAATGCCTGCTCCCCGCTTCACCCAGTTGGGATCAGGAGGGCAGCAGGTGGAAATGCCCACCCCCACCTCACCCAGCCGGGATCAGGAGCGGAGCAGGTGGCAATGCCCTCCCCCGCTTTACCCAGTTGGGATCAGGAGTGGAGCAGGCAGCAATGCCCACCCCCGCCATCACCCAGCCGGGATCAGGTGTGGAGCAGGTGGCAATGCCCTCCCCTGCTTCACCCAGTTGGGATCAGGAGTGGAGCAGGTAGCAATGCCCACCCCCGCCATCACCCAGCCAGGATCAGGTGTGGAGCAGGTGGCAATGCCCTCCCCTGCTTCACCCAGTTGGGATCAGGAGTGGAGCAGGCAGCAATGCCCACCCCACCTTCACCCAGCAGAGATCAGGCACAGAGCAGGTGGAAATGCCTACCTCCCTTCACTTGGCAATGCCCCCCCGCCCCGCCCCCCCCACGCACACATTCATCCAGCTGGGATCAGGAGCAGAGCAAGTGGCAATGCCCCCCCCCCCAGTGTTGTTCTGCTATAGGAATAATTTGTAACCGCATTTTCCTGTATGGACAATTTAGGAGGAAAATGAGGGCTTTGGCACAACACCAAGGGAAATGTGGATGCAGCCTATTAAAAAATCTGATTGCATGAGGCTCCTCGGCCATCAACTGCCAATAATTCCCTCAGCTGTTTGAAGAGGCTGAAAGGAAAGGCTCTGCCTCCGTGACCAGCACAAACCAGACACCAGAAATGGAATAACACCCAAACAAGCAGGGAACATAAATCTCCCTGAATACTCTTCCTGACCTTTGCTAAACTTAAAGAAGCATCTGTAATTTAAAAACAAATAATTAAAATTCATGAACAAAACTGGCATTTCTCTCTTAACTTAATTACTTATCTTTTGTTTCAGTTCTGTATTAGACTTGATAGTTTTCAAATTTCTGCAACTCAAACCCCCTTGCACTGTTCATTAGATGTCTCAGCTGTTTGTTAATTTACACCGTGTAATCTGCCTTGAGTGAAGGAGAGAAAAGGAGACTATAAATAACCTTAATAAATATATACATTATAAGGTGGGGCTTTTTTGTGGGTGGTACTCACCAATACAGAGTAAAGACACCCTTTGGCAGGACTCTTGCATCCCGTGGGGGGAATTGGAGGAAATCAGTGCAAATTTTTATATGAAAAAAGCACCTTTTTCTTTTTTTAAAGCACTGTTATAAAGATTAGGCAAGTTCATTTAGTGAAGTGAACCCCTCCTCCACATGGTATTACCGCAGCATCTTGGCATTTATTTGGTCCAGCAACTTTGCATTCACTACATGAACACCATAAACAACAAAGCCCTGGCAGAATCAGCGGGGCAGGGAGGGAGACACACACCACACACAACTAGACTTTGGCCCACTTGGAGGTCAGGGCCTGCTGCTAGATAAGCGGTGCTGTACCAGTTAGGAATACTAAGTGTTCTGCTATTTAATTCAACACATGTATAAATGGAAGTTGACCCAGCATGGCCACAGTTGATTTCAAAAGAGGAAATTTCTTAGAAACGAAGGGATTAGTTAAAAGAAAAGATGTAAAGGAGAATCTAGATACTCTTAATATGCATTGGGGTTGTTTGGTGGTGATTAGTATTCTGAAGAGTTTAACTAATTATTTTAATTTAATTTTTTTAAGCCACCTCAGTTACAATTTTGCAGAATCAGGTTTAAAAATATAAAAAGAGGAGTGCCTGCTTGCTCCACTCGCCAACCCTGTAACTCATTGCACTCATGATATTTAATGGCAGTTTGAATACCAAATGAGTAGTTTTGCCTTCTGCCGAAAGAGTTGCAGGAATACCGGATGAGGCAAAAGCGAGGACTTTCATTCATTTTGGGCAAAGTGTAGCTAACATCAGGTTTATGACAAATTTCATATCCCGCCTTTCTCCCCAAGCCAGGAGTCAGAGCCACGCAGGAACATTCTCTGCCCCTGAGCGGCCATAATGCCTGCCCATCCCACTGTTCCGCTCAGCCCCTTGGGCAACGAAAAGCAGGAACTCCAGTGCCCTTGTTCTTTACATGCATGCCAGAGCCAAGCTACAAGTGACGCCTGACACAGGTTGGACACTTGTCGGCTTCCCTCAAGTTTTGATGGGAAATGTAGGCATCCTGGTCTTGCAGCTGTAATGGAGAGCCAAGCTGTAAAACCAGGACGCCTACATTTCCCATCAAAACTTGAGGTAAGCCGACAAGTGCCCAACCTGTGTCAGGCGTCACTTGTAGCTTGGCTCCCAAGGCAGCCAAAAATGGTAGCTCTAGAGGGACTTGTTGTAACACACCAGGTGAGGCTCCAACACCCACCTGAAGGTCCCAACCCCTGGAGTGAAGATGACTGCTGTACACCACATGCAATTCTATAAATCTCTATCATGCCTCCTTTTAGTTATCTTCTTTCAAAATTAAAAAGTACCAAACTCTTTACGCTTTCTTGATAGGGAAGGTAATCCCCTTCCCTGATCACTTTGGTTGCATTTTCTGAATTATTTTTAGCTCTACATTTTGTGGGGTGATCAGACCTGTCTATGTTACCAGACATTCCAAATTCAGCCATTCTATAAATTTGTACAATGACATTATGTAACTGGCCATTTAATGTTTGTTTCTTTATAACCCATGGCATGGAATTTGTCTTTTTCACTACTATGCAATGAGTCGACATTTTTATTGAGCTACCCAACATTACACCAAGATCTTTTCATCGCTAGTTATTGCTAGTTTAGACCCACCCCCCATAAAAGTAAGAAATTTTTTCCTAATTTGCATCACTTTACACTTACTTACTTTCAACCTCATCTGTAATGTTATTGCCCACTCATGCTATTCTGAGAGATGCATCTGAAGCCCTTTGCAATCTGCCTTTGTTTTCATCATTTTTAATAATCTAGTGTCATTTGCCAACACAGCTAGTTCACTGTTCCCCTGGATTCCATGTCATTTATGAACACATTAAAAAACACCGTCTCCCGTTCAGATCTCTACCGAATTCCACTGCTTGCCTCTTTCCTGTGTGCATCCTCTGTTCAATCCTCTGTTTCCTGCTGCTTAACAAATTACAGATCTGCACGAGGACCGGTCCTCTTCTCCCAGGACTTCACTCTGCTCAAGCAGAACAAGGATGCAACCAGCTCAGCATCTTTCCTGTCTCCAACAGTGGCTAGCCAAATACTATTGAGCAGCCTACGAGCAGGGTATGAAGGCAACCGTATCCCCTCCCCGCTATCAAACGGGGGGGGGGGGCAAGTTGTTCTGCCTATCTGCTGGAGCGATGTTTCCCAATCAGGATTCCACAGAACGCTGGGGTGCACGGGACATCGTCGGGGGATCCATGAGAAATAAAAATGTTGAAATGCCATGAAAAATGCCAAATATCCCTCGAAATACCACAGTTATTAAGGTTATATTTAGTTGCATTATGCCTGGGTTACAGAGCACTGACAATACAAATAACAATAATTGAATTGAACTCCCTGCCATCAACTTCTTTTGGCCTGTAAATGTTCTCATATGTAGGGCTCCTGGGGACTTGAAAAATTAATTTAGGGGTTCCTTCATGGAAAAAGGGTTGGACCACACTGAGCTGAAGGTCCAGCCTAGCCATCATGTGGCCTCTCCTCTACGAATCTGCCTAATCCCTCACTCTGCCTCTGTTTCTTATTCGAATTGTCTTTTCTCAATCCTCTTAATCCTAATTAAAAGATACCTTCTTACCTACAAATAAACCACTTTCTCCACAACAGACCCATGCAAAAGCTACAAGCTAATAAACATTTACACGCATGTGTACCTATTAGTAATATATGGCGTAAAACTGAAAGAAAATAAACTTTAGTAGAACTCACTATTCTTGACCAGGTCCATTCCCGTTTTAAATACTGGATCTAACAAGCCAAAGCACGAGTTCAGCCTTTTCACAAGTAACACAAATTGAGCTTTTGCTACCTATCATTCAGACTCAACATCTACAATGGCAAGTATTCCCACCTGCTGTTCTCTGTTAACATTCACACAGCTGGGTCAAGAAAAGCTACACAGTATATTTCATGCCAAGTGTTAAAATGCTCCAGTCCCTTTCACCAATCAGGCGTCAAAAGGCTCTCTCACACACTTACCCATTTTATTATGTACAAAATCCACAACACAGCTAATGATAAAATGAATTCATCCAAGAACTAAGAAATGTGTATTTTCAAAGCCACTTAGATACTGAGAGAATATTTGCAGCGAGAACTTGTATAAGCTTTGATGTTGTTCTACATTTAACAGTAATTGCTTTTGTCCCCCACAAGCACCAGAGTTCAAAATACTAATAAATATAAATGGACTAGCAAATTGCCCATCATTATGACAGGCAGGGTGTGTGGAGGGGCAACTTGTCTATTACTGCAATCCCAGCCAGCGAAGAACGGGTCATGTAGTGTCAGTAGGAGAAGGCACATTTACCAATACGGTTCACTGCTCCAGATGCAATTTTACTTTGGGCATTGCATCTAAACTAAGAGCCAGAGGAGTCGGCCGCGTTAGTCTGTACTTGCAAAATAGCAAAGAGTCCAGTAGCACCTTTAAGACTAACCAACTTTATTGTAGCATAAGGTTTCGAGAACTACAGCTCTCTTCGTCAGATGCATCGACTGGACTCTTTACTATTTTGCATCTAAACTAAAAAGCTACTGATTCTTTACAAGTCTCTTCAATCATAAATCCTGTTTGCTCTAATATGTTATTTTCAGAAAGGATCAAATGTTGACACTCCTATTTAAGGACAACCTGTGACAGTAAAGCTTTCCCATAAAACAACAGCTGAGCAAACTATAAATGAGGCTTTAGCCATTTTCAACCAAGCCCAAGCCCATTTTCAACCATTTTCAACCAAGCAAACGGGCAGATCAGGTGCCAGACATTTCAGTTGAAATGGTCGAAGCAGTCATCACAAAACATAAGTGAATCACAAAACATAAGTGCACACCACACAATGTGCTACCGGGGCGGGGGCGGGGGGACAAAACACTGCTTGCCAGGAAGCACAAGGTACCTCTTGTCTGAAAATGTACACAAAACTGGAGTTCAGAATTAGCATCCAGAAGCAGGGGGCCTGCAAGGACTTGCCGGGGCATTTCATTTTCCCCACCCCCACAATTCCTTCTTTCCATGAAAACCCCTGTCCCTGCTTCCTCCTCTCCTTCCCACCCACCAGCCAACCTACCTTTATCTCCACTCCTGCTTCCCTCGCCTTGGCAGCCTCTTCCCAGAAAAGCTATGGCCAAATTCCATGGCGACAACTAAGCCAGGCCCAGCTGTGCAGTAGTGAATCTTCAAGAACTTGCGGGGTGGGCACCTCATTTCCCCCTGTAGCCTTCCCGACGCCATTTCCTCTTTCCCTGTATCCTCTGCTTCCTTTTCTTCTCCCACCAACCCATGTTTTATCTGCCTCCCCCATCTTCAACTATAAATTTACTTCATTTATACCCCACCTTCCTCCAAAAGTAGCGTACGGTGTTCTCCTCTCCTCCGTCCTCACAAAACCCCTGTATGCTGAGGGTGTATGACCGAGCCCAGGGTCTCCCAACAAGCTTCCCTGGCAGAGTGGGGATTCGAACTTGGGTCTCCCAGATCCTAGTCTGACACACTAAACACTATACCACACTTGGTTTAGTGGGATCGCTGCTGCTGAACAGGCCTGGGTGAATAATGCCAGCCGCACAGCAACAAATCAGCTGGGGGCTGCTTCCGGCCTGGCCCTGGTGAGTCCCTCAGCAAAAGCCAAAACAGCCCAAGAAAGGGCCCTGCCCTTCCACCTGTGTTTTCAAGGCAGAAATCCAAGCGGGTAAGGCTGTGGTGCTTGCCTAGCAAAAGCCACTGAGGCTTTCATTGTGTAAAGCTACAGGTGCTCCTATCATTTTGTCGGTTTCTATGGCCCAACTTTTCTCTTAATTTCAGATTTTTCTGCAACCTGCTTTTCGTAGGAAGGTCGGTCTTGTCTGCCTGTGAACCCCAGGCTCTAGATTTAAATAACCACAAATCTGGCCATGCATTGATGCCAATTCTCCACAGAAGCTCCTGGAGCTTTGCCCAGCAACGTGCACCATCTCAAAGGAAGCGTCCCGTGGCAGCCGCCCTTCCTCAGATGTGCACATCTCATACCAGGAGCCTACAGATCCGAGTCTTAAACGTGAAAAGGCCGCCTGGCTGTAGAGAACGGCTCAACGTCCCGGGAAGCGGCCTGGGCAGCGGTAAGGGGCAGAGGCTTCCTGCCTGCGGCTGGGCTGCCCCCAGGGGCGACGTAAAGCCCCTTCAACGGACCTGCTGCCCCAAGGATGGCGACCGTGCAGGCCCTCCGCGGCCGGCCACCAGCAGAGGACTAGCCCCCCACGCCCTGCAACGAAACCACTTCTTTAAACTGATGCTTCTTTAAACCGGGTCAGTTTTAATGCGCGTCAAAGAACGTCCTCGGCCAACGACAACCCGAGCCCGGCTGCGGGGCGGCTGGCGGCCAGGGAACTCCCGGGCTCTCCTGGGCGCCCCTGAAGCGGCGAATGGGCCGGGCGGGGGTGGGCAACGGGCGCCGCTTCAGACGCCCGCCGCCCGCCGCTCCAGAGCGCCGCCGCCGCCCCGCGCAGGCAGGAGCGACGTGCGAAGGAAGCACGTGGAGAGGCGGCGGCGGCTCCGCCGGGGCAGGGCACGGCAGGGCAGGGGCAGCCTGGCTGGGCACATCCCGCTCGCCTCGCGGCTTCCCCTTGGCACGCTCGGACCGGGAGGGAGCGACAAGCGGGCTGGCGCACAAGCCGGGCAGGCGCAAGCGACCAGCCGCGGAGCCGCCCGGCGAGGCGACGGAGCGGGGCGTTCGTGCCCCCCGGGACGGGAAGGGCAGGGCAGGCGGGAGGCGCCGGGCGGAGGTCCCCGCCGCGGGGGAGCCGCTCGCGTTCCGCCGGGCTTCGCCCCAGGAAGGGCGGCGGCGGCGGGCAGCATCGGCGGGGCGCCTCGGGACGCCCGCGGGGTCCGCCCCAGCCTCGCCCGGCTGCCGCCTACCTTGCTGCGGATCTGGCCCGAGGTGGAGACTTTGCGGATGAGCTTCTGCGGCCCCTCGTGCTCCCCGTCGCTGTCCGACGACTCCTCGCCGGCCGCGGCGCCCCCGGCCTCCCCTGGCTGTGCCGGGAGCCCCGCGCCGCCCAGCCCGCCCTCGGCCTCGGCCATCTTCTCGGCCCCTGCCCGGCAAGACGGAGCCCAGGCCAGGGAAGGAAGCACGCGAGTCCGGCTCCCTGGCTCGCTCGCGCCGCGGCCGCTCCCTCCTGCGCCTCCTGCGCCTCGCGGCCGCTCGCTCTCGCCGGGGCGGAGACCAGGAGGAGGAGCCGCCCAGGAGCCCCGCCGCCCGAGGAGGGGCCCGGCCACGACCGGCCGCCCCTGCCGCCATCTTCGGCCCGGAGGCCGCTCGCGGGGCGCCGGACGGGACGGGCTGAGGCGGCGCGCTCCTCTCCGGGCCAAGGCATCGGGCCTTTGGGGCGGGACCCCCGGCCCCGAGCGGAGCTGCCCGGCGCCGAGGAGAGGCGGCGGGGGCGCGCCCTTGGACGTCAGCCCCGCAGGGATCCCTTCCGAGTCCCCTTCCAGCAAACGTGGCGAGGCAGCGGGAAACGCGCCCCAAAGCCTTCCTCCGAGGAGGACGCTCCGCTTCCGCAGGGACCAAGGCAGCCGCCGCCCAGTCCCTCGGGAGTCAGCGACTGGGCTCGTGGGCTCCGTTCAAACGGCCACGGCTGACTCGCGGGAACTCCGGCGCCCGCGCCCGAGTCTTGCTGTTCTACTAGGACCCACAGGGCTACCCGGGATGCCCAGAGACAATACATGGCTGCCCAAAGAGAGGGCATGATTGCCAATAGAGAATTAGGGAGAATTTGCTTGCCCCTAGAAAATAATGGAACTCATCCTTGCCCATAGGGAATAATGTGGAAAGGCACTGCCCATAGGGTATAATGAAATACACCAAAGTAGCGTAAACTACACGTGAAGGAAAGAATTAATATACAAATACTATAGGATGAAAGAATCAATAAACATATTTACTCAATGAAAAACATGTCAGTCAGAAGATAAACATCAATGAATCAAACAGCAATGGAATAACGGAGACAGCAATTGCTCTTTGGGAATAATGGAAATGGTGCTTACCTGTACGAAATAATGGAGAAAGCAACTGCACATAGGAAATAATGGAAAACATGGTTGCCCCTAGGGAATAATGGAGACAGCAATTGCCATAGGGAATAACGGGAACCAATCTTGCCCATAGGGAATAATGGAGACAATTATATTGTTGAAGGCTTTCACGGCTGGAGAACAATGGTTGTTATGGATTTTCTGGGCTGTATAAGCGTGGTCTTGGCATTGTAGTTCCTGACCTGTAGCACCAAAAGCCAGAAATCTCTCAGTGTCACTGTAACGCTGAGAGATTTATGGCTTTTGGTGCTACACCTCTGAAGATGCCAGTCACAGCTGCTGGCGAAACGTCAGGAACTACAATGCCAAGACCACGGCTATACAGCCCGGAAAATCCACAACAACCAATGGAGACATAGGGAATAATGGAGACAGTGATTGCCCACAGAGAATAATGAAAACAGCAATTGCCCATGGGGAATAATGAAGACAGCAATTGCTCATCCTACTATATAATTGAGTGAGCATATTTCAGACAACTCACTTTATACCCTGGTGCACCACCAGAGGGCACTGCCATGAAGGGAAGTCTAGGCAAGGCACCATCTACCTCCAGAAAATGTGCCATGGTGGGAAGCCCAGGACAGGAGCACCCTGGGCTCTGGCCCTGCTGGAGTCAGGAGCTAAGCATGCAGCAATGCCTGCCCCCCTTCAACCTGCCAGAATCAGGAGCAGAGCAGGTGGCAATGCCCGTGCCTCCTTCGCCCAGCTGGGATCAAGCTCGGAGCAGGTGTCAATGCCTGCCCCCCCCCTTCACCCAGGTATAGTCAGGTACAGAGCAGGAGGCAATGTCCCCCCGCCTTTACCCAGCATGTATCAGGAGTGGAGCAGGTGGCAATGCAAGTAGCAAAGCCCACCACCCCTTCACATGGCCAAGATCAAGCAGATCAGGTGTGGAGCAGATGAAAATGCCCACCCACCCCCCTTCACCAGCTGGAATCAGTGACAAAGGAGGAGCGAATGCCTGCCTGCCCGCTCTCCCCTTTCTAGAGCCCGTTGTATTTTTTTCCCCACAGCGGGCTTTGGTGCTAGTAGGAAATAATAGAGACAGCGATTGCCCATAGGGAATAATGGAAAGCAATCTTCCCTATAGGTAATAATGAAAACAGCAATTGTCCAAAGAGAATAATGGAAATCATGCTTGCCCATAGAGAATAATGCAGACAGTGATTGCCCATAGGGAATAACAGAAAGCATGCTTTCCATAGGGAATAATGGGGACAGTGATTACCCATAGGGCAGGGGTGGGCAATTGTTTTGGCTCGGGGGCCACTTTGTGGGAGCGGAGGTTAGCAGAGGGCCACACCTTTTAAAATGATTGCATTCATTAGTTAACTTTGCATTACAGAAAAGGTATAAATTGTATCAAGGCGGATTTTTCTGACTGTCTTGGCGGGCCACAAAAAACTCTGTAGTGGGCCGCATGTGGCCCGCGGGCCGCAATTTGTCCACCCCTGCCATAGGGAATAATAAAAACTGTTTGCTTCTATGCTCTAATGGACACAGCGATTGCCCACACGGAATAATGAAAACAGCACTTTCACATAGGGAATAATGGAGGCAGCAATTGCCCTTAGGGAATAATGGAAAACATGATTGCCCTTAGGGAATAATGGAAATCATATTTACCCATAGAAAATAATAGACACAGCGATTGCTCATAGGGAATAATGGAAACCATAGTTGCCCATAGGGAATAATGGAGTAAGCAGTTGCCCAGAGGGACTAAAGAAAACAGCGATTGCCCATAGGGAATAATGGGGACAGAGATTGCCCTTAGGGAATTACGGAAATGATGCTTACCCATAGGGAATATTGAAAACAGCTTTTGCCCATAGGGAATAATGGAGACAGCAATTGCACATAAAGAATAATGGAAAGCATGCTTGCCCATAGGGAATGATGAGAACAAATGATTGCCCATAGGGAATAATGAAAATGATGCTTGTTCCTAGGGAATAATGGAGACAGCGATTGCCCTTAGGAAATAATAAAGACAGTGATGGCTCATAAGGAATAATGGAAAGCATTCTTGGCCTTAAGGAATAATGAAAACAGCGATTTCACATAAGGAATAATGGAAATCATGCTTTCCCATAGGGAATAATGCAGACAGCAATTGCCCATAGGGAATAATTGAAATGATGCTTGCGCATAGGGAATAATGGAGACAGCAATTGCCCATAGGGAACAATAGAAACTGCTTGCCTATAGGGACTAATGGATACAGGAATAATGAAAAAGGCGCTTGCCCATAGGGAATATGGAGACAGCGATTGCTCCTAGAGAATAATGGGAAGCATGGTTGCCCATAGGGAATAATGAAAACAGCGAGTGCCCATAGGGAGTAATGGAAATCAAGCTTGCTCGTAGGGAATAATGCAGACAGCCATTGCCATAGAGAGTAATAGAAACTGCTTGCCTATATGGACTAATAGACACAGTGCTTGCCCATAAAGAAGAATGAAAACAGTGCTTGCCCATAGGGAATAATGGAGACAGATATTGCCCATAGAGAATAGTGGAAATCATGCTTACCCATAGGGAATAATGGCTATAGCGATTGCCCACAGAAAATAATGGACATAGCGATTGCCCACAGGGAATAATGGACAGAGTGATTGCCCATTGGGAATAATGCAAACCAGAGTTGCCCATAGGGAATAATGGAGACAGCAATTGCCCATAGGGAATAATGGAAACCATGCTTGCCCATAGAGAATAATGGAGACAGTGATTGTCCATAGGGAATAATGAAAATGATGCTTGCTCCTAGGGAATAATTGAGACAGCGATTGCCCATACGGAATAATGAAAAAGGTGCTTGCCCATAGGGAATAATGAAAATTATGCCTGCTCCAAAGGAATAATTGAGACAGCAATTGCCCACGGGGAATAATGAAAAAGGCACTTGACCATAGGGAATAATGGAGACAACGATTGCTCATAGGAAATAATAGAGACAGCAATTGCTCATAGTGAATAATAGAAAGCATATTTGCTCACAGGGAGTAATGAAAACAGCGATTGTCCATAGGGAATAATGGAGACAGCAATTGCCCTTAGGGAATAATGAATATAGCGATTGTGACACTGAGAGATCTCTATCTTTTGGTGCTACACCTCTGAAGATGCCAGCCACAGCTGCTGGCGAAACGTCAGGAACTACAATGCCAAGACCACGGCAATACAGCCCGGAAAACCCACAACAACCATCGTTCTCCGGCCGTGAAAGCCTTCGACAATACAATATAGCGATTGCCCATTGGGGATAATGGAAATGATGCTTGCCCATGGGGATTATTGAAAACAGTGATTCCCCATAGAGAATAATGCAAACAGCAATTGCCCATAGGGAATAATGGAAATAATGCTTTTCCATAGGGAATAACAGAGACAGCAATTGCCCATAGGGAATAATGGAATACATCCTTGCCCGTAGGGAAGAAAGGAAAGCATGCTTGCCCATGGGGAAGTAATGTAGACAGTGATGGCCCATAGGGAATAATGGAAACTATGCTTGCCCATAGGGAATAATGCACACAGCGATTGCCCATAGGGAATAATAGAAAGCATGCTTGCCCTAGGGAATAATAGGAACAGCGATTGTCCATAGGGAATAATGAAAACAGCACTTGCCCATAGGGAATAATGGAGACAGCGATTGCCCAAGGGGATTCATAGAAATGATGCTTACCTGTCGGAAACAATGGAGACAGCGATTGCTCCTAGAGATTAATGGAAAACATAATTGCCCCTAGAGAATAATGGAAATCATGCTTGCCCACAAGGAATAATGGAAACAGTGATGGCCCGTAGGGAGTAATGGAAATCATGCTTGCCCATAGGGAATAATGGAGACAGCGATTGCCCATAGGGAAGAAAGGAAAGCATGCTTGCCCATCGGGAGTAATGGAGAAAGTGATGGCCCATAGGGAATAATGGAAATCATTTTTTAAAGAATTTTATTGGATGGGTTTACAAACATACATATAGAAATCATTATCATTATTCACTCCATTGCATTTTCCCCATCCTTTCCCCCCCCCCTTTTCTGGTGACTCCCAGCAGTTTTCCATACCCAACTTAATCTAAAAAGTATATCATATAAATTCTTAAAGTCTATAATAATAATGTAATAATGTAATATATATCTTTATTATACCTATCAAATCTCTTTAATTATCTTAACAATCTACACTAACTATATTGCTTATCTTAGTTAAAAATATAAAAATTATATAAGTAATAATAGGTACATATACTAACTAAAAAAAACCCACATATATATATGTAACATACTATTCCTTACATACCAATTAACTATATTATCTATATTTCACATATACTCCCTATAACCTTATTACTCATAATTATACTCCCCTGTAAATATACTATACTAATCCATAAAATACAGTAAAATATACCCCTTTTTAACCTTAAGTAAGTTTCTATCTCCCCTACTTCTCCAAAGACCACAGTTTCCCCTTCATGTCCCACTTTTTCTCAACATATTTCTTAATTTTTTCCCAGCTTAATGTATAGTCCAATTCTTCTTGTTCTTTCAATTTCCTTGTTAATTTGTCCATTTCTGCCATATTCAAGACTTTCAGAATCCAGTCTTCCATAGATGGTACCTCCTGAGTCTTCCACATCTGTGCGTAACACATTCTTGCCGCCGTAATCATATAAAACACCATAACTCTGTCCATTTTATCAAAAACTTCTAGGTTCATACATAATAACAGCAATTCCGGGGTTTTATTTATATTCCTTTGTAAAATATCTGACATAACTTTAACTATATCCCCCCAGAACTGGGGAGGAATAATGGAAATCATGCTTGCCCATAGGGAATAATATAGACAGCGATTGCCCATAGGGAATAAAGGAAAGCATGCTTGCCCATAGGGACAAAGACTCCCATAGCGTGCTTACTCCCTATGGGCATGCTTTCCCATAGGGAGTAACGAAGACTCCCATAGCGATTGCCCATAGGTAATAATGGAAAGCATAGTTGCCCTTAGGGAATAATGAAAACAGCGTTTGTCCATAGGGAGTTATGGAGACAGCAATTGCCCCGTAGGGACTAATGAAAACAGTGATTGCTCATAGGGAATAATGGGGACAGTGATTGCTCATAGGGAATAATGGGGACAGTTATTGCTCATAGGGAATAATGGAAAGCATAGTTGCCCATAAGGAATAATGAAAACAGAGATTGAGACAGCAATTATCCATAGGGAATAATGGAGGCATAGTTGCCCAAAGGGACTACTCAAAACAGTGATTGCCCATAGGGAATAATGGGGACAGCGATTGCCCAAAGGGAATTATGGAAATGATGCATGCCGATAGGGAATATTGAAAACAGCGATTGTCCATAGGGAATAGTGGAGACAGCAATTGCCCATATGGAAGAATGGAAATGGTGCTTGTCCAAAGGGAACAATGGAAACCATGCTTGCCCGTAGGGAATAATGAAGACAGCGATTGTCCATTGGGAATAATGGAATTCATGCTTGCCCGTAGCCAATAATGGAGACAGCGATTGCCCATAGGGAATAATGGAAACCATGCTTGCCTGTAGGTAGTAATGCATACAGCAATTGCCAATAGGGAATAATAGAATGCATGCTTGTCCTAGGGAATAATAGAGACAGCTATTGCCCATAAGGAATAATAGAAAATGCTTGCCCATGGAGACTAATGGACACAGTGATTGCCCATAAGGAATAATGAAAGCAGCGCTTGCCCATAGGGAATAATGGAAACAGCGATTGCCCATAGGGTATAATGGAAAACATAATTGCCACTAGGGAATAATGGAAATCATGCTTGCCCACAGGGAGTAATAAAGACAGTGATTGCCCGTTGGGAATAATGGAAAGCACAGTTGCCCATAGGGAATTAAAAAAACAGCTATTGTCCATAGGGTATAATGGAGACAGCAATTGCCCATATGGAATAATGGGAATAGCGATTACCCATAGGGAATAATGGAAATGATGCTTGCCCATAGATAATATTGAAAACAGTGATTCCCCATAGGGAATAGTGGATACAGCAGTTGCCCTTACGGAATAACAGGAAAGATGCTTGCCCTAAGGGAATGATGGAAACCATGTTTGCTCATAGCGAATAATGGAGACAGCAATTGCCCATAGGGAATAATGGAATACATGCTAGCACATAGGGAATAATGGAGACAGTGATTGCCCATAGGGAATAATGGAAAGCATGCTTGCCCATAGGGAATAATGGAAACAGCGATGGTCCATAGGGAATAAAGGAGACAGTCATTGCTATTGTCTGTAGGGAATAAATGAGACTGCAATTGCCCATAGGGAAAAATGGAAATCATAGTTGCCCATAGGGACTAATGAAAACTGTGATTGCTGATAGACTTCCGACTTGGGAATCATGGTGGTCTGACGCAGTTCGGGGAGCTGAGCTGTCCAAGTTGCTGTTTGTCAGGGCTGGTGGGGTGCTAGATCGCCCAAGGCCCCCTGCTCTCAGGCGGAGAGCAGGCAAGAACGCTTGAGACCCCGAGGGCGTGTAGATCTCGGCTGAGGGGGGGTTCTGCGCAAAGGATTCCCTCCCAGCCCTGAGGTACCGCTCTAATAAGGGTGGCAGAAAGCTCTGCAGCAGCTTTGGAGTAATTGAGTTGGCATAGGATCGCCATACCCAAGCTTCAGTAACTAATTTGGACTAATCTGAACATTTGAAACAGTGATTACAACCCAGAAAAGACCTGACAAGGTTGAGATCGTTATCTCTTCTATGAGTTTGAAATTGGATTAGAAGATTTAAATTCAAGCAGAAAGCTGAAGTAGAAAGTTTAAAAGGACTAATTAAGTTCACCCCAGTAAAAGAATTGTATGAAAAGAAGCTTTTAGAAAAGAATTAGAGGCAAAGAAAGGATTATTATTTACATACCTGTGGTTTAAAGAGATAGCGAACTGTGGGAACGGAGAAACATTGCGAGAGAAAGTAGCGGTGCGACGACGGGGAAGGAACAGGAAGTGCATCATAAATATCGAGATGCGAGGCTAGAGTGGCTGTGAAGGGAAAGGTGGAAGCGGAAGTGCGCCATTTTGAAAGAGGGCAAGGGCAAGCCCTCATTGCAACCGGAAGTGGGCCATCTTGGAGAAGGGTAAGGGCAAAGCTTCGATTTAAAACCATAGAGAAAAGACGCCCGCCATTTTGGACAGTTAAAGCACTAATTTTTGGACAAAATACTAGTAAAACAAGAAATTTAATTTGGGAACTTAAATATTTAAGCCACGGAATTGCGAAAGAGAGCAGACTCGTGGGAACGGAGCAAATTGAGCCCCATGATGTCGAAAAAGGATTGGCAGTTGGCATTTGATAACTTGGATAAGAAAGTGGCTGAAGGCGACAAAGAACTAAAAGATGTAATACAAGAGATGATGAAGGATCTCAAGGAGACAATTAAATCTGAAGTGACGGAGTTAACAAAGAGTATCGACGAGGTCAAGAAGGAACTACAGACGACGCAGCAAAAAGTTAACAAGGTAGAAGAAAAGACGGAGAAGCTAACCACTACATTTAAAGCAGAAACCACAGGCTTGAATGAAAGAGTGGCGGTGATGGAATGTAAATATATGGAGAGACAACTTAGATTTTGTGGCGTCCCGGAGGAGGAGGGGAAGGTAGCCCAAGAACAGATATCGGAAATACTAGCAGAATTCTTGAATAAAACTATGGAAGAGATCGTAAGACATGTGGACGTGGCGTACAGAATTAATTCAAGATATGCAGCTCAAAACAATTTGCCTAGAGATATGATTGTGCAGTTTACTACCCAAAAAATGAAAGAAGACATTGTGAGCAAGCAATTTCAAAACCCACTGGTAATGGAAGGAAAAAAGGTGAGAATAATGAAGGAGTTACCTAAAAAAATCCTGATAGAAAGGAAAAAATATAGAGATCTGACTCAGATTTTGAAAGAGTTGAATATAAGATACAGATGGGAGATTCCAGAGGGTCTGAGTTTTGAATTTCAAGCAATTAGGAGAACAATCAGATCGCGGCATGAGATGGAGATGTTCTTGTTGGACAATGATAAAGACTTACCTAAAAGACCCAGAATTTGACTATGGAGTGTAAAGTAATATCATGGAATGTAAACGGACTTAACTCACTTTCCAAGCATAAAACTATTTTTCATTGGCTGTCCAAGCAACATTGTAATATAATTTGTTTACAAGAGACCCATGTTAAAAAACAAGATCAAAAGTACTTAAAAAATTACAAATTAGGAAAAGAATTTGCCGCCGCAGCAAAACAGAAAAAAAGGGGAGTTGTGTTATATATCAAGGAGGAGCTGCAATCTAAAATGATAGTTACTCTGAAACCAGATATCTTGCGGTGGAAATTATTTGGAACTCCCAAAAGACACTAATAGTAGGGATTTATGCACCAAATGGAGCTAAAGACAATTTTTTAAAAGAATTACAGAAGCAGTTAGACGGAGTGACTTATTCACAAACAATCCTGGCAGGGGATTTTAATGCAGTGGTAAACTTACAGGAAGACAAGAAAACAAAGGGGACTCAAAAGAAACGGGGATTATTGCCAAAATCTTTTTTTGAAATACAAAAACAAGAAAATTTGGAGGATGTGTGGAGAAAAAATAACTCCAAAGCCAAGCAATTTACCTATTATTCGGCAAGGCACTCGTCGCTATCGAGAATTGATATGATCTGGGCCTCTAAGGAATTGGCAATATGGACTAAAGAGGTTGAAATTATGCCCAAAGTAAGCTCAGATCACAATCCAGTTATGTGGAGATTTGGGAAATATGTTAAAAAAATTTAGATGGAGAATTAACAAATATTTACTGCAACAGGAGGGCAATTTAGATTTGTTACAGAAAGAAACCAGATTTTTTATACAATATAATTTGGATAAATCTGTACCAACGTATAAAGTATGGGATACGTACAAAGCTGTAATGAAAGGTGTCTTAATGGACTTAAATGCGAGAGACAAAAAAAAGGAAAGAAGAAAAAAGGAAAGAAATTCAGGAAAAGATAAAAATCAAAGAGACTCAATTAAAGAAAAGACCGGGGGGAAAGAAATTACACCTGGAGATAAAGATTCTGCAAGAACAATTAAAAGCAATGGAAAACAAAGAATTGGAATGGGAATTGAAGAAACTAAGACAAAAAACATTTGAGGGTGCCAACAAGCCGCCCCCCCCAAATGGCAGCAAAGAAGCAAAGTCCCGCTCTCGGTAAGTCAATCTCGGCTACCTTGCAGAAGGGGGAGTCGCTCAAAGAGTTGGTGCGCAGGGCGGTGGTGGAAGCCATAAAACCCTTTGTTGACAAGTTGAACGAAACTGATCAAAGGGTGGGCTTAATTGAAAGCGAGGTGAAAACCATTAAGGCAGCAGCGGGGGGGGGCAGAGAAGTCTGCTCTGGAAAGTGCGTCACTTGTGAAGGCTACAAAAAAGGAGCTGAAGTTGGTGGAGAACCAGCTGATCGGGCTACAGGTGGAACGAACGCAGACAATTTTGCGTCTCCAAAACGTGAAAGAGGAGGAAAATGAGGATCTGTGGGAGGTGGTCTCGGAACTATTGGCGATACCCGCGAGGACGACTAAAGAAGAGGTTAAAAGCGCCATTTTGGAGGTCCGTCGGGCTTCTTCAAAATATGCAACAAAGCGACAGTTGCCTCGTGAGATCATTATTGACTTTTCATCTAAAAAGATTCGGGACACCATCCTATATAACTCATACAATGCGGATTTGGACTTTATGGGTTTGAAAGTCAAGATTTTGAAGGACGTTCCATTTCTAGTCCGGAAACGGCGTTTTAAATATAAAAAGTTTGCAGCTCTTCTGAGGGACCATGGAATAAAGTACAAATGGTTATTCCCGGAAGGAATATGGTTCAGATATAAAGATCAGGCCTATAAGATATTATCAGAAGATCAACTAAAGGATTTTGAGAATAAAAACCCAGAACTCTGCTGCACCAAGAACGAAGAAAAGGAGGAGCCGGAGGGGGGGGGAGGAGGAGGAGAGCACCGCAACAGCAGTTGCACAGAGAGAACTGCGTCCGGGACCTAGAAGGGGGAGGAAAGTTTAATCAGAATTTGAAATGTTTATTCTCTGTATGACTAACCACTCCATCATTATCCTATGGAGCTATTTTTGTATTATGACAGTATGAAGGGAAACATTGAAGTGTAGTGTTTAGTGTTTGTAGTTCATTCCCCCCCCTTTTTCTTTTCTTTTTTTTTTCTTTTTCCACCCCCCTTTGTCCCTTCCCTCTCCCCTTTCCTTGTGATAGTCTTGTGTAGTGCTGTGTAGTGTTTTGTAGTTATGAAAAATAAAAAAAAATATTAAAAAAAAAAGAGGGTGCCAACAAGCCGGGGAAATATTTAGCTTGGCAATTAAAGAAGGGGAGGGAAAAATGAGTGATAACTAAGATTATAGAAGAAGATAAGATGTTAATGGATCAATCAGCCATAAGTAGAGCATTTTATAAGTTTTATGCCAAACTATATCAGAGTAAAGTGGTAAAGGAGGATAGTATTGATCAATATTTGAGCAAAATTGACTTACCAAAGCTATCTGAGAAGTGGAAGCGAAAACTAAATGCTGAAATAATAGAAACAGAAATTATGGATGCAATACAGTCAACTAAATTGGGGAAGGCACCAGGACCTGATGGAATAACGGCTAAATTTTATAAAGTAATGGCAAAAGTGGTGGTGCCTTTCCTGAAAAAAGTGATGAATGGGATCTTAAAAGGACAAAAGATTCCGGAAACCTGGAATGAGGCTAATGTATCACTGATTCCAAAAGAAGAACAGGACCTATGCAATGTAAAAAATTATCGACCTATATCACTTAAATAATGACTACAAGATTTTTGCGAAAATATTGGTGGAGAGGCTGAAGGAATGGCTGGCTGAATTTATTGCAGAAGAGCAAGCAGGATTTTTACCAAACAGACAGATTAAAGACAATCTAAGGATTGTAATAAATGCAATAGAATACTATGACAGACACTGTGAAAAGGAAGTTGGTTTCTTTTTTGTGGATGCAGAGAAGGCTTTTGACAATTTAAATTGGAATTTTATGTTCGCCACAATGGAGAAGTTGCAGATGGGAAAAGAGTTCATCCAAGCGGTAAGAACTATATATAAAGACCAGTGTGCAGCAATCGTAGTAAATGATGAATTAACTAAGAGACTGGAAATACGGAAGGGTACAAGGCAAGGTTGCCCATTGTCTCCACTGTTGTTTGTCTTGATATTGGAAATTTTATTGATGCAGATACGAGAAGACGACGCCATAAGAGGTATGAAGATTAAGGGATTTACATACAAAGTCAGAGCTTTTGCGGACGATGTAATGGTTATCGTAGAGGATCCAATCCAAAATATGCCAAGATTGTTGGATAAGATAAAAAAATTTGGTGATTTGGCTGGATTTTATGTTAACAAAAGAAAATCTAAGATATTATGTAAGAATATGGTGAAACAAAGACAACAAGAATTAACGGAAATTACCAACTGTGAGGTAACACATAAAGTAAAATATTTAGGAATAGAGCTTACTGCTAAAAATATTGACTTATTCAAGAACAATTATGAAAAGCTGTGGCAACAAATTGATAGAGATTTAATCAAATGGAATAAGTTGAATTTGTCTTGGCTAGGAAGAATAGCAGTAATTAAAATGAATGTACTTCAACAAATTATGTTTTTATTGCAAACAATACCAATAATAAGAGACAACAAGCAATTTGACAAGTGGGAAAGGAAAATATCAGACTTTGTATGGGCAGGGAAGAAGCCTTGAGTGAAGATGAAAGTTTTATGTGATGCCAAAGAAAGAGGGGGATTACAATTACCAAATATAAGATTATACCATGAAGCAATATGTTTGGTGTGGCTTAAAGAATGGATGTTGTTAGAGAATCTTAAACTCTTAACTCTCGAAGGATATAAAAAAAATTTTGGTTGGCATGCGTACTTATGGTACGATAAAATCAAAGCGGACTCTATGTTTCTGCATCATTATATTAGGCGAAGTCTCTTCACGGTTTGGCAAAAATATAAAAAATATTTGGATGAAGGTATCCCGACGTGGGTGGTGCCAATGGAAGCTATTGATCCGAGGATAATTTATAATAGGGAACAATGTGTGTCATATAAAGAGGTGTTGAAAATGGAGCAGAATATGATTAAGCTTAAAACAGAAGATGAAGTATCTTATTATGGATGGTTCCAATATAGGCAGATTAAAGACTTATATGATTCGGATTGTTTAAAATCGGGATTTAAATGGAAAAACTCGGAATTGGAAGAATGTATACTACAAGAAGGCAAGAAAAAGTTTATAAGATGTTGTTAAAATGGTATACAGAAGACGAAACTGTTAAAGTCCAGATGGTGAAGTGGGCTATAAACTGTAATAGAGACATAACAATGGAGGCATGGGAATACTTGTGGAAAAATACATTGAAGATATCGACTTGTACTAATATTAAAGAAAATGTTTATAAGATGATATATAGATGGTACTTAACACCGAAGAAAATAGCATATGGGAATAACAAAATGTCAGATAAGTGCTGGAAATGTAAAAACCATGAAGGTTCATTATATCATATGTGGTGGACCTGTGAGGTAGCAAAGCAGTTCTGGGGAGATATTATAGAAGCTATGACTGCGATTTTACAAATTCAAATAAATAAGAACCCAGAACTGCTGTTGTTGAATTTGAATATGGAGGCAATATAGAACATTACTATTTTACATGGCAACAGCGGCGAGAATTCTATACCTATATCTATTGAAAATTGGGTACAAAAATTGCTGTACATGGCAAAAATGGACAAAATGACAAGAAAGCTGAGAGAACAGAATCCAGAGGAATTCTTTAATGACTGGGGGAAATTGAAACAGTATTTGGAAAAGAAGTGGGACGTAAAGGGAGAAATGTGGGTGCTAGATAACTATTAATTTGGCAGAAGGGAAGAGAGGGCGATCTTTACAAGAGGAGAAGAGATAAGTTAGAAACATGTTGTAATTGTTAATTTGATATTAGGTTTTTTATAGTTTAACATATAATATATATTTTAGTAGTATACTAGAATGAATAAGAAAAGAAAAAGAGATATAAGTAGTAGACTTAGACAGCGGGTTGGAAAACTGTTGGAAGTCTGAGATAAAGGGAGGAGGGGAAAGGGTGAGGGAATATGGAAATGAGGGTATTAATCAAAAAATTTGTAATATTAAATTTTACTCACCCAATAAAAATCTTTTTTTAAAAAAACAGAAAAAAAACTGTGATTGCTCACAGGGAATAATGGGGACAGTGATTGCCAATAGGGAATTATGGAATGATGCTTGCCTAAAAGAAATATTGAAAACAGCGATTGCCCATAGGTAATAGTGGAGACACCAACTGCCCATACCGAATAATGGAAATAATGCTTGCCCATAGGAAATAATGGAGAGAGGGATTCCCTTTAGGGAATAATGGAAAGCATAGTTGCCCATAGGGACTAATGAAAACCGCGATTGCCCAGTCGCGGTTCCCTGGCCATAGGGAATTATGGAAATGATGCTTGCCCACAGCAAATATTGAAAACAGTGATTGCTAATAGGGAATAGTGGAGAAAGGGATTCCCTTTAGGGAATAATGGAAAGCATAGTTGCCCATAGGGACTAATGAAAACCGCGATTGCCCAGTCGCGGTTCCCTGGCCATAGGGAATTATGGAAATGATGCTTGCCCACAGCAAATATTGAAAACAGTGATTGCTAATAGGGAATAGTGGAGAAAGCAATTGCCCGTACAGAATAATGGAAATAATGCTTGCCCACAGGGAATAATGGCGACAGTGATTGTGCCTAGGGAATAATGGAAATCATGCTTCCCCATAGGGGAAGACAGTATAACGGAGACAGTATATTGTCGAAGGCTTTCACGGCCGGAGAACGATAGTTGTTGTGGATTTTCTGGGCTGTATAGCCATGGTCTTGGCATTGTAGTTCCTGACGTTTCGCCAGCAGCTGTGGCTGGCATCTTCAGAGGTGTAGCACCAAAAGACAGAGATTTCTCAGTGTCACAGTGTGGAAAAGATGTTGGCAGGTCATTTATATCTACTCAGGAGGGGTGGGGTTGAGCTGAGTAATCCTGTAAGAGTTTCCCAGGGTGTGGAATGCTAATGGCGGGAGGCTTCACTGTATCCTGAGGAGGTTCTTTTGCATATGGATTGGTGCTTGATCAAGAGTTATTGAGACGTGAAACAGAATGGATTTTCATGTTAAACACCTTAAAACCTCAGGGGTTATACAGTGATTTTTCTTTCCGGTGTTTTCTGGGTTAGAAGATGTTACTGCACCTTTCTGATGTTACTGCACCTTTAAATCAACATGGTTTTCTTAT
This sequence comes from Eublepharis macularius, assembly GCF_028583425.1. Classification (NCBI taxonomy): domain Eukaryota; kingdom Metazoa; phylum Chordata; class Lepidosauria; order Squamata; family Eublepharidae; genus Eublepharis; species Eublepharis macularius. The sequence goes on from NC_072792.1 coordinate 4,556,454, forward strand.
GTGTTAAGAGGCAGAAGCCTATATATACAGATTATTAACACCTGGAGAGACACGTGGACCTGGGATTCTGCGTCACTCTTTGGGTTTTCTGGAATGAGTCAGTTTTCAGGGTAAGCAACCCAGAGTGGGGTCATTTAGTAAATAATGAAAAACAAGAGGCATGTGGATTTAAAATCTTTATGGGCAAGTGCATGAATTAGTGTGTATATGCTCTTCATTGTGTTTGTGTAGTGATCCACCAGCCCCTGAGGAAGTCGTACTGATGAAATCTGCCACTTAGCCGGCTGCAGTTAGGGCTGCATGTGGTTGGACTCCTTGTACAACATCTTTATGAACATCGTGTGAGGCACCTGCAAGGATAAAAAGATAAAAGCAGATGGATTTTGTTTTGACTCATACTTACCATTCTTCTTCACCCATGGAGATCTTGCCTTGTTCATAGAAGAAACGGAACGGGGCATGCAGTTCCCTGCGGCAATTGGACTATTGGGAAATGATAAATGTATTTGGCATGTAATAAGCTAACATATTTGCACTGTTTGCACATTGGACAAATTTGTATATAACACTGCTATTATTTTGCATAAATGTTGAGACTATTTTTGTGAATATCCGGGTGGTTTTCCACTTTGTGCTTTTCTGGGATAAGGAGCAGAGAAGGTGGCAATACCTGTCCTCTTCAACCTACTGGATTAAGCCACTAAGCAGGCAGCAATGCCCACCCTGTCTTCACCCTGCTGGAGTCAGGAGCCAAGCATGCAGCAATGCCTGACCCCCTTTCAACCTGCCAGAATCAGGAGCACAGCAGGTGGCAATGCCCGCACCTCCTTCACCCAGCTGAGATCAGTAGCAGAGCAGGTAGTAAAACCCGCCGCCCACCTTCACCTGTCAGGATCAGGTGCGGAGCAGGGGGCAATACGTGTTCCTCCCGTCACCCAGCATGGAGCAGGTGGCAATGTCCACGCCCATTTACCCAGCTGGGATCAAATGGGGCAGGTGTCAATGCCTGCCCCCCTTCACCCAGGTATAGTCAGGCACAGAGCAGGAGGCAATGTCCCCCCCCTTTACCCAGCATGTATCAGGCACGGAGCAGGTAGCAAAGCCCACCACCCCTTCACATGGCCGAGATCAAGCAGATCAGGCGTGGAGCAGATGAAAATGCCCACCCAGCCCTCCTTCACCAGCTGGAATCAGCGAGGGAGGATGAGTGAATGCCTTCCTGCCCGCTCTCCCCTTTTTAGAGCCCATTGTATTCCCCCCCCCACAACGGGCTTTGTTGCTAGTAGGGAATAATTGAAAATATGCTTGCCATAGGGAATAATGGGGACAGCGATTGCCCATGGTGAATAATGGAAAACATGATTGCCCCTAGGGAATAATGGAGACAGCAATTGCCCATAGGGACTAATGAAAACAGCAATTTTCCATAGAGAATAACAGGGTCAGCGACTGCCCTTAGAGAATTATGGAAATGATGCTTTTCCTAAGGGAATAATGGTAACCATACTTGCCCATAAGGAATAATGGAGATAGCAGTTAGCCATAGGGAATAATGGAAATCATGCTTGCGCATAGGGAATAACGGTGACAGCGATTGCACAAAGAGAATAATGTACACCATGATTGTCCGTATGGAATAATGGGGACATTGATTGCCCTTACAGAATAATGAAAACAGTAATTGGCCACAGAAAACCATGGAGACAGGAACTGCCCATAGGGAATAGTGGAAAGCATGCTTGCCCATAGGGAATAAAGGGAACAGTGATTGCATATTGGGAATAAAGGAAAACATAGTTGCCAGACAAGGGTAAGGGCGGTTGCCTCAAAACAAAACCATAGAGAAAAGACGCCTGACATTTTGGACTTCGTAAATATCAGTTTTTACAAAAATAACCTAAACTTTGACTTTTAAAAATAAAAGAAAATAATATAATAGCACCACGGAGTTAAGGAAAAGAGCAGACTCGTGGGAGCGAAGTAGAGCTAGCCCCACGATGTCGAAGAAGGAATGGCAAATGGCGCTGGAAAACTTAGACAAAAAAGTTTCAGAAGGGAACAAAGAGCTTAAAGATATGATGCAAGAGATGGCGAAAAATTTGAAAGACTTTAAAGAGGCACTTAAATCGGAGATGGCAGAACTAGCTAAGAATATGGATCAAGTTCAAAAAGATATGCAAGTTACACAGCAGAGAGTTAACGCAGTAGAAAAGGCGGCCGATACCTTGGCAGATGTGCAGAGAATGGAGCTGAGAGGCGTGAAGTGTCACACTGAGAGATCTCTGTCTTTTGGTGCTACACCTCTGAAGATGCCAGCCACAGCTGCTGGCGAAACGTCAGGAACTACAATGCCAAGACCATGGCAATACAGCCCGGAAAACCCACAACAACCACAGCGATTGCTCTTAGGGAATAATGGATACAGCAATTGATGGGGACAGTGATGGCCCATAGCAAATAATGGAAATCATGCTTGCCCATAGGGACTAATGGAGACAGCAAATGCCGATAGGGACTAATGAAAACAGCGATTGCCCTTAGGAAATAATAGAGATAGCGGTTGCCCGTAGGGAATAATGAAAATCATGCTTGTGCATAGGTAATAATGGAGACAGCGATTGCCCATAGAGAATAATGGAAACCATGCTTCCCCATAGGGAATAATGGGTACAGTGATTGTGCATAGGGAATAACGAAAACAGCGATTGACCATAGAAAATTATGGAGACAGGGATTACCCATAGGGAATAATGGAAAGCATGCTTTCCCACAGGGAATAATGGGGACAGTGATGACCCATAGAGAATAATGGAAATCATGCTTTCCCTTAGGGACTAATGAAAACAGCGATTGCCCATAGGGAATAATGGAGACAGCAATTGCTCATAGGAAATAATAGAGACAGCGATTGCTTATAGGAAATAATGGAAAGCATGCTTGCCCATAGGGAATAATGAAAACAGCAATTGTCCATAGGGACTAATGAAAACAGCAATTGCCCACAGGGAATAATAGGGACAGCGATTGCCTATAGGGAATTATCAAAATGATGCTTGCCCATAGGGAATATTGAAAACAGCGAATGCCCGTAGGGAATAGTGGAGACAGCAGTTGCTCATAGGGAATAATGGGGACAGTGAGTGCCCATAGGCAAGGCTCATTTGGAGGGGGAATGTACCGGTACACTATTCCATCAGTTCCCCCAACAGTCAGGTGGCCCCACCCACCTGCCTTGAGGCCATTTTTGGCCATTTCAGCCTCAATTTAGGCTGAAACAGCCCACATTGGGGCCAAAACAGCCTGTATTGGATCCATGCCGAGTGGGGGAATGCTCCCCTATCCAGCACCGACCGGATCCCGGTTGTTTCTGCCCCTATCCTGGACGAAACGGTCCCAAAATGGCCATTTTAGGCCTTTTGGGGCACATTTTGGCCTGGATCCGGGCCAAAACGGCCTGGATCCGGCTGAAAATGGCCCAGCTTAGGTCGGTGCTGGGTGGGGGAACCCTCTCCTGTCTGGCACCAATCTGGTCCTGGACGTTTCAGCCCCAATCCGGATCGAAACAGGCCTAAAAAGGCCATTTGGGGCCTTTTTGGGCCAATTTTGCCCTGGATTGGGGCCAAAATGGCTCGGTTTGGTGCCAAAATGGCCCAGATCTGCCGCCTGGCACTGACCAGGTCCAGATTGTTTTGGCCCTGATCCAGGCCCAAACAGGCTTCAAATGGCCATTTCTGGCCCTTTGGGGCCTGTTTTGGCTGGGGTCAGGGTCAAACCCACCAGGATTGGGTGTGTGTCTGGCAGGGGACCCTTCCCCTTCCCGGCACCGACCCAATCTGGGCCTTTTGGGGCCCTATCCAGGCCACACGAAATGGCCATTTTGAGCCATTTGGGGCCCTTTTCAGCCTGGATTGGGGCCAAAATGGCCCTGATCTGGCCACTGCCAGGTGTGGGAACACTCCCCCATTGTCAGCTGGCGCCGCTGCGGCCTGCAATGCTTGTCCTCCCAGCCTGCAGGCTGGTTGAGGCAGCCCACGGCCCACAGTGGCCTCCAGAGCTGGCATCCGGCACTGCTGCGGCCTGTGCTGCCTGCAGGCTGGTCGTGGTGGCCAGCGGCCCGCAGCAGTATCCAGAGCCCATCCTCCTGGCCTGCAAGCGGTGAGTATATCTTCCCTCCTCTCCTCACTCCCGGTGTGTTTTGCTGGCTTTGTTGTCTGTGTGGAGCTGCTCTAATCTGTCTTGAAATGCATAGAAACACACTGTTCTTGAATGTTACTGTATGTCCCCCCTCCCCAGATGTACAGAGTGCACTGACAACATTAATTTTTATTTAAAAATCTGTGCTTTGCTGGCTTTGTTGTCTGTGTGGGTGTTGCCTTCTGACGCACTTCTGGTGATGTCAGGGGGTGTGGCACATGCAAACCAGTTATGCCAACGACACACTTCCAGCGATGTCGATGGGCGTGGCAAATGCTAATGAGTTATGCTAATGAGTTATGCTAATAAGTTCCTGCGGCTCTTTTTCTACAAAATGACCCCTGTCTATAGGGAATAATGAAAACAGGGATTGCCCTTAGAAAATAATGGAGACAGGGATTGCCCATAGGGAATAATCAAAAGCATGCTTGCCCAGAGGGAATAATGAAGACAGCAATTGCCCATAGTGAATAGTTATTTTTTATTTACAACAACAACAACAACAACAACAACAACAAAGCCTTTATTGGCTTTTCTCAGGTTATCGATACAGGCAGTAAATAAATATAACGGTAACAAGGGCAATTCGAGTGAAAGCAGTTAGACGTTTTTCAATCGATCCTTGATTACGAGACTTAAAAATAGGGCTATCTTTTTAGTTGTTTCGCATGACGAATCATTTAGAAGATGGTACACCATTAAGGCCTCCGAATGGCCCAGCAGACAACCTAAATTTGAGCCTAAAAGATTAGAACATATATCAGCATAGTGGGAACAAAGGAGTAGGATATGAGGAACCAACTCAACTGAATTTGAATTACAAGCACAAAATCTTGCAGAATATGTGATGTTATTATATTTACCATAAGTGACTGCTGAACAGATAGCATTGCACCTAGCGAGTGTGAATGCTCTGTGCATTTGTGGGGTATAAGAGGCAGATAAGTAAGGAGCCAGTTGGCCAGTAATTAAAGGGATTTCAAAATTCAGAGGAGAGCAGGATTTGGGGGCAGAACTGGCAAGCTTTTGCAATTCGATGTCCAAAATTCTGTGTTTAATTGATTGATATGCATTTGGAAAAGGGAGCATAAATAATGAATCTAAAGATAAGCCCATTGTTGTTATTTTTTTTCTCTATGGAGGCAGTCCAGTTGGAGATGGTAAATTCTGACAGCATTTGATGTAAAAGGCTCCTAGGGCCAGCATTATAGTGCACTCGTAGCCAATATTTAATTGACATAAGCCATGCTCTCGTTTCTACCATGTTAAGGCCAGTTTCTAAATAAAGGACTGCGTATGGAACACAGCATGGGAGACCCATGATTTTTTGCACAAACTTGGATTGAACTCTTTCAATACCAGTCTTGAAGGCACTTATCCATGCTGGAATACCATACAGTAGCTGTGGGATCACTTTGGCCTTAAAAACTTTTAGTGTGGCTGGAACAAACTAATTGCCTCTATTGAAAAAGAAGCGTGAGAGGGCTGATGCGCTAATGGTAGCTATATTAATTGCTGATTTATGATGTCTTAAACAGGACATATTATAAGTAAAGAGAAGACCCAAATATTTAAAGTGCTTTACCTGCTCTATTTCTTTCCCATCAAATATCCATTTTTGGATTTTACAGGACTTGGCAAATACTAATATTTTGGATTTCTCATCATTCAGCTGTAATTTGTTTGTAGAGACGAAGCTACGGCATCTATTCAGCAGACATCTGAGCCCCACCCTTGCACAAGAAAGTAGTACTGCATCGTCCGCATAAAGTAGAATAGTTATGTGGGTAGAACCCAATTTAGGAAAATTACAATCTTCTACTAAAAAAGGGGCAAAATCATTGAGAAATAAGTTACTAACACTATTAGTGTCTGTTGAAACAGCAGATTTTGCTCCTGTATTTGTATATGATAAAAGATGGAAAAAAATAATATAAATAAATGATCTGGAAATGGGGGTGAGAAATGTAGTGGCTGCGTTTGAGGGTGATATGGAACTATCCAGGTACGAGAACTCCAGGAGGATCTCTCTGAGCTGGGTGAATTGGAAGCAGGATGGCAAATTGAGTCCAATATACAAAGGTGCAAGGGGATGAGGACACTGGGGGAAGGAAAACCTGTAATTTTAAGTATATCCTGTCAGGGTCTGAACTGGTGATGACCAGAAAGAAGAGAGTTTGTTGGTGTGTAGTGGGTACCTCAAGGAAAACGTTGCCCCAGGCTACAGCAAACTTCATGTTGGGAAACAGATTGAAAATAAAACAGCCAATAATATAATGCCCTTATAGAGAGCCATGGCAAGGCCTCCCAGGCAAACTCTGTACATTTTTGGTTGCCCTATCTCAAAAAGAAAAAAATTGCAGAAGTAAGGAAAGTACAGAAGGTAGCAGCCAAGATGATTAAAGGGTTGGAGCTCTTTTCCTACAAGGAAAGGTGGAAGAGGCTGTGGCTTTTCAGTTTAGATGCGTTAATGTGGAAGGAGGCTACCTTCAACGGTGAGCCCAGAAAGTTAGGATTTTTCATAGTACAAGCACTGCAATTTTTCAACGAGTGGGGACACTTGTTTCCAACGGAACAAAGCTGCGTCATTCACCTAGCATCAAGGCTGGAGGGGACAGCGGCGGAATGGTATGTAACCCTTTAACGATATGGGGGCCCCAGAACTTTGGGACTTACAAGTGTTTATAACAGCTCTGAGAGCCCAATACGAAGATCCCCGGGAAAGTGAGAGGGCTCGCACGGAGCTAAGAGTGATCAGACAAGGTTCCAAACCTGTCCAAGAGTACGTGGCCCAATTCCGTCAACTGGCCACCAAATGCCCAAACTACCATGAGGGGGTAAAAATCGAACTGTTTCGCAATGGAATAAATCTGGATTGGGCTCTGATGCAAGATGATCCACCCACCTTACTAGGGTGGATTCAGTTAGCATGTGAAGTTGAAAATCACACTCAGGTGGTCCGTCTGGTAAAACAACACCAAGCCGGTGGCAGGAAGCAGCCCACTCCAACCCCTGGGAGAGGCAGGGGAACACCGGGAGGTCCTGGACTAGTTAGAGGAACCCGGGACACACGTTGGAGACAAGGATTGTGCCTGCAATGCAGGAGCGGAGGACATTTTGCGGCCTAATGCCCACTTAGAGTGACTTCTGAGCCAGTTATTCAAAGACCAATCCCGGCCCCGCGCACGGGACAAGTAGAACGGAAACCTCTGGTACAGCGCGGACGGTCAGAGGCTGGGCTGGAAGCTGAGGAAATAAATGGAGAAAATGCCTACCAAGCTCAAGAGCCATCGTATTCGCAGGAGGGAAACGGAACAGGATCTGTCGTGAAGAGGCCCCCATGGCAGGTCGAAGAGGAAACCACCCCTAAAGAGGTGAGGGAAAGCGGGGCCATACTGTTCATGCCAGTGGTACTGGTAAATCCTAAGCGTGGGACGCATGTAAGAGTACAAGCTCTGATAGACTCTGGCTGCTCTAGAGACATTATATCTCCTGCTCTAGTGAATGGACTAGGATTGGAAACCCACGAATTGGAAAATCCCATAGTGTTTGAGCAAATGGATGGATCCAATATGAACCCTGCCAATTTTGAAACTGAACCTATAGCGCCCGGTGTGGGAAAGCATTGGGAGGCTCGACCCTATATTATTAGCCAAGTGGCCAAATACCCCCTAATTTTAGGTAGCCGCTGGCTTTGGGATCATAACCCCTACATTAAGTGGTCAGAGGGGATGATGGTCTTCAGCCGTGAGCATTGCCAACACCACAAATGGAATGGGGAAAAGAGGCCCCCTCTCCTTTAGAAGTTGTGCTACTCAGCAAGGAAAAATTAACATGTATACCTTCGGAATATAAAGATTTTGCTCAAGTGTTTAATTTAATTTAATTTAATTTATTATATTATATTTATATTCCGCCCTCCCCGCTTTTGCAGGCTCAGGGCAGATAACAAAATACAAATATCACATACCATTAAAAACATTTTAAAGCACTATGTCATATCATATATGATATCATCTATTTACATATAAATAATTAAAAAGCAGCACATAACATAAATTTGGTGTTTTGCACAGCGGTTCTACCAGAGCAAATACATGCAGTAGTAATGAGTGTGGCAACAGTATCTGTGTTCACATAGGGGCGATGGTTTACCCCCCCTCCAAGGGGGGGGACCGCTGAGTGTCAGCCATATGCCTGGTGGAATAGCTCTGTCTTACAGGCCCGGCGAAATGCAAGCAAATCTTGCCGGGCCCTAGTCTCGCAAGACAGAGCATTCCACCAGGCCGGGGCCAGGACCGAAAAGGCCCTGGCCCTGGTCGATGCCAGGCGGGACTCCCTAGGGCCAGGGACACTTAAAAGATGCTTTACACCAGATCAGAGAGTCCTCCAGGGCTCATATGGTGAGAGACGGTCCCGCAGGTACGTCATTAGTGAGGAGGAAGCAGATGGACTCCCCCCACATCGCGCCACAGATTGCGCAATTGAGCTGGTGCCAGGAGAAAAACTACCCAAGGGCAAATTATGCTCAATGAGACCGGCAGAACGCCAGGAATTACAAAAATTCATTGATAAAACCTTGGAGACAGGTTTCATCCGTCCTGCTATCTCTCCCCATGCAGCTCCCATGTTATTTGTAAAGAAAAAGGATGGGGGACTCAGACTGTGCACCAACTTCCAAGGAATCAACGCAGTCTCCATGTCAAATGCCTACCCCATCCCGTTGATCCAGGACCTCCTCAGTGTGGTGGCGCCGGGTAAGATCTTCTCGAAATTAGATCTTAAAGATGCTTACTTCCATGTCAGAATAAGGGAAGGGGATGAATAGAAAACGGCATTTAATATGCCCCTGGGACAATATGAATACCTAGTTATGCCTTTCGGCCTTAAAGGGGCCCCATCTGTTTACATGACGCTCATAAACGAAGTATTACATGAATATTTATATAAAGGTGTGATTGTGTACCTTGATGACGTTTTGATCTATACACAAGATAAGACTTCTCATGTGGAGTTGGTCCAAAAAGTACTAAGAGCATTGATTAAGCACAAGTTGGCTGTCAAATTATCTAAATGTGAATTCCACAAAGAGGAATTGGACTATCAAGGCTACCGTATATCGGATCAGGGGCTAAAATTGGACCCAGCCAAGGTCTTGGCAGTCAATAACTGGGCGGTGCCCACTACCCGAAAACAATTGCAATCATTCTTAGGGTTTGCCATTTTCTACAGACCCTTCATAGAAAATTTCACTCAAATCGCCTTGCTCTTAACTGATTTACTAAAAACAAAAGGGAAGGAATTGCAGGCGAGCAAGCCACAGGCGAGGTTAAATTGGTCAGCAAGCCTTTGAATGCTTAAAAAACAAATTCACTTCAGAGCCGGTGCTACAGCATCCTGACAAAAACCGTAAATTCATTGTGCAGGTGGATGCTAGCGACACGGCCATGGGAGGGGTGCTGCTGCAACAAGACGAGAGTAAAAAACCACCCATGCTCCTATCTCTCAAGAAAATTCACTGAAGCAGAAAGAAATTGGAATGTATGGGAAAAGGAAGTGTTTACAGTGAAATTAGCACTCACAACCTGGGGACAATGGTTGGAAGGGGCTTGTCACCTCTTCAAGGTGTGGACAGATCACAAAAATTTAGAAGCTCTCCGCACCCCCTGCCGCCTCAATGCTAAGCAACTTTGGTGGGCAGAATTTTTTTCTAAATTCAACTTCACACTGAATTATTTGCCTGGCAAATCCAATTTCTTAGCGGACACCCTGTCGCGCATGCCCCAACATGATAGCCAGAGAGAGGAGATCATTGACACCATCTTCTCACCCACCCAATTGGGAGGGGCAGTGACCATTTGTAGCCAAGCAACCAAAGCACAAATGGGAAGACAACTTGAATCCAATGGGTGGAGAGAGAAAGTGAAAAGCGAGGTGGAAAAAGAGGGGGAGAAAGTGCCCACAGCTGAGCTCAAGCAAATGGAGGCAGGGGAATGGCTCAAAGGTTCTAAACTCTACATTCCCTTACGTTTAAGAAAGGAAGTACTTCAGCAATGCCACGATACCAAACTTGCTGGACATTTTGGCTATCTTAAAACTCTCCACCTAGTCCAAAGACAGTTCTGGTAGCCAACTATGAGACGGGACGTCTCCCAATATGTATCCTCTTGCCCCATATGTACAATGGCCAAATCAAGGAGGGGGGAGCCCCCGGGATTATTGCAACCACTAGAAACCCCCTCCAGGCCCTGGGCGGTGATTTCAATTGACTTTATAACAGATTTACCTCCCTCAAAAGGATGCACTTGCATTTTAGTGGTTGTCAATTTGTTTTCCAAACAAGCTCACTTCATACCGTGTACCACTATCCCTACGGCAAAGAAGTTGGCCAGCTTGTTCATGAAACACGTAGTAAGATTGCATTCTTTTTCCACCAAGGTGATTTCTGATAGAGGCGCACAATTCGTTGCCAACTTCTGGTGGGAGCTACTACACATAGCAGGCATAGAACAAGGTTTAAGCTCCTCCCACCACCCAGAAACTGACGGGCAATCGGAAAGAACAAATCAAGTATTGGAGCAGTTTCTCAGATGTTATATAAATTACCAATAAGACAACTCGGTAAATTTCATCCCTTATGCCGAATATGTGTACAATAACTCTGTTCACAGTTCTACTGGAGAGTCCCCCTTTAAAATTGAGCACGGATATGAGGGACAGGCCATGCCATTCAAAATCACCCCAGAATCCAAGAAACAGGGAGATTTGGGAGAATGGTAGTCCTCCATAACAGAACAATGGACTCTTATTCAAAAGACATTGAGTAGAGCCAAAGAGGATTACAAAAAATACGCCGACTGCCACCGTGTGGAGCAATGGAAATTACAACCTGGGAATAGAGTGTATGTTTCCACAAAAAAACTTTAGAAGCGAACAACCCAGCAAAAAACTAGGATTGAAATACATGAGACCTTTCCCAGTAAAGCGAGTAATCAATGACGTGACAGTTGAATTGAAATTACCAAAGAATCTACGTCAAATGCACTCTACTTTCGACTTCAGTCTACTGAAAAAGGCACCGCAACCAGATGAATGGCACCCAGAAAAGGCGGTGCCCCATCCCACCCTCATAGATGGACAAATACACTATGAGGTGGAGGAGATACTAGACTCCAAAAAGAAACACAACAAACTGTACTATCTTATCAGATGGAAAGATTTTGATGAAAGTTTCCGAGAGTGGGTAGAATCCTCCCATGTAAACGCCCCTAAGCTCATAGCAAAGTTCCACAAAAAATACCCACACAAGCTGGGGGTTGAGGGGTGAAGGGGGGCCTTTGGAGGGGCAGAATGTCAGGCTTGCTATCCACAGTACTGCCATATTGTTTCCTATATGATGTCTTTAACTGCTGTATTTTCCAGTGTTATTTATCTGCAGGTTCACAGAGACAGCTGTGTTCCTTATCTAGCGCGGCTAGCCACAGACCTTGGAGGAGTTACTTTCGCATTCCCAAACCTCTGCTTTAGCTAGACATATGGGGGGAATAGAAAGGAGGGTTTGATATATTGCAACATGTAACTAACACGTCATTCTCAACAAATCTTTGTGTTCAGCCAGAAGCTTTCTTGCCTTTGGATTATCTATGGACACCTGTACTTTGAATATAATCTTTCAATAAATAACCTTTGACTCAAGAGACCTTGGATTTCTTGCAGCAAGGGGTGGGAGACGAAATCAGAGTAACTTGAACTCCATAGACAGACAATTTGGCTAATAAGTTCTGAGATCTTGTCTTGGGCATAGATCCAGAGGAGTTAGCCGTGTTAGTCTGTAGTAGCAAAATCAAAAAGAGTCCAGTAGCACCTTTAAGACTAACCAATTTTATTATAGCATAAGCTTTCGAGAATCAAGTTCTCTTCATCAGATGCCTGATCAAATTTGACTGACTGACTGACCATTAAATTGTGACTGCTCTATAAGGGTCCCATTCCCCCGGTGCGGGCAGAGGATCCCCCGCCTTCACCCTCTGCCCCCTGCCTCCACTTATCTGACTGGCGGGGGAGAAAGCATGGAAACGGGCCTCCTGGGCACTTTGCAGTGGGCCTGTCGCTCCTAACCACTACACCAAACTGGCTCTCAATTGTGAAATACTATTTACAGAGACTTGTTCAATGCCTTGACTGTGTGTGTAATTGTGCAATATATTTTTGAATGTGTTAAATGCACAAGCAGTTTAATGCTCTGAGATACTCTCTTTGGATACACAAGATTTAGGTATTCTGTTAACAACACCCTTAGAGGCTTGAGTAGTATTTTCAGCAAATTGGAGATTAATACAACCTACCTTAGAAAAGAATTCCACCCAACGGAGTTGTTTAGCATTAAGACGCTGGGGTGTTCGGAGCGCTTCTAAGTTTTTGTGATCAGTCCATACCTGAAATGGATGACGCGCTCCCTCCAACCAGTGGCGCCAGGAATCTAAAGCAATTTTAACAGCAAGCACTTCTTTTTCCCACACACTCCAACTCTGTTCTGCCTCTGTAAATTTCCTGGACAAAAACACGCAGGGTTGCACCCGCCCATCCTCCCCTTTCTGCATGAGGACGCCTCCAATGTGTCAGGCTATGGCATTCCAGTTGGCTAGAGTCTGCCTTCCTCCCTTCTGCAAGAAGACAAGGTCTTTTGATTTCAAAAGGTTTTATTAGAAAGACAGCATTCAGGCCCAGGTGTCCACATTCCAGGACCAAGCAGATCCTGGCTGAGCAAAGCTTTGTTAGGAATGAGATACAAAACAAAAGTTGTTACACATCAAACCCTCAGAGCCCAGCCTCCCCCCAGAGTTCACATAGCAGGAAACTTCTCAGTGGGAACGCTGGTCAGCCAAGGTTGGCTGAGAAGGGAACAGATAAGATGCAGTATCCTCTCCCATGGAATCAGCTCCTGGCATCCCACGGGCCTAGAGAGAGAGGAAGACTAAACAACTACAAAAATAAGTATGGTGTTACTCAGGTTGCATTTCTCTATAGTAACAGACTCTGACACAATGGCTGAATCGCTTGCATCCACTTGTACTATGAAGGCTTTGTTCTCATCGGGATGTTGTAGGACCGGTTCGGTAGTAAATCTATCCTTCAGCGTTTCAAACGCTAGCTGACAGCTTGGACTCATAGAATCATAGAATCATAGAGCTGGAAGGGGCCATACAGACCATCTAGTCCAACCCCCTGCCCAGTGCAGGATCAGCCTAAAGCATCTCTGACAAGTATTCATCCAGCCTCTTCTTGAAAACTGCCAGTGAGGGGGAGCTCACCACCTCCCTAGGCAGCTGATTCCACTTTTGAACTACTCTGACAGTGAAAAAGTTTTTCCTAATATCCAGTCGGTACCTTTGTGCATGTAGTTTTAGCCCATTGCTTCGCGTCCTACCCTCTGCTGCCAACTGGAACAGCTCCCTGCCCTCCTCCAAATGACAGCCTTTCAAATATTTAAAAAGAGCAATCATGTCCCCCCTCAACCTCCTCTAACATTCCCAAGTCCCTCAGCCTTTCCTCGTAGGGTTTAGTCTCCAGACCCCTGATCATCCTCGTCGCTCTCCTCTGCACCCTCTCGATTTTGTCCACATCCTTTTTGAAGTGAGGCCTCCAGAACTGCACACAATACTCCAGGTGTGGCCTGACCAAGGCAGTATAGAGAGCCCGAGTTGGGCTGTAGGTTTGGCTGCTTGCTCCCCCTTCCCCTTTGTCTTAAGTAACTCTGTTAGGGGGAGGGCAATCTGGGCAAAGCCTTCAATGAACTGTCTGTAAAAGTTAGCAAAGCCCAGGAATGACTGTAATTGTTTGCGTGTGGTGGGCGCCTGCTACTCTTGCACTGCTTTAACTTTGGCTGGATCCATTTTTAGTCCTTGCCCTGAAACGTGGTAGCCTAAATAGTCCAACTCTTCTTTGTGAAATTCACATTTGGACAGCTTAATTGGAAGCTTGTGGTGCATGAGGGTGGCCAGGACTTTTCGGACTAATTTTACATGTGCCTCTTTATTTTCTGAATAAATAAGCACGTCATCAAGGTAAACAACAACCCCTTTATACAGAAATTCATGTAGGACTTCATTTATCATTGACATGTAAACTGAACGGGCCCCAGATAAGCCAAATGGCATGACTAAGTATTTGAATTGGCCGAGGGGGGTATTGAACGCAGTTTTCCATTCATCCCCCTCCCGTATTCTAACATGAAAATAAGCATCTTTGAGATCCAATTTCGAAAAGATCTTACTCTGTGCCACTACACTTAGCAGGTCTTGGATTAATGGGATCGGATAGGCGTTGGTCATAGACACAGCACTGATGCCTCGGAAGTCTGTACAAAGTCTGAGTCCCCCATCCTTTTTCTTCACAAACAACACAGGGGCGGCATGTGGGGAGATAGCTGGGCGAATGAATCCCCTCTCTAGATTCTTGTCTATGAAGTTTCTGAGTTCTTGCCTCTCCGCCGGAATCATGGAATATAACTTCCCTTTGGGGAGCTTTTCCCCTGGGATTAATTCAATAGCACAGTCTGTGTTCCGGTGCGGCGGCAGGCTATCCGCCTCCTCCTCATTAAAGGCTTGAGCCATGTCTTGATACTCTGGAAGGATTAGACTTAGCTCCTCAGTGGTTAACAGGGCGACTTCTGGATTTGTGGGGGCTACTGGACCCCATTCTGCCTTCCAACGATGTTTTTGGCAATATTCTGGATCAAACACTATCATCCCTTTGGCCCAGTTGATGAAGGGGTTATGATCCCATAACCACCTACTGCCTAGGATGAGTGGGTATTTGGCAGCTTGGCTTACAATAAACGGACACATTTCCCAATGCCTGCCCATGCCTGTGGGCACTTGCTCCATTTCTAGGACTGCTGGGTTCATATTAGAGCCATCCATTTGTTCAAAAACAATTGGGACTTTGAGTTCATGCATTTCTAGCCCCAGCCCGTTTACTAGCGCTGGTGCTATAATATCTCGAGAGCACCCTGAATCAATTAACACTTGGACTCGAATGTGGGTCCCCCTCTTATGGTTTACTAGCATAACGGGAACAAATAATATGCCCCCTCTTTCTCTCACCTCCTCCGGGGTGGTTTTTTCCTTGATCTGCCGTTGGGGCCTCTTCACGACAGATCCATTTCGTTTCCCGAGGGTGGGCTGAGCTCATCAGCCTCCAGGACCTGGGCTTCGAATTCCATGCACACTTCCTCTGCCTCCAGGCTTGTCTCGGGGCGCCTCCCGCCATTAGCATTCCACACCCTGGGAAACTCTTACAGGATGACTCAGCTCAACCCCACCCCTCCTGAGTAGATACAAATGACCTACATCTTTTCCACACTGTGACACTGAGAGATCTCTGTCTTTTGGTGCTACACCTCTGAAGATGCCAGCCACAGCTGCTGGCGAAACGTCAGGAAGTACAATGCCAAGACCACGGCAATACAGCCCGGAAAACCCACAACAACCATCGCCCTTATTTAGTTACACCCCGGCCCCTGCCGGATCGTGGGGCCAGAGTGGGATGCGCCAGGGGCGCCGGCGCCTGCATCCAGAGGGGGCATTGAGCTGCAAAATGTCCACTGTTGCCGCACTGGAGGCATAGTCCTTGTCTCCACCTCGCCTCATAGTCTCCTCTTGCAGTGGGAGCACCCCGTCCTCCCCTCTGGCTCGGCGTTGCTCGTCGGGTCCCCGTGGCCTGTTGTTGCTCCACCATTCGGACAACTTGAGTTCAATTCTCCATTTCGCAAGCCAGCTGTATCCACTCCAGGAGCGTTGGTGGATCATCCTGCATTAGTGCCCTGTCCAGTAACTTGGGATTCATCCCATTCCAAAACAGCACAATTTTGGTTCCTTCCTCTTGCAGGGGGCACTTGGCTGCCAACTGATGAAACTTGGCTGCATAATCTCTCACTGACTGGGGTCCTTGCCGCAAGGTTTGTAGTTCCGTGGGGGCCCGTTCCCCTTCTAGAGGGTCTTCATATTGGGCTCTGAGTGCGGCAATAAAGGCTTGTAGACTTCCAGCTCTGGGCCCCCCGTATAGTAAAGGTTTACATACCACTCAGCTGCTAAGCCTTCCAGGCAAGCCACGAGATGCATCACTCGGCTCTCCTCATTAGGGAACAGGTACCCCCAGTGATTGAAGAACTGCAGGGCTTGCACCACAAAGAATCCCAACGTACAGGGGTCACCGTCGAAGGTAGCTTCCAGCTTAATCCAACCCATTGGTAGTTTGCCTCCACCAGTTTCCCCCTTGCGGAGAGGCTGAGGAGGTGGCAGTTGCGGTGCAGGCCCTCTTGGAGGTATGTCTTGAGGAAGCTGTTGAACCGGCAAAAGTGGCCTTGGTCTCGGCGGTAGTCTTGGTGCGCCCAGACGTGGTTGAGGTGGCAATGATGCTGGAAGGTGAGCTGGTGGTCCTGCTCCCCCTTGTCTGGGTCGTGGCCCCGGCTGTGGTGGTGGCGCTGGCCCCTGAGGTTGAAGCGCTGGTGCCACAGGTGCAGCATGTCCCAAACCTGCTGGAAGACCTCCTGGGGCTGGTCCTACTGGCACACCTCCCTCCTGCGCCCCCAGGCCGGCCGGTCCCAGAGGTGGTGGTAAGGGGACGGGCGGCCCCAGAGTTGGCTGGGGTTGAGCCTGCGGACGAGCTCTGGGTGCTGGCGAGGCAGGGAGTTGTCAAGGTCTCGGCTGGATTTGATCCCTGGGTTGCACCGTCCTCGTTGCGGACCCGAGTGGGGTCGGTTGCGTCTCGCCCTCGTCTGTCTCTACCCCAGACTCTTCCTGTATCATTAGGCCAATAAGATAGGTGGTCTGAGCTAAGTCCTTCCTCATCGCTTCCACCCGCACCTCCAAACATTGATAGTGGTCCCCCGCCTGGTGGTTCAGGTCCGGTTCTCCCTCTCCCAGGTCAGTTCGCTCCGCCACCCGGTCTTCCTCCCGACCTTGCTGAAGCAAGGTCTCCTCCCAGGCTTGTTGACGGCGATCCGCAGCGATCACGGCCTCCTTGGGCAGCCCCGGTTGCCAGTTTGGGGCCTCCAAATCCGCTGCGGCCCCCTGCGTCACTTGGGCTTGCTGGCTAACATCACTCCGACGCTCTTCTCCGCCAGGGACTGCCAACCCGCTGCCCCTACCTAGCACTGAGCACAGTGCCTCCCAATCCGGGAGACTCTCCTCATCCCAGTAGTCCCGGGGCTGGGCGACAGTTCGGAGGGTTTTCCGATCCTGTGGGCCCTCCAGCATGGAGCAGAAGAATGTGCTGCCGACGAGTCGTTATCGGGCATCGTGGCGTCTCGAGTCCCACTGCCAGGGTGTAGGCAATGGTACTTGTGGGGGGATACCTCTTCCCACGCTGATACCCCAGGGTCGTTGGGCCCCCTGCTGGGGTGTAGGCCTGGACATCTGGGGGGTAAATCCTCGTCCCATGCTGGTCCGGGGCCTGGTGCCTTCTCTGTTCGCTTGTGCCTAATCGGTACCACCGTCAGGTTGTGTAGGCAGCCCCTCGCCCTCCATGCCTGGATCAGACGGGTCTGTCGGATGTGCTCCGGTATTCATCTCTCCAGTTGAGGGGTTGGGGAGTTAAAAGAGGATTCTCAACAAAATGTCACTGTGGAATCCCAGTTATCAGGAGTTCGTCTCCCCCCTTTTGCAAGAAGCACAAGGTCTCTTGGTATCAAAAGGTTTATTGGAAGATTATGCTCAGGATACAGGGGTCCATGATCCAAGGACTTGAGACCCTTGGCTGAACCAAAGCTTTGTTGAGAATGACACGTAAAATGAAAGTAACAACACTTCAGACACCCATTCCCAGCCCCCACCCCCCTTTGTCCTGTCTGGAGAGCCTGGGAAGGCGAGGACATCAAGGTCGGCCGGAACTGGGTGATAAGAGAACTCTTCGCTCCCATGGATATGGGCGGCCTGGACAGCACCTGGGCCTGGAGGGAGAGAACTAAACAGCTACAGATTATAACATGAGAATATGGCATAGCTTTGGCTCGAGACCTGAACAGCAAACTGACACTCTGACACTAATTGACAAAGGAGAATGGTTGCTAAAATTGATAACGATTCAGTCCCCTTCTCCTTAATTTGCTCCTCGGTCTTCCCCTTGCCTTTACACTCAATGGCAGAACGCTGGAACAG
This sequence comes from Eublepharis macularius, assembly GCF_028583425.1. NCBI lineage: Eukaryota > Metazoa > Chordata > Lepidosauria > Squamata > Eublepharidae > Eublepharis > Eublepharis macularius. Next base: position 4,574,807 of record NC_072792.1, read on the forward strand.
ATAGGTAGATTGGTTTTTCACAGAGCTGTTAGGCAGAATATTGGCTCTGCATTTTTAATCTCATATGTGAAAGGGACATGATTTGCTTTTTCTTTTTTATACACATCTGAAAATTGAAGTGCAAGAACCTGGATTCTCTTTCTGGCTATGCACTTTAATCAGTGGATAATGCAACATAGCATATATTAAAGAGCAATCCAAGCTGTGTGCAGGAGCAAAACGCTCTGTGTTGGTCTGCTTAACTCTCCTCCTCCTACCTACCACAACAGGTCCATGATCATAGAGATTCTGTCCAATTATCATTAATTTGTCTAATGCCTTTTTGATTGTCATCTAAACTACTGCTCATAAATTGGGTTTTGGGTTCAGACATTTCCTTTTATAGTTTCCTTTGCCAGAAGATAACATAAAGACCTGCCATGAAGAAAACATAACATCTTAACATAAATCTTAAAATGCTTTAACCAACTTTCTGTTCATATACAAGTTTTTTAAAATACTTGTAGCATGACATATTTTACCATTTTTAATGGTAAATACTCCTGTGTCGAATCATGTCAATATAATTTAATCAACTCAATGCTCTCTCAATCAAATGGAAAAAATAGTCCAAATGTTTTAAGCTGCCACCATTCTGCTTTAAGTAGGACAGCGCTTCTCCTTTCCACAATCCCAAATAGACTCGCTGTTGGAATTTTGTTCCCATTGAGCAAATACCCACTCATAAGGCAATTAACATTTAACTCTTAGCTACTGGAGTACAGGCAACCCTGCTATTGTACAGCAAACCCAAATATCCACAGCATAGTTGAAGGGCAACCCTCAAGATACAGTTTAAGCAAGAAGTACTATACAGCCCCGTACCTGCCTCCCACTCTGGATCATTCCCAGCATCTGAATAATGCCACTGACATAATACATGCCTGAGCTTTAATACCAGGGCTTTTTTCCCAGCTGGAACATGATGGAATGGAGTTCTGGCATCTCTTGAAAATGGTCACATGACCGGTGGCCCCGCCCCCTGATCTCCAGACAGAGGGGAGTTCGTGCCGCTCTGCGGCGCGGAGGGCAATCTAAACTCCCCTCTGTCTGGAGATCAGGGGGGGCGGGGCCACTGGTCATGTGACCATTTTTGCTGCGGGCGATTTAAACTTTAAAAAACTCCCCCCTTGTTCCAGGTGACCCAAAGTGACGTCATTGTGCGGTCCTGAGTTCCACCACTGAGTTCCACCATCTCTTTTCCCAGAAAAAAAGCCCTGTTTAATACTATTATTTAAAAAAAAAAAAGTCCTATTGAGTACAATGGGGATTATGTTTCCAAAGGACAGCAGCCTAAGTTTGATCAACAGACTACTTTCCATTCAGGATGTGAATTTTGTTTGGCCGAATTCAGCTCAGTTGGTTTCTCGATAATTAATCATAACGTTGGAAATGCTTCTTATAGGTCTCTCCAACTCCCCCCACCCCACTCTATGCAGGAACCCCAACACTGGTCTAAGAAAACCCAATGCTTCCTGACAGACAGTTGTCCAACTTCTATTTGAAGATGGCCTTGGGCGCTCCATCACCTGCCTGCAGTACAGCTGGGATCAGTCACCTCAGCCTATTAAGGCTAAGGCCTGGGAAGACAGCCTTGTGGGCTCAGCTGGTGCACCAGGAGCAAGCCCCGCGTTTCTAGCTCCATGCCTCTGTTTAAGCCTCCAGCGTCCAGCCCCAAGCTCCAGCCTATGCCCCACGCTTTGCCAGCTCAAGGGCTCTATTTTGTAGATAACCTGACTGGGCCTGGCTGCAGATATTTATTTATTTCTGCCCAAATAGGATCCCCAAGGTGGTGAATATCAAAACATTAGAACACTTAACCATTAAAAATACATTAAAGATGGATTTGGTTTCGTTTTCCCGGCCATGTCAGACGCTCCTCTCCACAGGTCCAGGAGGAAGCGGCTGAGCAGCGTGACCGGGTGGCTGACCTGAGAGGGTTAACCCCCAGGACTCCCAGGTAGGGGGTCAGGGTCCGGAGCACTGCGGGAAGAGCCCCCTGAAGTCGATCCAGGGGGTAAATAGCCTGTCTGCTCCTATGGAGGCCAGCAGACATGCGCAGCACATCGCGTGCTGACGGGCCATGGAGAACGGCAACAAGCAGATTTAATGTGAAAACCTGTAAGTAAGCGGATCCCTTCTGTTACTCTAAGCGTATGCGAAGGATTGGTGGGAGTTGAAGCTTAAGAAGACTCGGATATCTTCCCCTTCATTGAGTTTTGGAACTTAGTTGGCGGACTCCCCCCCCCCTAAGATGGCAACAAAAAAGCAGAGCCCTGCTGTGGGCAAATCGGTTTCGGCTGTGTTGCAGGGGAAGGGAGAGACTCTTGAAGAGGTGGTTAAACGGTCGGTCGTTGAAGCTATGAAGCCCTTTGTTGATAAGCTAAATGAAATCGGACAAAGGGTTGGCTCAGTTGAAAATGAAGTGAAAACCATTAAAGATGTAGCGCTCGAGGCAGAGGAATCTGCTCGTGAAAATGCAACACTCATGAGAGCTACAAACAAAGAAGTAAAGCTTTTGGAGAATCAATTGATAGGACTACAAGTGGATCGTGCTCAGACGGTATTGCGTTTACAGAATGTGAAGGAGGAGGAAAGTGAAAATTTAAAGGATTTGGTGTCGGAACTTTTGGCGTCATTCGCAAAGGCAACTAAAGAAGAATTAAAAAGCGATATTCTGGAAGTCCGTCGGACATCTTCAAAATATGCAATGAAGCGTCAGCTGCCTCGCGAGATTATTATTGATTTTTCATCTAAGAAGACTCGGGACACCATTTTATACAATTCGACCAACGTGGACTTGGATTTTCTTGGCAACAAGGTTAAGATATTGAAGGACGTTCCATTTTTAGCTTGGAAAAGAAGATTCAAATACAAAAGGTTTGCAGCTCTTCTGAGAAAGCGTGATATAAAATACAAATGGTTATTTCCGGAAGGCATCTGGTTTAGATATAAAGACCAAGCCTACAAGATAATATCGGAAGTACAGCTGAAGGATTTTGTGCTTAATCATCAAGAGTTCGAGCAAGAAGATCCAGAATCTGAAGGGGGGAGTGGGGAGGAGGGAGTGAGCGCAGCTATTGTAGCTGTTCACAGAGAACTGAGACCGAGACGCAGGGGGGGGAAGAAGACCTGATCCTGACTGTAGTTTGTATCTTATAAGATCTACCAATCTAATAGCATATTAGAAAGTTTAACTTTAAATAATTGTATTATGAAGGGAATTCAATACTTGTAGTTGTAGTTTGTGTTCTTATGTTGTTTTTTCCCTCTCCCCTTGTTTCCTTTTTCCTTTTTCTGTTTGTAGTTTTGATGTTAGTAATTAGAAAATAATTTTTTAAAAAAAAATACATTAAATATAAAGTACATAGAAAATAATTCAATAAAAACACAAACACAAATAATGCCAAGACCAGGGAGGAGGACCAATAACTGTACTGTAACCACATCTTAGAAAGCCTCGTATCTGTGTAGTCAGAACTATGTGCTGTCCCTTTAACAATTGGTACTCATGGGAATTGTAGTCCCCCCTCCAATATAGAAATTTATTGTAGGCTTCCTGTGAAGGTGTTAAAAGTTTATGGTCCTCTTCCTCCCTTTGTTTGGACCCTTTCCCTCAAGCAAGGATGCAACAGCTATAATGAATTTACCGCTAGTCTACGAATAAATCTGGACCAATAAAGATGTATCTTGCTTCTGATGGAACCATGTCTCGTTCACTGGCTCTAACTGTAAGTAAGGATTCCTTTAAATCTGGGTTGAAAGAGGCTGTGCGTTAGAGCTATCTGGAAGCCAGCATCTTTCCCAGCTGCTTCCAGAATAATAACAGTTATTGGGGCTGCCAAGCCAAACAAAAAAGTCTTCACCCACTGGCAGAAGACAACGATGGAGGGAGATGAACAGATCTCCCTGGGCACGGAGTCTGAAAGTTTTCATGCCATGACTGAGAAGGCCCTTTCTTGGGATGCCACCTGTCTAGCTTCAGATGGTAGAGAGCACCCAAAACAGGGTCTCCAAAGATGACCGGAGTGGACGGTAGACTCATGCCACAGATGGTGGTGGAGAGTGACATCAAGTTGTAGTTGACTTTTGGCGACCTCTGCTGGCCACCTCTGACTGAGAAAGGTCATTTGCTATTGTCTGCCTCTTCATAGCGACCCTGGTCATTGTTGGAGGTCGCCCACCAAGGCCAACCCTGCTTAGCTTCCAAGATCTGATGAGAGCAGGCTTGCCTGGGCTATCCCGGTCAGGGCACCATATCACAGAGTTTATTAGATATAACTATTACAGCTTTAAACATGCAAGAAAAGAACATGGTATAAGTAGAGATCTGAAATGCTATGTATGTAGGAGGAGGAAGAACGGGATACGGTATGGAGGTGATTGGGGAAAAGGGATGAGTCTGCTCCTCTCCTCCTTGGGCAGCTATCACTAGACCCTATTTTGTGCTCAGATTTGATTGTGGCAAGACTGTGAGTTCAAGATTGTTCAGGACGAATGATGGAACTGGAGCTAAATGGTGGAGGAAGTCCATTCCTGTTGGTTCTCCCAGGGCATTGAAAGGGCTTTGGCCCAAGAACTTCTGCAGGCTGGGCATAAAGCAAACCGGCCATCAACCAATGCTTCGTCCTGGCTGAGTGTTTGCACCTGCTGCCAGAAAGACTCCCCAGCTGTGAGAGGGCTGAACACCCCTACAACCCTCAGCCCCCAAGAGCCTTGCTAACTCTCACCATGACATCTCTCCCTCCCTGCCCCCCCCCCGCACATTTTTACAAATACTAGATAATACTCAGTGTGAAAACATTTTTGTGAGAAGGCTTCGTCCCATCTGCACCCTCTTCACCAATATGGGGATATTTTTTTTTAAAAACTGCCATTTATCACACATTCAGAATTTAAGGTTTATGAACTATATTTAAATTCACAGAGACACAAACTGCAGCTTCAGTTAAGCTGTTGACAGCTTTTTCAGACAGATTCCTTCAGATAATTTTCCATGGAGTGATATAAATTCCAAATAACTAGATGAAATGCAGAGTTTGGAACATGTTGTTCTAACACCAGGAAGCAGATAGAATTAAAGTCACGAACTTAATTCTTCATAGTCCTTTTCTGATTGTGGTTCCTAAAACTATCCTGTGGATTGCCATGCAATCTCCCTAAGGGATGCCCACAACATTTTATATGTTTAATACCAATATTCTGATAACTTGAAAAGTTCACTCTGTAAAGCTTCTATCTTAGGCAAGTCACTATCTTTTAGCCTCAGCTTCCACCTGTAAAATGGAGATAATAGTGCAACCATGTGAAGTAGGTTAGAAATATCTACATAAGTTAATAATAGTTCAAATGGGATAGAAATCCTCATTCAGCAATAGCCTCCTAAAAGTGCAATTATCTGGGATGTCTAAATGGAAGGGTTTTGTCTCTAATTGCAGAAAATTTGATTCTTTCCCTCAAAGTGATTAGATTTTTTTATAATTAATTACTCTGTGATCTGCTGATAAAATGTAAAGCGCTGAAGGAGGCAGCCTAAATAGATTAATAATCACTAGTATTATTAGCATATATTAAAAGTAATGGACTACAATCTGTTAGATGTACTTTTATAGAAATAATTATTATGCCTGTGGTACAAAACTAGCTTTTAAATAATTCTTACTGATTTTCAGCACAATCCTGAGGGCCACTGAGGCGGAAGCAGCTGGCCGCGGGTCCATTCCCCGTAGACATTCTGCAGGGGGAAAACAACAATGTCCCACTCCAAGGACGGATGGCATAGCAGGCACGGCAGAACCCCTAGCTACCCTGGCAACGTCCACCAGTCAGGCAACAGCAGCCGAGGACACGCCTGTGAGTGAGACTCACAGGCTCAGCCAACCACCAGCTGATCTGGCCACTGCCAGTCTACACTGCTCCCACCCGTACCACGCGACCCCACAGAGAGAGCCAATAGAAAGACAGGGAACAACCCCAGCAGAGGCATGTGACCTGAGAGTCCCCACAGCCCATCGGGGATGGGCCAGGGTTGCCAGGCCCCTGGGGCTTAAAGGGATGGGTCATGCCAGGGGCCAATTTGGTAAAAAATCAGACCCCAGTCTGCATTTGGAGTCAATTTGGGCCACAACCCCATGCTTCCTCATGGCACCAGGAATGGTGTCAATTCTGACACAAGACGGAAGCATTCCAGAGCTCATGGGAGGGGTTTCTTGGCCTGTTCCCATGCCTTCCCTCCCCCACTAGCCAGGTGAGAGGAGGCTGAGGGCAGAGGCTGAGAGTGGGAGATCCCTTGCCCCCACTGGGGGGGCTGGAAACCCTAGGACCGGCACCTATGTGACAGACAAGGCACCCCCCTTCCCTGGCAAGGGCCTGACTGGGGGGGAAAGTGCTGCCCACACACAACTATTCCTGCTCCAAGCCACACAAACTCACCCCCCCCCCGCAAGTAAATATAGGAAGATAAAAAAAGACAGAGGCCAGGCTTTAACTGACAGCCCCCACACCCAAGACCACCGTCCTACCCATTGGACCACAAAGGGGCCTGCCAGCAAGCAGCAGGCACCCCACTGCTGCCCTGACGTCACCATCAGGCACATGGGGCGATGCAGAGAATATTGCCCTGACCAGCACGGGCTCCTGGTCTGATCCATGCCACATGGGGAGAGGCCAGAGGCACCATGAAGCTTTGGAGCTGCTGTTCTCCCCTGAAAACTGCCAAAGGGGGAGCAGGATGACCCAGCCTATGGACCACCCTGGATGTCCATCACTTTAGCCAGAACGCCGTTCAACACCCCTCCCCCTGCTGCACCCATGCCAAGCAGCAGCTCCCTTGACCCCCCCCCCCCCCGTGAGTCCCCCCCCCTGCACCAACAAGCTGCTTGGCTTATCAGATGCCAGCATTGCTATGAGAGAATTGTTACCAGAACTGCTCTTTATTGTAATGGGGAATTAGCTGTAGCAGTCTGTAACTATTAATATTAAGCGAGGATCATAACCTATGTATACGGAGGTCCTGATCCCAGACACTCTAGTGAAAAAGAGGCAGACAACGAGTCAGGTCCAAACACGTGTATTGAGTGTAGCGTAAGCCTAGCTTGCACAATCATACAAGGAACACACAAGGTCTAAGAAATACAGAGTAGGAAATACAGAGACGTTCGCATTAGCTGGTTCCCAACGATGATAAGGGAAATACTCACAATCCTGGAGCGAAGCAGAGACACGGCAGCGAGGGTGGCCCAATGCCAGCACTGGGACCACAGACGGACAGCAAGGAGGTCTGGATAGGGAATGGCCGAGGCACCGAGTGGTCTGAGAGACCAGCTTAAATACCCCAAAACGTACCCTGGGGCTGGTGCTGTACTTGGTGGTTCTCACAGTTTAAGACAAAGGGTCTAATGGGTCACTGAATGGCTTGGATGGGCCACTTTGGTAATCAGATTGTGATAAGTGACACCTCAGGAAGAGGGGACAAAAGAGGGAGGGGGAAATCCAAGTGGGCTGAAAGGATGTTCCAGCGGACAGGGCTTGTCCTGATGTCATCAGTTTTGGAATGCGGAGGTTTCTTTGAGATGCATTCTTTAAGTGCTTGGGATGGTCGGCACTTAGTTCCTTCTCCGGGGCGGCTCCTAAGATATGCAGAGCGGGGCGAGGGGCTCTCGCTGCGGACGTGGTGTGCCCGCTTCGCCGAAATGGCTTCTCAAAGCAGTCTTCTTCCCAGGGTCTTCTGGGTGCCTGAGAACATGGATGCCGGCTGGGCATAGCTGGGGCTGGATAGCAGGCTGCCCGGTAGCAAGGGCAAGCTTGGCGACCGGCCCGCGGGAGGCTCCAGGCGGGAACTGACCAGGGAGCGCCTAGCCAGGCTCGCTGGAGGTTTCCCCGGCAGGCGCCCGGCTGCTAGCAGCGGCTTGGGCCCATATGAGGCAGGCTTCCATGGAGGCAGGGGAACAACACTTTAAAACACAGTCCAAAGCAGGGAACAGGCACGGTCCGTGGCAGATGGCAATGCAGGCACGGGGCACACTTGTAACAGAGTCCAAACGCACACAGGGAATTCCAGATACAGGTCAGGGCAGGGCTGCCCAGAAAGAGAGTCCTTTGTGCAGTTAACCAAACATGGAGTCAGTAAACTACACAGTCTATAACAGCAGCAAGGTAATTGACACGCAGGCAGGAAACTGACACGTGTATCAGAGCACACACGTGCAAAGCAGTCTTTGGTGCAGCAGTGAAACAGTAACGCAGGAAACTTTAACACAGTTCATAGCAGGCTTCAAAGCAGGGGAGGGGGCCTACTTGGCAACAATTCCCCCCCTCGGAGACCCCGGGACGTCAGGCGCGCGGGTCTCCGAACTTGACTTCAAAGGCGAGGTGGTCGGCAATGTCCGGTGGTCGAGCTTCGAGCGAAGAAGGAGTGGGAAGGGAAGGAGGGGGAGGCGTCACTCAAAAATTTAGTTTGGAGAACCACCTAACCGAATAAGTGCAATTTAGATCAGCCAATGGGCTGCAGGTCTCTGGGTTCACACCAGGGGGTGTGCTAAGTGCAATTGTCAGAATAAATAGTAATAATTCATAGCAGTAGCAATTCATAGTAATAGGCAGCAATGATCAATTCATGCATATAAATAGCAATAATTCATAATTGGGTACATTGATTAATTCATGGATGAAGGTAATTCATATGGAATTCATGACGGGTTAAAAGCATTAAAAACCAGGAGCAATTGATATACATGGATCAATTCATGGATAGTTAAAATAAATAGATACATAGGATTAAAAGCAGGGACAATTAAAAGCAATTCATACAGGGTAAAGTGAAATGTGCAAGCATGGCATAATTCATTGAGGGTAGGCTAATTCATAAATGGTTAAAATCATAAATACATATATGTGATTAAAAGCAACAGTTCATGAAGTTAAAAGCAGCAAGAATAAAAGCAAGTGCGTGGAAACAATTCATGAGGGGGGGGGGAGCGACGGAAGGGCTCATAGGGGACAGAAAAATAAACTCTGCAATTAAAAGACCAATTCATACAGTCAAATTAAAACCAAATTCAGACAGTCTAAAACCAATGTTTAAATACCCAGTAAAAGAGACCGTTCAGGAGGGGTCTCATTTAAAACCAAATTCATAAAACGATAGATATGCTAGAATTACCTCGGCGGAGGGAGTCGGGTTAAAAAGGCAATTCCTAAGGTTAAAATCAAATTCATAGGGATAAAGTTCATGGGCGCACTTGCAATAGATAGAGAGAGAGGGACTAGTTCGGGGCTAAATTCATGGGAGTTAAAATTCATAAAAGCAAATGGAAGGAAATTCATAAAACCATAGAGTAACAAAGATCACAGGCGGCTCAGTCCGCAGTACAGCTGCTGGACTGGGTTGCATATATACAGGAACAAGCAAACTTAGTCCATGTGCTCCAAAACACACTTCCACCCCCCCTTGTTGTCTGCGACAATCCGCAGAGCAGGGTCGGTGAGCGGCGAGAAGGGCTTCAGGCACACAGTTCTAGTCCTCATGGAGGTGGCGCTGCTGGCGGTCGTTTGGAGACGGGCCGTGGGCTGGGAGGCAGAGAAATAGGTCCCCCCCTAGTCCACAAGAGGGCCTCGGAGCGGTGTCCAGCAGCAAATCGTCCATGGGGCCGGTGCAGGATTCATACACATAATAAAATCCAAGCATAGTTCATAACAACGTAAGCAAATAAACAAGGGTTAAAGGAGGGCGCCAAGAATCACCCTTAGGGCAAGAGTAGGTCTGGATTGTAATGGTCCAGGCGGTGGGATAGTTGGAGTTGCTGGAGCTGTCGGCGGCTCCAACAGCCCAGATAAAGTAATGAGGCACATAACAAGGCTTGAAAGGCCAAAATCACAACGATCGGGTGCAAAGCCAAATTGTAAATTCCAGTGGCAGTGGGGCTCCAACCAAAGAGGGTTTCCCACCACGAGTGCTCTCCGGTGGTCTTAATCCGCTGGGCAAGATCCAAAATCTCCTTTCCGTTGTGGGACACAACCAGAGCAGTGGTGTCCCCGTCCCTCTGGATGCTCTGGAGGGTGCGGTGGAGCTGCGGGTGGGCCAGGAGCTCATGGATTAGCTCCAGACCGATGCCAAGGGGGACTGGCTTCACATGTCGATAGATGGAGGGTGCCACCAGGATCTCTTCTTGGGTCCAGACCGGTACCGTGTAAGTGAAGTCGCAGGCTGCCACCGAAGATAGGTTGCAGAAGCAGCGGTTGACTCCCGGGATCACGGGCTTGAGCTGGAACAAGTTCAGGATCACAAAGTCGCAGGCCGTTCGCACGCAGGCACATCCTTTCCCAAGGTAGACCACAGCGGAGCTGTTCTCCCGGACGACCTCGAAAGGGCACTCATTGAGGGCGTCGACTTGCGGGGCTACACAGGGGTGATGAGGTGCAAAGGCTTGGTCCTGGCAAATGAAGCCGGTCTGGTCTCGATGCTGGCACCCTTGGAGGCTGACGAGCTGCCATCCGGTCGGGGTGAAGCGGGCCCAATGGTCGGGGTGTCTGGCGTAGAGGACCTCGGTGTCGCTGACTTGGAGTCCCAGAGGCACGACTGGATACACGTGGAATGACTCGTGCGCACTGGCCGTTAATAAAAATAATTTAAGCTCCTGGGTGGTCGGTGAGAATGAGGAATTTACGAGAGACCACCAGGATTCAAGCTCCAGTTCTATGGGTGACAATTTGGGCATAATCAATCTTTTAATTTCCAGGGGCAAATGCCCGTCCGTGGCTTGCCGAATCAGCCCCATGGCCACAGCCTGATTCAATTGTTGGGCTTGCATACATGCCATGGCTATTGACACGTTGAGTTCAAAAGACTGTGTCCCTTTGAGCAGCAGAGAAAAGTCTCTTTCAATTTGACTCTCCCAGTTAACTAAAATGGAGCTGATCTCGTGTTGCCCATTCGCAATGGAATTTAGGGACTGCACCACCGGTTTACCTAAGTCGGAGATGCTAGTCGTGACATGGGCAAACTTATTAGCGAGAGTCTCAATGTTGACCGAATCCATGATTGCTAAGCCTCCGGCTGCAGGAGCAGTCCAGTCGGCAATGCTTCGTCTGGCACGCGAGAGAGAGGGGGAGGGATCGATCCACAGTTGTAGCCATGCATTCCAACCCTTGCTACCGGCCTCCAGATAGGGAGCGCACTGCGGCAGCCTCTGGGTTATATTTAGCTCAGCTAAGTCTATGCGGATCTCTTTTAAAGACATTTGCGGGCGGACTAGAACTCTCTCTCGAATGTCAGTCTTCAAAACATGGGAGCCCACTATATGCGTGCCGCCTTGGCTTAATTGTTTATTGCTAGCAATCAAAGGGTCAATTTGGATGGTGTGGGTCTCCTGGGTCCGGATCAGCAGGGAATAATTGCCTGGTTCGTGAGTCAAATTTACAAAGAGCAGCCCAAGCCGGTGAAATTTCTCTACTAGGGGCTTGGTTTGGCATTCGGGCGTCTGTTGAACCAGAATCCAATCGGGTGGGCCATGTTTGGCTAGGTCTTCCTCTTTTACAATCCAGGTCAGGTTCTCCCAGCGTTCTATAGCAAAGGAGAGAACTGCGCCTGAAGGGGGCGTGATAGTGACTGATGCAGGTTCAATGGTAGTGGTGCCTAGTAGGATGGTCATTCTAAAGGGGTCTCCTGCCTTCCATACTGCGGCCGACACTAAAATTACTTCACAGTATGGTCCGAAAGCCTCAGTGACAAATGGCGAGGTTTCGAAATTGGCAGGGGTGGTATATTTGTCTACCACCGGGACTGCGGTGGGGGCTGGCCTGATACGGGGAAGAAACATACAAGGAATCGGAGCAAGTGGTGACACGGTATCGGTGGGCGAGTAACACACTAGTTCTTGGGACATAGTTTTTACTCCCACACATAAAATAACAAGCTCTGGGGGTCTGATCCACTGCTCTTCACAACTGCGGAAGTTAGTGCGGTCCGTGGGGGTGGTCATATTGCTCTGCTGCACAACCTTGCAGACCATCATTTCGTTTCCTGCTAGTGTATTAATACATCTCCAGTGGGGGTAGGGCATTAATTTGGACGGGCGTCCCTCTGTTAGGGTGCCTGCCAGCATGAGCAAACACAGGGTAGCCAGGTGCCTCATCTCCTGGCCTTCCTTTTCCTTTTTGTAGTGAAAATATCCTGGGGAGACCTGCGGATATAAGTACAGGTTCCCTGAGTTTGTTGCAGCATAATAAATGAATTGAAGCAGGGAAAAAGAAAAGGGAGAGCGTTTTTCTGCCAGCACAATATGTTAAGCGGGGTTCGAACGAGAAGTCCCAGAGCACTAAGCGAGCCTTCCAGCTTGTTGCTCTGGGGAACTCCTGTGCGAAGGTTTCTTTCTAAAGCGTGTATATTTCGAGCAAGGGTCGGCGGAATGTTAGGCGGGACTATGCAAACTTGCCCCGGGGGTCCCTGGGTGCTTAGGCTATGTGGCCTTCAGGTGCCCCTTGCTCGGTGGCGGGCTATTTTTATTTTGCGGGCTGAGAGCTATCGGTCCGGCTCGGCCTGTCCTTGCCGTTTTAAAAAGAAAAGAAAACTAAAGAGCGGCTTACATTAACTATAAGGGTTGCTGCAGACGGGGGCCCTCGTTTTAATTTTTCAAAAATAGGCCTTCGTCATATGTTTGCAGGACAACCAATTTTTGGGGGGGGACTCCCTCGGGAGGCCCCATCTTCTAGTTAAGAGAAAAACGATACACCGGGCAAAAAGGAAAAATACACTGAGCAAAAGAAAAATGCACTGAGCCGAAAGAAAAATACACGGAACAAGAGGCATACGGGTATGGGGTACTTTCGGGTTGCCCTCACTTGGAAGGCCTGGCAGGGCTTCATTATAACTTCAATATGTCTCCCCCCCTTCTTTTCCCTTATACGGTACGGGCAAGGGAAAAGATTACGTGGGGCGGGCGGCTGCTGGCGGAAAGGGCCGAAATGGAGCCGAAGGCGCTCGGCGGCGTTTATCGAAAAGCGGCGGAGGCGGCCGAGATCTGCCGGCGCCACTGAGTCTGGGTGAATCGGGGGGTCATCTTGGCGCAGGGGATCCTGGCTATGTAAATGAGGTACGCTGCCCCTTGTGCGTGGCGAACGCACCCCAATAACATATTCCAGAGGGCACATATTTACAAAATACTGGCGGGTCTTTTACCTTTGCACTAAAGCGTACTAGATGGTGGCGCCGTATAGCAACTCACCATGACGAATATGAGCATTAGTAAAAGAGGGATGTTGGGCTATCTGGGGGACCTTTTCCAGGGGAGGCACGGCCCTCAAAGCCAAAGCCGACCATCATGCGAAAGCGTGGGTCTGGCAGGTGAGACCCCGAATCTACGTAGATGCGGGATCTTCACCAGCACGGCGGGTGAAATGTTTTCAAACAAAGAAATCACCTTATTTGGTGGTTTCACCGTTGGAAGACTGCATTCACTTTTGGGCTAAAGCCTCTCCAAACACTTTCACACACAGCAAATCTCTTTTGCCTGTGCAATTTTTTCCGAACATGCGGCTTACAATCCAATTGAGAATCACTTTCGGTGGTGGCCCTATTTGGCTTTGATTGCCGTGTCTTCTCCTAAGGGTCCCAACTGTGGGGCCCGCCTAATGAGGTCAAAGAATAGAACTGGAAAAACTTTTACCATTTACACCGATATCTACATATTCTATTGTTTCTTTTATTCTAAAGCTACAAAAGTCTGATCTAAGGGGACACACGGTATCTCTGGCCCAGGGTGGAGTGATATCTGGCGAATCACTGGGCAGAGGGGGGCTGGGCTGGTGGTGGTTCCCCCAGGGTCATACACAGGGGGGGCGGTTTGCAGCGGCTTCCCTTTCCATTCTTTTAATTGAGAGGCATGAAAGTATTTTAGCCACGTTCCTCCTGTCTTTCTTTGGATGGCTACCTGATAGACAGCTGGGGAGACTCTTTTTGTGATAGGGACTGGGCCTTGCCATTTGGCTGCTAGTGAATGCGCCTTTTGCGAAAACTTCCTGTACAGAACGAGCTGTCCTTCTTCCCACTGCCTGGGGTTCCTGACCCATCCTAGTTTGCGGTCCATATCTTTCTGAGCTGTGCCCAACCTCTGGGCCACTTGCATGTGGACGGCGTGTATGGATGAGAGCAGATCCTGGACCCAAGCATCATTAATCACTACGGGCTGCATATCGGAAGGGAGCTGCGTATCTAGCCAGAAGGCTTCCGGGAGCTGCATTCTTCGCCCTGTCATTACCATATGGGGTGTGAGCCCGTGAACTGCGGTAGTGCCTCTAATGGCCATTAGGATTATGGGGAGTTTTTCATCCCAGTCTCTCCCGGAGGAGCGAACCATCTTGCGGAGAGCCTCCTTGAGGGTCCGGTTGGTTCTTTCTATGGCGCCTGAAGCTTGAGGGTGGCCTGCTATGTGGAAGCGTTGCTGGATGCCCAGTGCTTTACAAAGCTCCTGTGTTACTTCTCCGATGAAGTGTGAGCCTAAATCAGAGTCCATGACTCTCACGATGCCCCATCGCGAGAAAACATTATTAAACAGTAATTTGGCTGTGGTGGCTGCATTGTTGCGCTTGCACGGAAACGCTTCGACCCATTTGCTGAAGGGGTCTATGACAGTGAGGCAGTAGCGATTGCCGCGAGCAGTGGGGGGAAGGGGGCCGATAAAGTCAATCTGTATGCGAGCCCAGGGTCCATCAATTCTCTGATGCTGGAGGGGAGCTCTAGGTCCGGTGGGGTCTGCATTGACCATAGCGCAGGACAGACAGTTGTCCACCCATTGCGCTACTTCGGTGCGCATGCCAGGCCACCAACCAACCTCTTTTACCCTTTCCAGAGTCAGATCCTTGCCTCGGTGTCCTTGCTCGTGGACAAACTGAATTAAGTCAGCCCTAACTTCCAATGGCACTACCCAATGGCGTTCGCCGGCTGCATCTACTGCCCAAACTATGCCTTCCTCTTCTCTGATCATGAGTCTCCCTGTCTGATCCCTTCCTGCGGCTAGGAGGTTAGTTATTTCTGGGTCAGATAGCTGCAGTCGTGCTAGGTCTAGTGTTCCTGCGGTTCCCTGAGCTTGGCTGCGGGCTTGTGCCCGAGTGGTGACAGGGCGGAGGGGACAGTCGGTGGCTGATTCCGGTAGGGGAGCATTTTCAGTGGCGGCTGCCTTGGCTGCGAGGTCTGCCTGGTCATTCCAGTAAGCGGTCTCTGAGTTTGTCTTCTGGTGTCCCTTGACATGGGTCACCTGCGTTGGGCCTGAGCGGGACTGGAGGAGTGCTGCTACCTGCTGCCATAGCTGTAGGTGGGCTACGGGTTTCCCATCGCTGGCTCTCCACCCCTGATTCTGCCATACCGGGAGCCAGACCGTGGCGGCTTTGGCCGTCCAATCCGAGTCTGTATAAATGGCAAGTGGGCTTTCTGGGGGCTCAAACTCAAGCACTGCCAGAAGCGCTTGCACCTCAGCCGCTTGGCTGGAATGGGGGCGGGCTGGACCTTTGAGGGTATGGGCGTCGCTCACTCGCACGGCGCCGTAGCCTGTCCGAGGGGAGCCTCCAACGTGAAAGGAGGAGCCGTCACAGAACCAGCATGTGAAGCCGTTCTGTCGGGCTTCCTCTAGCGGGACTCCCCACGTAGCTGGCCAGACAACTTGTGGTGGCGGGTCCAGGGGGCACTCGTGCTCGGTCCCGGTTACCAATAGGCCATAGGGGGCTGGTGGCTCAGTGGTTTCCTTTTTGAATTCTACTCCGCGGTTGACCAGGGCCAGGGTCCACTGTGCTATGCGGGCGTTTGAGACTTGTCCGTCTTGTATTTTTCCCGACAGGATATATTTGAGGGGCGTGTGAGTGGTTTGAACTATTGTACGGGAGCCTCCTATGATAAATTCCCAATGGGTCAGACTCCAAACTAGAGCAAGGCATGTCTTCTCGCATGGGCTAAACTTAGCTTCTACTGCGGTTAGGTTGCGAGAGGCATAGGCTACTACTCTAGCGGTTCCCGCTTGCTGCTGGGTGAGCGTGGCTCCTATACTCTTGTCTGATACTGCTAACTGGATAAAGAATGGCTGAGTTACATCTGGATGGGCTAGGGCCGGGGCTGCGGCCAGGCTGCGCTTTAGCTCGGCTAAGGCTGTCTGTTGCTCCGGTCCCCACTCCCAGGGAGTGTTCTTCTTGAGGAGAGCATAAAGGGGGCGAGCTTTGTCTGCAAAGGACTCAATGAAGTCTCGGGAAAAGTTAAAAGTTCCTAGAAGGGCTCTGAGGGAGGGGACATCGGTGGGTGCAGGCAGCTTGGAAATGACCTCCATTCGCTGGGCGTCCGGGGCGCGACCCTCGGGTCCCAGGGTCAGACCCAGGTACTTGACGCTGGTCTGAACCAATTGGGCCTTTTCCCTGCTTGCCTTGAACCCAGTCTCGCGGAGGAGTTCCAGGACTTCCCTGGTGATTTGGCGGGCTAATTCTTCCGTGGGGGCGTGGACTAAAATGTCATCCACGTAGCTCAGTACGTGTGGCCTCGAGGAGGGTTGGAGGCGTTCCCACATCTGGACTACATGGGCATGACAAATGCTGGGGCTGGAGTGGAATCCCTGGGGTGTCCGCTTGAATGCGTATTGCTGGCCGCGGAAAGTGAACGCGAACTTGTACCAGCAAGACTCATGCAACCGGATGGAGTGGAAGGCATTGGCCAGGTCTATGACCGAGTAGAACCGGGACCCAGCGGCAATGGCCGTTAGGATCTCATTATACTTGGCCACAACCGGGGCAACTGGAGGGGTGGTGGCATTCAGGGCACGGAAGTCGACCGTCATTCTCCAGGTCACTCCATCTGCTTTCAGAACTGGCCACAATGGGGCGTTGCAGATGGACTGCATCGGGAGTATGACGTCCCACTCAAGGAGTCCTTCTATAGTTTTGGCTATCCCTGCCTCAGCTTCTGCTGGGTACTTGTACTGTCTTTGGGGAGGGGGATCCTTTCCTTCTATCAGGACGCAGGCGCCCTTCACTATCCCACACTCGGCTTTATCTGTCACCCACACTTCGGGGAAGTCCTGAACCCAGGGATCTCCGGTGACGGGGGCGAGAGGAAGGGGGGCCTTGAGGGCTGCGCATCGATGGACTGCATTAACAAAGTCGGGGCCTCCCGGGATGCGCCACAGGAGCCCGTTCGCTAGGTCAATGGTCAGTCCCTCGGCACGGAAAAATGGCATGCCCAAAAGTCCATCGTCTTCTCCCCGGTTTGCGCACGCTGAAATCCGGGTGGCCAGGTTCCCAACGGAGAGGGGGATATCCTGCCAGACCGGGGATTCCTGCGTGCCGCCTCCAAAACCGGCGAGCTGCATGGTTGTGGGGGTCTGGGTGCCCTTTGCAACTAAGGTGGGCCGGAGTATATTAAGAGAAGCTCCGGTGTCTATAAGGAGAGTGGCAGGCTTCTTCTTTTCCCCGGGAGTCCCGATCCCTGCCTTTACTGTCGGTCTCCCCCATGTGTCCGGCTTTAGTTTGGCAACTATGCCCACGGAGGGAGACTGGGACTCGGGGCAACCCTATTCTGATCCTGCACTCTGGTCGGTGGAAGCGGCGCTTCTTCTAAAGGGGTTGTTGGGGCTCGGGTGCTCTTGAACCGCAGCTATCGGGGGACTCGAGAAGGGAGGGTCTGGCGGCAAAGGGGGCGCCGACGGAGGTACTGGGGGCTGCTGCTGGTCTTCCCACTCCATGATCGCCTTCATTAGAACGGACGTGGGCTTTCCGTCGAAGAGCTCCATGTTCGCTCCAATGTTTTTGAGGCGCATCCAAAGTTCCCAACGGAGGGAGTCCCTGGACTGGGGCGTGCTGCCGCGGTCCCGGTAGCCCTCGTGGTCGCCCTGCGATGCTCCCCAAGCATTAGACTGATCTGGAGGCGGGTAGACCTGATGGTGGTACGGGTGCGATGCTCGCGAGTGAGAAGGGGCTATGGGTACATCCTGCAGTCGGGGCTCGTGGGGTCCTTGCTGGGAGGAGGAACTGTAACTCGGGGTAGGCGCAAAGGAAACTCCCGGGCGGTAGTCCCTCGGCCCTCTTCCCCGGTTAAAGCTACTGCCCCTTCCCCTCAGGATTCCTCCCCTTGCCTCCGGATACGGGCTGCGTCCCTGTGGTCGGTACTGAGAGTGAGGGCCATGATTGGCATAGGTAACCGCGCTAATCGGCTCGCTTTCCTTCCTACGAGAGGCCGGGGACTTCACATGGCGGATGGCGCCGGTCTCTCGCAACAGGCCAGCAATGCTTCTGATGCGAGCCTCCAGGTCTCCCCATGAGATGCTCCCGGGCTCCACTCCTGCTAGTGCTAGGCGGGTGGTACTATTGAGTCCATCTAAGACTGCTCTCCTGAATTCTAATTCGTCAAAGTCGGGTACATCGCTGGCATCCAAATCTACTTCATCTGCTAGCTCAGCAAGAAGCTGCTTTCTGGCTAAATATGCCTCTGGGTCCTCTCCGGGTTTTTGAGACTCTGCGATGTACAGGGCTTTCAAACTTTTGGTGGGCCACAGGAATGCACAGATCTCCTTAATTGCTCCATACTGACTGCGGGTGGCTAACCTTCGGTTAGAGATATAGGCATTCAGGGCCGAGACTATTTCAGGGGCAGCGCATTGGCGGGCCAGCTGGGCCACATCGGAACCACTAGCGGAGGGCTGGGAGGTGGTCACATGGGTGAACCACTGGATGGCCGTGTCTCGGTTTAGGGGTCCCATACGGTCTGCTATGGCTTGGAGCTCATCGGGCCTCCAATTGCGGGTTTCTTTAACGACCCGGTCTGTTTTCCTGCCATCCTCGTCCATGGATACAATTTCCTTGGTGGCTATTGGGTGGAGGGGCTGTGGAGCTTCCGCAGGCTGGGGCGAAGGGGGTGACCAGTTGTCGGTACTACCTTCGGGGAGGGCCAAGAGGGCTGCGGGATGCACGGCGGAAATTACGGCCTGCTGCATTCCCAGGTGCTGCTTTAGAGCCTCTAGCTCCCTCTTACAAGCGGAGTGGTCTGCGGAGGTTACCTTGGAGTGGTTATGCTCTGCCATGAACTGGGCGGCATGGGTTAGCTTAGCGATTCTTTCCTGTCCCTCGACTACTGCATGTTCAGCCATATCGGCACGAGCGGTGGCCGCCTCAGCCTTGTGCTGGGCGTCCTGGAGGGCGGTAGTTAATCCTTGTTTTTCCAATATGAAATTGACGCGTTCAGCGCGCCACTCAACTGCTTTCTCCTCATGGTCTCTTTCCTGTTCGACTAGTTTGGCCCTGAGACTCTGGATTTCTAGGTGCAGGGCGTCCTGTTCTCGCGCTGCCTTCTCCTCTAGCTCCTTCCTCTCTTTGTCCTGGGCTATTCTGAGCCTCTCTATTTCCTGCTCACTATCTTCCTGCGCTATATGTAATTTATTTATCAGGGACACGCTGTCCTGTAGGGCGGTGAAAAGTGCCCAAGCTCCGTATCTGTCCTTCTTGCTCGACTTGGGTTTCTCTTTCTCGCAAAAATCTTGGAAGGCGCTTCTGACTATCTGGAGTGGGTCGGGTCCCTTGAAGGAACCGGCTTCCCAAGGGCAATCTCCCTTCTTAACTAGCCACTTCTCCAGGCGGGGCACGGTGGGGTTTGCCCGGTACATTTTTACTTTTTAGTTTAAGGCTGATCTCGGGGGAGGTTAAAGAGTGGATCAGCGACAACCAGGGGTGGGGCGATTAAAGCTGCTCAAGGGTTTTAACAACTTCTTCCTCTCTATGTTCCTTTTGGGAGGTTTATCCTTCCCTCAGGTCCTCAAGGGTTTTTACCAGGGGGTTTTAAGGTTCTACTTTTAGGGTTTACAAGGGGATTTTTAAGGGTTCTACACTCGGCTCTTCTCCACCGGGGGAGAAGGAAAATTCCTATTCCCGTTTCAAGCTTGCCTACAAGCCACGGGACCAGGAAACGTTTACTGGCTCAGAGGGTGCTCTCAAGCTCTCTAAGCCCAAGAACCAAAAACGCTCAGTGCTTCCAAGCCTCTACCTAGAAGCTAAAGCTCAGGGGTCTCCCAAGCCTCTACTCGGAGAACCAAAGCTCAGGGGTCTCCCAAGCCTATACTCGGAAACCAAAAGGTGTCCCCAAGCCTCTGCTCAGGAACTGCTACTAAAGGGGTCTCCCAAGCCTCTGCTCAGAAGCCAAAATGCTCTCAAGCTCTCTGCCCAAGAACTAAACTCAAAAAGTCCCCAGGCCTCGCGCTCAGAGACAAACGGTTAAACAGTCTCCAAGCCTCGACCAAAAGACTAAATGCGCTCAAGGACTGCCTCTGCAAGTCCCCAAGCAAAAGTGCTCAGGAGTAAATTTACTGTACTCCCAAGCGGAAAAGCGCTCAAGAGTTCTAACAACTCCCAAGCAGGGTGCGCTCAAGAGTCCCACTGACTCCCAAGCGAGGTGCGCCCACGAGTCTGACTTAAAACTCGCAAGCGGAAAGGCGCCCAAGAGTCTTCCTTAAAACTCTTATGCACGGTGCGGCCGGCTGCCGCGGGGCTTCAGGAACCTGGCTTTAGATTCCCAAAGCTAAACTGACTGAACAACCAAACGGACTATCAATCCCTTCACGTTTCCTCCGGAGCGGGGATTGAAGCCTAAGTGCTGGCAGGAGCGGGGTTTGGACGGACTTAGGAGAGACGGGGGGAGGGCGGAAGAGAATTTTATATGTGCTGCTTCAGGATGTATATATCTATAGAGAGCCTACTTCTGGGATCCCACCCACATAGACGCGTTTAGGCGGCCCGGAAGGTGGCCAGGAACTTCACCAGTTCAGAGGTCCTCACCCACAGTACACCGGTTATAACGGCTGGAGGGCCTCGCGGTGCACCACAAAAGGCAAGTAGTCCAAAGCTGGCTGAAGGAGGAAATGGGGGAAAAGCCAACCCACAAGATAGAAATGCTCGCTAGAGCCACACACACTCACACTTTTAATTCCCTGAGCTAAATTGCGCTCTTTACACTGAGGTCTGGAAAATTTTCCTCTAAGTCAGTTCGCTGAAGACACGCGTGTCGACTCACGTGTATTCACACGAACTGGGTTATGCCCGCATTCTCCACCAGTAAACTGTTACCAGAACTGCTCTTTATTGTAATGGGGAATTAGCTGTAGCAGTCTGTAACTATTAATATTAAGCGAGGATCATAACCTATGTATACGGAGGTCCTGATCCCAGACACTCTAGTGAAAAAGAGGCAGACAACGAGTCAGGTCCAAACACGTGTATTGAGTGTAGCGTAAGCCTAGCTTGCACAATCATACAAGGAACACACAAGGTCTAAGAAATACAGAGTAGGAAATACAGAGACGTTCGCATTAGCTGGTTCCCAACGATGATAAGGGAAATACTCACAATCCTGGAGCGAAGCAGAGACACGGCAGCGAGGGTGGCCCAATGCCAGCACTGGGACCACAGACGGACAGCAAGGAGGTCTGGATAGGGAATGGCCGAGGCACCGAGTGGTCTGAGAGACCAGCTTAAATACCCCAAAACGTACCCTGGGGCTGGTGCTGTACTTGGTGGTTCTCACAGTTTAAGACAAAGGGTCTAATGGGTCACTGAATGGCTTGGATGGGCCACTTTGGTAATCAGATTGTGATAAGTGACACCTCAGGAAGAGGGGACAAAAGAGGGAGGGGGAAATCCAAGTGGGCTGAAAGGATGTTCCAGCGGACAGGGCTTGTCCTGATGTCATCAGTTTTGGAATGCGGAGGTTTCTTTGAGATGCATTCTTTAAGTGCTTGGGATGGTCGGCACTTAGTTCCTTCTCCGGGGCGGCTCCTAAGATATGCAGAGCGGGGCGAGGGGCTCTCGCTGCAGACGTGGTGTGCCCGCTTCGCCGAAATGGCTTCTCAAAGCAGTCTTCTTCCCAGGGTCTTCTGGGTGCCTGAGAACATGGATGCCGGCTGGGCATAGCTGGGGCTGGATAGCAGGCTGCCCGGTAGCAAGGGCAAGCTTGGCGACCGGCCCGCGGGAGGCTCCAGGCGGGAACTGACCAGGGAGCGCCTAGCCAGGCTCGCTGGAGGTTTCCCCGGCAGGCGCCCGGCTGCTAGCAGCGGCTTGGGCCCATATGAGGCAGGCTTCCATGGAGGCAGGGGAACAACACTTTAAAACACAGTCCAAAGCAGGGAACAGGCACGGTCCGTGGCAGATGGCAATGCAGGCACGGGGCACACTTGTAACAGAGTCCAAACGCACACAGGGAATTCCAGATACAGGTCAGGGCAGGGCTGCCCAGAAAGAGAGTCCTTTGTGCAGTTAACCAAACATGGAGTCAGTAAACTACACAGTCTATAACAGCAGCAAGGTAATTGACACGCAGGCAGGAAACTGACACGTGTATCAGAGCACACACGTGCAAAGCAGTCTTTGGTGCAGCAGTGAAACAGTAACGCAGGAAACTTTAACACAGTTCATAGCAGGCTTCAAAGCAGGGGAGGGGGCCTACTTGGCAACAGAATGCAGGACCCAGAGATACCCCCTCCACAGTGCAGCCCCACACACCCTCAGACCATTCAACAGCCCATTCCCCATGCACGGTACATGCAGCAGCCAGTCGAATATGCGTGGCGTCACTCTGCATGATGCTGCAGGACTTCTGCTCTGTTAGACAGCTGAACAAAACAGAAGTCCAGCGGCACCTCAAAGACCCACCAGAACCATCCCAGCATGGGTGTCCCCGAGTCAGAATCCGCTCCCTTGGATGTGTGATGGGGCAGCCCTAAAGAGGACTCACAGATGGGGGGAGGAGATGGGGCAGGGAGGAGCAGGCAGCTACTCTCATCCAGTCACAAACAGATAGGGACAGAGTTGTTTGGTGTAGTGGTTAAGAGCAGCAGGACTCTAATCTGGAGAACCGGGTTTGATTCCTGTCATGGCTGTGCCCCATCCATGCCACTATTTGATGCTGACCTGTTGTTCTAAACCAATGTTTCATGCTGTAACTTGATGTCATATTGCCAATGCCATAACTGTTTCTTTCACAGGCTTATTGAAGCTACCATCCTGCAGCCAGGCTAAATCAACAACTGCTCATACATGCAGTTTCTCTGTGGTAGCTCCCCCCCAACCTTGTTGAATGGCCTGCCTGAGGAGGTCAAGAAAACACCACCACCCCTTTTCCTGGCTTTCCACAAACTATGCAAGACTGAATTATTCAAGAGGGCTTTCTACTCGGATTATAAGAAAAAGCTTGGTAAGGGACAAAGGTTGTAGAGTAGGCTATTGGGTGCTGTCTGCTAATGTAGATATGTTCCTACTGGGTAGTTCAACATTGCTAAAGATATCATGTTAATTACTTATGCTTTCAGAAAGGTTTTGTCTCTGTGTTCAGCTTTATGCTAGTTTTCAAATCTGTGTCTATAATAGCTTATTGTATCTGTTTTCATTGACTGTCCCAAATGTTGATCATATTGTATTTTTGCTCTGTGAATGTCCTAGCTATTAATTATATTGTATTAATTTGCAGTATGTAATCTGCCTTGGATCTCCGTAAGGAAGGCAGACTATAAATAAATAGTAATAATCAGACTTCATGGAAGGCCTATCAACATAACCATCATTCAAGTTTATGCCCTGACTACAGATACGGAAGAAGAAAAAAACTAAAAGTTTTTATGCAAGAGCCCAAGAAGAAACTGATCATACACTTAAACAAGATATGCTAATAATCAGAGGTGAGTGGAATGCAAATAGGAGACAAAGCCGAATCAAACATTGTTGGAAAATTTATTTATTTATTAGACTTATAGTCCACTCTCCCCACAATGCAGGCTTAGAGTAGACTAGGATTGCAAAATGAAGTAGGAGAGAAACTCAGAATTTTATGAAGCCAACAACTTGTTCATTGCAAACACATACTTTAGGCAACCGAATAGAGTCTATTCAATAGACTATTGTATACATAGAAATCACTGAATGACCAGTTCAGGAACCAAAGAGATAACATAATTGGAAGCAGAAGATGGAGAAGTTGTATACTCTCTGCTAAAAAGACTTGGAGCTGATTGTGGTAAAGACCATTAATTTAATATAAAGAATTAGAATAAAGTTGAAGAGAAACATTAAAAGAATCATAGAGCTTAAATGTGATCTAAATGATGATGAGTTTTTCCACGGTATAAGCTTTCAGAAGTCAAACTCTCTTCATCAGATACAAGTAGGAATGGAGATTCCCGAGCCCTCTTCTATTCCAGTCAGAAGGTAGGAGGGATGTTGCAAAGAAGGAACTCAGGATGTAAAGGTAAAGCGCAAAATGTAATCAGCTTGATTTAAGAGAGGAGCAGAAATGCACAAATGCACATGTTTCGAAACAACGGACATCCCGGGGCTGAATAGGACATAGGATTCGTATGTCAGTACAGATGTTTCCTGTAAGAGTTTGACTCTGGAAAGCTTCTATTTGGGAAATCTTGTTAGTCTTTAAGGTGTTACTGGGCTCCAATCACCTTCACCTACTGCAGACCAAGAGGGCTGCCCACCAGAGACTATTTCCTCCAGGGGAACTGATCTGCGTAGACTGGGCACGGGTTGCATTTCCGGAACTCCGGGTCCCACCTGGTGGTTAGTAACCTGAGGGAGATTAGGAAGGGTTACAATGAAACGCCCTGCGAGCCGTACATGAAAAGTCCATTTCAATCTTCTATTTCACATGGACAATTCCGGTTCATGTATACATTCAGTCACTCAGTCCCGTTCCCAATATACATATATTTTACACATATCATTAAATAGTCATGTTATTTGAGATTCTCTCAGTCTCTTCAATTGCTCCAAGAAGCTACTGGCTGTCACGCACCGGACTTTTAAATGGGTAAAGGATCCTTCCCCTTTAGGTCTGCCATGGCCCGGCCCTCGCGGGTCAAAACATTTTTGTCCCCGTTTATTTGATAAACGGCGTCGAGCAGGTTCTCGGCAGGGGCCGCGCAGGCCCTTTCCCGCCCGGGCGGGGAGCGCCTCGTGCCCACCCAGCGTCCTCCTCGCCGCCCCCCGCGCAAGCATCCCGGCCGGCGGCGGCTGCGCGCCTGGTTCCGCCGGAGAGGCCTGCCGAGGGAGCCCCGCGCGAGCGTCGCCGCCTCGGCGGGCCCGAGGCGCCCGCGTGGCAAAGGCCGGCTGGCCGGCGGAGCTCTCCGGGCGCCTGGCGAGGCGCGCCTGGATTTTCTACCCGGCCGGCTGGACGGCGGGCAGAGCGCGGCGGCGCCCGAAGCTGAGAGGGGCCTGCCTAGTCTAGGCGCCCCGGCCCGGTTCTTCCCGCCGCTCCTCCTCGTGCCGCTTGGCCTTCGCTTCGCTGTGCCGGGTGGGGAGACTTTTTCAAGGGAAAGCCTTGGGAAACGGAGCTTCGTCCTGCCGCGGAGGCGTTTTCTGCGGTGCGCCCGTGGCTCGTCTGGCCCTGGCCGCAGGGGTGGCCGCCGCAGCTCTGGCGCCCGAAAGCCCCCGCCCGGCTGCAAAGCGCGCCGGCCTTGAAGGCGCTGCTGGGCCCGCCGCTTGCGCCTCTGCTCCGGACCGAGGCGGCTCCCCGTCTGAAACAGGCCAGGCCGCGGAGGCATGGCTGGCTGGCCCGCTGCGGGCTCGGGCCTTCAAAGCGGGCTCTCCCAGCGCCAGTGCCGCGCTCGGACTACCCCGCACGGGCTGCACTTTACATTTTGACGACAAAAGGGGCAACAAAACAGCCCCTCACAAAGCTTATAAGGGCGTGCTGGCGTTCAAGCAGGGAGGCTGGGAAGAGCAAGGGAGGGGCAGCGGGGCTTGGCGTGGATCGGGGTCCTGCCAGGCTCCCGTGCGGAGCGAGGCGTTTCTCCCAGATGACAACTGGTCTCCAGACTACAGAGATCAGTTCCCCCGGAGGAAATGGGGGCTTTGGAGGGAGACATCGAGGGCGTCCCACCCCGCTGAGCTCCCTTTCCTCCCCAACCCTCTCTATAGTCCTGCCACATCCCCCAGCCACACAGCTGCCCATACAGAAGGGAACGAGCGGGCTGGAAGGAGGCGGGGGTTCCGAGAGTCCAGTTGGGGCAGGACCCTGGAGGCATAGAGCCACATAGATATTGGTGGGGCGGGGAGCAAAAATTCCCAGGCCTTTGCAAAGAAGACCCCAAAGTCAAAGGCTCACAATTCTCCTCCATTTGTAAACCGCGGGACAGCAAGGCAAGCCTTGAGCTCAAAGTGCCTGAGGGTGAAGAGGGAGCCCCCCCCTTCCTCTTTGCTTTCTTTCTGTCCTGGATTGGGCTAGTAATGCAGACATCCAGCAGGAAGTGTGGCACCTCCTGCATCTTCCACCAAAGGGAGGTAATGGCTTCCTATCTGATTTTAGGCAGCCCGGCTTTTAATAATGTGAGTGCCTGGAAATGTCTTTTGCACAAACACCCACCCAAGGTTCAGGACTTGTTTGGGCTTTTATCTTTTCCAAGCAACCGCAGAAGCACCACTATTAAACAGGAATGTGATACTCACTGATTTCAAAAACTTAATGGCATCTCAGCTCAGAGATTTCTGAGCAATTAATGGCTGCTTGGAAGCCTGGAGGCTTTCCAACTCCTGGCGTGCCTGGAATCGCTTGACCCCAAGACTCCTCGGCTCGCAAGTGGTGGGGAATGTTGAGAAGCATGCAAGCAAATGAGGGGGCCACGACTGGGACTGAAGGGCCAAAGAAGGAGCCTGAGGGGCACCATCCAGTGCAGCAACAACTCTTTGCTCATAAGCTGTAAATGTGTGACTTGCTAGGGTTGCCAGCCTCCAAGTGGGGCCTGGAGAACTCCCAGAACCATCTCCAGATGATGGAGATTCATTCTGGAGAAAATGACTGCTTTGGAGAGTGGATTCTATGGCATTATATCCCACTGAGGCCCCTCCTCTCTCCAAACTTTACCCTCCATAGACTCCACCTCCAAATCTCCAGGAATTTCCTAAGCCAGAGTTGGCAACCATAGTGGCTTCTTATTGTTGCACAGAAGACTTGCCAAGTAGATGCATGAGCCAAACACCTCTGCTTGTTGTAGCTCTGTGGAAAGCAAAGCTACCCTATATCTAATCTACAGCCTTGGATAATGTAGCCCAATGAGACTGAAACAACTGAAGGGAAGTTGTTATTTCAGGAAGAAATGCCTGCGACCCCCTTTCCCATCGCCACCCACCATAAACCTCCCTTCGCAGGCAGTTAAAGGCAGCCACAACAACCACCTGTCTAACCTCTTACCAGGCAAAGAGCCGTGGCCCAAATCCACACCAGGTCCCCTCTTTCTCTTCCCAGAGGCTCCACCAGACAGGCAGGCAGCTCCCTATATTCACAGCTCCTCACCCAGCTACTGCCCCGGGCTATTGGGGAAAGGGAACTGTGTGTTTATTTCCCCTAATATATGTTGCCACCATTGAATTAAACTTGGCCTATTTGTGTGACCAGAGTGAGTTTTATGTGTATGTGTTTCCTCTTAGCCAACAACTTCAAGCCACCCAGGGTTAAAACAGAAACAAAAATGTTAAACACTGGAGTGAAAGATTTAAAAACATATAAAGTAGTTAAACAGGGTGTGATTACTGTGTATCAGTACAGGCATTAACTGCCAGCTATATCCCTGCTGCTTCTCCTCAGCATCTTCCAGAACCCACTCCTCCAGTAACTACCTTTTCAACGGACTTTCAGTTGTCACTGGCCCTGCATTCCTCCAGCTCTCACTGGCTGTTTCTTGGGAGAGGCAGAGCTGAACTGTTCCTCTCTGTCCCAATGCCCTTCATCTGACATCCCCAGGTATCAGAACATTCAGTCCTCAAGTCAAGTTGGCTTCCGTTGACTTGGTATCTAGTAGGTCTTCTGCAATCAGTCCTTTGCTAACAGAGTTTCAGGTAGGTAGCCATGTTGGTCTGCAGTACAACAGCTCAGGAGCTTTGACTTTCAAAAGCTTATACCCTGGAAATCTTGTTCGACTCCTAATGTGCCACTGGACTCAAATCTTGCTTTACTAACATCCTGTCTGTTGTGCTTTTCTTTTACCTCCTACTCTGTGCCTTATAAAGATCCTGTGTGTTGATGTCTATGCAAATGGCAGACATGGCACAACACCGGATTTTACATTATTTCATGAGCTAGGCCACATTAGAGACCTTTTGTGGACACGGGAAGGACAGAAATTTTAAATAAATGAACATTAAATTTGTAAGAGGAAATCCAGAAAAGGTACTATAAACTGTACTAATATAGCACTTCTTTTGGTTATACCATATGCACCAAAGCTACTCCTCAGAGGTCCCTTCCAACCCCACTCCCCAGCCATCCTAGAGATGATGGAGTTGTGAAGAGATCTTGGCACCATGCTAGTAGGCCCCTTAAGATGGTCATTGTTTAGAAAAATAGTTCTTAAACCACAGGGAGAGATTATTGCCCTGGGGTGAGAGAAAGGCACATTTCACATGCTCATGCTATAAAGGCCCCGCTCATGTAAAGGCCCCGCTCGCTCTCCCACTGTGATGTTGATTTTCCTTCCAAAACCAAGGTTGTTGTTTACTGGGCCTAGGAAGCGTCAGGTAGTGTGTATTTGGGTGTAACTTAAGAGTTCCTGTTGTCCCACACTTCAAGCAGGTATATATAACTGGTTTATTGCCCAGCCCAAGTTTATGTAGAGGAAAAGCAGAGGCCCCTGCTCCTTTAAAATGAAATGACACTAGAGGCTAAGAAAAATTCAAAAAGATAACAGATTTATTCAACAGGCAGGATTGATATGAAGATAGACAGGGAAAGGAGAACTGAGGTAAATTTTGTTTGTTGAGCAGAATACTTCACCAGCATGAGGCACAATAGTCTTCTTCAAGCTTAGTTTCAAATATTTACAGTACTTAGATGTGAAAAGTTGGTATTTTCAGACTTAAGTTACTTAAAGCTTAGTTCCTTCAGTGATTTTACTTCACAGGTTAGGTCTACAGACTTTTACACACACACTTTTCCTTTTACTGCAGACCCAGGGTACTTCACAGAGTCCAAACCTTCTTTCCAGACACTGGGCAGGAATCATTCTTCTGCTAAAGACATAACTCTGTTTTTTTGGCTGAAGGGGGTCTCCTTTTACTACCCATGTCCTCTGCCAACCACACATGCCCAGTTCTATCCAGTCTGAGTAAAATCAGCACTCGCTTCCCTACTCTAGTTCATCAACAAAAAGCTTTTCATAAACGTTAAGCTGTCCCAGTAAGGGCAAACTTTCCCCCTCATTTTCCTCACATAGAGGAATCTCAATCTGCCCCTCTTTGGTCAGATTCCAAGCTTAGACTCCCCCCTCACACTCCTGTCAGCTCCAGTTTGTGACCTCTTCACTGGCAAACACAGAGAGGGAGGAGCAGCCTGCCAATCATCCTCCCTTCAAGGAGGTGTTGTAACCCGCTCTCCCTGCCTCTCTCTGGATGCTGCAGTTGGTAATCCTTCCATTTAATGCCCATTCCGTCACACATGCACACTTCTTTCAGGTGGCAGTGCCCCTCAGAATTTTGTGTTTGGTAACACTCCACGCCGATAATGGTGCAGGGCCGGCCAGTGCTGCAGCAGTTGCAGGGAGCGCCGTTTCCATGTCCTCCCAAGATTCTTCTCTGGAAGCAGCCATCCATACAAGAAGATACCATTCTGCAGGTGGATGTGCCTGCTGGGGCTTGGAACACGTTGCTTTATAAAAGCTTCAGGGGCCATCTCATTTCTCATGAATCAGCTTTGATGATCCCCAGAAAAAAGGTTGCAACCTGCCCAGCAAAGAAAACTATTTCTCGGCTTTATACAATAGCAAATAATGGCGTAACATTATTACAGAGTGTTTGAAGTTGCAGATCCAATCCCTAATGTAATCAAATTTGTTGCTGCTTAGCGCATTTGGAGGCAGCGTGCCATATAAGCTATTTGCTCATCAATTATTTTCTCAACTACGTTTCTCTCAGGGCTGTGGAGAACACTTATTTTCTAATGATCCAACTTTCGCTTAATGGTGTAGCTGTGTGCTAGCCAGTGGTCTGCTAGCTGCTGATAGATCTTCACATTAAAAAAAAAGACAGATATCTCCACAAGCATCATGCTTTATGCTTCCACATACATTTATTAAGCTGCACAGCTCCATACAGAAATTAGGCATTAGTGTTATCAATAATATATCGCTACAACATAATACTGGGAAGTGCGACCATCTGTGATAATTGTATGAGGGTGCCAATATTAACATAGAGATTTAAGAATGGCAGCTGATCTCATGATCCAGCCAAGATAGCCACAACTGCACTCCGGCAGGCTCCTGTCCAAAAGTCTTACTCCTGGCTGGCAGCAACACACCAGCGCAGAGATTTAGACTGCAATTCCATGCAGAGTAACCCAGTGAAATCACAGGGCATAGACTGAAGTAACTCTGTAAGGATTGCACTGCCAAATAAATATCTATGAGTTAGGGTTAGGAATTGGAGCTCAGTCAGCTGGAACTCATCTCTGTACATGATGCCATGCAATGCTATGCACATTTACTTAAAATGCAGTCAAGAAAGCGATCAGGTCACAAATGTTAATACCCTCAAAGGCAAGGGACTCAATACAGCATAGTTTAGAAATTCTTGGAACCTCCAGATTAGGAAGAAATGTAGCCTACAGTTTGGAAGAATTTAAAAAATCCATGTTGTTTTATAAATCTATTAACATGGACTAACTCCTAGGTTGAAATCCTGTCCACCACCCTATATATGAGAGCTATGCCCTGAAATGTAGTAATTCATTTTCGCCATCTGAATTCATTTTCGCCATCTGAAGAGAAGTTGTATTGTATTTATTGTATAAAGTTGTTTTAGTGTTATTTGTAAAATGTTTTATCTGGTTTTAACTGTTATTTATATAAATTGAAATGTTGTACTCCGCCCTGAGCCCGCTTGGCGGGGAGGGTGGACTCAAAATTTAATATAAATAAATAAATAAACGGACAGTGATTTTCACACACAAGGTTGTGAATAAGCTAGAAAAAAAGGCCTAAAGGTAAAGGTAGTCCTTTGTGCAAGCACTGAGTCATTACTGACCCATGGCGGGGACATCGCATCACGATGTTTTCTTGGCAGACTTTTGTTACGGGGTGGTTTGCCATTGCCTTCTGGACGCTACTGAGGGGCACATCCCCGGAACCCAATAAACCACAATCAATCTATTCAAACAATGTTTAGTAAACCATTATTAAAATTTACAATACAGTTCATACTATGCACAATTATTCATATAACAAATCCAATGTCAATAAAGCTCAGTCCAATTCAACAGTATAGTGTCCCGTTTATGCTGTGGAGTGAAAATTACATCCACAGCCGTGTTCCAATTCCACTCGTAGGACTTTTCCGGAGTAATCCAATCCGAAGGGAAGAAGATCTCTACCCCGCAGATAGATTCACTTCTTCTGTTAAGTACATATATCAGTGGCAAATATATACACCAGCGGCAATTGAATCCACAGGCACTACTGTTATCACAGTTGATAAGAGTATTCGTCAACAGTTCGGCAGATCTAGGGGAGCAGAACAACTCCCACTGAATTTACAAACATTAAACCCATACATTATACTCACATAATGATACAGTCACAATCACTCCTTCCTATTCCAAATGCTGCTGATTGGAAGCAGGTGCTATCCATTAATTCCGTGCTCCTTTATATTCCATCCCATTATCGTTGCTATCCCTATTTAAAGCTATCCCACCAATTATGGAATGCCTATACTCATTATATTCCTTATATTTTTTACTATTGGTCAGTTTCATAGGAATACTGCAAAGTTGATTTCGCTGTTCAGCCCCCGTGGGGCTAAACAGTCCATCCTATGAATCCATTGTGCTTCCATCTGTAACAATTTAATATTGTCATTACTATTAGATTTCACAGCCTCCAGCACAGAATATCTCAAATCACGTTCATTCCTATGATGTCTTAGAAAATGCTCTACCAAGGGGGCTTCTAAATTCCTTGTGCGTATTTTAGATAGGTGCTCCCGAATCCGGATTTTCACGGGCCGTGTCGTGCTCCCTACGTAGCTTAAAGGGCAAGGGCATTGAATAATATATACTACCTGTGACGTAGAGCATGTTGAGTAATCTTTAGAATAAAGTGGTTTACCCGTAAATGGGTGCTTGATGGATCTCACCGGCATGCTCAATGCGCAAACATTGCAATGCCCACATGCATAATGTCCAATTGATGCGTCTAAATCCAATTTTTAGGGGCACATTACACCCAGGTATATCACGTATAATGTGCCAGTGTTTCCTTATAATGCTTGCTATGTTGCCGGCTCCGTGGGAGAAATCCAAAGCCCACGTTAGTCCCAGGTCATCATTGTTCCCTTTATCCCTGGGATATAAGAGTTCCCGTCTCGGTGTAGCATGCGCTCTCATTAGCGCCCTTTGCACAACATGATCGGGATAGCCCCTAGAGGTGAACGCTCCAGTCATCTTATGTGCTTCCCGTTTGAAATCTAAGCAACTCATAGAGTTGTGTTTGAGGCAGAGAAACTGTCCATAGGGGATATTACTTTTAAGACTACTCCTATGGAACGAGGAATAATTAAGGTAAGCAGACCGGTCTCTTGGTTTTCGATATGGTCGCACTTCCAACCTAGTCTCTGTGCATTTATACATTACCATATCTAAAAATGGTATGCATTGCGGATGACCTTGATGGGTAAATTTTATGTTAACATCTATCTCATTTAGCCAGGCCACAAAGGCATCTACATTGTCCCACCCCTTCATCACAAGAAAAATGTCATCAATTAATCTCTTCATGATGACAATCTGCTCAAAGAAAGGATTATTGGTATGGTTCAAAATAACCCTATCTTCCAGATCTGCCATAAAAAGATTTGCTATACTGGGGGCTGCCGAACATCCCATGGCAACCCCCTTTACTTGATAGTAAAATTGATGGCCAAACCGAAAATAGTTCCTTTCTAATATGGTGTCTAATAAATTCAATAGGAAGGAAGTCGGGGGGGTGATCTGTTTGTCTAGTCTGTAAGATGTTCTCAATGACTCTTCTCGCTTCCTGATGGGGGATGGAAGTATATAGTGCTTGCACATCTAATGTCATCAGGTAAGCGTTCTCAGGCACCTGTAAATGCTCTACAAAATTTATGAACGCGGTGGTGTCCTTAATGTAACTAGTAGTCCTACCTACAAACGGTTGTAGTATTTTATCCAAGCATATAGCCAAGGGTTCCAATATCGAATTTGTGCCAGAGACGATAGGTCTACCAGGTGGGGGACGGATGTTTTTGTGAAACTTAGGAAGGCAGTAGAAGACTGGTCTCCGTGGATTAGTGTTAATGAGGCTCCGGTGTAATTCTTGTGAAATATGATTCAGACCCAGAGCCTCATCCACAACCACTTTAATGACCCTAATGATGTCCTTAATTGGGTCATGATCAATCATTCTATAGAATGTCTCATCTGACAACTGTCGACTGACCTCACTTACATAATCCTCAGTATTCATCACCACGATGCCTCCCCCCTTATCCGCAGGTTTTATAACTATGGTTCTATCATTACTAAGCTCTTTCAGAATTTTACATTCCTGCACATTCAAGTTGTTCCAGACCTTTTATGCTCATTCTCCAATGCTGTAAGATCTCTAACTACCAATTTCTCTTATATCCCAGGGATAGAGGGAACAATGATGACCTGGGACTAACGTGGGCTTTGGATTTCTCCCACGGAGCCGGCAACATAGCAAGCATTATAAGGAAACACTGGCACATTATACGTGATATACCTGGGTGTAATGTGCCCCTAAAAATTGGATTTAGACGCATCAATTGGACATTATGCATGTGGGCATTGCAATGTTTGCGCATTGAGCATGCCGGTGAGATCCATCAAGCACCCATTTACGGGTAAACCACTTTATTCTAAAGATTACTCAACATGCTCTACGTCACAGGTAGTATATATTATTCAATGCCCTTGCACTTTAAGCTACGTAGGGAGCACGACACGGCCCGTGAAAATCCGGATTCGGGAGCACCTATCTAAAATACGCACAAGGAATTTAGAAGCCCCCTTGGTAGAGCATTTTCTAAGACATCATAGGAATGAACATGATTTGAGATATTGTGTGCTGGAGGTTGTGAAATCTAATAGTAATGACAATATTAAATTGTTACAGATGGAAGCACAATGGATTCATAGGATGGACTGTTTAGCCCCACGGGGGCTGAACAGCGAAATCAACTTTGCAATATTCCTATGAAACTGACCAATAGTAAAAAATATAAGGAATATAATGAGTATAGGCATTCCATAATTGGTGGGATAGCTTTAAATAGGGATAGCAACGATAATGGGATGGAATATAAAGGAGCACGGAATTAATGGATAGCACCTGCTTTCAATCAGCAGCATTTGGAATAGGAAGGAGTGATTGCGACTGTATCATTATGTGAGTATAATGTATGGGTTTAATGTTTGTAAATTCAGTGGGAGTCGTTCTGCTCCCCTAGATCTGCCGAATTGTTGACGAATACTCTTATCAACTGTGATAACAGTAGTGCCTGTGGATTCAATTGCCGTTGGTGTATATATTTGCCACTGATATATGTACTTAACAGAAGAAGTGAATCTATCTGCGGGGTAGAGATCTTCTTCCCTTCGGATTGGATTACTCCGGAAAAGTCCTACGAGTGGAATTGGAACACGGCTGTGGATGTAATTTTCACTCCACAGCATAAACCGGACACTATACTGTTGAATTGGACTGAGCTTTATTGACATTGGATTTGTTATATGAATAATTGTGCATAGTATGAACTGTATTGTAGATTTTAATAATGGTTTACTGAATATTGTTTGAATAGATTGTGGTTTATTGGGTTCCGGGGGGGGTGCCCCTCAGTAGCGTCCAGTGTATTTGGAACCCCTCCTGCTTTGGGAATTGCCATTGCCTTCCCCAGTCATCTACACTTTACCCCCAGGAAACTGGGCGCTCATTTTACTGACCTCGGAAGGATGGAAGGCTGAGTCAGCCTTGAGCCGGAGGCTTAATATGTGGAAATGGGCAGTCGAAGCATTAAAAGGACAAGACGCTCAGGATATTCTCCTGCTTGGATGCAGTCATTTTATTTGTCCTTCTGAGGAGCCTCCCCCACTCGATCAGAGCCAGGAAACCCACAGATGCTCATTCTGGACACCGCCCCCCCCTCCAGCCCCAATTCCTGGGCCTTACAGTTACTTCCTTGGTATCATTTTGTGCTGCCTGGTATATCTGTCTCTGCTCTGCCAGCCAAAGCGTGATGACCTCTTCCTGTTATCTTGCACAGGGGCTGCGGACTGTGCTGTTCTTTCTTTGGGACAATGCACTCTACCCAGCTCAGCAGACTAGGAAAACTGAGGCAAGGAAAGCTCCTTCTCTCTCAGTGGATTTAGACTGTTCATTTTCTTTTCTCTTAAAAACTCTTTCTCCCTTCTTTAAATGCCTCTCTCCCCCTTATTCCTCATGGCTACCTCCCAGTGCAGAATTCTCACTCAGAGCCAAGCTACAAGTGACGCCCGACACAGGTTGGACACTTGTCAGCTTCCCTCAAGTTTTGATGGGAAATGTAGGCGTCCTGGTCTTGCAGCTGTAATGGAGAGCCAAGCTGAAAACCCAGGATGCCTACATTTCCCATGAAAACTTGAGGTAAGCTGACAAGTGTCCAACCTGTGTCAGGCGTCACTTGTAGCTTGGCTCTCAGCCAGAGGTCTGACTCCCTTTCACTTTCTCTCCTCTCATGTAACTCTTCATCCTTCTGAACACAACAATTTCACTGTTCTTATGCTTGGGTATCTTTTTTAATTACTATACCTTATATTTCCTGAAATATACTCTAAACCTTGTTTTGGAAAAAGCGCTGGTTGTTGTGTGCTTATTAGAAGCACTTTAAAGCTTGCTTGCACACCATCCAGGCAGACATTTCTGAACCACACATTCTGGTCCCCCAGTCAGCAAGTGTGTCAGTTTTCCAAGCTAGCCAGGCTGTGGAAGTGGGAAAAGTTTCCCCCCTAATACTGAGCTTAATTCTCTCAAATCTGTCACAGTTCTGGGTGAGTGTCCCGAACCCAAGTTAGAGAGTCCACAAGTGTCTAACGATACATGTGAAAGGAGCACATGTGCTAACACCTGCACAGGTTCCATATTTAGGGGGGCCCTGGCCAGGGAGTGCTTAGTGCCCCCCCATACCCACTACTAGACTCCCCTGCCTGTGAATCCTTCCGTTGCCCATTTGAAAGCTTTCCCAACACCTGCAGTCACAGCTGCACACACGGCCGGTGTGCCCTTTCCTCAACAGAGCTGGGTGGTGGGTGCAGATAGGAGCACCACTGCCATGGCCACCAGGAATGCTGATGCTTTGTGTACTTGTTGGGAATCCTTCATACAGGCTTCAGTGCCATACCTGAGAAGGAACTGTGTATTTAGGAAGAGTTCAAAGATGATGTTGCCAGGCAGCCTCTCTCGCTTTAATGTGACAACAAAGACCCCCAGTCTTCAGAAAGCAAGCTGGTGCAGTGGCCAAGAGTGACTTCTATTACATGCATTTTGTATTTCTATTATATGCATATGCTCTTTTTTCCTAACTGCACTAATACATGCTTTGGTAACCTTGCAGTTGGATTACAGTAATGCATTCTAAGCTGGGCTGCTCTTGAAGATAACTCAGAAACTATGACTGCTTTAGCATGGGACAGCCCAACTCTTCTCAGAAGGTAGCTGAATGAAGATGTCTTGCTTATTTTAGAATGGCTGTTTTGGTGGCCAGTTTGTTTCCAAGATCAATTCGAGGTGCTTGTTATGGCCTTTAAAGCGACTCATGGTCTAGGAGCCTCTTCATCAGTCTCTTCCCACCTGTTCAAATGTGCCAACTGCAGTCCTCACTGACGGGCTGTTGCTCTGCTTCAGGTAGCCTGTGTGCTCTCTGCCGGATGTCATTTTATTTGCTGAAGCTTTTCATGAGAAGCAGGCTGCAGGCACTGGGAGAGCCACCACTTGGAGTTTTATTGCATTGTGTATGTTTTTAATCTTTGGACTATAAGCCACTTTGAACTAAACAGGAAAGGGAGTATAATTTTTTTTAAATAACTAACAGCAGCAGCCACCTTTTTCCTTCCTCCTTTCTGTGGCTGTCTTCCAATTTGCTACGGCTGTCTTAGGGAGAGGGTAGCACTCAACTCCAGCCAGGGCCTAAGCCTTGGGGCCTTTGAATGCTGGGAACCAGCCTGTGCCAGGCCACCTCTTCCTCAGACCTGCCAGAAAAAAACGAGAGATCCAGGCTCCCGATAATAAAAGGTTCAAGGGTGGAGCAGGCTTTGAGGCCAGGTCCTTCTGCCGGAGAGACCCCCTGCTCCTGCAAACCCCACTTCAGTCCAAGATTAAATGAAAGCAACTCTAAAATAATCAGGACATTTTGGTATTATATAATTAAAAAACAAATGACAAGAAACGCCTTCAATTGGAAGAATCAGTGCACTCTTTGCTAGAATTCTTCCAGGCAGAATGCATTTCTTCTCATTGGGGCTGTCTGGATGAACTCATTAGCTGCAACATTAAGATCCCTCTCCTGAGACATCGGTTGATGTCCATACCGAAGAACCAGAGGCTGAGGCTGGAGCAAGACCACGCACGAGGCCGCAGGCGCTTTGAAGACTCCAGCAGGGTGCACGTGCGAACGATCTGGAGCCTCATCTTGGGCCACGGTGTGTTTACGGCAAACTTTTCAATGCGGCTTGGGTGCTGCGGACCCATCTGAAGACTCTGCCGGCGGCGGCGGCGGCGGCGGCGGCTATTCGCAGAGAGCCCTCGGAGGAAGGTTGAGGGCCGCGGGAGCCCTTCTGCTCCGCGGCTGCCTGCGTGTGGCCGGGAGGGGCTCTCCGTGGCCGCCGCTCCGCTCCCTTCTTCCGAGAGGCCCCGGAGAGACAAGCGCACCTGCCCGGGGGGACCCCAGCAGCCGGCGGGGCGGAAGAGAAGGCGAGGCGGCGCCCCCTCCGGCCCCGGCAGCGGAGGACCGGGGCCGACCCCTCGGCTCGCCCGGGCGGGCCGCCTGCTTAGAGGGCGGCCTTTCGTATCGCCGCCGCCGGCCCCCGCCCGCGGCCGCCCCGCGCGCCTCCCACCGGCCCGGCCCGGCCCCTCAGCGGCGGCCCAGGTTTCCGGGGGAGGCGGTGCGCCGCCGCTCCCTTCCGCCGCCGCCTGTCCGCCTCGCTCTCTCCCCCGGCCGGCCGGCGCCCGGCCATGCAGTCGCGGGTGGCGTGGCTCGGCGGCGGCGGCGGCGGCGGCGCGGCCAGGCGGGTCCGGCTGCTCCTGCAGCACGTGGCGGCGCGGCGGAGAGCGGTGCACGGCGGCGGGGGCGGCGGCGCAGGTAAGCGGGCGCGCCTCGCCTCGCCACGGCCGGCCTGGGGAAGAGCCCTGAGTGCGCCGGGCGGGGGAGCCGCTTTCCCGGCCGACCTTCCGTGGCCTGCGGAGAGCGGCCTCTGGGAAGGAGCCTCCTTGGCGGCCTCCCGCCCTGACGGCCGCGGCTGCCTTGGCTGAGCCCCGCCGCCCGGCTCTGGGCCTGCCGCTCTGCCCCGCGCCTCGCCCTCTCGAACCCCTTTCTAGGCTCTTTCAAGCGTCCCGTTGAACGAAGGTTATGGTTCCAGAGGGGAAACCGGGAATTCCCCAGAAGCATTTTGAACGTAGCGAGGGAAATAGTTCCATCCCTTGCAAAAGTCTGGTGGGGGGAAAGTGTGTGTGATGTGCCCTCAAGTTGCCTCCCACCTATAACAACAATCAACAACATTCGTTTTATATACCGCCCTTCAGGGTGACTTAACACCCACTCAGAGCGCTTTACAAAGTATGTCAGTATTATCCCCACAACAAACGCCCTGTGTGGTGGGGCTGAGAGAGCTCCCAGAAACTGTGACCGGCCCAAGGTCACCCCACTGGCTTCAAATAGCGACCCTCTGAAGGAATGACCTCCAAAACATCCGATCATTAACAGACTTGCTCAGATCCTGCAAACTGGAGGACCTGGCTTCTTTCATTAAGTTAAGCCATCTCCTTTTAGGTCTTTCTCTTTTCCTGCTGCCTTCCACTTTTCCAAGTATTATTGACTTTTCCAGAGAATCTTGTCTTCTCGTGATGTGACCAAAGTATGATAGCCTCAGTCTTGTCATTTTAGCTTCTAGGGAGAATTCAGGCTTGATTTGATCTAGAACCCACTTATTTGTCTTTTTGGCTGTCCGTGGTATCCACAAAACTCCACATTTCTCATGAATCAGTTTTCTTCCTGTCAGCTTTCTTCACTGTCCAACTTTCACATCCATACATAGCAATGGCAAATACCGTAGTTCGGTCCCCAGAGAGACATCCTTAAGGATCTTTTCAGTTCCCTGAAAGCTACTATTCCAAGTCTCAATCTTCTGATTTCTTGGTTGCAGTCTCTCTTTTGGTGGATGATCAAGCCAAGGAATAGGAAATCTCGAACAATTTCAATTTCTTCATTGTCACCATTGTAGGGGTGGTGTAGGAGAAAGAAAAAAATGCCTTGTCCCTTTAATAGAGGCTTAATGTGAAGAAATGGGCAGTGGAAACTTTTCATGCCATGGAGGTTAATAATATCACCTGGTAAATAAACCAGGACATTTTTTCTTCAGGGCAGTTAGCAACCCCTACAACGGGGGGAGTAGCCTTCATCAAATAAACAGTTTGTGGGGGAAAGGTTAATTAGTCTTTTCCTGCACCAAGGCTTTTCTTCCATTAAAAAATGTAAAGCTCTGTTACCTCCTTTTTGTTACTAAATAAGTATAGCATATACTTGGCCCCAGCCTGGTGGAATGCTCTGTCAATGGAGACCCGGGCCCAGCGGGACATATTATCGTTCCGCCGGGCCTGTAAGAGAGCTGTTCCACCAGGCGTTCGGTGGTTGAAGGGGGCGGTGCTATGTCGGCCTCCCACCTTTGGGGTGGGGGAGGATTCTCCCCACCATTGCACTTGGTTAATTTACTTCATTATTGTTTTGTATATTGATTTTAGTATTGTTGTTTTTTGTTTTTATCAATTTTAAACTGTTCACCGCCCAGAGCCCCTGGGATGGGCGGTATATAAATTGAAATATAAATATAAATAAATAAGTATATCACAGCCTCCTCAAGTCCTCAAGGAGGCTGAAGTGGAAGTCAAGAACAAAATGCACTACTGGGGGGCAAAAACTTCACCTACCAGGGTAACAGGAGCTATCACTAGTTCCTCTAAACTAACCCTCCGCTGAGAGGCTGAGGAACAAAGTGTTAATCAAGAAATCAGCCCTGCAAGGTAGGACACATGCAGGCTGGGTTCCACAAAAATAATTACTTAGTAGCTGTAGGGCAAATTAGGCCAAAGTACTGGATTTAACTTGAAGCCCTGAAAACCAACTAACACCACAGAAATCTGTGAAGTTAATTATGGAGTGTGCAAAAGATTACAAATGTAGCACTTGCCCAAGATAGGAAAGAAAATGGTAAACCTAAATATCTGTCCTACAATGCTGTACAGGCATTAGTCTCCTGACACAGATGTTACTTTGTCAGGTCAAACTGCAAAGCACAACACAACTCCAAAGGTCAGTGTAATGATTTTAAGTAAATGGGTGCCTGTGTCTTTAAATGCTTGGTGTGAGATAGGTGAAGAGTGGGGGTGAGAGAGGGATGAGTGAGTGATATGATTGGCTCATGACTGAGAGTGTGGGTGGAGTGAATGCAGTTTAGACTGAGAGTGGAGAGCAAAAGTGTCAGTCAGAAGAAGGCAGGCCAGCTGTGTGCTGCCTGAGTATACTGAAGTGTTTATGACAGAAATATAACCTGTGTGGAACCTGAACTGAGCATGTCTGTGAAAGGACACTCAGAGCGGAACTACAAGTGACAAAAGGCACAGGTTGGACACTTGTCAGCTCCCCTCCCCTTTCTCAGATCCCCTTCCTTGGAGTTCAGTTAATTTCCAGAGCTTTCTCTTTTTGCACCCTGACCAAGCCTGAACCAAAGTTTTGAAAAGCCAGGAAATGGACTAAGAGGCCAGTTTCTCGACATAGTGAGCTTGTGGCTTGCCTCTGTTTTCTCAATCATACCAGCAACTATATATGCATTACAACGATACATTGATAAAATTTATTATTCTGTGATGTAGACAGCTACGTGTTTTTAAAAAAGTTGTTTTCAAACGTTGCAGATTGTCTTGCAAATAAGTCAACTGAAGCTAACCCAGAAACATTTATTACTTGTCTACTTGTGGCTTGATATGGGAGGGGGGGAAGCTAATTAGTTTTACAAAAGCGAAACCCTTTTTTTTACCCTAATCCCCTTAGCTTTTATAAAACTTCCCTGCTGACTGTTGGAAGATGTTGATTGCTTTCACCCAGATGATCATGGGGAAGCTCTTTACAATCCTTAATATATTTTGTAACTACATGTAGTTATTTTGAGTCTTTGTACTAAACAGTCTAGCCAAGGGGGGATTGAACTGATTCTCAGTTGTCCCCTTGTGTTTGGTGGTGAAAGCCAAAGCCATGTCTACCCTGGTGTTTGCTGGGTAGTTTTTATTGTTGTTTTTGTGGCCTCTCTGGAGGCTGGCCTAATTAATTGAGGTGGGATTACAGGAATGTTTTGGAACTGGAAAATCATGTGTAGATGTGTGGCTCTTGTGGCTGTGTAGCCTTGTGCCTTCTGTTGCTCAGTTCTTTTTCTGCACATGTTGATAGTCATTGGTGTTTTATTCGATAGCAAGGCAGGAAAATTCCTAGCCTAAAAATACAGTATGGGAACCCGAGATGAAACTAGACGAAATGTATGATGTTCTCTTTATTGGTCAATTGCCCGATATTGTTTGTTCTGACCGCTGGATGTTCCCAGCCCGAGAGACTTTTACCTGGGGGTTTTGGCATCTGAATCTGGGGACTTTCTGCCTTATAATATTCCCTTCACAGTCAAACATGTACTGACCAGTTTCTTTCGACTGTTTGCCAAACATTTGCACCATGAGTACTTAG
This sequence comes from Eublepharis macularius, assembly GCF_028583425.1. Classification (NCBI taxonomy): domain Eukaryota; kingdom Metazoa; phylum Chordata; class Lepidosauria; order Squamata; family Eublepharidae; genus Eublepharis; species Eublepharis macularius. The sequence continues at coordinate 4,616,855 of NC_072792.1, forward strand.
CTATTCCTGGAAGAGAATGTTAAACTAGAGGCTTGGAACAGGCTTTTAAAATACTCAAACATTTACTATGACCTTGTGGTCTCTGAACATGCGGTTTGAAGAGGAAGATTGAGTGGTAGTTTGTGGCTGGGAAGGCTGCAGAGAGAGTGGCACGATGTGACTGAGGCGTCACTGGTAAAAATCCGTTAACCGTGTATTGTGCGTTTGTTCATTCTCTCTCTCATAAAATTTCTTACAGATCAAGCCTGTTTGTGTTTATTCAGTTTTGTAAATTTCAGTGGGACTTATTCCTTGGTATCTGTGCTTCAACCTTAGCTCTGGGAGACAGTGTTTGCTTATGTAACATCCTGAAGCCCTTAGAACAGAGTAAAACAGATATCCATCTATTGAGGGTTATGATAGTGGCAGCGAGAATACTTGTCGCAAAGATTTGGACACAATCAAAGGCACCTTCAATAGAAATGTGGTTAAGGAAGTGTGGATGCAGTATAGACAAAATTATAGTGTGCAATCACTATTCAAAAATAGTATTTGCACACTATTAGCCCAGTTTAGCCTGAGCTTGTCAGAGCTAAGCAGGGTTGGTCGTGGTCAGTATTTCGATGGGAGACCGCCAAGGAAGACTGGCGTTGCTACACAAAGACAGGCAATGGCAAACCACCTCTGTGTCAAAGCTGTGGCTAGATAATGTCCTTACTCCAGACTACCTTCTGCAATCAGACAATAGTCCATTGTTTCCAAAAGGTTTTTACTGAAGAATTAGTTCATTATAGTCCACTGTCCTGAATACAATATTCAGGATGGTACATATGCACTGTTACCAATGACAGGCAAAGCATGAGGTACAAAGTAACAGATCCCAGCAGGCCCAACCTCCCCCCATAGTTCTCAAAACAACCCCTTTGAAGCTAGGAAAGCGAAAGTTCTTCAAGGCCGGTTCTTGGTGGAACAGCAGTAGGCAAAACAATCCTTCTCTGTGAGACAGCTGCCTGGGAACCTTGGCACCTGTGAAGAAAGCACTTAAACACTGAAAGGATTAAACATGGAGTCGGTTAGGCAAGGACATACATGAAAGCATTCTGAACCTGACATTCTGCCCCCTCTAAGATCCCCACCCCCCAGGCTTATGTGGGTAGCGAGAATGGAACGCTTTAACTAATCTAGGAGCATGAACATGTACAGAATTCACCCACTCATCAAACCCAGAGTCAAAGTCTTTCCACCTGATGAGGTAAAATAGCTGATTTCTTTTAAATTTAGAGTCCAAGATTTGTTGTACTTCGTAATGAGTTTGATCATCAATCAATGTTGGAATGGGAGGGGCACGGATGTGCCACTGGTTTGCAGGAGGAGCTTTCTTTAACAGACTAATATGAAAAGTATCGTGTACATGGCACAAGTTTTTTGGTAAATCCAAAGCAACAGTCACTTTGTTGATTACTTTATGAACAGGAAAGGGTCCAAGAAATTTTAACGCAAGCTTACAGCTGGTTTGAGTCACTTTCAGATTTTTCGTGGAAAGATAAACAAGGTCGCCGGGTTGTAAATCCCAATCAGCCGCACGGTGGCGGTCGGCATATCGTTTGTAATCCTCTTTGGCTTTGTCGAGATGTTTTTTAATTTGAGTCCACTGGTGAGCAGCTTCCCCCCACCATTCCATTACGTCTCTGGAAGTTGTAGTAGGAGGGGGGAGCGCTTCGAACGGGAAGGGTTTGAAGTGGAAGCCATAAACGACTTTGAATGGAGTTTCTCCTGTTGAGGCGTGCACGCTGTTATTGTAAGAGAATTCTGCTAGGGGGAGTAAATCGACCCAATTATCTTGTTGGAAATTGATATAGCATCGAAGAAATTGTTCTAGGATTTGATTAGTTTTTTCAGACTGCCCGTCGGTTTGCGGATGATGGCTTGAACTCAGACCTTGTTCAATATCTAGCATTTGTAAAAGCTCCCGCCAGAAGTTGGCAACGAATTGTCCGCCGCGATCCGAGATCACCTTAGACGGAAAAGAACGTAATTTTACAATGTGTTTCAGAAAAATATCCGCCAGTTTTCTAGCTGAAGGTATCGTGGTGCAAGGTATAAAGTGTGCTTGCTTGGAGAATAAATCCACTACGACCAGAATACAGTTGTGACCTTTGGAGGGGGGTAAATCAGTGATAAAGTCCATGGATATTACTTCCCATGGTCTACTTGGTGTTTCTAGCAGTTGTAATAATCCGGGAGGTTTGCCCTTGCGTGATTTGGCACTGAGGCAAATGGGGCAGGATGCTACATATTGGGAAATGTCCTTACGCATGCCTGGCCACCAAAATTGGTGTTGTACTAAATGAAGTGTTTTTAAGTAACCATAGTTTCCTGCTGTAGGGGCATCATGACAGCGCTGCAAGACTTCTTTTCTTAAACTGTCGGGAACATAAAAGCGGTCCCCCCAAAGCCATTCTCCTTGTTTCGATTGTTGCAGTCTGTCTTTGGGCACCTTTCCCCCCTCCTTTTCCACTTCAGCTTTCAGCTTTAACCTCCATCCCTGATCGGGTTGAGGGGGATGAGCAGTGCGACTGCGCGTTGTTACCACACCCCCTAATTGCGTAGGGGAAAAGACGGTGTCTATAGTCTCCTCCCTTTTGCTTTTGTGTTGGGGCATGCGCGATAGGGCATCAGCAAGGAAGTTCGTTTTGCCCGGCAAGAAGTTTAAAGTGAAATTGAATTTGGAAAAGTATTCTGCCCAGCGCAGCTGTTTAGCATTTAGCCTCCGAGGGCTGCGGAGGGCTTCTAAATTCTTATGGTCCGTCCAAACCTCGAATGGGTGACGGGCTCCCTCTAACCAATGCCTCCAGGTAGTGAGGGCTGCCTTTACAGCAAAAGCTTCCTTTTCCCACATGTTCCAATTTCTTTCCGCTTCAGAAAACTTCCGGGATAGGAAGGCACAGGGCTTGAGTTTTCCGTCCTCCCCCTTTTGCAAAATTACGCCCCCAATCGCGGTGTCGCTGGCATCGACTTGCACTACAAAGGGGCGATTTTCATCGGGGTGTTGGAGGGCGGGTTCGAAAACAAACTGCATTTTGAGGAGATCGAATGCCTCTTGGCATTCTCGTGTCCAGGGCAATTTGGCACTCGGCTTTTTGGCATTGTCCCCCTTGTCTTTAGTTTTTAACAGTTCGGTTAGGGGGAGTGTAAGTTGAGCGAAGTTAGCAATGAATTCCCTATAGAAGTTGGCGAAACCTAAAAAGGATTGTAGTTCCTTGCGAGTAGCAGGAGTTTGCCAACTTTGGATTGCTTGTACTTTGCCCGGATCCATTTTTAAACCATCTTTGGAGATGCAGTAGCCCAAATAAGTGAGTTCTGTTTGGTGAAATTCACATTTCGATAGTTTGATGGGCAGTTTGTTACACATCAGTGTGGTCAGAACCTTTTTTACAAGATCTATGTGTTCCTCCTCAGTTTCTGAATATATTAAGACATCATCTAGGTAAACCACCACTCCTTTGTACAAAAATTCATGTAATACTTCATTAATCATAGACATGAAAACCGATGGGGCCCCAGCTAAGCCGAACGGCATAACTAAATATTCAAACTGGCCGAGGGGCGTGTTAAAGGCGGTTTTCCATTCATCCCCTGCTTTGATACGAACGTGGAAGTAGGCATCCTTTAAGTCTAATTTTGTAAAGATCTTACCTTGAGCCACGACATTGAGAAGGTCTCTGATGAGCGGGATGGGGTATGCGTTGCTGGATGACACAGCGTTAAGTCCCCGAAAATCAGTGCACAGTCTTAAGCCCCCATCCTTCTTTTTGACGAAGAGCACTGGCGCAGCGTGCGGGCTGTTCGCAGGTCGTATAAATCCTCTTTGGAGATTAGTGTCAATGAATTTGCGGAGTTCTTCTCTTTCGTTGGGGCTCATGGGATACAGGCGGCCCTTAGGCAGTGAGGCGCCCGGTAAAATTTCTACAGCACAGTCTGTCCTCCTATGTGGAGGTAAAGTATTGGCCTCTTCCTCTGTGAAGGCTTGGAGGTAGGCTCTATATTGTTTGGGTATTTGATTAATTTCTTCCTGAGTGAGGAGAGCTGATTCTTTGTGTGTAGGATCGTTGCCCCAATTTTTATCCCAACGGTGACTTTTGCAGGCATTATGGCTGAATGTGATGCTTCCTTCTGTCCAGTTTATATAGGGGTTGTGGTCGCACAACCACCGGCTTCCCAGGATCAAGGGGTATTTGGCAGTGGCACTAATGACGAACGATCTTACTTCCCAATGATGCCCCATGCCGCTTACGACCGGAGTGGTTTCAGTAGTGACTGGGTTCATATTGGTGCCGTCCATTTGCTTAAAGATGACGGGCGTTTCCAATTCTTGTACAGGAAGCACTAATCCATTTACCAAGGCTGGAGCGATAATGTCTCTTGAGCAGCCCGAATCTATCAGTGCTTGCACGCGGATGTGCATTTTTCTATCCGGATTTACTAATATTACAGGTATGAAAAGTATGGACCCTGGAGGTCTGTTCAAGGCAGGAACGGACTGAGGTTTGATCTGCCGTTTGGGTCCTTTTACGACAGATCCATTTCGTTTCCCGAAGTGGGACTCTCAGGATTCTCCTCCCCGGTTAGAGCTGTTGAATCATATTCCATAACTTCCTCCAGCTCTAACCCTCTCTCGGGGAGGTTTTTCCGAGGAGCTCCTCTGCCCCTCGCTGACCTGGGAGCTGGTGTTGGGCGCGGCGGCGCTGAGTAGGTTGCGGGAGCTGGACGTCTTAGTTGGAGCGGAAGTCTTTGCACAGGCCGGTACGGACATTGCGCTGCAAAGTGACCACTTTGGCCACACTGCAAGCACAAACCTTGTTGCCATCTAGCATCTCTCGCTCCGCGCATAGCGTATCCAGCCCCTCGGCCTCCTCGAATGAGAACTGAGGAGCGCCTTTGGCCCGTGGGCTGTTGATGTTGTTCCACTAAACGAACTTCTAGCATGCGATTTTCTACTTTGCAAGTTAACTGGATCCATCCCAGCAGCGTAGGAGGGTTATCTTGCATGAGAGCTCTATCCAACAATTTAGGATTTAATCCCTGTTTGAATAAGATGATTTTGGTGGATTCCTCACACCTTGGGCATTTGGCAGCAAGCTGTCAGAATTTTGTAACATAGTCTCTAGCCGACATGCTGCCTTGCCTAATAGACTGCAATTCAGTCCGGGCCCTAGTTTCTTCTAGGGGATCTTCATATTGGGCTTGGAGCGCGTCCACTAGACCTTGAAGTGTATTCAATTCGGGGGCACCAATATCATAAAGTCCTACATACCAGTCTGCCGCTTTGCCTTGAAGTCTCGATCCAAGGTGTTCGATTTGACTGGCCTCACTTCCAAATAAATGTCCCCATCGATTGAAAAACTGTACTGCTTGTACCAGGAAGAACCCCAGTTTGGAAGGATCTCCATCAAAAGTAGCTTCTAGCTTAACCCAACCCATGGGAAGTTCTTGCCTGGGGGCTGGTGCAGGCAGCGGGTAGTATTCGAGTGGGGGCTGTTGCGGTGCGGGCGGTGGTGGTAACGGAGGTTGTTGGGGAAGTGGTTGAGGACGAGGTTGACGAGGAAGGGCCCCGGGAATTGGCCGTGGTGGGTGTCCTCTCGGAGCCGGTAATCTAGGCGAGGGCTGTCCTGGCGGCCGCCGGAATGGCGCGGGTAGGACCGGCGTATCGCGAGGCCCCATCCCACCGGGCGCTGGCAACCGAGGAAGGGGAGTCAGTCCTTGGGGCACTGGCTGTAATGGTGGTGGATGCGGAGATGCTGGTTGGAGAGGAATAGGGGTGCCTCTAGGAATTGGTTGATTCGAAGTCGGTGTCCCACTCGGTTGAAGAGGAATAGCGGAGCCTCCAGGGATTGGTTGACTCGGAGTTGGTGTCCCGCTCGGCCCCGGTGTCTGGAGTGGTTGAGGAGTGGTGCCCACTCCAATGGAACTCGTCACCGGAATGAGGAGAGGAGTAACCCCACTCGGTATTACTGGTACTTCCTCTTGAGAAGTTGGCGGTGGTACCACGGGGGAAGCTGCTCCTGTCGGGCGCTTCTGTTCGTCCCCTGCACCTGCCCCCCCTGTAGCGCCTAGCTCATCTGGGCAAGGATCTGTGGGGCAGGGGTCCTCTGGGCAGGGATCTTCGGGTCCCAGCCCAGCTCCTGTTTCCGAATTGGTATCCCCGGTTTCGTTGGGTTGCTGTGGCCATGGTTGAATCGGTCCCTCGGATCGTGGGACGATACTTTGTAGTGTAGACAGACTTTGAGCGATATCCGGGTAGCTCGTCGGCGGCTCTCGTCCATCTCCCACTACGAGTACTGACAGCAGGTGGACCGCATGGGCCAGACTTTCTTCCATGTTCGCTAGTCTGGACTCTAAAACTTGAACTCTGTCTGAGTTCCCTACCCCTTGTTCCGTATTTCCCGTGGCCTGAGAGGTCGGCACATACTCAGCATGTGGTCTCGTGGCTGTCGCCCTTGGCCCAGGTAGGGGGTCTTCTACGACTTGCTCTTCTTGGGATCTTGCGGCTAGAATCCCCTTTGCTAAGCCGGTGACCGCAGAAATCCCGGAGTCAATCGCAATAGTCCTGCTTTGCAGTTGCAGCCAATGGTGCTCACTTACATCCGCTTGCCCCGCTCCCGGGGTGACTTCTGTGTAATCCCAACTTAGAACGCCATGGTGGGATGCCTCCCACTCTGTTTGCTCGGCCGTTCTATTCCAGTAAAGCCACGGCTGGCTACCGGTATGTTCTGGAATCGCTTCTAAACTCCGTCGGCCGTCCAGCGATGATTGCGTGAACATTATGCTGGCCCTTCGTTCTCTCGTCTCCCGAGGTCTTGCGCCCCACTGCAAAGGAGTGGGCATCGAAAACAGTGGTTCGGCTGTAGCTCTGGGCCGATTATCCACACTGCTGGGAGCGATGGTGTAAATAGTGGTAACAGAGGAGCCGTTCCCTCTTGGTACGGGTCCTTGAGGTTCCAATCCTTGAGAGCCGGGAGAGGCATACGGGTCAAACAAAGGGTCCCTGATAGGGGCTGCTTTGGAGTCCGTTTGATCCGGCTTAGGCATTGGAAAGTTGATTGGTAACAAAATGTCAAAGTTGTGGCTAGATAATGTCCTTACTCCAGACTACCTTCTGCAATCAGACAACAGTCCATTGTTTCCAAAAGGTTTTTACTGAAGAATTAGTTCATTATAGTCCACTGTCCTGAATGCAATATTCAGGATGGTACATATGCATTGTTACCAATGACAGGCAAAGCATGAGGTACAAAGTAACAGATCCCAGCAGGCCCAACCTCCCCCCATAGTTCTCAAAACAACCCCTTTGAAGCTAGGAAAGCGAAAGTTCTTCAAGGCCGGTTCTTGGTGGAACAGCAGTAGGCAAAACAATCCTTCTCTGTGAGATAGCTGCCTGGGAACCTTGGCACCTGTGAAGAAAGCACTTAAACACTGAAAGGATTAAACATGGAGTCGGTTAGGCAAGGACATACATGAAAGCATTCTGAACCTGACACTCTGCTCATCTCATGCCTGCAGTGTCCCCTGGAAAGGGATGCCATGAGTCAGTTACAAGTCAGCTTTCTTTTTGCTCTGACATGAGTGCCCCAGGCTAGCCTGGTCTCATTGGATCTCAGACGCTAGACTGGTTCATCCCTGGTTTAGTACTTGAGTGGGAGACTTCTGAGGAAGTCCAGGGTTGCTTCCCAGGGGCAAGCAATGGCAAACCACCTCTGTTTGTGTCTTGAAAATCCCATTAGGGACTGCCATAAGTTGGCTGCGATTTGCCAGCACTTTACACGCAAACCATTGAAAGGAAATCTGTATATATTAGCAACGAAGCCTGTTGTTGGAAAAATATACAACAAACTCTAGAAAGGGGAGGGTGGGCAGGCGGGCATTGCCTCCTGCTCCACACTTGATCCCATCCAGGTGAATGGGGGGCATTGCCTCCTGCTCCACTCCTGATCCCAGCCGGATGAAGGCAGGGACTCGGGCATTGCCTCCTGCTCCACTTCTGATCCTGGCCAGGTGAAGGGGTGGGGGGTGGGCATTGCCTCTGTTGCACTCTTGATCCTGACTTGCTGAAGGTGGGGGCACGGGCATTGCCTCCTGCTCTGCTCCTGATCCTGGTCAGGTGAAGAGGGGGTGGGCATTGCCTCTGTTGCACTCCTGATCCTGGCTGGGTGAAGGCGAGGGCACGGGCATTGCCTCCTGCTCTGTTCCTGCTCCTGGTCGGATGAAGCGGGGGTGAGCATTGCCTCTGCTGTGCTCCTGATCCCGGCAGGGTGAAGGTGAGGGGCGGATATTGTTGCATGCTCTGCTCCTGATCGGATAAAGGGGGGGCATGCATTGCCTTCAGCTCTGCTTCTGATCTTGGCTGGGTGAAGGAAGGGGTGCTTGGCATTGCCTCCTGCTCCACTCTTGCTCCTGGCTGGGTGAAGGAGAGGTGGGCATTGCCAGCGGCTCTGAGCCCCAGTTGCCGCCGGGTGAAAGGGGGAAGGGCATTGCCGTCTCCTCACCACGCTGATCACCATTGGGTAAAGGTGAGGGGGAGGGGCAGTTGGGCATTTCCACCTCCTCCCCACCCCGATTGCCACCAGGTGAAAGTGAGAGGGAAGGACGGGCCACCTCACCTAGGCTTCCTAATGCGGTGGCGCCCTCTGGAGGTGCAGCAGGATAAGAGGTGAGTCATCAGCAATACGGCTTACCTTTTATATAATAGGATAATACACACACACTCAGGAATTATTTGCGAAATAGTGGAGACCTTTTATTAGTTTTATTAAGTCACATATTAAAATTAGAGGAAGCTGTGAAGGCTGAAATACTGTCTTATATTTAGATTTGGCCAATATATTTTGTAGTGGAAAAGCAGGCAGATTTGAATAAGATTCAATTTAACATGGACAAGTGCTGGCTTCTCCACCTGGGTAACAAAAATGCAAAGCATGCATACTGGCTGAGGGATACACTTCTGGGTAGCAGTGTGTGTGAACAAGATCTTGGAGTACAAGTGGATGAGAAGATAAACATGAGCAGTCAGTGTGATGTAGCAGGAAAAGGTGACTGCAGTCTCGGGGTGTACCAGCAACAAAGGCATAACATCAAATCACAGGATTTCATTGTCCCACTGAGGTCTGGTGACACTGGCTAGCCTGGGCTATCCAAGTCAGGGCAACAATGTTATGTCACTGTGAGCTTTTGTGACTCTCCAAATCTGATAGTGAAATAAATGTTGGTTTTTAAGGTGTCACTGGACTTTTATTTGAAAAACGAAGCCTTGCTTAGCTTTCATAACTATGAACTCTTTGCTGTGTTTCCTGAGCGTCTTACTTTTTTTTAATGTGCCGCTGCTGAGGTTGTGATCCTAACCTCCATGCTTGTGATTCCTCTCTTGAGAGCAACGTGCCCTTTTCTTCCAGCGGACACTTCTGGTTGTCTAGGCTGTCTGCTGGTGTGTTCCTCATTGTCTCTTGGATTCTTTCTTATCTTTTAAGGCTTGTTTGCTGAATGAGTCTCATGGCTGCCACGCAGCTGCCTACCAGGTCAGAGTCCTCTGGGCATTGTTCTCGTGCTGCGTCTCCTTTCTGAAACCATCTTCCAGAATCTCCAACTTGTTCCTGCCGCATTAAGAGCAAGATGAATGGAGCTGACTAATGCAGTTGCTTGTTCACCTCCAAGAAATTTTTCAACTGCGCAAAGGCAGACCCCTGATAATGGGTTGTTTTTGAGGTGACCCAATGTTGCTGTATCATGAAGATCAATAATATTCCACAGCTGGTCAAAATATGGTAGAAGTGAGAATAAAATCATAGGCTTGTTGATAAGGGGACCAGTTTGCTCTGTGAACACAGACACTTGTGAAAGAATATTTATGCTGGTTACCACTCAAAAATCTAAGGATTGCGTAATCCTTTTCATATCAGATAAATGAGACTCAAGTGCCCCATCTCTCTCCAAGGTCTATTCTCTGTTCTCCTCTTTGCAATCACATATTCATATGTCCAGGTTGTATTTGCTTCTCTTTGTTAAACACATTAATCTAGAACAAACTCCTTTGTGACCTCTCAAGAAACCCCCTTATTTGTCTGTAGTGCTAGCTCAGACTTCCCAACCTGTTCTCAATACTTTGATGTGTTTCACATTACTGTTTTATCATTCTGGTTTTAGTGAGATTAATTAGGTTTGGGGCTTCAGTCTGAATACAGTGCCTTGGCCTATTGGCCAAGCTACCAGTTAAGTGTTTTAGTGGAACTCAGCAGCCAAGTGCCTACCTGGCAAGGCTGACTTTCAGGTTAATTACCCAATATGGCTGGAGACTTTTATTTCCTCACTCTCTAAACCTAGGGTTAGTCACAGGAAATTGGTGGCAGTGATCTACCCTGGGGTACAAGGGTGTCTTACTCCCTAAAGTATGTTTGTTCTTGAAAACTCACCCCTGGCGACCTAGGGGTGGTAACATGCTACTGTCTTACAGAAGTCAGATTTGTACATTTCATTACCTTAGTAGCTGAGATGAAATTTGTGATCTTGGTAAAAATTGGAGCATGTGCATTCTTCAGATCCAGTACAGTCTTCAAATCTGATGTGTCAGATAATGTAAGCCACAACTGAAGAAGTGGAAACAGAATGCCTGAGGCTAATGGCAAAAACTCTAAATGGCATTTTTCTTTGAGAGAAAAATATAATAAATAAAGAACAGGAAATTTTTACACTCTAAAGGTAAAGCTGAGATGGGCCATCCATGGAAACAGTTCTGCTTTGATTTGCCCACAAGGGCGAGAGCAATGTGAATTGGCCCATCACTTACACTGTTCCACTGAATGAGTTTGGAGGTACGGGGGAAGATGCTGTAAAGTTTACTTCCTAGCAAAGTCTTCCCTTTTATTGACATCTGGTGAAATGTTTTTTGGGGGGATCAAGATTTTGGTGAATGAACTTTTTTTGTGGAGACAGAGCAAGACTGAATGAGATACTGATTTACATATATTTCATTTTGAAAAATAATAATAATACCAGTTTTAAACAGCCAGAGTTTATTCTAGAAAGCAAACAAACGCTGAATGTGTTAGTTTCAGTCTGTTTGAATATTTACTGTTACAGCTGTAACAGGGTTATAATGAAGTTCATGCTCAAAATGTTTTATTGGGTGGTATACGGTGGAAAGGAAGTGAAGTGCTGTCTATGGAGCTGAAACATGCAAACATTTCCATTTTTGTTCATAAATATATAATGTATTTTCAAGGCAATAATCAATGCTATTTTTGCATTTCAGGTGATACAGTGACCATTGGCAACGTGTCATTCAAACTCAAAGTGCCAAAGAATCCAGAACTTGTCCCGGGGAACTACAGTAAGAAACCACATTCTTCTAGAATCTTGCTTAAAGTAGGAATCCGGTTGGACAAATCTATAAATGCGAATGCAGTTCTTAGTGGGTAGCGTACTGGATTAAACCATGGAGATCCATGCTCCAGTTCCTTCATGATGTTTGCTAGAAAGGCTGGGAATGGCATCAGTTCTCATGTATCAGCCTAGCTAACCTTTCTGAGTTGTTGTGAGGACAGATCTGGGGATGGAGTGGATGGGGGAGGGGGGAGAGAGAGGACATGAGCGTGCTGTGTACACTTACCCCGAGTTCCTTAGATGATGGGCAGGATGAAAACACAATAAATACATAATCCCATCTAAGTTCTGTGAGAACGTTGCTTCATTCTGCTTGGGGCATCATATAGCTCTTAGATCTCATTTGGAGAGGATCTATAGTTAGAGAAGCGAGGCCCACAGCATGGTCTCTAACAAGGCCTGTGACTGGCCTTGCACATTCTATGGCTGCAATTTAAGTCCAGGCTAAGAACGCCCCCCCCCCGCCACCACACACACATTTGTAGCAGATAACACTCATGCAGGTAAAGGGACAATCACACATTCAGCTGAAAATGTGTTGGATGTAACATGAAAAGTACTGAACATAAGTATAAAGAGAAATCAAGTGTACAATGTACATGGATTGTACATGTGTTCACTGTTACTTGTGAATAGAACTATTAATTGTGGATTACTGCTTCTGTCCTTTTCCTACTAGAGCTCCTGAATACAAAAATTGTCTAGGTATGGAGGTCATTTTGTGAGCCTCCACACCCTATGTGTGTGCTGACAACACAGGATTAAGATATTTTTAAGGTAGATGTTAGGGTACAAGATAGATCATCGACGTCTACAATTTGATTTCTTGGAGACGTGAAAGTGAAAGAACTGTTGTTCTCTCCCAATATTGCTACTGGATTTTACCTTTAAACAGCACTTTTCACCAGAAAGCAGATTGATCTTGAAGTATCTCAGATGATGAAGAGGGTTTATAAATCCATCCTGTCTGTCTGTTACAGGATGGAAGGAGGAGGAGAGATTAAAAGGGAAGGTGGCAAAAATCTGGGATGATTAAATGTTTCTGGTGGCAGTCAGTAGCAGTTAGTTGTACCCAGAATACTGGGAACGTTAATCAAAAGTATAATCAAAAGTATTTGCCAGGTCAAGCCTACAAGTCCTTTTATGATCTCTTTATTCCAAATAAAGAAAATAGTAACATTTTGTGGAAACTGAATAAAGTATTACAATCCTCCAAGATAAAAATGCTGGGTACAGCTGGAAGGTGGCCAGGAAGACTTCGGTGCATTTGAGTGCATGCATTTCCAGAGGGGCGATACCCACTCCTGGAGGCTCTAGAGCATTCTCATATGTTGTGTAACAGTTATGATCTGTTCTGCTCGATAGATTGCTCTACATTCTCGAATTTTGTTTCTGCTTTAGGCATCTCTAAAGTTTGATCTGACTTCTTCAAACCATACCTAAAAATAGAGCTAGTTACACTTACTAATGTGAAGTGTACCAGAAGCAATTGGTTACATAGTAAGGAAACTTTCCTTGGGCACACAACTCACAGCCCGCATCCTCCAATAAGAGCAAACACTGTGCCAGGGCCTGTATTAGTGTAAGCTGCTCAATACCGTATGCTGGGGGATGAAGCGAAAAGGACCGTCAAGGAGACCGGCCACCTCTTGAACTGTAGTGGCTGCACAACATGTTCACTGGCCCTCCTCTTGTTTCCTGTAATTCTCTTCCACGCAGTGTCCTTGTCTTTGGTAACTGAGTGGGAAGGGCTATGGGCACCCCATAATTCTGTACAAGTACCAGAGTTATGGTACCATTGTTTGAATTGCACATTGTTGTTGTTTTTAATTGTAAGCAAGTAGGAGCCAACTGTATGAAAAGCAAGGTATAAATATAATTAATACACAGATAAAAAGTGACAATATTAGTTTTTTTGTTAGAGACTTTGGTTTCTGATCAATGGTGCTGGTGTCACTGTTGTGGACATTGTTCTGTTTTGGTTTTTGTCTGGTTCCTAGTGAGCTTGCTGTGGCATTATATTTTACTAGCAACAAAGCCCATTGTGGGGAAAAAATACAATCGGCTCTAGAAAGGAGAGGGCGGGCAGGCAGGCACTTGCTCCTCCTCCATCACTGATTCCAGCTGGTGAAGGAGGGGGGTGGGCATTGTCATCTGCTCTGCGCCTGATCTGTCTGATCTTGGCCATGTGAAGGGGTGGTGGGCTTTGCTACCTGCTCCATACATGATAGGTAAAGGGGGGGGCATTGCCTCCTGTTCTGCACCTGACTACAGCTGGGTGAAGGGGGGCAGGCATTGCCACCTGCTCCATGAAGAGGGGATGGCATTGCCACCTGCTCTGCTCCTTATCCCAGCTGGGTGAAGGGAAGAAGGGCATTGCCTCCTGCTCTGCGCCTGATCCCAGCCAGGTGAAGGCGTGAGGTGGGCATTGCCGTTTCTAATTCCCGTTTCATTTGTGCTATTCCTATTCATGGAAGTAAATACACAGTCATTGCATATTATGTTAATTTTATTTTAGTCTATAAAATTATGCCCATGAGGAAGTATTAGTACGAAACAGGAATTGGAAATCTGCTAGCAAAAACCCGTCGGCTCTCTGTTTGAAGAAACGTTCAGCTCCAGTTCTTCTCCACCTGAGTGATGGTCGCCTTTATGAAAATAACATCTATCCAAGAAAAGGAAGGATTATTGTCAGAATGTCAATTCTCTAGCCAGAGTAACACCATGTTAACTTGTGTTATAATCAGTAGTTGTCTAGTTTTCCTCCCTCTAGGCCCAGGTGTCGTCCAGGCCACTCATATCCATGGGAGCAAAGAGCCTTATCTATCCAGCCCAGCCAATGACCTTGATGTCCTCGTCTTCTCATGCCTTCGCAGACAGGACTCGGGGGGAGGCTGGGAATGGGTGTTTGAAGTGTTGTAACTTTCGTTTTACGTGCCATTCTCAACAAAGCTTTCGTTCAGCCAAGGGCCTCTACCGCCTTTGGATTATGGACACCTGTGTCCTGAGCATAGTCTTTCAATAAACCTTTTGGAATCAAGAGACCTTGTGCTTTTTGCAGAAAGGGGGGAGACGAACTCAGATAACTAGGGTTCCATAGTCTGACAATTATTAGCATTTGAGTTCTCACCAGTTGGACTATTTTCATGTTATTGATTGAAGGACTATGTTATTTATTGTGCTATTTATTGTCTTTCCTAGATATACTGATATTTAGAGTGACTTACTATTGTTGTATAACATTGCTTGGAAATTGCACATAATTAGCACTTTGCACTTTGATAAAAATGTTTTCTAAAACCAGTATCGTATGGGTATTATACCACTCCTAATACCCGCTGGGTTAAGGTGGGGGATGGGCATTGCCACCTGCTCTACACCTAATAGCAGCCGGGTTAAGACGAGGGGGGGCATTGTCACTTGCTCCACTCCAGATCCCAGTCAGGTGAAGGAAAGTGGGCATTGCCATCTGATCTGCTCCTGATCCCAGCTGGGTTAAGATGGGGGATGGGCATTGCCACCTGCTCTGCTCCTAATACCCGCTGGGTTAAGGCAGTGGGTGGGCAAAACCACCTGCTATGCTTCTCATCCCAACTGGGTGAGGGGGGGTTGGGCATTGCCAAGTGCTCCATTCCTAATACCAGCTGGGTTAATGTTGGAGGTTGCATTGCCACCTTCTCTGCTCCTAATACCAGCTGAATTAAGGCGGGGGGCATTGTCACCTACTCAGTTTCTAATACCAGATTGGTTAAGGTGGGGGGGTGGGCATTGCCACTGCTCCACTCCTTATACCAGCTGGGTTATGGTGGGGGGTGGGCATTGCCACCTGCTCTGCCACTAATACCAGCTGGGTTAAGGCAGGGGAGTGCATTGCCACCTTCTCCACTCCTAATACCAGCTGGGTTAAGACGGGGGTGGGCATTGCCTTCTGCTCCGCTACTATTACCAGCTGGGTTAAGGTGGGGAGATGGCATTGCCACTTGCTCTGCTCCTAATAACAACTGGGTGAAGGCGGGAGGGTGGGCATTGCCCCCTTCTCCGCTCCTAATACCAGCTGGGTTAAAGCGGGGGGACATTGCCAACTACTCTGCTCCTGATCCCAACTGGTTTAAATTGGGGTGGGCATTGCCACCTTCTCCGCTGCTGATACCAGGTGGGTTAAGGCGGGGGTTAGGCATTGCCACCTGCTCCACTCCTAATACCAGCTGGGTTAAGGCGGGGAGATGGCATTGCCACTTGCTGTGCTCCTAATAACAACTGGGTTAAGGCGGGAGGGTGGGCATTGCCACCTGCTCCGCTTCTAATACCAGCTGGGTGAAGGCAGGGGGTGGGCATTACCACCTGCTATTATCAGCTGGGTTAAGTTGGGTGGTGGGCATTTCCACCTGCCTCACTCCTAATACCAGCTGGGTGAAAGCGGGAGGCGGGCATTGCCACCTGCTCCTGGCCTGGGCTTCCCATCATGGCACGTTTTCTGGAGGGACATGGTGCCTTGCCTAAGCTTCTCTCCATGGCAGCGCCCTCTGGTGGTGCACCAGGGTATAAAGTGAGTTGTCTGAAATACGCTTACTCAATTATATAGTAAGATTTGGGAGAATGGATGCAGAGAGGAGATGCTCAGGTGCTGACGATTGAGCATGGGATTGCTGGGCCCTTCAAGTACTCATCTCCTTCCTGTCTGCCATCCACACACTCCTTCCTCTCCATTGCGTGAGGGTTCCCAGATCTATTCTTTGATGGCCTTCAGTTCTCAACTACTGCACCTTTCTGCATTGCCCTGGTGTGTTTGAGACGGGAGAGGTGATGTTATCTAACCTTTCTCTTAGGCGTCCATGTTTTTGGACTATTTGCTTGCATTGTGGAAGAATTGGTTTGATGATTCCCCTGTCCCTGACAGGACTTGCAATACCTTTATTGCATGAGTCATACATTGTCTTTATGTATTTTAATTATTTAATTACTTTATTTATAGTCCACATTTCTGGCTGAGACTCAAGGCAGATTACAGGATAAAGCTGTGCAGTCAGACAGCATAAGACAAATGGTGAACAATGCAATAGTGTTATGATTACAGAATGCTTGGAGGGGGGCGGGGGTTCTCCTATCTAGAATTTGCCTTTGGGGTGTGTGTTCCTGTTCCTGCAATCCATTTGGAGATGCCTTCTTGCTGAGTTGTGTTTGTGGCGGTTGATGTTACTGGGGAATTGTTGGGTTTCTGCGGGCGGCGGGGGCAGGGGGTGCCTGCCTGTGTTCTGTTTGTGTTTGGAGCAGGCACTTGCGTGGGAGGAGGTGGCGCACGGTTCCTTTGCTAGCTAATATGGGGCTATTGCCCATGTGAGTTCTGATGAAACCAGCGTAACTCTGTTCACCACAGAAAGCTCATGTGAGCTCTTTCTTCCTTTGCCTGGATATTGTACATTAACCCAATTCCATAGTCATACTTCCTTCATCCTAGCTGTCATTTTTCGTGGGTGGTACATTCTGTTCTTTAGTTCCTACTCATTATGTTATAACAATGGAGCAGTACAGTGGTGATCTTTGGCTGTTGCTTCTATGTATTTTCTATGTTGCTGCTGCAAGCCAGGGTGGCCTGATAGCTAGGGGTGTGCAACAACAACCACAAAAATCTAGATTATCTAGGCATGGGTTTCAAGGATCCCTGAAATCTGAGTAAAATTCTCTAATCTGGTTCAGCAAGATTAGAGAATTCCAAATTTATTTGGCCATTTATTCCTTATGGGGAAAACTATCTTGGGGGCATTTTTCAAGAAGACTCCACAGAATTTGCACGGGGCCTATTCCTGATTGTCCTCTAGAGGACCTCCAGGTTTCAGGAAGATTGAGCCCTGGGATCCAGTTCAGTGGGCCCTGAAAAAGATGCCCCCAGCCACTCCCCATTGTTTCTTATGGGGGAAGCATTCCAAGATGGCTCTCGGGCAGAAGCACGTAGGGGCAAGCTTGCCAGTGGCCAAAGGTACACTCCCAGACACAACCTTAACCCAACAGAACCAAACTGAAGCAAGGGAATAGGATCCTCCCCAGAACCAAAGTGAAGCAGAGGGACCAACATCACACCAGAGAATTTATTAAACCAGAGAATTCCACCAAAACCTAACTGAAGTGAGTGACACTGTTGGAACTTAGCCCAATAGAACCAGTGTTTTCATCTCTCCATTTAAATTGTGTCAAACATTCAGAAATGGTTTTTAAATTAGCGGATGAATAACTGCCTGGTTGAACGGTCGGAGGAAGGTACCCTGAGTTAGCGATTGATTTACAATAGATCTCAGTGGTTCACTTATGTGATCTTTACTTGATTTTAACAGCCAAGATAGGCAAGGATTAAGCACACAAGTAGTGGTTTTCATAGATGCCAGGATCCTGTTAAGGTCTGTCATTGTAATTGGTTCAAAGCAGTCCAAATGTAGGTCAGATGGTGAATTAAGCATTTATTCCATCTCGTTTACATTGCAGCTAGCATCTAGATCAGAGCGTATTCATGCTATTTTATCAGTGAAAAACTTAGCAAAGGCTTCGCAGCCAATTGTCTGTTCTTGGGACCGTAAAGGTTCCGAATTAGGCGTTAGAAGGTGTCTGGATACCCTGAACAATTGGGACGGTCATGAACTAGCCGACACAATGGTTGCTGAGAAGTAATGTTTCTTTCCTGCTTTCATTTCCACTTCATAGATCCTCCAGTGTGTTCTGTAGCAAGTTCTATCAGCTTCCATGTGAGTTTTATGCCAATGTCTTTCTAGACATCTTCTAGCCCTCTTCAGGTCAGCCAGCTCCGTGGTAAACCATGGTGCCGGCTTCCATCCCAAGGGCTGGAGGGGTCGACAAAGAGCAATGGTGTCAATAGGTCCGAAGAGCTTTGTGTTCCACACTCCTACAGCAGCTTCAGTGGAGCATGTGTCTGGAATTCTAAAATCCCCCAAGGCATTTTGAAATCTGGAAGGGTCCATGAGCCTTTGTGGGCAAATCATTTTAATTGGACCCTCTATTTTGTGGGGTGTTGGGGCCATATTCACTTTTGTCTTCAGCAGATGATGATCTGACCATGGTTGAGGCCGAGTCTCTAATGCTGAAATAAGACTTTCCTTCAGATGCTCAGCACAAAATATTAAGTCTAAGGTGTGGCTTCTTTCATGAGTAGGGCCTGACACTATTTGGGAGAGGCCCAGGATTGCCAGGGAAGCTATAAATTCCTGAGCTGGGCCTGACTTTGAACACTCAGCATGTATGTTGAAGTCCTCCAGAACAGTAAGTCTAGGAGTCTCCAACACCATGTCTGCTGGCAGCTCTGCCAACTCAGAAAGGGGGCTTATGGGGGAGCTGGGTGGTCTGTGAACGAGCAGGATACCCAGTCTGTCTTTAATTCCCAGAGACAGGAACATGCAGTCAGTACCTGCCATAGCTTGTACTGGAGATCTGCGGAAGTTGAAGGAGTCACGGAGAATAATAGCAACCCTTCCTCCTCGGCTACTATAGTGAGGTTGGTGTAGGACCACATAGCCAGGGGGAGTTAGCTGGGACAGACACACCGTGTCATTTTCCTGCAGCCATGTCTCTGTTAGGCAAGCCACGTCAATTTTCTCTTCCTGCAACATCCCCACAAGGCATGCAACCTTGTTCCTAACAGGTCTGGAGTTGCATAGGATTAGTGTAGTGGGGGGGGGGCGGGGAGTGGAAGTGGCCTCATTTTCAGTAGGAGGAATACTAGAGAGGTTGGATAAGCAGCAAGCGTTACTGCTTGATGTTGGGTGCCTTTGGTAAGTCCTACTCCCATATTTACCAGCTCCCAACTGCACTTGAATAGTAAATTTGCCAGACATTTTCACCAAGCAAGTAAGTAGTAAGAAGCTTAGGACTGGACCTCACACGCGCGTACTGGAGTATCAAACATACTGGTGGTCTCAACTAAGGCAACAGACTAAGGCTGCAATCATGGTATAGTTAAGCACACAGTGCTGAATTGGTGTTGCAGCCATCCCAGGAACAGTTCATAACATGGTGATGTTCTTCCTAGCCTCTCGAATCCTCCACCTCGTGTAGTTGATGATTGCTCCCTGGCTGCATGCCCCGGGCTAAGAGCCATGGGCCAAGAGCCCCAGTTAAATAGCAAGCAGTACCTGTGAAAGAGAAGGCAACCAGGCTGGCTTCACCAAATGGCCCCCAGCTGCAGATCAAAGGGAAGCACCACGAGCTCCTCGCGAGCCAGCATCCATCTAGCCCTCACGACGGACTCCTCGTAGGCAGGCAAGCCCCCTGTACTGAGCCCCCGTTGTGGCATGCTTGCTTGCCCTGGGTAATGAGCCTTGGTTTTATCAAGAGGTTTTAAACTGAGAAGGATGTAGACATGCCCATATGGGAAGGGCAGTATCATAGCAAAGCACACCACTGATACAATTTGCAGTAGCCTGCCTGTTGTGTTTTGAACAAAATGTACTGTTCTTGAATGGGGGGAACATCCTAGTTCCTTGCAAGTAACCTATTCTTTCACAGCCATAAAATGTGTCTGAAATGTATTTCTTACACAAAATTCATTTTTCAGGCATCAAAGCCTGTGTGAGCTTAATTTCCCCTTGGTTTTAGAGCTGAATCTCCCTGCTCCCCTTCGAGGGTGGGAATGTCTGAAAGTTGACCCTGGTAGGGTAAGTGATAGGATACCTAGAATCCACTGGTCCAACAAGTCTGCCCAGGTGGCAGCGAGCATTCGTGAGTCTCCTATACTAGAAGAGTTTGTCTCACTATCAAGAAACCGGAAGAAGACGCTAGCGTTGCTCCAGATGTATGACAAAATCATGATGCAACTTTCTGATGCGCTGAGGTCCCAGTTTGCGGTACAGCAGCGCGTAAAGGGGATATCTGCGAGAGGCTGGTTCGACAAAGAATGTCATTTCATGAAAGATCAAGTGCGCTATGTTTACCACCAGTATAGGGAATTGAAGCTAGCGTATCCTCCCAAGGAGTATTTTGAGCTTAAAGCTGAATTACATCAATTATATAAAAACAAGCAAAAAGCCTTTCTGCAAAGATGTTGGGAACCCCTCCTCCAAGCCTCAATAAATAAAGATTCGAGGAAATTTTGGGCTTTGATCTCAGACTCCTTGGGTGGGAATGGTTTTGTAAACAGCCCAATAACAGTAAATGCCTGGTATGATTATTTTTTGGAGATTTTTCAGGAGAATAGGGCAAACAACGTTAAGGTACCAGTTGCTAGCTTGGGTGATTGCATAGAATGGCCCCCAGTATAGGCGGTGGAGGTGGAATCTTTGATTGCATTAATCAGGCCAGGGAAAAGCCCCTGGTCCTGATGCAAGGGTGTGGCGGGCTCCCTTTTCAGCCTCCTTGTTCACCGCTGTTGACAGATCGGGTCTGATACCTGAAGCATGGATGAATGCCATAGTGGTCCCTATACATAAAAAGGGTGACGGTCAGCTCCCTAGCAACTACAGGCCAATCAGCCTCCTAGCCACCATTGGGAAGCTGTATGCAGGACAGCTGGCAAATACACTTAAGTTGTGGATATCAGAAAAGCAGATCTTAGGCCCAGAACAAGTTGGTTTTTGTCAGGGGAAGTTGACCCTAGATCACGGTATTGTATTAAGTCATTTGGTGAACAAATATAGAAAGGAGAATGGGCTTAAATTATATGAAGTAGATCTTAAGGGTGCCTTTGACTCCGTTTCCAGAGCTCTTTTGTGGAAGAAATTAAGGGACTTGGGGTTGGAAGCGAGATGGCTTCTTCTGGTCAAAAGGCTTTACTCTCAAACCTCCTGTCAAATCAGATGCCCCGAGGATGGTAATCTAACGCCTAAGATTCCAATGAATATCAGCGTAAAGCAAGGGCGCATTTTAGCCCCGTTATTATTCAATCTGTTTCTAAGTGACTTGGCTCCCTTTTTGAAAGGAATGGACGGTCACAGCCCCAAATTAGGGACGGTACACGTTCCACTGCTTTTGTATGCCGATGATGCGGTCTTGCTGTCCCTCTCAGCAATAGGGTTGGAAAGGGTGTTATCTTGCTTTGTAGATTACTGCAAAGTGAATAAATTGACTCTAAATTTTGAGCAGTCTAAAATCATGGCTTTTGGGAAATCCTGGAAACCTGTTAATTGGATTATAAGAGGGAGAGTGACTGAACCAGTTAAAAGCTTTAGAGACCTAGGAATTTATTTCCATTATAGAGCTAGCTGGGTAGCCCACAAAAAGGAAATAATAAATTCTGTGAATAATAATGTACTAGCAATCACACGCTTCTTCTATACTAAAGGAAATCAATTTGTACCTGCAGCCATTAGAGCATTCAATCATAAAATTAGTATTAAATTGCTCTATGGCATCCCAATCTGGATTACATCTTTTAATAAAGCAGTGGAATGAATACAATCTAATTTTCTAAGGAATTTTCTAAGCTGCCTTATGCAGCTATATGCTTGGAGACCAACCAAAGACGGTTGGAGACAAAAGCATGGATTGTAAGTTGTAACAATTACATTTTGGTTGCGTCTGCACTTTAGGAGCAGCCCGAATAGCCTCATTGCCCACATGCTAACTGATTACCCATCATCTACTTGGCTAGCTGATATAGGGGAAAAAATCTCTCTAATCGGGCTTAGCCTTGATGAACTAGTTTACCTTACAGAGAGGTCCACATTTGCCTCAATCAAACAAAGACTTGTAGATATTGAGACACAAGATCTCAGAAGCCTTGCCTCTGGCAGATGCTCCCCTTTGAGATGGGGGATCTTTCCCAGTGGTTTCTTGGCAGAGTATTTCTCTTGTCTGACTTCCCCTTACCTTCGGAGAGCATTCATGTTAGCTCGGTTTAACGTGCTTCCTTCTGCCATATTGTATGGGAGGTTTAAGAAAATCCCATACTCCACTAGGCTATGTACCTGTGGTCTGAGGGAGGTAGAAAGTACTGAACACATTCTCCTGTATGGTTTATTCTATTGTGATATCCGTGCTGTATATTTAGAACCTCTTATGCAAAATCACGATGGACCATCTGATGTCAGTAAGACTTCCCTGCTATTATTCACCCCAAACCATGAGGCCATTGAGTCTGTGGCTAAATTCCTCCGTCGTGCATCCAAGAGGAGAGGATTGGTTTAAATATTCGGACAGTGGTGGTCTTGTCTTCCTGCTAACTGTGCATGTTCACATTGTTATGCCAATAAAGGTATTCTTAAATGGTGTGAGCTTAAAGGTAATTTTGCATTGATGCAAAAGTGTTTCAGTATTGGTGGGTTTTTTTCTGATTTAAAAGGTGTATGATGCTATAAATTGTATGCATTTATTTTAGAATGGTTGCTAAGGGAAGAGCAAGGTAGGGAACACACTGCTTCCACCAGTCAAAAGGGTTCATCCTTTTGTATGCTGTGTTGGATAAACTTCTGTGTTTAAGCTTTTTAGCTGAGATCCCAGTTAATGCTGCCTTTTTCATATAGTTTCAGACTCTCCGGCTCAATCTGTTATCCAGCATCTGAGATGGATTATGCAAAAAGACCTTTTGGGCCAAGATGTCTTCCTCATAGGACCCCCTGGGCCTCTGCGACGATCTATAGCTATGCAGTATTTGGTAAGGTTTTGAAGAGATACCTAATTTCAATTGGAGAATTGAAGCTGATGCTAGCAATTTGTGCAGTTCTGTACAGCCACAGCCACCAGCCTGAGGGAAAGGTCTGAAGGCATCTGCTTAGATTTTTGGGAGAAAGCTCTATAGAATAATGGCCATCTGTGTATGGTGTGGTGAGAGAGTGGACGAGAGCTTCTTGGTGTTATGCCCCAGCTTTAACCAAACACCCCGAGACTGCTGTAAAACGAATATTTAACAGTTACATTTGTTATATACCTTAATTGCTTGTTTTTTTAAAGAAAAACCTATAAATATAAATTTTAAAAATGTGCTATCCCAGCTAAAGCCAGAGTTTGAAAGATGCTAGTACCTTCTCCATCAGCAGAATGGAAGTTTCTTGCGGCCCACTGATTTCCGCAAAATGCTCTCCTAGAGGATGGGGAATCCTGAGCAATGACATACGGAGGGAGAGGTCTGCAGTGGGAAGGGGTTGCAAGAAAAATGAGATGCAACAATCTCCCAGTTTTTCCTTGTATGCCTTTCACAGGGAAAGTGGGAAACACAAAACTTCCACATTTGCTTTACTAGAGTTGCTTTACTTGTTGAGCTGTTGTGCTTGAAGAGCAATTTAAAAACATTGAGCTTGATCCAGTGTATTGAAGGCACAGCACCCCTACATGCCACGGACCCTTTTGAGCTGAAGAGAACCTTGCTTTACTTTCTTCCTGTATGGTGCATGGACACCTGGCATCACAGCTGTTAGGGGGAACGGAAGGCCTGTGCTTGCCAGCTGTGTCCTGTTTAGCCCCCATCCAAGGAACTTCAGCTTGGAACTTATGTTTCTTGATGGAGAGCAGGTGAGAGGGCTGGGTAGGGATTCAAGAGGCTTACACTGGCCTGATCTTTGTAATGACGGTGCCTGGTGTTTGTGCACACCTCTTGGGAGGCGAGGGAGTAAAACAAGCCTCAGTTCTGTTCAGGAATATTGTTCAGTGTGTGTGTGTGTGTGTGTGTATGTGCCTGTTCTGGGCAGCAGTAAGGCTTTATGTCAAATGTGGGATGCTTTTTTTTAAGGCCCCCAACAGACCTGTTTTCAAGTCTTGTATTGCATTCTTGATAATGAAGTATAATGGTTCCCAGTATAAATCAGTAAGTGCTGAAGTTTTATTGACTTTCAAATTATGTGCAGCCCTTATTGCTGGATGCTCACAGTTGTCCCCCCAGAAAACAAGTGTAGGGTCATAGAAATAGAATATAATTTTTCAAAATAAAAATTGTGGCTTTAACTGTTTCTAGTGATTGCTTCATGTCAGGCTGTGATCAGCCCTGGTGGGATGCCTGGTGGAGGCTATGGAAGGTTGTTGCTTCCTTTCAGTGCGCACTCATGTCAATATTTGCTTTCTGCAAGGAGCCTGGCTGGTTAAGTTGCATGGTCTGAGTTATTTTAAAGGTGAACAGTGTTGCAGGGAAATAAAGCAGGTGGTCGAAAGAAAAATGCAGCCCTGCTGATGAAAGCCAGGTGTCGCGATTTCCCTTAAGCGGTGAGGCTGGTTCTTAGGTGGGTTTTCGTTCAGCAATATTGTGCTACGTCCTGCAGGAGCTGACCAAGCGAGAGGTGGAGTACTTTGCCCTATCCAGGGACACAACAGAAACTGACCTCAAACAGCGGAGAGAGATCCGGGCAGGCACCGCCTACTACGTTGATCAGGTGAGCAGCTGTGACAGCCCATTCCTTTCGTGTGGAAGTGGAGGGGAACTGGCTGCTGCAGGAGTTCAGGCAGGTCCTGTTCTCTGTCAGTCTTCTGAGTAAAGAGCATTTTGGTCCACTGCAGATGTCAGTTCACTCGATGTGTCTAAGAGGGGGGGGTTGAAGGGGAGGGGCTTTTATTATTGCAGGGAAAGGGCTCTTTAGCTTTTCTTCCCATTTCATTCTTTTTGGTGAAGTTTTTATCTCCTGTCTCCTTTGTTATCTTTCCCTATTGATCTCTCAGCTCCTGTTATTTTTTTTCCCTTCTGTTCCATTTCATACTTTGCTCTCAGTTTACTACATGTGTCCCCAGGGATGCACAGGCTATTATTTCCTTTCTTTTTCATCACTGATTCACTCTTCCTTTCCTCCCCTCTTTATCTGGGCAACTGAAAGAAGATACTTAGGAGCCACATGGCCAGTTTGGAAGCAAAACTTAGCGATTTACTTCCAGTTGCGTTCTGTACTGCATTGTTGATTGAATGTCCCAGCCTGATGATCAGATTGACTGGCTGTGTAATCTGCCGAGTCTTAGTAAGAAAGGTAGAAGATAAATCACACCATAAATAAGACAGTGGCTTCTGCCTCTAGTACCCGCCCCCCCCCCTGTGTTTTGGTTCCTAGTGTGCAGTCCGTGCAGCCACAGAAGGTAGAATCCTGGTTCTGGAAGGCTTGGAGAAGGCGGAGCGGAATGTCTTGCCAGTGTTGAACAATTTGTTGGAGAACAGGGAAATGCAGCTTGAAGATGGCCGTTTCCTCGTGTCAGCAGAACATTATGACAAACTGCTGAAGGTACCAGGAACAGATTGATGGTTCACATTTCTTTCACTGACAGGTGATTTGTTACTAGAATGAATGGAAATGAGGTGCCAAAGAAGCCTTTGGTCTGCCCAGGGCTAAGCTCTTGTGTACAGCTCGTGGTCTTCCCAGTTTGGTTTCTGCTTTGATGCAGGGCGCTGGCACGTACACCCCCCCCCCTTGTCTCTCTGCAAGTCCAAAATGTGTTTGCTCCGAATGCCAGAATCGTATCCCTCCATCCATCAAGCACGTCATTGCATGTTTATGTATGACAGGATTCAGAAAGGTCTGTTGGGCCCTTTCAAAACACACAATAGCCTGTTCAGCAACCTTTGAGTCTCTCATGATCTTCATGCAGCAGTTTTATGCTGAGTGTAATCTATTTTCCAAGTCCTCTTAACTCTGAATAATGTAACTGCTTTTTGCGCTACTGGAAAAGCGGTTTCCTGGCCACAAAACCTTGTCTGCCTTGTAGTAGCAGCTTGTCAGCCAGTTAACCTACTTTCCAGCCAGAATGCAACTTGCTGGGCAAGAGTGTGGCTGGAGGCTGCTGGAGCTCAGCTTCTTGTCGCCAGTTCAAATTTGCACTGAAGTGTTTCCTGACAGGAACATTCTTCTGAATGCCTAGCTTTTAGACAACATAATATGAAATACGTTTTAGTAATTATGTTGTATTTTGTGACTCTTGGTATTAACAAGTATGTGATTGCAATTTATGTTCATCAGTCCTTTGGGATGTAGTAATGGCAGACTAAATCAAAATGCTGAATTTAAAAGATGCATAAAATTGAGCACATTTTATCTTTCAAGGCTTTGACTTGGTGTGCAAATTAGAGTGGCTTCAAATTCTTGTACTGTCCACACTTTATAGCATTTCTATGGAAATCATTCTAAAATACAAGAGAATACTCCTTTTCTTTGTCTGCTTCTACAAGAAGGACAATGGTGATTCAGAATGGCGGCGAATACCTGCTTGGTTAGAAAGGGGGTGAAGCGTTCTCTTGTGTTCTTGCACCAACACAGCAAACAAGAACTGGGTTCTGTTTGCTGAGGAACATTTAAAATACTAAAATCAAGATGAGAATTCCATGAATTAGCACATTGATATTTGCATTATGTTGGAAACTATGAGAGCCAGTTTGTTGTAGTGGTTAAGAGCAGTGGGACTCTAATCTGGAGAGCCGGGTTTGATTCCCCACTCCTCCGCTTGAAGCCAGCTGGGTGACCTTGGGTCAGTCACAGTTCTTCCAGACCTCTCTCAGCCCCACCCACCTCACAGGGTGATTGTTGTTGTGGGGATAATAATAACATACTTTGTAAACCGCTCTGAGTCGGTGTTAAGTTGTCCTGAAGAGCGGTATATAAATTGAATGTTATGAGGAGGATGATATTGATGATGAAGATGATGATGATGGTCCCTGCTCTGCATTTTCCAAGTCCATTTCACAAGTCCTTTTATGTCCAGCTGAGAAATCTGATCTGAAGATTCTGCTGGATTCTTATTTTATTTAGGAACATGAGAAAGCAGATCTGGATGCTTGGAAAATTGTTCGAGTCAGTGAAGACTTCAGAGTGATTGCTCTGGGCCTCCCTGTACCTAGATATTTGGGTAACCCACTAGACCCACCTCTTCGATCTAGATTTCAAGCTAGAGATGTTTACCACCTTCCCTTTAAGGTAAGTCCTGTTACAAGTATGCAGTCTTGTGCATAAAACTTATACCATTTACATTTACACATTATATTAAATCTCAGAACTTTGGCTTGGGCTTAGTTTGTACATTCTGTATTAAAGATGAGGTACTAAAAATTAATTCTGGGCTCTGAAGCTTAAACCCTTTAATATAAAAGACTGCAAATTTTAAAATGTTTAAGTCAACTGTATGCCCCAAACTAAGTTGCTAGAATCAGAGGTTCCCAACCTTACCAGCATGCCTGCACTTTAGAGTTTTGAGGGGTGTGTGTGTGGGTGGGTGGACATTGCCTGGTAGCAATCTCATAATGGCTGGCCCTGCCTGGTAGCAATCTCATAATGGCTGCAGTGGGGAGTGGAGCCAGTTTCCTTGGACTGGGAAACTCCAATCCGAGCATCCTCCTATGATGCCGGCAGCTGTTTCTAATTGGGCACTCACTGTTGGTGCAAAGGTGATCCCTTCCAGATTCATCTGCTCCCAAGGATGTGAGAGAAAGCCACAGCTGGGTAAAGACCCAGATTTTGAACACAGATGGTGTTTGGTTTCAGTTTCTGGGGGAAAGGGAGGGGTTGCTCCCTGTGTGGTCATAGGGAGAGGCTGTCAAGCTCAGGCATTAGGAAATCTTTGCCCACGTGGCATGTGCTCGCCTACCCAGGATGAGCAACTTTTGGGTCCAATAGCACCTTAAAGATCAGCTAGATTCCCTGGATATGAGCTTCCAAGAGTCAGAACTGGAGCTCTAACTCTCAAAAGCTCATGCCCTGGAAACCTAGTTGATCTTTAAGGTGCTATTGGACGCAAGTCTTGCTCTTCTACTACAGACCAACATGGTTACCCACCTGGAACTACCTGCACAGGATGAGCTCAGCAATCTGTTAGTGTGTTGATTGTCAGGGAATAAGCTTAACTTCTTGCATTTTATTGTTCCATTCAAAACTATTTGGATTTTGGGGTGCCATGAAATACATTGGCAGGTGCCATAGTACTCTCTGGGCACCATGTTGAGGTTCACTGGTCTACAGAATTATTATAGAACAGAATGGACCTTCTTCCGTAAGCACTGTAGCCTGATACGTAGTCTTGTGCTCTCTTTTAGGATCATCTTGCGCAGTTATATTTTATTGGCTCTAATGTTGCAACGGAGAGGTAAATATATTAAAACTATGCATAAGTGTCCTTAATTGAATTTGCTGTTGGCTTACCTGTAAACTGAAAAAATAGATTGTATATGAACATGGCACATTTATTCATCCAGGCTTGACTGTGTGTCCTTAATATTCAGATATCACGAAAAACTAGAAGTCCTCAGGCAAGCATCCTTCTCCTCCTCTCATTTCTCCCCCTGTTCCCTGCTCTGCCAAGATTTGTGGTTTGGAATAGGCTATAATTTGGCATAATTGGATGTTTTGGGAAATGGTGGTGTGTCCCCTCCCCTTCAAATGGAACAGGTTGCTAGATCAGGATTAAATCATAGTTTAAAATCCTGGGTTTATAAAAAGAAACAGAGCGTAATTTGACCTTGCATCTGAGTTTTGATTGTTGCAACAAACTGTGGCTAGTTCTCAGATAGGAAGTCATCAGTCTTGGCATGTGGTGGGGTGGAAAATATCCTGACCCTGAGGATTTCCTGACTTTTTCTTGTCACAAATCTGAATGCAGCCCGAGTGCTATGAATTTAAGCAGAAAATTGTTATATTGTCGATATATTGTCGTTGTTGGTGTTGTTTCCTTTTTAGAATTTCGCAGCTTTTGTCCTTTGCGACAACTCTTTGCACCCAAGAATCTTCTGCATTGGGGCTTCCTGATTTTCCTTTAGATAGCTTATCGTCTGCTGTGAAGATTCTGGTAGGTCCACGGAAATATATAGAGATATTGTCTATATACATTTAGCTCTTTGTGTAGTAAAATAGTATCATTAGACTAGGGTGAATAGTGATAGAATTCATGACATAAGTCTTGCTTTCAA
Source organism: Eublepharis macularius (assembly GCF_028583425.1). Classification (NCBI taxonomy): domain Eukaryota; kingdom Metazoa; phylum Chordata; class Lepidosauria; order Squamata; family Eublepharidae; genus Eublepharis; species Eublepharis macularius. The sequence goes on from NC_072792.1 coordinate 4,646,052, forward strand.
AATGATTGAATGAATTCCATTGCAAAATTGGGACTGGAGGCCACATCTGCAGTCTAGAGAAGTAGAGTACTTGGATTGAAGGCAGTTGGACGCTTCGGGGTTTGGGTTATTCTGGAACAGTTTCCCGCTTCAGGTAAAGCCAAAGAGTCTAACTGCAAAGAAATAATGTGGCTTTTTAGATATTGGGGAACTGCCTCTTCTGCCAGATACCTTTGTGGTTGGCTGGGTGCCTCTCTCTGAAGCATGCTGGGCTCGATTTGGAAACCCTGAATCTAAGCATCCCGAAGCAATTGATATCGCTTTGGGAAGCTTTGAATCAAGGGGTTTAAATACTCCTTTCTGTGCCGCTGCAAAGGGGTATGGAAAGGGGCATTTAAACACCCGGATCAGCTGCTTGGTGGGGAAATCTCCTCCAAACAGCTGATCCCAGCTGGTGGGGTGGTGGTGGTTAATGTCACTTTCCATGCCGCTTCACAGTGGCACAGAGAGAGGCATTTAAACCCCTGGATCAGCTGCAGGATGGGGGAAATTCCCACCTAGCAGCTGATACAAGCTGGCGGAGGCCACACTTCTGGGCCCTCCCCGACACCCAGCTGGCCCCGGAGGTGGCGGCACAGTAGCCCAGGCAGTGGCTCCCGGCCTTCACACTGCCCTGCTGGCCGCCGCACCAGTGGAGGCCGCACTTCCAGGCCCTCCCCGCTGCCCAGCTGGCCCCAGAGGCAGCAGCATGGCGGCCCAGCCGGCGGCTCCCAGCCTTCCTGCCACCCTACCGGCCAGTGCGACAGTGGCACGGACAGCAGAGGAGCCAGGTCCAGGCCTTCTCACCTCCCATCTGGCTGGCGCGGTGGTGGAGGCAGCGGCAGCGTGTCCTCCAGCTGCCCAGCTGGGCTTCCCTGTCGTTGGAGAGGTGAGTGGGGTGGAGGGTGGGCTAAGTGTGGTGGGGGAGCTGGGACAATGCTTTCCCCCCTCACTTCGGTATGCTCTGAATCTTTACGGAGCATACTGAAACGATTTAAAGACCTGAATCCCGAAGTGGCTTACCGCTTCGGGATTTGGGTTATTCCGGAACAGTTTCCCGCTTTGGGTAAACCCAAAGCGGGAAACCCAAATTTTCCCCTGTTCCCCTGGTAAATACAGTATTACATCAGTAAATAAATGCTGAAAAATCCCAGTTCACCATTGCAATCCTGACTTACTGTCCTGGCAAGTAAATGCTTAGGGAGAGTGTGGTGCTATACTAATGGAGCAGTCAGGAAACATAGTTTGCCAGCATTTCTAGAAAAAAAATGAGCCTTTAAAAATGAGGGGTTTCTAGCTCAAGAAATGCAAACCGTTTTGAATGTCCACTTCTGCACCTTGTTGTGGTTGATCTGCATGTTTACTGATGTGTCTGTTACTCTCTGTTTTGTCAAGAGCAGAGCAAGCAAAGGGCCAAACACACGTGCGCAAAACACAGGGAGGGACTGTAGCTTTTGAGGGCAGCTGAATCTTCCCTGCACGTGTGGCTGACTTGCCTGAGTCTGCCCTCTCCCCCATCCCCAGCTCTTTTCTCTTTGACACTGAAAGTGAATTTAGCTGGGCAGAAAGCCCTGGCAGGGAGGGCGATGTGCGGGGGGATAGACGGAAGGAGATTTCAGCCCCTTCATACCAATGTCCCCTTTTGTTGTAAAAATCAGTCCCTACTTCATATGTGATTGGGGCAGACCTTGAACTCCTGGGCCTTCTGCCATCACACTAGTTCGGACTTTACCTCTAGCACAGGGGAATGTTTCTGCAGGTTTTCTTTAAACATTTCCAAAACAGATTTTCAGGTCTTGATTTCCTGTCCTTCACGTTAACAGGCTCTATGCACGTCAGAGGGCAAGATTAGCCAAGTTACAGTTGAAGTGCTGATGGGCAGGCCACCTTGTTCTAGGAATGCTGGCGTTTGTGTTTTTCCAAACTGTGCTAGTGACTGCATGCTCCCTTTTTCTGTATTCTCTCCTACCCCAAGAACTCTTTCCCTATGATATCAATCCAGCACATAATCCAGTGGCTTTATCCATATGAGGTTCTGCTAAGCAAGGAAGGCAAGACAGCAGTAGAAGATGCATTGAAAGTAAGTACGAGCGAATATTCGTTATGTGCAAACAGCTTCTAGTGAGCCATTGACTGGGACTTGTGAATCTCTCACACTTATAAGTGCTTAATGTTAATTAAGGAATTGGGGGAGAGATACAGAATTAAGTACCGATCTGGGATTTCCCAGGCGCATACTAAGCTCGTAGGTCAAACAAGAAACTTGGACCATGGTTGAGATCCATGTGGCCAACAATGGGGGTTGGCCTAGCAAAAGGAGGCGTCTCAGGGCTTACTCCTAGTTGCTTCAATACAGTTGAACACATTGCCAGCGTATTTTTTGCGCTAGCTGAAATTCCACATTTTCCATACGGTGCTTTTATTTTTATTTTTGAGACATGCAGGGGGTAGTCTTAAGGTCCAATTCTCATTGAGGTGATAAATTAGTGTCTGGCCTTTGACATTTCAGACCTCAATTGGAGGCTCACATGAAATATTTTCCATATAATTTCCATGTAAATTCCACATATGGAAATATTTTCCATATAAAAAGAGGTCCCTGCGGGGATGGGTGTTAAAGTATTTCTCTCCTGTCTCTCTGCTGCTGTTTTTCAAGAGCAGTCAAGATGGCGTATGGTTCCAAGAATAAAAGAGTTTAAAATATCTTATGAAAGTCTAAAAACAGCAATCGCAGTACATATCCAGTAGCAGTGACAAACAGTTAAAAAACAATTCAGTAGCTACGAACAGCTAAGAATTGGCAGCTGGTGAGCACAGCGGATGAAATCAGCCTGCGCAGGGGATTTCAAAAGCCCAGCAACACAGGCACGTGTTTAATTTCTAATGGAAAGTGAGAAGAGAAGGGCTGAGCAGGCCACGGGGGGGGGGGGGGGGCAGCACTGCAAGTACCCTCCACTCTTGTGTTGGAGATCTGGGGTGGCAGATCCCCCACCGGAATACCACTAGCGGATTTCACTTACTGGGCAGGTTCACTAGGTCTTTACAGGTGAAAATTGGCAATTCGCATTGGGCCTCAAACAGATTGAAAGCCAGTGGGGTCTGATGACACTTGTATGTACATTGCAGTGGCTTCCTATTAACCTCCCAGGTGCCATATTTTGCACCTGTTGCAGTTTCTAAGCTGTCTGCAAAGAGTACGTTCTAGTGGGCCTGACTGACCAAGGCGTGTGTAACTCTGGCCAGGTTCCCTTTATCCTGCAGTTTCCATAGTTGGTAGACCTGCTTAGGCTGCTTCCTGAAGTCTTTTAGAACTAAAATGAAGGGACCTTTAACACTGACACTAAAGTCAGCTTGTTCAGCTCCGGATGGGGGTGCTGGGCGGCAGCAGGATGGAGGAGAAGCCCTAACCGGTCCTAACCGGTCTCCTGTGTCCTGCAGAAGTTCATACGCTCAACCTTTGATGATTGTAAAAAGGTTGCTTGTTCAAGGGGAATCACAACAGACTCTGGTGCCACCACTTTCCTGGCCACCAGGCTTAGCTGCTGCTGAGAAACATGGCAGTCCTAGCTGGAACAAGGCCCCTGCCAAGTCTTGGAAATGCATCACAGGTCTTGCGATTCAGCCCCAAGACTTTCATGCCTGGCGGATTGCTGAGAGAACAACCGAGTGAGTTCCTTTGGTTGGTAAGATGCCAGAAAGGAGACATCTAGGAGCAGTCTGGGCCCCTGTCTCCTATTCTGGGTCATCCCATTCTCCCTCTGCCTGAGATAACACAAATACTGGTGACAAAATCATCCCCCCTGTGAGTTTCTGCCCATACACAGACCCCATGTCCATGACTGACCAGTATATAAAATCTGCAGGAATTAAAAACAGCACTTAAATGCTCTGAAGGCTATAACTAGACAAAGAAAACTAGCTTGCCATGAAGGTCTAGGTTCATCTTGACAAGCCTGCCTTCTGTATGCAGGAAACGTTTTTGAATGGAAAAACATTCAGTCATACAGTTCCTCACATGCTGATCTGAAGTGACATAACCCGGATTCAGGTTTATGCCTTTGGCCTTGGTTGTGGTACTGTCCTCCTGTCAAAAGAGAGAACGTTTCTGGAAAGGTACTCAATCCAAAATAAAATAACCCTTCTCTTACCTTAGTCCGTCTTTTCTTGTCTTGACAAGTTTACTGATTCCTTGGAATACGCTGCAGCCATGTTTTAACACATTGCTCTATACTGACCCAACACAAAAACCCAGTTATCAATTTGGGCAAATTCTTTGAGGTCCCAGTTTCTGTTTCACCTGCTGTTTCACCTTTTGCCAGTTGTGTTTTTCAGTTACGGTGTTTTTTCCTCATGATGAGCGGCATGTGGGAGGGATGGAGAGAGGTCTGCAGAAAATCACACCTGAAAGCACGCTCTTTTTTTCCTTTGGCGGCGGTTCTTGCCATGTGGAAATCAAATGATGACATATTTAACTCACAGTTCTCCAGTGTTGTACTCTTCAGCTGAAACGCGGTGGAACAGAGTTCCAGAACCTCTTGAAAATGGTCACATGGCTGGTGGCCCCGCCCCCTGATCTCCAGACAGAGGGGAGCTTAGATTGCCCTCCGTGCCCCCGAGCGGTGCAGAGGGCCATCTCAACTCCCCTCTGTCTGGAGATCAGGGGGCGGGGCCACCAGCCATGTGACCATTTTCTCCCAGGGCAACCCACTGAGTTCCACCACCTCTTTCCCCAGAAAAAAAGCCCTGGCTAAAGGGTAGTATTTTCAGTATTCATTGTGCTCTGTAAATGACTGGAATGAAACACAGAAGATGCACATTAACAGTGATGTTGCTGAAGGGGACATAAGCGGCTCAGTCCTGTGCATGCTGACTTAGACGTGAGATCCATTCAGTACCATGGAGCTTATTTCTAAGGAAGTGTCTAAGGTTGCAACCTTAGTTAGTTTTCCCAGACTGCTAAATTTTATATTAGAGCCCGTATTCAATAAGATATACAGCACAATGCATGCTCGTTGCCATGCTCTGCACGCACCTCCCTTCTCCTGCTCCCTTCTTGCATAGAGCTTGAATGAAGGATTCCTGGTTCAAATCCAGACTCTGGTTCCCCAGAATGTATGAATGTATTTGTTTCTGGCTTACAAACTAGTATTCAAAACAAGGTTAAAAACCAGAGTTTAGAATCTTGGTTTATAAGCAAGAATTAACCCACATTTTGTTACAGCAATCATAGCTGCTGGTTTGCCATTGCTGCTGGGCCTTCAGGCTCAATGTGGTGTGTGATGGGCTGTGTGGGCATGCAGGCACAAAGAATTCCTGGCTCATTCTTGTCCTGAACAAACCACAGTTTTTGTTTGTGATCTGATGAAGCCTGAAGTCTTTGGTCTCCTGTGCTCTGGGCTATCCTTGTATGAGGGCAAGATTTAAGACTTCTGTGGCTTGGTCTTACGACTAACCACAATTTGTTGTGATGTTGGGTGCTCTAACAAAATGGCTTTTGTTTCTTGCCCATTTAAAACAATGAATCCCAACATATAATCCCAGTCTGTGGGCAAATCTCAGTGTATATATAAGCATTATATTTAGACATCATGGCAAACTGCAGCTCATCCTACACCAGGAAGTTTTCATTCTTGTTGTGATGTGAGAGGAGGTTTCTGGTGAGATTCTCATTGTAAACACACTAATACTTGTTTGACATCTCAGTCAAGGGCTTGTTTGGGCATAACATGAAACCACGGTTTCCTTTACTTGTGGTCAGATTGTGAAGCCAGGAGAGGATCACCGATTTGCAAATACAGTCTATTAACCACATACTATGAACGTTTTTACAAGCAAAGTCCCAGCAAGACCAAGTGTAATTGGGGTGCTTTTGTGAAAACAATAAAACAAGAAAAACTTCCTTTGGAGCAACTTTATTTTCATGATGTGTTTATGGAAGGAGAGTGCTGCCATTCCCAGACCTTCAGAAGGCAGAGGCAGAGTAGGGCTGCAGACACACAGCTGTTGACGTCAGACTCCACAAGCAACGCAGGGTGCAAGCAGGCAGATTAATAAGCAGAGGTAGGAAAAGGGCAGAGACGTTTCACTTTGGAGCAGTTTTTGTCCGCTTCTTGTCAGCAGCAGCACCGGGGAACAAGCCAGAATTAAGCCAGGAAGTGTGTGTCCTTATGTCACACTAAACCATTGTTAAGGCTAACTGTGGTTAGTTCAGATTCTGGTTTGAGGTATCCCAGCTAACTGTAGTTATTAGTTAAAGACTTTCTTCCTTTCTCTCTCTCTGTCTCTTTCTCTTCTCTCTCTCTCTCTCTCTTAGAGATTTGAGCTGCAGGATTCAGCAAAACCTTCGCTTCCTACCAGAGTTATGCATGTTGGAAAGAGAGAGAATGACCAGATCTTCCAGGCTGACGTGACAGTCCACATAGCTGGGAAAGATGTGACCTTTCAGGTAATTACTAAAAAGCTTTACAAAAGGGAGGAAGCTTTTCTTTTCAGCGTTGGTCAGAATTTGGCACAGGAACTAAGAGATACATTAGATTCTCGTGTCCTGGAGCGGAGCAGACTCCCCCCCCCCACCCCGTCCACGCACACAAATGACCAAGTATGCCGAGAGGCTGAAATGGAACAAAGCTGTGCTTTAGAAACTCTGCATCCAAACCATTTAGGGCTTTCAAGATCAGAAATGCGCCCTTGAATTGCATTAGAAGCTGACCTGGAAGTTAGTGGGGGAGGTCCAGACTGAGCCACAGGTGCAGGCTTACATGGGGTTTATTTTGTTTTCCAGAGAGAATTCTTTGTTATACAACTGAATGTTTGAGCAAGGAGGGCTTTAGCAAGACATGACACGATTAACTAAACCCTCCACATTTGTAATCTTCCGTAGGTTCCTGCTGGGACTGAGCCAACACATTTGCGTTCTAGGCCAGAGGATTTTATCAGGACTTCCAGCCATGAACAGCTGCTGGCAGAAATGATGCTGTCTCATATGGTCAAAGATATCTGCCTGATTGGAGAAAAAGTGAGTGCTGTGCTTTAAGTTTATGGCAGACGAACATCGCAGCAGCGTTTCTCCTGCACAGGGTGACTTTGGTCAAAATGCTGATTATTTGCCCAATTTGAAAGGCTGTTTAAAAAGGCGGCTAGAGGCCAAGACTTCTAACAGTCCCATCTAAACCCATGGATCAAGATGCCTTTCTTGACTGGAATTTCAGCTTTGCCCCGGCTCTCCCGCCACCTGGGTAGGCTGGGGACATGAATACTGGCCTCTTTGACTGTTGCAAGGATTCCCACAAGACAGCGTATGTGAATCACTTTAAATAATTTTATGTTCTGTATGAATTATTATTACTCGTTTCCCCCCCTCAGGGCTGTGGTAAAACAGTGGTTGCTCAGGAATTTTCAGCTGCCTTAGGATACAGCACAGAACCTTTCATGCTCTACCAGGTAAATGTTTTGGTCTTCCAACTCATGGATTCTCAAAATCAAAATCAGACTCCCTCTCGGATTTGTTTATTTTATTCGGCTTATATTCCGCCCTTCCCTCGAACAGGCTTAGGGCGGCTTCCAACAAAAATATACAATTATAACACAATAAAAACCTTATAACCATATGAATCAGATAACATGAAATAGTTATAGATAGTGAGAAATACCCCCTTTTCGGTAAAAAATGAAATTGTGTTACGGAGACTTATGAGCAAGATATATGGCAGGGCCTATATGGGGTGGCCAGTAGACGAGGCAGTGGTTTAAAAGAGGAGAGCCTTGGTGGAAACTGTTCTTCTCCAGTTAGTGCAGAATGCCACAGCTCTGTTATTATCAGGAACTTGCTGAAATATACATATTACTCCCATTTTGCAGTCACTCCATTGGCTACCCATCAGTTACCAGGCTCAGTTCAAGTTATTGGCTATTACATACAGAACCGTGCATGGTTTTGGCCCCTTATATCTGTGTCTCCTCATGCTCCATCATGGCCAAATGGGCAAAATCAACAACTGCATGTACACACACAATCTCTATAGTAGATGTGTGCAATTCAGTTTGGAATTTGGATTAAAACACCAAATTTTGGCCGATTCAGTGAAATCCGGGTATTCAGAATTAAAAAAAACGGGTATTTTGAATTTTACCAAATTAATTCAGTAACGTTTGGTAAAATCTGGCCATTGTTTTCTGTGGGAAAAACAATCTGGTGGGCGGTGAAGAGGGGGTCATTTTTCAACCAAACTTCACCAAATTTAGAAGGAATCTACTCCTGTCTGTCCTCGAAAGACCTCCCAATTTTCTTGAAGATTGGACAGAACCAGAACCCTGTTTCTCCCCTCCCCTTGGTTTTGTGGCTTATTTTTGGGCCCTAGTCTACTGTTATTGGATCACTGCTCTAAGAATGGCTTCTTTGTAGTGTGTTGCTCACACTTTGTCTGCAAAAGTTCCCCCCACAGACCGGTGTGACTTCTTGTATTCAGAAATCTGTTCTTTGTGCTGATTTGTACAGCAGGCTCAAGATGCTTGACTGGCTGTTCTTTGGATTTCAAAACATTGCTTTCAGAGTTCTCTCAAACTGCAGATAAGGTGTTGGGCTCTATCATTTGAGGCTGTGCGTGGAGGCATGTGTGTTGGAATGCCCTTCTTTGCCCCACCCTACACAGAAAAGCAGATTTTGGGGGAAGGGGGCTCTGGTCTGGCCATCATCTGACATACTATTTATTCTTTGCATCGGGATTTTTGTGAGTCCTGTCCTGTCTCCAGCAATACAGCCAAAACCTCGATGAATCCCGTCCCCTGCCTTTTTGGGAGCGTTGGTCTGTGTGCAGGTCTCTTGCAGACTGTTCTGGTTGTGAACTGTACTTGAACACCTACCAGGATCATGCTGAATATCCTAAGCTGCCGCCGCTCAGTCTTCTTTTCCTGCCACTCTCTTTCTCTGTATTCCATAGGGAAAGAGAAGACTGATTCAGGTGAATCAGTCCGTGCACAGGTTAAGAGGGGCAGGTAAAAGGTGGGAGGCCTGCAGAGCCAAGGGAAGTTACTCTGCCCCTAATTTTCAGCCACTCTCTCCTTTGGCAGGTGGTATTCATTGCCCTTTCTGTAGATAAAACTATCATACATAAATACATCACGTGTGTTCTATATTTATTTATTTAATTAAGTTATGCTATTTATAGCCCTAACCTGGATATCTCAGGTGAACCTGATCTTGTCAGATCTCAGAAGCTAAGCAGGATCAGCCTCGGTTAGTAACTGGATGGGAGACTTTCCAGCAAAGACCAGGGCTGCAGAGGCAGGCAATGGCAAACCACCATTGATAGTCTCTTGCCATGAAAACCCCACTAAGGGTCGCCATAAGTCAGCTATGACTTGAGGGCACTCTCCACACATGCTATTTATTGTTTGCCTTTCTCACTGAGACTCCAGATGGATTACACAATGTGTAAGTCAAAACGATCAATAGGATGGAATGTCCCGTAAACAATACAGTAGGGTACAGATTGCAGAAATTTGAAAACCAATACAGGGCTGAGACAATATTGAAACAAAACATAAGCAATTTAACATGACACATTAAATGATGCAGAAACTACCCAGTAGGAGCATCCTTACAGCAACAGATGGTACACAGTAGTATAGTCTGTAGGCCATTCCCCTTTATCAAAGCATCTCTCTGTACCATTTCCTTACAGCACAGTTTTATTACCTTTGTAGAAAAGCTCACTTGAACAAATTCAGTTTTGCATAGTTTGTGGAAACCCAGGAGAGATGGGAGCTTTCCTGGCCTCTTCAGGCAGGCCATTCCATAAGGTGGGAGCCACCACAGAGAGTACCCATGCACAGGCAGCTGTTGATTTTGCCTGTTTTCAGGGGGGCACCATGTAGAAGGCCCTGTTTAACTGTCATGGTGGAGCAGAGGGAGAAAAATAGCCAAAACCTTGAATTACGGGAAACATTTCTTTCTGGACAGCTGAAACCAAAAGGCTCCCTTTTCCTGCCTTTAACTTTGTGTCTGGCTAAAGCAAAAGGTGGGCCCTGCCAGTGAAATAACTGAGTGGTGGCAGTGATTTTTTCCATTCATAGCAGTTTTGCTGCTATCGTTTCTCACAGGATTTGACTGCCCGAGACCTGCTGCAACAAAGGTACACTCTCCCTGATGGAGACACCGCTTGGAGACCTTCCCCACTGATAACAGCTGCCCTGGAAGGGAAGCTGGTTGTTCTTGACGGCATTCACCGTGTCAATCCAGGCACTCTAGCTGTCCTCCAGAGGTCAGTAGGGCAATGGTAACAGTGTGTGTGTGGGGGTGTGTGTGTTGAAGATCATCAACAAAATATGTGACTATTGAGGCATCTGGAATGGCATCACATTAGCTGGTGCCTGCCACACAAGTCTCTCTGGAGTCCATACAGCCAGGCATGGGTCAGAGTCGCTGTCTGTGGGAACTGGTGGTCACAATGATCTGCTCTCCTGGAGTGATGCTTCTGAAAGACAGCAGCCTGGTACACAGCGCAGCAGCTGTGGACAGAGTTCTGGCGTGGAGGAGCCGGCCCACGGCCCACGGTCTAGCAGCAGCCCTGCGCACAGTCTCATAAGTAGGCTTCCGGATAGTGTCAGCTGGCCTTAGGAAAGGCCCTTTGCTTCTTTCTTTATTCAATACGTTTTTAGTTCTTCCATTCCTCCAAGCAGCTTGAGGGGCCAGACATCAGTCTTCCCCTGCTGTTTTTATCCTCCTTAACAACCCCACAAGGTAGGTTAGACCGAGAGTGTGATACTGACCCAAGGTTAGCCAGCAAATGTCCTGGATCCTAGTCACTTTTAAGTACTAGTTAGTCACTTTTAACCACTACATCACTCTGGTGCGTAAGATGTTGACTAAGAAACCCCCGTCGTGACCCTTAAGTGAACTTGCATTGCTAGCCTGAGAAGGATTACACCCTTCTTGGTCTGGTACAATCAGCGGACTTAGAAGGGAGTAGCTCTTCTTGTCCTGTAAATGGCAACAATTAGGGTCTGAGTGCACTACTGACATTGGATGGTAATATGAAAAGCAGTGGACTTGCTTGTGGAGTAGATGCTGTTTAATCTGAGGACAGTGGATCCTTCACAGAGACCCAAATCTAGAAACGTTGCATCCTCCCGAATTGTTTCTTTAGGGATTCAGAAAGATTTACTGCTGGATGAAGATCATACCATTTTCCCCTGCTTATTTTGCAGATTAATTCACGATCGAGAGATCACCCTGTATGATGGTACAAAGTTGCTCAGGCAAGATAGATATGAAAAGTTAAAAGAAGAACTGCACCTCTCAGATGAAAACCTGAAGCAAAGGTTAACCTGTTGGATTACATCTCTGGCTCATGGGATTCTCTGCAGCCATTGCACGTGCAAATATTTGTTTAAAATCCTGGGTGTTTAGAGATTTTATTCGATAAAATTTTTTACTTAGAAAAATAATTGATATTTTTAATTTGTTTTTAACGATTGTCATCAATCAAAGAGTTCTGTAGGAAAACATAAAGGGGAGGAATTACTTGTTGGGGAGGTGTCAGAAAAAAGAAGAATCTAAAATTTTTACAGCGTCAGTAAATGGCATTGTTAACGTATGACTTGGGGTGTGACGTGTGAATTACCCCAGCCTTGAGTAGTTGGACCTTGCTGCACTTCGGGTCTCCTTACAGCCAAATACATGGGGGAAAGTACATGAGAGACTCCTGAGCAGTCACTGGAGAGCGTCCTGGTTTTCGTTTAAAATTGAAAAGAAGTATTGGAGGCAGCCTGCAGTTGGGAACTTTTTCTCTCTTCCAAAAGACTAGAAGTTGAGGGCATCTAATGAAGTTGATGGGCAGTAACTTCAGGATGGACAAAAGGAGATATTTATCAAAACAACAAGTGATTAAAAATATAGAATTTGTAGCCAGAGGACATAGTGATGGCTTTAAAAGAGGGTTAGACAGATTCATGGAGGAGGGGTCGCTCAGTGGCTACTAGTCTTGGCAACTAAAGGGAGCCTCCACAATCAGAGGTGCCGTAAACCTCTGAGTACCAGGGCCAGGAGGCAACTTCAGGGGAAGGCCTCGGCCTCTCCGTCCTGTTGTTGTCCAGAGTACTGGTTGGCCTTTGTATGAGGCAGGATGCTGGGTGAGAGGGGCTGCAGGCCTGATTCAGCAGGGCGGCCTTCATCTTCTTATGAATTGGAGGGGAAGAAGCAGGGCTTTTTTTCAGCAGGGACGCGGCGGAACAGAGTTCCGGCACCTCTTAAAAAGGGTCACATGGCCGGTGGCCCTGCCCCCTGATCTCCAGACAGAGGGGGAGTTTAGATTGCCCTCTGTCTGGAGATCAGGGGGCGGGGCCACCGGCCATGTGACCATTTTCTCCCAGGGCAATTTAAACTTTTAAAAACTCCCCCCCTTGTTCCAGTTGACTCAAAGTGACAGTCATTGTCTGGTCTTGAGTTCCACCACCTCTTTTCCCAGAAAAAAAGCCCTGGGAAGAAGGAAGATGAACTGCTCAAAATTTTATGCTCAGCATTTGTTCCCCTACCCCAGCTATTATTTACACCCACAGGGGGAAAGGTATGGGGTTCCCAAAATCTTTAAATGCTGCTTTGGCCCAGTGATTCTGAGAGGACAAGAGCAGGAGGGCCTGTGGTGTCCAGTGGTTCTGGGCCAAAATGAACCCAGCCATCCCCTGGCCTTGTTTGTGGGGTCTCGCTTGACCTTTACAGCGTTCCAGCTGGCGTTACTCCTTATGAGCCTTTCTCTCATGCCCATATTTTAGCTGTGCTGCATGCTCGTCTGGCCAGTATCTAGCCTGTTTTTCCCCTCATTTCTTTCTTTCTTTTCAATAACTCCTTAAAACAAGCCTTTTTTTCTTTAGCTTTTTCTCTCCCCCACTCATGCTGTTTTCAAGACAGGGTATGCAGCTGACATGAAGATTCGCCTTTATTCCATTCTCGTTTCATAGGTGATCAGATTGACGTACTGCCTTTGAGACGTCTCTCAGGCCTTCTGCGCAATGATTTCTCTCAGGGCAAGCAAAGCAGGGATCCTATTTTGCAGTATGAAAAGCAGCGACATCACAGACAAAACCTATCAAGCTGATCACAGAGAGAACTATTTTCAAAATAAGATTGGTGTTCTGTGATGTTGTTGCTGTTTGGCCATTTATTTAATTTCACCTGGTTATTTCAGATGCTCTTTTGTTTTCCTTTGATCAGTCAGAGATCAGATCCAGCACTTTCAGCTTCCAGTCCCGGGGAGTTTTCAAAGAGCAGGCCCCTGGGCACGTTGTGCAAGGCCAGATAACGTCCCAAGCTGTTGCCAGGGACCCCCCCCCCTCCTGTTATGGGGCCTGCTATGAACTGTGTCAGTTTCCTGCCCTGCTGTGTTGAAGCCTACCAAAGACTCTGTTAGGGGCAGCAGTGCCCATGCCTGCTTCCTGCTCCTGTACTAGCGTGGACTGCGTTTATACCTGTTTTCCTGCCTCCTTGGGCACCTACCTCACCTGGGCCCAGAGCCATGCCGCCAGCAGCACAGTGCCAGCTGGAGGGACTCTCCACGAGCCTGGCCAGGCACCCCCTGGTCAGTTCCCGCGGGGGGCCCCTTGCAGGACGGTCTCTGGGTCTGCCCTCGCCACTGGGCAGCCTGCAAGCTGAACTCCTGACAATTGATATCCAATTTGGAGCTAGAGGAGAGAGTGCAGCTTTGTGGAACCGCACAACCACCAGTATATAGTGCTCTTGATAAAGAAGAGACGAAACAGGAGTTCAGCTCGCGCCCTGTTGAGCGCACGGTGGCTTTCCGTCCTCCCTGCAGGGTTGGTGTCGGCTTTGTGGAATCTCCCAACTGGGGCTGGTCATTGGAATGTGTTTATCATTTGACCACCGTGATTAAGTTAAAGGAGTGACTCTAGAGACAATTTTGGGACGTCCTTCCCATAGGGGAGTGTGGACTTTCTGTTTGTGCAATCCTTGTGTTCATTTTGTATTAAAAAGCAACAGGCTAGTGGCCTTCGTGATTAATATTGTTCATAAAAGTGGTTAGTAATTTTAACCATAAGTGTGTGCTGTACTTTGTGTTAAGTTGCTTGTCCTGACTGTTGTGGGTCCTTTGATTCATTATCAAGACAACTCCAGCTTCCTGGCAGATCCAATCAACCCGCCCGGCACTCCCCTCCCCTCCTTCGTCCCCTCTCCCCGAGGTGTCACAATCAGATATTCAGACACGAAAGTGGCCCATTAGCAATAGTTGTAGACCCATTAAGCCTTTGTTTCCCCTCCTGAGAACCACATGGAAGGCACCTGCCTCAGGGTACGTTTTTGGGTACTCAAGCAGGCTCTCCCTGCCATGAGGTGCACACACGATTCCTATCTTGAACCCCGACCGTCACTCTGCGTGTCTAGTGCAGGCATTAGATATCGCCCCGCTTCGCCGCTGCTGCTTTACTTCCTCGCCGTGACCTGGTATGTATCGCCCCGTTCCATTGATCTCAAGTGAGTTCTCCTGCTAATGCAAACGGCTCTATTTTTCCTACTCTTTATTTCCTAGTTCTTGTATGTACCTTGTTTGTGTGTGTTATTGTAGGCATACGCAACACTACTAGTAAAACACGTTTTATATACTTATTAGTCCTTGCCTCTTTATTGCACGAGTAATCTGGAAGACGGACTCTGGTATAGTTGGTTAAGATCCGCACTAATTGAACCCAGACTGCGTGCTAATTTCCCCCCGAATAGCAGTTCTGGTAACAAAGCAGCCCGCCAGACTGACCAGCTCTGCTGCATTTGTTCCTTGTCCAAGAGGTTTCCGTACAGTTGGACTAGAAAGCAGAGCATCCTGCCCTGTGCCTTTGTGCATTGTTCCACGGACAGAAATGCAAAAACTAAGCATCCTTTTAAACTGCACTCCGCTGCTCTTTTAAGCCTGTACAAGATAAAACTTCTAAAGCTGATGCTTTTCCGCACAGGTCTATTTACCCCATCCACCCTTCCTTTCGAATAATTGGCTTAGCTGAGCCGCCAGTTGCCGGAAGCGCTACTCAGCAGTGGCTGGTCCCAGAGCTCTTAACGCTTTTCCTTTTCCATTACATGAAGCCTCTGAGCAAGAGTGAAGAAATTGAAGTTATTAAAGAGAAGGTGAGTGTGTGCAAAAGTCTGACTGCCTGCTTGGCCCTTCCTTGCTTCTCCCACGGCTCTCAGGCATTCGTGGGTCTGGGAGGAACTGTGCTGGGAAAGGGCAAGAGTCCCCCTTGAGCTGTCCTCTCCTGGTTTGTCCTGTGGGTAGATTATATAGAATTGATGAGGACACAGAGAGAATGTGCATGTGCATGCATGCTAGTAATATGGATTATTTACAATAAGGTGGTTTTTCCCACCCCCGTTAGGTCCCAAATGTGCCCAGTGCTGCAGTGGAGCAGCTGTTGAAGTTAACGCACAAACTCCGCGAGACACCGGACCCCCAAGTGAGAACTGCTTTCTGTGTCTTAACTGTCTCTTTCGTTAGAACCAAATGCAACCCTTGCTTGTTCTTTGCTAAGTCTCTTCTATGACCAGGATCCCCAGAGGGGCTTCGTGAAGCAGCGTTCCTGCTATCCATCCTCTGAGGCGTCTTGAGAGCGCGCTGCCCTTTAAGTCCCTGTGGAAATCATGGCATATTCATACAGAGGTCGGTGGCTCATGCAGCTTGAGCAGGATAGCTGCAGGCCCAGCTTGATTCTGAGTAGGCAGGACTTGTCATGTGATACAGCCCTTGAGTTTTAGCTGGATGATCATTAGACAGCAGCCATGATGGAACAGAAAGGATAACAGCTAGATTTAAGAGGATCGAAGAGAACCAGTTTGGTTTAGTGGTTAAGAGTGCGGGACTCTAATCTGGAGAGCCGGGTTTGATTCCCCACTCCTCCACTTGGAGCCAGCTGGGTGACCTTGGGCTAGTCATGGCTCTCTCGGAGCTCTCTCAGCCCCACCCACCTTACAGGGTGTTTGTTGTGGGGATAATAATAGCATACTTTGTAAACCACTCTGAGTGGGCATTAAGTTGTCCTTATCATCATCATCATCATCTTACTGGATTAACTTCATTAAGGATACTGCATTTTAGGAAGAAATAATTGCCAAGAATGTGTCTTGACTGATGTTAATTTTAGAAAACAAAGACCCTTTAATCCATTGTGTTTAATGCCTTTAACCCAGTCTCTCCAACTTGAAAAATATATGTGGAGCTTTGCATAGATACTACTTGCTGCCCAAATTATTTAGTGGTCCTTAATTACAGATAATGAGCATGGAAAAAAGAGGGCCTTCAGTAAGGATGCCTTTTTAAA
The DNA here is from genome assembly GCF_028583425.1 of Eublepharis macularius. Taxonomy (NCBI): domain Eukaryota; kingdom Metazoa; phylum Chordata; class Lepidosauria; order Squamata; family Eublepharidae; genus Eublepharis; species Eublepharis macularius. The sequence goes on from NC_072792.1 coordinate 4,662,381, forward strand.
AATTGTAAGATCTCCAGAGGCCTACCCAGTCTCTGTGAGTCACAGTACAAACGGAGGGGAGATTCTTACAGATGAGCAGTGGCAGGAAATCTGCAAAAAAGGATATAAATAGCCTGTTTGTGCTCTGAGTCGAAATGCATTCTCTTAGATATGCAGTCAGAGGCAACTCAGGCTGGCCAATGGGGGCAGACTGTAGCAGCGTTTCCCCACATGGGCTGAGCACTAGATGCTTATGAAGATAAAACGATAACAATAGAGCATGACCTCCTTTGCTAACCTGTCCATCGACTGATCCTGCTGCTAAACATGACCTACATCTTCTGCTTCATTGTTTTTGCCGGATCTTTCACTTTGGTTTAACGTTTGCCTGCTGAATTGAGAAAATGGCTAATGTCTGGATGTGTATTTTCGAGCACGCATTCAAATGTCGCAGATACCATGCCTTGTTGGCGTGGCCTAGGGAGAAAATGAACATTAATTGAGGAGAGTGGTTGGTATTTGTTTGCAAACAGGAGACTAACCTGAGGGTTCTGAGACGGTGATGCCATTTATATCAAAGCATTTATCTAGCCAGAGGCTCCTAAAAGATTTGGGGCAAGGCAACAAATGAGATCGCTGAGGTGGAGAGTGAGAAGCAAAATCCGCAGTACACACACGCTGCTCCTTATGAGCCTCCAGTGGACAGTACCCACTGATGCCAGACGAAACACTGGGCCACTCATCATCAGCTTGGGTTGGATTGTTCTTGTATTGTACTGTTCTGAGCTGATGCACATCCCACAGTCAGAGCCTCTTACCTCAGTCAAGGGACCGGGCACAGGCTGTGGGTGCCACAGGCTCATTCCGCTTCCCTGTGGCTGTCTTTCTTCCAAGCACATTTATTTAGCTTGGCAGCTGTTTCACATTGTATTGGTCCGGATGATATCTGCAATTATGGCCAGCCAGGCCTTGCTAAGCAGCTGTAGGCTGCTTTACTCTCTAGTTTCAAGACCTGGTTAAAAGGGAACTGTGATTATCGGCAACACTTCTCTCGGTGCTGATATAATGCTCGATCACGGATGCGTCTGTGTCCTGAACTAGGAGATCCCTAGCAACATTTTGAATTTTTCAAGGTGAATAGCTCCAGGGGGCAGAGAGTTGACTGACATATAAAGTATTTCTTATCTGTCCTCCAGTTTTAGACCTCTCAGAACCAAATCTTGGAGAAAGAGTTACCTTTCATGTAAATTCTTTTCCTCCTGTATCATAGATGAAGGAGTACTTAATAACATTATTACTTTGCACAGGCCCAGTCATTGGCATCATCCTTGTCTACACGGCAGCTCCTGAGAATTTGTCGGCGACTGTCTCATTACCCAGATGAGAGCCTCTATCATGCTATAAATAAAGCTTGCCTTTCCAGGTATATTTTAATAGTATTGTCACTTCTTAAGTTTGAGAGGTCCGGGAAACAGGTCTTCCCGTATGCCCTTTCCCCCTCTAACTGTAGTCAATAAACCAGCCAGAAGCATGCCTGATCGAGGCACCAGGCACTGCAAGGTTCGATGGTTGTTGTGGATTTTCGACAATATACTGCAAGGTTCCTTTGGAGTTGTTTATGAAGAGGACCTTTGGTCACGTTCACAAAACTTCTCCCTTCCCCCACTGAGTAACCTAAAGCATGGCCAAAGGAGAACTGTTTTTAAAAAAAGTCTGTCTGTCAGGCACACGTGAGCCCCAGACTTTGCTTTCAGAAATGAGCGCTTTCAGTGGTTAAAAGAGAGTGTCCCAGGTCATTTATTTTATCACTATGTTTTCAAGCAGCAGGATTAGAGGCAACGGAGGGGGTGAGAGCCCGGTTTAATTTGCGCCACAGTCACTCCCACACTTCTCTCAATACTGCCTGGAAATGATGAGTGGTCTCAGAACATGTGCAGAAAGCTTTTACTTCACTATTTCTTGTGCATCAAGTTGGGAAGGGCAGAATGCCTTCGTCTGTGGATGAGAGTAGACTTCCCAAAGACCTCAGTGATGGCTCCTCTTGACACAGATCCTATTCAGTTACTACTAAAAAACCTGTTGCCTATATAGTTCCTGATTGTAAAACACTACAGTAAACTTTTCTGAAAATAATTTTTCCATTTTTCCCGTCGTTAGGTTTTTACCCAACCTTGCAGCATCTGCTTTACATAAAAATCTGCTGGACTGTGGAATTCCCACAAGCCCCACCGATACTGAAAAAACGGACGAAAAGGCTTTTAGTTGTAAGCGGATAACGTTCCTCTTCTCCTCCTCCTGTAAAAGTCAACCTTTAGTTAAATACAATAAATGGATATTATCCAGTAGTGAAAGTCCTGCATGCTGAGGATTTACTGCTGTCACAGCTGAACAGAAGCGTAAAGTAAAATGATAATTAATTGTCGGCTGTTCAAGGGCGGTTGGGCTTACCAGGATGGTGACAGAGAGAAATGGGCAGCTTGTTTGTGGGGGCCAAATCCAGTGTAAACCGGCCTCGATATTCTCTCCGGGACGCAACTCCAGTTTCTTGTATGCCATGCATCTTTGCCTGTGAGCCATTTTGAAGAGGCATTTGAGGGGGGTGGCAGTGTGTTAGGGAGCCCTTCCCCTCTCAAAGGGGTCTTTCCCACTCCCTTTCCGCTGTCTTTTAACTAGAGATGCCAGGGGTTGGAACTGGGACTTTCTGTGTGTTAAGCACAAGCTCTGCCACTAAATATCTGTTTGTTATTTCTCTTGCTGTTTATTATGTTCCCCACACCTCCGACTCTGACCTTACTGAAGTAAAAGATATCGGTTGCATCTTTCGCTATTATATACATGACTGTGCACAAATGATGAATAACCCTGGATTTCTGTGTGGCCCCCAGGTGAAGTCAGCTCAGGAATCCTAAGGATTGGAGCAGCTGCCATCCCAGTCCACAATCCCAGTGAAAGGATGAAGGTGCCCGATGTGCTGTTCTATGAAAACGCGCAGGTCAGTGGCGGATTCTTCCTGAGTGGCAGCACTCGCATTTTTCATAATAAGGAGCTGACAAAGACTAAAGCAGTTCCTTAAGATGGAAACTGAACCATTTTCATCAGTCAGTTTCTTAAATAATTTCAGAGATCAAGATTCAAGCCTGGATTCTAAACTGCCCTAATCTTGATTTATAGTTCAGTTTGTAGGCAAGGAACAAACTTCAGTTTTTTGGAAGCATCCCAGAAAATGCAATTTCTTCCAAAACATATAACCTCCCGTTGCCATGAAAGGTTTTTTTTAAAGGAAAAAATTAATCTCAAAAAGTCAGTGTATGTTCACATTATGTACTTGCACCTGCTGTCTTTGGATTTAGACGGCATTTTATAAGATTCTGCATCCACACACAGAAGGAGGTGGAAGGAGCTGATGGGAGCCTGGAAGCTCAGCACAAACTCTATTCGTGCCCCTTATCACAACTTATTGTGAGGTTTGGCTGCAGGCTTTTGACATCTGACTGGAGTTAATGTTAGTGTAGACATTTAGAGAATTGGAGAGAACACGAGTACTTGGGGTTTGGAGGTATAAGGCAAAAAACACATCAACAAAGAATGTAAAAGAGATTTCATATAGAATGCAATGGTTCATGAACATCAACACTTGCATAAGTAAAAAAAATGATAAAGACAAAATATATTACATAGACAAAATTATAAATGTCTTCAGCCAACTATACAACTGTGTGATAAAAATGTGTATCAGAACGGCAAACCACACAAATATAACATTCAGCCAATAACACAGTCATGACAGATAGCTATCTGGAATTCATTTTGAAACTGATCTTCAGAAAACTCCTATGTTGTTTGTAGACTCTCATGTGCTTGTTCAGAGATCTTTGGTCACCCCGGCAATTATTGAATGCTCACAAAGATAGGTGGATTTTCAGTGACTCTTGCTCTCACAATCAGGTATGAGTCAGCAAAAAACCACAGTCATTTTCTGAGTTGCTAGATCACCTGGGTGCCATGTAGTTTGCTACAGGTAAACCAGCTGCCACCAGTCAGGTACCTCCTCAGAACATTTAGACTAACCTGCTGGGAAGGCACCCATCCAGTTTAATCCTAGCACAATAACAAAGTAACAGGGTGGAAACCCTAGAAAATCCCTTGTAAGATAGACCAGCCGGTGTGGTGTAGTGTTGAATGTCAGACTAGATTTTGGGGGACCCAGGTTCGAATCCCCACTCTGCCATGGAAGCTCACTGGGTGACCTTGAGCCAGTGGCACACTCTCAGGCTAATCTACCTCGCAGGGTTCTTGTGGGGATGAAATGGAGGAGAGAAAAATGATGTAAGCTGCTTTGGTTCCCCATTAGAGAGAAAGGTGAGGTATAAATAAAGGAAATGAATAAAATATTTGCTGTGGTCCTAAAAATTGTGCATTTGTTTTAGAGTTGTAAAATTGTTTTGGTACGTTGGGAATTATACTTTTGATTAAAGACATTTGGGAACAAGAGTTTCCATCTTTGTCTAAGTAGTAGTAGTAGATGGAGAGTGCCTTCAAGTCATAGCTGACTTATAGCAACCCCGGTGGAGTTTTCAAGGTAAGAGTCTAACAGAGGTGGCTTCCCGTTGCTTGTCTCTTGTCTTCGTTGGAGGTCTCCCATCCAATTACTAACCAACGCTGACACTGCTTACCTTCTGAGATCTGGCGAGATTGGGCTCGCCTGGGCTGTCCAGGTTAGGGCAGTCTCTCCAACGAAATGCAAGAAATACTTTAAAACTTCATCTGTAGTTCTGTCCAATTACTACCCAACTGCATAATCTCTTGGATATTTGCAGTAATTTTTAAACAGTTGCTTTGGCATACACAGGGTTAGATTCAGCAAAAGAATTGGGTGGGATTGGGTGGTTTCCTAGCCAGAGGAGTTAGCCGTGTTAGTCTGTAGTCGCAAAATAGATGCATCTGACAAAAAGAGCGATGGCCATGAGCACAGACAGCTTTAAAAGGGAGTTCGATTCTAGGATGGGAGGACTGGACCGTAGGACAGTTCGGTGGATAGGGAACTGGTTGGAGGACCGCACTCAAAGAGTGGTGGTCAACGGCATTTCATCAGATTGGAGGGAGGTGTCCAGTGGGGTGCCGCAGGGCTCGGTTTTGGGCCCGGTACTTTTCAATATTTTTATCAATGATCTGGATGAAGGAATGGAAGGGCTGCTCATTCAATTTGCTGATGATACCAAATTGGGAGGGGTAGCAAACACCCAAGAAGATAGAATTAAAATTCAACAAGACCTGAATACTCTGGAGAAGTGGGCAGCTGTGAATAGGATGCCATTCAACAAAGACAAGTGCACAGTATTACATCTGGGCCACAAAAATGGGAAGCACAAATACTGGATGGGGGATACACTTCTGGGCAGTAGTATATGTGAAAGAGATCTTGGGGTAAGAGTGAACTGTAAACTGAATATGAGCAGTCTGTGATGCGGTGGCAAAAAACTCTTGAGTTATATCAAAGGAGCTATAGCGTTGAAATCGCAGGAGGTCATAGCCCCTCTCTATACTGCCTTGGTCAGGCCACATCTGGAGTATTGTGTGCAGTTCTGGAGGCCTCACTTCAAAAAGGATGTGGCCAAAATCAAGAGGGTGCAGAGGAGAACGACGAGAATAATCAGGGGTCTGGAGACTGAGCCCTACGAGGAAAGGCTGAGGGCCTTGGGAATGTTTAGTTTGGAGAAGAGGAGGTTGAGGGGGGACATGATTGCTCTCTTTAAATATTTGAAAGGCTGTCATTTGGAGGAGGGCAAAGAGCTGTTCCAGTTGGCAGCAGAGGGTAGGACTCGAAGCAATGGGCTTAAATTACGTGCAATAAGGTACCGGCTGGATGTTAGGAAGAACTTTTTCCTGATCAGAGTAGTTCAAAGGTGGAATCAGCTGCCTAGGGAGGTGGTGAGCTCCCCCTCACTGGCAGTTTTCAAGAAGAAGCTGGATGAATATTGGTCAGAGATGCTTTGTCAGAGATGCTTTAGGCTGCATTGGGCAGGGGGTTGGACTAGAAGGTCTGTATGGTCCCTTCCAACTCTGTGATTCTGTGATTACATAAATAAGGGAAAAAATATTCCTGCTTCCTTACAACTGAATATTAATACTGTGCCTCAGTGAAACGCATAGAACAGTAGTAATTGTATTCCAGCCTCTCCTTTGAGAAATGAATTTCACAAAACTGTGTCCCTTTCTTTTTAGCATATGATGGTGATGGAAGATATGCTAAAAGACTTCTTACTTGGGGAGCATCTTCTGTTAGTTGGCAACCAGGTGAGAGTAATCCACAGCCTCGTTGCTCATTAAGATGTTTTTGCTTTGATGTAGTCTTTAGAAAACTGCGCACTACTACTGGTTAGCGTTTGTTACCAATATGATTTGCAACAATGTTTTCCAATGGGTTGACCTGCTTGTATTGTTGATGACAAAAATCTTCTTTTGTGTCTGGCTATAACAAATGGACCCTCCCCAGTTAAATGTTGTGGAGTGGGGGCAAGAGCACCAAGCATTCCAAGACATGTCAGCCCCACGGAATAAGTGGGAGCCAAGAACCGGGGCTCAGGAAGTACCTTTACTCAGTCGTAAGCCCTTGTGGAACCCTAAAAAAGTAGCCCAGGGTGTACCATGTATTTTTTGTACTCTTCGGGAGATGTGAATTCTTCTTTATCCATCCAAGTTTCAGTTAGTGCAGAATCAACCTGATCTCAGATTTCCTTCTTAATCGGTGTTCCACATGCATTTCAAAGAGTCATTTAAATGTTTTAAATGTTATATATCTTGACATCTTCTGAATCCTCAATTTGAAACTTTAGTCTCAAGAATAAACAATAAGTTATAACACATTTGCAAGGTTTTTTGCTGAAATGTACTCTGATCTGGATCTCAGCTGTTAGGTGGAACAAATGCCTAATACATTATCTGATCTATTTACTACTTGTGCACTGGATTGTTGCCCATCTTGGCTACTGAAATCATGTAAGGATCACATTAGTGAGCCCCTGATGTCTATCATAAATCAGTAACTAACTCACAGCACCTTTCCTCAGCCACTCAAAGAGGCGGTCATATCCCCCTACTTTAAAAAAAAATCCTTTGCCAAAAATGATGTGGCCAATTATCGGCCAGCCTCTAACCTACCCTTTACTGGGCAGAGTTATTGAGACAGCCATAGCAGATCATCGCCAGGTCCTCTTACTCAGCTCTGATGCTCTGAGCCCTTTTCAGTCTGGGTTCAGGCTGGGCTATGGGTCAGAGACAGCACTGATGGAGGCTTTAGCTGATGAGCCCCACCTGAACAGCGACATGGGCTGTGCTTCCTTGTTGTTCCTCCAGGATCTCTCTGCAGCCTTTGATACAGTAGACCACGGCATCCTGTTGAGGCACCTGGAGGCAGAAGGAAGTATTAAGGGATGTGCCCTGGAATGGTTTAAATTGTTCCCAAGGAACAGACTCGAAGGGTTGCTGTGGGAGACCAGCTATCTCCAAAGTGGGTTTTATCTTTCAGGGTTCCACAGGGCACAGTGTTACCCTCTATGTTATCAACCTCTATGTAAAGCTTTTAGGAGAAGTCATTAATAGCTGGAATTGGACGTCATCAATACATGCATGACACCCAGCTCTGTATCTCTCAATCCAAATCCCCTGGGGATGCAGTACAGTTTTTAAATAGCTGCCTGACAGCTGTGGTCAATTGGCTAAAAGCAAACAAACTGAAACTGAACCCGGACAAATAAAATTTATGGTCAACTAGAACATCATCGTAGCTGTGTGAGCCAGCACTTACAGGGGTGGGATCTTCCAGGAAAACAGGACGTAAGGAGAAGTCTAGATGTACATGCTTAACCCAAGGCAGCGAGGGGTTAAGGGGTTAATGGTGGTCTGGCTGCCACCTTGCCAAGAATGCTGATGGGAGTCTGCTAGTGAAAGGTGATTGTTCTGCACTTGTGAGGGGATGGCCCGGGAACATCCTGGCCGGGTCTGTCTTTGCTGGCATGTCATTGGAGCTGAGCCAGCTGAAGCTGTTTGTGCATCACCTCCTTCATATGAAACAGTCTTATGGTGGGGCTGAATTATCCTTGGCTGTGAAAAAGTTTAAAGTATGTTCTGTTAATTTAATGACATGGATAAGTGTGCTCTTTGCCTTTGCAGGGCGTGGGGAAAAACAAGGTTGTTGACAGATTCCTTCACCTATTAAACAGACCAAGAGAATATTTGCAGCTGCATAGGTAAGAGATGTATGACTTAATTCTTTGCCGTTTGTTTTGTTCGTGTATACTCCACCTTTCTCCCCAGCAGGGACACAAAGTGGCCTCCAGTGTTCTCAGCCACCATGTGAGGTAGGGCAGGCTGAGAGTGTGTGACTGGCCCAAGGGCCATCCAGCAGGCTTCCATGGCAGAGTGGGGATTTGAACTTGGCTCTCCCAGAACATAGCCCACCCAAATCCACATCCATCAAGACATCCATTACTGATGCCGCTTTTATTATTATTACAGAACTCCAGCTTGCCCACAGCCCCTTCTTGACATGACTTGCACCTCAGAAACAATGGCAAGACATTTCACGAGTGAGCATTCCTGTAAGCTGGCCTCCAGGCACCCAGGATATTCACTCCCATCCCTGAAGCTCAGCAGGTCTCTGTCTGGTTGCTGCTGTAACTGGAGACTGCCCGTGAATGCAGCTTCCTGGCTTTGAAACCCTGGTTTGGAATCCCAGTTTGTGAGAAGGAAACAAACTCCAATTTCCTCAAGCATTCAAATGGAACAGCAAATTGAAGCTTGATTGAAATTTTCCCTAACCAGAAAGTTGTCAATTGCACTTTGTGGGTGAGGAGGGAATGGCACATGGAAATGTTCGTAGTCAACTCAAGCAAGTAAAGAAGCCATAATGAAAGTAATTTATATTCCTTTTCCCGATTCTATTATGATGATTTATGTCCCACACTTCCTTAAAGTTCAGAGTCGTCTGTGGTTGAGTGTGTTTACGACATATCCTAGTTTGATGTATTAAGCCTTGCCCTCTAGTTAAAGCTGCTTCTGGGCAGGATTTCTGTCCTTAACTGCTCCCCACCCCCTCCATTTGCTTTTGCATAAAGCCTCTGTGTTTTTCTTTGTCTTAGAGATACCACCGTACAAAGTCTTACGCTGCAGCCTTCTGTTAAAGACGGCCTTATTGTGTATGAAGATTCTCCACTCGTAAGTTGCCTGTGATTATAGCTTATATTGGAGATTTTCCGTATAGGAAGTTGAAGGGCCCAGATCTTGAACTTTGTCTATTTTGGCTCACAGCTTGATACTCCAATGATAAAAATCCTTAAGTTGTTTTCAGAATATGAATTGCAGCCCTCACTGGTACAGAGGAGCTAAGTTGGGACACGTAGGACATAATTCATTTTTTCACATCCTATTTCAAATTCTGAGGAAGCAGAACATTATCCCGCAGTACTCATATTTCTCTTTTCCCCACACGTGGTGTATCTGAATTTAGATGCCTGAGCCCCAGCCCTTAATAAGTTCAGCCCAGAAAATGCATTTGTAGCCCTTCTCATGCCACCCCAACAAAAGAAGCCATTCTCCCTCATGTCAGGCTATCTCTTACAATACATTCTGCTGCCTAACCTAGTGCATCTTATATTGCAGAAATGTTTGGTGATTGATAGATAAAATAGGCGCATGAAGGTGATTTTCTAAGGGCCAGTGGCACCAGACTGTAAAATTCATTCTCCCTTTCCTGTTAGTGGAATAACCCCTTTTTATCCCTTGTGGTGAGCCTCACTTTTACTTACCTCAGAAAATGTGAGCATTCTCTGGTATCACTGCTTCTGAAATTCACAGGTGTCAGGTAGGCATGAAGCACAATTTTTGTTTGTTTTCACGCTTCTGCACCTTTGGCACATTAATAGCCAGAATGTAAATTTTAATTGCTGTTAAAGGCCTTGTAGGTTTGATGGCACAGTTTCCTTTTTTCTGTGTGATATACCTAAATACTTTTTTCCAGGTGAAAGCTGTCAAGTTGGGCCATATTTTAGTTATTGATGAGGCGGACAAGGCACCAACCAATGTCACCTGCATTTTAAAAACTTTAGTGGAAAGTGGAGAAATGATTCTGTCAGATGGACGGCGCCTTGTTGCCAGTAAGTAGCTCTGCAAACTGCCGTCTCCCAGCAGAGCCACAGCCTGCCAGGCTTAGAAGGATGAAACTCTGCTCAGGAGGGCCCTGTTGGACTGTCCTGGGTCACCTTGAGCAGCACTCTGTATGCCGGTGTTTATTGTTATGTATGTATAATTTTTCTATCAGTTGTATCTTACACTGTAAAATAAAACAAAGCACTGAAAATCGAAGTGCAGGCTATCAAAAAACAGCAGAAGCGCATCCAGGGCTTGGCGCCCACGAGGACTTCCATGCTCGCTGCCAGGCTCGAGGGCAGCTCCTCCTGCTTCTTCTTAGTCTCATGGTGTCACCTCCAGTCGTGCTGTGATGGGGGGGGGCGTGTCCCTTCTGCATACGGCTTCACGTGGGCATCAGGTCCTCCTGGGCACTGGGCTATAGCGGGCATCGTAGAGCCTTCCTTCCAATAGGCCTCATTTAGGTACTTAAACTGCCTTGCAGAACTGAAAATATTGATTGCAAATCTGTGTTCTTTGCAGATCCTGCTAGTGTAAATGGGAGAGAGAATGTAATTGTCATTCATCCTGATTTTAGGATGATCGTCTTAGCCAACAGACCTGGATTTCCTTTCTTGGGTAACGACTTTTTTGGAACACTGGGTAAGCGGAACAATCACTATTTTTTTTTTGGAACTGAGCACTGAAAATGCCAGGTTTGTTTTACTAGCTGTCCTGGCAGAAAAGATACAGTGGAAGCAATCTTGATTTTGTTGTTGTCTTTCAGTATTTCAATTCAGAGGTTCCCTCTTTCCTGCACTCTGCAGGCTGGTTGGGTCTAGACTTGCCTGGAATAAGGCCTCTGGCTTGGCTGGCTAGTCTCAGGAGCATGGGCTGGGGGCTGAAGCCCAGGGCTTGCTCCTAGTGGACAGGTTATTCCAGCAAGGAAGCCTTCTCAAGTTTCAGCCTAAATAGGCCGGGGAGGCAGTCTGGCTCAGCTGCATCTGGTGGCAGGCGTGGAGGCTTCTGGGACTGGACTTTGGTCGGGATCCTGCGAAGAAGTACTGCTCGTTGTGCCCTGTTCTGGGTCCAGGCCGGGAGGGAGTATGTGGAGCCGTTCTGGGATTTCAGCCCAGGCCTTCTGCCAAAGCCGCTTGTTATGACGGAAGGGGGGTGGGCTTCTCATTCCCTCCTGGCCACAGTCCCTTCATTCCCTGCCACCACCCGCCGTACAGGGTGCCTCACTCACCAGCCGTTTGGACACTGGGGAACCTCTGAGTATGCACAAAGTGGTGGCAAAAGGCTGAGCAGTAGGTGAAAACAGCTTTTGTCACAACTTCTTCTTAACCAAAGAAAGATCTGTATTGGATTGTCAGAACTGTGGCTAGATAATGTCCTTACTCCAGACTACCTCCTGCAATCAGACAACAGTCCATTGTTTCCAAAAGGCTTTTACTGAAGAAATAGTTCATTATAGTCCACTAGCCTGAATACAATATTCAGGATGGTACACGTGCATTGTTACCAATGACTGGCAAAGCATGAGGTACAAAGTAACAGATCCCAGCAGGCCCAACCTCCCCCCATAGTTCTCAAAACAACCCCTTTGAAGTCAGGATAGCGAAGGTTTCCCAAGGCCGGTTCTTGGTGGAACGTCGGTAGCCAAAACAATCCTCTTCTGTGAGATAGCTGCCTGGGAACCTTGGCACCTGTGAAGAGAGCACTTAAACACTGAAAGGATTAAACATGGAGTCGGTTAAGCAAAGCAGTACAATACAGCATTCTGAACCTGACATTCTGCCCCCTCTAAGATGCCCCCCCCCCCAGGTTTATGTGGGTAACGAGAGTGAAATGCTTTAACTAATCTAGGAGCATGTACATGTACAGAATTCACCCCCTCATCGAACCCAGAGTCAAAGTCCTTCCATCTGATGAGATAAAACAACTGATTTCGTTTTATTTTAGAGTCCAATATTTGTTGAACTTCATAGTGGGTTTGATCATCAATTAACGTAGGGATGGGAGGAGCACGGGTGTGCCACTGGTCTGCAGAAGGGGCTTTTTTCAATAAACTAACATGGAAGGTATCATGTACATGGTGTAAATTCTTTGGTAAATCCAAGGCAACAGTCACTTTGTTGATTACTTTGCGAACAGGAAAAGGTCCCAGGTACTTTAACGCTAGCTTGTGGCTGGTTTGGGTTACTTTCAGATTCTTTGTAGAAAGGTAAACGAGATCACCAGGTTGCAATTCCCATTCCGCCGCACGGTGGCGGTCAGCATACTTTTTGTAATCCTGTTTGGCTTTGATGAGGTGTTTTCTAATTTGAGTCCATTGTTGGGCTGCCTCCCCCCACCACTCGGTGACGTCTTTGGAAACTGCAATAGGAGGGGGGAGCGCTTCAAACGGGAATGGCTTGAAGTGGAAGCCATAGACGACTTTGAAGGGAGTTTCCCCCGTGGAAGCGTGTACGCTGTTATTATATGAAAACTCTGCCAAGGGGAGCAAGTCAAACCAATCATCCTGTTTGAAATTAATGTAACAGCGTAGAAATTGCTCTAATATCTGATTAGTTTTTTCCGACTGTCCGTCTGTTTCCGGGTGATGGCTTGAACTCAAACCTTGTTCAATGCCCAGCAGTTGTAAAAGCTCCTGCCAGAAGTTGGCAACGAATTGTCCGCCGCGATCCGAGATCACCTTGGATGGAAAAGAATGTATTTTTACAATGGTTGTTGTACAATGTTTCTTAGGAAGATGTCAGCTAGTTTTCTAGCAGAGGGGATTGTGGTGCAAGGTATAAAATGAGCTTGCTTGGAGAACAAATCAACCACGACTAAAATACAGTTGTGCCCCTTTGAGGGGGGTAAGTCAGTGATAAAGTCCATAGAGATTATTTCCCACGGTCTACTTGGCGTTTCTAACGGCTGTAAGAGTCCTGGAGGTTTGCCTTTTCAGGATTTGGCACTGAGACAAACGGGGCAAGACGCTACATATTGGGAGATGTCTTTGCGCATGCCCGGCCACCAAAATTGGCGTTGCACTAAGTGAAGCGTCTTCAAGTACCCATAGTGCCCCGCCGTGGGAGCATCATGACAACGTTGCAAAACTTCTTTTCTTAAACTCTTGGGTACATAGAAACGATCTCCCCAAAGCCATTCCCCTTGATCGGAACGTTGCAGTCTGTCTTTGGGCACATCCTCCCCCTCCTTCTCCACTTCAGCTTTCAGTTTTTGTCTCCACCCTTGATCGGGTTGAGGGGATAGGGTTGTGCGGCTGCGTGTGGTCACCACGCCCCCTAATTGCGTAGGCGAAAAGACTGTGTCAATTGTCTCCTCCCTTTTGCTTTTGTGTTGGGGCATGCGTGATAGAGCGTCGGCCAAGAAGTTGGTTTTGCCGGGGAGAAAATTTAAAGTGAAATCGAACTTGGAGAAGTATTCTGCCCATCTCAATTGCTTGGCGTTTGACCTGCGAGGGCTGCGTAGGGCCTCTAAATTTTTATGGTCCGTCCAGACCTCGAACGGATGACGGGCTCCTTCTAACCAATGTCTCCAGGTAGTGAGAGCCGCTTATACAGCAAAGGCCTCTTTTTCCCAAACATTCCAATTCCTTTCCGCCTCTGAAAACTTTCTGGAGAGGAAGGCGCAGGGTCTGAGTTTATCATCCGCCCCCCGCTGTAGCAACACCCCCCCCAATTGCAGCGTCGCTGGCGTCGACCTGCACTATGAAGGGGCGATTTTCATCGGGGTGCTGTAGAACTGGCTCTGAAACAAACTGCGTTTTGAGGTGATGGAACGCTGTTTGGCAGTCAGGCGTCCAAGACAATTTTGCACTTGGTTTTTTAGCTTGGTCCCCCTTGTCTTTGGTTTTTAACAGTTCGGTTAGGGGGAGTGTGATTTGAGCGAAGTTCGCAATGAACTCTCTATAGAAGTTGGCAAAGCCCAAGAAGGATTGTAATTCTTTGCGGGTCGCGGGGGTTTGCCAATTTAATACAGCTTGTATTTTGCCTGGATCCATTTTCAAGCCCTCATGGGAAATGCAGTAGCCTAAGTAAGTGAGTTCTGTTTTGTGGAACTCACACTTAGAAAGCTTAATGGGCAGTTTGTTATTCATGAGAGTGGTTAAGACTCTTTTTACAAGGTCCACGTGTTCCTCCTCAGTCTCCGAATAGATTAACACATCATCTAGGTACACTACAACGCCTTTGTATAGAAATTCATGCAGCACTTCATTGATCATGGACATGAAAACCGAAGGGGCCCCGGCCAGGCCAAATGGCATAACCAAATATTCATATTGGCCGAGGGGCGTGTTAAAAGCGGTTTTCCATTCATCCCCCTCTCGGATATGGACATGGAAGTAAGCGTCTTTTAAGTCTAATTTCGTAAAGACCTTACCTTGAGCCACGACGTTGAGTAGATCCCTGATGAGCGGGATTGGGTAGGCGTTGCTGGAGGAGACCGCGTTGAGTCCCCTAAAGTCCGTGCACAGTCTTAGGCCCCCGTCTTTCTTTTTGACGAAAAGCACTGGCGCTGCGTGGGGGCTGTTAGCCGGGCGAATGAATCCTCTTTGAAGATTCAGGTCTATGAACTTGCGGAGCTCTTCTCTTTCGTTAGGGCTCATGGGATATAGACGGCCCTTGGGCAGCAAGGCGCCTGGTAATATTTCCACGGCACAGTCCGTCCTCCTGTGAGGAGGTAAAGTATTAGCTTCTTCCTCTGTGAAGGCTTGGGTGTACTTGGGTATATTGCTTGGGTATTTGGTTAATTTCTTCCTGGGTGAGGAGAGCAGGCTCAGTCATAGTAGGGTTAATACCCCAGTTTTGATTCCAACGATGATTTTTGCACGATTCATGGGTGAACGTGATGCTTCCCTCTGCCCAGTTGATATAAGGGTTATGATCGCATAACCACCGGCTTCCCAGGATCAAGGGGTATTTCGCCGTGGCACTAATGACGAATGATCTTACTTCCCAATGTTGCCCCATGCCGGTTATGACCGGAGTGGTTTCGGTAGTAACTGGATTCATGTTAGTGCCATCCATTTGCTCGAAAATTACGGGTATTTCCAGATCTTTCACAGGAAGCACTAGTCCGTTTACTAGAGCTGGTGCAATAATGTCTCTGGAGCAGCCCGAGTCCATTAGGGCTTGTATGCGGATGTGCATTTTCTTGTCAGGATTCACCAAAGTTACTGGTATGAAGAGAATGGACCCAGGGGGTCGGTTCGGAACCGGAACTGACTGAGGTTTGATCTGCCGTTTGGGTCCTTTTACGACAGATCCATTTCGTTTCCCGAGGCGGGGCTCTCTGGATTCTCCCCCCCTGTTAGGGCTGTCGGATTGTATTCCATAACTTCTTCCAATTCTAGTCCTCTTTCAGGGGGGTTCCTCCTTGACGCTCCTCTACCTCTCGCGGTTCTTGGAGCTGGAGTAGGGCGCGGTGGCGCCGGGTAGGCTGCGGGGGCTGGGCGCCTTAGTTGGAGCAGAGGTCTTTGCACAGGCCGATATGGGCATTGCGCCGCAAAATGACCACCTTGGCCACACTGCAAACACAGCCCTTGTTGCCATCTAGCATCTCTTGCTCCACGAGTAGCATATCCAGCCCCCTGGCTCCCTCGGACAGGAGTGGAGGAGCGTCTTTGGCCCGGAGGTTGTTGGTGTTGTTCCACTAGACGAACTTCTAGCAGGCGGTTTTCTACTTCGCAGGTCAATTGTATCCACCCTAACAGCGTAGGAGGGTTATCCTGCATGAGGGCTCTGTCCAACAACTTAGGGTTTAAACCCTGTTTGTATAAAATAATCTTGGTAGACTCTTCGCACCTTGGGCATTTGGCAGCGAGCTGTCGGAATTTTGTGGCATAGTCTCTAGCCGACATGCTGCCTTGCCTAATAGCCTGCAATTCCGTTCGGGCCCTAGTTTCTTCTAGGGGGTCTTCATATTGGGCTCGAATTGCATCCACTAGCCCTTGGAGTGTATCTAACTCAGGGGCCCCCACGTTATAGAGTCCCACATACCAGTCGGCTGCTTTACCTTGGAGACGTGATCCCAGATGCTCTATTTGACTGGCCTCACTCCCGAAAAGATGCCCCCATCGATTGAAAAATTGTACTACTTGTACCAGGAAGAATCCCAATTTGGAAGGGTCTCCATCAAACGTAGCGTCCAGTTTGACCCATCCCATGGGAAGATCTTGTCTGGGAGCTGGTGCTGGCATTGGGTAGACATCGAGCGGAGCGAGTTGTAAAGGAGGCTGTCGCAGCATTGGCGGTAGCTGTGGCGGAGGTTGCTGAGGGTAGGGTTGAGGTTGGTGCAGTAAAGGCACTCCCGGAATTGGCTGGGGAGGTCCTCTCGGTGCCGGATGCACTGGTGCTGGCCGGAAAGGTGTCGGCCGCCCCCGCGGTAGGCCTCCTGGCACTGGTTGAAGGGGAGTGGGAGCCAGCCGCAACGGAGGTGGGTGAGGAGAGATGGGTTGGAGAGGAATCGTATCCCCTCGCGGCCCCGGTGTCTGTAGAGGCCTACCCGCTCCTGGGACGACCGGTGGTGTGGTTCCTCCCGGTAGGCTTGGGGGCTGGTTTGCTTGTGTCGTGGGTGGTGGGACTATCGGGGAAGCTGGCTCTAGCGGTCGTCCTGGTTCTCCCCCTCCTCCTCCAGTCCCACTGCCAGCCGGAGTGATAGGGCGATCGGGACGAGGGTCTTCCGGACACGGTTCTCCACCTCCCCCGTCGGCGCCGTCGTCTCCTGGTGTAACCGGTTGCTCGGGACGGGGTTCATCTGGACATGGATCTTCTGGGCAGGGTCCTTCCCCGGTGACAGAATCCTCGTCTCCCGTTTCTGGTGGCTGTTGCGGCCACAGTTGATTTTTCAGGTTAGACAAACTTTGGCTGATGTCAGGTAGACCAGCTGGCAGATCACGGCCTCTGTCCCCCGCCACTAGCACTGAAAGCAGGTGGATGGCATTTGCCAAACTTTCTTCCATATTTACGAGTCTGTTCTCCAACAGCTGCACTCTATCCGTGGTTTCCTCCTCCCGTAGTTCTGTGTACCCCACAGCTCCAGCAGTCTGTGAGGTCTGCATAGTTTCGGGCGGCGGTCCCGTGGTTAGCGTCTGCTGCCACGGCAAGGGTGCTTCTACCCCTTGTTCCTCTTGAGATCTCGCGGCTAAAACTCCTTTTGTCAGGCCAGTGATTGCTGATATTCCTGAATCAATGGCAATCGTTCGGCTCTGGAGCTGCACCCATTGGTGCTCACTTACATCTTGCTGCCCCGACCACGGGGTGACTTCCGCATAATCCCAACTCAGGGCGCCACGGCGGGACGTTTCCCATTCCGTTTGTTCGGTCGTCCTGTTCCAGAACAGCCACGGTCGGCCACCGGTTTGTTCGGGTATGGATTCCAAACTGCGTCGACTATCCAGCTGCAGCTGCGTGAACATCGTGCTGGCCCTCCGGTCCCTCGTTTCCCTTGGTCTTGCGCCCCACTGCGTCGGGGTGGGCAAGGAGAAAAGTGGTGCGGCTGTGGCTCTAGGCCGTGTATCAGCGCTGCTGGGAGCGAGGGTATAAATCGTTGTAACCGAGGAGCCGTCTCCTCGCGGTACAGGTTCTTGGACTTCCAAACCTTGAGAGCCGGGAAAGGCATACAGGTCAAACAAAGGATCCCTGACTGGGACAGCTTTGGAGTCCGTTTGATCCGGCTTAGGCATTGGAAAAGGTGATTGGTAACAAAATGTCAGAACTGTGGCTAGATAATGTCCTTACTCCGGACTACCTCCTGCAATCAGACAACAGTCCATTGTTTCCAAAAGGCTTTTACTGAAGAAATAGTTCATTATAGTCCACTAGCCTGAATACAATATTCAGGATGGTACACGTGCATTGTTACCAATGACTGGCAAAGCATGAGGTACAAAGTAACAGATCCCAGCAGGCCCAACCTCCCCCCATAGTTCTCAAAACAACCCCTTTGAAGTCAGGATAGCGAAAGTTTCCCAAGGCCGGTTCTTGGTGGAACGTCGGTAGCCAAAACAATCCTCTTCTGTGATATAGCTGCCTGGGAACCTTGGCACCTGTGAAGAGAGCACTTAGACACTGAAAGGATTAAAAATGGAGTCGGTTAAGCAAAGCAGTACAATACAGCCTTCTGAACCTGACATTGGATTTCCTTACAATATAGAAAACAGAGAACACACAATATATAGGAAGATATAGCACATTAAGAGGACCGCTAATATGAAAAGTGAAAGAAAATCACAAATGTCTAGCTACAGTGCTTGAGAGCTACGAAGATACCTGAGCATCCATCAGGATGGGTGCACAACTTGTTGAAGGCTCTGGGAGTAGGGACAAGCCTCCTCCACCTCCCCCCCTTTCTCCGTGGCAGATGGACTGCACCTCACAAAAGATTTCAGAGCTTTTTAAAAACTTTCCTTGGAGAGGAGGGACCCCCCCCCCACTTCTTTTGAGTCAGGATGGCCTTTCCAGACTCCATGGCGAGGCTAACCCCAAAGCACGTAGCCCACCAGCGCCCCCTAGAGTCCCGGTTTTTATGATCTGACCGAAAGGCTGGAAGGAGACACGTTTCTTCCTCACAGGATGACAGTTTAAACCGATGGCTCTGCCAGGCCCCTTCTATGGCTTCTGCATCCTGAGAAGAAATCTGCTTTACCGAGACCTGTGACAAAAGGGTGAATTCAAAGGCCAAGCTGATATCTAAGGGCCTGTTCGATATCCCTTTAGCATAACACACCGCTCTTGTCGAGTGGGAGCGGGTCCTGAGGGGGGCTGCAGGCCAGGGCTCGTGTCCTGGCTGGTAGAGGCCCAACAGTTCCCTCTGAGGCTGATGTCAGGCTCTGGCTGGCAGGGGGGCCTCTGGTGTTGCTGGAGCATGGTGGGCAGGGGCCTCTGCAGCGCCAAGCCCTCCCAGATCCTGCTGGTCCCCTGGCTTTGGTTTCTCAGACTCCTCCTCTGCCCCTCCAAGTCACTGGGCTGATCGGAGGGCTGGTCGCAGGAGGCCATCATGGCACCCTCGGTTGTGGTTGTCCCTTGAACATTTTGTCTTTCTCATGGGTCAGTCGGTCTTAAGTTCCTCTGGGGGAAATTGTTGCAAACAAAGTGTGTTGGGATTAAGATAAAGGATTGGGAATACAAACGATTGTGCTGGCCAAGCAGCAAAACAGTGGTTTAAAAATCTAAACAGGAGAGAGGGTTTCGTGTTCGCTGTCATTCTTCTGTGTGCAGTCCCACATTGGGGCCGCACCTGCAGGCCGATTGTATGCCTGTGCAGAAGACACTCGATGAATAACAGTTACAAGTAAGGGCAACCCTGTTTTTCATGATCTTTTCTGTCTCTGCTTCCTGATCTTGTAAGCAAAGGTACCATGGTAAACCTGGGACAGACTGGCTACAAAACATGGTGTCTCTTTTTAGCAATATTCAGCTGGTGGGTTTCTCTTTGGACTTGGCAGCATGCCTAATAATGGTACTGAACAACTAGCTGACTCCTATACGTACTAGAACCTTTGCATTATTTTAAATAAAGGTGCTGTGGGGTTGTGGAGTAGGCACCTACTGAAGATAATGAATCTCTTGTTTATTCCAAGAGGGAGAAAGGCCAAAGGTTATTCATTCACGCCTCTGGTGGAGAAACAGAGACGTGACTTCAACAGAGGAAAAGGAATGGACAATCCTGGGATTCCCACTTCACCTAGACTTGAAAAATTTGTACCTTTTTAAAAAATCTTCTGTTCAAACAAATGACCAAGGGGTAGCCATGTTAGTTGGTGGCAGCACAATCACAGGGGAACCTTGGCTGCTTCCACACACGTTGGATATTCCACTTCCAATACTCTTTCGAGAACATTTGGAACTGCTTTTCCATGTGTGGAACAAAAAATCCACTTCCAAAGGATTGCTAAAGTGCATTGAAAGTGCATTATTCCGCGCGTGTGGAAATGGCCCTTGTATCATCTTAAACAGGTACGGTTAATGCGCTGTCACCTTTAACTTGCGGCTGTCTGTCACATAATTGTCTCTCTGCCTTCTTTCATTTTAGGAGATATCTTCAGCTGCCATGCAGTTGATAACCCTAAACCAAGCTCGGAGCTTGCAATGCTCCGGCAATATGGGCCAGAGGTTCCCGAGCCAGTCCTGCAGAAACTGGTGGCTGCTTTTGGCGAGCTCAGAAGCTTGGCCGACCAAGGAGTAATAAACTACCCTTATTCCACTCGAGAAGTAGTAAATATAGTAAAGCATCTGCAGGTAAGTACATCGGTTCCAGAGATTTATTTATATCCTGCTTTTTAACACACGTCATCTCAAAGTATTTCCCATGAGGGAAGAAAAACACAGGAGGGGATCAGGAGAGGAGCTAATACCAGCCTGCGTCCTGCCACTCCACGAAGCAAAGTTGGAAGCCTCCCTCCAGCCTCAGGAGCTTTCCTCTCTCCACAAGGGCTCTTCCTCCATCGGAAGAGCCACTGAAATCGGAGGAAACCTCCTTAGGATGGAGGAAAGGCTTCTCGGGCCGGGGGAGCTTCCTGCAGCCGAGTGAAGTCGGCTCCTGCCCGAGGAAGGGCTGCCCAGCTGCTGCCTCCCCTCTCTCTGGCGCCGTCAGCAGTGTCAGTGGGGGGAAGGGCTCCTGGGCTGCAGCCAGGTTCTGTCCCAGTGGAACAGGGCCTGGCTGCTTCCTCTGCGGCTTCCATTGGATTTCTGAAACCCTCTTAAAATCGGAGACTGAATTTTACAAGTACAGAAGACATCCATCTTTAATGTTCTGTGTAGTCTATATTTTTCTTAGACACTTTCTTAGACACTTTCTTAGACACTTTTCTTAGACACTTAGACACACAATGCTCACCTCCTGGAGCATTCAGACTTCTGCTTCATCGCCAGTATACAGTCAAGGATGAGGGTGGGTAGAAGAGCTGCTACATGTCTTATCAGGCAGATAGATATAACTTCAGGATGTAAGAGCTAGAATGGACTGTCAAAGATGTTTGTTACTTTTTTTCACATCCACCAAACACGATTCCTGTTAGATCCACACCAGCAATGGTCTTTGCATTTCTGCCCTTGACCATTGGAAGTGAAGCTGTGTGGGGAGAGGCAGAAGCGCTAAGGAACGTGCAGGCAGGGAGAGGTAGGGGAGGGTTTCCACTTAGATCTCGAGCACCTTCTCGGTGTGGGACCTCTAGGGTAGTGTGGCCCCATTCAGTTTGATAGCTGCCAACTGAAATGCTTAGCTGCCTTCAGTCAGGTTCTGGGGATTCCCAGTCTGTACCTACATATATATTTGCTGTGAGTCAGCCAGGGCTGAGTGATAGTGAGGACTCCTCAGGGGAAGAGGAGCTCCGTGCAGCCAGCCTTGAACAGCCAGAAGCTAAGGGACTCCTCAGAGGAAGGGGAGCGAACAGAAGCTGACCAGCAGGGAATACCTGCTGCTCAGCCTGCACCACCGACGGCTGAGGCAGGACCAACGCCCTCTAGCTCTGATCCAGCAGCTGAAACCCAGTTAGCTGACCCCAGCCCTCCAGATTCACCTCCACCCTTTGAGCGCCGCAGACGGAAGCTGAGAACTGAATTGCAGGCAAGGAGGCAAAGGTCACGCCTCCTGGCCAGACGCCAGCTGCTGGTTGGGAGTGATGAGGAGTGAGCACAGGATAGGACACCTGAATGACCCTTTTTCCTCTGTGATTTTGGTTGTATGTATCTGAAGAGGTAAAGTCAGACTCACAAAAGTATATGGTTTATTTTGCTTCCCATCTCGTATGACCTGCGATGTACTAAGAAGGCTATCACTTCCTCACTATATTGCTTATACTTTTTCTTATATTTCTTATACTATATTTCTTATACTTTTATGTAAAAGAATGTAAGAATTGCAGTGCTGAATCAGACCAAGAGGTTTGTCTTCTCTTAAAATGCTGCCCTGTTTCAATTGCTGTTCCAGTGGGTTGATCCGTTATGCCAAAATGAACTTGAGATGTGGGCTCTCGTTGCACCTTTAAGACTAACCAACTTCATTGTAGCATAAGCTTTCAAGAACTACAGCATTGATGCATCTGACGAAGAGAGCTGTGGTTCTCAAAAGCTTATGCTACAGATGCATCTGACGAAGAGAGCTGTGGTTCTTGAAAGCTTATGCTACAATGAAGTTGGTTAGTCTTAAAGGTGCTACTGGACTCTTTACTATTTTGCGACTACAGAGTAACACAGCGAATTCCTCTGGACCTCACCTTAAAGCAAGTGTGAAGGTCTATGTGGATTGGGGGACCTGAACACATCATGCATGACTTGAGGGGAGGGGAGGGCTGTGCGCCTCTTCCACCGGAAAGGGTTAGTCCAACAGATCCGGGTCTGAGCTGAGGTGCCGCCTCCAGAAGCAGCTCTGGGAAACTCGCACAGAGAGGGATGCTGCCAGCCCATCCATCCAGCCTCTGACTGCCAAAGGGATGCTGCCTCTGAGCAAGAAAGGAGGAGGAACCTTCACAGGCTCTTGAGTTTTGGTACGTAGGGTAGAAGGCACTCCTTTGCACGCGAAACACGCTTTTCTTCCAGCTGAGTGCTTTCTACCCTGGCTGGCAGTTGGTCCTTAAAATCTTTTATCTGGCAAACAAATTTGTTATAACAAGTTCAGTCGGGCACTAAACAGGCAGATGTGGGCAGTTTCATCCATGCACCTCATCCAGAAACACTTGAGGTGGAAAAAGTTGTGAGGTGCACATGTGCTTCTCTTCCACTTCACTATTGTCATGCACGCACACACACACACACACCCCATCATAGCCTTTGCAATGAATGCCGCAGCCGGGCCTGCTAGAAGCCATTCCGGTTCATCTGGACATTTGTTCACTTTGGGTCTCGGTGTATATGAAACTGGGGGCAAGTTTCTGTTTGTGGCGGCTTATGATTCTTCTTTTTTTCTCTGCAGAAATTTCCAGCGGAAGGACTTGCGAATGTTGTTCGGAATGTCTTTGATTTTGACTCCTACAATAATGAAATGCGTGAGATTTTAATTAGGATTTTACACAAACATGGGATACCGATTGGAGCCAAGCCAACCAGTATACAGCTTGCCAAGGAGTAAGGCTAACGCGAGTTGCTTGTTTCTGCTAATTAAGATCAACCTGGAATGCTTGAAGCAAATTTTGTTGCCAAATATTAATATTTTATTCCATTATTTATTTATGCAGCATCATTAATGTACACATACTGCACAAGTCATTGTTTATATTGTAAATATTTTTAATCAATGAATATCAATGATTTGTATGATGAAATTTAATAAAAGGAAATATTTGTTTTTTCTCAGTTTCTCTTAATTGAATTATCTATCTTGAATTTCTCACTACAGTTAGTAGCTAACCCAGAGTATTTTGTCTGTAACGTGGGACTGAGATGGCCCTGAATTCTGCACAAATCTGTCAGAATCCTTTCATAATCTGTATGAACAGTAAGAACTTGTGACTGGTAACATTTTCAGATGTTCAACACCCACATATCAAAAGTGATATATTCTGGCTTATTTCTTGAAATAAGCTACTTTACACCCCTTGATGCTACTTTTTAAATATGAAATTCAAGTTATTTTGATAGATCATATTAAGCTTCAACCATTAAACCAATTCCAAAAACCATGCACAGAGAAACAACAAATATTTCCCTTTCTACTGCAAAAACACAAAACTGTGATGTTAGGCAAGCTGGTTTTTATAGAGTTGCATTACTTTGACCTCTGCTAAGGACAGAGTTGTTTCCTCTGGCCAAATGTCTCAGTCAATTGGCAGTGCGTAACTCACCCCCACAATCACACCTTGAAGACATTCCTAAAAGCATATTTAATAATGAACTTTAGATTTTTAAAAAGCAGCACCTACTTGGGTTCTAATAGGACTCCTGTGATAGGACTCTTACAATTTCTAAAGTTAGAATGTTAAAATTTTAAGTTTCATAGAAAAGGTCCTACTGTGCAGTTTGGAGGAGTGTAATGCTGTGGGTTGACAAAAATTTAAGCAAGATTTCATTGACTGATCTTAATGGACCTTTGGGGGGTGGTCTTATGAGGAAAGGCTTTGTCAGGAATGGTTGATTTCCAAAACTAATACCAATCTTACTTATTTGGCTTAACTGGCAAACAATACAAATGTGGGATAAAACTTGGTAGATGAACTTTTTTTTGGCTTCTGGTAGGCAAAATACTCTAAGTCCTGCATCGAACCTTTAGAGAAAATGGCTTGGAGTCTATTAAACCATTCCCACTGCACTTCTGGGCATGGAGCAGGGGGTCACTGGGGCATTTGCGGGGGCGGGGGGAGGTTGTGAATTTCCTGCATTGTGCAGGGGGTTGGACTAGATGACCCTAGAGGTCCCTTCCAACCCTATGATTCTATGAATCCATGGGCAACGCCAGTGCTTAATTCTGAAGTGGGATCTTACCAGATGCAATGTGGTCAAGGGTAGGAGGCAGAAAAGCTGGTCTGAGATGGGGGCTCCTGGGGAGAAGGTCCAAAACTGGAGCCAGTTATAGAGTTGAAATCCCATGATGGACAAAAATTCAGGAGCAGAAGGCAGGAGAGATTTCAGCAAGGATGGGAGCAGAACCAACTACCTGGAAGGAGGTCCACAGCTGGAGCAACTAGGGATTATTATTGTCCCATCCTGTGCAAAGTTTAGGATCCAAAGCACAATTGAATTCGTGTGCTAGGTTTTGTTTCCTATTGGATGTGTTTGAATTTTGGGTACATACAGAGAACTTTTTAGGGAAGAAGGGAAGTCCACACACGGCCATGCTCAGTAGGATGGCAGGGGATTGCAGAATAACTCGGAGGGGTGATGACATTCCCTGGCCTTACAATGGAATTAATGAAGAGCCTGTCTTGTAAAGAGGGCTCTGGGGCCTCAGACTGAATTACGTACGTTATCAAGCAAACGAGAAAGCAGTAGTTTTTTTTCAAACCTGGCATATTCTTTCCTCTTTTTGCCCATAGTAAGTGATGTGTTTTTAATCACATCAGAGCTTTTTCTTCAATGGGGGCTTTTCTGTCATATGCACTCAGAGTATTTGTTGATATTGCACATTGTGCTGTCAGAAAATAAATTCACTTTTATAAAATGTGAAGTTGTTTTGACAAGCTCCTGTTTAGGTCCATGCCAAAGTTTAGTCTAAGGTGTGTCAATTTATATTATTTAAATTTTGTATATGACATCTTTCAAGAAAATTTCCAAAGTGGTTTGCAGAACAAAACCCTTCAAATGTGCAAGAAAAATCAGTTAAAACAATTCTGAGGCACATATTTTCTTTAAAAACACAAGCAGCAGAAATACACCTCCAAAAAACAGTTATTTGCTTTCAAAGGAAGCACGAAAAGAGTTAGGACGAACCTCTGTGTGTGTGTGTTTGTGTGTGTGTGTTCTGTGCCGTCAATTCACCTCCGACCTATGGTGACCCTATGAATGAAACACCTCCAAAACATCCTATCATTAACAGACTTGCTCAGATCCTGCATACTGGAGGATGTGGCTTCTTTTATTGAGTTTTAGGTCTCCCTCTTTTCCTACTGCCTTCCACTTTTTCTAGCATTATTGACTTTTCCAGAGAATCTTGTATTTGCACGTCTGCTCTCCCAAGTGTCAACCTTATTCTGATTTCTTCATTGCAGTCTCCCTTTTGGTTGATGCTTGAGCCAAGGAATAGGAAATCTTGAACAATTTCAGTTTCCTCATTGTCGACTTTAAAATTGTGTAATTCCTCAGTAGAAAACCCCATGCTGAGACCTGCCTATGTAGAGCATTCCAAAATGTTGAGGCTACTGTAGAAACGATATGACAGAGGTGCAGTTCTCTGGCAGTCAGGGTTGAACTGAGTGCTTGCCCAAACTCAGGTGCCTACTAGTACGAGTCAGTCAGTAGAGAAGGTGTGTTAAGAGTTCTGCCACCTTTCTTATGAGAGTCTGTTTTCTTATCTGTGCGTGCCCTGAAGACATTCATAGAATATCAGTTAGCAATATGCAACTCTGTTCTCCAAAAGGATATACTTGCTCGCATTTGCTGAAGTGCTGTAAAAGTTCAGTTTTTTTCTCCATATCCTGAATAAAAATGCATGAAGTCAATAGATTCTATCAGGGGAAACAATAATGGAAGATGGGCAATCTTAAGCATTGAAATTGATCATGGAGGACTGACACTCTTAAGAATTCACATTTGCAATGGGTTTCCTTGTCTAGCTCTAGTTGTGTGCCCAATATTCAGTGAGAAATGCATACTGAGCATTTTCACTGGCTTGAGCCAGCCCTCTAGTAAGTGCTTCATCAATGCAAGTGATCAGCACATAATACCAAATGACTGGCATTTATTTTAGTCTCTCTTATGTTTATTGTCTTAGCCATAAGCCATAACAAATCATACAGTAAAAACAATAGAACAAAAAACCCAGCAATATATACAATTAAATGAAAATGGACAGTGAATTCAATAGCTTACAATGAGACCCAAGCTCAGTCTAATCTTCATTGCTGCTAACGCAAATAAACCCACTCTGTTGGAAACATAGGGATCAGTATCCAAAAGTAAAAATATAACCAGGTCCAGATCGGAGATACCGAGATACCACGGGACGATAGGGGTAATGAACCTTTGTCTGGGAGATTCATGCCATGTGCACCTTAGAATGTAATGTACCACATCATCCACTTCCCCCATGCCACAGTGGCAAAATCTAAGGGGGGAAGGGATACTAAGGAAATGGCCCGTACAGATCATTGAGGACATAGATTGAAATCTTAAAGAAGTGAAAGCAGTTCTTGATTCCAGGGTGACTAATTTCTCCAGATAGGGGGACCTACAGTGGTCTCTTTTGAAGGACTTAAATAGGGGTGCCGTAAGACAGCATGCAACCGCATCCTGATCCAAAAGTCCATCCTTATTAAACACCCATTCCTTCAATTCTCGTACTTGATTTTTATTACTCAGTAGGTCATCAGGAATTGAATATTCAACTGGATGGAAGTCAAGTAATCACCTAGTCTCTTGGAGGATTTCAAGAGCAAACAGAAACTTTGGGCACCCAGGGAATCCTGTGGTTGATTTATACTTTTCCTCCAATAAGACAGAATTCTTACATTAACCCTGGCTTTCAGGGAAACAATTCCCAATTCTGCCCTCATTAAAGCCATGGGGGAACCCTTGGGCAGAGCAAGGATCCATTTCATAGAGTAATTCTGTACTGTTTCTAATGAAGATAGTATCTGATCTTCCCATCCCCAGATCTCTGAGCCATATAACATTGCTGCGATTACCTTGCTCCAAAACAATTTAAGAATTGGGTCAACCATTCCTCCTCCTTTAGAGAAGAAGAACTTCAGTAGTGCCCCCAAGTTCTTCACAGTAGTAGCCTTTAATAATGTAACGTGGGGGCGCCAGGAGAGGGTTTCAGAAAAGTTTATACCCAGATATTTATACGTGCTGCATTGTTCAATCAGGATGCCAAGAATGCTCCAGATAGATTTCCTTGGACATTTCCTAAAGACCAAAACTTTAGACTTGGCATAATTTATTCGCAAGCCTTCCATATTACAGTACTCGCCCAATTTATTCAAGAGCCTCCTCAGGCCGATCTTAGTTAAGGATAGCAAAACCATGTCATCTGCAGGCACCTTCTGCTGTCCAATGGCTGGGGGCATAAATTCCCTACCTTCCAAGCCAGCAACTAAGTCATTTAGGTACAGATTAAACAAGGTGGGGGCTAACACACAACCCTGCTTCACCCCTTCCTGTATTTGGATATCCTCTGTAAGTAAGCCCTCCCCCCCCCGCCCCGCAACTTTGACCTTTACAGTGGTATCACAATGTAACTGTCTTATCAAATAGACTAGCCAGGGATTAATGTTCATATTCAGGAGCTTCTGCCATAGTCTGCCTCTATCTAAGGAGTCAAACTCCGAGGCCAGATCGATAAAGGCCACATAAAGGGCCTTTGTAGGACCTCTAGTAGCCTCGAAAGCCAGTGTACATAAAGTTTGGCAGTGTTCGATGGTGGAATGCCCTTTCTTAGATCCAATTTGGAGAGGGTGAATTAAGTTATTCTCAATGATATAATCCTCTAATGTGTTTTTTAGATGTCTACTGTACAATTTAGAGGCAATAGGGAGCATACTAATTGGCCTATAATTGCCCAGATCATTCCAGTCGCCCTTCTTATAGATTGGCACGATGATGCTTGTGGTCAATCCCCTAGGAAGTCTACCCGATCTATCAATTTGGGTGAAAAGTTTTATCAACAGAGGAGTCCATCAATCAATACATGTTTTAAAGCACTCAGCTGGAATCAGATCTTCACCCAGAGATTTGCCGCTGGGCAAGGATTCAATCAGAGACCTCACCTCAACTCCGTAACTGCCAGCCAGGGTGTCAAAATGGGTGGTGAGGAGTTAACCTGACTATTCTCACTCACGCCACTAAAGACGTTTGAAAAGTGCACAAGCTAGGACTCAGCCTGGATGCCAGAGTCCCTCCCCGAAGCTCGACATCCAAGGCCAATGGAGATCAGATGCCAAAATCTACCTTCATTTCTACTGTCCACCGCCTCTTGAAGTTCCATCCATAGACGCACAGCAAATACCTGCTTCTTTTCTTTTCAGGAGATCCTTATACTGACTCCTGCCTAGAGTCCTAAGAGATTCTGGGTCCCTAGCCCTTCTAGCTGTCCTAGTACATCTCATCAGATATCGTTTAAATTGTGCACATTCTCTGTCAAACCACTCAGTACGGGGGTGGGCAGGAGATGACTTGACAGGACTCCCAATAAGGAATAGGGATTTTAACCGTTTCACAGTTTCCTCATAATAAAGGATCACATCTGGATCCTCAGTTGTTTAGATCAGGAAATTCCTGGATGCCTCCATCATTAAGTAGAGCCTCGGAAATTAATTTCTGGGTGTTAAACGACCATTTGGGCCTCCTATGCACTGGGGCATCCCCTTTAGATTTTCCAGGTATCCCGATTGTTTCTTCCGAGCAGCCTAAAACCACTTGCAACATATTATGATCACTATGTAGTGAGACATTCACCTCAAAAGAGTGAATTTGTTCCAAAAGATCCCACAACACTGCCACAAAATCTATCGTGCTTGGTTGTTGTGGATTCTATCGTGCTTGCTCGTAGGGTAGAGATAAATATAAAAGACCCCTTTGAGATATCCCGGCTCGTGCCATTCAGCACAAACAGATTGAACATCGAGAGTAACTCCAGGAGTCTCCTGCCAGCCCTGCTAATAACCGGGTCCTGGAGAATACATCCACCGAGCAGAGGATTCTCGTTAGAGCACCCGCCCTCCTCCTGTTTGCTGACCGAAGACCCAATCCTAGCATTAAAGTCACCTCCCAGGATAAGATGGGCATTTGGATGTTGTATCACTAACCTTTCTAGTAGGGCAGCTAATTTCTCCCAACACAACTCGTTTCTAATCCCGTTTATGCCATTAGGTGGAAGATAAATGTTTAAGCAAAGGAGACTTCCCCCGGGGGGGGGGGCTCTAAGCATTAAGGCCAGCACAAAATTCTCACAGTTGTGGGGGATCAGCTCTACATCCAGCTGCAGGGTTACCAAATGACTGAATGGGACAAGTAGTTTAGATGTGCATTTTGCACCTACTCTCCTGTTCTCATGTTCCCCAAGTCTCTGAGCTACAAGATCGGTAGCAAGGCCCTCATCTGCAAGCTCTATTTCACAAGCCACAGAGAGCAGTTCTAAACAAATCTACTCAGAAGTAAGTCTCACATTATTCAGTGCTCCCGGGAAAGTATCATTGGTGTTGTATCCGCAGTTGTGTAATGATTGGACTAGGAGGCCAGGTTCAAATGCCTGCTCACTTACTCGGTGTCCCTGGGTCAGTCTTTCGTGCTTGGCCTACTTCAAGGGGTTATTATAGGGACAAAAGGGCGGACTCATCTTGCTAGCTGGCCCGTTGCAGTTACCATTGGACGAGACTACGGAGAAATCTATTTTGAAATTCTACTAAATAGCTTGCTACGTACTTTGGATTGTGGATCACTTCAGAATGAATTTGTGATTGTTCCTCTGGATTATACTATATGATTGTATTTATATTGTAAACTTCTACCTGTATTACATTATTGTTACATTGAGAAGGCGCTGTCACTTTAAACGCTGGTACAAGCATTTTGTATATCTACATAGGAAGAAATGTTTATAAACTCTCTTGCTCTTTGAAATTTCCGCTGGTTTACATGTGATATGCTGAGAATGCTGTTTAGACCATTAGTGCCTTCTTTATTGTTTTTCTCCATATAAAATCATGTTTGGGTTACTGCATTTGTCAGGACATCATTTTTATTGCATAGATTATTTGGGATTTCGAGCTTTTTAAAATTTCAGTATGCACTAGAAGTGGAATTTCTTCTTGGTTTGTATCATTCTAATTTTAAGACTGCTTGTACTATAGGGGGGCGGGGGGAAGCCTTTTCAACTCAGATAATTATATTGATAGGTGACGGCCTATATCAGAATAAGCAGGTTAGTAATAATGATTTTTCTGGACAGGTTTCCACTGCCGGATCCAAAATTTATGGGCTACTGGAAAGTGAACCAGTTGGGCAGTTCAGGCCAGAAACTTTTGTGCCCAACTGAAACACATCGCATAGATGTAAAGGTCTGTGAAGTGTTTAAACAATACAATTTGGACTGCAAATATGTACTTTTCTAGCAATGTAATATTGTAGTGCATTTTAATGGATAAAATGCTTAAACTGCTTTGTAACAATCTAATTTTTTACAAACAGACCCCGTGAGCAGGCATTAGATGGACACAGAAATAAGGACACAGAGGCTGTGCCCAAAAGGGACAGCAGTACCCCTGGGATCCAAATCAGCTCCCCAGCAACATTCAAACTGATACTCTCAGCTTTCCTTGTATACCAGCAAGTCTCTGTACTTAAAGACATAGAATCATAGAATCATAGAGTTGGAAGGGGCCATACAGACCGTCTAGTCCAACCCCCTGCCCAGTGCAGGATCAACATCTTGGTACTCCAGATGTTCAGAACACCAAGCATTGCATCGGCCCCCAGAAACCACCACATAAAGGAAGAGTACCTTTGCTTATGACTCAATAATATTTGACTTTCCTCATACCAGCCCCACACAGAATTTGCAACAGTGAAGTCTATATATAGGTCTCTCCTTAATGATGCTATCTGTAAAGCGTGATGAGGAACTTGAGCTTCAGGGTCTTTCTTGTCACTTTCTCTTAGGGTCCAATGTACTTAAATGTGCAGGCATTTCCCATGGAGAGGCACGAAGCCAGGTCCCTGAGCTTTACAGAAGAACGTGCGTTTTGGTCTCTGCCTTTGAGTGAAGTTAATTTAGTGTGCGATATTGCTGTGACACAAGGTAGAGTGGAATCTTGCTTTTGCTAACCTGATGATAATATGAAACTGCACCAATACTAGATTATGTACAAACGACTGAGATTGTACCAAGCACAGCCCACACACTTTCAACAGACCACAGGAGTGGTCTGCTGGTTTTTGCTCTGAATGAAAGGTTGAGGGCCGTACTATGCATTAGAGCGGCCATGACTTTGACCTGTGACCACCAACAGCGTTTTACAGAAGAATTAAACCAATTAAAAATGCTATGGGGAGGTGTTTCGGCACTTGAAAAGGCATAAAGGGGAAATGAGATTGCTTGCCCCCCTGGTGCCACGGGCCCAGTCAGGATCTACTCACACTGTAACGTGGTTTGGTCCTGAGATATTGAGGAGGCTGAATTCTAGCTGTTGGCCAGCTCATCTTAGGCGGTGTGACAACATACAGTTAATAACATACAGTTTAAAAACAATAAAAATATTATCAATAAGCATTAAAACACTATTCCATATACAATAAAAATTTCTCAGTTGGTGGATATAAATATTAAAATACAGCATTTTAGGTGCAGGGCTTGGCTCTTGCATCAAGCCCTGAGTCACACTTATGAGCTCCTGCATGGGTGGTGGACGGTCTTCAGTGGTATGGCCGGCGAGAGGACAGCCTAGCCCCCACCAAATGCCTGGTGGAGCACCTCCATCCTGCAGGCCTGGCGGAAAGATAACAAATCCTGCCGGGCCCTACTTTCCTCAGACAGAGAGGCCCTGGCTCTGGTAGAGTGGTAGAGGCCAAACAGACCTCCCTGGGGCCAGGGACCATCAATCAGCAACTGCTTATTAGCTGATCAAAGCGACCTCCGGGGAACATATGGGGAGAGGCCCAGTCCGCCTAGGGCTTTATAGGTCAACACCAGAACCTTGAACTGGACCCGGTATTCAACTGGTAACTAGTGCAGCTGACAGAAGATGGGTGTTATATATACAAATGAACTTTTGTTATGATGTTGTTATGATATGGCAAAATGTGTGGGCTTCTCCATCTTGATTTCCAAAGCACCAGATGTATTAAATATTTAAATATATTTAAATATGTATTTAAATATTATAGTATGTTCTTGTTGCAATGTTAAAACAACTTTTTAATCACAGAGAAATCTTGAATTTGAATCTAATATGCTTATTGTTCACTCCTTTCTTTAAAGAGAATGAAACTGAAAACTCTCTTTTTGTGGCAACTTGCAATCCAGTATCGTTATACTTTATGGGTATATCTGATACAAATGGATACTATGTGGATTTGTATGATATCTTCCCAAGAACAGTTGGTAGCATATGGCAACCTCTTGTGACTGTGGCACCTCTGGGAAATCCGCTCCGAGGACAAGTCGTTCTGCATGAAGAGCAGGTAGAAAATATGTTTCCTATTTCTGTGCAGTGTATTCTCACCAGGAAATGGAGTCGCTCTGCTTCTTTCCTTATCTGTAATTGTGCAAACTTCCTGCTCTTATTCTGCTTCATTAGATGCTGCCTGGGAGGTGGGGAAAATACAAAGTGATCTGAGATCACCGTCCATGCTTTGCATTACTAAATATTATTGTGGGAAAGGAGGAGGAGATGGTGGCATCATCCATCCTTCTAGATGGGACCTCAGCAACTGTCCTGTAGCTGCTCTTTGGCCCTGATAATGGCTGGCTGTTGGTTAGCATAGGATGAAATTCCTCTATCCTCAGCCCTTATTTGTTTGAATTTCAGGCTTGTTCTATCATAGACAGGAGTAGGGAAAAGTAAATTCCATTTTTGCAATTTTCCCTCATCTAATAGAGAAATGCAACATAAGACAGACTGCTAAAACTATTTTTTTTTAAAAAAACAATTGTACACATGGTGGTGGAGAGGGCTCTCCATTTAGAGTTGACTTATGGCAACCTACGGGGTTTTCATTGCAAGAGACTAACGTGGTTTGCCATTGTCTGGTTCTGCAACCCTTTGTCTTCTGTGGAGATCTCCCATCCAATTACTAACCAAGGCCAATCCTGCTTAGCTTTTGAAATCTGATGAGATCAGGCTCACCTGGGCAATCTAGGCCAGGGTATGTAGTATGCTTAGATATCAGCTTTTCAATCACATTGTTGCATCTGGTGTTCCCAGGCCATTCGTTGTCTTTCTTAAAACAATGTACAGATACATATGTCACAATTTTTCTTTTAGTGCCATCTTCATTTAGAAATTTCCTTATCACATCATCCTAGAAATAGATATGCTTTATATTGCTGTGTTGAATTGTCAGAAAAAAATCCTTTCTGTGAAGATCACTGTATCGTGATGTTCCATTAAAGTGTTGCCCTGCAACAAAGCATGCCTCCTCCATGCCCAACTGCATGCTTTTATTCCGAATTCAAGACTTCGACGTAGCAGAGATGGGAAGAGAGCGGTCTGGCTCAGGGGTCGTGGCTTGCCTGCACGTAAACAAGCTCCTCCCTGCTCTCAACTATATGGACAGCTAATTAGATACATCTAATTAGATTTTGCTCAAACCGCAGTTTGCCATTTTATCCAAACAGGGAAACTTTGACTTCTCCTACACACCTGGGTTCCAAACTCTGGCTTAATCCCCAGGATCCCGGTTTGCCAGTAAAATGCAAACGATCGTTTTCCAGTTTGGATGTAAAAGCAAACTTTTGTTTACCGGAATATGGAGTATCTAATCAATTAGAGGAAGGCAGCCGAGGAGGAAACGGCTGGGCAAGGCCGAAGCGCTCCTCTGCAGTGCCCGACGCAGGCCAGTCGCTGGGCAGGCGAAAAGGACCGTCGAAATCAAGGGCGTCAAGCTAGGGTTGCCAGGTCCAGGTTGGGAAATTCCTGGAGATTTGAGGGGTGGAGCCTGGAGAGGGTGGGGTTTGGGGAGGGGAGGGGCTTCTGAATAGTATAACGCCAAGGAGTCCACCCTTCACAGAAGCCGGTTTCTCCTGGGGAGCTGATCTCTGTGGCCTGGAGATCAGCGGTAATTCCGGGAGATCTCCAGCCAACACCTGGAGACTGGCAACCCTACGTCAAACGCCCGCCCGCCCCTCCGGGGCTCGAGGCCGCAGGAGGCTGCCGCGGGGTGGGCGCCGGGCGCGCGCGCTTGACGGCCCCTCTGCAGCCCTGGCGCAGCTCAGGCGCGCCCCCGCCTCCCCAAGCCAACCGGGCGCTTCCCTCGCCCGCCCCTCTTGCTTCACTCCGTGCCGCCGGGAGGGGAGGCGCGCCCTGCCCTGCCCTGCCTGCCCTGCCCCGCCCTCCCGTTTTTCTCTTCCCGGCCCCTGAGAGGCTCGCCTGCCGCAGCCGCCTCGGAGCCCCCCCTCCCCGGGAGGAAGACAACGGGGCCCGGAGGGAAGGGGCGGCGCGTACCCGCTCGGTGGGCCCGAGGGCCGGGCGAGCGAGCGGCCGCCTGTGGCTGCCCTGGCCTTCCCCGGCGCGCCCCCTCCCCAGCAGCAGCTCTGGGGCGCGCGGCCCTCGGAGAGCCGGGAAGCTGCAGGCCAGGGCGGGAAGGCTCGCCAGAGGGGGGGGGGAGGCAGTTCGGGGCTTGCTGGCCGCGGCTCCCGCCTCCCTAACCCGGCTGGCCGCTCTGGAGTGTCCCTGGGCAGTGGCGCAGGCGCCCCCCTGGATTGTCCGCAAGACAATCGTTTTTGGAGCTGGCGAGCGCAGCGCAGCTTGTATCCCGGGGAGCTGCCTGCTTGGGGAGAAATGCCCTTAGTTCTGTTCTGGGCATGCAGCAGGGTGCCCGCCTCTCGGCGGGGATTACAATTGCTCTCCCGGCCGCAGGGATCAGTTCCCCCGGGGGGGGGGAGTGGCTGCTTTGGAGGAGTCTATGGCATTGTGCCCCGCTGGGGTACCTTCCCTCCCCCAACCTCGCTGTCTCCAGGCTCCGCCCCCTGACGTCCAGGAATTTCTCAACCTGAAGTTGGCAACCG
Organism: Eublepharis macularius; assembly: GCF_028583425.1. NCBI lineage: Eukaryota > Metazoa > Chordata > Lepidosauria > Squamata > Eublepharidae > Eublepharis > Eublepharis macularius. The sequence goes on from NC_072792.1 coordinate 4,697,808, forward strand.
TATTTATAGAACATCCTAGAAGTCCTTGCCCCAAGGACTAAAAGAGGGCACAGGGGAGGTGAGAGAGGGAGGAAGGAGACTGGTTTCATTGTTACCGACTTTGTTTGAATTGGGGATGGGGACTCAGGGTTGTGCCAAAGAAAAGGGGGATTCCCAGAAGGGAGAGAAGGGGCAGGACGCTGGTGTTTTGGAAGGCAGTTGCAGGAAAAGTGGGGGGGGGGGAGCAGAGATCTCTGTATGGAGAGCACACCACTTCCCTGCCTTTTCTGACTCTGGCTTTTCTGTACGAGTGTTAATGTTTCAAGTGTGTTCGTATTGTGAGTAAAAAATAAGATCATTGACTGGGTTTGCCTGCGTCCTTTATAAAGTTTATTTTTCCAGTCCCTGGCCTTACACTTTACGGTATACCTGACCTGGCCCAACACAGTGACATTTACGTCAGATCCAGCCCTTGTAACAAATGAGTATGACATCCCTGATCTAAACAACGATCCCTATCATCAGTTAATTAAATAGCAATGTTTTTAAATCTTTATTTCCTTTTGTACTTGTTAATTTAATAGACTTTCGACAGAAAAGTCATGGGCTTGCTAAGAACTTAAAAGTACGTGATACGCATTTATGTTGCCTTTGTAAAACATTTCCACCCTTACTTACTTATTTCTGTATTTCGTTTATACTTTGCCTTTCTCCCCAAAGGGTAGGGAAAGCGACTTACATCATTCTCCTCTCCTTCATTTTATCCTCACAACACCCCTAAGTGGTAGGCCATGCTGAGAGAGTGTGACTGGCCCAAGGTCACCCAGTGAGCTTCCATGGCAGAGAGGGGGGGGGGATTCAAAGCTGGGACTCCCAGATCCTAGACTGGCCCCCTAACCACTGCACCACACAAGCTTTTGGTACAGGCTTCAGAGCTTCTTGCAGAAAATGAAGTGGAAAGGAAATTCATTAACGCTTCTAAGCTTCTAACACAAATTCAGCTACGCTCAGACACCGTTCAAAAGTATATGTGTGCTTTATTTTCTTTGCAGATGGGCCATGAGAAAGAGAAAGAGGTGGCTTTGGTCAGAAATTTTATTGTAGGCAAGCAGTGAGGGATGAGGTTGTGTTTAAATATGCTGCTTCTCTTCCTTCTTTGCAGTTTTAAAACCACTACCACTGAAGCATATTGGCTTCCCTTTCCTTGCACTGAGGTAAATGCTAGTTTGAACGAAGCTTTTCCAAAGGAAGGAAAGCCCTTGCTAAGTCACAAACCATGGCAAGGAAAGGGAAGCTTTGCAGTAGCTAAAAATAAAAGAACACCACCTCAACATAATGGCTGTTACATCTGCTGAGTGTTTGGAATTCAAGGCACAGGGGACGTGAGGTCACCCAAAGGTCTCTTTTCTCCCAGTAAAAAATAAACATCACAAAAGCTGCAGACTAGCTCAGCATCTCTTCCCAGCCCACTTGAAGAACTGCCAAAGCTGTAACTGGAAGTATTCACCGGTGATGCAAAATTCTATTTTTGTGTACTAACTAATACACCACTGGTCACTTGGTCCAGATGGGAACCATTAATATCCAAGAGGGCAGAGAAAACTGCCTTGGCATTTGGCCAACTGACTCTGTACACTTAACACTAGCTGAAAGAACTGAACTGTCTTTGTGCGCTGGGAAATCTTTAACACTCTGTTTCAGTAACACTAATGCATATACAGATTCACCAAGAACTGAAAAAGGCATTTATTTTTCTTGAAATCTAGAGTTCCATCGTTTTCTTCTTGGAAGTACTTTTGTATAAAGAGGGTCTCTGGTGTGGTGATAACCTGAAAATACTTTCTAAACTCTATAACAAGTTCCATGGTAATGCTTGATAGCAGGTTGCCATGGTTTGAGCCCAAAACAGTCCTTTTAAAAACAAGATTTTTGTGTCTCAAAATATAGGGCAAGTCGGGGGCTGAAACAGGCTTGCTTCTGTTGTATTCTTGGGACTCTTTTGGATTAGGCCTGTTCATCCTTTCTTAAGTTTCATGTGCTAGAATTAAAGCACCAGTTGGATAAGTTTAACCTAGTAACTAACAAAGTGATCTGCAGCAGGTGCCTGATGGTTCCTTTGCTGTCCTCTCAAGAATGTCACCTGGAAGCTTGTAGGTGGTTTTCTTTGCTAGTTAACAATGGTTAGCAATTGGGGGGGATGATTTGACGCCAGAAGCCAGGGGCACCCTTCTTTTCCACACCAGGAGTTGGAGCATCTAAGAAATCTGCAGAAAGATGTTATTTGAGAATCTTCTTGTAAAAGACACAGGAAAGGGAAATCCACCTTGAGCTCTACAGTGTATTCTGTTGTTGTCTTTCAGGAGTCACTTTGTATGTGCCGCAAGGAGATGTAAAATTTTCCTTTCTGTTTGCAGAGCAATGCCATTCTGTTGTTGGACACCAACACTCAGACCATACGCCAACTTCTACTGTCTCCAGACATGCACAAGTCTCCTAAAAGGATATCCTGGTGGGGCAGCAAGGAGGAGGTGGTGAGGAATATCAAAACATTGGCTAGGCTACCTTTAAAAAAATACAGCCTGCGAGCATACTAGTCTAGTGGTTTCCAGTCTAGCCTTTCCAGATAGCCGTGCATTGTTTGTTGCTGTGTTCATAGGAACCTGTTTCCTTATGCATGTCCACACTTCATGCCTCAAGGGAAAGTTGTATCGGCTTTTTAAAAAGATACTACCAAAAAAAGAATAGTATTTCTGTTTGCAGAAGTATTTAAATGGTGGAATTCCCTGCCACTGGAGACAGTGATCACCACAAGCATAGAAGCCTTTCAAGGGAGTTAGGCAGATTCGTGGAGGATAAGATCCATCCGTGGCTACGAGCCATGATGACTGAAGGGAAACTCCACGTTCAGAGGCAGTTGATCTTCCGAATCCCAGTGCCAGGAGGCAGCTTCAGGGAGGGCCTCATCCTCCATGCCCTGCTGGCCCTCCGCAGCAACTGGTTGGCCACTGTGTGAGGAAGGATGCAGGAGTGGATGGACCACTGGTCTGATCCAGCAGGCTCTTCTGATGTTCTCCGTGTTATACAGCCCTCTTGCATCTTGTTTACCTTCTTCAAACTTAAAACCTCCTACACTGTTGTAGTCACGCTAGACCAAGCTCCACACATGCCAGACATGCTTAGCAGCAATGCAAGTCTCAAAAAGACAGGTTGACCCCTGCTGCCTCAGTGCCTTCCTGAGCACTTGGTAATGAGCTCTTCAGGTGTTGCCTTTAGAGGGGCAATAGCTCAGAGAGAAAGTCAGGTAAAGGGCGTCAGTCTTTGGCATCTCAACTTAAAAGGCTTTCAAATAACCATGCAACAAAAAACTGGAGAAGTTGACTGTGCCAAAGTTGACTGTGCCGATCAACTAACGATCTGACGTGGTATGAAGTCATTCTTGTTCCACTCATTGCTTAGATAGGAATCCAGGTTATGGTGAAGATAATTAGCTACAGGCAGCCATTTGTGATTTACGTGTAAGTAGAGCACACCTTTCTGGGAAATTGTATTCTGTGGTGGTTAAGCTGAGTACAGAACCAACCACAGGTGGCCGTTTTTCTGGTGCTGCTGCCATTTTCTCGTGTTGGAGCTCTGTGGTTATTCCACAATGGGTTATTCCACTCGAGGAGAACAGCCGTTGGATGAACAGGGCTTTGGGTGGTCCTTCGGAGAATGTGTTTTCTCCCAGATAGGAGTACTGGGAGTTCTGGTGTCTTGACTCTAAGCATCTTTTTATATAGTGGTCCAGTTTTTGCTTACTGATCTTTCTAATAAAGAGCAAAACTGTCAACATTTTATAGTATGTTGAGATTGTTAACTTTGCAATTTGTTTTTGCTTAGAGGAGTCATAAAATGTGCAAAGAGTTTTCACACAAAAACTGGCTCGTGTTCTACAGAGAAGAAGGGTGAGAAGTGAATATCTTTTCTTATGCCCTCCCTGTGTGGTAGAAATGAGGCCCTTCTCTTTGTGCCGCCCTCCGTCCAACTCTTGGCTTTTTTTCCCCACTCTGTTCCAGGAGCCGCCTTGTTGTTCTTGATGTCCTGGAGGGGCACGCTCACACCATCTCACTGCCCATCAAACTCAAGTCGGTCTTTTTGGTGGCTGAAGACCACTGGCTCCTGGTGGAAAGCAAGACAAATCAGTAGGATAAACACCATGCAGCTCTGTGGTCGACATATAAGCATACGTTTATTTGGCTTTGATGAGATGTTCTGACATAACTCTTATCAAGGGACAAGGTCACAGTCATTGTACATGTATCCCTCCCGATGTGATTTCCTCCACACTAATGTAAAGGCTTCCACACGTGTAGTTCAGCTTACTGACATGTTTACAAATCATAAGCAATGCTTGGCTTCTTGGAAGATTCTTCACTTGTTTATTTGGAGGGCAGGAGGAGAAAGCAGGAAATTCCCCTGTGCAAAGTCTGCCAATAGCTGGATGTGTGCCTAAGAGAAACAAGGGGTGTACAGACAAAGCTAAACCACTTGGTTTTGTATTTATTAACTTAAAATTACAATCACAACCTCATATCTTTCACAGTGCTGATCTATACAAGATACTCACCTTGGAGGTCAGCATCTCTCTTGGCAAGATTTACGTTATTTTATGCACACACATGCATGCGCGTGCATGCGCGTGCGCACACAGGCTTTCCACACATACATTTTCCTCTCGTTTAGTAGAAACTTCACCGCATGAGGCAGAGCCATTGTCCTGTGAGCATCTGCACTCCTGCATGCCAGTGTTGTTCCCTAGTTGGAGAAGAAACGCTCCCGAGGGATGGCCCTGATTTGCATGGCACCTTCTAAGAATGATACAGCTGTTGAGTTGGAAGCTCGCAGATTGGCTCTTGGTCAGGCCAGATTAGAATCGCGCATACACACTGTGCTGAAAGCGCAAGGGAAAGTCCACCACTTAATCATTTTTAATCACACTCCTTTGTGTACAAACAGAAAGTTAAATTGTGTTAACAAGCAATGAATCCTATGTTGAGTGGTCTTCAGTACACATCCTGAATATTTGCAGATTCTTCCACAGGTTCTGTGCAAACAAGCGTATTTATTCTTCCTGGCCCAAATATACAGGGAAAGGTTTGGCCGTAATTTTGGAAAACCTTGTTCACCCCTCATCTGCCAAATGTTTGGGGCCGAATTCAGTGAAAGATAAGCACTTCTAGAGCCATGTGGAATTCAGTGGCAGACTTAAATTGACTTCATTCTCTAGTGGTCCCGGGTGGAACAGTCGCAACTCATGGGTAGAGGCCCCTCCCCTGGGAGCAGGCGTGCTTTTCGATCTTTGGCCACATCCTGGAGGGAGGGGCTTCTCTTCAATCTCCCAGCTTTGGCCCTGTCTGGTGATCGTTTCTCTGCTCTTGGTAAAGAGTGCAGCCTCTCCCTTTCTCCACAGACTTCCTTGTTTTTTCTCCTCCCCTTTCTGCCTCTCTTGAGGAGCTTCTCAGCTACCGTTGCAGGAGCGGAGTTGGGGCGTTTCTCTGGCATCCTCCCCCCGCCATCTTGGTTCTCCCAGGGTTCTCTCCCAGGGAGGGGAGGAACGCTGCCGCTGCAGGCACTCTCTGCTCCAGCCAGGAGCTTCCCCAGTTGCTCCCTGCAGGGCAGCAGAGGCTCGGCAGCAGCTGCAGCTGAGGCCCACGTCCCCCAGGATAGAGGAGTGCTCCTGCCACTCAAGGTTTTGAGGCCTCACCGTGCTCTTCCCACCTGCTGCTGAGAGTATCTCCTCTTGCCAGAGATGCTCACAACAATAAGCTGAGCGCTGCCTTAAACTGGTTGGACCGGGAGAGAGGACTCCCCCTCCCACCCACACAAACACCATTTTTCTTCAGAGACAAGGCAGGGAAAGAGTGGAAAGATAGCCTGTGGGAGGCTCTCAGAGCCAAACTACAAGTGACGTCTTACACAGGTTGGACACTAGTCGGCTTCCCTCAAGTTTTGATGGGAAATGTAGGTGCCCTGGTTTTACAGCTTGGCTCTCCATTACAGCTGCAAGACCAGGATGTGCCTACATTTCCCATCAAAACTTGAGGGAAGCCGACTAGTGTCCAACCTGTGTAAGACGTCACTTGTAGTTTGGCTCTCAGACTTAGACACGCGGCAAGAGGAGGGGGGGCTTTCTTTTCAGTTCAGTGGCTCCCCCTCCCTTCCCAGAGAGCAGGACTGCCCTCCCTGTAGCCACGACAGACCCACAGACCTGCCAAGTGCAAACCTGCAGACAACCCTCCTGTCCTGGATCAAGGGCGAAAGGCGGAAGGAGATCAGCTCCTGTGCCAGTGCCATCCTAGCCGAAGCTCTGGGCTGTGGCGCCAAGGGCAAGCACAGTCCCAGCTGCAGGAGTGGGTGCTGTTCGGCCTCCCAGTCTGCAGAGGGAAGCAGAGAGGGGAGGCGGGGTTCCAGCGGTGCTGGCCCACTCTCCGCACCCAGGGACTACTCTGGCTCTCAGCAGCAGAGGTCCCCTCCTGTTTTACAATGCAGCTACAAGAATAATCAATATAATACATATAATTCAGGATAAAGGAAAGACTGATTGGATCAGAACAATAACACTTCAGCAACACACAACTACACTACAAGATATAATTTGGAAAAATGCCAAGCATAGACCCAAAGAATTGAAATATAACGCATTTCTAATAGCAATCCTAAAAATATGGGATAAATATAGGAACAAGCTAATTCCAAAAATTTCTCATTTTTCTACTATTGCTTCGCAAGAAGACTTGGCACTTAGTCAAAGGATATCCAAATTAAGAAATAATATAGACTACAGTAATATTCATTTGATAGATATTGCATCTAAAACAGGACTGTTAGAGAAACATAAATTAGAGGAGAAAATAGGACAAAGAATACCTTGGTTCCTATACTTTCAACTAAGTTATTTTGCAAAAGATATCAAATTAAAAGAAATATTAGCCAAACCAAAAACAGATTTTGAACAAATTATTGACACGAAAGAACTCACACGCAAAGGCTTAGTTTCTAAGATTTATACTTTATTGGTGCGTACCAATGACACAGTAAACAATGCCTTACACAAAAAATGGCAAAAATACTGTGAAACCACCATCCCAGTCACCGATTGGGAACAGATATGGTCCTCAGGTTTGCTCAACTCACAAATCATTAATGCTGACCTTCAATCATATAAAGTTATCAACCTTTGGTATCTCATCCCACAAGAGATATCCAAAGTATATTCTAGGATTAGCCCTTTATGTTGGAAACAATGTGGGGAAGTGAGTGACTGTCCTCGCCGCTGGTGTAAATGTCGGTATATTACAGAATTCTGGAACAAAATATTAGATCAAATTGAGCACATAACATCCTACAGAATACCTTTAAAGCCAGAAATCATTTTTTGGGGCATCTGGAAGGACTTGATTATACCTTCTATCAGGAAAGTTCTAATTAAAAAAAAAAAGGTCCTCTCTTGTGTGACTCATCGAGAGCAGGGCCTCTTTGCTGGATCCAGACTCAGGCCTTGGGGCAGTCACGTGCCTCTTTGACCTGGATAGGCCTTGTGGTTCAGCTGGGGGCTTCCCACAGGCAGAGGCCTCCTCTCGCAGCCTCCGTTTCCTGTCGGTTTTGCTAAATTGGTCAGGATGGAATGGGAGGCACCAGCTCGGCCAAAGTCACCAGATTATTTCCCGCCTCTATTCTCTGGCTCTGGAGGTGGCAGAACATTTTAAGCTCCCAGTAGCCAGTGCTCCAGTGGCTGGCCTGATCTTGGCAGGTTATGTCGAGTATGTCAGGGATCCCTGTGATATGAGGATTGGCCTGGTCCTCTGCTGCCAGAGGATGTAGTGAAGGCCGCAAGGGGATTTGGTAAATTCATGGAGGAGAGGTCCATGAAATGTATCTAATCCCTTTTCGCTGGCCCTCTGTAGCAACTGGTTGGCCGCTGCGTGAGACGGGATGCCAGACAAGATGGACCCTGTTCTGATCCAGCACAGCTCCTTTTACATTCTTATAGTTTGAGGTGTTGATGCAGACTGTGGTATTTATTAAATGTCTGTAGATAGTTATGGGTGTGTGTGTCGTATTAGCCATTTAACACCATCAGTGAATCATTTTCTCATGATTTGCAGAAAATATCTTTTGACAAAGCCTGCATGCATGGAATCCGAAGAGAATCAAGTTTGCCAGTTACGTGCTGTGAGTGAGGAGCCAGTGGAGACTGGATTTGGAGTCACAACAGGTGCTGAATTTAAATTTGCCTCGGCCTTTATCAGTCCAGGTTTCCACATGCTCAGATATACTTTGCAGAATTCCTGCTGGTATGGCTGTGAGAAGAGAATACTTGAAAAAGCTTCTGACAGCAGTGCATTGTGGGTTGGAAGATCCAGGTCTGGCGTGGGTTCCCATCCCTGCTCCACCACGGTTCCCGCTTGGAGAAGTGACAGTAATCATAGAGTGACTGATAAAGCCAAATTATTTTTTCAGCTTCCTAGCAATTATTTTTATTTACTTTAATTTTATTTCCATTATTTATAATTTGCCTTTCTAAAGGCAGATTACACAGTATGAATCCATACAGTCAATTTCAAAGACATTTCAATAAACATGTAATAGGGTACATACATGCAAATTTACAAAGATTTAAAATCCAGCAAATTTGCAAAGATTTAAAATCCAGCAGAAATCCAATACAGAGTTGAAGAAATGCAGAGCATAAGCAATTCTAAGACTAACATATTAAACAACATAGGGACTACTCAAAAGACATGGTATCATCTCCCTGGATCCTCTTCCAGATGCCAAAGTAGAAGTATTCAAATGGTAAAAGGTAGCTGGCCATAGCCTTAGTAAGAGAACTAATTTTCAAGTGGACTACACATATTTGTAGAGCTGCCATGTATATAATCTTTTCTCTCCTACCCTCCAATCCTTCTAGCACTCTATACGTTTCCCATTGGACCAAATGGGGGTAGCTTTGTGGGAGGCTCATGTGCCTGCATTGTTCCTGCAGAGCAAAGGGGCAACTTATTTTAACATGAAAAGGTGCATGTGGGTGATGGGGAGCCAAACCCTGCCCCCCGCCCCACTTTGCTTTCTCATGGTCCACTACCTGAGGTCCTTTCCTCCCGGCTTAATGTCGATAGCAGAAGTGAGTCCAATTGAAGAAACATTACAGAGCCGGGTGAGATTATGCCGGGGAAGGCTCAGCTCCCTTCACTTCCACGTTCCTTTCAATGTCCAAGAACGTTAAAATGAGCTAATGTGGTATACAGGTTAGGATGTTGGACTAGGGTTGGAGAGACCCAGGTTCGAATTTCTACTCTGCCCCTTGGAACTTGCTAGATGACCATGGGCCAGTCACACACTCTCAACCTAACCTACCTTACAGGGACTGCTGTGAGCATAAAATGGAAGAGAGCGGCTCTTTCTAAGGGTGTAAGGACCAGGAGACCCTTGGAAGAACAACAGGATAAAAATTTGCTAAGGAGAAAACCAGCAGCCTCATTCCCTTCTCCTCATGGAAGAGAGACAGGTGTAAATAGACTAGCATGGAAACCCTGACGTAGCTAGTTTGGCCATTTATGGTACCACAAATCTTCTATACAAATTTTCTTTCATTGTAGTAGACACTGGTGCCCCGGGCTTTTTTTCAGCTAGAACATAGTGGAACGGAGTTCCGGAACCTCTTGAAAATGGTCACATGGCTGGTGGCCCCGCCCCCTGATCTCCAGACAGAGGGGAGTTGAGATTGCCCTCCGCGCTGAGCGGCGCGGAGGGCAATCTCAACTCCCCTCTGTCTGGAGATCAGGGGGCGTGGCCACCAGCCATGTGACCATTTTTGCTGAGGGCGATTTAAACTTTTAAAAACTCCCCCCCTTGTTCCAGCTGATCCAAAGTGATGTCATCGGCCCTGGGAGCATGCGTGCACTTTGCGCGCACACATGTGGTACCAGGGGCATCACCTCCCGCCAAGGGTTGCCCCCTGTGCTGGCAACCCACTTGGTTCCACCACCTCTTTCCCCCCCCAAAAGCCCTGCTGGAGCCTGTTTCCCAAATATTACTCCATACCTTCTTTAGATACCCAGACCATTCGATGCCCAAACATGTTTTAAATCTAATTTAGAGAGTAATCCTAAAAAGTTCTGCTTGGAAGTAAATTGAGTTTTATTCCATGAAGCTTTCTTCCGGAAATTTAGGATTGTAGCCTAAATAATTGGAGAAAGAGAAAAAACTAATTACAGTTTTATTTTGTGTGTTTTACATTTAATTTATATATTTTAATTGTTATTTGCAAGCAGCCTTGAGCCACGAGAAAAGGTGGGATATAGATACTGTCATTATGTAAATACTGTAATAAAATCATTTCATGAGCGATAACTGAAAATCCTGGTCACTGTGCTTTCACCGTAAGTGTTGGTAAAAGGGCAGTGGCGTTTGCCATTGTTTTGGTGAGATATGTATAAGATCTTGGAACAAGCAATGCAGAAACACTTTGGTATGTCAGTTACAGGCAAGTTACCCAGACACACTTACTGTATGATCGCATAAAATTGAATGCAAAAATGATGCTTGGAGGCATAATATTCTTTGTACCACTGGCCGGTCTCCAGAAGTCATCCTTCATAAAATCAGTAGCATACAAGAGCCTTGTCAGGTTTCACGGGAACTGCTCCTGTGTTTTGCACAATATGACCTGGCTGCTGCTGAAATAGAAAAATCCTTATCAGGATGCCTACCTAGTTATCTCCCTGGCACCTCTGGTTTAAATAAATTGGTTCATCCGCTTTATGCTTTATTGGTTCATCCACTTCATTTGGGTTCATCCACTTTATGCTTGCCTAGCTTCGGAACTGATTGAGCCACAGGCTGTTTCCAGCGACCAGCTGTCTTTTGAGAACCTGAGTGTGGCAATTGGGCAGAAGATCAGCGCACCCAACAGGATAATCTCTGATGAACTAAATTACGCCACTCTCGTTGTTGGCTTTCCAGATCTCACGGTAGGTGCTGGTTTTATATAGACACTAGCAACAAAGGCCATTGTGGGGGGAAAAATACAACAGGCTCTAGAAAGGGGAGGGCGGGCAGGTGGGCATTCGCTCCTCCTCCATCACTGATTCCAGATGATGAAGGAGGGGGATGGGCATTGTCTTCTGCTCCACACCTGATCTACCTGATCTTGGCCATGTGAAGGGGTGGTGGGCTTTGCTACCTGCTCCATACATGATACATGCCAGGTAAATGGGGGGGGGCATTGCCTCCTGTTCTGCGCCTGACTAGCTGGTGACCCTGCATGAGAGAGAATGATTGGAATAATTTGCAGTTCCTGAAGAAAAAACAGCTTCGTTATCAACTTCATGCGGGCTCCCTGATTGAATATTGCAAGATTAATAGAATACCTAGAGGTCTCCGTATACATAAACCTCCTGGCCTCTTTAGAGACCAGGAAGAATTTAAAAGTAGATGGGCTGCCGTATTGAATAAATGTTCCATGGATCTTATGTTATTAGTGGTCGAGACAGCACAGGTGGAGGTGAAGAATCTTGGCAAGGAGATTGAAGTTTTGGAGACTAAACTCAAAAACAGCTTTGAGGAAGACCAATTTAAAAGTAAGATAAAGGAGCTTGAGAAACTAGTTAAAGACTTTGAAAACAAAATGAAAGAAGTCAAAGTAAGGAAGTACCAGAGGGATAATAGGGATTATACCACGGGGCGGGTATACAGTTGGTGGAATGAAGAAAATATTAAGAGAAAAAAGGTCTCCTGGTCAAACCCCTTAACTCAGTTCTCGGATTTAGAGACTACAGAGGGAGAGGATACCGACACCTCGTTAGAAGAAGGCATGTCTACTAGATCTATGTCAGTACGGCCGGGTAATAAGACACATAATTATGAAGGCAGGGGCCGTTTTTTACGAGGGGGCCGGCACAACAGAGGGAGACGGACCTGACACCAACAAGGGAAACTGACCTGACACCAACAAGGGAAACTGACCTAGTGGTTAATCTCTCAAGCAGAACTCTTTCGGACTTAGAAAAAGTGGCCTTAAATAAAGGCCTCGGGTTTGTGCCAACTCCCAGGTATAATGATTTCCAAACTAGGATAGACGTCTTTAAACTAATAAGACAAATTAAATTGAAAATTGTTTTTGGAGGTACAGCATTTAAGAGAAAGGAAACAGGCATCTTCACACGCTCCTCATATAATCCCGTTGTCAATAACCACTGTGTCCAGACTTTTGAGAAGATGTTATTGAAGGAAATTGACAATATAGAAACCCGGGAAGGTATTGGATACAACAACCTACCGAAGGGGGAGAGGATGGCTTTAAAGGATTTGCGATCTGATCGTTCCATCATAATAAAAGAGGCTGATAAGGGAGGTGCAATAGTGGTGATGGATAAAAAAGATTATATGATGGAAGTGAGGAGACAATTGAATAATGAATTGGACTATAAACCAATCCCCAATGATCCTGTGAAGAAGATCGGTTTTTTAATTAAGGTAACCGTGGATGAAGCTTTAGCATTGGGACATATTACAGATCGGGAACATAAAGGCTTAATTAATTTGTCTCCCAGGACACCAGTAATGTATATATTGCCTAAAATCCATAAAGAAGGTTTTCCCCCTCCGGGTCGCCCAATTATATCGGGAAGCAACTCTATCCTGGAACCGTTGTCTAAATACTTGGATTTTTTTCTCCAGGATTTTGTAAGAAAACTACCGACTTTTTTACTGGACACGGGGGACTTTGTCAAGAAGTTTGAAGGTTTCAAATTACCAACAGGGGCGATATTAGCAACACTGGACGTTGCCTCACTGTATACTAATATTCCGCATGAAGAGGCACGCCTAGTGGTAATGGAAACTTTAGATCAAAGAGAGTGTTTGCGCCCACCCACTTTCTTTTTGACATCACTTTTGGAAATAATACTAGAAAACAACTACTTTAGAGTAGAAGACCAATTTTTCATTCAGCTTCGAGGGGTCGCGATGGGATGCTCTGCAGCACCATGTATAGCGAATCTATTTATGGGACGGCTGGAAAGGGACTATTTTTGTAATCCTGTAACTAATCCATTTTGGAAGGACATCATTATATTTGTTCGTTTTATTGACGATCTCTTCCTAGTGACAAATGAAAATGTCAACATCCAAGAATTGGGGGAATGGATGAACAGTATACATCCCAATATAAAGTTCACTTGGAGCACAAGTAGGGAGTCTGTGAATTATCTGGATGTGACAGTGTATAAGGGGGAGGATGGGACCCTGGCGGTAAGACCTTTTAGGAAACAAACAGACAAAAATTCATTACTCCATTATAGATCCTTTCATCCCGGACATCTAAGGGCCAACTTACCCTTTGGACAATTCCTGCGACTTAAAAGAAATTCTACTAGTATTGCTGATTATGTTCTCCAGAGTAATATATTGCAAGAACATTTGAAGCAACGGGGTTACCCAGATAGGGTGTTATTACAAGCAAGACGACGTGCTGACGAAACGACCAGAGAAGAATTACTTAGACCGAAGGTACGAACGACCAGAGACCGTATCGTGGGTGTTCTCGACTATAGTGAGAAAGCAAATGCCATCCGCAGGGCAATCTTGAAATACTGGCCGCTTGTCAATGATATCCCAGGCTGTGAGACTCCCCCACTGGTAGCCTTCAGGAGGACCCGGAACATCAAAGATCAGATTGTACATTCGGATTTAAATTATGATATTGGCACCAGGAACATAGGACTGCCGAGGGGTGTATACAAATGTGGGAGATGTAAACAATGCTCCCTAATAATGACTACAGAAGATTTGAAACAGTCAGGATTAAGGACTACAAATGAATTTGTTAACTGCGGCACTGAGGGGGTAGTGTATGTTTTGAAATGCCCATGTGGTCTATTATATGTAGGAAGTACCACACGCTCCATTAGAATAAGGCTTGGTGAACATCAGTCCAGAATAAAGAATAACGTATTAGAGGCACCCATGGTCCAACATTATTTGGAGAGAAAACATAGTGACATGGAGATGTTATTTACAGTGCTGTTCAAGACTCGAAAGAGGGAATATATGACTGCCACTAGGGAACTACACCAAAAAGAAACCTTTTGGATATATAAACTCAATACTCTCATACCTAATGGCTTGAATATAGCCAATGACTATACGTGTTTCTTATAACTACTTATGGGACTAATATCTCTTTAAGAGAGAATAACTATATGATGGGGACGTGGATTACATTCAGAGGATAAAACGGTTACTAGCTAACAAGATGCAGATGGAAGTAATTGGAATACTAGAAGGGGATATGGAAGGTTAATTGCAAGAATCTCTGAGTGAGTATATTGTACCATGAATGTATTAGTGTAAACATTAGATACTCAGGGATTCTTTATGACTATGTATGTTTTTCCAGCTACTGTGCTCTTTGAAAAAGAACTTTGGAAACGGACCTTACAAGGATCTGGACCGTCCGTTAGAGAACTCAGTCACAGAGTTTACAACGTATATTGGAAGGACATAGGTCTACCCATGAGCTGTGACACCCACAGTGTCTGGAATCATTCTTGGACTGCACCTATATTGTGACTGTATATTATAATTGTGAACAAGGCAATTTAAACCCTGTATAGGAAAAGTAGTGTCATAGGATGCCTGACCAGTAAATGCACTTTAATTGTAATAATTATAGCACTTGGAGCACGTGACACTTTAATAGAATAATTACAGGACGTCTGAAATGCCTATATGATTGAGGTTGAGGGGGAGTGCAATATGTGGTACAGTTCTTGAATGTGCTAAGAGAGATAATTTGAAATACAAGTTGTTTAATATACCCCTTATATATTGGTGAATAAATAATTCTGGAAACAATATTACACGCTTTATTGTTGATTGTGGAGGCATTATAGTACACGGGAATTTTTTCTTGTCTGACTGCGCCTGACTATGGCTGGGTGAAGGGGGGCAAGGCATTGCCGCCTGCTCCGAGCCTGATCCCACCTGAGTGAGGGGGGGCATTGCCAACAGCTCTATGCTGGGTGAAGGGAGGAACAGGTATTGCCTCCTGCTCCACACCTGATCCTGACAGGTGAAGGTGGGCTGCGGGTTTTACTACCTGCTCTGCTCCTGATCCCAGCTGGGTGAAGGGGGTGCAGGCATTGTCACCTGCTCTGCTCCTGATTCCAGCAGGTTGAAGGTGGGGCAGGCATTGCTGCATGCTTGGCTCCTGACTCTGGCAGGGTGAAGAAAAGGTGGGCATTGCCACCTTCTCAGTGGCTTATTCTGGTAGGTTGAAGAGGGCGGGCGTTGCCACCTGCTCTGCTCCTTATCTCAGCTGGGTGAAGGGAAGAAGGGCATTGCCTCCTGCTCTGTGCCTGATCCCAGCCAGGTGAAGGAGCAAGGTGGGCATTGTCACCTGCCCCACTCCTGATCCCAAATGGGTGATGGCGGAGGGTGGGCATTGCCACCTTCTCCGCCACTAATACCAGCTGGGTTAAGGCAGGGGAGGGCATTGCCACCAGCTCCACTCCGAATACCAGCTCGATTAAGTTGGGAGATGGGCATTGCCACCTGCTCCACTCCTAATACCCATACGGGGACGTTTGTCTTTATTGGCCGCTCCTAATACCAGCTGGGTTAAGGTGGGGGATGGGCATTGCCACCTGCTCCACTCCTAATACCCGAACCAACTGGGGCACCTCCAAAAGACAAAGCTGCAACTACAAAAAAACTCTGGAGGAGAACTATAATATCCACACGATACTGTTTTTAGAAAACTTTTTTATCAAAGTGCAAAGTGCTAATTATGTGCGATTTCCAAGCAATATTATACAACAATAGTAAGTCACTCTAAATATCAGTATATCCAGGAAAGACAATAAATAGCACAATCAATAACATAGTCCTTCAATCAATAACATGAAAATAGTCCAACTGGTGAGAACTCAAATACTAATAATCCTTCCTTTTCTTGGATAGATGTTATTTTCCTAAAGATGACCATCAGTCAGGTGGAGAAGAACGGGAGCTGAATGTTTCTTCAAACAGAGAGCCTACGGGTTTTTGCTAGCAGAGTTCCAATTCCCGTTTCGTTTGTGCTATTACTATTTATGGAAGTAAATACTCAGTCATTGCATATTATGTTAATTTTATTTTAGTCTATAAAAGTTATGCCCGTGAGGAAGTATTAGTACGAAATGGGAATTGGAAAGTGTTTGAGTTCTCACCAGTTGGACTATTTTCATGTTATTGATTGAAGGACTATGTTATTGATTGTGCTATTTATTGTGCTGCTCCTAATACCAGCTGAGTTAAGGTAGGGGATGGGCGTTGCCACCTGCTCCACTCCTAATACCAGCTGGGTTAAGGTGGGGGATGGGCATTGCCACCTGCTCCACTCCTAATACCAGCTGGGTTAAGGTGGGGGATGGGCACTGCCACCTGCTCCACTCCTAATACCAGCTGGGTTAAGGTGGGGGTGGGCATTGCCACCTGCCTCATTCCTAATACCAGCTGGGTGAAAGCGGGAGGCGGGCATTGCCACCTGTTCCTGGCCTGGGCTTCCCACCATGGCACGTTTTCTGGAGGGACATGGTGCCTTGCCTAAGCTTCCCTCCACGGCAGCGCCCTCTGGTGGTGCACCAGGGTATAAAGTGAGTTGTCTGAAATATGCTTACTCAATTATATAGTAAGATATCTGCACCCACCATTATTGCTTATCAACAAAAGGAAAGAGATTTTAAACTGAAATCATGGTGTGAATACTGGCCTCTGTTCTGCTGTGGGGCTGTTTCTGACCTTCTCTTTGTCTGGTCAGCTCAGATCCCCTCAGCTAACCAGTGGTTGATCTATCTCAGGCCCCCCTGCTCATTAGCTCTTAGTTAAAGAATCCTAAACAGAACAACACTCAGTAACTTCAGAAGGGTGTAACTCTGCTTAGGATTGCACTGTGACTGAACAGTCATGGACGTGGCCAGTCGTGGCACGTGGCAGTGATGCATTTGGAGTCCTCTGTCCCACAGAAATAGGAACGGGACTCTCTGAAAACCTCTGCGAGGGAACCATTTCCTTGGTTACAGGAACTTGATTACAGCAATTAACACCCCCTTGCTTGGCAGGCTGCCCAGAGGTCTGCAGTGAAGGTCCTACTGGACTCTTTACTGTTTCCCAGCTGAAGGAACCAGAAGGTGCCACCTGCATGACACAGAGTGCCTGTGGAGAGGCCAGTGGCTGTACTCCTTCTACAAGCCGGGCATTCTAGTGCACGTGCAGAAACTCCACGGCTTCCTTTCCAACCTCCCACTACATTTGTTCACTAATTCTGGGGGCAGCAGTCCAGTATTGGATGCGCTCATTCCCCTCTCTCTCCTGCTTCAGTAGAGGTCATGCAGGGTCACCAGCCACAGTGTCGTCATGCGTTCTTTCAGGACAAGTTACAGAATAGCTGTTGTCTTTGGAGCCTGTAGATTTCTCTGGGCACTGAGATCCGCTCTCAGCTCATCCTGTGTTCTGCTCTGTCCTCTTTCTCTCCTCCTTTTCCACAGTCCTCCAATGAGGTCTACAGCTGGAAGAGAAGCTCCATGCTGGACAAGAGGCAGCCTTTGCCTTCTGATCCACTTTACTATGGAAGACCCACCAAGGGCAGAGCAGCGAAGCGAACCAACTGTGTGACTCTTGCGGCTGCCAATCAGGTGGTCAGAGTTTTGGCTCCTGGAGATGTGCCTCTTAAAGAACTTTATGCCAAAGGTAACACAACAACCTCAAATTTGTCTTGCATCAGTTAGTGGGAGGATTATTGAGGTGTGTGACTAAGTCCAAAATCTTATGCTTATTAGCTGGAACAAAGTGGGATTGCTTCTGAGTAAACTGGTATAGAATTGGTCTCTAAGATTCCTAGCTGAGTGTAGACATTTCTTGAAAAACAGTAAAAGTCTTTGCCAGACAAAAGAACACACAAATGCTGAATTTTTTTTAGTTGTACTTTTTTTGGCGGCCGGGGGAGGGGGGGTCCTCTTTTTCCTTCCTTTATTATTTTATTTTCGCTCTGATGCTTTAATAATATTTATTTATTTACTTACTTACTTACTTCATTTATACCCTGCCTTTTCCCCAATGGGAACCCAAAGTGGCTTTCATCATTCTCTTCTCTTCCACATTATCCCCACACCAACCGTGTGAGGTAGGTTAGGCTGAAAATGTGTGAATGGCCAAAGGTCACCCATCAGGCTTCCAAGGCAGAGTGGGGATTTGAACCTGGTTCTCCCAGATCCTAGCCCAGCACTGTAACCACTACCTCTCTCTGGCTGGTATCTCATAAAATGCTGCTATTTTATTGGGGGGAATGTTCTAATTATTAATCAGTTTAGTTTTTTATGATGTTAAGATATCTGGCTTTTTTTAAGCTGTCTGAAGACAATTTGGTAGAAAGGTGAGGTAGTTTTTTTAACTATGTAAAATATATTGTAGCATATATTTGATATAATTCTGTGAGAGTGCATAAAATGCTCAGAATGTAGTATTGGCTGCAGAATTAAGCCTCCAAGGAATTCCCATTTTGTTTGTTGTTATAAGCAAGTTTTCAGCTCCTACGTATGAGAAGATACCTTTGAAACTGCAGCTGACTGTTTCCAGTGCTTGGCCACAGGCCCTGCTTCTGGCTAGTAAAATTAGGCAGCAGTTACTGTTTGCCTACAGCTCTTCCATACAAGGGCTGTGCAGGTGTTTAGTTACTGGCTCAAGTTAAGAGGGGCAATGGCCGTTTTCACACTGCTTACCGGCCATGCGATGTTTCGTGGCCGGCAAGCAGTGCGGCTGGTAAGCATGGCACGACGTTCCGTGGCCGGTAAGAAGTGTGGCTGGTAAGCATGGCGTGACGTTCCATGGCCGGTAAGCAGTGCAGCTGGTAAGCATGGCGCAACGTTCTGTGGTTGATAAGCAGTGCAGCTGGTAAGCATGGCGCGACATTCCATGGCCAGTAAGCAGTGCAGCTGGTAAGCATGGCGCGACGTTCCGTGGCCGGTAAGCAGTGCGGCTGGTAAGCATGGCGCGACGTTCTGTGGTTGATAAGCAGTGCAGCTGGTAAGCATGGTGCGACATTCCATGGCCAGTAAGCAGTGCAGCTGGTAAGCATGGCGCGATGTTCCGTGGCCGGTAAGCAGTGCGGCTGGTAAGCATGGTGCGATGTTCCGTGGTCGGTAAGCAGTGCAGCTGGTAAGCATGGTGCAACGTTCCATGGTCGGTAAGCAATGCAGCTGGTAAGCATGGCGAGACATTCCGTGGCCGGTAAGCAGTGCGGCTGGTAAGCATGGTGCAACGTTCCATGGTCGGTAAGCAGTGCGGCTGGTAAGCATGGTGTGACATTCCGTGGTCGGTAAGCAGTGCAGCTGGTAAGCATGGCGCGACGTTCCATGGTCGGTAAGCAGTGCGGCTGGTAAGCATGGCGCGACGTTCCGTGGCCGGTAAGCAGTGCAGCTGGTAAGCATGGTGCGACGTTCCATGGTCGGTAAGCAGTGCGACTGGTAAGGATGGCGCGACATTCCGTGGCCGGTAAGCAGTGCGGCTGGTAAGGATGGCGTGGTCGGTAAACAGTGTGAAAACGGCCAGTGATCGTTCTGCCCCTGCTCTTCACACATTTCTCATAACTTCTGTGTGGTTCATCTGTGCCATGAGTCTGCCACTTGTATGTTGCCCTCTTTGCCACTCTTCTAGACAGATTAGTGCCTCACTCAGAGCGGTGAACAAGTTAGTGTTGTTATCCCCACAGTACAGCTGGGGAACTGGGGCTGAGAGGAGTGGCTGACCCACGGCCACCTACTGAGCTCTTGGTAGTGGTGGAATTCAAACCAGGGCCGTTTCCACACTGCTTCCCGGTCATGGAACATCACGCCGAGCTCCCAGAACAACAGTGTCTTCCTGGCGCAATTTCACGCAAGAACTTGACAGAATGCATGAAGATTGTTACTGGGATAAACAAATACATGATTTCTTAAACTAATTCCCCGTTAACTGTAAAATATTGCTCAATGTTTCTGCAGATGTCACGCCTCCACAGACTGCTGGTTATTTGGAAATAACAGATCTTATGATAAAGAAGCTTAAATACATACCTATTCCCAGGTAACTTTCATCTTCTAGATTGCAGATGCCATGGCATGTTACACATTCTTGGTTCAATATTTTGCAACTTTTCTGCATCCCTCTTAGGGCTTCTTTAGTCATTCTTTACCAAAGAGAAATACAGCCTTCCTCCAGACTCCTAATGTGGACAGAAGGTGACGTGCAATCCACACTGCACTGGATTTAATTGGAAGTCCTTTCCAGGGCTGGGCTGGGGGTGGAGAGGAGCAGACGTTTCCACCTGTGGACATGGGCTAGCTAAAGGTCTAAGTGTCACTTTAGATTTGCATATATGTTGTAATTTGCACGTTCAGCGCTTGCACTTTGTTTATATATAAAATTCATGAATTATATATTGAGCTATTTTTGCAGTCTCTGGTGGAGGTTTCTCCTGTGGGTTTTCTGTATACTACGGAGACAGCCTTACTTGTGGTTTGCGTCCTTCTGCACAGGAGCAGAACTAGGCAGAAGGCAGAGGAATGCAGAACTCATCTACCTTGGCACAACTGCCTGGCATGGTTCAGAAGCTGGGCAGTGGGCAGCCGAAGCAAGACAGACTGATCCAAACAATTCAAAGGCCGCAAGTACATTGCAGCCTTTGAATCGGGGGTGTTCGCATAGCAAATACATCTGCCACACATTTCTCAGCACAGCTGCTCCTAACTGAAGACTTTGGCAGGCTGTATTCCTTATTCCTGTTGCTTTAATTAGCGAGGCTGAGGATCTAGTCTGCAGGCAAACTCATTCATGTAAATCACACCTTTTAATATCACAGTTTTAGTTTGAACCAAGTGCCTGTAAAGACTTGGTTTAATAAAATGCTAGAAGGCTGGATGCTGTGCGCCGTGACCGGAGCTGTGCTGTGGAGGCTCTGTGTGTCTCTGAGACAGAAGAGGCTGCAGCTGGTGATTGGAGGCCTGGATTGATGATCCACACGCCTGAAGCACAAACGTGATGTCCGTCTTGGCCCCAGTCACCCAGCTACACACACTTTTGTGACATGGGGTCACAGTATTTTTGAGGTGCCGTGATTCACCTTTGGCATTAAAACTTATCTAAATGAACTAGAAGTGTGGCTGTAGAAGGGTCAGGCAGTCCCATCATAGCTAAACCAGTGTTGTTTCCACTATATTTTAAAATTTAAGGAACAGTCCCTAGGAGAGAGAGAAGTGAGGTCTGGTTGCTCAGTAGGGATTAGCCTTGTTCAGCCTAGCACCATTACAGATTCTCTCTTGGTTTTCAGATCAACATCCCTGACTCCCTATACTTCCTGGCTGTCCATGATTTCTGACACGGACGTCCTCTTGGCAAAGCTTGGCGATGCCGGTGTGGTTACTGTGGATATGGGAGGCAATGTCAGGCTCTGGGAAACTAGCTTTGAAAGCCTTCAGAAATCCCTTCAGGAATGGAGAAACATGATTGGACAAGAGGATGGCAGACCTGTGCAGGTCAGAGAACGTTGTATCAGGGATTCCTGGGGTTGTGCTTGAAAATGCATGGCTTGCGGCTGGGATGTAGCATATAAATTCTGTCCATCACATTTTTCATACTCCACCTTTATTCCTAAATGGGGTGATCCCATTTCTTTCCTAGAACAACCCTGTAAGATAAGATAGTATATACTCAGAACCTTCTTCAAGTACAGAATGGAGCATCAGCCCCTGCAAACGACAGCTTATAGGAAGACTTTGGTTTGGTCAGGTGTGGTATAAGCCTGAGGAATTTCACCTTCTGGTCTTTCCCGGTCAATGGAGCAGAGCTTTTGCCTATTGCACAATGGACTCCAGTCCAAGTCTATGTAGCTGGCTTCAAAACGCTCCAGACCCCAGGGAACTTGGTTGGGGGACACACTTCTGGCCTGGATTCTAGTACAGCTTTGTAGGACCACAGTCTGGCCTGGCCTGAAAGAGTAAAAGAGTGCTAACCATACAAAGAAAATTATTCTCTTGATGTCAACTTTAATTGCAGTGAAGAGAATTCATAATGAATCCACAGATAGAGTCACAATATTTGCATGTAGTCCTTAAAAGAAATGACACACATACCTCAGACTTTAGTCTTCATCTTCTGATGAGTGCTGTGTGGGAAGTGCATATATAATTGTTCCTTGATTATCTTTAGCAGTCTGCCTATAACAAATGGAGTGGTCATAGTAACCAGGATGCAAAGAGCATAGTTGCTTGCTTTCACTGGGTTGTGTTTTCTGGTCCACACTGCCTTTCTGCAAATGTTTTATGTTTACAGGATCTTGTGCAACTGCTCACATGGCTTTTGCAACGGAGTTCATCAAATGCTTTTCATAGGTCATGAGAAAAAAATCTTCCAGTAGCCCATTTATGGTGGTTATTGCTTTTCTAATGCCGTCTGTCTCTGTTATCATCAGAGAAGCATCAGTGCCATCTATTGGCCAAATGTTCACCTGTGCTGCACAAACCAGCCTTCCCTTTACAAACATGGTTTTTCAGACTGTTCTGCAGAACCTGGAGATTCTCTGGAAGGTAGCCTGGTATTCTTGGATTGGTAATGGCTGCGGCTAGAAAACTTGCTTAAAGAGGGTGCATCTTCATTTATTAAAAATGCTTATCCCACGCTCTCCTGCATGCAGAATGACTCGTAATATGATCAACAAATATGAAAACCACCAAATACTAGCAGTATAAAACAACAGTTAAAATAGCATCACTAACTCCAATGGCCAGCAAAGTTATTTAAAAAACAAGTTACATGCCTTATGAAAGGTTGCCATAGCTGCCCAGATCTCTTCCAGTCTTCTAGAAGTTGTTACAGAAAAGACACACTGCCCTAGCTGTGACAC
This sequence comes from Eublepharis macularius, assembly GCF_028583425.1. Taxonomy (NCBI): domain Eukaryota; kingdom Metazoa; phylum Chordata; class Lepidosauria; order Squamata; family Eublepharidae; genus Eublepharis; species Eublepharis macularius. The sequence goes on from NC_072792.1 coordinate 4,720,744, forward strand.
TGCACGTGTGTTTGATGGAGGGGCTGGGCAGACCTCCGTGAGTATATGGTATGTATATCGGGAGAGGTATGTGAATCTCAGATCATGAAGGACGTTGGGAAATGTTTTGGTTTTGGTGTTTATGCCATTTATTTACAACTGATACAAAACCAGACATAAATTTTAAGAGCACTGTTTCCATCAAATTCGCTCTGTCACAACACACACTAGTATCTTGTCCAAAAAGAAGAAAACCAGAGATGATCCCAAGTTAGTTGAATCATTCTTCACCAAAGATGGCATCTTCATAGCTTCAGTTTTCAGAGCTTTTGGGAAATTACCTCTGCTGAGGAAGAGATGATTATCCTGGCCATTGGAACTCGCCATGCAGCCTGTCTGGATTTTATATGATTTTCACATGGGGTGGCCTTCTCAGCTCCAAGCTGAAATTATCCAAACCACCATGCCGGGCAGGGACTTCTGTCTCTCTGGCAACATATCCACATCAACTGACATCGAAGTCAGACCGGATGAGAGCAACTTTATCAGCAATTAAATCAGCAGATTCATGCCAGTGGGACACCATATTCTCCTCTCCAGGGGGGCAGGTCTAGAAGGTGACAGACCTTGGAGCATCTTAAAAACCTGCACTCGGTGAGATTCTGTGGACCTGTGGGGGCAAAGATGAATGCGCTCTTAGTTGACATCACCACAACCCAATCGATCTGCAAATGGGCAAAATGGCACGTTCTGTTTTCCACCGACAACGTTCATGGCGTCTCCCAACCTGCTTCATGTATTCTAGCTGCCTGGAATAGCTCAGGGCTAGAGAAGGAAACACAGGAGAAGAGGAAAAAGGTGGACTCAGTTCTCAGCACCCTCTCTGGGGCTACTCAGGCACCAAGCCAAGGTGGCTGGACACCCTCAAGTGAGCACATAGTCTTCTTATGCATTTCACTGCCTGGTTGGAGAAGACGTGTGTGTAGCTGACGCACTGTGTTTTGTGCATCTTCTACAACATCTGATGTAAGGATTGGAGCGTCTGCCCCCCCCCCTTCAGGGAGTGCATAAGTTGTATTCTGGAGCACAAGCGCTTTACTGAGGAGGAGGAATGAGTCCCTCCATACAAGAAGTCGAAAACAGGAGTGCGAATCAATCCTAACTCCCTGCCCCCAGCCACTCTTTCTCTTTTAGCATTATACTATTAAAATATGGGTCATTTGGATAGGTGGGATGTGAAAAACTTGTACATCACAAAGGTCAACAATACAGAGCCCACCCTCCCCCAGCTCTAGTTGATGGTTGGACCGTTGCCTTGATTGAAAGCAGTCTTCTCTGGGACTAAAAGTACATATAGTAGCTTATAGGTAAATACTGTGGTGCTTCTTTTCAAGCATCTCTCCTGTCCTCTTCCTCCTCCTCGTCGTCTTTATGAAAGCCAGTTTTGTGTAGTGGTTGGAGTGTCAGAATAGCTTTCTGGGTGACCTTGGGCCATTCACACACACACACTCAGTCTAACCTACCTCAAAGGGTTGTTGTGAGAAGAGGAGAATTATGTGAGCCACCTTGAGTCCCCACTGAGGAGAAGGCCAAGACAAACCCAAGACAAACCCAAGACAAAATTTGAAGAAATCTTAGACTCTAACAATAAGTTTAAAAAAGGATTCATCTCTAAAATCTATAATATTACCATACACCTCAATAAAACTGAAATATATAACTATCAAACTAAATGGCAATAAGATTGCAACACAATCACACAAACAAACTTTTATTAAAAATAAAAGTATAAATGAAGTAAAATAAAAAAAATAACTCGGAGATGTCAGAATGGCATATCGATTGGAACAGATCTGAGAGCAAAGTTTTGGAGTGGTAGAGAGGATCTTCTCCCTCTGAGTCGGAGGACATCCTGGGTGTTTCCCACCGTCCAATCGGGGAGGCAGGAAAGTTGATCTTTCTTCCTCTTCCTGTGGATGTATGTGGGAACACCCCCTTAGCTCCCAGTTCCTTTCCTGCCTCAGGGGAGAGCAGTTCGCCTTAGGCTAGCTCTTCACTGCCTGTCTGGTTTTTCCTACCTACTCTTATTATCCCTCTCTATTTCTTCCTCTTCTTTCTCTCTCTTTTACCTCAAGTTTCTTTTCCCATTTCTCTCTTCTCCTGTTCCTCCTCATCTGAATCGACAAGGAGAAGAGGGAAGTCTGAAATCCGAGATGGCCTCATCGGATTCAGAAGAGAGCTTTCTAGAGAGGGCGAGCTACCCCCCAGGAGCTGTCTTACCGATGGCGGGGGTATGCTCAGCCGGCGCCGGCTCACCTTGCGAGGTAGAGCGGCTCCCCGGCGAGAAGACTCCTGCAGAAGACGATCAGCCCTCTCAGAAACGGCCCCGTCTCCAGCAGAGGGAGCCTCGGAGCTCTAGAGACCGAAACAGAGAGGCCTTCGACAGCAGCAACGGAGGAGGCTGCATTTTGGCGGCAAACAACTGCGCGGCTAGCGTTTTCCCGCCAAAGCCGAATGACGCGCTTCCCAACCTCCCGGCGGGAGAAATGGGCCTAAATCGTGAATTGAATCCGCAGGAGAGCCAAGTAAATGCCGCTTCCCTTACTATGCCCCCCGAAGTGATGGGTTTTCTTCGTCAGACCATGAGAGAGGAGATCATGGCCTTTCGTAAGTCTGAACAATCTCAACCCTCTCAACCTTCCTGCTCCAAGGGACATCGGGAAGCCCAAGAGAGTTCTGCCACGCCTTGGCCCACCAAGGCAGCAAGAAAATCCAATGTTAATCCCAGGGGGGTTGGCAAGGACTGGTATGCAGAGGCTCCCTCCCCCAGTGACGACTCAGATGGTGGGGACTTCCTTTCCGAGGAAGATCAGGAGGAAGACTCCTCTAGCCATGAGCATTCTAACAGACTGTTCCAGGCTGACGATTATCAATATCTTTTGGCTAAAACCCTTTCCGCGCTTGAGCTTCAGGAAACATCAAGGGGGGAGGAAGAGTCACCCCCTGGGGACCCTAAGTCCAGACCTAAGGGGACAAAGGAGTTTTTCCCTAGATCAGAAGAGAAATCTAAGGTTTTTCCCTTTCCTGAATACTACGAAAAACAATTGATGGCTGAGTGGGCCACTCCAGCCTCTTGCAAGCATTTCTCTAATAATGTTAAAAAGTTATATTCTCTTCCCAAATTTGCCACTGAGCTCTTGCAGGTTCCTGCCGTGGACGCGCCAGTGATAGCCCTGCAATCCCATGGGCTCCTGTCTGAGGACGGCCAAGGGGCTATTAAGGATAGCCTGGATAAAAAGGGAGACATAGCTCTGAAGAGAACACATGAAGCCCTCGCTATGGCAATTAAAGCTTCAGCCATTGCATCGACAGTCTCCCGTGCCTCGGTGGTCTGGGCCAGACGTCTTATAGAGTTATTGCCCGACAACAACAAACGTCTCTTGGAAGGGGCAAATAGGATGCTGAAAGCAAGTACCTTCACGGCCGACGCCACACTAGACGCGATGTCCTTCTGTGCCAGGGCCATGTCGTCTACCACGGTCACCAGACGTATGTTGTGGCTTAGAGCCTGGCAAGCAGACATTCAATCTAAAGTCATACTGTCATCTTATCCCTTCCAAGGAAAGAAGCTGTTTGGTGAACAACTAGACAAGATACTAGTGGAGACGAAGGACAAAAAGAAGGCGCTACCTCGATCACTTAAAGGGAACGAAAGACGCACATTTCGATTCCAGCCATTCAGGACAAACCACACCTTACCCAGACAGCGACACGAGAACAAGAGAAATTGGTCTTTCTCAAGATCACAGTCACGGAGAGGTAACTTCTCGTCCAGACCTCACAAGTCCATGGGAGCCCGTGGCTTCAGGCCTGACGCGGAGGACAAGGGTCAGAAGCCCTGACTCGAAGGAAGCCCCGGTAGGAGGGAGACTACTTTTGTTTCGTCAGAATTGGGCGGATTCCCAGGCGGACGCCTGGGCCATGGAAGTAGTATCGTTTGGCTACTTAATAGAATTCTCCTCTCTTCCACCGGAGCGGTTCCTAATATCTCCACTCAAGAAAGACCGAACCAGGAGTGCGATTACAATCAATGCCGTGCGTCATCTGTTGGACATCAGAGCCGTGGAACCGGTTCCTCAGCACGAGTGGGGCACAGGAGTGTACTCCATTTTCTTCACAGTGCCCAAGAGGAACGGGGACTGGAGATCCATCCTGGATCTGAAGTTTGTCAACCGCTTCATAAAACTGAGACACTTCAGGATGGAGACTCTACGATCCATCGCGGAGGCGCTGTGCCAGGGAGAATACCTGACATCAGTGGACCTGACAGAAGCCTATCTCCACGTGCCAGTGGCCCCTCCTCATCGACGTTTTCTACGATTCTGTGTCAACGGCAAGCACTTTCAGTTTCGCGCCATGCCTTTCGGCCTTGCTACTGCACCAAGGGTATTCACGAAGCTGCTGGTCGTCCCGGTTGTCAAACTGCGGGAGATGGGTCTACACCTGCACCCGTACCTCGACGACATTTTGATACGATCGAGCTCTCAGGAGGCGTCGATCAAGGACACAGACCTAGTAATACGGGTGTTGGAGCAGCATGGCTTCCTCATCAACAGAACCAAATGCTCATTACATCCATCGCAAATCCTGGAACACCTGGGTCTGTTGATCAACACGCGAGTATGTTCCTTCTTCCTTCCAGAGGAAAAGATCAAGAAAACCAAACAGAGGACAGCCATCATCATCAAACAACGCGTGTCCTGCATCATGGAACTGACAAAATTGCTGGGTCTCCTCGTAGCCAATTCAGAAGCTATTTTCTGGGGACGTTTTCACACTCGTTCTCTCCAAGCTCTTCTACAACCTTATCAAAGCCACATTGCTCAAAAGAGATCAATCAGAATACAAGTTCCTCCATCAGTCAAGAACAGCCTTCGTTGGTGGACCATCGACTCCAACCTCCGTCAAGGCAAGGGCTTCCTTACACCACAGCCCCTCCAGGTGTTCACGGATGCGAGCCTATCGGGCTGGGGAGCATCGATGGACGGGCGACTCGGACAGGGTCGATGGTCTGCGACCGAACAGAAGTTACCGATCAATGTGCTGGAATTGAGAGCAATCTACCTAGCCCTCATTCAGTTCCAGGATCAACTAGCCTCACAACACGTTCTCATCCGCACGGACAACGTAGCGGCGAAAGCCTATATCAACAGGCAAGGAGGGTCCAGGTCATCACGTCTTCAGAAGGAGGCACACAAGATCATCGGCTGGGCGGAGGACAACCTTCTCTCGCTACAAGCAGAACACATCAAGGGAATACTCAATGTGGAAGCAGACTGGCTGAGCCGGGAGTCTCTTCACCCAGGGGAATGGTCTCTCAACAGGGAGACCTTCAACCTCCTCGCAGAACACTTCGGAACTCCAATGGTGGATCTGTTCGCCTCTCCACGGAATCACCAAGTACAGAGGTTCTTCACCAGATACTTCCACCCAGCGGCAGAGGGCACAGACGCCATGACATCGCTGTGGCCCAGAGGACTCCTATATGCCTTCCCTCCACTTCCAGTGCTGCCCAGACTACTGAGACGAATACAGGACCAGGCAGCAACGCTGATTCTCGTAGCTCCGTACTGGCCCAGGAGACCTTGGTTTTCGACTCTGCTATCGCTGTCGACCCATCCTCCATTCCGCCTGCCATTACGCCCGGATCTACTGCTTCAGGGACCGATCTGGCATCCTCACCCGGAGTGGTGGTCTTTGACCGGCTGGAGATTGAGCGGAGATCGCTACTCCAAGTAGGTTATCCGATAGAGATCGTGGACACCATGCTAGCTTCCAGGAAAAGATCCACGAATAGGATCTACAATTCAACGTGGAAAGCTTTTGTTCGCTGGAGCAAACGTAAGAAAATTGACCCACTGTCCCCAATGATTGGAGACATCCTGGGTTTCTTACAAGAGGGGTTGGACAGAGGCCTAAAACCTCCCACCTTGAAGAAGCAAATAGCGGCTATCAGCTCAATAATCCCTAAAATAGGAACGTCTTCATTGTCTACGCATCCTCATATTAAAAGGTTTCTTCGGGGAGCTGCTCTACTGCATCCCTCTGTAGTACATCGCTTCCCGACCTGGAGGCTACATGTTGTGCTCAAGGCTCTCACTAAACCTCCTTTTGAGCCCTTGCGTGACATTTCTCTCAGATGGCTAAAATTAAAGACAATATTCTTAGTGGCAATTACATCAGCACGTCGGATCTCTGAGCTGAGTGCGCTGTCCATCAGGTCAGATCTATGCATTTTCCACAAAGAGAAGGTGGTTCTCCGGATGGATCCTTCCTTCCTCCCCAAAGCCTATTCGACCTTTCATCGAGCACAGGAGATCATCCTTCCATCGTTCTGTCCGGACCCTAAGCATCCTAGGGAACGAGACTGGCACACCCTTGATGTGCGCAGGGCGCTCAAGGCATATATTGTCAGGACAGAAGTATTCCGCCAAACACAGTCACTATTCGTCAACATTTCCACTCCTAAGTTAGGACAAAGGATGTCTTCTTCTTCTATTGCCTATAGTATCAAGACCTGCATTAGCGAGGCGTACAAGACACTCGGGTTGGAAGTTCCAGCCGGCATCACGGCACATTCCACTAGGAGCGCAGCTACGAACGCGGCCTTCAGGAGGAATGCTTCCGTAGAAGAGGTCTGCAAAGCGGCTACGTGGTCCTCAGTGTCAACATTCGTCAAACATTACCGATTACATACGTACTCGTCGGCGGACGCAGCATTTGGTAGAAGAGTCCTGCAACACATCGTAGAGGACGAAGATCATCTCCCACCCGAATCTTGAAGGGACTGCTTTGGGAGCACCCAGGATGTCCTCCGACTCAGAGGGAGAACGGCCCCTTGGATACTCACCGTGAAGGGTCCTTCTCCTCTGAGGTAAGGAGGACATCCTGCCCTCCCGAGCTCTTCGTCCTCTGTCTGAGTGTTTACTAACATGATCCTATTCATTCTCTTCTACCTCTGAACTAATTAATTAACGGCTACAGTTTGTCTGTTTTCTTTACCTTGTCTAGTAGTTTAAAGTTATGACAGGGTTCATAGTTAGTAACAGCTGACGCTGTTCTTTACTTACAAGTTCCTATCGTTTCAGTGTCAAAGTTGGTAGAGTTATTTGCTGTATGGACTGCTGTGGGGAGACCTCCGGAACTGAGAGCTAAGGGGGTGTTCCCACATACATCCACAGGAAGAGGAAGAAAGATCAACTTTCCTGCCTCCCCGATTGGACGGTGGGAAACACCCAGGATGTCCTCCTTACCTCAGAGGAGAAGGACCCTTCACGGTGAGTATCCAAGGGGCCGTTCTCCTAGAGCAGTTTCTTGTTAAGCAGGGGGTGTGCCGTCAGAGCCGATGGAGACAGACGGGCGCTGAGCAAGCTCCGTCCCTCCCTTGAACTAAATCCCTGACAATTAGCATCACAACACTCCCTTCACATCACCTAATAATGGGTAAGCAGGACAACAAAAAAAGCTGACTTCTAAGGCTGCAGAAAAGCTTCGGGAATTCTTTCCTGCACGGAGCCTGCCCGCACGGTGGGAAAAGCCTAACTGCGAGCAAAGCTTTTATTCTCCCAAAATTAATATTCTTATTCCGCACTATACCTGTCTCATTACCCTGTAACATAACAAAGCATTGCCAAGTTATAATTAATAATTTCCTTTGGAATTACAAAAAACCAAGCCTCTCATTCCACATACTTAGACAAAATACCTGCAGTGGTGGTTTCAAATATCCAGACATCACACTATATTCACACTCCATTAATCTTTCTAAAATAGCACAAATATTAAGTAATAAAGAACAATCAGCCTGGTCTCACATATTGGAACCTCTTTATACTCCTGTGTCCCTACAAAAATCTCCCTATAAGAGATATTTTGGTCTAAAAGCAATCATCGCCCATCCCAAATCAATAATAATATATTTTTGATAAATGTACTTAAAATTTGGGATACTTATAGATCAAAACTAACTCCCAGCGTCTCACAATAAACCCCTGTCCTATCACAGGAATGGTTTCCTCCTGGCAATATAAAAGCCAGCTGCAATCACTGGAAGCTACTAGAAAATATAAGATTATTAGCCATAACATCACACAAAGGCCTCTTAGCTAAAAATGAACTAGAAGAAAAACTGAATAACACTCTTCCTTGGTTCACCTACCTTCTGCTGTCACATACGGCATTTCAGATCAAATTAACAGACATTCTAATCAAACCCAAGACAAAATTTGAAGAAATCTTAGACTCTAACAGTAAGTTTAAAAAAGGATTCATCTCTAAAATCTATAATATTACCATACACCTCAATAAAACTGAAATATATAACTATCAAACTAAATGGCAATAAGATTGCAACACAATCACACAAACAAACTTTTATTAAAAATTCAACCCTGTACAAAAGAGAGATAAATACTTATACACATAAATGTAGTACAGTAGTTATTAATTCTAAGACAAAATACCAGCATTTGCTAAATGAAGTTCATTATCAACCTTTATGATTATTTACTATCTTGCGTTTAAAGCGTACTAGTCTTTGAAATTGCTGCTTGTCCTAATACATTGCAAACCCTTCAAATCCCAAGGTCAAGGTTCCAAATGTAAGAACTTGTGGTAGATTGATGGGACTGATTGTGAGCCAGTGACAGTAAGATAGTCCATAAATGGATACCATTTTTCCACAAAATTTGATGGTTTGGGGTATTGTGAAGCCTGTTGTAGCCTATCCGTGATTTTTTCCATGGCCATGTGTTCCCGTATTTTATTAAACCACGCGGTTACGGCAGGTGGATGTGGGGATGTGTGCAGCCTGCTGCTATAGCTGTTTTAGCAGCAACCAAAAGGGAAGTAATCAAGTCTTGTCTTATTTGTGGTATTTGAAGACCTTGCCACATATCCAAAAAGATAAGTTCCGGTTTTAGAGGGATATCATAACTTGTTACAATTTTGATCTTTTGCAAAATTTTAACCTAGAAGTCCTTAATATATTTACATTGCCACCAACAGTGAGCAAAAGAGCCCACTTTGCCACAATTTTTCCAACAAAGAGGCGATTTATTCGATGTTAGTCTTGACAGCATTTGTGGTGTGAGATACCATTGATGGATTATCTTATATGTTTGCAAATTAGTGCTTATGACTTGTGAACTGATTAGCCTCGATGCCCAATTTTTTTCCCAGTCATTCGCTGATATTTGAATGTCACAATCTAGTTGCCATTTTTGATATATTGCTAGGTTATCTGTTTTGTTTATTTTAATAAGAATCTTACTATATAATTGAGTAAGCATATGTCAGACAACTCACTTTATACCCTGGTGCACCACCAGAGGGCGTTGCCATAGAGGGAAGCTTAGGCAAGGCACCATGTTCCTCCAGAAAACGTGCCAAACCCCAGGCCAGGAGCAGGATGGGAGCAGGTGGCAATGCCCGCCTCCTGCTTTCACCCAGCTGGTATTAGAAGTGAGGCAGGTGGCAATGCCCACCACCCAACTTAACCCAGCTGATAGTAGGAGTGGAGCAGGTGGCAATGCATAACCCTTGCCTTAACTCAGCTGGTATTAGGAGCAGAGCAGATGGCAATGCCCACTCCCCATCTTAACGCAACTGGTATTAGGAGTGGAGCAGGTGGCACTGCCCGCCGCCTTACCCCAGGTGGTATTAGGAGCGGAGAAGGTGGCAATGCCACCCCTGACCTTTACCTAGCTGATATTAGGAGCGGAGCACTTGGCAATGCCCACCCCCCTTCACCCAGCTGGGATCAGAAGCACAGCAGGTGGCTTTGCCCACCCATTGCCTTAACGCAGCAGGTATTAGGAGCGGAGTAGGTGGTAATGCCCAGTCCCCACTTTAACCCAGCTGGGATCAGGAGCAGAGCAGGCGACAATACCCATCCCCCTTCATCCAGCTGGAATTAGGAGCAGATCAGATGGCAATGCCCACCCTCCTTCACCTGACTGGGATCAGGAGTGGAGCCTTAACCCAGCTGCTGTTAGGAGTGGAGTAGGTGGCAATGCCCACCCCCACCTTAACCGAGCTGGTATTAGGAGTGGAGTTGGTGGCAATGCCCTCCCCTGCCGTAACCCAGCTGGTATTAGTGGCAGAGCAGGTGGCAGTGCCCACCCCCCGTCATCACCCATTTGGGATCAGGAGTGAGGCAGGTGGAAATGTCCACCTTGTGCCTTCACCTGGGTGGGATCAGGCGCAGGGCAGGAGGCAATGCCCTTCTTCCCTTCACCTAGCTGGGATAAGGATCAGAGCAGGTGGCAATGCCTGCCCTCTTCAACCTACTGGAATAAGCATGCAGCAGTGCCCACCCTTTCTTAAGAATTTGTCCCCAAAGTTCATTTTTTGTAACAGAGCCTGCAGATATGAAATTTCTATAGAATCAAAAGCTTTCTCTATGTCTAGAGAAAGTATAAGGCTTTCCATTTCCAATTGCTTACCTTTGGAGTGTGAAATAACATTTAGAGTTTTATATAATCTGTTAGATCCCTTTTAGGGATGAAACCAACTTGGTCTTGGTAAATATAGTTTTCGATAAACAGGTTAAGACGCTTGGCCAGGATTGACGTGAAAATTTTATAATCTGAATTTAAAAGAGATATTGATCTAAATGAACCCGGTTTTGATATGTATTTGCCTTGTTTCGGTATCACTATAATAGTGGCAGCCGACCATGTTCTTGGCAAGATGCCTGTTGCTATAATGCTATTGCATGTGTTTGCTAAGGGCTTTGCTAATGTATCAGAGTATCTTTTGTAAAATTCCATGGGGAGTCCATCCGGGCCCGCTGCTCTGTTAGATTTCAGGTTTCTTATTGCATCTTTAATCTCTTGTTCTATTATTAGGTCTTCCATTATTTGTTTATGCTCTTCAGCAAGCTCTTTTATTTTATGATTTTGCAGAAATGCGTGGATGTTCTCCATAGCTGGAGAAGTTGATGTATATAGTTGCATGTAGAAGTCCTTAAAGACTCGTGCTATTTCTTTTGATTTTGTTTTGATTTGATCATTTTGAGCTTGGATGGAGTTGACTGTTCTAGTTGCTAATTTGTCTTTGATCTTCCAAGAGATGGTACAAAGAGTTCTTGGAGTGGCTAACCAGTACTTTTGTTTTAAAAATATGAGATTTTTTTGTATTTGGTTTGTTTCCAGTGTTTCTAATAACTTGCGTTCGTGTGTAAGTTGTTGGTATATTTTCCCCCTCCCCTTTCTTTGTGCAGTCTTTCTAGGATATGAATTCTATTTGCTATTTCTAATTTAAGCAGTTTTTTGGATTTATTTACGTCTGATGACAGTGATGTTAGTTGTCCCGTTAGGACTGCTTTCATAGCATCCCAAATATTTTGTGGGGAGACATCATCAGTTTAATTCTCACTCAAATGTTGTGTTGAGGTAGGTCTGTATGATGTTTGCATTATTTTCATTATAGATTATTTTCATTATATTCTAGATTTATCTAGAGTCCACTGTATATCTTTTTCTGTTTCTGGGCCTAACAAGATTGTACAATTTACCCTTGCATGGTCTAAGTATAAAATACTTCCTATTTCGGATTCCAGCACGTTCCTAACTAGTTGGGGGAAAATCAAAATATAATCAACCCTGGTGCAAATTTGGTGACGAGGAGAGTAATATGTGAAGTTCTTTTCTGTTTTGTTTTTCAGTCTCCAAACGTCTATTAAGTATATTGAATTGATTCAATAAGTTTGCTAACTCAGTATTCTGATTTTTCCTTTTGGGCTTAACCTTACTAAAATATGTTCTGTCCAAATTGTGGTTTAAAATGTAGTTAAAGTCCCCACCTGCTATCACTGCTCCTTCTTGGAATTTGGAAAATGTTTGGAAAACCTGTTATATAAATCCTAGTTGGTTTAGATTAGGCGCATATAAAGAGGCTATTGTGTATATATTGTCAACTATTTCCCCTTTAACAAATATTTATCTCCCTCTTGGATCAATGAGAGTCGCTTTGAGGTTAAGCTTGACTTTTTTGGCTATAAGAACTGCTGTCCCTCTAGCCTTTGATGTACCTTTGGCATGAAATTGGTACTGCAGCCATGGAGCCTTTAATTCATTCTGATTCTTGCAGTGTAAGTGTGTTTCTTGCAAAAGTGTAACGTCTGATTGTAACTTTGCTAGGTTCGTCAAAACTCTCTTTTAATTAAATTGTTAAATTGTAATGGTATACAAAGTTATAGGATCAATTTATTATTGAAAAAAATAACAAACAACTTACAACAGAATACTATATTTACAGATACAACACGATTATAACAAATGGTGGCCCTTTTTCGAATTCATTAACAAAAAAGATCTGCAACCTCCAAATCGCCTATATCAAAACATTTTTAATTCGTAGACGTCAATAAATATTGGCGCAATGTCATATCTGTGTAACTAAACAATTGGTTAATAAATGACATGAGTTCTGTACCGAATTTAACTTATTAGTAGAAATGTATATAGTTATCTTAGTTGATAATGTTGTGTAAAATACCTTGGCTATTTTCACACTGCTTACCTTCCCTCAGAACGACCCGAAACATCGTACAAAAAATGTGGAAGATCGCGTTTTCTCGCACAAATCTCGTGCGAGAAAATGTGATCTTCTGCGTTTTTTGCGTCATGTTCCGGGTCGTTCCAAGGGAAGGTAAGCAGTGTGGAAACAGCCCTTATAACATGTGTTGCTATCCTCATTGGTATATATCATATGTATTTATATTGTTGTGTTTGAATAAAAATTTATTAGAAAAAAAAAGTTTCTTGTTAATTCAACACCTTTGGATTGTGGAAATGAGTCAAAATATAGCAGTATTTAAAAAAAAATTCTGCTGTGTATCTTAGCAATTTTACTATTTGGTCCTCCTTCAAGTGGTTGTGAAATTCTTTTTGATATCACAAGTTTGAGTCACAAACATAAAAGGGGGGGAAAGGTGTTTCCTTACTGCAGGAGATGTACCTTAAAGACACATCTCATAGTTTGAAATCAAAATAGTTTCTTAAGAGGTTCAGAGCAGCCGTTGGCTTCTGAAAGACGAGAAGGGTCAGAGGTACCAACTATCTGCAGTGTAAATGACAAATATAGATCCCTCAAAGGAGACACAGGCGAGGGGGGCGGGGCGTCGTGAGCGTGCATGCCAGACGCATGAAGTTCAGGCTCCTGACTCAAACTCCCTCCCGACTGATTTAATCAGCTTTTAACCCAAGCTCTTCATAACAAATCATGGGCAACACAGGAGGTAATAAAAATAAGACTTCAGAATTGACCGTACAAACGGTTAAAACCTTTTTCTCACCATCTGAATCAAAGAACGGGGCTGAGATGGAGCTGCATGCTGCAACCAAGATGGCTGCTGCCCCTGCCAGTCAGAAGGCAGATTACAAAGAAATCCAGGTACTGGAAGCTCACATTAATCTTAAACTAGATCAACTTGAGGAGAAATTTGCTAATCGGATGGAAAAGTTGCTTAAGCCTATGAATGAGCAGCTAACCCTCATTAATGAAACTCTTCAGCAAGTTACTAAAACAGCTGACTCAGCGTTAGACCTCAGCCTGTCTTTGCAAAAAGACGCGCGCATAATGCAAGCAAATGAATACTGGCTGAAAAATAAAATCATGGATCTAGAGAATAAAATAAAATACAATAATTTGAAATTCCGCGGATTTACAGAGTCAGATGAAGGCACAGCAGATTTAACTGCTTATCAGTTAAATCTGGCTGGCTTGCTCATGAGCTGCAGTTGGAGAAGGGGGTGGCACCAACCATATTGTCTGCTTACAGGCTGGGTTCCCCTCGAAATCTGAGAGCAAATGCTAACAGAGACATTGTTGTCCGCTTTTTGGATTCCCGTACCAAAGAAAAAATCATTCAAGAAGCAAGGAAAAGAGGCACGTTTTCTTTTCAAGGGAAAAAAATACAAGTCTTCCAGGACCTGTCAAATGAAACGCTGCTGCATAGGAAAGAGCTTAAGCCTGTCACCTCAACGCTAACTAAAGCAAATATCAGATACAAGTGGGTGTCATCGACTAAGCTACAGGTTGCACATCAAGGCAGAGTTCTTCATGCAGTGGATATAGTCTCTGGCCTGAAACTTCTCACCGATTTGAACTTGCCAACCCAAGACTTGATCGTCAACCCAGCAGAAAACATCTCGGCTCAAAACCTTCCCACTCAAGAGAGATGGATCACAATCCCCACGAAATCATCTTCTTGAGCTAGAGATTGTTCACCAATGTCTCCTGTTTGACTCGGCTTTTGATGCGAAGAGCTTGCAAGGAATAAGGGGGGTGGGGGAGGGGGGGAAGGAAAAGAGGGGGAAAATTTTGGCTTGTTTCTTTTTTGTCTGAGAACTGACTGTTCTCTTCTGTCGCTACCCTTATCTTTTTTCTTTCTTTCTCTCGCTGCCCTTCACCCTTTCATCTCCAGCTATTTCATCTTTTTCTTGCCAATCTGTGGTCGGGGGGGGGGAGTGGGAGTTACCTGTTTTTCATTCTAGTTCCCAAATTTCTTAGGGACCTCCAGATATAGGGAGGTAAAGATTTCTTTCCTCCCTATTAGTAGTACAGGAAATTTCTTTCTGTGCTTCTGGAGGGGTTAGCTCTTTGGTTTCAAGGAGCTATAGTTTAGGTTAGTTATGTCTAAGTTGTTACTGGTTGGGGGGTGTTTTGGGTTAGTTGGTACTGTTAATGTTTTCCCCTGGAAGGTCTGGTCATTCTTAGCTTCCTATGGTAAGCCGTGCAAGGTAAAGGAAGAAGCAGTTCTTCATTCTAGAGCTGTATTTCTTTTGTCTGAGTTTATTACTTGTACTCTGCATCAGCTTAGCCTCTTCACAATGTTAGGTCATGACAGGGAAAATTAAAATTGTTACTTTCAACTGCAGAGGCTTAAATAACCCCATTAAGCTCAAACGTGTTTCCACAGCTTTAGCACAGCAGAATGCAGATATATTATTTTTACAGGAGACCCATTATAAAAAGGAAATGCCTCAGATACTGAAATCTAATAGATTTAATTTGCAGTTCCAAGCTCCTGGCTCCTCAAACGCAAGGGGGGTTGCAATTGTATTTTCGAAAAATATCAAATTTCAATGGGTAGACTCTGAAGTGGACCCTAGAGGAAGGTTCATATTTATCAAAGGGAACCTGGAGGGGACAAGGGTAACCCTAGCTTCGATTTATGCGCCTAATGATAAGCAACTTGATTTTTTGCATGAAACCTTTGCCAACCTATGTATGTTTGCTGAAGGTGAGATTCTGATTGGGGGGGACTTTAATTGTATAGCTGATTTAAATCTGGATCGGTCCCAGAGGGATGGGAGACGTTGCAAGAAAATACCACGTCAACTGAAACTACAAATGTTGTTCGATAAATTTGCTTTTAAGGATGTCTGGCGAGCTCACCATGGAGTAGAGAAAGATTTCACTTATTTTTCAGCCCGGCATCAAGTTCATACCAGAATCGATTTTATTCTGGCCTCCAGTAAACTTTATCAAAATTTAATTTCTTCTAATATTGGGAGTAAAATCTGGTCAGATCATGCCTGGGTGGAAAGTCGCTTGAATTTAGATGATAAAATAAAACAAGAAACTCATTGGCTATTAAATAAATCTCTTTTATTAAACCCATCTATACATAAAGAAATAGAGAAAGTACTTGAAAATTATTTTAAAGAGAACGTTGCAGGGGAGGTCTCCCAGGCAACAATTTGGGATGCTATGAAGGCAGTGGTCAGAGGGAAAATCATCTCAGTAGCCTCCTTCTACAAGAAAGAAAGAGAGAAATTCAGATTGGACATTTTAAGCAAAATCCAAGCACTAGAAATTAAGCATAAAAAATTTAATAATAAAAAAGTTTACAAACAACTTCTGCTCGAAAGAAAGAAGTTGGAATCTCTAGAGTCCTCTAAAATCAAGAAGAACTTACTTTTCTTAAAACAGAAATTTTGGCACAGAGGTCCTGGAACACTTCGCTTGCTTGCTTGGAAAGTGAAAAAAAAGATCTCAGCCCACCAAATTAATCTGATTAAAAAAGGCAATAAGGATTATACTTCCAATAACAGGGAAATGTTGGAAGTATTTTACAACTTCTACTCTAAGCTCTATAGAACCACAAACCCATTTATATCTGATATTGACAACTTCTTAGCATCCTGCACCTCCCTAAAAAGTCTTACGCCAGCGCATAGGGAATTCTTGGAGTCGCCCATTTCTCTCCAAGAAATCACAGAGATTATCAAGAAGCTTAAACTTAACAAAACTCCCGGCAGGGACGGTTTTCCTGCCGAATTTTATAAAAGCTTCACACATAGCTTAGCAGAACCACTCAGGCTGACTTGCAATGCAATTCTTACCCAGGGCATCTTCCCTCAGTCATGGAATGAAGCCTCAGTCATTGTGATCCCCAAAAAAGGTAAAGATGTCACCCTCCCATCATCCTATCGTCCGATTTCTTTGCTGAATCAGGATGCTAAAATCTTTACAGCTATATTGGCCAACAGATTAAACAAAATCATTAATCATTACGTTCACCCTGACCAAACCGGCTTCATTCCACACAGAAACATGGCAGACAATGTGCGTAAATCTCTTAATATGATCAATCATTGCATTACCTATCAAATGGAGGCTCTCTTGTTGTCACTTGATGCAGAAAAAGCGTTTGACAGCTTGGAAACTAATTACCTTCTGAGACTCCTGTCAAAAATGGGTTTTGGCCAAACTTTTATACGATCAATCAGCTTACTTTATGCCAACCCTACGGCCCGGTTAAAAATAAATGGTATAAATTCAAAGGATATTAAACTTACAAGAGGGACCAGGCAGGGCTGCCCCTTGTCACCACTACTGTTCGCCCTTGCTATAGAACCTCTGGCGGAATCCATAAGACAATCAGCTGAGATCAAAGGCATTAGAATAAAAAGTCATGAATATAAAATTTCTCTCTTTGCTGATGATATGGTTCTGTATATCTCTCACCCTTCTGCTTCATTACCTCCCTTGGAAGACAAGTTACATACCTTTGGTCAACTATCAGGTCTTAAAATTAATAAATCTAAATCTGAAATTTATCCTATTAATTTATCCCCAGACACACAAGCTCAGATAGCCTCCAATTATGAATACCAATGGATCAGCAAGAACTGGGTCTATTTAGGAATCACGATCCCTGTCAACCTAGCAAATTTAAAGGAATCTAATTTTAAAACCCAAGAACTCAAAGTTATAGGTGAATTTAAAGAATGGAGCAAGTTGACTTTATCCTGGGCTGAAAGAATACAACTGGTCAAAACCATGATTTTACCACTTTTCTTATTTAATTTTCGTATGCTGCCTATTAATCTCACTGATCAAGATATCCAAAAGTGGCAAACTCTTATAAATAAATTTATTTGGGCTAATAAACGTCCTAGACTTAATTTTTCAACCATGAAACGTTCAACCAAAAAGGGTGGCTTGGCTATTCCAGACCTAAAATGTTATTATATGGCAGCACAGCTAGCAAACATAGTGCTTCTTTTGCATTCCTCAGATAGTTCAGACTGGACATATGCTGAAACTGCACATCTTCTTCCCCATGATATAAAGGATATAATTTGGACAGACCCTAAACACAGGCCTACCCAAACTCTTGCCAATCCATTTTTGAAATCTACTATATCTGTATGGGACAGGGTAAGAAACTATCTAGCTCCTACACCGTCACCACTATCATCCTTCCTGGACCAATCGTGGTTTCCACCAGGTCAGGATTTAATTTCATTTCAGCAATGGAAGGTAATTAAGAAATCTAGGATCATTGACATCACCAAACATGGGGCCATCCTAACTAAGGAGCAAATAGAAGGGGATACAGAGGTTGTGGTCCCTTGGTATCAATACTTACAATTATCTCACCTTATAGGCAGCCAATTATTTGTCGACTCCTGGAAACGGGAGTTTACAGATTTTGAACGTTTATTAAGAAAAAATAGAACCTCATCGTAAAGGCCTCATAGCTAGCATCTATTCTAATTTAAACTCACAGAATGATCAATCCTCATTAAGGTACCAATTGAAATGGAATACGGACTGCAGTACCCCCTTAACAGAGGAGCAATGGTCCACAATATGGTCTGGCAAGCCCCTAAATTCGAACGCAATCAATATCAAAATGTCTTCTTTTAAATTGTTGTCGAGATGGTACATGACTCCTCAATTACTACACCAAATCAATCCCAATTTAACACCGCTCTGTTGGAAAAAGTGCGGTCAAATTGGTGACTATATCCATTTGTGGTGGTCTTGCCCCAAGATCCAATCATTCTGGGACTTAATTTCAAGGAAAATTAAGGAGATTTCAGATCATGAACTGCTCATGACTCCAGAATCTATTTTGCTGGGTCTTTGGGAAGACCCTGCCGTACCAAAGGTGCGCAAAAATTTAATATTTATGTTACTTGCTGCTGCAAAAATGCTTCTAGCAGCACACTGGAAATCAGACAAGCTTCCGAAGCTACAACAGTGGGTTCAGAAAGTATGGGATATTTTTATTATGGAAAAAATAGCAGACCACCTTCATTCTATTGATAAACCACAGTATCAGTCATCATTCTTTACGCAATGGTTGCCCTTTTTGAATTACTTATACAATACTAATCAACTGCCTAATGCTGACATCAATACTTTTAGCTTCTTAGCTATATTATGAGAATATCTCCTCACTGTTCCCCCTTGCACTGTTTTTGTAGTCTATTACATTGGCTTTGTTATTGTTATTGACCGTTCCAAGGTTTGTTTCTTGTATTATTGTTATATGTATTTATGAATATTGTAAATTGTAAAATGAAAAATAAATAGTTAAAAAAAAAAAAGGAGACACAGGCTGGTTTAAATTAACAATTTGTAGGTTTAATTAACAATTTGTATTTCCCTCTCAGAAGCTTATTTAGATCTCATGATGTGACTGATGTCTGGATGCAGCTTCGTGGGGCAGAAAGATCCCAGTTTATTCTTGCATGAACCTCTTCTTAGCCACCCATATTCCCGGCTAAGTCAAATAAAACAAGCCAAGGCCTGAGCAGAACATTGCTGCGTATCCTGTTGGATTCCTCCCAAAGAAACAGATGGAAAAGGACTAGATTGGAAATGAAACGATTGCATATTGTTACACAGCTGAGAACATTGAGTCTGAAATCAATTTGTTCGCAATATGAGAAGCCAAGTCTCGCTGCCAGTAGTCTGGGATGCAAATGCCCAAGCCGTGCTTCTGGTGAAAAACAACAAAGGGACAAAACAATACTAGGCGTAATGCAGGAAGTAAAGGCCTGGGACAAAAATGTCAGCAAATGGACAATTAAAATGGTGGGATCCTTATTTTAAACAGGAAAAATTGAACCTGCTAAAACTGAATCAAAATGCAAAAAGTCCTTCTAAGAGGAAAACTGGTTTATATATTGCTCACTACAGAAAAACTACTAATAGCAAAATAGTTGAAATGCAAGAGACCCCCCCCCACACACACACACACAGACACACAATCCAAGAACAGTACATTAAAATATGGGAGACGTTAATGGTTTATAAGATCTCCTTCCAGTGGAGAAGGATGGCAAACCCCTTCATGAAAAACAAAAATGAACCTAAATGCAACATTGTAGAAACTTGAGTACACAGGGCTCATTTCCTATGTTAAGTAGTATTTTGTATTGCAACCTGGCACTTCCAGAAAACCCCCAAAACTTGTTCTATGACTTATGTCAGTGATACTTATCACATCAAAGAATAATTTACTTCAAATTAGATGACCGTACCAAATACTTGCTTGCATTTATCCAGAGGTTTGAATTGCAGAATTGTGCATTCAGGGACCAACAGGTTTGAACCTGCCTGTTGCTCAAAAGTTTACTCACAGCTGGGGGGTGGATTGAGTGCTGATTCCCACCACCCCAAGCAAAATAGCTACACAATGAAGTTGCAAAAGGGAGAGGAGAAAAATCTGCTTTCTCTTCTGTCCCCTCCAAGTTGGGTGGGAACAGAAACAATGCTTTTAATCTCTGCATTGCAGAATGGAGGAAAGAAGGAGCTAATTTCTCTTCCCTCCCTTCCAAGCTGGGTAGGGACAGCTTTTAATCTTTGCATTGCAAAAGGCAGAGAGAGTGCTTGTTTCTCTTCCTTCCCTTCAGGTTGGGAAGAGAGATGCGGTGCGTTTTTATCTCTGCTCTGGCTGTGGAGAGCTGTTTTTATATCTCACCATGAGGGCTTCAGAGGAGATAGAATAAAGGAAATGCCAATTCCAGTTCAAAGAGAGGGACACAGAATTGCACTTACGCCTTCCTTTAAGAAGAAGGAAAGTCTCTTCAGAAGGAGGAAATTTAGTGCAAAGAAACAGAAGAAGCTTCTTAAACATAGTAAAGGGAGCCAGTGAGGTGTAGTGGCTTGAGTGTTGGATTAGGATCTGGGAGGCCTAGGTCTAAATCCCCACTCTGCCAAGAAAGCTTGTTGGGAGACCCTGGAGACACACTCTCAGCCTAACCTACCTTACAGGGTTGTTGTGAATAGAAAATGGCGGAGACGAGAACAATGGAAGCTGCTTTGAGGAGAAAGACCACAAATAAATGAAGTAAATCAATAAACGGACCCTTCGCTGCCATTTCCCCATATCAGTGCCCAAAGAAGCTTTGTGCCCCATCCCCCTGATTCAAAGCACACGTTTGTTCATTGAAATGCACCCTCCAAATCATTACTCTGGGCAGTTTTTATTGGTGTTTCATAACAATTCACTTTTCAGATTCTTTGTATTTATTGTTGTTCGGAAACTAGGTTGATTATTGCATCAATCCTTCTGTTAAGCACTGTATTTTGTTACTTATTACTTAGTGCTTTTTTTGGTCAGAGATCCTGTCTGATCAGAGAAAGCATTAAAGCAGCAATCTATACAGAATCTGGAATGGTAGAAAAGTTGCTCTGATTTCTCTGGGAGCCACAGGAGGGTGACAGTGAGCCACTAACCTTTTATGACAGGCTGAATAACAGCATGCTGAATGAATAGAGATAAAGTTGCAGATTTTTACGTGCTTCTGGTAATTCCTTTTGAGCAGCAGACGTGATGACAGAAAAGTAGAAGGGGGCAGAAAGTTTAAGACAGCTCAGGTTTCCTTACTCTGGTGAAAACATAGTTTCATTGTAAGTTTCCATAAGTCAAATTTTTTTATTACGACTACGACTACTACTACCTTATGTTATCACAGCCGCCAGATGTTTGGGCTGGAATTTTTGGTCCATCACTGACTCATATTTTATTGAAGAATCTAGGGGTCAGTGAGGTATCGCCTTAGTATTTGGCATGTTTCAAGTAGGACTGTGTGCAAACATCTGACCTAATGAAGCTACAACAGAGTGCTGGCTGGAAAAAAATCCATATCTCTTTTTAAAATATCACTTCTCACCTTTTCCCCAAGGATTTCAGGCTCTTTATGGCTTTCTGCCCCTAATTTTATCTTTACAGTGTCCCTAAGAGAGAAGTTAGGTGAGAGAGACAGATCCAAGGTCAACAAGTGAGCTTCCATGGCAGTGTGGCAATTTGCACCCAGGTTTCCCTTGTTCAAGTCTGACACAGTGCCCTCTGTTACACTAGAGCATGGGTTCCCAACCCTGTTGAAATTGTGGGCACATTTGAAATTTTGACAGCATGTAGTACAAACCATAACAAAATGGCTACCATGGGGTGGGACCAGTCTCAAAATGGCTGCCATGTGAGTCTCAAAATGTTGCCAGTCTCAAAATGTTGCAAGATTCCACAAAATGTTAGAAGTTCCAACTGAAGCATCTTCATATGATGGAGGCAGCTATTTCTGAATGGGGGCTCTCTGCAGAGACAAAAGAGATGCATCAAGGGTTATTCTGAAACAGCTTCTACTCCAGTGAGGTGGGGAGATGATAGGGTAGGCTGTTTGCTTTGATGGTTGGATCTTTGCTTTGGGGAAAGAGCTAGCAGCCCCAAGAAACATTTTGAAAGGTGCCGTGACACCCAAGGGCACCACATTGATGATAACTTCACTAGAGTGTTTCCTACCAGCCAGATCCAATCCAACAGCATCTGCCGGGTTAAAAAAGAAGAAACACTCAGATCCGAGCCATGTGGAGTCAAAGGATTGAGAGTCCAAGAGATTGGCGTCGAAGCCTTTGGATCCGAAACATTTGGATCTGAAGCTGTTGGATCCAAGAATGGGTGAAGCCAAGAGTCTGACTCCGAGGACCTCGGAACCAAGGGCCGTGGATCCAAAAACCCTGGATCCGAGGAGTGTGGATCATCCCTCGGAGCCACTGGATTTGCGCAGCCCCCAGCAAAAGGCTAAATGTAAGACAAAGCATCTGGAGGCTGCTCCTGAGGTTAGACCTCGGACCCCGTCCTTATCGAGGTCTCCATCTTACCACTCCTTGGCAGAGGATGGTGAATTGCGGGAGGAACTTGACCCAGAGTACTCCTGGCATTCTGATGCTGAGGATCGTCAGCACTTTTCTTGGCACCGTAAATCGACATGGTCTCGTTCCATGCCGACTGGCTATAGGTTGGATCTCGGCAAACCTTATCGCGCACATTCAGTAGCCTCAAGGTTCGAAGCCTTTGAGGAGCATAGAGGATCAAAATCACCTTATGAGGTCCCTGAATCAGCCATGTCCTATAGGCTCTCAGAGGGCAGAGACCACAGCTCTAGCCCAGTGTTGGACCCTTCACCGGATAAAGCGGTCATGGGAGCCGGTTTCTCCTAATGAGGACTACTGGCTATATATGGAGCAGATGCTACGGATGGCCCAGTCCTTGGAAATAGAAGTATCAGCTGTGGATCCTAAGCCTAAGGACAAGATCCTACAGCATCTTTATTCAGGAAATCCATCTAATGTCGCATTTCCCAATTTTGAAGGCTTGGCGGAGCTAGTTAACACCATTTGTGAAAAACTGACCTTGGCCCACCCAACGCCCAGGAAGTTGGAAGGTCTCTACAAGACCAGGGAGGATGTTTGTGCCTTCTTGTTCAGCCACCCTCTTCCCTTGTGCCTGGTAATGGAGGAGATGCAGGCATGTCTGAGATAGGGCACGCATACGACACCTGCTGACAAGGAAAGCTGGAAACTTGACGCCTTAGGGAAAAAGTTGTGTGCTTTAGCAGCCCTGAACGTGAAGATTGCGAACTACATTGCTATAATGGGAGCCTACCAAATTTTCCTATGGAACCATCTGGCATCATTCATCAAAAAGCTCCCGGAAGACCAAAAAATCTTTGCCAAGGTTATACAGGAAAAGGCCTTGAAGCTGTCTAAACAGCAAATTAATGCGGGGCGTAATTCCATTGACACTTATGCCAGGGCTCTAGCAGCCTCTGTGGTACTAAGGAGGCATGCATGACTCCGAACTATGATCTTGCTCCTGGAAACGAGGAGTAAAATTGAAGATCTTCTTTTCAAGGGAACAACAATATTTCCGGCCAAGACCGACGACTACCTTTCCCAAAAGCAAAAGGGTTGTCAGATGGCCTGTTCATACGGTGCGATTCCCAAACAACCAACGACTCAATGGTACCCATACCGTCAGCAACAACTTTATAGAGGGAAGCCCTATTGCTACCATCCGTATCCTCAATATACTCACAGACAGCACCAGCCTCAGCAGGGGCAATATCAAAGGAAGCGACAGGGCCAACAACCGGCACCTAATAAGGAAGTGCAAGGGCAGAATCAATTTTGACTAGAACTGGACCAGTCTGTTATGTTTGGAAACAGACTGGCATTGTTTTCTTTGGCTTGGGAATAAATCGCCTCTGATAGTTGGGTGTTAACAAACTGTTAAATTTGGTTATAAAACTGAATTTTCTTGTTACCCGACTCAGGCACCTGTAACAAACTGGGTCTATTTGTTACTTTTAAGAAACCATCTCTTTCTCCTTCCAGGAGGGTTCAGTTTATAGGTGCTGTATTGGATAGCATTGAGAACGGGTTTTCTCTCTCAGGAACGGGCTGACAGAATCCGCAAGATGGTGAACCAGTTTTGCCACCGCCAGTTCCAATCTGCCATGAATATCCAAACCTTGCTAGGTTTGATAGCGGGTACCACATCTGTCACCCCCTTGGCCAGGTTGCACACGTGCTGGTTACAGTTGTGGTTTCTATCTGTACATGATTTCCACCTGTTAAAGAGAGACTGCCTCAATAGTCACTCCAATTAGTACTAGCTGAGTTAATGCGGGCCCCTTTCGAACCCCTGGCTAGTTATAGCCTGTTACTGTTGTCACTGAAGGTCGCATTTCTAGTAGCCATCACTTCTGGTAGGCAGGTAAGTGAATTAGCACCATTATGCTTTAACCCGCCCTTTTTGAAAATCCATAAAGGGAAGGTAGTCTTGAGACTGGACCTTAAGTTTAGGTAGCGAAGGTAGTGAGTCAAATGCATTTGGCACAAGATACTGTACTCCCAGTATTCTTCCCTAATCCTTCCTCTGACTCGGAAAGGACATTACACTCCTTAGATGTTCAGCAGCGTTTAGGAAGGATAACCATTTATTTGCGTGTTATGCTGGGCCCAAAAAAGGACGTAAAGCCACTGCTCAGTTGATAGCGCGATGGGTAACTCTCCAGAATAGGAACTATCTTGCGGGGTTCTGCAGGACGCAATCTTATCTCCCATGTTATTCAACCTCTACGTAAAGCCTTTAGGAGAACTCATTCGCAGCCATGGAGTGGGATGTCACCAATATGCAGACGACACCCAACTCTGTATCTCGCTATCCAGGTCCCCACAGGATGCAATAGAAACCTTAGATTGCTGCCTGACAGCCATGGAAAAATGGCTGAAAAACAACAAATTGAAATTGAACCCAGACAAGACTGAAGCGATGCTTGTTAGGAAGGCAGAGATCCTGAAAGACATTGTACTCCCCACTTTCGATGGAGTTCATCTGACCCTTGCAGACTCAGTTAAGAGGCTAGGAGTTAACCTGGATCCAGCGCTACTACTAGAAAAACAAGTTAAGGCAGATGCAAAAAATGCTTCCTACAACCTCACTCTAGCCTGGAAGATGGCTTCTTACTTTGTCATGGCCGACCTGGCCACCTGGATCCATGCTATGGTAACATCAAGGCTTGACTAGTGTAATGCACTATACATTGGTCTCCCATCTAAGTTAACTAGGAGGCTCCGGTTAGTGCAAAATGCTGCAGCTCGACTGTTAGCAGGAGCAAGAAGGAGCAGGAGCATCACTCCCATCCTACAGTCCATTGGCTACCCATCAGTTACTGTGCTCAGTTCAAGGTATTGATTATTACATACAAAGCTCTTCATGGCCTTGACCCAACATACCTATGGGACTGCCTCCCTCCCTATGCCCCTCCACGGCAGCTTCGCTCATCTGAACGGGGTCTCTTGCAGGTGCCAGGCTGCACATGGGTGAAATCAACAGCAGCCCGTACACGAGCTTTCTCTGTGGTGGCTCCTACCCTGTGGCACGACTTGCCCATTCTCCTGGCTTTCTGCTAATGATGCAAAACTGAATTATTCAAAAACGCTTTTTACTCAAATAGGAGGGCTGTATTGTAGGGATGGGGACTCAGATGCTTCGCTAATGAGTTAGGAACTGTAGACTTCACCGCTATGTTGCCTTACATAATAATAATAATAACATTCAATTTATATACCGCCCTTCAGGACAACTTAATGCCCACTCAGAGCGGTTTACAAAGTATGTTATTATTACCCCACAACAAACACCCTATGAGGTGGGTGGGGCTGAGAGCTCCAGAGAACTGTGACTCGCCCAAGGTCACCCAGCTGGCCTCAAGTGGAGGAGTGGGGAATAAAACCCGGCTCTCCAGATTAGAGTCCCGCGCTCTTAACCACTACACCAAACTGGCTCAAACATATTATCGTTGCTTTAAATATGTACTCCTATGTACTACCTGTGCTTTATGTTTGCTTTATGTTGTCTAATGTCAGTCCTAGAAGTGATTATGTTCTGTTTCAATATTTTCTTCTACTTTGTATTGGATTCTTGCTAATGCTATGTCTTTTTAAACTTGTATCTATTTACCCTATGGCATTGCCATGTGGCAAATGAGGTTCAATGTAGCCAAGTGCAAAGTAATGCACATTGGAACCAAAAATCCAAAATATAAATACAAGTTGATGGGGTCTGAACTGGCGGAGACTGACCAAGAGAGAGATCTTGGAGTCATGATAGATAACTCACTAAAAACGTCAGCACAGTGTGTGACTGCCATAAAAAAAGCTAATGCTATGCTAGGGGTTATTGGGAAAGGGATTGAAAACAAATCAGCTGGTATCATAATGCCTCTGTATAAATCGATGGTGAGGCCTCATTTGGAGTACTGTGTACAGTTCTGGTCGCCACACCTTAAAAAAGATATCATAGCACTGGAAAAAGTACAGAGAAGGGCAACTAAAATGATTAAAGGGTTGGAACACTTTCCCTATGAGGAAAGATTGAGGCGCTTGGGGCTCTTTAGCCTGGAGAAAAGACGACTGAGGGGAGACATGATAGAGGTTTACAAGATAATGCACGGGTTAGAGAAGGTAGAGAAAGATGTGTTTTTCTCCCTTTCTCACAATACAAGAACTCGTGGGCACTCTATGAAATTATTGAGCAGTTGGGTTAGAACAGATAGAAGAAAATACTACTTTACACAAAGGGTGACAAACACATGGAATTCGTTGCCACAGGAGGTGGTGGCAGCTACAAGCATTGCCAGCTTCAAGAGGGGACTGGACAAATATATGGAGCAGAGGTCCATCAGTGGCTATTAGCCACAGGAGATAGATGGTATTCTCTTTGTGGGGAGGTGGTGCTCTGTTGTCTTGGTGCTGGAAGGAAGGCAGTGGGAGGGCATCTGGTGTCCTGGCCTCACTGACAGTCCTTTAGATGGCACTGGATTTCTAGCCACTGTGTGTGACAGAATGTTGGACTGGATGGGCCACTGGCCTGATCCAACATGGCTTTGCTTATGTTCTTATGTTCTTATGTTCTTATTGTTTATGGAAATGTACTTGATACTCTGTGGAAATGTACTTGATACGGATTGTACTAATCTCATACTGTGTAATCCACCTTGAGTCTCAGTGAGAAAGGCGGACTATAAACAAACAAACAAACAAACAAATAACGTCAACTATCAGTGTTACCTCATGGTTAATTAGCCAGTTTTGTGTAGTGGTTAAGAGCGCGGGACTCTAATATGGAGAACTGGAATTGATTCCCCACTCCTCCACTTGAAGCCAGCTGGGTGACCTTGGGCTAGTCACAGCTTCTAGGAGCTCTCTCAGCCCCACCCACCCACCCCACCCACCTCTTGTGGGGAAAATAATGATAAACCTTGTAAACCACTCTGAGTGGGACGTTTTGCTATTGACTTGCATATTCTGCAGGATCAGAACCTAAAATTGCAACCGTACAGTAAAGATCCTTGAAGATGTGCTTGCTCCCAGCTGTTTTACATACATACAGATACATATTACAAATTATCTCCCCCTATATTTCTGAAAACAGTTCGTTTGTATGTATATTACCACTCTTTCTTGAACAGCAAATATGGGGTCTTCTTGAACATCTCTGCATTCTGGACAGGATTTTTTTTTATCAAAGATTAAAAGAGAAAGAAGTATCATTAATCGCAGTGTTATCATAAAGATAATCTGAGAAAATGTTAACTTTAACCCAAGGGAGCAGTTCAGATAATTTCATAGAATCTATTTCATTACTTTGAGCAAGGGTCAAATCTAGGAGCATCTTAAAGACTAACTAGATTTCCAGATGTCTGACAGAGGTCGCTCTGACCCTTCAGAGGTCATGCCCTGGAAAACTAGTTGGTCTTTAAGGCGTTGCTGGACCTGAATCTTGTTTTCTGACTACAGACCAACCTGGCCCCCCACCTGAGATGATCATTATTTTGAGGAACACACTCAAGGACCACCCCTCCTTACTCTGGTGGTTAAGTCACAATTCCGACCGTGAGTTCTGTCATCTTGTTAATTTTAAGTTTCAGTTTGCTCAGCCCCATCCTATCCGTCTTTGATCCCATTCAACAGTTCAGTATTCCCACCACCTCCCTCGGATCAGATGGAAATGAGAGAGGGATCTTGGTGTCACCTGCATATTGATGACAGTGAAGCCAAAATGTCCAGATAATTTCTGTAGCCGTTTCATGTAGATGTTAAACTGCATAGGAAAGAGGGAGGAACAGACCTGCCGTGTAACAGGGCAGCCCAGCCCCAGTCCGGCTTGTCAGCCCAGAAAGATCCCATGGTATCAAAAGATCCAGAAGAGTTAGCTGTGTTAGTCTGTAGTTGCAAAATAGTAAAGAGTCCAGTAGCACCTTTAAGACTAACCAACTTTACTGTAGTGTAAGCTTTCGAGAACCACAGCTCTCTTCTTCAGATGCATCTGCATCTGGTGAAGAGAGCTGTGGTTCTCGAAAGCTTATGCTACACATTAGTTGGTTAGTCTTAATAGTATCAAAAGCCACTGAGAGGTCCAGAGAGATGCCCTTCACCTCCCATCTGTCTTCCACTGTAGGTCGTCCTCTAGAGCAGGGGTGGGCAATTGTTTTGGCTCGGGGGCCACTTTGTGGGAGCAGAGGTTAGCAGAGGGCCGCACCTTTTAAAATGATTGCATTCATTAGTTAACTTTGCATTTCAGAAAAGGTATAAATTGTATCATAAAAATCAATAAATATAAATTAAATAAAATAGTGGTAGTTTTATTCAATTTATTTATTGTGCTAATTTCATATCATCTATAGCTGCAAGCACATTTAATTTTAGAAGGAAATCTCGGTTCAAGGCGGATTTTTCTGACTGTCTTGGCAGGCCACAAAAAACTCTGTAGCGGGGCCGCTTGTGGCCCGTGGGCCGCAATTTGCCCACCCCTGCTCTAGAGTGACCAGGGTAGTCTCTGCCTCATCCTGAGTCAACACATAATAGACTTTTTAACTTGTGTGTATTTGTTGCTGCCCGAGCTACAGCACCAATCTTTGTCCTTCTCTGGAATGTTGCTATGTAATGTTGTTATCTGTCCTTTGGGCCAAGGAATACAAATGCAGTCATATTTTTTTCCCTGATGAAAACTTACAGATAGGACTCTTTTTTTTTTTTGCCTCAACAGATAACCATCCAACGAGACAGTGGCTTGGATGTTAGTTCTCCAAAGCATGGGAAGATAGATCCAGACAATACTCCTCATGTTGGTGGAAACACCTGGGCTGGTGGGACAGGTAAAGGATCGCGATATGCCTCTGTCCATAAATGGTATCTCAGAGGCCACCTTAGAATTGCCACGAGAGACAGAGTTCACGGGGATGCCGCGTTCTGTTGAATATGTCCCGTGTTGTCCTCCGTGTTGAGCTCAAGGCGTCCTCCTCCCTCCTCCAGCCACCTGGAACTATCCTCCCCAGTTTGGGCTGCTCATTCTCTCGGGGCTGCCATGACAACAGGACGCTGGATTTGTTGCTTGTGATCATGTGATCTTTTAACAGCGCCATTTCCCCCCTCTACATTTAACATTTGTAAATAACTTAATTCTTCAAAATAAATAAGACTGCTTCTGAGCATATTGTCTTCCTAGCTGCATTAAAAGTTGTTGTTTTCTTATTAATCAAAATGGCACTTCCAAGTGGCTAAAAGGCCATGTCTCCGTCAGCTGCCAGATTTCTACATAGCCTCCAACTGTCCATGTTTGGATGCAAGCTGAACTAAGATTTTAAGTGCATTTACAATGCAACCCTAAGCAGAGTTACTCCAGTCTAAGCCCATTGAAATCTTAGTAAATGAGTTTGTGGATGAGTCTGTAAGACAGCTCTTCTATCCACTACATGTCATACCCAATGTGATTTTTGATGCAAAGGTGCTCAAGTGTCTTTACTGAATTAGATGTTTCCTTGTGGGTGGATGGATGTGCCATCAAGTCGAAACTGACTTGCAGTGACCTCAGCAAGGGGCTTTCAAGGGAAGCGAAAGTCTCTTTACTGATTATACTTACAGATCTGTTGATTACATCTTGTCCAAAAAAGAGACGCGGCTTCAAGAGAGCTTGTTGCAAGGAATGCCTGTGCGGTCTAGTTAGAATCAATAGATCGAGACACATTTTAGCCCCTCCCACCAAAACCAGGGCCATTCATGCATCCTTTTCTCCAAATAAAAAATGTAACCATAGTGTACCACGAATAGCAAACCACTTTGGGGATGTTGTTACTAGAGCAAATTCCTCCAGAAGATTAGCCTAGGGGTAAGATGCCTGGCTGTACTTCAGAAGCAGAGAAAAGAGAAGTGGCTCAACTGGCAGTTATCATACACCTTAGTTGGCTTCCAGGTATCTTTGATACCAGATAGTCCACGTGTACAGACCCTATATTCTTAAACTCAAATGAAAACTCTGTTTTTTTCCTGATTTTCTTCCAGGTGGGAGAGACACTGCTGGCCTGGGGGGCAAAGGGGGACCATACCGGCTGGATGCTGGTCACAAGGTGTACCAAGTATCACAGGCCGAGAAAGATGCTGTGCCTGAAGAGGTGAAAAGAGCGGCCAGAGAGATGGGTGAAAAGGCTTTCAAGCAGAGGTTAATAGTCATCTGTTCTGTATTTTACTTCTTGGAATGGACACATTTGGGGGAATGAAATTCCATGTTCACCTTTTGTCCTTTAAGGTACGACATTGCAGGATGGCTTCATTCAGCCACAAAAGGCATAAAAGCTAATCTCCAAAAGAATAGGAAGAGGGTTGCTGAAACGGAAATCCTGTGAGAATGACCACTCTCATCAACAGCCTGTTTAAACTGTCAAGGATTCTGCACTATGTAGTTTGTCTGTCTGGTACCACCAAGCACATGGATGGAATCTTTTGAGCTGAGATCAATGCCTCTTTTTCATTCTCTTCCAGGCTAAAGGAGATCCGGATGAGTGAATATGATGCATCTACATATGAGAGGTTCTCTGGAGCCGTTCGACGGCAAGTGCACTTGCTCCGGGTCATCCTGGATAGTCTACAGGTAATGCTTGGCTTTGGAAAAAGATAAAACTTTTCATTCTCCCTTACCTAGTCAGCGTTCACATCCACCACTGCGAGGAGGAGCTCTTGTTGAGACCCCATTACTGCGGCAGTCTCTCCCCCACCAGGGGTGAGCTGTTCTGGGCACTGCACTTGCATGTTCTAGTGCCACCTTGTGTTTTATTAAGGACTAGATCTTAGATTCATATGCATTCCCAGATGATTGCAATACCAAGTCATGCTTTGCATGTGTTGAATGGCCAGCTGGCTGTGGTGTAATACAGCCTCCTCAAATGCTCCACTTTCCAGTGGATTCTGCTCAAATATTTGGCTGCTGGTAAAGAAATCTTCACCAGAATACAATCAGCTATAGAGAAATCAGATGAAATATAAAGGGGGGCTTTATGAAGTTTCCCCATTCAACGTTGTTCCTAGATTTTGTTAATCTTGTTTCTGGAACTGCATCAATTTGTTAGAAAATTTCCATTCTTCTATTTTTGATTTCTAGGCTTAGCACATGGACAGTCTTTGCAGCATTTTGTTCATATCCCTTTTCCCTTCATAAATTATTGATGCTCACGTGCGCTTTGATTAAATTATAATAAAAAAGAAATCCTGATGAAATTGGGCATTTAAGACAGGATTTGTTTTGCGTATTTGCTGGGCCCCCCTTCTGCAGCCAGTAAGAAACACATGGATGGAACACCGCCTGCACATCCTGCCGTTCCAGAACGAATGACAGAAATCATTCAAATGAAACTGGAAGGTGGGTAGGTGCCGCCAGAATGTAGTTTCCAGAAACTTGGAAGCCACAGCAAATAATTGGATAGGGCATGGTAAGGAAGGGAGGCATTGTAAATATAAAGTAATACTTTTTTTGGTAAAAATTTAACTTTCTTTTACTGCTTGGTGACATAAAATGTATAAATATAATTTATAATTTAATAAATATATAAAACTGTATTAGTTGGTGTGTTTATGGAACATGGTAGTTTTCTCAAGCAAAATTGGTACTATTCCACTATTCAAGAGAGAGCAGCAAACTGCTCAACCCTCAGCTGCTTTAGCAAACGGATCTGAATTTTTACCATTTGAGGGGTTGGAAAATAGAATCAGAAACAGAAACTCCACCTTTCCCCTTTGCCTCCCCCCCTTCCTAAACATCTTTGTCCTCTGCCTCCTCCACCCTTCTTGGCATGGTTGGCTTTGATTTCAACTTGGATTTGAATTTCAGTTCCTACTTCACAAGATGTATCTCAACTAGACATGGGCACGAAACAGGAAAAGCCCGAAACGAGAGTTTTGTGTTTCGTCACGATGAACGAATCGTGAATTACAAAACTTCAAGAAATTGCCATATTTGCTGAAATGATTTGTTAGTTTCGTGATTCGTCAGAACCCAGGGCATTTCAACGGTCCCCTTCATATCCCGAGATGCCAAACTCGCAGGGAGACTTCAGCAGGCTCTCCTCCACCCACCCTCCCAGTTTGCAATACGTTGATCAGGAAGGTCAGTGGAAAGGGAAGTGCTGCCAGAGTGCATGACTGAAATGGAGATTAGGAGTTGCTGGATCAGAGGAGGATGAAGGACCAGCCATGGTGGAGCTGGGCCGGGAAGACGGAGTGAGGGATGGGGTGGGGTGGAGGAAAAAAGGCACCCTCACCCAAAGACCTTCCCACAGCAAGGCCAAGAGCTGGAAATAAGAGTATTCTTTCAGTTTCTTTAAAGCAGCAGCAGCCAAAAGCACAATCCCAAATCCTTCCATACACTCTCCCATTCCAATCCCAGCAACAGGTCCTCCTCCCTGTCCCTCTGTCTGCTGGGACTGAAACACGAGGCAGAGAGAGGTGCCTTTTATAAAAAACGCTGACAGAGCAGAACAGGTGGTCTGTGGTTGGCTGACAGACCTGCCTAATAAGATTTGGAGGAGTGAGATTGGTGTGCCCATGCTACAGAAGGCCCCACCTCCTTGGTTGCTTAGGGGATTGACCCCCAGCTCCTGGCTGTACAGGGCAGAATGGAAGCTCTCCAGATGGCTAGGAGAGCTGCCAATCAAGGGTAAGTGGGCTATGATTGGGGTATCCAATGGCAACAAAAGGTCTGGACCCATTGTTGTCTAGGGAATCAATGGATCAGCGCCAGCCTCTCTGCAATTATGAATCATTCACAAAGCTGAAACACGCCCAAAAGAAGTGAATTTCATGATAACCGTGGCCCCACAAAACGTTTCGTGACACACGAAATGACCCGTTTCATGATGAAATTTGCTTTGTATTTCGATTCGTGCCCATGTCTAATCTCAACTGTGACCTCACTGAAGCAGTTGATCAATGATGTCATGCTAAAACTTCAACAGGGCACCAGTCTGTTCCGGTTTTGCTGAGAGGAATAAACCCCAAATGAGTGCACAGATTTGAGAAGAAATTTAAGTTCACACAGTATGAACTGAGTTCCTTTTCTCAAAATCCCAGTTGCTGAAACTGTGTAGAGGCTAGACAGGCCGGCTGCACATTCTGAATCATAGCAGTCTTCCCAAAATGTTGATAGAGTAGAAATCAGAGCTTTCAGCTGTTTTTAAGTACACAAAAACAAATTATCATTATCATCATCATTTGACATGTAAGGGAATCTTCCATTTTTAATAGTCCAAATGTTCTACTTGTATTGATGATAAAAATCTGATTAAATAGTTGTGTATAACAGGTGCTTTAGTATTGTTATATACCTGTTAGCATAGCGGTATTGTGGTAATGGCATAGGTATTGTTACCTATTGACATAGTGTATTTTAAGTGTTCCTGCTTAAAATTCCAATTTCTTGGATGAAGGAAAGACTCAAAGCATAATAGCCTACACAGGACTGATAAGAGGGCGAGCATATTCAAGGGCCTAAACTGTGGTGGGAAGGCCTTACTTTGCTAGGGACGAGCATTGTGCCCAGTCAAGAGTGTCAGAGTCCCTGAAGAGACCTAATCCATGTTTGCTGTGAGGCCAGTAAGCACCCTTTATCAGTAGAGGAAGTACATCATTTTCCCGCAGGGTACTAACAAGAGTTTGTTTTTAGTTCAAGGAAAAAGTGCAGTGTGCTCCATTTCCAGAGATTATGTTGTCTTCCAGGGAAAAGTATAGCAGGACCGTCTGACCAACGACCCAGACATTCTCTGCTGCCTGTAACATGACACAAAAGGGAAGAGTAGCTTTAACATGAGAATTAAACAGCATGTTCACCTGATATATCGGGGAAACATAATATTATTTTAGTCTGTGTCTGGGCTAACCATTCAGAAGGTGGAAGAGGGATAATAAGCACACGCTCAGGGGCTCTGGTTGCCCTTATGGAGGCTGTAAGGTGGGATACAAATTTTGTAAAATAAAAATAAACTCTTGTTGCCATCTTTTGCCTTGTGAAGAGTGACAAATCACCCATCTCCCAAAGGACAGCTGAGCCCAGAGATCCGGGCTTTTCTCATGAGCCATCTATGCTGCGATGGTGTGAACTGAGCATCAGGTCTGGGAACCAACCCCGTGCATTTGCCTGGGATTGGCTTGCTCTCTTCCTAACCTATTTCACAGGGGAGTTGTGAGGACGAAGCTGGTGGGAGGGAACATGTGATGTCCTGAGTTCCTAGAAAGAAGAGTGGAACGAGTGATGCTAGGAGTAATCATAAAAAGATGCCCTCGGCAAGCTTCAGTCGTTGCAGTTGGAGAACAGAATATGAGCGACAGGAATGAACATGACGGCCCTTTCAGGTGTCTTTCACTCCTCCAAAAACAAGCAAAACTTCCCCTTGCACCTGCTGGTTAGATGAACTACACCCAGCCAGCTCCTCCCCACCAACCCTGGTCCATTTGTACTCATGACTTGAACAGTCATTCAAAGGAAAAGATACGGTAGACTACAACATAGAAATAGACGGCTCTTCTGAAGAAGGTTGCTATGCTATCATTACACATTTTGGAAACATGGAGAGCAAGAATTCTCCTTACAGACATAGTAAGATCTCTTCTGCTTTGTGTGGGAGGCTGATATATCCCTCATGAAAAGGAAAAGCTTATCTGATACCAACTGCCTTGTTAACTGTCTGGAAGACAGTAGGTTTAACAGCTCCCTTTTCCCTCCTTGTATAGGAAACCGGAAAGCGCTTGGCCTCTGTGTTTTATCTAAGGCCGAATGCAAAGGCATGACAGATGTTTAGAGCATATCTTCTAGACAACGTCCTTGATGCCCCTAGACAAGTATTTACTTCCTTGTCTATATTTGAAAGTATTGCTGAAATAACATGGTCATAGATCAAGAGGAGTTAGCCATGTTAGTCTGTAGTTGCAAAATAGTAAAGAGTCCAGTAGCACCTTTAAGACTAACCAACTTTATTGTAGCATAAGCTTTCAAGAACTACAGCTCTCTTCATCAGATACATCGTCAGAAGATTCATCTGATGAAGAGAGCTGTGGTTCTCGAAAGCTTGTGCTACAATAAAGTTGGTTAGTCTTAAAGGTGCTACTGGACTCTTTACTATTTTGAAATAGCATGGCTTCTCAAAGGGAACCTGGACAACTAGTGTTCTGCTTTTAATAAAAAGCAAGCATTTCATGGTTTATATTTAAAACTGCATATTTGCAAAGATCTGAATGCTGAAAAAGAATTATTCATATAATTTGCTATGCTATCTCCTTCTTCATACAGAAGACATTTGCTTTATGTAGTTAGGCCAAGCTCGTTACAGATTTTGCATAAAGAACTTTAAGAACTCTTTTCCTTAAATAGCTGAAAGCAGGGCATAATTCTTAGTGAAGGATGTGCTTTTTCTTTTGCAGGCCAAGGGGAAGGAAAGACAGTGGTTAAGACACCAGGCAGTTGGAGAACTAGATGATACCAAAATAATTGATAGTTTGACGGGTGAAAAAGCCATCTACAAGCGACGTGGAGAACTTGACCCGCAAGTGAGTTGACTGTATGGTATCTTCACACCAGCTCTTTCCCTGTCCTCACAGTTTGCTTGGCATTTTCCCAGTTGGGTGCAATCTTGGCCTCTGCACTGCTCTCTCTCATTCCATATTATTCATGCTTTGTAAGCCAATGTACTTGATACTTGGATCATGCAGAGACTGTTGGAGCTCCTCCAGTGCATGACTCTTCCTGTGCCTTGGCTGAAACATGTCGTGCACCACACTGGAGAACATGGTGCAGAATTTCCACGCCTTCACTCCCACTTCTGGGGGGGCTCTGCAGCTGTGTCTCTGTGTCATACTCCAGAAAGTCATCTCTGTATGTTGTGGTCATTTTTGGAACCATTACTCATGCACAGACATGACCCGTATGATGGGCATTCTAGCTCTGAAAGAGTGGCGTCTCCAAACAGGCCCTTGAAGGAAAAGCTGTCCTCAGCCAGGTATTTGTAGAACGAGTCCTCTGGTTTTATGTTTTCTGGACTCAGACTACGCAAGAATGATATGTAAGCCTCACAATGGCAAAACCTATCTTCTGTCCCTGCAGAGTTTTGTTAACAGCAACTCATTTTACTTGAGAGAAGCTTAATGGAGTGCCATTCTCTAGTTGTGCTCTCTAGATTTTGGGTTGTATCAATAGAAATATAGTGTCCAGGTCATGCAAAGTGATGGTGTTTTGCAATCTTCTAAGCATGGAGCAGGGGCTCCTGGGGCTGTGGGGAGGGGAGGTATTTTCCCCAGGTGTCAGGTGCTCAGCATCACCTGTCATACCCAGCAACACCCTGCTGTCTTAATTGTGGTCTAATGCTTCATGTTATGCAAATGTTACTCATCTTGTCTTTCGAACCAGCTTTGTGAAAATATGCAAGGGAGGCGTTTGTTCCTGCTGTTATCTCTATGAGCCTCTGAACTGCACCAGGGCCTCTCTCCTTAGGCTGGGAAGAGGTGCCTGCCCAGATGCCACAACCTTGAAAATCCCACACATCAGTTCTGCTGTTTTCCTGCTCGGATGTTTTCCCTCTGAGCTGACTGTTAGACTGGAGGCGCAGGGGGAGGATCTTAGAATTTGCCCACGCTCTAGAAACCCATATATGTTTGATGCTTGCATGTGAATGTCATTCCTGGCAAAGATGGAGTAAGATCATAATGCAAGCAGCTTTTCAATAAAGTTCTTTTACTACAGTGAAGACTTTTGAGAGTTGCTTGGCAGATCCTTACACCATCTTCTGGGCATGGAGCAAGGGTCACTAGGGGGTGTGTGTGGGGGGAGGTATTTGTGAATTTCCTACATTGTGCAGAGGGTTGGACTAGATGAACCTGGAGTTCCCTTCCAACCCTATGATTCTAGAGGGAAATATGTCATCCCTAACAAAGGTAAAGAACTGGAAAGTGTGTCTGGTTGTGCAAAGCATGTCTGCTGCATTGGGAACAGAGCAAAACATAGGGAGCTAGTACCATAAAACAAACATTTTAAATACTTTCATCTATTTGCCAAACTGTCCATGAGTAGTAACTTAGTATTCATAATCAGGAACGTGTCATAAAATACCTTTCTTAATCCAGCAAACATGCCAGAAAGTGTTAAAACAGATGCTTCATTTTTAAACGGCTGACTTTCTGGTCAGAGTGTAAGGGTACCTGGAATCCTGTTTCAAACCCCCTTAAAGCCTTTGGTCTTAGTAGAGAATCTTTGCACTGCTGTGCTGCCTTATTCCCATAATGTGCGTTAAAGAATTTTCCTTATTGCTTTTGGAATACATTCCAGCTCTTTGATCCATTTCATTAAACCAACCCGCAGAAGTGTAGCTCCTATTAGTCATATGGGGAATATTGCTTGGATATTATGTCTAGACTGAGAAACAGAAATGTTTCTTCCCTGAAGATCTGGTGAAGCGGGTACTGGAGTGTGATCTGATACTTTAGCAGGAAAGGTGTTAGAATATCTTGATTAGGGCCTGTAAAGAAACGCCCCCCCCCCCCCCGGCTTGGTCAAAAGAGTTGGCCTTGCTTGGCAAGGGCCTGGTGCTTTATGGGTAAGCGTTGCCAGGGAGAATGATTCCCCCTTGCACTCGCCCCGGTGCTGCTAGTGCTGTTACTGGAGTCTCCAAGATTAGGGAGGCAAAACCAAAATATCCAAGCTAATTAGACCTGTCTGGTCCAGCTTTGGTGCTCGTGGGAGACGGAACATGTTCATCAGACTGGGATTGGGTGTAAATGCAGAACGCCAACCTCACAGGTCTTTGCAAGACACTGATGGGCTGGTGGGATCCACCCAAGTTTCTAGGCAGTTGGGCATAAATTGGAAAAGTCTGTTATGGGTTTTGCTCTTAGCAGCTGCTTTTAGTCATGGCGTTTGGCCTAAGCTCCTAGTTGATGACCTTTAGCCCCTGCCTTTGTTCTGTGGGTTCTCTCTGAGGCCCTGTGGGATTACGACTTTGCTTTTTTGCATTGGACTCAGAAACTTGTTGCTGACTAAGAATGCTGTTTTACCTCTGCAAGTTACCATCATGACTTAGATTGTTATGTATAGTGTTAGGTCTGGTTAAATATTTATTGTTTTAGCTATCCTTTTATACACTTTCCAAAATACAACCTCTTATGCACATTTATAATAAAATATTATTTATGACTCTACAATCTT
Organism: Eublepharis macularius; assembly: GCF_028583425.1. NCBI lineage: Eukaryota > Metazoa > Chordata > Lepidosauria > Squamata > Eublepharidae > Eublepharis > Eublepharis macularius. The sequence goes on from NC_072792.1 coordinate 4,759,394, forward strand.
TCTTTGATCCCTGGCAGTCTTTAAAACCTGTGTGCTGACTCTTGCATAAAGTCCGGTAAAGCCAGGGGCTTGTTTCCCCCTGCCTTTGCGCCAGGACTTAGTTGGGGGGAATGGTGGCAGCCTGCTACTCCCCCACTGTGCTCTGGAGTGCTCAGCAAGGATTGGGACCCCTAGATTGCTAGGGGGGGTGGTCTCTTTTTTCTTTGTTTTATCTACAGGACCAGCTAAAAGGCACAAGCTAGTGTGGCTGCTTTTCAGTTTCATAGAACTTCTCAGCTTTGACCTCCCCAAAAAGAGAAAAATTGGAGGGGGGGCATTTCAGATCAAGAGGGCAATGCCCGTGCCTTGCCTGCACAGTGTTAGCATCAGCGGGTGGTTTCAGGGGAGGCGGCTGTTTTGGGCTGCTGTAGAACTGCAGGATTTGAGTCCAGCAGCACCTTGGAGGCCAAGAAGATTTGGCTCCTGAGCTCCTACCCGGAAAATCTGGTTGGTCTCTAAGGTGCCCCTGGACTCAAATCCTGCAGTTCTATCAGCAGGTGCTGATTTGGTCTAGAAATTGGTTTTAAATCTATCTAACGAAATCTGTCTTTTGCTGAGTGCTTTATTTATTTGTTTAATTTTAAACATTTTTATGGCTCAGAGTGGCTAACGAAGAAAAAAAGTCAAATGGTGCAAAGGGAAGAGTCTTTAATGTTTATATAACCCCACTCAGAGTGACTGACAGCACGAGTTAAAACAGCAATCACGAGTCACAAAACAATATTAACTATCCTGCTTAGAAAGCATATTAAACCATCACCCCCTTCCCAACCATACAAGATTAACTGCTCAGATGCACACCCACAGTGCCCAGGTGCCAAGGCTTGCGGTCCTGGTCAGAGGGTGTGACTCCGTGCCTCCTTTTGCTTAAAGTGTCTCTTTCCCATTTGTGAGCCTGACTTGCCCATCTTTTTCTTGAAGCTTGGGAGCCCTCAACAGAAGCCCAAACGCCTCCGCCTGGTCATGGATGTCTCTGGCAGCATGTATCACTTCAATGGAGTCGACGGGCGGCTGGAACGTTCCATGGAAGCTGCCTGCATGGTGATGGAAGCATTCGAGAATTACGAGAACAAGTTTAAGGTGATTTGTACATCTGGCCAGAATTTCACGACTCTGAGTACATGTTGCATGGGAGAAAGTGGAAGGATGCTTTAGCAGAGTATAACCAGGTTCTTTGCAAGCACACAGAGAAACAGATTCTCCAACATTCTGAAACTAATTTTCTGCCAACAGTTAGAATTGCTATAGATGAGTAGACTGCATTTTACCTTGTTTAGGCCTTTATTTGTTAAATACATTTGTGCTTCACAGCTTTTAACCCATACAAGTTCTCAAGAAATTATAGTAGTGTAAAAGATTCTGAATGTTAGGAGAGAGTTAAGTAACATTAGACCTGGAAGTAAGGTCATCTAGTCCACCCCCTGCACAATGCAGGAAATTCACAGCTCTCTCCCCCCCCCCAGGGACCCCTGCTCTGAGCCCAGAGGAAGACAAAAAAAACCTCCAGGATCCCTGGCCAATCTGGCCTGGAGAAAAATTCCTTACTGACCCCAAAGTTGCGATCAGCATTACCCTAGGCGTATAAGAAAGGGCCAAGAGAGCCAAGCACCGGCTCATCCCTTCCTGCCCTCCTTCTCGCGATCTTCCTAATTTCATACTGAAATCCTAAATTCATGCTGAATTCATACTGAAATTCTAAGTTTCTAAATTCATACTGAAATCAGTGGGCTTAGACTGGAATAACTCTGTTTAGGATTGCATTGATAATTGCTCAGACCACGTTGCCGAATCTTTTTGCCATCTCTGTCATGCCTCTACACTTTCTCCCGCCTGGTCTGATAACTTTGCCATACTCCAGTCATGTACCTCGGTCTCTCTCTGCTTGCCATCTTCTAAACTACTTCACGCATCTTCATCTACATCCTTGCTGATTTTGTAAGAAAAATTAGAGAATTCTCTCTCCTTGCTTGGCAAATGTTAATTCTCCTCATGATATACATTTTCATGGGCTGGATCACATATCTAGTTGCAACTGATGCCTAGAAACCACGCTAACAACACAGCCTTCCTTTTAGTTGTCATGCTGACATTTTGTAGTGCACAAAATAAAAATAGTGGGTGAAAAACGGCACACGTGCCGCATTCATAGGAGTGGGGATGTTTGGAAGATTTCACGAGTGGCAACGAATGAGTCTCTCTGCTCCTTGGTGTTGGACTCTTCCTTGGGAATCCTCCATAATTTAAATTCTAATTTGTTGAAGGTAAGGCGCGACTTCTCTGAGAAACAGCTGGAGACATTGATTCTGCTTCTATCGATTCCAGCCTGATGAACAGTCCAAAATCTGTATGAGAAATAATTCTCTCTCCTATTTTCCCATGTCCCATGAGACATAATTGGTTTCAGGGGTACACTTCACTCCTATATTAATGGTATTTTGAGAAACGGGAAGAAAGGCAGTCAGAGATGGGATACCCCTCCTTAGCAAAAGAGGGCCCTACCCCCTCGCTCCTTAGCAAAAGAGGGCCCTACCCCCTCGCTCCTTAGCAAAAGAGGGCCCTACCCCCTCGCTCCTTAGCAAAAGAGGGCCCTACCCCCTCGCTCCTTAGCAAAAGAGGGCCCTACCCCCTCGCTCCTTAGCAAAAGAGGGCCCTACCCCCTCGCTCCTTAGCAAAAGAGGGCCCTACCCCCTCCCTCCTTAGCAAAAGAGGGCCCTACCCCCTCGCTCCTTAGCAAAAGAGGGCCCTACCCCCTCCCTCCTTAGCAAAAGAGGGCCCTACCCCCTCGCTCCTTAGCAAAAGAGGGCCCTACCCCCTCGCTCCTTAGCAAAAGAGGGCCCTACCCCCTCGCTCCTTAGCAAAAGAGGGCCCTACCCCCTCGCTCCTTAGCAAAAGAGGGCCCTACCCCCTCGCTCCTTAGCAAAAGAGGGCCCTACCCCCTCCCTCCTTAGCAAAAGAGGGCCCTACCCCCTCCCTCCTTAGCAAAAGAGGGCCCTACCCCCTCGCTCCTTAGCAAAAGAGGGCCCTACCCCCTCCCTCCTTAGCAAAAGAGGGCCCTACCCCCTCGCTCCTTAGCAAAAGAGGGCCCTACCCCCTCGCTCCTTAGCAAAAGAGGGCCCTACCCCCTCGCTCCTTAGCAAAAGAGGGCCCTACCCCCTCGCTCCTTAGCAAAAGAGGGCCCTACCCCCCTCGCTCCTTAGCAAAAGAGGGCCCTACCCCCTCGCTCCTTAGCAAAAGAGGGCCCTACCCCCTCGCTCCTTAGCAAAAGAGGGCCCTACCCCCTCGCTCCTTAGCAAAAGAGGGCCCTACCCCCTCGCTCCTTAGCAAAAGAGGGCCCTACCCCCTCGCTCCTTAGCAAAAGAGGGCCCTACCCCCTCGCTCCTTAGCAAAAGAGGGCCCTACCCCCTCGCTCCTTAGCAAAAGAGGGCCCTACCCCCTCGCTCCTTAGCAAAAGAGGGCCCTACCCCCCTCGCTCCTTAGCAAAAGAGGGCCCTACCCCCTCGCTCCTTAGCAAAAGAGGGCCCTACCCCCTCGCTCCTTAGCAAAAGAGGGCCCTACCCCCTCGCTCCTTAGCAAAAGAGGGCCCTACCCCCTCGCTCCTTAGCAAAAGAGGGCCCTACCCTGGGCAGCCATTAAAAAAAGACAACGTCAGACGAGCTGTCCAGTATTTTTAAATGTAAATGTCTTTTTTTAAAAAGCCAGTTATGATTTAAGATCTACATAAAGGTAAAATGTGCCAATGGTGACCCCTCATGCAGTTTTCAAGGTGAGAAATGAACCGAGGTGGTTTGCCGCTGCCTCCCTCTGCAGAGCAACTCCAGTCTTCATTGGTGGTCTCCCGTCCAAATACCAGCCATGGCCAACCCTGCTTAGTTTCTGAGCTATGCCAAGATCAGGCTGCTAAGATGTACGTGGTTAAGCTTTAGAGGATTTAGCCATGTTAATCTGTAGTTGCAAAATATTAAAGAGTCCAGCATGAGCTCATGCTACAAGAAAGTGGGTTAGTCTTAAAGGTGCTACTGGACTCTACTATTTTGTAGTTAAGCCTTTTTGGAAGGGGAGTTTTGGGCTCAGAAATGGGCAGCGGGAAAACAGTGGCCCAGGATTTGTGCCCCTGCCATTATCTTGTACTCTTCCTCATTATGGTTGATTAAAGAGCTTTGCACAAATCTTTCCCTTGCAGTATGACATCACTGGCCATTCTGGAGATGGTTTCAACATTGCTTTGGTCAATAGCGAAAAAGTCCCAAAGAACAATAAGGAAAGATTAGAAGTTTTGAAGGTAAATGACCATGGTTTGATGCCTTGATGCTTGAAAATACTTTTCAGTGGTGGCTTATATTCAGGACAGGGAATAAACTAGAAAAGGAGTGTAAATGTGTGTGAAAATGCAGTCTGATTTATAAAAAATAACTTTTGGCACTTCCGAATATGAGCCAATATATTGTTTCTTTCCTTCCGCGTGGTCCTCCTGAAATATTCTGTTTCCTGTCCCAATACAGGTATTGAACGAGCACAGCAAAGCCAGGGAGGCATTTACTTTTTAGTATGGTTCAAGCCAGGGTAGATCCAGTGGTCTCTGTAGAGCCACAAGTCCTGCAGCAGACGCATGGGACTTTCTCCAGGTTGCAGTTCATGGGCCATATCACAGTTTATTTTTAAAACTGAGGTTAGAACAATAGTTCAGCACTGATGCTTTAATGTTTTGGTAAAAGCCCATTGTCCATAGTGGCCGATTCCGCACACATTGGATAATGCACTTTCAATGCACTTTATCAATCATTTGAGGTGGATTTTTTGTTCCGCATACACAAAAAATCAGTTCCAAATGATCTATAAAGAGGATTGGAAGTGCATTATCCAATGTGTGCGGAATCACTGAGTAATTCATTTTCACACTTGCTCTCAGAATATGTTCTCTGAATTATCATTATCTGTAGTTACAATTCATAAGAACAGCCATGCTCTTATTTCTTAATGTAGTAGGACTTTTCAGTCCAGTGTTGGAAAACATTTTCTCCCTTGTACATTTCAGTGTATTGTTATTGATGAGACTGACTTGTTAGCTGTTGGGGGAAACAGTGGGCTGAGCATGTGGAGTACGAATGCTTGAAACGGCAACAAGTGGGCCATGGTGTCAGTTCAGCACCTCTTGCATTGGCTGACCTCCTTGTATGTGTTCCTCTCCCTCCAAGATCATGCACGCCCATGCCCAGTTCTGTATGAGCGGAGACCATACCCTAGAAGGCACGGAGCATGCGATCCGGGAGATAGCCAAGGAGGAGGCCGACGAATACTTTGTCATCGTCTTAAGCGACGCCAACCTGGAGCGGTATGGAATTCCTCCAGCAAGGCTTGCCCAGGCCTTGACCATCAACCCTCAAGTGAATGCCTTCACTATATTTATTGGGTCCTTGGGGAACCAAGCAGGCAGGTCAGTAAAGAAGCTCGCCATGCAGGGGAAAGGGTGTGTGTGTGTGTGCATGTGCGTCCACTCACACTTTTTGCGTAAGATTTTCCATCTCGCTTTGTGTTTTGCATGATGTATTGGTCCTCTAATATGCTCTGCAGAATTTTGCTCACCAAAGCACGTTCCTCTGGTAAAAGCATAACCAGCCCACAAGAGGTCCGTTCACCTAAGTTCTGTGTACACTGGGGGGAGTGTCTCCTTATTTGGAAGCTCTGTGTGGCTGCCTGTGATAGCTGTCTTCAATATTGAAGGGTCGGACCGGAACCAACTGGTTAAAATTAAATCCAAAGAGTTTTTGGCTGAACATTGCAAAGAACTTCCTGACAGTTAGAGCGGCCCCTCCATGGAACAGGCTTCCTCGGGAGGTGGTGGGCTGTCCCTTCTTTGGAGGTTTTTAAGCAGAGGCTCGAGGGGCACCTGGCAGCTATGATGATTCCATGGCTCAGTATGAATGTATGTAGATTGGGAAAGGGGGGCATGAAAGGATGGGCTGGCCTGGGGCTCTGTGGCCCCTTCTTCCGTTCCCAGGGTAATGCCGATCACCACTTTGGGGTCAGGAAGGAATTTTCCTCCAGGCCAGATTGGCCGGGGATCCTGGAGGTCTTTTGCCTTCCGTAAGGCATTGAGCAGGGAGTGTGGAATAGCTGTGAATTTCCTGCATTGTGCAGGGGGTTGGACTCAATGATCCTTGGGGCACTTCCAGCTCTGTGGTTTTACACAGGTATCGCACCCTTCCTTCAAGGAGCTCAGGGCAGCCTGTGTGGTTCTCCCCTCCCCACAGACCTCCTGTGCAGAGGAAGGTTGCTGGCAGATTCACACTGCCTCTGTGTGTTGCAAAGCTCAGTGCAGTGGGAGAGACCCTCCTCTAAGTTGTTGGGCACTCACAGAGGCCTTAGGGGAGGGGAAGTGTCAGTGGCAGCCAGTGAGCCAAGCCAACATGTGTGATGTGTTTGAAAGAAAAAGAATGACTTTACAATGCATTGTTTATGTTGATGTCTCCAAAGACTTCTCTAGTGACACAGAAATGCAACTTCAGCCCAAGTCATACAGACCAACACGAATGATCTACTTGGAATCATTGTGGCCCCCAGGGGTCATTTTGTAGAAAAAGAGCTGGAGGAACTCATTAGCATAACTCATTAGCATATGCCACACCTCTTGCCATCACAGGAAGTGTGTCATTAGTATAACTGATTTGCATATGCCACACCCCCTGACATCACCTATTCTGGCTGTTTTGGACCTAATTCTGGCCTTTCATTGTCGAAATTGGACCCAAAATGGCAAAAAGGGGCTGAAAAGGGGCCCAAAATGGTCAGGATCAGGCCACTGATGAGCGGGAGATTGATCCACCACTCATCAGAGGCCCAATCCAGGCCGTTTCAGCCCCAATCCAGGCTGAAACGGACCCAAAATGGCCGAGAGTCAGGTGGGTGGGGCCACCTGACATGTGACCTCTTTGGCGAACTGCCAGAACTGTGTTCCTGTGTGTTCCCCCTCAAAATGAGCCCTGGTGACCCCCATAGTACAAAGCAGAGCAGAACAAAATACATTTGATCACATTGCTGTGTGTAGCAGCAGCCCTACATTTTAAGCAAATATCCATCCCATCCCATCCTCTTGAGGCAAACATGGCAGTCCGTAGAGCGTCGTTGGTCATGGGGCTGCCAAACTGCCTTTACAGTGACTGTCCCTCCCGTCTTTGTGCATCTATAAAATGTAAAATGCTCAGTTCAGATTGGGCCCATGTAGGAAAGGCATAGAGCATTTTACACATCAGTGCCTGCCAGGAAAAATGATAATAGTGTGACAAAAGAACTCTCAAAAGAAAGGGCTTGTGTTAAGCAAGACCTTCCCCCTGGTTGGGCCCAAGGAAGGATTCCTGAGCCCTTCTGTTCGCCTTCGAAAGGAAAGCTGCCCTGTCTTGAGAGGTTTGAACGTCTCCCCAGCTTGTTATCAGGGGTGTGATTTGCAGTCGTCATGTTCTCCGTTTTCTTTTCCTGGTCTTTAGATTGCAGAGGACGCTGCCGGCAGGACGGGCTTTTATTGCCATGGACACTAAAGAAATACCGCAGATTCTGCAGCAGATTTTCACTTCTACCATGCTGTCAAGCTCCTAGAAATAACTGGACAGTTGAGTACGGGAAGCAGCTCTGAAGGATCAGGAAGATGGTCTTATGATAGGACAATCATGTAATGATGTTTTATATAGAAATAAATATTGCATTTGAATGAACATATATATCCCCATATCCTCAGGGAATAGGCTTTAAAATGTCTACAGTCAAAGCTTCTGAATTTAATTTTTCTGTTCAGGGTTTTCTTGTATGTCATGCTTTACATAAAATATCTGCCCATTGAAGAAAGGACCATAAAGGATATTTATCATCACTTATTTTCTGAGAATGAATCAGAATAATTTTGGGGCCAAAATATTCCTCATGTTTCAAAATGCACATGACCTGGTTTGAATTCATGAATATAATCCATGATTATGTGATGTAATATGCAAGTCGGACTCACCTGACAGCCTTGCTTGGTATGGATGCGCCTTGCAAAGCCGAACGTCCAGCCACTACACGGTAAACCAAGACAGGCCTTTTCAAATGGAAATGCCTCTCCCTCTCCCTCTCCCTCTGGGTGCAGGGCCGGGCAATCCATATATTATTCCTGTCTCTATATGGTGCATTTCAAAAGGACCTTTGGACTTTCCAATGGACCCTGAATCTTTCCAGCCTTTTTTGACAGCAATTGTTCAGGGCCCTCCTTTGGACTGGGACTGTGGCTTGGGGTGGTGGTAGATTTAATATTTTCATCCCTGCATGACCTCTCCAGTGTAAAAAATGGCAACCCCCTCGGAAGGGAGGGAGATCTTCTCCTTGCCCCCCTCCCCCCAATTTCCAGAACTAACAGCAGCATGGGGGTAAATGGCAAAACCATCAATGGATAGGAAGAGTTAAACCTGCTCGCCCCCCCACCCCCTGCCATGGTACCAGCCCAGATGAGCTCTCTGCAGAGGGGGGGGGGTCCGTGCCTTTTACAAATGGGGATGATTTGGCCATTTTCTCTCTCCCTCTGTTCCTCCCAGGAGTTCAGGGCACAGTGCATGAGGACATCCCATTTTGCTCTCTCAGCAATCTGCTGAGGTGGGTGAGTCTTACCCAAGGTCAACCTGGGAACAGATCCTGCCACAGTCCAACAGTGACACTCCCTGTTACATGACACGGACAGAGAAACGCCTCCAGCGCAGCTGCAGCTCTACAGGGTGCAATGGCTCCTCCTCTGTCAGTCCTCATAACCATCATCACCGACCACCATTTTCCTCCTTTATCATGCCAGGATTACAGAGTAGACCGATCCATTCCCCTGGACGTTCCATAATAAATAATAACATTAATAACATTCAATTTACACACCACCCTTCTGGACAATTTAACGCCCACTCAGAGCGGTTTACAAGGATGTCATTATTATCCCCACAACAATAATCACCCTGTGAGGTGGGTGGGGCTGAGACAGCTCCGAGAAGCTGTGACTGAGCCAAGGTCAACCAGCCGGCTTGGAGTGGAGGAGTGGGGAATCAAAGCCGGCTCTCCGGATTAGAGTGCCACAACCACTACACCAAACTGTAGTCTCACCAGAATCCCCCACTAGTCGAGAGGGCCAGAGGACCCCAGCAAAGAGCAGAGAAGATGTCCTGCTGGGAAAGGCAAAGGCCAGCTCCAGGGGATGGCTGGGCAAGCATTCAAGGAGGGGAAAGGGGCAGGAGCCAAGGGGTTGCTTCTTTCTCCCAGCATCCTTCCTGCCTCTTCTCCCCCTCCCCATTCCTTCCAAGCCCAGGGCTCCATCTCCCTGCTTCTGTCTGGCCAGTCATGGGAGAGACATAACTGGTAGCGTTTCTTAGCATTTCCCTGGAAATGGGACCTTGATTGCAAGCAAAGTGAGAGGGGTCAGTAAGGACATGCTCAGCCTTCATCTTTTCTCCCCCAAAAGTGGACCCGGCATCTTTGGAAGCTCTCACACACCTGCTAGTATCCCTTGTACCAGTGACCATCCCCCTCCTGTTTCAGTTCGGTTTTGGGCACATTTTCCCCCTTTGCAGTTTCCGCTTTTACTCTCTTCCCCCACTCTGAGAGATCAGGTTTCGGGCTGCTCTGCATTTTTGCGGCTTGGCCATCATTCCTGTCAAAATGTCAGGCTACCAGGATACAGCAGATAGATCCCTGGACCATTGCAGCAAGACACAGGTTCTTGGTCAAATGGAGTTTATTCAGAAATCAGATCATTTCCATACACAGGTCCATAGGACTACTTAGAAGCAAGGTAGACACCTAAGCAGCAAGAGCAGAAGTTGACAGGAATGGCATCATGTGAGAGAGACTTCTCTTTTGCCCTTCTGGTTTACTCCTTTCTCCCCCCTCCCAACTGTAAACAATACTTTGGCGCTCTCTTTGTGAGAGAACATTTCACATATTTGTGATATCACGATGAGTTACTAGGAGGCAAGACACAGCACTGTCTGGGAATTAGCACAAAGTCATAAACACTGGAAGCTGTTACAGTCCAACAGATAAACACCTGTGAAAGCCTGAGAAAGAATAGTTATGACACTAGCAAAGTGACATTGAGCTATAGCTAGATATATTGTATTCAGCAGAACAGAATCAAAATTGGCATGGATGGGGCTCAGACATGACAGGGACATAAGTGGATAGCAGCCAATTATATCAGCACAAATATTTAGGATCAAAGGGTTACTATGAAATACGGAGCACATGCATATAGAAGTGGTGAAATGAAGAAAAGAGAATTTAAATTTTAAATCTGAATGTTGGTGGGAAGAATGACGTCACAGGAAGGCAAGCACCTTTGATCTGGACGTGCCAACACAGGATGTGACATCACAGGACATGATATTCTGAACACAGGATGTTCTGCTGTTTCCTTCCCCAAACTCCTCTCTCCCCAGATACTGCCCACAATTCTCCAGGAGTTTCCCAAACGAGCTGATGGCATCATCAGGACAGAGCTAGTGCACACAGGGACTTTGGTGGCACCCAAAGTCCCATCACTGTCATGGAAGTGACTGGAAACACCTCCCAGGCCTGCATCACCTCTGGCAAGGTCCCTGTCAAGAGCCTGACGTGTGCTGCTGCAGGGACTCGGCTTGGACATTGCAGCCAGCAGTGTAGACCCCAGAAGGGCGAGGTATACCTACTTTGGGGTGACAAAGCAGCTTGAAACAGCCCTGAGAATAGGAACTTGCCCTCGATCTGGGGTGTCCAAGCTAAGGCCCACCACAAACCTTTCCGTCTAGCAGGATGGGCAGGGGCAGAGCTGCCAGCTCAGCTTCTTCAAACCCGCCTCTTAGGGCTGGACCAGCTGGTTCCCCCCACAGGCCAAAGGCCACAGGAGGCTCAGAGCTCAGCTGAGCAGAACAGAGCAAGGAGCTGTGTGCAGAGCGACAGGCCAGCCCGGCAGCCGACAAACAGAGCACAGCGAGGGGGGAAAGGGTCACCACGTTTATCCTGGACAGATTCTGTACCACCAGTTACAACGTCACAGTTCACATGAACTGTGTACTTCGTAAAATGGTAAGCAGCTCTGAGTTATAGCACAGTCAGCACACCTCAGTCTAGCACTGCCCTTTATTGTTGCTTCGTGGGTTTTTAAAATGTAATTTAAATGTAATTTATGTAATTTAAATTGCTTGGGCAACCATAGATTTGGGAGAAGGGTTTTACTGTTGCTGTACTTTAATTTCATCCACGTTGAGACAACGGTCCTTGTAAAATGAGGCAGCCGCCAACTAAATGATTTCTGTACCTCAGTGTGGCCTTCAGGTGAAAGGCTTGGATCCCCCTGCCTGCCCTAGAGCCAAAGGAGTGTGTGTGTGTGGGGGGGGCACTGTCGCTAAGGATGCCATGTTCAAATGTCTTAGTAAAGCATCCTCCCTACAAGATATCCTTTTCCTTTTACATAAATCTTGGGAAACAAAATTCCACGGACTAAGAATATGCTTGTTAAGCCACACTTCTTCACTCCATGGGTGCTGGGGGGGTGTCCTTTGTGACTCCAACAAAATAGGGAGGGGGGAAGTATCTGTCCCTCCTGGGTGAGTCATACACCATTTGTTCAGGAATGTTGGGATTCCACAATAACATTTTGCCTGCAGCGGTTTGGGATTCTTTTGGACTGCTGTATGTTGAAAAACTGCATATTTTAAAAAAATCTCTGGCAGAGAAAATGTAGGTTTATGTTCAAAAACTAGCGCTGAATTTTCATTCACAAAAAACACATGAAATCCTTCTTTCTTGAACTGAAACTGTATTCAAGCTTTCCTGGAAGGGCACCCACCCATTTATCTAGGGGCCGGTCAATGCACCAGAGGACGTTCAGTACAGCCTCTGCAGGATTGTACCAACACAAGATTCTTTCCTTTGTGGAAAAACTCCGAGCGCATAGGATAGTAGCATGACTGAGAGAAGGGTCCAAGCTTAGCCTTCTCTGTGACGGATACCTTTCTACATGCAGTTGTACAGGAGGAAACGTTCAGATACAAGATACCTCAGCTCCATCGAGGAGGTCCCAGTTTCAGACATGGTACTCACAAAGAGAAAAGCAGCTTCACGCCTGCTTCCCTGTCCAGCTGAATGTAGCAGAATCTGGTCAATGGCCATGCGCCAGACCCTCCATTGGACCAGGGACACTTCAAAAAGTAGCTGGTGCTTGTTGCAGATGTTCACCTGTGGACATGCATGTTCAGTGGCAGGGCCAATGGGTACAACCCTGCCCCTTTCTCATGATTTTGAATGCCTGGGCAGGGCTCACCTGCAGCTGGGAGTACCAGTGCAGGGCAGAAGCCGGTCAGGCCCCCTCGCTGGATGCTGGCACAAGCACAAGAAGGCAGACATGGCCCCGGCAGAACAGCAGCCTATGGCCTGGCCTCATGGGCCGCGATGCCCATCCCTCAGCCAAGGCAGGAGGGATTTGGCCCTTCCAGGCAAGAGATTCACTGCAGCCCCTGGCCAGCTGCCCTCAGGAGGACTGCAATAGGCTGGGCCAGGGACAAACAGGAATAGGACCCCATGAGCGATAGCGAGCAGGGTGGGGCACAGAGGTGTGGCCTCACCTGGCCAAGGTGGTGGGACTCACTGTAGAGAAAAATGCTTAACTTTCTTTTGTTTTTAGCCTTTCTGAGGTAGAATGGCTGCTTAAAACTTTGGTCAAGAGGCCTTGCTATTCTAAGACATTTTCTAGCCCACAAACTCCCCCTTTTCTGCTTCTAGCCGTTTCTCTTGAGAACGGAGATGCCTCTCGCTTCTCGAACACTCTGACCTTGCAGATTAGATAAGACACTCAGAGCGAGAGAACCTCCATGGCCAGACAGTAAACCAATTAACATTCTTGCTTCATGAAACTAATTGCACCTGCAAGATGGGAGGGGGTGTCTTGGACTGCAGCCATACACCTAACTCCTTTTTTGCACACAGTCACTTTTGACTATGAGATCACACTCTTGCTAGCCGATTGGTGGACCGGCCCTCCCTTCTCGGGTGGCAAGATTGGCATAAAAAACCCATTACCAATAATGGACCTCAGATTCTGTCTGGGTTGCAGTAACCACTATTGTAACTCGGTCAGTTTCTCAAACTGGCTCTGTCTGGGGATGGACGTTCCTGAACCCATCCATTTTGCTGTGCTATGAAGCCTGACTGATTTTGCCTCTGTGACCAGAGATTTTGCCTTTTGCCTTCTTGACAACTTTGACAATCTACTTCTACTATGATATTGGTATGTATAAGTTAGAGCAAATAAAGCTATAGGTATTTTTGTTTTATTCCTCACAGTCTGTCTTGTACCATTGTATGTGACCTTGCACCTTAATAAATAATTATATTATATTTTGTGTTTGGGTGTGTGACTTTGGGGTCTCAAAACTCAAGGTACTTTGCCGAACCCATTTTTGCTAGTTCTCGTAAACCACCTACCTAATAACATTTTGCTGTGCACTCTACCTGCAAGCACAACCTTGCTAGGTAGACTTTGCTCCTTTTAGCTCCCTAATAGGCTTGGAGGGTGTCCCTCTCCTCCTAAAGCTTTTGGGAACCCTGAGGGACTGGTGGCAGAATTGAGGGCATTTGAGGGACTTTCCTTCTCTTGCCAATTTGCTAATTTTGTTTAGCCCGGCTGATAGACCTTTGCTGGCTCTTCCCCTAAGCTGGGTCGAGGCACTGAAGGCCTGTAGCCGTGACATGGTGGCAGCGGTGGGATTTAGTCTAATTACTGGCCTGGGGTCAGAGTTGGACTCTTTTGAGACTTTGAAGTAACTGCCTATTTTGTTTGTGCAACGGTCACTTTGAGATTTTCTGTGAGAGTTTTTTGTTTTGTCAGAAGCAGTTAGGCTTTTATGATGGCTGCTGGAGGGAAAAATACTAACCCCTTCCGTGGACCTGTTGATGAGTCGTTATACACCATTGCTTCTGTTGGAGAGCCAGATGATCGGGAGGAAGACTTGCAGACTACTCCCCCTGTGCGCCCCAAGACACGGGCTACTGAGCAATCTACTCCTGCAGATTTGCAGCCTTGGCAAGATGACCAGAGAACAGACGACCGACCTGTTCCGCCTCCACGTGCTAAGATTCAATTTACTACTCCTGTGGACTATCTTGAGGATGCTGTGCCCTCAAAAAGCCGTTCCCGGCATTTTGCTGGAACTAAAGGACAAGCAATTTTGGAGGATGAGAGCCGTAGTGATTCAGAGACTGAGCTGGAGAATGAATTTTGGCGGCGGCGTAGGCGACGGCCCAATGTGAATTTATGGTCTGAGGAGGATGTGGAAGAGAGAGCTGCGAGTCCCCGAGACAGGACCCGCCAAGATGTTTCCTTGCCCAGACCTTCTAGAAGACGTATGCCAGATGTGCATTTTTGGTCAGCAGACGACGAGGAGGAGGAAGAGTTTACGAGGCCGAGGAGACCGGCTGACAGAGACATCTCCCCCGTCCGACCTGCTCGACCTCCACCGCTTTCGCCGTGGGCTTTTGACCGGCGCCTGTTTCCAACTTTTAAAGACGGCCAAGATCCTCTTGGATTTTTTTCGCTCTACGAACAGACTTGTAAGGACTTGGGTGTCCCTAATCGTTACTATATGCTGATTCTAAGATCTCAAGTTACTGGAGTCCTTGCTGACTTGCTGGGGAATTTGCCTGCTCAAGCTGCTGGAAGCTACCCCCAGTTTAAGACTTTGGCTTTGCAAAGATTTGCTTTGTCTTCAGAGAACTACCGGCGGGCCTTTAGGAGAGTGGAGCGTAGCCAGGAGAACTACTATCTAACTGCTGCCAAACTCTCCCAGAATTTGGACCGCTGGCTTGCTGCAGAAGGTGTCCACTCGTTCCTGCAATTAAAAGAGCTTATGCTGAAAGAGCAATTCTACAGAGTGTTGCCTGAAGACCTTACTGCCTTGGTTCAGGATTGGGACCCTCAAACTCTAGAGCAAGCAGCTGAATTGGCCCAGAAGATGAAACTGCATAGGCAGAGATTTGGTGGAAAACCTGCAGTGGGAAGTGGAGGGACTATTCGTCCAGCTGCTGAAGTTTCAAAGCCAGCTAAAGCTTCTGAGACTGGCAGCGCCTCTTCAGAGAAGAAGATCACCTCCCCCACTGTGGCTGTGAGACCACGTTTGGAACCACGATCGGGTCTGTGCTTCTATTGCAAGGAAAAAGGACATAATGTTGTGGACTGTCCTGTCCTGAAAGCCAAAGGACAAAAGAAGACTAGTACACCTGCTTCTACTACTCGTGTTCGAACTGTGCAAGCAGCTCCTGCTGCCTCTCAGCCTGAAAATTGGGAAGACGATGCTACGGTGCCTGTCCAGCAAGCTGCGACTGCTGTTCAGCCAGCCCAGCCTACACAGCCTCCTTCGGCTCCTGTTACAGCTTCTGTTTCTGCTGCTGCGCCCAGTGCCAGCCAACCTGTTGCTATGTCTTTCATTGACCCACAGCAAATAAATTGGGCTCAAATGGAATTTAGTCATGAACTGAGGATTAACTTTGTTCAAGTTTCTGGCTTAAGAGATTCTGGGAGCGACGTCTCATCTGTTCAACGTCAACTTGTGCAACCTGACCAGTTCTTGCAAGGTAAAACCTTAACAGTTACTCCTTATTCTAGCCAGCCTATTCAGAAGGAGTTGGCGAATGTGCATGTTGAATATAAGTTCTATAATGGATCACTGACTGTGCTAGTTCATGATACAGCTACTCCTGCATTTTTGATTGGAAATGACTTAGCTTATAAATCCTTTTGCTGCATGCCTGCTGAACTTAAACAACAGCAAAAGCCTGAACTTTGTGAAGTTAGTGTGTCAGCCCAGCCTGTTGCTGTAGCAACTGCTCCTCCTTCGGCTGACCGGCCAGCGTGCCCTGAACCTTCTGACTCTGCTGTTGTAAATTCTCAAGTCTTTGCTGATGAGCAACTGTTTATTCAAGCCCAAAAGGCTGATGTCTCTTTGAAATCGTGTTGGGAAGCTGTGGAAAAATCTCCTAGATGCTTTGGCCAACCCAGAGTGAAATTCCTTGTGGAAAATGGATTGCTTTACAGAGAATATGTTGCTAAGAAACTTGATACTCCCATCAAACAACTTGTCGTACCTCAGCCGTTCCGGGAGAAAGTTTTGCAGCTAGCTCATGAAAATTTGCTTTCTGGCCATTTTGGAGTTAAACGGACTTTGGAGAAAGTTAGCCGCTCATTTTATTGGCCTGAAGTGTGCCAAGCTGTTACTGCTTTTGTCAAGACTTGTGATGTCTGTCAACGTGAAGGATTTTCTGCAGACCACCCTCGTGCCCCTTTGCAACCGGCACCTATAGTGGAGGAAGTTTTTGCCAAATGGGGGATTGACATTATTGGACCTCTTGCTAAACCGTCCAGGAGTGGAAAGAAGTTTCTCCTGACTGTTATTGATTTTTCCTCGCATTATCTGGATGTGACCCCCCTGGCCAACATCACTGCTCCTGCTGTAGCGCGTGCCCTGCTTGTTGTGGCTTCCAGATGGGGTCTGCCTAAGACCATCCGATCAGATATGGGACCTTCTTTGGTGAGTGGCTTAATGAAAAAAGTTTTTGAGCTTGCTAAGATTGAACATCAAGTCACCATCCCTTATGCTCATTGGGAAAATGGCTTGACTGAACGTGTTAATCGTACAGTGGGCCAGATGCTGAGAAAATATGTATTGGACTTTGGCCCTGACTGGGAAAAATCTTTGCCTTTTATGATTGGGGCTTATAATGACACTTTGCAAGAGAGCTTGGGCTTTTCTCCTAATCAGATTGTTTTTGGCCGCTCTCTGAATACTCCTTTGACTATGCTTCGCCAGCAATGGGAAGGCGTGTCTGAATTGAAGCCTATGTCTGTTGTGACTTATTTCCACCAGCTGAAAGAGACTTTGGCTGCTATTTGGGAATCTGCAAAACTTCATTTGACCAAAGCCCAGACGTTACAGAAGCGGGCTTATGATAGAAAAGCTGTGCCTCGAGAATATTTCCCTAAGGATAAGGTCCTAGTCCTCAGCCTTGTTAAACCACATAAAATGGCTGTGATGTGGACTGGTCCTGCTGAAATTGTCAAAAAGGAGAGTGCTGTGCATTATTTGGTTGCCTTTCCTGAGGCTCACCCTCAGCCTAAGCTATATCATGTGAACTCTTTGGAAAAATACCATGAGAGATTGCCTGGCATGTTTGCTCTGAAGTGTACTGAAGATGTGCCTGATCAACCCCTTGATTTGCTCGCTGAGAGTAAAGACCCTGGGGGCATTGACAGCATTATTTTTGATTCTGCTTTGTCATCTGAGCAAACTGCTCAACTTTATGCTGTTCTGGAAAAGTTTGCTGATGTCTTCACTAGCCGTCCAGGAAGAACCTCTTTGCTAACACATACCATCAATACGCAAGATGCTTTGCCTGTTGCTAGCCATCCTTATCGTGTTAGTGGCCAGCATGCTAAAGATATTGCTTTGGAAATCCAGGAAATGTTGGATCTGAATGTTATCAAGCCCTCTCAATCAGCTTGGGCTGCTCCTGTTGTGCTCGTCCCTAAGAAGGATGGAGGGATTCGTTTCTGTGTGGATTACAGGAAGTTGAATGCTGTTACAGTTTCTGATCAGTTTCCTCTGCCTCGCATTGATGAACTTATTGAGAGGCTTGGCAGAGCTAAGTACATTTCTGTTCTGGACATGAACAAAGGCTACTGGCAAGTCTGTTTGGATGAAGATGCTTCTGTCAAATCTGCATTTGTCACTCATCTGGGACTTTATCAATTTATTACTATGCCTTTCGGCCTGAAGAACGCGTCCATGACCTTTCAGAGGTTAATCAATACCATGCTTCAAGGCCTCTCTGAGTACTCTTGTGCCTATTTAGATGATGTGGCAATTTTTTCTGATACCTGGTCTGATCATATGTACCATTTGTCTCAAGTTTTGACTCGTGTAAGAGATGTTGGGCTTACTATTAAGGTCTCCAAATGTCAGTTCGCTTTAGCAGAAGTTTCTTATCTAGGCCATAGAGTTGGTGGTGGTACTATTAAGCCTTTAGAGGCTAAAGTGCAAAGTATTTTGGACTGGCCTGTACCTAAAACTAAGCGAGAAGTTCAGTCCTTTTTGGGCCTCATTGGCTATTATAGGAGATTTATTAACCATTTCTCTACCCTTGCTACACCACTCACTGATCTGTGCAAAAAACGTCAGCCTCTTAAAGTGGTTTGGACTGCTCAGTGTCAGTCTGCCTTTGAGTCTTTGAAGGCTTGTTTGATGCAGTCCCCTGTAATGATTGCTCCTGATCCTGCTCAACCCTTTTTTGTACAAACAGATGCAAGCCAAACTGGAGTTGGAGCCGTCCTGTGTCAAAAGGGGCCTGATGGAACTTTACATCCTGTTGTCTTTTTGAGTAAGAAATTGCTGCCCAGAGAATGTAACTTGTCTACTATTGAAAAAGAGTGTTTTGGAATTGTCTGGGCTCTGACTAAACTAAGATCCTATTTGTGGGGACAAAAGTTTACACTTCAAACAGATCACTCCCCACTTTGCTGGTTAGACAGAGTTAAAAACTCTAACCAGAAACTGTTAAGATGGAGCCTTGCTTTGCAAGATTTTGATTTCACTGTGCAACATATCAAGGGCTCTGAAAACATTGTGGCTGACAGATTGTCCAGAATTTACTGTGATGTTGCTGGTTAAATTGTTTAACCTTGATTGCTTTCTGTAACTGCTCTTATTACCTGAATTACAGTATATTTTGCTTTGCTTCCAAATGTAAAACACTGCCTTTAAATTTTTTCTTTCTCTTGCATTCACAGTGGCTGCTAATTTCTCAAGTTACCTCATTTTACTGTTTTTATGTGTTTTTACCCATCCTTTTGTGTTTTATTTATGCCTTTTGGAAATACGGGTCTTTTAATATTGCACATTTTATACTACTAGCATTTTTCTTTTAGTTTTTTAGATGAAATTTGAGTAAACCCAGTAATTTCATCTCCTGAAGGGGGAAGATGTAGAGAAAAATGCTTAACTTTCTTTTGTTTTTAGCCTTTCTGAGGTAGAATGGCTGCTTAAAACTTTGGTCAAGAGGCCTTGCTATTCTAAGACATTTTCTAGCCCACAAACTCCCCCTTTTCTGCTTCTAGCCGTTTCTCTTGAGAACGGAGATGCCTCTCGCTTCTCGAACACTCTGACCTTGCAGATTAGATAAGACACTCAGAGCGAGAGAACCTCCATGGCCAGACAGTAAACCAATTAACATTCTTGCTTCATGAAACTAATTGCACCTGCAAGATGGGAGGGGGTGTCTTGGACTGCAGCCATACACCTAACTCCTTTTTTGCACACAGTCACTTTTGACTATGAGATCACACTCTTGCTAGCCGATTGGTGGACCGGCCCTCCCTTCTCGGGTGGCAAGATTGGCATAAAAAACCCATTACCAATAATGGACCTCAGATTCTGTCTGGGTTGCAGTAACCACTATTGTAACTCGGTCAGTTTCTCAAACTGGCTCTGTCTGGGGATGGACGTTCCTGAACCCATCCATTTTGCTGTGCTATGAAGCCTGACTGATTTTGCCTCTGTGACCAGAGATTTTGCCTTTTGCCTTCTTGACAACTTTGACAATCTACTTCTACTATGATATTGGTATGTATAAGTTAGAGCAAATAAAGCTATAGGTATTTTTGTTTTATTCCTCACAGTCTGTCTTGTACCATTGTATGTGACCTTGCACCTTAATAAATAATTATATTATATTTTGTGTTTGGGTGTGTGACTTTGGGGTCTCAAAACTCAAGGTACTTTGCCGAACCCATTTTTGCTAGTTCTCGTGAACCACCTACCTAATAACATTTTGCTGTGCACTCTACCTGCAAGCACAACCTTGCTAGGTAGACTTTGCTCCTTTTAGCTCCCTAATAGGCTTGGAGGGTGTCCCTCTCCTCCTAAAGCTTTTGGGAACCCTGAGGGACTGGTGGCAGAATTGAGGGCATTTGAGGGACTTTCCTTCTCTTGCCAATTTGCTAATTTTGTTTAGCCCGGCTGATAGACCTTTGCTGGCTCTTCCCCTAAGCTGGGTCGAGGCACTGAAGGCCTGTAGCCGTGACACTCACCGTGGGGGGCGGGTTCATGGGAGATGCTTTAGGCTGATCCTGCACTGGGCAGGGGGTTGGACTAGATGGTCTGTATGGCCCCTTCCAACTCTATGATTCTATGATTCTATGAGATGGGGCAGGGATGGCATCAGACTGGAGGGTACATAAGGAGGGCTCCAGGCTTGGGCCAGGGAGGAGAGAGTGAGGAGGTCTACCCCTGCTGCTGAGGGACAGCCTCTCAGGTGCTGCCAGGAGCTGGGAGTGCGGCAACTCCCTATCCAGCCCACCCTTTCTGAGACCCAAAGGGGGAGCCCTCACAGGGTCACTGGGCACAGGGGCCAGGCCGGACCAGCGGCCACTGCTAGGGCAGAGTCAGACCCGCCACCGCCCTTGGGGGGTGTCAGGGACCCTGACAACCATCCTCTACAATTGCCTCTTTCTGTAGTAAAGATTCGTTTAATTGCCACCGAAATGTATTGAATTTGGTCCCATAACTTACAGTTACAGGATTATGGTCAGAAAAATACTTTGGCAATATCTCCACTTTACCAGTTTTGGTCACCAGATTTTTTGATACGCAGCCCATAATATATACGTGACAAAGATTTATGTCTCTCTGAGTAAAATGAATATTCTCTTGAGTCCCCATTTTTATGTCTCCAAACATCCACCAAACCCATATTATCAATCATATCAAAACAAACTTTGGTAATTTGCCTTGAGTATCTTTTATGTTTTTCTCAGAACATCTATCTATTTGTGGAGAAACTACACCATTCCAATCCCCCATCAAACAGCAGTTTTCATAGGACAGGTCCACCAATTTTTCCCAAAGATATTTGTAGAACCTCCACCAAAGTTTTGTTCCTATTTAATGTCACCTCCACCCCCACAAATCTACCATGGTTGTCAGATATTACAAGTTCTGGTTTCAAATTGTTGTTGGAATGTTTCCATGTCTTTATGAAAGCCAAGTGCGGCTGGAAAATCTGTTCAGGAAAACATTAAGTCAGGGCAGTTTGTTCTACACGCCCTCCCCCTTCTCACCTCAAATAACTATGCTGATTTTCACTTCTTCATTGCGATTCCTCCCATTTCTACCATGCCATTCATACCATGTTCCCATCTCCTTCCAACCCACCCAGCAATCTATCTTTCATCATTCTCCTCTCCTGCAGTTTATCCTCATAACCACCTTGGGCTGAAAGTGTGTGACTGGCCCAAGGTCAACTGAAAAGCTTCCTCAGCAGAGTGGGGATTTGAACGTGGGTCTCCCAGGTCCTAGACTGAAACACTAACCATTACACCATACTGGCTTTTGTGGGTGGCTGCTGTTGAACTGTAGCAAGCAGCTGGGCATGGGGGAGTCATGCAAGTTGTGTGGGATCAAGTCACCCAGTGTTTGCAGTCAAGCCTGGGTCCAATAAGGCCTCTCTCAAAGGCCAAAACAGCCCTGGAAATGGCTCCACCCCACCCTCTGCTTTTCCCTGGCAGAAACCAAGGATTGAATACCACTGTGGTTGCTACTGAGGGCATCCTTTTCTTAAAGCTCCAGGTGCTCCTTTCAGTGCTGGGGTGGTTAACCTTCCCATAGTCTTTTCTGTTTTTTAGATTTCAGATTTTTCTGCAAAACTGGGACTTACCCTGAGTTTTTAGAAAGATCTGTCTTGTCTGTCCATGGCCTCAGTCTCGGGATTTAAGTAACCACAGAACGGGGTCACATTGAGAATTTGATATTTTGATGATATACCTGTCAGATATGCCTCCAGCATATCTGTCATGTGTTATGGATTTCTTGCTGCAGTGTGTAGTGTACCTCTGAGAATATGCAGAGGGAAACCTGTTTTGCTGAATGGTTGCTAGCTGCTTATCTTGCAGGTGTTTTGGTTACAATTTCCTGGCAGGCCTGAGAATGTGGCCTTGAAGTTTCAGCAGAGACTGCACCAAACTCCTAAGAGACTGATCAGAGCTCATCCTTTCCCTCCTCCCCTCTTCCCAGGCTCAGCGTGCCAAAATGCTAACGGACTTTCTTTCCCACTGGGGGGGGTAGGGACTTTGACCTATAATTAACCTTGCTTTGCTACCTTGAGTCACTTCAGCCAATCCTCCTGTCATAGCATCTTGATACTGGTATTCTTCTTTAATAAAACCAACTTTAACTCATTCACTCCCGTGATGCAGTGAAGTGTTTTGGGAAGTACCTGGCAAGACCTGACAATAGCATGGCTGTTCTTTTCTTATTCATATTTTATGTGTCCCATAAACTTAGGGAAATTATGTTGCCCATTTACCATCTGGTCTGATTTCAAGATGGTGGCCTTAATTGAAAATGGTGATTAAAGCACCCTGCTTCCCAAGATCTCAGGCAATAGTGGACATAGGGCCTAGAAATAAAAAAGGAACAGAATTTGAGGTCTGTAAGATAGCTGTTATATAAGTAAAGCCAAAGTTGAATATGTTTGGGGAAATTCATCTTTTCATCAAAAACTCATTTAATTTAGAATGACATTTAATTTGATGGTTGTTGTGAATTTTCCGGGCTGTATAGCCGTGGTCTTGGCATTGTAGTTCCTGATGTTTCGCCAGCAGCTGTGGCTGGCATCTTCAGAGGTGTAGCACTAAAAGACACCTCTGAAGATGCCAGCCACAGCTGCTGGCAAAATGTCAGGAACTACAATGCCAAGACCACAGCTAAACAGCCCGGAAAATCTACAACAACCACCATTCTCCGGCCATGAAAGCCTTCGACAATATATTGACATTTAATTTATTGAAATAATATTCTACTAAATGATTTGACCAGCACTATTGGTGTCATTCAGCACAACAGAGACATAAAAAGCACACAAATTATTATTTGAAGCCATGATACAACTGAGATGGACATTAGAGATGGGCACAGGGCTTTTTTTCAGCTGGAATGCGGTGGAATGGAGTTCCGGCACATCTTGAAAATGGTCACGTGTCTGGTGGTCCTGCCCCCTGATCTCTAGACATAGGGGAGTTTAGCTTGCCCCCTGTGCCAGTGGTGCAGAAGGCAATCTAAACTCCCCTCTGTCCAGAGGTCAGAGGGTGGGGCCACCAGTCATGTGACCATTTTTGCCAAGGGCGATTTAAACTTTAAAAAATTCCCCCTTTGTTCCAGCTGACTCAAAGTGACGTCATTGTGCAGTCCTGAGTTCCATCACTGAGTTTCATCACCTCTTTTCCCAGAAAAAAAGCCCTGGATGGGCACAAACTGAAATACATACCAAAGTTTGTCACAAACCGGGCCTTTTTTGGTTTGCAAACTGGCGGTTCATTGGAGCGCATTTTTGACAAACCACAACAAACCACTATGATTTTAATGCAGTTCGTTTGGGTCG
This sequence comes from Eublepharis macularius, assembly GCF_028583425.1. Lineage (NCBI taxonomy): Eukaryota > Metazoa > Chordata > Lepidosauria > Squamata > Eublepharidae > Eublepharis > Eublepharis macularius. The sequence continues at coordinate 4,782,890 of NC_072792.1, forward strand.
TTTTTCGGTAGACAGCCTGGTGCCAATCAATCAGTTTCCTAGACAACAGGAGAGGGGCTTTCTGCAGACCTTCTGCTGCCCAGGAAGTGACATATTCATAAACCAAACGAACCGGTTCATGAGCTGGGCAATTTCATGCCAGTTCATGGTTCGTGAAACGCAACGAACCACGAACCGCAACAAACTGCTATTTTTCCGGTTCGTGCCCACCTCTAATGGACATCTTTCTTTACTTGATGTTCAGAATGGAAGATTTAAATACACTTACCGTGAAGCTTCCTTTCTCTGTGGCCTGGGAGGGGGTCAGTCTTGACTGATGGGAAGTAGCTCCTCCTCTGTTTCAGGGTCGGTCGAATCAGACGATCCCTTAGGGGAGGGCTCTTCCCTGGCGCGCCAGTTGTTTTCCAAGCCCAATAACTCTGCTGCTCTCAAATCATTTCTCAAGACTCTTCAGCTGTCTGCAAACATAACTCAAACACTAACACAACATTTAACCGTTAACAATAACTCATAACCACTAACTCGGGTGGGTAGACTGACCCCCTCCCAGGCCACAGAGAAAGGAAGCTTCACGGTAAGTGTATTTAAATCTTCCATTCTCCTGTGGACTGGGAGGGGGTCAGTCTTGACTGATGGGATATACGTCTAGCAGTACCCCATAGGGCGGGTCCAATTAGTTCACAGAGCATGCTGCAGCACCCTCCTTCCGAACGCCGCCTCAGCAGATGCCATTTTGTCAACCCTGTAGTGTTTAGTGAAAGTATGCATGGACTTCCATGTGGCTGCCCTACAAATAATGTCTAGGGATGGGAACGCCCTATATGCCGCCGATGTAGCAGCCCCTCTCAGAGAATGAGCTGTAATACCTTCTGGAGGTGTCAGCTGCCTAGCCTTGTATGCCAACACAATACAGTCTCTAACCCACCTACTCAAGGTGGCAGTTGTCACCCTGTTCCCCAATGAACGCTTCCGAAAGGAGATGAACAAAGTTTCCACCTTGCGAATGGGCCTAGTCCTATCTATGTAGAAGCTTAGAGCCCGTTTTACATCTAGCTTATGCCATTCTCTTTCCTTATCATGCTTGGGGTTACTACAGAAAGATGGTAGAACAATATCCTCCCCCCTATGGAAAATCGAATTGACCTTCGGGATGAAGGTGGGGTCAGGTCTGAGTCAGGTCAGGTCAGGTCTGAGTCAGGTCAGGTCATAACTCTATCGTTATGGAAAACACAAAGCTCTGAATTGATTGACAACGCCCCTATCTCTGAAACCCTTCTAGCTGAGGTAACCCCCACTAAGAACAGGGTCTTGAGTGTTAGTTCCTTAAGTGGACAAGTCGCCATAGGTTCGAAAGGTTCACCCATAAGTGCCCTTAGTACTACATTCAGGTTCCACGTGGGAAACCTATGGACCTGGGGAGGATTGATTAGCATGGTTCCCCTCAGAAATCTCCTGATGTGTGGATGTCTGGTAAGCGACAGTCCCTCATTAGAACCCCTGATCGCAGATATGGCTGCTGTTTGTCTCTTTAAGGTACTTGTGCTAAGACCCTTATCCAGTCCCTCCTGGAGAAATAGAAGGATTTCTTTCACCGAAGCGAGTAAAGGGTCAGTGTCTCTTTCCCTACACCAGTTGTGGAAAGTTTGCCAAGTTTTACTATAGCTCTTATTAGTAGAGTCCTTCCTTGACGCTAACATAGTAGCTATCACTCTGCTCGTGTACCCTAGCCTTGAAAGTTGTTCCCGCTCAATCTCCAGGCTGTCAGTTTCAGGGACACCGGATCTGGGTGCAGTATCTCTCCTTGGGACAGGAGGTTCACCTGTTGCGGTAGAGTCCATGGATCCTCTCTGGAGAGCCGTCTCAGTTCCTGAAACCAGGCCCTCCTCGGCCAGAATGGAGCGATTAATATTACCTCTGCTCGTTGCTGTAATATCCTTTGCAGTACTCTGTCCAGGATCTTTATTGGAGGAAATGCATAGAGTAGCGCACGTGGCCAAGTTTCGTTTAGTGCATCCATGCCGATCGCTTCCTGTTCCTTCCACCTGGTGAAGAACTTCGGCAGTTGCGTGTTCCTTGCCGTGGCGAACAAGTCTACTTCTGGTTCCCCAAATCTCTGACACACCTGTAGAAAGACATTGCGGTTCAGCTTCCACTCTGCCTGGTCCACTCTGTTTCTGCTCAGCCAGTCCGCAATTGTATTCCGTACTCCGGCTACATGTATCGCCTTGACTGATCTGACGTTCTGTTCCGCCCACTGCATGATCTCCCTTGCCTCCTGGTTCAGCTTTTGGTATCTGTTTCCGCCCTGTCTGTTCACGTATGCCTTTGCAGTCGTGTTGTCTGTTTGTATTAATACGTGATGACCGGACAGTACCTCTTTGAGTTCTACTAAGCCTTTCTTGATGGCTCTTAGTTCCAGCCAGTTTATGCTGTTTTCCTTTTCCTGTGGTAGCCATACACCTTGGGCCATGATTCCCTTTACGTGTGCTCCCCATCCTTTTTGACTTGCGTCTGTAGTCATTACTATCCTTATTGGTTCCCTCAAGGGGGCCCCCTCTTTGAATCTGTCCAGCGTCAGCCACCAGTTCAGTTCCTCCTTCAGGGAATCTGGGATCCTTACACGTCTGTGTCCCTTGTTTGCTATGATCCGTTGAAAGGGTCGCAACAGACTCTGTAAAGGGCGGGTGTGAAACCTGGACCACGTCAGGTTGTCCTGGCAGGATACCATCATCCCAAGTGCCTTGGCTAGCAGCATGACTTCCACTTTTGTGTCTTTCTGAATTGCTCTTATCAGCGATCTGATCTTCAATTGTCTCTCTTCTGAAACAAAAGTCCTGTCCCTGATCGTATCTATCGTCACTCCTAAGTGATTTATTCTCTGTGTCGGTACCAAGCTGCTTTTCTCCCTGTTGATCACGAAGCCGTGGCTTTCCAGGCAGTGAATGGTCGTTTGGATTGCCATCATCCCCTCCCCTGAGGTGGGGGCTTTTATCAGGATGTCGTCGAGGTACGGAAAAAGAGCAATTCCCTGCAATCTGAGAGAAGCCATCAGGGTGTCTAGCACCTTCGTGAAAACTCTGGGTGAAGACTTGAGTCTGAAGGGCAGTGCCTTGTACTGAAAGTGTTCCCCATTGTATGCGAAGCGGAGGAACCTCCTGTGTGTTTCCCTGATTGGGATATGTAGCTAGGCCTCTGAGAGATCTATGGAGGCCAGAAAGTCCCCTTTCTGTATCGCTCCCGTGATAGACCTCAGTGTCTCCATCTTGAACTTTCGTGAAGTGATGAACTGATTTAGCCAGCGCAGATCCAAAATTGCTCTGATGCCCCCATTTTTCTTCGGTACAATGAAGAATACTGAGTACACGCCTTTGTTCCAATAAGGTGTCGGTACTGGCTCTATGGCCCTTATAGTCAAAAGGTGTTGAATCGCCTCGGTGATCTGTACGTGTTTTGAGTTTATGGAGTTCTTTTTTTATGTGGAGAACACGGTTTGGGGGTTTGTTCTGAAATTCCAGTAAGTAGCCCTTGGATACCGTCTCCAAGGCCCACCTGTCCGTAATTGATGCTTGCCACTGGTTCGAGAATTCCTGTAGCCGACCCCCGATTAATATGACTGGGGATCGGCCATAGTCATGCTTGATGAGTCTTCTTCTGTCCCTTGGGCTGTTGACTGGTTTTACGAAAGGCAAAGGATCTGTTGTCATTCCTGGGTCTGCTTTGCCATTTACTCTTGTAAGATCTCGATGTGCTCTGTCTGAAGGAACGTTTAGGGTCACGAAAGGAATGTCGATCCTTAGTTTTAAAATCCCTTTTCTTAGATGGGAGAACCCTTTTCTTTTCTGCATTCTCCACCAGATATCTGTCTAGAGCTTCTCCAAACAGTTTGGCTCCGGTGAATGGGATCGCAGCCACCTTGCTCCGTGCTGGGGGGTCCACATCCCAATTCCTAAGCCAGGTATTTCTTCTTGCCGCTACATTAAAGCCCATTGCCCTAGAGGACATTTGGAAGGCATCTAGCGTCGCTTCAGCAGCAAAAGCCACCGCAAGGGCTATTTTCTTAATCTCGCTCTTCAGTTCCTTCGGTACATCTCTGCCCGCTGTTGTCAAGTTCGATGCCCAGGTGAAAGCTGCCCTAGCAAATAGAGAACCAGTAGCCGAGGCCCTGAGGGAGGCTGCTGACGCCTCAAAATTCCTCCTCAGTGATTGTTCTATCTTTTTATCCGATGGATCTTTGGGCATTCCCTCGGAGTCCATTGGGAGCACTGATGTAGTTGCCAGGCTAGTAACTGGATCGTCTACTACAGGCAGTTTGATCTTCTTAGTAGCTTCTGGAGCTAAGGAATAAAATTTATTAAACACAGACTGGTACACTTTGGGTTTAGCTGGGTTTTCCCACTCTGCTTTTAAAATGCTATGAAAATTAGCAGGTAGTGGAACTCCAGATTGAGAATTCCCCACCTTAGGGAGAGCTTTCTCTAACCCCTGGGGAAATGCCGGGTCAGGATCCTCCTTTCCTGTATTTGTCTGAGTAATTTTCAATGTTCTCAGAACCTTGGGAAGCAATTTTGTATAAATTTCCTTTGGGAAAAGTCTGGGTTGAATAACACCTGTAGCTTCCTCTTGTTCATCAGAGAGTTCCCATTCCTCACTTCCAGAATGTTGTTCTGAGCTCTCTGAATCAGACTGTGGTTGTTCAGATAGACTAGAGTCTTCATCAAAGTAATCAGCTCTATGCTTGCGTCGTTTGGCTCTGGGGGGGGTAGCAGAACGATGAGCTCTAGATTTCTTACTAGGTCCAGGTTTAGGTTCTCCCTGTTTTCCTGTTACTTGGCTCTTAAGGGTGTTCTTGATTTCCTTTAGGCCCTTATCAAGTTCTGTTCTGATCCAAGCCAAAAGGTTGTCCTTTGCCTCTGGTCCTGCAAGATCTAGCTGGCTACCTCCCTGTCCCCTTTCACAGAGGTCCTGATGGGACTGATTAGAGGCAGGAGAACTGGAAAGGTCTAGATCCTCAACCATTTGTGTAGATGTATGCCCCTCCATTCCCTCTTTGGCTGCCATTCTTGCCAAGTGTTTTCCCGCCTAAAAGGGGAAAAGGAGGGGTGGAGGGGGAAGAGTGAAAGGGAAAGAGAGAGATAAAGAGGGGGGGGAACAGAAACAATACAGGGGTCTAATCAGGACTAAGGATTACGTCCTTCCGAATGGCTAAAAAAACCTCCCCTGCCTGCCTTTACACGCGAGTAAGCCCCCCTCCTCACCCAGGGCCCCAAGGGGCCGCTTACCGGGGTTCTGTTAGACTTAACAATTTCCCTGCCGCTGCTCCTGCAGGCGTGCTTTGGGAGCTCTCTCTCTCACTTCCTGCGCGGCCGCGTTCCTCTTTCTCTGTCTGCTGCTTTTGTGTGCTTTTCCCTGCCGCGGCGGCTTGCCGTGATGAGGGGAAGAAACGGCGTCCTCTCTGTGCCCAGAGCACACTTGCCACCACTGCGTCTCCGCGCTGGCCGCTCCGCCCCCGTTGCTTCTCTCTCGTCCCAAGGGTTGTCAGCGTTCGTCGTTGCACCGAAGGGAGAGACGGCGGTGGGGGGGGGGAGGGACTGGGGTGGAGGGACAAGCCCTTCCTTTTCCCCTGAGACCTCTTCCTCCTTTCCTGGCCTCAATTGCCGCTTCTTTCTTTCTTTCTTTCTTTCTTTCTTTCTTTCTTTCTTTCTTTCTTTCTTTCTTTCTTTCTTTCTTTCTTTCTTTCTTTCTTATTTCAATTTGGGATCGTTGCTCATAAGAGCAACACGATTCGACTCCCTGCCAGAGCAGGGCCGGTAAAAAACTGGCGCGCCAGGGAAGAGCCCTCCCCTAAGGGATCGTCTGATTCGACCGACCCTGAAACAGAGGAGGAGCTACTTCCCATCAGTCAAGACTGACCCCCTCCCAGTCCACAGGAGAATGCAAAAGACATTTGACCACATGATCCAGTCTCTAAAAAATTCAGAGAAGTTGTTTTCAGCAGAAATGTTGAGGAAGTGCAAAGACCTTTTATGTTGAAGAAATTCAACATTTAATGGGCTGCCTGAATGATTCGCTGCCCTTAAGACCATTTAGAACACAGAACTTGACACAGCCAAGCTGTTCATAAATTGAATGTTTTAAAAAATTGAATTAAAGTAAGATGGAATCTTCAGTTTGCAAAAACTCGTACGCCTCTGAAGGTTCAAAGGTAATGACTGAATTCTATGCTGCCAATTTTTATATTAGACATTCCTTTGAAACTTTGTCGGGTGGCTACGGAGTATTCATATCATTAATCAAAAATTGGTCGAGCTATCACTGGCATGAAGAGCCCCATGGCGCAGAGTGGTAAGCTACAGTACTGCAGTCCAAGCTCTGCTCACGACCTGAGTTCGATCCTGGCGGAAGCCGGATTCAAATAGCCGGCTCAAGGTTGACTCAGCCTTCCATCCCTCCGAGGTCAGTAAAATGAGTACCCAGTTTCCTGGGGGTAAAGTGTAGATGACTGAGGAAGGCAATGGCAAACCACCCCATAACAAAAAGTCTGCCAAGAAAACGTTGTGATGCGACGTTCCCCCCATGGGTCAGTAATGACTTGGTGCTTGCACCTTTACCTACCTACCTATCACTGGCATAAATGAAATTGGTGGAGGTATTGCTGGCATAATAGCAGATATTAGATGTTATATGCCCAGAGAACAGCTTTCTGATGTTACCAGCACTACAACAGCATGAACAAGGAGTGGTTCAAATCTAGAATGGATAAAGATGAAAGACATGGATGTCCAATAGATCATAGAATTCATCCAATCCCATGAAGATCCACTCATGGAAGAAAGACTGTTTGACAACAGTGCTTCATCGTTTGTAGCATCTGCCAAGGTTTGTTCAGATTTGCTGCATATCCAACAACTTGTTGAGGATAAGTACTCACTTTGGATGCAGTTCTCGAAAAACAAATTCCTAATAGCCTAACAAATGTGAAACACGTAAGAGCATGGTAGCCATATATAGAAAGATTTTTTACTTCAAATACTCACATAACATCCCAGCAAATCTTTTTTACAGGCTAATCAATCTAGCACAACAGACATGAAGAAATTTTTCAGCTCTGAATTGTTGGCATGTTATCCTGGCACGGCCTGTGTAGAGCTCCTTGGAACAACATGTCAAACCACAGCTGTTAAAAACATTACAGAAATGTTGTGATGTTACTTATTCAACACAATTCACAGCAAAACTACTCAAATAGCTGATGCTATGGCTGCATTTCAAGCTGAGGGGAGCACCAGTCAACATTTTTAATTCCATCAAGAACTTCTCAACGTTGAATGATTACCAACGCACGTTGAACAATTGATGGGTCAACGTGAACACCCAACTCAGTCCAAGCTGCTACCTAGCAACATCCAACAATTTTTAGCAGTGTGTACTCAGAAAGAATGTTCAGGTCTGGGTTTGGAAGGGAACTCTTTCATCATCCTAATCATCACATCAGCAAAAAGTCAAATAATTGTGGAAGTCTCTTTTTGACGGGGAAAAAAATAAAATTATTTTCACAATTAAACTTTGCCTGTATAAGTCTTCTACTTCTGCGTCATTAAAATATTCTCACAGACATCAACTTTCATTTAGTTTTGTTCAAAGATCTACTGCAATTATTTCCGTAGAATTATTGTAATTATTTCCACAGGAAATAATTTCTACAGAATTAAGGAAGGGAAATTTTTTGTCACTATTTTAAATTAGGGATGCCATTTTGAAATCAGACTATGTGATAAATTGACAACATTACTTTCCCATGTCTATGGGTTCCATAAAACAGAAACCAGACAGGCCAGCTCTGATGGATTTTCTGCCCAAGGGTCTGTCGTGTCAAACAGGGAAAGCTGGTTTCCTTTTAATTTGACACTAGGGAGATGGGAGAGCAAGATATTCACTCCAGTAATGTAGTAAAGAATCCAATAGCACCTTTAAGACCAACCAACTTTATTGTAGCATAAGCTTCCGAGAACCACAGCTCTCTTCGTCAGATGTGGCGTCTGACAAAGAGAGCTGTGGTTCTCAAAAGCTTATGCTACAATAAAGTTGGTTAGTCTTAAAGGTGCTACTGGACTCTTTACTATTTCGCAACTACAGACTAACAGGGCTAACTGGATCTCCAGTAATGTGTATTAATTGCAATTCAGGAAGAAAAAATAGAGATATTAGGAGACACCAGCAGTTATGAGAAGATGGCAATAGCAGCATTTTAATTCTGTACTTTGATTCAAGATTAAAGCCGGACAGCCAGTGTCAGCCCTTTTGATCTTGCCATCCCTACCACCCAATTGTTCTCGAGTGGAAGTTGGTCCAGCAGCACCTATAAAACTAACAACATTTGTGATAGGGTACGAGCTTAAGAGCAAGAGTCCGGTAGCGCCTATAAGACTGACAGAAGTTGCGGTAGGGTATGAGCTTTTGTGAGTCACAGCTCGCCTGTATCTGTATAAGTAGAACTGAGCTGTGACTCACGAAAGCTCATACCCTACCACACATTTTCCTGTGAACTGCATTTGATGTGCAATAAGTTTTTGGTGTGGAGTAGAATTCCATTATGCTACTATCTACCTACATTTTGAAACACAGTGGTACCACAATCTTTCTGAACATACAGGTTTTTCCTTAGAAGCTTGGAATTGAGCGCAACATACAAGGTAGTCCTCCAGGGACTGTACCTCTTCAGAACTTGCATTTCTGCCCTTTTCCACCTACACAGGAATAGAGGTTGATAAACTGTTTCCTACTGAAGCTTTACAAAAAGCTTAAAACTCCCCTCCCCAAGTCCAGCTTCATCAAGCCAAAAATATACATTTGTAATACGTGCATTCACACTGGGGCAGCACAAGGGGACATTTTGGAAAGAACATTTGTGGGGAATTAACATTGGAAGACACTTCTTTTTCCACTGTGTTCTGTTAGGGACAGAACTGAAGCTCTGTATACACCGTTGTTCTCCAGCTACAAAGAGACCCTTATTTATTCTTTCCAGCATCTGAACTGGGGAAACAGCTTCTTATTGTTTCCGTGTGAGTCGGGCTGCGGCAGATGGCTGTTTAAGGCAGCATTTCAGTGCTTGCCAACGTTGCTAAACTGGGAGAGACCAGAACGCTGTGGCTGGCAAATGTTGTGGGCAAAACACAAGGGAAGACGAATGTGTCCAAATTTAGAGTGTATCCTAAAAAGAGGGGCATTGTGTGCATATTTCCCGAGGAGTAGACGTAGAAATATGCTTTTCCCTCAACCTGCTGCTGTGACATTCGATCTGTTGTAAGAAAATGCTGGTGCGACATGTCCTGTTGTGCACTTGCGCTTACAGCTGATTCCCTGAGGAGGACACCATGGGAAAGACAGGCCCAGTTCTTCAGCCTGGGGCAGGAGACACCGTCTTCTTTCTCGTCCCCTTTACCTCTTCTCTACCACATACATTGCCCTGGCCTGGTTAGCCCAGGCAAGATTTCAGAAGCTAAATGTCAGGCTATGGATGACAGGATATGGTAGACAGGTCCCTGCAGCATTGCAACAAGAAGTCCAAGCTCTTGGTTAAAGGGTTTTATTCAGAAATCCAATCTTTTCCATATATATGTCCATAGAATTACTCAGAGGCAAAAAAGCATCTAAGCAGTACATGCTTCCTTGATGGGGATAGAGACTTGAGGAAAGTACAACTCTAAATACCCACTCATTTCCCCCCTCCCAACTAGACCACAGGTTTGTGCGGGAAAGGGTCTGGGAGTGCATGAAAGTAAACTGTAACATTTCAGACAGTACAAGGTCACTTCTGTGAGCTTCAAAGACAGAGATAACACAGCTGCATTCTCAGGCTGTTAGAGAAACGAAAGTGTTGGTTAGAGCATTTGCAAAATGAAATCAAGGTCCAGCATTAGCAATGGTTCAACACAGAGAACAATGGCATGGATGTAGGGGTACAGACGTGACACTAAGCAGAATCAGCCTTGGTTAGCAATTGGATGGGAGACCTCCCATTGCTACGCAGACAGGCAACGGCAAACCAGCACATAGGATACGGATGAGAGAACAGTTTTAAGGAATATGGCTGTTTATTGCACGTAAGCACTTTGATTTGATTCACTTTTGCACTACAGTTCATAGAAAAAAACATAAATATATATATATCGACTTCTTGCTAATTGATTCATTGTGATTTAAGTATTGGTCACAGGAGGGTTGGAGACCCTTGCAGGGTCCAGAACTGCAGGTGGGGGGGGGGGTCCTCTCGCAGAGACCAGGTCCCAAGTGACCTTGCAAGGTAGCCGACCAACTTCCAGTTGAGAACAATTGGGTGGTAGGATGACAAGATCAAAAGGGCCGACGCTGGCTGTCCGGCTTTAAATGGTCACTCAAGAATGCAGCCAATACTCCTAAGGGCAGCAGGGGCAAAAGTCCAGGTGGAATTCTTCCCCAGCTATACTATGCAGACTGCTGTGGTAGTACAGGAAACACTGAGCATGCAGAGAGGAGAGAAAGGATCTGGCAGTCGTGAAGGGCCAAACTGAAGCAGACCCACGCTGAACTGTGGCTCTATACCGATAGCCTAAAAGGGGGGGGCAGTAAAGGGGGGGGCCTGGGTGAGAGGTTCTCGTCTCCCAGCTGAGGCCATTTCTTCTCTCCCATTTTGCTACAAAAACACACACAAACCCCTTTCCTATTCCAGTCCATTTTTGAACACCCAGATTTGTCACAGTCACAGCCACTTTTTCTTGCCTTCATACAAACTATCTAGGTAAGGAGACCTGTGCATTTGCATGCCTGTTTCACTTACTGGACTGGAAGCTACAGGCAGGGACCCCACCCCCAGCTAAATGTGTGTTCAAGGAAGAATGCAGGGCTTTCTAAACTTTGCACAGGAGGGACCTTTAGATACGCGTTCCAACATACATTTCCCTCTTGCACGACCAGAGCAGGAGTTGGGGGTAAGTGACTCCTTTGACCAGCAGACAAAAAAGAATCTTGGCCATCAAAGTTTAAGAAGTGAATCGGATCTTGAGTGACTGAAGAGCAGCAGACTGAATAAGAGCCACCAGCAAATAGTCCCCCCCCCTCTCTGTGGAATGAAAAGCAGCTTTAATTAAACTGGGGAACTGAAAGGGGGGGGCTTTTCATTTGGATGAATGTGAGCTCCAACTCCACAAATCCTTTGCAAAGAAGCTTCCCTTTGTGTAGCTGGTTGTCAGACTGATATGCTATAGAAATATGAGAAGAGATTTCAAAGTGGGAAGCAGGAAAAAATTGGCCTGGAGAAAGCAGGCGCTTCATTTACTGCCTCCTTACAGTTCTGGCCCATCTCTCTTTCCTGAAGGAACTCACGGCCATGCACACAAGGCCTCTTTCGCGTCAGCAGCGTGGCAGTGTCGTGAGTCTGCTGGTTTCGTTTGAGGTGTGGCTCCAGATGGCGCAATCTCCACTTGCGTGTGCTCTGCTGCTCCATGCAAGGGCCCAAGACCCACCAAGGGAGGGGACAAGAGAGGCACAGTTCCCAGGGCCTGAAGAACCCAGCAAGGCTTCACTGGCACATCTGCCACTGTATGCCAGCCTGTCCTATATAACTGCAGGCAAGGCCCGCTTCGTTAAAGGGCCTGATGCTCCACAACCTTCCCCAGCTGCACCAGTTGCCTCCCCAACATGATTCCCAATTTTGCTATTATTGGGAGTGAAAATGTTGGAATTGGGACAAGCCTGTTTGGTGTAGTGGTTATGAGCAGCAGGACTCTCACCTGGAGAACCGGGTTTGATTTTCCACTCTTCCGCTTGAAGCCAGCTGGGTGACCTTGGGTCTGTCACAGCTCTCTCGGAGCTCTCTCAGCCCCACCCACCTCACAGGGTGATTGTTGTGAGGATAATAATAATACACTTCGTACACTGCTCTGTGTGGGCATTAAGTTGTCCTGAAGGGTGGTATCTAAACCAAACATTATTCTAAGTAGGGGGTGCCATTCACACTCTCAGATATTTATTGGGTTGGAAATACGCCCTTGTGCAGTCCTAGTGGCACAGCCCCAACTCACACACTCAGTTGAACGGAAAGAGCCCGTGTCGGGGGGTACCGGTCAGTCCACGGCCTCCACCCTGGGCAACAGCCAGGCATGAATTAGAAGCCCCTGAGGATGGGCGGTTTATAAATCGAAAAAATAAATGAAATAAAACAAAAAGTTCTCAGCAGAACATATAGTGCCTCCCTCAACATTGTATTAGGGCAGGAAAATGGCATTAGGCTGAGGTCCTTTCTCTGCACACGCCACACTTATGATCTGAATCGGGCCCTCTATGTGCAGGAATTGAGGAGACCCTCCCATTCACACCTGACTGTTAAGCAGACTTAAAGGGGAGACCCCAGACCCGACCTGAGTTCTTCCTAAGCAGACGTGGGCTGCTGCCTTCTCCCCCTGCCGTGAAAGCAGGGATGGGGTAGGGAGTAGGTTTGCTTGGGTTAGAGAAATTATGTGGAACAAAGAGGAGACGTTAAACTCTCTCCTCACCACCCCAGGGTAGGTTGACGTAGTAGCTCCTTATGCACCATCCTCAGAAGTAAAGGGTAGGGGGAGGAAAGACAAGCCCCGGGAGAGGATGTGCCACCTGTGAGAAACGGAACATGTCTGACACAAAGTCCACGGAGGATGGTGTGTTTTGCAAACTGATGCTGCTGTTTCCCATGGAGTAGCGAGTTAAAAGCCCTGACCTAAATGACCAAGGCCAGCCCGATCTCATCAGATCTCGGAAGCTAAGTAGGGTCGGCCCTGGTTAGTTCTTGGATGGGAGATCACCAAGGAAGTCCAGGGCTGCTATGTAGATACAGGCAACGGCAACCACCCTCCGTTCATCTCTCACCTTGAAAACCCTACGGGGGTCACCGTAAGTCAGCTGGGACTTGCTGGCTCTTCACAAACACACAATGAGTTAAAATGTGTATATGGGCACATACTGAACAGGTTTTGATTTTCAAAGCATCTTTTTCCTCTCTGCAAAGGCAACTGTTATGAAGTTAACAGTGCAATTATTTTAATGCCACTTCCACCTACTCTAACGGAAAGAATGTATTTTTAAACAGAGGGAAATTTCAGGGAAGATGGTAGGTAAAACACAACATTGGCTAGCCAAAAAAGTGTTTGTATTGTGAATCACTATATAAAACTTGCAAGAAATCAGGGGAAGAACATTACTTTACAGAAACCAAACCCCGAGCTAATTCTTGTGAAGCCAAAGGCAAACTTTGGGCACAGCCAGACTACAATATGTGGCCATCTATTGGACACGACAGTTTCAGTAAACGTTGTATTCGTTTTGATGCGCAATGAAAGCTCTGTTGCTACTGCTGGGCCAGTCTTTTATCAGTGCAAGTGGGAGGAGAAGCAGAATTATGCAAGCCAAACACTTGAGTGAATTGATGGAAGAGGGCATCTCTGCATGTTTTGCATAAATTCCAAGATTACTGGTAAAAGATCATGAGCCAGCCTGAAGGAATCTAATGCAAAACTGGGCTCAGCCAGAGCCAGAATGGAGACAACCCAAGTTAACTACTGTGAGCATCTCAGAGAAAAGGGTGGGATGCTATTGAAAAATAACAGCTGTGCCCCTTTAAGCTTTTTTTTTTAATTCCAGTTCAGAGTTTAATTGTATACAAAAATACATTGTGAAAACAAAACAGACATGTATTAAAGTTAGCAGTATAAAATTATAAATATTTTCATAAAAGCCTGTTTAAATTAACCTTGAGCTATATTTTATGAAAAAGTACACCAGCGCATTTGTTATTCAAATCTGCAGAAAAAAGATACAATAGTTGTGTTTTCAATGGCAGCAGGAGACGCCTAGCAACACACGCATGAGAGATCCACCTCTGACGCTGCTACATCAAACAGTAGATCCAGGTGGACAACAGCTGGGGCTCAACTGCATATTTCTGCCAAAACAGCTTCTTCACATACCTGTAAGTATAACAGATTGCCAATCAAGTTATTTTTTCTTTTACTCCCAAGTTACTCTGATTTTTAATGGGAATGTCAGAGAATAATCCCAAAATGTATAAGGAATTAAAACCATGCAAGATAACCTAAGCCTAAAATGTCAATCATTCACACACTAATAACACCTGTGAAGAGTTATCAAACAGCCCTTATGGTTTAAATTCACATATTTACATGGGTACAAAAAGAGACCACGTGTACACACATGCCAATACCAGAATTATGTGGCACTGGATTCCGCTGCTCTGTTCTACTAACTGGTGCTTTCCTCTAGCGCAAGGAGCCTTCCCCTGGCACATGGCGGAAGAGACTCCTGCCTTAGGGCGGAGGGGGGGCTCCTTGCGCCTGGGGAAAGCACAGCAATGAGCACAACGGGATCCAACTCATGGTCATAATCAGGGCCTTTTTTCCAGCGGGATCACAGTGGAACCGAGTTCCAGCACCTCTTGAAAATGGTCACATGGCTGGTGGCCCCGCCCAAGTTACTGGAGCGGAGGGAAATCTAAACTCCCCTCTGTCTGGAGATCAGGGGGCGGGACCACTGGCCATGTGACCATTTTCACCAAGGGTGATTTGAACTTTAGAAAACTCCACCCCCCCGCCCTTCCAGCTGACCCAAAGTGACGTTATTGTGCAGTCCTGAGTTCCACCACTGAGTTCCACCATCTCTTTTCCCAGAAAAAAACCCTGGTGCAGTAACACTTCCTTGCTCATAATGCAGTAACACTTCCTCTGCCACCTGTGCTTTAAGTTAGGCTGTCCATTATTTTTACTTACTTGCCAAGGTCCTGTCAAGGTCAGCAATAAAGTCTTCTAGCTCTTTTGTGTCTCCAAGCTTTGCTGGAAAAACAAAACACACACCATACTGATTGCATCCAAGAACGTGCACGTGCATACGAGAGATTTATGTGACTTGCGTTTGTAAGAGATGGTTGGTAGGAAAGGCCTCCTTCACCTTTCTCTGTCTCTGGCAGACAGGCCGCTTAATTTGCACCTCCTTTGTGGGATCGGTGTGACCTGAGGAAAAGAACACCTGAACTGCAACCAAGAACCCTTGCCAGGATCAAAGACCCTTGGCTTCCCTGTGGCAGAGGGTTGTGTGGTACCCAGAGAGATATATGGGGGTGGAAAGAGGATAAACCAGGCAAGGGGGAGTGGCAGTAGACAAGCAAGTCCTACCTTCTGCTCATTCTTTCTGATAACAGAAACCTGACATCCATGTCGGTACAGCAGAAGGTCTAAAAGTGCTGCTGATGAATGCCAGGTCAGTTCATGGTTCATCTACGATTTAATCCTGGACAAGAGGAGGGTCTGATTTCCATCACCCAAACCTGTACAGGTGAAGAAGGTGCGACTCTCTCCCAATTATGCTCACCGGATTTCTTAGTATGGCAGCAGCCGAGGCTTGAGGGTCAGCAGGTGGTGCCGTCTGTCAACCAAGTGCCAGCCTCAAACCTACGTGCCTCATATTGGGGACATGGGGCACACTAGGGCACCACACAACCCACAGCCTAACATTCTCCCTCTTTAAAATATCATCCATCACCTATCAAAGAGTCTAAATCCAACTCCATAGAAGAGCAATAAAATTAACTATATGTAAATATTTATATTTTTGGCACACCAAGGGCTAATTTGGAAGGGTGCTCTATTATTTTTGTCTTTTTTGCAACACACCAGTGTGCCTTCAGCATCACAGAAACACACATCTATGAGACATTAACTAGTTTTTAATAC
This sequence comes from Eublepharis macularius, assembly GCF_028583425.1. Lineage (NCBI taxonomy): Eukaryota > Metazoa > Chordata > Lepidosauria > Squamata > Eublepharidae > Eublepharis > Eublepharis macularius. The sequence goes on from NC_072792.1 coordinate 4,798,642, forward strand.
AACGAAAACAGGGAAAATTAGGATCCAGCACCAATTCAGTTTTTTTTCTTCTTGCTTCAAAGTTTTCTTTACACTGCAAGGACAAAATTATTTAGGTTGTTATGCAGATGTTTCTTTATATACTGGACAAATAGCTTGAAACAAATCCAACTGTAGGAGTCAGTGACAGTCGGTGCGTTTGTGGGTGGCTAAGAGGGTTCAATCTGCTGTCCACTGATGTATGGACAATGGATGTTTCCTCTTTCAAGACTGCAACGTCACTCCCTTAGCCTGCAACAGGACTCGTAACGAATTCTGGGTCTGTGACCCTGTACAAATTGAAGCCTGGTAAAACCCTTAGACCCAGGCACCCGGCCCATACAACATTACAATAAATGATTACTGAGCTGGCACAAAGAAAAGGCATTTTATATTTAAATATCTACACTCTGATATCAGTCTCTTGTTCTTCATTGTAAAGAATTCATCAGCCAGTGGAAGATGGGCTGCACCTCCTGAGACACCCTGCAAGGAGAATGTTCCAAATGTGCAAACTGGACAACGGAGACACTTGCTTGGGATAAGAGTCAGTGTCAAAACATTTGCTTAGGAAGGCAACTGTGCAACTCAGAATAAAGAAACCAAGCCTCCTGAAATAAAAGGTGTTACCTTTGTGAGTAGTTATTGCAGAAGTGGCTGCAGTTGGAGCAGGCTGGGTGGGAGAATTTAGCTTTTCATCACTAAGGCTGAAGCTGTTTCTCCAGAGGGAATCTGCACCTGCATGAAAATACGCCAAGCATTCATTCATTCATTCAAAACATTTATTAGCCCCCTGTCTATCCGGGGCTAATATTATATAGTATACAACATAAATAAATAACAGAAAATGAAGAAAACAAAGTTTAAAAACACTGGCAATAAACATGAAAACAAAGTTAATTAAAAAGCAGTCCTAAATAAATGTCTTCAGCTGCCTCCTGAAGATTAGTTAAGACTCCAATAGCACCTTTAAGACTGGCCAACTTTACTGTAGCATAAGCTTTTGAGAACCACAGCTCTCTTCATCAGATGCATCGCCAGATGAAGAGAGCTGTGGTTCTCAAAAGCTTATGCTACAGTAAAGTTGGTTAGTCTTAAAGGTACTACTGGACTCTTTACTATTTTGCAACTACAGACTAACACGGCTAACTCCTCTGGCTCCTGAAGGTTGGCAGCGAGGGGGTCAGACGCACCTCCCTGGGGCTGCTGTTCTGCAGCCCCGGGACTGCCACCATAAAGGCCCTCTCTTGTGTACCGCCAGGTGAGCTTTAAGCTGATGGGACAGTCAGGAGGGCCTCTCCCTGTGATCTGAATTCCTAGGCAGGAACATATGGGAGAAGATGGCCCCTCAGATACCCCAGTCCCAAGCCATGTAGGGCTTCAAAGGCCAAAACCAACACCTTGAATTAGGCTTGGGAATAGGTCAGTAGCCAGTGTAATTGCTGTAGTATCAGGGTCACATGTTCTTGATAGCTGACCCAACCAGCACTCCAGCCACAGCTTTCAGCACTAGCTGCAGCTTCCAAATGCTCTTCAAGGGTAGCCCAAAGTAGAGGACATTCCCGTCGTCAAATCTAGATGTAACTAAAGCATGGATCACTGTGACTGAATCTGACTGAGCAAGGAACATCTGCAGCTGGCACACCAACCAAAGCTGGGCAAAAGCGCTCTGAACCACCTTTCTAAGGTGACTGTTGTGTTGAGCACTACTGCCAAGCTGCGAACCTGGCTTTTCAAGGGAAATATAACCCCATCCAAGACACAAAAGATCTCAAGTTCCAGGGCTGCCTTTCTACTAACCTTTGTCTCGTCAGGATTCCAGGTGTCTCTAGATGATACATTTCTGCACAGCATGCACTGGTTTTAACGTCAGCTGAAGGGAACTGCTTCTTTTAAAAAAGAGAGAGCTCAAACAAGCTCAGAATAGCACCTGCCTTCCCCCAAGCCATTTTCCTGTATACAGATTCTCCATGTTGAGCTGCAAAAATCAGTCAATTAACTCCCCTCACATGCAGTTTTCATGCAAGAAAACAGCATTAGAGAGCGGGCAGGAGCCTTTCCTCCCCCTGCGGCACCTTTCTGATCTCGTTGGAGTGCTCTTTTTTTAAAAGAAGCAGTTCCTCTCAGCTGATGCGAGGCTGCAGGGAGCACATTAAAGCCAGCGCATGCCCAGGCGGAAACGTATCATCTAGACAGACCCCCGTTTCAGAACCAGCAAACCTGTCCTAGCAGTATAAAAAGGTATTTACCATTCTGACTAGGCTACAACATTTGATCAAGTGGCTGAACCAAATCAATTAAAGTTGATTAACACAGAGACGTAAATCAATGGGCAGACAATACGCAAAAACACAGGACTCTCTAAACACCTAATATTAGCATGGACGTTTTACTGATGAGCAACACAACAGCATTTCTCCAGCAGCACAATACTGCTGTATCTTTCCAGTGCTAAAACAATAAGAAACTTTGGGGGAAATACCTAAATTGCCAGCAGCTAGAGAGTAACAAACACACTGGAAATTTAGATCTTCAGCTAGACAGGTTCTTAGACTTAGGCTGATTCCACACACGTTGGATAATGCACTTTCAATGCACTTTCTCAATCGTTTGAGGTGGATTTTTTGTTCCGCACACGAAAAAATCTGTTCCAAATGATCTATAAAGAGGATTGGAAGTGCATTATCCAACGTGTGCGGAATCAGCCTTAGACTGCATCTAATAGTAAAACCTGTCTGGCCTTCATTATGATTACAAAAGTAGCAACAATGGGCCATACAGAGACAACCTAGGCCTCCTGTATACTCAAGAGATTCACTAGGAATGCTAAGATTTTAAAATCAATCATCAGGAAACCCCGCCCCCCCCCATGGCCTGATGAAGACTGAATGTGCTTCAGGAGACACTGAATGTCGAGAGAAGCTAAGTCAGGTGAAGGGGAAAAGCTCTGAGAGTTTATTTGGCCCCGGAGAAGGTGTTTTGAACGAGAAGGGTCTGCCAGATCCTCTGCCTTCCACAGGCCCCACTTTGTAAATGTCTGAATAGCAAAGTTAGAGAACTAGTCTCTTCAGCCTGAATGGACTGTAATGGACAGGGACAAAGTATCAGCTGTCCAATGTGAACCACACAGAGCTCACTGGCTTGCTTCAAAGGGCTTCGGCTCCACACTCTGCTCTCCCTCTCCATCTGTCCAGTTCTCTGCCAGCTGCTTTCTGCCTCTCGGCTGTGGTCTGCGTGCAAAAGGTCTCAAAGGACCCCTTCCATGATGTGCTTGCAGGTGCCTTCTAAGGAAAGGAAAGGGGCATATGGCCAGGTGCACCCGTTTGGGTGACAATGTTTTATGTAATCTGCAACAGGGCAGTTAGCTACAAGGTTACGGTTATCTGTGAGCCCTAGTAAATGCTGTCATTGCCACGGAAATGGAGCATCCTGCTTGCTGTGTGTAACCCAATCTATAGCATTGCTCTGGAAGTCATAGCCAATTCACTCTTCCGAACTCAGTTTCATTAATAATAACAACATTTGATTTATATACCACCCTTCAGGACAACTTACTGCCCACTCAGAGTGGTTTACAAAGCGTGTTATCATCATCCTCATGACAATCACCCTGTGAGGTGGGTGGGGCTGAGAGAGCTCTGAGAGAGCTGTGACTGACCCAAGGTCACCCAGCTGGCTTCAAGCGGAGGAGTGGGGAATCAAACCGGGTTCTCCAGATTAGAGTCCTGCTGCTCTTAACCACTGCACCAAACTGGCTCAATAGTTCAGCTAAAGATCCAAGCTATGGAGACAAAGTTTCTAGCCAAGGGATAAGAGGCCAAAACTTCTGCAGATGTACTGAACATTAGCATGACTCTTCATCTCCAAAAATTCTTAAGCTTCGTTTGACAATGAAATAATCCTTATAGCATTTTCCTCAGTATTTTAGTTGCTGAGGCTTACGCATAAAGGGGGTGAGAAAGAAACTCTGAGCCCCATGAAGGAAATTGCAAGAGTCATTGAGAACGGTAGTTCAAGGTAAGAAGGGCATAGCCACTATTTGCTTCTTCCATTCGCCTTACAGCCTTGGGGCAAATGTTTGGCTGCTTCAATACCATCCTGTTACACACTTTCTGCCTTCCAAGTTGATGAGAAAATAATCTGGATGTAATGCTGCTAAAGTTGTTTTCTTTGGATGAAAAAGCACTGGAAACTCTCTTTGTACATCTGTAAATAAAACAAGCCATGCCAGCAGAATGTAGCGGATGCAAAGAAGCACTGCTACCGAAGACAGCTGATCCTCAGGCACAGAACCTTTGCCATTCCACTGCTCCATCACCAGCCCACTCACAGCTCCAAATCCTCTTGGCTCCTCTCCCAATTCAAACAGTTTTGCAGCTTCTCTGCCCACTTCCATCATGCGTTTCAAGTTCTGATGGATATTACATTCTAAGAGCTGCAGAGAAAGTCCAATACTCAGGAGGCCCCTTCCCTGTCAATGATGAATGATCATCATGGAATATTAGTAAGCAACCTTTAAAACAAGATGCTCGACCAGTACCTATAACAACAGCAGCGGGCTGAGACTCAACCCTTCGCTCTGCTGTGCCAGTTTTTTAGAACACCGGCCATTTTCACACTGTTTACCGGCCACGGAACATCACGCCAAGCTCCTGGAACGACAGCGTCTTCCTGGCACGATTTCGCGTGAGAACAGTTCTCGTGTGAAATTGCGCCAGGAAGACGCTGCCGTTCCGGGAGCTTGGTGCGATGTTCCGTGGCCGGTAAGCAGTGTGAAAACAGCTACCAACAGGTAGTTTTTTTTACATTCAGTAATAGCAGCTTCCCCCCCCTGTATTGGGACAATCTATTTTGCCTTCTAAATTTTATTACCTCCCTGTGCCGGACCAAGCCATGGAAAGCCTGCTGCCCTGCGTATTAGGGTAGCTCAGATGTGCTCAAGAGACATTCCTGACCTCATGCCATTTAGCATACAGCAAGAACTCATGGACTGGGCGACTTCCAAACGGCAATACTCAACAACTGTAGTGTTGCCAGCAGCTCCACTATATTTTTATCGACTGTTTCACATTCTTGCCTGTTGTCTGTAGCAGCAGCACTGCTCAAATAATACTATTTATTAGGTGAAAATATTCATATTAGAAAGTTTCTTGCACATGTGCTTGACATCTGTTCAAAGCAACACAGAGGAAAAATGAACACACTTATTATTTTTATCCTGATGGAGGTGGGGAGACTTGAGAAGGGGGCACGTTGGCCAAGCATGTCGGCAGGAGTCTTTTGAGTTTCCTCCTCCTAGGGAACTTAACGAGACTGTCTTATTTTCTTCATTTGTACTCCACTTCCCTTCCAGTAGGGACGCAAAGCAGCTTCCACTGTTCCCCTCTCCTCCATTTCTTCTCCATAACCACCCGTGGTTTGGTTAAGCCGAGAGTGTGTGACTGGCCCAAAGTCACCCTGTGAGCTTCCATGCGAGTTTCCCAGATCCTAGCCCAACACAACACAACACAACACGCACCCTCACCTGCCCAAAACTGCCCCTCAGAACTTTGTTTATATCCCATAACATGTAAAATGCCAGTATCTGCTTTGGATTTATATATTTTTCCATTAAATCCTCCTCTGAATTTTAATTGCTCAGACCACAGAGCTATCTAGCATGTATTTCACATCATATAAATGCTCTGCACTTGAAAGCGGTGCTAAACGAACGATATGCTGTGTCCCACCACCACCACATAATATGAGGAACAAGCAGAAAAACCACCTTTTGCTTCCTATTCTGCCTCCCCCCCCCCACTACCTTCTTGACCCTGCATACCATGGCTACAGCTTGTGCACTCCTCCAGTTGGGACTTCTCAGAGTAATACAGTCTTCAACCCAAGGAGGACTGTTTGCACATCTCTTTGTCAAGGACGATACCTTGTCAAATCAGAGGCCCTTCCTGCACCATCAAAGGTATTCAGATGCCCCTCACTCATAGGTTGGCTTCGCTGCTTTAACCCCAGCATTTGCACCAATGGACCGTCTAATGCACAGTTGTCGAGTTTGCCACAACCTGGATCAAAAGTTCTATGCCAATAGCTATTTTCCCATAAGCGCTCAGGTAAATTCAGGTGCATAAGGGCAATGCAAGCCCTACCACTTTGTAGATAGTTCTCCCATGGTCCTTCTCTTGCTACAGAACACCAGGATACTGGAAACGTTTTCTCCAAGACACGTGGAGTAGGGTTTCATTGTGTTCTGTTTTATTCTCTTTTCAAACCTTAATCTCTGGAGCTGTACTTGGTTAGGGCAATAAAGTACCTTGCAAGATGAGTACTTTGTCATCTTTATATTTCAGAGTCATTGAATCATAGAATTGGAAGGGGCCATACAGACCATCTAGTCCAACCCCCTGCCCAGTGCAGGATCGGCCTAAAGCATCTGGATCAGCCTAAAGCATTGCAGGCATTGGTTCACTGCTGGGAGTCACCATGTATGCATTTGACTGGAATGGATCCAATTGGACCTCAGTACTTGAGCATGTCTGCACATGTGTAACCAGGGCTGTTCTCATATGACAGGCCTGGCTCAGGGGCTGATTTGGGTAACAGCAACTCCTTGCGCTCACTGTACTATTATTTGTCAAAAAGCTCTCTAAGGAAATTCTTGTCAAGATCTTCCTGAATTGATTCTGTTAAGGCTGAGGCAAAACTTACTTAATGAAGGGTTTGGAGTCCAGAAGGATAGCTGTTTACCTTGGCAAGCAAAATAACTCACGGTTAGCTTGCGCTATTTCTAGCCGAGGCCTCACAGCCAGGCCTCAAAAGCTCTCCTTGAACAAGCAGCAGTGAATTTCTAGACAAGCAAGCAGGAGAACAAAGAGAACCTCTCAGGCGTTCCCTTTTACAACCCTGACCCATTTTAAAAAAAAGATTCAAGTTATTCCTAAACAGGGTCGTTTGCTCAGCATCCTCCACATCACAGCAGTTGGCCTGTTTGCATTGCTGGCATAAAGTTACAGTTAGCAACATGGTCCCAGTGACGCAAGAAGCAAGCTCTATCCTAAGAACGTTTTGGGTGGCGCAAGCTTCGAGACTGGAGCGAGCTTCCAGGCTGGGCTATTTTGATGAGTTTTTCAAACAGCAACACCAAATGGTGTTGTGTGTTGCAGGGGTAGGAAACAAGTAGATCAGGATCCATTGGTCAATTTCTGCTGGACTATCCGGTGCTATCCAGGATCCTTGTGAGGTGGACCTCGATTTGAGCTAACAGTTCTGTTCCGAATCACTGAAAACAGCGTTTTGAAATGTGTTGTTATTTCACTGGAAAACCATCTTTATTATTTTATTTACTTATACTCCACTTTTCTACCTCAATAGGGACTAAAAAGGCTTACAAGACTGTCTTCCCCTCTTTCATTTTAGTATCACAACCATTTGAGTTAGGTTAACCTCAGCAGGAGTAACTAACCCAAAGTCAGATGTGCCGCTGCATCTGAGGAAGTGAGTTTACGCTGGAACAATTGCTGTCAAACTTGAAGGTGGACTTCGGTTTTGTTTTGGCGCAAGGTGACCCAGCAAACTTTTGTGGCATATAGTAGGGCTTTGAGCCTGGGTCCCGCAGATCCTGCTCCAACGTTTTCCGTGAGAAGCTTCTGAGACTCACCAGCTTTGCTTAGGAAACGTCAGCCACGGAGTGTAAGCAAGGACATGGCTGCAGTTCAAATGGGCTTTGAAGATGCTTCAAGCTGAAAAGGCATCTTTAATTGTTGCAGTAGTAAAAGTCCCCACGCGTACTTAAAACCATAATTAAAGAGAGCGGCCCGCAGGCAGGTACTCCCTGAAGGAACTAGTTCAAATCATCCCTCTTGCACTGAAAGGAGTGGCTTCCTCATGAGAAGTTCAGTGCAACCCCGTGCAGAGTTACGCGCCCCCCCCCCGTCTAATCCCACTGATTTGAGTGGATTCAAAGCCCGATTCACAAATGCACTGCAGGCAACAGGATCTCTACTGCCTCTCGAGATGTAGATCTGGGATCTCTAGAACTGGAGGAAGGTCCTTACGCTGGTACTGTTGGGCTTGTAGAGTTAAGATTTTTAATATTCCTTTTATTATAAGGGTTTATAATTGTTCATAATTTCATATACATATTCTTAGAATGAATTAATAGTGCTTGCAACCCCCCCCCCCTTTCGCTCTTTCATTATTCCATCTTTGCTGAAAGTTGCTTCAGAACATAACCAACGCCGAAAACGTTTCTCTTTTCTCAGTTGTATGTAATGACCAATTGCAAATTGTTCAGCGGGTAGCTCCTTTTGTATTAGAAAAATGTCTTTAAAACTGCTTGTAAGCTTTATGTTATTTGGTACTCCTATGGCTCCTTTGAAAGCTGGGTACCCATATTGCAATATTCAATACAATCACTGAAAAGAAGCACTTGTCTGTCTCCTCCTTTTGCTCTGAAGAATCTGGGTAAGGGCAGAAGGGCACCTTTTGTGTAACAGGCTCCTGGCACTGAACAATTTTGTCCCCTTGCATTGAATTGGCAGAGAGCACTCAGGGCATGGAACTGGAGAGGCAAAGGAGGGATGTTTTGCGCACAGGTTCTCGATACCAGGAATCCGCGGGAGAGTGCTCTGGGGAAAGCTATTCTGCAATGCTTCGTTCTCAACGCAATCTCCAGCTGAGTCTAGGGTTGCAAGAACGTATGTCTGGAAGAAGAAGGCGAGAAGTTGCAGAAGGTCTCCTATAAATACCTTCTTCCTTCTTGCTGTTGATCCCAATGAAAGCTGTTTGCTGATGAAATGCCACCAGCAAGATTTTTTTTTTTTTACTGCAGTTGCAGCAGATGTGTCTTTGGAGCAGGCCCTCTCAAGGCCCAGCTTCTCCCACACTGACATTTTACACTTAAGTTAACAAGGAAACCAAGTTAATGAATTTACCACTAAAGTTGGGGACTAGAAAAATAGAAAATGGATTTAAAGAGGGGAGGCCAAAGTCTGAACAGGAATAGCTTTTACCCAGTAGCAAATATAGCGAGTTGTTATGAAATACTAGCAAGTTATGGCATCTGTGTGTTTCCCCAGACCTTCCTCTGATAATTCTATGACAGTCTACTGTCAGGCAAGAAAATCATCTGTTTTGAGAGTTTTCTCCAGAGCTAGATCAGAACACAGAAGAGGCTGCAGGTGCATCCCGTTTCCCCCACATTGGTGTGTGTGTGTGTGTGTGTGTGTGTGAGTGAGAGAGTGAGAGAGAGAGAGAGAGAGAGAGAGAGAGAGAGAGAAACCCACCCCACAATTGTTTGCTATCCTTGGGAACCCAAAACCATGTCACATATCTATCCTGTTCTCCAGACATGTTTTCAGAGAGGCAAGGGGATCTATGAAAATTAGTGCAATATCTCCCGATAAGAATATTTTGTGTGCAAGGGCTGGATCTGTATGCTTTATTATGGCAAACATGTTTTATTATTTTTCAATGTGACTATTTTTGCAATTAATGCAAGGGGGAAGACATGAATAAGTGATGAAAAGTCTTCCCAAGAGAAAGCACTCAAATGGGGGATTCAATTATCCAGATCTAAACATCTATCAAATCTCAATTAGACTATTGAACATCATACAAATTTTGAAATTCACAAATTCTTCGGATTGGACTAATTCTATACACCCCAACAAAGGCTTATCAGTCATTCAAAGCTTAATTTGGAATGGTAAAGAAAACAATTTGACAGGAAATTTAAATAACCCATTTTTTACTGATATGCTGACAAACTGGAACCATCACAAGAAAAAGATTCTACCTAACATATCAAGGTATTCATCTTTCTTGGGCCAAAATTGGTTTTTGCCAGGTCCATCTATAATCTTTACAAAAATTTGGCAACAAAAAGACATAACCCGGCTAACTGATATATCTTCAAAGGCATACTAAGCAGAAATCGAGCATAAACCGCAGCATAGATTACAATGGTTTACTTACTTTCAATTAGCCCATATGATGAACCACATTAAGATATCACAAATAATTAACACACCTTTGACGGACTTTGAAGCTATCTTAAAACAAGAAAACATGAGTCAAAAAGGACTAATATCTAAACTGTACAATGTGCTTTTAAATACATTTGAACTCAAACCGTTAAAATATCAACAGAATTGGCAATTAGACTGTAATTCAGAAATATCTGCAGCTCAATGGAAAGCAATCTGGACTTCCAATTTATTACAATCTAACATTATTTCTTCCAAAGTCCAATCTTATAAAATTCTCCACCGCTGTTATTTAACCCCCAAAAAACTTTCCTTGATTTCTCCAAAGCCTTCTCCACTCTGCTGGACGGGCTGTGGTGAAGTGGGTTCTTTCGCGCACTGTTGGTGGGCTTGCCCATATATTGAGAAATTTTGGAAGGAAATCCTAACGAATATTCAAGAAATTACTGGATACTCTATCCCCTTTGATCCAAAACTAATTTTTTTGAACCAATGGGAAACTGTAAATATCCCAAATATAAGGAAGGAGTTAATCTGTGATCTTTTAATGGCAGCTAAATCATTATTGGCATCCAGCTAGAAATCTCCTAAAATCCCCTCTATTGAAAGTTGGCTAATTAAGCTATGGGATTTTTATATCCAAGATAAGGTCTCAGAAATTATACATCAATCACAGCTCTGTTCGAAAGAAACTAATTTTGCAGCTAAATGGTTTCCATTTTTTGAATTTTTAATTGTTAATGATATACACCCTCCTAAACATCTATCATTTCTCCAGTTATCCTAAACTAATGTTAAGTTTTTCTAGTTTTAAAGGTTACATAATTCTTTATTAACACTTATAATATGTTAAAGCTCTAATATTTATGAGAGGCATTATGTATATATGCTTGTTAATTTGTTCTATGTTGTTACAATGTTATATTATTATTGTTGTTCAGTTAATTAAATTAAATACAATTTTTTTTTCAAAAAAGTCTTCCCAAGAGGTTGTTGTGCAAGGATGGAGGCAGGGCGAGCAACTAGAACCTTTTTATAGGCACTACCTGCTTGATTTCAAATGTATAAGTAATTGTAAATATGAACCCCGTGGCGCAGAGTGCTAAGCGGCAGTACAGTAGTCCAAGCTCTGCTCACGACCTGAGTTCGATCCCAGCGGAAGCCAGGTTCAGGTAACCTGCTCAAGATTGACTCAGCCTTCCATCCTTCTGAGGTCGGTAAAATGAGTACCCAGTTTCCTGGGGGTAAAGTGTAGATGACTGAGGAAGGCAATGGCAAACCACCCCGTAACAAAAGTCTGCCAAGAAAACTTCGTAATGCGATGTCCCCCCATGGGTCAGTAATGACTCGGTGCTTGCACCTTTACCTATAATTGTAAATATACTTAAGGTAGAAGACTGAATTCTCAGGGGCCCTTATTAGATGTAAGATTATGTGCAAATCCGCTGCACATAGGCAGCTTGGTGTTACGCTTTCAGGCAACTGCAATTGAAGATCAGCCCCTTTCCTGCATATCCAGTAAAATATTTAGCTGCTCCAGAAGTGGTTCCATATACACAATGATAGGATCTTTTAAAGGAGACAGGGTTTTAATGCATTCCCCCTTTCCAAGTAGTATAATGAAGATAGACAATGCTTTCCTACCCAGCCACAGAGAAAGGAAAAACACTGGTTGCTACATGAAGAGTGTGTATGCTCTTTCTATCTATGCTTGTGGAGGTGCCTACAGGTAGATATAAATAGTATGAAAGTGGTATCTCCCTGAATTTTGACAGAATGTCTTCAATCTGATCAAAGCAACAAATACATAACATTTATATTAATAAGGAGCCCAGAATAATGTTACATCCAGGCTATAATTAAAGATAAAAAGCAAAGTTTCTGTTTCAAGAACAGCTTTCTGAGATCCACTGACTTCACTAGCCTTAGGACAAGATCTCCACCCTTTGTATTTTTAAGGACACAAGACACACCGTGATGAATATTGCTAGCATGAAAAACAGACAGCAACATGAAAAATAAAGCTCTTCTTTTAGTTTCTGGTGGGTGGAGATGTCTGCGTCTCAGACAGGTAAAAATAGCTTTGAGAAGCTCACAAACAAGTCATGTAAACAAGGAGCCTGCTCAAGGCAGCCAATTTTTCTAGTTAAAACTGGATCTGAAATTTTGCCCAGTCAGTCCCTACACTAAGTGCAGAACTTGAACAAGAGTTCAGATATCAGCTCTGCCATCCCCAACTTCGGCCAAGTTGCTACCAGACATTTGCTACCAGATACATCTAAACAGTTATATTCCTATTTAAAAAAAAACTTGGATCAATATTAACTGACGCGAGATGCAAAAATCAAGCAAGCATCCCCCTGGGCAAAACCACTAGCAGCCAAACAGCAGAGAAAGGCCAGAGGATGCTGAAGCTCCTCCACACTAGAACCACTGAGCAAGAGAGCACTCGTGATAAAGCAGCACAGCGACAAAGCATTGGAAATGGGTCAGAGGAGAGCAAGTTGCACAAGGGTGCAAGTTCAGCAATAACACAAGGAAGCCAGGGCCTAGACTTAGCTCCAGCATAATCTATATCCTGACTGACTCATCAACGCCCAGCCCAAACCCCTGGACCTAGAAATGTGAAATTTGGGGAGATTGTTCCTTTTGTGATGTAGAGGCTCACTAAGAAGGGATTTTAAGAAATTCGCCCCCTAAGGGGGTTAAAAGGGGTAAAATGTGTTTTCCCATAGGGATACAGCTTCCCTGTGTGGCTGGCAGGCTGCAGTCTGCTTCCTCCCAACTCTCAACTGCCAGCTCAGCCACTCCTCCCTGATTGGGTCGGCTTTTCAAGGTAATTTGTATATGCGGCCTGATTGGGGCTCAGCCCAATATTCTAAACAGTTCTAAGGGAGTCATTGAATGTTTCCTGAGGTAAAATGCACCTCCCATTCTTCCCCTAAAAGTTAACTAGGGTTGCCAATATCCCTGTGGTGTAGGGTTGCCAGCCTCCTGGGGGTGGCTGGAGATCTCCACGTGACAGAGATCAGTATCCCTGGAGAAAATGGCTGCTTTGGAGAGTGGAATCTATGGTATTATACCATTTTCCCCTCCCCAAACCCCACTCTATCCAGGCTCCAACCCCAAAATCTCCAGGAATTTCCCAACCTGGACCTGGCAACCCTACTGTGGGGCCTGCCTGCTTGCACTCCCCCTCTCTGACTGGTCAGCTGTGGAACTCTGTGTTCTGAGGTAAAAATAAGGTCAAGGAAACTGCAGACAGTTGAAGAAAGATGGTACAGGACTCCTGATTAGAGACTTTATATAAAAATCAGTATGGCAACTGAGTTTTTAAATGTTCATGAGGAAATGGTGCACAACCTTTCTAGGGGCCATTTTCATTTTGATGTAAGTCTCTCACATGAACCTGCCAAAGTGCCCACCACATACGGTTGCCAGCCTCCAGGTGGTAGCTTGAGATCTCCCAGAATTACAACTCATCTCCAGGCAACCAAGACCAGTTCTCCTGGAGAAAATGGCTGCTCAGAAGTATGAACTCTATGGCATCATACCCCACTGAGACCCCTTTCTCAAACTATACCCTCTGCAGTTTCCACCCCCCAAATCTTCAGGAATTTCCCAACTTGGACCTGGCAACCCTACCACCACACCACCCCTCCCCTCCCTCAGTTCCACTCCACCTCACACCTCTTGGAGCCATCATCTCTTACTGCTCCCAAGAAGCCTCCTGGCAGATGTGCAAGATATACCGATGCTAAAAGGAGGAAGCAACTTATAGATGCGGCAAAGAATTATGCACATTGTACTCCTGCGGTGCACTGAGCAGCAGTGGCCAAGTACCAGCAAGTCCCGAGTCCAAGGGAAAGGTGACCATCCCTGCAGGCCTTGGCACAGCAGTGACCACCCTACCAGACCTAACAGCCACGATATACCCTGATATCGCCACTATTATGGAGAACACAGCGTCTATGACCATCTGCCTGCTGGGCAAAACTGTGAATGTGCACTCAATGCAATGAGCTTTTGGCTGGGCGGTGTGTGCGTGGGGAACAAAGCCTGTGCCCTTGAGAGCAAGATTACTGTCCTGGGAAAGCAGAGACAGGCAGGGAGACACATCAAGAAACTTTCAGCAACCTGCTAGAGGTGTCCCACTCCCACGGTGATGGCTCTTCTACTGTCAGGGAAAATGTGGGGTTTGGTATCAGAAGGCATCATGATGAGAAAGAGAAAGAGAATCCCTCAAAAAAGACCTATTTTTGAGACAGCGAACGGAGTCCTTTCGTACACAGAATGACCCTCTGAGGTCTGGGGGAGGCGAATCTTGGTAACAGGAGACTCAATCCTTAGGAACGCAAGAAAATGGATCGTGACGAAGTTTGACTGCAAGGTGACTTGCATCGCTGGGGTGAAGGCAGGGGGTACTTAGCTGGTATTGTGGGGGAAGAGCCAAGGATTACTGTGAAAGTTGGCACCGTTGATGTTGGGAAGCAGAGCTACGAAGCCCTGAAGGACAAATAGGAGACAGGAGGTTAAAGTTCAGAAATTCTCAGAAATAGCGCATGTCCCATATGAGGAACAGGTGGAAATGGTGAGAAAGCCATGAAATGCCAGTCATTTAAGGCGACCAAGTGGAAATATCAGGAAAAGTGCACAAGTGAAGGAGGAAATCAAGTATAAGTATATCCTAGAAATCTCAGAGCTAAGATACCTATAGTGCCTGGTGTGTTACATGAGATACTGTAGGTATTTCTGAAACCTGCTGGGAGAGGGGAAAATACAGTTGTTTGTTGGAGTAAGGATGGCATATAAATATTTTAAATAAACACTAGGTATAAGCTCTGTAGGAAGGACGTATCAAAGGTGGCACAGAGGCTCCGTATGCCACAGAGGGCAGACTAGTCCAATCTAGAAAATGTCATCAATGTCCCACAGAACTGCAATGGTGGAAATGCTGGACTTGGAAGGTGGACAGAAGATAGCTCACCTCTCTGAGAAATCTTGCAATGGAAAAGGAAACACTGAAGGCAGCCTGAGCAGAAACTCGTGTACTGATGGGCATCCAGGCATCTTAAGCTGTCCCCCCACTGACTGTTCAGGTCAGAAGAAAGAAACAAGGGAAGTGTATGACCACACTGATCTGAAAATGCACAGACATCACACCACACTGGAGAGACTCTAATGATCTGTGTGCATCTAAGGCTGAGCACACTTAAAACACACACCCTGAGACCCATTTGCCACATTCCAAAGCAGAGACCCGTGTCACTGGGCAGTGGTGAGGGTTAATTGTTCCGATTTAACAGCCCTGCATCTACAAAATTAAGCAGACAACAAACAGTCAAAATCATTGCAGATGGAGCCAGGACACGTTCCAAAGTGTGTTTGCTGGCTGGGAAGCACAACTGACATTCAAGGCAATGTTCGACTAACCATCCTGCTCTGAGCACTTCAAACATTACCACTGTCAACACACAAGCAACTCGAATGCTCAAATAGCAAATTGTTTCTCTCACAAAGTTGCAATCGACACATCCACCTGAATGGCATGCACGCACAGTGGAAAGCCTAAGCAGCGCGAAAGCGATTCAATGCACTATCAGACAGCTGGCGTGGGAACGGAAACAACTCTGCCCCGGGCTGGCGTTAAACACAGAGGCCGCGACCTCCAGGTGTCCGGCTGAAGCGAAGTGGGAGCTCTGCTCTGACTCTCGAAAGCCGGACCACCTGGCTGCTCTCTAAGGGGCCGCCGGACTCAAATCTACTGGCGACCGACGCGGCTGCCCACCGAGGACGAGGCTGCACGGGGCTGCACCGGGCTGGCTCCAGGCCGACCTGCTCTTAGGCGCCATCTATTTGCACAGGCGGCCCGTTGCCCAAACACCCCGCGACTCGGCCAGGCTGATCAGAATTTGGCCTTCAAGGCCATGGAAAGGGCGCCGTCGCGAATGGCTCCCGGCCTCTCTCGCCTCAGGGCAGGGCCACGTTGCGGGCGGCCAGCGGCCCCGCCACCCAGGCCCGTCTCGGCCCACCTCCGGCCTTTCCTCGCAGACCTGTCCTGGGGAGGGGACGGGGGGGGGACAAGCCGCCGCGGGGCGCGCTGCTCACTCTCCGAGTCGCTGGCCCCGCTGCCCTCGCTGGCGCCGGCGCTGCTCCGCCGCTTCATCTGCCGGAGGTGCTCTTCGTCCCGCAGGGGCCGCTCCCGCGCCGGCGACGAGAAGTCCTCCAGCACCGCGTCGAACTCCCCGAGCGCCTCCGCCAGCTCGCCGCCGCCGCCTGGAAAAGCAGCGTCAGGGAAAGGCGAAGGAAAGGCGGGAGGCGCCGCTCGCCGTCCCCCCGCCCCGCTGGCCCCTGGCCGTGGAAAGCGCCCCGGTGCCGCAGGCGCGGAGGAGGGCGGCGGCGCTTCGGCGCGCATCCGCAGCCGTCGGGGCGCTGGCGTGGCGCGGCACGGGCTGCTCCCTTGGCGCTGGCGCCGCCTCCCCGGAGAAGCCCCACCGGCGGGCCTGAGGCGGGCGCACCTTCTCCCCTCGTTTGCCGGGAAAGGGAGCGCGCCCCCGGCCCCAGAGCCGGGCAGGGAGAAGCCCTCCCGCCGCGCCGCGCCGCGCCAGCCGAGGCACAGGTCCGCCCGCCCGCCCAAGGGCGCCGGTTTGCAGGGCCTTGGGCTGGAGCGCGCTGGGCTTCGGACGCCCTTTCCGGGCTGCGCCCCAAGCCGCCCCCTCCCCGCCGCCGCCGCCGCCGCCTCGGGGCAGGGGACGCGCGCCCGAAGCACTGCCGGCGAGAGGGCAGGGCGCCGCCAGCGCCGCGCCGCGCCGCCTCCCGCTGCCGCCCTCGCCCTCACCTGTGCCGTCGGCGGAGCTGCGGCCCTCGAGGGGCTTCATGGCCCCGCCGGGCGCCCTCCGGGAGCCACACGCAAAGACAGCGCCGCTTGCCCGCCTGCCCGCCGCCGCGAAGACCGAAGGCGGGGGAGGGATGAGAGAGCCCGCCCATCGAGCCGGCGTCTTTGGCAGCCGAGCGCGGTCGCCGCGCCGGGCCGTGACGAGCCGCGCCAGGCCCGCTGGCAAGGCGCCGCCGGGGTCTGGCAGTGCCTGAGCGGACGGGGCGGGCGAGGAAAGGCGCCCAACTCGCCCGCGGTTGGCCCGGCGAGGCCGGCGTTTGGGAATCAAGTTGAGCTCTGCAACAAAACGGGAACGCTTCGCTAGTCTATTAACACCAGGGCGGACCAGCGCGGTCCCAGTTAAAGAATAAATACAGGCTTGGACATACCTTGCATTTTTAGCAACGATAAACTAAGAATCGGCGCTATGGCTGCAGATGGTCTGGCGGAAACATCTTCATGCTACGCGCTCTTGAGTACATGAAATCTTAAAAAGTGCTTCTCTTATTCCAAAAGAGAAATATTTCGTACGTTGTTTTCAGTGCCCCCACCCCCCAGTCCTCAGAACCGGTTTCCCTTTATTGAGGAGACCAAACAGGAATTGAACTACAAAGGGAGTATGGGCTGACATCTACATCTTAGCATTTTCAGCACAACACACAACACCTGTGTAAGTTCTTTGTTGAAAGAACTGGAAAGACGCTGTTTTGTGAATGATCCCACGGGATGAAGGGGGAGCGGGCCTTGCCACCTGCTCCGCTCCTGGTCCAGGCTGAGTGAAGGGGAGGGGAGACATTGCCACCTGCTCAGCACCTTATCCGGACAGGGTGAAGAGGGAGGGGCGGGCATTGCCACCTGTTCTGCACCTGATCCCAACCTGGTGAAGGGGGGCGGGCATGGCTGCCTGCTCCATGTCTCATCATGGCTGCATGAAGGGGTTGGGTATTGCCCCCTGCTCCGCTTCTGATCCCAGCTGGTTGAAGTGGGGGTGGGGGTGGCATTTCCGCCTGCTCCACTCCTGATCCTGTATGGGTGAAGAGGGGTTTGGCTTTGCTTCCTGCCAAGTGCCTGATCCCAGCTGAGTGAGGGGGGGGGCAGACATTGTCTCCTGCTCTGCGCCTGATCCTGGCCTGGCCTTCCTGCCGTGGTGCGCTCTCTGGAGGGATGGGCTGCCCCTTCTGGGCTTCCCTCAATGGCAGCACCCTCTGGAGGTTCACCGGGGTAGGAAGTGGGTTGTCTGGAATACAGGTAGCCTTTTATATAATAGGACTAGCTTGATGCCCGTGCTTCACTACAATATTTAACTACTTTAAATCCAGTTATAATATTTGTGGGTATGTAACATTTTTTGGTTAGAGGGGGGGTTGAGTTGGTTTTGTAGTATAATAGCATAGTACCCAAGCTTCACAAAAGTGTTTGAATAAAGTGAAGCATGTTGATGCCTAAAACTGATGAACTGAATTTCGAAATGTAACATTTATTGAAGAGATTTTTAAAAGGAAAAGATTGTAGTGGAATAAATAAAGTGAAATAAAGTGAAAAATACGTACAATAGGGCTGCCAGACCCTCCCACCCCCGCCCCTACTTACCTGGCCAGTGGGGGGGGCACACCTTCCATGCGCGCCCCCCTGTGGTAATGCACGTCCCCGCACACAGCAGCCGCCAGGATCAGGCCTGTTTTGGCCTGGATCGGGGCCCCTGTGGAGCGCGGGAGCATTCCTGCACTCCGCAGGGGCCCACAACAGACCGGATCCGTGTCAAAACAGGCTCAATCCACGCCAAAAAGGGCGTGGATCAGACCCATTTTGGGCCCTGCAGTCCGCAGCAGCCCCCAGCGGTGCAATCCAGGGGCTGCATGATGACATCACTTCACAGAAGTGACATCACGCAGGAGCGCACATGCGCAAAGCATGCGCACACCCTTCCCCCAGGTAAGAGCCAGGCCCCAATCTCCTGCTGGGAGATTGAGGGGGCCTGGCAACCCTAATATACAACCTTTTTTTTTCTACTGAAGGACCTCTTTGTAGCCCTCATTGGTGGTTTTCCCCTCAGGATGACCAGGCTGCTGGGTGAGCTCACTCTGGAGAGGGCCACGTAGAGCTGCCCGTGTGAGAAGCAGCCCTCCCTCAAGTCAATTCCTGCCACCTTCAGTATCTGACCATGGGACTCACTGATCGTCATAGCATAGCAGGCCTTGAGTGGGAACTGCAGGCTCTTGAATTCGATGGAGTTCTCTGATAGTATGAGTGGTATGCATGGTATGAACACTGCCTCCCCCCCCCCCCCCCGAGCACTGCTGGTGAACAATGTGGCCTCGATGATGTTCCTGTGGAGGGCTTTCACTCGTAGTCTGGTGCCATTGCAGAGGTTGAGGTTCCGGAGCAGCATCACTGGAGCCCCCACTTTGAGGAGAAGCTTGTGGGCTGGGAAGCCAGGAGGGTTGAACGTGTTGAGGAACTCCACAGGGCATCATCCATTTGCACCACTGAGCCCACAGATCTGTACTCCATTTCTGCCCCTTCGAGGGAGTTAAATTATGTTTCATTAATGATGACGGACTTGTCATTCTTGGGGATCAGAATGGCATGCTTGCACAGCCTGTCCATGGGCTACTCCCTGATAGTGGCGATATCAGCGTATATCGTGGCTGTTAGGTCTGCTAAGGTCATCACTGCTGTGCCAAGGCCTGCAGGGATGGTCACCTTTCCCTTGGACGTGAGACTTGCTGGTACTTGGCCACTGCTGCTCAGTGCACCGCAGGAGTACAATGTGCATATTTCTTTGCCACATCTCTAAGTTGTTTCCTCCTTTTAGCATTGGTATATCTTGCATAATGTCTTCCAGGAGGCTTCTTGGGGACAGTAAGTGATGATGGCTGCAAGAGGTGTGGGGTGGAGTTGGACTAAGGGAGGGGTGGTGTGGTGGGCACTTTGGCAGGTTCATGTGAGAGGCTCGCATCGAAATAGCCCCTAGAAAGGTCGTGCACCATCTCCCCATGAACATTTAAAAACTCAGTTGCCATATTGACTTTTATATAAAATCCCTTTTCAGGAGTCTTGTACTGTCTTTTTTCAACTGTCTGCAATTTCCATTGCCTAATTTTTACCTAAGACACAGAGTTCCACAGCTGACCCATCAGCCTGCCAGCCACACAGGAAAGCCAGTCCCCACAGGGAGATTGGCAACCCTAGACTGAGAGGTGTGTTTTTACCTCAGGAAACATTCAATGATTCACAATAGCAACTGTATACTCTTTAGAATGTTGGAGAGATGACCAATCAAGGCTGCATATGCAAATGACCTCAGGGAAGAGTGGCAGTTGGCGGGGGAGGGGTGGAGGACCCTACCAGCCACACAGGGAAGCTGTATCCCTATGGGAAAACGCATTTTACCCCTTTTTACCCCCTTAGGGGGCAAATTTCTTAAAATCCCTTCTTAGTGAGCCTCTACACCACAAAAGGAACACCCCCCCCCCCAAATTTCACGCTTCTAGGTCCAGGGGTTTGGGCTGTGTGTTGATGAGTCACTCAGGACACTTTTCTTTATATATATAGACTAGCTTGATGCCCGTGCTTCGCTACGGTATTTAACTACTTTCAATCCAATTATAATACTTATGGGTATGTAACATTTTTTGGGTTGTGAGGGGGGTGGGTTGAATTGGTTTTGTAGTATAATAGCATAGTACTCGAGCTTCACAAAGGTGTTTGAATAAAGCGAAGCATGTTGATGCTGAAAACGGATGAAGTGAATTTCGAAATGTAACATTTATTGAAGAGATTTTTAAAAGGAAAGGATTGTAGTGCAAGAAATACAGTGAAGAATACGTACAACCATTTTTTTTTTTTTACTGAAGGACCTCTTTGTAGACCTCACTGGTGGTTTCCCCCCACTTTGGCGCCCCCACTTTGAGAAGATTGTGGGCTTGGAAACCAGGAGGGTTGAACATGTTGAGGAACTCCACAGGGTTGTGGACTGGATCATCCATTTGCACCACTGAGACCACAGATCTGTACTCCATTTTTGCCCCTTCAGGGGAGTTGTGTTTCATTAATGATGGCAGCCTTGTCTTTCTTGGGGGTCAGAGTGGCACGCTTGCACAGCCCGTCCATGGACTTCTTCGTGATAGTGACGATATCAGGGTATATTGTGGCTGTTACATCTGCTAGGGTCGTCACTACTGTGCCCAGGCCTGCAGGGATGGTCACCTGCCATACGGCCTTTTATATAAAATCCCTTTTCAGGAGACCTGTACTGTTTTTCTTCAACTGTCTCCAAAGCAGCCATTTTCTCCAGGGGAACTGATCTCTGTCACCTGGAGATCAGTTGTAATTCTGGAAGACCTCCAGCCACCACCTGGAGGCTGGCAACCCTACACCACAGGGAGATTGGCTACCCTAGTGAACTTTTAGGGGTAGATTGGAAGGTGTATTTTACCTCAGGACACATTCAATGACTCCCTTAGAACTGCTTAGAATGTTGGCCCCATATGCAAATGACCTTGAAAGCTAGCCCAATCAGGGAAGAGTGGCTGAGTTGGCAGTTGGCAAGGGAGGAGAAGCTCTTGAATTTATTTCTGTTTGAGGAAATAACAAATTTAACTGCCAAAGAAAATAATTATTGAACTGGAGAAAGATTATCTTCAAATCGTGATTTTGCCATTAAACCATTAGGTAATATTACCAAGTTTTTGTCTATTGATGCTATCTAGTACATAGCTGAACATTAATCTCCAAGATTTGTTTATACAAGGACCACTGTATGGTAGTGCCAAATATGGAATTTTTATCCTGTCCTTCCTCTTAACTCAGAGCAGTATACACTGTTCACCCTGCCTCCATTTTACCGTAGATTAGGCTGAGAATGACTGACCCAAGTTAACCCAGTAGGATCCATAGCAATCTGGGGGTGGCAGTGTAGGATCTCCCAGATCCTAGACTAACACTTTTAACTGCTACAATGTGCTGTCAAGTTTTTATTCTGTTCCTTTTAGGGGATCTTTATCTTCCAATGAGTGCAAGGGAGACATCCTACTGTATAAAAGGCTTTGTACCTTTTTATACATTTCCTACAGTTGTAACTGCTCTGAAGAAGGGGATACCGGAAACGGGACCTCTTGCTGGCTGACCCGTTCAGTTACAATTCTGAAAAAAATGTCTTTTTGAATTTAGCAGTTGATTTTGTGTTAAAAGTTGACTTGGGCAACATATATGTGCTTTGTACATATTGAATTCTGTATGAAACTGTATGAAATTGCACAGAGGCTCTTGTAGCTCTTTGATAAGCTTGGATGTTTCTGCAAACAATAGGGGCTCATTTTGAAGGCTATACCGCCCCTTTGAGGTTGCTTATTGGATTGGAAATATACATACTGTTATAGTCGTTCAAACAGAAGTGGCTAGAATGACTTTCTGATATTAATGTTGTGTGAGTAAATTTTATAATTTTGCACATAACGTGTTGAATATTCTTTCATAATTGATTAGTTAGTCGGTAACGGTTATTTGGGTGATATTGTGGTCTATACCGTTACTCTCTCTATTGTATATTGTATATTGAGGATGAGAACTGGAGCAGGTGGCAATGCCTGACCCATGCCTTCATCCAGCTAGGATCAGGAGCGGAGCTGGTGGAAATGCCCATCCCCCTGCCTTCACCCTGCAAGGATCAGGCGTGGAGCAGAAGGCAATGCTCGCTCCCCCCTTCACCCAGTCAGGATCAGGAGTGGAGCCTGCTCCCCCTTCAACCCACTGGAATCAGGTGCAGAGTAGGCGGCAAAGCCTGCCCCCCTTCACCTGGATGGAATCAGGTGCATAGCAGGAGGCAATGCCTGCCCCCCTTCAACTGGCTGGGATCAGGTGCGGACAGGTGGTAATGCCCTCCCTCCTTCACCTGGCCAGGATGAAATTTGGAGCAGGTGGCAATGCCTGACCCACACCTTCATCCAGCTAGGATCAGGAACGGAGAAAGTGGAAATGCCCATCCCCCTGCCTTCACCCTGCAAGGATCAGGCGTGGAGCAGAAGGCAATGCTCGCTCCCCCCTTCACCCAGTCAGGATCAGGAGTGGAGCCTGCTCCCCCTTCAACCCACTGGAATCAGGTGCAGAGTAGGCGGCAATGCCTGCCCCCCTTCACCTGGACGGAATCAGGTGCATAGCAGGAGGCAATGCCTGCCCCCCTTCAACTGGCTGGGATCAGGTGCGGACAGGTGGTAATGCCCTCCCTCCTTCACCTGGCCAGGATGAGAATTGGAGCAGGTGGCAATGCCTGACCCACGCCTTCATCCAGCTAGGATCAGGAACGGAGAAGGTGGAAATGCCCATCCCCCTGCCTTCACCCTGCAAGGATCAGGCGTGGAGCAGAAGGCAATGCTCGCTCCCCCCTTCACCCAGTCAGGATCAGGAGTGGAGCCTGCTCCCCCTTCAACCCACTGGAATCAGGTGCAGAGTAGGCGGCAATGCCTGCCCCCTTTCACCTGGACGGAATCAGGTGCATAGCAGGAGGCAATGCCTGCCCCCCTTCAACTGGCTGAGATCAGGTGCGGACAGGTGGTAATGCCCTCCCTCCTTCACCTGGCCAGGATGAGAATTGGAGCAGGTGGCAATGCCTGACCCACACCTTCATCCAGCTAGGATCAGGAACGGAGAAGGTGGAAATGCCCATCCCCCTGCCTTCACCCTGCAAGGATCAGGCGTGGAGCAGAAGGCAATGCTCACTTCCCCCTTCACCCAGTCGGGATCAGGAGTGGAGCCTGCTCCCTCTTCAACCTGCTAGAGT
The DNA here is from genome assembly GCF_028583425.1 of Eublepharis macularius. Taxonomy (NCBI): domain Eukaryota; kingdom Metazoa; phylum Chordata; class Lepidosauria; order Squamata; family Eublepharidae; genus Eublepharis; species Eublepharis macularius. The sequence continues at coordinate 4,822,292 of NC_072792.1, forward strand.
CAGGTGCAGAGTATGTGGCAATGCCTGCTCCCCTTCACCCAGCCGGGATCAGGTGCAGACAGGTGGCAATGCCCGTCCTCCTTCACCTAGCCAGGATGAGAAGCGGAGCTGGTGGCAATGCCCCCCCCCACTTCACACAGCTGAGATCAGGCAGAGAGCAGGATGCAATGTCCAACCCCTCTTCACCCATCCAGGATCAGGCACAGAGCAGAAGGCAATGCCTGGCCTCCCTTCACCCATCCAGGATCAAGAGTGGAGCAGGAGGCAATACCCTACCCCCTTCACCCAGCAGGCTGGAATCAGGAGTGGAGCAGGAAGCAATGCCTGCCCCCCTTCACCTGGCCGGGATCAGTCATGGAGGAGGAGGCAATGCCTGCCCGCCCACCCTTCTCTTTCTTGAGCTTGTTGTATTTTTCCCCACAATGGGCTTTTTTACTAGTCTGATTACTAAATTGCTAGCTTTCATGTTCTCAAAAGGGGAGTATCCTTGTTTGCTTGTCTGACTCAGTTTCTGTTAATGTATTTTTTATACCCATCACCACCTAATCCAATTAAACCCACAAGTAGGAGTATGTGATTTGGTATTGTTAAACCAGTTTGAAATTATCTATTGAATTATCTATAGAATCCCAAATATATTCAGGATCCTGAATAGCTGAATGCTGGATAATTCTGAATATCGAGATTGTCCAGCAAACGCAGCTCCAGCCGGCTGCTTCCAAGTGCTTTTTTTTCTTTCCTGGGCTTTTTCCACCCAGAGGAGGAGGGACTGAGGCAGGAGGGAGAAGGAATGAATAACCAATTGCTGCAAGACCCGAAGTTGTCTGACCAATTGGGATTTTTTGACAGGACTTTTTCAAATTCTGCAAGGACTTAAAAAGCAGGGATGGCTCAGAGAAGAATCCATTTTGTTGGAGATTTCTGGAGACTAGACAGATTGCGTTGTGCTTGCTGAGCCTGGCCTGCTCTCTGGCTTTTGAATTAAGCACTGCCTGCCTGGAAGAAAACCTGAAGAAAAGAGAGAACCCCTCCGACCAAAGTCAAGCAGAAACAAGGGCACAGCCTCTCGGAGGGCACACAGAGTATATAACCAATGTTACTAAATTCCTATTTATTTTTTATATTATAAAGCGTCTATGTGCAGAAAGTACTCAATTACTGTATAAATATTGTCTGAATCAATCACTCATTATGAACAACCATATACTAAATAACATAAAGAGGACGTCACTATATCAATGCTATGTAAATATACACCATTGGTACAGGAAAATTTAATTTTCAATTATTCATTTTCATAAATAGTAATACAAATTTTTCTTTGTCTTTCAGTTGTCTGAAGTTGACTTCAATTGTCGGGTGTGCCTTCAGAAATTTCTTATTTTGTTGTATTAAAGTCAATAAAGTTCATAGTACTGATGATATATTCATCCAATTATTGGGGTGGAGCCTGACAGGCGTGTGCCAGCAGTATGTTCGTGAAACAGACTTTTTCAAAGTCTCATGACCAGGACAATTGAACAAGCAGAATTGCAGTTTCTCAACCAAATGGTGTGTTCTTTTCACCAGAGAGATTGGAGTTTCTGCGAATGTATTACTTATACCATGATTTTTCACATGGACTGACTGTATTTTTGTACTTGACTATCCAGTGGCTTATTTGTGACTTTTTCTGTAAATTGATTTTTGTAATGGCTTATTTACTAGATTAATATTGCACGTATTCAGCACTCAGCACTTTGCATTTGGAAAGGATTAAATTTATGATACTAAATATATTTCTATCTCCGGAGACCCTTGTGGTTCTATTGGTGTGTGTTAGCAGTTATAGCAGTGTTTGGTAAGTTAACTTTGGTTTCCTCAGATAAATTACTTTAGATTTAAATAGTGGAGTTAGGTAGGCTAGTGGTAGGCTGCTGTCATTGACTAATATTGCCCTCTAAAATAAATTGTTAGGGAACGAAGACTAGTTTTCCCCATTAAGTAGGCTTCAGTAGGAAAGGATCTAGTTAGACTTAGGTTCTGATCAAATTTTGGCAGGGTATAGTAGTTGTGTGATAGGCCTTCCTTTATATTGGGCCAGCTTGATTCCTGAAGAGGAATTTAGCTGTTTGGTAGGTTTAGGTTCCCAAAAATAAATAGGGTCATTTAGAAAGATATTTAACAGACCATCTCCAATAGTAATAGGGCCACAAGAAAAAAAGACTTAGAAATAGGTAGATAGGTTAGATATTTGAAACTAAGAGCAGAACCACAAGTGACAAAAGGCACAGATTGGACACTTGTCTGCTTCCTTCAAGTTTTGGTGGGAAATGTAAGCGTCCTGGTCTCGCAGCTTGGCTCCCCGACTGCTGTCCAACGGACTTTTCAACTGTCACTTGTCCAACATTCCACCAAGCTGCCTACATTTCCCATCAAAACTTGAGGGAAGCTGACAAGTGTCCAACCTGTGCCTTTTGTCACTTGTAGTTCTGCTCTAAGTTGTAAATGTGGGGTTTTTTATAAATCAGGTAGTTAGCTGAGGTTTAAGGAATGGCTGATAGGAAAGCTGAGAGGGGCCCTGGGGGAAAGGCCAGAGGTAAGTCTAGAGGAGGGGAGGGGAGGGGGAGGGCTGCGGCTGTCCCCCCATCTGAGCAGAGGAGGCCTTCCCCTGTGCTGCTGCCGTTCACCAGCCTGGCTTCTGGTGACAGGAAGAGGGTTCGCAAGGCCCTCTTTCCTGAGGCAGCTGCTGGAGGGCCACCCCCAACCCAGATGTCTGAGGCAGGGGCTGGCACTGGGCAGGAGCCTGCTGCTGAGGCTCCCCCTCCTCTAGTGGTTGAGACCTAGCTGCTGGAGGAAGGGCAGCACGAGGTGTCTCCTGGGATGGAAATGGGACACATGACTTCTCCTGCATTCCCCCTCACCCCAGGGACCCGGTGGATGTTGGAGGAACTACAGGAGGAACTCACTGCTGGGCAGTCCTCCCGTTTTCTCTGAGGCCAGCAGCAGGCCTCTCACGGCTGTGCAGGAGGAGAGGGTGCTGGAGGAAGAGGAAGAGACTGTGGTGGAAGAGCCCACATCTCAGTCCCTTCATTCTCATCCATCTCCAACTGCCCAGCCAAGAGTGAGACACGGTGTGTCTGCCCCAAGCACCTCACAGGAGGTGTCTGCTGCGCCTCCCCTGTGTGGCGTGGGGGCCCCATTACCTCCGATATCTGGAACCAGAGAACAGAGGACCCCTGGTTTGCCCAGTGCCAGCACTGTAGGCAACATATCAGTCGTGGCAGGGATGTGAACTCTCTCTCCACGTCTGGAATGAGGAACCACCTGAAGAGGCAACACCAGGTGGTGCTTCTTTGGGGGGAGAGTTCAAGTGGCATCACAGCTGCCAGCTAGCCAGAAGGAGGCAGGCTCCTCTGGTGTTCTCCCCCCACAGGTTCCTGAGTGACTGAGGTGAGCCCTCCTTGTGGCCTGCATCCTCTAAGAGTCTGGGACCTGGGGAATTGTGCTCTTCCCTACATTAAACTTGTAGAAGTAGATAAAAAAATCCAGCAGGAGGGTGGGACTCAGTGGCAAAGGGAATGCACCCTGCAATTTGCCCCCCCCCACCAGGAATTTAAAAAATGACCCAAAACTGTCACAGACCCCATGGGCACAAATTTATTGTGATAATTAATAGCATGCCCCAGAAATGTTGATTGTCACTGGAGGGAGAGACAGGTTAGATAGGGACTGGTTAGGTTAGGGAGACTTACAGCACACTAGCTATGCTGCTGTTTAACGTTGTTTAATTTTTTTGATGTTGTTGCATGCTGTTCAACTGTTCATGTTGAAGTGGTGGGGGAGGAGTGGGGCAGGTAGGGATGGTGTGGGTGGGGGCCAGCTGATGATGCAGGCTACATCACTGCCTCACAGTTCAGCCTGAAGTTGGCAGGGGGTGGGGGTGGGGAACCTCTGCAACAACCGTGCTCCGCAAATGCCATTGTGTTGTGCTTGTGGCTAGGTACTGTTCTGCTCTATGGTGTTTCCCCACCAGCTGAACTGAAAGCCCAGCTGCAGGAAATGACAATGGTTTTGCTGGACTACGTTGCAAGAGTGTCCCCCCCTGTCATTTTGGTTTGGGAGGAATGGATGCTTGCCTTCATGCCGTTGCCAAGAAATAAAGTGTTTTTGAAAGAAACTCTGGGTGTGTTTGTGATTCTGTCATGAATGGGCCCCATTCATGCCACTGAGTTGCTATACCATAGCTGTGCATTGATTGCCAAATGACTTTGCGGTGCCTTGATGTTATATTGCAGTTGTTTCAACCTAACTTCCTTTCACGGGCTTTCAGAGGCTTGGGAAACCTGTTATCTCTTCTGAGACTGTCTCAGTCAGCACTGTGGCCCTGGCCACAGGTGTGCATACGAGACTTGTTTTGATTTACTGTCTTCATGTATTTTCCCCTGAGATTTCTGTCTGGATTTTTCCCGCCACTGATATGCTACTAAGATGGGAGGGGGGAAGGTCCTTTTTACCACAGGGCTTTTGCCTTTCGTTTATTCCTTCTAACCTCTTGGTCAACTTAGGATCTTTTCTATGGACAATGCTTATTTTCTGGAATAAAGCCTTTCAACCCAGAACTTCAGTGGGCTTGATGTGGGGGGTCCAGAGGTTTGCCTACCATAGTATAAGGACCTTAGAGCTGACAGATTCTCTGGTTTGAAGTAAGCAGAGGTACTATTGTGTGGGAGACTGTTGTGATGTCTTGTGTTGTGCCTTCATGCTGTGTAACTTAAAGCCAAGAAATAAAGTGTTTTTGCAAGTAATTGTGTTTTTGTGATTCTCTGGTTTGAAGTAAGCTGAGGTACTATTGTGTGGGAGACTGTTGTGATGTGTCAGACTAGTGTGCCTTTAAAGCTGTAACTGAAAATTAAAAAATATTTTTTTGAACTTTATTCAATGTGTGTGTTATTCTCTGGTGTGAAGGTTAGTTCCCATCATAGGGAACAATGGGGAGTGGCTGGACAGCCTGCTCTGGAGGTGGTGGGGAACTTGGGGGTGCGTGTTTGTGGTTCAGGTGTGCTTTCCCAGGGACGAGCTTGCACTCAGGAGTGTGCCCTCCACGGTGGCACTCCTGGCCTGTGCATAATTGGGACAGTTTAAAAGTTCCCATCATAGGGAACAATGGGGAGTGGCTGGCCAGCCTGCTCTGGAGGTGGTGGGGAACTTGGGGGTGCATGTCTTTGAGTCTGTGGGGCTGTTGGGGGGTAGACTGAAAGGGGGATTATGCCTGTGGGCCATGGATGTCATATTCCATGGGTTCCTGCTGTGGGAGTCTGGATATTCGCACAACAGAAACCAGTGGAGAGTGGCTGGGCAGTTACTGCAGGGGTGGCTAGTTTTTTGTGGGAGGGGGAGTTTGGTTTTTTTTTTTAAATATAATTTTTATTGGATGGGTTAACATACAATTAAGATTTTATCAGTTACGTTTTCCTTCGTTTCCCATGATTATACGCTTCCCACCACCTCCCCTCCCCCTTTTCTGTGTTGACTTCCAACAGCACTCCAACCCCCCGTTTTCTAGTCTTATTTCTAAATCCTAGTTGTAAACTTTTTTTATTACTGGTAAAAATCTAAACTATATCTTATCTTATTTAATAACTTTCAAAAGACCATAATTGTCCTTTAACATCCCATTTTTTCTCTAAATATTTTCTCCATTTCCCCCAGTCCTCAAAGTATCCCTTTGGATCTTGATCCCTCAGTTTTCGTTAATTTGTCCATTTCCGCCATGTACAACAATTTTTGTGTCCATTCTTCAATTTCTGGTATTTCTTCTCTCTTCCAATATTGTGCATATAACGTTCTTGCCGCTGTTATCATATAATACAATAGTACTCTATCTTTTCTATTAACGTCCTCTAAATGCAAGGATAATAATAACATTTCTGGATTCTTAACAACATTATATTGGAGTATTGAAGACATTTCAGCACATATTTTAGACCAAAAGTCTCTAGCCTTGCCACAAGTCCACCACATATGAAATAGAGAACCTTCATGCTCCTTACATTTCCAACACCTGTTAGATAGCTGTTTGTTCGCAATGGCTTTCTTCGGTGTTAAATACCATCTATATATCATTTTATAGCCATTTTCTTTAATACTGTACAAGTTGAAATTTTTAATGTATTTTTCCACAATTGCTCCCAAGCTTCCATCATAATTTCATTATTACAATTTATTGCCCACTTTACCGTTTGAACTTTCACTGTCTCATCTTCTGTGTACCATTTTAATAACAATGTATACATTTTGGAAATTGCTTTGTTATTATCCCCCAGCAAAAGTTCTTCTAGCTCTTGAGTTTTTAGTTCTAAAACCTGTCCTCCTTTGATTTGACTCAAATAAATCTTTGATCTGTCGGTATTGTAGCCAGCCATATTTAAATGGTAGTTCCTCATTTAACCTAAGTTTTAACTCATTATTTTCTATTTCTATAAGCTCTTTAATGGTAAGCCATTCTTTTCCCTTATACTCTAAGTTCGGGTTGATTACTTCAGCTGGAACGATCCATAGTGGTTTCTCAATGAACTTTTTATATTTTAGCCAGGTTAGAAATAAATTCCTTGCGTCCATTTTACGTTTATCGTACCACAAATATGCATGCCATCCAAAAAGCTTGTTATAGCCTTCCAACGTTAACAATTTATGATTGGATAAAGACACCCATTCTTTTAGCCATACTAGACATATTGCTTCATGGTATAATCAAAGATCAGGTAACTGCATTCCTCCTCTTTCCTTCGCATCACAGAGCACTTTCATTTTAACTCTGGGTTTCTTTCCTGCCCACACAAATTCCGATATCTTCCTCTGCCATTTTTCAAATTGTTTTTTGTCTTTAATAATTGGTATCGTTTGCATCAGAAACATAATTCTAGGCAGCACATTCATTTTAACTGTGGCAATCCGACCTAACCATGATAAATTTAATTTGTTCCATTTTATCATATCCCTTTTGATTTGTGTCCAAACCTTTTCATAATTATTCTTAAACAAGTCAATATTTTTAGCTGTCAGCTCTATTCCCAGATATTTGGTTTTGTGTACCACCTCACAGTCTGTTACTTTCCCCAATTCTTGTTGCTTCTTCTTGGTCATATTTTTGGTTATTATCTTTGACTTTTTTTTATTTATGTAAAAACCTGCCAAGTCTCCAAATTCTTTAATCTTGTCTAGTAATCCTGGCAGCATTTGTATTGTGTCTTCTACTATAAACATCACATCATCTGCAAAAGCTCTCAACTTGTATGAAGATCCCTTTATTTTAATTCCTTTTATGAGGGGGAGTTTGGTTCTAAGGGGCTGCTTGGGGTGTGTGTAGTGTAGCCATGCTGTGGCTGTGGCCATTGGCAGCCACAATTCATGTGTTTCTGCTGCGTGGGAGTTTTCTCCACAGTAGAAATAAAATGGTGTGGTGGGAGAATCACTTTTGGGGGGCCATAACATGGCTCCCCAAAGTGCTATCTCCCTGAAACTTGGGGGAGGGTGGGAGGAGAGGTAGAAGCAGGTCCTCTGAAAATTGGGTGCATTTTGCTTGCAAAATGCCACCCCAAGCCACCTAGAAACCCCTTTTTTACCCCATAGGGAATAATGGAGAGTGGAGGAGAATGGGGCACCTTCTTTGGGGGGCCATAAGATGGCCCCCCGAAGTCCAATCATTCTGAAACTTGGGGGGTTGTTAGAGGAGAGTTAGGAGAAGCTCCCCACCAAGTTTGGTTTGCTTCATAAAATGGCCTCCCCAGGCTCCTGGAAAGCCGAGAGCATGTTCCCCATCAAAAACAATGGCCAAATCTTTAAGAAGCAAACCCGAATCTTTCTGAATCAGGTATTCCGAAGCGGCTTGCCGCTTCGGAATTTCCTTTATTCTGAATCTTTTCCCCAATTTGGGTAAACCAAATTGGGAAACCCGAATCACCCTGGCCCTGCACACTCCTACTAGGATTACCAAATCAAATCAGATGGTCACAAGACTATAAAATAGACCTAACAACTGAACAATGGAAAAAGATCTGGTCGTCGAATACTTACGACTCCTCAGTGGGTGTAGCCAAATTTCAAACCTTTAAAATTATAAATAGATGGTATCTGACTCCAAAAAATCCTTTGCAGATTTATCCGTCATTAACCCCATATTGCTGGAAAGGATGTGGAGAGAGAGGATCTTTTTCCCACTGCTGGTGGGAATGTCAACATATCAATAATTTTTGGAAGGAAATTATCAAAACAGTTAAAGATATTATAGGGTATTTAATTCCCTTAAAACCAGAATTAATTTTCCAAGACCAGTGGAATAATGTTCAAATTCCCAAAATAAGAAAAGACCTCATAGAAAGTTTATTGATAGCTGCAAAAAGTGCTATTGCAACTCAATGGAAATCAAAAAACTCACCAACAACAGACAATTGGCATACAAAGGTCTAGAGTAATTTTATTTTGGAAAAATTGAATGACAAATTTTACCAAGCCAAGCACTTTCCAAAATGCACTAACTTTCATGAAAATGGTTTCCTTTTTTCGAGTATTTGGAAAATAATAAGACTTGGTTTAAATCAAACGTATATAAATCTATCGTTGAATTGTTGTAATGAATATTTTCAATTGTTAAATCTTTCATAATATGTTATATGTTGTTTCCTTATGCACACTGTAAATTCTTACGTGTTCTCCAATTCTTGTATCTTATCAATCAATCAATTAAAAAAAAACAATTTGAGATAAGCAGATGACATGACATTACTGGCAGAAAATAGTGAATACTTGAATGGACTACTGATGAAAGTTAAAGGAGAAAGTGCCAAAAAAGAATTACAGTGGAACATCAAGAAGACGTGTAATGATTATTGAGGAATTACACAGTTTTAAGGTGGACAATGACAACGACAACATTCCTTAGCTCACTTATCAGCCAAAGGGAAACTGCAACCAAGAAATCAGGAAGTGACTGACACTTGAAGGAACTAGAAAAGGATGCGTAGCTGGGGGCCAAGATCGAGGTAACAATGGTATTCTCCATTACAGGCTGTTAACGAAAGGATATTTTGGAAGTCGTTAATTCATAGGGTCACCATAAGTTGGAAGCAATCTGATAACACGTAACACACAAAAACATTACTGCCACTATTCAATATGTTAAAAAAATCAAAACCAGAGCCAGTGTGTACAAAATAATTTATTACAGCATTACTTCAGTTGGCATTATTTTACAGGGAGCTTTTTATTCAACTATTACAGATTCCAAATGGCAACCATCTTAATTATAACCATTTGTTTTGATAAAATTTCCCTTCTTGAATTTTGCATAGGGCCTAGGAAATATTACTCAAACATTTACATTAACTGTAAAATAAAAAACAAATTGCTTCTTCGATTAGTTTTGATAAAACTGATTTTCTGTACAAGCCACAGTGTATTGTAAGTTCTATAGTAGTTTATATAAAGTTGCCAGGAACAGCCGTTTGTCTCACGAAGACAGCTGAATCAAAACTTCCATACGTTGTGTGTGTGATGCATGTTCAGGTTAATGCAAAAAAGAAAAAAAAATAGCTGTGATCTGTAGTCTGTCAAGTTGTGCTCATTTAGGTTTCTTTTTTCTTTTCAAAATACATCTTAAATGCTAGTTGCTTTACAGCATTGAAACAACATTTCAGCAGAAGTAGAATTCACTGTTCTTAAATTGAAATGTGAGTGTTCAGTGGAGCTTAATATTAAACTGAACTCACGATCTGGGAATAACCACTTCCTTTGCTGCTATACTGACATCATAATCCTAAACAGAGTTATACCTTTCTAAGTCCACTGAAGTTAACGTGCTTAGGACAGTGTATAACTGCTTAGGTCTGCAACGCTAACGTCTGAAAACTGGGATGTGGTAAAGAAATATATGAACACTGATAGTGGACATTTATTTAAAAATGAAAATAAATTGTTAAAAACAAAATGTACCCTCTCCCTCTTCAATTTAAGGAGCTGTTTCTATACGACACTTTGAATTGACGGAACGTTTCCACTGCCTATAATTAGAACGTAGTAAGTGCTTGGAGGCGGGGCACAAATAAAAAGCTGCAGAAAACAGAACAACAAACATGGCATGTAGCGTGAGATCCATCTTACAGTCCAATCCTATGCAAGCCATTGAAATCAGTGCGATTAGACAGGAGTAACTCTGCAGAGGACTGCACTAGAAGTTTACCAACTTTGCTCATCTATGTTTCGTAAGATGGTGTACGCAACAGCATTTATGTGGATGGTCAATTTCTAGTATCCATGATTTGCAATAAAAAGATTTGTAACTGTACAAATGTAAACATGACCAGTATTCTTCTTGAGAGAATTCTTGTAGAGGGATAACGAGCTCAGAGCACGGTACAGTTTCATTCAATTGCCTCTGCTTGACGTCTGAATCGTGTTCCATCATATTCTGTAGAAAAACCGCTGATCTGAATGCAACCAGTTTAGGAGACGGAGCTATTTCATTTCAGATTTCATTGGACAGCACATCATGATTAAGGGCTGTATGATTCACTGATGCAAAGCAACCGTCATCTTCGTTTGGGAGAGGCATAAAGGCAGATGCTAAAGGAAACAGTTTGTGGCATGCTATCCGATATTCGTTACTCTGGGTGGGACATACTCCAAAGCTGCCATCTAGTAAGGACTCCCAAACCTTTGTTAAAGTCTGCAGGTACAGAAAATAACCTTTAGCCAGGATTATTTTGTGGATACCCCCTTCCCACTGTTCTCTCCTCTTTGAATAGATGGTCTCTGCAGACCTTTTTCCACTTCCATAGAGAGCCAAATATGTTGCCTGTGGAAAGTCCAGGCACTTTCGCTAAGGACCCTCTAACACATTACTCATAAATCCATCTCAGATTTCAAAGGCCTGCCATCTGTGACAGCATGCTATCACCGTATTTTAGCTTTGTTAACAGCTACAGTGAATTACCTTCACATTTTTGTCTCTCGTAGTTTCATCTGCTCTAGTAGCAATGGCGAGAGCTTTCTCTTGCCTTGAGCTATCCAGGAAATACATCATTTTGGCACCTGAAAGAGAAGGCGAAGGCACATTTACATCAAAAGGATGACAACACAGAAAACTATTAAAAGCAGGACATAGATCCAGAGAGCCTGTATTACACAAGAACGATGCTGCTCACAAACATGTTTGCTCCAGTTTTCAAAATATACTAAAACTTGCATTATTTGAAAACCTTGGAACAGTGGCAAGGCAACGATGAACAAATAAAGTGGCAAAGTGGTAAAGGGTTGGTCCTATCCTACCGGCTTTCCCACTCAATCTTTCCTTTCCTCCTTGAAGAATCTGCTCCATGAGGCTTTTCCGTCTACCTGAATCCCGCCATCCCAAGGGGCCCCTTCTTCCTCTTTCACCAGTGGAAAGGCTGTCAGGGTACAGCCCACTGGGGAGGGGCAGAATTCCATGAAGAGGAGGGGCTCGTGGGAGCAGCCCCCTGGGCGGGCAGCCTGACAAGCCTCCGGAGGAGTCTGCTGAACAAAATGTCGTGTAGCATTGGGGGGGGGGGGGGTTGTGTGCAAGAAAGGAGAATGAGGCAAAAATGACCCTCACCTCCCTGACTGCTCCCTAAGTACCGGAGGTTTGTTTCTGAAGCTTGTTCCATTTATACAAGGGGAGGCAATTTTGCTGAATTCCCCCTTTTTTCTGCAGCCCCACATGCCGCCCCCCCCCCCTTCATTCAGGAGAGTCTTCTAGCCCTTAGCAAAGGCCTTTGGGGGATGCAGAGGACTGCCAGGAGAAGGGGAAGGCATAGAAAAACGGCGTCTGCAAAGACTCAGTCCGATCCTGAAAAGACTTACTCCAGTCTAAGCCCGTCGATTTCAATGGGCTTAGAATGCAGTAACTCTTAGGATTGCACTGCCAGCTAAAGGTAAGTCATGAGAAAAATTAAAAATGGAAAATAAACAGGTCAAGAGAAAATTAGGTTCAGTCATCTGCAATTACATTATTTAAATGGCAAAGATAATATCCTCTTCCTGTCTTCTCACTCAAGTAATTGCATTCTAATTATTCCAAGCTCATGTCCGTGTAACACAACACACATCTTTTAAAGGGCAATTGGTCCAAACCTGTACCTTTATTTAATAATTAAGTCAATAAATTCCTATGTTAACTTCCGTTAATAATGATGAACTTGTACCTGTTTCACTATTGACCAACAGCTCTCTACAGGTGGGATTGCACAGACAATCACCAGAAGGACAATTCTTAGAAATCAGCGCAACTCTCCTTCGCAGCTTCGGTGCAATCCCACTCTATGGCAGGATGCAGAGCTCCTGCCTCGGGAAATGAGTAGAGAACTTGCCGTGGGAACGTGCCGCGAAGCCTTTCTTTGCCCACACTGGCTTCCCCTGTGGCAGCCGCATCAATTGGCACCAGCAGGGAAGACAATACAGCTGCCTTGGTATCCCTGCGCAGAGAGCAGCTGAGGATGCTCGCGCTCCTCTGAAATGAGCCTGAACCACCCATCAGGATACACGAACAAAATCCCAGCATTTATCCCATTCTTAGTGACCTACCACGCAAAACAGATGCTCCACCATGGAGCATCTCATAATCTCTCATCATAATTTCTGAAAATTATAGAGATTCCCTTATCGACAAACGCCTGTTCCCCACTGCGTAGCCACAATGCCCACCCCCTATCAGTTGTTACTCTCCGCCACTGCAAATGACAGACCAAAGGAGGTTCCTCTCAAAAAGCGTGAATCGCTCCTGGCAGGAAGAGATGAGAGGTTTTTAGGAAAGACAACTCTCAACTCTCAAATGGACTAGGATTCAAAGAAGAGCAACGTTGACTAGAAAAGGAAATCCAAGCTCCAATGAAAGAGATGTGTTTGGTTCTCCTCTCTGCTGTGGTGAAAAAGGAACTGAGTTGAGAGGCACTCGCTCCACCCTTCAACCTGGAAGCATCCGGCACAAAAAACTTTAGTGATTTACTGTCCAAAAGTTCAAAAAGGTTTTGCAGCTGAGCATGAGAAGATCACCAGCCACAACAGGAACTCACAACACACACGGAAGGAAAGAGAAGCAAGTGAGCAAACAGCTGAACAGCGTGATGGCTGTACATCAGTCTGAGGAGCACGGGTTCTGCAGTCAGATATGGACTGGCCAGAGTTCACCATACTTTAACTACACCTGAACAAACCAACCTGAGAGCCGATGCTGAATGGAGGTAGGATTGCGTTTGAGAAATTCTTCATTAAAACTTTCCAAATCTTTACTGATAAAGATCTTCTGCATTTCTTGGGTTAGGACTTTGTTCACGATTTCTGATAAATTGCTGTGATCAGACACTAAAAATACAAGAAGCATATTTGTGTTACGGTTCAATGAAACTCCATTACTCATTATCGTTCCTCTTTGTTCTGAACAGTTTATTTTTGAATTATTATATACGAGACCTTGCAGCTGGGCCACAATGCCTGACAGCCCTGGTGCAGAAAATGGAAAATATTCAGAGCTCGCAGTGGTTTGAAAGGTCTTACTGGCTGAACGCAGAGGCCAGTTTTAGACAGTCACGTAAAACTTTTCTCACACCTGCATTCTGTGCACCTTGGTATGTGCACAGAAGTACTTGACTGACGTTTGGATACTTTAGTTCAGTCTATGGACTCTTCTGCAAATGGAAGCACTAGGGAAAGCAGAAGAATGTTCCCCAGCAGAGGCTTGCTAGCACACGTGGAGCTCGCTCACGGGATCCAAGCCCACGTGCTTGTGCAATTTGTATAGCAAGCGAGCTACACAAAGCAGTGATTCTTTGTACTTACCACACTTGGAGAATTTGATCAAACATTCATGTAGCCACGGGTTATTGCTGTCGATGGCAAAAGCTCTTTTTACTGATTGCAACATTAATAAAAATTTTCCTGCATAAAAACACAATTTTTATTTATTTTATGTTATTTATAGGAAATACAGATGCCCTTTATTACTTATATCAATAAAAATAATCCTAACATGACAAAGGCAGAGTTATATAAAGAAGTTAAATGTGGCGGGGGGGGGGAGATTAGGTCCCCCACAGCCGCTAGCCATTTTGACTAAAGGGAGCCTCCACAATCAGAGGCAGAAAACTGAATACCAGTGCCGGGAGGCAACATCAGGGGAAGGTCTCAGCCTCTCCATCCTGTTGTTGGCAGTCCAGCGCAACGGACTGGCCACCAGGAGAGACAGGATGTTGGAATGGATGGACCACTTGTCTGATCCAGGAGGGCTCTTCTGATGTTCTTATTTGCCTTAATAATCCAGTGAGAAAACTGTGTTAATGATCAACAGGGGTGGATTTAGGGGCACACAGACTCTGCTTGGCATTATAGCCTCCTGATTTTCACCTTTCCTATTATGATGGCTTTCCACCAGTTTGTGTGTTTATCTCTTTCCTCTCCTTTCTATAAAATCAAAACAGTAACATTCAGGTTAAAAAAATAGCAAACCTCATTTATCTATCTCAGTATCATTTTAAAGCTAGCCCTTTTCAGTAAGATTTACTTCATGGGTTTGCCACTGGAGGCCAATCCAAAGGCAAAAAGGATGTGTGGAGGGAATATTGCTGTAACAACGGGACCTGCGGACAAACCACCTTATGGGATGGGCGTCAACCTCTCTTACCACTCTCTGCTTTGGTCCTCAAAAGGGACCTCCTGGAAGACTAATTCCTAACTTGGGATTTAATGTATTGTCGCCAAGCTATATATTTCGTTTATTTATTTACATTATTTATAGTCTGCCTTTCTCAGGAAAGGAACTCTGTTTATGTTTCTGCTCATGCACTGATGGATCCAATCCATTATGCTTATGTAGCAAGTTGAGTTTATTTTTAGTCTTTCTTACCATTCAGAAGAAAATACACCTCCATAGACATCATATTAAACTTGTCAGTATTTTCTGTTAGACTTCTAAAAAGACTTTATTATTTACAACTTTAAAAATGCCCTCAGAATATTAAAACTAGCCAAATGTGCATATATAACTGTAGTAAAACCATTCATGTCACATTTTAAAACTACATATACTTTACCTTTTCTGAAGTATATTTCAAATGCTAACAGATGTGTGTCTATGTTATCTGCCGCAAGATTCTTAAGTGGTATAAGAAATTTAATAGCTTCCTCTAATGGATGATCAACCTGTTTCAACAACAAAAAAATCAAGTCACATCATAATTAAGAGTCATGCCACATGATTAGTTTCTAAACACCAGGTTGGTTTTGCAGTATCTTGAGTTCAAAACATGCTTTTTATTGTTTCAAACCGAAAATAAAAATTATAGCTATTTAAGGGTGCAAAGCCTGAGTGAATATGCAAAGGGGGGGGGGCAAATCTGTTCAAGAGAAACGATCTGCCCCATCTTCCAAGTGTGTGGCCAGGTTCCAAGTGCTTGTTTATTTTGAAAGACAGCAACTTCTCCCAAGGGGGGGGGAAGAGGTGGGGAGGGGACACATTTCTACCCCAAGATGCATGGAATTTGACACGAGGGGTAGAAATATACTGCATGAGCAATTTACATTCCAGGCCAGCACATAAACTGATCCCAAGTCTCCCTGCAAACATTTATCCATTCAATATGACCTTGATTACAACAGAGTGTCTATGGTACAGAATAAAAATTGTGGAGGATTCTGAATATTTTATGATAACCCCGTATAAATGTGCAAATGTAGAGTTCAAATGTACCCTCTCCAGTTTTTCAGGAACGAGTTCTTCCTTGGGCCCGCTAGTTTCCTCCTCTTCCTCATCTCGCTTTTTTTTCTGATTCTTTTGCTGCCTCTCTCTTTCAGCGTGCTTCCTCTCTTCTTCAAGCTTCGCCTTCTTCTGTGCACGTCTTTGTTTACTAAGCATTTTCTTCAGTTCCTTGGCAGAAAGGTTTTCTACAAAAAATGGACTATATTTTAATATGATCTTTATAAATAGTGGGAACTCTTGGATGTATTCAAATACTGACATTTTTAGATTTCATATTTAAATGGCATTATAGTTGGAGTGCAGTTCTCATTAGATATCCTACAGGAAGAAAGCACCAATTATATAATAAATCACCAAAGACTTCTAAAAACGTAGTAGTCCTGAGATAAGACAGGTCTTCTTATGTATGTATTTAAAACATTTATTACCCACTATAATGTTTTGCATGTAATATATTTAATTTGGATTTTATTTCTGCTTGCTAATGTGGGTTTTTTAAATAATTTATAAGGAGGGGGGCTGGGTGGGTGAATGGAGTTAGATCTGATTGGACAGTTATTTATTCTAGTTGAGCCAGGCAACCTGTGTGTTCGTCTGGGTCAGTCTGGGTGTACCTGAGAGAGAGAGATTGATCTAGCTAGATCAGGAAATCTGTGTGAAAAGGTCTGCCTGGATGAGAAGAGCATTTATTCTGTTAGCGAAGATCTGTGTAGAAAATTACTCCGAGTGAATGAGTCTGAGAATATACCTGGCAAGAAGATATAATTATTTTTGAAACTATCAAGATTAAGAATTATTCTGAAACCAATACTTATTGGCTCTGCAATCATCATGATGGAAGTGAATTTAATGAACTAGAATATTTTATGTGCCTTTACTACTTCTATGCAATTTTACCTTGTTCTCAGGAGCCATTATAGTATTTTTACTGCATTATGCAAAAGAATGAACACTGAAGCAAAACAGTCAAGCAGAAGACCCGTGAATGTATGCAAGTTGCTGAGAATGCTGACGCCAATCAATGTGAAGCGCCTGCTGTTTGTAGTGGGGCACAAGGATGCCCCGAGTTACTACATATGCTCATGAAGCAAGCTTGCTGCAAGGTAGACGCACCTGTAATTACTATGCACTACGCCACACTTACGGGCTGAGAAGGGAAAATCTCTTTCTGTTCAGGCCAAATGTAGCCGTAGAACAGAACCGAATAGATAAGAAAAGCCAGCTGCAACTGGGAGGATCTGAATAGTCACTCTCAGAAAGTAAAAGGACCTTGATCTGGATAATGAGAAACTGAAGAGGAGTGGGGGATAAACCACTCCACTGAAAGAAATAAGCTTGCTTCAAGTTAATTAGGTTAGCAGAACTTTCCAAGGCTATGTGGAGCCTCAAGCAATAGAAATGGGTGCCTAACGTAGCTTCAGTCACACAGTTAAGTCTGTGGGCTGTGGAAGCAGCTTATGCCTAAGCAGTGGTTTCAAAAATCTGCATAGCCAATCAAATCTTCAATAGTCAATCAGTAGCCATGCTTGGCAAAAGCAACACCTGGCCACGCCCACTTTCTAAAAACACTTGGCAGGCACCAAGAAAGGTGTCAGCGTGTGCAATGATGCCCATGGGCATCACGTTGGGGACCCTTGAACCAAGGCAGGGATTACTGTGGCAAGATCTGATTGGAAGTCAAACTAGACGAGATGCCTGACAAATGGAGGCCACGTGTCGGTTTCCCGCAGAAGTTTCCACAGGAAGCGTAGTGAGAAAGAACTTCTGCCAGGGAGAAGAGGGAGAGAATCCCTCTTCTCCCTGGCACAGGTTCTTTCTCTAGGCATCTCGTCCACTCCGCTTGGCTTCCTCTTGCCACCACTGGTGTGCTTGGCTCCCTCTGGCTGCTGAGTGCATTTAGGGGAGCAAGGGCAGCATGCTCCCTCTTCTCGCTACCAGCATGCTTGGCTCCCTCTGACTGCCACTGGCGCGCTCGGCTTCCTCTGGCTGTAAAGTACATTTAGGGGAGCAAGGGGAGCACTGGAGGTGGTGAAAGGGAGCCAAGCGTGCTGGTGGCAGTCAGAGGGATTCTCTCTCTCTTCTCCCTGGCAGAGGTTCTTTCTCACTACACTTCCCATGGAAACTTGCAGAAATCTGACACGTGTCCTCCATGTGTTAGGCGTCTCGTCTAGTTTGGTTCTGAGCCAGGAACAGATGCAGCTGGCACACCAACCAAAGCTGGGCAAAAGCGCTCTGAACCACCTTTCTAGGGTGACTGTTGTGTTGAGCAATACTCCAAAGCTGCAAACCTGGCTTTTCAAGGGAAATATAACCCCATCCAAGACAGAAGAGATCTCAAGTTCCTGGCTTGCCTTTCTACTAAGCCAGAGAACCTCTGTCTTATCAGGATTCAGTTTCAGCGTGTTCTCCCTCATCCAGCCTATTCCTGACTCTGAGCACTAGCATCAACAGCACCTTTGGAATTAGATGGAAAAGAAAAATAGAGCATATTAGTGACAGCCCAAATCTGTCCTGCTGACCTCTCCCGGTGGCTTCATATAGATATTAAACAGCAAGGGATAAGACTGAATCTTGCTTCCGCTCATAGCTGGGGGGAGAACAGGAATCCCCCAATGCCACCTTCTCAGGCTGACCTCAAAAATTAAGAAGCAGAATGTAGGCATAAGTAAGTTTCACAGAGGAGAAAGGGAAGTGTTCACCACTACTCTACCGATTCCGATGGAGCCTAGTGTATGGGCTGGGGTGGAATCCAAATGGAATGTGAGGAAGTTTCACATACCTACAGTGATGGTATTTTGCCGTTTGTACTGTGCAAAGAACCCCCATTGTCTACATGGGGTGTGTGACACTGTGAGCTATCCCTGAGAAATTCTATCCCACACGACTATTCTATCGTACGTATTTATTTATTTTTATTTATTTTATTTATACTCACTTTTCTCACTAAGACTTAAGGCAGGTTACACAGCGTAAATTAATAGATCGATGGCTGGGGTACCCAATAAATAGAGCTTGGAGTGTAGAAATTAAAACAAACCAAAATCTGATACAGAGCTGAAGCACAGCTGAAACAAAGCATTTAAACAATACCTTCGACAATATAAAGCATTTAAACATGGCATGTCCTAATTTTCAACATGGCCTCATCTGTGGATACTTAAATCTGGAGACTGGGGCCATGGACAGACGGATCTGTATAGGAAATTGAGAAAAGCCTACCGTTTGTAGAAACATCTGAAATTAAAGAACAAAAGTTTAAAACTCCCCAAACGATAAGTGCCTGCAGCCTTTAAAAAAGAATGCCATTGCTAGGCAGCCTCAATAGTATTGCAGCATTCAAGCCTTGGCTGCTGTCTGTCAAAGGCAAAGGGAGGAACCAGGGCCCTTTCCGAGGGTGTTTCGCCCTTGTGGGAGGACTCGCTGGGCCAGATTTGGCAGCAGGCAACTTGCTACCAGGCAGCTTGCATGGCTCATCCAGATCTGGCTGCTTGCAGCTGTTCAACAGTAGTCACTCCACAAAAGACTGTGGTGTTATAATTAAAGCTTCAAACTAGGATCTGAGAGGCCTAGATTTGAATCCCTACTCAGCCGTGGTGCTTACTGGATGACTTTGGGCCAGTCACACACTCCTAGGCTAACTAACCTCACAGGGTTGTTGTGAGGATAAAATGGAGGAGAGGAGAATGGTGTAAGCTGTTTTGGGTCCCCATTGTGGAGAAAGCTGGGGTATAAATGAAGTAAACATTAATAAATATAGCTTAAGATGGGGAGCAGATAAAAGGAGTGTTGGTTGGTGAATGGGAAGGAGAGAAGGAAGCGGGGAATGTTGAAGTTATGGAGGCTATCTGGAGGAATGAAACAGGAAATGAGGAGGATATAGGGGAAGGTGAGGTGCCTCCCACAAGTCCTTTAGGTTTCTTGAATATTCCAGCTTTGTATACAATAAACAGGTTTTTATTCAGCTCTCACTCTGCCTCAGCCTGCATTTTTAGTTAGCCTCTCAGTCAAGCCTCAGCAGCCTCCCATTTGCTACAGGAGTCCTGATGGGCCAAGACTGAAGAACACGCAAAGCAAAAAGCTGTCTCCTAGAGGCTGCTTGTACCCATCATAACAGTTTCCCACCATGCAGATGCAGCTAGCCTGGCTGGCACCACACAACTGGGCTCAGGCTACGAGGACTTTCAGGAAAGAGGAAAAAGTGGGGGAGGGGGAAATGATATCCCACCCCCACAGGTATCACATGATTCCTGAGTTCTACCTGCAGCTTGTCAACTTCTTTACAGCAAATGGTGAAGATAAAAGCCTAGTTCTCAATGAAGACTTTGCTTGAGTTATACTTCTTTAGACAACAAGTGGGGGCTGACATGACTGAACTTCCCTCCTTTCGAAAGTCCCCTGCAGATGTGAAGGTTTAATGGTAATAGAGTTTCCAGGTCTCCAGGGGCCCAAAACAGGGGGCAGGAGAGGTTGTGGGAGGTGGACAAAATCGAGGATGTGGACAAAATCGAGAGGGTGCAGAGGAGAGCGACGAGAATGATCAGGGGTCTGGAGACTGAGCCCTACGAGGAAAGGCTGAGGGCCTTGGGAATGTTTAGTTTGGAGGAGGTTGAGGGGGGACATGATTGCTCTCTTTAAATATCTGAAAGGCTGTCATTTGGAGGAAGGCAAGGAGCTGTTCCAGTTGGCAGCAGAGGGTAGGAACCCAGAGCAATGGGCTTAAATTACATGCACAAAGGTACCGGCTGGATATTAGGAAAAACTTTTTCACCGTCAGAGTAGTTCAAAAGTGGAATCAGCTGCCTAGGGAGGTGGTGAGCTCCCCCTCACTGGCAGTTTTCAAGAAGAGGCTGGATGAATACTTGTCAGAGATGCTTTAGGCAGATCCTGCACTGGGCAGGGGGTTGGACTAGATGGTCTGTATGGCCCCTTCCAACTCTATGATTCTATGATTCTTCTATGATTCTAGGTACACACACCAGAAACTTACCTCATGCGTGCTCCGAAGAACTTCCTTATCACGCTGGGAATGATGTCATTCATGGTATGACAAGGAAGTCCTCCGGAGTGGGCAGGAGCTCCCAGGTCCATTCCCCACACCTCCCCCACCCTCCCGCCGGCCAGGTAAGTGGTGGCAGCGTGGTGGAGGCTGGAAGCAGGGCATCTCCCACCCCCGTTGGGGAATGGGATCCCTAAATGGAAACTCTTCTTCCTTGGCATTTAGTTTGCTATGTGGAGAAACAGTTAAGTTTAAGGGAAGCATTCCATTCCTGAGCCTGCTTTGGAAATCCAGATACAAGTTTATTACACAGAGAAGAAAGCTGAGGAAAAGGAGGACAAAGACAGAAGCCTCGTCATTGTCTGTTGATGGCATGAAGCTGTGCTGGACATCCTTTCATTTAAAAGGCCTTCAGCACTCAGTTTATTTATAGTCTAGATTTTTGTCTGCAAACAAAAAAGGAACTAAGATTCTTTAAAAATCTAAATTCTGGGTCAGAATGTTTACAATTTTACCTGTTGTTGGAGTGCAATAGCATTCTGTTGAACCAGTTATTTTTGTGAAGCAGACCAACTAAACACATTTTATACTACATAGCATTTAACTGTACTTCTTCAGGACTAAAAAAAGAAATGACATCTAAAGGAGAGAAAGTAAATAATTTTGTACAACACTTTAAAAATTGCATTATATATGCAAATCAGTTCTCTTTACTGCCTTTAAATACCTGAATTTACTTCTTGTTCTTTGCTTTCGTTGGCCAGAGGATTATCATGAAGCTTCAAGTAGATTTCAATCGCTGACCAGGCAGCCTTGAAGTAGAAGGCGTGTTTCCTGAGAACGTCTTCCAGTCTCAAGAGATCGACATAGGCACGCAGGGTCATCTTTCTCATGCAGTACGTGTGGAAGTCAAATTGATCATCTGTTATCTCAAAAAAGTGCTTGAACAACAAAAAGCAAACTATTTTCATAATGCAAATTACTTTTTATCATTTAACTACATATTCAGAAAGCAGTAGGAAAATGTTTTTAATTACGTACAATAACCATCATGTGTATTGTATTGTATTGTAGGAATGAACTGACAGCCAGACATGACTCATTGGTAGACTTTAATTGGTGCAACCACACAGACAAAAAGGATCCAGTGGATCAAGTTTAATGACTTGGAATCTACATACCTTCCTTCTCTCAAGAAGCTTTTGCAACTTTTAAATTTTAAGAACTGGCAGCCTAGTTCTGTCTGTTAAAATGGAGTACATCTCTTACTGCAGGGGCAGCTTATCCCAAAATGTTCCTCAGTGCCTAGAAAATCTTATCCCTTTCACCAAAATCTATACCTATTCCAGGGGCTTTTTTTCTGTAGAAATAGGTGGGGGAATTATCTCCTGGGTAACTTCTGGCTGGAGGTGGCACCCCTCCCAGTACCTGCACACATGGTCCAGGGACTGTGCAATGACACCATCACAGGTCACCATCACCATCACCATCACCATCACCATCACAGGTGAAGTGACATCATCACAGGTGCACCCCCCCCCCCAAGTGCTCCCTGCGATTTGTGCCGGTTCGCCTCCCCGCCCCTTACCTCGATTACACCAAGAGAGGCCAGCCGGGCGAGCAAGCGTGCCGCCGCCCGCTGCAGCCCATTCTGGCGTGTTCTGGCAGAAAAAAAGTCCAGCCTATTCCTTGGCACAGAATCAAATGGATTTCCCAGAAAACTAATTCCTGACGAAGCACTGTTGCTAATTATTGTTTATTGTCACTGCGATACTGGCCATTTTATTTTCAGTCCCTGCCCTAATAATCCTTAACACAGAATTAGCATTTTTCACCATTGTTGTACATCAAGTCAGCATTCTCAATGAGTTATTGTGGTTT
This sequence comes from Eublepharis macularius, assembly GCF_028583425.1. NCBI lineage: Eukaryota > Metazoa > Chordata > Lepidosauria > Squamata > Eublepharidae > Eublepharis > Eublepharis macularius. Next base: position 4,844,911 of record NC_072792.1, read on the forward strand.
TACATTCCACTACCCAGGAGCCTCGGCCACTTTCTAATAGTGGACTGTAATGAGAGGGAGAACAAAGGAAGAGTTCAGCAGTTCAACTGCAGGCCAACTGACATCGCTGAGGGTGGCTGTATTTTGATGGGAGAACAGTTAGGAGGTCTGATGGTTAGGCAGAGACTTCAGATATTTTGAAGACAGTGCCGAAGTATTTTTATCCTCTGACAGCACCAAAGCTCAGAAGAGCTTTTACACTGGCAAGAATGAATGGCCTTCCCTCGGCAGGTTTGGTAGGTAGATACAAGAAAGTACTGCATGCTAACAGAACATGCAAATGCCCATATGATAAAATTGAAACCATTGAACATATAGAGTGTCCCATATTTAATGAGCTGAGGGCTAGCTTAATCATCCCTCTACTTAAAAATATGGGACTACCTAACATGAGAGCCCAGGTGATGTGGTTATTATTGGATAAAAATGATTCCCTTACTCTTTCTGTGGCAAAATATATAGGGGCAATAATTAAACATCATAGACATGGTATCAATTAAGATTCTTCCTATTTTCATTTCTGCTTAAGGTAACAGCCTTAGGAGCAGTACTAGATAGACAGAAGGTAGAGGTCGGTTTGGGTGCTGTTTCTGTCAAAAATAGTTAAAAGCCTGTCTGTTCCACATTACAAGTTTGAATCAGTCAGAGGAGAAACCTGCTTTGTGTAACTGTTACACTTTTTCAGGCCCCAGCTCTCTAGTAGCTTTGTATTGGTAATATTGAGAGGGCTGGAGAAAAGGAAAACAAAGAAACAAGGAAAGCCACACATACCACTGAAATAAACCTACTTCTTAGTTGTTTTCACTAAGCCTACTGTGTAGTAGCCTATAACCCCCCATAACAGGCCAAGTGAATGCCGGCAGTGTCTAGGCATTGCCCTCACTAAGTGGCCCCCAAAGCCTCAATTATAAAAATAAAAATATTTAAAAGTTTGTAGGGTGTAAAATGTAAGTCCTTAGTTTCTAAATCTGGAAATGGGTTGTCTTCACCATGATCTCTTGACCCTCCACCACAAAAGGAGACAAAATCAAAGTATATCTTAAGTCAGGATTGTGGATCCCAGAGTGCCCCACTATCACTGTTAGTTACACGGAGCCTCATGGGCCACATTCTCACTCACTCACTCACTCACTCACTCACTCACTCACTCACTCACTCACTCACTCACTCACTCACTCACTCACTCACTCAGTTCAGTGATATCCCCGAGGAGTTTTTTAGCTTATTGAATAATTTGAAGTTATCTGAAAATGTGAGCACTTCACTTCTCATCCCAGGTTTCAGATTCATTTACAAACTAATTACTGGTGACGTACCCGCGAGGGTTTCTCTCTATAGCGAGAACTATTTACATTTACCGTCTGCTTCCTATAGTTTAACCAGTTACTAAACCATGAAAGCTCCTGTCCTCTTTCCCCACAATAGCTAACTTTAGTTAGACGGCTTTGTTGAGGGACTGGGAAGGCTGACTATATTATGTGTCTATCTGGTCCCCACAGGTTTCTTAACACTCTCAAAGAACCCCAAAAAGTTGGCAAGGCCGGGCTTTCCCTTTGCAGGAGGCACGCTGATTCTTCCTCAGTAGTGTGTGCTCCTCCACATGTTTAACAATACCGGCCTGGATCCTATGAGCCGGAACGAAGCGTATGTGGAATATGGTCACAGGATCCATGCCTCTGCCTTTAATATCGGTTTTCACCAATTTACCTGGAAGTGATACTATGCGAACTGGTATGCATTTCCTGGATTATTTATGAAACACGAATGATACATTTTTTTACTTTCCAATCTTCTGGTTAGAGAGGATGATTTTAGTGACAAGCTGAATATTGTTAGGAAGATCAAGAATTTCACTTTGAGTTCTTTAACATTTCGATTTGTCAACTAGTCCAGCCACCTATCAGCTACACCCCAGCATATCTGCCATGATTGTTTCTATGCATAATGCTCTGATCCTCTGAGAATGTGTAAAGGGAACTCAGTTGCTACTTGGCTGCTAGCTGCTTATCTTGCAGGTGTTTTGCTTTCACTTTCCTGGCCAGCTTGAGAACGTGGCCTTGGAGTGCCCGCGGGAGCCAGTCCTCCCTGAGAACTGTGATGAACTCATTCCTCCCTGTTCCCTTCTGTCCCAGGCATGGACCCTTCGCACCAAAACTCTAACGGTCTCCCTTTCCCAGGGGCGGGAACGTTCCCCTATAATTAACACTGCTCACCCACCTTGCATCACTTCTGCCAATGCTACTGTCTGAGCATCTTGATACTGATACATCTCTAATAAAGCAACTTTAACTCTTACATCTGAGTGTCTGCAGTGAAGTGCTTGGGGGATTTATCTGGCAAGACCTGACACCACCTCTGTTTGACTCAGTTCTTCAGCAGTGGAATTGGTTGCTTAGGGATGTGATGGGTTCCCCTTCATTGGCAGTCTTCAAGAGGCAGCTGGACAAATACTTGTCGAGGATGCTTTATGATGTCCCTGCATTAGGCAGGGGGCTGGACTAGATGGCCTGTAAGACCCCTTCCAACTCTTAAGATTCTATGATTCAGACTCTCTGAAAAAAATGGTTCTAGCACAGGGTGTTTGTTTCACAAGTTCTGCAATGAAGAGTGATACAAGAGAGTCTTTCTCTGCAATTCCCTCTTCTCCCTCAGTGGAGCATACCATTCTTTTGAATTGGTTAAGGAGGGTAGCTATATTTGTATTTTCGAATGTCTGTGCTCCTTGTTATTCTTATTTGAATAAGCCTTGTACTTTTTCAAAGTAGGCCTCCTTGCTTTTTATGGCTTGCTTTTCTTTGTCTTTCTGTTAGATCAAATGCTGTTATCATTTAAATGTTATCATACTTTGTAATTGGCTTGCTGATTGACTAAATGGTTCTGTGGTATTTGTGATCTTCCTGGAGTCCCAGTGAGAAATACAGACTACAAGTGAGAATAAATAAATAAAAATTACAACATCTTGGACTTTGCTTGTTCCTTCATTTCTTTCTGCATCCAAAGATCACTCTCTCAGCTCTGTTCAGGTGGGGGCTAGTACATTTCCAATACTGTTATCTCTTGGAACTGATATGGGGGGAGTTTATGCCTCTTAAATTTTCTAGTTAGGGGAATCATGTCCAGTTGGTTCCCCAGTATGTCCTTCCCTCACCTTTCTATAAAAGTTATTTCTAGGCATTACATCTCGTATACTGCCAAGTTTTGGAAATGCCCATTAAGGTCCTATGTTTTCAGTTAGCTTAGCACCAAGAACTGCAAAGCCCCCTTCTTGGCTCAGAAGCTTCTAACATTCACATATAAACAACTCTACTTTCATAGAATCATAGAGTTGGAAGGGGCCATACAGACCATCTAGTCCAACCCCCTGCCCAGTGCAGGATCAGCCTAAAGCATCTCTGACAAGAATTCATCCAGCCTCTTCTTGAAAACTGCCAGTGAGGGGGAGCTCACCACCTCCCTAGGCAGCTGATTCCACTTTTGAACTACTCTGACCGTGAAAAAGTTTTTCCTACTATCCAGCCGGTACCTTTGTGCATGTAGTTTTAGCCCATTGCTTCGGGTCCTACCCTCTGCTGCCAACTGGAACAGCTCTTTGCCCTCCTCCAAATGACAGCCTTTCAAATATTTAAAGAGAGCAATCATGTCCCCCCTCAACCTCCTCTTCTCCAAACTAAACATTCCCAAGGCCCTCAGCCTTTCCTCGTAGGGCTCAGTCTCCAGACCCCTGATCATTCTCGTCGCTCTCCTCTGCACTCTCTCGATTTTGTTCACATCCATTTTGAAGTGAGGCCTCCAGAACTGCACACAAGACCCCAGGTGTGGCCTGACCAAGGCAGTATAGAGAGGGGCTATGACCTCCTGCGATTTTGACGCTATGGCCCCTTTGATACAACCCAAGATTGAATTAGCCTTTTTTGCCACCACATCACACTGACTGCTCATATTTAGTTTACAGTCCACTCTTACCCCAAGATCCCTTTCACATATACTACTGCCCAGAAGTGTATCCCCCATCCAGTATTTGTGCTTCCCATTTTTGTGGCCCAGATGTAATACTGTGCGCTTGTCTTTGTTGAATTGCATCCTATTCACAGCTGCCCACTTCTCCAGAGTATTCAGGTCTTTCTTGTTGAATTTTAATTCTATCTTCTTGGGTGTTTGCTACCCCTCCCAATTTGGTATCATCAGCAAATTTAATGAGCAGCCCTTCCACTCCTTCATCCAGATCATTGATAAAAATATTGAAAAGTACCGGGCCCAAAACCGAGACCTGCGACACCCCACTGGACACCTCCCTCCCATCTGATGAGACGCCGCTGACCACCACTCTTTGAGTGCGGTCCTCCAACCAGTTCCATATCCACCGAACTGTCCTATAGTCCACTCCACAGTCTTCCAGTTTGCCCATCAGAATGTCCTGGGGGACCTTATCAAAAGCTTTACTGAAATCCAGATAAATCACGTCAACAGAGTTCCCCCGATCCAGTAAGCTGGTCACTCGATCAAAGAAGGAAACCAGGTTGGTCTGGCAAGATCTGTTAGGAACAAAACAGATCTTGCCTTTGTTTCTCTCGTCATACACTCTTGAGCTATGCGTATTTTCCCATATAATTTTTTGTCATCTTGAATGGATGCAATTTTCTGCCATAGTTCTACCCTGTTCCCTTCTAGATGACCTGACACATTTGTCCCATTGCCCCAGAACAGAATGCTGCCAGGTTCCTGTTAGCTTTTTCTAAAAGTTACTTTAAAAGTTGTTTTGCAACCAGTTTGATATTAACTACCAGCAGACTGGTTTCATTTCAGTTCAAGAGGAGATCATCTCTGTACTCAACTGTCAATTGACCTCAAAAGTTCCTCAGTGGCAAGGAGGCTCCTGACAGCTGACAGAGGGGAAAGGAGTCAGCAGAAAAACCACTGCAACCCTTTAGGGAAACCCACCAGTGGGACGGGAGCCTGTATTTGCAAGAGAGCCTAACGAATTAACTCAGGCTCTGGACAAGCTGAAGCTCACAGGCAGCCAGGAAATCACTTAGACCAAGGCTGGCAAGGGGTCTCAGGTGTGAGGGTGAGAAGAGAAGCCCTGCTCTCTGAGTCAGGTGAGGTTATCAAAGAAGAAGACTGTCTCTGTGGGGAGTGGGCAGGAGGAGGCAGCAAACAGAAGAGGCACACACAGTAAGGCAGAAGGCAGAATAGCTAGTAAGCCAAACTAGCTATTATGTTTTGGCAGAAGAGTCTGCCTGTAAACTGAGTTGGCCTGTGAATTCAACAGTGCTACAGCTACACCTAGTGGTCTCCACCTGGTTACTGCAGCGAGAAAAAGGTGAGCGTATGGACCCCCTCCCCTCCCCAATTGGACTATCTTCATCTTGGATCCCAGAGACACGTCTTTATCTTTAAGGAGCTTATCTAGCTCCCTCACAGCTGCTCTCAATCTTCTTCTGATTTCTTCATTGCAGTCTCCCTTTTGGTTGATGATAGAGCCAAGGAATAGAAAATCTTGAACAATTTCAGTCTCCTCACTGTCAACTTTAAAATTGTGTAATTCCTCAGTAGTCATTACTTTTTTCTTCTTGATGTTCAGCTGTAATTCATTTGAAATGTGGTGCTGGAGGAGAGTTTTGTGGATACCATGGACAGCCCAGAAGACAAATAAGTGGGTACTTGATCAAATCAAGCCTGAATTCTCCCTAGAAGCTAAAATGATAAGACTAAGGCTATCGTACTTTGATCACATCATGAGAAGACAAAATTCTCTGGAAAAGTCAGTAATGCTAGGAAAAGTGGAAGGCAGTAGGAAAAGAGGAAGTCCTAAAACGAGGTGGCCTGACTCAATAAAAGAAGCCACGTCCTCCAGTTTGCAGGATCTAAGCAAGTCTGTTAATGGTAGGATGTTTTGGAGGTCTCATACTACCAACCTTAAGCGCTTGCTCCAAAATCTAAACATGCGCCTTTCCATGCAATATTCCACAGATGGCCAAGAATTAAAGGATTGCTAAAGGAAGGTGGGAAGATGGCAGATAAGTTAAAGTAATTATTTGCATTTGTGTTCACTGTTGAAAGTGTGAGGCGTGTACCCACATCACAGCCACTATTTTCAGAAATGGAGTCTGAAGACCTGAGGTGATGAGAGATGAAATTCTAGACCTACTGGGGACATTAAAGACCAGTGACTCTTCAGGTCCTGACGGCATACACCGTCATAATACATCAAACTAATTAAATTACACCACTTTTTAAAAATGGGTCCAGAAGGGAACTAGGAAATTGCAGGCCAGTTAGCCTAATATCTGTCCCAGGCAATGTGGAATAGCGTGTGTAGTGCAGAAGAGGGCAAGCAAGATGATTAAGTAGTTGGACCCTATGATCCAGTTGCCTATGAGAAAAGGCTGAGATTTTTAGTCGAAAAAAGAGCTGACTAAGGGGGAATATGATAGCGGCTTATAAAATTATGCATAGGTTGGAGAGAACTTGTTCCTCCTTCTTCCAAAAGACTAGAACTTGAGGGCATCCACTGAAGTTGATCGCAGTAGATTCAGGATGGACAAAAGGAGATATTTATCCAATTCACAAGTGAATAAAATGTAGAATTTGTAGCCAGAGGATGTAGTGATGGCTACGGTCATAGCTGGTTTTAAAAGGCAGATTCCTGGAGGGCAGGTCTCTCACTGGCTACGAGCCGTGATGACTAAAGGGAACCCCCACATTCAGAGGCAGTCCACCTCTGAACACCAGAGCCAGGAGGCAACATGAAAGGAAGGTCTCGGCCCCCTCCCCCCAGGCCACTATGTGAGACAGGAGGCTGGATTAGGCGGACCAGCGGCCTGATCCAACAGGGCTCTTCTTATGTTCTGACCTTTTTTATACTGTAAATGCAAAGGCTGGGGGAAGGAAAATATCCTAAGCTAAAACAAACCCTATTTCTATATGTGTCAGTTGCGAGTGACCATTTGAGGCTTTTGGAAACAAGGCACATTCAACTAATTACAGGGCATCAACTTCATCTTGCTTCTAGATAAAAATAAACGTAACATGACAAGAGTTATATAAAGAAGTTAAATGGGGCAGGGGGGAGATTAGGTCCCCCACAGCCGCTAGCCGTGTTGACTACAGGGAGCCTCCACAATCAGAGGCAGAAAACTGAATACCAGTGCCGGGAGGCAACATCAGGGGAAGGTCTCAGGCTCTCCATCCTGTTGTTGGCAGTCCACAGCAAGTTGTTGGACACCAGGAGAGACAGGATGTTGGAATGGATGGACCACTTGTCTGATCCAGGAGGGCTCTTCTGATGTTCTTATTTGCCTTAATAATCCAGTGAGAAAACTGTGTTAATGATCAACAGGGGTGGATTTAGGGGCACACAGACTCTGCTTGGCATTATAGCCTCCCTTATTTTCAGCATTCCTATTATGATGGCTTTCCACCAGTTTGTGTGTTTATCTCTTTCTTCTCCTTTCTATAAAATCAAAACAATAACATTCAGGTTAAAAAAATTGCAAACCTCATTAATCTATCTCAGTATCATTTTAAAGCTAGCCCTTTTCAGTACGATTTACTTCATGGGTTTGCCACTGGAGGCCAATCCAAAGGCAAAAAGGATGTGTGGAGGGAATATTGCTGTAACAAAGGGACCTGCGGACAAACCACCTTATGGGGTGGGGGTCAACCTCTCTTACCACTCTCTGCTTTGGTCCTCAAAAGGGACCTCCTGGAAGACCAATTCCTAACTTGAGATTTAATGTTTTGTCGCCAATTTATTAATTTTGTTTATTTACATTATTTGTAGTCTGCCTTTCTCATTAAGACTCAAGGTGGATTACACATTGCAAGTCTATACACCCAATTCCAAAAACATTTCAATAAACAATTTGCAAAGACTTAAAACCAACAGAAATCCAATAGAGTTGAAGAAACGTTGACAGAGAATAAGCAATTCTAAGCCTGATATATTAAACAACATAGAACTACACAGTAGGATTATATTTACAGCAACAGACAATACATAGTAGTAAAGTCTATAAACCCTAACCGTTTAACTAAAGCATCTCTTTGAGAACACCTCGTTACAGTGTAGCTCTCCTTTCTGAGTAAAAAGCCCTCTTGAATAATTTTACATAGTTTGAAGAAAGCCAAGAGTATGAGACTTCCTTGACTGCTTCAGACAGGTCATGCCATAAAGTGGGGGCCACTACAGAGAATGCATGTGTATGAGCAGCTGTTGGTTTTGCCCATGTGCAAGGTGGTACCTACAGAAGGCCCTGCTCAGATGAGCGAAGCTGCCTTGGTGGAACACAGGGAGAGAAGCGGTCTTGTAGATATATCAGACCAAGGCCATGAAGAGTTTTGTCTATTATAGCCAATTCCTTTAACTGAGTCAGGTAACTGAAAATTAACCAGTGGACTGACTGCAGAATGGAAACAATATTTATGCTTCTCCTAGCTCCCGATAATAACTGAGCTGCAGTGCTCTGCACCAACTGGAGTCTCCAAGTTATCTTAGGGGGAGACCTATGCACAGTGCATTACAGTAATCAAGTCTTGATGTTATCACAGTATGGGTCCAAGTGGCCAGATCAGCCATATTGATGTAGGGGACCATCTTCCAGGCTAGAGACTGTAGGAAGCAATTTTGCAGCTGCCTTAACTTACTTTTCTAGCACGTGCCATGCACTAAGAATATGCTAGAATTTGGAATCATCATGAAAAACACAAATGCAACATGATAAAGATGAAAGGGCAAGGGCTGATTTGGGAATTATTGGTGCTTTTGGCTTGTTTAAAAAGGAAACAGAAAAGTTAATGAGGAAAAAGCAATCTGCTCAGCTGCTTACTTACCCTTTCTACTTCATGGCACTTTTTCAAGGCCTCTCCATATTTTCCCAATCTCTGAAAAGCTAAAGCACATTCAGTCTGGAACCACATACACTGCATTTCATTGAGATTCTCCATTGCAGATGTTCCTTCCTGAAATGAATGAAATATACTCTGTGTCAATGTAACAAATACTACAGGCTGGAATTTTTAAAAAAATTATAAACTGTAGGTTTGGTTTTTTAAATGAAAATGTGCTTTTGGGTTCTGAGCAAGCGGCGTGGAAGGGAACTTGACAAACTCACTCACTGATTGTGACATTGTGGTTGGGCCTAACAGAAGGCATTATGCTAATGTTGTTTTTGGATTCTTTTTCCTAACGGACTAAAACCTAAAGGATCTACAATCTTTGTCTGTTTTGGAAAACACTGCGTCCAAGGCAGGGATTCTGTAACAGTAGGAAATGACCTTTGAACCCAAGTGATCATCCTTTGCCAATTGGGATCGAAAATTAATCTCAAGAACTGCTAATATGAGGAATTTCTTTACCCCAACAGCCTTTCTGCAACTTGAAATGACTTATGATGATACCATCTGTCAGGTTTTGATTGTGTTTAAGCCAAAGAGACTCCATTTTAACTTTGTCAGTGTATCAAGTGTGCTTTTTGCAGGTGGGAAGACTGCTACTGGAAGCCTTGCAGAGGGAGAGGGATTGTTATAGTCTACATACCTCCGCCTTCCTGCCGCCCTTGAGAAACTTTCCTTTTCTCACCCTCGGGTCGTTTGTTTTGAGAACTGTGGGGGAGGATGGGGCCTGAGGGGAACTGCTTATTCTGTACCTAATCCTTTGCTTGGCATTCGTAACAATTTTACAGTTCAGCTAAGATCTATGTATCTTAGAATGTGTACTCTATTGGTTGACTATCTTCAGTAAAGCCTTTTGAAATCAATGGACTTTTGTCTTTTTGCAAGAGGTGGGCTGATTTGCAACTTTTCGCAAGCCACAGTCTGACACCACCTACTCTAATCATCAGTGCAATGCTGTGTGCAGAGTTAACTCCAGTCCAGTCCACAGTAGCCTCTGCACAGAATTGCAACATCTCTGCATTTCCAGGTCTCCATGTTGAGACTTCTAGAACTGTCAGATTTGAAGCATTTATTTACACCCCCACCCCAAAACACACTTTATTATGCTTATTTTTTGGAAATTTATATCCCACTTTTCTCCCTAATTGGGATGCAAACCTATCAAATAATTCCCCGCCCCGCCCCCCACGTTAGCTCCACAACGACTCTGTGATGCAGGACAGGCTGAGAGACTGGGAAGGGCCTAAGGCCACCTGGCAAGGTTTCATGGCTGAGTGAAGATTTGGACCCCGCTACCCCAGGTACTAGTCCCATACTTTAACCACTATGCCACACCAGCATCCTCTTTAAAGAGTTGCTCTATTTTTATTGATCATATGGCCTGACACAGAATTCTGAGGAGCCTGAAAACTTGCTCACTGTTTTGTGACATTCTGATCAGCCTCAATAAATAGTATGATATTGTTGCTGCTTTTGGGTTATCTTCTAATGGATCAACATAGCCACCTGCAATCTATAGAAAATAAGAAAACGCTGGAATTCCTTAGTGGGTTTTTAAAAATTAGATGTCCATTTCCTATCTCCCTTTTCAATTTTTTTTTGTTTAAGGAGTTATTTTTCTTTTTGGCAAAGAATATGGCTGTTAACAGGACAGCTTTCCACTGAGAGACAGAGAAAGGCCGAGAGGCATTCTGAGGTTACGAAGCAACTTTATCTCGTTTAGCAACATGCATCAAGCACAATTACTTTGTTAGTGACAACGAGTATTCAAAATCACAGGGAATTTCAGCAGGAAAATTTCTAGTAAGTGTAAAATAAATACACAGCATTAGCAAAAGTAAATATGTGGAATTCCTTCTCAACAACCAACATGGTAACTTTAGTGCTGATCTGCCTGCTTGATATTAAAAGGTTCCTCTGGCTGGGAAGATCAGATGGAAAACAAGAAAGCAAATGTCTAGGCTCTGTTCTCCTCACCCAATTTATCCAATTTCTGGCAGAGATTATCAATTTTTTTTTAAATTTTATTGTAACTGTATAACACACAAAACATTACAAAACACATAAAGTCAGAATTAGTAACAGATAACAATGAAGCAAACAACAGCTTATTAAAATATAAGAAATTATAACTAATTAATTATAGCTTATAAGGGGAGTATTCTTACAATATCTAACATAATGATAACTCACATATTTGCATACTTATGAAAGAGTTTTAGGCCAGGTAAAGAACCGTTACTTGCAAGATGTTCAAAGACTGGAAACCATTTCTCTATAAAATTTGTAGTTTTTGGAAGGTGTTCTACTTGATAATTGTTCATTCGTTGAACTGTCAGCTATTATATTTTCTAGTCCCTTTTCTAGTTCTTTAGAAGTGAACTGTGTGGTTAGTAAAATTGTTGGTAGACTCCACTGTTTCGGTTCTTGCTTTGCATTATCAAGACCCAAGCGTAACATTAATAGGTGCATGGTCTGAAATCGAAAGTGCTTCAATATCTGAATCAATAGCTTTTTCAACAAGTGAATCTGATATTAAAATAGAGTCTATTCTAATATAGACTTTAAAATGTGTCGAGAAATATGTATAAGGTTTTCTCACTGCGGTGTGAGTATCTGCATATGTCTACTAAGTGGTCGTTTTCAATAACAGAGATCTCACCAGTTAAAGCCATCCACATAACACTCACTTCCTAGCTGCTTCCCTGCTCTACTCCTGCACATCTACTTTGAGATTAATGGCCACGAAGATATTCAGGAGTAGCAACGGTCATACAGGAATTGTAGCAGCAGCAGAATTAAAACATGAATAAATATTATGAAACCTGCAAAAGCATATGAAAACTCTTGAAACTATAAAATAGAAGGAATAAAATTGCCTTAAAATACACATTAAATAAATAATTGGATTAAAAATGGCACTCAGTCTACACTTAATTCCCCCACTATTCGTATAAATGCACAACAAGTCCCACAGTGCAACTGGTGTATAGTTACTCCAGCCTCTGGCTTCACCATACTTAGACAGGAGGGAGTCTGCAAAGGATTTAATGTTAATCATCCACTCCTCACAAACCAAAGGAGGTGGGGTGGGGTGGGGGGGGGAGACCTTCATGCTCATTTCACTGAAGGGGCAACTGCAGACCACAGTGGGTGCTAGGGGAGAAGTCCAGCCCCTGGAAGTGGCTGATGGACTCTCACTCAGCCACCAAATGTTTATACTGCTAGCAAGTGGGACCTTCCCACCCTGGCTGATGTTCTTGCTAGCTGCTCCTCAACAGCAGCTATTCAGAGTGGTATGGGGGCCTGTTAAGCCTGCCTCGTCCCTCTCAGGTGACCCAGCAGAGGGGACTACCTCCTGTTCCGTCGGCCTCAAGGTGTCCATGCATCTTGTGTCTTGTCCTGTGGCTGATGTGAAGGGGCTGCTGGCCAAAAGGGGAATGGTTTGTGGTTGTCTCCCAAAAGTGCCAAATAGTTCCATTAGGATATCAGTGGAGCCACTGGAGGCGATTCCTACTGCATCTCCTAAGGCCCTCCTAAGGCCCCCATCTCTCTTCTGCACATTTCAAGAAGCCTCAGCCATTTGCTAGTGGGAACATCCCTGTTTCAATGCAAACTGGTTGTGCAAGCAGCTGCCTGTTTCGCAAAGCAATCTGCCAGCTTAGAAGAAAAAACCTAGCTCTCTTCCTGTCTGAGAAATGAGAAGAGGACAAGAGAGGATTCTGGTCTTTCTAGATTTGAAATCCTTCCGCTGCTGCAGGGTAGGTGGGGCCAGAACTGGTCATGGGCTCCTCCTTCCAGAAGGGCTGCCAAACCTGTGGCAATTGACATAGGCCTACCTATGAAGCAAGTGGGAGGGGTAACCCTCACCCAGGATACCCTTTTCCACTGATGGAGAACTTAATTTTTAAATATATTTATTCTTATGGATATGTACTCCTTTTTTTCTTTCCCACATACCCTCTTTTCCTTGTTATCAGTATAAAGAGGTTATTGTTAATATATTTTTTTAATTGGAAAAACTAGAATGGAAGATTTGTATTCACTTACCGTGAAGCTTCCTTTCTCAGTGGTCCAGGAGTGGGGCAGTCCTTACTTCTGGGATATAGCTCCTCCTCTCTGAAGGCAGGATCAGTCAGCTGATTTTGATCCTGGAGGAGAGGTGCTTGTCCCTGGAATCACCAGTCTGTTCCCAAGCTCTGACTCCCCATCACAATACCAAGAGGGAAAATAACTCCCCTCATTTTTTAAAAAAAAATAAATAGAAAGGTTCCTCCCTTGAATCCACTGGGAGGAAGACTATCATCCTAACTCTTCATCCAACCCTAGAAGCCACCCCACAAGAAACTCAGGTGGGCAGGACTGCCCCGCTCCTGGACCACTGAGAAAGGAAGCTTCCTGGTAAGTGAATACAAATCTTCCATTCTCTGGTGGTCCTAGGAGTGGGGGCAGTCCTTACTTTTGGGACATACAAGAGCAATGTGCTCCAGGGTGGGTAGTCCAGCTTCCAGGCCTAGAGGGTGTGTAGTAGTACCCTCCTGCTAAAGGTTGTCTCTGGGGAAGACCACTTATCTATCCTATATTTCGTGATGAAAGAATATACTGATTTCCATGTGACCGCTTATCGATCGTTTCTAATGACTAAAGGATTTATAGGCTGTCTGTGTCACTGTTTCCCCTAGTGAGTGTGCCCTGATGTCTATGGGCAGTCCCAAACCTCTGGCCTGACATGCCAGAATTATGTACCCTCTGCTTTACCTACTTAGCCAAGAAAAGGACACTCTGTATCCCAAGGAGGACTTCCTGCAAACATACAACTAGCATCCCAGACTTGTAAAAAACTGTTTAGTCCTGCCCAAGTGGAATCTCACATCTCTACGTATATCTAGGTAGTGAGGTTTTTTTTTCCTTTTCCAGTGCTTTGGATTAGGTTAGAAGGAGGGAAGTACTATCTCTCCTGTCCTATGAAAACATGGAGTTCACCTTTGGAAGGAAGTTGTTTTGTTCATAACTTGCTCTGCCATCTTGGAGGAAAGGGCATGCCTCTCTATCTAATCTACTGCTAGTGCCTGTCATTCCGACACTTGTCTAGCTGATTTTATTCTCATCTGAAAGACGGCTTTAGAGGTCAGTTCCTTTAGGGGACATGAGGTCATAGGCTCAAAGCATCTTTTGAATAATGCTTTCGATACCAGATTAAAATTTCATGTGGGAAAAAACCAACGAATCCTTGGAAGATTCGACAATGAGGTCCCCTCTTAGAGTCCATTGCCAAGAAGGTGATATATAAGGGAATGTCCCTTCCTAGAACCCCTAATTGTTGGGATGGTCACCACCTGTTGTCTAAGGGTGTTGGTATTAAGACTTTTCTTCAACCCTAACTCCCTAATTGGCCCCCAAAGGTTACATGACTCTATCCGTGCACTCTTCTGGGAACTTGGCAGGAATTTTTAAATATACTCTGTGGAACTCTTCCTGGAGGCTAGCATAGTACCAATCATGCTTTCTGTTTAGTCCAACCCTATTAGCTGTTTGTGTTCAACCTCCACACCGTGAGGCTTGTCAGAGCTGGTCAGGGGTGTCGTATTGATCCCTGCATCAATGGGCCCTCCTTCAGTGGAGGTGTCAGACATCCATGCTTGAAAGATTCTTCAGGTTTTGAGACCGTGTCTTTCTGGACCTGAAGGTTGCTATTAGCATCACTTCTGCACTTTACTGTGTGATCTTCTGAACAGCTCTGTGCAATAGCTGTACTGTGGAAGACATACAGGACGTGTGAAGGCAGCTTCCTGCTCACATCATCTATCCCTAGGGTTTGAGGGTTTCTTCTTCTTGCGCCTTGTTGAAAACTGTAGTAGACCAGTTGGGGAATCTCTCTGGATAGCATCCATTCTGCTTGGTTCATCACTCTCCGGCTTAGCCAGTTCGCCTCAGAGTTGTCCTCTGTATAAACATATAGTGACCTGTAGGAAGATTCTGAGATTCCACCATACCGTGTCTGATGGCTCTGAGTTCCAAAAGGTTTACCCTGTTGATCATTTGCCCTTCAGCCAGATGCTCTATGCCATTCTTCCTTGGGTGTGGGATCCCCATCCCCAAAGACGTGTCCATGGTCCTCACTGTCCTCTCTGGTTCCCTGAGTGGGACTGAATGAGGTACAGCCACTGGCTGTTTTCCTGTTTGAGGATCTCTGGCAATTCAACTATCTTGGACCTCTTGTGATCTAATGCCCCATGGTATCGCAACAGGCATCTCTGAAGTGCACCGGTCAAGATGTCGTTTGGATATGGGAAAGGAGCCACTCTCCGTGGCCTAGCCATGCTATCAGTGCCACTAGGATTCTGATGAACACAATAGGTGGCGTTTTCAGCTCAAAGGAAAGGGCCCAATGTTGGAAGTGTCTATGAGAGATCGATGGAAGCCAGACAATCTCCCTTCTGAATGGCAGTCATGACAAATTTTAGCCTTTCCATTCCGACCTTCTTGTTCCTAGGCGTCTATTTTATTTGACCAAATTCCTTCGGATCTAGAGGAAAAGGGGCCAGGTGGCACAGAATTGAATTCCACTGATCACAGTATCCAACACCCGCCTGTTTCTTATTATTGGCTGCCAAGGGTTTGCCAAGCATTGTAAGCATCCCCCAAACACCATCGCACCTGCTGCCTTGGTGCAGACACAATGAGTTCCCTTCTTAGGCCCTTTTGTATTCTGACCAGATTTGCTGAGGGAGAAGGTACTACCCTCCTCTCGATGTTTGGTCTGCTTTCCTTTATTTAGAGTTTCTCCAGAGAGGTTGATATCTTTGAAAGGAACTGCGGTCACTTTGGCTTTGGGGCAAATGGTCCACGTTCCAATTCCTAAGCTACGTGTTGTGCCTGCTTGCCTGAAAATCACAGTTCTTGTTGACCACAGCATAGCATATTGCCGGGGCTATTTTCTTAGTTTTGCCCCTTGGCTCTTTAAAGGAGTTTGATGCTCACTGCAGCCATGTCTGAGACCCAAGAGAAAATGACTCTATGAAGGAGTGGAGCTGTTGCCAATGCTCTGAAGGATGGTTGTTGTGGGTTTTCCAGGCTGTATTGCCGTGGTCTTGGCATTGTAGTTCCTGACGTTTCGCCAGCAGCTGTGGCTGGTATCTTCAGAGGTGTAGCACCAAAAGACAGAGATCTCTCAGTGTCACAGTGTGGAAAAGATGTTGGCAGGTCATTTGTATCTACTCAGGAGGGGTGGGGTTGAGCTGAGTCATCCTGTAAGAGTTTCCCAGGGCCGTGAAAGCCTTCGACAATGCTCTGAAGGATGTAGTGGAAAACTTCCAATTTTCTGCCCATAGCCAGTTCAAACCTCTTGATGCTGGAATCCTAGGTGGTCCATCCTTGTCAATGGGCAGCACAGGATTAGACTGCAGGCTGGTTACCAGATCATCCACCACTGGCAGCTTGATCCTCTTAATAGCCCCTAGAACTAATGTATAAGACTGGAGCAGGGGGGGAGAGTAAGAGTAGTCAGTTTTGCCAGTTTCCCTCTTAGATTTTTACAAGTATGAGAGACTACTGGAAGGGAATCCCTGACGGGGTTATTCCTGATTCTAGGGAGGATTCTCTCCAACCCCTTAGTCCTTAAGGGAGAAGACTCCAGGATCCTCAATCACCTTAGGGAGCTTTCTAGGATACGGCTCGTGAGGAAGACCTGCTAGGGAATTTTCCCTTAACAGCTCCCCTTTCTTCTTGGCTGAGGGAGAAAACTGATCGCTCAGGGTCCTCAGGTTGAAGGCTTAACCAAGATATGTGCTCTTAATGGCCCTTGCCTCCTCTTTAATCGGGGGGGGGGGCACCCCTTTACCTATCTGGAGTCAGACCCCCACACTGGAATGCCTCTCTTGTCCATCTGAGAGTCTAGCCACTTATTGGTGCGCCTTCAGGACCTCTTTGCATTCCTTATTTCCATCCTGGGCCATGCCAGTTTGTTTGTTAGATGGTAACGACGGCTGCGACTATGTAAATAGGGGGCATGTAATTTCTTTCCCCTCAGTGGTGGAAAATGTCATCCAGTCATAGTTGCCTCTGCAACACTGGTCTTTTTTGGAGGTCTCCCATCCAATTGCTAACCAAGACCAACCCTGCTGAGGTACTGAGATCAGATGAGACCTGGCATGCCTGGACTAAGTCAGGGGCTGTGATAAGGTCAGAATTATCATTATTCCCCCAGAATCGCTAGGCAATTGAGACTGGTTTACCCAAGGTCAGCCACCGAGTTCAAGCAATTAAGGGACTCGAACCAGCAGGGTAATGATTCATGTCCCAGCACTTCACCACAACATCACAGCAACTCACTTCAGGCTTCCTTGCCCGGTGGATGCAAATCCCAGACCTTCTCTCTTTCACTAGTCTCTTGAGAGGCCCGGAAGTAGGACGAGGCCTGGGAGTTGGGCAAGTCTAGGCCATAGGCTGGCGCCCTCTGAGGTCTGGGCTAGGCCTGCCTTTGCTGACATAACACCAGCAGAAAATTTTCCAGGCATTCTTGCCTGACGGGTCCAGGCCCTTGGGCTTTTTCTATTTCCCTGACCTGTTGAGAGGCCTAGAAGGGGCTGAGGCCTGGAAGTCTGGAAAGTCTAGGCTGCAAGCCTGCGCTTTTAGAGGCCTGGGAGGTGGCTAGTCCTGCCTTTGCTGACATTCTGCCATCCAGGCCCCTGGGCATTTCCACTTTCACTGGCCTGTGGAGAGGCCCAGGAGGGGCCGAGGCCTGGGAGTTTGGAAAGTTTAGGCCGCAGGCTTATGCTCTTTGAGGCCTGAGAGGTAGCTAAGGCCTGCTGTTGCTAACTTTCCTGCCAACAGAAATTTTCCCACCAAAAGGAGAAATGAAAGTGAAAGTGAACCTCACAAGTCGCAGCTGAAAGAGAAACAAAGGAGGGCTCCCTTCTATTTAGGGCGACTTCTGCTACTCTTTTCTCCTCGCTTCTTCCTTTCGCAGCCCCCATTTCCTGCAGGATCAGTCTTACAGCAGTTCAGTCAGGGCTGCCGAGGCTGGAGCAGGTCCTCTGTTGCTGCCAGAGGCTGCTCCTTCCAAGCCTGAGGGAGTTCCCGATAATATCAGTCTCTACAACAGGCTACCATGGACTCAAACACTGCACCCTCTGGCCGTCTGAGGGGGGTTTCCTCCCAACCCAAAGGTGGGGAACCCTAGTGGAGTTTTACGGTTGTGGCCATGTAACCTCGGAGAACCTAGGGACCTCCAGCTCTAATGCTCGCTATCGCTCTGAGTGAAATGGGGTTGGGGTTGGGTGGTAGGGCCTTTCCTTTCCCCTGAGAGCTCTGCACTGCCTGTGGCCTCAGTCTCCCTGAGTACTGGGATTACAGGTGTGCGCCACCATGCCCATCGCATCTCTGGCAGTTTCTTCTTCACCGGGATCGCTGCGCTCTGCAGAGCATTGCTGAAGACGTCCTGCTTGGATGACAGGCCCAGAAAGACTGGTGATTCCAGGGACAAGCCCCTCCCCTCCGGGATCAAAATCAGCTGACTGACCCTGCCTTCAGAGAGGAGGAGCTATATCCCAAAAGTAAGGACTGCCCCACTCCTAGAACCACCGGAGAAAATAGAATACAGTCTAAAGGTATTATGTTCTTGCCTGCTACTAATATTTAGGCTAAATCACATTGATACCCCATTTTAAGATGAAATTTTCTTTACAAAGTGTATTTCTGTGATCATCAAATCTGTCATCAACACCCAAGCAGAATTTTTATAACAAAATTCTGAATCGGACAGACATGATTTTCAAAATAAATGCATTACAAACCTCCATTCAAACCCCCATTTCCTACCCTTGTGAACTTGGAGCACATTTCCTCTGCCTCTTTCACCATATTTGCTCGCAACATGTACTTTGCACACTTGGAGTTGATGAATCTGTCTGCTGTGTCCAAGGACTGTGCTTCATCCATCCACTTGGCAGCCTCAATGAGATTGCCGACATGCTGTGGATGAGAAATGGAAAAGTTTTAACTGAATTTTAATATGATTGGCTGATACATTATGTAAGCTCAGAATTGTAAAAAGTGCCAAAATATGTGACAGAAATATGTAGTTTTTCAAAATATGAGGAACTTTAAAAATGTGATCAAATATATTCTTCACTGCATGAAACATGAACTGCTGATTATATGAAGTGAAAGAATAGAACCAACACAAAGGACAATAGTCACAATGCTAACGAAAGAGAGAGCATCCACTTAAGAGGTAGTTTAATAGTTATTTTCCTAACGCTGTTAACAGAACATAGCCATGCAGTCAGAATAACGGCTTGGAGCAAGAAAAGAGGGCTTAGTTAATTCTTTCCCCTTGCTTCTCTCTCCTGTAGGTAAATTGAGACTCTGTAAATTTGTCCCAGGGATAAAAGCATGCTGGATATAGCAATTTTCAGCATCAAAATGGCATGAAAGAATAGTTAACTACACACTCTTGGATATCAGAGGTGCGGGAGAGGTGGGAACCTTTTCCAGGCCCACTTTGGCATCCCAGTCCACCCCGGACCTAATGCTCTAAAGGAAGTTCTTGGAAGATTTGCGATGCATTATTACTGAAGCTACTGAAGGAGATCTTAGAGTTGAAATGCATCCCCAAATTTATCTGGACTCTTAAAATGAATGCATATTAATTTACAGCCAACATATTCCAACTAATGAGTTATGCTGAAGTTTGAATGTTTCTTATTGTTTTCCCTTTGGTCCTCTCCTCTGTGGATTTGAACACTGAGGTGAATGACCCTGTGAACAACACAATCAAGTCAGCTCCTGTGAAAAAACACATACACTGAATAAATATTCTAAACTCGTCCTATTTAAGACACTGCATTACCTTATAAATTTTTGCTTTTAGATAAAAGAGCTCTATTAACGTCGGTGTACTTGCAACAGCGGAATTAATGTAATCCAAGGCCACTGAAAACTGACCAAGTTTGTCAAAGTGCTGGGCAAGGAAGTAGCGAACCCAAAGGAGGGTTGTTGGGGGCTCTCGTTCTCCGTTGTCTGTAATTAAAACACACAGAGAGAGCAATTCAGAAGACAGGCCCACCCATACGGAAGGACGTTAACTAAAATGCTTACTTTTTAGCAAAGAGCAAGGTACTAGAAGACTTGTTAAAATGTTAATTAAAAATCGCATACCAGTGGCAATAGCAAAAGAACACTGAAACCTACCATATGGACTAAACAAGTCACAGGTTTTCAAAGAAGCTTCATACCCAGTAACAAGTTCTTGGATTGTAGAAACCTATAAAAATAGTTAGCCAAGTTTGTATCAAAATGCTGTTGTTTTTTTTTAAATCACATTATATTATCCAGATTCAGTATACCACTTATCATATATGTTAATTGTAGTCTCCTACATCTCATTTTGTGTAATTCATCACAATCTGGGAAACAAAGTAATCCACACCTGCTTTATTCTCAGAAGAAATTACTAAACATCCCAAAGGGGCAGTTTCCTCAAAAGTAGAGAGGAGAGAGAATTCAGTTTGGCCAGGAGAAAAAAGCCTTGCAAGGGCCAGAGGGCAGGAGTGGCCACATAAGGGTGGGGGGAATCGCACCCCAAGCCTGGGCAGGAGTTATGTTCCGCTAGTGCTGAATGGATATGCACAGGCAAGCAAACTGGGTGGCACATGGACCACGGGCCAGTGGGTGCATAGGGACCATTTCACACTTTGATGTGAAATAAGGAGCCAAGGCCTTGGACTGGACGTCTCCTGCACCCACCACCACCACCCAAAGGACAGCAAAAAGGAAAATATCCTCATCTCTTGCAGAAGGTAAGTTGTCCACCTCTGATTTTTAGCCTTTGAAGATGAGTCTAACTTTACTAATTTCAATAAGGACTATGTACCCTTACCATTTCTTATGAAATCGGAATAACGATCCGTTAAGAACTTCTTGGCTTCTGCTCTTCTGACATTTGATCCCAGGTCTCCTTGCTGTTGTTACAGCATCAACCCCTGGCCCCACTCTTATCTCCGGGTTCCCCATCCTAGGCTCTGCCTCGCTGCCACCCAGTACCCCAGTCCTTACAGCAAGTCAGTATCTGTTAATGAAAACAGCTAGCTTCTGAATCTCAGGGGGTGGAAATAAGCTCTTGCATGACTCTTTGTAGCACTTTAGTGGGCACTTGCACACAAACTGTGAGGGGGGGGGTCGAAGGTGTAAGTAAAGTGTGACTCTCTTCATACGCTCACACATCTGATCACAATCATCTTATTAGATCTGAAGAATGTAATGTGGTCTCTATTATAACTGGAAAGGGGGCTTCTTATTCACTCACAGTCCCTTTGCTTCCTTTGGTAGCCGCCGCCACCCAACCTGGGAACAGGTTAGACACTTCACCAGCCATTTGGAAACCTGGTTAGTCTCTGAGCACATGCAAAGTTCTAGCAAATACCTGAGCAGGAGGCTCATGAGTGAAGCTTGGACACAGTTGACTTAACCAGCAGCAGAATACGAAAGACAGAGAGCACAATGATATGTAGGAAGGAGCAGTAAAAAAAAGGAAAAAGTCTAATATCTAACTATCTCTTGGGAGTCACTGAATAGTACTTGAAACTCCCCTTGCAAGGATGGGTGTTCAGTACTTGGGGGTAGGGGATAGAGGCAAGGCCACCTCTAGCGCCTCCTTTCTCCATCCCAATGAACCACACCACAAAAGGGTTACCCAAAAGGGGGGGGGGAATTTTCCTCCCTCCTAAGGAGTTAAAACCAGTCCCTCCCAACCTCCATGACCCAGCTGGACCTTCTCACATATGCACAAGTAGGCCAAGAAGCTGGTTTTATGACGGCACCCGAAAGGCTAGAAGAACATCCGTTGATCCCTCACAGGATGTCAGTTGAAACACACACGTCCCAAGGAGAGGGTGTCAGAGCAACTGCTGTGCTGCCCTGCCGGGTTCTTCCCTGAGAAGAGATGCTTTCCCAGGCAGGATTTGAAAGGTGACTCACAGGCCAGCCTGATCTCTAAAAGGCCTGCGAATGCACGTCCTTCTCATTACTCCCTCCCCTTTAAGCTGGACAAGGAGGCAGACGAACCTGCAATCAAAGGGTCTGCCTACCAGAGCTCCAGCACTACCACAAAACAGGAGCAGGCAATACAAAACAACCTTAAGGAGTAAAGCAGGAAAACATTTCTAGAACAGGGATAGAAAAAAAAAACAGCATAAAACGAACAAGGAAAAGGGTTTCCAGATCACAGCACAGAGGCACACTTCAGAATACAAGAAACAGGCAACACAGAGTACAAGGAACAGTCAGGCAATTATAGGGTTAAAACCAACACTGCAGGTACCTTGGACAGCGGCACACCCCCCCCCCCCCGCCCACACTTGCAGGGCGGGGCAGGCTGCTGCCTTTCAACGAACAGCCTGAGCATGCTGACATGCTAAAGTCTGGGGGGGGGAGAGGGGGACCTTCACCATCGGGAGGCGAAATCAAAGAGGTGACCTTGCCCGCCTTCTTCACAACCTCAGTCTTAAGAGGCTTCAATACTATGACAGAGTCATCAGCCTTCGAGGGACACTCCCTAGCCGCCCTTGGGTCATTCCGCTCCCGTTTTTTCACCCTGAGCAGCTGACAGAGCCAGAGCCAAGGCCTCCCTGACAGAATTTTCCAACTTAGCAACACAGCATGCAATGGAAGTAGGTTCCCCCCCAGGCATGTTTTCCCAGGGATCCCTGAGCAATGCTAGTGGTCTACGGCATCCCTCAAAGCGGCTCAAAGGGGGAGAAGCACAGACTGCTCGGTGGCGCCTAGCGGTATGCAAAGAGGAGTTGCTGCAAATTTTTGTCCCACTCATTAGGGTGGGCATCAGCATATTTCTGCAGCATTTCCCTCGGTAGGATGCTCTGCAGACACTCAGCCTCATCCCAAACTTCTGCCATGCTTGGATCCGTTCTCTGTTGCAGTGCAAAATCTGGGCTGGATTCCATGGAAGGGGGTGCACTTAGCTCACCGGGCTGGCACTGGCTTACTCCCCATCCCTTCAATACTTGCCGACTTTTCTTTCCTCACCAGGGAAAGAAAACTTTTCCCACTGGCTCCTCTCATGGTTTGGGTGCATTCGTGGGGCACTGAGGGATGCTTTGGAGCTCTGGCTGTGGTAGACTTTCAGGCGGCTCCTTTCGCTTTCCTTCTCCCATTGCACACTCGGCTACAGGGCCCAGGTCCGGCACCTCCTCTTTCCCTGCTGGAGGGTCAGGGTGCCCACCTTTCCCAGCAGTGGCTTGGCATCTGGGGATAACTGTGGTGAGGCATCTGGGGATAACTGTGGCGAGTCAGGTTGCCTCCCAGGAGGAACGGTGCTGGATGGTGGGTGTGGACAGCATCATCCCACCACCCCTTCCTCCCTCTAAATTCCAGGGACACTCTGCCTTCTGAAGCTTGCGTCCTACACTCTCCAAAGGCTACACATACACAGATTCACTGGGCAGGTATTGATCTGGTGACTCAAGGCTTTCATGGATCAAAGAGAGTTCGGTGCACATATCCTCCTCAGCTAGTACAAAACCTTTAACAATTTTAGTTACTTCATTGTCCACCATAAAGCTGTGTAATTCCTCGGTACTCATTACTTTTGTCTTCTTGATGTTCAGCTGTAATCCTGCGTTGGCACTTTCTCTCTTAACCTTCATCAGTAGTCATTTCAAGCCTTCACTATTTTCTGCCAGTAACGTAGTGTTATCTGCATATTTCCTTCCATTAATTTTCCCTCCACCTTCATCTATATCTAATCTAGCTTTTCTTATAATATAAAAATAACAGAGCCGGCGGCCTAGGCAAAATTAATGCACTTCAAGGTGAGCAAAGTAAGATTTTGCCATTCAAAATGGAGGGAGTATAAGAAGCCAGACAGCACTGCGGTAAAGATCTATGTGTGAAGCAAAACTTCAACTTGCCCCAAGTAGGTTCTGTATCAGCCTGGTCAAGAATCATATTCTGAGTATCCATTAGGGCAGTTTGCAACAGCTGAAGTGTTAGAGGCAAAAGAACCCACAGCACACACAGCGAAGGAACACAGCGCACAAAGCCCTGCTTTGACTCCCAAATGGCTGTAACCTCCAGAGGCACATTCAGCGCAGCAGTGTTTTTATTTCTTTCATTTGCATCACCTCTGGATTTATCAGAAAGAAAGAAAGAAAGAAAGAAAGAAAGAAAGAAAGAAAGAAAGAAAGAAAGAAGGAAAGATTTTGCAGCATTTGGAAAAAGAAATTTTGCAGCATTTGGAGGTAATCAATCAATTTCTTTATTTGCCCATCGACCAGTACAAATCAGAAACAATAATTATATAATGAAGTAATAGGAAAATAGAATTGGTCCAACCATTAATAGATAAAATTTAAAATCCATACATTAAATTTCTGCAGGCCACTGAGAAAAATTTAGCTCCGCTAATAGTGACCTGAACAATTAGAAAAGACTGAAACATTCCTGACACAGGTGGAAAACAATCATCATGCAGGACAGAAAAGTAACAGATTTGTAAATTATCTGTAAGATACACACAATATATACATAGACTATATGAAAATTAAAGAATGAGATTTACCTTTTCGGTATTGTAATATAAAGATTTCAAAGTAGTAAACAAGGGTGGGCAGCCTTTACTGAAGTTAACTCTCAGCCACTTATCCATTAGCTCTCTAAATTTTTCACCTAAAACAAAAGTTTATTTGGTTATACTGCAATGACTTAATGTGCTTTACTGATTGGCCTCATTTTCACATCTTATTTAATTATTTTATGTCATTTATTGTCCACCTTTCTCACTGAGGAAGGCCCTTTAAACTTACCCATTCCCCACCATTACCCCCCCTCCCCCAGTTACCTGGCACCGTGCTGGAGGAGACAGCCCTCCTGCCTCTCCACTGGCCTCCGGTGGCGGCGGCCCTCTCTGCTGGCCAGCTGGCCGGCCACGGCTGCACAGGGACGGTGGCAGGGAAGGCCCTCTCTGCCGGCCAGCCACGGCTGCATGGCGGCAGCAGGGAAGGCCTTCTCCACTGGCCAACTGGCCAGCGCAGTATTGCCTCCAGCCTTCCACCTGCTCAGGTAAGTGGGGTGGGGGATGGGGTTAAAGGGTGGGGGTGGGAGTTTAAGGTTGGGGTGGGCCCCCCTTAAACCCCTCCCCCGTCTCTTCAGTATGCTCCGAATCTTTACCGAGCATACCAAAGCAACTTAGAAACCCAAATCC
The DNA here is from genome assembly GCF_028583425.1 of Eublepharis macularius. Taxonomy (NCBI): domain Eukaryota; kingdom Metazoa; phylum Chordata; class Lepidosauria; order Squamata; family Eublepharidae; genus Eublepharis; species Eublepharis macularius. The sequence continues at coordinate 4,870,064 of NC_072792.1, forward strand.
GAAGCGGGTTTTTCCAAAGCTTTTTCTCGCTTTGGGTAAACCCGAAGCAGGAAACCCGAATCTTTTTCGGATGCACACCCCTAGCTATGAATGGACAAGACAGATCTTCCTACATACTTGAAAAATGCCCCAGGTTTGCAGAAAAATCTGAAATCTAAAAAAAATATCAGGAGTAAAAAAATAAAACCCAAAATGATTAAAGGAGCTCCTGTAACTTTAACCAGATGCCCTCAGTGGTTATGGCTAGGCAACCAACTAACAGTTAGATTAGTATTCCAGGCTCGGTTTCTGTCAGGAAAAGGCAGGTGGAGGGGGCAGGGCCCTCTCCAGGGCTGTTTGGCCCTTTGAGAGGGGAGTCATTGGGACCAGGCCCAGAAGCAACCACCACATGACGTGATACCACACGACTTACATGACTCACCCAGGCCTGGCTGCTTGCTACTGCTCAACAGCAGCCCACCCTGAAGCCAGTGTAGTGTAGGGGATAGACTTCCAGAGTAGGATGCGGGAGACCCAGGTTCGAATCACCACTTACTGAGTGATTTTGACCCAGTCGCGCACTCTCAGCCTAACGTACCTCTCTGAGTTGTTGTGAGGCTAATATGGAGGCAAGGAGAGTGAGGTAAGCTGCTTTGGGTCCCCATTGTGGAGAAAAGCAGTATATAAATTATGTAAATTAATAAATATAGATGAAGATGGGCAGATAAATGTTTAGTGGGTTTGGAAGAGAGAAGGGCATAGGGAAAGGTGAGCATATGGAGGCTGCCAGGGGGAGAAAAAGAGGAAATTGTGTGGGGAAGGGGATACAGGGGAAAGTGAAGTACTCCCCAGGTTCCTCATCATGCAACTGGGCCATAGGAAGAGGCTGACTGGGGTGAAAGGGGGAAAAATGAAAACAGAGAAAGGTGGGTGGGAAGGAGAGAAGGAAGCAGGGAAGGGAGGAGAGGCTGTGGGGGTAGGGAAGGGGAAGAGGACATGCTGCGGGAGGGGAACATCAGATGTCCCCCGCTACTCCCTGAGGGTTCCCTGACTGTAACTACTAAAACCAGAAAGGCACTGAAAAGAATCAGTGCTGCAATTTAGAAATTTTAGGCTCTGGACTTTTGGGTCCCACCCTCTCTAATCACTAATGTAAGGTGTTTGGAGACCTACAATTCCTAGAATATGCTAGGGAAGGAAGTGGAAGAACAGTGGAGTGATCTAAGCAGAACTTGCCCATCTCTAGCTGCAGCGGTGAGGTGGGGGCCTATGGTTGGGTTCTGTCCTTTTGCCCTAAAATCCAGCCTCAATGGTCCCAAGTAAGAACAGATTAACTTTGAACCTTTTTTTGGTGGGGGGAGGTATTTATAATTACAAAGTAGGCACAATTAAGAGAAATACTTGTGAGAAGTGTTCATAGAACTTCATAGAACACCAAGAAATATTTCTGCAATTTTTCATAATTTAATCAGGTTGCACCCTGCCCTGGATAGCCCAGGTAAGCCTGAGCTCGTCAGATCTCAGAAGCTAAGCAAGAAGACCAGGGTTGCAGAGGCAGGCAATGGCAACCCACCTCTGATAGCCTCCTGGCATGAAAATCTCACCCGGGGCGGGGGCGGGGGTGGGAGTCATCATAAGCAAGTTGTGACTTGAGGTCACTCGCCACCACCGATCAGGTTGCAGAATTCCATTTTTCTTGAAACAAAATTTAACTGTAAGAATTTTATTTATTTATTAGCACAGAGTATAAATAACCGTACTGTTATCCAAGGACATTTACAGACAGAACCAGTGAGATTTCCCCCAAAAGTTCCCCACTTCAGAATGATAGTCATTAAAATGGGATTTAATCAGGGTTACTGATATCTGAACCATTTTAAGTGATGGCTGAAACTACCACTTTTGCTAATTAGCAAGAATTGAACCTACTGCAAAGTATCTGAGTATATGTGCTAAATCACACTTAACAGTATGGATGGTCAAGTCTTCACAGAGGCCTCTAAAAGCGCATCAGCTTTTGATAGACGGATAACTAGTTTTTAATGTGCAGACCCTTCCATGGCTCACTCTACTTCCAATACTGCTAAAGGCCATAGCTAATTGACCCCACAATTCCCGATGAAATATTTACAGCTACACAATCACAACTAGGGGGCTACAAGATGATGTTGTGCATGGGCCATTCTTTACAGTCATTCATAGGGGGAGGGGGTGGAGAGGGCTGCTTAGCGACAGGCTGCTTACACATCTCCTCCCCCATAGCACTGACATAGGGAAACATCCCTTAGTTTCAAGGCCTGACAGCAGGTGTCCAAAATCTCTATTCCAAGCACTGTAGCAGAGAGGAGCAACTTGTCTACATGGCTGTGGCTGAGGCTAAAGGCAGGTAAGGAGTTCGACATCTCCTTCTTGCTCTCCCCCCACCTCTCCATAGCATTATTCTCAGAAAACTGCCCCACAGCCTTGCAAGCGCCAAGATCTGGCCAGGAGGCTTCCATGTAGTGCTGATGGGAAGAGTCTCCACTGTGCCCTTGCTGGGAGGCGCAGGGCAGGGGAGTCAAAGAATTTGTGCCTTTCCCTCCTCCGTACCTCAACAAAAGGCACAAGAGGCACCCTGCCCATAGCACTGTAAAAGACAGAGCTGAGGCTGGGACATCAACACTTTGATCCTCGTCTTTCGCCAGGCTATGGAGTGAAACTTCCACGGCACTTTTGCTGGGAAGAGGTATAGGGGTGGGTTCAAGTTTCAATATTAGAAATTAAACCACATTGTTTAAACAGTCTTTGTGGTGGTGGTGGTAGAGCCATCAAGTCATAGCTCACTTTGGCAACCTCGCTCAGGTTTTCAAGGGAAGAGACTAACAGAGCTGGTTTGTCATTGCCTGCCTAGCAACTGGTGTCTTCTTTGGGGTCTTCCACCCAATTATTAACCAAGATTGGGCTTGCCTGGGCAATCCAGGTCAGGGCTCTAGCTTTATAATGTTGGAAAATTCTATTCCTCATGGAATGCCAGTGTTTTATCCCATCTGTCTGAGAGCTGGCTCAGAGAATCTACCTGGGCAGAACTTTAATCTAGCCAAATTGTAAACAACTGCATTGTAAAAAAGCAGTTACAGCGTTGATTTTCTTCCTTACTGGAAACTATTAACATCTGTGACAGTATTTTTCGCCACAGACAACACAATTCAAATCTATTTCATTTCAGGCTTTAATTATTTAGAAAATTCTAAAATTGCTCTATGACAATCTGCTGCTGTTATTCAAGTTCTGAGGTATCAACATTTTTGTCTTAATTTTCTATTCCAGTAGGGGTAAGATATGAGCACAGGTGCCCTCATGAATGCAAAGATTCTGTCTGGAATGTTTCCTTAAAAAACCAAAATGGCCCTTACTGCTGCGCTGATCAAAGACAGCAGCGTCTGTTATTTTAGGAAGAAGACTCTGAGCAGAGGTAAGGCTACATATCAGAAAAGACCAGTTGGGGTGATAAAGTGCTGTCAGAAAGGGGTTTTCCCTTTCATCCTTCGAGGTACTATGGCATGAGGGGCCACAGAAGTAACAAACAAAATATTCACACCCAAACTTCCCACAAAAACTTTCTGAAGTAAAGTCCAGGAGAAAGATCAAACTATTGGAAGCGGGGTTTGAATGTTCCTGGCTCTCATGAAACAACCCAACAACAACGAACATTTAAAACATCCTCAGACTAGCAACAAAGCCCATTGTGGGGAAAAATACGATGGGCTCTTTAAGGGGGGCGGGGCGGGCAGGCATTGCCACCTGCTCTGCGCCCGATCCCAGCCGGGTGAAAGGGGGGCTGGCATTGCCTCCTGCTCTGCGTTTGATCCTGTCCTGGGCTTCCCACTGCAGTGCACTCTCTGGAGGTGCACCAGGATAAGAGGTGAGTTGTCATTAATATGGATTGCTTTTTGTATCACTGGATTACTGGACACTGCTTTCAGATAAAAGTCTGAAGGTGAGGGGAAGCCACTCTCCTCCTCCCGCCACCCTTCCACCCTGCCCCAAGGGCCTTCATAGCATATATATGTGTGTGTGTGGGGGGGGGGATGAGTTTGTTCACCCACTCCTTAACTATTTCCCTAAAATCACCCCTCTTCTTCTCCTATGTTCAGTCTAACTCAAGCCCCACTGCATTTCAGAGAGAACACTCTTTGGCCCCCAGGTATGCCATGGAGGAGGAAACGGAGGCAGCAGGGGAGCCTGGACAGAAGGTTCAGTCATCTCCCCCCACTCCCGTGATAACCCTTTTGCCTCAAGGGGGGGAGGGGGGTCAGGTTTTCTCCCCACACCAGAAAGCAGCCCCTGATAAGAAAGAAACACAGTATTTGTGAGAGGAATGAGTGGGGGTAGGGTGTTTTTGTGAACAAGCGACAGTCTGTCAGGTGGGATATTTATGGTATGGGTGGTAATAAGACTGGGAGGGAGAGAGGTTCCGAGGTGAACGGGGGAAACAGAGTGAGAGGGGGATGAGAGTTGGCAAAACACTAGCAAGATCAATTATTGAGAGAGACACTGCATGACTAGTGAGTGACCTGAACATTTCCTTTCAAAACAAGGAAACTCAATGATGAAAGAATGGATCAAAGAGCAGCAGTTTCCGTATTTTTAGGAACTCAGGTTAATTTTTAAGTAGCTTAACTTAAAGGCTGTTTGATCCTTACATATGTAAAGATTACATTTTTATCCTACCTCGGGCTTGGTTTGGCATACACAGCTGTCCATCCTCCATCACATCCTCACCAAAACCCTGTGAGACAAGTTAGGCTAAGAAAGGGGGACTGGTTCAAGGTCACCCAAACAGCTTCATAGGGAAGTGGAGATTTGAGCCTGGAGGCATTAGAACGGAATAATGTACTGCTCAGAAATAGGCTACAGGTCTTTTACTCTACTTTTACGCAAAGCAGAGTCTTCCAGAAGACTAAATCATACAGCTTTCTAGATAAGGTTAAAGTAGAGCTATAAAAATATGAAATGTTACCTGTGACAAAGTTTAATGGTAATCTTCTAGGTGAGACTGCTCTTGGATGTCGCTTGCTTATTTCTTCATACATTCGTAGCCTGTCTTCTAAAGAACCTATTGGTGAGTAATAATTTTAAAACAGTGTGTACTAAGGCCACAATCCAGACACAGAAATGGTGATTATTACCTCCCTCTCATGGCCCAACAGAAGCCGCAACATGCATTATCTCAGCCGCAAGTTAAAAAGCAGACTCTGAAATGTCATACAGCAGGACTAGTATCAGGCGGGGGGGGGGGGGGAGGAGAGACTGATGGCCCGCAGTGCACACTTCTACTGTCTGCCCTGTGCACCACCCCAAACACATACACAAAGATATAAATATTAATATTAAAGGTATAATTATATCCCTTTTTATTTACCAGAGTACTTCTGGCCATGTGGAATTGTCTCTCCCTACTACTGATGAACGTTGGCCAGCCCTGATGTCCCTGGAGTGGGGGAAGGGCTTGCAAGTCAGACATGACATTAAACAGCACGAGCTCCAGATCTCTTGATTAGGCTACTTGTTAAAAAAGAAACGCTTCCCTACGTCACAAAGTTCCTTCAAGATGAACTCTAGTGTTGCAAGAGACGGGGTGGTTAGATGAACCTCTCTCTGTGCTAAAGGGGAACCACCCTCAACCCCTGCCTCTTACTGGAAGTTGCCATTACAGAAAAGCCTGACGGTGGGAACCACCCTCCTCCCCCCTCCACTGAGGGCCACCTTCCACTCTGCCCCACGGGCCCTCACAGCATATACGGAGGGGGAGTTCAGCTTTGCCCACCTTCCTGAAACATGAGAAATGGTTCTCATAAGAGCCACAGGTGGAATGTCCAAGATGAGGCTCCTGAGCCACTCCATAGGTATCATTCATTTAAAGGAACTTGCTCTTTTACAGCTACAGGAGGGAGTCAAAGAGATACTTCTTTTCTTTTCTTTTGAAAAATTTTATTGGATGGGTCAATATATTCAAATTAAAACACATATACAACTCATTTCATTTACCATATGCATATTTCCCCACCCCTCCCCTCCCCCTTTTCAATGTTGACTTCCAACAGCACTCCAACCCCCATTATTGTTAGCGCATTATTACTATACTATAATTGTTCTTAACTTGTTATTAGTAAAGATCTTAACTATAGCTTATCTTACTTAATATCTTTAAAACCCTTCAAAAGACCATAATTGTCCCTTAACATCCCATCTCGGAGTCAAAGAGATACTTCTGGTGTACCCAAGTACCCGATCTGTCCAGTGGTATTTTTCACACTTTGCTTCTGAACAGCAGGCTCTGTGCCAGATCACAAGCTACTTTTGAAGTACACTTGTTTCAAAAGCAACCTGCCTTTGCGTGCTTGAGAAGCACCAGTCCAAAGCTTCCAGCAGCAACCTTAGTTACACTGGGAATAGCTGAAAGAATAAATGTAACAGACAAAGGTATCTGATGAAGAGAACTCTGACTCTCAAAAGCTCACACCCTGGAAATCTAGTTGGCTTTTAAGGTGCTACTGGACCCGAAACTTGCTCTTCTACGACAGGCCAATACAGCTACCCACCTGAAGCTATAAATGTAACCGCATCAATCACTATGAGACTCTTGTCCACACTCGACCATCCCTCATCTTATGGAGTAACCTACCCTACTCACGAAGTCATTGTAAAATATAATGCAGTGATTTCTCTTGAAAAGAATTCCGTTCTGGACATCATTCAGCTGACAACAGAAGTTATAATAATACCAAGAAGACACAAGAGTGGATCTGCAAAACACAGGAAATGCCGTTCTTTCTCCCCCCACTGCTGCTTGCCTTTCCTTGCTTGCTCTGGCTCACCACTTCCTCCCCCCCCCCGCCATGAATCCATTTTGTATCTGCCACACCTGCACCTCACGGGTTTCCGTTAATTTCTCTTCCTTCCCTTCCCCACCCTCTGCAGGCTCCAGTTCTTATCACCACTTTCTCCTCTCTCTTCATTGTCCTGACGACTGCATTTTCACATTATTTTGGGTTGCAAGACAATTGTTATACCACTGCTGCACAACCCAAAAAGCTGCTAAAATGCTAGTGGCTTCTTTTTCTGATCCCTAAGCATATATAGAATCTGCTGTTACCTACAAGGATTTCATAGGCCAGCTTTAGCTTCCTCCATCCAGTGCTCTCTCTGCAAGCCCAACAGCCCCTAGAGTGGGAATGCAACCAAGGGCAATTACAAGGCTGCAGACTTGGTAAAGGCTTGCATTGTATATTAAATGAAATGTTTTCAAGGCCTTTGCAATGATAATGATGAATTAGAAAAGGCCAATTCAGTCCTGGGTTGTATCAAAGGGGCCGTAGCGTCGAAATCGCAGGAGGTCATAGCCCCTCTCTATACTGCCTTGGTCAGGCCACACCTGGAGTATTGTGTGCAGTTCTGGAGGCCTCACTTCAAAAAGGATGTGGCCAAAATCGAGACGGTGCAGAGGAGAGCGACAAGGATGATCAGGGTTCTGGAGACTAAGCCCTACGATGAAAGGCTAAGGGCCTTGGGAATGCTTAGTTTGGAGAAGAGGAGGTTGAGGGGGGACATGATTGCTCTCTTTAAATATTTGAAAGGCTGTCATTTGGAGGAGGGCAAAGAGCTGTTCCAGTTGGCAGCAGAGGGTAGGACCCAAGACAATGGGCTTAAATTACATGCAGAAAGGTACCGGCTGGATATTAGGAAGAACTTTTTCACGGTCAGAGTAGTTCAAAAGTGGAATCAGCTGCCTGGGGAGGTGGTGAGCTCCCCTTCACTGGCAGTTTTCAAGAAGAGGCTTGTCAGAGCCTTGTCAGAGATGCTTTAGGCTGCTCCTGCACTGGGCAGGGGGTTGGACTAGATGGTCTGTATGGCCCCTTCCAACTCTGTGATTCTATGATTCTATGATCATCATATGAATCAATGGAAGGTCTGGACCCAACACAAACAGACAAATTCTTTGCGATTTCACCTGGGTTTTTTATTCCACTTAATTCTGTATTCCCCAGAATGCAATATAGTTCAGTAATGTGAAAAATCTACCTTAAGTACATAAGTGCCAGTCTTAATGAAGTCATACTGGAGCTCCAGAACTCACCAGAACTCAAGAAATAATCCTATGAACTCCTTAAAACAGATAAAGCTGCACTATTATGGCAAGGACAGACTCCATTACATGTATGCAAACTCAGTGGCTATCAACCTCCCCCAAGTTAACCCCACAAGTTACCCCACTGAAGTCAACAGACTTTAAGTAGCAGCATTTATACATTACAAGTTTATAATCACACAAAGAGTAATTCACATAACAATTCTGTGCAGGGATAACACAAATGGTTCAGAACAGGGCAGCTGGTCTTTTGACTAACACCTGCTGCTATCAGCATACTCCAGCGTACTTGCACAAGCTGTTTCCATGCGCAGTTTAGGGACCTCTCTTATACAAACCTGAACACCCATTAAAGTAATCATGTGAACCTCTCCTTTCTGTCCCTGTCCTCTCATACAGGAGGGTGAGCACGGGGCAGCCCATCCTCGGGGCTTCTTCAGCGCTTGCTTCGGAGCCCTGGAACGGACAACTGATGGAACTCCAGGCCCCGTTCTCTCTTCCTATTTTTCACAAGCCATGCAAAACGGTTCTCTTCAGAAGGTCTTTTAATTTAAACTGATGAGCTGGGTGGACTGTTTGTATTGTTTTTTGACTGCGTGCTGACTTCTATATTTAGAGATTTAGCTGAACCATTTGAAGCATATTTATTGTTGTAAACTGCAACAGGTTAGCTTTGAAGAAAGAAAGAGGGTACAGAGGCATTTTAATAATAGACAAGGTAATAATTATTACTAGTTCTTCAAACTGTCTTTGCCTCACTGCGGTTTCTTCCAGGTCTGCCTCAAGTCTAGTGGTGGGTGTGATGTGTTTAAAACACCTGCCAAGACATTTCTGAACGACACCAGAGGCAGTATGTGTTTCAGCCACACAGTCAGGGAAGTGGCGGGTGGCGAGGGAGCCTGTTCCACACAGGGCTGCCACCCCACTGGAGAAATATGGTCCCCGTGGGGGGGGGCACTACGTTCAGCCTGACTCCTGGATGCTGAAGCTTCTTTTATCAAATGTGGTGGGTGCAGGCAGCTGCACTCCCGCTTGGATTATCCATGATTTCGTAACATCAGAATTGCATTACTGTAATTTGGAGTTGCCTTTGATAAGTATATATCAACTTTCCAAGACAATGGCCAAGGTAAACAACTGAGACTTGAGCATATTAGCACTGCCAAAAAATCTCACTGGCTTCCAGTTGACTCTTATTACTTACGCCCCCCCCAAAGATATTTCCTCAGATTTGCCCTCAGAAATTAATCTGAACCAGCTTCTCCCTTCCGCTCCTGCCCAGCTTCATTCTGTGTTTCGTCTTACAGAGTAATTTTATACCTTTGCTCCAAAGTCTCACAGTATTCCGGCCTTGGTTTCAGGTTGGGCTCCATGGGAGGGAGACAGCTCTGGTGTTGATGACCTGAATGTAGTTTAGGTGATGACCTTTCCCTGAATGTAGACAAAAGTCATGGTTCTTTGTTGCTCCTCCTGGATCTATCTGCAGCCTTGGATAGAGTAGACCACGGCATCCTGCTGAGGCGTTTGGAGGCAGAAGGGAGTTCCGGGGCATGTACAGTTTAGTCGTTCTTCATGGGACAGACTCAGAGGGTTGTCATCGGAGACCAGCTATTTTCAGAGTGGGAACTTTCTTGTGGGGTTCCACAGGGCACAACCTTATTATTCATCATCTATGTAAAGCCTTTAGGAGAAATCATTTGTAGTTTTGGATACAGATGTCATCAATGTGTAGATGACACCCACTCTATAACTTGCTCTATAACTCAAGCAGAGGGGTGTGTGGTGCTGGCTCCGAGGGAGAAGGATGCTGATTAATAACTGATTGCTAACATTTAAGAATGATTAAATAAAATCCATGCTTGAGTAAAATCTAGCTATGTCAAATTAGCTAAGACACTGTTGAAACAGGAAATCTGTTGCCTGAGAAAAGAGGAAGTATACTACATTGTGTATCTCAGAACAGACTGCTTCAAGGTTAATGAAACTGCTGATTTAAGAGAAATGTCTGCAATTATGCTGTGTTAAGAAAGGTCGTGTCTGGGGCAAATGATCTTGATGATGAAGCTGAAATGCTGTAAAATTGTAATCAAGTTGTACCACATGCTATGTGATGTAATCAAGCTTAACTAATTTAGCGTCTGAGCTGTTTTGAACGGGGCTCAGAATTTTAGTGATTTCTTATATCACAGCTGAGCCAGCCGGCTTAATAAAATCTTTCCTTCTTAAGATTCTGTTTGGTTTCAAGTCCTTGGGAAATCCCTAGTCCTGCAACACTCTTATATGCGCTGGCCTTAAAAGGCTGCTAGAAAAGCCAGGCTTTTGTAGGGAAGAGGCCTTAAATATCAACTCTGTGATGGTCTTTAGGAAAAGACCTCATACATTTAAGTAGAGGGCCTCCCAACAGACCAATGCAGCAACTTTTTAAATATCTTGGGGCAACCTTTAAGAAAACTGAATATTGGAGGGCTCATTTGGCAGTCACTAGATTCATCGTTTTAAGAACCAAAGGTGCTTTTCTGAAATTTTACAGTACTAAGGTAGCTTCTTGATCGATCCAGCTTTGAAAATAAACTAGAGTAAGGCTCTCCCACAGGTTTTATACGGAGCACAGGTTTGGGGCTAGAATGATCGCCCGGTCACAAAATCTCTTTTTAAACAGAATTTTAGCTATACCTAGAGGCACCCCAGCAGCCCTGATGCAGGCATCTCATGATGTTGTCTTCAGTCAGGGCATATATACATATATTTTATTTATTTTTATTTATTTTATTTTTAACTCGCCCTCCCCGCAAGCAGGCTCAGGGCGAGGTACAACTTTGGTTAAAATACAACTTAAAATCAATTAAAAAACAGAAAAAATACTGTGCCCCTTTTGGGGCAACCAGCGGGAGTGGACTCTCCATACCCCTTGTAGAGGGAGACCGGTGGAAGGCTTGGCAATGATGGGCCAAAAATTAGCCTCCACCATATGCCTGGCGGAACATCTCTGTCTTACAGGCCCGCCTAAATGATACAAGATCCTGCCAGGCCCAAGTGTCCTCAGACAGAGAGTTCCACCAGGTTGGGGCCAGGACCAAAAAGGCCCTGGCACTGGTAGAGGCCAGCTGAGCCTCCCTAGGGCCAGGGACCACCAGTAGATGTTTTCCAGTTGAACGAAGTGCTCTCTGGGGCACATACAGGGAGAGACAGTCCCTTAGGTATGCTGGTCCCAGTCCGTTTAGGGCTTTATAGGTCAAAGCCAACACCTTGAACCCGATCCAGAATTCTATATATATCGCGAGGCTCAAATTTTGGAAAAAATCAAGGAATGGCACTGCCAATCCACTCTTCAGGCAATGTCTCAAGATGTTGTAAACAGATGCTGCATGGGCGGCCGTTATAATAACAATTTCCAATAATATTCCATCTCAAGATGATTCCTACGGTGTCTCTATGGCTGGCAACAGTGACTGGGTGTTCAAGTATGATGCCGCCTCATATAAACAACCTCCAGCTCCAAATTTTCACCCTGGTATAAATTATTTAAAAGAGGCCATGCCATAACCTCCTCTCTCACCAGCATCACTCTTCATAATCTCAGAATAGCACTTACATCTGTCTGTATTGACCTACATTGGTAATCTGCCTTGAGTCCCAATGAGAAAGGTGGACTAAAAATAGCATAAATAAATTTTTAAAAACTGATGTCACCCATATGATTGCATGAGAAACGGGAAGAAGTCCCTGCTGGCTCTCCTCTTGTGTCCCCCTGAACTAGAGGACAGAGTGATGGGAAACCACGAGTCTCTTTCTCTCACTGCACCCCCCCCGCCCCCCCCGCCCCCCCGCAGCAAGCCTCTCTGCCAGTCTTCCTTCTCCTCGCCTGCTGCTATGGAATTTCTGCTGCTGCTTCTTTCCACTTTGCTGTCCGCCTCACCACCGCCAGCCATGGAGCAGCCAGATCTCTCAGGGCCGTCAGCTCTTGCAGGACTTGCCCTGCCCTGGCCCCCCCCCCTTCCTTGAGCCCGCAGCCTTTCTTGTTCCCCTGTAGGGGCGTGTGGCCCTGCCGAGCTTCCAAGTTTGCTAGCTGGCAAGTAAATCTCTAGAATGGCCACTGAAACATCTTTAGCTGGCCATTGGTTCCCAATACTCTACTCCATGGAGCCCAATGAGCCAGTGCTGGGCTCTCGTGGCCCTTTCTTACATGCCCAGGGTAATGCTTCTCACCACTTGAGGGTCAGGAAGGAATTGTCCTCCAGGCCAGATTGGCCAGGGGTCCTGGAGGTCTTTTGCCTTCTTCCGGGCACAGAGCAGGGGGCACCGGGGGAGGGAGGGAGGGGGAGCTGTGAATCCCTTGCTTTGTACAGGGGATTGGACTAGATGACCCTTGGAGAACCTTCCACCTCAACGTTTCTAGCTGAATGACCAAGATGAGATGCGAGTGTGTGGAGACCATTGTCTGACTGAGACACAATCATCCAAGCATGCAAAGCCTGCCACCGTAAGCACTGAGTCAACTCACAGTACTGGACTTACATCCCTGCCTCTGCTCTCCAGCATTAAAAGGCTATGGGGAGGAGAGCCAGGCCAAACAGCTCACGGCTGCACTGAGGAAGGAAGCCAGCCAGCCAGCCAGCCAGCCCAGTGTGCCCCCTGGGGGAAGTGGCCGCTCATGTCACGGAATGCTCCTCCGCATTTCAACAGGGCTTTCTAACTGGTCGGTGTCACGTTCTACATCCCAACTCTGAGCAGGTTCAAGGCCTTATGGATCGAGACCCCTTTGGGAGATCCTGTTAAATAGTACAAATGATTTATCTGGGTCCTTCTTCCCTCCAAGGCACAGAGACTTCTCAGTAGAGTTTAATGTTTATTATTTATTGAAATAAACTCAAACCTTTTTAATAAAGCAAGGTATCAAAATATAAAGTACTATTAAGATAGAACCAATAAAAATGGAACAGATACAAGCTACAAGGATTAATTCACTTAACATCTCTCAATTAAATCTAAGATGGATTCAAAAGCAAGCTTACTATGAAATGCATTAGATTTTCAATCAGCACATGAATGGAAGATTTATTACTTACCGAGAAGCTTCCTTTCTCGGTGGTCCATGAGTGGGGCAGTCAAGACGCTGGGTAGCTCCTCCTCCTCTTTTACAGGGTCGGACGAAAGTTGCGATCCTAAGGGGGAGGGGCTCCCAGGCTCTCCAGTTCCTTTCCAAGCCCTCGCAGATCCCCCAACCAATCAGACCAGGCTCTCACACCTGAATAATACAACTATAATACTAACAATATAAACTTTATTCATCATTATATAACACAAGAACATTTCAACCATTAACGAAACACAACTGGTCTACTTAGGTCTGTTCTCTCAACTGCTCATGCCTTCCCTTTCCATAACTGGGCGGGTTACGACTGCCCCACTCATGGACCACCGAGAAAGGAAGCTTCTCGGTAAGTAATAAATCTTCCATTCTCCTGTGGTCCTGAGTGGGGCAGTCAAGACGCTGGGATATATTCCTAGCAGTGACATACAGGGAGGGTGACTAATCTTCCAGGACCTGCTGGAGCACTCTCCTGCCGAAGGCAGCATCCGCAGAAGCAATACGATCTATTCTATAATGTTTGGTAAAGGTATGAACTGACCTCCAAGTCGCTGCCTTACAAATTTTTTCCAAGGAAGGGAAGGACCTATATGCTGCTGAGGTGGCCGTTCCCCTCAGAGAGTGGGCAGTAATCCCTTTAGGAGGGGTTACTTTCCTGGCTTTGTATGCTAATCCTATGCACTCCCTGATCCACCTACTGATGGTTGAGGAAGTCACCTTGCTCCCCATTGCACTCTGTTTGAAAGAGACAAACAAGTTTTCTACTTTACGAAACTGTCTGGTTCTATCAATATAGAAACTCAAAGCCCGCCTTACATCCAATTTGTGCCATTCTTTCTCTTTCTCATGTTTGGGGTTGGTACAGAAGGATGGCAAGACTATATCCTCCCCCCTATGAAAGACCGAGTTTACTTTAGGAATAAAGGAGGGATCCGTTCTAAGGACCACTGTATCTTGATGGAACGTACACAGTTCCCTATTTACTGATAGGGCTCCTAGCTCTGACACCCTCCTTGCTGAAGTCAGGCCCACCAAAAACACTGTTTTAAGAGTCAGTTCTTTAAGGGAACAAGTAGCCATAGGCTCAAAAGGTTCTTTTGTAAGCGCATTCAGTACTAAGTTTAAGTTCCAAGTCGGGAAACGATGCACTTGGGGCGGATTAAGCAAGGCTGTCCCCCTCAAGAAGCGTTTCACATGAGGATGCTTCGTAAGAGAGACCCCTCTTTTGGATCCCCTGATGGCTGAGATGGCCGCCACTTGTCTCCGTAAGGTGCTTGTACTGAGTCCCTTGTCCAGTCCATCCTGTAGGAATAGAAGAATCTGTTTTATAGGCGCCGATACAGGATGCAGTCCTTTTTTCTCGCACCATTCCTGAAAAACCTGCCACGTCCGATTGTAGCTGTGATTCGTGGAACCTTTTCTTGAAGCCAACATGGTGCCAATCACCCTTTCAGGGTACCCTAGATCTTCAAGCTGGCCACGCTCAACTTCCAAGCTGTTAACTTTAGCGCCTTGACGTTCGGGTGTAGGATCTCCCCTTGGGTTATGAGATCCTCCCTGCAAGGAAGAGTCCACGGTTCTGCGCACGCCAGTCTCAGTAGATCCTGAAACCAAGGCCTCCGCGGCCAGTAAGGGGCGACTAGGATTACCTCCGCCCTCTGATCCACTATCTTCTGTATTACCCGGTGAAGGATTTTCATTGGGGGAAAGGCATATAGAAGACCTCGAGGCCAGTCCTGAGACAATGCATCCACTGCCATGGCCCTCGTGTCTCGGTATCTCGACATGAATCGTGCCAGCTGGTTGTTTTGTGCCGAGGCGAAGAGATCCACTGTCGGAGACCCGAACCTGTTGCATATCCGTGTAAAGATCTCCTCGTTCAGTTTCCATTCTGACTGGTCTATCCTGTTCCTGCTCAACCAGTCGGCTAGGACATTGAGTTGCCCCGCTACGTGGCTTGCTTTTATGGACAGTAGGTTCTCTTCCGCCCACCGAAATATCACTTCTGCCTCCTTGCTCAGAGTCCTGGACCTGCTGCCTCCTTGCCTGTTTATATAGGCCTTCGCCGTCATATTGTCGGTGAGAACCATCACGTGCTTCATTCTCAGACTGTCCGCAAATTCCAGTAGCCCGTTCCGAATTGCTCTGAGCTCCAGGAGATTTATGCTGACCTGAGTCTCCTCGGGAGACCACTCCCCTTGAGCTGCCTGCGCTTCGATGTGAGCACCCCAACCTTTCAGACTCGCGTCCGTAGTGAGAGTCACTCTCTTGGGTTCCCTTAGGCGAACGCCCTCTGCGAACCTTCCCGGTTCCGTCCACCAAGACAGATCCCGCGACAGTCGGGTAGGAACTTCCACCTTCCTGTGCCACCTGTGAACGATGACTCTTTGAAAGGGTCGCAAGAACCTCTGGAGAGGCCGGGTATGAAATCTGGCCCATTGCAGGACGTCCTGACACGACACCATCATTCCTTGTAATTTGGCCAATTGCATAATCTCCATCATTTTCCTTGTCTGGACTGTTTCTAACATAGTCAGGATCTTTTGTTGTCTTTCTGGAGATATGAACATCCTGCCCACCATGGTGTCTATTATTACCCCCAGGTGGGCGATTCTTTGCGTCGGGGACAGAGTGCTCTTTTGACGATTGATGATGAAGCCATGACTCTCCAGACAGTCCATGGTGATCTCCACTGCCCTCAGGGCCGCTGCACAAGATGGCGCCTTTATCAAGATGTCGTCGAGGTAAGGCGACAGGGCTATCCCCTGTACCCTGAGAAAGGCCACTAGGGTCACCAGGACTTTTGTAAATACCCTTGGCGAGGATTTCAGACCAAAGGGGAGGGTCCTGTATTGATAATGTCTTCCGTTGTAGGCAAAACGGAGAAATTTCCTGTGTGAAGCCCTGATGGGAATATGCAGATAGGCCTCTGACAGATCTATGGAGGCCAAGAAGTCCCCTTGCTGTAGGGCCCCTTCAGGGTCTCCATTTTGAACCTCCTGGATTTTATATGCAGGTTCAACCATTTCAAGTCCAGAATGGCCCGTGTGTCCCCGTTCCTCTTTGGGACTAGAAACAGAACCGAGTACACACCCTGCTTTTGAGAATATGTAGGTACCGGTTCTATCGCTTTGATCCGAAGGAGATGCCTGATTGCTTCCACCATCTTCAGGTGCTTTGCCTGAGACGGGTTTCTGAAGACCTGAAGAAAACGCCTTCGTGGGACCCTCTCGAACTCCAAGGAGTAGCCCTTGGATACTACTTCCAGTACCCAGCTGTCTGAGATTGAAGTCCTCCACTGGGATATAAAGTCCTGGAGACGGCCCCCGACCAGACCACACACCTGCCTTGTCGGATAGTCAGGCTTGCCCCCCCTTCTTTTGTCCTTTACTCTGAGAGGGCGACTTTCTGAAGGAGAAGGATCTGGCATCTGACCTAGGCTTCTGTTGCCATCTGCCCTTAAACGGTCTGACATTAGTTTGCCTGGCAGGTCTTTTATAGTCACGAAAGGAATGTTTCCCTTTGAACTTGAAGTCCCTTTTCTTAGACGGTAGGACCTTCTTTTTCTCAGCATCCTCTACCAAGAATCTATCCAGATCTTCCCCGAAGAGTTTGGTGCCGGAAAAGGGGATTGCTGCCACCTTACTACGAGCTGGAGGGTCCACATCCCAATTCCTGAGCCACGTGTTCCATCGCGCCGCCACATTAAAACCCATGGCCCTAGAAGACATCTGGAAGGAGTCCAGTGTGGCATCTGCAGAGAAGGCCGCCGCCAACGCTATTTTCTTTGCTTCATTCCTGATTTCCTTAGGCACCTCCTTACCAGCAGATGCCAAATCAGATGCCCATGTAAAAGCCGCTCTTGCAAATAAAGAACCCAACGCTGAGGACTTTAGGGCAGCAGCCGACGCTTCAAAATTCCTGCGCAACACTTGCTCGATCTTTTTGTCTGAAGGGTCCTTGGGCATGCCCTCAGCATCCATAGGTAGTACCGAAGACGTTGCCAAACTGGAGATAGGATCATCTACTATGGGAAGCTTGATCTTCTTGGAGTCGTTAACTGACAAGGCGTAGAACTTGTGAAAGACTGATTGATACAGCTTAGGTTTTGCTGGGTTATCCCACTCTGTTTTCAGAACATCGTGGAAAATAGCTGGCAGTGGTACCCCTGCGTGCTTAGGACCCCCTTTAGGCAGGGCTCTTTCCAGGCCTTGGGGGTAAGAGGGTTCCACTTCTGTTACTCCTGAAGCAATAGGAGAAATTTCTAGAGTTCTCAAAACCTTCGCCAAGAGCTTAGAAAACATTTCTGGCGGAAACAGCCTGGTTTGGGACTGATTAATGTCCATAACTTCCTCTTCAGACAATTCTCCCTCTTCCGCATCAGATGATTGCTGAGACACATCAGAACCCCAAGGGGAATCATCAGAGTCACTGGAGATGTCCTCCAACAGGGGTTCCATTCTCCTCTTTTTTGGTTTTGTCTGGGTGGCTGGCTTTGCAGGCCTTTTGCCCTTAGAAGTGCTAGGCTGCTGCTGCTGCTGGCTTCGTTTTTGGGACACCAGCTGTGTCTTAAGATCTTTGACTGCTGTGTCCAGGCCTTTCTTTATCTCTGAACTTAACCATGCTAGAATGTTGGCTTTTGCCTCTGGCCCAGACAAGTCCAGATCACTACTCCCCAGGTCCTCCCCTTGATTGGAGTAGGCAGGCCTTGAAGCCACTGAAGACTCTAAATTACTGGGCATTGTATGCACCTCCCTTGCGTCAGACCTACTGGCTTCTGAAGTCATTCCCGCCAAATTCTTTGCGCCTGAAAGCGAAAGTAAAGAGTAACCGTTTCAGTTTACTCTCTTCCCATTTTTTATTTATTTAAAACCTCGCTGCTGAGGGCCCAGCACAAGCAAAAATAACTAAAAAACCCCGTCCCTTGATAGAGACTGTGGGCTCTTTTGGACCAATAAGGGTAGATCAGTCCCAGACCGATTAAAAAACCCCGCCGCGACGATCAGGGCAACATCTGGCTTCACTCGCCTTTCCAGCCCTGCCAAATCGCCTACCCGCGGCTCTCCCCCCCCCCCCACTTTTAAGCCCCTTCGGAGGCTTCAGAAGCCAAACGGCCGACACTCACAGTTTTGGCGCGATAAACGAGGCTTCTGCTGCTTGGGAGTCGATAGCCTTCCTCCCCGGTAGCAGCAGCGACAGCGTTCTGCTCCCGCTCTCTGTTGCCTCAGCAGACGCCGGGACCTAGCTGGCTAGGTTCGTCGGCTCTGCAGCTCGTTCCCCGCAGCTTACGCTGCACTTTCCAACGCTGGAAGGAGGAGTGGGGAGGGGGGGGGAGGGACGGAGGAACCAGTCCTTCCTTTATCCCCACGAGCCTGCGCCTTCCTTTCCAATCGTCCCAGGATCGCTGCTCAGAGAGAGCACAAAGATTCGTCCCCTGCTGAGCAGGGCCGGACAAAAACTGGAGAGCCTGGGAGCCCCTCCCCCTTAGGATCGCAACTTTCGTCCGACCCTGTAAAAGAGGAGGAGGAGCTACCCAGCGTCTTGACTGCCCCACTCAGGACCACAGGAGAATAGTTACTGTAAGATTTCTTCCAGCAAGATCCTAACTCCTTATCTGGGTAGCATCTTTTATATTAATTGATATTTATTTATTTATTTATTTAGATTTATAGCCCACTCTCCCCGCAAGCAGGTTCAGAACAGATAAACAACATAATAAATACATATAATAAAAACAGACAATAAAAGAACTAGTAGCAATTGTCAGGGCTTGTCGCTGCCGCCGCTGGGCAGGGCCCCAGCTGGGCCGGCCCTGACATCAGAGGGGCGCCAGGGATGCTGCAGGACCCTGCTCTGTGGAAGGAGGGACGGTATACATCACCCCAACTCCCTCTCAATCCACTCGCTGGCCTGCTCAACCTGGTCTGCTTGCCCTCTGCATCCCCCATGATCTCCTTCTCCCAGAACTCTCCTCCAAGCCTCCACTCTCGCACTGCTCTGCTCTCACTCCACACCATCACTCCTTACTCACACCCACCACCTCAGAGCTCTTCCTAGCCACCCTTTATAGGGTTTCGTTTCCCCGCCCCACCCTCCTTCTAGGCTTGTTCCCTCTCCTGACTTGGCCCAGCTGTGCCTTCCGTCAGGTGTTTCCCTCCTACCACTAATCCCTTCTGGGCTTCCTTGCCTTACTGGCAGGGTGGGGTTGAATGCGAGCCATCTCCAGCTGAGGTCTCCTTGGCCTTGGTCACGAGGAGCTGCCCCAGCCAGCTTCTGTGCTGCTGAGCCTGCCTGGCCTTGCTCACGAGGAGCTGCCCCAGCCGGCTTCTGTGCTGCTGAGCCTGCCTGGCCTTGCTCGCGAGGAGCTGCCCTGGCCAACTTCTGGGCTGCCTGCTCATTGCTGCTGGGCGGGGCTACCCATCTCCTCCCCCAGAATGACTGTGGCAGCTCCACCTGGAGGGGCTTGGCTCCTAGCAACTCCTGAGCCAGGCTGCTGTCCTCTTGCCGGGACGTGGCTCTGGGCTGTAGTGGCTGCTTCTCCTCCTTGGCTGGTAAGGGCTCTGTTTGGGCTGTTACTGGGCCCCTATTCCCCCTGCCTTGGCCCTTTTCCTCTAGCCTGCTTAGCCCCCTCTCTTCCCCCTGGAGGGTGGGACTAGCTGGCCTCTCCCTGCTCCCCCCAGCCTTCTGAGGCTTTGGCCTTTCGCCCCTTCCCCCTGGAGTAGGCAGGTTCTGGCTCTGTTTGCCAGCCGGAACGGTTGAACTGCTGCCTCCTGGCTGCCCCCTGCTGCTGCCTGCCAGCAAGTCCGGGGGCTGGGCTGCTGACCCCGGACAGCAATCATATAAATACTGTAATAAAACATCTTAGAGCGGCACACATGGCATCCCACATCTCAGATATCATCAGGATCCATGGGGCAGGGTGGCCAAAAACTAATTAATACAGGGTCAGGGCACATATCCCCCCCTCCCCCACTGGCAGGAGACCGGTTGGGTGATCCGTCTGTCTCAACCACCATAAGCCTGGCAGAACATCTCCGCCTTACAGGCCCAGTGAAAATATAACAAATCCTGCTGAGACTGGGCCTCCACGACAGAGTGTTCCACCAGGTGGATGCCAGAGCCAAAAAAGCCCGGGCCCTGGTTGAAGCAAGGTGAGCCTCCGTGGAGCCAGGGGATCACCAGTAGCAGTTTATCTGCTGACCAGAACAGCCTCCAGGGAATATAGGGTAAGAGATGGTTCTCGTCAGATATATGGTATTTGATGAGAAATCTAAGATCTTTTACACGTGGCAACAATATTAAATGATGATTGGTTTAAGATTTAGTTAATTATTCAGATTTTCAATCATGTGATATTCTACCTAGACAAAAGTGATACTATCTATGTCCAGCTGCAAGGTAAGCTATATAAATCATTAAAGATGACAAGAAAAGGTAAGTGAGCAGATCCTCATAGGTCCATTCTAACAGCAAGAGAACCATTTATCTTCTACTGCCCACTATTTTTAATTGGCTGTCAAAGATGAAAAGAACATCTGCGTGGTTCCACGATCAGTTAGAAAAAACTACATTAAGTTCATATAAAGTTCACTAGAATACATATGTATCATTAAGGTATATTGTGCTCTAATCCATATTTCCATGACACCTGGTTAGCACACATCTGGCAAACGGAGAGGTTGATTTAGGACATTCGATTGAGTGAAGGGACAAACTGTTGCTTGGAATTAGCAAGCTTCAAGATATGAGATTGTATTTGTGAGTACTATTGTAGTAGGTTTAAATTACATTTGTAAAATGTTTCATGTTTTTACATGTGTATGTTTTAGATGTTTATTTTTAACAGACAGGGCATGTGTCAATTATTTGTCCCCTTCTGTCAGAGGTCAAATCTGCCCTCATGATATTAAGAAGGCTTACAGATATGGCAAATATCATAAGTCCCTCTCTGTATGTGTTTTAAACACAGAAATGCTGCCTAAGCCAGGCAGAAAATGGATGCCGGATCCCAGCTGGGAGCTGGAAAATTACTAGTATGTGAATTGTCAGGTGAGACCAGTTTTTATCTCCATGGCTTGGAGACATGCAGAGATCCTAAAGCAATAGGGTCTTCCCAGAGTTCCTGAATTAATCTCCTTAACACACCCTACAGATCTTCCCTTATCCATTCTCCCATTCCAGGCTATTCAGGGCTCTGATAGCCTTACCCATTCTGCCATTGCGGGTCATCAGTTACTATTGATACCTTTAGTTTTGCTCAGGAAACCTTCCCAGTTTGATCATCTCATCCCAGAGACAACTTTCCAGTTTATTGTCTTACCCTGGACACAGCCTTCCAGTTCTTTGTCTCACCCCAGAGACGACCGTCAAGTTACTGTTTAGGGGGTAGAAGACATAATCCTGCCCCAGGGTACACTCCACAGTATATTTGGACTGCCCCTCTGCCATAGTTGGTGCATGCCCTTGGATTCACCAACCACCCTTAGACTTCTGTCTGAGCCCTCCCAGCGTTAAAGCATTGGTCGCTCAATGCTGTCTCTCATGGATGCCGTCTTTGGGACTGGTAACAGTCACCCAATCCTGCAACTCGCTCCAATTCTCCTTTCTGCTTTCTAATTAGCTCTGTGTGTGTGCTGAGTATTTTGTGTGCAATTGGTCTTTATTATTTTTAATTTTAAAAACTCCTTTTGATTGAATATCCACTTATTTGTTGAAAGTTCTCTAGAAGGGACAATCCCCATATACAGTACATAGGTGGAGAAGATCTTGCAGTTACCTGCCTCTTGCATGCCAATACCACCAACTCGCAGGGAGTCACCCATTTAGGGTAATACTTCCACAGGGAAGTTGAATATGAAAGTATTCTTTCTGACCAAAAAACTCTTAATTTTCTTCAAAGTTCTTTCAAAGTTCATGAACACAGACTATTTCATTCAGTTTGAGAACTTGTCAAAAACAAACAAACAGAAGATAGCACCTAATGGGTTTTTTAAAATTTATGGAGGATGCACGTGCTGGACAGAGAAGTTGTTGCTAGATGAATACTGGGCACCAATGCCTGGTTTCTGCTGCAAGCGAAGCCACCTTGCATGAGCCTGGAGCGGCCTATCCTCCCTGGCCAACATGGCTGCTCAGTCTCAGTGCAGATGCCTGGCTGCAACCAGAAGGGGAAGGAGGGAATCGGAGCACACAGAAGGAAAGAGCACCTGCAAGGCTGAGACTTGCTCGGGCAGCGCCAAGGTCTTCAAACCCTTTGTGCGTTGAACAGTAACATTTTCTACCTCTGAAATTCCAAGGCCAAAACTTACCAAATGAACAACTCTTTTTATAATGTGTAGACTAACATTTACAACAGGTCTACTTACATGGCTGCAGTGCTCTTTCCAGGCCTTCATAGTAACTCCAGTTTTCTGCATTTCGATCAATAAGCTCTCTGTATGCTTCGGAAGCTTCCTTTAGTCTTCCCAACTTCAACAACATTTCTCCTGCAGCCACAGTAAAATCAAATACCAGCTTTAGTTAGAGCCTGTTTTTGGAAGCTAGCCTCGGATACTTTGGGAGTCTTAAATTTTTTTGTTATACCAGAAATACTTCTATGCAGCAGCAAAAATGTAAGAGAATTGCTTGCCGTGGAGCCCACCATCCTCATATCGCCACCTTCACCACCAATAAGGCATAAACAAGTGCTGATTTTGAGATCTCTCATATCACCGGGGTTACCCATGTGATCACAGCTCTCACACTTTTCTCACTGCCTTAAGATGGCACCATGACACTGAAGCATTTCCAGACGTTTCCATGTGGCATACATGAGAATTGTTTTTTATTCCCTCTGGGAACAAAAGCTTTGTCTAGCTAATATGCACTGCTTTCAGACAATTCCATGGGTAATTTGTACAAGTTTAAAAGAATCTACTTAGTTTATGAGGGCTCAGATCTATGCCCTCCCTCTCTTGACTAACTGGCTGTTTCCCCCTCCCTAGACAAATGCATTGAATTTCCTCGGGGCAGACATTTGATTGTTTCAGTCCACTTTTCGGGGAGGAGGTGGACAGGGTTCTGCAGGTGGTGTGACCTACCACATGTCCCTTGGACCTGTGTCCATCATAGCTGGTAAAAGCCAGTGTCGACGGACTACGGGATTCCTTGGAGGTGATTGTTAACTTATCCTTAAACTCTGGAGTTTTTCCTAGGGCGTTAAAGGAAGCTGTGGTACGGCCTCTCCTGAAGAAATCATCTTTGGATTCTGCTGATCTGCTCAGCTACTGCCCAGTCTCGAATTTGCCATTTTTGGGTAAGGTGGTTGAGCGGGCGGCGGAGAGACAACTGTAGAATTTCCTGAAGGAGACCTCGGCCCTAGACCCCTTCCAGTCCGGTTTCCGCCCCGGACATGGGGTGGAGACGCTGTTGGTCACCCTCACAGACGATCTCCGCAGGCAGCTGGATCGGGGCGGATCGGCGCTCCTGATTTTATTGGATCTGTCAGCAGCGTTCGATACGGTTGACCATGACCTTCTGACCCACCGCCTCGCCGATGTGGGGATATGGGGGACAGCACTGCAGTGGCTAGTCTCCTTTCTCCACGATCGGGGACAGAGGGTGGCGCTAGGGGAGAGGTTATCGTCTTGTAGGCCACTAGAATGTGGTGTGCCACAAGGAGCGATAGTCTCCCCGTTATTGTTCAATATCTATATGCGCCCCCTCGCCCAGCTGGTGCGGAATTTCGGGCTTGGGTGTCACCAATATGCAGATGACACCCAACTTTATCTGTTGATGGACGGCCGACCCGGATCGGCCCCAGATGTCCTGGAGCGTGTTTTTGAAGCTGTGGCTGGAGGGTTGAGACAAAGTCGGCTCAAACTGAACCCTATGAAGACGGAGATCATGTACTTGAGTCGTGGAAATGTGGATTCGGGACCCCAGCTTCCTGTGCTCGATGGGGCAGTGCTTACACTGGCTCCGAGAGTTAGGAGCATGGGGGTGATTCTGGATTCCTCCTTAACAATGGAGGATCAGGTCTCAGCGGTTGCCAGGTACTCTTTTTACTATCCATGTCAGGCCAGGCAGCTTGCCCCCTATCTGTCATCTCGCGACTTGACTACAGTGGTCCAAGCAATGGTCACCTCTAGACTGGACTACTGTAACGCACTCTACGCTGGGCTTCCCTTGAGCTTGATCCGGCGGTTACAACTGGTGCAGAATGCAGCGGCACAAGTTATTACCAGAACACCAATATGGGAACATATAACACCGGTACTGCGCCAGCTGCATTGGCTACCGGTGGAGTACCGAATCAGGTTCAAGGTTTTGGTACTAACCTATAAAGCCCTAAGTGGACTCGGACCGTTGTACCTGCGGGACTGCCTCTCCCCATATGAGCCCCAGAGGACTCTTCACTCGAGCGATAAACATCTGTTAAAGATCCCTGGCCCTAGGGAGGCCCGCCTAGCATCGACCAGGGCCAGGGCGTTTTCGGCCCTGGCCCCAACCTGGTGGAACGCTCTGTCTTGCAAGACCAGGGCCCGGCAGGACTTGTTATCATTTCGCCGGGCCTGCAAGACGGAGCTGTTCCGCCAGGCATATGGGTGATGCTGGGCGGTGTCCCTCCCCCCTAGTGGGGGGGGGGTGAGATTCTGTGCCCTCCCGCCCAAAGTCATCTCACATCTTTATATGATCGCTGTAATCTGCTCTATAGATGGTGATAATAGCACGTTATACATTCACCTATGTTTTTATTTTTGATAGCTGTATTTACATGTTGCTAATATATGTTTTAAATGAATAATATGTATTATTTATATTTTTAATGGCTACTGTTGGTGAATTGTGTACTGTGTTTTAAATTGTTGTGATCCGCCCTGAGCCCACTTGGTTGGGGAGAGCGGACTATAAATTTAAGTAAGTAAGTAAATAAATAAATAAATAAATGACTCATTTCAGCCCATGAATGGAAAAGGGTTTACCTCTGATTTCGTCTATCATGAGCTTATCACATATTTGCTGCTCATAGGTTTCTATATGTTCCAGAGATTCTTGAAACAAATCTGCCTCTCTCATCACTTGGTTCTGGTATAGTATTAATTCACTATATTCATAGTCTATTTTATTAGGAGGAATCTGAAAAACAGAATTGTTAATACATCATCTTTCCTGAAAGCCTTTAACTTCATAAATGCACATTTTTAGTAATAGAGCCAGAGGAGTTAGCTGTGTTAGTCTGTAGTTGCAAAATAGTAGAGTCCAGTAGCACCTTTAAGACTAACCAACTGTACTGTAGTATAAGCTTTTCAGAACAATAAAGTTGATTAGTCTTAAAGGTGCTACTGGGCTCTTTACATTTTTGGTAAGATAAAATTTAACAAAAATCAGCTTCTTACAGCAAAATTTAGATTGCCTTGGTGTATAATTTAGATTTTTAAACTAAGAACTGCAATCATGTTTCCCAAGTAATCTTACATAATCATCAGTAGATGATACTATGACACTAAAATATCAATTTTATACAAGAACACCACTTTTTCTACATCATATTCTAGAATACTCTAATTTTTTTAACAACAGAAATTAGCAATTTCCTCCACTATAGCAGTTAATCAAATTCCTTATCTGTGTGAAAGATGTATAGCAATTTGGTCTTACCTGTTGAGTTTTTCTAAACTCTTCTAGAAGTTTTAAGGCCATGTCATAATCTTTCAGCAAATGATATGCAACAGCATATCCAATCCATGAAGCCCTCTGAGTAGGCCGCAGCTGTAGGAGCTGATACCGGGTCTCCTTTAAAGAGGGGGGGGGGAGAGAGAGACAACCACCCAAAACCAAAATGGAAATCTGTCATTCTTAACACTTTAAAATAATTTAATTTATTCAAAAGGAAAAAAAAAGAACCAAGTCTCAACAGAAAAGCAAGGAAAAGACAGTAACATTCAGCGAGACTACCAGGAATTACACTCACAATTTCAGCCTACTGCTACAAACTTCATAATGATTCTACGAAATTTATCATAGAAATTTATCATTATCACAGATTTATCATTATTACTGCTGCCATCATCAAAGAACATACATTGTCTGTAGCACAGGAAGAGATCAAACCAAGTCTCTCATTTCCCATCAAGAATAGTTTTCCACATAATTCTTGGGGAGATGGGGATAATTTTGATTTATTCACAATTACTCTGAAAAATTGTGACTTTCTATTAACTACCCTGAAGTATGCAATTTTCAAATTCTGCATTTGTAGGAAGGTAAGAAGATAAATCTGATACATCCAATTCCCCTGTCTGAGCAACAGAACTCAAGGTGGCACTACATCTCTCCTTATAAGTGTGCAGATTGCACATTATTAATTGCTACTGTTAAATGCAACAAAAACAGAAGTATTTTAATTTTTTATTCCATTAAAGATAAATTACTTACTCTATATCCTTCAAGATCTCGCATTTGGATCTGCAACAGTGAGAGATCTCTTAAAATTTGTAGGTTGTCTTTATCTAATTTGAGAGCATTTCGATAGCATTTAATTGCTTCATCGTATTTTTTATCCGAGCGCTGCAAGAGTCCATACACGTGCCAACCTTACATAGTTAAGGATAGATTCAAGTATCCAATGTTTTCTGAAGATAACATTTATAGGCAAGTCAAAAGTATCCAACTATTACTGTAATTCATTCATCACAGCTTATGAGCCATGAGCTGACTTGCATAATAATCTTTGTTTAATTCTAGTGATAATTATGGGTGAGATCAGCAGAACATAAATTATAATGGGGGGAACTAGCAATAAGATGTGGAGCTTCAACAGTGTCTAATGTGAACTGTCCTTCTAAAAGTCTAATCAACACTAAAGCAATTTTTGTAAATTGGTATACCGCACAGTCAAGGCCACCCTCACAATCACTGACTGCTATAAAAATCAAGGACTTACAAGCCATTCTGTTACAAAAAAAGAAACACCCAAATGGGACTTCCAGGCATGGATTCACAGTCAGGATTGTTCAATTTCATTTCTTTAAATGACTGTCTATGACATCATAACTCCCCCCACCCAAGAACAGCTATATCAAGTCAAAAACTAAAAATCTGCCAGTTACTGCAGAATAAGTTGGTCTTAAACTCAACTATGGCACACTTCAAGTACACAAAGTTTTCACTATGCCATAGGTCTCACGTAGCTTCCTGGACACTCTGAAATTACAAGTTATTTCACCACATGCTGTTTTCAAGTATGAGTTCTAGTAGTACTGGAAGGGCCAGTTTCTTCTTCATATTACAATTGTAATTTTTCAGAGAAAACAATAGTTTACTTTAGTACAATGACTAACATATGAACAGAGAAACTGTGGAGAAGATGCTGGGGTTAGAGCATTCCCAGGGACCTAGTTGGAGGGACCTAGTAATCTGGATTAGTTCCCAAACCTGGTAACATCTCCCATAAAACAGAGAAGATCTGTTCACTTATTAAGATTTTTAAAACTTTGTTAGGCACTGGATGCGGCTTAAGCACTGCCCACAGTATGCTCTGATGTCAAGCCTGTTTATGTTTCGTTACTGTGAAAAAGGGGGAAAGGCAATGTGGTGTTAAGAGTCAGTACTTACTACTTGTTCTGAATAAAATGTGAGCCAAGGAAGTGGATTGTTCCATACAAGGCAAGGCATGTTATTTTCCTTTAACTTCTCTTTTTAATGGGTTTGACTTTATGTTTTTGTTCTTTTCCATTTTGCAGAATTTCACCAAGTCAATTAGGCTAAGCAACTGAAATTTAGTTGCAATTTCAGAATGTATCCCGCTGTTACTATAAGCTGTGTGGTAGGAAGAAAGCTGTGGGTCACTGCCCACGTTCCAACCCAGTCATGGGCCAGGGTGCAGATATTAAAAGGCAGCGGTACCTGAAAGGGTTCATATATGCAGCAAACGATAAATCGTCTAACCACTGGGACCCAACTGGAAGGAGCAACACTTGAGGACTGGAAAAGCCAAGTTGGAGCAGGTATCATATTCCTGAGGACCCAGAATCTTTTGCAAATACTTCATGTGTGAAATACAGGATCTTATCACAGGCAAACCCAAGACACCGCTATCATTAGAATTATTCTTGTAACAAAGGGAAGGGGAGAGTGGAATAATACTGTTTAATAGTTGGATGAAATAATCCAATTCTGAAACGACCATGCTTCCAAGAATGGGTCCATATCTATACATTCATATGAAGCCAGAACCTCCTGCTTCGAATTTCTGGCTATAGGAAAACAAGTCTTCCTCCTGGCCATCAGTGCGAGGTGACAGCAGGGCACCCATCCATCATCCAAAGATGCATACAGAAATACAAAGTAAATTGAGTGAGATTAGGGTGACCTACTGCCAACTCAGAAACTCAGTTTTATAGAAGAGCTACTAATGGCAAACGTTTAGAATTCACTAGATTTAGAGATTACATTTTCAAATAATCTTACTGGGTAAAATCTGATTGTCTTCAGAATTATATTCAATGCATCACTTGTAAGTCTGTTATATAGCAAAGGATCCACTTGTACATTTGTGAGCTTTGCAGGGAGGCATCTACTCAGAAATGTAGTACACTATTTAAAGGATACAGACATGACTTTTTACATCATTTCGAAGACCTTTACGAACAAAT
This sequence comes from Eublepharis macularius, assembly GCF_028583425.1. NCBI lineage: Eukaryota > Metazoa > Chordata > Lepidosauria > Squamata > Eublepharidae > Eublepharis > Eublepharis macularius. The sequence goes on from NC_072792.1 coordinate 4,898,895, forward strand.
TCATATGCTTCTTCTTTCTTTCCTAAACAATTCAATGTCAGCCCTTTCATAGCCAAAGTCTCTGTAAAAGATTTTATAATTTGTGAATATAGAGAGTCTAACTATACATCGTTTAACAAGCTTTAACTCTGTGCAGGTATAATACAACTATCTCATCTCTTAGAACGCAGGGGTACCAGTCTACTCATAGCTCCACAGAAGTTAGCTGTGTTCGTCTGTAGTCGCAAAATAGTAAAGAGTCCAGTAGCATCTTTAAGACAAAGACTATGAAGTTGGTTAGTCTTAAAGTGCTACTGGACTCTTTACTATTTTTCAGTCTATTCATAAATCTTCCACTTTCCACCCATCCACAAAAAAATTTCCCAATTCACATCAACCAAGGGGCAACTCTAAGTCGAAAACCAAGGGAGTATGCAAGACAAGAAACTTCAGCTGGGACTAGGGCTGTGCTATTCGGGTTTCGCTTCGGGTAAAGTTACCCGAATTGGACCCGCTTCGGCAAGCCTTGGCATTCCCGAAGTGGGACCAGCAAGCAGGCCCAGCTTCGGGAATGCCAAAACTAAGCTTACCGAAGTGATTTGGGTCACTTCAGTAAGCTTCGGGGCTTGTTTAAAGGGCCCTGCCGCTGCTTGCAAGCAGTGGCAAGGCCCTTTTAAACATCAACCCCCCCACCTACCTTGCGGTGGCTCCGGGCCAGCTCCTCTGCAGCCGCCGCACCACCACTCAAGCCTGTGGGGGAGGTGACTCCGGCCTTCCCCACCACCCCGCAGGTTCGAGTGGCAGCGCAGCGGCGGCAGAAGAGCCGGCTGGCTCCAGGTCATGCTACCTTATGCTGCCGCCACTGCCGCCACGCAGCTAACCCTCCTGCCACCAGGTAAGTGGGTGGGGGTTGGAGGGGTCTCCCCAGGGTTGGGTGGGGGGTGGAGGGGAGGCCCCAGGGGTGGTGGTGGTGGGGAGTCCCCCCCTTGCTTCAGTATGCTCCAAATCTTCACAGAGCATACCGAAGCGATTCCCAAAAAAACCGATTTGGGGTTAACCTGAAGCAGGAATACCGAATATAGCCACCCATGCATAGCCCTAAGCATGGAAAGAATTCAGATTGCAGATGGAGGATTTGGTCTTACCTCCATGCTCAGCAAACTTGGGATTGGAGAGGATCATCTTGCAGAATTTGAGTCCATTTTTATATTGTTTTTGTTCATAACATTTCTAGGGGGGAAAATCAAGTTACGCTATATTAAAAAAAGTAATGCCCAATTCAGTTTAGCATTAGAATCTATCAGCTCCTTGAGTGGAAAATCAAATCTCTAAAGGAAAAAGATCACTGTTTAGTGTGACTGCAGTTGGAACTTGTACAAAGAAATACTGGCCGTTTTCACACTGCTTGCCGAGCTCCCGGAATGACAGCGTCTTCCTGGCGCGATTTCGTGCAAGAACGGTAGTTCCCACATGAAATCTCGCCAGGCAGACACACTTATTCTGGGAGGTCAGCGCGATTCTGTGGCCAATAAGCAGTGTGAAAACAGCCACTGATACCTCTAAATTAAAAGCAACTTTGGGAAGATGAACCTCTGAGCAGGTAAGGGGAGTGTTTAACCCCTCCCTGCCAACTGTTTCTCCGCTCATAATGATTCCCACCAAGCTTCTTTGTGACCAACAAGGTTTAAGATTCCCATTTATCCTGATGGGGAGAATGCGAGAACTCCAAGGAAGAATTTAATGTGAGGGAGATATTCCGTCTGTTCAAAGTATTCCAAGAGTGAAAAGAGCCATATTGTTTCTTCGATATGATTAAAAGTATACATATTACCAGCAACTCAAGAATCCCACTGATATCAGAGTCCTTGGTACTATTTTTATCATGGTCATGACTCAGCCTTGGTTAAGGACAATGTGTGTAATAACTAAACAGCAGAAAAGGGTGCCGTCATTGGAAAAAAATACAAAGTGGAAGTTTGAAAATCTACAGCATGAACACCCAAGTGTTTGTGATTACAGATTCGGACCTAGCAACTAGAGGTTTTCAAAACAGAACGGAATCAGCACCTGTCAGGGCTATTTTAAGTATAGGCTATCCTGTCTTGAGGTATGATCGTACCAATCCAACCTCTTACATTTCCATTCTTGCATGGAAAAGCCAGAGGTAGTGCTGGATTTATGCACCAAGTTAATCACAGTTTATGGCCTCAGATTATGAAGAGCCTCTAAACTTTTTTTTTTTTTAAAAAAGCACCTATTTTTTGTAACGCTACTCGGCTTCTTAATATAAATTATGTGTGAAAGAATCAATTGCTAAAAATTCTGGCTATCGCTATTTGCTCATTCTGATTACAGTAGCACCAAATGAGAAAATCCAGTTGAGAGTTCAAAATTATCTATTAAGATATTAATACCTTGTCTTTACATTTTTGGCTCAAATTGGTCGACAATTCATAATTAAAAGAATAATGTAACTCAGCAAAAACCGTTCAAACTGCAGAATATGCCTGTAGCTCAAAACCTTGCTAAGTTCCTCATCCAATAAAGCTATTTTGCAATGCCTCCTAAAAAACCTTCCACGGGCAGAACCCACTTCACCTCCTCCAGGAACCCATTCCAGGAAGTGGGACCACTACTGAAAAGAAACAGGCTCTAGCAGCTGAAAAAAGAAAGCAATATTAAGAGGGGAAGCAACCAGAAAGTGGCGAACTGAGAAGTATAGTTGGCAAATGGCAACACAAGGAAGGACAGAGATGGTCTTTGGGTATGTGGTTCCCAAGTCATAAGGGGCTTTAAGGATTTCTAACCAGCGTTTTGTATTTGGAAACTTGGATACAAACTGGCAGCCAATGTCATGTACTTCATGACAAAGTTAAGAGCAGTATTTACTTTATTGATTCTGCTTACAAATATTGAAACCGTTAATATACATCAAATCAGTCTACATATTCTACCACTTATGAATGTTAGATAGGACGCATGCCAAAGGTAACAACTGCCTCTGTGAACTTGCTGTCTTCTAGTAAAAGCAATCACTTGGCTGTTCTAAAATTAGTAATTTATTTTTAGCAAAGAGCAGCAGCCTGTTAGAGTGACTTGCTAAGTAGCATACCACAACCACATAGCAAAAACAAGATAGACCAGGAGAGCTATTTGTGAGGTTGCCATAAAAACCAACAGCACAGGTGCCAAGGAAATAACAAAGTTGTGAAACACATAGCAGAATTTACCTTTTTTAAAAAAAAATCACGGTGATAAAATAGCCTTGGTTGCAGATACTGTTAATTGACGAATTTTGGGGGGCTCTTGGGGCCAGCTCAAACATTTAGGAGCTCCCTTTTCAGCCTTTGGGTTTTGTATTTTAGTGACCATATTTTCTTATTATTGCTACCACCAAACCTAACCTCTTTATCATTTTGCATAATGTTATTAAAGATATGATTAAAATGTTGCAGTTTATAGAAATTAATCTGGGGTAACCCTGGTTGTCATCACAACAAAAACTAATCTCTAACCATAGGGTCAGCAACCTTTTCTTTAATGACAGCTACTTCTGAGTAATGCAAAATATCCTGATCTATGCACCTCCCCCCTCACCAGCATGTTACAACGTTTTATTCTGTCCTAGAAACCGAATGTGGACTTGTAAGTGCACCAGAAACAAAGCTATCAGATAAGCAGCACACAGATAAATCCTAGGACAAATTCTTTTTTCTAAAGCAGATCTTTTTGTTGAGAGTCAAAACAGACAAGATTCCTGACGCGTGGAAGACATGTGTCAGTGTCTCGCAAGATCCCATGGGAAGTATAGTGAGGAAGAACCTCTGCCCGGGAGAAGAGGGAGAGAATCTTCCTTTCTCTAGGTGTCTCAGCTAGTCCATTCAGCTCCCTCTCGCCGCCGCCAGCTCCCCTCGCTCCCCTAAAAGCTCTCCACGGACAGAGGGAGCCGAGAGGGAGACAACTGCGCTGGCAGTGGTCAGAGGGCACAGGCAGCGGTGATAGGCTCCTTGTCCCTCTCGTCACTGCCCACACACTCGGCTCCCTCTGGCTGCGGAGTGCTTTTAGGGGAGCAAGGGGAGCTGGCGGTGGCGAGGGAGAGCCAAGAGGACTAGATGAGATGCCTAGAGAAAGAACCTTTGCCAGGGAGGAGTGGGATCCTCTCCCTCTTCTCTGTGCAAGAGATACTCTCTCGCTACACTTCCCGTGGAACCTTGCGGGAAACTGACGCGTGTCCTCCACTCGTCGAGTGTCTCGTCTGTTTTGGTTCCGAGTCTTCTAGGGGATGCACATGCTACTCTGCAGCAGTCAGAAAGCAACTGGTAGCTCATGAACTACCTACTGGAAATCCCTTTTCTAACTCAACTTCTCAATTTCTCATAATTTTATTATTGCTTTTAAAAGTTCCATTTAATTGACTCTTGGAGCCTGTATAAAAAGCAACTGATTAAGAAGTGAACTCATCTGCTAATGAATTGTTTAAAGCTAGCCTACAAACAAACAAGAACAAGAGCTTCATGGACATGCATTTTTATGTCACACAATGAAACATAGTCAGATGTTAAAATGAGAAATAAATATTATACTTCTACTGAGGATCACCAAGAGACAACATAATAAAATTATTGCTGAAAATACTAGGCACCACAGTGAAATTTCTAGGCACTATGGTGACTGGGATTTGCCAAGCCATGAGCTACAGGAATATCACTGAATAACACACATCACAAAACGCTGTAGAATTAGACACATTTTGGCTTTGCCACTGCTATAATAAAACACTGAACTGAAACGTGCGCTACAAAAAGATACCTAGTATTATAAAACTGCAGACAATCAATGATATTATGAACTCTATGGAGATTTAAAAGTATCAATAGAGAGTATCTGTGTGGCACAATATATTTTCATAGTCACATAGCTGGATTTATGAATACAAAGCTACACCTATTGGATAATAATCCAAATGCTGGCAGCGATCCCAGGGATAAGAATGTTCAGGACAAAGCTTTATTGCTTTTGCTAGGAATGCAGCACTTTGATGCTTTGAAAAGATTTGCCACTAGTGTTATATAAAGCTATTTAAAAGTGAAAATCCAAGGTCAGTGTTGCAAAATGAATTTTATACTCAACCCTTGCTTCAGGATTGGCACGGTATCTATAATAACCTTACTCACTTAACCCTGTGTGGCATGGGTCAGGTTACTTTTGGGGAAATTTCCACACCTAATGGAAATGATGAATCTGTGCTGTACCCCAAAATGAATATTAGGAGCTCTACTACAAACATATACGAACTGTTAAATCCACCTTTGCCAGCTGAATTGCCTGAGCAACAAAAACGCCAAAAACAACAGCAAAAAGATAGCTCTGGACTCTGCGGCAGTTTTTTATTCATCCCACAGTTATGCCAAGCCTCATGCATATTTGGTAGCCTGTAATTTGATGCACAGACCATAAAGCGGATACAAAACAATAAGCACATACTAATAAATGGCATATAGACCAAAGTGCACAAATGGGAAAACGTACACTCGTGTACAAGGTTTATAGAATAATTGGTCAACTGGGAGCATTTGCATATTGATGATAGCACTTACTGTCTATAGCCAGTCTGTTATAATCACTAAGAATATAAAACATAAATAATAAATAACACCATTCAAATAAACAGATCTGAAAGTGCTTATGTTAAAACACTTCATCCTTCAGATACAGCTTTCAACCAAATTTTCTTGGCTGCTAGGCAAACAATGACACCCCATATAAAACAAGTGGGTCAGTATTTGAGAGAAGAAAAATCAACCTTTCTTCCGAGGAGGAGTTTAAGGTCTTTAAGAGTGCTCCAAAAATTGACTCTAAGCTGTACGTAAAGAGAATGGGACAGAAAGTTATGAGGCAAATCCTCTGGAATGCAGCTCCACAAATACATATGCGTGAAGCAAAAATGTTTTGTCAACATCAACCATAATCTGCATAGAGAATACAAGAGATTAAGCAACAGGATTGAAAAGTGTCGATGGCATTGCAGTTAGAGGTTGCTGCCCCTTGGAAATCATTTTTGAAACCGGTGCCTCCTGTTATGTTGCATTTTATCTTACATGCATGACTCTAGTTCTGGACAGACAGTGACCAAATGAGGTAACGTACACTAAGGTAAAGAGTGCCATCAAGTCGCAACCAACATGTAGCAGCCCCATGAAGTTCCATCTCATGGGTGTTTTAAGGCAAGTGACGACAAGAGGTAGTTTGCCATCACTTCCCTCTGCACAGCAGCCTCAGTCTTCCTTGGTCATCTCACACAACAGATTCATTTTTCCAAGCAAATGTATGTTTGGCAAGATCATCATCTGTTGCCCTCTGATCTGCTTGCAGTCAAGTCTCTGCCCGGTGCTTTCTGGCATCACTGACGAGGTGGCTTCAAAAAAATCTTCCAGCAAGACTCCTTTCTATGCCCATTAACGGACGAGAATCCATGGAAGCTCAGCAGATTCTTCTCTGCAGGTTTCCAAAGCCTCGTGGTGATGATGACATGTAATGGGCAGCGCCAACAAGGAAGGGGAAGACGTCCTAGTGTCAGGCAGAGAAAAAACCCACAGGCCAGACCTCTAAAGAGCTGTATACAGAATAGCAATAATAAAACTCTGTATAATGTTTAATACAATATATCTTACCATATCTGCAGTGTATATACAGCAATCCATGGACTGTTTGTAAAATGCATCCATCTTATACACTTTGGAAATGAGCCCAATTCCACTAGTTTGACTAGTATGCAAACACAAATACAACCACTTGTTTGGCAATACACAAGAACAAACTCCGTATTAGGAGGAGGAGAAATAAATATATAGGCACAAACATAGCCTATATGAAACATGCAAAAACAACCTCCACGATGTGAGGAGGATAAGACAAGCTCCTGGGTATGACTCATTTCAAAATTTCATCAAAGACAAAACTTCTTCAGAATTGCTCCAAACAAGGACACAACCTGTATGTAAAATAGTAAGAGAGTTCAATAGCACTTTTAAGACCAGCCAACTTTATTGTAGCATAAGCTTTCGAGAACCTCAGCTCTCTTCATCAGATGCATCTGACATAGAGCTGTGGTTCTCAAAAGCTTATGCTACAATAAAGTTGGCTGGTCTTAAAAGTGCTATTGGACTCTTTTACTATTTTGCAACTATAGACTAACATGGCTAACTCCTGTGGATCTATAATCTGTATGCGGAGACTTTAACTGCTAGGTCCAGTAGCAACTCTTAAACTGAAGGACATATAATCAGAACTATATATATGCAACTTCTCCACTGAAAAACGTGTATCATTGTGATACTTCCAAGCCTGCACAAACAAGTCTCTCCCCCCCGACCCCCAAAATTCCTTTTTGAACCTGAAAGGATTCTTACATGGTGCGATCATGTGCCTCTCTTCTCCAACTTTCACAAGCAATCATGACACAGGGTGGGGACATTTCATAGGTTAAGCTTAGCTTTTGTACTAATACAACCCATAGAGTTTAATGTATTGTCGAAGGCTTTCACGGCCGGAGAACGATGGTTGTTGTGGGTTTTCCGGGCTGTATTGCTGTGGTCTTGGAATTGTAGTTCCTGACGTTTCGCCAGCAGCTGTGGCTGGCATCTTCAGAGGTGTAGCACCAAAAGACAGAGATCTCTCAGGTGACACAGTGTGACACTGAGAGATCTCTGTCTTTTGGTGCTACACCTCTGAAGATGCCAGCCACAGCTGCTGGCGAAACGTCAGGAACTACAATTCCAAGACCACAGCAATACAGCCCGGAAAACCCACAACCACCACCATAGAGTTTACTTTGACAGCCACAAATATATTTTTGACTCCTTGGCTTCAAGTAGTCAAATGGGCTTGGATCTTAAAGTTCTGAGTTCCAGATCCCATCTTTGCTAAGAACTTATGCCATCTTAAGCATCTCTCGGCCTCAGACCCCTTCCTGTAGAATGAGGATCATACTTACATAGACTGTGCTGGCCATGAGCAACAGTAGTAGGGATGGATCCAGATTAACTTTCTACTAACGGAGATACGGAGAACGAATATTAAAATAACACAATCAACCACCTTCAAAGAAAACCTATATAAAATGTTCTACAGGTGGTATGTGACACCAGAAAAATTAGCAAAGATGTATCCCAAAGTACCCAATAAGTGTTGGAAGTGTAAAAAGAAAACAGGCACCTTTTTCATATATGGTGGTTATGTTAAAAAGCAAAGAAATTTTGGAAAGGGATACATGAACTGTTGCAAGAGGTATTAGAAACTAATATACCTTTCAAACCAGAAATGCTCCTATTAAACATACTGCCAGATGAGATAATGAGGGAAAAGAGATATTTGATATTTCACATAATAACAGCAGCAAGAATAGTATATACCAGATATTGGAAAAATACAGAGATAACAACAAACGAATTGATAGAGAAAATTTTAGAGACGGCTGAACTGGACACACTGACAGAATTAATAAAAGAAAAAAATAGACATAATGGGAAGCAAAAATGGACCCCACTTTACAGATGGATTGAACAAAACTATAAAATAGGGACTTAATTGCACGGTAGCAAAACACAGCTAAAGTATGATGAAACTGTAGAGATGGAATGAAATACATGTTATGTAACATGCAGCAAAAAAGCTAGACCTTTGTTTAAACCTGATGTTAAAGTAACTTGGACCTAAAACTAATAATAAATAAACAAACTAACTAATAAAAAATAACTTTCTACTAACGGGAGGAAGGGGTATCTTCACCCATTCCCTCTTCTTGCAGTAGACCCGATTCCTCTCTCATGCTGTATCTGAGGGCCCCTCGTCTCGCAGGGGCAGCAGTTGGGGGAGATCAGGGGGCTGCAGTGGGAAGAGCGGAGGAGGGAATGTTCTGTCCCACTGGCAGAATGCCTTGAGTGGAAAACTAGATAAAACCTGTAACAAGCTATTCAGTAGCTAACAACAGAAACTACTTTATAGCTTAAGCATATTTAAAGCACTTCACATGCTATGCCCTTCATGGTCTTGGTCCCTGATATATATGGAACCGCCTCTTCCCCTATACTCTGCCATAACAACTTCACCCATCTGAGCAGGGCCTTCTACAAGTGCCACCCTACTAACGGGGGAAATCATCTACTGCCTGTACACAGGCCTCCTTCACTGGGGCCCCCACATTGAGAAACGGCCTGCCTGAGGAGGTCAGGAAGGGCTCCCACTGTACTGGCTTTCTGCAAACTATGCCAACCTGGATCGTTCAAGAGGGCATTTCTACACAGGTAATCGGGTGAACTGTACACAATGGTATAGAAAGCTACTTGGGTAAAGGTTTACGGACTATGGTTTGCAGCGCTGCGTATAGCTTGTGCTTCCTGTTGCTGTAAGTAGCATCCTACTATGTAATTTTTGCATCGCTTAATGTGTCATGTTAAAAATTATGCTTCACTTCAGTTGTTTTCAGATTTCTGGTTGATTCCGGATTTCTACAATCCAAATCCTACTGCATTATTTATTGGATGTCCCATCCTGTTGATTATATTAACATTCTGTGTAATCCGCCTTGAGTCCTTGCGTCCTACAAGCAGAGTCACCGGATACTATCCAAAGTATCCTTGCAACAGTGGGCCGCTTGCAAAGCCTCAATATGACTTTTCCCATACAGATTATTCACCCAGGGTTGGATGCTGTTGAAAAGCAAGAATTCCCCACTTCATCACAGCATTGTGGTACATCTGTTCGCCAAGTTTTCCCCAGATTTTATCCAGTATTTCTCAAACCTACTTTGCTCTGAAGTCTTTGGAAAGATTGTAGAAGCGCCTGGATAGCTGCTGGACAGGCAGGAAAAGTCGTGTTTTCCTGGTCCCAACCAAACAAGCAGCCTTTTCCCTTTGGTGGCTTCCTCCTCCACACACCAGGTTTTTTTTAAAAAATCAGCAGCTGAATGTGGTCATAACAATTATTTTATGTCTCCAGCCCCTTTCATAGCATAGATATGCCTTTCTAATATTTCAACAATGAAAGGCGCTAAGGAGTTACTTTAAAAAAAATGAAAGCTGGGAAATTCAGAGAACCTGGTAGACAGGTTCTCTGACACTCAACTGTCAATTCTTTTAAAGAGTCTAGAAAAGTTCCAGTAGCACAGACATGTATGTCTGGATGTCACCAGCTGGGCTGTACTAGCTACAACAGCAACAGGGACATCATACCGTCCTGTCCCCATGAGGAAAACACTTGGTACCCACTTGCTGTGGGTTGGCTGCAATAAATGAGAGGCAGAAGGCTAGGGTACGCCACATCTGCTATTGCTCTTAAATAAGGATCGCTGGCCTCCTTGACCTTCTCCCTTTGTCAACCTGCTTCACTGAGCTCCTAGGCTTTTTACCCCAACCAAATCTGTCACAGGCCTCATCCCTTTGCTCTCTTGTCAATTATCCGCCACCTTCCTCCTTTCTGTTCAGACATTTCAATGCATTCCCTCCCTTAACTGAACCCTGAAAGCAAGTGATTAAAAAAGTACTCTTGTCAAAAGCAACAAGAGCTGATGGAACTAACGGACTGCGAGGTAACAAACAAAGTAAAATATTTGGGAATTGAATTAACTGCAAAAAATATAGATTTATTTAAGAACAATTATGAAAAGCTATGGATACAAATAGAAAGAGATTTGATAAAATGGAACAAGTTGAATTTATCATGGCTGGGCAGAATTGCAGCAGTAAAAATGAATGTTTTACCTCGTGTGATGTTTCTGTTACAAACGATTCCGATCATTAGGGACTCTAAACAATTTGAAAAATGGCAAAGAAAAATTTTGACTTTTGTGTGGGCAGGCAAGAAACCACGTGTTAAAATGAAAGTATTACAAGATGCGAAAGAAAGAGGTGGCTTGCAACTGCCCAATCTAAGACTGTACTATGAAGCAATTTGTTTGACATGGATAAAGGATTGGATAACGTTGAAAAATCGCAAACTTCTGGCATTGGAAGGTTATAAGAAAATATTTGGATGGCATGCATACCTATGGTACGATAAAATAAAAGCGGACTCTCTGTTTCTGCATCACTATATCAGAAGAAGCCTCTTCACAATCTGGAAGAAATATAAAATGTATCTGGAAGATCAAATCCCCTCTTGGGTGGTCCCGTATGAAGTAATAGACCCGAGAACTGTTGAGAACGAACAGCAGCGTTTAACTTACAAGGAGATAACACAAATACAATATTCAACATTAAGAATAAAGTCACAAGAAGAATTGTCTCCTTGCTATAGTTGGTTTCAATACAGACAGATAAGGGATCTTTATAAATCAGACTGTTCAAGGGGAGGAATAAGAATGGAAAATACAGAATTGGAAGAAGTAATGCTACAAGAAGGCAAGAAACAAATCTCAAAGATCTATAAGATACTTCTAAAATGGTACACTGAGGATGAAACAGTGAAAGTACAGATGGTGAAGTGGGCAATAAATTTTCATAAAGAAATAGCAATGGAGGCATGGGAGCACTTGTGGAAGAATACAATTAAGATTACAACGTGTACGAATATTAAAGAAAATGTATACAAGATGATATACAGATGGTACCTAACACCGAAGAAAATTGCGCTGGGGAACGCTAAAATGTCAGATAAGTGCTGGAAATGCAAAAAGCACGAAGGATCATTATACCATATGTGGTGGACTTGTGAAGTAGCGAAGCAGTACTGGGGAGATATAATAGAAGTAATTAATGAGGTGTTACAAACCCAAATAAATAAGAACCCAGAACTGCTGCTACTAAATTTGGGAATGGAGAATGTTCCAGTGCAAAATAGAACATTGTTATTTTATATGACAGCTGCAGCAAGATTACTGTATGTGCAAAAATGGAAAGTGCAAGAAGTACCTACTGTAGAGGACTGGATTTACAAATTGCTGTACATGGCAGAGATGGATAAAATGACAAGAAAACTTAAAGACCTAGATCCGGGACAGTATTTGGCGGACTGGGCGAAACTGAAACAATTTTTGGAAAAAAAATGGGATGTGAAAGGAGAACTGTGGCAGTTTGAGAACTTTTGAAATAAGACATTTTAAACAGAAGAGAGAAGTGACTTTACCATTAAGAATTTATATCTATTTTAATCTAAGCTTGGATTATAACATAGCAGAAGAGGGGTGAAATTTAGAACTGATTTTTTAAAGAATAATATAGGGAGGTTAGGATAAGTAATACCTTTTTCAGAGTATATGAATAAGGGAATAGTTAAATATACGGATGGGGCATATTATATATACTATTATGTTAGTAGATCAGATTGTATATTATATAATGAATGTGCAGCATGGTGTTGTGTGCTGTGCCACATTGGTGGCAGGGCGCACAGTAGGGGTGTTAATACATATTATAATGACGATAGTATATTTGATAGAATATATGTCTAAAAGAAATAGAATATGTTTAAACTAAGATTTTTGTTATATATTATATTATATTATATTATACTGGTCTGCTATATTGAGGGGTATAAGATCTATACTATATTGATAGTATAACTGATAGATGTATATTATACTGATAGAATATTTGATAGTATAATTGATAGAAATATACTATATTGATAATCCTATGATATATATGATAGAATACCTGAAAAAAAATTAGAATGTGCTTAGAGTAAGGGAATTATCAAGTAATAAGAGGGGTTAAGGGTTGGAAAGCTGTTGGAAGTCGATAGAGGGGGGAGGAAAAGGGTGGGGGATAGGGTCAATTAGATATTGAGGGAATGTATGTATTGAATTTGAAAAAGTATACTCACCAATAATTTTTTTTTTTAAAAAAAGTACTCTTGTCCTGTTACCTGTTGGGCTTGCCCTGTTCTGAGGCTGGAGCTCACAGTCCTGTTTGGTGAGCCATCACTAGTTGGACGGGAGAGGGGAGGCATGGGCAGAAAGGGGGAGGAAGGAAGAGATGGCCTGAGAAATGATCAGTAGCTGAATGCTGTTGGGAGTAACAGGAATGTTTTGTCAATCTCTGCTTCCAGCTCAGCATGCAAGAGGCAAGGGAAGTAGTGAACAAACTGTGATTCCAGCAGTTGCTTATCATGAAAAGTCACAAAGCACAGTTAACAAGCAAGGTACAAACCATGGTTTAGAACTCCGGTTTGGCATCCTCTCTAACAGACCACAGTTTTTCTGTGAAGTCTGCATTTAGACTTCAAACAAAACAGAAGTTCAATCAATTAAAGCCATGAATTATAAACAAGTGATTTATCATGATGTCTAAAATAGCCATTATATTTCTAAGCCTTCAAGCAACTTTGTAAGCTAAGTCAATATTCTTCAGCTCTAATGAATTCATGGCATTCTCACATTTTTGGTTTGTCATTTTACTCACTTTTTTTACCAACACACAAGATATTCCAATTCTATAATACATTGCTAGGTTTGCTTTTTAAAAATGTAAGGGGGAAAGGCAGAATCAAACACCAAATATTCTAATAGCTAAGTGTGGCCCCACCTGCAGATACTTAAACCTGCAGACTGTGGCCACACTGACACAAAGACAGTTCTGAACTTTGGCGGGGTGGGTGAGGAGGAGGTGCAGGTGGGTTAAGTAACCTCCCCAACAAGAACAGTAACGAGTCCTGTAGCACCATTAAGACTAACCAAGTTTATTGTAGCATAAACTTCTCCAGCTCTTGAGCTGTGGTTCTCAGAAGCTTATGCTACAATAAACTTGGTTAGTCTTAAAGGTGCTACAGGACTCGTTACTATTTTGCAACTACAGACTAACATGGCTAACTCCTCTGGATATATGACCAACAAGAACAGTTTCTGTGCTTGCACAGACAGCACACTTACATTCTCCTCTATCAAGCAGGCAGGTGAGTTGCCGGCTGTGGCTAAGCTATGGGTGGCCAGGAGGGTCCTGCTGTGGCAACGGTGAAGCTGCAGGAGGCGGGGGAGTTGCCACTAGCTTCCTGCCTCACCGCCTGGCCAGCCTTGGCTCCCTGCCTCGCCACCAGCGACAAGTGAAGAGGCCAACCTACCCTCCCCTAGGACTGGAGGGGAGCAGGCGAGCAAACCGCTGGGGATGAGGGGAGCAACTGTAGGGCTGGGGGCAGAAAAAGCAGGACAGGGATGCTCCCCCTCCCAATTCGTGTGGGTTCTCACTTGTAAAATTCTATCAATAAGCAACAGTTTGGGGCCCTGATTCTAAAGAAGCAAGCAGACTACTAAAGGTGTGCAGACTACTAGTTGAGGCTACGTTGTGCTCTAACAAAATACCAATTTTGATGTAAAAGAAGACCGAAACCATTTCTCAGCTTTGAATCAATGTCACTTTAAAGATTTGTTAACCCTCCTGTCAGTCTTCCATTGCAATGGCACCACTAGTTCTATGAAGATTTAGGTACTCCTCCCCCCTTTCTTTTTTTCAGTAAAATATAGTATTTTTAGAATGTAGAAGCTCTAATATCCCAGACTATCTCATCTCAGCAGAGCTCAGAAACTCAGGAGCGTTTGGTACTTTTTTGGGAAACCACTGAAAAAGGATGGGGCTGCTATGCAGAGGAAGGCAATGGCAAACCACCTCTGCTCATCTCTTTCCTTGACAGCTCCATGAGGTGGGATTGCATGGGGTTGCCGTAATTCTGTTGCGACTCAGTAGCATGTCAACCTGTCCACAACTAGCTTTCCCTAGAGTTGGCAACTGATGGGTAAAACAAACAAACCTCATCAACTGATCTGTCAAAATTTTATAAAAGGCAAAATATCATGTAGAGTCATGCAGTATTTCTCAGTGGGTGAAGACCCCAAAGTGGATCATAACTCTGGGTCCCTGTTATCTGGGAGGAAAGAGCATTTATTTAAAAAAATGGAGTCTCTTGCATGAGGCTTGCAAGGCCAGAAGGGAGAAGGAACTGGGAAAACTGAGAGGCAGCGACTTTGGGAGGCTCAGTAACAAATTTGTGTGTACCACTACACGCAGTGTGAAATGACCATGAAATACAGCCTACTGCTCATAAATGCTATTTATTTATAAATACCAAAAATTAAAAATAAAATGTAAACATGTTCAAAGTTTAGATGTATGATTCCTATGAAGTTACATTTGCAATTTCGTGATTTGCCACAGCGCTTATTTGTAGTCTTTAGCCTGACCACGTGCAGTCTTCAGCCTGTTTTTTCTTCTACAATATGAGCTTTGTCATCATTGCATCATTAAATTTTGCAAGAAATGTAGTTGTTTTTCGACTGGGAGGCAGCAGACCCCCCTGCCTCCTATGGATTCTGCCATCTGTGGTGATCTCAAGAACGGATCCCCCTACAAATGGTGAGGGTCTACTGTACTTTGCAAGCTGGTCCTGAAAAGCACAGGAAGTTTAAGAGCAGAACTCAGAATGTATGAACAACAAACAGAATGATGCTACCTGCATTTATTACTTTTAGAAGTCTTCACTATTGCATAAATCTTACAAAGGACTGTGTCAGGCCATGCTGAAGTGTTTTCTCCCCACAATTAGGCTCCCCCTCCTGCCACAGTTGTCAAATGATAACTAAAAGAGACAGGCCACAACTGTCAGTTGTCTGGTCATATGACAAGATTTAACGAGGAAATGGGTGGTTTCACGCACAGCAAACACAATTACCATCGATGTTTTCTGCAGTAAATGTATCAAGTGCTGCCAAAACACCAGCTTGTTCAAAACCTTCCAAGAAACTGGTAATGATATTACGTGCTTGTTGCAGAAAATACTAGAGGCGGCTCAGGAGTTGTGTTTGTTCCTGAAGCCGGGAGCAGCCCACTTCGGGCTGGGGCGCGAACACGAGATGGGCGCAGGGGTGCACCAGGCAGCCCGGAAAGAGCGGATGGAAGACGCCGGGAACGCGAGGAGGGCTCCGGCAGCCCGGGAAAAGTTGGCCTGGCGCTGCCATCCGTGGGGGGAGACGCCGCAGAGAAGCGCCCGGGAGAGGCTGGAAGCGCCAACCTGGCCTGCCGCCTCCCGCCGCTCCCACCTGCAGCCGGGCCAGGGCGGGGCCGCCGTCGGGCCGAGTTGGACTCTCCATCCCGGGGCGCTTGCGGGCGAGCGGCCGCCCGGGGGCCACAAGGCCGGCGGGAAGGAGCTCCGAGGGTCGGGCCGAGGCCCGCGAGCGCCAGGCAAGCCCGTGTCCCAGGGAGAGGCGCCCTGGCCGGGGACGCCCGCCCGCCTCGCTGCGGGGGGGCCCGGCGGCGCTTCCAAGGGCCGCTGCCGGGCGAGCCTCCAAGCAGAGCCAAGCGGGCCTGCCGCGCCTCGGAAGGGCCGGCACCTCGGCGCTCCCTCGGCAGCCCGGGCAGGACCCCTCCGGCGCTTCGGGGCCGGCAGGAGCGGCGGGCCGCGCGGGGCCAGGGAGGAAGCCCCTGCCGCGGGGCCGGAGGCGCCTCGAGGCGGCAGCGCTGACCGGCGGCTGGCCGGCCGGCCCGCGCCCGTGGCCTGAGCGGGAGAGCGGCGGCCCCGGCAGGCGCCGCGCAGGGGACGGGACGGGACGGGAGGGCGGCGGCGGCGCCAAGGCCCGGCAGACCCCCGCCCGCCTGCCCGCGCCTATGCCCGGCAGACCCCCCCCCCCCCCGGAGCCCGGCTCCTCACCAGAATCCGCTTGAAGAGGTTGCTCTCCTTGGGCGGCAGAGGCGCCGGCGGCATGGCGGGCGGGCGGGCGGGCGCTGTCGGCCGCCTACATGGCGCGCCCCGGCCTCGGCTGGCTGGCTGGCTGCCGCGCTCGGCACTCGTCGCCCGGCCTGGCCCTCTCGCCGACCGGCCCCTTCCGCCGCTCCGACGACCCGGGCGGACTTGGCGCCCGCGACGCCCCTAGCGGCCCGCCCAGGCCCCGCCGCCGCCGCCGCCGCCCCTGCTGAGGAGAGGAGAGGAGGAGAGGAGAGCGCCACTCGCCCGCCCGCCCCGGCTCCGGCTGACGCTGAGGAGGCCCCGAAATGGCCGCTCGCCTGGGAGGCCGCTCGAGCGAAGCCCTCCCGCTCGGCCGCCCCAGGGGAGCTCCAAAGCAGGGCCGCCGAGGGCCTCTGGGCGCTCCGCGAAGGACGGCGACCCCCTGCCGCCGCCGCCGCCGCCCTCGCTTTGGCTTCCTAAGGCAGGGAAAGTGCCTTGTGGGCCCTCGAGGCCCTTTTGTAGGAAATCGCCCCCAACACCCCAGTCAAGTCCACAGGCGCCGTCTCCACCACCCGCAGCCGAGCGCTCCGTGGCGCAAAGACCCGCCTGATTTTCACAGATCCAGAGGAGTTAGCCTTGTTAGCCTGTAGCTGCAAAATAGTAAAGAGTCCAGTAGCACCTTTAAGACTAACCAACTTTATTGTGGCATAAGCTTCCGAGAACCATAGCTCTCTTTGTCAGATGCATCTGAGGAAGAGAGCTGTGGTTCTCAAAAGCTTATGCTACAATAAAGATGGTTAGTCTAAACAGTGCTGCTGGACTCTATGATTTTCACAGGCATTCATTCCTCCAGCTTCACTGTCACTTCAAAGAAGGCATCCATGACAAACCTGGCTTTCAGATGTAGACAGGAATGCCCCAAAACTCCACCATAAAATAGCACATCACACTAGTGTCTCCCAACTACACCATCAGACAGACACACCACACACACCTATGATTACACCCTGGAGCAAAAACTGCATTAAAAACATAGCTACAGCCCAGTCCCTCTAAAGCATCAGCATTTCCAACAGCATTACCTCTGTCTAGTCTGAATTCAGCTTCACTTTGTTCTGCCTTAGTCACTTCACATCCTCAAAGCACTGGTTCAGAGCCAAGACGGAGGCAGCTGGAGGCTTAGGTAATGAGACGCAGAGCTGGGTGTCATCTGCCTATTGATGGCACCCAGCCTCAAAGCTCCAGACAATAGCAATTCATGGCCTCAGTAAATTGGGGACTAGCCTATGATTGCCCTCCACATCCTCTGCCAATGAAGGTTTATAAAGCAAAGGATCAATAGCTGCTTTTCTCAGAGGTCTAGGGAGAGTCTCCCTCAGCTTGCAAGTAGCCCAAGTCTCCCAATTCCTTTTTCCAGCATAATTTGAGAAGCTAAGACGGACTGGGGTCAATAGCAGAAGTGGTGGCTCCCACATTCCCAAAGACCCTGCGGGCACCCAAGGGCAAGATCAAGCAGGCGCTTCTGACACCTCGGGTGTACCTGCTCTCAGCTTGGCCTCCAAGTTGAAATGGATGAGAGATTTTAGCCTTGCAAAAACAACCGCTAGGAGCCAAATGAATATCATTAGCATGGTTGGACTTTGGTGTTAGCAAGTCACCATTTTAAACGGTTGAGTTGGATGAGATTCAGCTGGCAGTGTGACGGACACCCAAACCATGGCTTCGATGTGTGATTTGATCATTAATTTTTTTGCAAGGGGGGGGGGATGGCTCAATTAAAGCAAGAGAATCTGCTTTACATCATGACAGTGCAGTGAAGCACTCGATGCATTATTTTTATGGTGCTGCTCCATAATACGAGCTGTGATACAGTTTTTGAATTTCAGTGTAAAAATGTGCATTCATTAGGATCCATTTAAAATCAATTGGATCTGACTCAGCGCTTTCTTTCTCCCTCAATGTGCTTCCAAGCATTAAAAGGATGCAAACAGAGGTGGCAGTGGGTGCGGCTGAGTCTCACAAAGAAGATCAAGCGCAGCTACTCCCTGTCTTGGCTTTAGTGGAAGTGACACCACAAAGTGCTTGCCGTAAATAATGAGTTCAGGATTCTCGTCAAGTCTGTGTGCTTGCCTGCATTTGATCACTTAGTAGCCCAGTACCCTTTCTCGCCATGGGAGATTTGCCTGTGGGCTGAGGAAATGTATTTTGGCAAGGCCGCGCATACTGGGTTTACACGCACATTGTGCTCCCATGGAGGTGGACTGGACTGAAAGCCAGTGGCACACTACTTTACTTCCACCACCCCACACAATAATTATGCCTTCGAGAAGAATTCGGGGGCGCTAACATGCCTTTTCCTGCCCACTGTGTTTTGAGTGTGGGCTGGCATCCTCCAAGTCCCAAACTGTAATCTCCCATAACTTTAGAGCACCTTAGAACTGAGCTGCCTCCCTGCATGGGTCCTTCCCATAGTCATGCTAGGCCAGTGGTTTTCAACTTCTGTAGACCTCAGACTTGCCTTGAAATCCAACCTGCAGCATGGGACGGGCATTTATACATTACCTTTAGTTTAAAACACAATGGCTGTGACCAGTCGGCGCTTGGTGCTTATTGTGACATCTTTGCATTTCCAGATTGAATCCATGCTGACCATTGCTGAGCGTCCAAGTGTGATTCGCCGCTTTACTTCAGGTGTCCAGTCACCCCTGTTACTGATTTGTGAACCTAGGAAGACAAAGTTGTCAACCACGCCGATCTCATCATTGTTTATCTTGATATGGACTCGTTTGTTAGTGTTGGCCATGTTCTTTGTTTTTTTGATGTTCAGCTGAAGCCCCAATATAACAACCTACGGATGTGAGACATGGACCTTAACAAAAACGGACAGGAGAAAAATTGACTCATTCGAACTGTGGTGTTGGAGACGACTCCTGAGGATCCCTTGGACAGCAAAAGTAACAAACCAAGCTGTCTTGGAACACACAAAACCTGACATGTCTCTGGAGGGGGAGATTACAAAGCAGAAGCTCAGCTATTTCAGGCATGTAATGCGGGCCAACTCACTAGAAACATCAATGATGCTAGGAATGGTGAGTGGAATGAGGAAGAGAGGAAGACCAAAAACCCACTGGCTGGATACCATCATGAAAGACACTGGACTGAACATGAAGGAATTGAAAGAAGCAGTCAGAGATAGAAAGGCCTGGAGGGATACGATCTACAGAGTAGCCGAGGATCGGACACGATTAAATGGCTAGGATTGGATTGGATTTAGTTTAAAAAATCAATGACAAAATTTATCCAGTAGTGGATACCCTTGGTAGTTCCTTCAGGAGCTCCCTCACCCGGGCTTCTCCTGTAGGAGTGCTGTGGGAGTCTTTGTCTATCGTACTTTTGATTGTGGTGTAAGCTGCTCAACCCCCTTCATGCTCCCAGTAAGAATGCTATAAGGCCACCAGCCTCATATTGCTTCCAAGCTGAAAATTAGGGTGTTGGTGATTGAAGAGCCATCTGTCTATTTCTGAAGTGTAGAAGAGCAAAATTGATCTGGAATACTAGGGGCACTGAAATTCAGTCCCATTGGGAAACTGCTGATGGGGCTGGGAGGAGTGAGGTAAGGTCCAGAACCTCCTCTGCTCTCTAACTGCTACACATGGAGGTTGAATTTGAGACATTCTGTGTTTATAGAGAAACTCTGCAATTTCTGCCTCGGATATTCTGCCGTTTCAGCCCCACAGAGAAACTGCCCTATGGTCTGACAATGGATCTTGCTTGTCACCACCCCTCACATTACAAAGCACATAAGATTTTTCTTGCATTACAAATGCTAATTTTCTGCACTTCACACCTATGCTCTATCAAGCTAATTAAAAACATGAATTATAGCCAGCTTCCTGACACTCTGATTTCTTCCCACCTTCTGTCTGAGCCCCTTCCTTTTTCCACTCCTATCTGACGAAGAGAGCTCTGACTCTAAAGCTCATATCCTGGAAATCTAGTTGGTCTTTAAGATGCTACTGGACCCAAATCTTGCTCTACTACAAATCAGTATCACCATGTAGAACTGTCTCTTACTTTGGCCCCTCAGGAAAGTAAGAGATAGTCCGTACTGCTAGGATGCCAATAGACATAAGTCCTTGTCCATCTATATTGTTTATGGGAGACTCTAGTAAAATTTACAAGCTCATATTTTGCTGCGTTACTTTGGAGTCCCTGAGTATGCAGAACTGCTGTGACCACTTGCCTTTTTGGTGAGTGGCCTCATGTGGGGGAGAGGAAGGTCCTTTCTCTTACTGTAGAGCAATAAGATTTTCAGGGCATGAGCTTTTAAGAGTCAATGCGCCATGGTAAGGTAAGGTGTTCTTTTTCACAATAAGTGGCAAAACTGTTGAATGCCCTATGGAGACCCAGCAGCGTCCTTTATAAAAGGAGCACATTGTCTGCATATAATAGAATCGATACGTGATGCAAGCCGCGTTTTGAAGGACGAAAGTCAGTATTTGTCATATGGTTACCCGCATTTCTCCTGTAAAGATTGAATAAAATAGGAGCTAAAAGACAGCCGTGTCTTACTCCCTTGGAAATTGTTAAAGGTTCTGTAAGGGACTAGATCTCACCCTTAGGGTGGAATCGTTATGTAGAGCGTGGACAATGCGCCATTCTTTAGAGCTCTGAAGAAGCTCTTGGTCCCTTTCTATCAAGTAGTTCGATCTGGTGCCCTAAACCCTCTTATTTCACCCTCTGGGTAGACAACGCTGCCACCAGGAATTAAATTCCAAACTCGTTTAATTTTCCCCTGAATAAGATGTCCAAGTGTCAGGCTCCTTCGAGGGACTATGTAGCCCTGAGGATAGAAATGGATATATAGACATCACATATACTCTGGGGTGAACAAAAAAAACACCAAATAAAACTTTATTAGTACATAAAGTGTATTAGTTTCACACTACTTCTTAAGCTTGGTGGTTTCAAAGATAGTTATCTGTTCTTAAAGTTTCTTTACATAGGCTCGGTCACACAAAGAAGTTTTCCACCCAGGTCTTCTGTATGAGAACAAACTCCACACAGACTTAGAGTCGTTCATGCCTTTCTATCCAGCATGCCTGAGTAGATTAATCTCTCGCTCAGCTATACGTGAACTTTCTCTCTCAGGCTCCCACAGAGGTTGCCTGCTTTGCCCAGACTAAAAAAACCTGCAGTTCACTCCACCTCCAGAACACCGCTACTGTCCAATCAGATTTCACTCCACTCACACTTTTCAACTCCGCCCACACTCTCAGTCATCAACCAATCACCTCACTCTCCCTTCTCTTTTACCCCCCCTTCCATTCTTCTGTAGCACACCAAGCACTTAAAGAAACATACACACACACACACAAAATCAAAAGCATTACACTCGCATCCTGGAAATCTCGGCCTTGAAGGTGCTACTGGACCTGGATCTGGCTTTTCTACTGCAGACCAACAGGGCAGCCAACCTGAAACTGCCGCTCCCATTACTGAAGGGAGCCCAGCTTTCTGCTGTGGACTCTGTGAAGAGTTTGGGGGTTTGGCTTTCCACGGACAAACAGGGTGTTCATGGGGGTTAGAACATCTTCTCCAGGCCGGACAACTTTCCCTGTATGTATCTGAGAGCCAAGCTACAAGTGACGCCTGACACAGGTTGGACACTTGTCAGCTTCCCTCAAGTTTTGATGGGAAATGTAGGCATCCTGGTCTGGCAGCTGTAATGGAGAGCCAAGCTGTAAAACCAGGACGCCTACATTTCCCATCAAAACTTGAGGTAAGCTGACAAGGGTCCAACCTGTGTCAGGCGTCACTTGTAGCTTGGCTCTGATCAGTTCCGCCTTGCCACATTGAGCCACGAGACAGTCTCCCCCTTGTTTAGGCAACTGCAGCTTGCTCTGTGCAGGGCTCCTCTTGAACATGCTCCAGAGGCTTCAGGTGGTGCGGAATGCGGCTGCTGGGTTGCTGACCAAGTCCGCTCACATAACACTGATTCTGAAGCAGCGGCACTGGTTACCGGCTAGGCTCAGGATCCAATTCAGTGTGTTGGAGCTCCCCTTTAAAGCCCTTCAGGGTCTGGAACCCTGAGACCTCTGGGTCTGCCTCTCCGATTCTGACCCTCCCTGCCCCCTTGGTTCGTCTTCACGGGGCTTGCTGGTGGTGCCTGGTTGTCAGGGTGGCACCACTTGCTTCCTCTAGGAAGGGGGCCTTTTCGATTATGGTGCCTTCCCTCTCGGAAAGCCCTTGTGCCCAGCCGGATCACTTGATGTTTCAGAAACTCTACAAGGCAGAACTATTGCCGCGTGCTTTCCATATTTAATATTCTTATTGTGAGGCAGAGCTGATTGCAGAGTATTCTATCTATCTGCAATTGTATGCAGTCTGCTGGGTTTTATAGTCCCAGGTTGGGACCCGAGTGATTTTCAGTATGTGCACAGTGTTCTTGTTTCATTGTGATTTTATTGACTATATTTTGTATTGGTTTTTAACTGATGTAATTGTGAACCACTTTGAGCTTGCGAGCAAAAGCACAGCCATTTTTCTGGTCAGCTTGAAATACAAAGTAGCTTTTGAATATATGACAGTGCCGAGAAGGGCTCGGCTAGCAAGACCAGACGCAGGAAACAACTTCCCGTTGAGACCAGCTGGATGACATGAGACAACTGGGCAAGGCGGCCGGGCCTTTCGCCTGGGCCCGCAGGGGCTACACCAGACCCTCCCGGCCAGTTCAGGGCGGGCCCCGCGTGGGGTTACGGGCTTGGACCTCTGGGCCCCCCCTTTGCTTCCCGGAATCGCCTCTTTTCCTCTTGGAAGTTCTCCAGGGCAGCGCCCGGCTCTTCCCGCACCACGCTCCTCATGGAAGAGAAGCGGCGGGAAGAGCGAGCCCACCGGGGGTGGGGCAAGGCGCGGGGCCCGGCCACGAGTCCGCCGCGCCTGGGCAAGGGCCTCGCCTGCCCCCAGGGCAGCGCCAGCGCCGCGGCCAGGAAGAGGTTAAAAAGAGCCGCTCCCGCCCCGCCCCGCCCCGCCGGCTGCTGGGAAGCGCCGCACCCCGCCCCGCCCCGCCCCGCCGGCGCCGCGCTCTGCTGGGAGGCCAAGCGAGCTGCGGGAGGCCCCGGGAGCGCCGCGTCTTCCCCTCCAGCGCGCTTGCAGGGTAGGCAAAGGGCGCTCCTTGCAGAGAGGCGGCGGGGCCTGCCCGAGGCGCCCCCGGGGCCTCCCTGCGCGCTTGGCCGGCCGGGCGGGAGGGAGGCGCCGAGGCCGCGCTTGCTTCGGGGACGCGGTGCCCCCCCCCCCCCCGGAGCCGGCTGCGAGCGACACGGCCTGGCGCCTGCGAGAGACCGTGGCTCGGGGCCGAGTCCGAGGCGCCCTGGCGGTGGGCTTGCCGCGCCCTCGAGCAGCCGGGCGGCGGGCGCGGGGGTTCCTGTTTCACGCAGGTTGAGGGCGCATCATCCAGATTCTCCAGGGCCCTTTGCACACACGTTGAGTAATGCACTTTCAATGCATTTTAGCAATCGTTTGGAAGTGGATTTTTTTGTTCCTCGCATGGAACAGCAGTTCCAAGTGTTCACTACAGAGTATTGAAAGTGGCTTATCCAACGTGTGTGGAAGCAGCCCAAGACTCTTGTCCAGGACAAGAGGGCAAGACTGGATTGAAGAACCGCTGTCCTAATCTCTCTCCCTGGTTGTTCTTTCTATTCTCCTCTTTAATTTTTGCATATGGCAAAACCCAGATTTTGTTGTACTGGCACGTTTTTGTGTTTCAATAAGCATTTTGTTGGGTTGGATCTAGCAGTTGCTTAAGGGGGTGGTCCATGCCCTCCCCTTTCCCAAGCAGCCCCCTCTCTGCCCTGCTGAGGGCGGGGAGGGTTTTGTTAAGTGGGAGAATAACACGGCCTTGCCCCTCCATGGCAAACTGGTTTGTCATTACAGGCACACCAGTAAGTTACTGTTTGTGCTTCTGCTAGCTGAAAGGTCATGAGTCCATTATAGCCAAAGTTGGAGTCAGTTTGCTACAAAGACAAATCTGTATTTTTCAGGAATGATGTAATGGTGAAATTACTGGCTGACCAGCTGGCACATTTCCTGAAAAGCCTCAAATGTTGAATTTCCTAATGAGCTGATGTAGTGGAGTAGGAAAGAGAATACGTGCTCGAGCCCTGCCTCTGCCATGCACTTACTAAGTAGCTTGAGGGCAAGCCACTCTCGGCTCCCCCCACCCCCTGTGCAATATGGGGATTACCGCATCCTGAACATGCTCTCATGTACTCTTAAACTAGCATGTAAACTGGTGGTGTAACATGGAATATTCACTGATTTTCTCTAACATGACTTATTTTGATTAAAGCTGAATCAGACTCATAGGGTTGGAAGGGACCTCTAGGGTCATCTAGTCCAACCCCCTGCACAATGCAGGAAATTCACCTTCCCCCCGACTGCCCCAGTAACCCTTGCTCCATGCCCAGAAGATGGCAAAACACCTCCCGGTGTTAACTGTACCACCAAAGGTCTCTTCAGGTCTCTTTTTCTGCGTCTAGGAAGAGGGAACCTGCAATTGGGAGAATAAGGGAGTATAAATATTTTAACTGAATAAATAAACTATGCATTTCTTTAGTTGAGCTGTACAAAGACTAAAAATGCGCTGTCCTTTTCAGACTTACCTCTGAACTTAGGTTTCCCATCTGTAAAATGGAAATGTTACTAACCTATTTCAGAGCTGCTGAGTGTGGTAAATGATATCATTTAATATTGTTATAGAATGAACTACAGAGCTGTATTTTTTTTGGAAAAAAACAGTGTTAAGCTAAGTAAGTACAACAGAGGACAGCTGTCTCTGGTC
Organism: Eublepharis macularius; assembly: GCF_028583425.1. Lineage (NCBI taxonomy): Eukaryota > Metazoa > Chordata > Lepidosauria > Squamata > Eublepharidae > Eublepharis > Eublepharis macularius. Next base: position 4,924,357 of record NC_072792.1, read on the forward strand.
CTCTAAATAAATGTAGTATTCAAATAGAGAATGAATGGGACATCCTGTGCTTTTATCGTTTACATTCTAGGTTGAGAAGGATACAAGCTGAGATGAAACCTTGCCGGGGAATTCCTCTTTACCGAACATGGTTGGGTAACTGCTGCGGTCAGCGCTGCTCACTTTCCGTTCCTGCAAAGAGAATACCCTGTTTGGCAGAATGGAATACCTTTCAGCACAACTCCTGGTGGAACAAAGTTACTTCTGTTATATTTAATAACTGGTCACGGAGATGTCACCAGACCTCAGAAACACTGTGGAACCATGAAGCTCTGCAAAAATATCTGCAGACTTTAAATCAAGAGTATCAAAGGGTTAGTCGGTTGCTAGGGGACTGTTCCCTTAGTGAACACAGTCGAAAGACTTTGGGTAAGAGGCACACTGAACTATCTCCACTCGCTGAGGCCTTTGAAGAATTACAAGAGGCCAGAAAAGAGATCCAGGATTTGGAGATGCTTTGTGCAAGTAGGTAGAGCCTCTGCTTTGTTTAGTTCGCTTTTCAAAAAAGGATCTTCTGGATTCTCCTTTTCCATTGCCTAGAGCAACCTTAGGAGGGTATCTGTGGCCCTGCCGTACCGCTCAACAAACTGGTTTTGTGAAGTCGGCTCACAACAAACTACAGTAGTAAAAATGCTACAAACCTTTCTCTGAAATCTCCCTTTTTGGGACTGTGTGCATTCAGAGATCGTAACTAATCAGGGTTTGATCACACCACAGTTTATTAAATGGGTGCAGGAGTAATCGGAATTTAATTTTTCAGGTTTTAGTTTACTGTAAGACAATTGGTATCATTTGGGGTCTTGGGCCCTCCTTTAACACCTGACGGGGACACGTGACATAGTTTGGATGTTTTTCTGTATATAGCCATCACTGTCCTTTTATCTGAGTGTCTGCCTTCCAAACCAGTTTGTCCTTTCTGCTTTTCCCCCCCTGTTGCCTCCTGTCCTCCTCTTTTCTGTCTCCATTTCACTTTCCCACCTTTAAAAAGCAAAGAAATGTAAGTGTGAAAGAAAGTGGAACTGGTGTTGTCACTTCTCTTAGCTCAGAGGATAATCTTCCAGATGATTGCAGCACTGTGAGATTCATGTGAATGGCTCTCTTGCGGTCAGCGAGACAGGAAAAGTAAGTCAAGGTGGTGGGAGACGTTGGGCAGTCTTGTTTTCCACCATCGTTGCTTGTCCTGGTCATTAGGAGAATACGGTGAGGACACCCTTGCACACGTAAGTGGCAGCATGGTGGTGTATAGTTGTCTGGAAAAGCTGCTGTTACTTTTTCTGCTCAAGAGTAAATAAATAAAAATAAGCAACGATATGGCTAGACTGTTGTGGGAGAAGGAAGAGGCCATGACCAGGTTGCTATACCTTGGCGCTCCCCCCCCCCCCAGTGTATTTACATGCTTAAGTCTATTCATCTAGCCGCATTTTAACTTTCTCTTGCAGCAGAAGCTAAAATGTCAGAGGCCTGCTGATACCCAAATATCTTATAATTTCATTTTGAGGTCTTTTCCCTCCAAATGTTGTATTAAACATCTTTAGCTGTGTGTGTAAATGTGCACAGTGAATCCTGACCACATGTTTGTGGGAGAAAGACAACGTGTGTATTCAGGAAAGGTGGACAAAAGTGAAATAAAACATGACAAGAGACTTCATGTAGACAATTTGCTTTGAACTAAATGAAACTCTTCAGTAGCTGCTTTTACTGGTAGAAAAAAAGTAAGAATCCAGTAGCACCTGTAAGACTAACAAAATTTGTGGCAGGGTATGAGCTTTCGTGAGTCACAGCTCACGTCTTCAGATATGTGAGCTGTGGCTCACAAAAGCTCATTCCCTGCCACAAATTGCTGCTGGACTCTTGCTCTTTTCTACTGCTACAGACAGACTAACATGGCTACCCATCTTGATCTATCTGCTTTTACTGTTGACCTTAGAGTTAAACACCCCAGAAGAGAAACAGCTGATAGAACTTGCTGTAGAGGAAAAGGAAGCTGTCGACCAGAAAATCAGCACTCTGTGTCGAAAGGTGAGCGGGGGCTTGAGATGGGGTCAGGAAGGCGAATGGTTCAGTCACCATGTGTGCGGTATTCAGATCCTGGTGCATGCGGAAGAGCTGTTTTGCATGCACAGATTTGCACAAGAGTCTGAAAAGTGTCGATCTGGTCAGTCACCAGTGCATGGGAAACCAGCTGTCTGACCCACACACACACATATACAATGCTGTATAAGCTAACTATGTTAATGCCTTGTGAGCTTGGAGCAGGACACGAGCTGTTCTCATTTATCTGTCCCTGTGGATATGAACCTGATTTCTGTAGTGCTGTGTGCAGTTTTTCTGGTGCAGTGTATCTGGTGGATGTAGTTGGGTCAGCGAGTCATGAGGATAAACTGAAAAGATGATGGTGTGCAAGGTAAACTGTCTGAATAGCAGAGTAATGAAGTGGATTATCAAGCACTACAGGATACCCTGAAATAGGTATAGTGCAGGGCAGAGAAGTAAGAGCAGTTGAACTGCAGCATGAGCGTTTTTTTGTTTTTGTTTTTTACGCACAGGAGGTTGTATTACTTTAGTTTGTTCACCTGGCTTTTGAAAAATTCTGGGAGGACACAATGACAGCTCAGAGATCCATTTCATATGGTGACAGAGTGGGTGAAAAGTGGTGTTTTATATATATTCCTATGATTTTGTGTGAAATAGAGGAATGCCCAGAGATGATCATTTAACTTCACTTAAAATTATGTTCCAGACATTCATGAGAAATGTCTGCTCTCTTTGTCTTTTAGAACTGAGTATCAGTCAGAATTCCAGAAGACCAGCTGCAGTAGTAGCCTAAATATGGCTGTACTGTCCCTTCCTTTTTTGGAACTTTTTAATTGAACTTTTATACATACAAACGTAATACTTTTAAAGGCCAATACATGTGTAGCAGTGAATTCAAGTCATGATAGAAAAGGGTACTTGGTACAAAGCACAATGCAACAAGTTTCTCTCCAATATGCAGTACTAAAAAAGAAACAAGCAAAATGCAAATTTAATAATATAGTAACATCTTGTGGAGAATATAATTATTACAATAATTTGGCTCAATTAAATTGGATGCCATTTTCTCAATTAGAGGAGACCAGTTTCCAGAGAAATTAGAGCAAAGTTTGTGTTTTCCTGTCTCTGTTAAGGTATCTGAGATTCCCCCCCCAAATATTCCCATAGCTTGTTATACTACTTGATTAAAAGTGGTGGCTTAGGGCTCTTTCCACTCAGAAGCGATCACGATCTTAGCTACAGAGAAGAGGCTAGCGAAGAGTTCTTGCCAGATTTTTAGTATTTCTGAATCATGCCAGAAATTTAACAGAACAGTTACTCTATCAGTTGGAACTTCGTAACCTGTGATAATTTGTATCTGGCCAAAATCCTGATACCAAAATTTCATAATCACTGGGCAAGACCCCTAGCAGTGAAGGAAAGTCCCTTGTTTTCCACAGTTTCCAACAAAATGATGAATTATTAGGATTCGCATGATTACTATTCCTTCTGATGTGTTGTTCTTTTTCAGCTTTCTCAGATCTTGATCCCAAGAGAAAAATATGACAACTGTGATGCTGTATTAGAAGTGACGTCTGGCAGGACAACGGGAGGTCAGCAAAGTCCATCATGAGTAAAGGTTGTTACAAACCACTCTCCAGGTTTCACAGGAATTTGCTTTGCATTTTTGTTTTGACAGATGGCTTGTTCTAAATCATTGTTATGACTGAGTCTAAGATGGATGGTTCATGAAAGCAGCAAAACCAGGTTATCCACAAACTAGGCAGGGGCTTCTGGGCACACACACACACACACACCCAGCTATGCAGAAACTTACTTGGCGAATTGACACAAACTAAAAAGCTCCCCAAACAAAATGAAACAAACAGAATCCCCACCACCACCAAACCCCCCAGTGAGATCTGTGCATGCTTCAGCAAGCACAGAATGTTGGGATTTGGGTAATGGGATGGGGGGGGGCAGAGAAGTAGGAAAGGACTCCGCTGCAAATGAGGGAGAATTCCCTAACAAATTACCCAGTAATCTGGAATGGAGGGGAAATTAGGATTGGGGAATGAATGTGTGTTATTAGATTTATATATTTATTTACTTTCGATTTCTATTCCGCCCTCCCTGACTAGCAGGCTCAGGGTGGATTACACTCTGCAAAACAACACACTAAAAACTTACATTTTACAATTTTAAAACAACCATATAAAAAAGTGCAATATAAGTATTTAAAAAGGTACAAAAAGCAGCGCATGAGTAGTCAGTCCGTTGGATCCCCGGCCTCCCCTCCCCCCTGCCCCAGTTCTCCACTTCGGGCTGGTGTGGAGGTGAAAATACTCTGATTCGGGGCTGGAAGAGAAGCTTCCCGCTAAGCCTTGAACTGCAGCACCCGGGCAGAATATTGCTGGATTGCTGGCTAGAGGGGCAGGAAGTCAGTCCTGCAGGCTTGGTGTCTTGTACTGTTCCATTTCACGTGGAGAGTTCCTCCTTTAGCTCCTTACTACAGTGTGATGTAGTCTCAGACTAGGATCTGGGAGACCCTGGTTCGAATCCCGCCTCTGCCTTGGAAGCTTGCTGGGTGTCCTTGGGACAGTCACAAGCTCTCGGCCTAAACTGCCTCCCAGGGTGGTTGTGAAGATAAAGGAGAGGAGAATGATATAAGCTGCTTTGGCTCTCCATCAGGGAGAATGGTGGGGTATAAATGAAGTAAATGTTTTGTCAATCTAATAGTGAACTTAATAGTTGAGAGTGTTGATCAGAAAAGGAGCGAAAAGGGCCTGACGGCAGACAAGGGTGGACTGTCTGCATTCTCAGGAGACTCCTTGGGTACGCAGGAAAAGATTGGTTCATTAACTTAAAGAAACACATACACACACACGCCCCCAACAGCCTGGTGACGATGGAGCCTGCTCCTCATTCTCAACACTGAGTGTGGTTGAAAGTCAGTTGTGTGGGTGGGGAGGCAGGGGGGAGATGCCAGGCCTGGCTTGCCGATTCCCCTGAGAGCTTATCTGTCCCGGAGAGGAGAGGGAATTTCCTAACGGTGTTCCCTCACCCCACATACACACCATGCGTCCTCACAGGGTTGTAATTCTTCCTAATGATGTTTATCTGAATTGGATTATTAATTCCAATAATAGTAAGAATGGTACACCACTCATACTGAAAATTCAAAAACAATTCTTTGTTTTAGGAGACATTTGTCAGCAGTTTACGCAGGAAGTGTTTGAGATGTACCAGAGCTATGCTGCTTTCAAATGTTGGGCCTTTGAAATCCTGAATTACACTCCAGCTGAGTATGGTATGTCCTTCCCAGGCTCACACCTGCTTTCCAAGATTTCATCTTGTCCCTTTTCCCAATAAGTAATGTGTGTTGTTTTCCTTGCAAGGTGGAATACACCATGCAGCCGCCCGTATTTCTGGAGACCATGTGTACAGGCATTTGAAATATGAAGGAGGTACGCACAGGGTGCAGCGAATCCCCGAGACTGGTTTATCTTCAAGAATGCAGCGGATCCACACAGGGACCATGTCAGTTATTGTCCTCCCCCAGCCAGAAGAGGTAAATCTTGAGCAATAAGTTCAGCAGGCTTGTATTCTGTGTCTGTCTATAAAACCTTGCTTCTGATAGTATGTCTGTTTTTTGGCTTTTCACCCTTGTTGCAGGTTGTTGCAAACACTTCTTGCTGTTTGCAGAGAGATGGCTCCTACTCTTGCTTAGGCTGACCCTGTTCAATACATAACTGATTGCATCCCCTAGGATTTTTTCCTGCAAGAGTTGAGTTCTGTCTTCCTTCTTGTATAGGAGGCTGTTGGGTGAGATTGTACGAACATGGCAAATCTGGTCCCATCTAGCTGCTCCAAAGGGGAAGGCTGCCCTTCCTTACTCAAGCACCACCAAACAAAAAGATCAACCAAGAAAATGCAGGCCCAGGGCCCAGACTTGGCCATGGTTCTTCTCCAGCTTCCATTATGGTCAGGGCTTCTTTTCTGGGGAAAGAGGTAGTGGAACTCAGTGGGTTGCCCTCGGAGAAAATGGTCACATGGCTGGTGGCCCCGCCCCCTGATCTCCAGACAGAGGGGAGTTGAGATTGCCCTCTGCGCCGCTCGGCGGTGCAGAGGGCAGTCTCAACTCCCCTCTGTCTGGAGATCAGGGGGTGGGGCCACCAGCCATGTGATCATTTTCAAGAGGTGCCGGAACTCCATTCCACCGCGTTCCAGCTGAAAAAAAGCCCTGGTTATGGTACAACTGACCACCTGTGTCTCTGTTCAAGGAAGACTTGTGTCAGATGATGGGAACAAAGCTTAGCAGGAAACCAAATTGGCCCATCATGGAAAGATACATATATTTAAAAAACCAACTGGCTTTCCTGTCGAGACTTCATATCTGGTAGTAAAACTCATTTCTCTTAAGGTGAAGATCAAAGTAGAACCAAAAGATCTGCGTGTAGATACATTTCGAGCCAAAGGGGCAGGAGGACAGCACGTCAATACAACAGACAGTGCTGTGAGAGTTGTACACATTCCTACAGGTAAGTATCTTTATACTGAACAAACAGGAATAGGCTGCAAAGTCTCCCAGCCAGGAATGGGACTGAAATGCTCACTTGCTTGCGTTTGTTGAACTTGCCAACTCAGCTAGATTTACTCTGTGTTGCTATGTAACTTTTCTCTGCAGAGGAATGTTGTTCTTAAGAGCATTGTAAAATATAATGTAACATTGTTTAATTTAAAAAAGAATGGAAGACACGGTGATTTGTAGATGGCGACCAAAGCTTCATAGTATGTGTGTGTGTAAGCTTTTGCTCTCCAGAGCATGCGTTTTTCTCCTTTTTATCAGAACATAGGGAAGTAGCTTTCTTGAGTTACAAAGACTTGTGCTTGGAGATTTTTGATGGAAGTTTTCTCAAATTCTGAAGGGTTGACTGTTGAGTGCCAACAGGAGCGATCTCAGCTAATGAATAAAGAAACGGCCATGCGGATGTTGAGAGAAAAGCTGTACCAGCAGACCATTGAGAGAGAGTTGAGCCAGAAGACCAGTGCTCGGAAGCTGCAGGTGAGTGTTGTGATTCTTCAGATTTTTGTCCATTTATTCCTTTGTGTAGGGATGGAGCTGCTTGTCCAACGCAGAGAATGGAAGGGCATTGCTGATACTTGATAATAGCATATTTTACACTGGAGGACGAATAAGGGAGTGAACCTGAGATGGTATAACTGGTGTTGTTTGGGCCGGTGAGTGTGTTGTCAGAGCATATAGGGGTTGGAAAGTACATTATTGTGAGTGAGAAGTTGTTTAAGTTTGTACCCTGAAAATCTTGATCTCTAAGGTGCCACTGGACTCAAATTGTGCTGTTTCACATTCTCCTGTATTCACCGTTTGGAAAGAAATGTCCTTCATGTAACAAATGGCAAGGAACAGGCTCCTTTCCCCAGCCTCAGACAGACACACATATAACCCACCTGTGAACTGATCGGAATGCATCTCATTTGCAGTCTGTGCACAGCTACCCTGGCATGGCAACTCACGTGCACTGCCCTTGCACTATGGAGCGAGCATGCATGCACCACCCGTCATAACCAACCCGGCTCACTGTACCGTGCGCTGATTTTAAATTTCTGCTGCTAGGAGGAGGGCTGAGCTCACCTGGCAGGTAAATATTAGTAGATTTCCAAAATCAAACTGGAAAGCACGGGCTGTGTGTCACTTCAGTACAGTGGTTTTCTATGTGGTGCACATGGGTGCCATGATACTCACTGGTGTGCCTTCTAGTGTCCATTTTTTTTTTGGACAGATCACCTTTCCCCGAAAACTTTTCCTTCTCCAAGCCAGAAGCCAATCTTGGCTTTCCTCCACGGGCACAGGAAGTGCTCTAGAAGACCCAGGAGGCATTTCCTTTGGCTCTGTGAGAAGACCCCTTCAGAAAGAGCTGCCAGAAAGATGTTTGTCTTGGAACCTCCCAATGTTTTGTGCTCTATGGCAGCCATTGTGTGATTGGCCCTTCATGGCAGCCATTTTGTGGTGGCACCTTTCTCAAGGCTCAAGAGAATCGGAGGCCCCTGTTCTAGTGTTTCTCCCTCTGTGCAGCTAAACCTCTCATTGGTGATAACCAAGTCACTGTGCATGGACTACATACCTCATGGGGATAGATCAAGATGGGTAGCCCTGTTAGTTTGTCTGTAGCAGTAGAAAAGAACAAGAGTCCAGTAGCACCTATAAGACTAACAACATTTGTGGTTGGGTGTGAACTTTCGTGAGCCATAGCTCACTTCTTCAGGAAGCTCATACCCTACCACAAATTGTGTTCGTCTGCTACTGGACTCTTGCTCTTTTCTAATATCTCATGGGGTTCGGGGGCAGAGGGCAGCAACAATGAGGCAGAAATCCTTCTGGAGCACCCCCAACTTCAGCCCCCACTGTGTCCCCGAGCCTTGTTCTGAGCAACTGTTTTGGATCAGTTTCCAGTGGGTCTGCAGTAGAAGAGCAAGATACAGGTCCAGTAACACTTTAAAGACCAACTAGATTTCCAGGGTGTGAGCTTTTGAGAGTCAAGAGCTCCCTTCGTCAGGTATGTATCTGAAGAGATGAAGGAGCTTTGACTCTCGAAAGCTCATACCCTGGAACTCTGTTTCTGGATCAGAGTCCCTAAGTAGTTCGCTTTTACCAGCTAATTTTCTAGAACTTCCTCTCGAGGATGTTTGCCTGTGCCTAAAAGATCATGGCACAAGTAAAGGCGAGGTCTACTGTTTAGGCAGGTTTTTGGAGGTGACTGCGGTGGTGGGAAGGTTTATTCCACAGCGGCTCCTTTTGGGTCATTTGCAGTTTTTACCATTGTGTGATGACCCCCCCCCCATGATTTTGAATGGCTCAAACACCAAGGGAAAGACTCTACCTGATGGAAGGCACACCTGCTTGCTTATCAGAGCCTGCCAGTAGTGGTATGGGGTCAACTCTGCAAGCTAAAAAATTTGTATGCGACTCGAAGAGGGCCCCCTCCCTTTTTGTAAAAGGAAAAGAAAGGGTTTTTTTAAAAAAACTTCCTTTTGAGTAAGTATGGTACAATTAGTTTTTGTAATAACTAGTAAATTGCAAAGCATTTTGTGAATTAAGAGTACTATATAAAAACTGACCCTAAATAACATAGATAAATAAGAGCAAGATTTGGGCCCACTGCAGACCAACATGGCTACCCACCTGTAAATAAATAAGTATTTTCTTATAACCGTGCATATTTAAAATGAGTGATACTTTCTGTACAATAAAATTAATTCTATAGTGTGGAAAATGTAGAATATTTTGACCTGAAGCAATAATAGTGAAACAAAATGTTATACATCGGGACTACAGAAGCAGTGGCTAAAAATACTTATTTTTAATTTGGACACTAAATGAAACATTTTTTTTTATAGTTAGGAACAAGAGCCCAGTCAGAGAGAATTCGCACATATAACTTCACCCAAGACAGAGTCACTGACCACCGAATCTCCTACGAAGTACGCAATATCAAGGTATGTATTAAAATAAGGTATTCTTCTAATGCCCTGACCTGGATGGCCCAATATTGCCACATCTTGGAAGCTAAGGAGGGTCAGTCCTAGTTAGTACTGGGATGGGAGAACATCAAGGGGGTGCAGGGCAGCCACCTCTGAACGTCTCGTGCCTTGAAAACCCTATGAGGGGTTGACACTCCTGGTTAATATCTCATTTTAATCTGTGGGGAAGGACTCTAGATCCAAATAAGATGGCACCAAAGAGTGTTTCATTGGCACTGAGCAATGGGTCTTCATGTAAGCTTGAGGAGTAAACCCCCAAGCACTGACCCATGTATCGGGGGTGGTTGTTTATGAAGGGGCACTTTAGGATTGCTTGGATCTCTACAGTCCGTAGCAGCTTCCTTTTCCTCCCAGTTTGGTGTTGTAGTTAAGAGCGGCAGCAATCTGGAGAACTGGGTTTGATTCCTCACTCCTCCGCTTGAAGCCAGCTGGGTGACCTTGGGTCAGTCACAGCTTCTAGGAGCTCTCTCAGCCCCACCCACTTCACAGGGTGTTTTGTTGTGGGGATAATAATGACATACTTTGTAAACAGCTCTGAGTGGGTGTCAAGTCATCCTGCAGGGTGGTATATAAATTGAATGTTGTTGTTGTTGTTATCTTTTGCTAGGAATTCCTGAGTGGCAAGGGGCTGCTGGAGGATCTGATCAGCAAGCTGTTGGAAGCAGCAGAGATGGAGGCTCTGGCGGAACTCTTGGACCACAACTGTAGATCTCTACAAGCAGACCCCTGATCTGTATTAAAGAAACAAATACACTGTTCTCTCTGATGCTGTCAGGGCTTTATTGTTTCGTTTGACTCCATTATGCTTTGGATGCCTTTTCATTTTGAGTATGTTGTTCAAATGGAAATGCTTGGTAGGTTTTAAAAGATGTGATTGGGTTTGAGCCTGTTGCAGACAGGCTGTGCAATTGGGGTTGGGGGGGCTGAGTAATCAGAGGCAGAAAAAGAGTGTCTTGGTCCATGGAGGACTCCATCTCGGCTTCTCCTCATGCAGAGACTCCTCTTGTATGGAAAAGGATATTCTAGCCTGCATACTCTAGAATATACTGTGCAAAAAAAGGGAACTCGGGCAGCTAGGCAGAATACCAACCCATTTCCAAAATGTAGTAGTTGGTGTGTATGCCCTAGTCAGGTTCCAAAAAATGTTTTAGTTCTCTACCTTTCCAGGTTTATTATTTGAATATTTCTAAACATAAAATTGGTTAACATCTTAAAGTATAAATCCAAAAAAGTTACCAGAACTCACAGAAACACTGTACTAACCCATAATGCAAGGAGCTCCAGAATGAACTGACTAGTTGTTTAATAACAACAACAACATTCAATTTATATATGGTGGTATATAAATTGAATGTTGTTGTTGTTGTTATTCTTAAAATTCAGGACAACTTAACACCCTCTCAGAGTGGTTTACAAAGTGTGTTGTTGTTATCCCTACAACAATCACCCTGTGAGGTGGGTGGGGCTGAGAGTGCTCTTAGAAGCTGTGTGACTAGCCCAAGGTCACCGAGCTGGCTTCAAGCAGAGGAGTGGAGAATCAAATCTGGCTATCCAGATTAGAGTCCTGCTGCTCTTAACCACTACACCAAACTGGCACAAAGATTGTAAAGATTTTGGTTTTGCAGTTTGAAGTTCTGAAAAGGAAATCTAATTGTCATGTTGAAAAACGTATCAAGTTCAGGAGAACTTTGTTCACTCGTTGAGCTGGAGACTTCTAGGTGTTTCTTTGACCCAGCTGGTTTATTTTCTTAAGCCCTTCTTTGTTGTTGATAGTCTTGTACACAGTAATGAGAAAGGGGAAAGCCGAAGGCAGCTCCACACGGTTACTTAGCTTCTGATGACCCCAGTGAAGGCACCGAAGATAATCAGCAAGATCTTTCCTCCCTGACCGTTCCAGAGCATCTCGGAGCAGTTTTGTCTTGTTCAGTTTGTTCCATGACCGTTCATACCTGCATGTGAATGGCAGAAAGTGGCATGCTGTGATTGCTGAAAGAAACTCCACTGTTTAAACAGTCTTCAAAAGTTGGTTGTTGTGGGTTTTCTGGGCTGTATTGCCGTGGTCTTGGCATTGTAGTTCCTGACGTTTCGCCAGCAGCTGTGGCTGGCATCTTCAGAGGTGTAGCACCAAAAGACAGATATCTCTCAGTGTCACAGTGTGGAAAAGATGTTGGCAGGTCATTTATATCTACTCAGGAGGGGTGGGGTTGAGCTGAGTCCTCCTGTAAGAGTTTCCCAGGGTGTGGAATGCTAATGGCGTGAGGCTTCACTGTATCCTGAGGAGGTTCTTTTGCATATGGATTGGTGCTTGATGTGCTAATCTTCTCTGCAGGGCTATTGTCGGGTGTAGAGTGTTTTGTTAGCCTGGTGTTTTTCAGAACTGGAAACCATGCTCTGTTCATTCTTAAGGTTTCTTCTTTCCTGTTGAAGTTTTGCTTATGCTTGTGAATTTCAATGGCTTCCCTGTGCATTAGGAGCCATAGGGAGGAAGAATTGATGGGGTTTTTGAATCATCTCAACAACATCCACCTGAACATACAATTCACAATGGAGAAAGAAATCGAGGGAAAACTCCCATTCCTGGATACCTTGGTCATCCGCAAAGCAAACTTTCAGTTAGGTCACAAGGTCTACAGGAAACCAACTCACACTGATCGGTACTTACACAAAAACTCCAATCACCACCCCTGACAGAAAAGAGGCATAATGAAAACATTAGTGGATTGTGCAAGACGGATATGTGAGCCGCACTTTCTCAATGAGGAAATTAATCATCTAAACCACGCACTTCAGGCAAATGGCTACTCCAGAAATGAAATCAGAAGAGCAATCAAACCCAGGATGAATCAAACAACCAAGGAAAAACAGTCTCCTACAGGAAAAGTGTTTTTGCCATATATCAAAGGAATTACTGATCAGATGGGAAAGCTTATGAAAAAGCATAACCTTCAAGCAGTATTCAGACCCACCCAAAAAATACAACAGATGCTACGATCAGCAAAAGACAGTAGAGACCCCCTCACCTCTGCAGGAGTATACCGTATACCCTGCAGCTGTGGACAAGTGTACATCGGGACCACAAAGCGTAGCATCCAGACAAGAATAAAAGAACATGAAAGACACTGCAGACTTGGACAACCTGAAAAATCAGCAGTGGCTGAACATAGCCTAACTCAAACAGGGCACAGTATCTTATTCCAGGACACCAAAATACTGGACAACACTTCCAACTACTTTGTCAGACTGCACAGGGAAGCCATTGAAATTCACAAGCATAAGCAAAACTTCAACAGGAAAGAAGAAACCTTAAGAATGAACAGAGCATGGTTTCCAGTCATGGAAAACACCAGGCTAACAAAACACTCTATACCCGACAATAGCCCTGCAGAGAAGATTAGCACATCAAGCACCAATCCATATGCAAAAGAACCTCCTCAGGATACAGTGAAGCCTTCCGCCATTAGCATTCCACACCCTGGGAAACTCTTACAGGAGGACTCAGCTCAACCCCACCCCTCCTGAGTAGATATAAATGACCTGCCAACATCTTTTCCACACTGTGACACTGAGAGATCTCTGTCTTTTGGTGCTACACCTCTGAAGATGCCAGCCACAGCTGCTGGCGAAACGTCAGGAACTACAATGCCAAGACCACGGCAATACAGCCCGGAAAACCCACAACAACCATCGTTCTCCGGCCGTGAAAGCCTTCGACAATACAGTCTTCAAAAGTACTTGACCAAGTAGCAGTTGCTGTGATAACGCTAAAGTTTCCCTTTCCTGATGGAATTTAAACCAAACCTCTTTGCTTCCACCCCCCATTTTCTCCATAAGAATTCCCAGTATGATCTCTGCATCATAAATCTGAAGAAGTGAGCTGTGGTTCATACTGAAAAAAGTTAGTTTGTCACAGCAAAAGAGAACAAAAGTCCTGTGGCGTTGTCAGACTGACCTGGCTATGCCTTTGAACAAAGGTCACCCAGCAAAGTCGCATGTCAAACCTGGTCTCCTTGGCTGGGAGATACTTCTGTTGGCAGGATGCCGAACTCTCACTGCAAATTGTGGCTGCTGGTAAAATGCTTTTGCCCACTCTCCTAGTGCTCTGGTGAGAGTTACCCGTTTTCTAAAAATGCCTGCCTCCAGGTGGGCACATTCTCCTCCACCCCAATTTTAGTATTATGAAAGGGGCAACTAGGTTCTTCCTTCTTGCCTCTGAAGGATCAGGACTAGAACAAACACAGTAGAGCATTTGGGGGGAAACTTATTACAAGTGATGAAAAGTAAGGGATGGGACGTGCTCTGCCGAGGAAATGTAATGAGCAGCATCAGCCCTGTCTTGGTAGACAGGACAAAGGAGGGGATTCCATTGGCTGCTGAGCCTAGCTCCAGGGGGGTTCTTTGGCGAGCCGCCAGAGTTTTGTTCAACAAAGAACGGTGTCAAGAGCTAACCCAAGAAGGGGGAAGTACGGCCAACAACTGCGATCTGCTTACCAACACTCCAGCATTCTCTGGGCTTGAGCCGTCTTCTCAGGCGTAGCTGCATGAAACTGGCTTATCTCTGCACGATGGAATCCCAGCTCGCGGGCGACCATGGGCCATTCAAAACCCAGCTGCTTGCTCAGCTCTTGCACTGACTGGAGGTTGATGACCGCGTCCTAGTGAAGGAGGCACTTCCATGTTACCAATTTAAAGGTTCCACAGCTCTACCCTGGAGCAGTTACATTGGATTTGGGTCTTACCCTCCTACTTTTGCTTCTGCTGTGACCCCATGCTACAAGAGGCAGGGAGTTTTTTGGGCCAGCAGCTATATTCTTTGACTTTATCAAAGGATAAATCCTGTTTTGTAAAGCTGACGCTGACCACCTCCACGACTCATACAGAAATCTTCTATCAGTATTTGAGTCACAGTTCCTAAGGCCTTGAAGAGGGCAGCCCCCCACCCCGCCCCACCCCCGTTTTTCATTTGTGTGCCGCCTTTGCCTTTCTAATGTCTACCCAGAAATTAATAAAATCATGTAAAAATGTGGATGCTTGAGAGCTGCATGCTCAGTGGTGGAGGGAGAGGGATGTCACAAGGTTTGTGCTGCCTGTAGCAGCGACTGGCCAGCTTGTGCACCTTGCCAAATCCTTAGCAGAGCCGGCATGAAGTCCCGCTTGTGACTCAGGAAGGGCCTCTTCGACTGAAACCTGAAGAGACTGAGGTGGCTCTGGCTGCCTGGCTTCATTTCCCACTCTGCTGTCCTCAAACTTCGATTTGGAGGAGGGAGGAAACACATGAAAGAGGATCCCTGCAATCGGGGGAGCCTGAGGAAGGATAAGCCAAAAAAGGCCCAGGAGCAAGGCCACAGCTTCTGCTTAAGGGAGAAACTCTACAGAGGTAAGAAGACACCAGGCCAAAAGAGCGGCAGCATCAGCAGCAGCACCTCCCTCCCCTTCCGCCGGCGCCACTAGAGGGGTAGGGCGTATACTCTCCACGCTTACCCAGAGGTATGCTCCTGCTCCACTCATAAAAGAGAGGTACAGTGGGAGAAAGAGCCAAGCTGGGGGGAAAGGCTCTATTAGCAATTGTTAATCTCGGTTATGCCAATAAAGGTTCTGTCTTGGAATTGTTAATCTTTTCTGTTAAGAATCCAGCTTGGATGTGGAAACCTGTGGTGGTGTAGTGTTGTTTTATATTTTTTTAGAAGGGCATATTGTGGCGGTATCTCAGCTGGAAAGCACACACACACCTGCCTCTGTGTGTGTGTGTGATGTGCTGTCAAGTTGCTTCCAATTTGTGTCAGTTTGATCAGGATTTTTTAAGTAATGTGAAAATATGTAATTCAGCTTACTACAGGATCTAGAAGTGAATGCTCTTTTTGTTTTCAGAAAGACAAAGCTACTGACTCTCTTAATAAAGATCCTAACATATGCCCCCTAGGCAAGAGGGATCAGGTAGTGTCAGAGAATTACCATCTGCTTGCAACACAAACCATGTTGGTTGTTGAGTCTCTCAAAATAAATGAGAAGCTTTTTTTTTTGTTTTACTTCTTCTGTTCAGTGTATTATGCAATAAACCTAAAGGAACTGTTTCTCAGGAAGACAAAGTATAAAGAAGTCCAGAGCAGGCGAGAGCTGGGAAATATACATAAGACAAGAGAAAGTAATCCATTTATTCCTGACTGTTAACAGTGTTGTGCTGAATACCTATCCTTTTCAAGGACATATCTTCAACGGGGGTAACAAATGGACAGTGAAAAAATGTCTAGGAACTCTGTTAAATAGGCATCTTATGACAATAGATTTGCTTTATATCAATAGAATTTCAAGCCCGGCCAAAATGATTAAACTAGTCCTTTTTTTCACAGTACTAGATTTCCATCCTTAATATTGGCAAGGCAAGATTGGTTAAAGAAATATGGCATTGTGACACAAAGATAATTTAACAGTACTAAGAGAACTTAATTGCTGCTCACTAAGAATCCGTTAAGGTACCCTAGGTCCTCAACATTTTCAAGCTAGAAAACAAATCACCAAGTCATAAAAGGATTTAACATACATCCTCTCCTAGGAAAACAGTAAAGAAAAATAATAATACAGCTGAAACTTCTTTAGCTGAACCTTTAATGGAACAAGGCCTCCATACATTATTGGAAACAGATGATGTGGAAGCAAGATTTTTATCTTCTTTTAAAGCACAGCCAGAATTAGATCAAAATAATATTGTCAGTAGGATCCAAGAATTACAGCTGATATTTCAAAGGGCCTCAAAAAATACTGTCAAAAAAGAGCCTTTTGGACAAATAAACTCTTATTTTAAATCTTGTGAGCCTGTTCTGCTAGAAAAATCTAAAAAGAAGATTATGGCGTTCCATAGCAATAGAGGCGGGATTATTCCTTATTTAGTTAGAAAACCTGCCCGTGAAGCCTCGCAAGGGATTGCTTTACCAACTAGACTGGATACTTCAGAATGACGCCATGCTAGTTCTAATATAAACATTCTGTCGAATGTGGCATTTTTATCTTTTTTTGATACTATACTATTGCAGGAGAAATGGATATCTGACGGTATATTTCTCCAAAGATTTAAGATCTGCTCATTATGAGCATCTAAGGAGGACAAAGGAGGAAGATTGAGTGGAGGGGTTGCATGCCTGGTATCTGCTAGGTTAGCCGCTACTTTACTAGAAATTTTAAAATGTAGTCCTTTTGCTGTTGCTATATTGCTATGAATTAACAATCCCTAAAACATCCTATCAGTGACAGCGTTGCTCAGGTCTTGCAAACTGGATGTGGTGGTTTCCCTTTTTGAGTCAAATCTCACCCTAACCATTATCTTTAGGTAAACGTACTAAGCTCTCCGCTCCCATCTACCATGTAGGGATAATGAGAGTCATGGGACAGAATGTGAATTAGTGGTAGAATGCCTATGTTGTATGCTGAAGGTCCCAAGTTCAATCCTCAGCACCTTCATTTTTTCTTTAAGGATCATCCAGGAAAGGGTGTGCGAAAGGCCCATCTCTGCCTGAGATGCAGACAGCTGCTGCCAGTTACGGTGGACCAGACTGGCCACGAATGCTGAATCCTCAGACTCTGCATTAGGTGGCCTCAAAAGTTTGCAATATTGGCCTACCTTACAGAGCTGGTGTAGGGATGTGTTTAAAAAATTATGAAATGCTTTTAATACTCTAAAGTGCTCAGTTCTAGTACATTGATGGCAGCATACTAATATGCAGTATACACATCCCCAAAATATTTAATAATGCTTTGAATTAGAAGTGTGTGTGAGATTCAGAACCTGTGGCTTGAAGCAAGTAGAATGGAACTTACCTCTTGGGCTTTGTTTGGCATTCTTAATATAAATTCCTCTGGGGCATCCACTTTAGTTCTAATGAGAAAGCTGTTAATAAAGAAGCGATTTCAAAAACAATATATTTGTCCATCCCGACTTAGTATTTTTGATAGTCTCCGAAACCCAAATGATCTTGTCACCCAAAACAGAAACCATTCGTTTATTCCACTAATGCGGTTTTTCAAATGGGAGTCCATATGAAGGATTAGATTCTGTGTCTTTCTTTTTTCTTTTCCTTTGCTTTCTCATTTATCTGCTAGGAATTGTTTTAGGAAGAGCTTTGGGTCGGGCTGTGAGAAACCCGATTTCAAAATCCTCTGGATGCTCATCCTGAGGCATACCCACTTGGAACTCCATCCCATCTGCTGCCATATAACTCACTTCATGATAAGCCTGCCAAGCTGCCCAGGGCAGGAGTCTTCAGGCAAGCAACCCTCTCCCAGCCCAACATCCTTCATAGGATTAACACTCTGAATGGTAGGAAGAAAGAAGGGCAATAAAGAGTGAGAGAAATGGATTCTACTAAAAAAAATGTTCTCAAATGGACATCAGACCTCTCCCCACCTACAGAAATCACAACCAACTTGCTCTTACCTTGCTTTTTACTCAATAGATGCTTTTCTTACTTCCTTCAGATGTGTTTAAAATAACTATTTTAATAATTCAATTCTATTAGTAACTCAAAATATAACGTTCAATGTGGGTACCTCGACGAGGCAGCAGCTCTCTAGGAGTATATTGTGTTAAGCAGTATCTACAACAAACCCTCCAGTTAATGTTTAAATTAACAATTTTAACTCAGAGCAATTTGTTACTCATGAATAAATCTGAAAAAAAAGTTATTTCCTAGAAACTGTTCTAACACAACGAAGTTTTCCCCCCCAGCACATGTGTGTAGCCTGCTCTGCTCATTGGACTGCAGTGTACAGATGCCTGTTTTTTAGAGGTTGGCTCAAAAGTATGTGTAGGGTTTTTCTCTGGCAATGGCATAATCCTCACCCCTGCTCCGGAATATTATTCTAAAGAAGTGAACTTGGCTTTGGTAATCTGAAGACCAATAAGATTGGTCTTCAGATTGGTCTTTGGTAATCTTAGACCAATAAGATTGTTCCAGTCTTCTCAGAAACTTGTGTGGAATGTACGTATCTCTTTAGGCTGTATCACTGGGGCATCTAATTTGTGGTTAATCTGTCTAGGGTACACCCAGGCCCTGATCTGAGATAGCACATTAAAGACTGAGAAAAGAAAGGAATCCTGCTATATAACAGGCTGTGTTCCTGACAAGTCATTTCCTACCCTGGTGCGCCTCCAGAGGATGCTGCCATGGAGGGAAGCCCAGAGGAAGCATCCCGTGCCTCAGTGCTCTGGGGGCGGGGGAGGTATGGCGATGGGATGCAGGCCAGGAATGGAAGGCCACGGAGACGTGGTAGGGCTCGATGTCCTTCCAACCTACATCCCATCCTGAGGCATGCTGGTTGTGGGGCTAGGAAATTGAATCACCTCCCTCCAGCACTGCTGTTGTGTAATGCCAGGTCCATTAATAACAAGACCAAAACGCTGCAGGATTTCTTTGTGGCAGAAAATGTGGACCTGGTGTGTGTGACTGAGACCTGGGTGAGGGATGGCGAAACGGTTGCCTTGAAAGAGCTGGCTCCCCTAGGTTTCTTAGTCCTTCATCAGTCTCGGACGGATGGTTGGGGGTGGGTGGGGTGGCTATTCTTATTTGAGAGTCTTTCTCCTTCAGGCCACTCCCCGCACCAAAGATCACTGGCATTGATTGGGTTGGACTGACGTGGGAAGCTGAGGAAAGTTTGGCTATCTGCGTGGTGTACCGACCACCTGGCGCACCAGCAGCTACCCTGCCGAGCTTATTGGAGGCGGTGGCGGGATGGGCCTTGGAGCACACTAGGCTGCCGCCTCTTCGCAAGCTGTGGACCTAGTGTCTTCCATGGCAGAACTGTGACTTTCCCAAGTTGTTTCAGCCCCCAATTATATAATGCGGACCACACGCTGGATTTGATCTTTCGAATGGGGATTCATGTGGACCTTGATGCTATCAAAGCAGTGCCGTGGTCGGACCACTCTGTCCTGAAGGCTCATCTGGGGATACCAGCTCCCCCCTGCATAGGTGGTGAGTGAAATTATGCTCGCCCGCGGAGACTAATGGATCCAATTAGGTTCCAGAATGCTCTGCGGGATCCAATGCCCCCTAGCAGTTCGTTAGAGGACTGGCATGGCCGTCTCTCTGAAGCCATCGATGAAATCGCTCCCCATTGCCCTCTCCACTCCCGCACCAGACTAGCTCCTTGGTATACGGGAGCTGAGACGGCTTGAGCGAGGGTGGTGGCGAAGCCGTGATGAAGAAGCAAGATCATCTTATAGAGTGTTTATGAAAGCCTATGAAGTGGCTGTGAAGGTGGCAAAGAAGGATTACTGCGCCATCTCCATAGCGTCTGCAAGCTCACGCCCAGCAAAATTGTTTCAAGTAGTTCAGTCCGTGGTCTCCCTCTCAGAGGGAGACCACCAAATTGATAATTCGGATATTAGCTGTGAGGCTTTGGGGAGCTTTTTTGCAGATAAAGTCTTGTCTCTCTGCCGCCACCTGCCTGCCACGGTTGATGCAGTAAGAGAACTGGAGACCCCTTGGCCGTCCTCTGGGCCGATCTTAGATCACTTCAGTCTGGTCTCCCAGGAGGATGTTGACAGGATCCTGCAGCAGGTGAGGCCCACTACGTGCTCCTTGGACCCCTGCCCTTCGTGGCTGGTGAAAGCCAGTGTGGATGGGCTGAGGGCTTCACTGGAGGAGGCCATTATCAACTTATCTTTGAGCTCTGGAGTTTTTCCCGGGGCATTAAAGGAAGCCGTGATGAAGCCTTTCCTGAAAAAACCAACTTTGGACCCCACCAACCTGCCCAGTTACACTCCCGTTTCTGGGTAACGTGATTGAATGGGCGGTGGTGGAGCAGCTAAAGGCTTTCTTGGAAGATGCATCGGTACTGGACCCATTCCAGTCTGGCTTCCACCCGGGCCATGGGACTGAGACAGTGTTGGTTGCCCTCACAGACGATAATAATAATATTCGATTTATATACTGCCCTTCACGATGACTTAACACCCACTCAGAGCAGTTTACAAAGTATACCATTATTATCCCCACAACAAAACACCCTGTGAGGTGGGTGGGGCTGAGAAAGCTACAGAGAGCCGTGACTAGCCCAAGGTCATCCAGCTGGCTTCAAGCGGAGGAGTGGGGAATCAAACCTATCTCTCCAGATTAGTGTCCCGTGCTCTTAACCACTACACCAAACTGGCTCTCCGTAGACATCTAGATCGAGGCAGGTCAGCACTGCTGGTGTTATTGGATCTTTCGGCAGTGTTCAACAAGGTTGATGATGAATTGTTGACCCACCGCCTTGCTGATGTGGGGATACAAGGGACTGCCTTAAAGTGGCTTGTCTCTTTTCTCCATGGTCAGGGACAGAGGGTGGCGTTAGGGGAGACGGTATCTGCACACCAACCACTGGTATGTGGCATCCCCCAGGGGGCAATTCCCCATTGTTTTTCAATCTGTATATGCACCCCCTCGCCCAGCTGGCATGGAGTTTCGGACTGGGTTGTCACCAGTATGCTGATGACACCCAATTGTATCTGTTGTTGGACGGATGGCCTGGCTTTGCTCCAGAAGCCCTGATTAAAGCTTTGGATGCTGTGTCTGGTTGGGTGAAGCAGAGCAAACTGAAGTTAAATCCCGTTAAGACAGAGGTCCTGTACTTAGATCATGGGACTTTGGAGGGGGGGATCCAGCTTCCGGCGTTTGATGGTGCACCACTTGTGCCCGTTTCGCCAGTCAGAAGTCTTGGCGTGATGCTGGACTCCTCTTTATTAATGAAGGACCAGGTCACAGCAGTTGCCTGGTCTGCTTTTTTCCATCTTTGGCAGGCCAGGCAGCTTGCTCCCTATCTCTCGACCCATGACCTGGAAACAGTGATCCATGCTCATAGATGCAGAGGAGTTAGCCGTGTTAGTCTGTAGTAGCAAAATCAAAGAGAGTCCAGTAGCACCTTTAAGACTAACCAATTTTATTGTAGCATAAGCTTTTGAGAATCACAGTTCTCTTCGTCAGATGCATGGAGGGCAAGAAGAAACTGGTCAGATATATAGGTGGAGAGAAACTGGTCAGATATATAGGTGGAGAGGGGTGGGAGGAGTAGATGCAAACAGTAGCTTCTGATATAGAGATCAGTTTGCTTCTGTTAAGGAAGTCAGTTACTTCTGATAATGAAATAACCATTCATAGTCTCTATTCAATCCCAGCTTGACTGAGTCAAATTTACATATGAATTCCAATTCAGCAGCTTCCCGTTGGATTTTGTTTTTGAAAGGTTTCTGTTGAACTACAGTGACCTTTAAGTCCTTGATGGAATGTCCTGGTAGATTGAAGTGTTCTCCCGCTGGTTTCTGGACGTTGCCATTTCTAATGTCAGATTTGTGTCCATTTATTCTTTTGCTCAGAGGTTGGCTGGTTTGTCCAATGTACAGAGCAGATGGACATTGTTGGCACATGAGGGCATATATCACATTGGAAGATGAGCAGTTGTAAGAGCCAGAGACAGTGTAGTTGATGCCATTGGGTCCTGTAATTGTATTCCCTGGGTAGATATAGGGGCAGAGCTGGCATCTGGGTCTGTTGCAGGGCCTGGTACCTGTGCTGGTGATTCTGCTGGCCGATTCATGATTGTAAGTGAGAGGTCGTTTCAGGTTGGGGGGCTGTCTGTGGGCAAGGAGAGGTCTTCCACCCAGGGCTTCGGCTGCTCTGGGCAGGGGAGAGGAGGAGGAGAGGGAGCCGGGAGAGGGGAGGAAGCCGCAGCGGTGTCTACGGCTCTGTGTCTCTCGCTCCTTCCTCCTCTCCCCTGCCCGGAGCAGCTGAAGCCCTGGGTGGAAGACCTCTCCTTGCCTACAGACAGCCCCCCAACCTGAAACGACTTCTCACTTACAATCATGAATCGGCCAGCAGAGTCACCAGCGCAGGTACTTTCAGGACACATGTAACTCCACTCCTGCGGAAGCTACATTGGCTTCCCGTGGAGTTCCAGATCAGGTTCAAGGTTTTGGTATTAACCTATAAAGCCCTAAACGGACTGGGACCAGCATACCTGAGGGACCGTCTCTTCCCGTATACTCCCTAGAGGGTGCTGAGATCAGCCGGTAAGCACCTACTGGTGGTCCCTAGCCCTCTCCTCCCACCCAGGATCAGACGAGGACCAGGTGGCAATGCCCGCCCCCTGCCTTCACCTAGCTGGGGTCAGGAGCAGAGCAGATGACTATGCCTGCCCCCCACCATCACCTGGACCGGATCAGGTGTGGAGCAGGATGCCTGCCCTTTTTTCCCACCCAGGATCAAGCATGGTGCCGGTGTCAATGTCCCTCCTCACCCTGCCGGGATCAGGTGCGGAACAGGAGGCAATGCCCGCCCCCCTTCACCCAGCTGGGATCACACGCGGAGCAGGTGGCAATGCCGGTGCCCCCTTCAGCAGGCCGGCATCAGGCATGTAGCAGGTGGCAATGCCCACTTGCCCGCCCTCCCCTTTCTAGAGCCCATTGTATTTTTTCCCACAACGGGCTTTACTAGTCTTTAATAAGGAGAGAAGAGCTGCTAGCAGTGAGTACATGGGGAGGAACTGTCATGTTTGAATGTACCCATTCGTCCATGCCAATATTAAGTGCATAATCCAGAGATGCTTTGGTGTTGTACCTGGTCTTATGTAGTAACTGATAAGGACATTCCTTAACTTGCAATAACCACTTTCGCTTTCTCAGCCTCACAGCTGCGGACAATCTGTTCTTTTGATATTGTTCAGACTGGCCTTGAATGTTTCATTGCCCGGTGTCCTATCTGCTTAGTGTGGGAACTTCAGAAATGTTTCCCAGACTGATTCTGTACTTGTGGTCTAGGGGGGAGGAGGTTGGTTGATTATATTGTCCTGTAATAGCCTGAAGCTTTATTCCTTTCAATGAGAAGTGACCAGGCTCATCTGCCTTTTACTTCATGGACCAATCCTACGGACCAATGTATATGTACAAGACTGAATTCCTGAATAAAGATCATTTAGCCAATGACACGTGTCATGCTGAAGTGAACCAGGGATCTATCTGCCATAATCTGACATCCATAGTCTGACAGAAACACTGCTTCATCCTGATGAGGAAGATGACCAGCTAGTTTGATCTGGGGGAAGGTGGCAAAGAGCAGGGGTGTGTGTGCGTGTGTGTGAAGTAATCTCCAAAAGTGGGGCAAAAGGCTCAGATGCAGAACCAGCTACAAGCTGGGGGGACTTGAGATGCTTCTTCCGTAGGATCAGAGCCTGAGTGCGGATGCTAAGCTCAGTGGAGTGAGAGACTGGCTCAGGATGGTCCAACAAAGGCTGAGCAGTGGCTTTATGGCCTATGTCAGTGAAATGTACTCAGGCTGGTGATGGCTCAAGACTCACCCTAAGAGCTTGATTGAATTACGGTCAGGAATAGAATCATGATAGTTGGTTATTGTCCCAGCAACCTGGGTTGTTGATTACAGCTAGAAAGGAGAGGGGAGCTTGACTAACTCACTCCATAGACCCTTTATGCAGGTAGACTGCGTTCCGTTGGGAGTGCCCAAGAAGATCCTGGCATTCCCAACGGTCTCCTTTTGATATCAAGCTGGATATTTTATACAGGTTGCAGTGGCATCCAGGGGGACAGGATCACAAGCCTCTGGGCATCCCAGGGGGTGGCAGCGTTGCATGTATCATAACACCAAGCAGGCTGGATCTGACCATAAGGTAACTTTGTTGGGCTATACATATCATAAATTATCAAAATGAAGATCAGAAAACTAAATTTATTCTTCCTCTGCTTAAGCAGGATTTTATTTCTCTTGAAGCTAAATCTTCTTGGCTACTAAGAGATGAAGATAAACCAGTAACTTTGTGTATGGCTAAATTTTTGTTGGCTGCAGTAAAATCATGTTTTAACTCTGGCAATAAATTCTAAGTTTCCCTTTTAGTAGGTGGTGGCTCACTGTTTATGACTTTGGCTGTGAGAAGAGCCCATCTGGGCTCTGAGATGGAGCAGGAAAGGGAGCTGCAGCTAGAAGAGTACTGTTGGAATATACTTGGGAGGCGATGACGTTGACAGAAGGCCCCTTTCCAGTCACCTACATGGGGTGTGCCATGTTTGTTTTCCTCCTGGAAGAGAAGGCGGACTTCACTTGTCAGAAGTGTAAGCTGGTCAGGCTTTCAGAGAAGAAGATTCAGAGCCTGGAGGAGAGGATCACCACCCTTCAGGAAATCAAGGAGAGGATTTTATTGAGAAGAGCCTGGGGGGCTCTGCACAGGCATGAAGAAATAAGTCCAAGAGAAGAAGGAAGAGTTGATCTCCCATCTGAGCCTCCTCTCAGTTCTGCAGTACGAACCCAAAGACATGAACTAAGGTGACGTTCTGGCCCACTGGAGCTCAAGAATCGTTTTGAGGTGCTTGAGATGGTGACGGAGACGAGAGGGGAAGGAGAACCACAGAAACCTGGAAGAAGGAGTGAAGAGGGCATGGGGCTACACGGAAGTGGAAGAAAATGGAAGGCGGTGGTCATTGGGGACTCTCTGCTCAGGGGTACGGAACATCATGTGTCTAGGCCAGATCCCCTACTCCAAAAGATGTGTTGCATGCCAGGAGCCAGAATTCAGGATATTACAGACTGACTGATCAGTACCCGTTTGTGCTGATTCACGTGGGAACAAATGACACAGCCGCAAATACCATCACAAGAATTAAAGAGGACTATGAAGCTCTTGGAAGGCAGTTGAAGACAATGGGGGCACAGGTGGTATTCTCTTCTATCCTTCCTGTCAAAGGAATACGAATGCAAAGCGAGCAGACCATACTCAAGGTGAGTCGTTGGCTGAGGCGGTGGTGCCGACAGGAGCGCTTTGGGTTCTGGGACTACGTGATCAGTTTTCTTAGAGATGGCACATGATGGGCTTCACCTCTCAAGGTCAGGGAAGAAAATGTTTGGAAAGAACCTGGAGAGCTTTAAACGGATGCCGCAAGGGGAAGGGGATGATGAACAAGGGGATTTCAATGAAGAAGTGATAACAGCGGGGGCCCACCTGGGTAGGGCAGATCAAACAAAGGTACAAGGCTACAAGTGCCTATATACCAATGCCCGAAGTATCTTACTATATAATTGAGTAAGCGTATTTCAGACAACACACTTTATACCCCATCTTAACCCAGCTGGTATTAGGAGTGGAGCAGGTGGCAATGCCCGCCCGCCTTCAGCCCTAACATGAAAATAGTCCAACTGGTGAGAACTCAAATACTTTCCAGTTCCCGTTTCATACTAATACTTCCTCACGGGCGTAACTTTTATAGACTAAAATAAAATTAATATAATATGCAATGACTGTGTCTTTACTTCCATAAATAGTAATAGCACAAACGAAACTGGAATTGGAAATCTGTTAGCAAAAACCCGTCGGCTGTTTGAAGAAACGTTCAGCTCCAGTTCTTCTCCACCTGACCGATGTTTGTCTTTATGAAAATAACATCTATCCAAAAAAAGGAAGGATTATTATCTATTTCATTTCAGGCTTTAATCATTTAGGAAATTCTAAAATGATTCTATGACAATCTGCTGCTGTTATTCAAGTTCTGAGGTATCAACATTTTTGTCTTAATTTTCTATTCCAGTAGGAATAAGATATGAGCACAGGTGCCCTCATGAATGGAAAGATTCTGTCTGGAATGTTTCCTTAAAAAACCAAAATGGCCCTTACTGCTGCGCTGATCAAAGACAGCAGAGACTTGGTGGGATGACTCCCATGACTGGAATGTGCTAGTGGATGGGTATGAGTTGTTCAAGAAAAACCGAAGGGTAGAAGAGGAGGTGGAGTGGCGTTGTATGTGAAGAGAGGGCTTGATTGTCAAGAAGTTATGGAGAATGGGGCGGACAGCCCGGTGGTAAGCATATGGGTAGAAATAAGGGGAGGAAGGACAAAGGGTATTATTGTTGGAGTCTGCTACAGACCACCTGACCAGCGAGAAGAAATGGATGCTGCCCTCTTTGAACAGATTGGTAGAGTATCCAGACATCAGAACCTTGTAATTATGGGTGACTTCAACTTCCCCGATGTGTGCTGGGCGACAGGCTCAGCAAAGCGTCATGAATCACGCAATTTCCTGACCTGCCTGGCCGATAACTTCCTTTTTCAAAAGGTGGAGGAAGCTACAAGGGGCTCAGCCATACTAGACTTGATATTAACCAACAGGGAAGAATTGGTAGATGAGATGAAGGTGGTGGGGACCTTAGGGGGAAGTGACCATGTCCTCCTTGAATTCCAGTTGCTGTGGGGGGCCAAGGAAGTTCGTAGCCAGACTCGTAGGTTAGATTTTTGTAGGGCCAACTTCAATGAAGAGGCTTGATGAGAGTCATTCTGTGGGGGAGTGTGCTGGAAGGGAAAGGAGTGAGTGAAGGGTGGGCTCTTCTCAAACACGAGCTTTTGCAAGCTCAAGCCCTCACTATTCCAGCAAGACGGAAACATGGTAAGGGCTCCAAGAAACTGATGTGGATGCACAGAGAGCTCCAGAATAAGCTAAGGGAGAAAAAGGAAATGTTCAGGAAATGGAGAGAAGGACAGACCTCTAAAGAGGAGTGTATGAGGGTTACTAGGTACTGCAGATCAGCCATCAGAGAAGCAAAAGC
Organism: Eublepharis macularius; assembly: GCF_028583425.1. Lineage (NCBI taxonomy): Eukaryota > Metazoa > Chordata > Lepidosauria > Squamata > Eublepharidae > Eublepharis > Eublepharis macularius. Next base: position 4,951,530 of record NC_072792.1, read on the forward strand.
TCAACATGAGCTGGGTCTGGCCAGGGGGGCTCGCTACAATAAGAAAAACTTCTACAGATATGTGAGAAGCAAACGTAAGGTAAAAGAGGCAATTAGACCACTGTTGGGAGCGGAAGGGGAAACTGATGGAGAACAGAGAAAAAGCGGATAGGCTTAATGACTTTTTTGCCTCTGTTTTATCCCTGAAGAACTCAGGCACATCTAGAGATGGTAGTAAACACGACAGGACACCTGGGTTGCTAGTTGTCATTGTTGTGGTTGTGGAAAGGCACCTGGCTGTACTGGATGAATACAAATCCCCTGGGCTGGATGGTGTGGACCCAAGAGTGCTGAAAGAACTTTCCAGAGAACTTGCAGAACCCCTGTCCATCATCTTCAAGGCCTCCTGGAGAACTGGGGATGTGCCACAAGATTGGAGAGCAAATGTTATCCCAATCTTTGAGAAAGGGAAGAAGGATGACCTGGGAAACTACAGGCCAGTCACTCCCATGCACTGCTATGTCTCAACTCTGATCTCTTGCTTTCTCAGTGTCTCTCGACTTGATAGTACAGATATGTGAGACGTTCTCAGGACGAGTTCGCACCAAAAGTCCCGATTTACTGTTGAGAGGGGGAAGGAGCAAACGTGTGTGTTAAGAGGAAGGATTTTCCCACAGGTCACTATTCCTGTCAACTTGTTTTTACTGCTCAGATGCTTACCTTGCTTCTGAGTAATTCTACGGACATATCTGTGGAAATGATCTGATTTCTGAATAAAGCCGTTTAACCAAGAGTCTGGATTTCTTGCTACAATTGTACAGGAATCTATCTGCCATAGCCTGTCATTCATAGCCTGACAATGCACCAGGAAGTGGGGGAGAATCTAAGGAAGAACACACAGACTTCTGCTCATGGCAAGCAGTAAAAAGATCTTTATTCTGATGGAGGGGGTGCACAGAAATGTGGCTGCAGGGGTTAGTTACTTGAGACCTGGGCAATGTGTTATTAAGACAAAAACGGATTTTGTTTAAAAAGAAAACATAATTTGAGGGAAAAAGCAATCCAGTCCTAGCCAAAGAGGCGGCAGATCCTCATAACTGAACTGCAGACTAAAGTCCAAGATAGAACAAAGTGAATTTGTCCAAGCCTCTGTTAAGTCTAATGAATTAAGAATTGTCTGGTTATACATTCATATTTTTAACAGGATGACGACATTTCATCACCTTCTGTTAATCAGTTGTCTTAAGACAAACAGTACCACATAGCGGACTCCTATTTGGAAGGCAACCGCCCCCAGGGACTGAATACTTCCCCTTGAGCTCAATGATGCCTTCCCACTCAAGCGTGCACAGGACAAACAAAAAAAAAAACACCAGGAGTTCATACAACACAGGATGTAAAAATATATATATATATACATATATATTTACACAATTGCTTAAATGAAAATTTCCTTTGAGCAAACCAAAACAGTATCTGCAAAAAAACAAGAGATTAATCTGTACACAGGACACTTTTGAAGACTAAAAGCCTTGATTTCTGACCATCCTCTGGAAAGAAACTTTAAAAATATTTCCTCTCTTTGCCTCCACTGAAAGAGCAACCAGATAGTGCGGTTGAATTATCAGTGATCACTCAGTCTTTGCCGTATGTTTCTCAATTTTCCGTTTTCAAATTTCCGTTTTTTGAAAACTGATACCCCTGCTGTTGTGTCAGAGAGAGAAGTGACAGTTTTTTCCTTGAATATCAATTTAGCATCCTCTGGTACTTCTAGAACTGGGGCTGGCAGAGAGTCATTCTCTGTACTGGGAAGTTCCAAATCTACTTTTTCACTGAAAGAGAAAAGTTAGAAAAAAGTTTATTTAACAGCAGCAAGCATCATAAAATACTAAAACCACTTAGTGATTTGACAACTAATAAGGCCCTTTTAACAGAAAAGTTGCCGCATTTAATCAAATAAACAACCTGAAGTAATAAAGCATTGTCAATGACAAAACCATGTAAAAATGATGACATAGTGATCTGGGAGCAAGAGGCAGGGAAATTGGAAAAGATGCTGAATAGATTGCCACTGTCAAATTCCTGGGAATAACTTCTTTAACAAGGGGAAAACATTACTTTTGGCAACAGCTACCCTGTGTCTACAAAGTACAGTAAGAATACTTTAGGAAATGCTGAGCACAAATTCCCCTCACTGCGCGTCCTAATTTTGCTGTCCTAATGATCCTATTTCAAAAAGAAATGAAAAGTATCTTGGCGTGAAGTACTTATATTCAAAAAGGGTCTGTGTAAATGTTTTTCTTAACATTTATTACAGCATCTCAGGAAGAAGCCAAATGCATCAAAAAAGAAATAAAAGTGTATGTTCTGGTGAGGTTAAGTACTTTTCAAAGAGGAACCACAGCAGAGCACAATGACCCTGCTAAAGAGGATAGACTGAAGACAATCTCTGTTAAATTAAATGTTAGCATTAATAATACACTCCATGTGTACGGCTATCTCACTCCGCCTACAGCATGCAGAGACAATACTACCTGCAGGAGAGGCAAGCTTGCCTAAGCCCACCTGGGCAGTTCCTGGCTGAGGGGAGATTTGAAGTTGGGACTCCTCAGCTCACAACCACTCTTCAACCCCTTCCCCCTCGCCAAAAAGCAGTTCTCTAAGTAAAACAGCAATTTGCTTAAATTTAAGAAGCGTAAGCACAGCCTTCCTGGCTTTATCTGACTTACTAAGGGTCTTCCTCTTCAGTGATTTCCTCCCATTCGCCGTAAGGCTTGGCTGTGGCCGAGGCTGCCTGGGGCGTTCTTGGGGGAGGCGCTGCTCCACCCTCAGGCTCCACACTTTCTGGTTTCACTTCCTGCCATTCTCCATAAGGGCTGATCTTTTTCGGCCTGCAAGGCTTTGCCTGTCCTTCATCACTTTCTGCTTTCTGCTAAAAGAGAAGAAAACCATGCAACGCCTTCGCTTAGCACAACTCACAACCACACTCCTCCGCTCTTCAACTGAAGAATGGCCAAAAAACGAGAGACTGGGGATTGCTCTTCAACATTCACTCAGCAAAATACAATATGATTATCAGGAGATTCAATGAAAACAGATTCAATACAGATAGCAGAAAACAGTGAAAACTATCATAAAGCTGAAATTAGAAGCATACAGCTGGAAGGGACCCCATGATCATTGCTCTATGCCCAGAAGAAGGCAAAACCCCTTCAGGATTCCTGGCGAATCTGGCCTGGAGGAAAATTCCTTCCTGCCCCCAAAGTGGTGGTCAGTATTGCCCAGGGCATATATAAGGAAGGGCCACAAGAGCCCAGCGCCAGCTCATCCTGCCCCCACCCCCCACTCTCATGATCTGCCTTATGTTCATCTAAGTCATCTAATCAGCCCTGCTGTCAGACGGCCATCTAGCCTCTGCTTAAAGACCTCAAAAGAAGGAGAGTCCACCACCTCTTGAGGAAACCTGTTCCAATGAGGAACTGCTCTGTCAGCAAGTTCTTTCTAATGTTTTGCTGAAAACTTTTATAAAGTAAAGTGCAATTTATTAACATGACATTTTTAGTCATGTTGAACCACCCAGTAGGAACAGATCTACATCAGCATACAGTACCAAATAGCCTAGTCTATAGTCCCCGTCTCTTTCCAAAGTATCTCTTTGAGCTATTTCTTATGACACAGCCCTATAATCTGAGTAGGAAGCCGTCTCGAATAATTCAGTTTTGCAAAATTTGCAGAAAGCCAAGAGAGGGGTAGGTTTCCTGATCTCCTCAGGCAGGCCATCCCACAAGGTGGGGGCTACCACAAAGAAAGCACGCGTATGGACAGTTGTTGATTTAGCCCAACTGCAGAAGGCCCTGTTCAGATGAGCGATGCTGCTGTGACAGAACATAGGGAGAGGCGGTTGCACAGATACGAGGGGCCAAGGCCATAAAGGGCTCTGAATGTAATACTCATGACCTTGAACTGAGCCCGATCACTGATGGGAATGCAGAATGGGAGTGATACGCACTCTGCCTAGCTCCTAAAAGTAAATGAGCTGCAGCATTTTGCACTAGCTGGAGTCTCCAAGTTGACTTTGAGGGGAAACCCATGTAGAGTGAATTACAGTAGTCTAGTCAACTGGACCCTATCGAATGTTGGAAGCACAATATCCTTCAAGCTCTGCTTTTCCAACCAGCATCACTTCTGTCTCATCTGGGTCCAACTTCAATTTGTTTGTTTGACAACAGCTGTCAAGCAGCGACTCAGTACCTATACAGCATCACCAGGGGATTTGGATAGGGAAATACAGAGCTGGGCACCATCTGTATATAGATAGCATCCCATTCCATAGCTATGAATGATTTCTCCTAAAGACTTTACATAGAGGTTGAATAACATGGGGGATAAGATTGCACCTTGTGGAACTCCACAAGGGAAGAGAGCCAGTTTGGGGTAGTGGTTAAGAGTGGCAGGACTCTAATCTGGATAACTGGTTTCGATTCCCCACTCCTCCACTTGAAGCCAGCTGGGTGACCTTGTTATTAAGGTACTTCCCACTCTGAGGATAGCTGGTCTCCTACAGCAACCTTTTGAGTCTATTCCACAAGTTCAAGGCACAGCCCCTCATGCCTACTGGAGGTCATGAACCAGAGCCACTAGTTGAGTTTTCAGGTGCTGGATGCTTGGATTTTGTATACTATGTTATCTGAACACAAATCATTCCCAAGGCTGAACTATCTAGTCAAGTGAGAGGAGAGGAGGGCAACTTATTACCTGGATGTTCTGTTGGCGTTTCTGCAGCTCCTTTTTACTACCCCCCTTTCCAGCATCTGACTCAGTTCCCTTTGAATTTGCTTCCGGGCCCTCTCCAGAATGGTCTTCCTCTCGACAGCTTTTGTTTGAAGACGACACAAAACCATCAGGCTTCTCCCAGGTTGATACTGGACAATATAGACAACATCTGTTATTTGCGTTTGGCCTGCTAGTCAAGCATACGTGAATCTGAAGTAGTGCAGTACAGCGAACGTGTACAAGTACAACAAAAAGGACATTGTCTAAACAAATTTATGGAAACTGTAAATGTGGCCCAGTGCCCAGTTCCAGTTGTATGTGGTTCCACCACAGAACGCTGCCTCTCTGACGCCCTGCGTTCTCTTGACTGCAAAGGACCAGCCAGTCCATCGGCACAGGAACCACGTAAAAAGGTCTGAGATCAGGTGACGATGGAAAAGTTCACTTGGATTTGTTAAAGGGCAATCCTAAAAGATTTTGTTTTTGAGATTTGGTGCTCCCTTCTGTGGGTGAACCACCAGCACTCCAAGCACAACCAAGTCAGTATTAGACCTTTCAAACCTACTGATGGTAAGACTGGCAAAATTTACTATGACATGCAAGCATATGAAGAAGTTGCTTCGTACAAAATACCCATGTACTTTTTTAAAAATCTGGCAACTTTTAAGTTTCATTTCTTGTTTTATTAGTCCTATTCCAACTACTATCTATTTACATTCTATGAACATCTTAAATGAACAATTAAATGATCAGGCTTGGACTACTGTAACTACATTTAACGAGAAATCCGGGGGCCACGCGCATGGGCTGGATCCAGACTGGTTTCTCCATCAGCAGAATGGAGCTTTTCTGCCGCCGCTCCCCCACTGATCTTTGCAAAAGGCTGCTCTCCTGGGGGCAGGCCCTGAGGAATGACGTAAAACGGGGACCTGCAGCAGAAAGAGAAGATGCTGGGAACTGCCAGATTAGTCTGGATCAAGCCACATGACAGGGCTTGACATGTGACAACACCCGAGAAGCAGGACGAGAGACAGGCTGGACTGCACCACTTCAGAGCACAGGGGGGATGATGCCATTTCAGAGCATGCTCCTTGTAAAAAAAGAAACAAAGAAACCTGAGCACAACAGGGAGAACGGTTCCAGTGCAGCTTTATTACCATGTGCAGGAAATGTTTTATTTAAGGAAACATTAAAAAATGTGTTTCTCTCCCTGCAGTCATAAGCAATGCATGTCCAGTCCACCGCCTCGTTCCTGTGCGCAAGCTCTTGGAGACGGGTCATGCTGCTGAAACCCTCCAAAAATATACGGTCATGTGAAGAAATGCTGGTGAGGACTGTATGAGCACTGGGGCAACCGCCATTTCTCAGGGTGTGGCTATTCAAAAATACGCTGCTAGATCAATGCACGCACAGCCTAGTTTGCACTAGCCTTTCTCCACATGATCATGTGCCCATGTGGGACCACTGAAGAATGCAGTAACAAGTACCAGCACATGATGCAGTCCCAAACGCATAAAAGCGCAAGAGGCAACCAAGACAGTTCTAAAACTATCTACTAGCCTGAAGGAACGGCGTATGAGATGGATAACAAGAAAGCCCTACGCAACAGGCATTTTGAAGCTGTAACTATGGCTTGCAGAGCTTGGCAATGCTTCCAGCGTTTTAAAAACCTCAGCTAAAGAGAGACTGTACCCTTTGCACCCCATTTCATTCAAGCATCATATTCTCAAATACATAAAGAAGTCAAATATGGCCCGAAAGAAGCTTGAACTCCGTATACGTATCATGCAAGTCAATAAGATTACTGGACAATTTGATTTCAGTCTCTCTTCCTTATGAATGCTTCTGTCACAGCCCATTTTCAGAAAAGGCAGAATATTATAGAAGATGGAAATCTTGATTTGTCATAAATTGTTTCTTTTTATCTATACGAGAGAGAGAAAACACGAACATGTGCGAGCAGGCACCTCATACAGGAAACAGCATGCAATCCATGCGCAAGTGGTCCTGTGTGGCGACTGTGCTTCCTCTGAACATGCGCCCATGCTGGAAACTGCAGTCAGCTGTGCCTTCTCAGCAATGTATGTAGCAAAACACACACACACGTTACACCAACACTGACGCCATTTCCTAAAGAGGAATCCTTTTGATATAAGAAATTTTGCAGCAAGGGAGGCTGCCTCGAGAAAGCTCGAGTGCTTACCTCCAGTTTCTGTATTGTAGTAATAGGTCTGACCATCTTCACTCACTCCTTCCACCCACTGGGCTAGCTGGTGAAAACACAGGACAGCCAAAGAGCCAATTAATAAACATCAAACCCAGCATACTGATGCGTGACATGGACAAAGCTGCGCAAGACCTCGTGACTGCGCCTCATTTTCATTAAAGTAGTTGGGAATCCATTCTATTTTCTCCCTGTGCTTCCTTCACAGGGCCCAGGGCAGCGTACCTGGCTTTCTGCTCCCTCACAACGGCCCTCACTGGTAGGCTGAGTGGCTGGTCTACAACCACACAAGGAACTGGAGCCTGCTGGAAAAATTTGGGGAGGCTTCGGTATGGCCTGAACAGAGAGTCTCTCTACACAAAAAACCTCTTAAACGAGGATGCTCAAGTGTAGGGAGATGCAATGTTTCTGGGAAGCGTAAATTAAATTCACCTCTGGACAGAGCTGGCAAAGATTGCTTCTCAGAGGGTTTGTTAATTGACAGAACCTTCAGGAGGTGAAAAGGAAATTAACAAATCCTCTGAGGAACACTGTTACCACTTACGTTTTCCACACTAGTAGAAAAACACCATTGTGAAGAGCAAGGTGGCGCTTATGCTATTCCAGAATGGAACCGCAGAAATTCTTTTGAGCTAACACCTGAATTACATGGATGTACCGGTCCATAATTGTGCCTGTTATCACATCCACTTAAAAGGAATAAACTAAATAAATCCCTATTTAATTTTATCCTGCATTGTTCAGAGTAGACTGCTGTATAACACCTACTCTCCTGGCTTTCCAGCAAGGCAGCAAAACTATTCCAGAAAGGTTCAGTGGCATTCTGAGCCTGGGCAAAGGGCGCTGGTATAAGGTGGTTCTAGACTGATGATTTTAACTGTTTGTGTGTTATGTTTAATTATGATATGTACTTTTATGATTTTTTTAAAAAATGTTGTTTTAATGCTTTCAGTTCATTGCTGCTTGGGGGATCCTAAATTGAGTAGAAAGGTAGCACTAAAATGTTATAAATAACACACAATTTCTTTGGTACCTATTCTTTTTAATGTTTATATTATAAAATTGTTCTTTAAATTGCTGTTACCCATCTCGGGTCTTGAACGCTCAGAAGAAATGACATGTAAATACTTTAAATAAATAAAAAATGTAGATATCCAAGCAAGATAGAGATCATTTTACCTTTTCAGTGTAGTCTTTGGCTTAACCCATTAGTCCTTATCTCCCACTGAAATGACGCCTATGTACCTGATATCCACTTCATGTTACCCCCCCCCCCCCTTGTCTAAGAAGGCAATGATTAGGAAGCAGCAAGTGTGGGCAAGATGGCAAAAACCATGTTCAGTTACTGGCACTCAGTAAGGAGCTTGGGTTCCCTGTCCCAGTTACCCCAGTGCTTGGACATTCCTAGTGCAGAGAGACAGGCGCTTACTTAAGTGTAATGCAATGTTCCTCAATCCTATTTTTTTTGTTGTTGTTTCTGACTCGGATAAGGTTTTATTAGAGATGGGCTACGTTCTTCTCATGACAGCTTTCAGGAGACCTTGTTTTTTTGCATCAGGAATATGCCAACATTTGGGGAAGTGATCCAGAGAGGGGTAGATTCTGGAAAAACCCACATATAAAACAGAGCCCAGAACCAGCCATGATGGCCCATGCAGTGTACCACGGGGTCTTCTGCACATGTGTAGCAAGGCCAAGGGCAGCCCTGGAACCTTTTAGGGCTTTCTGCATCCAAAGATAACTTCCATTTCTATTAGGAAAAATCCTAATTCTGAATTTTCACGGTTCAGAAATTTTGTTTTGGCATACAAACTGTGGATCCTGGGGCAGTTCGGGAACTGCAGTAGTACCAAGAACAACTAAGAATCCGAAAAGTTTCGGTATGTACACACCCCAGCACAAAAGGAAACTCTGTAGTGATAATACAGGCACAGAATTTATATGTAAACATGCAATTACCCTTTGGGAATCCTGAAGGTTGTCTTCAAATCCTTCTGGTTTCTCCCACTGTGATTCTTAACAGAAAAACAAAACAAGGTATCAAACTTCAATTCTGCCTGCCTCTGAATGAAATTATGTACAGTGAGAGATGTGAAGACCTCCTTCACATACACGCTTTAATTTCTGAAGGAAAAACTGGGAAGATTTGAAAAGTACAGAAGGAAAACCATATTGAAACAATCTGTTTTAGAAGGAGTGAAATTCCTCAAGCAAGACTTTTCTCACTCACAATATATAGCATGAGAAAGACAATTTTTCAAATGGAAAAAAGGAAAATATTGGGGCGCACTGAAAGTTATGACCCCCCCCCCACACACACTTTTGGAATGACTGAAACAAGTTTTACCCAAAATGCATAGCATGAAAATGTTATGTACCTATGGCATTAGATAATTCCTATGTATGCTGTAGATATATACAACATTTTTGAGAACTTTTTTATTTAAATATAAATAATTTTGGCAACAATTTGCTATAATGTGCTTAATATGCTATAATGTGCTTAACTTAATATTCAAATATGCAGACAGTCCCATGTACAAATACTACACTTTTTGGGTTTATTACAAAATTTGATTTTTACTTTCAGCTTTAATTTTTACCCACCTCTCAAACAAGATAAATGTGTTATGGTAGCATAGGGTGCAGCAGTTTGCAACTCTTTTATAAGTATAGGGTACACTGGCAATTTTTAAAATAGAAAGCTAACAACTTTATATCTTTTAATTCCAGAAATGTCTAACAGTACAGTTTATGCTAACAGTTATAAATGATGCATGTTATGTTGTTCAATCGGTAAAGAAGTTTAGCGTTGACAGGAAAATTGCGTATATTTCAATTCCCCAAATTTTCATCCTTTCCCCCCAAATCCCCCATGGCTTCAAAATTTCTAAAAATGTTACATCTCCAGTGAAAAAAAGCGAAAATCTTAAGAGCCAGAGATGCAACCAAACACTGCTGTATCGAGGGGACTTTCCTTTTGGCCTGTGTGTGCATTCTGTTCTGGTGTCAACTGTGAGAGGGCAGTGAGGGAGTCAGAAAGAAGTTCATGTTCCAGCTTCACATTCTATGCTCAGGCTCACCTCCCGATAGGGTGTTATAGTAATACATGTAGCCCTCTGAAGAAAATCCTCGCACCCATTCTTTTGTTTCATTTGATGATGTTTCTGGGGTCTTTGTCTCTTTTTTCCTCTTCTCCTTCTTTACTCGTTTTTCTTCTTGCTTTTTCGGGGCTGAACCTACAGATTCTGAAACACCATGTGCCAGATTTTTAAAAATGTGACCCTCACAATTTCGACAGTTTATACTCTGGTTTCAGCCTCCCGCCCCGCCCCCCAACAGCAGAAGAATAGAAACATTAACAATTTGATTTATAAATTGAGTAACTTGGGGAGGAACAGCTGGAGAAGTTTATTTTTTAGGCTGTTACACTGGGATTAATCTAGGAGAAGAACATACAAGATAGAAGCCACTAATATTAAAAAGTTGGCATGATCAACATTCGCTTCATCCTGCAAGATTAGCAAGCAGAGCTACTTATTTTCTCAAACTGAGTAATGAAAGAACAAATGCCTATGAAAATCAATAGTAATTTTGCCATTGCACTCTGATCTTTGTTGAAAAGCGTAACAGCATTGTGCAGGGGGTTGGACGATGACCCTAGAGGTCTCTTCCAACCCTATGATCAGATATTTATTGTACCCTATGTCAAAATATAATGATGGATCTCATAAGTAAGCCTCATGGAATAATTAATTTTTTTCTCCTTGGAATCTACTCAGAACACTTTACAAACAGACAAAAATATACCAAAGGGACCTAAGAGGGTTTTTTTTTTTGATCAAACTGTCCAGAATGCAGAGTCATCTGTATGGGATTTGCACTGTGAAGCTCTCCATGGTTCTGTCTTCTCTGTCACGCTTTTCAACATTTCCCTCAGGCTGCTAAATGAGAGCCCCTTGAGCTTCAGATTTTATTTTGTTTCATTGTTTTAATTATAAGCCACCTCAAGCAGGTCTCTGGAGAGGCAACACACACGTTTTTAAGTCAGCCAAACCAGCGCTTGGTGCTCCGTATGCACCCAGCTCTCCATTTCTCTACGTCCCCCGAAGTGGCTGTTTCTGCCCTGGAGAAACAACGGCTGCACCAGAAGGCAGGAAAAAAGGGAAAACCAAAGTGAAAGGATTTATTAAGGTTTTTCATCCCTATGCGTTTCACTTTAAGCCTTGTCAGGCAGGGGATCTGTTATAAAATACGTAACATAATTTGTCAAATTAGAACACATTACATAGTAAGGTTGAAACCGTTAAAATATAAAACAGGAATACTGATCTGAGCATGTTACAGATTTTAGCAACGTCCCAAACTGCAACAATTTGTTATTTCCAGAATGGAAGAAACACAAAGATATTTACATACATCCGTACATATGTAATTATGACATGAATTACAATGTTTTTATGTATTTTATAACAGATCCCCTGATGAAGCTTAAAGCAAAACACGTAGAGATAAAAAAATCTCTGGGAAGTTCCAGGCCCCACCTGGCTTAGCTCCAAGCCTCTTCAAATCCTCCTGATACGCCTTCATTGCAGCTTCCTCCATGGCTGCAAATTCCTTTGACATTTTCTCTTCTTCTTTTGCTTTTTCCAAACTTTTCTTTTTAATCTACAACAACAACAACAACCACCACAAGTGGCTAACAGAAATTAAAAATAATTTGTTTAGAGAAAACAAGGTCATGTTTGAATTACCTCGCTAATTTTCTTAGCCACATTTTCCTTATGGTTCTTTCCTCTTTCATGAAATTCAATACTCTTTAAAAAAAAAAAAGAGACACATAATTAATATATACAGAGAAGAAATTAGCTGAAAACTGGTTTACAATAAAAAAAAATATCAGAGTGTCAGTATTGATAAGCACGTCTCCCAGTAATCTAAGGCCGAGCAGAACACTAGAATAACATGGCAATGAGCAAAACTGCCAGAACATTTAATACAGCGTACAGCAGTGAAGTTTTCTGAAATGCAGGCTAGAAGTATAGGAAAAATGAAACAGAGGACAGAAATAAGTGTTTCATTTTGTTCTTAAAATGTTTGGGTATACCCTTACCATGCATTTAATTCAGTTCAAAGTTTTCTTTTTAAAACATTAAAACTGTTAAATCATAACTAATATCAATAAAAACTGTAAAACACTAAAATAAGCAAAAATTTTAAAAACTGAAGAGACCTTCAAAACAGCAGCAAATGAAACAATATAAAGTCAACAGAAATTAAATTTAGCACCCCTAACATTCAGCAGTAAAGCCACAAAAAGAGTAAATTACAAATCAAGAGCCAGGACCAGCCTAACAAAAAATATTAAGAGCTCTAAAGAACAAGAATGTTTCTGCCTGGCACCTCAAACTAAACAATAAAGGTGCTGCATGTAGAGCGGCGGGGACGGAACTCCTCAAACAGGCCTAGTTGCCTGTTCTTCCTTGCTGCACTAAATGGGCTGCACTAAATGGGCTCAGGCGGCACATGACCTCAGATGATGATCTCACAGTGCCATCTGAAACAGAATTAAGTCCACAGTTTCCGTGGATTTAGAAGGGGGTGACTCTGCATAGGGTGACACAGTGAAATCCTAAGCAGTTACTCCAGTCTAAGCCCACTGTAAGTGTCACCCTATGCAGAATCACAACCCAATGGACTTAGATGGAGTAACTCTGTTTAGGATTTCACTGTAAGCGTCCAAGCAGGCTCACCGGGGAGCAGACAGGCTTTCATATACTTCCATCCTAATCTATAATAATAATAATAATAATAATAATAATAATAATAATAATAATAAGAATAAGAATAAGAATAAGAATAATAAGAATAAGAATAATATGTTTATCGCTTTTCCGGCCGAAGCCATAAGCCATACAAACACCAACAAAATATGAACTGTACACTTGAACATACCCAATTCACATAGACATAACTCATCATTATCACTTTAAACTATCTAAACTCATGAAAATCTTGTTTCTTTATCACCGTGGCTACATCCTAATCTATTTAGGGTTTAAAAACCAGCACCAGCACTTTGAATTGTGGTTGCAAACTTATAGTGAACAGCTCAGGCCTATAAAGAGATGCAGTTACAGACTTCGATGTATCCATCAGCTGCCTTGCTGGATATAATCTGCACTAGGTGAAGTTTTGGGATAGCCTTCAAAGGCAGCCTCAGGCCTCCAAATCTACAACAGAATGTAAAAGCATGTGACAAGGTTATCATAACCACTTGGTAGGCTAATGTAAACAGCTGCCTTATCAAAGGATTACCTCTGAAGTTTACATGGTAAATTGTTGTTTTTATTCACAACAAAGCTCCTTGGCTGCTTTGGAACAGCCAACGGGATAAAAGTCTATCAGCATACCAAAGCCCTGACTGCTGGAAACCTAGCTCAGTTCCCTTCTGGCTTCTTAGACCTCACACACACTTTTAAGTTTAGCTCCACACACACTTTCAAGTTTGGCATCCCATGTCAGTGAAACATCAGCACGCGACTTCTACTTCCAGGCAAGCAGCTGTGGAAGAACCTACAGAAACAGCAGATCCCTTCATGGAGAAACGAAGAAGATTTGGCGAAATGGCAGGAATTAGACTTAATTACCAAAAAACAAAAATAATTACCAAGAATATGACAAAAATACAAATCAAGAAGCTAATGGAGAAATCCGGTTTTCAATGGGGAAAAAAAGTGAAATATTTAGGAATCCACATAACTTCCGTTAAGGGTTTCCTCCTCAATAGAAGATAACTTACAGAAATTGCTAAAAGAAGTTAAGGAAGAGCTGAATAAATGGAAAGACATGCATAGATCTCTCTTGGGCCGAATAGCTACAATTAAAATGAACATACTACCAAAACTCATGTTCCTATTTCAGACTATCCCAATCATAGCAAAACAATCATATTTTCAAGAATTAAATAAAATAACTTCAAAATTCGTACGGCAAGGTAAAAGACCAAGAATAAGATTCAAAGTCCTACAGAACTCCAAAGAGAATGCAGGATGTGACCTACCTGACTGGGAGTTATACTACAAGGCCTGTATGGATAAAGGAATGGATCTTATTGCACAATCCAAGGCTTTTAAAATGAGAAGGGCATGACCTTAAAATGGGATGGCATGGCTACCTCTGGTACCAAAAAAAAGATACACATAAATATTTTAAGGATCACATAATAAAAAATCCCTGATGAATGTCTGGGAGAAAATAAAACCCCAAATATATACCAAAACACCAAGATGGATATCACCAGTGGAAGCATTCACCCAACCAAATTTACTAAGGTGGGAGAATATCCACATCTATGAACCGCCACCGGGGGAGAATGGCAAGCTAAAGTCAACAGAAGAACCAAAAGAACAGAACATGGAGACAGGATGGTGGCTAAGAGCGCAAATAGAACCCAGGTTTGCTAAAGACAAAACACAGGGATTCTACATGGAATGATGCCCTTTCAATAAGCTGCTGTTAGAAACAGATGGAAAACTGATAGGAAAATTATATGCCTTCATGAAACAATTGAAGACAGAAGAGGAGGCTTTAAAAGTCCATACGGTAAAGTGGGAACAAAATCTGGGGCACAACATATATCTGGAGCAATGGCTACAGTCATGAAGAGTAAACATCAAAATAACAAAATCAACCACCTTTAAAGAAAACCTATATAAAATGTTCTATAGGTGGTATGTGACACCAGGAACATTAGCAAAGATGTACACCAAAGTACCCAATAAATGCTAGAAGTGCAAAGAAAAAGTGGGCACCTTTTCCCATATATGGTGGCTATGTAAAAAGGAGAAGAGATGATGGAAAGAGATACATGAGCTGTTGCGAGAGGTGCTAGAAATAAACATACCCTATAAACCGGAAATGCTCCTGTTAAATATAATACCGGAGGAGCTAAATAGGGAAAACAGGTATTTGATAATACATATAATAACAGCAGCAAGAACAGTATATGCCAGATACTGGAAAAACACAGATATACCAACAAAAGAAGAATTGATAGAGAAAATCTTAGAGACGGCAGAAATGGACAAACTGACAGAATTAATAAAAGAAATATACGGACATGATGAAAGCAAAAATGGACCCCACTTTATAGATGGGCTAAGCAGAAGTATAAAATAGAGACATAACTATGTTAGCAGAATACAATCAAATGAATGAGCACAGTAAAGAAATACTAGAATTAAAGAATGCAGACTTATAGTGATAATAGTGTAGTGAAAATAGTATAATTATGATGGAACTGTAGAGATGAAATGGAACGTATGATTTATAACATGTATCCAAAAAATGTAAGACTTTTGATTAATTTTGTTATTAGAATAAGATGGAACTAAAACAAATTAAAATATTTTTTAAAAAATCTCGGATGGAAAAATGGTTCAGGCATGCACAATATACAACTAAGACCATGGTGCAAGCCTTCCAGCTTTCCCTAGTCAATCCTGTAGCCACATTTTGCTGCCTGCTACAGGTGACAGTATCACCCTCCTCTTGATTTGCCTTGTTTCATTTTGCTTTGGGTTACATCTGACTGGTATACTGCTCACTGCACCCAGCGTATTCCAGCCTGATATGCAACATCTGTCAAGGGGCATCCCATGTCAGTGAAACATCAGCATGCGATTTCTACTTCCAGGCAAGCACTTCTACCTTTGCACCGTGGCCCTATAAAGCTGTATTGTGTCAAGACTACAAACCCCTCCAAGCTGCAATTATTGCCAATTTCTGTCCGAACTGTGCAAACATACCTGATCTCATACAGGTTTGCTTGCACAGGCATCTTCCCTTTGGCAAGAAATGAGATAATATCACAACAACTGTTCTTACCACTGAGTTAAGATCACAAAGAGAGGCCCTCCTGACCGTCCCATTGACTTTAAGAAGCTTGTCTGGCGAGTACACGAGACACTGCCTTTTCAGTGGGAACCACCTCCCAAGGGACGTACACCTAGCCTCCACTGTGGAGTCAGCTCAAGACGGTTTTATTTAGAACTGCATTTGATTGCAAGATTTAAATTATGATTTTAAATTGAATTTACATATTTTTATGTCTGTTGTAAGCTGCCTTAAGTGCCATAAGGTAGAAAGCCAGCTGATTAATGTTTTAAATAAATAAATACTGAAAGCATGGAAGAAGGGCAGTGCTCTTACATTCTCAAGTCTTGTTCCAGCAGCAATGTCATGCCCTGGAATCCGTCAGTAATTGGCATCTTTATTGAAGGAAACCCAGATCATCTGAAGACCAAGTCCTTCAAGGACAATGATCAGATATGGCAAAGGCTATCTAGGACATTTCCTTGACTAGAAGTGTCTCACAACCTACAGTTGCTGCATGTCTGCCATTCATCAGCGACTTCTTGTACATGAGAAGCCACATTATCTAGGCAGATGTTTGGGTCACGTAAGGCCTTTCTTCCCTTTTTACAATAGTGGTTGTAGCAGCACCTATCTGGTCTGCCAGGAAGAAGAGCTCCACTTTATTGTTGGAATCTCACAGCCATTTGGGGCTTGCTGGCTGTCATTCCCTTTCTCTTGAACTTCCTTCTGTTTAGATGAAAATCTGGCCTCCAGGGGAGCCTGTTGGCGCACATCACACACCTGCTATATTTGGCGGGTTATCCTTCCTGTTGCAGGAAGGATACCATCCTTTCCTCCAGCCCGGAGGTGCCAGGGTATTACTATTCATCACATCATCTGCTGCTAGACCCTTTTGAGATGCCAGAGACTGAACCAGGGACCTTCTGTGCGCCAAGCAGATGCTGCACTGCAAAGCTATGCCCAGCCCTCAGAAGCATCCATCTCTGATGTCTAGTACTAGTGTGACTTATCTGAACTTTTCTCTGCTTCTCCT
Source organism: Eublepharis macularius (assembly GCF_028583425.1). Classification (NCBI taxonomy): domain Eukaryota; kingdom Metazoa; phylum Chordata; class Lepidosauria; order Squamata; family Eublepharidae; genus Eublepharis; species Eublepharis macularius. Next base: position 4,968,419 of record NC_072792.1, read on the forward strand.
GTAATGCATAAGAATCAGACTGATCCAGTCAGGACAAGCAATTACCTGCAGGCCTGACGATTCTTCTGCCCGGTCTCTCGGTGAGCCAGCACACCTTGTCAAAGAATGCTCATGCACCTCCTTGCTCCGTTCACGGTACCCGATGGCAACGGCAGGAGCCAGAAAGGTAAGAACTTCCATCAGCAGATGCAACAAGCATTCTTTGACAAAGTGTTCAAGCTCAAATCTGTAATGGCAATCCTTACCTTTCTGGCTCCTGCCATGGCTGAAGGATTAAGTCACACCAATTGCTCTTCCTTCACTGTTAATAACTTTACTGGTGGGCTCAGGAGCTTGATCAGTCAACAGCAAGGAGTATTCCACACCAAATTTGTGAATCGTAACATTTCCCTAGCCACCTTTGGACACATTTTTTCAAAAATCAACTCCAGTAACATTAAAGGTTGGAGTGCTTATGTAGCAAAACTTGAAGATGCAGTATCTGTAACTGGGGAACTGGCCATCTTGGATTTTCAGGCGGCTAACACTATTTTCAAAAACTATTCCACAATGATAATATTCCTGCCAAACTTATATTGGAATCTGAGTAATTCTTTTGAACTTATTTTCCACGAAGAGACTTGTTCTTCAAATATATCTATATATCCATATCCATATGAAAACTGAGATTCCTGGGATGCTAAATTTCATGCCCAACACTAAACTCCATGCTTGTACGCAGGATTACCTTGGCCGTAAGAAAGCGCAGTCCTCAATGACGAGGCCACATGACAGGAAACATGATCAAGCCACAGAAAGGGAAAGGAGCCCCGAATAAGACTGTGATGGAAAGGGAAAGGCAGAAGAGGGTGCCTGCCACTCTAGAGCCCAGGGACACCTCAGCCACCCGCAGGAGACAACAACAGCCGTCAAAGCTGACTCAGGAAATAGGCCCAGTAACAGCCGGGGGAGCGCTGGTGGCAGTTTCACTGCGTGTATGCACGGATATATTTCAATCCCAGAGAAGCCCGCTAGGCCTCTGTGGCTGCCAGGGGCTAAGTTGCAAGACGAATGCAAAAGGATTTTGGTGGGCTCTGTTCCCCATGTGGCCTAAACAGAGACTTGGTGACTATACCTTATGACACTTATTTCTATGGGTGCACTTATCTACTGATAAAAGTTTAAAGCTATATAATCCAAGCTCTTGTACTTGAGATTGACTTAAGAGTACATTAGGTAGACCGTCATACAGGCTTGTTGTCTGCTATCCAGCACTTGCAGTAGTCACAGAATTTCTTGGGCTGCGATTTCCAGTAATCTGCCCTGGAAAAGAAAAATTGGAAAGAGCATATTTCTGTATCTGGAAATTAAATGCAGATTTGCAAGAGCCAGCAGTTCAAAATCCTGCCTGCTCACAGATTTACCCCAATGCCAAGGATTTTTCTTTTAAAATCAGTTTAATGAAGAACACAATTCCATCGTTTTGTGCAATGGAACTGTGGTGCAGTACATCTGAGAGTATGCACCCATGAGGCACGGCAGGCTAATGGACTACCACCTAAACATTCTTCCTGTTACTATTTTTTTAAATGTATACAGTCCTTTACAAAAGTATCTCAGTTATCACCATCACTACTCCAAGGTGGAAAAACAGCATGTTGCCCCCCACCCCAATTCTACATAAGGATGGGTAATGATTTTTGCCTTAGCCTAACTGGCTCTTTATCCCTGAATCTCTCCAAGAGTTTAGCTGGGCCTAATTCTCTTCCTGATGGCAATTCCTGTATCCTGGATGAACTACAGCTGGTCACTTTTGCTGTATTTCCACTTCTCTTGGGAGAAACAACAGACATATCATTCTTTTTCTGCATCACATGTGGTTTTCATGGCCTACCCTACTTAAGAGTACAAAATATATTTTTCTTTCCCTCTGAAGATTCTTACAAACTGGGATGTCACATCCTCTGCTCCTTTTTTAGCTAACATCCAGCCTGAAGAAGAGTTCTGATGAACGCAAGAAATTTGGATCCTTGGTGATTTTAATCAATGCTAATAAAGATTGCTATTGTTCGACTACCTGAGCGTGAAATTTTCCCCTGTGGAAATTGAGGATGACAGCAATTTTCCGCATGTTTCAGTTCTCATCGTAGGCTTTACATGCTGGATATATTTATTTTAGTTGGCTATTTTAAAATTTGAAGTTTTTAAAAAATTTTAAAATCTTAAGGTTTTTAAAAAGTACATGCTGACCTGTATGCATTTTTATATTTTTTCTAATTAAAATTGTTTACTGTGAGTCACCTTAGTTGTATCACTGGAAAACAAGATACCATTTTAAACAGTAAGTATGTGGGCAAAGGGGGATTATTAGGAAATCTAATATAAACACTCAGCGAAACCAAGTCAACCTGGAATGCCTTGCAGAGTGCACACAACACTAATGATGGACAGTTCATGGGCAAGAGAAGAACACGCGATGGGATTTACTTGGGTGACAAGGAAGTTCTGCCTTCTGATCAGTACACCCGTTCACATGTGCAAAGTTATCAGCAAGGCACAATTTCAATGTAATGCTATCAGGTCAGAAGAACTGACCTGTCTGACCTGGCCCAGCCTCCTCAGGCAGCTCCTTGCTGCACTCCTCATGCACTCACTTCAGATGTGTAACCTCAGCTGCACTGCGCTGACAGGCAAACACTACGGATGTAGCAGAGTCCTGGCTTAAACTAAATGCTGTACACGTGCAAAGTCGCAAGGCCAGCTGGCCACGCGACTTCTGCGTCACGTGAGAACAGGTCTGACTCCCTCGGGCTGCCAACCTCCAGGTGGGGCTGGAGCTCTCTCAGAACCATCTCCCGGCGACAGAGCTCTTTCGAAGCTATACCCCCTTGAGGCCCCTCTCTCCCCAGGCCCCGCCCCCGCCAGAATCTCCCGGAATTTCCCAACCCAGAGGGTTGCCGTTCTCCAGGTGGCGGCTGGAGATCTCCTGGAGTCACAACGGGTTTCCAGCCGCCAGAGATCAGTTGCCCTGGAGAAAATGCCCCCTGCTTCGGAGGGGGGATTCTTTGGCATTACCCCCAGCTGAGGCCTCTCCCGTCCCCAAACCCCACCGTCTCCAGGCTCCACCCCCCAAATCTCCCGGAATTTCCCAACCCGGAGCTGGCAGCCCTGGGAGAGGAACGCCTGGAGGGCGGGAATGGAGGACGGCCTTTAAGCCCGCCAGCTCTCCGGAGCCAGGCAGCCCAAGGCCGGGGACACGGGAAGCACTCACATGGCTCCCGCACAGCCACCGCCTCCGTGGGCCTCCGAGCCCCTTTGGCGGCGGAGGACGGCCCGGAAGACGCTTCAGGAAAGGGACGGAGGCCGAGAAGGCCCAGTCCCTTTCAGCGCGCGCGCGCGCGCCACCCGGCCCCTCTCCCCGAGGAGGGGCCGAGGGGCGGGGCAGGGAGAGGGGCGGGGCCGAAGGGAGGGGCCCCCGCGTAGGCCCCGCCCAGAGGCCACAGGGAGTGGGGAGGGGAGAGCCCTTCGGCGTGAGGCAGAAGAGCCGCCGCCTGGCCCGCCGGAGAGGGAGGCAGACGGACGGACGGTGGGTCGCGTCCCGCTCCGCGGCGGGCTCCTCCCCTCCCTTCCCCTCCCCTCCCCTCCCGGGAGCCCCCGCCCCGCGCCCCTCCCCTCCGGCGCCCCCGGCCCGCCGCCCCTCGGGAAAGTTTCCTCCGCCCGGAGCGTCGCGGGGGGGGGGGGTGGGGGGTGGAGGGCGGCGCCTGCCCGCCCGCCCGTGACAGGCTGGCTTTCTACGCGCGGGCCAGGCGGCGGGGCCGTCGGGGCGCCCCGGGGCTAGGCCTGGCCGGCGGGTCTCGCACCGGCCCTTGACGGCCCCCGGGCTGGGCCGGGCCGCCTCCTGGCCTCGCTCCTCGGGCAGGCGGCCCCAGAGCGCCCGGCAAGCTGCCCGTGCAGCCCCTTCGAGGCGTAGCGCTGGCTGGCTCGGGGGGCCCCGCCGGCCTGGGAGGCGCCCCGGGGGCGGCTCTCGCTCGTCGGCGGGCCCGGGCGGGGTGGGCGAGGGCCGGGCCGGGCCGGGCTGGGGAGGCTGGGCGGCCGGCCCGGGGTGAGTCACGCCGCCTGCCTGTGGCCCTGCCCGCCGCGGGCTTTCCGCCGAGGGTTGCTCAACTCCTCCAGGCAGCGCCGCCGCCCCGTCTGCTGTGCCGCCCCCTCCGGAGGCGGGTCCCCCCGGAGGGATGCCCGGTGGGCGCGGGGCTTCTGCCTGGCCGCCCGGCCGCCGCCTGCCCGGCTCCTGGACGGGGCTCGAGCCCGGGGGGGGGGCGGCGGGGGCTCAGCGCGCTTCGGCCTTTGGGGGGCGGCTTTGCCTGGCCCGGGTGCAGCCGGGCTGCATTCCCCGCACCCGCGACTCTGCTGGTTGTTAGGAGAGGGCCGGCTGTCCCAACACGTGTAGTGGCCGCCAAGCCAGGAGCTGCCTGGAAACAGGCTGATTTGGGACTCTCCGGCTCGTTCCCGCGGGCGCCTTCGCTTTCTCTCAAGCCCTGCGACTGCAGCCAAGTGTGTGTACCTGCTTGAGGTTGAACTGCTGGGCCTCAGGCGGGCTGAACCAGCTAGAAAGTAAAAGTGTTCGGTTCTCAGATGAACATTTTCGTCTAAAAAAGTGGCTCTTTAACCTTTCAAAGTTTTGTTGTCTTACCTGTTACCCGAGGTTACTTTTCTGGCAAAAAAACTATTGATTTTTTTAGTGGCTCATATTATAACTGTTTGTAATGATACTTTCCCCCAATTTAGATACTGAGTTATGGTCATCCTGAATTTGACTGAAAAAAGGTTCTTGGGAAAACGTAAATGACCAAACAGACAGTCCTCTTAGGCAGCCATTTCATAATAGCAGTGTAACAGTGCCACAGCTTCGCTTGGATCCTGTTTTCAGACCAGTGGCACCTTAGAGACCAACAAGATTGTCAGGGTGCAAGCCTCTGAGAGTCAAAGCTCCCTTCTTCAGGGGAAAAGTATATCTTGGTTGTTGTGGTTTTCCGGGCTGTATTGCCGTGGTCTTGGCATTGTAGTTCCCGATGTTTCGCCAGCAGCTGTGGCTGGCATCTTCAGAGGTGTAGCACCAAAAGACAGAGATCTCTCAGTGTCACAGTGTGGAAAAGGTGTTGGCAGGTCATTTATATCTACTCAGGAGGGGTGGGGTTGAGCTGAGTCATCCTGTAAGGGTTTCCCAGGGTGTGGAATGCTAATGGCGGGAGGCTTCACTGTATCCTGAGGAGGTTCTTTTGCATATGGATTGGTGCTTGATGTGCTAATCTTCTCTGCAGGGCTATTGTCGAGTATAGAGTGTTTTGTTAGCCTGGTGTTTTTGAGAACTGGAAACCATGCTCTGTTCATTCTTAAGGTTTCTTCTTTCCTGTTGAAGTTTTGCTTATGCTTGTGAATTTCAATGGCTTCCCTGTGCAGTCTGACAAAGTAGTTGGAAGTGTTGTCCAGTATTTTGGTGTCCTGGAATAAGACCACGGCAACACAGCCCGGAAAACCCACAACAACCATCGTTCTCTGGCCGTGAAAGCCTTCGACAATATAAAGTATATCTTGTTCCTTGTTAGAATCTGTAGTGACCCACTACTGCCCGCCAACATGGAATGCCGCCGTGTGAACCAGGGCTAGAATGGAAGGAATCATTCCATATGTCTCACCACATATACACAAACACAACACGGAAGACACATACATCGCACTTTCACTTGTGTGAATCACTGTGCTGAACCCCATGAGAGCCCTATAACTACCATACTTAAAGGAGGCCTGCGTTTAAATCCTCTTCTATTATACAGACTGTTTTAACAGGGGGGATGCACCGGGAGGAAAGATGGGTGTTGAGTCACTTCCACAGCTCCTTTGGGAGAGAGAACCCAGGGAAAAAGAATGGCCACCCAGATAAGGTTCGTACTCTGAAGGGGAAATAAAGGCTTCTTCCGCTGTCATTTTTACAAGGCAGGCGGGATGGGCAGGGAGAAGATGCAGCCATGCCGTTGCACAGAAACAGCCATACTGGGAGAAACCACTGAGAAAGGAGCTAGGCATTTTACGGTCCTGCTGTTGGGAGAATCTAAAGTTTAGGCAAAGCATGACCACCTGTGAACTGAGTCTCATATGTCATACGGAAACTCTGTAATCATAAAGCCTAAATATGTAATATTTCTAAAAATTCTGAAGCCACAGGAGAAAAAAATGTTTCTCCCCATTTTTCAGAAAGAAACTCAAATTTTGGAAAACATAAACATGGAAATAATATATATGCAATACTTACCTTTCCAATGGTCATAGATGCAGAGAAGTTAGCCGTGTTAGTCTGTGGTAGCAAAATCAAAAAGAGTCCAGTAGCACCTTTAAGACTAACCAACTTTATTGTAGCATAAGCTTTCGAGAATCACAGTTCCCTTCATCAGATGCATCTGACGAAGAGAACTTGATTCTCGAAAGCTTATGCTAAAATAAAATTGGTTAGTCTTAAAGGTGCTACTGGACTCTTTTTGATTTTGTTACCTTTCCAATGAATCTACGTTTATTTTGCTTACTGAACAACAGAAAATGCATCATTTATAACCTAGCGTATAAAACTGAACTATTTAGCATATTTATGGAATCAAAACAGCAGGATTTGAGTCCATTGGCACCTTAGAGACCAACAAAATTGTTTTCAGGGTATGAGCATTCGAGGGTCAGAGCTCCCTTTTCCAGATGCCTGTTCTATCGCAGAACAATACGACCACCCATGTAAAATTATGGAAATAAAAGCATTTCTGCAGTCCATATTGTTAATTGAATGTCCCAGCTGTTGATCGTATTGATTTGCAGTATGTAATCTTCCTTGAGACTCATGTAATAATGTAAATTAAAAAATATAAAAGTCAATATTTGCCAGGCACAGTGTCATTTTCACTGCTACTGCTCTCTGCTGATGAATGAGTTAGCATGCAGTTAGCATTTCGCCAAAGGTTTCCTCATGAGTAGTGAATCTACTCTCATACTCAGCTGATCTGTGTACCTGAGTGGAAGATGACCCCCCCCCTTTTTTAAGAAAGTCGAAAGGTTTTTTTAAAAAAGCCATCTTCCTTTTAAGTAAATGTACACATCTTGAGTAAAACCTTGTATTTCATTTCACTCATTGTTTTTTAGCACCCCCCCCCCCCGGCGTTTCTCATTTTTTCCAGTGGAAAAATTGAAAAACGCCTCAAGATTTTTTCATGATGTACATTTTGAGTATGAAAATCCTTTTTAATTTTTAAAAATTTTTATGACTTTTTTCTTCAAAACTTTAAATAACAGTATACAACTAACAATGAACTATATACAACATGAAAAGGTTAAATATGCTTAGGAAGAGATAGCAAATTACATGACTAGTGATCTAACCGTATCTTTACTGTACATAAATACTTATTCAGGTTACACAAATAAAACTATGAATATATGGGTCAGAGGTATATGATTGCCTATCCTTGCTCAAAAAAAGTTGATTGGTATTGCGGGTTATCAGTGAATTGGAGGCAGTCAACTATTTTATCCATGATAAAAATGTCACACAATTTTTTGTTCCAGCTCAATAGAGATAGCAGTTTTTCTTATTTCCAGGTTGTTGCTAGGAGCACTTTTTGCTGCTTGCAAGCATTGTGAAAATCACGTTTTTTCTGATGGGGTCTTCTCAGAGGCATAGGAAGAGGATTGCTTCAGGATGTTTAGGGATTGCATTCCCAGTTATTTTTTAAATTCTTGTTATAGTCAAATCCCGGTATAGTTGGACTTTGGGACACGTCCACCATTAGTGAATGTAGTCTCCAGCTAAACCACATGGCTTCCAGAAAAGTGGGAGTATTTTCGTGTTGACATGGTGAAGTTGAAGGGGTGTCATATACCATCTTGCCATTAATTTAAAAGATGTCATTTTAATATTAATTGCTTTGCACTGTAGAGTCTTTCCTGACCAAATTGCGTCCCATTGGGTTTCTGACAAAGTAATATTGCAATCCCTGTTCCATTTAAATTGATATTTTGGAGGGATGTGATTTTCCTTTAAGTTTAAAATATTATAGATTCTTGCTATTAAGCCTTTATGTTGTGACTGAAAGCGTTTGAGCAAGTATTCAAAATCAGTTAATGTACATTTCAATAGGGTTTTAAATAAAGTTCCCTCTAGCAAATGTTTAAGTTGTAAGTACTGGAACCATAGGATTGTAAAATCAAAAAGAGTCCAGTAGCACCTTTAAGACTAACCAATTTTATTGTAGCAATAGCTTTCGAGAATCAAGTTCTCTTCGTCAGATGCATGATCCGAACCGATCCGAATCAAGTTCTCTTTGTCAGATGCATGATCTGAACCGGATCATGCATCTGACGAAGAGAACTTGATTCTCGAAAGCTTATGCTACAATAAAATTGGTTAGTCTTAAAGGTGCTACTGGACTCTTTTTGATTTTGCTACTACAGACTAACACGGCTAACTCCTCTGGATCTATGACCACAGGATTGTAATACTTGTATCTTTTTCTAGTTGTGATTTATCCAAAAGGATACCCTGTTTGGATATATCTACAATTCTTGTTTTGTCAAGTTTCCTCGATGTTTTAAAAGACTGTAAGTCCATACCAGGTTGAAACCACGATTGACCAAGAAAAGACAGTAACAGTGAGATGCTTGGAGCTAAATATTTTTTCTCTCTGTCCCATATTTTTAGAGTGGTGTTGAGAAATGGGTTGAGATAGATTTGAGGTGGTCTGTTTTTCGGGTGTGTACATATTGTATCTTTTATGTCTTTAGGGTAGATATGTGAGGTCTCAATATGGATCCAATCCAAATTTTCAGAGGATCTTAATATCGCTTCTATGTTTGCTAATTGGGAGGCTTCGTAGTAGAAAACCCTTTCCTGAAGAAAAATCTCTCCCATTCAAAACCAGAAAATGATTCATGGAAGGTTTTTTCCCCATGGCCTCCCATGTTTTTTGTCAAAAAAAATGGGGGGAGGAGACATTGGGAAAAGGGGGAAGACCCCCTCCCATTTCCCCTCCCCTCCAGTTGTTCACATCTGTAATACAGCCATAGAGGCACAGGGGCGTGTGGAATCTCCCATTATCCATGATCACAAAATGAGGCATATACACAAGACTGTAAGTGTGTGGAGGGGCAGGGGTCTATCGGGCACAGAACCCCTGGTTCAAACCAGCCCTGGGTCACTGACAGAAGGTCCTTTCAAAGGTAAACCTGGGAGATTGTCAGAACCAGTCAGTGCTGATGTAGTGAATCTCCCATGCTTATTAGGTTTGATTACCTGTGCCTGATAGGAATTATCGGAGCAGGCTTTTTCTGTTTCCTTTCCATTCATCCCTTTCCTATCCATTCCTTTTCATGTCAGGTGGCCTGACTGTGTGGTTTGTCACATGAGACAGTGGTAGGGAATTGTGAGCCCTTCAGAACCTGCCCCGTCTCCTGTGCTGGAGCCAAAGGATCCGAAAGAGGATGGAGTGATCCTTGGTCACACAGGTTCTTGTTGCTAGTAGTACTGCAAACCTTCCTTCATGGAAATGGGGAACATAAATGAGTCTATACCTGTTGGAGGGCTGCTTAGGAAGAGTCAAGAGAGGCAGGAACAGTAACAGTTAACGGCCAGCATCTCTGGCAAAGAGCATCTGAGCTCAAGAGTTCAGAGGAAGGTGGTAAGCAAGCAAATAATAGTGGCACACTAGGTGCTGTTCTTATTCCTGCGTCTCATTTCCCCTGCCCAGCAGTTGACCGTATTTTGGGATTTGGGTGTTGAAAATGATAGTGTAGTTACTGAGAGAAAACTCCTTCCTGCTGTGAAACTGTGTCCACAGTTTATGCTGGTCTCTGTGGTCAGGGGTCTGATCTTTCACGGGCCGTGAGTTGTTGGCCAACCAAAACAGTGGTTAGAGTGGAGTGCTTGGTGCTCACCCAGAAAGATGGTAGTGCTCCATGTTGCTGTCCCTGGCATATGACAGGAGGTTACCTCCATTCTCTGCGGAAGAGACTGGAAGGAGAACCTGTTGTTAAGCCAGCAGTCAGTAACCACATATTTCATGGTGCGGGGGCGGGGGGGGGGACATACCTGGGCGACATCTGCAGGCTTACCGTCCTCCCTTCGTTGCCTCCCCAGTTGGGACAGAGACTCCTGTGGGTTGCTTGTGCTTCTTAGGTTTATCAACATTGGCGCTTGGTGCAGAGTGCTCACTTGGGCAGTGTGCCCCTTTCCCTGGTGTTCTCATTAGCAGTGTGACTGCTGGCGTGCACAGCACAAGGCCAGAGTGATGTGGCCACTTGCCCTGTTAGCTGAGAGGTGGGTGGCTTGTTGGGTGTTCATATTCTGCTGTGAGTGTGTTTGTCATTGGCTTCAAAGTTAGCTGAAACCAGAGCAGTGTCAGTGAATGATAGCCAGGGGGTCAGTTATTATGCCTCTCCGTTAAGTTCAGTGGCTCTTCTACCACCTCTTTTGCTAGCATCGTGTTAAGCTGTTGTGAGGGGTAGTACCTGGAGCCCTGCATAGGACTTGAGTTACATGCATGATTGTGCAGATCCAAGGCGGACTTGGGAGAAAAAGTCACATGGAGTTAGGCCTTAAGGTCTGGAGGGATTCAAGGTACCCATTTCGTCTCCTAGTGTTGCCTAGCCCTGCTCTGTAGATTGACAGAGTTATGCCACTGTAATGTTGCACCAGCAGCATGGCACTGTGCCTCCAGAAGAGTGCCATGCTGCCAGCATCGAGGCCCGGTAGCAAAGTATACCGTGGGGCTACCATTAGAAACAAAAGGTAGAGCTACTGTGCAAGCAGCTGTTGCCACAACACTTGAAGACATCAACCAGCATGTGGTGATGGCAAGAATGTATTAAAGATGTCATAGAGCCCACCTCCTCCCACACAGGTTTCACCAGTGGACTACGAGGAAGAGCCCAGAGCACCTTCCCTGGTCCCCGCCTCTTGTAACCTAGATGGCACCTGCAGCTGCTAGCTACAGAGCTCTCTTCATGGGTTGCATTCCTTAGCAGCCCAAACAAAGCCAGCCAGCAAAGAGAATCTCCTATATAGAACTGCAGAGGGGAATGCACCGGATCATCGGGCTCATCCACATCTCTTGTTTGTGAGATCCGTAAGATATGGGGAAACGGTATAGCTCAGTCCTTTTTTTAAGGCTCTTAATAACTTAGAGGGAGTATTGCCTCGTCATTTTGGGACTCTATGTCAGTTAATCTTTGAGTGATTAGAGCTTTTTGCTTTGTTGAGCCCCATGTCAAACAGGGCTTCTGGGTCCAGGCCAATCAATTTTATCAGCTATCTTTGAGCACCATATAGGATAAGGGCCGGAAGCTAACAGCAAACCCTTCAGTTCAAGATGAATTCTTAGCCAGTAATAAATGACATGTTCCCAGATTTTTAATTTGACTTTGCGCAAACCAGCTTCTTGTCTAAGAATAACGTTAGAGGTACATCTAGGTGTGTTAAATAGAGATCTAAGAAATTTAGATTGGACCATTTCAAGGATCTTAACATTGGCGGTTAGTCCCATTTGTGATCCGTATAAGAGTCGAGTTAAGGATTTTGTTTGAAATAGTTTCAAGGCCTCAGGTATAAAACCCTGATCGAGTGTCTCCCCTGCCCATGTACCTCTGCTCCGTTTTCTCCCAGTCCTAAAATGTAGATATATTTTACCTTGTAAAAATCAAAGTGCTTGGTTGCCTAAGGCTTGTAGTTGCCAAAGCTTGTAGTAATTGTAATTAGCCTGTCTGTTTTAGCAAATTTCTAAACTGCTTTAGCTTTTAAAGAATGCTTAAAGAAGCTAACAAAATAAAGCCCAGGGTATAGTATCTGGATGAAAACAATTTTAGTTAAAAAAAAAGATGTCGGATATATCAGTTTACTAAAGACATTTTTTTAAGTTATGCATATTTTTAAAAAAGATTTCTATGCCACCTTTCCACTCAAATAGGGTCCACAAGGTTGTGAACAACAAAACGTTAAAGTATTTTTGAACATTAAAACAGCATTAAAAATAATATATAACATAATTCAGTAAAAAAACAACACCAAAACCAGGGTGGAGGGCCATTTACAGTTACTGGGGGTGTGCCAAACAAAACAAAAAAAGGTCTCCACCCGCTGGTGGAAGACCGTCATAGAGGAAGAGAGAAATAAAGATAAAGGTATAAGAAAGCAATTGGGGAAGTTGGTTTGATGTTTACGATAATTCTTGTTCAGAAGACTGCAGCCATACTATAAATTAAGTGCTTGAGTATACCAATACATGTTGAAATTTGGTGACCGACAGTGAAATTTTGTGTAAAAGTACTCTAGTCTAAACCTATTGAAAACTCTGCATAGGATTGACTGCCACCTAGTGTACAGAGGTATGTAACCATATGTTACATAATGTGTATTAAAACGCACATTCTCAATTACAATTTATTATGGACAGGTGTGAATAGTGCATTTACTAGCTAGCGAAATACTAAAATAGATGCTGGACCATCTGTGTCGCTAATTAAAATGATTTGTAACTTCCTTGGGCATATTTGGTGTAAATGAGCAAGTAATTATTGTCCCTTCTAAGAACAAAATTGATCATAAACTTTATTGTTGTAGTAATGGTGGTTTGCATAGTTTGTGAAATATTTTACTGAGACTGACTCTGAATATAGTCCAAAAATAAATCGGAGACAGCATTAACTGCCTGTCACAAATGATTGTGAAACTTTCCTATAAAACTAGTTGTCTACTAGTATCCATTTGTTCTTCCGCTTCTTTATAGTATTATCAAATATATATGCATCTATCTAGTTATCCTAGATAGAAATTTACATATGTACTCACCCATACATGTACAGCAGTTGCAGTTAAACCTTTGTATAATGAATGACTTCAACATATTAGTCAACCATGTAGGTACAGCTAACAGATACTTGTATAAAACCCTTCTTAGATTGTATGTCCATATCTTAAAATGATTTTGTGAAGATATACCTCTGTTGACCTGATATTACACAAATCTAAATAGATAATAAAGAGCAGCATACTTTAAAGCCTGATATTCTACATGCCACATGACTAATGGATTGTAACCAAAAGGCTGATGTGAACATTTGATGGCAGCAGCCTTTAATGATCTTATATTTCCCAGATAGACATTCGATTGCACCAACCTGGCTCTCTTAAAGGCTAGTATTGGACAAGCCCAGATGGGAAGTAGATAGTGCTGACCCAAAAGAAAAATAGTGGTTTATAAAAGTCTTAACATTTCTCACATACAAAAAGACATGAGAAAGCAATATTTCTTGGAATGAAGATCAATAAGGTTGTCATTGTTATGGTCTCTGACCGCAAATAAATTCATTCATTCAATAATGAATATGTCTGGATGCATGATAGATAGCAGCAGTCTATAGAAGTTCAGTATTGCTCAAGCTCTGTTATTTCGCAAATATCAGTAATTGTGTCCAAAATTTCAAAAAACTTATGCATCACAGAGAATTGTGCAATTACTGTTTATCCATCTTCTTGGAAATATTCTTTTGAGAGCCCAGAGAGGAACAACAGTAAGAGCAACAGGTCTCTTCCTCCCCCTGCCCCTTTCTATTTGGAATACAGGTTCAGGATGTCTTACAAAGAATTTAGAGCTTCTGTTGTACACCATGGAAGCCTTTTGACATCACCTGTGCTGTAACATGCGTTTCCATAGTTAGGTACCAGTTCAGTAATAGTCAATTTAATGGTGTGGAGGTAGTTAATTTAAAGTTATAGTTAATATTTAATTTGGTTTGGGAGGAAAAATGCTGTTTACATTTTAGACACCACTGCTGTTTCTGAGGGTACCCAGATTTTGTGGGTTTTGTCATCCATGTAGGGCCAGCCAATTAACAATTCGACACAGCAGTGATGTGTTTTTGCAAGCTGAATGTAATACTTTACATATCTGCAGGAATGGACTCTGGCTCATGAAACTTTATGCCACAATAAATTCTTGAGTTGTTAAGGTCACTGTCAGTTCTTGGGATGGCAGTCCATGACAGATAGATCCCCAAACCCCTCACAGCAAATACTCCAGGGTCTTGGTCGAAAAGGTTTTATTATAGAGATCCAAATAAGTTCACAGGTACTTCCAAAGATGAATAGGATTGGCAGGAACGAGAATACAAGCGTATGCACTTTGATACAAGGAGCAGGATTCCTCCTCTCCTGGGGCAGTTATCAATAAGGCGCGAAAGTCCCAATTCTCGTGAGAAACACAATAGAGAAAGCCAGAAGATTACAAGGTATTTGACTCCCACTGTCTCTTGCGAAGAGTTACATTTTAGTACAAGGTCAGTAAGCAGGCTTCAGAGATAACAGTCTCAACATTAGATGCAGAGGAGTTAGCCGTGTTAGTCTGTGGTAGCAAAATCAAAAAGAGTCCAGTAGCACCTTTAAGACTAACCAATTTTATTGTAGCATAAGCTTTCGAGAATCAAGTTCTCTTCGTCAGATGCATGGTACAGAAACTGGTCAAATATAGAAGAGGAGGAGAGAGAAGATGCAGTTAGGGGGGGAGAGGGATGGAACCAAATCATTCCTTTGCTAGTAAATGTAAACATCTTCTCTTGGTATGGAGATTAATTGGCTTGTGTGAGGCTTCAAAGGAGTTTGCCATGTTGGTTTGTAGCAGCAAAACAACCAGACCATCCAATTCCAATGTAGTATAAGCCTTCAATAACCACAGCTCTCCCCGTCAGATGCATCTGACAAAGAGAACTGTGGTCCCCGGAAGCCCACGCCAGGTGCCACTGGGCTCCCTCAGACCCCGCCTCTGGTAAAGGAAATCTGTTACCTGTGATAATGTGATAACCATTCATAGTCCCTATTCAGTCCCAGCTTGACAGAGTCAAATTTGCATATGAATTCCAATTCAGCAGCCTCCCATTGGATTTTGTTTTTGAAAGGTTTCTGTTGAACTACAGCAACCTTTAAGTCTTTGATGGAATGTCCTGGTAGATTTAAGTGTTCTTCCACTGGTTTCTGGATGTTGATATTTCTAATGTCAGATTTGTGTCCATTTATTCTTTTGCGTAGAGGTTGGCTCGTTTGTCCAATGTACAGAGCAGAAGGACATTGTTGGCACATGAGGGCATATATCAGATTGGAGGATGAGCAGCTGTAAGAGCCAGAGACAGTGTAGTTGATGCCATTGGGTCCTGTAATTGTATTCCCTGGGTAGATATGGGGGCAGAGCTGGCATCTGGGTCTGTTGCAGGGCCTGGTACCTGTGCTGGTGACTCTGCTGGCCGATTCATGGTTGTGAGTGAGAAGTTGTTTAAGGTTGGGGGGCTGTCTGTAGGCAAGGAAAGGTCTTCCACCCAGGGCTTCTGAGAGAGAGGTATCATTTTCCAGGATGGGTTGTAGCTCACTGATGATACGTTGGATGGGTTTGAGCTGGGAACTATAGGTGACAACCAGTGGTGTTCTGTTGTTAGTTCCTTTAGGTTTGTCCTGGAGCAGACTGTTTCTGGGTACTAGTCTGGCCCTGTTGATTTGTTTCTTCACTTCATTTGGTGGGTACTGTAGTCCCAAAAATGCTTGTTGTAAATCTCTTAAGTGTGAGTCTCGGTCGAGAGCATTGGAGCAGATACGGTTGTAACGTAAGGCTTGGCTGTAGACAATAGACCGAGTGGTATGTTTAGGGTGGTAGCTGGAGGCATGTAAATATGAGTATCGGTCTGTTGGTTTCCGGTATAAGGTGGTATTTATTCGTCCATTATGTAGTTGTACAGTGGTGTCCAGGCAGTGTACCTGTTGTGTAGAGTGGTCCAGGCTTAGGTTGATAGTAGGCTGAAAGTTATTGAAGTCCTGATGAAATCTCTCAAGGGCTTCCTTCACATGGGTCCAAATGATGCAGATGTCATCCAGGAATCTTAAGTATAATAGTGGTTCCAGTGGATGGGAGCTGAGGAAGCGTTGCTCCAAGTCCGCCATGAATATGTTAGCATATTGTGGTGCCATGCGTGTGCCCATGGCTGTGCCATTAATCTGTAGATATAAGTTTTCACCAAATTCGAAGTAATTGTGAGTGAGTACGAAGTGACAAAGTTCAGTGGCGAGGTGTGCTGTGGTTTTGTCCGGGATAATATTCCTTATGGCTAGCAGTCCATCCGCATGTGGGATATTGGTGTATAAAGCCTCCACATCCATGGTTGCTAGGATGGTGTCATCTGGTAGGTTGTCAATGGACTGTATTTTCCTGAGGAAGTCAGTGGTGTCCCGTAAATAGCTGGGTGTGCTAGTGGCATAGGGCCTGAGGATAGAGTCCATGTATCCTGAGACTCCTACTGTGATAGTGTCTCTTCCTGAGACAACCGGGTTACCCGGTTTATGGATTTTGGGTAGTAGGTAGAATTTTCCTGGTCGTGGTTCCTGGGGTGTGTCCGTATGGATGCATTCTTGTATGTCCACGGGGAGAGTCTTTAATATTTTATTGAGTTCTCTTTTGTATTGCTCCGTAGGATCAGCAGGTAGTATTTTATAGAATGTTGTATTGGAGAGTTGTCTTTCTGCTTCTTGTAAGTAGGTAGGTATCACAGGTAACAGATTTCCTTTACAGAGGCGGGGTCTGGGGGAGCCCAGTGGCACCTGGCGTGGGCTTCCGGGGACCACAGTTCTCTTTGTCAGATGCATCTGACGGGGAGAGCTGTGGTTATCGAAGGCTTATACTACATTGGAATTGGATGGTCTGGCTGTTTTGCTGCTACAAACCAACACGGCAAACTCCTTTGAAGCCTCACACAAGCCAATTAATCTCCATACCAAGAGGAGGTGTTTACATTTACTAGCAAAGGAATGTTTTGGTTACATCCCTCTCCCCCCCTAACTGCATCTTCTCTCCCCTCCTCTTCTATATTTGACCAGTTTCTGTACCATGCATCTGACGAAGAGAACTTGATTCTCGAAAGCTTATGCTACAATAAAATTGGTTAGTCTCAACATTTAGTACTTTTGGTTTTAGGCAAGCTCGAGATGGCATGAATATAATGGTCACAATACATGAGCATAATAAGAGAGCATATAGCTACACAGTATGATCAAATCAATACAGGGAACAGAGAACATATGAATGGCATGGATGAATGGTATGCAGACATGACATTCACAGATATCAAGGGGAAAGCATGTAAAACCATGGAACAACAAATACTTTAAATGCATCAGGACAAAAAGATACATTAGAAACTTTTTCAGTGTGTGTGTGCCTGTGTGTCTGTCTATAGTTTTTTAATGTGGTAATTGTTTTCAGCATGTTAAAAAACAATACAAGGTTTTAAATTTAGCATCGCTATAAATATATCGAACACGTAGTGCGATTAAAAACTTATGCAGGCTGATGGGGAATTTGTACAAATGTATCATAGAATACAAGTTTGGCAATCTTCCTGTTTCAGGGCAGAACCTCTTATTACAGGGCTATGAAGATAGATCAGCAAGATTTCTTAATCTAGTTAGCACCTTAAGGGAGCTAGGACTTGTGCAGTGTCCATCCAGTTAAATCAGTCCACTTTTGCTCCAGAAAGTGGCCATTTCCTAGCTTGTAAAAGCGAATGAAGCTTTTCTAGCAATTGACCTTGACGTTGTGAAATACAATTGAAGAAGTTAGTCTTATGGTTGAAGGCTAGTTCAGAAGTAGACTGATTGTGAATGCTGTTGCATGTTGTGGTTTGGAAGTGAGCCTTGAGCTCATGCACACCTTCCTCCCTTCAGTCATGCTAGCCTCTTCAGGGTGCATGAATCCCCAAAGAACAAGAGGGCACACCACACTGTAAGGCCGATGTGGCAAAGCAACGGAAGTTAGAAAATTGGCTTTTTAATATACAGCTGATAATGCCTGTCTGCTCATTGACATCTGAAGGTTTTTGGAGGAGTTCTAAGCACCATGTGCTAAGCTTCTTGTTGACCGTATTCTGTTTACACGTCATGCATTTGAAGTGGACAACATGAGTCCTGGTAATAGGCAGTTGCTTACATCAGACTGCTCTGTTGCAACATCTGTTGCTGCCTTAGGAAAGGATGTTAGCTTGATGCCATGAAAAGTGCTTTAGAAATCTCAGTATATGGATGGGTTCCCTGAAGAACTGCCTTGGACTGTGAAATTCTGCAAGCTGCCTGTGAAATTCTGCAAGCTGCCTGTGGTGGTTCAGATGACATACTAAGCAGAATGGCCCATCTTTTATGGCATAAATCCCAGTTCATATTTCTCTGTAGTCTGGTAGAGTTGCCTGGAGCCCAGGACTGTGTACTTGGCTCTACCTTTCATCCTTGCAACAACGCTGTGAGGTAGCAGAGAGCTTGCCTGGCTGACACAAGATCATCTGCTGAGCTTAATTGTAACGTGGTGCTTGAGGAGAGTTTTATGGATACCATGGACAAAGACAAATCAGTGAGTTCTAGATCAAGTCAAGCCTGAATTCTCCCTAGAAGCCAAAATGATAAAACAGGCTATTGTACTTTGGTCACATCATGAGAAGACAAGACTCATTGGAAAAGGCAATAATGCTAGGAAAAATAGAAGGCATCAGGAAAAGAGGAAGACCCAACATGAGATGGCTTGACTCGATAAAAGAAGCCACGTCCTTCAGCTTGCAAGATCCTAGCAAGGCTGTTAATGAGAGGACATTTTGGAGGTCTTCATTCATAGGGTTGCCATAAGTCAGAAGTGACATGATGCCATGTAACACATGCACACACATATACCACATTGTTTTTTAAAAAGTATTTTGTTGTAAACGTTAACAAACTTCCATAACGGGAAGAAAAACAGAATTTAAAAACCCCTCTGAATGTCCCATACCAAGTTCTCCTGAGCTGAATTTATGAATTGGAGCAAAATTACTTGGAAAGTTTTCATCTCCAGTAGGAAACTGCCTAGTTTCTCGCACTGAGATCCTGTTAGAGTTGCTGGCTATTCTTCCACGAGTGGAACAGACAAAACGAAAACATATATATATTAGGGTTATAGTCATGGAGATCGGCATAGGGAAGCTCAGAGCTCCTCTAAAATATTTAAGGACTTTCCCCTGATTTTTCAGGTTTCATTAAATTCTGCTATGTTATGTTTAGAAGGATAAAGGACAGCTACTAGCAGTTTTCTACTCAGTTATTCCATAAGAAGTTAGCCAGTTCCTGCCCTCTGATAATGGGCTGATTTATTTATTTGGGAGATTTAAATGCCTTCTCTACAGAGTCTTCCTCAAGGAGGGTTACAATTAAAACCGTAAAGTATCAGTATAGAAACAAACCCCAAACCATAAAAACAGCATAAACCTAGCCATAAAAACAACAATCAGATCAGAGGTAGACCATAAAATGACTGGAAAGATAAAATCTCTAATTAAAAGCCAGAGTAAAAAGAATTTTTTTAGCCTGGTGCCTGAAAGACATTGAGGTCAGGTGAACCTCAAGGTGGAGAGTATTCCAAAGGCGAGGTGCCACCACTGGAAATGCCCTGTCTCATGAGTGATGAGCAAAGGCTGCAGTCCTAAGAATAATTTCCCGGGAGTAAGCTTCATTGATTAAAATTGGAATTAGTACTGAGTAGACCTGTTGAGGATTGCTGTCAAAGGGAAGTAGGATTGTCCTGTTTAATCTCCCTCTGTTGTGCCTACTGACAATGAAGAAGACGGTGGGACAATCCCTCCACACTTTGATCACTGGAGGGGTAGGGTATAGGCCGAGCTTTCTTGTCAATTCTTTGCTCTGTACCCGCTTTCTTGGTTTATGGAGTACATACTTGGTTTTTTTCCGTTTAGGAAGAAATTGATTGACAAAAGGCATTTATTTCTCTGGCTTAAAAACAGCTTGGTAGGCACAGCATTTTCCTCCTTATTTTAGTTAGATTTGTATTTTATTTAAATAACGTTAACCATATTAGACTAGATGTAGTTTTGCTCTTCTGCTTTTGACACAAATACGGCCACCTTGCCATGGCAGAATATCTAGGCAGAACACTGTGGCGGTTTTCTTACTGCATGAGAGGAGAGGATTGACCCAAGTTTTCTGTATTTTGCAAAGCCTTATATATGCAGCAGGAAAGTACGTGCCTCTGTGTGAATGCTGATGGAAAGTACAGTGCACTCCTATATAGGAGTCCAGCAGTGGTACTGTGGTCACCTGTACCTTTTTCTGAGGCTCATTGGTTTGCTTTGTGCCCAACCTTTAGTCAAAGGAGTACTTACATAGAATGATCAAGATGCATCTCTCTCACTGACACAACAGTGATGTGAAACAGCATCCCACCGAATTCTCCGTTTTCCTTAACCTCTTCTGGCTGTTCCAGGTCCCTTTCATCCACTCTGACTGCTACCAGTTGGATGGTCAGTTGGTGGTCTGCACACTTGACTCTCTGTGCCCCCTCCCACTATTTTTTTGGGCTGTTAGTTTCCTGATCATGAATGTCGTCCTCACTTACCCCTCCCTCCCCAGTCTTTTTCTCTGTTCCATTGAACAGCATCAGTGCCATTTGGTCAGTGAATCAGTGAATTGCTGTCAAATTGTGATGTATTTCATTTCTTGTTGCTTACTAGAACAAAAAATGACTCAGTTCGGACATCACACCTATTATAGAAGATCCGTATGTTTTAGGCAGAAAACAAGGCTGTCCCTGTGTGACTTTTTAGATGAGCTTTAAAATTCCATTATATATTTATTTGAAACATTATAGGAGATGAGCAAAGCAAGTAGGCAGCCCAGATTTGGGCAGGAGAGGGAATCTAACTGCAGATGTCCTACCTGGGCATCCTCTGCTTTTACACCTGTTCCTTTCTTTTTACACCTCACCTGCTTCCTTTGCATGCTGCAGTATTATGGGCTGTGCACAAAGCACCTGATCCTGAGGAAGTAGTTTATTGGTCATACCTTCTTTTGGCAAGAAGTGTGAATGAGCACCTTGTGTTCTGATTGTTTGAAGAAGGAGCTCCCTGCTCTCTAGGGCAGAAAGAAGCAACCTGTTGCCCTGTGCTAGGCCCAGTGCCTGCTATGGGAAAGTGACCTCTCTCCAAGGGAAGGGATTGTCTGAAGTCTAAGGCAGCAAGAAACTGTTCTGTTGCTTACTGTCTATCAGAGCTTCGCCTCTTAGATTTCCCCTTTAGGTTATTTGGGTGTGGGCAAAATCGAACCACCTTTGAATCTGATCTCTGCCTTTCTGACAGACTCTGGGAGTTACGTCCCTCGCATGTCGGCTGCTTCATGATCTCTCTACCAATCAAAGGAATAAAAGGAAGAGGTGGAATCCTTTTGCCTATCTCTCGCATGAGTGCCAAACTGCAGTCAAGGAGAGAATTTTTAGATGGCCAAGACTAGCATCTCAGTTTTCTTAAAAATTTTAGGTGGTGACTGGGAGCTACTAAAGGGATCTTTGGAGTCCCAAAGATTGAGCTGTCTGTATAAAGTCTTTTAGAGGATCCAGTGAAACCTGGGAAACTTTAAGAAAACAAAGCAGTGGCTAAGGAAGCTTAAATGGTGTTTGATGTGATATTTTTTGCCTTGTGTTCTTGACTGAGGTTGTGAAACGGGAAGTGATATTTGTGTTACTTCATAATACAGAACACATGCAGGGTTGGTGTGTTTTTTTGTGTAACTTCTTCAGTGCTTTAGGAATTACAACAGTAATGGATAGAAAACAGATACAGAAAAGAAAGTTTGTGTGTTTTCTAACGTGTTCATTCATTAAAGACTAACATGATTTATTGTGGAATAAACTTGTTTGTGGCCGGCCCACACCCTCAGTTGCATGTTCCCCTTAAGAGGTAGCGAGAAGTGTTTGGGCCAGGGTGCAAAAGTTCTGGACCAGAATCCTTGCAGTCCTGGAGAGAGTCTCCTGTGCCACATTGGCTGCCGTCCAGCCCAAGGTCTGCTGCGCTGCTTCAGTCTGGGCAAGAGGTCATGGAGAGAAGCCACAGGGCTGCCCTAATCCACTTGCCGTGAAATCCCAAGCAGAGAGATTCCACTCTAAGCCCACTGAAATCAGTGGGCTTAGACTGGAGTAACTCTGCTTGAGATTTCACTGTTGGAATGCTAACTTTCAGTAAGTAAGGTAGGATGAAATAAAGGCAGTGCCCTGAGCAGGGATCACGTGTAAAGATGGGGGAGAGAGACCACACAGGCACACCGGAGTGGGAGAAACCAGGCCACAACTTCATCAGCTGCAGATTCCTGCAGTTCCCTCTGCACGGTTGGTGAACAGCTGGTGCTGTTGAGAGCTTGGCTGCCAGTGCCTCCCCCCTCACGTCTCTGTTGGGAACAATTAAGGAACAAGACCTGAGAAGCAGTGGGTGCCGCTGCTCCTTCCCATTATCCACCTTTTTGGCCTTAGGTGTGATTGTTTCACTCCCTGCTTTGGAGGTCGTCCTTAAAGGACATCTCCCTTCCGGAGTCATGCGGGGAGCCCAGTCCACATAACCCTGTGCTGCTGTGTTCCAGCTCAAAGTCCAAACACTCACCAGTTGTGCTCATTTTAACAGCACAATCAGTTATTTTGCTTTGAGGAAAGCAAAGACTTGAGGGCCTCTCCTTCAGTCCGGACACTGGGTGACAATCCTTCCCGGCCCTGTAAAATAGTGGCCGCTCTTTGGCTATAGGAAAGCTGATTAATGGTACCGGAATTAGGATCTGAAAACCTGGGTGGGAGGGTGGGTTTGTTGGCAGAGGGCATCACATGCTGGCCCCCCCGCCCCAAGCTGTCTCCCTATAAATGTTCAGCCTGGGCAAGAGGTAGGAAGTCTTCCCTCTGCGCTACCCAGCAGGTCCCTCCTCCTATCCCAGTGGCAGATGGCTGGCCAAAGGGCAAGGTGGCGGGAGACCCTGGGTGGCAGTCAGGAGCCCCTGTGGAGTATAACCACCTCATGCCCTCCTGCTCTGGACACCATTACTCATGGCAGGGAGCCAGATTATGCAGTAAGGTGAAGCAGGAGAGTATGAAGTGCAGCAGCCGTGAGAGCAGAGGGCAGCCAGGATAGCTGGTGCCTAGGCAGCAGCCCTGACTAGGCGTGGCCTGCAATGACACCCTCATCAGGAGGCACATAGATGGCGCATTTCTCCTTTGATGCAGGTGGAGGAGAGAAGCTCCGGGGTTTTCCCTGCCCTTTGTTTTCTTTACCTCTCTTTGCCCCTGCAACACTTTCCCCTTGAACCAGGCTGCTGGTTCATGTGTACTACACTAGTACATGTGTACTAGTGTACTAGGTTTTTCACTATGCATCGCTAGGCTTCTTTGAGAAACAAAAAAGACACCTGTTAGTTCTGCTGTTTCTCTTCCTTCCTTTGGGCTCTGAAGTCTTCACGCCCACCCACATGTTCTGCTGCAAATATTTGGGTAGGCTGAAGAGCAAATTGCAGGTTGCGTGCAAGGAGACCTAAGACCTTGGTGGCTGTTTTAGAAATGAAAAGCAGCTTTGAGAGGAGGTGGACCGGCGGCAGGAGGGCGGTGCTTAACGCTTCCCCTGTTGGTCTCTTTGTTTCAAAACTGGCCCCACTTGCTTCCCCCCTACATTGTAGCAAATGTACGATTACCTTTGTAAATATGTGTCTCAAATCTCTAAAAGGAGAAGCAGCAGGGCGTGGGGGTTTAGTGGGAAATGGCTGGCAGGAAGCGGGCTGACCATGTGCACGCGCACGTATGCACACCACAGCTTCATTGTTCACAGCAACCCCCTCCAGTGACTGCTTTTCATTCACACCACTACCAGCAGCATCTCATTAAAATGGTTGGGCTTTTGTTACATGTTCGCCCCAAGCTGAACAGCGTCTCAGTCGCTGGAGTTCTTGGCTTCACCCTGAGTCACCTCTGAATACCATGATGGGTGTAAATCATAAGGTTACCTGCCGGTGTAAACATGCCTAAGCATATCTTCAGGTTCTGTCTGCCTCTGTGGTCGAAGCTGAGTATATGAGTCAGAATTCATCTTTTGTGTTCATCAGTCGCTCTGTCTCCACCTTTAATTTTTTTAGACCTGGTTCTGTCAGTATCATATGGTTGAGGGAATTGAGAAGCCCTAGACTTAAGAAGTTGTTCTTCACTTTAAGCGTGTTATATAATCTAATGAGTTATTCACTGAGCTAGTAGCAGCATTTGTTTAATAGAAGGTTTAATTAACACATCAGCTTTGTTGCCCAATGTAGACTTCATATAGGAGAGCAGAAGAGACAGTGTGGTTTAACCGCTTTTATGTGACTGATCAAGAATGCAGAGGATTGAAGTTCAGCCAGCAGGCAGGCAACAGGGGAGGTTGTGAAGGGTGTTTAGCAGGAGATCAGTGGTTACCTAGGCCAGGAGGACTGAGATAGTGATCAGATTATTCATTACAGGATGGGAAAGGCTTGAATGCATGCCTCGAAGTTGAGAAGGAGAGGCTTTCTCAATTAAAATCTGAAATCAGAAACGGAAAAGCAGCTAATATTCAGCTCTCTAACAATAGCAATAACAATAGTCCCCTGGAAAAATCACGTGATTTCCCCCCTTCGTATCATCTTCACCACCACCGCCCTTCGAGGTATTTCAGCTTGAGAGGGTGTGACTGCCCAAGGTCATTTGAACCTGTGACTTTTTGAGCCCAGTCAGATGCTCTAACCACTATACCACACAGGTTATAATAGGTCAGGGAAATGGTTAAACCCCCTATTTTGTAACAGATGGGGTATTTTCCACCCTTCCTGTCTGTACTTCCTCATGAGTAAACCTTACTGCTTTTGCAAGTAGCAAAAGGATGTTCTGGAGCTAATCAGGGCCAAGATTTTTCCAATTCCCTTCCTTTTTGGTGCTGCATCTCTCATAACCATCCTGATGCTTGCTTTTGACTCCTAGTGTCATTTTGTGGTGCATTATGCCTGCCTCAAACAGCTCTGGAGAGGGACGACTCTGCGCGTGCATGGGTGATGCGATAGATCAGAATTGTGGTTTAAGGACTGATTTTGACTCCTGTTGAAGAGCTTTAGGCTTGAATGAAAGTACTAGATTCCTTTTTCCTGGGCCTAGAGATCCAAGTGAATGAACAGTCTTGCCTTTCTATCCCAGCCAGGGTGGATTTGATTTAAATCAAACTGATTTAAATCACGATTTAAATCATGATTTAAATCACTAGTCATTAAGGCTTGATTTAAATCATAGTTTTCTACATAAAGACGAATTCTTGCTGGTATAACTTTAATATGCAAGTAGATGCCTGCCTCACCGATAGGTAAAGGAACTTCATTAAAGTATTCCCAAACTGGGTCTCTTTTACGGCCTGCTGCCATTATAGGTTTTTTCCTCCAAGGAAAGAATGTGATAAACCTCAGGTCATACACACAAAAGAGCCAAAGACTTGTGCAGTATTGTGCTCAAAAAGT
Source organism: Eublepharis macularius (assembly GCF_028583425.1). Classification (NCBI taxonomy): domain Eukaryota; kingdom Metazoa; phylum Chordata; class Lepidosauria; order Squamata; family Eublepharidae; genus Eublepharis; species Eublepharis macularius. The sequence continues at coordinate 4,993,794 of NC_072792.1, forward strand.
TTCACTTTCATTTTGTACTGCTTGCCCCTCCCTCCTCACACTTAGTTTCTTCTTGTGCAGATCTATTCCACTCCAAACAATCAGAAAAATAGTGTTTCTATTCACTGAACTTCTTGAAACTTAGCACTGGAGGGGTTGATTCTGTCTTCATAGGTTTGTAGAACAATAAGAGTAAGGTCTTTTTCTCAACTCTGTTCATGTTATAACATTTTTGCTGTGAAGAAGAGGCATGTGATCTCTGCTGAGCTGACACAAATTCAGTTTTGAGAACTGCAAAACCAAGCATCTGTGATAATATCTTGTAGGCAGAGAAACTGCCCAATAATCTTACAAAAACCTCTGGAAGAGTATGACATTGTGAATGGATTAATGGAATTTATTTACCAAAAAAATTAAACATGTACAGCCTTATTCTACATAATTAAAAACTAATCTTTATTTCATGATGGAATAACCTTTGGATGGTAATATATTTTCCTCAAAAAGCATTTTATTTAAAAAAATCCGATTTAAATAAAAAAAATCCGATTTAAATTTAAAAAATCTGATTTTTTTGATTTTTTTTAAAAAAATCATTGATTTTTATCCACCCTGATCCCAGCACTTTCATTGCTATGATCAGCTGTGGAATCAATTAACTTTCGCCATCTTAAATTTTACTGGAATACAGGTGGAACTAAGTTCAGTTTACGATGAGGTGTTCAGAAATGTTAAACTGTAAATCAGTACAGGTACTTGCAAAGAATTCCAGGATGCCTAGCCTCCGCGCACAGTCTCTCTCTCTCCTGCAAATATATTTGGTATCAGAATAGCTAAAACATTAACATTCTTCTGCTTAACAGGTACATCATCTGTTACATAAATATCACTAACAAACGGTCCTCAAGGACTTACGGGGGGGTTATCACTTCCCTCTCCCTCACTCCTTCCTCTTTCCCTTCCGTGAAAGTCCCCCATAGCCTTTTCCCTTTCCCTGCTTTTCTCCTCCTCACCCACCCACCAGCCTACCTTTGTTCCCCCACCCCTCCCCTTTTATTTCTCCTTAACTTTCCTTCGAGGAAAAGTCTGACAGTGTTCGATGTATTGTCGAAGGCTTTCACGGCCGGAGAACGATGGTTGTTGTGGGTTTTCCGGGCTGTATTGCCGTGGTCTTGGCATTGTAGTTCCTGACGTTTCGCCAGCAGCTGAAGAATGAACAGAGCATGGTTTCCAGTTCTGAAAAACACCAGGCTAACAAAACATTCTAACAGGCTAACAAAAGCATCTTCAGAGGTGTAGCACCAAAAAACAGAGACAGTGTTGCACAGCAGCAGCCCCCAGGGGCTGGGCCAAGTTGTGTGGTGTGGGCCAATTTGGGGAGTTGCACAGTAAGGAACCTTGTGGCTTGTGGGGGGTACCTCACTTTCCTTTGTATCCTCTCTTCACACTATTTCCTCTTTCCTCCTTCTGGCCAGCCTTTCCCTACATCCTTCTCACCCACCAAGCAACCTACCTTTTACCTGTCCTCCAGAGTCAGCTGTGTTTATTATTTATGTCATTGATATTCTGCCTTTCTCACTGAGACTCAAGGCGGATTACGTAGTGTGAGATTAGTCCAATCAGTAGCAAGGACAAGGGCAGGCATTTCCATAAACAATGTCATAGGGTAAAGCTTACAAAGACATTGCATTAGCAAGGATCCAAGGGGTTGAAGAATTACTGAACAGGATTTAGGGTCTCCTTTATCCTGGTCTAACTCATCTAACTACTGCATCACATTGGCTTTCATGGGGGGCTGTTGCTGAACAGTCGCAAACAGCCTGGACTGCGTGAGTCATGCAAGTCATATGGTACTAGATGGCCTGAGTTCTCCCTCAATGGCCAGAAAGTCCCCGGAAAGGGTTCTGCCTCCCCCCTGCCTCACTTTTTATTAACAGAAAACAAGGCTGGGATGCTGGCAATACTGTTGTGGTTGCCTTGCAGTGACTATTGACGGCATTTGTTTCTTAAAGGTACAAGGCACTGCTGCTATTATTTTGAGAGGGTTTAACCCTTCAATATATTAATTTTCTCATAATATATTAGACATCAGATTTTTGTGCAAGCCTGGGGCTTTTCTTAGGTTAGTTGAAAGATTTGTCTTGTCCATAGATAGCTCCAGTCTTTGTATTTAAGTTTTGGGCCATGTTGAGAATTGGATGTCTTGAGAGCCAGCATGATGCATTGGTTCTACTGTCAAGCTAGATTCTAGAAAAAAGCAAGTGTCCAGTAGCACCTATAAGACTAACAAAATTTGTGGTGGAGTATGAGCTTTCGTGAGTCACAGCTCACTTCTTCAGAACTAGGTTCTGCAAGACTCAGGTTCAAATCTCTCTTGCTGTATAGTGTTGGGCCGGTCCCACCCTCCCAGCTAAGCCTACCTCTCAGGTTGGTCATGGGGATAAAATACAGGAGAGGAGAAGGAAGGAAGCGGCGTTGGGTCCCCCACTGTGGAGAAGCGCAGAGCAGAACGGAAGCCAACAAAATAAATGATTGTTTGTTTTACGTTACTAAGTCTACTTTAATTCCCTTTTATGACAGAGTTCTCTTAGATTGACGAAATAAGGTGTGCAACATCTTTTCATTCTGAGTAGTGTGTTGCGTGTGCGGAAAATCTGTATGGCAGCTAGTTGCTGGATGAAGCTGTCCTTTCCACACTGACTTTTTTATTCTTGCCGCAGCAGATCTGTGTCCACAGAGAGAATTGCAGTTTTTAGGTGAGTGGTATAAACAAACGGACTAAGACCAGTTTCTTGTGCCTTTCCCCCAGCATGTTTGTTAAGAATATAAGAATTTTTCTTTCTGCCTCCATCCCGCCAACATTCCATTTCCTTGATTAACTTAGTGGGTTGACGTGAAGGTGGTGTCCAGCCACTGCTGGTTAGTCCCAGCATCTTGTCTCAGAGGGATACACTTTGCACAGAGGTTCCATTTATCTTTCATAACTAATAGATATCAGTACCTCTATCTTTCATGAATTCACTTCATCTTCATTAAAAAGCAGTTTTAAGCCAATGGCCCCCATTCTTGCATCTTGTGGTATTGAATTACCCAAGCTAATTTTGCACTTTATGAAGAAGTACTTCCTTTTATTTTGCTTCTGGGTATGTTCAATACACGGTGCATCCCTTTTCTCATAGCAAGTTTCAACAGCATCCTAGGAATGTGTAGAATTTGGAAAATAATAGCAACTAAGCATCTGCTTGTGTATTTTGGCATCATAATCATTTACAGGAAAGAATTTGGCTACGAGTTATTCGTTGCAGCTTTTTGGTCAGATTTTTTTAGTTGAAGCATTCTGGCTGGTCCCTGGTCGCAGAATATAGAGGAACTTGTGTTAATTTTTTGAAACAAAAATTCTGAAAAGCCAAATATTGATGGTGTAGATTTTACATCCACAGCTTTTTTGTGAATCCATGTTTCAGTTCTTAACAACTGTTTCATTTAAATGAATAATATAGGTTTTAATGCATGAAGATCTGCATAAGGCACTGCATATGGCAGTGATATTTGGATAATTCTAGGCAGAGTTCTTAACTAGGTGGACTTTTTGGTCTGATGCAGGAAGTCAGATCTTATGTAGAATATGCAGTTAAATTTACTCTTGTATGAGATACCATATTTACCCAAAAGGAGACCCTAATCCATTCGATGAATATCTTAATGCTTACAAAAAGTTGAATGCACAACTTGTCTTTATTAGGGGGCAACAGGCATTTAATTCTGTTCATTTAATGACAGAGCTCTGTGGCGCAGAGTGGTAAGCTGCAGTACTGCAGCCCAAGCTCTGCTCACGACCTGAGTTCGATCCTGGCGGAAGCCGGGTTCAAGTAGCCAACTCAAGGTTGACTCAGCCTTCCATCCTTCCGAGGTCGGTAAAATGAGTACCCAGTTTCCTGGGGGTAAAGTGTAGATGACTGGGGAAGGCCATGGCAAACCACCCCGTAAAAAGTCTGCCAAGAAAACGTCGTGATGCGACGTCCCCCCCATGGGTCAGTAACGACTCAGTGCTTGCACAGGGGACTACCTTTACCTTTAATGACAATAACAGTGTGCGTATATAATCTGTCCCTTCTGGACAGATTAGCGCCCACTCAGAGCGGTGAAGAAAATCAGTGTTGTTATTATCCTCATAATACAGCTGGGGACCTGGGGTTGAGAGGAGTGGCTTACCCAAGCCCCCCTGCAGAGTTCATGGCAGTAGTGGGAATCAAACTACCAGAGTGCTGATTTCCAACCCAGCCACTTAACCACTATGCCGTTATGCTCTCTGTTTATGTTAATAGTACAGCAAAATAATAATCTGGAGAGATGCAGCTGGCCTTCTTTCCAGAGGTATGAATGAATTCTTCATGCTGAATTTTTTCTTGAGACTGAAAGAATCACCATCTTGGGAAAGACCAGTGCTGCTGAGCTGCAGCTGTGCAGCTTTCCTGCCTAAACTAGTGGATGCAGATACTACATTGTGATGTTCAGGGAACTACACAACGATAAACATCAGGCTCCCAACCTCATGATGGTCGTAGCATGCTGGGTTGAGGGGCATTTGTAGGGGACAACGATGCCTCTTCCATGCACAGTTTCCCTCTGCCAACATTTACTCCTTGAGCTGTCATGTCCAACTGACCATGAAGGTCAGAATTGAGGTTGGCTGGGGGACACATGACATGGGGGAGGCATTTGCAGAGGAGACTGAAAAATATTAAGCCCTTGTTCTTGAGTAGTTTGTCGCTGCCCCTACATTCATGTTACCTTTGCAAACATCAATTTAGGCACAGGTGTTTGCCAGGGTAATGCATATCCCTCCCTCCCCAGTCTCTCAGAAGGAGATTAGGATAGACTTGTTTTAGAATAGTAAGCTGTGAGTAGCCACCTTTTGCCAGCCTTTAATGTAGTGGCAGAAACAGATCTCTGGAACTTTTCAGATTGAAAAATTAACCCCTGGACATTGTTGTCATGTTGCCCCCATATCCGAGTGAAGAAGGAATACCATCACCTCTCTTTCTGAAGCCTCCCTTTGTGGCTCCCAAGGGGCTCCTGCATTATCCTCGCTGTGGCTAATAAGGTAGCAGGCAGGTCTGGTGGACCCATGCAAGAAACCTGTAGCAGGCCATGGTGCCACTCTTCTTCCTCTTCACTGGGCAGCTCACCTGGCTGACCTCTCCCTCTTCTGACCCTGCTGCTTCATTGAAGAGGGGAAAGAAAGGAAGGCGTGAACCACCAGCCAGCTATAGCTCAACCCCTCAGGGATCAGAAGGTGCTGTGGCAGCTGGTACTGCTCCATTTTCCACCACCTTCTGGCCCTAATCCCCGTTGTGGGATGGTGCTTGTCTCCGGTTGCCTACTGCTTTTCCTCCTCTTTGCTGGACTGTTCAGGTGGAAGCATCACCTGTTACTGTCGCCTGTGGCATGACCGATGCCCACCGTGTCAGGTGTACTTCCGGACTCTGCCCCGGCCACTGCTCTTGTCTTCAGTTTTTTAATTCTGGTTTTTCTGTCTTCCTGCTTTCCAATTTGACCAGGCCATTATTCCTTCCATTCTTTTCTGGAAAAATTGTTTCTTGTAATACTTTTTTAAGTCATTTGTCTGGCTGTGCTCTGCAAATGTAAAGTACTTGTTTCCCACTGAATAGAGTGACAGGCTGTCTCTTTAAACTGAGGCAGAGGGAACGGAAGTGTTGCCGTTTCTCCTTTTTCCACTTCCCTTTTTTGTTACCTCTTCTGTTTGGAGTCAGACAAAAAGATTAATGACAAGTGGTCTTGTTAGAAAAGTATGATAGACTGTAACAGAATTTGATTTCCAATTTTTCATACACAATCCAAGGGTAGGCTTCAGCAATGTAATTGCTACAGTGACAAATATTCCTTCCTTCCTTTGCAGTTTAATGAAAATGAATATTAAAATAAATTGGTTTTAACAGTAAATTCGCAAAGTTGTGCTAAATGCCTTTAGAGTGCGATGAATCATTAACTTTTCTGAACACTGAAATGCTTCATTTATTTAACCGTGCAGCAAGATCTGATCTTTTCTGGGTAAATTGCTCCAGCCCTTCTTTGTTCGCCTGCTGTGTGTACTGTCTGTGTATTCTACCTTGCTGCAGTGATCGTTCGGCCTTTGCTCTCGCTAGCTAAGGTGTGGCTGCTTGATTCAGGTTGTTCTCCTTTCCCCCTCTTACCTGAATATTTGCATGTTTGACCTGGTGGAGTAATTGGGCCCACAGCAACCTGGGCGTGCCTCTCTGAGAAACACTTAGTTTCATGTATGACTCATAAACTGAAGCACAGACACCACTTCCCCAATCTACAGTAGCCATTTTAACTGCACAAAACTCTTTGGATTTCTTCTTAGTTTCTGGCTTTTGGGACTCTGCAAGCAATTTAGAACAAGGTAATCTTGATTGACTTGATTCAGCAAAGTGTCTGTAATGAATTCACTCTTTCTGACAGAAGATTAGGTGTACCTGTTGGATTTTAAAACAAAAATGGCTGCGTGCTGTTTGACTCGGTTAATAAATGAAGCTGAGCCTCTTGCTTGATTGCATGCGAGAAAGGGAAATGGAGTGTAATACAGTGTGCTTGCCTTGAAATAAATGTTTCATGTGTTGGGAAAACATGTCCTTTTAAGTAAAGCTGGGAAAACTCAAAGTTTCTTTTGCAGCTCAAACAATTTGCTTGAATGCAAAGTGAAAATTATTAATGGGAGCTTAGTTGGTACACTTACAAATAAAGCCTGGACGCATTTTATGTTTTTCCATGAGGGGAAGAATGTAATTGACATAAGCTGTGGAAAGCTAGCTCCCGTCTAGAAACAAGGGCAGCCAGGTGTATCGGAGGAAGGGTGCTGTAGTGCACAAAAGCTTTTCTCTGGAAGAAAATGTTAGTCTTGAAGGTGCCACAAGTCTCAGGGTTATTTTTGTACTTCAGGTTTAGCCTTCGAAGCTGGTTATCTTTTAAAAATATATATATAAATATATAAATCATTTTAACCACACACCTCCTGTTTTATAAATAAAGTTTGTATTTGTAAACGATTGTCCAGAAGGGCCTACTGAAAATGCTGTAAACACAGCCTTCGTTGAATGAATCATAGAATCCGTAGGGTTGGAGGGGACCTCCAAGTTCAATGAAGTTGGGCTAAAGGGTTAGATTTGATCAGTAGTGCCTGAGACGGTTTGTGTTAAGCCATTTTATGTTGTGCTCAAAAAATAAACATGCAGGAAAGCATTTGTTGTCTTTAACCAAACGTATATAGTTGCCCTGTTCCGTAGGGTTTACTATTGAGGGCTTTGGCTTGGACTTCTTGTAAAATGTGCCGTGTTACGGAGAGAAGATTGTATGGTGACATTTGGCAGAGGCCTCAGGTTGAGATAAGGTAGGGGAAATGCTGTTTTTAGAGTCTGGTTTTTTTAGGGGAGTGAATAGGAAGAAGTCTGAAATTACTTGCCTCTTGATTTCAGCCTGCTAAAATACTGTTTTTCCAAAAACGTGTTAATGGGGTTTTCTCCCTTATCCTGCTTTGGACAATATTTAACTCATCTTTAGCAGAAAGCTTATCTGAGAAAGTCTGGCCTCTTTATTTTCTCACAACCTTAAAAGCTTTCTCAGATTTCTCAGAAGAGAAGATGTACTGCCAGTAGAAGAGTGGCCAGGGTGTTGTCTACAAGAATAAATGCTGTTTACAGCCGTCACCGCACACAGCAAAGTGTGGAGTGCACATCTCATGTGTGTTGGGGGCGGGCGGGGGGGGTGTAGTTATGGTACAGGCGGTTAGTTTCAGACTGTCATGTTCTTTACCAGATTTCTTGGCCTTTTAGTGTTTTGCTACATTTCCTAGCTTTTTAGGGGGCTATATAACGTGCTTTTAAAAAGCCTAAGCAACTAGTGGGATAATGTTTGGTGGCTAGCAGATGTTCTCTTCTGCCATGATCATAGCAGTCTTAAATAGAGGGGGCAGATCCTTTATTTATTCCTTCCTTTAATTCTTACAGTATGAAAAGCTGACGGCATTTGGTGAACTGGAGTGCCGGACTCTCTTGCCCTGAATCATAGCTAACCCAGACAGCTGCTGCTGTTTAGAAATCAGGCCTACTAATTTGCAGATACTCTGCTGGAAGTGAAACGCAGGGAACTGTCTAGAACAGGATCCACTCAGAAACATCTGGGTAAATAAAATAAGTAAATAAAATTGAGCAGTAGGGAGGAAATGGATGGAGGACTCCCAGTTCATTCTTTGTAGGCCTTTGCTGCTACACACAGAGTTGTTCAAGGAATCCTGTATTTGCTGCTTAGACTATTATGCAGTTCAGTTAAACAGGAGCCAACTTAAATAAAATTGCCTGTGTTACCCTGAACCTTATATAGGTTCTGGGAGACCCAGGTTTGAATCCCTGCTCTGCCATGGAGACTTGCTGGGTGATCTTGGGCCAGTCACACACACTCAGCCTAACCTACCACGCAGGGTTGCTGTGAGGATAAATGGCGGAGAGGGGAATGGTGTAAGTTGGCTTGGATCCCCACTAGGGAGAAAGTCAGGGTGTAAGCAAAGCCAAGTACATACAACATTTTTTACTTTAGTGGACTTTGAATTTTTAATTGGTGACAGAAAGAAAGACAAGATTAAGTGATGGACATTAGGAGGTTATGAAGGAGAGTCACGTGGTTATCTGATTTTAAGCATTTATATTCCATACTCTAGCTTAGTTTTCAAGCAGCTTGAAAATACAATTATAAAGATAGAACTATAAATGAAACAAAAACAATAAAATCAGCAGCAGGTAACATTATTACACACAAAAGCAGGTAGCATGAAATAACTGAAAACCAGCAATTCAAACAGCATCCCATATATGATAAAATTATTTAGCAAAAATTGTATTTATTGGTGAGAGGTACACAGTTGGAGAAGATTTTAAATAGCCCGTTAATAGAATGCTTGTGAGAGAAAGTAAGTGTAGGCCTGATGCCAGAAATTTGGAAGGCTTAGGGCCATGAGAATGGATGTGGGGAGGGCCACCACCAAGAAGGTGCTTCCCATCATAGCTGCCTTCCTCAGTTAAAAAGCGGCACCTTTCAGAAAGAACATTTCAGATGGGCAGAGAGATGTTCTCTTCCCAGACCATTCAGGGCTTTGGAGCTCATGATCAGCACTGTTAAATTGGGCCTGGGAGTGAATAGGCTTCTCTTAGAACAGACAACACGCGTATCCTTTGATTAATACTTCTCAGCATTCTGTCACATTTTGCACCAATTCAAGCTTCTGAACGGAATAACTGTGGCCAAAGTATGCTTCTCAAGATTGGGCCATAGTCTGCCCACCAGATGAAGCCGCTTAATGGCAACGTGTACCACAAAAGATACCTGAGCCTCCGTCTAAAGACATTAGTAGCACCCACAAGTGCCAGCTTGCTCATTTAGAGAGTGCAGACCTTCCCACAATTCCTCCGTCTCCAATAGACAAAACAGAAGAGAAGAGGTATGCAGGGTATAGGTTCGTTGTCCACTTGTGGACAGTGCCCCGATGTTCGTTAGTGATACTCCATCATCATCTCAAGAATTTAGACACGGGTGTGAGTGTGTGGGGTGTATGTACTTCCCCTCCTCCAGAAAAAGAAAAGGCAATGGGGATTTTTAGACGTCTGTACTGGATATCTATCTACAGGATTCTGTATACAAGAAGACTAACAGCCATGCATGATTGAGACCTGGATGTATGTCTTTCACATTTCTTTAAGTAATTACTACTAATTTTTATGGGATATGAATAATACTTTTATGTTGCTGGTTGTCTGCTTGGAATATATTGGTAGAAGTAGAAGTATCCTAACATTCTAGTGAGTCCCTGATTATGGGACAAAATTTATTTATATATTTATAGAGTTAACATGCAGACTTCCTGCAAAAATATATTCAAGGCCGCTCCTTTTTATATAAACACATCTGCAGCTATAATCTGATCAAATTTTGCAATTGCAAAGGACTTGCTGTGAGAAGTGCAGGCAAACTGAGGTTGTTTGTTTAAAGGTTCATAAAAAAGAGACTTACGTTGGGATATTAAAAGAAAATTCAAAGTAAAGAAATATCAGTAGTATTCCTTAGGAAAAAAAGTAGTACCCCAAAGGCACCATTCCTGCAATAATCTGACTGCACTAACAATTCTCTCGCCTTGTTCTGGAGTACAGCCGCTTCAGAGCTAAAAGCGTTGCTTGGTATGAAATTGTAGTCTCAGAGGTCAGGAAGTGGAAGGAAGATTTGGTCTGGGCCTGTAGTGGCTTACTGAGTGATACACCAGCCCTGCATACCAGTTTTTCTTAAAAAAACAAACAAACTTTGTGACTGAACTTGTGACTCAGTAGGCAATCCTGAGCAGAGTTACTCCAGTCTAAGCCCATTGAAACCAATGGACTTAGACTGGAGTAACTTTGTTTAGGATTGCACTGTCAGTGACCTAATACAATATTGGCCACATTTCAGATGTCACAACAGATCAGTTTTTGTGGTGGGCACAAACATAGTTTTCGGCCATGCTTGCGGGAAAAGAAGCAGTCGTTAACAATGGGAGCCCAGCTGGGCAACTGCGATTCTTTGCCTAGTCAATCAAAATAATCTCCAGTACTGTTCGTGTAAGGACTATCATGGCCATTGCCCTTGACCCTTTAAGGGACCTATGTATTCTTTTCCATATTAGATATTTGATTAACCGCTAGCTTTTATATTCTTCATGGAAGCTTTCACTGTTCCACTGTCTTCCTCCCATAAGACCAAAGGGCCAGTGCCAACTGCAGCTCTTACCCCAGTTCCTTCTACGTTTGCATGATTCTCCTGTTGGTTCAAGATCGTGGCTTGGGCAAATAAATAAATAATGAAACAAGTGTAAGTGAATGAAATAACGAAATAGCTTGAAATCACCCCCCCCCCCGAAGTATAAGCAGCCTGTTCAAGAGTTCTAGAAAACTCAGAAGCTTTTATCATTTTGTGTCACTTCAGTTGGTCTCAATAAAAGATATGTGGAATTTTAGACATTTCTTTGAATTAAGATGATTTTTTGGAACTACTTTCTATAGTTGAAGATTGTGGCTCATCTGAATAGGTTTCACCATTAGAGTAGTGAAGAAGGATGGAGGCATTTGGTGTCTCATGGATTTAAAAGAACTAAGTAAAGCTATTGTGATTGTCATTTTCTTCTCATGCACTTTTTAGATCAAATCACTAACCATGTTTCATGAAAACAGCAGAGTCCCCTTTGTGGACCTGCCTCACCTTTCAGTGCTTTTCAAAGATGAATCTCTCTAAGAGAGATACTCAAACTTGTCAATTCAACGCACAGGCTGTTTGCTAATTAAAACCAGAGAGCAGATTAATCTTCAGGCCATTTGAGTGTTTATTATTTATTTATTTATTTATTTATTTATTTATTTATTTATTTATTTATTTATTTATTTATTTATTTATAGCCCGCCTTTCTCCCTGAGATCCAAGGTGGATTACACAGTGTGAGTGAAAATACCATGAAATCAACAACTAGAACAATCACTGAGCAAAACCCAATAATCAACAGCAGCTGGGACATTCAGTGAAAGTGATAAAGTAGGTTATGATAGCAGAAAATTTGAAAAAACGAGCATGAAACAAAGCATAACTAATTTACATGGCATGTTTTAGCAATGTGGCAACTTCCTAGTAGGTGCATGTTTACATCAGCAAACAGTACCCGACAGAATAGCTACTTGTTGCGAAACAGCCCTGTAATCTGGGCAGAAAGTGCTCCTGAATAATTCAGTTTTGCACAGTTAAGGGAAAGCCAGGAGAGTGGGATTTTTCCTGACCTCAGGCAGGCCATGCCATAAGGTGGGGTCTGCTGATGTCAGCTTCTGACCTCCTGTTGGGGAGACTCCTCTGGGTCCCAGAGAACTCAGGGAATCTGCAGGAGGAGAAATGGACGCTGACTCTCAAATGATATCCCAGCTCTGGAAACTTTGCTGTCTCCCAACCTGCTGTTAGGATGCAGCAAAGTATTTTTATGAGGGGGGAAAAATAAAACATGGATTCACAGCTTGCTTGTGATCCCCCCTCCCCACTGCTGTTTGGGGAAGGCTGAAAAACAGCTGAGTTAGAGACTGGCCGCCTCTAATTTCTGTGTTTTCTGTGTTTCAGCCTTCCCATAACATGGTGGGGGTTGTGAGTGGCCACCCCTGGAAGATCTGGGAGTTGTTTTCTGATCCACCTCCCCCACTCCCAGTTGCTATATGTGGGGAGGGCAGAGACAGAGCAAAGCCATACCTCAAGGGCTTCAGATCCTTAAGATTTTGGGGTGGTTGCCTGGTCCCCTTACTCTCCTGACAGGAGGGGGGAGATCCGGCACTCACCTGGTGCTTTGTCCTTGCGCGTGTGCACTCCCAGGGCGGTGTGATGATGTCACTCCTGGGGGTGACATTGTTGTTCTGCCTTGGGACTGTGCCTGGGAGGCCCATATCCTTGCTCCCCCCCCCCCCCGCTGGCCAGGTGAGTGGTGGCAGTGGTGGTGGTGGAGGGCGGGGGTGGAGGATCCCCCACCCCCACTGGAGGACCGGGGATCCCTAGGGTGGGATCAGAAGGCCACTCCCACACAATCCCCTGATCCAACTGTGAGTCAGCTTCTGGTCCCTACCCTCAAATCTTGTTGTGTCCTAGTTAGGTAGCACGCCTAGGAGATCAGAAACAGACTCTTGGATGATTTGGGGATCAGCTAGCTGTTAACTTCCATTCCCTCCACACACAAGTTACTGTCTCCTGGCAAGGCTGGGACCCAGAAAAGTTTCCTAAGAGCCCATTTGGGGGATCAGATAGGAGCTGGCTTCTGAACAATTCTGTCTGGTAGCTCTTCCCATTGTTTTGCCTGAGCTAAACCTAAGGCTCAGTAGATGATTATGAGTGCCAAACACATTCTGTTGGGTTGCCAAACAGGTTTGCTGCAAAATCTATGGCATCTCTAATCTTCAAAACTCAATTACGTTTGGTATATTCCTGAAGAACATGAAAATAATCTATCAGTACCAAATTGATCTTTACAATAGGCCTCAAAGTCAGCTTGGCCAAATGCAAATTTGGGCAAACAGACCTCCTCTTTATGGGGCATATAATCTTACTATCTGGCTAGAGAACTGATCCAGACCATCTTGCTACAGTTTCCCAAGCACCTTATCCGTCTGATTTACACATTTTGTGTTGTTTCTTGGGCCTGACCACACAGTTTGCAAAATACATTCCAAAGTATGTTTCTTGCACTTAATCACACATAGAGTTAATACAGAGAACTCAGCCCTCATCTGGCGTAAACTAGTTTTGATAACTGAAATAACTGCGCACAGCAGTGTTTGTAAAGTAATTTAGCCAAATATAAAATGACAATTGAGAACCTCTATCTAGATCTGTATTGGAAATTGATGATTTTGAATTTTGTAATTGAAAAATTTGGAGAGAAACATTGTGGACTCCTTACCCAGTCTTCCCCCTCCCTGACACCTTAAGTTACTTTTAACAAAATCTTACCACCATTTTTAGCAGTTCAGTGTTTGAGCAGTTTACCTCTCCCATCATTCGGGATTCTAAGCAGAATTCTATGCTGCTTCCATTGCATCCGCAAGCTCACACCCAGCACAGTGATTTGGAGCTGTTTGGTCCTTAGTCTACCTTTCGCAGGGAGATTACCAAAGTATTAATTCAGCTATTAGCTGCAAGCCTTTGGGAGCTATTTTGCAAGTAAGGTCTTGTCTTTCTGTTATGACCTGCCAGCCATGATTGATACAGTGGAAGAGCTGGAGACCTCTTTGCTATCTTCTGGGCCTGTTTTGGATCACTTCAGCTGACTCACCCAGGATGAGATTGACAGGGCCCTGTGAGCAGTGAGCCCCACCATTTGTCTCCTGGATCCCTGTCCATCATGGCTGGTGAAAGCCAGAGCTGATGAACTTCGGGACCTATTGGTGGCCATTGTCAACTTGTCTCTGGACTCTGGGTTTTTTCCCGGAGCCTTGAAGAAGGCAGTGGTGAGGACACTTCTGAAGAAACCATCTTTGGACCCCACTGACCTGTCCAGTTACTGCCATGTATCAAACCTCCCATTCTTGGGTAAGGTGATTGGGTGAGCAGTGGCGGAACAACTGCAGGTATTCCTGGAGGACACCTCTATTCTGGATCCCATTTCAGTCCAGCTTCTGATCTAGCCATGGGATGGAGACAGTTCTGGTCGCCCTGACGGACAGTCTTTGTAGACATCTGGATTGAGGCGGGTCAGCACTGCTGGTGTTAGATCTCGTGGCAGTGTTTGATACAATCGACTACAAGCTGGTGACCCACCACCTCGCCAATACGGGGATATGTGGGACAGCCTTGCAATGGCTGAGGTCTTTTCTCCATGGATACCCTTCCATTTGACTGAAGGCAGCCAATAACAAGCCCTGCCTTACAAAGGCCCCACCTAGTTTCTGAAAAACTTGAAAGGGGCAATGGCGCAACAACTTGATTATTCCAGGAAGGCATTTTAAGTTTGAATATAAATAGTCTTCGTGATTGAAGCAGAGGCGTGGATCTCCGTTCTCCTGGCTGTTTCCCAGGGTATAAAGATATGTGGGATGTGTAAAAGTTTCATGTATAGACTGGCTTCTGGTGGTCCAGGCTAAAGCAGGAAGGGGGAACTCAGAGTTAAGACTGTGTGTGATTTAGTTGTTTTGATCTTAGAATGGGTAAGGCCAGGAATTCAAGTCTTAGATGACTTACTGGTAATGGTGTTGAGAGCCTCTGCAGATTGTTGGCATATAACTCCATAAAGCAGCTTCTGTTGTGGGCTCTGGCTTCTTGTTGGGGTTCTTCTGATCTGTACTCCCTTTCCCTCTTGGAACTTGAACCTGAGGTGGACGTTTTTTCTGCTTCCGTCAGTAGTAGAAGTCCTGTTACAGAGAACACATATACAGTCTGTGTACACTGTACACATCATTGTTCTTTGTGTGTGCGTTGAATAATTGTGTTATGTTAAATGTATGCACTGTGTGATGCAAACCTATATGCAGGTACTGGTCCCTGGTTTCAGTGGTAAAGTGAATGCTCGTTGATGTTTTCTTACAAACAGATGTATGTATGTACGGGCAGGATATGTGTGTAGCATGTGGACAGGGCTAGAGAACCCCCATGGCGCATTGGTTAGAGTGTCGCACTAGGGTCTGGGAGTGTGTGTTATGTGCCATCAAGTCGCCTCTGACCTATGGTGACCCTATGAATGAAAGACCTCCAAAACGTCCTGTCATTAACAGACTTGCTCAGATCTTGCAAACTGGAGGACTTTTATTGAGTCAAGTCATCTCGTTTTAGGTCTTCCTCTTTTCTTGCTGCCTTCCACTTTTCCTAGCATTATTGACTTTTCCAGAGAATCTTGTCTTCTCATGATGTGGCCAAAGTACTATAGCCTCCGTTTTGTCATTTTAGCATCTAGAGAGAATCCAGGCTTGATTTGATCTAGGACCCACTTCTTCTTCTTTTTTTGGCGGTCCATGGTATCCGCAAAACTCTCTTCCAGCACCACATTTCAAATAAATCAATTTTCTTCCCGTCAGCTTTCTTCATTGTCCAACATTCCATACATAATAATGGGGAATACCATAGTTTGGATTATCTAGAGCTTGCTTCCCTGAGAGACATCTTTATCTTTAAGGATCTTCTCTAGCTCCCTCACAGCTGCTCTTCCAAGTCTCAGTCTTCTTCTGATTTCTTCATTGTAGTTTCCCTTTTGGTTGACGGTTGAGCCAAGGAATAGGAATCTTGAACAATTTCAATTTCCTCATCGTCAACATTAAAACAGTGTAATTCCTCAGTGGTCATTACTTTTGTCTTCTTGATGTCCAGCTGTAATCCTGCTTTGGCACTTTCTTCTTTAACCTTCATCAGTAGTCGTGTCAGGTCCTCACTATTTTCTGCCAGGAACGTGGTGTCATCTGCATATCTCAATTTGTTAATGTTCCTTCCACCCATTTTCACCTTCTTCTGAACCCAGGTTCTATTCTCCATTCTGCCATGGAAGCTTGCTGGGTGTTATTGGGTCAGTCACATAGTCTCAGCCTACCCTACATCACAGGGTTGTTGTGAGGATAAAATGAAGAAGGGAGAATGATGCTATTAGCCACTTTCAGTCCCGCTAGGGAGAAAGGCAAGGTATAAATCGATAAATACTATGCTGCTGCCAGGATCATTTTGGATCCTCATTTCTTTAAAGCTCCTTTCTGATAACCAAGACCAACTAGCATGAATGTTTCCTCTGAAACCCTTAATGTGAGGTGAAGAACTGTTGAGGACACAGTATTTATAAAACAAAATTAATTTTAAAAAACCTTTATTTGAAGACAGAGATAGAGTTCAGAATATGCAATCTCTTCTCTCAATCTGCAGCCCAATACTGAAAAAAATATAAATCAACTGAAGGAAAATTCAAAACAGACATACTAAGAAACCTGTCTCTTCACCATCTTATCAGTAATGCCTTCCTTTTCTGACCGTCTTGCTTTTCTGTTTACCCAGCCAGCTCTTCCTCTGATGATCATCTTTTCCAAAACCTTGACCTTGTTCCTTTCCTTTCCTCAGCGCCCCCCCTCTCTCTTTCCCTCTCCCCCCCTCTCTCTGCATCTCCCCTCACATCCTCTTGTAGAGAGGAAAGGCAGCCAGCTCTCGTCCAGTCTTGGAAGCTAATCAGGGTTGGTACTTGGATGGGAGACCTCCAAGGAGGGCTGGGGTTGCTCTGCAAAGGCGGGGCAGCGGCACACCGCCTCTGCTTCTCACTGGCCTGCAGATCCCCTTGCAGGAGTTGCCTGAAGTTGGTCGCAGCTTGATGGCGCACATACCAACATGCGTACATATCCCTTTGTCCGGTCACACTTCCCAGTCAATGCCTTTTAAACCACCTGACAAGAATCATGTACACCGTCCGCATTAAGGGCATTATTTACAGATTTTACATGCATCACATCACATAGAGATATCCATATTTCCCCAAATTTTAAACTGCAGTATTCTGTTACTGGGCCGAGAGAGAGAGACAGAGAGAGAGAAAGAAAGAAAAAGAAAGAGAAAGAAAGAATGAATTTTAGGAGGCCCCCCCCACCGGCCACTAAATTCAGAAAAAGAGCTAAGTGCAAGTGTAGCTCTGTCTCTGGAGCACTGCCCATTTTCAGATGTCACACTAAGCTGTAATTAAACTCCAGTTTACCTTGATGGGCAGGATGCGGCTTGTTTATTATGCCCGTGTTCTCTCCTCCTCCTCCTCCTCCTCCTCCTCCCTTCTTGCATGCACTGCGAAAACTCTGAAAGCAGAATCCTGTTTTCTCTGAGGTTTGGATGCAGGCTGCTGGGCCCAGTTGAAGCTTGCCTGCCTTCCACAAGTTGAGATTCTAAACCAAGGTTGAATCCTGGCTCGTGGGGGCAGACAGAGTCCAAGTACTTGAATTCCCATGGCATAGTTTGTTTTGGAGCTCTGCCTGGGGGAGGGGGGGGGAGAAGAGCTGTACTTTGAGTGTAATGGTTGCTCCGTGTGGTACTCTTTGTTTTCAGTTTAGCTTTAGCTGAATTGTGTTCATCGGCTGTGCTGTATAAATGTCACTTTTTGGAAAGGAAAAAATAAGCAGCAAACACAAAGATACGTGGCTAGCCTGCACTCCCTGGTATGTGGATGTTGGTCCGTTAGTGAAGCGGCTGGCCTTGAGAGCACGCTTTCTCTAGAAAAGCTGTTCGTAAACTTTAATGTAAAATGAGTATTGAATAAAGGAAATGCCCTTTGTATGTTTGGAAGGGAGTGATGAATTCCCCCCCTCCCCCCCCCCCAGGAATGAACTGATCAGTAAGCAAGAAAACAAGATCCAGAGGAGTTAGCCGTGTTAGTCTGTAGTAGCAAAATCAAAGAGAGTCCAGTAGCACCTTTAAGACTAACCAATTTTATTGTAGCATAAGCTTTCGAGAATCAAGTTCTCTTCGTCAGATGCTTGGAGGGCAGAAGGAAACTGGTCAGATATAGAGGAGGAGAGGGGGGGAAGGGGGGGAGGAGAGGGGGGATGTAAACAACTCCTTTGATATGGAGATGCAGACAGCTCCTTTTGGTGTGGGGATCAGTTTGCTTGTGTAAAGGTTCAAAGGAGTTTGCCGTGTTAGTCTGTAGTAGCAAAATCAAAAAGAGTTCAGGAGCAGCACCTAGACTATCCAATTCCACTGCAGCACAAGCCTTCGATAACCACAGTCCTCCCCGCCAGATGCAAGAAAACAAGTGCAAGTTTGTTTCTGTATAAGAAGTTGTGATGAATACAGTTCATTTTAAATTGTCTATTGACAAACTGCATAGTTAACAAAATTAGTCTCCATTGTCATCTTAAAGACCAACAAAGTTTTGCAGGGTATAAACCTTCATGAGTCAAAACTCAGTTTGTAAGATACCAAAGTGAGCTTCAACTCACGAAAGCTTACAGCCTGGAAAAATGTGTTGGCCTTTTAAGGTGCTGCTGAACTCAAATTTTGTTCTACTTTTAGAGACTAACATGGCTACCCATCTGAACCTATCTGCATAGCTGACCTGTGCAATGCGCAACTGTGTTTCAATAACTATTTTATAGGCAGGTATGGTAAGAACATATCACTGGTCTCTATATGCGTATGTCGTGTTTCAAGCAGTAAAACACTTGTATAAAAATATGTCATTGTGGTCTTTGGTGCAATATGTTTGACTTCATGAGAATGAATGTTAGGTGAGTTAGCAGAGTAAAAGTGAAAAGCTGTGGCATGAAAATCTGCTATCCATGTTCTTTTGGAAAGATCAATTAGTATCCATGCATGTTTCAAAGTATGTACGACTGATGTATGGGGAACAGAAAGAAAAATACTTGTTTTAAGCTGCATCAGTGAATGCACATTTATTGCCACTTGCTGAGACAAAATTTGAGGATTCAAACCTAATCCCTGAAATAAAAATGCATATATTTTTTAAAAGCCTCCTTAAACTTTGCCATGCCAGCTAACATTTCCATATTGCTTAGAGGTATCAAAAGTAGATCATCCCTATTCTAAATCTAAATTTTATTTTGCTAGCAATATTCTATAAATTTCTCCTTTCAGTATGTAGTCTGGGTTGACTAGGATGCTCATTTATGTTGTGAATGCTTCTCTTCCACTTTCTGTTTTGTAGTACAAGAATCAAATATTCAAATAAGTAACAAAGAAGTGGTTCAAAGGCAATTTAAGCCCCACACACATGCATGCATGCACATGCAAGCAGTTAAGTCTTAATTTCAAATATATATATATATATATTATTTTTATTTTATTACAACAGATGACAAGCAAAAATTCACATAAAGAAACAAGAACATAAACATGAAAAACAAAAAAAGAATGAAAAAGCATCGAGGGAGGCATACCATTTTGAGCATTTTACAAAATTTCTTTAAACTCATTGCATAATCAATAACTCTTCCGTAATACCCATATCTTTACTAAGTATATAACTTTGACTTTACTGCGAAGATATCCACATTTTCCCCATATTTCAGCCTATTATCTATTGCCTGCCTTACAAATCTAATTTTTGAATCTGCAAATCATTAACTCTGACTTCTCTTTTACATACAGAAAGTCCATGAAAGGTTTCCAGGTCTTCCCAAAGTTGGCTGTTGTTTTATCCCTCAGCAACTCTGTTAGTTTTGCCATTTCCGCAATCTCCAACATTTTCATTAACCAGTCATCTACTGTTGGAAGTTTATTCGATTTCCAATATTATGCGTAAACTAATCTTGCAGCCGTTGTCATATATCTAATCAAAATTCTAAATTCACTTTCAATAGGCACTTCTCTGGCTTTAATTGTAAGTTACTCTTTAATATTTTTTGCATTGTTAAGCAGGGCTTTTTTTCAGCTGGAATGCAGTGGAATGGAGTTCCGGAACCTCTTGAAAACGGTCACATGGCTGGTGGCCCCGCCCCCTGATCCCCAGACAGAGGGGAGTTTAGATTGCCCTCCGCGCCAGAGCACGGAAGGCAATCTAAACTCTCCTCTGTCTGGAGATCAGGGGGCGGGGCCACCAGCCATGTGACCATTTTCTCCAAGGGCACCCCACTGAGTTCCACCACCTCTTTTCCCAGAAAAAAAGCCCTGTTGTTAAGTATATTTGTTTCCAATACCTTTTAGCAATGGGGCAGGTCTACCACATATGGTAGAAGGAACCCTCATTTTTTTGGCATTTCCAACATTTATTTGACACCCCATTAAACATTTTAGCTAATTTTTGTGGGGTCACTCATGTACCACCTGTACATCATTTTATAAAAATTCTCTTTCAGATTGTAACATAATGTAAATTTTGGACCATAATTCCACATTTTCTCCCACTGTAAGCAGTTAAGTCTTTAAAAGTGTAACAAAGATCAGAAAGACATGTCGATCGACTAAGTGTGTTGGTTATTTTTGCATTAACTAGAAATAATGTTTACTAGTTGGGATTAATAGGGTATAGGACAATGTGGCTTTCAACAACCCAAAACCTATACTAGATGTAGACCATCAGGAAAAGATAAGCAGCTGCTCTACTGACCTCCAGCACCATTGAGCCCACCAACTGGGAAGTGTCACCAGGTGTGTCTGTGCATGGGCGGGAAATGTATGTACCATAAGCAAGTGCCAGTGAGAATGGGGGACCACTTTCCAATCTGGCCCATGTGAAATCTTTCCCTCTCCCTTGTAGGACATGCTGGCTTAGATTTTATACCTGACTGTGTCTGAGCAATGACCAATGCACGGAGTAAAAGGCATCTTTGACAAAGAGATGAAAGGTTTTGTACATGTTTTTGGAGGGAGTACTGAGATGTTATGGTGACATCAAAGATGATTCAGTGCGATCTGTAATTAGTAGTTTGCCTGAGTGCTGCTCTGTTCATGATGTTTGTTCATAATCAAAGTGTTGGCTAGAAGGTCAGAAGCCATAATTGGAATACACCCCTGCGGGCAAGAAGCAGCATATCAGCTTGTGCCTGCCCCTTCGTATTCTCACCCCACCTTTATAAATGATGGCTCTTAGGGTTTCTTATCCCCTCATTCCTCTTTTCCCTCAGCTATTGGGACTATACCAAAATATCCTTAATTCTGGAATGAGGCAAGTGTTACAAGCTAAATAGCAGAGTGGACAAAATATGTACGTGTAAGCTTTGTTTGCATCTATAAGTATAGTTGAACTTTCAGTTTGTAGAAGGAAATTCTAATCTTGGGAGCAGAAAGAGCCTAAAGCAAGCATAGCATTTTTTAAAATTCATAGAAGTACAAACTGAGACCGGAGCCATATTAACCCTTGGCCAAGCCCCTAGGCTTTCAGGTATCTTGGGCCCCCTCCAGTCCCAGCAGCCCATGGGAGTGTTTGAGCACACGTTCCCGCCTTTTATTACTCTCGCCTGAGCATTAGAATAGAGATGTGGACAAAAAAGGAACCGGTAAGCAATATGGCATTAAAATAATGTATATAAATATATATATAGTATACTTAGGAGACCATATATATATGTACACATATTGCCATGGCGCAGAGCGCAAAGTGCCTTTAACCATTGGAGTCCTAGGGCGCAGGTCACAGTGCCTCAGCAAAAAAAATTGACGGGCCCCTAATCCGTATGGTGCCCCTAGGCTTCAGCCTAGTCAGCCTAATGGATAATATGGCCCCGACTGAGACCGTGTATCGACTGGTGCCCAGTATACGGAGATGTAAGAGCGAGCTGGCTTCTCAAGCATTTTCAGTTCCTTTAATGGCAGACATGCTCTTTCTCTCCTGGCATTTACAGAAATGGCCCCTAGAGGTTTGGCTGACTGCTTGCTGCTAACTTGTATGCATCTGTGCACAAACATCTTTGGGGATAAGTAGTAGGATAAGTTTCTTGGCAAAAGAATGTTCTTCATTTTCCTAAGATTTAGCCTAGTATTCTTGTTTGCACCCCCCCCCCCCAAGGATCTTTTAGTGGTCATTGCTTAGATATTTGGGCAAGACTGGGCTTGCGATTAGAAATGAAATCCTTGCAGATACGGTCCCGTCGGGAATCTTAGTGGGTGATAAAGGAGTGTTCTGATCACTTCCTTTCCTGCATCCCTGGATCCCCCTCTGCCCCCACCGCCAGTTTTTTTTTTATGCCTCTGTAGAGGCATAAAAGAGCATCCGTAGATACTTAGAACTGCCGTATCTGATTTAGCTGGGAATGAGCCTGCGTTGGTTTCCCCCTGAATAGTCATCTTGGCATCCTGTATTTCAGTAGCTCAGTACCTGAGCACCGTCTCAGTCCTACAGCTGGAGATATGGAAGGATTCAGAGTTTGCACCCAAACAAGCTGGTGAACCTGTAAAGGGCCAACAGGTTTTTTTTTAGGTGGGGTGTAATGAATATATTTTAAAAACTATGTAATGCATATGAAATGACGTCACACGAAGATGCCTTTTACAGAACCGGACTCTTGGTCAGCTTTGTTTGCTCAGACTAGAAGTGGTTCTCCAGGGTATCGGGTGCAGACTTTTGCGTCCCCTACTGCCTGATCCTTTTAACCCTCTGCATGCCAAGCAGATGCTCTGCCACTGAGCCATGCCCCCTCCCCCATAGGGGGAGATATATAAAGCAAGATCTTAGGCGGCCCCGATAAATTCAGTATTGTGTGGCTTGGTTGTGGCCCCTCCAAGTGCTGCGTTTGTTTTGGCTCCTGTTTGATAATCATCCTTTGCACAATACACTTGTATTGGTTTTCTGGCCAAACATTATAGACTGTAGCTGGGCAATGAATGTTTGTCTAAAGGTGAAATATCACTCCTTTCAACAGTTTCTGTAGTGCTGCTGCATGTCTTAAAAGTGCAGAATTAGTTGCTTCTGCACAGTTTTCATTATGATGAATATGTGGCCTGTCATGTGTTGGAACATCCAGAAGCAAAATATGAGACAGAGTTTATTAAACTGGGGCCTTAATAATGGACAGCACACGTGTTGCAGGTTTGAACTGTTTTTAGTCTGAGAAGCATGCCACTTGCAGCTTGCCTAATACGCTGCGGCGGCATTTTATAGCAAATGCAAGAGAAACATGCAGCCCTGAAGGCAGAAACCCCCTTGTCACTTGTACTTCATAGCAGCATGTCTGTTTCCTGTCAGTTAGACCGCTAGAAGCGGAACAGATGAATCAAGATATTGTTCCTTTCATTTTCTCATAGGGGGCTACAGTGTAGTTAACTTATAAAGAAAATTTATTAAGATGGTTTTTCTTGTTATTCAAATTCATATTTGACATTTATAAGTGAAGGTCAGACTTTAGTTGGTGAATGTTTCGGAGGGAGCAGTCCATTGCACAGAATTTGCTATTTCTTAACTTTGGTTTCAGTGAAAACCAGAGGTCCATTGAATGGAGTATTGTGTGTTGGAGCATCCATTAGATCTGCATTTTGATGTTCACATGAACTTATGTAATAAAGTGTTGTAACATATGCTATAAAAGTATAAATTGGATCGGCATTGGTATTTATTGTTTTTCATGTAGCATTTGGATAGGTACAAACTATTCTCTGTTTTTCCTGAAGACTGTAAAGTGCACAGGTAGTGTTGCCAGATCGCCCGTCGGTCTCTTAAAGTTCTGAATTGGTGAGAGATGAGTAGCAACAGTTCCTTTCTCCCCCAATCCACTTTGAAAGATTGAGCAGGTTTTTGAGTGCAACAGATCTCTTAATCAAGCAGTAAAGGAGCTTAGTCAAATCTCTCCTATATGGGTTACAGAGTTACTTATTAATATCTTACGCACTTTCTGTAGATAACTGCCTAATTGCAAAACACACTTTGTAACCACTTGCTAGATTGTTCTTAATGTCAAATGTTTATCTTTAGTAACAAAAATGTGGAAGTTCTTAAGTTCTTCCAGGACTGTCCAACCTTATCTTGGCTGTCTAAAACCCCTACACGTGCATTTAAATAATTTAAAGTAGAGATGACAAATTAGAGCCACGATAGGATTTTCTGTGTGTATGTTTCACTGCAAAGGTAATCTGACAGTTGAGGAGTTCTAGTGGGGAGGGAGGGGAGCGTGTTGGCTGTTTCCTCCTCCTAAAATTCTGCCCCCTCCCCTGCATGCTGGTAACTTCAGGGAGGACAAAATCTGTAGATGCTTCGTTGTGTGCATTTTTGAAAGGGGGGATCTTGGTCATGGATTGCTTGGGAAACGGTTATTGGTTTGCAAAATGCTTGCTGCTGCTGCTGCTGCTACTCTTGTTTAACCCACTAAGCAAGTAACTTAACTGAATATACCTGGGTGAGTCCCAAAGGGAGCTTGATGTAGCTACCAAAATACAGAGTTAGATGAGAAGATCAAGTTTGAAATACCAAGAACATCTTTTTTCAGGACTGACCAGCTTCCTGTTTGGATTTCATTTTGGCTTTTAAGTCCCTCCTGTCAGATAGCTAGATTCAGTCGGTTGGATCCAGACCAAACTTTTTGCTAATATGCTACCAAACATACAGTATTTATTGTTTGTTTGTTTGTTTATTTAAAGTTTCTATTCCACCCTCCCCACGAGTGGGCTCAGGGCGGATAACAACATATTAAAATACAATAAAAAATTCATCTACATTAAAACAACAGTGTATTAGTACACATTTAAAACAGGATGGTGGACAGACTTCACAGGGAGGGTTAAGATTTTATGCACCCCTTTTTTCAGGCTGGCGGAGGCCCAGCCTCAGCCATATGCCTGGCAGAACAACTCTGTCTTGCAGGCCCGGCGGAAAGATAGTAGGTCCTGCCAGGCCCTGATTTCAGCAGACAGAGCATTCCACCAGATGGGAGCCAGGACCGAAAAGGCCCTGGCTGTAGTCGAGGCTAGGCGGGCCTCCTTGGGGCCAGGGACTACCAACAGCTGTTTGTCCCCTGATTGGAGTGTCCTCCGGGGAATATATGGGGAGAGACAGTCCCGTAGGTACGCTGGTTCCAGTCCGCACAGGGCCTTATAAGTCAATACCAGAACCTTGATTCTGATCCAGTACTCCACTGGCAACCAATGCAGCTCATGTAAGAATGGTGTTATATGCGCCTTATTTGTCACTCTTGTAAATAACACGCGCCACTGCATTTTGTACCAGCTGTAATATCTGGGTCAGGCTCAAGAGCAGCCCCGCATAGAGCAGGTTACAGTAATCTAGCCTAGAGATGACTGTTGCTAGGATCACTGTAGTTAAGTCACAGGTTGACAGGTAAGGGACAAGTTGCCTGGTCTGCTGCATATAGAAAAAAGAGGACCTGACTACCACTGTGACCTGTGCCTCCATTTTCAGGGAGGCATCCAAGATCACCCCCAGGCTCTTAACTCTCGGAACTGGCACGAACGGTGCCCCATCGAGGACCGGGAGCTGGAGTCCCAAACCTAATCCCCCGTGGCTCAAGTACAGGACCTCTGTCTTCATCAGGTTCAGTTTCAGCCAACTCTGCTTCAACCAACCAGTCACGGCTGCAAAAGCATGTTCCAGGACATCTGGGGCTGAGTTGGGTCGGCCGTCCATCATCAGATATAGCTGGGTGTCCTCTGCATATTGATGGCACCCAAGCCCAAAACTTCGCACCAGCTGGGCAAGGGGGTGCATATAGATGTTAAACAATAATGGGGACAGTATCGCTCCCTGTGGGACCCCACACACCAATGGGTGACGGGGTGACAATTTCTCCCCAAGCGCCACCCTCTGTTTCCCAACCATGGCGAAAAGAGACAAGCCACTGTAAGGCAGTCCCTCGTATCCCCACATCAGCAAGGCTGTGAGTCAGAAGATCTTAACTGACTGTATCAAACGCTGCTGAGAGATCCAATAATATCAGCAGCGCCGAGCCACCTCGATCCAGATGTCTACGAAGATCATCTGTGAGGGTGACCCCCAACGTCTCCATCCCATGTCCCGAACGGAACTCGGACTGGAAGGGGTCTAGGGCCGAGACAGCAGCTGTTCCACCACTGCCTGCTCAATCAGCTTTCCCAGAAACGGGAGGTTTGAAACCGGGAGTAATTGACCAGGTTGGTGGGGTCCATCGATGGTTTCTTTAAAAGAGGCCTCACCACAGCTTCCTTTAATGGCCCAGGAAAAACCCCGGAGCCTAAAGATAGGTTAACAATGGCCTCCAGCGAGGACCGCAGCCCCTGAGCAGTGGCCTTTACCAGCCACAGTGGCCATGGGTCCAAGGGACATGTGGTGGGCCTAACTGATCGCAGGGTCCTGTCAATTTCCTCCCCAGAGAGTGGGCTGAAATGATCAAATATTGGCCCCGAAGGCTGCTAAGGGGTCTCCAGCTCATTCACTGAATCAACTGTGGCTGGCAAGTCGTGGCGGAGAGACAAGATTTTATCAGTAAAAAAGCTCCCAAAAGCCTCACAGCTAATATCCGAATTCAAAATTTGATGGCCTCCCTCTGGCAAGGAGACCAATGACCGAACCACATTAAACAATTTTGCCAGGTGTGAGCAGAGGAATCCATCCACCTTTGCTACTTGAACTGCCTGAGCAACAAAGACACCAAAAACGATGGCAAAAATGACTGGACTCCTCCAGAGTCATTTTTAACGCATCCCACACAGTTATGCCAAGCCTCATACATATTTAGTAGCCTATAATTTAATGCACATAATGATACTTACAAAGAGATGACTGCGCATAAGAGAGAGAACTGTAAAGCGGATACAAAACAACAAGCGTATACTAGTAAATGGTATATAGACCAAACTGTACAAATGGGAAAATGGGTGGTGTACAAATAATTGTGCTCAGTTATGTGGAGATACATGGATTATATGACAACTGTTTATCGTATGTGTATAAAATACAAGGGATCAAACAACAGGATTGAAAATGTTGATGCCGTCGCCGTCAGAGGCAGCCACCCATTTGAAATCATGGTAGAAACAGGCGCCGCCTGTTGTGTTGCATTATTTTACATGCATTACTGTAGCTGCAAACAGACAGTGGGCAGAGGAAGTAACCTTTCTTTGTGTGGTAGCCCTGGTCTCAGGCGGAAGAATGGAGATCAGTCTTACAGTGCTTGCTTTGCATATTGCCACTGCTTGACTTGAACAACAGTAGTAGGACTGGATCCAAACTAACTTTCTGCTAACAGAAAGAGTGGGGCAATTTCTATCCGTTCCCCTCTTCCTATTGTAAACCCCCAGATTTGCCTTTCATGCTCTACCTGAGGGTTCCTCGTCCCCCAGGAGCAGCATTTGGGGGAGATCAGTGGGAGGAGGGGTGGCAGGAACGTATTGTTCCACTGACAGAAAGTGCCTTACGCGGCCTGAATTCAACCCATTATTCTCTACTAGCAAAAAAGCCTGTTGTGGGAAAAATACAACGGGCTCTAGAAAGGGGAGGGAGGGCAGGCAGACATTGCCTCCTCTGCGACTGATCCTGGCAGGGTGAAGGGGGGGCATTGCCGTCTGCTCTGCTCCTGATCCTGGCCGGGCGAAGGGCAGGTAGGCATTGCCACCTGCTCCGTGCCTGATCCTAGCTAGGTGAAGGGGGACGGGCATTGCCTCCTGCTCTGTGCCTTATCCCGGCTGGGTGAACTGGGAGGTGGGCATTGCTGCCTGCTCTGCATCTTATCCCGGCTGGGTGGATGCAGGCATTGCCTCCTGCTCTGCGCCTTAGGGGGGAGGTACATTGCTGCCTGCTCCATGCCTTATCCCAGCAAGGTGAAAGGTTGGCGGGGAGGGCAGGAGGTCGTTGCCACTGCCTCCCTGCCCCAATCCTGGCTGGGTGAAGGTGGGGGGCAGGAGGACATTACTGACTCCTCCCTGCCCTGATTGCCACCGGGTGAAGGCATGGGGCAGGAGGGAGGGACTGGCTGCCTCGCATTGGCTTCCCGCTGTGGCACTTTCTCTGGAGGAATGGGCTGCCTCACCTGGGCTTCCTTCCATGGCAGCGCCATCTGGATGCGCACCAGGATAAAAGGTCAGTCGTCTGGAATACAGCTTGCCTTTTATATAATAGGATAGTAGCTCAGAGTATTCAAAAGCCTAGTTTCTCCTGGAGAATGAGAGATGTTTAAACCAGTCAGTGTAAAAAGAGGAAGATGGTGTAGTTATTGCTTGTACTTTGAGATGAAACTTCATTCTAGGTTCACCCAGGTTCTAATTGACAATCTACTTGTATACTTTTCCTCCTTGATTTTGATCTTCAGCTATTTTCTTCTGCTCTTTCTATTCTTTCTCTTGTAGTTCTGAATGGTACCGGAAAGAGACATGCTGGCTTTTGCTTTCACTGCCACCACCTGCTTTGATGCTGCGATGCTGCTGTTCTCTGAGCAAGGTCTCTCTTCTACCTTTCTTCTGTTTGACTGTAAAGAAAACAAAACGCTGGGGTTGGGAGTAATAACAACAACGACATTAACAGTCAATGTATATACTCTTCTTCAGGACAATTTAATGTCCCCTCAGAGCAGTTTACAAAGTGTGTTATTATTATCCTCATGACAATCACCCTGTGAGGTGGGTGGGGCTGAGAGAGCTCTGAGAGAGCTGTGGCTGACCCAAGGTCACCTAGCTGGCTTCAAGCAAAAGAGTGGGGAATCAGCCCCGGTTCTCCAGATTAGAGTCCTGCTGCTCTTAACCACTACACTGTTCCCTCTGTCTGGCACGCTCTGAAGATTATCCCATTAGTGACTTAGTGATCTTGTTTGCCTGTCCATGGTTCTGCTCTTAACTTAGATTTTCACATTTTTCAGACTGTGGAAATGTGTAGAGTTTTATCTGTCTTTATCTAATTTGTTTCAGCGGGACTCCTGAAAAAGGTGTTGAGGATTGCAGTATTGAATCAGAGAACTATTATCCACTTTGGTGGTTTAGTTAAAGTCATACAGCTGTGTTGCTGATATTTTACAGTTTCATAGATCAAGGGCTGTCAACCTTTTCTTTAAGGACAACGACTTCTGAATAATGAAAAATATCCCATGCTATTCTCCCCACTTGAGTATGTTACTGCCTCTGAGCACTAAGTATGGTGGAGAGGTGGTATATAAGTTAAATAAATGAACTTTGTTCTGCCTTAAAAACACAACATGGACAAGGATGTGCACCAAAAATGAAGCAGCAGCACAAAAAGAAAACTTATGATATAAAAGCCTAGAACAGATCTTTTTTCCTTTGGCAAGCTACCAGCTGGAGACCCCTGTCATAGATAATCCTGAAAGGGTTTCTGTTGATTTTACCATTTTGGGCCATGTGTATATGTGCTTTGTATATGTGTAGGAAGCAGCGCAGTATAGGCTGACAGTGGTTATGTGTAAAGTGTGCATGTGTGTGTATACTTTGTGCAGGATAGGCTTTTTAATTTGCAGAGGCAGGTTAACAGGTCCGTTATGAAAATACTGAATTCAGTGGCTCCTTTCCGAGACTTGGCAGAATGTAGCCTTCTCCCAGTGCCTGACATTTCTGTTCTGTCTTGCTTGAAAGTCTCTAGTTTCTCTTCCAGGTGTTGTTCTTCAAAGTATTTCTGGCCATATAGCCCTCTCTTCTTCTTTAGCCAAGTTCTCTTTAAAGTTAAGCTTTCAGTTAGCATTCAAAAAACATTACTTGGACAAACTGTCCAATGAATTTTCAAAGCTGAAAAGGGGAAAAAAATATTTTTGGTTGGTCAGAACAAAATTGCCAGCAGAACAAACCAAACATGCAAGTTACAGAGGTTGAAAACATAGATAAAGAAATATATCATCACGCATATTAATGTTCCAAAATCCACTAAACGAAGACAACCTTTCCACAAAACTGTTTCTAAAGCGAGATCAATGTTTTTGAACACTCCAAACATGTTTCACTCATTTGGAGGTAGTCAAGGAATTCACTTTTTCCAGCTAATTGCAATGATTAATTTTGCAGTGGACATAAACTTTACTTCTAGGTCTGTATTCACTGTGTTATGTTTTAGACAACGAAAGTCTGGTTCCTCCAAAGGGAAAATGTTAATATAATTTGTATCTAACAGAATATGTTTAGGGTTTTTTCTTGTTCTTCGTGAGATAATATTTTAAGATGCCAAAAATACAGAAAAGCCTGTAAAATAGCATGTTGAATGCATTCCATGTGTGTGCAGCAGTTGTTTTGTTGTGTATAATACGCAAGGAGGAGCTGCATGCAGGTCCTGAGAGACATTTTTCTAAAACAGAAAGTAGTGTTTCCTGATGGGCTGCTTACAACAGGAAGAAAAGGGCAGTAGCAGACGACAGCTCCCCGCAGATACTGCTGCCTCTTCCGAGAGGGAGAATTAATTGGCAGCAATAGCTCTGATAGAAGGTGGACTGAGCTCAAATATTAAAAGCAAATCAAGACCCTTTGGGAACAATAATGCGTCTTTGCTGCTGTTAAAGGGACAAGCCATGATGATAAACAAAATTATTACATGAACAGCTGTTATATAACTGTTATTGAGACAGGAATTTGAAAGGCAATTTTAAAAATGTCTTTTCATATCTAAGGGCTCCCGTTCGTATTCAAAGGGGTTAAGCCATGAAACAACAGGTATAGGCAGAACGCGCGGTATGTGGTATGTTTGGCTCTTTTGCAAGAGCTCAAAGTGCTGCCTCCCTGTAATCTGATATGAAGGTAGGACAGGCAGGCTCCTGAGGAAAGGCAGACAGCAATGCGTAAAAACTGGAATTTCTGGTCTAGCTGACTCGTACCAGCTGCCCAGGTGGGGATGTGGCTGTTCACGCTGGTCGCAATTGACAGTGAACGGGCAGAGCAGGTGGGAGGAAACTCAGTAAAGAAGTGAGCTGTGGTTCACGAAGGCCCATACCCTACCACAAATGTTGTTAGTCTTATAGATGTTACTGGACTTTTGCTCTTTTCTGCTGCTACAGGAAGACTAACATGGCTACCCATCTTGTTGTACGGTCCTGGCTCCTTCTGAGTGGAGTGGGGAGGGGATACAGCTGGTGGATAGGGGAGAAGGACTGAATCTCCCTGGGTATTCAGCCGGGGACTTTGGCTGTAAGCCTGTGTGTTTTGGTGGTGGTGGGGAATTCTTACTGGCTTTCTCTTTTGAAGAGCTAGTGACTCCTAAAGACATGCAGACGCCCAGGCTAGAGAAGTGAATCAGGGACATAAAAGGACAGTTTCTGGTTTCCCAGCACCCAGTGCTGCCAGCAAATGTAAGAAAGGTAAGCCCTCCTTCAAAACTGATACTCAAATAGTCTTACCCCCTTGCCATTATTTATTTATTTGGCGTTCAGAGTTGGATGATACCCAGAACTTAAAATATGCAGTGATTAGGAAAAAAAACCTCTAAATCGTGAGAGTAGAGGTATGGGTAACATATCTGGGTTTCTACTGAAACACCAAAAATTAATCACTTTTCTCTGGGTAATCAGAAGGTGTCTCTCTGTAATAGAGCACCCGGGCCCTTTTAATTCAAGATACTGTTCTAAAAATGGAACCTTCATCTGGGTTGTAAATATGAAGCAAGAATGAGCTGGAGAAAACCATGATTTAAACCGATTCAATTTAAATCAAATCAATTCAATTTTAATTAAATTCGCCCTGCTTGGGAGGTTGCAGTTTGTGCTTGCTGTGTCATACAGGTTGTCTCAGTAAGTTTGGGTACTATGAGAGAACGTTCCCCAGTGTTTGAATGGTCATTGGGTTTTATCTGCTTCCTAGACCTAGGAAGCGATGGAAATTTACATAGAACCCAAGTTATTTATAGGGATATCACAATGCCATTTGTCTGTGTGCACAGAGATAATTGCACAGAAAAAAAAACATATAGTGTGTGTGTTCATTCAAATGCTGTGCATCAGATTAATATTTAAAGGCTAAAGGTATGGTGAACTTGGTGTTTGGTGATCTAGATGTTTGCTGAATTGCCGTTCTGATGATAAAATATAGATGCATCCTCTGGGAGTAAAAGGTGCCTGTTTGGGTTGGAACCCCTGGGTCCTTGGGGAAGTGGCATCGTCGTGTCCACGGGGGAGCGTGCCCGCTGCATGCTTGCCTGGGAGGTTGCTTGCCCCCTGGGCCTGTTCCCCATGCCTTTCCCCCCTGCCAGCCAGGTAAGTGGGGAGGGGGGGGGCAGAGGCTGAGGGCAGGGAATTCCCTGCCCCCACTGGGGACTGGCAGTCCTATGATACTAAGATGTTATTGTTCTTATTTTATTTTAGATATCTATATTCTGTGGTTTCAGCCTGAAACTGGTTCTTCAGATGGCTTACAAATAAATACTCCTGCACTCCAGTTACACTCTTCAGATAGCCTTTTCTTAGACAGAGACTGACGGTATCTGAAGAAGCAGGCTGTGGCTCCTACCCTGCCACTAATTTTGTTAGTCTTATAGGTACTACTGGACTCTTGCTCTTTTCTACTGCTACAGACAGACTAACACGGCTACCCATCTTGACTTTTTCTTAGAGACATCCTCTCTTAGGATTGTAAGCGTGGCAACACTTTGGTCACAGGCTTTTCTGTGCAGAAGAAAGTAAAACTACAGCAAATATTTTTAAATGACATTGCCTATAAAACATTGTGTACCCAAAAGGAGCCATCTCTAAAATAAAAAGATATATATGATACATCATTTATGTGATGTGTCAAATGCAGTTACTTTTAAAGACATTAATTAAAGCTCTATGTTGAAATCTGATTATAACACTTCTTCTGAACAATAATGTATTTTTGTTTGGCTATAACAAAACTACTCGTTATATCTGATTTCCAGACCACACTACAGAGGATAGGATTGACAGAGTTGCAAAATGAAGCTAGGGAGAGACTTGAAGGATTTCTCTACAACCCGATCAGAGACCACCATGCAAATGGGACTGGCCCAGTGCTGGCAAGCCACCACACAAGTGGGCCACATTTTTCATGGCGAGAGGCTGCCAGGGGGAGGGAAGGAGGGGACAGATAAAGTAGGTTGATTTGTGGGTGGAAAGGAGAAAAGGGAGTAAGAAAAGAGGAGAGACTATGGGGGCTGCTAGGGAAGGGAAAGGAGAGAAAATGGAGGCATGGATACAGGGGGAAATGACATGCCCCCCACAAGTCCTTGTGGGCCCCCACTTGTAATAGCTAATAACAAAACAAGTAATATGGATAGTAAAAACATAGAATCACTAATCAAGTGCTGAACAGCAGAACCTCCATTTCCCCACAGTTGATCTGTTTAATCTATGATCTATAAAGCACCATCACTGCTTCTGATGTCCTCATGTTGAGCCACCCTGTGGAGAGCAGGTTTACATGTTTGAAACTGCCCTAGCATGAAAACCGTGCCCCATATCAGATGACTTCATGGTAGAGAGAACCAGAAGTGATCTTGAGAGCTGGAGTGGCGTATGAGTAGGCAAGGCTTTCTGCTCGACAGACCAATTATTCCTCTAGTGCTTGCTGCTTTGTGGGAGCTGGGGAATACCAGGGAGGAGTGGCTGGGGGCGGGGGGGCAGGTTTATAGTACCTGCTCCTCTGCAGCCCATGGCATGCAGCTTCATCTTGGTCCATCTGAGAAGCACACGCTGCCTCCTTGTGTTCCTGGCAGCTTTTGAAACTCCCTTATCCGCACAAACACTGTCACTCACCAGAACCGTGTAGCCGTACGTCCAAATTCACTTACTGGTGTCCCAGCGAGTTACTACAGCTCTGTTTTCAGTGTTGCGTCATTATAATGCCTGAAAATTCTATTCATCATAGAATTGTCTAATTAGGTGACCATTCTGGATTTTCATATGGAGATCTCCATCACCAGCCCCCATCCCATTCGTCTCAGGGTTTGGGATTCTGAGGATCTGGCAAAGCTGTCATTGCAGATTTGGTGAATATCCTTTGTGAATTTGCAAAGTTACAAGGTTTTAAAGACCATGTTTTAAGCAGTGGAAAATGAAGCACAGCGAAACTACACAACACATCAGCTGAAGGTTTTTTTAAAAAAAAAAAATCTGGAGTTAAATTTACGGTCACACAACCTGTGAAGATGTAATACTACCATGAGAGGGTTGTACTATGTCAGGAGTGCACATTTGAATCCATCCATAGTTAAATTTGGTCAGGGTGTTTGTTGCTGTTGTGAAGTTCCATGTTCCTGAAGAATTTTACACTGTGTCCCAGCCTGCTTTTCTGTATTGAAAACCTTACAGGGAGAAAAGCTGTTGAGAGAAGGAGTAATTTGGAGCAGGGGTGCAGTGGAATGAGCAAGAGCTGAGCCTCCCCCGTTCCCCGCGGCTTTTGTGCTCCTGACTGCCTCCGCAAGAAGTATACAGGAAGTAGTTTTTCCTTGGGAAGATGGGCAGTCAGGCTACCATTTCTTGCATTTGTGCATAGCCCATAGTTTGGGCTCAAACCTTAAACAAGAGACGGTGGTCCTTAAGTCTTTGGCAGCCATTGGTTTCGTGCATTTTAAATGCAGGTTAGCCTATGTTATGACTTTTAGTTGAGGCATCCAAGAAAAAACTTTACTTAGCACATTATTCACATAAATAGTTGAAATATTTATCAAACTTAAAAGTTAATATTTATATTTATGGAATGTAAGAACGTAATCCTCTGACTGCAGGTTATAACTTCACAAGCAATAAAAATTTATTCTAAAAACTTACACAAACTGCACTTTGATCACTGTTATGTGGCACTATATTTTGACGGTATTTGACAGCAAAATGGTTGTACAATCAGTCATATTTCCTTCCTTTAAAGATCTCAGGGAGGTGTACACTTTTTCCTCTAAACAGCCCTGTAAGGTAGGCTAATCTGTGACCACTCAGATGCATCGATGCATCTGACAAAGACAGTTGTGGTTCTTGAAAGCTTATGCCACAATAAAGTTGGTTAGTCTTAAAGGTGCTACTGGACACTTTACTAAATAATGGGTAGTTAAGTAGTTTTACTCCCACCGAGGTCCATTCTCATCTTAGTGCTTTAAATAAAAATATATTTACCACATTTTTCTGCTATCGGATTCTCTGGGTGGGGCTCTTTTCATTGGGGCAGGGAGCCAAAAAAAAGTTTTCTGGGTTTTAAATAGTTGCATAGTAGACAGAAATTCAACAGACAAAGCCTCCCACTGCAGGGAAAGGCAGAGACTCCTTTAAGGCAGCTCTTAAACGAATAAGTTAAGTGATCTCAGTACTGAGAGCCAGTTTGGTGTAGTGGTTAAGAGCGGCAGGACTCTGATCTGGAGAGCTGGGTTTGATTCCCCACTCCTCCACTTGAAGCCAGCTGGGTGACCTTGAGTCAGTCACAGCTCTCTCGGAGTTCTCTCAGCCCTACCCACCTCACAGGGTAATTGTTGTGAGGATGATAATAAAATACTTTGTAAACCGCTCTGAGTGAATGTGAAGTTGTTCTGAAGGGTGGTATATAATTCAAATATTATATTTAACAAAATAGCTCCAAGCTAACCAATAGAAATTTGCTTGAGAGCAAAGGGAGAACAATCGGAGGATAACTCCCACCCAGTATTGACAGCTGTCAATCACACCACCTCTTAGTTCTGAAATGTATCACCTTGAACTGAAGCTGCTCGTCTGGCCCTGAAGGTCCTGGTGACACGAGAGGCCGTGTCTGCTGGTGAATGCACAAGGAAGCTGCAAGCAGAGCGGGCCCCTCAGAGGGGACTGGAGGCCCTGCCCTTCCCCAGCAGGAGCCTGAGAGAACTAAGAGGCACCCCTGGCCTCACCTCTGGCTGGGGAGGGGCAGTGGACTGCGGCCCAGTGTCACAGGCTTAGCGATCCACAGGTTGGGAAAAGCTGATCTAGGCAACTGAGGTTATGTTCCATAGACGTACGGTGCAAGCTGTGAGTCAGAACTGTTCTACAAACATTTGCTTCATGGGTGCGGTCAGTTTTAAAGGTGCACATCTCTTAAAAGCATTATACTGAAGACCAGAAAAAGGCAAGCGGGCGAGGCCTGGCGTGGGGGTCTGCCTCACTAGTCTCTGTTTGGCCTCTTGGAGGGGGGAGCTGCTGCCACTGGATGGGAAAGGGAGGCAGCAGGGCCTCTGCTGCTGCTCCCCCCCCTGACCTTGGCCCGTGGCGCACAGACTTCTTCACTCTTTTCCTCACCCCTTCCTGTAGATTTGGCTTGCTAACAGTTTAAATGTGTTATAAATTCATTCCTTTTCCTCAGTGCTTAGTTGGACTTCCTGTTTCCTTAGGGTTTCCAGATCTGGCAAGAAATAAACATGTATTTTTACTAGTTACAGGTTTTCTTGTCAGAGTGTTACAGCATGAGAAAAGTAGCTTTTGTTGTCTTGGGAAGGCACAAAGGTCAGTGCCTCCCAGTGCTACGCCCACTTGACTGGCAAACGGGCCAGATTCCTGCCTATTCTAGGGTGCTTTGTAGAACTTCTGCTTTTTTCCCTGGCCAGAACCAGAACGTTTGCTGGGTTAAGAGGCGACAGCCCTGGCCTTGTACGGAATATATAGTCCCATCTTATTAACTCCTCCTTGCATCCACTCTGTGTCGCCATTCTCACGTGTTTTCTCATTTTTTTGCTTTTCCTTCCCGCTGCCTAGTCCTCCTTCCTTCAACTTTCCAGGGTCCCAGTCCATATTCTTTGTTGCTCTACGTGCTTCTCAAGGTGAACATGCACACACAGATGTCACAGCAGTTCATAGAAAATGTAGCTTTTCAGTTACACAGAGGAAACACCTGGTGTCCACTGTCATGGCCAAGTGTGCACATCTGAAGTACCCAGAATTCCGTCTGTTCTTTCTCAGAGTTAGGAGGTACTGATTTATTCAAGGAGTGTAGTTTAGAACCATCAAGAGTATTTCAGTAGTATTGTTAAATAAGGGAGTTCACTGTAAGGCAGGGAGATGTTGCCTCATATCAAACTATTATTATTTAATGATCTCTGACCTAACAGCAGATGGAGCAAATAAAGAATTAATTCAGACACAATGTGAAACATGATGTAGTGAAGTCTGAATGTGTGAGCTTTTAAGCTTCCACTCCAGTATAGCTTTGGTTTGTAAAAATGGCTACCTGGGGTCCCAAACAACCCCAGAAAGCTATGCATTTTGCCATTGAGGAGAATGGCAAACCTGGAAACCATTTATCTTTCATCAGAGAGTGAGGTGCCTGGGGCAGAAAAATAGTCTGGGGTAGAAAAATAGTCAAGTTACAAAAACATTAGAAATTATTGATTCAGATATTTTCCTTTAAAAGTTTGTTAAGTATCTTAGGTTCCAAACGTAGTTTTTGTTGTTTAACATTTTAAAAAAATGCTTTGTAAAGGAACTATACTGGTGTGAGTTCTTCGATATGCAAAAGGGGAGGGGTGAATCTGTGCAAAAGAAGCATTCCTCCTCACGTCCAAGTGTGTTTTACACTCAGTGTCAAACACAGTAGCTTCTGTAACCACAAAATGTTTTTATTTTTGTGGGAACTTTTCTGCAGCAATGCAATGGAATTTGGCCTTGGGGTATGAACATATGCCGGAATACGGTTTTCTTTTATAGGCAGTCAGAGGGTTAAGGGATTGGCCAGTATAATATAGAGTACAGCACAGGTCCTATCTTGATTACATAAACATTATGCTTTTTATAAATGCTGCTTAAACTTTCTGTAAACTTTTAAAATTAGGTTATAATTATAAGGAAGATTATAGTGATGTTATAATTTCACCCAGCCATGTATGTTGTGGAGTTGAGTATATTCTTAGAGTGTTTCTATTTGTCAAATTCTGTAGCTTTCAGTTCTTTGCATGTCTCATTTGCCATGACGTGGGTCAGCATTTCCTTCCTGCTGCTTACAAGCCGGTGTGTTAGAGATAAGAACGCAACTCACACTGCATTTACGGAGTGTAGCGAAAATGCCCAATTATCTGCCTAGTTAAGATGCTGCATTGAGCTTTTCTGTATCTTCAGAAGATTGCTTATCTGTAGTATGTGTTAGAAGGGAGGCAAAATGAGACATTTGTCAAACAGGCAAGACAGAAACTTTGCAAATTGTATCTGT
Source organism: Eublepharis macularius (assembly GCF_028583425.1). Lineage (NCBI taxonomy): Eukaryota > Metazoa > Chordata > Lepidosauria > Squamata > Eublepharidae > Eublepharis > Eublepharis macularius. The sequence continues at coordinate 5,031,774 of NC_072792.1, forward strand.
ATGTAAGGAAGAAACTATACCGCACGAAGTGGTAGCATTTGACGTATTTGTTAATTTGTTCTGACCACTTTGGATCTGGGTGGATTTCGAAGCTGCTTCTTGTTTGCAGACTGCTAAAATCTGCTGCAGAGTCGGTACGAACCATTTATGACTGGCTCATAAGATCCTAGAGTAAAGAGACAGCAAACTTTGTCTCCGTTATGCTGATTTTTATTTTACATTTTTATGACCACTGCTGATTTATTTTGTTTTTATTTTTCAGGGGTTTCTGGGTGAGAAGAAAAGGAAGAAATTTATAGTTTGTCCTGTTCGTCAAGACCAAAAAAAGGAAAGCTGGTATCATACGAATTCTCCATCCAGGCAGCTGACTGACTTCGAGGTCTTTTGCTAACGCTTGGTGATAACCTCTGTTCCTTTCCACCAAAGAAGCCTTCTCTTCTCATGCAGAGCTGAGACCTTGGAATGCTTTATTATGGCAGCAGCAGTGCAGCAGAATGACCTGATGTTTGAGTTTGCCAGTAATGTCATGGAGGATGAGCAGCAGGTAAGGAAAAAACAGAAGAAACCCTGCTAGCACACTAGCTTATTCTGAAAGAACATTGAAAACATTAACTTTAGGGTCTTTCTTTTATGAATGTTTAAATTTTTGCTAATAGAGGAAACCTATACAAGTATCTGAATTGCTTTCTGGTAGGCATGAATCTCTGTGAACAATGTGGAATTTAATTGACTTGGAACACTTAAGGTGTTGCATAATACTTTATCTTTTTCCAAATAGTGGAAGTTCAGGGGAGCCTTTAGCATCACTTACTTATAGAGGAGAGAGCATTGGAAACTTAGGGAATAACTGGTATGCTTACAAGTGTTTTGAGTTGGACAAGTGTTTTAGGAATGCAAGTAAATAAGCAGGCAATACCTGTTCCAAAGCAATATCAGTTCAGCATTCCAAAATCCAAATTTGCACTTAAGTACTTTAAATACCAGATGGTTCCTTTTTCACGTTTTTAGTGCACATACTCCGATCAAGCAAAACTGGTTTCATCTCCCAGCCCTGGTAGGTACCTGTGATTCCAGGTGCATTCCAGAGGTAACTTGAGAGACTGGGCAGTCAGCATCCCATCAACTAAGCAGTTCTTGTCTGCTTTCAACAGTGAGAGTATCCCAAAGCCTACAGAGCAAACTCCATTTTGCATCATGTTTCCCCATGGTTACTGCAAATAGGAGCATGAATCTTCTGGTGGTAGTAGTATTTCAGCTCTTTCCAGATTATTTATTTATATTGGAACCAGGACACGGGTGTTGCTTGCTTGTGTGAAATTGAGGTGCCTTTTTTCCAAGGAGGTGCTTTTGTTTTGTGGGATATATATTTGCCCAGCTTTAAACAGCAGAGCGGTTGCTGTGAAAACATCATTGGTTTCTCCTCCATTGCGGTTTGTATTGCTGTTGAGACTGTGATTGGCTGTGCAAGTGTCGAGGCATCTGATGAGTTAGGCCCATAATGACATCACTCATAATTCCCCACCCCTCAGGCTCATGCGCTATTGTGACCCAGAGTTCAGACTGCAAGGAAGGGAGGTGCAGACAAGCTGAAACTGGCTAGTTGCAAGGCAAATGTGAACAAACCCTGTGTCATTTTATTGTGATTTTTAATTATTGTTAACCACATTGGAAATGCAAGCTGTTGTTGTGGAAAATAATAGCTCAATCCAGGTTAAAAGAAGCTAAGCAGCTGCTGTTTTACCAAAAAGAAGACCTACAGTATTGAACAAAGAAGCTAGTATTCATTGGTTTGTCAAAGTTGGAAGGCATGTCTTGTTAATACACGGTTGGCTCATTCATAGTAAAGCAAACTCTCATTGGCAGCATACAATTCTGACACCGGCTTACGTGCAGCTTAATACTTTGTCAAAAGAGAGGCACAGAAAGGGAAAAACAACAACACCGTACCTGCTTATCTCTAACTTCCTGATACTGCTGTCTTTGCAACTTTCTCTCTTTCCCTCCCATGAAATGGCTGTTTTTCTAACAGGTTATAAAATGCCTTCTACACTGTGAAAACCAGTTCATGAATGTAAAAATAAATCCTCAACCACAGCTCTTCAGACATTAGTGCTATACCTGGGCTTACTGCTATTGTGAATTTGCAAGGTGGTTTCTCTGGAGACAAGGGTAGGCGACGCGCTTCCATGTTCCGCCACCTCTTCAGAGGCCGGACCCCCTTCCTTTCATGCACTGCTGTGCATTCTCCAGCATGATTTATAGAAAAGGTAGGTTAGTGCAGTGTGAACCGAAAGCATTTTCCACGTCCTGTTCTGTGTTAACTAAACCAAAGTCATAACCATGATTGCTTCAGACCAGTTTTAAGTATCTAGGGGTAGTATTCCATGCCTCTGGTTTGAAGAAGGCACACTGCAATTATGTAGCTGATGCTGGCCAAAAATTGTCCCACAATACGATCAAATTTTTGCGTACCAAGGGTGGCCATTATATTCCAGCAGCTCTCAAATTGTTTTAGGCTAAAACTCTGGCACAACTATTATATGGGACTGTGTTAGGGCCACCCTCTTCATACTTTGTAACTTTGGAGCGGCTGCAAACTAAATTTTTGAGAGCTGCTCTTCAGTTGCCCCATTGTGTCCCAAAAGCCAATCTACATTTGGAAACTGGCATGGTAAAAGTAGGGGCTTGGGTGTGCCTAGACTTGTTCAATCTTTGGCTAAAGTTAAATTTAAATCCTCGAGGTTTCAGAATCACTGAGTTGGAAAGAGCCATACAGACCTTCTAGTTCAACCCCCTGCCCAATGCAGGATGAGCCTAAAGCATCCCTGACAAATATTCACCCAGCCTCTTCTTGAAAACTGCCAGTGAAGGGGAGCTCACCACCTCCCTAGGCAGCTGATTCCACCGTTGAACTACTCTGACCATTGCTTCGAGTCCTATCCTCTGCTGCCAACTGGAACAGCTCCTTGCCCTCCTCCAAATGACAGCCTTTCAAATACTTAAAGAGAGCAATCATGTCCCCCCTCAATCTCCTCTTCTCCAAACTAAACATTCTCAAGGTCCTCAGCCTTTCCTTGTAGGGCTCAGTCTCCAGACCCCTGATCATTCTCGTCGCTCTCTTCTGTACCCTCTCAATTTTGTCCACATCCTTTTTGAAGTGAGGCCTCCAGAACTGCACACAATACTCCAGATGTGGCCTGACCAAGGCAGTTTAGAGAGGGGCTATGACCTCCTGCGATTTCGATGCAATGGCCCTTTTGATACAACCCAAGACTGAGCCTTTTTTGCCACCGCATCACACTGACTGCTCATATTTTGTTAACAGTCCACTCTATCTCTTTTGCATACACTACTGCCCAGAAGTACATCCCCCATCCAGTATTTGTGCTCCACATTTTTGTGGCCCAGCTGTAATACTGTGCACTTATCTATGTTGAATTGCATCCTGTTCGCAACCACCCACTTCTCCAGAGTATTCAGGACTTGCTGAATTTTAACTCTATCTTCTTGGGTGTTTGCCACTCCTCCCAACTTGGTATCATCAGCAAATTTAATGAGCAGCCCTTCCACTCCTTCATCCAGATCATTGATAAAAATATTGAAAAGTACCGGGCCCAAAACTGAGCCCTGCGGCACCCCACTGGACACCTCCTTCCAATCTGATGAAACGCCATTGGCCACCACTCTTTGGGTGCGGTCCTCCAACCAGTTCCCTATCCACCAAACTGTCCTATAGTCCAGTCCGCAGTCTTCCAGTTTACCCGTTAGTTTGACTCCTTTGATCTTTAAAGACAGCTATCAGTCTGTATTGCTAAATGCAGTCGAAAATAGGTTATAGAATTTGTTTTTTCCTCCCCTTTCTTCGTTAGAGTTGGGATACGAACAGGCAAAACAACCCTAAAACAAAGGGTGCTGGATACTGAGCAGCAGGTGGACTTAGAAAGGTCACCGACCTTCTTACCTGCAGATAGCGCTAGATACGTAGTTTCCTCGGCCGCCTATTTATTGCGACTGGAAATGCTCAGGCGTAGGAGGGCATTTTCATCGGCAGGAAATCACGGCCCCCTCCCCGAGCAGCATTAGAGGGCGTTAAAAAAAATCGGATGGAAGATAGGCAGTGTCTTTGTGATCAAGGCAAGATTGAATCTATAGGACACGTTTTATTACATCGTCTCTTTTACCAAGAAATCCGCAACAAGTTTATCTTCCCTATAATTACAAGGTATCGTGGTGGTTCAGAATTCGTGTATACTAGGATGTTATTAATGGATGAAAACTCAGTGGTTACAGCATGCAAAGTTTTTTGTGGCAGCCTGTAAAATTCGCCAGTTAAGGAAAGTATAAAAATAACTGATGAAATGCCGACATGGTATTTTATAGTCTTGTGTATTATAATAATTTTTACTTTTCAGCTCCTAAATTTTATGACTGCTGTTATGTTTTTATTCTGATCTAGAGCCGTTTTAATAAAGATTGATTGTTTCAGGAAATGACAACAGTGCCATTTTATTAAAAAAATACCTAATACTTGCTTCTCCTGTAGCCTTGCTAATTATTTTTAAAAGAGAGAAGGTGATAGAAAGGAAATGAGCATTTGTGTCATCTGTTTTCCCTTCCTTCACACCTCCCTCACATTTCCTGCAATATGAGGGTAATAATACCTTGTAATGATTACTGAGAAATACATGTGAGGTGTCCTGAACATGTTATATATAAATGGAAAGGAATACTAGAAGTGTGATAATTTTGTCTGCTGCAACATTTGGTTCTTTTGAGGTCTTAATAATGTTTCCTGACGGTCACTTGTGCTGCCTTAAGGATACATACTTAATTTTCAGTTTCAGCTGGGTAGCCGTGTTGGTCTGTAGTTGAAGAGCAAGATTTGGGTCCCTCTGATGAAGGGAGCCCTGAAAGCTCATACGCAGGAAAACTAGTTGGTCTTTAAGGTGTGCTGGACCTGAATCTTGCTCTGAATTTTCCTGATCATGGAAGTACTCTAAATACTATTGCACAGAAACCGTCATTTCTCTTAATATCTTCCTGTGAGATCCAAATTACCTAAATAGATGGGTATGTATGGTTCTGTAATCATCATTGATTGGAGATGGTTATTTTAAAATTATACAATATGGATTGTATTCCACAATCCATATTCTCTAAATTGGGGTTTAAGGGGTTTCCTCTGAAGTAAATGTGTTCACAAAGAAGATGAGGCGATTTCTTCATAGCACCTTTACTTTATTTGGTATTTAGCCACCCTCCCACAGCGCTTCATATTAATCATTTTAGTAATCTTTACAACTAACCTCTGAAATGGGTGGACACCCTCACGCTGCATTGCAGGCGACCAGGGGCTGGGTTTTTTTTGTAAGGTTACCTAATGACCTTCCTGGGCGGTGCAGAGTTTGAACTCGGAACTTTTAAGCTCACATTCTTACTATCTACTATAACAACAGAACAATGCAAGATTACATCGTAACTCTCCTACCTAATTGTTGACACAATATTGGACCAGATAGTATTAGACTTACTTTTCAGAAAATAATTATTTTCTGATAATCCTGGTCATCTTCTTGTATTAAGTCTAGTTTCTCTTTATTCGCTTTCAAATATTTATTTCTTGTTTCTTTTACTACATAAGCCAGGTTGAGAGTCTGATGTTAGAGGGACTAGCTCAGCAGGTCTTAGGGGTCCCCCTTGAAAATTTATGACAGCCTAGAGATTGAGAGGAGCTTGGCTTATTTTTTCTGCTGCCGCCGTTCTTTCAACTTGTGGCTTCTATTTCTTCAGTGGCGCACACAGAATTTCTTTACCAAGCAGGAGGACATTATCAGACTTTTCAAAAGAGTGCCCAGATTCATTAAAGAATATAGTGATTATGTGCTGAGCAGTGCAGAGTCCAGAAAACAAAAATGAAGTCCATAGGTTTTCAAATGTTATGATTTCTATCAAAGCTTTATTAGGTATTTTATGGGGAGCAGAACTGAAATTTGGGATAAACAGGTTTGTAGAACTGATGCCGTATATCCACCCACTATGACTTGGCAGTTGTGAAGTGCATTTAAAGTAGGTTTATAACATGCAATGAAATTAGCCTTCCAGGTATTTTATGTTTTTTTCTGTGTGTCTTTTAGTCTTGAGCAAACTGTAACTCCAGTAAGGGGTAGAGCAGTTGCTGGGATTCCAGGATTTCTGCTTGTTGGTGTTTGGGATCTTGTCTTTCCTCAGAACTGTGTAAACAGGGCTTTTTTCAGTCTGGAACGCAGTGTAACGGAGTTCTGGCACATCTTGAAAATGGTCACATGGCTGGTGGCCCCGCCCCCTGATCTCCAGACAGAGGGGAGTTTAGATTGCCCTCCGCGCCATGGTGCGGAGGGCGATCTAAACTCCCCTCTGTCTGGAGATCAGGGGGCGGGGCCACCAGCCATGTGACCATTTTCGCCTAGGGCGATTTAAACTTTAACCCCCCCCCTTGTTCCAGCTGACCCAAAGTGACGTCATTGTGCAGTCCTGAGTTCCACCACCTCTTTTCCCAGAAAAAAGCCCTGTGTGTAAATAATTGGATACTGTTTATATTTTTCCTGATTTATGCACACATGACACCATATTAATAAAGATAACTTTATTTTGCAGTGGTGAGATCAGTGTTGGAAGGGAAAGACATTTTAGTTCTGCTCCTATGTGAAAGTCTACTTCAAATGTATTTCCTTTTGCTGTGACTAGTGTAAAAACTGGTTTGGGTTTGCAGGTAATGGCTTGTAGCTATTCGACCTGTGACATTCCAGAATTTTGGGTGCTGGCTAGGGGATTTGCAGTTCAGTTTGGAATTCGGATTAAAATACTGAATATTGGCTGATTCAGTGAAATCCAGGTATCCCCAATCAAAAACCAGGTGTTCTGAATTTTTACTGAATTTTTGGTAAAATTTTGGTAAAATTCAGCCATTGTTTTCTATGGGAAAATCAGGCAAATCAAGCAAAATTTGGAATTCTCTGAATTCCAAACTGGTTTTCTAATTTGGTTAGGCTACTTCTGAAAAATTTGGTAAAACACAACCAATGTCATTCACAGCAGCCAGGCACTGGATTCAGCCAGTGGGGAAACACCACAGAACAGAACCAAGCCATTCCCAGCCACAAGTACAAGGGCATTTCCTTGCTTCAGTTTGCTTCTGTTGACCTAAGTTGCAAAAGTGCCCCTTGCTTCAGTTTGGTTTGGGCATCTAGTGTGATGCTGGTCCCCTTGTTTCACTTTTGTTCTGGGGGGATTCCTTCCCCTTGCTTCAGTTTGGTTTGGGCATCTCGTGTGATGCTGGTCCCCTTGTTTCACTTTTGTTCTGGGGGGATTCCTTCCCCTTGCTTCAGTTTGGTTTGGGCATCTCGTGTGATGCTGGTCCCCTTGTTTCACTTTTGTTCTGGGGGGATTCCTTCCCCTTGCTTCAGTTTGGTTTGGGCATCTCGTGTGATGCTGGTCCCCTTGTTTCACTTTTGTTCTGGGGGGATTCCTTCCCCTTGATTCAGTTTGGTTTGGGCATCTAGTGTGATGCTGGTCCCCTTGTTTCACTTTTGTTCTGGGGGGATTCCTTCCCCTTGCTTCAGTTTGGTTTGGGCATCTCGTGTGATGCTGGTCCCCTTGTTTCACTTTTGTTCTGGGGGGATTCCTTCCCCTTGCTTCAGTTTGGTTTGGGCATCTCGTGTGATGCTGGTCCCCTTGTTTCACTTTTGTTCTGGGGGGATTCCTTCCCCTTGATTCAGTTTGGTTTGGGCATCTAGTGTGATGCTGGTCCCCTTGTTTCACTTTTGTTCTGGGGGAATTCCTTCCCCTTGATTCAGTTTGGTTTGGGCATCTAGTGTGATGCTGGTCCCCTTGTTTCACTTTTGTTCTGGGGGGATTCCTTCCCCTTGATTCAGTTTGGTTTGGGCATCTAGTGTGATGTTGGTCCCCTTGTTTCACTTTTGTTCTGGGGGGATTCCTTCCCCTTGATTCAGTTTGGGTCTGTTGGGCTTTCTCTGGGATGCGCTCAGTGTGCCTTTCGGAGTGTTCCTTGGCCTTGGCAGCTTTGCCCCGGTGTGTTTCTGCAATGGGAGTCAGCTTTAACTTTTCCCCCATAGGAAACAATGGAGTGGCTGGGGACACCTTGTTCAGGGGCCTGTAGGATTGCCCCCTGAGGTTCAATCTTCCTGAAACTTAGTGAGTCTTTAGAGGATAGTCAGTAGTAGCTTCCCCCCAAATTTTGTGTAGTTTGGTTGAAAAATGCACCCTCTAGCCCACCAGATAGCCCTCAGAGTGGTTTTCCCATAGAAAACAATGGCTAAGGTTTATTGACTTTAACCGGAAATGTCTGAAACAAATTAGAGAATCAGTTCAGAAGTCAGGAAATTCTGATTTTTTTCTCAGATTCAGTAAAAAAAAAAAATCAGATTTACCTGAGTTTTCTTTTTGGTGCACACCTCTAGTGCTGGCACACACAGCACACGCATCAGTTCTTTCCTCTCCCCCATATTTTCTGCTGTAGTCCTAATTCTCAGTGCCACAGCCAATAGAAAATGCAAGACACTGATGAGATGACCCCCAACATCTTCTGCTTGGATCCTGAGCGTTCAGGAGGATATTCAGGCTGAACGTGATCCTTCATGGGGGCCCAGTACCATCAAGTGCAGGCATTCCCACTGTCATAGAGGATGCCAACCATCAGCTCTTCTGTTTGGTTTGGAATCAATTTTGGACTATTTGCTCTTATGCAACCCCAAGATAGCCTCCAGGCAGGCATTCAAGGATGCCACACCTACCTCTGAATTTGAAAGAGCAGGGTTAATTTCTGAGTGTCCCTCAGTAAGTAATAATGGAATTGTTTCAGTGTATTATCTTGAATCCTCAAGCTGTCAATGCAACCCAAGAATTTCTAATAATTGGCACAGTTGAATCTGCTTCTGTGTGTACTCAGTGGCTTGTATCCTACCACTCCACTGAGCAAAGTCTTAAGTCTTCTTCCAGCTTACGGAGCTGCCTTCTGTTAGTGGAAGAGCCACTTAGGCTGGAGGAACCAGGGTCTACCTCAGAAGAGCAAGGAAATTGCAGCTTGTCAGGGGAGGGGAGAAAGAAGGAGCGTGCAAGCCCCAGACTTCTCCCATGCAGCACCAAGTTGTGTTCAGATGTCAAGAACAAGCTGAAGATGGTTAACTGCTTGCATAGCCATCTCTTCTCCCCTGCCCCACAGGATGCTTGTACTGTAGGCAGAGATCTTCAAATGATCTAGGTAGCTGTAACATCCAAATGCGAGGGCCATAATTGTAATCAACTTGTGTGAGCCAAACAGTTCACTCTGCTTAAGATGTCTGAATTGTGCCAATGTATCAGTCATGATTTAAACCAGCAAATTTTCTTTGGGAATTCATGTGGAGAAATAGCTAAAGATTTGTGTTGAAAGTGGTAAGATTTAAGTAAAAAATGCATATAATAGTTCAGTGTTAAAGGTACTTTTAATATTAAATTCTGAAATTATGGGGTAAATGAGAGGTAATTTTCCTTCTGTGAAAGGGAATAAAGTTACAAGTAAGCAGTGGGGTTGATAACTAGTGACTGTTACCAAAGTAGTGGGGCTTCTCTCTCTCTCTCTCTGAGGTTTTCAGCGAATCTCGTATTTGTATAGGGCAGAAGGGTTCAAAATGCATCCCTTCTGATCGCTTAGTTAGTGGATGACTTGACCATCTTAACTGGCCTTTAGTTTAGAGCAAGTTAGATGAGGCCCGGCAACATAATGAGCTTTAATTGGTTGAAGAGTCTGGTGGATGAAAAAAAATGCCAATCTCGGCCCAGGCCGGAGTGGAATCGGTGTAGAAAGTGTGGAGGTTCAGCCGTTGCTGGTGGAGGCAATAAGAAGAAAAGGGGACAGCAGAGGAAGAAGCCAGGGCCCTGCAGGCAGAATCGAGAGGAAGACGAGGAGTTTCCCCAGTGCAACACCTTATTTTCATTTTTTAAATTTGATTTTTATACCACGTCTCTTTGTAAAGAGCTTGAAGTGGTTCCTAACAATTATATCAGTTGAAAAATAATACAAAACATAATATATTCAATAAAATCGCAATAAAGCAACAACATAGTACAAACACTTCAAACCACTCTAGTTCCAACCCCAATCTATAAAACACTGCAGATAATATCTGGATTCAAGCCCCATGGTAACATCAAGACCTGACTACTGTAATGCACTGTACGTAGGTCTCCCTTCTAAGTTAATGTGGAGACTCCAGTTGGTGCAGAACGCTGCCGCTCGGCTATTATCGGCAGCTAAGAGAACCAAGAATATTACCCTCATTCTACAGTCACTCCGTTGGCTAGCTATCGGTTTCCAATCCCAATTCAAAGTATTGGCTATCACCTACAAAGCTCCTCATGGCCTTGGTCCGTCATATCTACAGGACCACTTCTCTCCCTACGTTCCGCCATGGCAGTGTCGCTCATCTGAACAGGGCCTTCGGCAGGTGCCACCTTGCACAAGTGCAGAGTCAATGTTCGTTCTCTGTGTTGGGCCCCATTTTATGGAATGGCCTGCCTGAGGAGGTTAGGAAAGTGTCCACTTTCCTGGCCTTCTGCAAACGATGCAAAACTGAATTATTCAAGAGGCTTTTTAACTCAGATAGGAGGGCTGTACTGAAAGGAAGTGATCTCATAGAGATCCATTGGTAAAGGGATAAAGTGGGGACCACAGACTTTACTGTTGTCGCTATAAACATTGATGGGCCATAGACTGCACAACTATAGTTACAAGTATGATCCCGCTGGGTGGTTCTTACATTGTTTAATATGTCAGTTGTATAATTGCTTATGCTCTGCTTCAGCCTTTCTTCAGCTCTGGGTTGGACTTCTGCAGGTTTTTTAAATCTTTGCAGATTCACATGCTTTATTGAAATGCCTTTGATAATAACTGTACTGACTCACACAGTGTAATCCACCTTGAGTCTCAGTGAGAAAGGTGAACTATAAATAACATAAGTAAAATTACAAGTAGATATAACATGCAGCAATCAGCTCTGCCTCACAATAAGAATATTAAATGCCAAAAGCACACCTTGTTCTCCTCATTCTAGCATCTTCAGTAAGCAGTTCTTACCTGGGGAGTCGTGGGCTCCATTTGTGTGCTGGTATGTTCAAGATACTGGAGAAGCCAAGGAACTGATTGGCTGGAAGGAAGACTTCAAGCAACTCAAGCGAGTGCTGGCTTGTGGCAGAGGCAGAGGAAGGGACACGTGCTGTTTGCAGTACAATAAGGGATATTGGCACTCTCTTTGGTTATGGAACACTAAAGAAAAGAAGACAATCTGAAGCTGAAGCATGAAGAAATTCAGCTGAAGCTGAAGCAGAAGAAATTCCTGCCTTAACTATTCATATCATTCTCTTAAAATGTGTAGTTCTTTAATAAACATTTAAATAGTTTTTTTTCTTGTGGTCTGTCTACTCTGCGCTTAATATAAACCAAAGCATAGATAAAAAATATGTTTGGTGGCAGAGGAAAGGAAGGTAATGATGAGGAATACAAAGACCCTTTTCTCCTTAAAGTGGTAGTGTAGTGTAGTGAAGGGCTGGGACAAGAGAAACTGTAGGTGACAAAAATGAACTCCACCACCTCTGTCACTGCCACAACTCTCTTGCACATTTTAATGAGACACTTGGGGTTTTTTCTTCAAATCTTCTTGCAGTATGGAGTTCAGTTAGCAAGGTCAATTCAAAAGTCAATTTCTTAAAAACAGCAACAGTTGGATCTTAACTTCACTTGTTAATGCAGGATTCTTTTTACTTACTAATTGTAAAAAAAAATGTAAAGCTCTCTGAAACTGTTATTTTCATCTTGTACAGCCTCAAACACTGTGAAATACATCTGTCTCTGTAGCCATCTGTCTCAAGTTTATCCTGATTTTTGGTCTTTGTGGTACTTCCCCTTTGTATTTTATCCTCACAAAAACTTGTGAAATAGTTTAGCCTAGAGATGGGCACGAACAGAAAAAAAACCCTGAACATGATGTTCATTATTGGTTGCCATCCATGAACAGGGACTCACGAAGAACCACGAACATGGCCCTGTTCACGAACATGTTCGTGGTTGGCTGTTTGTGGGGACCAGCAGGCTCTCCTCCAGCCACCATCCAGGTCAAGATCCCTACTGCACCACTCTCAGAAACCTGACCTGAGCGGGCACCAGGAAAGGTACCAATAATAAATAATAGCTTGGCCCCAGAGCCTGGTAGCAGCCCTGGAACTTGAAGGGGTAGATCCCTACCGCACCACTCCCAGAAACCTTACCTGAGCAGGCAGCAGGAAAGGTACCAATAATAAATAATAGCTTGGCCCAGAGCCTGGCAGCAGCCCTGGAAGGAGTAGATCCCTATCCCACCACACACAAAGAAAATTCAAGCTCCAATGCACTTTCTCTATCAAAATGCCAGCAGCAACCCTCTCCACTGTCTGCAAACTAAGCCAGAGCTGGGAGTCCCCCTCCCCCCTGCTCTTTGCTTCATTGTAACAGATTTGATTCTCCACAGTTGAAAGGAAGACCTGCCTATCAAGCTAAATTGGGCTTAGATTGGGGTGTCCAGAGCAACAGCAGGAGTTCAGACAGAGTTCAGACAATCCCTGCCTAAGTTGCCAAGGAAATTGATTGCAGGTGCCAGATGGTCTGGCTTGATGAAAAGCAAAGAACAGCAACGAACGAGGCTTGCAACGACCACCTGTTCATTTAGAATGGGGCCTCACGAACAGCTTGTTCACAAACAGCAGATTGGGCTGTTCGTGGCTTTTTTTTGTTCGTATTGCTGTTCGTGCCCATCTCTAGTTTAGCCTAGCCTGAGAGATTGAGTTGTCCATTGAGCTTCGTGACTCAGTGTACATGTAAACCCAGGTCCTAGAAAGTCACTGTAGTGTAGAGGTCAGCGTGTCGGACTAGTATCTGGGAGACCCACGTTTGAGTGCTTGCTTTGCCATGGAAGCTTCCTGGATGGCCTTGGGCCACTCTCAGTCTAACCTACCTTACAGAGTGTTGGTGGTGAGGATAAAATGGAGGAGGGAGAAGTAATTGCAAGCTACTTTGGGTCCCTGATTAGGGACAAAAACAATGTATAAATGGAATAAAAAATTAAAATAAATAGACAATTAAGAGCTATACTTGGTGGATAAATCCATTCACACAGGATTTAACTTGGAGCGTAATGCAAATGCATTTGCTCTCACAGAAAAAGAACATAGATGGCTTGTAAGATTTATTTATTTTTATTTATAACATTTAAAGGCATCCCCAAATAGGAACCCCAGGGCAGTGAACATCAAGCATTTAAAACAGCATTAGAATGCATTTATATTTAACAAAACATAAAGACATACAAAAAACACAACTAGGAAAGAGTTTTCAGGAGTTTCTCCAAATGAAACCAAAAAGTCTTCACCCACTGGCAGAAGACAGTTGCAGGGGGAGACGGGAATCTCCCTGGGGAGGGAGTTCTAAAGTTTGAATGCCATGACTGAGAAGGTCCTTCTTTGAGTTGTCACCCATCTAGTCTTGGATAGCAGGGGCACCCCGAGCAAGGCTTCTGAAGATGACCCGAGTAGACAGGTAGATTCATAGGGGAGAAGGTGGTCTTTAAAGTATGCTGGCTCCAAGCTGTATTGGACTGTAAGGCCTCATTTGGACTCAATTAATTCCCTGATCTTCCTCCATCATTGTGAGCCGTTAGGTAGTTTCCATTAGAATAGATTTCAGTATCCTCATTGACGTGTGCTGCTAGCTTGGAAGTGCCTGTTTGTCTTTTTGGATCCATCTCACCTGAGCCCTTGGGGCGAGGGGGTTATAGACTCTATAGACAGCATGCAACTCAAAGATTCATGGGAGGGGAAAGAATTGGGCTGTTGCTATGTTTGCTAGGTTGGAGGTGTTGGCCATTTTGATATACTCCACAATGTTCCCTCTAAGCTGCGTAGTGTTGTGAGCCAAAAAATTTTCTTTGTGAGCTGAAACTTGCACAAAAATTTATTTTGTGAGCTGACTTGCATAAAAGTTTTGAGAGTGCCTTTAAAAAAAAACATACAAGAATACAAATATACAAACAGTTGACCATTGCGTAAAACAGTTTTTAGAAGTTTATAACCTCAACCTTAGTAATATCTGAGAATTAATTTTTAAACTGTATTTTAAGCATTTAAAAATGTTTTATATGTTCTTTGAAGATAGAATCAAGTCACATTTCATTACAGAGACTATTTCTTTTAATATTAGTTTTTTATAATTATTTTTTATTCGTTTTTTTGCGAAGCTTTCAACTAACAACAATACTTAAATATACAATATATTAAACAGATATATTCATTAACATGGAAATAACGTTCAATATTAACCATGAACTTAGAACATAGTAACGATAGAAAAAGTTTTTAACCTGTAAACAGCACACAGAGACTATTTCAATTTAACTTTTCTCTTCTTCCTTTCTCTGTTTTCCACAACTTGAAAACACTGTCAATATTGATATTATTTCCAGTAGACGCGTATTGTTTAATTCTCATTAAGTTCTTCAGGTGATCTGTATCTAGCCGATTTCTACTCTTAGTTTTAACGGCATTCATCAAGCTAAAGCCTCTCTCGCAATCAGCAATTGAGGCTTGAAAAGTTCCACAAATATCTAGGAGAAGATTTAGTTCACTGAATTGTTCCTGTTGCCGTGTAAATGTTAGTATGTCCTGGAAGGTATGCATTGCTCCAGCTTTTATCTTCTCTGCAATGAGTACTTTGAAATCTGAATACTCTTTATGAAGCTCCTTAGCATAAGATTGCTCTTCTTTCTGGAACAAACTGCAGTAACGCTTAGACAATCTTGAAAGCTCCTGATCCCCAAAGGAAATCTTTTATCCATGTGGTCACAAGTTTGCCTAATGAAATGGAGAATGGCATCAATATTCACTGCGGAGTTGTAAGATGAAATTAGGTCTTGTACACTCTCACTGAAATGGACTTTTCCTCCCAGATACTGAGATCTAATTTTCCTGATTTGGGCTTTGGTGAACTGAAATGCTTCCACAGTGGTCAAAGAACTCTTCTGAAGACTTTGCACAGTTCTGCTAAATCACCAAGAACATCACAAAGAATAAATAATGCCACCTTATATTGTGGATTACTTAATCTTTCAAGGCAGTATTTGTGTACTGGGTCATTATCTTCTGTAACTTGTTCGTTGCAGTATTCTAGTAAGATGTCATAATTCTTAATCAAGGCTCTTACAGCAAAGTGTCGGGAGAGCCACCTTACCTCATTCAGTGGCCTACATGAAACAACGTCTCTGTCTGTTGCATTGGCAATTTCTTCCAGTTTGGCTTTTCGTGCACTTGATCTACTGAAGAGGGTATAAACGGTACGTATTAGAGTTTCAGCTTCCCTAATGAGTAGGATTGTTTTCCACGCATCATCTATTCCTAAATCTTCTCGATGAACAACACAATGCTGCTCAAGCAGATGAGGAATTGAATCACGAAGGATTGCAGCGACACCATTCCGCTTACCAAGCATGACAGAGGCGCCATCCGAAGTAAACATAACCATGCGATTCATGTCCAAATGATTCTCATTATAAAACTTCCTTATAGAATATAGCAGCACTAGTGCAAGCAGCCAATTTTACAAGGCCAGAAAAAACAGTTTTATGACGACCACTTCCACTTCTTCTGAATTTGATGTACACGATAAGCATCTTTGATACAGTGATGTCAGTACTTTCATCAATTATGAGGGTATGGAAAGGCAATTCCCGGATTTCTTCTAAAATTTCAGTTTTCACAACACAACTAATGCATTCAATGAATTCGAAGGCATAGTTTTTGCTTCTCCAGCTAGTAGGAATACTAACAAATTTTGCCACATGGTCATGAATTTCCTGCACAGACAGCATGGATGCATTCATCTTAACTGCGAGCAGCACATTTTCAATTAAAATCTTAACCTCTTTTGGACTTGATCTTTCTTGACTCACATGTTCAGTTCTGGTGTTCCTATCTTCAGGGGTTTCTTGTAAGAAATTCAGTAGAGATTCATGACTCCGGTTCTGAAGTTTTGTTACTGCATCAAAGTGCCGTTTGTCACTTGTGTGGCACTTCAGGTAATCCATTTTCCACTCACCCCATTTCTTTCCAGTGCTCCAACCCCCGCCAACCTCTGCTTTGAGACATATTTTGCAGACCACCACATCATCAGTTTCACAATATTCAAAGATTTCTTTTAGTAGCACCTTCTGATGTCTTCTCATGTGTGGCATCATTGTTTCAATGGAAAACTTGGTCAACCATTCATATTTGAAGCCATCGCACTTTTTCTTCGTGAATCCAACGGGTTGTGTCACATCAGCTTTCCGCTTCAACATTTTCAAAGGCATTTTCAAAGCCTTGTGGTCCCTGGGGGGCTAACAAAGAAGGGAAAGTGTCTCTGTAGTTTCCAGTTGACCAACTGTGTATGCACTTGCATTGCAGGGCACTAGAGGGGCATAAAGACACATCCAGTCCATTTGGAGTTAGTCTCCAGACTTGAGCCGAAGGGGAGAGGTTAAACGGCCAAGCAAACTGCTCTGTGGAATGGAAGGATCCACCCCGCTGAAAGTCAGGTTGCATACTTTTCGCACCTCAAACATGATGGCTATCAGCAAGAACTACATGCTGCGTTTCAAGTTAAATGAAGGGGGGGGGGAATAAACTGGATCTACCACCCAGCATTGCAAGCAAAAGAAATCTTATCCTATTTTTAGTATCTTTTAGTATTTCTTCTAATAGTAACACATCAGATTCCCCTGCACCAAAATTCCCTCAGTGCTTCACAAACATAGATTCAGTGCCTCAAAGTAGCTTCTTTTAAAATTAGCCATCCTTGATTTATCTACAAAACTGCAGCATCTTAAACCAGCGAAAGCTTGGAGCTCTAAGAACACAATACAGTAGAACAGAACACACACACATTATTGTGCTCACATACAATAATGCATGCTGGCTCCATGGTTTTGTTGAGTGATAAGTTCCATTCTTTTACTCCATCGCACCCCTTCCCAAATAGCCAAGCATAAGACAGCCTTCCCTTCCCTTCCATGTTAGTCACTCAGAGCAATCTGCCCGTCAGTCTGCCAAAGTCTATGAGAATAGGAACAGAGAACTCATCAGGAAAAAATTGCCAGCCTTGAAACACTTTTGTGTGCACCTTGTGCAGATGTGGTCTGCAATGGGAAGGGGAAACTGTTTGGGAGTGCCAGTCTTTAGTAGTGTTAAGTGGTGAAGGAATGGCTGCCTCAGAACACAAGCTTATAGTCACTCTCTTCTTTGTATTGCTTCAGTGTTGCTCTCTAGTAGTACAGCCGCACAATACACTTGTACAAGGTTGCTGCCATTCCTGCACTATGTAAGTACATACCTATAGTTAGTGACCACCAGCAAATGTTCTCTCAAGAGAACTTAATTTTTGTTCTTGTGAGAGCCAATTTGGTGTAGTGGTTAAGAGCACGGGACTCTGATCTGGAGAGCCGTGTTTGATTCCCCACTCCTCCACTTGAAAACAGCTGGGTGACCTTGGGTCAGTCACAGTTCTCTGAAGCTCTCTCAGCTCCACCCACCTCACGGGTTTGTTTTGGGGATAATAATGACATACTTTGTAGACCGCTCTGAGTGGGCAGTAAGTTGTCCTGAAGGGCAGTATATAAATCGAATGTTGTTGTTATTAAGCTGTGCAGCGTTGAGCCAAAAATCTACTTCCTGAGCTGAAACAATAACTTGCATTACAGTTGTGTGACTATGAGCACATCTCCTTTTTTCTAAAAAATATATTTCAGTCTACAGACATACAAAAATAAACTACTAACTAATTTGTTAGATCAAGAATACACCAGAGATCCTCTGAGGGTGACTGTAGATGTTTAAGTAAAAAAAATAATTGGGTTTTAAAAAAAGTAAATTTGCTTAGGATGACAGTATCAACAAGTTATCCTAACCACTGGTGCTTTGTTTCAGCCAAACAAATTTATTGGAATACTACTTTCAAAGAGTTTTGTAGCTGTAATTTTGCAAACAGTAGTTTTTAAATAACATTTGTGTAATGTGTTAAATGGGTTTCTACATAAACAAAATTCCAATGGCTTGTGCTGTGGCCTACCCCTTCTCTGCCTTGAGAATAGGCTTGTATTGAATCAACACAGACAGAACCTATGAGGCACACAGAACTCTCCATTAGGCCCTACACTCCAACAAGAGCAAAAATTAAGTTCTCATTATTCAATATATGAAGCTGTTTCCTCAACAAATCGATAGAGAAGCTGCGTGTGCTGTGGCCTACCCCTTCTCTGCCTTGAGAATAGGCTTGTATTAAATCAACACAGAGAGAACCTACAAAGCACACAAAAGTCTTTATAAGGCCCTACACACCAACAAGAGCAAGACACTCTGAAGGAACTGAGCTAGAGTTCTGGTGAGGCCTGTGGGAAGGCCTAAAATTGAGTCACTTGTGAATTTCATTAAGAACCTTCCTGCCTTTTCCCCAAGCCTGATCCTTATACCTATAACACTACAAAAGCTTCATTATTATCTTTTATATTTTCCTCCTAGTTTTTTAAAATTAGTTTATGATGCCGAAACAAGAACATTCACCCCCCCAAACTTCAGTGATAAGTGCAATTTAATAAGGTAGCATTCATGTCCTGGCAAAAATTAAGTTCTCATTATTTAATCTATGAAGCTGTTTCCTCACCAAATCGATAGAGAAGCTGCTTGGTGGCCCTCTCCTCCAGCTCCCACTGCCGCTTCCGCCTCCGGCTTTCAGTGCCGGGATTGATGATGAGGCTTCTTTGAAGCAAGTGCTTCTCCGGCTCCCAGCCAGCAAAGACGCAGCGCACGCCACTGCCTTCTCCGGCTCCCCAGCTGGCAAAGAAGTCATGCGGGCAGCAAGTGCTTCTCCAGCTCCCAGCCAGCAAAGAACCCTTGCACGACGACGCCTTCTCTGGAGTCCCCAGCCGGCAAAGGAGCCACGTGGGAAGCAGCAGCATGTGCTTCTCCAACTCCTGCCGCTGGCAAAGAAGCCGTGCAGGCTGCCATGTTCTCTGGAGTCCCCAGCTGGCAAAGGAGCTGCGCGGGAAGCACCAGCGTGTGCTTCTCTGATTCCTGCCGCTGGAACAGAGAGTCTGCTTGGCAGCGGAGAGACCACATAGGACAGGAAGTCTGCTTGGTGGCCACCGCTGCTTCCAGAGCTGGGACAGAGGGCAACTCTCTGTGCGCTGGGCTTCTCCCGCTGTGCGCTGGCGACTAAAAATTCTTGCGTGATCGCGCATGAGCGCACGTTAATGGGAACGCTGATCCTGAGGATATCTTTGAAGAAATAGGCATATGTAGTTGAAGCTGGATTTTGCTGCTTTTATTTGTTTGGAAAAGGCACGTGCTTTGTCAATTGCAGCGCTTTCAACAAGACAGAAAAGCATCAGTTCCTGGAAGCTGACCACTGCTTGCCCGAGCAAATGAAAACCTGCTCAGGATAGTGTTCTGTTCATAGGTGGGAAGCTTCAGCCCACCTTCTTCATAAAGCTGCTTCTCCCAGTCACTCATCTCTTTCTGGATAGTGACCGTATCCCCAGGCAGATGAGGGTCATGAATGGTGCGCCAGCTCTTTACGGCCCCACTGCTGAATGAGGGATGGCGTTGTGGGGAGCTGCCTTCGTGCTCGCCTGCTCTTTCCCACCTCTTCACGTTCCCCCTCACCTATTTCTTTTTTTCCTTACCCCGTTTCTTCTACCTCCTCTTGCAGACCCTGTCTCTCCCTGCCCCTGCCTCGCCAACACCAAATTTCTTGTTTTTCTTCTTCTTTTGAACTGGCAAGCCATGGTTTGTAAATCAGAATAGCAATTGACAGTTTTGTCCAGGGCACCCATAAGCCTGATGCCAATTGATGTAGCACTGAGCTGTCATTTTGCCTTTACATCTGAATAGATCCAGTGCTGCTTGTATGTAGAAGTTTGCCTGTCCTATGTTTTAAAATAAAATGGAATTTGAGCGGTCAATTAGGAAATGGTCTGGATAGGTTGAAGGCCACCATTCAAATCTCTGCTTGTTCAATGCTTGTGGTATGGACTTCTCTTTCTCAGCTGAATTTATTGCATAGAGTGGTTGTGATGCTAAAACATTGCTCCTTGGCGAGAGAAGAAGAGGATATGTGTAACAAACCAATTAATGTTTAGATGTTGCAATATTTAAGTTGCAAATAGGAAAAAGCAGAAAAAAATCTAATCTGTAGATTGCTTTCTGCAGGTTATATGCTTTGTGTGATGTACTTTGCTTGGTGAAAACTTCCACCTATTGAGGGGCTGTTTTTGGAAAAAGCTGTTTTCACTATTGTTATGCAGCACAACTCACCTTGCCCCCCCTCCAAAGTTGCTCTTGACCTGGCATGCACCGTGGAAATGTTGGGGATTGGAAATAACAATGAGGACAAGTGAGAAGAAGAAAGAATATTGGTTGTAGTAATTTAAAGCCCAGTGAAATTTCACAGATGGGGAAGGCAGTGCTGAGAAATGGGAGCCCTCCACTCCCTCCCCAGAACTGGTTGTTGACCAGTTTTTCTTTGACCTGAAAGAAGATAACTCAGAGAGTGGCAAAGAGATGGAACATGGGAGCTGGCTCTTATAGATAGTCGGGTGACCCCGTGAGTTTGCTGTACTCCTAGAATAGTGTGAAGGAATGGGCTCGGAAGACCTGTCCCCTCAGCTTCTGGTAACTCAGAGAAGCCCTGCAGTCGTCCCAGGTCTGTGCCTGGTGGTACCGCTCCTTCCCTTTATTCTCTCTCTGGGTAGTAACTACTGCCACTAACAAATCTGAAAAAGTATCTCTTGCTAGGTGGAGTTACACATCTAGCACTCGGTATTTGCATTGCCATATAAGGGCTCTGCCTAGTTGCCACATCTCCTGTTACGCTTTTACTAGCTAGTGCAGAGATGATATATCACACTTTCGTGCTATCAACTGCTGCTTCTCCCCTTTACCACTCTTTGGAAAGTGGGACCAAATAGGTGTGGTAGGGTTACCAGCTCCCAAGTTGGGAAATTCTTGGAGGTTTGGAGGGTGGAACCTGGAGAAGGCGGGGTTTGGGAGGGGAGGGGCTTCAGCAGGGTATAATTCCATAGATTCCACCCTCCGAAGCAGCTTTTTTCCCCAAGGAAAACTGATCTGTAGCATGGAGATCAGTTGTAATTCCAGGAGATCTCCAGCCACCACTTGGAGGTTGGCAATCCCAGGCTTTGGGCATTCAAGCTATAAGAAAGTTTAATAAACAAAAAGAGTACACACAGTCTGCACAAGCATTGGGGTGAGCCAAGATAAGAAAACTTGTGAAAACATGCAGTATTCTAAACCCCACACTCTATGCTTATCCTAAATGATGTTTAATTGGATAGTCTAGAAACTCTTGAAGTTGCAGCATTTAAAAGTCCTTCATTACCTTAGTTCTCAGAGTTGGGACTACCCTCTGTTGTGTCTCAGCATGTGGAGAAGATGAAGTCCCATTGGCTAGAGCTGAGAGACGGTGTAAGAGTAAGAGTGGTTCTTCCTTGTGTCCTGAGAATTTATAATCTCCCCTTGGGAGTTCAATCCTCTCTGGAGTCAATACTGATCTTCCTGACCCAAGAGGAAGCAAATACAATCTAGCCAGTTTTATGGTCTTTAGGGGTGTCCATGTAGCAAGGTTCTCCACGGTAAACCTTTTGTTCTCCTCTGGCCAGGCCACCTGCATAACTAAGCACTCAAATGTTCTGTGCTTGTGTCTGGATCTCCCGGCACAGTTCTTTGTCAGCTACAGGGTGGCAGCTGGGTCCCAGCTCATGTAGTGCGTGCCCAATAATTGAATTATTAGGGTGAATTTTTGGGTGGAGGACATTTCTCCTCAAATACTATAGTGAAAAATGTACTTAATGTGTTTTAGGGGACAAGGAAATGCAGTGGGCTGATTTTCTCCTTCACGATCGAGATGTTCTGACCATAGCGTGCCAAACTGGACACACTGGGGTTAGTGTTTGCCTCCAAAATATGGCTTGTGCTGGCTTTGCAAGCCATGATTTGAAGTTTAATGCTGATTATCATTTGTCCTGATTAAATTATCACAGAAAACTGTGGCTGAATAAAGGGAAGGGTCTGTGTGGGTGTGTAGCAATTCCTCCAAACGGTATCGTTTTTTAAAATTTATTTAACTTCGGTTTCAATATAAATACAATTTGAAGTGAACTTGTAACAAGACCTGACGGCAAATAGTAAATAACAATAAACAAATATAGGTATAATAACCAGGTAGCCAAACATATTTAAGTATAAATGGATTGTAGGCAGAGATAAATAAGAAAGAGAGCACAATATACTACCTATAACTCAAGAGTTTCATATTATACTTGATTTGAGATGACTGTACGTATGAGATCATTTGTTCTAAATATTCCCACACTGGGATCCAATGCTCCATGAAATTAGATTTGTAATTGGGACATTCTACCAGCAGCACTTGGTTAAACTTTGGAATGGATCTGTAGTGTTTGCTGGTTCAAGCCAATGATGTTTCAACAGTGCAGTGGCGACTCTCTTATTTTTCACTCTATTATTAAGACCTCTACAGTTAAATGAGATCAGTTTAAGAGACATTATTATTACAACATTGGCTAGATTTTACTTTAAGCATTCTTATCCAATAAGACTTGCTAACCAAGTGAAGCATTACTAGCCAAAAGATTGAGATATGAAGAAAGTGACATAACTTGAAATAAACACTGTTAAGTATATTTATCTTGTTCATTAAAGCAACAGCTGACATTGGAAATGCAGCTAGAACCATATTCGAAAATGTCAGGCTCTTAAGAGTTGCAACCATTTTTTTACTATCATTTAACTTTCCCCCCACCCAAACCTCTCCCCCCTTCAACAGTACCCCTTCCCCATCCCAACCTTTACCCCCCTCAACATGTCCAAAGAAGAAGAGAAAGGATAGTTGAAAGAAAAGAGAAGAAAAAGTTATGCAGTATGCTAAACTGCACATTTTGCTCGGCTTGTGTAAAGAAGAGGAAATAAAAGAAGTAGATTTCCTTTAACGTGACACAACTTTCCCCCTCCCCAGAACTCCTCCCCTTCACAGGACTCCCCCACCCCAACTGTTACCCTCTCCCCAGCCAACACACCCAGAATATAGAAAAAAAGAAGCAAGAAAACAGACAAGAAAGAAAAGAAAATTAAGCAGTGCGCCAAACTGCACGTTTTACTCTCCTTATCAGAGAAGAGAAGGGAATTAAAGAGCATTAGAATAAAGTTAAGAGTTAAAGAGAGTTGTTGGGGTTTTATCAACTCTACTGCCCCCATCCCCCCAAACCAAGCAGGGATAAGATAACCTTCAGTCAGATTTTCTAAATAAACAAGCCTAAATATGGGCAACTAAGTCTGAACTTTTAACTTATTATAATTTCCATTTTCTGATGTTCTGATGGTCAGGTATTTAAGAGTCCAGCCTCGGGCAAGAGCTTAATTGGAATCTTGCTTCCTTTGCTTCCCTTCCCTTTTGGATAAACTTTTGAAGGTGTTTTCTTGCTTGTCTCCTTGTTTGGATTTTCTGGATGGTGCAGATTTAGGGAACGTAGAAGTGAGTATCCAGTCTCCAAGATCAGTTGCCTCAAATGATTTCCCTTGATGCTTCACATTGAGTTTAATATAATTTGACTATCTATATTTGATATTTGATTGTTGAAGTTTGATAGTGATTGGTTTCAGCTCCCTTCTGACTTGCAGTGTTTCAAGGGAAAAATCTTGGAAGACTTGAATCTTTGAATTATGGAAGGAGAGAGATCCCTTTTTTTAAAACTTCAGCTAGAATTCTCTCTTTTGTACCGGGGGGTGGTGGTGGTGGTCTGGGAATCTTGCCAGGATATCTCTATTGAATTTTCTTTGTGGGGCACATATAGGGCCCAAGTCTGAAGGCTTCATCAGTTCTAGGAGAAACTCCTTCTTCTAGATCTAATATCTGGGCCATCCAGTTTGCCAAAAAAATTGCAAGGTCAGTAGCCCCCTCCATCGATCCATCAAAACCATGAAATTTAAGGTTATAACTTCTCATTCTATTGTCCAGTTCAATTAATTTGCTTTTAGACCAACTTTCATCTTTTTGGAGGCTGTGTATCTCTTCCTGGGCAGTCAGGCCCATTTCCATTGCAGTCTCTGCAGTTTGAGAAACTTTCTGTATGGCAGTTTTGTTTTCAGAAATTTGCTCATACAGAGGCTGCAGAAATTTTTCTAGTCCGGAAACTATTTTGTTTTCTAGTTGGTCTATTTTCTTCAGTATTTCATTATCAAGCAGTTGAATGTCCTGCCCTGCGGCTTCATCGGGCATTAGCAGAAGCCATTTTAGTTTCCCCGTCTCTCTCTCTCTCTCTTTACACGGTGCCTCTTTGGCGTCTCCAGGAGAAAAAAAAGCCTTCATGGAGGTTGAGCTCGGTGCTGCGGGCTTGCTGCGCCTTGTGGTTGTTTTTCCCATTATTTTGATTGTTTGACTGCCGCAGATTGCTGCTTTTCTGCTCGGTTTAGGGAGAGGGTAGTCGGAGCAGAGAGTTTAGGTGTCAGCCATTGTTCTGCGTGGCGCCCCACTCCCTCCAAACTGTATTGTGGACTTTAGATGTAAATTACCTCCCAACATCTTCTCCACACGGTGACACTGAGAGATCTCTGTCTTTCGGTGCTACACCTCTGAAGATGCCAATCACAGCTGCTGGCGAAATGTCAGGAACTACAATGCCAAGACCGCGGCTTTCAGTTATGTGGAGAAGTTATTGGCAGGTAATTTATATCTACTCAGGAAGGTGGGTTTGGGCTGAGTCATCCTGTAAGATGACTCAGCCCAAACCCATCTTCCTGAGTAGATGTAAATTACCTCCCAACATCTTCTCCACACGGTGACACTGAGAGATCTGTCTTTCGGTGCTACACCTCTGAAGATGCCAGTCACAGCTGCTGGCGAAACGTCAGGAACTACAATGCCAAGACCACGGCTATACAGCTCGGAAAATCCGCAACAACCATCGTTCTGTGGCCGTGAAAGCCTTCAACAATATATTAACATACAAGTTAGTTTACTCAATCGTACACATTCCTTTAATTTCTCCAACCACTCCTCTTTATTTGGGATTATGTTGTTTTAACAGTATATAGCAAAAACTAATTTTGCAGAGGTTATGACATTTAAAGCAAATTCTTGAATATCTTTGGGAAGGAAGTCAACACAGTTCTACAAGAAATTACTGATTTCAACAAAAAGCTATTATTTGAGAAATAGCTCTGGAAATCATGTTCTAGTCACCTCCCAGTGTTTGGAGGACCTCCCACAGCAGTGTGCTTGCAAGGAGAGGTGGGAGATATTGTCCAATATGTATTTTTTCTTCTTTCTAACCTTTAAGCCATTGCTTGGCAGGTTTGCTCATGTGTCAGTTCCTCATACAGGATCTTCTTTTGCTCAGGCATAAATCAGTTGGGTGTGTGTGTGTGCAAGATGTGTTATGCATTATATGGTTTGTCAGCAGAAAATGTTAGTTTTAAAAAACTATCTCAGAGAACTATATGTAGAAAGATTTGAATATATTGGCTTGAATCCTACTTAAGTGTTTTGCAAAGGGTTCTTTTTCATTGATAGTCCTCTTGTTATAGGCCCCCACATGCTGTTCCTGGGGATTCCCTTCCCCTGGAACATGGTTTTTGGAAATATGGCAGACTGCTATGGGAGGGAGAAATTAATGAAAGTTACCTGCCCATCTGCTGGCAATGTGTCTTCTGCAAGTGGAAAACTTACGTAGAATCCCAGCCATTATAGTGGGGAGAGGACTATCTGTGTGTTTATATGGCAATATTTGTGAAAATGTATATTTGTATGATTATGTGTTGCCCAGTGACCAATACATTGAAATAACTTTGCCTCTGAACCTTGGAGAAGCAAGCACAGAGAATCTTAGCTACAGAGCCCCAGTGGGCTGAATTCAGTCTTGCCTTTTGGGCTTTTATTGACTAGAATTCTATTGAGTCTTGAATGCGTTTTCAGTTTACAAAGCAAAACCATATATTAGGGATCTTTTGACAGTTCAGGCAGGAATAATACGTGTTATATGATCTTGCATATGAGCTTTGGCTTAGGAGCACCTAATGAAGAATTCAAGCGCTAGATGGTCCACCAGAAATTAACTAGTGTTCTGTCAGTGGACTGTGATTTACTTTCTGTTCACTGTTGCTGGGAGATGGGGTATATCACAAGCATTTTCAGATCCTTGTGGCTCCTGGATAGAAGTTGGACTATTTGTATATGGTGTTTATCAAAGGTTTTGAAAAGAAAAAAAAATCCTCTTTCTTGGGAATCAGACTGCCTGTGTATTGAGTAGATACTACTTCATGGTTTCTGTGTATCACACCGGTGGGGTTGGTGCCTGTACAGTGCTACAGTTCAGAAACTTCTCAAACTAGCATTGAGGTGTAAAAGCCCGTTCCCATCAGGAGACAATTGCAAAGGTGTTGTTATGTTAGCCTGTTGCAGCAAAACAGAAGTCCAGTGAACTGGATTTATTTGTGCAGGTTGCAAACATTTGTGAGAGATGGGGGAAATTGGAGCATTATTGTGTTTTGCATGTATTAAACTAGGATTTGTAAGCTGCCTTGAGCTACAGGCAAGGTGGGGTACAAAATACACAAGTACAGAATGGAGGCTGAAAATTAGAAGAGAGTATTGGCCTCAAGCCTCTTAAGTTCAGGATGACTGAAGTGAGATTTGATTGAATCAGAACCCTCCTAGTTCTCAGCTCAGTCTCTTGGTCCTTATACTACATAAACTGTCAGAGTGGAAAAGCATTAAAAGGTCATCTGGACCATCCCCTTGCCCCCCTCCCCCCAAAGGACTCTTGTACATCCTAAGTGGAGAGTAGGTGTCCTTCATCCTAAGTGGAGAGTAGGTGTCCTTCATGGTGTGTTTCAAGGCAGTAGTTCCAGAATGACTTCAATTTTTCTCTCTATCCTTATTTAACAGCTGGGTGATCCATCTATCTTCCCTGCTGTAATTGTGGAGCATGTACCAAGTGCTGATTTCGTGAACGATTACTCAGGCTTATCATGTGTTGCTGAACCCAGTGTCATGATAACAGAAAATTCACTGGATGTTGCAGAAGAAGAAATCATAGAAGATGATGACATCACTCTTACAGGTTTGTTACAGGAGCATTTTTATGCACTGCTTTGAGACCTGCTGTGACATCTTCTCTGGTCTGTCCTCTCTTTGGTGCAGCAGCATCTGGAAGAAGGGACAGTGCTGGAACTGTTATTTGCCATTTCAGACACCAGCTGCTTTCTGACAAATTGTGCAAAGCACAGTCAAGTACATTGAATTTGTGTTGCCCAACATGTGTCGAAACAGTCACTGTGACAAATGGTGGGTTAGAACCACTGGAAGCGTATGTGGAACATGTTGGCCTCCTGTTTGTCCTGAAACTGCTCTCTGAGAATTGGGAGAGCCTGGAAAGTGAAATGTGTCTTGCAGTAACAGGGAATCAAGTTGAATCTCTTTTTCTCTCTCCTGCTGGTATCATCCATGAATGGCAGAAGGAGAAAGCAGTGGTTCTACTTGATTTCCCACTGTTGTTGCACCCCCCCACCAAATGTTTTGTTTGTGAGGCTCTCCCAATCTTCAGAGATGGGTTTCAGGACAAATAGAAAGTTACTTGGGGAAGAGGAAGATGGGGAAAGGCCTGCTCCACCAGCACTTTCTGTGAACTCTTCCAGTCTTAGTGTAATTGTTGGGGAGCGGGATGGAATGTGGAGTGAAGCGGGCCCGGGCACCAGCTCAAGCAGGATGGTCAAGGTCCAATCTGAGATAAGGGTACAGAGTCAAGAGCCTTCAGTAGTCTGGTCTGGGGATCAGTCCAAATAGCAAGGTCTGAAGGTCAGTCACCAGCTGGACCAAGAGCATGACATAGGGAGAGTCAGGGAATAGTCCAGAGAGTCACAGAACACAAGGCAGGGTCCAATGTAGTGGTCACCGTGTCAGAGGGATTCCGATTGGCTGGTATTTATAGCCATGTGCATATTTGTTTGGGAGTTATCCTGCAGCTACACATTGTTGCCATCAGCGAGCAACTGGCATCGGGCCAGGAGACGTGCACTGTGTCGTCTCTCTGTAGCTCCACTCTTTGCCCCTGTCTACAGTGCTCTTAGGGTGTGGGCAATCCTGAGCGCTGGACACAACTGACTGAGCTTCGCCTGTTGTGTTGGGGCTGGAGAGCTGCGGCTCCTCTTCTCCTGAGGAGTCCTCACTATCACTGAGCCCTGGCTGACCCTTGACAGTAATCCAACACAGAGTTATTCCAGTCTGACCGTGTTTAAGGCAGTGAGCTTAGTAGTGTAACTCTACATAGCATTACATGATAAGATTCTGCTGACTTGAAACTAAGATGCTTAACAGCTTTAGCAGCTGAATGTGTTGAATGTCTGAACAAGCCATACTTGAGTAAGAAATGAGCAGGTACTCAGTAAACAAGCGACTTGTTCACTTGCAGTTGTCTGAACAGTTCTGCGTTCTTACTGAGTTTGTCCTTCATTCAAACTTAGTGCATGAAGTTCTCTGTGTCCTTCACTGCCCATCATGAAGATGCCTTCACTCATGGGACAGGGTCTCATTCACAGCAAGCATGAGCAGAGGCTGCCGCTCTAGAGGGGGCTGTGCAGAGGGGCTTTTGGAATTGGATGAGTTCCATTTGACAAGGGGGAGCTGTGGCCAGCGCTTTTGGAGTCCAAGCCGTTGCTGTCCACTGGGCTATCCTGACTCCCTACTGGTACAACTGTTGTGGAAGAATCTCCCAGCTCTGGCCTAGAACGTGTGATGTGCATATGGAAGGTCCCCGCTAGAGGAGTTCAGGCCAGGCTTGGAATGTTCTTTCCCAAGACTCAGCACAGCGGAGCCACTGGCAGGCAGAGCTGCCAGTAGAATTTAGGACCGCTCCTTCGTCGTCTTGCTCATGACAGAAGCCAGAATTTCCTTCCTGTCACATCTGCATTCCCAGGGAAATGGTTGCATGGCAGTCGGCTTTTGAAATGTCACCAGATTCCAGAGCAGTTCATAGTAGGGTACATGGACTATTGGTTCATGGGCACCTCCCCAGCGCACTGGCCTAATGCATGAGCCCAAGCAGTTCTGCGCCTCTGTCCCTGTTTCTTAAAATTCCAACCACTTCACTTTTTTGTCCTTTCTGTGAAATTGACAAAAATAACTCAAAATGTTGAGTACAATGTATATTGGTTCCTGTTTCTGTTTTCTTTTGACTGATGCAGTTTTTTAAAATCTTGGCTTAGGCCTTTAATCTTTGCTGTGCTAGAGCTAGATCCAGCTGTGTTCCATTTTATGTTCCCATGTAGCAAATAATGTGCTGGGATTTTTGGAGCCCTGCTTTTTAGTCCTGTTACCTGACAAGCTGTGGCTGAGTGGAAGGGCCTCTGCTTCGCATGCAGAAGGTCCCAGGTTCAATCCCCAGCATCCCCCGTGAAAAGGACCTGGCAGTAGGTGATGCGAAGGTCCTCCGCCTGAGTCCCTGGCGAGCCCCTGCCAGTCACTGGAGGCGATGGACTGCTGCAATATAAGGCAGTTTCATGGGTTCAGCATCTGTCTACACATAACTATTAGGCTATAAGAGAACCAGGGTGAGTGGAAATTGGGGTTCATAAACTGAGAAAAATGAGAGAGAATTTTATTGGAGGAAGATGGACCGTTCAGCTGTGGAGTTGCTCTGTTCTTATGGGCCTGATCCCATCTGTGGAGTAAAGCTAAAGATTTCTTCTGTATTGCATGAACTAACCCCATTGTCTCTTCCCCCCACACCTTCCCTGCAGTTGAAGCATCCTGTCATAATGGAGATGAAACAATGCAAACCATTGAAGCTGCCGAGGCCCTTCTCAATATGGATTCTCCAGATCCATTGCTGGATGAGAAGAGAGCAAGTGAGTCTGATGGGAATAAATCCTGAGTGGTGTTTATTCTTATGTAAAAGCCAAAATGGAAGAAGTTTTATGCATGGCTTTCGCAGCTGAAATGAATGAGCGCTGAGAGTGTGCTTTGTGTCTGAACTGTGCTCAGGGAACTGTTAGGTCAGCTGTTAGTGGTGTTCGCATTTAGCCTCGCATTTGTAGCAGAACCCATCAATTAGGTATTGATTGAAAATATTTATGTCCTATCTTTCCTATTTAGCTTCAAGTGACTTAAAAAGGTCCAAAAAGCCAATTAGCCAAAGTTAAAATCATAATTCAAAATTATAATATGAAAATACAGTAATATAAAATATTGTATAAAACTCCAAAATGGCAGCAGCCCATCTGCAATGTCGGTGAAATAGTCTGCCCTTGCTGAGCTAGCTGACTGGTTGGATCTTACCCAGCCAGCAGGCTCTTCTTCTAAGACATGAGCCAGTCAGAGCCAATGACACCGTCTCGGAGCCGACAGCCTCAGCCAATGTTGAATGCACCTAGCCCTTTGTATCTGACAACATCTCCACGAATCCACCAACATCAATTGGCCTTGGGCACTCCAAGCCCCTTGCTCCGATTTCCTCCCAGATCTGAAGATACTCCAAGTCAAGGAAATCCTCCAATCTGACAGCTAGAGCTCCTTCCTCAACACCTCCCCCCCTTGAAGGGGGGAGGGAATTGCCTCCTACTTCACATCTGATCCCAGCTGGGTGAAGGGGGAGTGGGCATTGCCACCTGTTACGCTCCTGATCCCAGCTGGGTAATGGCGGGAGATGGGCATTGCCACCTGCTCTGCTCCTGATCACAGATGGGTGAAGGCGGGGGGTGGGCATCGCCCCCTGCTCTGCACCTGATCCCACCTGGAAGAAGGGTAGGTTGTCATTGCCACCTGCTCTGTGCCTGATCCCAGCTGGGTGAAGGTGGGGGGTGGGCATCGCCCTCTGCACTGTGTGTGATCCTAGTTGGGTGAAGGCGAGGGGTGGGCATTGCCACCTGCTCTGTGCCTGATCCGAGCTGGGTGCCATTATCATTATTAATGGGGGGAGGGGAAAATATACTCCTCCTCCCCCCCCCCCGCCCCTGAAAGTATTGCTTATTACCGAGTTTCAAAAAATACAAAACGAGAAAAACCACCAACCGGATCACTCCATGACATTGTAAACAGCACATCTTTCTGTAAACTTATGAAACATATTTTATTGATTTGTAATTCTGTTTTGATATGTCATTTTAGACATGAGAGCAATTTCCCATACTCTCATTTTTCAGCCCTTTGTATGGGGAGAACATGGCACTTCGTATTGCAGCACTCAACGAGCTCATGATAAGCTCTCTTATCTGAGGCAGTCTGCAGTCTTTAATGTAATGTAATAAAGCAACCACAGGATCAAACACGTAGTCTTTCATCTCACAGGAGGGTGGTCACTATGTGGCCTATCTTCAGCTCCAAAGTTGACCATCTGTGTCAATATTAGATGAGTGGAAAGATCGATTATGTTGTACTCCATAATGTAGATGATGCAAATGCGATTTTCTACTCCATCATCATAATACTGCCTGTTACTGCTGAGATGCTGAAATTTATAAATTAATTAAACAAGCTAAGACTCAGTTGAGTAATATGATGGAGAAGGGGTTTCCTCACTGTCGGGAAGGGAGGATCACCTATAGGAGGAATACCCATTAATTTACAAATGGCATCACTGCCTAGGTTTGTAAGTGGAATGTTTCTGCATCCACAGATAAAGGCTAACTGCGTAACGAATGGCTCAAAAACCTTAATATGAGCAGCTAAACGAGCTACTAAATTATCTTGCACAACAGCTTTGTTTTAGAACAAACTCTAATATTACCAGTTCCTTAACACTATGATATATATAAAGCGTAAATTCTATCCCCGCCCCCCCCCCCCCAATAAAGGCATTAAAATCACCTATGTATATAATCTAAGGGTCCTTGTTATGCAAATAAATGCATGTAGAAACTTGATTTCCTCAGGGTATACAAACATTTATAATTTATAGATTTGACCTTTTTAGAAAGAATACTTTGAAAATGGGACAGTCGCTAAGCTTAATTGAGGTAGCTCTTAACTGAGGAGTCCGAGTAGCAAATCCCTCCCCACCGTACGGTTCCTCCCTGTTGGGTCAGCCAGCATCATTCCTGGACAAGGCACTGATGGAGATGTTGCTTGCTGAGCTGGCTAGTCAGGCACTGGCAGAAACATAAATGGACTCAGGGCAGATCCGCTTCCACGAGATTTTGTTCAACACCTGGTGCTTTTCTCCCTATATATCAGAATGGCCTGGAATTGATTTGCACAAGATCTTGTGCAAGCAGAAACATATATGGGGATACAATAAGTCTGACTTAGAATAAGCAATTACCACAGTCCTTTTCTTTTAATTTTTTAAAAAATCCCAACCCCCCCCCCCCCCCCAGCAGCACCTGTAGATCACTGGATTGAAGATATTATAAACTTATCAACATTTGAACATATCTCATATAAAAAGCAATTGTGTATGGATATCTATGTATAGATTTGCCAATAGTGTTTTTGTAGCCAGAGCTGTTTTCCTTTGGCTTTTTTCTCTTTTTTTTCTGTTTAGCACCAATAAAATAATTTTTAAAAAATGTTAAACACTCACAGTCTTTTTCTTGCATTTTGGCTTGCATAAGAGCTCCAATGCAAGCAGAAATTTTGCACTGGATCCAGCGCTCTGCTTAAATGATCGATCGATTCAAAGGAAAGTGGAGTAGGCTCTATTAAACGTTAGCTAGATGTCGATTGGTTTGATTTGTTCCACTTAATTGGCTCATTAGAGGCTACTGGGATGCTCTTGTTAAGTATAACAGCATTTCTGTCTAAACCAACAAATACGTGAATGGTTATGAGTAGGGTTGCCAGTCTCCAGGTGTTGGCTGGAGATCTCCCAGAATTACCGCTGATCTCCAGGCCACAGAGATCAGCTCCCCTGGAGAAAATGGCTTCTGTGAAGAGTGGACTCCATGGCGTTATGCTATTCAGAAGCCCCTCCGCTCCCCAAACCCCACCCTCTTCAGGCTCCACCCCTCAAATCTCCAGGAATTCCCCAACCTGGACCTGGCAACCCTAGTTATGAGGCTTACATTTTTGGAAGACTTGGCAAATTTAAGTTTGACTGGTCTGTCTTCCATAAGGATGTTCCCTAAATTGCGTAAAAATTAAATCTCACCTTGAACTGCAGCGGGAAAAATAATAGATGAGAATGAGACAGGCCCAGTTCAGCTTTGCCCTGCCATATCAATATGTAAACATATTAACATGCATACAATCCCATCTTCTGATACCTATATTCTCTTGAATGTTATAAATAAATTCTTCCTCCAGGCTTAGGCACCCCTCCTTCCCTAATTTTAAAAATTGTGAAGAACTGTAGAAGCTTTACACACACTTGGTGATGCTTGCAAGTGTTTTCCAAGAGGAAGTCTATCAATACCTCTCTGATTTAAGGCCCTTATTTGGCTACAGCCTTCATGCTTCTTTAACTCTTCCGACACCTGTCATTATCTCTGTTTTCTTCTGCACAGTCTGCCCTCCATGTTCTTCCTTAACCTATTCCTTGTTGTCCAAAAACAAC
Organism: Eublepharis macularius; assembly: GCF_028583425.1. Classification (NCBI taxonomy): domain Eukaryota; kingdom Metazoa; phylum Chordata; class Lepidosauria; order Squamata; family Eublepharidae; genus Eublepharis; species Eublepharis macularius. Next base: position 5,065,439 of record NC_072792.1, read on the forward strand.
CTGAGATGCTGTGCTTCAGAGCAGCACCATTTGCCAGGTGATCCTGGAGAAGATTAGTAGAAGCTTCGGTGGGTAAGCTCTGAGTTCAGGCACCCCATCCCTGTTCGAATGTGCCTTCTTTGGAAGAGGCGTTAGCTTAGAACGTCTTTCAATTGCTGCACACGTGGTGGTAAACGTTTAATACCAACCAGGGTCTATATCCAACCACAAATTCTAAAGATATAAGGGAACGTAAATTTTCACTGAGTCCCCCAACTCCCCGTCTCCTGTTGTGTTTCTGAGAGTTCTCTGCTACTCCAGGGACAAAGTTTTGTAGGAGCCGAGTGGATTGCAGCAGGAAGGAGGATCGAAGAAAATCATTATAGTCCCTTAAGGAAACTCAGGTTCCCTTAAGACCTTGGAAGGGCATGCTTGGGTACAAACCCAGGTTTTGTTCAGTCTCCCTGGTCTGGGCAGGGTGGGGCTGGGGGTTTAGCCTCCTAACTGGCTGAAATAGCCATTGACTTCATTTTCCCAGTAGGATCCTGGCTGATTTCTTCTGTTGGTTTTACACTGCAATGTTGTAACTATGGTTTTTACGTCCCCTTGAGCCACGAGGAAAGGCAGGCATTACATATTGAAAAAATAACAAAATTTAAAATGCTTTCAGCCTTCAGTAGATTCAAGGCTAAGAAGATTTATGCTTGGGAGCAGAGACTGTCCCATAATGTTAAGATTCCTCAAAATCATGTAATAGTATCTTAGGATCCAATTATGCACCATTATAGAATTATCTCCATTGTTGCTATGTTTATTCAAGGACTGGAAGAATTTGGAGACCACTGTTTCCCAGAAGCCCTTGGGTGAATGTGAGCCTAGAGCCTCAAAAGTTTGAGCTTACTATCTGTTAAATACCGTGGTTAAGTAAATAGGATAAAACAAGAAGGGACCTGGACATTCCCTCACTAGAGATGGGCACAAAACGAACTACGGAACAAAATTCCGTATGGAACGGCCAGTTTGTAGTCAAAGAACCATGTGTTCCGTGGGACCGCATTTTTCCAAACCGAACGAACTTTTCTTACTGTTCTGTTGCCGGTTCGGACACTTTTGGTGCCAAACACTCAGGCAACGATAGCAGTCTTTAGTTTCCCCCCCACTCTGAGGCCTCCAGGCTTGATTGGCAGCTGTCCCTGCCAACTAGAGAGCTCCCACTCTGGCCTATCCAGCCAGGAAAAGAGGGGAGGGTTAGAATCTCCAAGGCAACTGAGAAGATGGGCCTTCAGCAGCCATGGTAACACCAATCTCTTCCTTCCAAAACCACGTTAGGCAGGTTTTTCTGCCAACCAGAGTGCTCCTGTATTGTTCAATCTCTTGGCTTTTTCCATAAATAGGGGAAGCCATGTGATTCCTGGTTTCAGTTTCCGTAGAGTGGGAGTGGGAGGAGAGCTTGGTGGCTTGGTGTCTGGCTGTGGTGTTGGGATTGGGATTGGAACTTGGATCTTTGGCCTGCACTTCTGGCTGCTGGAAAAGGGGCTGAAAAGCCTCTTTTCTCTTGCTTGTTTTTCTTACTGACTGGGGACTGGGGAGGTGTTTAGGAAAAGAGTGCTTTTTTCTCTGAGCCTGAAGGGGGCCGTCCTGGGGCCCCCTGAACCTTGAACCGCTTCGGAAAATGGGTGAGTTTGTTAAGTTCGTGTTCCATGGAAATGAATGAAGCACGAACCGAGCGGTTTGGGGTTTTTTAAGTTCCGTGCCCCTCTCTATCCCTCACTGATCTCTGCCTTGTCCTTGGGCTTCTGATACCTACACCGGCCATCTTTCTCGACCCTTTCCTCTCACTGCCACCTCTTCTTCCCATCTTTTTTCTTCCACACCCTGCTTCTTTCCCCCTCTTTCACCCTACATGGAAGTCCCCACCACTAGCTGCCCCCTTTTTCCTAATTCTAAAGAGTCCAGTAGCACCTTTAAGACTAACCAACTTTATTGAAGCATAAGCTTTCGAGAGCCACAGCTCTCTTTGTCATACGCATCTGATGAAGAGAGCTGTGGTTCTCGAAAGCTTACGCTACAACAAAGTTGGTTAGTCATTAAGGTGCTACTGGACTCTTTACTCTTTTGCTACTACAGACTAACACAGCTAACTCCTCTGGATCTATTTCCCAATTCTGACCTCTTTGCCACCCTCCTCTCCTTCCAGCTCTGCTCGCCCACCCAGGCCCTTCCTCTCTGTGCCCCACACAAGGAGGCAACCTTCCTCATCCCCCATGCTTGGCTCTCTGCCACCATCATCACAGCAAGCAACTTTAATTTTTTTCCCTCTCCCAGAAAGGGGGAGAGGAAGGCAACCAACAGCTGTTCGAACAGAAGTGTATTGTCTGCACAGAAGAAGCTCCTCTGTTTGGGGGGATTTAACCACCCTCCTGTTTCCCCCTTATCTTCAGATTTTTCTGCAAACCTGGGAGTTCCTCCAGGGTTGCTGAAAGAAAATCTCCCTTGTTTGTGCATGGCCTTAGTCTTCAGATGTAAGTACCCACGTATAGAGCCCTGTTAACTATTTGATATGGTGATGAATAAATCTAGCAACATAAATGTAGTAGTAGCAAACAAGAGAACTGGGCCCATATGCCACTACTTTACAGAGAACATCCTTGACATAGCATAGAATTAGAGTGTGAAGCAAACAGATAAGAGTATCCAGCTGGGAACCGGCGCACATTCCCCTCTCTCTGGCCACAGACAAGACTTCTTATGTCGGTTTCTGCAGAAGGTGTGTGCAGTGGGATGTGTGAGGGTAATTAAAACGATTTTTGTATGACCCTTTTTGTAGGACATTAATAAAATACTTCGTTGTATGTAGTTTTTCAAAACAGTTAAGTTTTGAGAGGAACAGTAACCTACATTTATTACCTTTAAAATATTGTCTGTATTGAGATACTGTGATACTTATTTTCATTTAGCTGGTTGCTTGAGTATGTGTTCAGATTCAGTAGATAATCTTGGCCATGGCTTTTTTATAACTCGATTGCTCCCAGTTCTACCAGAACTTTTAAAAGTATTTTGTGATTCTGTTCTTTTTCTGAAGCGCACATTTTTGGTGGAGCTGAGGATGACATCGACGTTGCTCCTGTTACTCATGTTTCGGTCACAGTGGATGGGATTCCAGAAGTGATGGAGGTTCACCAAATCCAAGACACATACGCTGAATCACCTAACGCTCTAGTGCTTGAGCAGCCCAAAAAGAAGAAAGGTAAGGAAGTGTGAGTGTGCACTGAACAGCCATCCTGGAGTGCATTTTCTGTCTCTCTGTTTGTAATAGCTCATGAGCAATACATAGGGGGGAATGAACGTTGTCCAGGTACTGGCCCCTTGAGAAAGAAGAACATGCATTTCTTTTAGTAAAGCAAACATATTCGGGGCTGCTTTGCAATGTAAGAACAGAAGGGAAATCTGATTGTCTTCAGAGAGACACGCCTTGAACTGGACTGCAGAAGTGCAGACTCCTGTTGTACTTACTCTGCGGACCATTGCTGCCTGACCCCCCAGGGTGGCAATTGGCCTTACCCTGGGCATGTAAGAAGGGGCAGGTCTCATGATCTGCCTAGTTTCACAGAATCAGCATTATGTAGAGGAGCATTCAAGAGTGACGCTTGCAGTCTAAATTAGCACAAGTCACAGTATGTGTGGAATACGTCTGATTCCAGGACAGTTCTCCTATAGAAGTCACAGATTTGTGAATGTTCGCTCAGCCCCACAACAAATGAAAGCACTGAAAATATTCACTCATGAGGAGAGAGATGAGAGGGCCTGGAAAGGGGTCAGGGGTCAGAAAGAAGCCCTCCCCCTTTTTTCCAAGGCTTTTTTTCAGTTTGTATAACAGAAAATTTTGAATGTTTGAGGGGAAAGAATATACTGCAAGATATTTTCTCTTTGGTAGAGTGAAATGCTTCTTAAGGCAAGGTTTTTTCATGCTCTAAATGTATAGCATCTAATTCTGAGGGTACTGTTGATGGTCTGAACTGATATTTGGGTTCAGTGATGGGCTGGATGAAGGTAAACGAGCTGAAGCTTGTTCTACAAAAGCCAGGTGGGCTGCAGTGGCTCAGAATGCATTTGACCAGCTTTGGCTGGTGCGTCAGCTGTGTCCATTCCTGTGTCTGGTGTATCCACAGTGATCCATGTCTTAGTTACATCCCAACTGGATTGTTGCAATGTGCTGTACCTGGAGCCACCCTTGAAGATTATTCTGAAGCTGCAGCTAGAACAGAGTGCTGCAGCTAGACAGCTGGCCAGGGCTAACTACTAGGAACACGTGACCCTGATACTACAGCAATTAGACTGGCTATTGGTATGTTCCCAAGCCCAATTCAAGGTGTTAGTTTTGGCTTTTAAAGCCCTACTTGGCTTGGGACCAGGGTATCTGAAGGACCTTCTTCTCCCATATGTTCCTGCCTGGGGAGTTAAGGTCACAGGGAGAGGCCCTCCTGACTGTCCCATCGACCAGAGAAGCTCAATTGGTGGATATGAGCTTTTTTGGGTTGACGGCTGATGGATTTGAGAAAGGGCCTTTTCAGTGGCAGCCCCACGAGTCAATACAACTCTAAAGTGCTTATTTCATTCAACCTCATAGATTTAATTATCTAAATACATGAGGACTGATTCCAGGATAAATGAGGACATAGGATTTTTCTCACACTACAGATGCTAATTTTCTGCACTTTGCTCCCAGGCTTTATCAAGCTAAGTACAACATGTATTATAGCTAGCTTCCTGATACTCTAATTTACAATATCTCTTCCACCCTCTGCCTAGATTATAAAGACTCCTTCCTTTTTCCACTCCTCATATCTGATGAAGGGAGCTTTGACTGTTGAAAGCTGATATGCTAGAAGTTGGTCTTTAAGGGGCTATTGGACCCAGATCTTGCTTGAAGTCTTTGCATGCAGTTTAGTTACTCAGAATAGAGGGGGGAAATTGGTGTTACTGCTGAATGAATGTACCATCCTGTCTCTGTTCACAGCAGTGTTTTTGCTCCCCCCTCAGGGAAGAAAGCCAAACCGGTCCGTCCAGAGTCCCCTACTCTGACTCCAAACATATCGGTGAAGAAGAAAAACAAGGATGGGAAGGGTAAGCACAGACGGTGCAAGCCGTGGCCCTACTGCGCAGGGTTATGAGATTAAATCTGGAGTCCAGGGCACAGCTTACGGGGAACAGTTTGTCCTCCTTCAGCACAGCTGCTTTATTCTGATCGTGGAGTGGGGAGAAAATAAGACGAGTTTCTTTACTAGAAGAGAATTGCCCCAAAAGAGAGGGGGGGCACCCTTCCGAAGCCTAATAGGCCACTAAGACATGGTTGGTCTTACATTGTTGATTTCTACTACTGTTGATAGAGTGAACAGACACTCCTTGCAATGGAGAGCAAGATGTGGGGTCCCAGAAGGGTCTCTGTTTGGACCGGAGCTATTTAATTTGTTCATAAAAGATCTAGATCCAGGGGTGGGGAGTTGCCAAGTTCAGATGATGAAAACCCAAATGGATTGTGAAGAGCTCCAAAAGCATCTCTCTAGATGGGATGAGTGGAGTTCAGTGTTGGTAATTTTAAGAGTCTGGAGCTTTTTAGTTTAGAAAAAGAGACAACTAAGATGTTGTAGAGGTTTATAAAATTATGCATGGGATGGGGAAAAATGGGCAGAGAGTACTTTCTCCTTTTCCTATAATACTAAAATGTGAGGGCACCAAATTCAGGGGGTTGACAATAGATTCAAGACAGATCAAAGCACTACTTTACTGGATGAGTAATTAAACTGTGGGACTCACTCCCAGTGGATGTGGCCGCTAGCATAGCTAGCTTTGAAAGGGGATTAGGCAGATTCTTGGAGGACAGGTCTTTCACTGGCTAGGAGCTGTGATGACTAAAGGGAACCCCCACTAGAGATGGGCACGATCTGCATTATGATCGGAAAAAACCCACGATAATGGCGGTCGCGCGATTGGGACCCGGCGGATCGTGCTCGGGCATGGCCAACGATCCAGCGGTCGGGAGGGGGGCTGGATCGGGGCTGAATCAGGGTGATCATGCTCGGATCGGGAAGCCAGACACTCAGGCGCCAGCAATCTATTGCCCTGGCAACGGAGCTGTGTTTGCCCTCCTTCTGTTGCCCTGGAAACCCGAATGGAAGCCCAGCTTGCCTTGATCAGCAGGGCTTCCTTCCAACCACGGAGCAGCAAAGCAGTCACCAGCTGGGAGAAGACACCCAAGGGAGGGAGGGGGAAGGGGGTGTTCTGTAGCCATGGGCAGTCCAATCTCATCCCTGCAAACCCTGATAGGCAGCTCTGATGGCCAAACACAGACAGCCAAACACAAACACAGATGCCGCCGGCATCAGCCACTGTTCCTGTATCGCTGGGAACAGCGGGGCGCCCCTCCGCTTTTGCCTCCACGATCCACGGATCGGAAACGGGAGATGATCGGTGTGGATCGTTAATTCGGGATCGTCGCCAGCGCTGATCCACAATCAGCTTGATCGGTATTTTTTTTTGGATCGTGCCCACCTCTAACCCCCACATTCAGATGCAGTCGACCTCTGAACACCTGAGCCAGGAGGCAACATAAAAGGAAAGGCCTCGGCCTCTATGCCCTCTTTATGGGCCTTTTAGAGCCGTTGGTTAACCACTGTGTGAGAAAGGGTGCTGGATTCCATGGGCCACCGGGCGGATCCGGCAGAGCACTTTTCGTGTTCTTCCATGATTGCATGGAAGTCTCCAGGCCCGTGTCAGAAACATGTGGCAGCTCTGTGGAGACTGTGCATGTGATAAGCAGTTTAACATTACATTATGTGTAGCTACTGCCACACTGATTAATCTTTTTGGCACTTTCCTCGTGGTAACAATAACACTTAATCCATTTCGATAGAATAGCTCTCAATACTCCTTAGTTAACTTGTTAGCTTGTACCTGGAAGAGAGTGTGGGAAGATAAAACGGTGGCGCTGTGTTTTCGGCCCTTACTGATTCTGCATTCATTGTGGCTCTGCTTTTGACTCAATGGAGAACACACACGTGACAATTTGTCCAGACAGCAAAAGATGAGAAATAGTCCGTTTCAAATTTTTGCTTCATAGCAAGGTTTTGAAAAAGCCAATGTAAGGCTGGTGGAGCCTCTTTAAAAAAGTTATGCTTTGCTATTTAAAAGTAATTTTTGTTGCATGAGATTTTTTTTTTCTAAAAGGCACTTTTATTTTCTCCAGGAAACACCATTTATCTCTGGGAATTCTTACTAGCACTACTTCAGGACAAAGCTACGTGTCCTAAATACATTAAATGGACTCAAAGAGAGAAGGGCATTTTTAAGCTAGTGGATTCGAAGGCTGTGTCCAGGTTGTGGGGAAAGCACAAAAACAAACCTGATATGAATTATGAAACGATGGGCAGAGCTCTCAGGTATGTGATTTCATGATGGAAATTTATATTAATGTTGGAAACTTGCCAAAACAAAATTAAGCTCTTTCATCTGCATATGCAGCTACAAGAGCAAACACAGTTTCAACAATTTATAACAAAAGTTCTTCAATTTTTATCTTTCTGTCTTTACATTTGCCTACATTCCGGTCTTGTGGGTGAGTTTTGTAGGTGTCCTGCCAATCTATGTATCTTTGGTCTTTTCCACACAGATTATTTGTCCTTCTTTGATGCAGTTGGAAAAGTAGGAAATTTTCCTGTTCCTTACAGCATTGTGGTGTATTTGTGTACCTCCCAGAGTTTCCCTGTCTTTTCCCTGATCTTTCCAAAACTTCCTTTTCTCGGAAGTTTTGGGAGTGAGCTCAACAAAGACTGGATGGCTGTTGTGTGGGTAGGAAAGTTTGAATTTTCTTGGTCCTGCCTACATGACATTTTCCCCACAGCTGCTATTTCCTCCCCTCGCCACCAGGGGCTTTTTTGTTTGTTTTAAGCTGACATATCTTTGCAATGAAAGGGACCAGAGACTTCCTTTTTTAAACAAAACTGGGAATTCACAGAGTCTGTTACACATGTTGCATCAAGATAATGATATTTACAGTGCAATCCTAAGAAGAGTTATTCCAGTCTAAGTCTATTGAAATCAGTGGGCTTAGACTGGAGTAACTCCGCTTAAGATTGCACTGTTAATTGCTGATTTATTTATTTTTTTTAAGCTGAATAGACCCTTGTGGTACCAGCTGCTGCTGGGAGACCAGAGTGGAGAAATAATGGGGGAAACCTGCCATGTGGAAGCCCTGTTGCCATTCCACTGCTCTGGCAGCCACAGCAAAAAAGGGGAAACTACATGTGTGTCCCCATCTGGAAAATATCTTTGGCGCAGTTGACCACCATTAAAAAGTGCTTGCATTATGGGAGCAAACTACCTTCCACAACTAGTGTCTCTTGGTAAAAGCTGAGTTCTGTTCTCCTTGCTAGAAGTTCAGGGGAAAGAATCAAAAGGACGAGCATAAATCCAAAGAGCCGTAGGAAGGGACAACAACCAAGCAACAGTTAACCCCTAAAGCTCCCAGTCACCAAAGCTTCAGGTCTCACAAGACAAGCGTCACTGGAGTGTTCTTTTCGTCTGGTATCAAAATTGCCTCTGCAGTTAAGGTTGGATAGGGCTCAACTTATGATATCTGTGCAGACAGATGTCAGTTCCCAGATGTACGACTTGGCGGCCTCATTCTCAGAGGGCCGTGTGGAAGAGACTTCCCAGGAAGTGTGCATGAACACAATGCTTATCCAAGACAACACATGGCCCTGATCACTGAAGAGTTCCCAGTGTTCTAGGATAAGGTGTAAAAGAGCCACTCATCTGTACTGCCAGTACTTATCAGACCACTGGACACGCTGGATCTGACACGGGGGCTCCCTGTCAGGACTGGCAGCTGCCAACCACAGGCTCTTCTCACTGGCATGGTCACAGCAAGAGGGCCCCACTATGGCGGCATCTCAGCACCAGCAGTCCTCAGACAGAATCAATTCAGGGCCTTCCTCCTTGTCCAGAGAGAAAAATGACTCTTCTTTGGATTCAGAAGACTCCGATAAGCAGGGCTTTTTTTTCCAGCTGGAACGTGGTGGAATGGAGTTCCGGCACCTCTTGAAAATGGTCACGTGGCTGGTGACCCCACCCCCTGATCTCCAAACAGAGGGGAGTTTAGATTGCCCTCCGTGCCATACGGCACGGAGGGCAATCTAAACTCCTCTCTGACTGGAGATCGGGGTGGGGCCACCGGCCATGTGACCATTTTCGCCAAGGGCAATTTAAACTTTAAAAAACTCCCCCCTTGTTCCAGCGGACCCAAAGTGACGTCATTGTGCAGTCTTGAGTTCCACCACCTCTTTTCCCAGAAAAAAAGCCCTGCCGATAAGGCTTCAGATTCTTTCTTCCTTAAGCCCACTGGTGGTAGATGCAAAATCCTTGGTGCTTACTGAGAATTTGTATGCTGAGCATCTTAATCAGTTTGGCCATTTCTTGAGGCTTGGACATTAAACAGCTACCCCTAAAGTCGACAGTCCTGCCTTCCAACTTGTGGAGTATGAGATACACATTCCTGGAGAGCTTCCTGTGCTTCCAGCTCTGTTGCAGAGGTTAAGAACTCACGAGGAATCTGCCTTCCATGCCTCCCACTCCTCCAGTGAAGTTAGGAAACGTGTACAAGGTTCAGTAAGATGAGTTGTTTTTGTTTGTCGTCATGCTGTTAATCCTGCCTATCATAGTGAACGCATTCAGAGCTAGGGGAACCAAAGTGACTCATTTGGGATGTGGATTCACCGTTTGCAGTCAGGATTGCTAATTACTTGTCACAAATAATAACAACAACAACAACAACATTCGATTTATATACTGCCCTTCAAACACCCACTCAGAGTGGTTTACAAAGAATAAGGAAGTCTTTCATGTTAGTGTGGGCAAAATTAAAACTGCAGATTTACAAAAGAATTCCAAAATGGGTGTCACCAGTGGAAGCATTTACCCACCCAAATTTACTAAAGTAGGAGAAAATATATAGATATGAGCAACTGCTAGGGAAAGATGGAAAGCTAAACTCAATAGAGGAATTAAAAGAACAGGATATACAGATGGACTGGTGGCTAAGAGCACAAATCAAATCCAGATTTGCCAAAGACAAACCGCAAAGATTCTTTTTGGAACAGCCCCCCTTTGATGAATTGCTGTTGGAGACAAATGAAAAAATAATTAAGAAATTCTATTTATATCTAATGCAATTGAAAAGGGAAGATGAAGTAATAAAAGGCTGCAGGACAAAGTGGGCACAATATCTGGGGCATGATACAGATCTAGAACAATGGTCACAGATTTGGAAGAGGAATACTAAAATAACAAAGTCAGTTCCATTCAAAGAAAATTTGTATAAAATGTATTATAGGTGGTATGTGACACTGGAGAAACTGGCTAAAATGTATGCAGATACATCCAATGAATGTTGGAAATGTAGGTAAGTTAGGTACCTTCTATCACATGTGGTGAGCATGTGAAAAGGCGGCGAAATACTGGAAGATGATACATGGGTTACTTTAAGAAGTATTAGGCACGGCCATACCTTTCAAACCTGAATTGTTCTTATTGAATATTATGTCAGAGGGGGTAGAGAAGGAAAACGGGTATTTGATGCTTCATGTAATTACGGCAGCAAGAATAATATATGCGAGGTATTGGAAGAAGCTAGAGATACCATTGAAAGGAGAAGTGATAGGAAAAATCTTAGAAACAGCAGAAATAGATGTCTTAACAGATCTGATAAAAGAACAAAGTAGGGGTGATCTGCAGAAAAGATGGACACCCTTTTATAGATGGGTTAAATCAAACTATGGAACAAGAAATTAAATATAGGATATGAAGATAGGAGAGAATACCTACTAGAATCCAGCAGGGTAGCCTTACAGGAAAACTAAATTTTGAATAAGGAAAACAAGACATAAAGAGGAAGGAACTGTAGAGATGGAAAATGAATATAATATATAGTTTGTTGTTATTAGTGCCTTTGATTTCTTAGGAGGTTGTGTTTGATATCCCCTGCTGTGATGTCTATGTGTATATGTATGTATTCTTATTGAAATCAATTTTTAAAAAGAGTGGTTTACAAAGATTATCCTCACAACAACAAACACCCTGTGAGGTGGGTGGGGCTGAGAGAGCTCTGAGAGAGCTGTGACTGACCCAAGGTCACCCAGCTGGCTACAAGTGGAGGAGTGGGGAATCAAACCCGGCTCTCCAGATTAGAGTTCTGCGCTCTTAACCACTACACCAAAATGGCTCATTATCAGTATTTCCCATGTAAACTAGTTACCAGCATGCTTGACAGTCTTCTTCCAGATACTGAATACTTTGTTTCAATCTTCCAAACAAGGCTCTAGAACTGAAGAATACATGTCACTGATTGTGGGTCAAAGATAAGGCATACTGTTTCCCTTAAGAGACATGTTTCCCTTTAGAGACATGCCTGGCTGAGCTGTTCTGCCCTAGCTGGACAGTTACAAGCCAGAACAGAAGATTTATTTTTCGATGGAAGGAAAAGCAAATTCATACTAGAATGTGTCCAAAAACTCAGTTCTACATTCATTCCATGTGTTACAAACCAGAGAGACAGCAGCAGACGTTCAGAAGCACAAAGGGCCTCTTATGAGCAGTCTGGAGGTCAGAGGTCCTACCCCTCTGCCTTTCACAAGCCATCCTGTGAAGCTCAGCTCCTTGGGGCTCTTAAATATTCAAGTGCCTCTCAATGCATTCTTTTACTGCTATCACCTTTTTCTTGAGAGCATATAAACCAGGGATACTTGTTGTCACGTTCTGCCTTGGGCATTGCCCTATAAGGCACCGGCATGCCTGACTTTGGACCAGAGGTACCATCAGGGATTATGCGGGCTCCCACTCTGTGGAAGGAGGGGGGTAGGTATACCTCACCCTTGCACCCTCTCAATCCTCTTGCAGGCCCACTCAACCTGACAGAGTCCTGGCTGCCTTCCATGACAGCTGGCCCTTTCCCTCCTCCAGACTTATTCTTCTCACCTTCATCTTCCTTCCGCTCAGTTTCTTTCTCTCCCCCCCCCCCACAAACTCCTACACAACCCACCCCGTCCTTTGGGTGGACTTCCCTTTTATCCCTTCACCAATTCCCTGCTCCACCTGTCAGCCACGCCCCCCTCCTGCACTCTAGCCATGGCCCTGGCTGACTCAGGCAGCCGCACGTGGGTTTGCTCAGCAGGCTGCCCTGGGCAATCACACCTGTGCCTCCTTAGGTGGCTGCCAAGCTTTCTCTACTGAGCTGGCTGCTTGGGGCAGGCACACCTGTGCCTCCTTGGCTGGCTGCCAAGCTTTTCCTGTAGAGTGCCTCAGGCAGCCCCACGTGGGGTTGTTTTGCTCCCAGCTTCGCCTGGACCAGGCTACTGCCTTCTAGCTGGCCTGCAGGCTGGGGCGTGGCTCTGCTGCTTTGGCTGCCTCTCCTCCCTGACTGGTAAGGCTGCTGGCTGACTGCCCTTGCTTCCTATGCCTCCTCCCTCAGGTCTACTCTCCTCCTGGGGGTCCTCACTCTCCCTGCCTGGCCCCCAGCCCCCCACCGGAGGGTGGGGCTAGCTGGCTTCCACCTGCCTTGCCTGACTCTCTGAGGCTTGGGTGCTTCTCTGCCCTCCTGTGGCTGGGATGCCTCCTTCCCCCCTCCAGTTGTTGGTCTGTTCTGGTCCTGGGTGCCCGTTGGGGTGTCTGGGTGGCTGTCCCCTAACTGCCTCCTGTACCCTCCTCCTGGTAAGTCCTCAGATCCTGGACACTTGTGTATTCATTAGACTGGGATAAGCAACAGAATTTGCTTATCCCTGAGAATCTCTGAGATTCCTCCCTGTCCCCTCCCCCTCAAAAAAACCTCTTTACAAGACTTTTGTCTATTTATTCTCCCAAAATGTCTTGGTGTCTGGAGTCACTAAGAAGGAAAATGCGTGTACCTTAACAAAGCAGCCAGGTGGATGGGCAAGGATTCAGTGTAATCTCACACACATCCTTTAAGTAAAGGAGTTTATTTAACTAACATACATTCTATTCAAATAAATGAACACTAGGATACCCATTTGATGTAGTGTTTAAGAGTGGCAGGACTCTAATCTGGAAAACTGAGTTTGATTCCCCACTCCTCCACTTGTAGCCAGCTGGGTGACCTTGGGTCAGTCACAGGTCTCTCAGAGCTCTCTCAGCCCCACCCACCTCACAGGGTGATTGTTGTTGTGGGGATAATAATGACATACTTTGTAAACCGCTCTGAGTGTGGCATTAAGTTGTCCTGAAGGGCAGTATATAAATTGAATGTTGTTGTTGTTATTATTCATAAGCTTGCAAAGGTACTGTTTCTAGGGGGGGGAAGAAATACTAGCTACGTGGACTTGAAGACTTGTTTGTGTTCTGAGCGCACATTACCCTTCCTGGGAAGACTAGGCTTGGAATGACAGGAGACTTGACGGAGAATGCCGTCTTTTTCTTTTTGGATCTTCACTCTTTCCCCAAACGGACAGGCTATTTTAACTCTTTTGCTCCCAGTTGTGTAGATTGCTGCTATCTCTAACAGCCTGCCAAAGTTCTGTTGCCCAGTCCTGTAATGTTTTGTCCCTCTGCTCTTTATGGCTGGCAGCTGGAGATATTAAAACCTATCACTTTGGCCCTCTTGACAGTGGAGTCCAGTGGTCTGCTTTCCCATACATTAGTCACAATAAACTTCCCGGGTTTCTTCATGAGCGCAGCATCGGAGTTTATAGCCGTGTTCACGTTTCCCTGTATGTTTTCCTTTGAGGCCAGATGCCCTTCAGTTACAATACTGCCTAGTTAGTTACCCCTTCCCTCAAAAAACTGTTTGACTTTGATAATTCTTTTAACCTTTTCCCTGAGAATTTTTATCCTATCTTTTTACATCTAGTTTTTCAATCTCCTGTGCATTTTCTATGCTTGAAATCTCAGTTCCTCAAAAGGTAATTTAATTTCTAGCAAACCGTACCCGTTTCCTAGATCCTTTATTCATAAATGTAACCATTATCAATCTAATTAATCGGTTTGATGTATTGAAAACTATTGTAGAAGGTCATGTTAGATTAGATAGATGGATAGATAAATGTATTTTGAAAAAGTTATATCCCACTCTCTCATAAATAGCTCAAAGTGGCTAACAAGCTTGAAAAGCACAATACTCTAAATTATACTTAAAACAACAATAAAAAAGCAGATGATTATATACTGGTAAAACACCAGTAAAGAAACCAACTTTCCAGCCCCTAAACTGCCAAGTACAATTTAAGCAGCATTTTGTGATAATTGCCAGCAGAGTCAACAAAAACGCTTTCCAACCAAGTATTGCATGTCAGTCCTTCTGAAAGACAGTAGGTGGGGAACATAGCTTGAAAGGTCCCCCCCCCCCCCCCGGGAGAGAAAGGTGGGTTAGAAGTGTTTTAAAAGGAATGAACAAGGCAGGTGCAACAAAGGAACAGGCCTGGTGACCATAGGGAGTGGGAGGGATGGTCATGGGCGACAAGGGCAGATCTCTGAAGGTGCAGGAGTCTGTACCAAAAGAGGCCGTCCTTTGGATATACACGGGTCAGAGGCCGTGAAGAGCTTCCAAGGTCACCTTGTACTGAACCCTGTAGCACATAAGCAGTTTATTCCAGCATTCTGTCATACGCTCGTACTAGCTTGTGGTGCTTTTTATCGAATGCGTGCTCACCTTTTGCACTAACTGAAGCTTCCAAAGCTTCTGTCAGTTGTCTGCATAGAGCACTGTAGATTAGCTGAGTCCAAATGGGAGAACAATTTTCTACTCTGATGTAACCAGGGGAAAAGCACTTTTCACAATTACTTGGTCTAGCTTGACAATGAGAGCCTGGAAGATGTAAGGGATAATGTTGGACTGGGATCTGGGAGACCCAAATTTGAATCCTCTCTCTGCCTTGGAAAGTCTTGGGCCAATCATGTGCTTTCAGTCTAATCTACATCACAGGGTGGTTGTTAAGATAAATATCTCCATTTTAGAGAATGAAAGCCACTTTGGGATTTGAGAGAGATGCAGGGTATATAGAGCTAAATATCAAGAGTAATACAGAATCCTAAAACACCCCAAGATGCTCAGTCTAAAACAGGGAGGTTAATTGGCTGCCTCCACCAGCATTACCTCTGGATTCAGTTTCACTTTGTTCTTATCCACTGGGATGTCTGATCCCAGAAATGAGTAGTCCCTACTGGTGCCGCCTAGTTCTGCACTGAGTTTTAAAATGT